>NC_084836.1:106995252-109495252 GCF_033115175.1 Lepus europaeus
TGCCCTTCCTTCCCCCAGGGGAATAATGATCCTATTTTCCTAATAACCAAAGCTTTCATCCAGGAATAAAGGATTTGTTATTTGTCTGTATTTTGTCCCTAATTAGGGAGCCTGGTTAGGGGCTGGCAGCCTTTAGGTTGATGATGTGATTAAGATCAACAAATCTGGCTTTGAATTTGGTTGAACTCATTCACACCACATTTAGCAGGTGTGTAATCCTGAGCAAAGTAGACCTTCTACTGGGTTCAGTTTCCTTTTATGTGGTCTGTTGAATGAAATAGGCCTCACCTCAAAGAATGATGATGATCATAATGAGCAATGTCTTATACAAGAATTAATTCTGGCACAGGAAAAGAGCTGAGCAAATGGTGGGTGTTATCAGTGTCAAGTGTGTTTATTATTCTATTGTTTTATAATTTAAGACACTTCCAATATCTCTTCCTAAAACAAAGTTAGAAGGGAATGTTGAGAGGATCACAGTAACTAGTCTTTACTGAAAAGCAAAAATGCTGACTTTGAGTAGATCCAAGAGAGACTCCAATGGTGGATCTTTATGCCTGTCTACTTTCTATAAAAATCTTATGAAGAACATTGAATAATAAATACTCATGGAGAAGATAAGGCCAATGATTCCTTGAACTATTGTGGAAAAGGCCAGGGGGTAAGGACGGTCATTTGCAGTCCGGTCACTTTGTGGTCAGTCTTCATGTCCCTTTAGAATGCTTTGCTCACAGAGTCGAAGAGTGCCTGAGGTGTTTTGGAGATGCTACTTTGGGGAATTACAACAACAGCAACATCATTTGTTTAAAAAGTTGAGTTCAATCCATCCATCTCCCTTTTTGTGCCAGTCACTGTGCTGAAATTCCAGCATCGTCGCATTCTATCCTCATGTGAAGAAGATACTGCAATGACTGCAAGTTGATAGAATTCTTCTTATTCTACAAATGAATAAACTAGAGTCCAAGAGAGTAAATGACTCCTCCAGGTTCACCCAACTAGAGCATGACCAAGGCAGAATTTGAATTTTTATCTTCCACATTCCAAAACTAACAACCTTGAGTACCAAGCACCCCCTCTCCATATATGGAAGGCCCTTTTCTTTCCTGTGGGCATCCCGGGACGACAGCACATCCAGGAGCCCCTGGTTACCATTCCTTCTGCCTATCTGACCCTAGGATCTTTTGTGACTGTTCACTCACCCAGGGTTACTTTGACATTTTTCACAAGCTTCCAAGCAGACCGACTGCAAAATGAATTTGGCCATTACCCAAATTCCCCAATACACCCTTGGCTCTCACACTCCTTAGATTTTGACTTTGAAGAGGCAGTCACACTGCACTCAGGTGTTTGTGGTCCACTGTGTCCCATTCTGTCCCTCTCTTGTCCTTTCTTCCTCAACCCTGATTATCAATCCTCACCTGAAACTTCCTTTGCAATTCTCTTTCTGATATCGGACAAGACCCCCTAAAATTCACACTAAAACGTGGCCCCTTAAAGTTCCATAGAAATGCTAGCCAGGGTGCCACATGCACTACCAGAATTTGGGGCGCCTTACGATTTTACCACGGGCTTATTACTAAATCCCCAATATTAATAAGCCCAAGAGGGTTCTTGCCTAATATTTAGAGAAGAATTCTAAATACCGGCACAGATAAACGAGGCAGCATGGTACGTTTTAAGCTTTTATTCAGTAAGAAAGATGCATAGGAGAGTAAGAGCTTTATTTAAGAGAAAGAGGTAATTAGGGGTTCATACCGAGAATTAGGGGTTCATACCGAGCACCAGGAACCAGCCACATGGAAGAGCATCTAGGCCAGGATGCCCAGAGCACATGGCCCGAAGGCCATGCGCCCTGGAGGCGTGGGGCTACAGCAAGCCCCTTCCTAGCAAGACGCCAGGGAAAAAGAGCAGGCTGGGCACACTGTGCCCCAGGCTTTTAACCCACTCCAAAGGGGAGTGGTCAATTAACCTGATTGGCTGGTGGGCACCCCGGTAAGGTCAGGTAGGGGAATGAAGCCACACAAGGGCGTGGCCAAGGCATCAAGTAGGAGCATGAGGTCACACAGGGGCGTGGTCTTCCAGTTCACAAATCCAACCTGTATGCCTGCCTACTTCATTCCCCCCTCAGAGACTCCAGACCTTAATCTTAAGGGGATGTTGATGGGCGTTGAGTCTCCATCTTCTGTAGCTACTTCCTGCTGATTAGGGGCGCAGACCCTGCCTGTTCTCGGTCTGGGAGTCTCTGCCTATCTCATCTAATGAGTTCACTTCACGAGCTGGATCTCTTTTAGTCACTGCCATCCTCACTGTCTCCTGCATGATCATCATTATTTTTAGAAGTTGCCGGGTTCCATTGTAACTCTGGAGTGACCGTGGGAGTCCAAAGCATGGCACGATGTCTTTTAACATGGCTTTAAGCACCTTGTGTGCTTTCTCCATTCGGGTTGAAAAGGCCTCCATCCATCCTGTAAGAGTAACAATAAAGACTAGGAGGTACCTATAATTACTAATTGGGAGCATATTGGTAAAATCAACCTGCCAATCTACACCTGTCTGTTCCCTTCCTCTGCACAGGAGTCAACAGGGGAGGTGGCCTTACATGGGGAGGGTTATTCTGTAAACACAGTGGCCAAGAGCGAGTCATTTTCTTTATGACTGTATTTATTCCCTTTCCTCCAAAAGCTTGGGAGATTAGTTGTACTAAGGTATCTCTTCCCAAGTGGGTAGAGTTGTGTATCTCCTTTATAATTTTCCATTGAGTGGCCATTGGTAGCATAATTATGATTTAGCATTCACCATCCATTTGCATTTTTAGTATAGCCTCGCTGTTGGGTCCATTCAACTCAGGCTCCATATAGTGCAGTTCCTTAACGACTTCCACAGATTGAGGTATAAGGGCCCTTTCCAAACTTTCCTGTGTAGCTGTTCTATCTGCTAATGTATTTCTCTGGTTAACATAATTATCTCCCTTCTGATGTCCCTTGCAGTGGATGACAGCCACCTCTAAAAGCTCCAGTACTGCCTGAAATAGAGCCAGTATCTTTTTTTTTTTCATATTTAACAGGGGTCAGTAAGCCCCTCTCTTTCCAGATTGCTGCATGTGCATGTAACACAAGGAAAGCATATCTGGAATCTATCTATCTATCTATCTATCTATCTATTTATCTATTTACCTATTTATATTAACTCACTGACCTTTTCCCAGTTGTAAAGCCCTAGTCAATGCAATAAGCTCTGCCTTTTGGGCTCAAGTATTGTGTGGTAGTGCTTGGGCTTCTATTGTCTGTCTTTTTAACTCCTTTCTTCATGTAGCTGCTGCCATCAGTAAACCATTCGGCATCTGGATTTTCCAGGGTCCCATCTCGTAGGTCTGGCCTACTACGGTACACCTGCCTACTTCATTCCCCCCTCAGAGACTCCATCCCCTTCGTCCTAAGGGGAGTTGATTGCCGTCAGCTCATCTCTTCTGTGATTGCTTCCTGTTCATGAGGGGTGTAGTACAGTCCCTGCCTACCCAGTGTCTGTAAGTCTCTGTCTATCCTGTCTAACAAATTTGCTTTGTGGGTTGGAGCAGTCTCAATCATTGCCAAGGTCTGTGTCCCTGCATAGTCAGTTACTCCCAGAAGTCGAGTTCTAAGGTTTTTGATTGGCTTATAGGAATAGTCAGGAATGTCTTTTGTATACACCTGTGAAGACTTAAGAGGTAGAAGTTTAGTTCTAATTTTACAGAAGTAGTCATGTTCACTAGTACCTGGTCAGGTCCCTTTTATTTAAGCTGAAACTGATCTGAAGAGGATTTTCATATGAATGGCTTGCTTGGGAATTTCTAATGTTGGAGTTTTTGTTAAAAACTCCTTGATTCCTTGGAACACCTTTGTAGCTCCCCTGTCCAGCACATTGTCTGTTTCAGAGGCTTTTAAGCAAACACAAGGCTTAGGATCCAGATCCTGGAATCCATAACTCTTGTAGCTACCCTTTTCAGTACAGAGTCTGCATCAGGGCCTTTTTTAAAGCTATATACAAAAGTTTGCAATCCATATCCTGGAATCCAAGTTCCATAGAATCCTGTCATCAGCAATTCCCAATACTGGAGCTTTTATTTAGAAGCTCCTTAGTTCTCTGGAACCACTTTTGCAGCTACCCCTTTTCAGTATGCACTGTATCAGGGCATCTTTAAAGCTATACACAAAAGCCTGGAATCCAAATCTTGGAATCCGAAGTCCATAGAACTTTGCCATTCTCATAAATCTCCTCAACTACCTTTAAATATTTGACCCTATGTTAAAACATATTAGATAGAAATTTTACAGAGAGACACATATGCAAGATTTCACATTTGAGGCACTTACTAAACCTTAAATACCTAAAAACACAGTTAATGGAGTCTGAGACTTAGACATAACTAGAACTTATGGTGCATACTATCACACAATAGAGCAAAGCAAACCTTTGGGATTAAGTTTTGTCATTAAAGTTAATAATGTAGTTCTTTTGAGAACAGAGATCCTACATGGGAAGTTAGTACACAGTGACTTTTGTTGTTAATTTAACAATTAACATTCTTATGTGTGACATCAGTGATTACCCAAGGTTCTTGACATGAGCTGCCTAGGACATGGAAGCCTTCTGAGTTCCGCATACTCCATCAGTATTTAGACAAGGTCATAAGCAAATGAAAGTTTTCTCCTCCCTCCAGAGAAAAGTCCATCCTTCGATGGTCACTCTTCTCCACTGGGATCTCACCCAAGGAGGTTCTCCACGTACAGACCTTCTGCACAAGTCTCCTGGCATTCCACGCCTGAAATTCTCTTGTGGGCTTTCCAGCCAGACCAGAATGCCTTTAGGGCTGATCTTGAAGTCACTGAGTGCTGCTTAAGGTGATTGCCATTCTATGAGTCTGCTGTATGGACTCCTTCCCATGTTGGAGCATTTATTACTTTTAAATTTATTATTAATAATAAACACTTAATCCTATTGACATGATCACTCTAACACTTAATCCCACCTATATGATTACCTTAAAACTTAAGATGTTAACATTACCATCTAGCCCAAGGGGATTTGTAATTGTATAGCAAATTTTAAACTGTACCCTTCGAAGTAACTCCATAAGAGTGCATGCAGAGCTATACCACTTTACAGGACCTGAGAAAATAAAAACAGACACAGCTCTTTACGAGCTTAATTATTCTTAAGTATTTTACATGGATATATTGTATTAGCTATAATTCCTTAATCAGATCTAGTTCAAGGGACTCCCAATTATTAAGTGTAGATCTTCTAGGGAGTCTCCAAATGAGCACATGTAGAGCTGCCTATAGTTAAACTACTTTGTAACCTGGGGAGATAAAAGGTAAATAGGGCTAAGCTTTGGCCTATTTTTATTTTTGATCATTTACTTTAACCGGTGATCTGACATTTTAGTGCTGCTATGCCTGTTATGGGGTCTAGTGTATAAATCATACCAAGGATATATAAACCTCTCAGTCTGAGAATGTCATTTCAGACTGTTATAATCCTTCCTCAGAAACAAAAAAAAAATTAAAAAAAGAAAAAACAGGTTAAAAAAAGGCGTCCTGAAGCAAAAATAACAAACGCCAAACCATGCTAATACCGCCTCAGAGCGAAAATAAAAAAAACGAAGGAGGATAACCGTCTGAGGACGAAAATAACAAACGCCTATCCATGCTAATACCGCCTCAGAACGAAAATAACAAACGAGGAGCATAACCGTCTGAGGACGAAAATAACAAACGCCTATCCATGCTAATACCGCCTCAGAGCGAAAATAACAAACAAGGAAGATAACCGTCTGAGGACGAAAATAACAAACGCCTATCCATGCTAATACCGCCTCAGAGCGAAAATAACAAACAAAGGAGGATAACCGTCTGAGGACGAAAATAACAAACGCCTATCCATGCTAATACCGCCTCAGAGCGAAAATAACAAACGAGGAAGATAACCGTCTGAGGACGAAAATAACAAACGCCTAACCATGGTAATACCACCTCAGAGCGAAAATAACAAACGAGGAAGATAACCGTCTGAGGACGAAAATAACAAACGCCTATCCATGGTAATACCGCCTCAGAGCGAAAATAACAAACGAGGAAGATAACCGTCTGAGGACGAAAATAACAAACGCCTATCCATGCTAATACCGCCTCAGAGCGAAAATAACAAACGAGGAAGATAACCGTCTGAGGACGAAAATAACAAACGCCTAACCATGCTAATACCGCCTCAGAGCGAAAATAACAAACGAGGAAGATAACCGTCTGAGGACGAAAATAACAAACGCCTAACCATGCTAATACCGCCTCAGAGCGAAAATAACAAACGAGGAAGATAACCGTCTGAGGACGAAAATAACAAACGCCTATCCATACTAATACCGCCTCAGAGCGAAAATAACAAAATGAAGGAGGATAACCGTCTGAGGACGAAAATAACAAACGCCTATCCATGCTAATACCGCCTCAGAGCGAAAATAACAAACGAGGAGGATAACCGTCTGAGGACGAAAATAACAAACGCCTATCCATGCTAATACCGCCTCAGAGCGAAAATAACAAATGAGGAAGATAACCGTCTGAGGACGAAAATAACAAACGCCTATCCATGCTAATAACGCCTCAGAGCGAAAATAACAAACGAGGAAGATAACCGTCTGAGGACGAAAATAACAAACGCCTATCCATGCTAATACCGCCTCAGAGCGAAAATAACAAACGAGGAAGATAACCGTCTGAGGACGAAAATAACAAACGCCTAACCATGCTAATACCGCCTCAGAGCGAAAATAAAAAAACGAAGGAGGATAACCGTCTGAGGACGAAAATAACAAACGCCTAACCATGCTAATACCGCCTCAGAGCGAAAATAACAAACGAGGAAGATAACCGTCTGAGGACGAAAATAACAAACGCCTATCCATGCTAATACCGCCTCAGAGCGAAAATAACAAACGAGGAAGATAACCGTCTGAGGACGAAAATAACAAACGCCTATCCATGCTAATACCGCCTCAGAACGAAAATAACAAACGAGGAGGATAACCGTCTGAGGACGAAAATAACAAACGCCTATCCATGCTAATACCGCCTCAGAACGAAAATAACAAACGAAGGAGGATAACCGTCTGAGGACGAAAATAACAAACGCCTATCCATGCTAATACCGCCTCAGAGCGAAAATAACAAACGAGGAGCATAACCGTCTGAGGACGAAAATAACAAACACCTATCCATGCTAGTACCGCCTCAGAGCGAAAATAACAAACGAGGAAGATAACCGTCTGAGGACGAAAATAACAAACGCCTAAGTATGCTAATTCTGCTTCAGGAATGAAAATAACAAAAAGAAGTGAATAATAACATGACTTAATGTTGTTATATAATTATAGTGATATATATAACTTACACATACATGTTATGTGTAGGTTATATACATATACAACACCTATATTATAGCATGTACATACACAGATACACCCTACACATGTGCTATATAAACCACGATTTGAAATGCATAGCTCTATTAACCAGGCATGCAACATGCTATATATATATATGCAAAACTACACATGCTATATATGCAAAACACAATATAAATCATAATATGATCTAGAATACATAGCAATATTAACTAGCTATATTATTAACTACATGTAGCATATATATTTATGCACATACATACCCACACATAGACTATGCATATACTATATATATAAAATACAATGTAAATCATACTAATATTATATGAAATATGTCTCTATTGACCAGGCATGTAGCATGTGTATATACATTATATATATATACATATATATATAATTTGAACTACATATCATTATTAACCAGGAATGTAGCATGTGTATATGTATACACACTACACATGATATATATATATACTATGTACATACACATAATATAATATAAATCATATTTTTAGATACTCCACCTCTGCTATATGTATTATATATTAGTTATTACAATTTAAATTATAACATGATTTAAAATATATATTTTTATCCACCAAGTATAGTAGCCTGTGTATATACCTATACCCACTACACCTATGCTGTATATGTACTATATATATATATAATATAAATTACAATGATTTAAATATATATTAACCAACCATTGTAGCATGTGTATATACATATACACACCACAACTAACCAGGCATGTAGTATACATATATATATACCACACATGTTATACATATACTATATGTATAAAACATAATATAAATAATATTATTTAACTGTATTAACTATGTATGTAATATATATTTACCGATACACATTACACTTATGTTGTATACACATATATTATATACAATACAATAAATTATAATAGTATGTGTATATACATACTACACATATATATGCACAACACAATATAAATCAAAATATAATATAGAATACATGTAGTAACTATATTAACTATGCATGTAGCATGTATACACAAATACCTAACTCTTCATGATATATATTATAGCTATCACAATATAAATTGTAATATGACCTGAAATATATATCTTTATCCACCAGGCATCGTAGCATGTGTATATACATATACATGCAACACCTAAACATAATACAATATAAATCATAATAATATAATCTAGAATACATATCTGTTAACCAGGCATTGTACACACAATATAAATTATAATAAAATATATCTCTCAACCAGGCATGTAGGTGTATACACATGCACACAACACCTATGCTGTATGTGTATATTATATATGTACTACATATACAATATAAATCATATTAATGATTTGAAATATATATCTCTATTAACCAGACTCATAGCATATATATGTATACACATACACTGCTCCTATGCCGTATATATATACATATAAAATACACTACAAATCATGTAATAAAAACGACTTAGCACACATATCACACCCATACTGTATATACATATATATAATATATATACAATACAGTATAAATTATGATTTGTATTAACCGGGCATGTCATATATATTATTAACCAGGCATGCCGCAGACACACACATATATATATATACATCCCATACTTATGCAGAATATATATATCATATATATATATATACATCCACTATAAATCCTATAATAAAATGGATTAAAAGATATGGCTCTATTAACCAAGCATATAGCACGTGGTGGGCCATGGGGGCCGCCATCTTGGGGTGGAGTCTATTGCCCTTCTTCCTGTGAGGGCGGAAGTTCCTATAGTGGGCCGCCATATTGGGGCGGAACTCCCAAACTTTGTCAGGAAGTAGGGCATCAGCCAGGTTTAAAACTCCTCCTCCCTGAGGCCAACACGTTTCTAAGCAACCAAAATCAATTCTCCAGTTTGAAATTAGCATCTGAACCACACGTTTTTAAGCAACCAAAGCAATTCATCAACTTGAAATTAGCATTTGAAAGCTTACTTGTTACCGCCCTGGACTGAGAAGTTTTAAACTTTTTAGCCACTGACACTAGTTAAGACTTAGCCCTAGAAAGCAGGTAAATTGTCTTTGAAACACACTAATCTCTCTTTCACTAACAACATCACCAAAGAACAAGAGAAAGAGAAAAAAAAATTCCTTAAAGCCAAAACTGCCAAAGAAACTCAATCAGCGTCTTTCCTTCTTGAAACTACCAGCAAAACAGGGCTAGTTTGCGCCTCTGCAGAGCCGCTGCTGGCCAAATTGGCCTTATGGAGCTCGGCAGGGGTCCTGCGCTCCCACAGGCTGCAGGTCGCCTGCGGCCTGCAGGCAGGCTCAGCCCCAGAGAACCTGGCCTGAACTCGTGCCTGCTCCAAAGGAGCTGCAGCAGGCTGAGCACGCTCCCCTGAGCTGCGGCGGGTCGCTGCCTGCGGGCAGGACCCCAGAGAGCACGGGCTGAACCCGTGCCTGCTCCCACTCCCTTGAGCTGTGGCGGGTCGCCGCCTGTAGGCGGGCTCGACCCCAGAGAGCCCAGTCTGAACCCGTGCCTGCTCTGAGCGAGCTGCAGCGGGCTGCACATGCTCCCATGAGCTGCGGTGGGCAGCCCCCACTCTTGGGATGCTACCACCACGTAGGGCGCAGCCCCAGGAGCCCAGCGCGAACCACGTAGGGCGCAGCCCCAGGAGCCCAGCGCGAACCACACGCATTCCCGCTGAGCTGCCGCAGGTCACTGCATTTGGAGTCCCAGCGCGGGAAAGCCACGTGGGTCGGCCATATTCTAAAGGGCTGGGGCAAATCGCGCTTGCCCCCACTGGGCTGGCAAAGCCCCCCTGGGGGCTCCACAGAAACCACCCTTGAGACCCCAGTGCAGAAAAGCTGCGTATGGCGCCTGGATCTGGTGCCGAGCCTGGGGCAACGTGGGGCCAAAGGCCTGGCATTTGACCACCTGCCCCACAACCAGCACCAGGGCAGGAGAAAAAGACGCACCCCTCCCCCAGCAAAGTTCGTGAAAGCAACACACCAGGGCGGGTGCTTTGGAGCCCTGCAGGAAAGCACCAACCAAGATGGAGGAGACAGAGGATGCAGGCAGAGAGATAGAGTCAGAAGCCACAGTAAGTTCACCACCACCATGCTGCCTAGTTTTAGAAATTTTTAATCCCTTCTTAAAAATTATAAATCCCTTAAAAATTACATATTTTATGTCCCTTCGTGGTCGCCATATGATATCGGACAAGACCCCCTAAAATTCACACTAAAACGTGGCCCCTTAAAGTTCCATAGAAATGCTAGCCAGGGTGCCACATGCACTACCAGAATTTGGGGCGCCTTACGATTTTACCACGGGCTTATTACTAAATCCCCAATATTAATAAGCCCAAGAGGGTTCTTGCCTAATATTTAGAGAAGAATTCTAAATACCGGCACAGATAAACGAGGCAGCATGGTACGTTTTAAGCTTTTATTCAGTAAGAAAGATGCATAGGAGAGTAAGAGCTTTATTTAAGAGAAAGAGGTAATTAGGGGTTCATACCGAGAATTAGGGGTTCATACCGAGCACCAGGAACCAGCCACATGGAAGAGCATCTAGGCCAGGATGCCCAGAGCACATGGCCCGAAGGCCATGCGCCCTGGAGGCGTGGGGCTACAGCAAGCCCCTTCCTAGCAAGACGCCAGGGAAAAAGAGCAGGCTGGGCACACTGTGCCCCAGGCTTTTAACCCACTCCAAAGGGGAGTGGTCAATTAACCTGATTGGCTGGTGGGCACCCCGGTAAGGTCAGGTAGGGGAATGAAGCCACACAAGGGCGTGGCCAAGGCATCAAGTAGGAGCATGAGGTCACACAGGGGCGTGGTCTTCCAGTTCACAAATCCAACCTGTATGCCTGCCTACTTCATTTCCACATGAAACTCCAACAGCCTCCTTGTAAACCAGCATTTTCCAAACTGATCTAACCTGTGCGGGCCTCAAATCCCCCTTTCTTTCCACTTTTGTATCCCACCTTTTTGCAGGGCCCACCTTCCTCAGCTTCTCTTCCCTGGTACCCACTTTCCACATGCTCCCTCCAGCTCAGCATTTCTTTCAAGGCCTTTCCATCCACCCCTCCCTCATGCTCAGGCTCTAGAACTAAGCACTCCATCTAATGGACCTTCTCACTCAGCCTCAATATTTACTTTCCGATACATTGGATTTATAGAGTGTTTGCCTGAATTAAAATGAGAAATTTTAGAGCAAACCAAAGCTTTTTAGCTGCTAAGCTCCGTCATGTACTTTAAATAAGGAGAGGGGGGAGTGTGTATGTGGAGGGGTGCTTGATGCATCCACCTTCCCCTGAATTGCCATTTTGTCCCAGGCTGCTCACCTTCCAACCCAGCTGGTGCCTACCTGGCCCCGCTCACCTCCCCCCCAGCTACGTTAACAAAGCAATTACTGCTCATCCGCAGAGTTCTCTCTAATCGACTCCCAGTGAAATAATATTTGCTTTCCATGCCTACTTTGAATCCCACTCACTTTGTTAAAAGATTGCCTCTGGCTGTCTCCGCTGGCCTAATCTAATAGTTTCTAGTTTGTACAAGCAAAGCGGTTTCAACCACCTATATAAATAACTTAAACAGGAGAGGACAGTCATGCAGCCCCATTGCAGGGCTATAGGACATGACAGATCCCCAAATGATGCCTTGGCCAGGTTCCTGGGGGAGCGCCACCAGCTCAGTGGGAGCAATTACCATATTGTATCAGGCTGAAAGGACAGTCTGTCTTCCTACAGACAGGCTGATGGGAAACAAAACATTTCTGTCTGGTTTCTCCAGTGCGGGAGACCATCTGAAGTGTCTCTGGCCCCTCCATGCTGCCTGCATTTATGGTAGCACAGGGAGCCTGTTCAAAGTAGGGAGAGGTATAAGGGGCTAAATCAAGCTGTTTTTTTTCCCCTGTGAACAATTGTAATGCAATCCATTTGGCTTCTTGAAAAAAAAAATTACAATAGAATACACAAAACATGAAAATGCACCATCATTACCATGTTAATGTGGACAATTCAGTCCACATGTGTGGGTCAATAGGCCAAGGCAGCAGCTCTCTGCACAGGAATGAGCAGCTGGAGAGAGCACAGAGGAAGTGTGTCCGGGACATGATGGAGAGAAGACCACAAATGCAGAGGGGCAGGTCACTGGGGACAAATAATAGAGCAAAGGGCATTTGGCCTTAGTCTTCAGAGTAAGTGTCCTGGAAGCCTGTATGTCCTTTGAGTTAGATGTGACCTCATGTTAGCCCCTATCATCCTACCACCTAAGAATCAACACAAAGTGGTAAAAGCTCCTACCAAACATATGGCTGAAGGCCAAATGTCCCTCCCAGTTCTTCAGACACACTGGAGTTGGTAGTTAGGGAGGTCTTGACTTGTCCAAGTTATTTGAACTCTCAATTCCTGCTTCTACTGAAATAGCTTGTGTTGTAATCTTATATCCTAGATGTTTAAAATTTTTTTTTCTTCCAAAAAAGTAGCATTCCTTTGGACATTGCTATCCCTTCAATTGTTTTCACTTCCCAAAATACCAAGTATGCAATACAAGGCTGGATAATAATGATGTTACTGTTAATATTATTAACATTAATAATCTTGCCAGGAACTATTCCAATAATTTTGCATATGGACTCATTCTCAACAAACTGATGTTTGTCATGTTTATCTAAACAGCAATGAAAGCCAATTAAAATAGAATATTAGACAACTGCTTCCTATTTTCAAGAGTAAATTTGCACGCTGTGTGTCTGTCATTTTTCTCCTCTTATAGTGCCCCTTTTCCATTCCACAACTCAGAGATCCCCAAAGCTTCTATCAAGGGACCCCTAACTTCCTTATTTGAAAGATTTATTTATTTAGAAGGCAGAGTGACAGAGACAGTGAGAGACACAGAAAGAGAGTGAGAGCGAGAGAGAGAGAGAGAGAGAGATTGATTTTCCATCTTCTGGTTCACTTCCCAAATGACCATAACATCCAGGTCTGGACCAGGCCAAATCCAGGAGCCCAGAACTCCATCCAGGTCTTTCATGTGAGTGGCAGGGACTCAAATACTTGGGCCATCATCCACTGCCTTCCTAGGTGCTTTAATAGGAAGCTGGATTGGAAGTGGGGTAGCTGGGATTTGAACCAAGCACTCTCGTATTGGATGCAAGAATCCCAAGCATCAGTTTAAGCTGCTGTGCCACTACGCCCACCCCTCTTAACTCTTGTTTTTATATTACATCTCATGCAACATCTTTCCTGAGGCCTTACCTCCCACATCTAAACGAAGGCCTGTCAAGTTGTCTGTCCTTAATCTCCCAATGCCCTCTCCTTTAAGGGACTCTCGGGGCAAACTAGGTGATAGCATGCATTTCTCCTCCTCAAACAGTAAAAGGAGGGCTTCAAGGAGGACACATGTTCTAGGGTATGCAACAAGCATTAGAGGTTGTAAAGGCCCTGTGATTTCCAAGTCAACGATGAGAAAGCAAGCACTCAGCTTCTGATAAATGTTGGGGCGTTAGAGAGGCTGGCAGGAATCTAACAGGTGCTGACTGCTTGGTGTGTGCTACACTTTGTGTGATCATTCTGCCTTTGAGAAAGCCCAGTGAGCATGGTGCTAGTATCCAAATAGTACAGCTGAAGAAAGTGAGGGCCGCAGGGATTGAGTTACATCCCCAAAATTGCACATGTAGTTAGTAGCAGACTAGACATTTTTCCTGCCATATTTTGCTAGCTTGTCTAGGCACATAAGAAAGAAAAGGTTGCTTAAAGGCTTAAGGATGGACCTTAATTTGCTGTGGCTGTCACTTGTGACCTTTCAGTGGCAAACACCAAGATTTCTTATTCTCTGTGTTTGATCCATGTTTCCACGTACCCTCACTCCCCACTCCAGGAGTGAGTGCATCAACTCTCCAAGAGGACTTAATAGCAATGATTTGCAACATTTTTTATTTTCTAATTTCCCTTTTAAAAATCAATAAATGGTTAGTGATGCCGTTAATAGAGTGAAAGCAGATTTCTCTCTATTATGAAAATGATATTTGTAGCATTTATCACACACACCATAGAAGTAGACGAGACAAAGAAAGGAGAGCAGAGGGGCCGGCTCCATGGCTCACTTGGTTAAATCCTCCGCCTGCAGCACCGGCGTCCCATATGGGCGCCGGTTCTAGTCCCGGTTGCTCCTCTTCCAGTCCAGCTCTCTGCTGTGGCCCGGGAGGGAGTGGAGGATGGCCCAAGTGCTTGGGCACCTGCACCCACATGGGAGACCAGGAGGAAGCACCTGGTTCCTTGTTTCGGATCACTGCAGCACCAGCCGTGGCGGCCATTTGGGGAGTGAACCAGCGGAAGGAAGACCTTTCTGTCTCTCTCACTCATTGTCTAAAATAAATAAAAATAAGGAGAGCAGAGAGGAGAGAAGGGAAGAGAGGAGAGAAATCACTGGGTTTCTGGGTTTATATGGTCCTAAATACTTTGGTTTAAATGATTGCAGCCAGAAGAGAACATAATGCAGTAAAGTGTTTTAGCTCAGGGATCTGAGTGATGGCTCTTGCCACCTCAAAGGATTGTTCTGAAGATTAGATGTAATAGAGCATTAATAGCACAGAGCACATTGTCTCTCATAGATAGGAGGTGCTGGGTTGGAGTTAGTCACAGCTGCAGGTGAGCAGGTCCTCTTCAGTGACGCTGCCCTCCTTGGAGGTCTAGGATGCCACCCTCCTTCAGCACACTCCCACTGCTTTCTGCCCTGAGTTAAATCCTCCCGAGCTAGCACCAAGCCCCCAGCCTGGAACCTCCCCCAGTTACCCCACATTCACTTTTTGATTTCAGGAACACCATTTCTATTCTCTCTACTTTAATATTCCTCTCTTCATATTTTATTGCCAAGTTCAGCTCAGAAATTATTTCATAAATACTCAGACATAACTTCTGATCACCCCGAAACAATTCCCATTGAATAGGGGAGGAATTAATTCCAGTAATGAGCCAAGAGCTACTTTTGAGTGGATGATCTTTGCAACCTGGTCCTAAGGCAATGCATGATTTCCAGTGAGGCCTCAGAACTCTGAGTACACAACCAAGTCTTAGAGCCAAGTCCTTCCTAATTATGGAGAGCACTCTGTTATACCTGAAGAAAGCTACACAGATGTTAAAAATGGGTTAACCAGTGAGATCATCCCTTCATGATTATACTTAGGAGCCTGCTTGGAAAGAAGATCCAAGTGAAATCAGTAGTTGAGTCCCTCAAGTAATATGCATTAATTTGGGGTAGAGAAGTAAATAAGACAACACTGGGTTGAGAGCAGAAAAGATGAAAGAGATCGTTTTCCATTTTCTTGCTTTATTAGAGTGAGATTTGACTCTTTTCTGCAGTAGTTTTACTTCTCATAGCCCCAAAATCAGGAAGAAGAGCCTCAAGAAACCTGGATGACCAGGAGAAGACCATGTAGAATGAGTCTCTTTTCCTGCCCTGTTCCCTGGGAAGGAAGGCACTTCTGAGTTAGCATCTATGCTCCCAACAAGAGTAACATCATGAGGTAATGCCTTCTTCCCACTCAGATGGGATAGCATAGCAAACTGCCAAGTACATATGGCAAGAGTAAAGAGAGAGAGAAGTGCTCTGGGGATCAACACAGATAAGCTGGACCTTGGGTGTGAGGAGGGTCACCTGCAAATGAGGGTAGACCCCAAAGAAGAGGGACATCCCTGAAGACTTTCTGCACACTGGCTGGCATAGGGTCCATGCATCTTGGCCTCCCTTGCCTTCCATACCTATAAGTATTTCCAGTAAGACTATGCTCAGGAGTAGCTGTGCCCTCATCATCATTCCTGAGCTCTTGCTTGGGAATCTGTGTGGGAAAATTCTGCAAGTTTGGGCTAGAAAAAGGAGAGGGTTTCCTTTCCTCTTAAAATGCAAGTGTGGTGATTTGTTCAAAGGATTCTTATAAGGGGACTTTCTTGTCTTGTCAACCATAGGACTCACTGTGGAGATGAATTCTTCCATGCTATGCAAGAGGCCTTTTGTAACTTAGTCTTTTACTCCAACAGTTGGAGTTTCATTGAGGTAATTCAGCCTGATGTTTTTCATCATCTCCCTGGGCTAGAGCTAGCAATGCTAGAAAGAACCCAGCCTCTACTCCACACCCTGGGTCAAGAACTGGCCAAGCTGAACATAGCCGTTGCCCTAGAGCTCGTAGTGTAGGTGGGGACACTGGCTCAACAGGCCACATGTTTTAGTAAGGGCTGAAGTAAGGTTTTATAAAAGGTGTACTAGGTCAGAGTGGGATGAAGACATAAAGGAATACGTCTCTCTGGTATTGGGGGACAGTGGCAGATGTCTGGATGATTCAATAGAGGTGGTAATCTATTTTGTGCATATGGAAAGATACGTATTAGGTAGGCGGAAAAAGGGTGAGTATTTCAGATGGAGTCAAAACATCAAGGAGATGTTAATAATTAATGACCAGTCTACCTGGTCATCAGCAGTCATAGAGTCCACCCAATGGTTGACGTAAGAGAAGCCGGTGTAAGCAAGATCACATAGGACCTGGTAATACTAAGAAAGGAGTGCAAATGGTATTCTCAGGAAAGCTGAGAGCCACTGGTGGTTTCAGCAGAAGAGTATGGTCAGGAGACTCCATCTGTAACTGAAAGGGATGTGTCTGGACATCAGGAGAACAATTAAAAGAGTATTGTGGGTCCAGATAAAAGGTAGTGTGGGTCGGGACCCAAGGGGTAGCTGTGAAGTTGGAGAGGAGGGGATGGGCAAAAGAGATACAAGATAAGATGAGATGGAAATAAGGGGACTGCTTTAGCATGGACCAGGAGATGAGAGGCAGCTGATAGTCACTCGAGATTTTTGCCTGGGAGGCAAATCAAGGAAGTGATGTGGAAGCAGACTAAGAGAAGACAACAAGAGGTCACCGTTGTAGTTCCCACCTTTCTTCATGCTGTTCCTTGTCTTCCTTGATGTCTTTCTGTCTCCACAATATCTCCCTCATAAGACTGCAGCCCACATGAGGGGCTCTTAGCATTGGTATTTGTATAACTGATTATGTCAAGTTGGAGTAACTGCCAGATTTTATACAGTGTGTTTCCCAGCTTCACCCAGTCCATGTGCATAAACCCTTTCAGAATGATTTTCAAGACTACCCAACAATCTTATTTTATTTCTCCATTGCATGTATGATTTCCTGAAACTCTATCATATACTCATTTTTTTTTCTTATTTATCTGTCTGCTTCTTTTAGCCAATTTAAGTCTCCTTGGGATAACATTGACCCTATCTCCCTGGTTGGTGCTATAATCAGCAGGAAACCTTATCTTCAGTGTCTAGAAGAGAGCCTGGTATAAAATGAGTAAGAATGTGTTAAATGGATAAGTGTGTGAATGAATGAATAATTGGGTGAATGGATGAATGAATGAACATGATCGGCACCATTACAGAACCCTGAAAACATGCAATTGACTGCTAAACCCTTAGTATGGAAGGCATCCCAGAGTAGACAGACAGCACTGAATCAGGAAGGCTCAGGATTTTCCATCAAAATCCTGAAACAGCATAAACAAAAGCTTCCAGTTGTGACAGTATTTGTGAAACAAACCGTGATCATCAATCTTGCTCCCAATCACCCTACCTGATGCTGCTGAACCTCTGTGCTTGCCCTAGGACTGCGTGGGAAAGAAGAATCACCCAAAATTTATGATTCTCTGTAATTCTCTTCAGCCTCCCAGAAGTATAGGTCCAGATCTGATTTGCATATAAATAGTCATAATTTTTTAATCATAGATAAATGCCATTCTGTTTGCTTGTCCTTGTGCCTCCCTTGATGGAGAAACAAGAGTGACTTATGATTCACGAGTCACAGCAATTAAAACACATATACATACAGCTCTTCCTTTCTTCCTGAGTTCTCTCTCCTTCTCCCGCCCCTGAATGACAGAAAATGGCATCTTTGTGGAGATGCAGTGATCAGAAATAAGGACTCTGGATTCATATGATCTCTTCTTAAATCCTAGGTCTTTCAGCCACTTTCTGTGCAATTTTGAACAAATAACTTTATCTCTCTATCCCTAATTCATCATCTGGAATATAGGTAAAAATATAAAATAATATGTCTCTTGCAAGGATTAAAAGAACTAATGCATCTGAAATACTAACATGAAATGAGCCCTCAAATAAGAGTTAGTAATACTATTACTTCATCGTTATCTGATTGGATGAAAATACAGAGATGACTCAGTTCAAATCAGTAAGAGAAATGCAAGGTCTCACTTGCATCAGAAAGGAGAAAGAGAAAGAAAGCAGCCCTATTGGAATTTTGATGCAGGTGCATCCTTGATGGTGCTCATATTGAAAAAAGTACATATTTCACACTAGAGAAACCTTTACTTGGTGCTTGAATCTCACTAACATTTGGCCTTAAGAACTAAGACACACGATTTTAAGACATTAAGAACTAGACCAGCACAGGAGAATTCAGTCACCAATGGACAGAGATCTATTTCATGCTTGTTTCAGAGACAGCCATGTTGATTTCTATTTCAACTCTACTGTTTCTGAGATACTGTGTTGAGTAAAGAGGTGAGGGGCAGGTGGGGGTGGAATGAACACTTAATGCGTCCCTCCTGCTGATGTTTTTCTTTCTTTATCTTATCTCATTTCCACACTGCCCTATGAGGCAAGATTTATTATCCCAATTTGCAAATGAGGAATATGAAGCTTAACAAGGTTAAGTAATTTGCTCACAGTTGATAAGGGAGAACCTAGAGTTGACGGTAGGCTGCCGAAATGCATTCATTTGTAACAGGTTTCCTATTTTTATGGAGATTGAAGGTGTAGGATTATTTGGTAGCCCCAGTGCATGGACATCTTTTGACAGAAATTATTTCCTAGAATCATTTGTTTAATTATCAGCCTTCTGTAGGCCCTCTAGTACCATGAACTCAGCGTGTCCAAAATGAAGCCAAATATTTCTCGGCTCCCCCATTCTTGCTCACCCTGTTATTACAGGTCTGCTTCTTTTACATTTCTTTACAAATCATTCTCTGCCACTATGAGTCACTATAGAATCTTCCCTGCACTCACCTCCTAGAATTCCCTAAGTCAGGAAAGCTTGTATACTCTCCCTTTGAAGGTACGTTCAATCTACCAAGGCTCAACTGCATCAGTAAGTTATATCATTTATTGGGGCCTGCGCTGTGGCATAGCAGGTAAAGCCGTCTCCTGCAGTGCCAGCACCTTATGTGGGCACCAGTTTGAGTCCCGGCTGCTCCACTTCCGATCCAGCTCTCTTCTATGGCCTGGGAAAGCAGTAGAAGATGGCCCAAGTCCTTGGGCCCCTGCATTCATGTTGGATAACCGGAAGAAACTCCTGGCTTTGGATCAGCTCAGCTCTGGCCATTGCGGCCATTTGGGGAGTGACTCAGGAGATGGAAGACCTCTCTCTCTCTCTCTCTCTCTCTGCTTCTCTGCCTTTCAAATAAATAAATAAATCTTTAAAAATTTATATCATTTCTCACCTGAAGCAAGTGCTTCAATCTTCCTCTCCGGCATTTTTGTCCTTGATATGCATCTCTCTGGTCCATCTTTTTTGTGCTCTCATGATTGCTATTAAGAAAACAACAATAATTATGCAACTACCCTGCTCTAAAATGCTTGAGGACTCCCCACTGCAAACATGTTAAAGATAGAACATCTTAGTAAGGCATTTACAATATAACTCAACAATATGCTCTCACCTCCCCCCAACCCTGATGGACATTCCTAACTATTTTTCTCTACTGTCTTTCCCACTTCAGAAAAGGCCCACTTCACTGGCTTGCTGTTGACTGTTTAACCTTCAAAGCCTACAATGAATGTTGAGATTGCTGTACCCAACTTCCCAAGACAAATGCAGCTCCCTTCTTGGCACTATAGCCCTACCATCGTTGGCTTCGCACCATGATTATTTTTACACACATTTGCTTTCCTCACTGTAACATAGCTTCTCAGAGGTAAACATGCTTTCTTGTTTTTAGTTGTCTCTTTGCACCTACTCTGAGAATTTCTAGACAGGGGAAATCATAATGCAAATACTATTTTGCATGTTAACATTAAACATATCATAAACATACTTTACCAAGGTTTGCAGTCTTCCTAATTATTCTTTTAATTGCTGCATAATATTTCTTCCTGTTGATGTTCCATAATTACTTAAACATTCAAGCAAGTCATTAAATTCAACAAACATTCTCTTGCATCTAGCTGAGTACCTGTTACATGTAGGTACTTGGGAAATGTGGCTTCTCCACACAAAGACCTTCCATTCTAGCAGGGACATCACATGATGGATGCTATATTAGAGATGTGTCATCAATGGGCTGGGAACATGGGATAAGAAGGAATTTTATTTTTCTTGAACAGGTTGAGGAAAGTAAAGCCAAAGGTAATATTTTGAGTTTTAAAACTTGAATTGGAATCTAAAATAAATGGGAAGGTGGGGAAGAAAAGAGATTGGGAGAATAATATAAATGACTAAGTTCTCACAGTCTATAAGGGGCAGGGCCAGGATTGCAACATAAGCGGTGGATTCTAAAACCCCAGTGTCATCTCTTTTCTGCTGGTGAACTCTTACTCAACTAACAGTGCTTGGCTTTAGCCAGCTCCATGCTCTAGTCATCTCAGTTCTCTTTTTATTCAGCCCCGTATGTATTTCACAGAGCTTGGTCATGCTAGCAAATAATGAACACCTGATAATGAGGGCTTTGCAAAGTCGGATTTTCTTCTTTAGTTTTATTCAATGAGCTTACTAACACGATGCATTCTCATCCTTTGTTCCTGCTTTCTAGACGAAATGCCATGTTACCCAAGACCATTCTAAATCAAATTTCTGGTACATCTTAGATTCTCAACAGATATTGACTAAATAAGTGATCAACCAAGACTGAATGCATGAGTCTGGCTGGGTGGAAAGTAGAGAATTAGCAAAAAGTGTGAGACAGTGGCAGGTGATGTTACCACATATGCAACTACAGAAACAAAGCACTCAAATGTGTGTCTTAGCATCTGTCAGAGGTGTTCTTGCTTACAGAATTAGCATAGTCAACTGTACTAAGGGCTATGGAATCAACCCTACACTATGACTTGCTACCTAAGCTAAGGAACCCATTCAAAAAGGGGGAAATGACTGATATTGTGTGTGCACCATTTTCTATATTATTAAAAGTCTGGAAACAATCTAAAATGTTCACCAATAGGGAGTGGTTAAATAAATTACAATATGTGAACTGGAAGGAGTATTATGAAGTCATTAAAATGGTAATTAGAAAGATTATGTAGCCACATGGAAAAAACATTTACTATATAATATTAAGTGGGGGAAAAAAGCAGAATACAAAATTGAATCTAGACCATCACTGCAATTATGTAAAAATGTGTGCCCATGAATCAAGACACCAGGGGAAGAGGCGTGCATGTGACCAGCTGTGCTCAACTGGTGCATTTTGTTTTTTAAAGTGTCCTTTAATTCTACGTGAGCTCTGTAGCCTGGCCTACACCCTCTGATCTCTAGGGGGAGCTCAAGGCTTCCCCTACCTCAGCCTCTACTGTCCACCCCTCCGAAGCCAGAGGAGGTCTCCTACAAGGGCCGGGGGACACAACAAGAGGTCAGGCAAGGGCTGGGCTCCTAATGAACACCTTGAAGAGATCATGGACAGAACTGAACTGGGGCAAATTTTCCCTGAGTTTTGTTTTGTTTTTCTTTTTCTTGGTCTTTTCTGTTCACAGTTCTTGATTCCTCTTTTGGAATGATTTGCTTTCTTGACTTTTTCCCCTTCCAGACATGCACATATTTCTCTAGCTTCTGTCTTTTGGTCAGTACATTAAGAAGGATGTCGACAGTCTTTCATCTGAGAAGCAAGTTATAGTCCACAGCCCCTTAGTTAAAAAGTACATTATTATTCTGCAAATATATTTGCACAAGCAGGAAAGATGCATGTTTGTCGTCCTCAAATTTCTTTCAAAACAAGTTGTCATCCATCTGAACAATTAAATACTAGGAAGCTAATTTTTTAAAATAAAATATACATATGAGTTAATAAAGGAAGTTCTTCAAAATGCAAAGTTCAATGATGGGGAGGGTGGGATGGAGCAAGATGCAAAATGGCTCCTGCATGTGTCTGTATAAATTAGCCAATACATCTTGAAGCAAACTATTTGTGTGTATATGCTGGAGTGCGTTGGGACTGAACATGTAAGGAAAGGTTCCTAACATTTACCTTAGAGGAATAGAAATGGAGAGAAAGGCAGATACTTTTAGCCCATAAGTTTTATATTCTTTTATATATTTGCCATTTGCATGTACTAGATGTGATTTATTTTTTAAGAGGAATTAGGGTATCACCTAAGGGTAAAGAGGGAGAGGATATATCACTTAAAATTATAAGATTCTGTGTCTATATTATGATTTATATTAAGTAATTCTCACACCCTCCAAATATATTCCAGTGTAGCTCCCTATATTAAGAAAGCAAATAGAGGTTTGGGTCCAAATTTAGAACTCACACCTACTACTACTATGACTGTGGCTACCACTAAAGACATTAAAAATGTAATAGCAATAAATAGATTTAAGACAATAAATCCATTAGTTAATAATATAATAAATTTTTAAAAATCAAAAGAAAATGAAAGCAAACATTTAAAATCCAAGATTTAAATATTTTTTTAATTAGAAAAGGAGAAATTTTACAATTCCATTTCAACCAAATCACCTTCTGAACAAGGGAAAGGAAATGGAAAGTTCACTTAAAACAGGACAGGGCTGGACCCTGCGTGTGGTTTCAAATTGTCTTCCTAACAAACTGTGACCCATTACAAATGGGATTTAGCTGGCTTTGTGCTTTGAAATATCTTTTCCTCTCCAATGTCTGTCCCTCTATCCTTAGATTTTGAGCACCTTTTTGATTTTGTTCTCTGTGAGATTTTAAAGTCTAGCAATATTGCTGTTTTTGAAAATTGCTTCTGGGCAGAGGAGGACAGACTACAGAAGCCAGAGGTAGAGGGATGCGTGCAGTCTTACACCCTATTGCCTTCATACCCCACCCCTCATAGCCACCTGAAAGACCAGTTGCTCTGAACACCTGAAAAACCAGTTCCAGGAATTCCCCTCTGCCCTCCGCCCACTACTCCCACCCCTAGCCCTAGCCCTCCTTAAAAAGGCCCAGTCCCTGGGGGTCAGGGCCTTCTGCCACACGTTCCATCAGTGTGCATGCGGGCAGTTGGTCACCCACCTCTATGGGTTTTTTTTCTCTGAATAAATTCAGTCTGGCTGTAAGTTCATACACTGCCTCCTCTCTGTTCTGCACCTCTTGTTCTAACATTTTGGTGTCCCATGTGAGGAGGCACCAATTTGTAACTCTTTTCCTAACACACTCCATCGAGGATCAAAGTCCTATTAGAGCAGAACTCCATCATTAAAAGAGGATGGGAATGTGAAAACACCTAGCACACCAGGGACACCTTGCTGAGGCAGCCCCAGACTAAAAGCAGTCCTGTCTTGCGTCAGTTCCTCCACTACCTGTGTGGTCCAGCAGTTGCTCCTCAATTCCCGGGAGAAGAAGGTGGCATAGAACCCGAGCTAATCCTGGGCTTTCGTTCCTTTATTGCTCTCAGATTCCTTCCCTGCCCAGGGTTGGGATAGAGTTTACAGGGATGGAACACGGAGTGGAAGTCAACGTAAAACTCAGCCTGATCATCCAAACACCATCACGACTCACTGGCTCCCAGGGTTCACTCCAGAGACTCATTAAATTGTTCTGTGAGAGTGAATGACAGCTGATATCCACTTGGTCAAAAACAAAGTTGGTTCTAGCACCATTTTTCAGTGCATATCTCTTGTTTCGAATTAAGGCCATCTCTTACCATAAAAACACTCTCATAAAGCGATGGTTAGGACCACATATAATCTAAAAGAACCCATCAAGTTATCATATACTATACATGCACAGCTGTGTTCAAAGTGCAAGCCTGTCTTCAGATGTGTACGAAGTGTCAACCAGTCAGCTGGGGATGCTCTTGTGAGCAGTGTGACCTAGAACTAAAAAAAAAAAAAGGGTTGGGTGTGTGTGTGTGGGGGGTAACATTGGCTCTCTGAGACCACTAAGGAGACTAAATCAGCTTGAGGTGCGGTAAAGTGCCTGACCCAGTGTTAGGTACGCAGAATATGACACTCTCTATGGCCACATCACCCAAGGATCCCCAAGACACCAGAAGTTCAGAAATCACCTTCACTCCAGCAACTTGAGAGCTTCTGAAATCACTACCCAAAAAATCAGCAATAAGCAAAAACTTCCAATTTTCCCTGAGTAGTGTCATGTAAGTCCCTGGTGTTTGCTGACTTGACCCTGAACTCACTTCACACAAGAGCTTGCAAGTCAACATTTAGAAAATGAATAACCTCCTGCTAACTTGTTTAGAAAAGGAATTCCATATGCCTTCACATAAATATATTGTGATTAATTATTATATTTCCTTTTCCATCATTCGGCAACTCTCTAGCCCAAAGACTGTGTTCTTTCATATCACTTACTTCTAAATGTTCGGAGAATTCTTGTTCCTGATGCTATTAGTGCTTTGGACTTGGGAAATTTGTCTGAAATTGCTGAGTTTCAATTTTTATATGAAAAAGAACAGTAGTTGTATTTACTACAAAGTTTTATTGAAAGATTAAATTATTTGAAGCCTATACATGCCTGGCCCATATGATAATTTTTGTTGCTATTTTCATCATCTTATACACTGTGATCCTTTGCTTTATATATTTTTGGCATCATAGAGGACGTGACTATTTGGTCATTCTCTTTTGCCACTTGTCCTAATTTTGGAAGAATAATAAAACTATAAACATTTGAGGTAGATCTTTAACGTGAACGCAGTTTCCAACAAAGAGCACTACATACAGTAGAATTAGTAAATATTTTATGACAGGTTGAGTAGATGATTAAGTCTCAACACCAAATAGATGTACTGAATTTTCTCTGGAACATCATTGCAAGTAGCCATCAGAGCTATTTTTGGACACCTGAAATTTCCAGGAACCTAAAACTATCTCCCTTGTATCTACACCAGCTTATCAGAAATGGGACTTGTGAAGCCCGTTTCCAGTCCTACACCCACGGCCCTGCATGCATCAGGGCACCGAGTTGGGATTCCAGAATCTTTAGCTCCTGCTAGAGTACCAAGAAATTGTGAACCCCAAATGTTAGAGAAATCTGGTTTACACTGAGTCAGGACCTGTTTCTCTGTATTTCCTTTCTTGTGGCTCTCACTTTAGGCAGGAGAAAATCTGATTGTTCTGCAAGAGGCTGCTTCAGAGATCTGCAGAAATCAGCTCTCCATTTTTCAAATTCACCCTCAGTACAAACACTCATTTGTATCTGCCTTGCACCGATTCCAGAGAAGTGAATAAAAAAAGAGAAGATTTCTTCATGATTTTTTTTTTCATGAAGAGGAAACCGAAGTGGTCTTCTGGACCCTGCACTATTATTAAAACCAGTATCATTGGCTAAAAGGCCAAAAACGTTGGGAATCCCCTAGACAGATGACACCTTCCAGCTCCGCTGTCTCATTACTAATTGGATAGTCTCTAAACTTTCTGTAGCTTTTCCTAAAAATTAAGATCAAGTGATAGAGTGTCTAAACAAGCTTGTCTTCAGCTCCTCACTGGCTAGTTTTGGGGAAACCTCTCAACAAAACAGTGAAGGATTGTTCTTTCTCCCCTGGGCCTGGGTTGGTAATCTCTCTCCCCCCCACCCCCGCCCTCCTTCCATACCCACCATTGGAACATGGTAAGGTTTTGATGAACCTTGCACTTTGGAATCATGAATCCTCTTGAAACAGGCATAGCTCAGGATTGAACCTTCAAATCCAGAAGATTTCACTTGAATTTGTTTGGGATTTAACTCCACCCCAGGGAGATATAAAGTTTTGTGGCTCTCCTTCAGGTTCGCCCAGTACTTTTTGTAAAAGGTGACATGCAATCATGGGTTTGAAATGTTTTTTAGGAATTCGGGGCAGGAAGAAGTTGTCTCCAGATGTCTGAAAGATAAACACTATTGCTATCTGTAAGATCATGATCCAGAGAATATACTTACACAATTCTGCTAAAACACAAAAGGCCTTTTCATGAAATTGCTGAGGAAAACAAATAAGAGATTCCTAAATGCATGTTCACTATCAGCCTGCTCATTCTATTCTGGAAGCCTCAACTTTCTTGCCTGAAAGAGAGAAACAATCCATTATGTTCCTTGTTCCATCAGCCTCTTCTGAGCTCTTTCAGGGGATAGATGCCAATGGTTAGAGCCACTTTCCATAGCTACTTAAAAGCACTTGGCCATGCAAAGATGCAGCACTTATTTCCTGCTTATAATAGAACAAATTAGCCCAAACTTAGCCACTTAAAACAATCCAAATGTATTACTTTAGGGTTCTGGAAGTCAGAAGCCTGAAATGGGTCTCATAGAGCTAAAGCCAAGGGGTCAGCAGGCCTGCATTGCTTCTGACAGCTCCAGGGGAGAACCCATTGCATTGCCTTTTCCAGCTTCTGGAGGCCTCCTGCATCCATGGTTTACAGTCTCTTGCATCACCTTCAAAGCCAACCACAGAGCATCTCCAACTGTCACCACGTGAGCTCCTTCTCCCTCTAAGGACCCTCCTGCTTACAGCAGGCCCACCATGATAACCCATGTCATTCTTCCATCTCTCAACTGCTTTGACTTTAATCTGCTCAGCAACATCTCTTTTTGCCACTAAGGCAAGTTTATTCTGATGCAAAAATTCTTGAAAGTCAAACATAGTTTTTTTCATTAACATGCATTTTCCACAAACATTTTGAAGACCCATCTGTGCATAGATTGTTAACAAATTTTTGCACTCAAATATCATTTGCAATTAAATTTTGTTGCCCCCTTGCATATTCATGGATTTGTGGGATTAAGATATGGACATTGTTGAAGGGTCCAAATATTTTGGCAATATCCTAAGCTGAATCTAAACCTAGGAAATGAGGTGGGCATGTGAAGGAGAGAGTCCATGGCATTGGTGGAGAGCTTGCTTTGGGCCAGCACTCTTATTCTCTTATCACAGACTCCAATGGAAGATGAAAGAGGAGTCTCATTTTCAGGATCTGGGCACCTGAGACTCAAAGAGCTTGCATGGTAGTTTTGAGACTCACAGAGTTATTATAAGGAGATCAAAATCCAAGCTCTTTCCAGGACAGGCATTGTGGCACAGCAGGACAAACCACTGCCTAGGATTCCTGCATCCCATATCAAAGTGCCTAGGATCAAGTCCCACGTCTACTTCTGATCCAGCTTCCTGATAACGCACTTGGAAGGCAGCAGATGATAGTCCAAGTACATGGATCTGTCAGCTACCCAAGTGGGAGACCTGAATGGAGCTCCTGGCTCCTGGTTTCAGCCTGGACTACTTCTGGATGTTGCAAGCATTTGGGAAGTGAATCAGCCCATGAAATTCTCTCTCTCCCTCTCTCCCTCTCCCTCTCCCTCTCCCTCTCCCTCTCTCTCTCTTTTTTCTCCATCACTCTGCCTTTTAAATAAGTAAATTCACCTTTTCTACAAACCCAAGATCTTTCTTGAGCACCATGCCACTGGCACACCACAAGTAAAAGGCAGATGTGTTTAGCGAGATTTTGTAATTCAGGTCGGGACTGTACTCAAATATTAACTTACACTTGGAGACTTCTCAAAGCTAAAGGTTGAAATGTTTTATGTTATTCCTCAAAGGTGAAACCTACTTCATGAAATAGCTTTTTCTCCTTAGTGAGAAGTAAGTGAAAACATTTCCGTATTTTTGGCTGAGCCAAAAGAAATGCTGTTTTCAAAGAGTAAGTAGTTTTCACCTGTGCACACTGTATCACATTTCAGTGCTTTAGAGGAGGATTTTAAAGGAATATCCAAAACAATCAAAAGGTAGAACGTTTTCTATATGGAAAATCATTTTAAATCTTTTAACTAAGAGGTTAGTCAGGGGTGAGGAGGAGAGCAGTGTAGAGTTTAAGAACTGGTATCTTATTCCCTGTGCCTGTGCTTCTCAACCAAATTGTATCAAGTTTTAAAAGGAGACTTGGCATTTCTGCAAAACTTGGAAAAGGGGAAAACATCTCATAGAAATGCTGCAAGAATAAATCACTTCAGGACTCCCAGCCAGGAAGAGCAGTCCTCTCCATCTACCCCAAATTAGGCTAAGAGGATTTCTTTGACATAAAATGGACCTTTGAAATTCTGAGTTATTAGAGGAACTCAAATTACATATTTAGAATTCTGAGTAAGGCCAACAATAGGTTCAGTCTTTTTTTTTTTTTTCCTCATTTCTCTACCACACAATTTGGTCTTCTACATGGTTCTGGGAAGAGAAATGATGGACAGCATTTTAGGAAGACTTATTTTGCTTTAAAAGATTTACATTTTGTTTCCATGCCAAATTCAGATCTAAGCATCTGGGAAAGGTATCTCACTTCTGAAATGTATTGCCGATTTTGCAAATAAGTCAATAGTTCACTGATTTCAATAATGGGGCTGAAAGCTTAATTACCACCTGACTCAATTTCTACACTAACCAGAATACCCACTTATTGAAGGGCCAACTAAAAATTTCAAAAAGAAGGGATGCATATGTTAGGTGAAATATTTTAGGTAAAAATAAGCTTATGGAGGCATCAGAAAAATTAAATATAGAGGGATTATGAAAACAACCTCTAGATGGAAAGAAAGAGGAGAATTTACCATTGTTTAAAGTATCTTATAAGTTATTTCATAATTCATGTGATCCTCAGAATCCTGCTTTGAAATAGATATAAGAAGCCTTTCTACAGATAAAGAAAGGAAATGTCAGGAAGCCTGTGTGATGTTTTATTAGGAGATAGTGAACTTCAGGTGGCCCTGAATCTCTCAAATGCAAAAGATATATTCCACTGCCCCCAATATGTATATATTTATTATTTCCTAGTAAAATGACACAGTGATGCTAACTTATAACGAGGTGCAAGTAACTTACAGGGGCTAAGCATTCAACCAATAGTTAAAATCCTGTAACTCCAAAAACTCATGTGGCTTCTGCACATATACCCATGGTTCCTCCAATGCTCTCTGATGCTCCATTTCAAGTTAGTTGAACATATGTGATATTTACCTTAATTGGTTTTGAGAATATCAAATAAGAACTGAAGTGCGGCTATGAGGTCCATGTTCCAGCATGCTGATAACACAGGGAGGTTCCTTCTGTAAAGAGAAAAAAGTACAGCCCAGGGCCAGAAACTAGAAACAGGTTTTATTGTACTTTCTGTCCTTTGATATCAATGCTATTCCTTATCATATACAGACTAAGCCATAATATATTCATATTAAACTATAACACATAAACAAGCTATGTTTTTTGTTTGTTTGTTTGTTTGTTTGTTTTTGACAGGCAGAATGGATAGTGAGAGAGACAGAGAGAGACAGAGAGAAAGGTCTTCCTTTTTGCCATCGGTTCACCCTCCAATGGCCGCTGCGGCCGGCGCATCTCGCTGATCCAAAGCCAGGAGCCAGGTGCTTCTCCTGGTCTCCCATGTGGGTGCAGGGCCCAAGCACTTGGGCCATCCTCCACTGCTTTCCCGGGCCATAGCAGAGAGCTGGCCTGGAAGAGGGGCAACCGGGATAGAATCTGGCGCCCCAACCGGGACTAGAACCGGGTGTGCCGGCGCCGCAAGGCAGAGGATTAGCCTGTTAAGCCACGGTGCTGGCCTCAAGCTATGTTTTCAAATTAGTCCATCTTTACACGACCTCTTTGCATTAGATAGATGATTGATAGATAAATAGATTGTTGGTAGATAAGTTAGTTTACTCAGACTGCCATATCAAAATAGTAGACTGGCGGGCTTAGGCAATACAAATTCATGTTTCAAATAGGATGTGGAAGTCGAGGATCAAGGTGTCATCCAGTTTGGTGTGAGGAGGCCTCTCTTCCCCTGTATGTGTCCTCTGTGTGCACATGAAGAGACAGGGATCTCTTTTGTCTCTTCCTCTTCCTCTACTGTGATCAAATTAGGGCCTCATCCTTTTGACCTAATTTAACCTTAATTACTTCCTTAAAAGCCCTATCTACAAATACAGTTACATTGGAGTTTAGGACTTCAGCATATGAATTTATGAACTTGAGAGGGACACAGTTCAGTTCAAGATAGGTGAGATAGATACATGATAGACAGATAAAAGAGATAGGTAAATAAATAGATAAATTGATCATTAAACAAGGATAAGGTGGCTAGTGTGATGTTCTCTCGCAAAATTTGCTCCATGATCTTAACTATGCTGCCTAGGTATGTTACTTAAAATGATCCATACGATGTGATTAATAATACCCTTTTCTTGAAATTATTCTAAAGATTAAATAATGCAGTATCTTACTTGCTAGTTACTATTACTCTTTATGATTCAGGTCAAATGTTACTTCTTCCAGTAAGCTTATTTTGGGTCTTGCCTCACTCCTGCCTCTTCCAAACCAAGTGAGAAGTCTTGTTTCTGTATACGTCTCTCCCCATTGTGTACACTGCCCCATACTTCAGTTCTCTCACTAGACTCTGAGTTCTGGGAAAGCAAGAATACTGTGCCACTAATGACAAGATGGTCAGCAATCTTATTGCACTTAGGCCACAGTCAATGACGAATGAATAAATGTGAAATACCTAGAACACAACATGAATGCTCTTTGATTTTATATTCAGAAAGTGCTAGAAATTCAGTGAGCATTAACTACTAGGGAAACGTTTTGTTACTTCAAGTTACAGGAGGTTTTTAAATGATTAAAACAGTGGGTGTGAAGAATCTTAGGTTTCACTTTTATAATGACTTGTTATTTTTGAAATTCACAGCTTGGATAAGTAAAAGAAATGAAAGAGTTTCAGTTCCAGTACTTTCCAAGCTCTACCGCAATGTTGCCTAATGCAGAATCCTTTCAGACAATTCTCCTTTTCAAGAGTTTTCTTGACCAAAAAGAGAAAATACAATGAAAATGTTGTTTTCCCTATTGTCACTGCTTACTAGTCCAGGGTACTTATTGTTATTTTTGGAAATCTAAATGGAAAGTTTTGCCCCATGAAGGCAATGTCCACCATCCAGCAGGTCTGACTCCAGGTAAGGCCCACAGCTGTATTCAAATCAGTAACCCAAGATCTGGAGCATTCTGGGCAAGGCACATTATGAGTACTCCCTCATAAAAATCCCTTTCTTTTTATTGAAAAATCATTTTCACATTTTATGATATGTCCATTGACTTTTTCTTTCCCTATGAAAGGATTCCAAATCTTCCATAGAAACTCCTACCTAATTTTCTAGAAAGTTCCTTAGACTTAATAGAATAGGTAATGGACAGCTATAGTCTGTAGTTAGGTTACTATTTTTTTTTTAATTTGAAAGTCTAGGAACCCATCTTTGCAGAAATGTTTCTGCCATTTTAGCAATGAGGAAACATACCATTTAGGTTCAGGGTGGAGTTCTACAGCTTCAAAAGACAGAAGGCAGTGGTTCCCAATCTTGGCTGTATATTGATACAATCTAGAGAGATCTGAAAATATTGATGCCACTCCAGAGATGTCTGTTTATTGGTCTAACAGCCTGAGCACTACAATTTTCAAAGCTCCCCAGGTGCTCCTAATCACCCACAGTCTGGCCCAAAAACTTCTGCTCTGAGATCTGGAACTTCAAGTTCTCATCTCCGGAGGTACATTGGAACCTGGGGAACTTTGAAAACATGACGTCCTCACCTCTTCCCCCAAGTCACTGACTGTTAAACCTTAGCCTACATCTGAAACATCAGGAGAGCTTCTTAAGGCAGGTTTCTGGCCCCACCCCCAGAGTTTCTGGTTCAGAATGTCTGGGGTAAGGCCAAGTATTTGCATTTCTAGCAAGTTCTCTCTGGTGCTACTGTTGCAGGTCCTGGGAACAATTTGGAGACTTATTGCCATAAATATTATGATATTATTGGCTCATGGAGTTTTATAATTATGGCCCAAAAGATATTTGAAATCTATACTTAAGTGCTATTTCTCAGCTATTATCCACCAGTCAACCATAGCATCACAGTAGAGACTCACCATGACTCCAGTTTTAGTATTTTCTTATACTCTTCCCCTGTAGCTTTCCAAGACAATCTGATATAGTGGACAATGCACGAAGCAGACTTGCTTTCAACTCCTGGCTGTGCCACTTTTTTTAGTAGGAGACTGGACACATTACTGGCTTCAGGTGACCAATTCCCCATTTCCCAAGACATCCCAGGTTTTAGCATTAAAAGCCCTACTTCCTGGGAAATCCCTCAGTTCAGGAAAAAACAAAACAACAAAAAAACAAACAAAAAAACCAGGGTAGTAGTCAACCTTTGCAACCTCTGTTTTTTAATAAATTGTTTAATTTGTTTTCTGTTGCCAATGACATATTATTACAGATGGAGTGAGTTACAGAGACAGCAGATTTATTCTGACACATGATTCTGGAGGTGTGAGGTTGAGGAGCCACATCTGGTGATGGCCTGCTTGCTAGCAGAGTTCCAAGGTAGCACAGGGTATCACAGGCCAAGAAACAGAGAGGGTGTGAGTAGGTGTGTTGTCTTCTAGTCTCCATCTTTTTCTTTTTAAGATTTATTTACTTATTTAGAAAGGCAGAGTGTCAGAGCAAGAGAGAGAGATTTTTCATCTGCTGGTTCACTCCCCAATTGGTAGCAATGGCTAGGGCTGGGTAAGGCTGAAGACAGGAGCTAGGAACTCCGTCTAGGTCTCCCACATGGCAGAGGCCCAAGTACTTGGACAACTTCCACTGCCTTCCCAGGCGCATCAGCAGGAAGTTGGATTGGATAGTAGAACAGCTGGGACTCCGACTTGGAATGTGGTTCATCCCACTTGCACTACAGTGCCACCCCCACTTCCTCCACAATGCCACCCCCACTTCCTCTTCTTCTAAAGCCCCATGATTCAATCAATGGGCTCCATGTGATGGTGTTCAAAGGCCTCACCTCTCAATACCATAGTTTTGTTATGTCTCCACCCTCTTAATATCTCATTGTGGACATTAAATTTTCATCCATAGCACCAGTGGTAGGGAAAACTAAGGAGACCTTGAAGAGCTTTTTCAATATTTGAGGTAATTTAAGCTGCTTTGCTTACAGTAGATGTTTCACAGAAAGTTATCATGATTACGTCTACATCATCTTTTAATATGGGTTGTGTGGTACAGAAAAACATCATCCCAGAGCACCAGGAAACAATTACAGAGAAGTCGTGCAGGGTCGTTGGTCTGGCCAATCATTTTAGAGCAGTGGTTCTCAACCTTGCTGCATAGTGAAATCACTTAGGTAAATTATAAACACCCCCATACACAGATCAGCTCCCAGGCGATTAAGTCATAATGTCTGATGCTGGACTTCCCAGGTGACTTCAATGTGTAACCAAAGTTGAGTGTCACTGCCCCACTTCTGCTGTTCCAAGTGTGGACTCCTGACTGGCAGCATCCACACGACATGGAAAGTTGTAGACATGCAGCTTTAGCGCTCTCCCTCCCTTCTAGCTTATTAGAATCCTTGGAGTTGAGGCCCAGCAGTCAGTGTTTATCAAGCTCACCCTTGCATGCTAAAGCTCATACCTTGAGTTATATCATAGATCTCCTATTATTCTACATATGTGTTCGTACTTATTAATAGCAACTGTTATATCTTTCTAGTGGTCCACAAATAAGCCTTACATTTTAATCAAGTTATTGTTCTAAGATACTGTTTGATTCTATTTAAAACTATCTCACTTAGGAATTCTATATTGATATTTAAAAATTAATTTGACATCTACTTCTGATTTTGTGCCATCTTTCCCAGATCATAATGTCAGTGATATCTTAACTTCATAAAAAATTAATTGGAAAACTTTTCTCCTAATTTTATCCTTTGGACTCATTTGTATAACATTAAAATTATGTGTTCCCTGAAAATCTGAAATTCACTGGTTAAAACATATGTGGCTCTGTCACCATTTTTGGAAGTGGATCTCTTTTTTTTTTATAGTTTTGGGACACAAACATTACTTCTAATGTTGTTTTTGGCCATTTATATTAACTAGAAAATCATCCACTTTGAAATGTTTTCTTCAAAAGTATTGACTTAAAAACTAGTATTTTCTTTAATATTTTTAATTATTTTAGTATGTGTGTCTGTGTCTTTTTCCAACCTTTAGAACTAAATGTTTAGTGCATGCATTTAAGTTTTTTATTAGTTAATATTTAAATCCTTAATTACATGATTTTGACAAATTCAATCATGAATTTTCACTGTTTGGAAAACATTTTGAGAGATAAGTAACTTTAAGTGTTCTTTGAACAATGAAAAATAATACTTTTTGGTTTTCACAGCACATGATAAATACATGTGTGTGTATAAACCTAGATGTGTTCTAATTGCACATAATGTTATTTAGACATTTTAATATCAGATATTGATGGAATTCTTTATGATAATACTCAAAATCTTTTATTTCAATAAAAATAACAGGTTATTTCTGTATGGAAACATTTACTCTTTAATTTATATCTGCCTTGTATGTTGAATTCAAGCATCTTACTATTTACTACTGTTTACATATTTGCTTCAAAATTCATGGGTTTTAATGATAGAAGATCTTGGACGTATGAAAAAACAAACAAGAAATTTGAAAACACCAGTATTTTACACTTTATGTTCTGCGTGGGTGCAAACTGATGAAATCTTTACTTAATATATACTAAATCATACTTCTGTATACAAAGAAAATTGAAAATGAATCTCGATGTGAATGGAATGGGAGAGTGAGCGGGAGATGGGAGGGGTGTGGGTGGGAAGGAAGTTATGGGGGGGGGAAGCCATTGTAATCCATAAACTGTACTTTGGAAAATTATATTTACTAAATAAAAGTTAAAAAAAAAGAAAAAAAAACACCAAGAGCTGCACTCATTGACGTTGTTTTCTTGTTACATAATCTTAATGATTTCTGAGTGTTTCACTTTAAGAATGTTTACATCTCATCTTAACCCTGCACATTGCGTAAGTATTGTTTTAAATTTTTTGATATTTTACATAACACTGCAATGAATGTTGTCACATGTGCATAGTACATGGTTGTTCTATAAGAAGAAATGTCTAAATGTCTAAAATGGAAAATCACTGTGTCAATGAATATGAAATACATTGGTAAGTTACTTCCTTGAAATAACCATGTTAGCTATGTTCCTTCCAAATATCAAACAGTTGTAGCTTTATACTGACTTAAGTTGGAAGTTTAAAAAAAATAGTAATTTGCTTTGTATATATTTTATGCAATATTTAAATAATATTTTCTGTTTTGTCAAAAGTTTTCTGGTTTTGTTAAGTTTTAGTGTTTGTCCACTTTGTCTCTTGTTTCCATTGCAACGTGGTTCTCCATCACTTGTTAATTACACCCCAACCCTTTTAACCCCTAGTAATTCAGAAGATATTTTATTTCTTTCATGAATACTTAAAACATATCATTTCTCCAGCTGCTAGTTCATACTAGGGCAAGACAGCTTCTGCCCTTGTTCTCAAAGTGTAGGTATGAATCCCTGGCATCAGAAAGATTTGGAGGTGATTATTAAATATGCAATGCCCTAAGCCTCACCATCAAAGCAAATGAACTAGGACCACCTGGGGGAGTGGCCCAGAAAGTCTTCATTTTTATAGGGACCCCAAATAAATGTGCAACACACAGAACTTTCAGAATCTCTGATTTAGATTTTTTTCTCGAAGTGGGCTATACAGAGACTGCAGGGAGGAATTAGATAAGTCCCACTGTAACAGCAAGCAGTGTTTTCAGTGGTTCTCTTGTGTTCTGATTACTTATCTGAATTAAAATTAGACAGATATTTGGGAGATGGCAAAATGGAAACTCTGAACGCTCTGTTTCCTTAGTGGCTTTGAAAGATCCTCTGCGTCTTCTTAATGAACCTCTATGGATGACCTCAGTCCCGAGGAGAATTAGGCAGTTTCAAACCAACTACTTTCCTTACTTTTCCTGAAGACTAAGTAACTATTAGAGCAGACATTAAACCATAACCACCGCTAGTTCTACCAGATGACTCAGCTCAGGTTATAATTAAGGGAAGAAAAAGCCAGAAGGAGACTCATGGGGCTCAGGGCAGGGCAACTGCTGGAAGCAGGAATGTTCCAGGTCTTCCTCCCAAGGACAACTGGCTTTCCTTGGGCTCAGCAGCAGTCAGAACCCAGAACCTTCTTAGGCCAACTGGACCCTTAAGTGTCCAGAAATACCAGCCTTCCAAGGAGAAAGCTGAAACAGACTCGGATCCAATGGCATATTTAAATCTGGATGATCTGGAACTGTCTCATGATATATAGTGGTAAGAGGGGCAAGAATGATAGACCCATGGTGTCTAGGATTTGAGGAGATGCAAGAAGGATAAATTATTTTCCAGCTAGGAGTGGCTCTAGGATGAGAAGCCCCCAGCTCTAACTCCAGATCTAATAGGAAGAATAACAGCACCAGGAAGTAAAAAAAAAAAAAAAAAAAAAACACTAATTTACAATACAGTTCACTTTAGCATTAACTCATCAGAGCAAGTTGAAGTTGAGAGGTAGGAGAAAATCGCAAAAGAGGAAGTCTTGGAAAATCTTCTGTGAAGTGATGCGCTTCCATCATCGGAAGCCTTCTCACTTCTCCGGCCTCAACTCATTATGGGCTTGCTCCCTGTGGATTCTCTGCCCCAGCCATGATTCCGTAAAGTTCTGCATGCACCTGCTCCCTCCACCGTCAAGCTCACATTGTCCCTTCAACCTGATCTATTTTGGGTTTGCTTACCATGTCTCCACAATGCTTTCATAGTAACTATTATTTATAGATAAATGAATTCTAACCCAAGTGGTGAATGCCAGACTTATTAACAAAAAGGGATACCCTGTTTCATCTTTTTTTTTTTTTTTTTGACAGGTATAGTGGACAGTGAGAGAGAGAGAGACAGAGAGAAAGGTCTTCCTTTTCCGTTGGTTCACCCCCACAATGGCCACTGTGGCTGGCGCACTGCAGCCGGCGCACCACGCTGATCCAAAGCCAGGAGCCAGGTGCTTCTCCTGGTCTCCCATGTGGGTGCAGGGCCCAAAGACTTGGGCCATCCTCCACTGCACTCCCAAGCCAGAGCAGAGAGCTGGCCTGGAAGAGGAGCAACCGGGACAGAATCCGGTGCCCTGACCAGGACTAGAACCCAGGGTACCAGCGCCACAGGTGGAGGATTAGCCTATTGAGCCACGGCATTGGCCTCATCTTTTTTTTAAGTATTCACTTCCATATGTTTGTGAGACTCAATGAAGATTTTGGCTTTTTCCAAAGCATAAAATCTAGTTCTTTAAAAAAAAGATTATCTGAAAGAGCGACAGAGAGAAGGGAAGAGAGAGAGAGAGAGAGAGAGAGAGAGAGAGAGAGAGAGAGAGAAAGTCTTCCATCCACTGATTCACTCCCCAGATAGCCGCATTGGCTGGGCTGGACCAAGTAGAAGCCAGGATCCAGGAGCTTCTTCCAGATCTCCCATGTAGGTGCAAGGGGCCCAAGCACTTGGGCAATCTGCTTTTCTCAGAACATTAGCAGGTAGCTGGGCTGGAAGTGGAGCAGCCAGGACAGGAATCAGTGCTCATATGGGATGCCAGCGTCACAGGTGGCTGCTTTACCCACTTATGCCACAATGCTGGCCCCAAAGCTAGTTCTTAGGCTAATCAAAGAGGTGTCCTTATTCGCAAATACTCTTCTGGTCTCAGATAAATCCCCTATTGCTCTATTGGAGAATGCAGTGGGAACAATACATTCCCCACATGACTGCTCCAGGACTCTGTCATTGGCAAAGAGGTTTGTGCCTTTTAAGAGCAACATCTTCAGAAAAGAGCCAGGGTGTGCCGGACTGCGGTGAAAACACAGAGCCGTCTGCCTGGAGTCAAGGCCAAAGCACAAGACCTTCTTTTGTGAACATGTCACGACAAACTTGTGTCAACCGCTCTCTGACCCAGAATCACCCAGTTAAACAAACCAGGGATTAACCCACACTCACAAAAAACCAAACCTGCCAGGGCCTTTGTCATCCTTGAGACAGACTCTACCTGTTCACACTCATTTAAGCTCTAATAAAATGGCAGCAGAAAAGCCTCCCTCCCAAGAGTCTCGGGAGACAGAGATTAGCTCAGTTTTCCCTTCAAAATGACACTTTCCAAACCATACAAGTAAAGTTTCCTTTGCAGCAGCCCATTGAATTGCAAACGAAACCAAGCAATGGCCCATGTCATTCATAAGCTATTCTAACCTCAAATACTTGCCCCAGAAATCATGGCTGGACAAATTTGAAATACCCAAACCTGGATTAAGCCTGTAAGCTTCAATTGACTTCAATTCAAGCCCAGATCCCTAGTTTTATCATGTATGACATTACATCACTGCATTGCAATGAAACGTATAATCAGAAAGCCAGACTCGACTTTCCTCTGGGGTTTTGGAAGAGCAATTCTTTTTTAGGGGCCAAACCGTGAGCTGTGACCTTCTTCTCTATTTTATAGGTCAAGTATCAAACCAAATATTCATCCTTTTAAAGACAGTTTGTCGTGGAATAAAGCCAATGCCTGATTTGTTGATTTATTCCCCACCACCCAAATTACCACTTGGACAGGGTCACTTTGTGGGGAAAATATCTCAGTGAACCAACCTCACTCTTCTTCAATTTGACCACATTGGAAAGTTCAGGCAGGAAGAGACAGGCTATGGGGGATCAAGTTTCAGAGACTATCAAACTGGATGATGCATCAGAGGCAGGGAATATAAGAATTCAGTTGCCCAGGTGTGAAAAGGGGTATCAGACATTATCCTAGGGGCGTATGACTTGGGAACAGAGCATCACGCTTAGATTAGAAGGTGAACACAAAAGAACTTGAGTGAATGCCACAGAGAAACTGAAGTTGGAGGACACAGAGTGAGGCTATATTTGGGGTAAAACGAGATGGTGTTGGGAAAGAGGACCGTAACAGACTCAGGGTGATCCAAGCCCTCTGGACTGGGCTAGACAGCTCTGTCTAGAATCCCAGCTCAGGGCCAGAGCAGGAGTGTGTGCCTGGGCCGGTCCGAGGCCACAGGCCTGGGCATGTAGATCCCAGTGTAGGGAGGACTCCAGGGCAGGGAGCCAGGCTCCCAATACAAGCTCAGGCAATAGCTGCTGCCTTCCTCCAAACGAGCGTCATGAAGCAGGGGCAAGCTTGGCATTCCAGTAATCCTCATGATTCGCAAGGGGAGAGGTGTTTTGAAGATTTAATATGAAAAGAGTGCATTCAAATATGCAAATCGCTTCACTCACAAATAGTTAATAATTTATAATCATCATTATTTGCTAATAATTTGAATATTAAGAACTGCCGCAGACTGCAAAGCATACTGATAGTCCTCTCAACGAATGTAAATGTAGTCAGCCTGGGGTTTTATTTTATTCGATTTCTCAGAAAAGGAGCAACCCCACCAAAGGGCGAGAGGGCAAGTGGGACCATTTCACATCTTCTAACTCAATGGGAGCTGGTGGAGATCTTCCCCTCTGTGAGTCTAGTTCAGTCTAAATCAATCATTACAAACAAAGGTTCTGTAGGCCAGGTGGTGGGGGGCTGCTAGGAATGTATGGGTAAAACGAACCCAGTTCTCCAGGTGACTGGGACATAGCACAGCCCACTGGCCTGGGCAACCTGCCCATGCTTTGAGAATAGTGGGCATCTTTTGTCATACAGAGACAAGGGCATGTTCAGAAAGGCAAAGAGCTAGTATAGAGAGTATTGACTACATGCCCGGTCTTTATCTATCAAACCCGTTCAAGTCCCACTTCGGTGACACAGGTATTTCAATTATCCCCATGTAACAGATGAAGAAGCTGTCACACTAGGGAGTCAAACATCTTTTCCACCAACACTAATAAATGGATCCACTAGTTTCCTGCTCTTGCTGTAACAAATTATGACAAGCTTAGAGGCTTAAACCACTACCCATGTCCTGCCTTGCAGTCCAGTAAGATGGAAGTCTGACAGGTCTCACTGAACTGCTGTCCAGCTGTCTGCAGAAATCCTCTCCTTCCTGGAAGCTCCAGGGAAGAGTCATTTTGCTTCTTCCACCTCCTGAGGCCACCCATGTTCCTTGAATCCTGCATTCTTTCCTCCACCTTCAAAGCCAGCAACCTGCTGACCCTACTTCTACCGTCACAATTAGAAAATTGTGACTCTGATCTCTTTAGCTTCTTCTGCAACTTCTAGGGATCCTTCTGATTATTCTGGGCTTAGCTGGATAACACAGGGACATACCCTCCCCTTCAAGTCAGCTGGTAAACACCATAATTCCGGCTGCAGCCTTGGTTCCCTTTTGCATGTTAACCTAAGGAATTCGAATATGGGAGTCTTTGCTTGGCCATTATTATACTTAACACAGAGGAGCAGGTAGGATGTGATTCCCTGCCATCTGGCTCCAGAACCCCTGCTCTTAATCAAGAGGCAGCACCAGCTGTTTGAGACAAGACTCTTTTACCCAGCATTGATAGCCAGCTATGTAATTTGTACAAAGTACATTTAAATGAAAAGCTCTCTGCTGCTGGCTCTCCTCTCTCTCTCTCTCTCTCTCTCTCTCTGTCTCTCTCTCTTTCACACACAAACACACACATCACAATTCTTGTGTACAGGCACAATTTCACTTCCAATCATCTTTAAGACTTTGGGCAATTGGATACCATACCCACTCCAGATAACCTAGGAGTCATCTTTGATTTTTCTTCTCATCTCTTGTTTACCCACACATCCAGCGCTTTAACAGAGCTGGTGACCTTACCTCTGAAATACATCTCTGATCCTTCCCCCACCACAATCCCAATCCTGCCAATTTCATCCCTTACTGGGGTGGCTGCCTGTCTCCCAGATCATCATCCCACCCCTCCACTCACCTTATGCAGCGCACACAACCCATCTCATGATTTTTATTTAATGCCAATAGGATAACACATCCCTGCTTGAAACCCCTCACTGGTTCCCTCTGACTTTTGGAACATAGACCACTATGTTAATTTATACTATGCCTATTAAGGCCTGAAGGTTCTGGTCCCTGCTAACCCCTCCTCCTTCAGCTTGAGCTTTGCTTCCCTTCCTGGCAATGCCACAATCGTGTCCACCTCCAGGTCCTTTCATATTCTGCCTCCTCTATCTGTAACACCCTTATCTACATTCTTCACCTGGCTAACTTATATACTCCAGGTCTGTTTAACGCCATTCCCTTCCACTTAAGTCTTTAATTTTCTTACAGTTATACACATACACATACACACACACACACACACACACACACCTCTGATAACATGCTTCATCTAATTGTGCTTATAAAGAAAATATTCTTTCATTATATAGTAATAAATACATATGACTACCTGTGTGAGCACTCTTTTAATGATATTCCTTTCCTACCAGTCTTTGAGGGTAAGGGCCATGCCTGTCTTTCCCTCTTCTTGGCATACCTAACACCAAGTATCTGACACACAACGGTCAATAAATGAGCATTGAATAAAGCTTTAGGGTGACCATCTCTTCTATCTGTCATTGCACGGTCATCACCAGCATTCTCATCATCCACCACCAGCAGCACCATGTCTATCATCATCTTTACATTTTAGTTCTTTATAGTGCAAAAGTTGAGGCGGGTAGAATAATTATTATGTTTGGCTATATAAACTGAATCTCAAAAGTCAAAAATAATAAAAGTGAGAGTACAGCCCAGTCCATACCTGGTATGGCTCTAGATCCTCCATTCAGGATGTGAATGCCCTAAGGCTACATTAGGAGAGAGTAGGAAGGGACCCTAGTGATGGGCAATTAGACTCTGCAGGTCAAGACTCTGGAAGAAAGCAGTAAAAACACACTTCACTTTCTCTAAAGTTTCATTTTCCTCTCACATGAATGAAGAGAGAGCAGGAGAATGGTGTAACTCCAATAAACCATGCCATACCTCTTATAAGGTCAGAGTTAAATGTTGATGGATGTATATCTGTCCTGTTAGCTTCTAAGGAAGAGGAACACACCCATGGTCAGCAGTGCATTTGCAAAAGTTCTAAGTGAAAGGAATGAGCAGTCTGCAGGGGCTTTCCATGTCACAAAGGATAACGACCCAACCCCTGCTATAACTCACAAGATCCCACCTGTCAGGGCCCCAACAATCCTCTCACTGCCATACTCTAGCAGAGTCCCCTTTTCTGTTTCCTTAACAGCTCCAGAAGTGTTTTAAGACCTATGTCTGTGAGCTTCCTTGTTTGGCATTCACCTAGATCAGGTTCCTTTTGTTTATGAGTGTGGCTGCTAAACTGTCCTTTGTGTATCCCACTATTCCAGGGGTTAACGAACTGTAGCCAACAGACCAACTCCAAATCACTTCCTGTTTTGTAAATAAATATTTATTGGAATATAATCATGTCCTCTCTTTTTGTATGTTGTCTGTGGCTACTTTTGCACTCCAGTGGCAGAGTACATAGCCAGCATTACATGGCCTATACAACTAGCATTTTTACAGTCTAGTCCTTTGCAGAAAAACGATCATCAAACACTGCACTAGAATGTAATGAAAAAATGTGTTGGCATCAGATGCCACTCGCTGTTTTTGTCATAGGTACCTAACACAGAGTCTGATTCACAGAAAAATCAAGAACAAAATTTAAAATAATCAATGAATGAATAAAATTGTAACATGCTTTACATTTCTATATAGAAATCTCATTTTAGTGTCCCTCCAACATGGCAAAGGTTAAATTCTGTAATCGATATTCAGAAATTCAAATTTGGGTAGGATTATACTAGAAATTATGCTAGAAAAGTAGATATGAAAATCCAAGTCAGCTTCCTCTAAGACAACAGGTAGGGAAGTCAACATCCTTGAAGGCCAGGAGATATGCAGCCATGTGTTACCATATACACTTTCTCTGTATCCTAATGAAGATTTCTTCTAGTAGCTACACTGTTCTAGGAAATTGACACACTTTGGGAGAAAATAGTCTTTTTGTCTTCCTTATATATATTAGAGCAAGATGGACTATCTTTTCTTTCTTAGTCTTGCTACCTCCCATCTCCCACACAAAAAATAAAACCTTATTCTAGGCACCTTGTATAACATTGAAGAATTTCTTTCAAAATCTTTTGGAGAATTCTTCAAAAGGGGCCCAGCTCTAGGTCCCTACAATCAGTGGAAGATGAAGCATGCCTACAGCAGCATGCCCTAGGAAAATATAATGAGTATATGCAGGACATTGAAAATAATAGTGTACTGGGCACAGACCAATCAGTGAAATGAAGAGGTATGTGGATGTGTCAGGAGCCTGTGATTAGGAACGTAGAGTTTGGGGCTAACCTTTGATGAGGTAAGATCAAGAGAACACATAGCATATGATTGCAGCTGTGTTTTATAGAATGTAGGAATTATATTTTACCCTCAATCTCAAAACATCCGTAAATCAACCAAGGGTTTTCTTGAACAAGGTAGGGCTCACAACCCATCTATGTTCCTGTCTTCCAGCTAAGGGATAGCAAGAGCTAAGTTTAAGAGCTAGTCTGGTTTCCTGGAGACCACACCTGGAAAATATGCAGTTTGTGATTTTTTTCAATGAATAGTCAAGGAATCTCTGAGTTAACAGTTTAATCAAATGCCTCAATTCCCAAGGAAATCCATGTTTGCAATCCTTACACATGGTTAAGTCATTGACTCCATCAATATGCTTAGCTGAATTAATTTATTAAACTGTAATAGAATTAACTTATATTCTAGCAGCTATTACATGGCAGGCACTGTGCTAGAAGACTAGAGGCTTTGAGGGAAGCTAATGGTTTTGGCTTTCCTATATGCAGAGTTGGAAGTACCTGTGAATTTCTAGGTAGAGATTAACTTTCTTTTTTAGCAAACATTTACTGAGACTCTAATGGGAGCCAGGTATTATCTGCAGCACTAAAGATACAGAGGTGAAACAAGTGTGCATTTACTGTGAACAAATGGAGTCCAGTAGGAGGAAGAGGCACAGACTAATTATATTAATGTGGTGAACTACATTCCAATAATAAAAAAGTCAATGGCAATAATAATAATTGCCATAGCTTATTCAACACTGTAAAATCGACCTGTATATAAATGATCTCATTAAATACTATTAACTCCACAAAGCACAGATTTATATCCCAGATTTACAGATATAAAAAGAATTTGAGGCTTAGTTGAGATAGTAATTAGTCAGTCATAGAACTTATTTGCATTTGACCCCAAAGCTCCTTGTTGCCATACCGTGTTACCCCATCATTCCTATCCCACTTCAAACTCCCAGAGATTCATTTGCAGTGCAGTGAGCGCATGGAGGACTCAGGGACTAAAAAGCTCAGAATGGAAAGCTTTATGGAAGGGTGGGATTTCAGTCAGGCCTTAAAAAATAAGTCAGCATTTGCTAAGCTATGAACCTTGAGTACCGGGTGGTAATGGGATAGGATGGTAAAGATTTGGGTTCAGGATGTCTCTGTTTTTATTAGGAAACAGAGACTAGCACTAGCAGAAGATGGGGTAGTTCCAAAGAAATCACAGAGGCATCACAGGCGGAATGCATCAGGGTCATTGTCCTTGCAGACAAACCATGCTCGAGATCTGTGACTTTATTTCATGAAGACTTGTCACCTCTTCTAAGCTATGGACTAACAAGGGCCCATAACATTTAGAGAACAAGGTCATACCCTCTCCACACCTGTTTCCTTAGAGACTACTTCAGTAGAACAGGTATTTAATAACTTCTGGATAAAGTAATACATATGCTTAAAATAATCCATCTGCAGCCATTTGAAAGATACCAGGTAATTGTTGGAAACTTCTAGAAGAAAGATCAAGAAGTTAGTGTGGGAGTGACCTTGGAAGCAGAACCAACAGGTCTTCATGACAGAATGACCATGGGGTCTCAGAGAAAGACAGCAGTTGAGAACAACTTCCAGGATTCCAGTTTGTGTGTAAATGTCTAGGAGGAATAAGGGCAGAGGAGTACGCTGGGATTCTGAGTTCCAGGGCCTTTAGAATACTTCGACACACAGCAGACACTTGAGAAAATGCTCAGGATCACTAGCCATCAGGGAAATGCCAGTCAAAATCATGGTGAGGTTCACCTCAGTCCAGTTAGAATGGCTTTCTTTCATACAGAAATCAACAAGTGACAAATGCTGGCGGGGATGTGGGGAAAAAGGTACCATGGCCACTGTTGGTGGGACTGTAAACTGGTGCAGCCACTGAAGAAGACAACATGGAGAACCTCAGAAACTTGAATATAGACCTATCATATGATCCAGCCATCCCACTGCTGGGAATTTACCCAATCCAAAATAAATCAACAGATTGAAAGGGTTATCTGTACCCCCATGTTCATTGCAGCACAATTCACAATAGCTAAGATATGGAATCAACCCAGATGTCCGTCATCTGTTGACTGGATAAGAAATTATGGTACAAATACACTATGGAGTCCTACTCAGCAGTAAAAAAAATCCTCAAAGGGTAGATATCATATGTTTTCCCTGATCTGAGGTAACTAATAGAGAGTACCTGAAATGTAATGCATTGGACTGAAACAGACATTTCGAGATTTGATGATTGGTTACAGTCCTTGCCTCTTCCGTTGAGGATCAGTGTTTTTTTCTCTTCATACTATTTGTTGAACTCTTTTGTTCAACAAATAGTTAACTATATGATCATTAAGTAAACTGAAAATAGATCTTTGTAAAAATTAAAAGTGGGAATGTGAGAGGCAGGAGGAGGATGGAGCATGGAGGGGAGAGTACATGTCACTATGTTCCTAAATCTGTATGTATGAAATACATGAAACTTGTATAACTTAAATAAAATTTTTAAAAATAAATACATTTAAAAAAAAAAGAATACTTCAGTATAGAATGAAGACCTGGGCTGGGGTGCCAGAGAAGACAGGCTCCACCCAGCTGCCGCCGGGTCACTCTCTGAGCCCTGGGGGCAGCAAGGGCTGCCTTGAGAAACTGTAGTCTATGGACCTCAGGTCCCGCAGTGTGCACGACTGTGATGAGGAAACAGAAAGAAAATCCAGATCTCAGAGCCCAGGGAAGGGGTGAGCTCGAAGCCAGCAACCTGAACTACCACAAGCACGGACGTCTGCTCCGTGGGAGCTCCAAGCACACCAGGCTGATCTCTCAGTCTTTTCCTGTGGAAAATTTATGAAGCCCAGATTGAAGAAAATGTTCTGATAGTTTTAGGGCTGGCATTTTAAGTTGGAATGCCTTCTCAAAGTAGCACATAACGGCACAATTCAATAACTCTGACCATTGTGGAAAAATGCCATGTGCCAACAGCGATTTTCCATAATTTTGTTCAAAAAATCTGAAAGAAATGCAGAAAATGGATTTGCAGCCCTGGCAGCAGGCAGAGAAACAGTAGCAGAGGCTGCAGGCCAGTAATTGATGTTTCAAATATCACTGAGTGCTTTGCCTGTAATTTCAGGGGAGAATGATAATAATTAAAAGCACAAACTTACAAGTCATTTCAGAGGAGGGAAAATGCTGAATGCACTTACAGTGAGGGGAGTTTGTTGAAATGTTTAACTTTTTCCAGCGAGCTTTCAGATAAGCAATGATTAGTTTTATGTTTGCAGGGTGGCTTTGTCCCCAAAGTGCCCCAAAATGGAATACATTATTAACCCATGGGATTCCCCTGGAATCCACGATAAAGGTACTCCCATAAGGCAATCCCAAACATCCAAACCTCTCCTGATTATATTTGCTTTTGCCACAAACAGTTCACTCTTTAAAAGGAATAAATTATGCATGTCTTTCTTGCCTCAGTTATAAATTCAGTTGTGATCATGATTCCAGGCAAATGAGATTTGGAACTTCGCTATGAGACAACATTTTTTTCTTAGTGTTAGAGTGACATATAGTCACAAATCCATTCGCTTTTTTTTTGTTTTTTTAGTAGATATTTATTTACTTGAGAGGTAGAGTTACAGACAGTGAGAGGGAGAGAGAGTGAGAAAGGTCTTCCTTCCGTTGGTTCAGTCCCCAAATGGCCACAACAGCCAGAGCTGTGCCGATCCCTGCTTTCGAGGCCATAGCAGAGAGCCGGATTGGAAGAGGGGCAGCTGGGACTAGAACCGGCGCCCTTATGGGATACTGGCACTGCAGGCGGAGGATTAACCTACTGTGCCACAGTGCCGGCCCCAAACCCATCCGCTTTTAAGAAGAGGTGACATAGACATCTACCTCTTCATGAGAGGGGTGTCAGAGTCTCACTGTAAAAAGAGCATGAAAGGTAGGTAAGAAATATTGTTATAACCATGTTTGGGATTACAGTCTGCCATAATAGTAGTCCAGTAACCTATTATATAACAATATTGTTGACATCATTGTCTACCAATAAGCAGCAGCATTAAAACCATCTTGGTAACTTTTTAAAAATGCAAATGACAGGCGACTTTTCATTTCTTTTTAATTTTTTTTCCTTTTTTGATGTTTAACTTTATTATCCTAAATTTAAATGAAAGGGCAACAATGCTGAGTCCATTTCTTCATCTGGAAAGTGGGTATAATAAGAGCATTAACTCCTCATAAAGTATTGACGAGAACTTGAGAGAACGAAACAACAGTGCCTCACTTACGATCAGTGCTCAAGTATTAGCAATCATTCATATCATTATTGTTGCTAAAATGACAAAGACCTACTATCTTTATGCAATTGTTGATTTTTGCTTAATTACCTTAACAAGAGATTGGCTAAATCTTCTGACATTGCAAAAAGAGATGGGGGTGGGGAGAGTGGGGGGGGGGGACCCAGTGACTAACCTGAGCCACATACCTCTCAGACTTATCCCCCTTTCTGGAAAGATTTCCTTGCCAAGTGCAGGGACTCAACTTCCCACCTCTGTATCTGCACATGTCGGCAAAAGCAGACGGTTTTTCCCTCCTAAGTGGTAGAGGACCAAGGCCTTGGGCGCTTACCTGCCGCTGGCTAGCACTGGGCTTCTGCCCACACTGCTAACTACAAACTCTGGTTTTTTTTCAGGTGCAAACTCTTCCTTTCCAGCACTGGCCAGCGGTGACCTTCTGCAGCTCCAGTTGGCAGCCGCGATAACAAGCTTGGGGTAGACAGGGATACAAGGCTTAAAGGATGCAGTGGCCAATGAGGCAAACACTTCGAGGGTCGTGGCCCACCGTGAGCCCTGCAGCAACTCTAGTCATTTTTGTGCTTTTTCTTTAGCACTATTAACCTCCTTCTAGCCTTTCAAAGTGAATTTTGTTCTCCAGATCGTGTTTGCTCACTTCCTTAGGTTTTCACAAACGTGATCCCACCTTCTGGCTCTGGATTCTGAATGTGGGTGGGCAACCAATAACAGGTGATAGGGAGAGGTTTTCCTTTCCCCCAGCTCAAGATAGAACCTTTTATGGTCCTTAGAAAATAAATTTCACATACTACACACAGGGAGACAGGCACATACATGTCAGGCTGGTGGCACACAGGAGGCAGAATAGGGAGTCATGATGAAAATCATGATACTGTTTATCAGCACCTCCCTAAATAATACATTGGCAAAGTGGTTCCAGAAAGAGTTCCATCCACGACTCTACCTGAGTACACAGTACAGAATGTGGCTCATCTAAAAATTCTGGACAGGAGTTGGGTGGGGAGAGGGATGAGTTTTCTCCGTGGAAATTGTGCATCTTGTATGACCAAAGTGCATTAGAATAAACAGCAAATTGGAGGAATTTAAAATCAGCCATGAAGCAATGAGACAAGGTAAGAGGTACCAGATAATCTTGCTGATTTCAATTTGCAAGAAATCCCACATAGAATTTTTTTTGTTTGTTTGTTGCATTTTCCAAGACAAATTCTGTTGCAGTGCAGTCAGAATTTAGTGTCAGGATACAGGTAAGTGGGGCCACTGCTGTGGCATAGGGGACTAAACCTCCACCTGTGGCACTGGCATCCCACGGACCCAGCTCTCTGATATGCCCTGAGAAAGCAGTAGAAGATGGCTCAAGTCCTTGGGCCCCTATATCCATGTGGAGACCTGAAGAAGCTCCTGGCTCCTGCTTCAGATTGGCCCATCTCCTGCTGTTGTGACCATTTGGGGAGTGAACCAGCAGGTAGAAGACTCTCTCTCCCTCTCTCTCTCCTTCTCTCTCTCTCTCTCTCTCCCTCCCTCCCTCTCAAATAAATAAATGAATAAAACATAAAGGTGTCTAAGCACCAATGAGCAGAGGTCAACATTGGTATAAATAATAAAAAAAAAATCTAATACCGTGGAGAGCAGAGCAAGGGGAACTGTTATCAGGTGGGATTCCCCTGGTCAGTCTACTCTGGTGACAGGGGTTGCCCTAGGCATATCTAAATCAGACTCATATTTCCAGACCTAGGGGGTAGATGATTACATTTAAGAGTCAGAGCTGTAAAACCATGTTTATGCACCTCCTTTAAATGGAAGACCTTAGAACCGGATTCACTGGTGTTCCCATGTGCTCAAGTTAGGGAATGGGAACAATTCCAGACAGGCGCCAATTAGATAGAAGTGCAGTAGCCAGGTTGAGTATCAGAATCACCTCTAGGTAGCATTAAATGGATTATGACATCTAGAATTAGTGTCTAGAGAATCATGTTTATAAAGGGGGTTCTAACATTCAGCCTGCTATCACTTATCTGATTTTGAAGGAAACGTCCATCCTCTCCTATCTCCTACTCCATAATCCTCCATCTATTTCTATACATCAGTTTACGTTTCCTTGAATTTTATACATATGGGATCCTATAGTATATATTCTGTCTGACTTCTTTTACCCAGCCTATTTATTTTGACACTCACATTATAGAGTGTATTCGTGGTTCACTGCTATGTTTATGAACAGTATTCCATTTTACAGATACCAATTTGTTTATCCATATACCTATTGATGAAATATTGGAATTTGTCCCAAATTTGGACTGCTACAAATAGAATTTCTATGAGTCTTTATATACAAGTCTTTGTATGAGTCTATGGTTTCATTTCTTGAATAGTATCTGTGAGTGGACCATATGGTATATTTAAGGCGCATATTTAAGTCTTTAAGAAACCATCATACTGTTTTCCAACAGGGTTACACCATTTTCATTTCACCCAGCTTCACTAGCACAGACAGGGTCAACCCTTTAATTTAAGCCATTCTAATAGGCATGTATGACAGGGAACAGGGGATGCTGTTGTTGTTGTGGGGTTTTTGTTATTGTTACTTTTTTGTTAATAAGCTATATTTTAGGGCATTTTTAGAGTCACAGCAAAACTGAATGGAAAATACAGGAATTTCCCATTTAACCCCTTTCCCACATATGTATAGCCTCCCCCTTTATTAACAATCACCAGAATGATACATTTGTCACAATTTCTGAACCCACCTTGATACAGCATTATCACCCATAGCCTGTACTCTAAATTACAGTTCACTCTTGCTGTTGTACCTCCTTTTGGTTTTGACAGATATATTATGATGTATATCTGACATTATAGTATCATACAGAACAGCTTCTCTAAACTAAAAATCCTCTGTTCACCTTCTCCCCATCCCTAGTCACCACTGATCCTTCCACCATCTCCAGAGTTTTTCCTTTACCGAAGTGTCACATAGTTGGAATGATAGAATATGAAATTTTTCCACCTTGGCTTATTTTACTCAAAAATATGCATTAAAGTTTCCCCTATGTCTTTTTAGCTTTGAGGAATACTCCATTGTCTGCACGTTGCACAGTTTATTTTTTTATTCACATACTGAAGGACATCTTAGTTGCTTCTAAGTTTTGACAGTTATGAATAAGCTTCTGGAAACACTCGTATACACATTCTTGTGTGGACATAAGGTTTTGACTTGTATGAGTAGAATGCCAGGGAGTACAACTGCTGAATCGTATGGTAAGAAAACGTGGAGTTTTGTAAGAAACTGCTGCACTGACTTCCACAGAGGCTGTGCCATTTTGCATTCCCAACAGCAACGTAGGAGAATTCCTGCAGCTCCCAATCCTCACAGGCATCACTGGATTTTGGCCATTCTAGAAGGTGTGAAGTGCTATCTCATTGCTGTTTCTATTTTCAAGTCTCTAATGCCACACAAACTGGAACAGTTGTTCATATGGTTATTTGGCATTTGTGTGTCTTCTTTAATGGAGTGTCTGTCCAAGTTTTTGACTAGTTTATAATTGGGCTGCTCATTTTCTTATGGTTGATTTTTAAGTGTTCTTTGTATATTTTGGAAAGCACTCCTTTTTCAGATACTTCTTTTGAAAATACTCTCTTCCAATTTGTGGCTTGTCTCATTTTACCCTGGACAGTATTTTTTTAGGAGCAAAAGTCTTTAAATTTAGCAAAGTTCAGTTTATCAATTATTTTTCATGGATTGTATCTTTTGTGTAATATCAAGACCATCATCATCACAATGAAGGACATTTAGGTTTGCTCCTATGTTATCTTCTAGGAGTTGGGGAGTTTTGAATTTTGAATTTTAAATTTAGCACTGTTGTCCATTTTAACTTTTTAAAGGAAATAAGATCTGTGTCTAGATGATGAGGATGATGATGATGATGATGACATTGATGATTCTGGTATATGGATGTCGGGTTGTTCTGGTCACATTTGTTGAAAGGTGTATCTTTGCTTGATTACTTAACATTTCTTCCTCATTAAGTATCAATTGCCTATATTTGTGTATGTCTGTTTCTGAGCTCTTTATTATATCATATTGATCTATTTACCTATTGTTTCACAAAAATGGAATTGTATTGATCTCTGTAGCATTAAAGTGAGTCTTGAAGTTGGGTAGTATCAGTCCTCTGACTTTGTTGTATTCCAGCATTGTGAGGACTGCTCTGGGTCTTTTACCTCTCCATATACATTTTAAATACATTCTAAATTTGTTTTGTTGGTATCCACAAAATAATTAGTTAGGATTTTGATTGGGAATGTATTGAATCTATATATCAAGTTTGGAAGGAATGGGGTCTTGATAATATTGGATTTTGCTACCCATGAGCATGGGGTATCTCTCCATTTACTTATTGATCTAATTTATTTCTTCAGAGTTTTATAGTTTTCTTCATATTTTTCTGTTACATTGGCATTATTTTACATGTAAGGATTTCACTTTTTAGATGTGAATACAAACATATTTTTAATTTCAGATTCCACTTGATCATTACTGGTATAAAGGAAAGCAATTGACTTTTGTACATTAACCGTCTGACTTGCAACAATGCTCTAATTACTTCTGACTTCCAAGAACTTTTTGTCAATTCTTCCATATTTTTCTATAGACGATCATCATCTGTGCTCTTTCTGTCCAATCAGTTTATCTTTTTTTTTTACTTATTTTCTCCTTCGGTCTTGCTGCATTAGCTAGGACTTCCAGTATTATGCTGAAAAGGAGTCATGAGAGATAATGTCTTTAACATGGTTCTGACCTCAGCAGAAATGCTTTTTGTTTTCTCACTATCAACTGCGTTGTGAAGGGTAGGATACTTGAGCACATTCTTTATCCAGTTGAGGAGTTCACCTCAATTTCTAGTTCATTGAAAGTTTTTAATCATGCAAAAGTGTCAGATTTTGTCAGAAACCTTTTCTGCATCCATTTATTTTATCATGTAATTTTCTTCTTTAGCCTGTTAATTTGATGGACTATATTAATTGATTTTTTTAATGTCAAACCAGCCTTATGCACCTGGGATAAATCCCACCTGATTGTGGTGTAATTATAATTATATAATTATATTAAATATGTGTCATAATTCCTGTATTTGATTTGTTGATATTTGTTGAGGGGTTTTTGCCTCTATGTTTATGAGAGAGAAAGACAATATTTTTTTTTATTGCATTATCTTTTTCTGCTTTTGATTTTAAAGTACTGCTGGCATCACAGGATAAGATAGGAAGTATTCATTCAGTTCTATCATCTAGAAGAGATTGCTGAGAACTGGAACTCACCAGTGAACACTTCTGTGTCTGGTGCCTTTTGTCCTACAAAATTATTAATTAATGATTCATTTGTTTAATAGAAATTCAAATTTGCTTATATTTTTCTTGTCTAAGTTTTTGCTGATTGTGTCTTTCAAGGAATTGGTCTTTGATTTGTGGTATCACATTTGTAGACATAAAGCTGTTCATAATATTCTTACACTATCCTTTTAATGCCCTTACAACCTGTAGGAACTTTTTTTTATTTATTATATTAGCATTTTTCTTGTCTCTTTTTTCTTACTTAGCATCACTAGAAAATCAGTTTTGCTGATCTTTACAAAAAAACAGCTTTTAATTCTGTTGATTTCTTTATTTCCTGTTTTTAATCAATGATTTAATTTTTAAGTTTATTTTCTACTGCTTCCTTTGTAATTAATTTGCTCTTATTTTTCTAATTTCCTAAGGTAAAAATTTAGATAGTTGATTTTATCTTTCTTTTCTTCCATTGTATGCATTCAGTGCTGAAAATTTCCCTCCAAGCAACAATTTTAACTGCATCCACAAATTTGTTTTATTTTCTTTTATTTCGGTGTTTTTATTTCTCTTGAGTTTTCTTTTGATCCAGGTGCTGTTTATAAGTGTGCTTAATCGCCAAGTATTTGGGGATTTTTCAGCTGTCTTTCTGTTGTTGATTACTAGTTTAACTCTATTGTGGACTAAAAGCAGAAATTGCATTACTTCTGTTACTTTAAATTTGTTACGCCGCCCCTCATGGCTCAGAATGTGGTCTTTCTTGGTGAATAGCCGATGGGCTGAAGAGTGTGTATTCTGCTGTTCAGGGATAAAGTAATCTGTGTACATCTATTACATCAAGATGGTGATGTCATTGAGCTCAGCTATGTTCTTAGCGATCTTTTGCCTGCTGGGTCTGTCTGGTTCTGACAGAGAGGTGTTAAAGTCTCCAGCTTCTATGGTAGGTTCATTTACTTCTTGTATTTCTATCAGCTTTTGTCTCACATTCTCTGATACTCTGTCTTGTAAGGGCATACACTTGAAGGATTGTGTTGTCTTCTTGAAGAATTAACACCTTTAACATTACGCAGCACCCCCCATTATTTTTGGTAGACATCTTGCTCTGAAATTACCTGTCTGAAATTAATATAGCTGTCTCTGTTTTTTTCAAAATTAATGTTAGAATCTGCGTTTTTTTACTGTTTTTCTTTTGTAAATTTTTAACAGAAAGAAAAATTGCATTTGTTTATGGTGTACATTATCATTTCAGTACTTCTATATGTTGTGTAACGCCCAATCAGGGCAAATATCCCTACCTCCTAGAGCATTCAACATTTATGGTGAAAATACTTGAAATCTATCTCTTTACTTCTGACCTATGTGTCTCCGTATTTAAAGTTGAATTCTTATATGCTTTATGATTGGATTTTCTTTTATCTATTCTGAGTTTTTAGCTGTCTTTCTGTTGTTGATCACTTGTTTAATTTCTTTGTGGACTGAAAGCAAAAACTGTATTATTTTTGTTATTTCCAATTTGCTAAGGTGCATCTTATAGCCCAGAATGTGGTCTTTCTGTATTTTAGTTGGTATATTTACACCATCAACATTTAAAGTGATCATTGATATAATTAGATTAATATCTGCAATATTTGCTAGTGTTTTCTATTTATTATCCTGTTTTTTGCTGTTAGTTATGTTTTTTGCTTTTTGTCTTTCTTTAATTGAGCATTTCAGGTGATTCTGTTTTCTCTCTTTTCTTAGTATATCATATATATATATTTAAATCTTTTTAGTTGTTGTTCTGGATTTTTTATTTTATTTTATTTTTTTGAGAAGTAGAGTTACAGAGAGAGAGAGGGAGAGACAGAGTTCTTCCATCGGGTGGTTCACACCCCAAATAGCTGCAAAGGCCAGAGCTGGGTCGACATGAAGCCAGGAGCCAGGAGCTTCTTCTAGGTCTCCCATGCAGGTGCAGGCGCCCAAGGACTTCGGCCATTTTCCACAGCTTTTCTAGGCCATAGCAGAGAGCTGGATCTGAAGAGGAGCAGCCAGGACATGAACTGGTGCCCATCTGGGATGCTGGCACTGCAGGTGGAGGCTTAGCCTACTATTCCACAGCACCACCCCCTGTCTTAGATTTTACAATACTAAAATAAGTCCACTTAATAAGAAACTGTTATTAAATTATTATTAAAAATTTTATTATGAAATAATAACTCCGTAGTCCCAATTCTTCACTATCTTCCCTGTATGCATTTCCCATATGTATAAGCACACATAAGAATATATACATACATGCACATTGAATACATTACTGTTACTATTATTTTGAACAAATAATAAAGTCGAGATAAGAATAAGATGGAAACATTTTACGTCACCTCCACTTACTCCTTCTCTTCTTCTTTATGAAAATATAAATTTCTGGCCTATATAATTTTCATTATTGCCAAAGAATTTTTAATATATTTTGCAAGACGGGTCTACTGGCAATAAATTCCTTCAGATTTTGTTTGTCTAAGAAAGTATTTCCCTTCTCTTTTGAAGGAAAATTTCACAGGAACAAAATTTTAGGCTGGAAGCCTTTTTTCTTAACACATTAAGTATTTCCTACCACCTCCTTCTTGCTTAATGGATTCTGAGAATTTGGATGCATTTTTTTTTTTTATCTTTGCTCCATTATAGGTAAAGTGTTCTCTTTTTTTCTGATTTAGATCAAGACTTTTTCCTTGTCTTTTATTTTCTGCAGTGTGATTTTTGTCATTTATCTGACTTGGATGTTCTCAGAGCTTTCTGGATTTGTGATTTGCTGTCTGAGACTAATTTGGGGAAATTTTCAGTTACTATTGCTTCAAATATTTCTCCTTTCTTTCTTCTCCTACTGGTATTTCCATTATGCATAAGTTGCAACTTTTGTAGCTGTCTGACAGTTCTTAAATATCCTGTTCTGTTTTTTGCAGTATTTTTCTCTGCTTTTCCATTTTGAAAATTTCTATTAATACACCCTCAGGCTCAGCAATTTATTCTTCAACCATGTCCAGCCTACTAATAAGCCCATCAAAGGCATTCTTAACTTTTGTTATAGTGTTTTTAATTTCTAGCATTTGTTTCTCATTCTACTTTCAAAAATTTCCATCTCTGCTTTTATTGCTAATTCATTACATAGTCTACTTTAAACATTAGAATCTTGACATACTAACCACAGTTGTTTGAATTCCTGATTAGCTAATTCCAAATTCCCTGCCATGTCTGATTGCTGGCTTCCATGTTTACTTGGTCTTTTCAAACTGTTTTTTGCCTTTTAGTATGCCTTGTAATTTTTTCTTGGTAACTGGACATGATGCATCCAGCACTGGATTCCTACAGAAGTTTCTGTTTGTGAGTTACTGGTCTCTTAAGATGTCGTTCTTCTTATCAACCTGTTTCTATCTCCATTTTTAAGGGCAACAGTTTGCCTGTGACCTCACTCCTTTGATGGCACCAAGAATATATTTATCTCTAAATAGTTTATATTTTGATGCTGTTATGATTGAAACTGTTTTGTTTAATTTACATCTCTGATTATTTGTTTCTGATACCTCAAAATATGTTGATTCTGGCATACTGTTCTTCTTTCCTAAAATTCACTTACTGAATTAATTTATTAGTTCTAACACCTTGTTTGTGGATTCATTAGGTTTTTAGCAATAGACAATCAAATTGATTGTGAATTTTTAAAACATTGTTTTTATTCCTTTTGATTAATTTGTTGTTTGGAATCTTTGTATCTATATTCACAAGAGATATTGGTCTAATTTCTTGTGATATAATTTCTAATATTAAGGCGATTATAATTCATAGCATAATTTGGAAAGGATGTCCTCATTTTCAACTTTATGAGAGGGTTTATGTAGAATCTGTACTAATTCTTTCTCAAGTATTTTATGGAATTCACCAGTAAGATAAGTGTGGCCTGAGATTCTCCTTTGGAGGATTTTACATAAAAATAGACATAGATGGATTTTGGTAATATATGCCTTCCAGAAAATGCATACACTTTTTCTAAATTGTCAAATTTACCAGTGTAGAATTGTCCATAAGATTTCCTTATCATCTTTCTAATATCACTAGAATCTTCAGAAATGTCATTTTTCATGTTTTTAATTTTGGTAATTTGAGTCCTCAGTATTTTTTTCTGATTACTCTGGCAAAAGTTTTGTCAATTTTATTGATCATATCTACTGTGTTAGATTTAGCTTATTGATTTTTCTCTATTATTTTCTATGTTTTATTTTGCTTATTTCTGCTATAATTATTTCCTTTGTTTACCTACTGTAAGTTCAAATCTTCTTTTGCCATTTTGCTCTAGTTGGAGGCTAACATATTCATTTGAAATATTTCTCCCCCCCCTTTTAAGATTTATTTATTTATTTGAAAAGCAGAGTTATAGAGAGGCAGAGGTAGAGACAGAGAGAGAGAGAGAGGCCTTCCATCCACTGGTTCACTCCCCAAATGGCTGCAAGGGTTAGAGCTGGGCTGATCTGAAGCCAAGAGCCAGGAACTTCTTCTGGGTCTCCTACATAGGTGCAGAGCCCAATGACTTGGGCCATCTTCCACTGCTTTTCCAAGCTGTAGCAGAGAGCTGGACAGGAAGCGGAGCAGTGAGGACCTGAACCACGCTGCCCATATGGAATGCTGGCAGTCAGCCACTAAACCAGACATTTTTTCCAGGTGGTGCTTTTGTGTCATTCCAAAATTTTTTATATATTGTATTTTCAATTTCATTAAGTTTGAAGTATCTTCTAGTTTCTGTTTTGATTTATTCTTTCATCTATGGATTTTTAAGAAGGGTGTAATTTCATCTACAAAAATTTGAGCATTCTTCAGAAATTCTCCTGTTATTCATTTTAAGTTTAATTCCACTGTGGTATGAGATCATGCTTTCTAAGACTTAAATCTTTTAAGTTTACTAAGGCTTCCTTTTGTCCCAGTGTATACTTTCTTATGGCAAGTATTCTGAATGCACTTTTTAAAAATACGGGTATTCTACTACTCTATAAATGACTATTTGAATTGTTTGATATACTTTTCAGAAGCTCTGTACATGCTTACTGATTTTTTTGACTATTCTGTTCTGTCGGTTTTTGAGAGAGGAGTACCGAAATCCTCAACTGTAAATATAAGATACTTGGCAATATTTTAAACCTTAGTCATACAGTTTTTAGTATTTAGTGATGTGGGATCAGAATAGCGGCCAGTGTAGGGATAATTACTCTCCACTACTGAGGCAAAGCATTTCGGTGGAATATATTGAGTGGCTCAGGAACCTCACAGTTTTCCGGTCTGGCCTGTACAGTCCACATGGCCAGCATTCCAGTCCCTTCATGTGGTTCTTTCCTTGGCTCCAGAATGTTTACACATAGGTACACACATGCACATTGCACACACACACTTGCGCCTGGACTCAGTTCAATACTTGAGCACACTATTTACATCTCTGGAGTTCTCATTCTCTAAATCACTTTTTGCTCTCTGGTGTGCTATACCCCTAGTGTTCCTGGATTCTCAGTGTCATGTCTTCATCTTAGGGTCCTCGCCATATTCTGCCTGAGCTCCCTCTTCCTGTGTTGTAGATTTGGTTCTCTCATATGGCAGTAAACTGAAAGCAACTGAAAGGACTGGTCCTACAGAAATCACTGCCCTTCATCGTATGGTCTCTGGTGTTTTTCAAATTGTTTTTTGCTGTGTTCTATCCAGTTTTTTTTTTTAAATATGTTTTTTGTGGTTTGAGGTAAAAGGACAAATCCAGTCACTCCAACTCCATCTTGACAAGACATGGAAATATAAAGTAGTATTTCATCCCCATTACACAGATGATAATAAAGGCTGACTTAGTTCTATTTTTCCCAAGGCCACATACTGCCAGTGAAGTGCAAAGCAAGTGCTAGATCTACCTTTGGATGAAGGAAGGTAGTTAGGGGCTGCCTCTTATGAACAGTTAAGTAAATCACGGGAGCGCATGAGCACCTGTACACACTAGCCTGTTATAGCTACAGCACAAACGTGACTCTTGAAACGTCAGCTACAGTTTCCCCTTCTAGTTCCACTTTGAAACATTCAAACTCAGGCAACTTAGATTTGTTTCCTGCTCTGCTAGAGTTCTCCAAACCTTAAGCACATTAACCTTTCTAAGCTTTGGGTTGCCCATCTATAAAATGGAAATAATACTAGTGCCTGCCAAATAGGGTTGTTGCAAAAATGAATTGGATAATTCCTGCAAAGCAATTAGCAATTAGCGCATTGGTAAATATTATTTTCCCATGTGTGTTATACTAAATGGTATGTATGAAATATGCTCAGTAAAATTTGGCTCTAATCCCAATCCAAATTAAATGTTCTCTTTTTCTTTGTCCTCTCGAAATTAAGACAATTGTTTTTTTTTTCCCCCTCTCTGGATTCTTGAGACTTTACAAAGTAAATGTGAATTAGGCAGATCTTTCGGAAGTCAACTGGTCTATCTAGTTTCCACTTGATGGTGGAATTTCTAGTGCTTTCCATCTTAAAAACATGTCTTTACTGTTCATTTTTCACAATAGCCACCCCACTGGTTTCTGTAAATGAGCTCCCCATATTTATATTTTATGCCTGTCAACCCTCACTCCACACATTAGTTGTTAAAACCCATCCTTTGACTGAGCCATCTCCCCGAGGCTGAACAAATGGAATTCTGCTAGCATCATTTCGTATGAGTCACCTCCAAGATGCTCACTGCCATTGCTAACACATGAAACCAGAGTTGTATTATCGTTTTCTCCATTCTAGCCACATGCTGTAACAGACAAATTCACTTATGACTTTGTTTTGGAATTTCCATTACATCTGTCCTTGCCTTTGACCCTAGAAGAAAAATAATTATTCTTGATACCCCATATATATCTGATACATGCTGTCACTTAAAAAAAAAAAAAAAAACGCCTTGGAGGAGAGTGAGGAGTAGAGATGAAATAAAGGACTGAGATCTCCTTTGTACAAAAACCAATGTTAAGGAACTCAAGATCCTTGCATTAGGGGTTAAAGACTTCCACAGTTCACAAAAGCACCCTTGGTAAATGATCTCATTTAACAACCATCACCGGAGAATCGCACCCTGAATTCACACAGCTCTCACCATTTGCTGGGACACTGGGACATGTATTTATTCTGTCCCCAGACAGCAAAAACTTACATATAATACTGCAAACAACTCAGCAAAGTTGCTAAAAATAATTACGTTTCTTCAGACGATTCTAAGCAGAAAGGGAGAAAATGTATTTAGCAAAACCAGAAATATCTAACAGACAGTGGAGTGGAACTGAACAAAATCTTATATAAAAATAGCCTTTGAGTCCCATCTGAATTTAGTGATAAGGATGGTAACAATACAATACAGATGTAGCTTGTGCAGCATTTGTTATCTAACTCTGGCTCACAGACACTTACAGCACTAGATAATGCAGTTAGAGAGAGATCTAATAGCAGAGGGACAGGAAAATTAAAAGACTTAGAGTCAGGTAGGGAAGGCAGTATGTCAAACAAGATTTACAAGCAAATTGGTAGAGAGATGAGGCCCAGAGGTTTCAAAAAGACATGTAAAATGGGCAATGTTTTAGCATGACAAGGACTGAGACCAAAGAGTGTCAGAAAAGAAGAAGAAGAAAGACTTGAGCAGAGTACCTGCCACGTGTCAACCATTGCTCCCATCACTTGCACACACTATTGCATTTTAACTTTGCTGATCTCTCAGATAGAGACCCACCACCCTCTCCTTCATGGGGGAAAACTGATGCTCCAAGAATGAAAGGAGATTTCTCAAAGTCAGATAACAAGTGCCAGGGGTCGGTGCCGTGGCTCACTTGGTTAATCCTCCACCTGTGGCGCCGGCATCCCATATGGGCACCAGGTTCAAGTTCCGGTTGCTCCTCTTCCAGTCTAGCTCTCTGCTGTGGCCCGGGAGGGCAGTGGAGGATGGCCCAGGTACTTGGGCCCCTGCACCCGCATGGGAGACCAGGAGGAAGCACCTGGCTCCTGGCTTTGGATCAGTGCAGTGTGCCAGTCATTTAGGGGTGAACCAACAGAAGGAAGACCTTTCTCTCTGTCTCTCTCTCTCTCTCTCACTGTCTAACTCTGCCTGTAAAAAAAAAAAAACAAACAGATAACAAGTGCCAGAGATGGTATTCAAGACAGATCTTCTAACTTGTGATTCTTACATTTTAATCCTCATGTGGATGTGTGACACCTGGGGAGGCTCATAAAAGTGGCACATCTCCAGGCACTCCCCCCGCCCCCAGTAAATTTTGATTTGGTGGATCTGAAGAGGGAATATGCTAAGTGTTCAAGGGACCAGGGGGTTCACTGAGGGAAAGGATATGACCTCCACAGGCTGTAACACAAGGTAATCTTTACTAGATAGGGTCGGATAAGAGGTCAAACTCCTCACAGAGATTGTCAGAGGTTTATAGGGTGGGGCTCACCATCTGAAAGGAGGAGGATAGCAATCCCTTGGGGAGAAGGTTCAGAGAGGCTTATGTGTCTAGGTGAGGTTACGCAGCAGCTCAGTGGGGTTCCTTTAGGTCACAGAATTTCTCAGGGCCTTACAATCACAAGGGTCTCTCTTATGAATAGATAGCAGCTGTTAGCTAAGGTTGGGTGGGATGTGCAAAGTAGACAGGTTCTGTGTGGCTAAAAATCTGCTTAATTTTGCTATTTAAGTAATTGGATGTATAAAACTTTGGGTTTATCAGCAGGTTTTTGAGTTTATGGGTTTCAACCTACGGTAAAGAAATACACTGGACTCATTTATGTGACAGTGTGGGACCGTCATTTCAGATGTCTCTGATGCAGTACATCACAGTCCACATTTTGAGGAAGAAAAAAATGTTCCCAATACCACATGTTGAGCTTCCTTCACTGCCCCGTAGCCAACTCAGAGATCAGAAAAACATGTCTTAGGAGAAGGGGTTTCCTGACTGATCAGCTTTGGAAGTCAATACCAATGTAGGGGCATGCAGGCTGGGTCTTGGGATTTGGGTTAGGAACACAAACATCTTTTCCTCATCTTAATTAGGGTGCTTTCTCTTCTGCAACCATTCCTTATGGCCAAAGTGAGAATGCTGGCATTGGCCAATGAACTTTCCAATCCGGTGGGGAGCAGAGAGCAACATACACACCACATCTGGAGCATCTTGCTTAACAACTCGGCCCCATATGTACATGAACCTATAACTGTGCATTCTCTGTTGGCAGAGAGTGGGTTTGCTTTGTTCTGTTTTGTTTCTGAAGTGCAATCATATACCCAATATCTAGAGCAAGGCTTGTCCAGTCAAGGTAGGTAGCAAGTGAACATTGATTGAAGAGATACCCAAGTTAGTGGGTTCCACACGTGTAAGTTGGTGCACTGAGAAATGTGCCCAGAGCCACAGAACTCTACTCAATTCTCCATCGCCCCTGCCACATGAGGACTTTGTATTCTGTCCTCGCCACAGGGCTGAGTCACAGACTGAATCTGCCATTGGAAATGTGGCATTTAAACTGGTGCTTACCAAGTTATAACAACGTTTCTCTGGGGGAGAAAGAAAAGAAAAAGAAGAGCACAGATTGGGAAAAAATGGCTTGAGAGACCCCATCCTCACTTCACTGTCTTACGAAGGAAATTCAAACTTTCCCTTTTCATAGATTGCTTCCACTTCCCTTTTCCCACCTCACTCTGTGACACAAGCAGAACCTCCCTTTTTCACACTGTACCTCAGCACCTAGGAATCACCCAGGTGATTTTGTTCTTGACAGTGCATTTTCCATCCTCAACCTCAAATTGTCCAGTCTACAACTTTTTCAAGTATATCTGGATTTCATACAAAAATGTGTTGTACCTGCTGGTGAGCCCACCCCAAAGAAAGAGAAATATTTTGAAATTTTCACTTCTTTTTTGTTTAAATCTGGTTGTCTGACATCAAGGAAAGGTAGCCAGAGGATGGTTAAGCCTGGTGGTGTTAAAGTTCTGTTCTATGTAGCCTAGGACATTGCGACTGAGAGGTAGAAGACAAACCAGCAAGATCCTGGTTATCTCCCCATTGCCAGGTCCTCCGTTCAGTCATCCCTCACTGCCTGCTGACTCTGGGGAGGCCCTGGAAAGCTGTTTGTCTGGACGCACTCAGACAAGGTTCTCCAACATCTTCAGCTTTCAGGTGAATACATATTGATTGATCAGGATGAGCTGACTTGATCACAAGCACATAAGCAGATAGTTTAAAAGTTTCATGAAAGACGGAATTAAATGTATGGATTTCCATTGGTGAAAAATAATATGTGGAAAATGCATATGATGTAAAAACTGCACAGATTTAAAAAATGTTTCCATGCACATTTTCTACATTTTAATTATGCCCCCAAAGGAAGGCATACTTCTTATTGCATTTTTCTATAAATTTTTTGAAATGCCCTCATATTTAAGAAAAGCTGGGCATGGAATTATGAATCATGTTTGGGTTTCCTGATCTTGGTCAATGACAGAATACCAGCCAATTTAGAATCTTACTACAGACGTTTCCAGCCTTTATTCCCCTTTGTAGGCAGAGGGCTGGATCTGGGCCAATGATCACGAGCGTATTTGGTCCTGGCATCACAATCCCTTGTTTGGCAATGGAGCCTACACCTATTTCTCTAGGACATTCTCTCTCCAAGGATAGTCCACGGAGACTGAACTCAGTGGAAAGGTCATTGCGCACATGCGTCCTACCTCAAGGCACAGCCTCTTCTCTGAATCCTGGTTGGACTACTCAGGGCACATGTGGTTGTTTCGTTGCTTTCCCTATCCAGGGTTTTCAAACCTTGGAAAGCAGTGTGTCCATCCACACACTGGTAGTTCTCCTTCACCCTGCTTCCAGCCACCAAGACGATTTTTGTCATCTCTTCTCTCCGCCTTCTCCAAGGAGGATTATCCCTTCTTTCTATTATTCAAACACATGCGGATGCCAGTACTTTCCCTAATGGGCTTTTCCTTGACCTAACGACGTTTCTCATAAACAAAGAGCTGTGCACACATGGTGTAGCGGCCTAAGGAGATCCCATCCGGTCCAGGCAGAGCCAGTGGGAGACACTTGCCAACTTTCCTCACACTACTGTTCTCTCACGCCTCCAGTGGAACCCACTTTCTGTTGGCTCTTAGGATGTGGACCTGTGTGTCATTTGCTGTTCGTAACTTCACTCGAGGCGATCTGTTCCGCACAGGGCCTGAGGGGTTCTCTCTGCATTTACTCTTTCATCTAAGCATTTAGAGTACCTGTAACAGATGGAACTGTTTTTAAGCACAGTTGCAACGCCCTCATGGACACACATCTACACATCAGGCAAACCAGTTGAGGAACCTGGTTGAGCCACCCAAAGGACCTCTGTAGCCATTTCCCAGTGCACCCAGAGCTCGGCTGATCGCGATTCGGTCTAACTCGTGTGCACACTCTTTTCTTTCCTTCTCGGACGAAGCACCCCAGCAGAAGCCGTTCCTCTAGCTTGTCCAGTGCCATCCCACAGGGCAGTTCTTCCAGCCACTGCTCATAAATTCTATGAAACCGCACTGGGGATGGCTGCTGACCATTTCCCAGCCACTCGGGCAAAATCTCTCTTTAATGTCGGTCTCCAAATATTGTTCTCAGTCCTCCTGGGATCAGCGCTAGGAACACTGCACATCTCCAAGAAAGTAGCAGCCCTGGAGTTTACTCCAGTGTACATTTTGATAAGCACCCAAGTGCCTCAGCTCAAACTGAAGGGTGTTTGTGTGAGGCCGTCGATTGCAGGCATGTTTTCTGTTTCAGTAGACTCCAGGGAAAAACCGAGAAAAGAGTTTTCTTTCCTGGAAGGAAAGGGAAAATAGAAAGACCAAGAGCCACGATGTGCCACACAGAGAAAAAAGCCAAGGGAACCCCACCAGCCTGGACTCTTCTGGGAAGGGTGGCCCCTCCCCACTCTCACACTCCAGAAACACGGGATGCTGGGAATGATGCTTGTTATGTGACTGGGAACTAATTGCTGTTTTTCTGATGGAGGCCAAACCCAAGAAGTGTAAATGTACAAATAAAAAGGAAAGGCTCTACTTTTCTGAGTGGAGCAAGCTCCCTGCAACGACTGTGAAGAGAATAGGAATGGCTGAAAATTCCAGGCCACAGTTTCAAGTTTTCCAAAGCCTGTTTGCTTTGGCCTGTCCCGGCCGTTCCTTTCTCTCTTTTTTCAGAAGTGTGAAATGGGTTGGTTGCTGGTATTTGCTCTGTGGTCTCTGCGAACTCTTCCATCTGTATAAACTTAGCTCTGCCAATCGAGCAGTTCAGCAGCACTCTCTCTTCAGCTGGCTCAAAGGGACTCAAAGGCCCTGTTAAGTGGTACTTTTCAAGGCTTGCAAATGTGTGATGTTGGCTGTTTGGTTGAGGGTGTGAGGCTTAACTGTGCTGCCTCCCTCTTGGCTGCCCCTTCCTTTCGGACTAGTGGTGAAACAGATGAAGACAAAGTGAATCCAAGTCAGGATTTGACTGTGGCTCCCCAGCAGCAGAGGTTGCAGAGGTGGCTACAGTGTGCCTGCTTATAGACCCGAGAACCTTGAAGGAGCTGGATCACTGGGCTTAGTGGCAACAAAGGAACATGGGTCATAGGAGAATCTATGCGCCATGTTTTTCCTTCCCTTTTCCTTCCAAATGTACCTGTCTCCAGGCAATGTCTTCAAGAAGCAATGGCTAGCAAGGTGCCAGCATGCTGTATCCGTTCTCAATGTCACAACTTCCACTACTTCTTTAACTGTCACTAATTGCTGTCTTAGAGCAAAAAAAAAAAAAAAAAAAAAAAAAAAAATTATCAAGTATGACAATTTCCCTTGGGCCAGAGACTGAAAATGAGTAGAGCTGATGGCTTTTGCCAAATTCAACAAGTGTCTCTGTGAAGTGTAAACAGCTATTAAGGAAAGGGGTAGCCACGGTTAAGCAAACCACGAGGCACAGGACGCCAGTGCCAAGAGAAGGGCCGTTTGTTAGCACCTTGGCTCTAAATGAGGATGAACCCAGTCCTCGGTGGTGGACAGCAGAAAGTTAAAATTGCACATTGGAGTGAATAAACACTATGAGGAAGCGGCTTAAACTCGAGTGCATTGTCTGGCATGGCTTTTTAAAAGACCCCAATTGCATCAGAAATAAAGGCCCGAGTTCTTTAGTGGGTTTCCATAAACTAGAGTAGCAGGCTTTATCCCAAGGCTTCCTGAGGCAACGGGGGCTTTCAGTCGCTAGGTGTTAATCTAAATCCAGGTCCACTAGGCTGCTTCATGCAGATGCTAATCTTTCAAGTTCTGTCTCCCCCTCATACCCCTGGTCCAGACAATTCATCAGCCTGCTTGTAATGGAGCAATGCTAGACTCTACAAAGTGTTAAGAGATTTTTAATGTCTGTACATCAACTAAATTATACATAATTCCCAGGAATTAATTAAATAAAATAACCTTTATAGAATTTGCAATGAGGGGTACGTGTCTTGATGCAGCAGGTTAAGCTGCTGCTCAGAAGGCCTACATCTCATAGCAGGGTGCTGGTTTGAGTCCCAGCTGATCCATCTCCCATCAATGCACCTGGGAAGCAGAAGACAGTGGCTCAAGTACTTGAGTTCCTGCCACCCAAGTGGGAGACCCAGATAGTGCTCCTGGCTCTTGGGTTTGGTCTGGTCCAGTCTTAGCTATTGTGGCCATCTAGGGAGTGAACCAGCAGAGGGAAGACTCTCTCTCTCTTTCTCTCTCTCTCTCTCTTTCTCTCTGTGTGTGTGTGTTTCCCTCTGTCTGTGTAACTCTGCCTCTCAAATAAATAAATAAATTTTTATAACAAAGAGCATGAAATGAAATACCAGGAAAAGAGTCCTCAAATAATGCTAACTAAAATAAAAATGACGTGGGCCCACAGTCATCTGGACTCAGTTCAACTTTTTTTTTTTTTAATAAGGCCACCCTTATACTGTGATCAATAATTCCAACAAGGCAGACAGAAACCTGAAGCACAGGGAGAAATGTTGTTTTCGTTGGAAAATTCTCCACACCCCAAAACTCTTCAACATCAAATGAAGGGCATATACACCTAGGGGGTATTTAAACTTGAGGATTCATTTGGTGAAAATTAACTGTGAAGGAGTTTGAACAATGGGAATCATTGGAAAATATCCTTCATGGCCAAAAGAAAGTTTTAGCATATGCTCCAAAGTACACAGAGTAAGGTAGGATAAATACAGAATGAGGAAGGATATATAAAAAAATAAATTATCTCAGCTGCACTTGATGCTTTCTTGCTAATGGAAATCTAAGCAGCTGGAGGTAAGAGAGTATACATCCTCAATGTCCAAAAATGCCTTCTAGTGCGAACTGAGTGCTTAGTAAATCCATGAGCTAGGTACAAATCCTGCCTCTGTGGCTTCCTATCGATGGTACTTTCACCTATCTAACCCATAATATCCTCTTCCCTTGGACAGGGAGACCCATTGTGTCAGTGTTAGAAGTAAATCACTTCCCACGTTGAGTGCTGAGAGAAGTGCCTGGCATCTAATAATTCCGTAAGCACTGTCTTGTGGGAACTCTTATGACATAATCTACAGGAGGGTGTTGACCATCCACCGGTCTCCTTTCTAGCTAACAGAAGTAGAGTTTGTCTAAATCAAATATAGAAATCCTGTTTCCCTGCGATTGCTCTGGCATATGCCCCAGTTCTACTCAATGAAACATATGTGTGTGTATGTGTGTCTGTGTGTGTGTGTGGGGGGGGTGTTAGAGCTGCAGTAACCATGACAATAATGGCTTCCGGAGTAAATATAAAAAGAGCCTAGGTAACATAGAACTGATGATATGGGATTGCTGCACCAGCCCTTCAACTGTCTATTTCCAGTCTCCTAGTTATGTGAGAGCAAATCTGCTGTTTGCAGTGGAAAGCAACTTAACTGACACAATTGCACAGAGTATGCATCCACATAAATCTAACATATACAACATATATGTGTAGTGACACACAAATGTCTGGAAAGGCCTACATTGTCCTTACATATTGTGATTTTTATTCAATTTTTAAACAATTTGTGAAAAGAATTACAAAAAGTTATTTAATAGTCACCTATATAGTTACAACCAATATTAAGTGGAGAGTAAGATTTTTTGTTTGTTTTAAAAATCAATCTTTCTATCTAGTTATCTATCATTCATTCATGCAGTATGACATTACAAAATAAGCAAATATATCTACAACCATCCTTTTCCTTCAGGAAATGCTATAGTGAAATAGGTCTCTATATTTTATTTGCAACTACAGAAAAAAATTATATGTTTTAGTTTTACACAATCAATACTATAACATGTATTTTATTTTGAAACTTTTATATTCTAAGCCCTGATTTGATCATTGTCCGGGTTAATATAAGCATCTGCTTTGTCCATCAAAACTGCTCTATAGTATTCCATTTGATTGAGAGAAAAAGTCCTTAGAAAAATGTATCTGCTACTTTTACTAAGGAAATGTATTTGCTTTCCATTTCTCATTCTCATTGTCTTCATTTCATTAGCTTGTTGGAATGGATCGTATATTCTAGTTTTCACTATGTTGTTAATTATGTGGTTTGTAAATAGCTCTTCCTAGTCAACAGTGATTTTCTCCTGTTGACTTTTTTCTTGTACTTTAATTCTATCTGTGAGCTTTTCACTTGTTGGGAAATTGTGGCTTAAGAATTTCTTCCTAGATTAATTTGGAAATAATATTTTTAATATTTCCTTCTGAAATTGTAAAAGCTTTCTTTCCATTCTATATACTTGAATCTTGCAGAATTTCCTGTTGTGTAACACAGCTACGAGGAAGCTAGCTGTTGTATTTTTCCATGTGAATCGTCTCACATGGCAGAACCATTTGAGGAATTTCAATGGGTTTGCTGCTGATCTGTACCCTCACTTCCTTCACATGCGAAGCTTCTACAGGCATTCATGTGATCACTAGTGCTGCTCACCAAGTGTTCATATTGCTGCATCTCCAAAGTCCATGCACTTCCTGTTCAGTGGAGCTATGTGACTAGCTCTGTACCATGTGTTACGTACAAAAGTGACAAGCACATTTTATTGCCAGTATTAATTATTGCAGATACCTCTTTTTCTTCCGATGGTGAGAGATATGGCTTGAGCATCAGCCTCAACACTTAAACAAAATGAGCAGAGTGCCCCTAAAAATCTTTAATGGACTTGCAGTAACAAGACAAACTTAGCATTTCCATCTTACCCTGCAGAGATCTGGGGGCTCTTTGTTTCTGCAACAGGACCTGGATTTGCCTGACTCAGAAAGTGGTGCTACAAATGGAAACAATGACAAAAATGACACTTGGAATCAGCTTAAAGCCTGGGTACCAGATGGTAGAGAGCAAGAAACAAGAAAGTTGCTATGTATGCTGGAGGGATATTGATTTGTATTATCTAGATGTGAAATATTTGGTAAAAGTGATCTCTGAAATAACTTGGGACTCTGAAATTGTAATTAACAGAAGAATTTGGAAACCAGAATGTTAATCAAGTGTGTTGGTTAACATTGGCTTTATTTGATAAAACGTTGCAATTTGGCCGGTGCCGTGGCTCAACAGGCTAATCCTCCGCCTTGCAGCGCTGGCACACTGGGTTCTAGTCCAGGTCAGGGCGCCAGATTCTATCCCGGTTGCCCCTCTTCCAGGCCAGCTCTCTACTATGGCCCGAGAAGGCAGTGGAGGATGCCTCAAGTCCTTGGGCCCTGCACCCGCATGGGAGACCAGGAGAAGCACCTGGCTCCTAGCTTCGGATCAGCAAGATGCGCCGGCCGCAGCGGCCATTGGAGGGTGAACCAACGGCAAAAAGGAAGACCTTTCTCTCTGTCTCTCTCTCTCTCACTATCCACTCTGCCTGTCAAAAAAAAAAAAAAAAAAAGTTGCAATTAAAGAGATGGGCTCAGGAAAGAATGGCCTGGATCCCAAGCAGGACATTCATAAACACGGGGCTTGCAGTATTGGAAGAGCTAGCTACTTCTCATTCATTTTTAACAGAGGATAATACTGAGTAGACTTTTAATAGCATCAATTAAAACTTAGGTGTGGTGCAAGGATTAAATTGAGAATATTGCCTTAGTAATGAGAAAGTGCTTTAATTACATGAGACAGTTCAGTAAAAACAGACTAAGGGTGAGTTTCTAACTAAAATCTGATAGATTCATTGTTAATTAAGCTGAGAGAGGAGAGGAGGCAGAGCCGATGGAGGAAAAGAGGAATGGCGGGGGGAAAAAAATAAGAAGAGGAGGAGAAAGAAAAGGAAGCATGAGGGAGAAGTTATTTGGATGTCCATTCTCTGGATCCTCTCTGTAGCCATTTCTATTTTCAATTCTCTCTCTCTCTCCCTCCCTCCATCCCTCTCCTGTTGAACATTTTCTTGTTGCATAGTTATTTTTAATTTAGTGTCAAACTCCATATATGCCAAACTATGGAAAGTAATTGGTATCTGGGATTAATACTATCTTATTCAAGTACTACTGTATTTGCTTCTGAAATGCAGCTAAGAAAACAAGTAATCACACACAATCTAATTCAAAAGATTGCAACAGTTTGAAACTAAACCTTAATTTGTTTAAGGACTGGATATTTTTTCCTGGTTTATCTTTAAATCTAAAAAGCAGTCCTTCTAAATCCCAAACCAGACCACGTTGGATATTATTAGTGCTTTCCTTTCTTAACAGGAACTGGACTCCATATTGTGTTCCTATACATGCATTAGAGTGTGAACACTGCTCCACTCTCAGCCTCCCAGATGCCTGTACTGGCATTTCAGAGAGCTACACCTCTCTGAGTTTCTGCCTTCTCTGGAGTGTTATCCTTGATTTTTTAGCTATTCTGTTAACCCATTCTAGTTGGTCTTAGTGAGAGGTAGATCTTCATGTTGCAGTCTATTGGCAGCAGAAGTCAACCTGCAATATCCATGAGGAATATACAAAGACATTCTTATATGCCTGCAGTTCTCAGATTTTCTGGAAATGTCTCTGCCCCACTGACACCAGGGGAATGACTTAATGATTGCTCCGTGTGACTCCTCATCACTTTGGGTAACAGTGCCACCCTGGGCTAAGGTGACCTAGTTTCTGAGACCCCATTCCACTGGAACCTTCCAACTCTCCACCTTCTTGGATCACAACCCAGACCTCACAGACCTGACAGCTGGGGCAAAGCCCTGCCAGACAGAGGAATCTGCCCTTCAGCGCGCCTGGGGGGTGACAAGCCAGAGCATTTGACCCAAGACCTTAGAAATGTATGTACTCTTTTTTCTTATTCTGAAAATAAGTTATGGCCAAATCGGTTTGATGACTCAGTGGGGATTGCATGTCTCCAAATGCCAGCTGAAACAGTATCTTTCCCCGCCACCCCTCCCCCTGGGTCTCTTTAGTAGCAATGGCCACCTGACTATGAGGTGCGCTTGAAGGCAAGTTAATTGTGCTTATGCATAACGGGTCAGCAACCACAGCTTTTAGGCCGGTTTGGTCTTAATGCCAAGAGATTTTCACTTGTTTTTCCAAAAGAACTTCTATCCTTTTTTTCTTTGCTAACTCACAATAGGGTTCAAACGCAACGTGGTCATATCTCAGTATAGTAATTCTGAAGCCAAAGTTAGTTCCCCAGGTTCAATACTATCTTTGATCTTACAACATCCACTCCCAGGGCGCATTCATTTTCCTTTCAAATGGAACATGGATTTACCCCTTAAATTCAGGTAAGACTTCCGTTGTTAGAAAAGAAACTTCAGAAGAAATAGAATGTGAAGTTGCAGGAGAGTGCTTTCCTGGAAGAACAGGATCCTGGGAGCAAATCTGGGTGGGAACAGGGGTCAGGCACGCAAGACGTGGGAGTTAGACAGGCTACCTTGCTCCGTCTCTGAGCCAGAATTCGTGTCTCTCCGACTTGGGTCCCTCTGTGGCAGTGGTTCTCTCTGCAGCAGTGTGAAGAAGTCTCCTTCCCCTAACGACCTTCCCACTAACTGCCTTCAGAGCTCGCGTCCTCTTACCCCGGCCCCGTGGTTTCTGTTCTCAGGTGGAACACTTCCCACTCTTCCAACTATTTCTGATGCGGTGTCTTGGCAGGAGGAAACAGGGGTGGAAAACCCGTGTGGATAAGTGGTGCGTGTACTTTTCAGGAGAGGGCAGTGCTCCCGGACCTGTGAGCCAAGCCGCCTGACACCAGATCGGAGCACAGGCTCAGAGTGGCCCGTCAGCCGGCAGCACTCCAAATCGCCCGCTTGTGAGGGGGAACGAGAAAAACTGGCCAAAAAGCTTTGTCCCCATTAATGAAGAAATCTTTCCCTTCGTGGATTCTTATATGGAACTGACTTTTGTCATTTGTTCTAACTACTAAAAATTTTGCATTTTAACCTTTTCATGAATATCTAAGGTATACTTGGCATTATTTAAAACAGAACTCTGCTAATGTGCTTTGGAGCCTACTGGTTCTTTCATTTATTTTTTTTTTTTATTTTATGAAATAAAAATAAACAACTACCCCTACAAATGTTTCTACAAATGTCTCAATTTTCTGAAATTGTGAAACCAGAATAAGACCAAATATCAAAATGGAGTCCAAATCAGGCACAAATTAATATTTTGATTGAATGCCTGGAAGAAAGTTGGGAGCATGAACTCTGAGTGTAATTCCAATGGCACACCTCCACCTGTCTTCTCTGGCTTGTTTATTCTGAGAAAACCCAGGGAAGACAGGGAATAGATTTACAACTTCTGCCTTCTATTAGGTGGATTCCAGGATTAAGTTTGTAATTAATCTTGTAATCTTAGACCTCTACTTCGGTGCTCATGAAAGGTGAGATTACTGCATCTTCTGGGGTTACTACTAATTACATAAACAACATAAATAGCTGCAGCGTTCCTGAGGGATGAGAGTGCCTTTAGCTGCTCTTGTGGCAGTGCTGACTTTTCCCTCTTGTTGAAAATGCTCTCAAGTGTCCTAGGAAATTGGAGAGTGTGAACACTTTTGGAGGTCTTTTCAAATTGTATTGATTTCATTAAATATGATTCATTATAAGTGACTTAACTATTGAAATTATTGGAATTATGTATTAATGACATATTATTATGCATTTATTATTATGTATGTATTACATAATACATACATAGTAATACTTAATTATGTACTAATTAAAATATTATGATATTTTAATCAGTAATATGGCCTACTGGCGTCTGAGAAGTTGATGGTGATAGTTGCATAACTTTTTAACCTACCTGGATTTCACACAAAAACAGTGAAGCTACATAACAAATCCTGAAGAGCGCTGAGAATCATATGTAATCAAATCAGGGGGCCAGATATCCCCACGATACACAACACAAAAAGGAATCGGTCAAAACAGGGAGCTACAAAACCCCAGCCTTATCAACGCCAGTGTGAGAAGAAGCAGAGGAAGAGATAGAATATCTGACAAGCCAAAGAGGAGCAGACTCCAAAATCAGCCCCCAGGAACTCTCGATAAAGTGCAGTGAGCTGACGTCAGAAAATGGAGTTTGCCAACTCCAGGAGTGGGTGAGCAAGAAGACGAAGGTAAAGTCTGAGGAATTCTGGGCTCCATGAACTCTCAGAGCTGGCCAGGCTCCCTGTTAGGACATCTTCTCAGTGATGTTGAGCTTTGGACAGAGACAGAGACTGCTGACAATTGCAAGATCCAGAGGAAAGTAGGGAAGAGGGACAGGGCCAACGGATGGATATTAGCAATCAAGTAGACGTGATTTGTAACAACAGAAATGGAGCTTTGTGAAACTAGAAAAACTGGCATGAATCATGGTCTAAACTCCAATTTAAAAAAAAAAAAACTAATTTCACATAAAAATGGGCAAGGATGCAAAAGTCTAAGACACAGCTTCCTATAGACAAGGACAACACACAAAGGGACACAATAAAGGCATGGCCACAACAAAGGCAAACTACTCCTGGAGGAGACAAAGATATTAATAGAATGGGATAGTGGCCGATGCTGTGGCACAGTGGGTTAAAGCCCTGGCCTGAAGCACTGGCACCCCATATAGGCGCCGGTTCGAGACCTAGCTGCTCCACTTCCAACCCAGCTCTCTGCTGTGGCCTGGGAAAGCAGTAGAAGATGGCCCAAGCCCTTGGGCCCCTGCACCCCATGGGATTCCCGGAAGAAACTCCTGGTTACTGGCTTCAGATTGGCGAAGCTCTGGCCATTGCAGCCAATTGGGGAGTGAACCAGTAGATGGAAGACCTCTTTCTCTCTCTCTCTCTCTCTCTCTCTCTCTCTCTCTCTCTGCCTCTCCCTGCCTCTCCTCTGTCTGTGTAACTCTGACTTTCAAATAAATAATCTTTTTAAAAAAATAGAATGGGGCCGGCGCCGCGGCTCACTAGGCTAATCCTCCCCCTTGCAGTGCCGGCACACCGGGTTCTAGTCCCGGTCGGGGCACCAATCCTGTCCCGGTTGCCCCTCTTCCAGGCCAGCTCTCTGCTGTGGCCAGGGAGTGCAGTGGAGGATGGCCCAAGTGCTTGGGCCCTGCACCCCATGGGAGACCAGGATAAGCACCTTGCTCCTGCCATCGGATCAGCGTGGTGCACTGGCTGCAGCGCGCCTACCGCAGCGGCCATTGGAGGGTGAACCAACGGCAAAGGAAGACCTTTCTCTCTGTCTCTCTCTCTCTCTCTCTCACTGTCCACTCTGCCTGTCCAAAAAAAAAAAAAAAAAAAGTGAAAAAAAAATAGAATGGGATATAAAACGAAAGGCCAGGAAAAATGTCAGAAGTAAGATGTAACAACTCAGAAAATAATTATAATTAAAAGAAAAATAAGCACTTCAGAACTGAAATTTAAAGAAGAAGGCATATAATTGCAAATAAACACAACGTATAGTGGTTTAAGAGAAATAGAAAGTAAAAAGGAATCTTAAAAATCAAAAAGAAATTTTCAAAGAGATAAAATAATTTTAAAAAAAACAATGAATATTAATATAAGCAAAGAAGATTCAACAGATGTATAATAGCAGCTTATGAAGAGGAAAAAATAAAGAATACCACAAAAGTAATTGAGGAAAACCCACAAACATTAAAATATATTTTATAATAAATTAGATAATAATTAGTAAAAATTTTTGAAAAGGCACAAGCCTAATGAAATTGGCACATAAGAGCTAGCACTGAAACATACTCCAGTGAAATGTTGGACTTGAAAGAAAAATTCGCAGTGTTGTAGACATCAAGGAAGAAAGAGGACTTAAAACAAAAACATTAGAGTCCTATCAAGTTTTTCATTGATGATGTTTTCTGCTAGAAACAAAGAAATGGAATACCATTAAAAACACACAAGGGGAAATAAAAGTGGTCCAGGAATTTTGCATCCATCCAAACCAACTCTTGTATATAAAAGCTGTAGAACAAACTATCACATTCAAAAGTAAGATACTGATGTTCTCATACACTGTTTCTGAGGAATCTACTGGAAAATTGATTTCAGAAAGTAATATTATTATAAAGAAACTTAAATTAGGGTTTATGATGAGCATTAAATATATAGCTAAATTTACAATTAAAATTTGTGAAGAGTTAAAAAAGGGTGGGGTCGGCATTGTGGCACAGGGTTAAATCACCGCCTGTGATGCCTGCATCTCATATGAGTGCAGAGCACAGACTCCAGTCCCAGCTGCTCCACTTTCCATCCAACTCCCTACTAATGCACCTGGGAAAGCAGTGGAAGATGGCTCAGGCCCCAGTCACCCATGTGGAAGACCCAGATGGAGTCCCTGGCTTCTTTTTTTTTTTTTTAAGGTTTTTATTTTATTTATTTGAAAGGCAGATTTACAGAGATAGGTAGAGAGAGAGAGACAGAGGCCTTTCATCAGTTGGTTCACTCCCCAAATGGCCATAATGACTGAGGCTGGGCCAGGCCAAAGTCAGGAGCCAGGAGCTTCTTCTGGGTCTCCCACCTGGGTGCAGGGCTCTAAGCACTTGGACCATCCTCTACTATTTTCCCAGGCCATAGCAGAGAGCTGGATTGGAAGTGGAGCAGTTGGGACTCAAACCAGCACCCATATGGGATGCCAGTGCTGCAGGACAGGGCTTTAACCTGCTGTGCCGCAGTGCTGGCCCCTGGCGTCCCTGGTTTCTAGCTTTGGCTTAGCCCAGCCCTAGCTGCTGCTGCAGCCATTTGGAGAGTGAACCAGTGGGTGGAAGATCTCTCTCTCTCTCTCTCTCTCTCTCTCTCTCTCTCCTTCTTTGCAACTCTGCCTTTCAAATAAATAAATCTTTTTTTAAAAAAAGGAAGAGGACATAGTATATAATGATTTTAAACACAGACAATGTAGAATAAAGTGCCATTATTTTTCAAAAATGAGGAAAGATATAAGCATCAAAAAGTTACTTAATGGTTGCAGTTATCGTATTGGTGGAATAATATTGATCTTGTTATTTTGAGACTGCAGGGCACATCATGTGGGAAAAGTCAATAAGTAATTATGAAATATTCCGATTCTCCCATCTTCTTCTTTATGAGACTAGGTTTACTGATGTGGAATAAATGACATGCAAAAGTAATCTAGAGAGATTAAACAATCCATGCAATCCTGAATATGAGTTGCAATAATCAGTATGAATCACAAAGCATATTAACTTAAAGATGTATGACATCTATAAAAGCTAAAAGTAATTTAATAATGTGCTATCTGTGTAAAAGATAATGTTAGCCTACAATAGTTCTATCCACTGAAAACACCTAGGAGTTAAGCAGACCAGTAGTATACAGACAGTCATGTTTACAACCAAAAAAAATACAGCTTTAATTCTTCCTTTTCAACCCTTATCTCACATTGCCACATTGAGTAAAATTTATATTATCAATGTAAAATAAAATTGTGAGAGCAGACATCATTGTCATGTCAGTTATGTGTGGAAAACTTTTGAGTGTGATGTTTGCTCTAAATTTTAGAGTAATTTTTCAATTTTTACAATAATTTTTAAACCATGTTTTAATTTGATGGTATTAATTGCTTGTGATCTAAAATGGTGACATTCACACTGACATATATTTTGCTATCTCATTTTTCCAACTTCTTATATTTGTTAGATTTATGGAAGTACTTCAAAAAGTTTGTGGACGGTGGAATTAAAGATTATTTTATTGTGATGTAAAATTTTGAAATCTATCAGTTTCCTGATAATACACATTTCCATGAACATTCTAATGATCCCTCATGTATTCTTTCAACAACAACATAGTTTATAACACTAAATTGTGTACCATAACCCTAAATTTTACAACTATTTTGTTTTAATTCTGAACTTACATGTATTCATTCCTAATCATCTTTTATTTCATTTCTAGTTCTCTTATCTTTGTTTTTAATTCCTATGTGTCCCAGGATTCCCTTGATTTTGTCATTGATTTTTTTTCCAAAGGGGACCAGTGGGTGCTCTATTTTCTGATTCACTTCATATTTGAGAATATGTAATTGTGTATATTGGGAATGTGTAATTAATCATGCATAGATATTTTCTTGTGTCTAATAGCAACAGTATCTCTGGAGGAACAAAAAGACCTGATTTTCTCATTGTTCACTGCTCCTGATGTAAATATTCCCACTACCAACATGATGTGATCAAAGGTAGACTTAGAAAAAGATGGTCAGGAGCACACCAATGTGTAGTGCTGTCAGTGTCTCCACTATAGACCTCAAGATCACAGGTATTTGCAAAAGGAATAAGTATCTGTTACATGTCTATATTTACAAAATAGTGTATCTAATTAGACATTTATACAATTTATTTGATTTTAACTATATTTAACTGGTAATATTTCAAAAATTTTAACAGTCATCTCTTAGAAAGACAGTCCATGATGGGTACAACACATTTTCACACCTTCTTTACTTGAGAACTCCGTGGACAATGTCCTTTTGTTTCCTGCGTAAATATTACTGTGGAATTTCGGAAGCCAACTTTTGGCAACACAAGTACTGAGCTGATGAACTCTGTTCTCCCTCATACTTTAAGCACATAGGAACTCTGAATAAAGCATCAAATGTTAAATAAATCAGAATAAGACAAGAGAAACTTCTATGTGCAAGAAGGGGAAAATATGCCCAAGCAATAAGCTGCAGGTGGTTTGGGGACAAGAGGAGGAGGCAGAGACCCCAGGGGCTCAGTGCTGAGGGTCCAGTGCCCATTCAACGATAGACCAACGTGAAACAGCTGGAACTGAAATGGAACCATCCCCTCAAGGACTAGAAAACCTCTGTCCATCATCTCAGAAAGCAGGGATTCGTATGTTGTAGGCTTTGGATCAGAAAAAAGAATAGTTGCTAGCAAAAAAGAAAAGCTCCACATCCTCCCCATCAGTGGATGGGAGGCCCAAATCTAAACTAGCTAAATGCTGTGTTAACAGTAGGTTCAAAGATTAACTGAAAGACGGATTGAGATTATTGAAACTCCTGAGCTCTCTACTGGGGATTCTTATTGTAAACAACCCTGAAATCATGTGGTGGAGGTATGTTTATAAGTCAGGAGGTACAGAATTCCCACAGAATAATTCATCCTTTCTGAACATGAACAAAAAAGAACAAATGAATAAGGAAAAGATCTATGATACCCAAAGGTATAGATGATCCAGGAAAAAGAAAAACTAACAACTCAAGAACTAGAAGAAATGGAAAAATATACGGAAATATTTCAGTACCAAAGGTAACTAAAAACATTAGATACAATTTTAAAACAACAGAACCTTATTTTTAAAACCAGGTGAGTTTGAACAAGCCAACTAGAATTTTTGGAAATAAAAAAAAATTAGTTCATTAGGGGTTAAAAATTATGAGAGTGAATGGGTTAAAGAGGGGGTTAGACACAATTAAAGAGAAAACTAATAAGGAGTAAAAGAATAGAAATAACTTCCAAAGCACTTGGAATATTTGTGAAATATTTGATACAAATACAAAAATGACTAGTTCCATAACTTTCTCTAATAACAATATAACTCAATGAGAAATAAATGTTGAAATAACAACTAAAACAATTCACAATTTGGGGGGAAGCAAATAAAATAAAAGCCATAAAGCAGAAACCAAAATGAATATTGTGAAGTAGTTTTGCTTTAAGGACAATGAAGGCAGCTCTGTGAAAAGTAACTGAACTAGTGTGAGAAAGAAATGGAGAGCTTTGAACACAAACGTTAGAAAGAAGGAAATATGGAGAAGAAATAGGCTAAATGTTCAACTCAATAAACTGCAGAAGAGCATGTTAAAACAAAAAATAATGAAAGTTGGAACTGAAAATCAGAGAAGAGATATAAATAAATATAAATGTGGCAGAAACCAAGACAGAACATTATGAGCAATTTTATTTCAATAATCTTGAAAAGTTATATGAAATGGACAACTCCCTTTAAAATACAATTACATGAAATATGAATTTCAGAGATGAATATCTTTTAAAGAATCTTTAGTCCAAATATTGTACAATCTGTCCCAGTCATAGGAATTTTTTTTCAAAAAATTAAGGAAAGTCTCCCTAAAGTTCATTTAAAAAAATACAGATAGCTTCAACAGGCATTTTTTGAAAGAGGAAATTCAAATGGCCAACAGATGCATGAAAAAAGGCTCAGGATCACTAGCCATCAGGGAAATGCAAACCAAAACTAGAATTAGAAGCCCCAGTTAGAATGGCTCACATACAGAAATTAACAAAAAATAAAAGCTGGTGAGAATGTGGGGGAAAAGGTACCCTAATCCACTGTAGGTGGGAATGTAAGCTAGTTCAACCATTGTGGAAGACATGGAGTTTCCTCAGAAAACTGAAAGTAGATCTATATAACCCAGCAATCCCACTCCTGAGAATTTTCCCAAAGGAAATGAAATCAGCATATGAAAGAGTGATCTGTACCCCACGTTTATTGCAGCTCACTGCACAATAGCTAAGATATGGAATCAACCCAGATGTCTATCAACAGATGACTGCATAAAGAAATTATGGTATAGGCCGGCACCACGGCTCATTAGGCTAATCCTCTGCCTGCGGCGCTGGCACATTGGGTTCTAGTCCCAGTTGGGGTGCCGGATTCTGTCCTGGTTTCCCCTCTTCCAGGCCAGCTCTCTGCTGTGTCCAGGGAGTGTATTGGAGGATGGCCCAAGTGTTTGGGCCCTGCACCCCATGGGAGACCAGGATAAGCACCTGGCTCCTGCCTTCGGATCAACCCGGTGCACCGGCCGCAGTGCACCGGCCGCGGCAGCCATTGGAGGGTGAACCAACGGCAAAGGAAGACCTTTCTCTCTGTCTCTCTCTCTCACTGTCCACTCTGCCTGTCAAAAAAAAAAAGAAAAAAGAAATTATGGTGTGTATATATATATATGTGTGTGTGTGTGTGTGTGTGTGTATATATATATCATGGAATACTACTTACCTATTAGAAAGAATGAAATCCTGTCTTTACAAAAAAATGATTACAGTCCCAAAAAGACAAATACATATGTTTCCCCTCATCTGTGGTAACTAATACAGCACCCAAAATGTAATGTATAGGAGTGAAATTGATATTTTGAGAGTGATGATTGTTTATAGCCCTTTTCTCTACTGTTGAGGAACAGTGTTTTTATTGCTTCTTATGATTTGTTGAACTCTTTACTTAGTGTAGGCCTAATCTTATGAATATAAAGTAAACCGAAATTAGATCTTTGTAAACATTAAGAATTGGAATAGGAGAGGGAGGAAGGTGGGAAGCATGGGTGGGAGGGAGGGTGAGGTTAAATGTATCACTATGTTCCTTAAACAGTATATATGAGATACATGAACTTTGTATACCTTTTTTAAAACAAAAATTTTAAAAATTCAGATAGCTTCAAAACCAAAAATGGACTAGAGAAACATAAGAAATACTATGCCATTAGTAACAGGTATAAGATTTCAAAAAGTGATTTACATGTATAAATTCTCACAAAAAATCTACGATGTAGGTAATGATTATCACTATTTACAGATGAGGAAACAGACAGAAAAACGACGATTCACCTGCCCGAAGTCACAAAGACAGTACTTGTGCAGAAGGGAAAATGATCCTAGAGAATCTGGCTTGGGATCTCTCTACCCTTAACAATAGACATCCAAGCATTTAATAAAATATTAGAAAGCCAAATGCAGCCATATATTTTTAGTGCATAATAATGATGTAAGGTTGACAGAGGCGTGCAGAGTATTTCTTCTAAATCACAGATTCACATCCCTATAATATGCAGATCTCCATAACGTGTTATAAACTGGCAAATGTACCCCCCTACTCCAGCAGCTACTCAGTCTTGGATGTGTTCTTTTGCATGGCTTTCTGTTCTAGCTTTATGAGCATAATATTTGATGACAATTCATCCCCTTTTCACCCATTCTCCCCTATTAAAAACATTCAGTAAGCTTTCTTATTATTTTTAACATTATAAGAAAATGTATCATCATAACCTACAGGATCTATGCCCAGCTGACCTCTCCATCTTTTTCTAAGATCATGCTCTCCTTGCTTCCTGCACTTTAGCCCCATAGCCTTCCTCCCCATCTTGAACTTGACCCTGAGTGTTTTTTCACATTGTTCCTTTGCCCTAGAACCCCCACCCTAGCTTTGCCTCATTGTCTTCCACTCTTTCAGGTATGTCCTCAATTACCTTTTCTCAAGGGAGCGCTCCTCTGAGCACCCACCTCCCCATACTAGGTCAGTTCTCCTTCTCTACACACACATAGCACTCCGTCCCATTCCTTGGGAGCCCCTAGCACACTTGCAAATTCACATCTATTTTCAAGCCTGGTTCACAAAATCAGATATCCAGTAATCCCTAGATTCAGTGGCAATAATCCATGGGGTTGTTTTAAGCCACCAAGTTTTCGAGTAGGGGAAGAAGAAAAGTTACAGAGAAAAAAAGAAGGTGAAAAATATATAAAACACTATCAAGTAAGAGGACAAAGATTCAATGTTTAGCTTCAGAAAAAAAGAACTAGTGTTCATCAAAGAAGTTATATGAAGAGAGTTTGGGGTTCAAATTAAGGCTAAGCTTACTAAACAGCTGAGTTTTTCAAAACACCAGCAAGAAGTCCTTGTCATGGCCCACATGGTTGTTTTGAGAAACAAGAATAAGAACATGAGATTTGGGGAGCTCAAAGTTTTAAAATCTAATATACTAGTTCTAAGTACATAGATAACTTTCCTTTCTAAATCTGTATAATTACAGGTTGAACACCATAGTCAAACATTCAAAATCTGAAATGCTCCATAATCCAAAACTTCCCAAGCACTGACATAACGCCAGTACTAGAAAATTCCATACCAGATCTCATGAGACAGGCTGCAGGGACACTAAAACACTGTATAAAATCAGGCTATGTGTCTGTGGTATTTATGAAACATACATGAATTTCAGATTTACGCTTTAGTTCCATTCTGAAGATGTCATATTATGTATATGCAAATATTCCAAAACCCAAGAAGATTCAAAATCGGAAACACTTGCCACCCCAAGCATTTGCGTAGGGTATATATACTCAGCCTGTACGGCTCTGCTCACCTCTGACAGAGGATGTGGTGATACTGAGGACAGTGTGGTCCCATCACTGCAACACCTGGGGATAAATTCCCTCCTCACAAGTGAATCTGGGACCCAGCTACTACTCACACATGGGCCCGTATTTCTCTAGCGAAACCTCAGATGCTCCTGTGCCTGTGGGGCCACAGATTGTCCCTAGACTGCACCAAGTGATTCACTCCCATACTAGCTCAGCATCCAACCAGCTGAGGCTGGAGCCTTGTCTTAACCTCCTTCGCCTTGGAAAGGACCCTGACTCCTGTCTGGCTCTTAGAAGCAATCTCCACAAAAATTAGAACTTGAGTCTTGTGTCACTCTGGCTGTTACTTTTGTCTAGGTAGCTTTCCCTGGAGCCAGATACCTGCACCAACCTGGCTATGGACTTAATTACTTTTTTTATAAGTTTTATAGATTTACTTATTTATTTGAAAGGCAGAGTTGCAAAGAGAAGGAGGAGGGAGGGGAGAGAGAAAGAGACGGATCTTCCAGCCACTAGTTCACTCCTCAAACGGCCCACTAGCTGGGGTTGGGCCAGGCTGAAGCCAGGAACCTAGAACTCCATCTGGCTCTCCCATGTGGGTGCAGGGGCCCAAGTACTTGGGCCATCTTCCACTGCTTTCTCTGCTGCATTAGTAGGGAGCTGGATTGGAAATGGAGCAGCTAGGACTCAAACAGGCACCCATATGGGATGCTGGCATTGCAGGAAGTGACAACCCACTGTGTCAACTCAGATATATCTGCTCAAATGTATCGTTCGTGATTCAGCTGGGCCCTTCGAGCAACACGGGGAGACTGAATTGGTGCTAATTATCCTGAGATGGGCACAGTGATTGGGATTGTTCCTTGTTGGGCACTCAGTCCTACATCCAGTCTGCTCCTATAACCCCACCACTGATAACCACTGAAAGACCTCTGAGTCGCTTCCCACAACTATGATGTCCTCACACATCTAATGAAGAAGTCCTCAAGGGTTAGGTCAGAGATATTATTCACTAAAAAAATAAATTGTAGTAAAGTATTCCACATAAGGACTCAGTGTTATTATTATAATTATCTTGTAACTATCCAGTCCTTTCTTCCAGAGTTGCTGCTATGTAGGGAAATACTTTGAAAAGACTGGACCTCTAAGAGGCTTCCAGGTCCAGTCAGGCAAAGTCCTGAAGATATGTGGATTTCTATTTTTAAAAAGTGAAAATTAGGTAAAAATCTTATTCTCTACATGAATCTCAGTTATTGTTTGAGTTAAACCTTCCTCTTTAATCTAAGTGGTAACAATACAAAGATAAAGAAGCAAAAGTTGTATCAGCTGGGGGATAAGACTCATCCAAATGAAAAGAGGCAAATAAATCATTGTATTGGATTTGCTCTGTGCCAAGCTTGGTTCTCAAGGCTCAACTGTATCATTTATTTTCATGGCAAACTAATGAGGTGAAGGCTCTGACGGTCCCCATCTAACAAGTGAGGAAGACAATGCAGAGGTTAAGTAGTTTACCCATGGTCTTGGAGTCAGGATGTGGAAAGATAGGAAGCAGCTCCAGAAGTCTGGTCCAAAACTCTGTGTTTCGTGTAGGTGCACCAGCCCTTGCCTCCCCAGCACTCCTACTTGGCATTGCAGAGATGAAATGGAGCTTGGTTTCCAGACAGATTCTCTCCCCGTCACTCAGAAACTCCCATCTCTGGTGCACATGAACTTGGATTTTCCAGTTGTGCTTGGCTCTGGCTCCCAAGAGAGAATGCAGCAAATTGGGAAGACTAGAGTGGTCTCCTGCCCACTCCTGCTAATTAAACTCCTCCAACTGACACTTTTTGGCTGGCTCCAGGAGGATATTATTTTTAGCTTGTGAAGGTTAAAGGGGAAGGGAAGTGTGCCAGATTCAGGATGTCAGAGAGAGAAAACGAGAAAGGAGCTCAAAAAGATGCATTATGGTTATGACTCCATTTAATAAGAAGAAGGGGAAAATTGAGAGCCGTGGCCTGCCTCAAAGGCTGTGAGGATGGTTCCTAAATTCTGTCAACCTCCTTAACGGCTCTGCCACATTCCAATGACTGGAATATTTCCCTGCGCACACAGTCCCAATGGGACAGCAACAGCAGATGTTAGAAGGATCCAGAAGTCTCTTTTGTTCTTTTCATCTTATTAATACTATTTACTGGAAAGAGGGAAGACTGATGCTTTGCAGGTTAAGATGGAAGTCACTTGCCATCTTTTCCACCTCTTTTTCTTCCACGGTGCTTTGACAGCCCCACCCTGGCCCGTCCTGAGAGGTAATAAATGATGCACTAACATGACCCTGATTGGGAAGCTGGGAGGTTAATCTACAGGGCTCCTTCTGATAAAGACCAGGCGAGGCCCTGCACAGCTCAGCCAATTGATAAACTCTGGGCTCACGCAACCACAGGAGCCCGTTTGAGGTGTGCATTCTGCGGTTCTGCCTCCCAGGACTCCATCCATCTCCGTCGGTTTCACTCTTCTGCACCGTGCCTCTTTCTTCTGTCAGCCCCTCCCTCTCCGCTCCTGTTCCAGTGATTAAAGACGCAGGATCCCCAGCTATTTAACAGCAGTTCTGTAAGCTGTCGAAGACTGGGCAGCTCAGTCATGTTAAGCTGAGGCATAAAACCTCGCAGCCCTGTGATACAAACCATGAAACCCTTAAGACTCAATTCACAGGAAAAAAGAACTTTTTTGGCCCTGTTCTTCAAGTGATTAATAGATGTCATGGCTTAGTCTGACAGCAAAGGCTCTGCTGTGACAAGCGAACAGTTTTGCTCCTGGACAAAGAGAGAAAATGCTTGTGACACTCGGGAGATCATTTATTCTCCAGAAGAGCATGCTGATGGAATTTTCAGCATATGCAATAAACATACACAGTAGTACTGAATTAATCTACTGGTATTGAAAGCAAATGAGAATTAGAAAGGTAATGGGTAACTAAGTGGATTAATTGAGAGTGGGTAAGGGCTAAGTCTAAATTTGATTCTTGATATAAATTACCTACGCTGCGGTTGATAAACCCTGATTAACGACACCTGTGGGGCTAAGGGGGCCTCCTAGACCTTACTACCTTTAATTGACCTTAGGTAAGCCTTGTCACTCTTACAAATATAGGTCTACCCTTGCAAAATGGGGTTAATAGTAGTTACTTCCAGGCGTTGTATGCAAGATGCCATGAGAATATGCTGTTCAGCTCTCAGTGCAGTGCCTGGTATAGAATGAGTCCTCCCCTAATATTAGCTGTTCTTATTAGGTCACTAATGAACACGAGGATCAGGGAGAGACCTGAGCCAAGACCAAATCCACAACATCATATGTGGCATGAGGTTTGCCTTCGCTTTGCAAACCTCAATAAACCAACTGGCTTCCAACAATCAGTGAGTACAGGACACACACACTGATTGTCTTCAGTTCAGATAGTTGCTGACTGTTGATATATGACCCCTCATCTATGAGTAGCTGCCTATTTAAAACATGCTCCCTCCAAAAGTAATGGATTCATTGAGAAGGTACTGTGTAGACAACAATTTTAATAGTGGGTGGTTGCTTCACCTGTAATGCGTTTTATAGTACATAAAATAATAGTGTTATTAGTTCTTATCTCCCAAGGGAATAGGAAAAATGCTTTGACTTGAACATTATGAAGGATGCTAAGTCAAATGTTCAGTAGTGTGAGGTGACTGTGCCCACCCACCCATCTCCCCAGAATGTTTGATAATATCAAGAGACATTTTCAATTGCACAACTGGGATGAGGGGAGTTGCAACTAGTATCTGGTGGATAGAGGCCAGAGACTGTACTAAACGCCCCAGGAGAGTCTCCCACAACACAGAAGCATCTACCCCAAATATAACTTGTGCTGAGGTTCAGGAACTCTGATCTAACCACACCCAGGGGGCTGGGTGAGGATCCGAGATCTTACAATGGAACAATGACTGGTGAATGAATGATTAGCTAGAATGTAAAGCACTGGCACTGGACTGAAACAAATTGTGCTTAATAATTCATCTGAGAATTCTTTGTCAATATTGTAATTCTTGATCAATTTCATTTTTAGAAACTATTTTTCCAAACATGAAATGCAGAGTGGTTTCTGCACTATCTTGATTTCTGCCTCACAGGGTTCCTCTTATATATTCTTCTGAAAGAGGCTCAAGGCTCAAGGTTGAGCTAATGCTATCTCCATCGTTCCTGACAAAGGTTATTTTCATAAGCCCATTCACCTGTGCCCCCCAAAAGAAAAGAAACTCTTTGCTAATATTCCATTCACCCTAACTTCAGTGTAAAGAATTTCTTCCCCTGAATTTGCTACGAGCATGGCTCCTAATCCAAGGATAGGATTTCCCCAATAACTGCCAAGGTGGAAACCAAAACATTCCAAAGTACACGGAACAAGGTATAGATCCCATTCATTGTTTGGTTTTCTTGCCTTTCATACCCACAGAATACACTTTGCCCATCTGAGAAACTCATCAGTAAGAGAAGAGACTTTAGAAGCACTTCCTTGAAAATGGGGCATATTTGTTGTTTTTGGAAAATATTCGCCTGGAAAAGATCAGATCCAGTGGAAGGCTAAGCTGCTAAAGTAAAATCACATGATGCTTTGATTTCAGAGGCCCTTGGTTAGAATTTGGCTCTGCCCTACCTTCGTGCCCACGTCTGTTCCCTTGGGTCAGTCAAAGCCATCATGTGGCCCTGGGGCCCAGGGAGGATTTGAGTAAAACGGGCACTTGTTCAATGTAGATTTGAGCCAGGAACTGTACAAGGTGCTGCAGAGACTTCAGTTCTTCCAGAAGAAGTTCAGTAGCTGCCACTAGGATGGTGTGGAAAAAAAAAAAAAAGAAAGGATGGATACTTGTTTAAACTAACATAAACCCAGGTCTGGATTAATGAGCATTTAAAAAATGTCGATGACTCTAGGAGTTACTGTCTTATTTACATATTCTCCTTCAGCCTATTCCCTTCTTTACAAGGATATGATTTTTTTTTTGTAGCAAGGCCTCTAATAAGCAAGAAATTTGTGTCTGTTTACCCCCATACCTAGAAGAATACTTGGCTTATAAACAGGTCCTTGTAGGTTCTTGGTGATTTATTATGGCCTTTTAATCCCAACATGGGTGGGTATTTCACACATCACTATGTTGATTACTGGGGCAAGACCTTACGTCTACTTTGGGGGAATCATTTAGGGGAAGATAGAGATTACCTACAGGTGCAGTGCGATGATGACATTGATAATAATCATGACAATAATATGTAATATTTATTGAGCACTTACTTTAGGCATTGTGATGTGTTTAGAGTTTAGGCTAACACTTTGCAGCTGAACTTCTGGAATTAAGTAGGCTACTTGATTTATGGTTCTTTCCAAGGTCAGAGACACATTTCCTTACCTTTATGCCTGTAAGGAAATCAGAAGTGAGATTCTGCACCAACAATATAGCAAGCGTTTCACTAGGTGCTTTTCCCCAAATAATTCGCCTCAAATAACCTCTTTGAGTCACATAGATTTGATAAGACAGTAATAACAATTCCATACAAACCTCATAATTAGAACAACAAATATATTGAACATGGGGCACTCACTCAATAAATATTTACTTAGTGTACACTAGGTGCTGGACAACATCCTGGCACTAGGCCCATGCAGAGAACTAGGCACAAAAATTGCCTGCTCCTAAACAATTGACGCTCTAGTGGGAAAAGATAAGAAATTGAGGGAGACAGAGAGAGAAAGGGAACATAAGTGAGATTATTTCATATCATAATAATCTCTGGAAATAAAATTAAACAGGGTTGCTTGATACCCTCTTAGGGTAGCAGAGCCAACTGAGAAGGGATGACCAGAGGAGCCCCACAGGGGAGATAATATTCCAGCTACAGGGACAAGCCTTGCCAAGATGGATGGAAGACTACTCCAGAAGGAGGGATGGATACACGGAGAGGGCCAGAGGCAGAAGAGTTTGGAAGTTCAAGAAAAATAAAGGAAGCCAGTGTGGTTCAAGTGCAGCAAGGTGACAATGGCAGAGAAAGGACAGAGAGGCCACTAGGGGACCAAGCACACATAGCATGGCAGGCCACACTAAGGAGCTCAACAAACGTTCAGTTGACACTTTGACATGTGATGACTTTGAACAGCCCTTGGCTCGACTGTTGAGAAACAGGTTTTTTTGTTTTTTTTTTCATACTATTTATTGAAGTCTTTACTTAGTATAGAGTTAATCTTATGTGTATAAAGTTAATTGAAAATAGATCTTACTAAAAAATAAGAATAGGAAGAGGAGAGGGAGGAGGAAGAAGGATGGGAGTGCAGATGGGAGGGCGGGTAGGGTGGGAAGACTCACTGTGTTTCTAAAGTTGTATATATAGGGGCTGGTGCCGTGGCTCACTTGGTTAATTCTCTGCCTGCAGAGCTGGCATCTCATATGGGCACTGGGTTCAAGTCCCAGTTGCTCCTCTTCCAGTCCAGCTCTCTGCTGTGGCCCGGGAGGGCAGTGGAGGATGGCCCAAGTGCTTGGGCCCTGCACCCGCATGGGAGACGAGGAGGAAGCACCTGGCTCCTGGCTTCAGATCAACACAGCGCTGGCCGTGGTGGCCACTTGGGGAGTGAATCAACAGAAGGAAGACCTTTCTCTCTCTCTCTTTCTCACTGTCTATAACTCTACCTGTCAAATAAATTTTTAAAAAAGGTACTAAAGTTGTATATATGAAATGAAGTTTGTATACCTTAAATAAAAGGTTTCTGGGGGAAAAAAGCCATTGCGAGGTCAAATAGGAGCGTGAGCTGGTCCTATTAATGTGGTAAAGGGATCACCTAGGTGTTCCACACCTGCTTTCTCAGACAGCCCCCCATGAGAGTTCCCATTCGTCATTCCAATGGCCATCGTTCGTTTACCAAAAACACTAACTGGGGCCTGGCACTCTGCCCAATCCTCGGGCTGCAGTGGTGTATATAAAGCACCAAGTCCCTGCCTCACACAGCTTACAGTCTCCTGAGGTTTACAGTTCCACAGCGGGCAGTGCGTTGCTGGGCCCCTCTTTAAGGAAGTTCGAGGACTGGTGAGGACATAGCCAGGGCACTAAACCTGGATCTGAAGAGACAAAGGCCTTCAGAAAATGTGCCTTCCAAACGGAGACTCAGTGGTTGCCAGCAGTCACTCATGTGAACAGAGGGGACGGGGGTAAAGACGTGTTTGTGACAAGGGTAGATACTGGGAGCAGAGTCAGTACTCCACTTGAGACACCCACATCTTGTGTCAGAGAGCTTGGGTCCAAATGCTGGCTCTACTTCCAACTCCAGCTTCCTGCTGGTGTGTACCCTCAAAGGCAGCAGGTGACGGTTCAAGGACTTGCATCCCTGTCACACACATGGGAGACCTAGATTGAACCCCCATCTCCCTCTACCTCTCTCTTTCTCTGTGTCGCTAATAAATAAAATGAATCATTTAAAAGAAGCATTTGTGACAAACAAAATGTCATTTTCCAAATCAAGTGGGAAGAGAGGAGACACTTCCATGAGGACACGGACAGTGGCCTGGCAGAGCAGGACTAGAACAGAGGGAGGGGTCAGGGAGAGGACAGAGAGGGGACCGGGCCTCGTTTGGGGTGTGCTGTGAGCCAGGAGGTGGATAGGAAATGCTGAAGGCATTCTTCTTAAGACAGGGCCCAGCAGATCCTCATTCAACAGCACCAGGAGGCAGCTTGCAGGACAGAACTCAAGCCCAGAGGAGAGCACAGGAGGCCCCTGTGGCGGCCTGGTTGCTTTAGCACGCAAAGCATTCTTCCCCAGACAGGCTTCACCCAACCTCCAGGGCTTTCATCCAGGCTCTCTGGCTCCCTGGCTAGTGTGAGAAGCCACGGCTTGCCACTCAGGAACCTGCGGGCAGCTTCCTCCGAAAGGTTGAGCTGCGGTGGCTTTCTGTCTGGTGCCCAGATGGAGCAGGAGGAGCTGAAATTGCTGCTATGGCTCCTAAGGCTGCTGGGGAGCTGTTTGCACAACTCAATGGGCCATGCCCCATCAGCCCGTGCTCTAGCAAACAGCACCCAGATATGTTTGCTTGGAGGCTGTGGTTCAGCGAGACAAGTGAACTAGCAGCAGCTGGCTCAATCTCTAACAGGAGGGAAAGGAGACAAGACTAATGCAAACGCATATTAGAAAAGGGACTAAGGGCACATGCTCTCTGAAGGCTCATGTAGCTTCCTACCATTAATAAAAATAGTAGGAGACCAGGTGGTTAATAGGACCAGCTTCAACGCCATTCAGCCCAAATTCAAATCCTAACTCTGTCACTTCACAGCTCCATGACACTGGGAAATTTCTTAATGTCTCCATCCCTTAGTTCCCTCATTTGTAAATTGGGTCCAAAACTGCTATCCAGTATGAAATGGCTTACAAGGACTCGGGAAATTAATGAAAGTTAGGCCTTTAGACAAGTGCATGACATATGGTAAGTGTTCATTAAATGTTATGTATCATCATTCCCTACTCTGTGCTAAGTTTTGAAGATTTAGAAATGGATGACAGTGTAGTCAGAGAGGGATATATCATTTATTGATGACCTACTAAGTGCCAGGTATTTTGCATATATTAACCATAAGAGCATTAAAAACATATTTCTTTATTTTTGATTGTCTGATAACAAGGTAGACAGTGTTTTTCCTAGATATAATACAGAAACACAAATTCTGTACTGGAGGCATGTACATAATGATTTCTGCCTCAAGTTCTGAGATGTGGAAGGGTACTGAGTTGTGGTAGAAAACTCTTAGACTCTCATTGTTGCTCAACTTTCAAGTAGATGAAAATAAGTAAGTAAACATTTAAAACAAATAAATGAATAATTGAACTTTAAAATATTAGCATATTGGAGCAGTTTCACAGGAAAAGCAGTACAAGGAACCTGGGACCCACTGATGCATGGGCCACCGAATAGGACTAGGGAAATGCTATATGAGCTATTATTCCTCCTATTTCCATATAAGCAAAATGGATACAGTAACTATTCCCACTTTGAAAGGTGCTGTCTCATTAAGAGACTCGGGATGCAAAAGTCTGCTTTGTATTCTTTCAAGTGTTTATATTCTGCTAACAGTAAAAGCAATACCTCTAAGATCAGAGCTGGAGTCTTTCAGATGCACTGTGATCTTAAGGAAAAATATTTTCCCTGTAGCACAGCACAATAATTTCAACACCCCATTCCAGGGAATTCTTGCTGTTCTTCAGAAATACTCTGGGAAAATTAACGAAGATGAAGTTTCCCACATTCAGAAGGAAAGGGCTCCTGTACTATGACAAAAAGAAAATGTTTTCATGACATTGAAGTATCTTTGAGTTTCAAAAAAATCTAAAAAGAAAAGAGACAGATGGGACTCACAGACTCAAAGAAGGAAGATAGATGGCCATCATTCCAGAAAAATTTATCTCAAGGCAGGGCTGAGGCTGATGATTCTGCAGGAATGTTCTTAAACTGGAGAAGAAAGACCAGGAGCCAGGAGCAAAACGATGGAGCAAAACACTAGCAATGAACATTGCAATGTAATTAGCCATCATTTATTCACTCCTCGTAAGGTTTCAGGAACCAGATTAAGTGCTTAACATTTATTATCTAATTTATTCTTAAGAACAGTGGGGACTCTATCTTAATATTCAGGGTCTCATAACCATTTGTTCTAAAGTTGGGAAACAGAGATGGGAATTTCCAATCCACTTGGTAAAATATTTTTAGAGTAAAGACAGGATCTTTGCATTTTACTCAAGCCCACTCATCCCCATAGCCCAGAAAACTCAGTGCAAAATTCACATATCTTAATGTGACTGCCATGCCATTCTGAAGGGAGGAGCAACACGGATCCCTGTTGCTGAGGTTAAGTGATCAGGGAGAAGTTAGAACCATTTTCCGATATTCCTAGCACCCTTCGATGCAGAACACTCCCTGCCAACGTCTGCACTTGGCTATATTCTTCTGCAGCAGCTAATCAACTACAAAACACTCAGATCCCTGAGACTGCCATGTGACGTCAATTTTGTGAATCACATGCAGAACTAAAGTAGAGACAGCCAGACATGCAGAAAACAAAGGAAATTACAAAATCAAAAAGTTCCACCTATTTTCCAATGTAATTTTAGCCAAAATTATCCCTAACGGACTATCTAGAGAGTCTCACCCATTGTGAGAAATAGCCTTAAAGTCCCCTATGCCTACAAGAGGAAGATACATCATTAGAAAGGTAATTTACCCTTTATTTGTAATGCACTCTTGAACCTTACCGATGCCTTTCCAGATATGACCTCCAACCCCAACTTGTAGAACTGACTACTCCAAGCTTCCTTCAAGTTGATGGTCATGTTGCGTGCTTCTGCATTTAGATAATTGTGCCTTAGGTCAAATTCCATCCCTCTGTGCAAATCTACAGAAAATTGCCTTTCTGAATAACTTGGAGTTAATGTTTTAACTCTTAAATGGCTGATACTTTCTATCAGATACAGGCCAAAAAAGAATGTTTCTTCCAGATACCTGGGATCTCATATAATTAGGATTTTATTCTTTTTCTTATCTACTGTTTTATTATAATAGAGTGTTAATATATGATCTATAACATATAAAAGATATAAGCTATAATGCATTTACAATAATATATATGTATAATACAATTTATATTATGTATTTAAATTATATCGTTATAAAATGATAGTTTTTTTAAAGATTGCTAGGCATTAGTAAAAAACTTGGCAAATATGGTCTGCAGATCTAAGACAGCCCACCACTTATTTGTGTAAATAAAGTTCTATTGGAACCGAGCCATACTCAATCATTGACATGCCGTCTGTGACTGCTTTCATACTACAGTGGCAGAGTGGAGTAGTTCGCGATCTATTTTGTTACAGAAAAAGTTTACCAGTCTCTGCTTAGAACAGCACAGGAATGGCTGTATTGGGATTTTTTTTCCTCCTCATTAAATGAGAGGTTTAAGTGAAGATTCCTTTCCTGCCTCCTAATTATTTGATAATATTGAAATTTTGGGTCTATCCTCATCTAGCAGTACAGAAAAACGTCAGGGTCATGTACCCAAATATGGTAATATCTATAATGATGCTTCACCCAGTCCTTAATTTCTCTAAGGCATCTGCTGAAGAAATAACGCCTGTTCGGTTATGCCTACGCTGCACTATATGTGTGTTCTTTATTACACGAAATCTGTGATGTCAAACCCTTTGTCCACCTCTAATACCCTCACCTATCTCATGATGGCCTCTTCTTAACCACTCTGGCACTAGAGTCACAAACCCTAACACTCTGAGAGGGTCAGACGTTTGTGTTTTTTAATGTTTCCTTTATCAATAGCTCAGGTTTGGTGCGTGCTGTTGTTTGAGTGCATTCCCCAAAATTCTTACAATGGAACCTTAATTATCCAGTGAAGTAGTGCCAGAAGGTGAGGTCTAGTGGTAGATATTTGGGTCTTGGGGTAGAGTTCTTTTATGGGACTCTCATTACCACGAGAGTGGGCTGTCTTAAAGCAGGTCCACCCCGATAGTCTGTTTCTTTTTCATGCATCTACCTGTCCTGCTTTCTGCTATGCACTGAGGCAGCACAAGGTTCTGAGCAGAAGCTGAGCAAGCTGCTGGCATCATGCTTGTGGACTTTTCAGCAACCATCAGCTCGCTTCAAGCTCATTTAGTAAACTTCTAAGACAATCCTAAGATGGGTTCCCTTGGGGCTAGATAATTTGAAATTTATACCCAGAAGTGAAAATATTCAGAAAAAGAAGATGGTCATCTATTCTGATGCACTCTTCTTAATGTGAGGAAATCTTTCTAGAATCCTCCCTCTGCTCTTTGTGTCAAAAGATCTGATCCCAGTCCTACTTCTAAGCTGTGGGGAAGGGATTCATTCCCACAACTTTATTGGTCCCTTGAGATAGAACCGATGCTGAGGAGATAATCACCCTGACCTCTCCGCAGCTCTTGATCATAGCGCATCCGTGCCTATATCAAAGAGTACACAACTCTGCAGAATACAAGAACCCATTGGCTGCACTTAATGCTAAACAAGGGTACCCAGTGTGCATCCACCTAGAAGCTGGGGTCCCTTGGGAAAGGATTTAGGGTCTGGAAAAGCACAGCTGTGTGCCATGTCCCTCAATACCCAAGACCTTTGCACGTCTATGCATACATTTGAATTGGAGAGGTGATCAATCAAAGACTCTGCCCTAAAGGACTTTAAATTCTAGTGGAGGTGGGAAGACAGAGACAAGACAGAAAGAATAAGCACACAATTTAGAAGGTGGCAGGGGTGCTGTAGAAATAAACGAGGGCACCAAGGGGATGAATATGACACCGGATGGCAACCTTCCTCCCAGGAGGGAAAGCCTTCCTCTTTCCCACACCACTCCCGTGACTGAGCCAACTCCTACTCTCCTTCCTCCTCCCCAAGGGCCCCCACTCTCTCAGATGAACACTTCCTCCTCACCCACAGGACAACAGAGGCCGGTATGAGACAGAGATATGGTGGTGACTCCAGTGAAAGGGAGGGCTCATCTGAAGAAGCGAATACTTGCTAGTCTTCCCTTGAAATACATCAAGCACACAGGAGGACATCACTGCCTTTATAAACAAAGGCAAACTCATCATTGTATTTATATTTTATATTGTCTTTATAGCATCTATGAATTTATTAATGACTTGTATTTATCTGTATGATATTTACATATAAATATCAATATCTCATCAAGTCTCTTCGGAGCACTAGAGAACACATCAGGTTTTTTGGTTGCTTTTTAATCAGTAGATGGTCCCCAAATGAATATATAAGGTGAGTGTTCCCTTTCCAGGGGCTCCATATCTGCAGATTTGATCAACCACAGAAAAAAATATTCGGCAAAATAAATGGGTCCAAACTGAATAAGTACAGATTTTTTTCTTCTTGTCATAGTCCCTAAATGACACAGTATAATAGCTATTTAGTTGGCATTGGCATTGTACTGGATATTATAAGTAATCTAGAGTTGATTTAAAGCATATGGGGGGCTGGTGCTGTGGCGTAGTGAATAAAGCCGCCACCTGCAATGCCAGCATCCCATATGGGCGCCGGTTCTAGTCCTGGCTGCTCCTCTTCCAGTGCAGTTCTCTGGTATGGCCTGGGAAAGCAGTAGAGGATGGCCCAAGTCCTTGGGCCCCTGCACCCACATGGGAGACCCGGAAGAAGCTCCTGGCTCTTGGCTTCGGATCAGCACAGTTCTGACCGTTGCGGCCATCTGGGAACTGAACCAGCAGATGGAAGACCTCTCTCTCTCTCTTTCTTCTCTCTCTGTGTAACTCTGACTTTCAAATAAAGGCATCTTTTAAAAAAATAAAGTATATAGAGGATGGTACATAGATTATGTACAAATATAATGCTATTTTACATAAGAGACTGGAGCATCTGCGGATGTTAATGTCTGCGAGGAGTGCTGAAACCAACGTCCCTCAGAAACCAAGGGATGACTCTGTGTGTGTGTGTGCACATGTAACAAGAGTCACATGGGGGAGGGCCCTCCTGTACATATGTGTGTATGTGTATGTGTGTGTGTGTAACAAGAGTCACATTGGGGAGGACCCTCCTGTACATGTGTGTGTGTGTGCGTAACAAGAGTCTCATGGGGGAGGAACTTCCTCTACGTGTGTGTGTGTATGTGTGTGCATGTAACAAGAGTCACATGGGGGAGGACCCTCCTGTACATATGTGTGTATGTGTATGTGTGTGTGTGTAACAAGAGTCACATTGGGGAGGACCCTCCTGTACATGTGTGTGTGTGTGCGTAACAAGAGTCTCATGGGGGAGGAACTTCCTCTACGTGTGTGCGTGTAACAAGAGTCACATGGGGGAGGACCCTCCTGTACATGTGTGTGTATGTGTATGTGCGTGTAACAAGAGTCACATGGGGGAGGACCCTCCTGTACATGTGTGTGTGTATGTGTGTGTATGTAACAAGAGTCACATTGGGGAGGACCCTCCTGTACATGTGTGTGTATGTGTGTGTGCATGTAACAAGAGTCACATGGGGAGGACCCTCCTGTACATGTGTGTGTATGTGTGTGTGTGCGTGTAACAAGAGTCACATGGGGGAGGACCCTCCTGTACATGTGTGTGTATGTGTGTGTGTGCGTGTAACAAGAGTCACATGGGGGAGGACCCTCCTGTACATGTGTGTGTGTGTATGTGTTTGTGTGTAACAAGAGTCTCATGGGGGAGGACCCTCCTGTACGTGTGTGTGTATGTGTTTGTGTGTAACAAGAGTCTCATGGGGGAGGACCCTCCGGTACGTGTGTGTGTATGTGTGTGCATGTAACAAGAGTCACATGGGGGAGGACCCTCCTGTACATATGTGTGTATGTGTATGTGTGTGTGTAACAAGAGTCACATTGGGGAGGACCTTCCTGTACATGTGTGTGTATGTGTGTGTATGTGTGTGCGTGTAACGAGAGTCACATGGGGGAGGACCCTCCTGTACATAATGTTCACGAGCCTTCATCTCTTTGTCCCCCAGAGACTCGCCAGCAAATGTGTGGAAAGATTTGAGCAACCCTTGGCCCTGCAGGTTTATAGTTTTGACTTCACTCTCTAAACAAGGGAAGAAAAGACTTGAGGCAAGTCTCTGTTTCAATCATCCGGGAAGCAATTCTGGGTGATAACAAGAGAAGAGAGCAAAGAAGGGAAAAACGGGGGGAAATTACTGGCTTGGTCAAAGCTTGCAGAATGGCACCAGTGATTAAAACATCTTATGCTGTCCTCGGGCTGCAGAAGCTATCACTGACAAAAGATCTCATACACACACACACAAAAGGAAAGAAATTAGCCATTAAGAAATATTTCAGCATAATGCAATTATTACAGCTGTATAATTGAATGGAGAAACCATTGATCTGTAGTAGAAAGGAAATTGCTCTTCTCATTGTGTTCCTATGAATATGTGAACATTAATCTCCATCTATAATCAACGTTCATTTCAAATCTGATTGCATGCTACTAAACACCCGTAGCTATGCTAACATTATGTTAATATGGTTCAACATCATAGCTCCCAGCTTCACAGCACAAATATTTTTCTTTGGCAATCAATAGTAATTTCAGCTGAGTGGATGGAAGTCACGTTTTAATGGTAATCTTTCCTCCAAGCCTCCAAGTGGAAACTCAGTTGGTGTCTTAACATGGCTGCAGCACATTGCATATAATCAGATAAATTAACCTGAAAAGAAATGAAGAGAGAGGAAGGAAGGGAGGGAATATGGATAAGAAATAAGCAGCAAGCTTGCCAAAACTCTAAATCGAGCTGCCAGAGGAAAGTGTGCGTTAGAGAGGGGAAAACAGTGTGGATGGATGGGTAGATGGGACTGGGCGAGTGCATGTTGGGGTAAGGATGAGGGAAGAGGGCTGACATTATCCAGAAAGGGGATCTGTTCCTTCTGACTGTTAGTCAACAGGATGGATCATCCAAGTGCCTATAAAAGCTGGAATTTTGCCAAAGCGACCAAGACCTGCTAGGAAGGAAAGCCTGGGAAACCTGACAGCCCTGGATGGTAGCTATAAAATCTTTGCATTTGAAGAAACCACTCAGACATATTCTTTGTTTCATTCATTTCTACTTGATAGCCAGTAATAGAAAAATTTACAAAGTTCTATATTTCTAAAAATATACATTTGGCCTAGCAGTTAAGACGCTTTCATCTCATGCTGGAGTGACTGGGGTGGAGTCCTGCCTCTGAGTCCTGACTCCAGTTTCCTGCTAATGCAGACCCTAGGAGGCAGCAGTGATGGCTCGAGTAATTGGATTCCCATCACTCATGTGGGAGATCTGAACTGTTCCTAGTTCATGCCTTTGTTCCCAGGAAGGGGCCCCTGCAGACATTTGGGGAGACATTCGGGGAGTGAACCAGCTCTCTGGTTGGGAGATTCTCTCTCATTCTCTCTCTCTCTCTCTCTCTCTCTCTCCTTCTCAAATAAATAATTAAAAAGAGAGAGAGGTAACCTTGCCAGAAAGAATCTACATTTTTAAGCACCATTACCCCTGGGCACCAGGGACGGGAAGATGCGCACCACACGTCTCTGTCCACATGGAGGTGATGGCCTAGAGTGGAAGTCGATGCAGACACAGCTCTGACTCGGCCTGCACTGCTCTGGGAGCTCTCTGCACCATCCCCTCGTCTGGACGATCCTCTTCCTCCACGTTTTTTAGAGATAGAGATGATGGGGGGCGGGGGTAGAAAGATAGTCAAAATCCTTTGTCAAGCATGTTTTGAGCCCTTGAAGGCCTAACTGATGGAATTCTTAGATGCAGTCTTCGGCTTAGCCCCAGTGTCCATGGGTGATGCCCCGCAGAGCCAGAGCCCCTCTTCACCCACATTCCTCGCCTGTGACTTAAATCAGACGCATTCTCCGAGAAGAATCATGGTTATGGCCTTTATGTATGTGTGCTGTTTACTGCAAGACAGGAAAACTCAACACAAGAAGATTGCCAGCCTCATTTTCCACTCTAAGAATTATGGCACCATTGTCCGTTTCCTTCACGGCTTCCCTAACCCCCAACTCTCTCAGGAGTCAGGAAAAGCTCCCTCTCCTCTGCAATGGACAGCAGGGGGTGCGATGATTTGAGAAGAGAGATCCAGAGGAGACATGACAATGGACCCATGAGAAGGGACCAGGATGACACTGCAGCTAAAAGGTGTGTTTGACAGGTTCAGGAAGAGAGGAAATTTGTAAACGAGAAACTGCCTAGGATATGGGAAACCCTGACAAGAGCAGAAACGGGGAACAGAATTTTTAAGCTCTTCCTGTGTGTTTGGCAGCTCATCCCACTTTATCATTGTCTGAAGACCCCTCTCAGTGAGGAAACTAATACCCCTTGCCCATGCATTTTCTTCTTTGTACTCCCTGGGTGAATAAAGATCTGCATTACTTTTACCTATCTGTAACTACTCATCCTTTGTTATTTCCATGGAAAATAATTATGATGATGATCAAATATAATTTGCATACCAATTTTTGGAACTATTGGGAGTCCTTTCATAAATCCACCCCTCTATCTTTATCCCTAAAGCTCCTGACCACCTTTAATCTCATCAGCTCTGCTTGGATTATTGCAAGTGCCCCCTACCCCCAACCTACCTCCCTAAAGCTTGTTCCCTTGTTCCCTTTTCATAGTCACCTACCAGACAGCCACTGACGTTAGCACTATTAGGCACAATTCTCAAGACATTTGACAATGAAGCATCCAGAACATGTGCTTATTTTTTTGGCCACATTTAAAGTCACACAATACTCAATACTTGATGAGATTTCACTAAATTTACTGTTAAATGTGTAGAAGATAATGTTGAGTTTTACTGCATATTAACAAACCCACAAAAAGTCATTGGGGGAAATATTCCACAACAATGAAAATACTACACAGAAAGCAATAAGATAACAAACACAAATGTATGCATTTCTCAGCAGATTCTGTTAGACATGAAAGAACACTAGACTAAAGATTTGAAGAGTCAAGTGTTAAAGAAATGATTTGTTGTGTGAGGTTTCTATGTTGTTGGATGGAAGTGCAGCTGTTTCTAACACTTCTTCCCTTATAGATTTTAGCACATGAAATAGAGAATTTTTTATACTAAATAACGTATGCAAAGGAAAAGAGACATTTGTAGCAATTAATAACCTCATTATGATACCAATATTTTATAAAGTAACTATAAATGGATCTACTGATAGAGTGGCTGATTGATTAGAATATAATTTTGAAAATTCAGGATAACAAACATAGCTCTGGACCTGAAGGTCACAGGCCACACCATCATGTCAATAGCAAAAAACAAAATAAGAAACAAAAAGCAAAGCTAAACCGAAACACTGAAGCCATAGTGCACAAAATGTTTATAGGCTGTAATTAACAAATTCATTTTATAAGCCAAAAGATTTTTAAAGTACAAAAGAATACTTACCTTTATGAGATAAAATAATCATAAAAATGTTTTTATAACATGGCAAAGAACTCAGATCTGCTACCGCAAAAGTTACTGATTTTTCTCCTTAAAGTGATAACATTTTCAAGTTTACTCCATTTTTTAAAAATGTTTAATATATTTATTTTCTTGCTATTTGGAAGACACGTAACAGAAAGATCTCCCACTGATGGCTCAGACCCCAAATGCCTGGAATAGCCAAGGGTAGGCCTGGCCAAACCCAAGAGCCAGGATTCCCAGGTGAATGACAAGGACCCATGTACTTGACCCATGGTCTGTTGCCTCTCAGGGTGCACAGTGCAAGGAACTGAGTCAGAAATGGAGCTGAGACTGGAACCAGGCACTCCAGTTTGGGATGCAGGCTTCTCAAGCGCCATCGTAAGCTCTGTACCAAATGCCTGCCCCAAACACTGTTTTTCCTCCATAAGAATGCCTTTAAGTATAATGTCACTTGGCAGATAATTAAAAAATAGCGACAATAACAAGGATTCTGTAACAGTAAATCATACATTTCTCACTTCTGAATTAAGGTGACATTCTAAAATGTGGCACAAAGTATGTGTCAGTTGAGTGAAATGACTATGGAGAGAGTGTTTTAAAAATAAATGTTTGAAAACAGCTCCTTTGTTATAAGATTTTGTTGCCAAAACCAATATAAATGCATGAATTATAAGGGCTTGCAGGGGCCAGCACTGTGGCGTAGTGAGCTAAGCCTTTGCTTACAGTGCTGGCATCCCATATGGGCGCTGGTTCGAGTCCTGGCTGCTCCATTTCCAATCCAACTCTCTGCTATGGCCTGAGAAAGCAGTAGAAGATGGCCCAAACCCTTGAGCTCCTGCACCCACATGGGAGACCCAAAAAAAGCTCCTGGCTCCTGGCTTTGGCCTGGCCAAGTATTGGCCTTTGCAGCCATTTGGGGAGTGAATCAGAGGTCTCTCTCTCTTTCTCTCTCTCTCTCTCTCTCTCTCTCTCTTTCTCTGCCTCTGTAACTCTGTAACTCTTCAAATAAATTAAAAAATCTTAATTTAAAATATCAAAGAACACATTCAGTGTTAAAAAAAGAGCTTGCATATCTGCATCCTATAAAAATACATAAACAGAGTTGTTTGATCTCTATAAAATTCTTCTAAACAAACCTGGCAACTGGGGTCAGAAGTATTTGTATTACCACATGGGGAAACACCTTCTGACTGTCTTATAAAATGACTAATTGACTTCACAGAAGGCAAATACTTCCTAGATTAGAACCAAAACCACTGCATGATTGGTGAGTGGATGAAATGGAAAACTGAGTGTGATGATGTGGTAGACAGAGCCTGGGTGCCCTTGTTTGCACTTTGGTCTTTGTGTCAATACCAGTGACCTCTCCCTTGGTGACAGACCACTCTTCACTTTCTTACCTGCCATGTTTCCAGTGTTTGGCCTTAGCTGGCTAGTCTGGCTTAGGGTCTCTGTTGCCATTGCAGGCAAGTGGAGTGAGGCGTGGAGCTCTGTGAAGGCTTCTTACCTGGCTATCTGATGCCTATCTGAGACAACTGAGCTGACGAGGTGGCTTGGTACTGGTTGAGCTTCTCTCTCCCAGCCCGGTGCTCCCCTGGCTCCCTAACTGCACGACAGGTGCACGATATTTGGACTTCTCACATACCATCTGGCTTTCCCCTGAGTGAGGTTTCCAAGTGGAAGCGTGAAGGTCTCACAGAACATAAACTTGAAAACCTCAGGGAGATGCTGCTGCCACATTCTATTGGTCAAGAAGACCATTAGGACCTGTTTAGAAAAAAGAGAGGAAGGGAGTTAGAGACCCTCCTCCCAAGACAAGGGCCAGCAGGAGTACAGAGAGAAAGGGAACTGAAGGCAGCCAACAACTTACGACCCCAGATGATAGTCCCTCTGGAATCACCTGCTGCCACTCCTAGCGCACAGTCAGTACTCAGCTCATACAAAGGACACTTAAGGGTTTCTTAAGACACAGGCATAGCTTCTGTGGTTGTAATGACTGATTCCTTTTCCTATGTTCTTTATCACATGGCATCTGCCAAGGTATTTTTTTTCTCTTTGGGGAATAGATGACTAATAAATAATGTTTATTGAGCATTTCTGAAATGGGGAGCTCTTTGTACAAATTATCCAATTTGATCTTTCCCACAAGAATTTTAGGTAGGTCATCTGTGTATTTGGATTTTGCAGATAGAATGAGTAAGCCTCAGAAACGATGTGACTTTTACAGTTTTGCATAATATACAGGGGACAAACAGAAGAGAACAACCCAAGTTAGTGAATATCAGTGCCTGAGCTCTCAACTGCTATGCATTGGAAAAATTTATGAAGACAAGCATGTCAAATGACATTTTATTATGCAGTTCATGAAGTAAAAATTCTAAAGTTTTACCAGTTTTGAATTAGCCTTACCCTAGTTTATTAAACTAGATATATCCTTTCTATGGAATACGGGGTAAGGATCACAAAGAATGAGGTAGGTGCTTCTGTATTTTTCAAAACAAAGTTACAGTGCATAGACGTATAAATACACACACACATATGCACACATATAAAATGCACACACATTCATGTCTATCTACAGTGACAGAGTGAAAGAGAACATTTCCACAAAAAAGATACACCAGAAACTGTTACTTATAGCTAACACTGGAAAATTGAATTTGGGTTGATTTGGAAGGGAGAATTCATTTGCTTTTTCCTGCATTATTATTTAGGGCCACTGACCCTATAATGTCAGCCCATGCGAAGGACATCTACAGCTTTGTCTGTGAACCAGTGTACAGATGACCTTGTATTTCTCTCCTCTCCCGTCATCTCCACCCCCTCCCCTTCCCCTGCTCTCCCCCCGCTCTCCCCTCCTCTTCTTCCTCTCCCCTCCATCCTGTTTTTTCCATGATTTATCCTGCTCTGCTACCTGGGAGCAGCTCAGAAGTGCCTGGAAGCAAATCTCAACCCATGACCCGTGGTTATGGGTGAATACTGCGACCCCCTGGTTGCACGGTTCTGGGGTGCCTCCTCGGTCTGTCGGCTTCCAGCCGGACGCCCACCCCCATTCACCGACCAGCTTCACTAGTCACACGCCAATCCCTGTCCCTCTCCATACTTCCTTCATGTGTGTGCTGGGATCAACTACTCCCAGGTAAAGAGCTGCCCCTGAACCTTGACCTCAGCATCTGCCACTGGGAGAACCCAAACCGAGACAAGCACCACTGGACTTTTTGCCATGTGCTGCCCAGCTTTCATTTAAACAAGCAATCGAAATCAAGCTAAGTGTCAATGAGCAAAATCGTGAGAAAGTTCACGACCTTAAAGCAGCTTGGGTTCTACTGTCTCTGAGGCACAGGCTCAGCCTGTGGCCATGGCCCTGAGAAACCCTCGGGCCTCCTGCAATGGCAAGGAAGCCATTTCGAGGGTCCCAGCCGAGGTTGAGAGCAACAGGGCTCTGAGAAGGGGTGGGAATCTCTCCAAGGAGAGTGGAATCCGTGCAGGCTGCCTGGTAAGTGTCCTGGGACTGCCTTCTGGGGCTGCCCCACCCCTTTATGCCGGTCACCATGCCACTCGCAAACATGTGCACTGTGCCGAGTGACCCCAAGGATTCCCTGGCTGGGTCAGACACAGTGCCCTGGCCCCTGACCCTGGGGAGCTGAACAAAGTCATCCCAAGATTACGAGCCATTTCACCACGATCGGGGTTACGGCCCCTACTTTTTAACGTCTCGCTTTTATTTGCCGGCTATGAAGTGTAATAGTTCACCATTTTGGTTTAAGTATCACCATAAAAGTCAGTGAGATGGAACAGGCAATAAGTAGTTCTTTTGCATAGTGTGGCTGAGGCTGGGAGCTTACGTCTTCATTAACCCACAGAAATGGCTCTGAAATAAAACAGAAATAAAATGCTGGGGTGGGCACTCCTTAACTTCGGGGATCAGGCAGCCTCCCTGGAGGAGAGCTTACCTCCTTCTGGCCTCACAAGTCTCACGCTGGCCTTCCTGGCTCTGGGGCTGAGCAAGTCGGGGGAACAAGAAAGAGAAGGGTGATTCTGAGTGCGTGGACAAAACATTCAGCTGTGGATGAGAAGTGAAAAACTCTCCGGATAAAGAGGTGTTTGCCCAGCAAGATACCTCCCGATCCCATCAAGCATTCTCAATAATAAAAATTGCCAGTGACAGGAAATAAATCTTTCTATTAAAACAAGAACCAAAGGTATCTGTGGATGAAAAGGAAATTTGCAGGTGCTCCATCCAGTATCTAACAAGCGTGGAGTGAATGGGCATAGCAGAACAAGATAACTGTATTCTTGGCCGGCGCCGTGGCTTAACAGGCTAATCCTCCGCCTTGCGGGCCAGCAACACCGGGTTCTAGTCCCAGTTGGGGTGCCGGATTCTAACACAGTTGCCGCTCTCTGCTATGGCCCGGGAAGGCAGTGGAGGATGGCCCAAGTCCTTGGGCCCTGCACCTGCATGGGAGACCAGGAGAAGCACCTGGCTCCTGGCTTCGGATCAGTGAGATGCGCTAGCCACAGTGGCCATTGGAGGGTGAACCAATAGCAAAAAGGAAGACCTTTCTCTCTATCTCTCTCCTTCACTATCCACTCTGCTTGTCAAAAAAAAAAAAAAAAAAAGATAACTGTATTCTTCTTATCACGGGGTCATAATGTCTGTTCATGCCAGGACTCCTGGGGAGAGTTTCTGTAGAACACCTAGTCTATGTGAGAAAGGAGCTCCCCAATGCAATAATTTGTGGGAGGGAATGTTATCCAGTATTTTTCACTAGACAGAGTTTAGGATTCCAAGAGATCTAGCATGTTGATATGTATACAAATCTCCAAGGACTTCCATCTGAACTTTTTCTCAATGGATGGCTCCTGGAGTTCATGTTTCACGCTTCCGGGGTATCCGGGAACCTCCCTCCCCCAGTGTATACGCAGGAGACTCAGAGCCTTACTTCATCCATGGTAACAGTACCTCAAAACCACCTCAAAACCCAGCACTAATGTAGAAATACACCTGTCGCCTCACCGTCTTCAGTTTATGCACACACTAAGAACCTCCTGCCCAATTCTTGACCCCCTTCTCATCAATGATAGAATGACGATTCACAGCCAAGACGTTTCCTTTGTCTTTCCCAACCTCCCGCTTCTTATTTCCAATAGATTTTCTTACCTTAAAAGGAATTGATCACTCCTTGGAAAAAGATCATTGAACACAAGTTCTCCCATGGCCAGAACTTAAGTCCTCAAGGCTTGCTAGTGCATTTCCTTCTGTTTTCCTTCTTTATATGTTCTTACAGGCTAACACACTTCAGAATGGCTAACAGATTCAACAGGAACCCATTGTCAAGCAGAAGTACCCAAGAGTCAAACAACTCTCTACTTTCTCATCTGTGCCATATGGTGCTAACTGATCGTAGCATAGACTACCCCCTGCATCCTTCCAGATGGTTCCTATTGATTAATCTGATTTGCCGAGGGAGATGAAAATCACTTTCTCTCTATACTTTGCATTTTATTTTCTTAACCGTACTCACAAGGCAGGCACTTGGGCTCGTAGTGGGCTTGGGATACCCTCATCTAGTATCCAAGTACCTGGTTTCAAGTTGGGAGTCCACTCCAGGCTCCAACTTCTTGCTAATGCTGACCCTAAAAGGTAGCAGTAAAGGCTCAAGTAGCTGTGTCCTTGCTACCCATATGGAAGCACTGGATTGTGTTCCAAGCTCCCAGCTTCAGTCTGGCCCAGCACCAGCTGCCCAGTTGCAGGAATTTGGAGAGTAAACCAGTTGATGGGAGATATCTCTGTAGAGACAGAGAGAGCTTTACACGTGTGTGTGTGTTTGTGTGTGTGCCTCTCCCTCATTTCCTCTCAGATAACTAAATAATTTAAAAAAAAAAAAGCCTTTACTTTTAAAAATACCTTTCCAATTCTCTTTGTCCTCAAAGTGGTTAGGGTTGTGTGATTATCTTTCACCAAACATCCATTGTTTCAGTCAGGTAAGCTGTTTTCCTACTCATTGCTTTACAAAAATATCTGGTTCTTTTGGTCAGTGTCTTCCAAGTCCTATCTTCCTTTCTGGTCCATAGATAGCATTCACTGGTCTCACTCATGGAGCATCATTCAGCTGTTCCAGAGCTTACGCCAACTGGTAATGGAGAAATCTGCTCTACTACATCTATGGCTATGAAAGGAGTATTCCAAAGAGTACAAAACTGTAACAAAACACCATAGAGAATCTTATCTATAGACACCCAAGAAATAGAAAGTTGGTCTAACCAGTAAGTAAATGCATGACAACCAGTACAGGGCCAGTCCATTCTTTTATAGTAGTAGTTGCAAAATCAAATTTAATTTATCAACAGAGGCAGCTGTTTCTATATCAACCCACATCCTTTTCTCAGTGAGGAAATAGCTTGGAGTCACCCTTCCATAGCTTGCTGACCACTTGGAGTTAGAGGACAGGGTGAAGATGGTAGCTCCATCATCCACACACAGAGAGTTCAGAGCCTCGAGCCACCCATGAAAACCTAGGACTTGAACACACCATAACTAAGCACCCTTGAATACTGCTTGAATATGCACCCGTCATCCCATCCTTTTGCAACTGTTACTCACAAACTAAGATTCTTATATCTCTATGCCTAATTCTTGGCTCCCTAACTCCAAATTATAGGATGAGGGTTGTAAACAACCCCCAGACACAAAGCTTCTCAGAGCTTTTTCATATCATTTTCTGCATGGCTGTAGTTCTGATTCACCCTTCTTTAGACATTTGTGGCCTTAAATTCCACTCTCCTTCAAGTGATCCAACAACAATTTTATATTTCATCCCATTTTTTTGCTTTTACTTTGTTTTGCAAATTTTATAGTCTCCATTATACTTTTGACTCACCCTCTAGAACAATTTCAATTATTCCCCTTAGCCATGGTGTTTCCATCCCACTTGGGCATCCCCCGGCCTGTGTATGAATATGAGGGAGCTGTTTCTCAAGCAGTCATTTACACATATTTCCAAGGATGTCCCTGCACCATTATTCTTGCTGCCACCTTTTTGCCAAGGAGATATATATATATATATATATATATATTTAAAGAGTTATTATTTGAAAGGTAGAATTATAGATGGGGAAAGGAGAGAGAGAGAGAGAGCGAGAGTGAGAGAGAGATCTTCCATCTGCTGGTTCACTGCCCAAATGATGCAACAGCATGAGCTGGGCCAGGCTGAAGCCAGGGGCCAGGAGCCAGGAACCCCATCCAGGTCTACCACATGTGTGGCAGGAGTCCAGACACTAAGGACATCCTCCACTGTTTTCCCAGCTCATTTGCAGGGAGATGAGTCGAAAGCAGAACAGCTGATACTCAAACCAGTGCCCATACACGATGCCATTGTTGCAGCAGCAGCTTAACTTGCCACACCACAATGCCAGCCCCATGGATAACATGAATAGAAGCAGATTCCCTGTAGAAAAAAAATGTGGGTGTTCATCAGAGTATCATATCATTTTCCCCTTCCCTAAAATGTTTACCTCTGAGCAGTGGTATCTTCTACTATTTTTCTTTACACTTGAGTGGTCTAGACTGTCTCATCTTGGATTTCTCTGGAAGAGTTAGATATGCATTGGGCCTCATGTGTGTAGAGTTAAGAGCATATTTTCCCACAGAATAAAGAATTCAATTTGCTACTCTCCCTCCCCAAATGGCTTAAATAGGCTGGCTTGTGTCCCCTCAGCCTAAGACAATCCAATGTGTATTGAAGTCATCCAAAATATGAGTAAGAGTCAGCAATTGCCCAATCATTCTGTTCACAATACAACAAAGACCTCCCTGAACTGGTACCTCATTAATTGGGATCAATTTCCTTAGTTCTCCAAGGACAGAAAAAAAGCAACACCAAGACCAATGAGGTAGGGGATAGGGCAGTAGGGACCAGAACTTTGAGGTCCACCACAGTTTACCTCAAGCCAACTTCTGGAAAGTTCCCTGGAGAGAGAGACAAATTTTGTTCACAGTTATCTTCCACATTGTTCTCAGAACTGGCTTTCTTACTTATCTCTCTCTCTATTTACAGAAGGATTTACCTGTGTACTTCCAGATGTTTGTGACTGCTGGAAGTCTGAACTGTTTACAGAGAAGGTGTTATTTAATTCAACACAATTGGAAGTGTCCCACAATCTGTCTGTATTTGGAAATATCTACTCTGCTGGCATCACACAGAACCAGACACAGCCTAAGGCCTTATGTTTCCTGCTTAACTAAACAACCTGCAAAAATGTCTCTTTTACATATTATCAATGTGTCGGTAATAGTCTTGCAATTCTTGAAGCATTCTGTCTGGATAAGCAAAAATCCTACAGGCTGTAGAAAGTAAGGAGCCAAGGAGCTCATATAACTAGCTTGCTGCAGTATCATTTATACCTTTTGAAGAATACTCACTCTTAATTGTTGTATTTGACATATGTTCCAGAAGCATGGTTAAGTAAGGAGTCTTTTTTACTTTGTGTAAATATGTGTTGACATGAGATAGGGTGAGGGATGTGGTACAACTCAGAGAATACTGCAAGAATAATGCATTTTCTTTTCTTCTTTTTTTTTTTCTTGCTATGACATATTGTTCTCCATTCTCCATCAGTAAAATATCTACCACAAATAGTTTCTGCAACCCAACTCAAGGCTTCCAACAACCACACCCATGTCTCTGTGCACAACATTTGCTGTGGCAAGTATAACTTTGTGAAAGGACATTTTCCAGGCACAGGGAGAGACAGAGCCACAATCTTAAGGTGAAAATGATAAATGAAGGCCTTCCTTGGGGTAGCCTTGGTCACCCCTCATGGCAAAGTGTTCAGACATCCTACTGGCTTCATGTCCTCTCTGTGGAATGGATGGGCTGTCGGTAAAGAGTGTGAACAAAGCTCCAAAAAAGTTGGAACAAAGAAGCACGATGGTCAGAATGACTCTCCAGAATGGGTAAACGTATCCCTCAAGATCACGCCTTTCCTCATTCACTGAGCAAGTTTGTAATGCCTGAGTCAGTTCTCTCTGCAGGAAAGAACTGGGAGAGGACGCTCCCGACAATAGCTGACACTATCCAAATGTAGAGGTGTCTCTATAAAGCGGATCAGTGTCATCTGCTTTATACATCTCTTGTCTATGTTTTTGATGGCTGTGAGTTGGTTCCAAGGGTTTGATCAGCAGGGGAACAACCAATAAAGTCCATTCAGGACATGCAAAGTTGCTGGGGCTGTCAATCAAGGTCCCTTTTTACCCTGGCTAATTTGACTTCGCTTTGTGGAAATTTCAATCTTAAGCCAAGTAGGAAAGGCTGTTGTTAATCATTGGAGCTGTGTATTTCTGGAGGCATTCTTTGAAACTCTCTATGAGTTCCTGCTGCTGAGATGCCCAAGATGTCCTGGTTCCTGTCCTTCTCAAAGCGTGGACTTCAGTTTTCCCTTCACTTCCGCGATCCATCCACTCACATACTTCAAACAATACATACTTTTGTTCACTTCCATTAGCGGATGCGGAGTCTATTCACGAGGCTGTTTCCATGCAGATGCAAATCAAGGCACTGGGAAGTCATGCTTTTCTTTTTTTTTTTTTTTTTTTTTTTAACTTTTATTTAATGAATATAAATTTCCAAAGTACAGCTTATGGGTTACAATGGCTTCCCCCCTCCCGTAAATTCCCTCCCGCCCGCAACCCTCCCCTCTCCCGCTCCCTCTCCCCTTCCATTCATGCTTTTCTTAACTGGACATCAGGACCCAGGGGCAAGATAATCAACCTTTTATTAGGGAAGGTGTGAACCCAGTCTCCTCCTCCCCAGACGCAGACAAACAACTCCCCACCCAGGCCTGACTGAGCGATGTGATTGTCTGAGCCTCCATGCGTTTGCTCAGGAAGGAGCTGCTGGAGCTTGCCCAGACGGCCCTGGCCAGCACCAAGAGCTGGAGGCCCAGGAGGCGGGCTCTTGCTCACCCTGGGCGGTCGGGCGGAAACAAACTCTGTCTACTGCCTGGATCTGGCAGCAAAAGCAGCACCAGCACCAGCGAAAAGTTCGGACTCCAGACCCCCCGAAACCAGGAAATTCCATGCTGGAGCTAAAACTGTAGCTGGCCTCCTGAATTGAGCTCCCAGCTCGCATGTTCACACCCCCAGTACAGCATGCGTCCATGCACCAAGTCACCCACGTGGCTTGAATTATGGAGGCAGAGAACTGCTGAGGCCAAGGACCTCCATAACTCCCCCACTCTCCGAACCCTGGGGCAAGAAGGATCCTTCACCCTCTGTTTGCTTTCCTACTCCGGGAGAACTGCTGGCTGTTAGTTTGAGCCATAGCATCAGATCAACGTTTGTTACTGGGGGCCAGACATTGAACCAGAGATTGAATAAAAATTTCCTATTCACATTTTCCAACAGCACTCTGGTCAAAGCAGTCGCATCCCCAATTCACAGAGGTTGGCCAGGCTTTCAGGATGCAGACAGGCCAGGTTTGGAACTGGAGGCCAGGTCTTTTGTCTCTAAAGGCCTAAGTGACAACCTGATGCTTTCTAACTGATGGATCTGAGAAGGTTTGAACTGAGGCTGATTCATTTCATAAAACCAAACCATATCACCGGACTTTTTCTGTTGAGAGAGTCAGGAAATGTTGTCTTCGAGGCCAGCATTCTTGCCATTTCCTGCCTGTCCTGGCACAGGCCTTTGCCTTCAGTAGGAATGAGCAGCCTACAAAGGATATGACTTAGAGGAGAGGCCCCTGGATTAAGAGTTAGGAATCCAAAGCCTGCCCTTGGCTTCGTCTGCTGGACAAGGGCCTAACACTTGCTTTCTTTGTGTCTGATTCTCTTTGCAAAGACAGGATGCAGTGAGGTCTACTTGCAGCACAAGTGTGCATCATGAACAAGGCAGTAATCCCCCAACTGTGGGTGGTGCTTTGTGGTAGTGTAGGATTGTTTTCTCATTCTCTGTAGACAGTGCAGAGGGGCAGTCCTCCCAACTCTCTCACTTTGCATGCCCCTAGATCAAGGAAAAGCATTTACTCTGATGGAGAAAACACTGGGCTTGAATTCCAGACTTGTGCCCAAGTTCTTGAGTGCTCACAGCCTCAGTGGGTAAGGAAGACATGATATGTATAGGTGACTCACACTCCAAGGTAGAAATGACTGCCTAGGGCATTGCAATACAAGAAGTGTTCCAAAGCAGTGTGCGATGATCAAATTAGTGCAACAAGGAGGTAGTGATCTGGGGGAGGCAGAGGAGAAAGATGGTGTTGCCTCCATTCTGAACATTTCCCAGGTCACTCCAGGACCCTCTGGCTTCCCGGGACCATAGTCAGTAATCTAAACAAGATGATTTGCTTGATAATTGAATGGAGAAAGAATAAGAGATTTGGTAGCAGTAGCCCTGCGTTTATAGCTCATTTCCACTATGGCCTGATTGAATGGCCTCAGACGATGTACTTAAGATTTGAGACCATGCTTTCACTTCTGCAAACAGAAGAGTGATCCACCCTTTTCATGGCTGGTTGGGGGTAAGTGAGGAACTAGATGGGAAGCACCTACCCCTGTGTTTGGCTCATGTTCATTGCAGGGTAACTTCATTTTCTTCACTTGGACAGCAAACTCCTAGAGGTTAAATTCAGGCTTTATATGAGTAGCATCTTCTGTGGCTCCTACACAGTGGTATCAAAAGACACCATGATTTGAACTGACTCAAGTGTGGTCAGCAGAGAGAAGAGGAGAGTCCACCATGTTTTAACAGTAGAAGATGGGGCCAGAGCCGTGATATAGCAGATGAAGCTGCCGCCTTCCCATATTGGTGCTGGTTCAAGTCCTAGCTGCTCCACTTCCAATCAAGCTCTCTGCTATGGTCTGGGAAACCTTGGCCCCTGCACCCACCTGGGAGACCTGGAAGAATCTCTTGACTTCTGGCTTCGGAACAGTGTAGCTCCAGCCATTGCAGCCATCTGTGGAGTGAACCAGCGGATAGAAGACCTACCTCTCTTTCACTCTGTGTGTCTCTGCTCCTGCCTCTCTGTAACTCTGACTTTCAAATAAATAAATACATCTTTAAAAAAAAAAAGAAGAAACGTTGGTCTAAACTATGTTTCATTGGCTCCCAGTCAGAGTGTGGGTTTGTTACCGGAGAAATTGCAGGGTTCTTGTCTTCGCCCAAGAAAGAATTCAGGCGTGAGACAGAGAGTAGTGGGAGGTAAAATAGCAAGGTTTATTAAGAAGGAACATCTGTAAGGACGGATGGGCACCTCTCCAGACAGGACCTGAGAGAGAGTGCCCAGTCCCTCAGACTGGGGGAGGGGGGGCTGCATGGGTGAGTGGAGAGTACACCTGGCCAGGCCAGGCCAGGCCAGGCCAGGCGGGCAACTCAGCAAAGATGCAGAGAGCTGAGCGCGCAGTCCAGTTGAGGCTGGGGGTTTTAAGGAGATGGGTCTTGCTTCCCCACCTCTGCTCCTCTTGGAACAAAAGGGCTTTTTGGATGTAAATAGAAAAACTTCTCTTGAAGGTCTGAAACAAAGGACTTTATGGATGCAAATGTTATCAGACCTGAGGAAGGGAGCAGGGTGTTTGAGATGCAGATACTGGGCTGCACCTGGGAGATTGTGGAAGATTTATCAGGCAGGAAGCAGGAGGGGTGAGGGCCTCCACCTGGCAGGTTATCAGGTAAAAGGGGGCAGGGCAGGCAGGATGTGAAATCTGGGCTTCCCCTGAAACATTGTTAGGATGACTTTGAGATGCAAATGCATATAGATGTCTTCTCTTTAGGCCTGTCACACACACATAAGCTCATAACTGACTTCCTACCTAACAGGTTGAATTTCTTAACAACATTTCAAGGACTTGAGTCCTAGCGCAGCCCTTTGCAGAGCAACACCAGTAACAAAGAAGAAAAGCTGTGTCCTCAGATGTCTCTGAAGTCAGGTGGTTTTACTGGTGACCTCTTTAAAATTTCCATATGATAACTCTTGGAGCACATGTGTTTTCACAGGCTGTATCAACTCAGAAAAACCCGAGACTTCAGTAAAAGAAATAAAATCTTTGTGGCAAAACCTGTTAAGTCAGTCCCCCAACAGAAAATAACCTTTAACATTATAGACATAAGCACACTGTGCCAAAATTAGTTAAAAGTGCTGAATGGTTTATGAAAAAGAGCATCTGTACTATGCATGACCATAAAAGGACCCCATAGCATATACAATCAGAGCTCTGTATTAGAGGGTCCATACTCACAGAAATCTCTATGGAGATGTATCAGACACATAGATATTCTACATGCATACGTGTCCCAGTGTTCCAATGTATTTCCATATTTGCTACAATTCCATCAAAATCAAAGGAAAATGAATGCTTATTTGCTAGATAGAGATCCGTATCTGGTTGGCAGTGGTTCTTTTTTGGCCCATTGGACAGCAAAAAAAAAAAAAGTTCCCAGAGGGTTGCGCATTTGCCATGCTGAGGGAAACCACCTGGGGAAATGCCACGCCCCTGAGGATGGGGCCTCTGGAGATCCCTAAATGTTAGCATCCCTGATGGCCTCCTTGCAGTCTCCCACCTGAGACCTACAGGATGAACAGCCCCTTCCTGCTTCAATGTCCCTCCAGCGCTCTCTACTGGCAAAGTTGATCACCGGGTAAACAGGCAAAGGGAAAAGTTTTCCAGTGTCAAACAGGGTAATGAAGGGTGAATGTGGAGCTGAGAGGGATCAATTATTAATAGCATTTACCAAAAAAAAAAAAAAAGAAGAAGAAGAAGAAAAGAAAATAAACAAAGATCAATAAATTAATTTCAACAACCAAAAACAAATGTTCTGTTGATATTTCAATAAATGGTTTTCCAAACTTTTATTTGGAAAGGGCAGGGTATCTTAAAGAAAAAAAAAGATAACTAAGATTATACTTTACAAATGAGGGCATTTCCAAGAGTTTATGGAAAATTAAAAGCAATGCTTATTTCAGTGCAAAAAATTTTTAAATCCAGGCACAGTTCTCCCATAGTACACATTTTTCATGAGTGTTTTGAAGAGCCTTCACACAGCTTAACTATTACCTTTGTACTTGACATCATAAGTCACATTTCATATCACTAAAAATTCCCTTTAACCTCTTCTTACTGAGTGCCTAGTTTCCCCACAGTGGACGTATTTAATTATCCTTCTATTGTTAAGTTTTTTATTTTTAAAATTTTTCTTTATTGCAGATAGTCTTGCCTCAGAAAATTCTTTAAAATAGAGACACAATGTTCTCTGGTTGAAAGTTTCAACCATATTTAAGGCTGCTACCATGTATTTTTAAATTCTCTCCATTATGAAGCCAACTTACCTTTCCACAAAAATGTGTATGTTGATGTCCATATCATCACACTCACATCAACAAAGACTTGTATCATCTTTAGGTGGTATTAAATTGAATTAAACAATTTAATTCTTACTATTTCATCACTAGTGAGGTTATCAGTTTTTTACATCTTTAAGCTCCACTTTTACATACTTGTTTTAGTCATTTATCTGAATTCCAGGTGCTTCCATTTTCAGCGTGTAAAATTAAACCAATTGTTGAAATACCATGATAATTGAACAAAATATTAAAGCAAACAAGTGGAATGATACTTTTAACTGTGGTTAAATACGCTTTGGGGGCTGGGTGTTTAGCTTAGTGGTCAGGATGCCAATTAAGGCACCCACATCCCACATCAGAGTGCCTGGCTTGGGTGCTGAGCTCTGGGTCCTCTCTCCAGCTTGCTGTTACTGCAGACCCTGGGAGACAGTGATGATGTCTCAAGTGACTGGGTACCTGTCACACAAATGGGGGACTTGGATGGAGTTCCTGGCGTCAGAGCAGCTTGACTCCAGCTGCTATGGGAGCTCTCTCTCTCCCTCCTGCTCTCTCTCTCTCTCCCTCCCTCCCTCCCTCCTGCTCTCTCTCTCTCTCCCCCTCCCTCCCTCTCTATTTCTCTACCTCTCAAAAAATAAAGTGCTTTCATTATACACAACAAATTGATAATTTTGACAATGATAAATTTTATTTAACATTACAAATTTTTCTAATTGTCCTCATAATTTCCTATACTATATCTGCTCACTCCCCAAATAACCACAGTGGCCTGGGGAACTCATCCCAGCTCTCCCACTTGAGTTGCAAGGGCCCAAGTACTTGAGCTATCAGCTTTTACCTCCCAGGTACGTTACAGGGAGTGGGAATAAGAAGTGAAGCTGGGACTCGAACCCAAGCACTCTATATTTGATGCCTGCACCACAACCACAGTTTAACCACTAGGCCAAATATCTGCCCCCAAACTGTATATTTTTCCAAGTGATAGCCATGATTATATTTCATGGTCAACACTAGAGATATATACCTGCTGGCAATTAGTAATAAAGGAACAATGTTCACCAATATTAGACAACACTGTTATGAAAGTTATAGTCAATCATAAATAACAGAAAAACAAAATGTGCAGGATGGCAACAGAGAATGAAATTATTTTTATTCATTCATTATGTAACTCCAATAATAATACAGGGAGAAATTCTGATGTCTGTAAGAATAAGCAATACTACCAAAGAAAATTTCAGAAGGAAAATCAATAAGGGGAAGTAGTAGGCTATTGTCAAAGGAAAATTAGGGGTGGGCACTGTGGCACAGCAAGTTTGAGGCTACTGCTTGGGATGCCCACATTCCATATCAGAGTGCCTGGGATTAGGTCCTATCTCTCCCTCTGCTTCCAATCCAGCATCTTGCTGTGACTTGGAGACAGCAGAGGATGGCCTGAATAAGGGCTGTCGTGAGCATCTGGAGGGTGAACCAGCAAATGGAAAATCAATCTCTCTCTCTCCCTCTCTCTCTCTCTCTTCAAATAAATAAAAATAAATACATAAACACAAAAAAGAAAGTTAAATATATTGAATACATATATGCTAAATATATACTACATACTAAATATAAAGTACATTAATCACTGGGAAGTGAAGAGTTATTGCATAAATTTGCTAAGACAACTTAACAGTTAAAAATAGGCAATTTCCCTCCTGTCACACTGTATACCAAAACACATTTTAGAGGGACTAAAATGTCAATATAAAAAAGAACCTAACCAAATGCTAGAAAAGCATAGAATTGCTAATTTTCTGAAATCTTGAGGTCAATGATAAGAAATAAGAAAACTATAATAGTTATTTGAATTGATTGAATATTTCGCTATATCTGAAATATGGAAAAGCATGAATGTGATACATAAGGAACAAATACATGAAGCTTTATGAGGGTGTAATAGTTTACATCATTTAGCTGATAATTTGATAAGTCTATAAATCAAATTTCACACCCTAATAGATAAAATGGAAAATCGTTTTTATAGAAGGACTGTTAACTACTATGAGCTAGAATCACCAGGCAAAGGTAAGGACATACAGAACCTCATAAATAATAATAACATTTAAAAAAAAAAAAACCCTTTTCCCTGTAGTAAAAATTGTGGCAAAACTGGACAATCATTAGATTTCCTTGTTGAAACCATCTGAGTTACTACTCAAATCAGTTTCAGACAATGGCAAATTCCTCAGTTCCAAAACATGTTTTTCTTCAAATGAGAAAGGCTGCAAGTCCTAATTTCTCGTGTGTGTGTGTGTGTGTGTAACACAGAGATGTTCTAAACAGGCACCCAGACAGATGGGAACCACAGCGCGGCCTCCACCTCTCCTGGGGTTGCCTCCAGAAAAACGCGCTGGATCTGTTTGGAAAAGTCCTCTCCGGAGGAGGAGTCCCAGGAGGCATCTTGTAGACTAAACCTTTGGTTCTGCTTGGCACCAGGCCTGCAGTACTCAGGCCCTGGGAAAGCTAACGGTCCCTGCAGGGGAGGTGAGAGTGAGGGATCCAGCTCCGAGGCCCAGGCTTCTAATTTACGTTGCTGCTCTGGCCACAAGGCTGAGCATGACCAGTGCTGCTGCCTCTGCTGTGGACAAAGAATTAACTGTGGGATTTATTTGTGGAGCTGCCTCTTCTGTCCTCTCAACTCCTATCTATGTTTTGGAGGAGTGGAGAGGATGTTTGAGTTGGAGAATCCCCGTTCCTTCATCAAAATCACTCGGTCATGATCATGGGTAAGTTATGTCGAGCTGTGAACAGTGACCTCACCTCCAAAATGAGGCCCATTCATGCTCTGCTTATGTTCCTGGATTACTGGGAGAAATACAGCTTATTTAGAGACAATCATGCAAGATGTTAGAGACTCGGAGACAAACTAGACTTTTGGGATTCAAATCTTGTTTCCACAATTTGTGTCCTTGAAACATTTTCCTGAATCTCTCTGTGCTCAATTTCCCCATCTGCGACATGGAGACTATTACTTGTAAAACTATTAGAAAATTAAATAAGGTAATGCATGCAAGCCCTACAACAAGGCCTGGACTAGGGCTGCTAATTTGCTAGTATTCTCATTTTAGAAAGCCGTGCTACCCAAGCATTCTCTCCTACCTTGTCTTCTTAATTCAGTGCTGGCCAACATCCTCTCATGCCTTGTTCTGCAGGCAGCATTTTATAATCTATATTTTGATAGCAACTGACACAATCAATGGCATTTTCCTGGTATAATTCTTATCTAAGGTCCACATTCATTCATTTAGTAAACGTGTGTTGATCACATACTACATGCAATACCTTGTGCCTGGCCCTTGAACACAAGCGTGGCTTAGACTTGGTCATTTAAATCCTAGTGCTCAAGTTTTAACTTGGAAGTCAGACAAGTAAACAAATGATTTCAGAAGCAAGTGATAAGTAGATAATAGAGGCAAGACCAAAGCTCTGTGAGAAATCGAGTAGAGTGAGATTAGCTCTTCCTACAGGGATTAGGAAGTCTCCACTGGGTCATCTGAGCAAAGCCCTGTGTGTTCTCAGCAGATGAAGGGCAGAAAGGGTATCCCACCCATGAGACCAGAATGTTCAAAGGCATGGAAGTGAGAGCACCCATGACCTATGCAGGGGACGGTGGAAAAGAAACTAGCAAAAGCATAAGATACATGAAGAACACTGGCTGCAACAAGTGGAATGGGAAAACAGGGATCAGAAGGGAAACCTGAGTTTGGACATTTCCCTAGAAAATCAGAGCTGTAAACAGGTGGCCACCAGGCAGCCCTGATCTAACTCAGATCTGCATTTTCAGAGTTTACTTTGAACATGGAATGTGTACTACCTAGTTAGTTACAGCGCCCACAAGCCATATGGCCTCACACTGAATCCCTTCCCACATACCCCTAATGGATTTGAGTTTGCAACCCCTACTTGGTCTCAATAAGTTATTAAAATGTGACACAGTATTGACTTCATCCAAGTCCTCTGGAGGCTTGGGAAAGAAGACATTGCATGTGGCACTGAAAGTGGAAAGGATAGCTTAAAAGGCAATTCACCAAGCTGAAAAAAAAAAAAAATAGAAAATATGTGCTGGTAAGAAATGTAGAGTAACCAAACCCCTCACGGACTGTAATTTCTGGTATTGTCAACTGGTATACAACTTTGCAAAGCTCATTCACAGTAAGCATTAAACTGAACCTTAGGACCTAACGATTCCATTCCCAAGTACCCAAAGTCATATACAAGACTCTTCATAGCAAGACTGTTCAGCATAGCTCCAAACCAGGAGTTACCCGTGCAGGTAGTAGACACTGGGTAAATACATTCTCATACACATGCACAATAGGTTACTCTACAGTTGAATGTTCTATATCTATGCACAACAGTATGCATAAGTCTCATAATATTAAGTGAATGAGCACAAATTCAAAAAAGTCCATGCAGAATAAGTGTTTAAAGTACTAAAGCATGCCAGGCTAAAACATGCTGCCAAATAATGATTACCCTCGGGCAGGCATCAGTGTGTGTCTGGAAGGAGTTAACAAGAGAGCTGCCGAGAGGGCTGGCATTAGGCACTGCAGGGAAGATGTTAGCTGGATGGCCCACATCCTGTATCTGAGTGTCTGATTAAGGTCCGACTCTGCTTCTGACCCAGCTCCCTACTAACACATACCCTGGGAGGTAGCAGGTGATAGTTTAAGTTTTTGGGTTCTTGCCACTCACATGGGAGATTTGGATTGAGTTCCAGGCTCTTAGGTCCAGCCTGATCCAGCCCAAACTGCCATGGACTTTTGGGGAATGAACCAGTAGGTGGAGGATCTCTCTCTCTCTCTCTCTCTCTCTCTCTCTTTCTGTGTGTGTGTGTTTCTGTGTGTGTGTCTGTGTATGTGTGTGTGTCTCCTCCAATATTAAAAAAAGAGAATTTCTGAGTCTGGTAATGTTCTATTTCATGATCTGGGAACAGGTTTCATGTATATGTTCAGTTTGTAAAAATTCATCAAGCTGAAAAAATAGGTTTACGTTATGTGTGTCAATCTGAATATACTTCAATAAGAAATTTATATACATTTACAAAACAAGATAGGGGTCATCAAAAATAATGCTATGGCAAGAGATCAACTGAAAAGTTAATGAGACTTGAACTAGGGAAGTAACTGTAGTAATTATCCATTTATTCACCCACTCATTCATTTGATTTCTATTAAGGTTTACTGTGCATCAAGTAGTCTGCTAGGTGCTAAGGATATCAAAGATACAATACACAGAAGAGATAGTTATCAAACACATATTCAACTAAACACTTTCCATAAGAGAAAGGCCATCCATACACAAGACAAGGTGATGGGGTGCAGCACGGGGTGGCCGTGAGGAATCTGGGGAGAGAGGCACTTTGGAAGGAAAGCCACTGATTCCTTCCTGTCTGCATTGTTAGGTTTAAGTCCTTCTGCACAGTTCATGACGTTAAAATGCACAGGGTCTTCTGTACCCACAGCCAGAAGGTTTTTCTCACTGATGGATTTTAGGCAGTATTTATAAAATCCCCTAAAAAGGATGTTACTAGCAATAATGCAGCATGACAAACACACCATAGCACAGCACGCTGTTGGGACGAACTATTCATCTGGGGCTCACAGTATCACCACTGGGAGCTGAAGTGTCTGGCTGTGTCTTGCAAGATTCTTAGTGGATGTTGCCTATGACTGCTTGGTCTGTATTTTAAAGGATTCTCAATCATTCACCTCCAAAGTGGGCAATATCATAAGGATGCCCTGAAAATGCATTTACCATGTTCTTGTTTCAACATTTTATCCCTGGGTTGTTTTTCTCTCTTACTCCCTGGTTTTTACGTACATAATTGATGTTCTTTTGGTACCCGGGCTTTTTCAACAAACTTTACTTTTCAAAGATTTCTTAAAACTTTTTTTAAAATTTTTAATATCCAGATGATTTTGGATTTCACAGTTAGTCCAAACATCCCACTAACTCTGATATGAGTTAGAGAGCTTGAAAAAAAAACAGGTACACATATTTTTTAAGAGGGACCAACATTAAAATTGAAGGTTTTAGCTTTTAATAATATCACTGGAGCCTCTAAAAATAAATGTGCTATGTAAATGTAAAATTCTAATCACAATTTTTCATGGCATAACATGCAGCAAAGACAACTTGAAAATATCTCCGCTTTTCAGAAGGAGTTATTGCCAGATTTGATTTTGTTTTATCGCACTGGCCCTCGAACCTACCCTTGCATCTTCAAAACCTACACATTTGGGCAGGGTTGGGGGGGGGGGGTGCAGCTTAGTTGTTAACACTTCTCAGAAGGCTTCACTGAGAACCTTGGCCCAGAGTTCTTTCTACCAGCTGAATGGCCGCACTCGTTATTTATGCCTTGCTCCCATGTGACTGTGGGAGGGCATGTCTGTCTCCCCAGCAGACCTGCAAGTAGCTTGACAAAAGACAATGTGTGGGGGCCAGCGCTGTGGTGTAGTGGGTAAAGCTGCAGTGCCAGCATCTCAGATGGGTGCCAGTTTGAGTTCCGGCTGCTCCACTTCCGACCCAGCTCTCTGCTATAGCCTGGGGCAGCAATAGAAGATAGCCCAAATGCTCGGGCCCCTGCACCCGCATGGGAGACCTGGAAAAAGCTCCTGGCTCCTGGCTTCAAATCAGCACAGCTCTGGCCATTGTGGCCATCTGGGTAGTGAACAGCAGATGGAAGACCTCTCTCTCTCTCTCTCTCTCTGTCCCCTCCCTCTCTCTCTACCCCTGCCTCTCTGACTCTGACTCTCAAATAAATAAATAAATCTTAAAAAATAAAAGACAATATGTCGAAGTTCACTGTTTCCTCCACAACATAGCATCACTGTGCCAACACCATCATCACCACGTCACCAGCATTATAAGCAGCGGCACCCACGCTTTGTCACCATCATTATGCTCGTTGTTGTCATCATCACCTTCACCAGTATTACCCAGTGAGCTCCCACCACCACCACCACCACCACCACCATCATCACCATCATCATCATAATCGCTTTCACCAGTATTATATAGTGAGCTCCTACCGTTTGTCAAGTCTGAACTCGATGGTTTAATAGTCTTTTCTTAATTAACTCTCCAACGACCTCAGGACAAAGGCATCATTACTACTCTCTCTCTATACATGAGGATTTTGGAACATGGAGGAACTATGAAACTTTCTTTGGTCTCTCAGTGTCAGAACTAAAACCCCCTGATGTCTGACTCCAGCATGGCTCACATTTGTACAAACACTGTCCCTCTCACCCAGCACAGAACTAGGCACCATTATGGAAGTTCAGAAACACCTGTTCAATAAATTGGCCCTACAGCTAAGTGAATTGGCTCACACACACACACACACATACACATATATGAATAGGTTGTGGATCCAGCCAGGTAAATGTTTTGTGGTGAGTCTGAGAAAGACTGAGGGTCTTCATGACAAGACTACCAGTGACCCTCTTGCTGAACTGGGGTCTGTTTGGACACCCCAGCATCCCCAGGAGCACGACACTCCCTGATGACACAGCCACTGCCTCCTACAGTGTCCACCCAGCTGCCAGAAGATTCCCCACGAGGCAGGCTGTGGAGACAGGCGGGATTCTCGGGATGCAAGGGATGCGCACTTGAGCAGTTGGCAGCAATGTGCTTTTTCCATTCCCTTTATTAACTCCCATTGACTTCCATTATAAAAATGAAGATGCATTCCCATGGGAGAAAACATTTGGCCTCACTACCAGACAAAAATGACCCCTACAAAGGAACCAAATCCCTTCCAATCAGCTGCTTAAAAGAAAAATGATAATGGGTGAGAGGACCTGAAGGAATAATGACAATCATCTTGGGAAAGCAATGCTGGACTACATAAAACGCTAGGCTTGAAAAAAATGTATATTTTAGAATTAAAAAAGGGGAAAAAGTAGGCCCCCCAAAGGAGCTTGGACTTGACCTCTTTCTCAAAGGTTCCTCCCGTGTACCCACTCACTCAACATCTGTCACCGATCTGTGCTCTGTGTACTCGGTGAGATGCCAAGAAAGAAGGACAAACAGGAAGGGATTCAAGAAGTGAAGCCAGGAGGACTCGTGTTGGGATGAATATGGAGGTGTCACTGCATGTATTTAGACAGGAGGGCCCTCTGGCGTGGCTCCCATTTCCCAGCTCCCTAGCTGCCCCCTAGAGCAAGGCACTTCACTTTGCTCCACCTCTGTTTCTCTATCTACCTATCAGGGAAGATAGTGGTCTCTGGCATAAAAAAGGCTGTTAAAAAATGACATGGAAAAAAAAAAAAAAAGGCCAGCGCTGTGGCTTAACAGGCTAATCCTCCACCTTGCGGCGCCGGCACACCGGGAGAGCCAGGCAGAGCCATGACCATTGTCTCCATTTATGGATGAGGAATAAATGTGGGCGGAGGCTGAAGAACACGTCTGAGGGCTTGCAGATTTATTGACACCCACAGCACACCTGCTGTGCTCCAGCTGACCCTGGCCTTGGAGGATTGGGCCTCCTCTCTGCAGGGTTTTGGATCTGCACATTCTGCAACATCTGGAGAGCTCACTCCTTTAAATCCTCTTGAAAATGAATAAATAAAGATGAATAGGGGATCACCCAGCTATTGGGGCATTTTCACAGTGATGGAGAGACAGAGGCAGATGAAGACATTCATGTTTCCTTACATCCCACCCTCTACCACACCCAGAGACAGAGTGCTTGGGGTAGGTTTTCAGGGACAGCCTGGGCAGTAGCCTGGGCAGTAGCCTAGATGATGCTCTCTCTCCTGCAGGTGCTGTGTTTCCTCCACGAAGGGGCCCAGCACACAGGCCATCCCTTGTATGTTCACAGATTGCTATTGCTGACTTAGAACCTCAGCTCTAGCCCTGGTTCCCTCTCTCCCGCCTCTCAATGAGAACTTCCCTTTCCTGAAATCAACAGCTTCCCCCAAAACATTGGGACACTAACTCAGCCGCTGAACTGCAGGAGCCAATGGGGCGGGGCAGAGGAACAGAATAGAAATGGGGCTATGGAGCCCAAACTAGAGGAGGCACAAGCACGGGAGCCCCAGGGAGGATGAAGCTGAGAACAACAGGCATAAAAACCACTGCACTGATGGGGCTGGAGTTACGGCACAGCTGGTTCAGCTGCTACTTGCGCCTCCAGTATCCCATCCTAGAGTGCTGGTTCGATCCCTGGCTACTCTGCTTCTGACTCCCTTCCTGATAATGCACCTGGGAAGGCAGCAAGAGGTGGTCCACGTCTTGGGCTCCCACCACCCATGTGGGAGACCTCCATGGAGTTCCTGGCTCCTGACTTTGGCCTGAGCCAGACCCGGCTGGTGCAGCCATTTGGGGGGTGAACAGGGAAATGGAAGATATCTCTCTCTCTCTCTCTCTCTCTCTCTCTCTCTCTCTCTCTGCCTTTCAAATAAATAAAATTTTAAAAAATATTACATAAAGAGTGTATGCAATAGAGGTGGAATTTGGAATCTGGGCAATCAGAGCAGTGGGTTAGGAGGGGCAGGAAACAGTCCCTTCCTGGAAGGAGCTGGGCAGGGCAGGCTCCTATTGGACACGGAAGTGCAGCTTTGCGAATCGAGGTCAAGGCACTTGTGAATGAATAGGGCCCATAAAAAGGTGGGGGTAGGAGGGGTGTCTGCAAACTGCACACCAACACCTATGTGCAAACAATACCAACATCTGGCCGCGACTTTCCTCCACCACAACTGTGGGCCTGCAAGGTGGCTCAGATCGGGGGTGACTAATGTGACCCTGTAGCTAACAGCAGCCAGGAGACAGGCGTTGGCCAAAGGAGGCACACACTGGGAAGAAGGGCCCTAGGGAGAGGTAGCAGCTAGAGTCACCGTGGGCGCCCAGAGAGCCCAGAATGCCTGCTTACCACATGCACTGGAAGGGAGTTGGAAGAGCTTCTGAAATTCCCAGGTTAGGGCAGTAAGGTCTATTGAAGCGTCTCAGTCCTATTCCACAGAATCTACAAATTAGTCTCACAGTCAGCTGGCTGTGACTTAGTTATTTAACTTGTATTAGATAACTACATTAGTTTTCTCCTTGAAAGTTCAGGTTTTAGATAGTTTTCTTCATTCTTTTTAAAATAATATTGTGAATCCATGTAGAAATGGGATATATGTGATAGAAATGTACATATATAGGGGCCAGCACTGTGGCACAGTAGGTTAATCCTCCGCCTGCGGTGCTGGCATCCCATATGGGCGCCGGTTCTAGTCCTGGCTGCTCCTCTTCCAATCCAGCTCTCTGCTATGGCCTGGGAAATCAGTAGAGGATGGCCCAAGGGCTTGGGCCCCTGCACCCATCTGAGAGACCGGGAGGAAGCACCTGGCTCCTGGCTTCAGATTGGCGCAGCTCCAGCCATTGTGGCCATTTGGGGAGTGAACCAACGGAAGGAAGACCTTTCTTTCTGTCTCTCCCTCTCACTGCCTGTAACTCTACCTCTCAAATAAATAAATACAATCTTAAAAAAAGAAATGTACACATATAGTACATATATTTAGATAGAGAAAATATAATGTGTACCCATAGTGTAGCTAGCTCCCTGCTCCAGAAATAGAACATACCAGCACCCCAGAGGTCGCTATAACTAATGTTGAATTTTTAAAAATTGTATCTCAGCAACTGTGCCAACACCAAGAAACAAACACGGAAATACCATGTGGTACAGGGGCTTTCACCCTCTGGGACACTTCCCAGGTAGATCTGTGCTGAAAGAGAATTTCACTCCATCTCCAGCCTGCCCAGAACAGCCCCTCGGAGACTGAGCGTGGAGCCTGAGCTGTGAGCTGTGCGGTCTCGCAGAAGCCAGCCCTGTGTCTCACGGAGCGGCCTGAGTCCCTGCGACTGACAGCTGTCATCCTTCTTCTAAGCTCCTCGGCAGCAGTGGGACAGGAGGGCCATTTCCACGCTGGAACACACTTCTTTCCCTACAGATTCCAAAACACTGCTCAGCGTCATTCCTTTATAGGACACGGGCTCCTTGGAATTACTGAGGCTGCTCCCAGGGTATGTTGAGCCCAGAGTCTCTAGTGAGGATTGGACGGAGTGGAGTGGAGAGAGCATGCAAATATTCTCCCTGAAAATCTATGTAAGGTTTTCAGTGTTTTTCTGGGAAGATTCTCAAAGTTACACAAGATTCCCACTCTGCTCTTCCCCAAAAAGGTTAAAAAATCTAGTTATTAAAAACTCTATTGAGTTTTTTGAAAGAAGTCACTGATCTTCAACCTGTAACTAGAATGAGGTATTTTCCCTACATTCCCATCCATCAGCCTCGTTAACAGAAAAAAAGTTTTGTTTTTGTTTGTTTGTTTGTTTTTTGGTAATTTGGAGTCAGACATACTGCCTTCCCTATATTTGACTCCTCGGTTTTTGAAACTCTATAAGCCTTAATTTTATTATCAGTAGAGTGTATATAACAATGGCTGCTATTGTCTCTCTGCCTGTCTCTGTCTCTCTGCCTGGGTCATGGGAGGATTTCTACAAAGTCCGGTTATCTCCCACTGCTACTCTGATGCCTCCAGGGCAAAAGGAGATGGACAAGAAGGCTGGGCACAGTGTGATCGGATATTTCAGACCTGAGAGCCAATATAAAGTCGAGGCTGACGGTAAGATGGCAAAACCACTAAGAATAGCCACAGAATGGTGGTGAGAGCAGGGTGCCCCTGTGGGTCTCCGCTGAGGAATAAACCTCAGCAGGTTCAGCTGGGAACACTTTCTCCCCCTAGGGACAACCACAGAAGCTTTTCCTTGTGGTCCTGATCAATTCTGGTTTGCAGGCTATCAAGTTCACAACTCACAGCACAAGGATGTTGAGAGCATGAGCTCTGTCTCATCCACCCCTGGAACTGACACAATCCTGGGAACCCAGCAGGTGTTCCATAAATGCCCACTGAATTTAAAGTTAATAATGAAGTCTATGGTTGAGTTTAGCCTGAACTTATGAATAAAATGGTGTACATAAAAGCCTGGATAGTTCATTCTGCATGCCCTGCCCCAGAGGACAGAGCAGGAAGTTTTCACCACCAGTTTATCAGATAATGAGAAGCAGCAGCTACCTCTTAATCATCTCTGCATGTCTTTAAAGAAACCCAAATGCTGATAGATCTGATCTGTATTTCAGAGCACTCATCACACCTTCCTGATAAAAGGCAGCAGCTAAATGGATAGCGTGCTCCCTGTTCCTCAACACAGCCCCCAGTGCTCGCACAGCCTCAGCCTTGAAGAGAGGTGATTCTCTTCCTGAAGTTCTCTCCAGCAGAAGGGGGACTCCTAAAATTTGATTTAAATTCCCAAATATATTATCATCAAGGTGGTAACTCTAAGAAGCTAAGGTAGAACACATTAGTGGAACAGATTAGCCCATTTTGAAAGTGATAATCTGATAGCAATAATATCAATAATATCTACCATTGATTAACACGTCAAGTGCAGGATATCTAGTGGCCAGTGAATTATGGACAATCCAATTATATCACAACAAGTCAATAAAATAAGCATTATTGTTATCTCCACTCTTCAAATGTGAAGACTTCGTTGCGAGTGGGTGAAGAATTTGCCCAAAGACATGGCCACAGAGCCAACTCAAGTCTAAGTCTGCCTGAGCCACAGCCTGGGCTGAATACTCAAAACAAACCTTGTCCTGTGTCAGCGTTGCTACCAGGAGTGGATGCCCTCATTCTTGATTGCTACATTTGAGATGAACTCTAGATTTGCTTCCAGAGCATCAGCGATTAACCAGATCTAATGTTTCGTCTAATCACAGGCATCCCCAAACTCTGGCAACGTTTCCATTGCCCACAAGATGGCGTTGAGGTGTGAACCAAAACCCTTCAGGCCCAAATGTCCTAGCAGCACTGGTCCACCATGGTGTCAGTGAATGGCATTTCCCAGCAGGACTGGCTAATGGCTTGGGACCAAGAAAGGAGAAGAGACCCAGTTAGACTTGTCAATTTCCTCTCTTGCACCACGTTCTGTATTAAGCCCTCTGCATCTGTTGCTCCCGAGCAAAGTCTCAAACTCATCAGGAGGCCCCCAGCAGGTTCTTGAAGTCATGTGCTAAACTAAACCGAATTGGTTTAACCTCCAGTTCCTTAGGAGCCATGGCCACATCTTCCTTCCTTGAGTTTACGTCTAACTATGCTGACACACAAGTAGGTGTCAAATCCGATGGAGAATCAAAGAATAATGCTGTTCACGGTGCCTTGCACTGGTCATCTCTGTGCAAGAATGAGACAGATTTCACATCCAGAAAGCAGTGCAGCTGCAGTGGGAACTGAGATTCCGGGGAGGAAAGAGCAAGGCCTGACGGATGGATGCCTGGGCCGGAAGAAGCTCCTCCGTTCCTCACACCCACTGAACAATTCACCAGGAGCCTCAATGTCCTCAGCATTCAAATAAGCATGTTTGCTTTGTGTAGTTTACATCATTGAAATAATCAAATATGCTAGGGAAAGCAAATTACTATGCAGAAAAGCCACTCTTCCAAATATAAAATTTATACACATGAAGACAACAGTCATTACCTTTCAGTAGGCTCCACTAAATTTGGTCATACATTAAGACTCTGGGGTCAAAACTGAATCTCAGCTCCAACACTTACTAGCTGTGTGACCTTCGATGAATCATGGAAATCTGCAAGTAATAATGGGGTCATAATAGTACAAACTTCCAGGATGTTGCGAGGATGAAAATAAATACAAGTATTCAGCAAAATGCCTAGCACATAACACCAGAATGGTAGCTCTAATAGTATTAATGTTCCATGCACAATTTTGTATGGATATCATGAACTAGTAAATGTTGCACGTGGCACACACTGATGCACTGAGCCATTTGCATGCATCTCCTTCCACCTTTGCTTATGTTCACTGACATCACATGGGCAACTTGTAATCTTCCATGGTGGGAGCTATTTACTCCATGGGACTTGGTAATGCTACAAATCAGAGTTGTTTTGGAATGGGTGTTGTGGTGCGAGAAGTTAGGCCAAGCTTGAAATAACCATACTGGAGTGCCTCTTTGAGTGATGGCTAGCCTGCTTCTGATCCAGCTCCTTGGTAATGCACCTGGGAACTGGTGACTGATGGCCCAAGTACACAAGTCCCTGCCACCCACATGGGAGAGCTGGATGGAGTTCCTGGATCCTGGCTTCAGACTGGGCCAGCCTGAGCTGTTGCAGCCACTTGGTTGATGGAAGATCTCTCTCTCTCTCTCTCTCTCTCTCTCTCTCTCTCTCTGTCTCTGCCTTTCAAATAAATAAATAAACATTTTTAAAAATCAGAGTTGCTTTGTTTTGTTTTCTTCCAGAGAGTGAGTTTATCAGTATCCCACTGGTTTGAATATTGACTGCCTCTTGATTTAGGCCCCCTAGAAGCACTAAGATGAGATTTATATGCAAAAGAGTTGTTAAGGAAGTGATCTCAAGCAAAACTTGTTAGGGAGGGAAGAAAGTAGCCTGGGGTGGGACAATGCCAGGCAATGAAATGGGTTCAGGGAGTGGGTATTTAGCTTAGCAATGAAGATCCTGGTATCCCTTATACAGTGCCTGGGCTTGAGTCTCAGCTTCTGCTCCTGATTCCAGCCTTCCTGTAATGCAGACCCTGGGAAGAGCAATGATAACTCAAGTAATTTTGGTGCCTACTTCTATCCATATGGGAGACCTGGATTCCATTTCTGGCTCCTGGCTCTGGCCCAAGCCCAGCCCCAGCCCCAGCCATTGTGGACACTTGGGGAATAAACTTATAGACATTCTCTCTCTCTCTCTCTCTCTCTCTCTCTCTCTCTCTCTTCTCCCTCAACCTCTTGTCTCCTCCCTCTCAAATAAAAAAAGATGTGGGCTCAGCTGAACTCTGGTCTCAGCCTCAGCCCACAGGCTACTCCAGACCCTGAATGGCACCAAAGGGAGTTCCCAGCCTGGGGTGAGAATGACAGATTTTTCTCCTCTGATAGTAGTTGGCCATTGGCTGGCTCCTGACCCATTCCTGGGGAGATGTAGCTTCCCAGGCATTTGTGGGTGAGACTGCTCACATTCTGAAGAAGGATCCACTGTGAGACACAGACACAGCTCCCAGTAAAGGGGATCTGAGCAGGGGACCAAGAGAAACTGCGAGGACACAGAGACAGATTGTTGAATTAGCCATTCGAACCAGAGTGGATCTAGGAAGTCACCTCTCTTGTGTGTAATCCAGCACAGAAGGGTTGCTTATTCAATCAGCAAATATTTATTCAATGCAAACTACATTCCTGGCAGTGGGATTGAGGCTGGAGATTTAAGGGTGAACAAAATCAGATGCAGGACCCCTGCACTGAGGAGTTTACATTCCAACCAGGGAGACAGACATTCACCAAATACTCCCATAAATAAACACAAATTTGCAACTGTGATGGTGAAAAGAGGGAAAAGAAGCATAGCACTCTTGGGAGTTAAGAGAAGACAATGATTGACAAGGAGGCCCCAGCGGGCTTTCCCAAGTGACTGAGGAGGAAGCAGGGATCTGAGGGTGAGTCCGAGCTTGCTCCTTGTAAGAAGTGGGTGATAGAGACGCGAGAGGGCCTACATCTCCCCTGGGATCCAGCTCCAGGACAAGCCTGTGTGTGGACACTCATCTCTGAGGCCAGTGGAGCGGGACGGCTCTCACAGGCCATGGATCCATGCAAATGAGGAAGCAAGGAAGCTTTTCTTTGCTCTTTGAAGAACAGCACTTGGAAGGCAGGCCAGGGCTCCTAGGTTTCTACTGAGCTTCTATTTTGCAAACAAGACTATTTTTATGTTCTTCTTATTTTCTGAGATTGGTTGCTTTCTGTTTTTCTTTGATGTTTCGTAAAGTGCCTTTTGAAAATCCCTGTCTGATTTAGCTGTGCCAAGGAAAAGGAGGCGTGTCCTTACTAAGCCCCCCCAGCTCAAAGCAGGGGGAATGATGGATTTCCAAATATATACATGCACATATACACAAACGGGTGTTTATATTGCACATAGATGTGTGTGACCCTGCTGCACATATGTATGCAGGCCAGTGTGTATGTGCGTGCTTGTTTGCATGTAAGTGGCGCATGGATGCAAGCGTGTGGTGTCTTCTCTGAGTGTGTACATGTGTGTTTGTGTGCCTGTTTTGGTCATCAGGGCTGCGGGGTGGTGGAGAGTGGAGGTGGGGGTAAGAATGCACAGGGCCAGGCAGGGAGGGAGGAGGAGGAGAAGGAGGAGGGAAGTGCTCCTTGCTGCTGCTCAGCCCATTATTAAAGAGAAACAACATTCCCAGCAGGAGGCAGAAGGGCAATAAAACTGGTGGCTCCACAATTTATGATGCTAACTGAGATTCCATAGTTGGAAGCAAGACTATCCCCGGAGCACCAAGGTCAACAAGGCAGCAATACCCTGGCTTCCAAAGAGCTCCCCCGTGCCCACCTATTAATCAGCCCATTGCTGAAAATGCACCAATGAGCTCTGCTCTGGAAACATCATTAACAAGCAGGGACAGGCCAAATGGCGAAGAATTCCAGGATAAGGGCAGGAAGGCAAGGAAAAAAATATTTATATACACATATGTGCGTGTTTGTGTATGGGGTGTAGCCTATTATATATACTGGGCCATCTATTACAGAGGTCATATTTAAGTGTGTCTATTCATTCTCCATATATTTTATATTATATGAGAAATTTCCAGGCTTTAGATCCCTGCCAGATGGAATGAGAGCAATTGTTCTCTGTCGAGACTTTGGGAAATTAATGAGGTTCGCAAGCAGAGCCATGAGAAAATAGAAATGTTTTTTTCTTTAAAAAAAAAAAAAGAAAAAGAAAAAAGAAGTGCCCAGTTTCCAAAAATATAGCAGCCACAATCCCAGAGAGAGCGATCAGTTGAGTGGCTAATCTTGAGGCCCACCAGTGGCCCTAGCCTATCTTTTGGATTATTGCGATTCTGAATGGAGCTTTAATCAGCTTAGCCCAGCCTGGGCGCCATGGGCCTGCAGGCAAAGGGCATTTCCCTGCAGACCCACTGGAAACTGTCTCCTCCGCTCTATATAAACAGTTCCTTCTGTCTCCAGCTCCGTTCTGGAGTGCACAGCTTAACTTTCTTTTGTGTGCAGGAGAGAAGGAAGCGATGGGGAGGAAACCTGTGCCCTCTGAACCCCGAAGGGAAGAACTGAGCACTTTCTTTGTATCAAGGCTGTAATACTGTCTGAACGTTTGGACCCCAAACGGGAATTCTCAGCCCCGAAAATGTGTTTCTGTTTTACTGTTCTATCATCCAAACGTTTCCTGGATGCTCTGTTCCCGTCAAGGACCACCCTGAAAAGGAACTCCGTGCCACTTTTGTCACTCTCCAAGCCCCACGGGACGAGCTTTGGCCAATATGGCGACCTCCCATTCTGATGGCTTCCCTCACAGGATGCAGGCGGTGGGGAAAGGAGAGCCTGGCGCTGAGTCCACGCCTTGCTCCGATAAGCCAGCTGCTCCCAAGAAAGCCACCGCTGGCGCTGGCTCGCTGCCTCCCTCTGCTCTGGCCTCTGCCTCCAGCTGGGAACAGGAAGGACTTTTTGTCAGCAATCACTCCCCAAGGGTATTTTCCTATTGCTTCACAGACCTCAGCACCAGAGAGGCCATCTCTTTGCCCAGCTCCGTGGCTGCCTGCAGTCCTGACTCAGAGGGAGTTTACATTATGCTGTGTTTGGTCTGCAACAACAGATAATTGTTTTGAAACAGTCTTCCAAGGGGATCGCAGTGACAGCATGTGGAGGGGCATGGAGAGATTCCTCTCTACCTGGGAGGACTGAGATGAGCAGGCGTGAGTTACGTCACCTGCCATTCATTGACCATGTACTGGCCTGCCAGCGCTGTGTGGGAAACGTATCTATCACGTCGTCGTATCCTTTGATGAAGCGGAGACTCGACCTGCCATTTCCCCACATCGAAGAACTGGCGGGGGAGTCTGTATCCAGATCACGCTGACCTGGCTTGTGTTCTCTGTCCCCAGGAGCACTGTTTTGGGGTCAAATCAAATGTCAGTGCTTCTGGGAGACCAAGACAAGCTCACTGCATTTGGCCCTCCTCAGATGGAAATGGGTCCTGTCAATTACCAAGTTGTAAAAAAAGAGACCAGAACCCAAGTCATAAAGTGATCTTTGTCCTGTGTCTGTGAGCTGCAAACAGAGGGATGAGGAAGAGCGTTCTCTTCCTGCTCCTGTCTCTGCACCCAGGGTCCTCACCTTCCTCACTAAGTGAGTGCCAAAGGCTCCTGCTCAGCTCCCAGGGCTGTCAAGAGGAATTCGTTCATTCCATCGCCCCAAGCACATCTGGAGCTAGGAGATGGCAACTGGAGGACCAAAGGCAGGCTTCCTGCGAGACCCAAGCTCAGTGCTCAGCCTCAGACACTGGTCTTGCCAGGGGAGACCCCGAGAAGGCCAGGCATTCTGCACCCACACCAGCCACAGGCAGACCGAGCACAGCTTCCTGGTCTGGGGCCCCTAGAATGGGTCCCGAGTCACAGACTTTCTGGAGAGAAACACCAAAAAAGCAGGACAGCAGCTGCTAGTATTGTTTTACTTCTTGATTTATTAAGGCTAGAGGAGGGTCCATAGTATGCCCTGTGGCTGCTGAGATATGAAGTATGTTTGATGAATCGAAGAGCTTGGGTTTTAATTAAAAACCCCGGCTTTTCTGATCTTAACAGGACAATCTAGAGACCACAGAATCCAACCTTTGGGGAACGTGAGTTTGAGTCCCTCCTAACGGTTTTGTGACTTTGAACAGGGTAGGTTTTTCGGTGCTTTGGTTTGCCCATTAACATAGTAAATTTTGTTGATTAACTTGTTACAAACGTTGGATTCTTCCAACTCAGCTCTAAGCAGAAGCTTTGGAGACCACGATGTCTTCCTTGTTCAGATCGCTGTGCCACGGGAAGCGACAGGAAAGGCGTGTCATGAAAAGGGCTGCAGCTATCACACCAGGCGCTTCATGGGGAAGAATACAGTTACACCCTCACCTCGCCATTTTCAGCCCACAGAGGAGCGAGCTTCGGAGAGATCGCAGTGTCCTGAATTCACACAGCTTTGCAGTGTGGAGCTGCTCGTCCACCCCTGGTCTGTGTCCATGACTCTCTCTGACCCCTGGCACCCCACGTACACATCATTACAATGCACCCCCAAACAAGGGATGAGTCCTCCTGGGGTCCCTGACACCATGGTTTTCTTGCTCTGCACCACTTCCATTTACAAATAGAGCCTGCTTGTTCTCCTGGCCCATTTATTCACAAATTAATATCTTGCATTCAATTGTTCACTCATCTCCACCCATCTAAGTCAAAATGCCCACAGGTCACTTCTGCTGTCTCCTTCTCACTCGAAGACAAATGCCCCAAGTTTGTCCTTGGGCCTCTGGCTAGGTCCACAGCGAGGGGTGGGTGCCGAGGGATGGTGGCGGTTTAGGGCAACAGCTCAGCATGCCTGTCCTTGCATGCCCCATCCACTTCCCCTCCTGACTTCCCACTTTCAGGTCAACAGGATGATATTCCAGCATTGGCTGGTTTCCAGGCCAGTGCTATCAAAAGTCCACCTGTGGCCAGGGCCTCAGTCTCAGGAGCTGCACAGAGGATTCCAGGGTCATCCACGGGCATCCGTGGTGTACCTGACGGGTACACCAGGCAATTCAGAGGTGCAGCAGCTCTGGGAAAGGAAAAGTAACTCGGTATTTGTCCCTCCAAAGGCAAAAAGTCATTCATCAGGAAAAAGAAGTGACTGCTGTCACTCACTTCGGGGTTTTTTTGAGACAAACAAGCTTCCAGTGCCTCCAGGGGTGAAGACCAAGGAGACACAGGGCAGCCAAGGAGACACAGGGCAGCCAAGGAGACACAGGGCAGCCAAGGAGACACAGGGCAGTCCACCATTCAGCTTCACCCTCTGCCTGCACATCTCGCCTGCACTCAAACTTCTCTTCCTGAACTGCAGAGCCGAGGCTTCAGGGTCTCGAGGCCAAGTGGCTGTTGCTTGGCTGTTTACCGAGAGAGTGCAGAGTCCAGGAACTCTTGAAGTGTTAGAACCTGATTTCTCGTTTGCTTGCAGAAGGCCAGGCTGCGGCCCCGTTTGGCCCTATCCGGTTCTGTCTGGCCGCGAGCTGTCCCTGGCCATAACTTCCCTGCCTTAGTTCTCCTTCTCCTTTCTGGAGCCAGTCCCTTCCTGCTTCTCCTCTGCTTTCTCCAGCGGAGCCCCGTGATGTCTGTTCCAGCTGTTGATAACCACCTCCCTCGGGCTGCCGGCGTGAGTGACTCAGCACGCACTCGGCTCGGCTGTTTTTGTAAGGACCCAGATACTTGCTTCACGTTGTCCACTCCGTCCAACATCGTGGCCGCTCAGTGCTCATTGATGCTTCCCGCCTCTAGGCTCGCTTCGTTCGACGACACGTTGAAATTAGAAATAAGCGGACATGGATTCCACCTGTCTCTATGCATGCCAGCCACTGAGCCTCAGTTTTCTCATCTGTAAATAGGGACCCAAGCCTGTATTTCACAGGGTTGTTTATGGAGACAAGATGAGAAAAGGAATGTAACAGACCCAAACAACGCTTATGCACTGGACTTTTGTTTTACTCCACAAATGTTACTTCCCTCGTGTCTCAGCCACTCAGCAATGAAACCATACATTATTCTTCCTTCTCGGTGTCTCCTGTCCACTCTCACATCTCTTCCATTTCCACTGCTCCTTTAAATCAAGGTCACGATTCTTCATCCTGGACTTTTACAGCAAGCTCAACTGCTTTTTCAGCTTCAGATCTTTGTCCTTGGTGCTCCAGGGTCAGACTCAGCCCTTCCGGGTCCCGCTCAGCTTCAGGTCTTGCGTTACTCCTATGGATTCAGCTCCACACACCCCAGTCCCTACACCAGCTTGGACAAGGCAGGCGAGGCCGTGTCCCCAAATACACAGCACAGCTCATTCTTATCCACAGAGATTCTCTGTTGACACAGATGCTCCATCTTGCCCTCTGAACTTCTCACAATCTTAACTCCCTGCATTCTTTCCTCGTTACCTGCCATTTTTTCTAGACTTTTTGTAGCCTGGAGAAGCTCCCATATGAAAACAGTGAAATGCCACCAGAATAGGACACAAAGTAAAATGGGATGCTGACACCTGTCTTAAACAACGGTAAGAAACCAGAGCCTACGTACCCAATAACCAGCGGAAACCCTCAATGCGCGATGGATATTCGTCTTTCTTACCACTTTTTTTTTTTTTTTTTGACAGACAGAGTGGACAGTGTGAGAGTGAGAGACGGAGAGGAAGGTCTTCCTTTTGCCATTGGTTCACCCTCCAATGGCCGCCGCGGCCAGTGCACTGCGGCCGGCACACCGCGCTGATCTGAAGGCAGGAGCCAGGTGCTTCTCCTGGTCTCCCATGGGGTGCAGGGCCCAAGCACTTGGGCCATCCTCCACTGCACTCCCTGGCCAGAGCAGAGAGCTGGCCTGGAAGAGGGGCAACCGGGACAGAATCCGGTGCCCCGACCGGGACTAGAACCCGGTGTGCTGGCGCCGCAAGGCGGAGGATTAGCCTAGTGAGCCGCAGCGCCGGCTCTTACCACTTCTATATAGTGCTTTCTGTGCCAAAGTGCCGCCAGTGCCCTCACTGCTCCACATGACCTGTGTGATCTCTTTGATTCACTGGTCCCTCCCATTTTGCATGTTCTTTTTTCCCCACTTAACACATGGTTTGGATCAATTCCATTTGTAATGACACCGAGCACAAAGAGAATGCACAGCAAACGCCCAAGGCACGTTGCATCAGAATGCATAACGAAGTAACCACGGAATTAACAAGAGGGCACCAGTAGTAATACGCTTATAAAATAAGCCTTGATCTTAGCTTCTTCAACCCAGTATACATTTCAGGAAGTAAACATAAACCAAAAATCAAAATATTGATTTTTAAAATGTCCATGGAACAAATATACAACTGCAACAGTCTCCCTTTATCTGCAGCTTCAGTTACTCAAGATAAATGATGATAAGAAACCATTACATGGAAAATTCCAGAGCTTAACAATGATAGGTTTTACACTAGACTTTGCACTAAGTAGTCTAATGAGATCTGCCCCGTCCCATTTTATCCCAGCCAGGATGTGAATCATCTCTTCGTCCAGCATGTCCGTGCCACATATGGTACTCACTGGTTAGCTACTTTGCACCTTTCTTGGTTACCAGATCGGTTATGATAATGATGGTAGCAATATCACAGTGCTTGTGCTCAAGTCACCCTTAATTTACTTAATAATGGCCCCAAAGGGCAAAAGTAACACTAGGGGCAATGCAGATATGCAAAGAGAAACTGTAAAGCACTTCCTTTAAGTGAAAAGCTTCTCTACTTAATTAGGAAAGAAAAAAAAAAACCATAGACTGAGGTTGCTAAATCTATGATAATAACAAATCTTCTATCCATGAGACTATGAAGAAGGAAAAAGAAATCCATACTAGCTTTGCTGCCACTGCTCACACTGTAAAATAATAATATGATCCATGGCTCATAAAGGGAAATATATTAATTTGCATAACTTATTACAGGATATTGTTATAATTGTTCTACTATTATTAGTTATTGTTGTTAATCTGTTACTATGCCTAATTTATAAATTAAGTTTTATCATAGGCATAAATGTACAGGAGAAAACCGTGGTGTGTGCAAAGTGCAGTGTACTTGTGGTTTCAGGGATCTACAGCTGCTCTTGGAATGTATGCCTGTGTGGGAGGGGTATTACTGTATTAGACAACACAGAAAATCTCAAAGAGTTCCAAACTCAACAAGCAATTAAATAACAAGAAATTGCTTTCATTGTTAAGAGCTCAACTCATTATCTCCCCCTTTCAGAAACCCTTTCCTTAAAGCGCCACATAACATAAGACAGACTTAACTTCTCAGAAACACAACTGGCCTTGTCCCTCCCTCACTTCCAGGGCTTCCAGGGACAGGTACTTGGCAGAGCAGCTAAGTTGCCACTTGAGAGACCTCCATCCCGTATCTGAGTATCTGGGTTTGAGCCCCAGCTCAGCTCCTGACTCAGCTTCTTGTAATGCAGACTCTGGGAGGCAGCAGCTTCTGTCTGTGTCACCCACGCAGGAGACCTGGACTGAATCCCGGGGTCCTGGTCCTGCCTGTTGTTGGCGTTTGGGGAGAGGGAGAGAACCAGTAGATGGGAACAGTCAAATTCTCTCGATAGATAGATAGATAGATAGAGATAGATACAGATATCTGTATAGATAGATACATATCTATATCTATCTATATCTATCTATATCTATATCTATATATATATCACTTTCTGCCTTTTAAATAAATAAAAGAAAAATTAAAGAAAAAAAGTAGAAGACTTCCATGGTTCCTAAACATGTCCCTCTCCTATGCCCATCTTAAAATAGAACTTTTTATACATTCATTAAGCCACTTGTTCCATCATTCATTTATGCATTCACTCATCCATTTGTTGAAGTCAGACATTTAAAACAAGTGTGTACCCAGAGGTATCCCTGACCATTAATGTTCACTCCAGAAGTTATATTGAAGACACTCCATAAGTGATTCACAAGTTAGCAGCTCTGTGTAAGCAGAACCATACATAATCCAACCTTTTGCATAGGTTTTAGAAGATTAGAAAAAAACAAAATTAAGATACCTGCTTAATGTCGGAGATAGGAGTGGGTTTGCTTTCATACCGAATATCCATCTTGAGATGTGAAGAGCACTTTGACTTCCACCTGTTCTCTGTAGATGCAGGGCCCCAGGTCCCTGATGCGGTTTCTCACTGTTAACTAAATGAGCATTATCAGCCCAGCTGGCCATGAGTTCTTGCCTGCTCTTTCCATGGTCCTACCTCATCCATCTACCTCTTCTCCTTTGGCTCCCTTTGCCACTTATGTCTGGACTAGCCCCACCCCATCCTCTGAGATTCTAGAAATTCCCTTAGAGTCTTCTAAGTCTGGTCATTCGAGCCCTTTCCAAGTTATCTCTGCGACTCACCACTTAAAATGTAGCCTTGCCTTCCTGTGTCAGTCCTCAACAAGGCAGGTTCACCCTCACTAGGGCACAAACACAGGTGAATCTGATACTCTATGGCCTTGCTTTTGCTACTCTCATGTGCCTTTCTCCACTTGACCAGTCATGAATCATTCCCTAAGTGGCCATGATGTTGAAGACCTTGTGTTCAGCGATGAGTGAGATATAACATACACCTTTTACAGAATTGTTAGACTAGTGGGAAAGGTAAACTCGTTTGCAAATGATTATGAAAATCACAACAGCCTTAAGAAGGTCTAGGAGGATGAGGTATAGAAGCTTTCAGGCTTATTCTGCCAGTTAGAAGCCACATCTACTCCTAATCCATACCCATTGTTTTATCTAAGTGTTTATTGAACACCTAATATAATCTAGACATTGCAGATGCAATAATGTAAATATAGACATGATCTTCACTCTCATAGAGCTCATAGCCTAGTGGCAGAGAGAGATAATAAATAAATAAATACAACTTGTGACAAATCAATTCCGACAATGTCCCAGCCACTACTTGAAACACTGTGGACACAGTGTGACAAAGCTACGACCCTTTCCTGACTTCCTAGGCCTTCTACAAACCAGTCAGGGAGCATAACAAAGTAATACATTCTAGGTGGGTGCCCAATGTGAAGCATAAAAATTATAGAGCAAGGAGAGAGGATAATAAAATGGGGAAATTTTGAATGATGTGATCAAGGAATGCCTCCTTGAGCAAGTGACTCTTGGAAAGACTCCTGGAGAAGTGAGAGAGCCATGAAGGTATCCGAAAGAGGCGCATTCCTGGAAGAGGGAATGGCCAGTGCAAAGGTCTTAAAACAGGACTGCGTCTGGGTGAAGAAAAATGCAGCCAGCGATAAAGACGAGTGAGGAAGCATCCACCAGAATGCTCAGCAAAGGCCTCTGTAAGGACGTGACCCCGCACCCGAGGTGTGGAGGACAAACAGTGCTTTCCTGGGCTAGATGGCTATCAATCCATCTGGGATTTCTGTTTCTCACTCCGGCTGCCTCCTGTCCCTACAACTCATTCCTGAGCACCAGACCCCTCCAAATGTGGCCAACTCCTTCCAGACCCCTCCTCCCAAGGGCCTCTAACCAGTTCCCTGCCCCAAATTAGGATGCCACACCAGCACCCACATAGCTCAGAGATTCCCCAGTCCCACTGCTCATAGCCTCAGCCCCATAACGGCCCCCTGAATTCCACACATCCACCTGAATAACTGAGATCCTCCACCAATGGCCAGCTTTCCAGCCATTGCTAGTCCATTCCATAACACAGCTAGCCCAGCCAAGTTATGACACATTCAACTTCCCTGAAAAAGAAAAAGGCAGCAATATAACTTCTGGAGGCTGATTATTTATAGGGTTTCAATCTATTTGGAAAGCCTACAGAGAAAAGTGACAAAGGAACTTATGACGAGTTACATTCAATTCTCTTTTGTCATTTACCAGCTGTGAAACTCTAAGAAGTTAACTTCACTGAGCCTTGCTTTTCTCATTTGTAGACTGGGAATTCCTCTTCTTCACAGCTTTTGAAGGATTTCATAAAATAAATTAATTGAAGTACCTGACACACCATAAGTGTTCCAATGAATGACTCTCAGTCTTCCATCTCCTTTTTGGTTTATACCAAGTGTCAGCACACTACTGCCTATGAGCCAAATTCAACCCTTGGCTTGTTTTTATAAATAAAGCTTTATTGGGTCAGGGTCACACCATTAATTCATGTACTGCCAATGAATGTTTATGTGTTACAACAACAGAGTTCACTAGTCACCACTGAAACTATACAGCCAGAAAGCTCCAAATATTTACTATATGGGTCCTTTACACAAAATATATGCAAAGTCACAGCTTTTATACAGGAGACCCTATAATATTGTTTTTGTACATAGGACCTGGGCTAGGTTGCCCAAGTTTAAATGTCAGCTTTATCGTTTACTAACTGTAGAACACTGAGCAAATTATTTAACCTATCTGTACCTAGTTTCTACATCTGTAAAATGGGGACTCTATTTGATTACCATGGATTGATGAAAGGATTAATTGAGCCAGGCTAATAAAATGTATAACATACTACTAGGCAAGTGATTAGTGATAATCAACATAATGGCTAAGGTTATTACACACACTATCAAAGCAATTGCTCCACTAACTGAGAATATGCATGGTGTTCAAAAGCAACCTGAACCCCAAAGATCCTGTCTAAAATCCTCTCTGGCATATAAACACCCCTCCGGACTCAGAGCTCCAGGATCTGGACCTGCCCCCAGTAATTCTCCCCATAGCTACTCCCTTCCTTTGGCTCCCTCTGTAGAGTCTGGTTGGAAACCTGGCCCACAGATGCAAGCTCAGATGAGGCTTCCTATGTTATGCCAGTGGCAGGTGCGGGCATGAGTCACTGCTAAGCCCAGGACCTTTTGCTGGTGAGAATGAACCTTGCTTTACCCTGGGTTGGTAAGAAGACCTGAAACAATCATTGGCCTACACGACACACCCTCACCAGGCTGGAAGTTGGTTAGCCCAGGGGAGAGAGAAGCCTCCTCTAGTGGCTCCTTTGTGCAGCTGGGGACTTGTTGAGCAGAACTTACAACTAAAGGTCAAGGGCCAAAAAACAGCTCAGGTGCAAAGAAGCTGGATAAAGCAGACAAGAACAGATAATTTATATTCTCAGCAAAGACCACCTTCTGGAAACTGGAAACCCAGGTGCCAGGTTCCCCAAAGTTTAAATACAAGAGCTTCTGTTAAAGAATCAGGACTAAGGGGGTCGGCGCTGTGGCATAGTGGGAAAAGCAGGCGTCTGCAGTGCCGGCATCCCATATGGGCGCCGGTTCAAGTTCTAGCTGCTCCAATTCCGATCCAGCTCTTTGCTATGGCCTAGGAAATCAGTAGGAGATGGCCCAAGTCCTTGGGCCCCTGCACCCACTTGGGAGACCTGGACTTCTGTGCCCTCGTGGGAGACCCAGAAGAAGCTCTTGGCTCCTGGTTTTGGACCAGGACAGCTCCAACCATTGTAGTCATCTGGGGAGTGAACCAGAGGATGGAAGACTCTCTCTCTCTCTCTCTCTCTCCCCCTCTTTCTCTGCCTTTCAAATAAATATTTTTTAAAAATCAGAACTAAGAAGATGTGAGAATATAACTCCAAAAAGATTGAGTGTTTGGAGGCTTGATATATATTTCACTTTGTAAGAGAAAATACAAAATTACTGAAGGAGACCAAGAAGAAGAGAAAGTATGTGCACATGTGTGCATAAACATCCACATTCTTTAGCCATTAGGAGATGGGATAAAGAAAGACAGGATGAGCACATTTCATGTGTCCTCAATGCAAGACTTCCAACATTCTGAACAGTCAATTCTAATTTTCCTCCTTTAAGAGGCTGTTCCTTAATCAACATAATCTAACACAACATGTTTCTAAGTTTTAGAATAACACTCGTCCACAAAGACTTACAAAGTTATAAATTAAGTCACCAAGATCTGCATACCGTTTTTGTTGGCAGTATCACAGCCTCATGATCCCAGGTTAGTCCAGATCTTCTGGCACCCACAGGCCCACATGCACAGGACACGCACTGCTGAGCAGCCATCGGCAACTCTTGACGAAGACGTCCCAATGTGAATCCAAAGGAGTTTGACTAAGAGCCAAGCCACCTGTGGGGAGTGTAGCAGAAGCTGCCACCACCTCACCCTGGATGGATAAAGATAGTCATGCTTCAAACCAAGGGCCCCCGTGCACACCCAGGTGTGGCAATATTCAGGAGCAATCATCCCATCAAAGAATGCAAGTGACTATGGGGTAGGTTTACTTGAGCCAAGAAATTATCTTTAGCAAATGAGGTCATTGTCTTAAGAAATGAGACTTCATTCAGAAGTGCCAATAACTCTCTTGCTCCCAAAGTAAGGCAATTTTCTACCTGAAACGACCCTGAAGAACTGTTCAAGCAGGTAACTAAAGCATTTTGTAAGGAAACAAAAATTCTGACACTGATATGGTCTTTTTTTCAGGCTTTATTAGCATTCCAGCTACACAATTGAGGGCACGGGCAACTGAGTCCCAGTGAATGATTTCTTCAGCCCAAGAACAGAATCTGGTGTATAACAGAGTCACTAAATGTGCATCAACTTTCTGATGGACTGTGTTCCTCCTGGGACAAAGAAACCAAGCCACATATGCCTTACCTGATGTCAGCACTCCAGAGAGCTCTTTCCAGCCTGTTTGTACAATATTCTCTTTGCTAATATGAATTGAATACATCAAAATATAATATTCTGGCAGATATTTCTTTATCTGATGTCAAGCAAATTTTCCGTTCCAACTTAGAGACAACTTAGACCAAGGCTTTCATTTCAATCTGTCTGTCCATCAGACTGGTGGTATGTTTGCATCACCCCAACCAAACTCTTCACAAACCTATGTGCCCAGAGGTAAGGTTCCATATGCTCAGGAACATGAGCTGGGAGACTCCGATGTGTGTGGCGGATGAGGGGCTGGGACACTATCACCAACTTTGGCAAGCTTTTTGAAATGCCATCAGCTTTCCCAGAAGCAGGGGATTCTTCAGCTTTAGAAAGGGAATGCTTGGTGTATCTCAGGATGTACACAACACACATGTGTGTTATTGGCAGAAGTAAGGAACGGTTATGAACAGGCTCCAGCGAGCACCCAGAGAAGGACACGATTTGAGGCTGGCCCTGGCCTCCTCTCACTCCAGCGGCCTCTGCATACACAGAGGTCCAGACTTCAGCCACGTGGTCCTTCAGAGATTTTTTTCCTCTCTAGACCTGAGGCTGAAGACCAGGGTGGTTTAAGTCTACTGACCAGAGGGATGAGCACCCTCCTCCCCAGGCAGGAAGATGGCCTGAATCAGCATCCAAGGTCCCTCAGTCAGTGTTGGGGCAGATCACCCTTGCAAGGAAAACGCGAGAGGCACGTGACCCCCAGTGGCCGCCTGCCCGAAGAACGTGACTCCAGCCCTTCTTCCTCTTCTTGCCGATGAGTCAGATCCAGTTCTCCAATGGCTGTCACGTGGGAGTGACTCTAGTCAAGACTGAACATGCTACACTGAGGGATCCCCCATAGTGAAGTCACTGGGGGTAAACTCACAGCCCACAGCCCGTCCATCCTGGATATAAACATCTTTCCTGAGCCCATCGTAAGCTCAGAGCAGAGCTGACAATTTCCTAGGGAACCACCTGCCACTTAACGTTCTTTACCATGATCTTATGCATAACCTCTCACACACGTCCTGCAAGGAAGCCCTTATTAAGTCCACAGCTCAGTGCTGGGGATATGGTGATGAGCAAACACACAGGTGGATAACTCAGAATCCAAAAGAAAAAAAAAAATGGGCATTCATCAAATAATCACATCAACAGATGTTCAACGCCAAAATGAGTGAAATGCTTTAGAGGCAGAGGGCCACGGTCCCTGAACACTGTGGATGTACAGCAGAGTGGTCAAGGTTAGAGACACTGGAGATAACTGCTCGGGCTCCAGTTCCAGCTCGGCCAGCTTTGTTCTGAGACCTTAGCCCACTCATTTGATCTTTCTATGCCTTGGCTGTAAAACAAGGATAATAATAGCACCTGTGTCATGCAGTTGTTACAGGATTAAGTGAGATGGTATTCGTGAAATGCCTGGAGTAGCACAGCAGACGTCCGTAGCTAAGGAACACGGGAGGGACGGACTTTTGTTCCCATTTAGCTGATGAGGAAGCTGGCGCTCCGGGAAATGATCCAAAGTCACGTCCTCTGTCCAGGGGCGGCTTCATCCGCTGCCCCTGGATCTGGAAATGTGCCCCCTTCGCCGTGCTGCCTCCTGACTTGGCAAAGGGACGTGTCAGGGAGCCCCAGCCTCAGGCAGGGCTCGCCTCTCACCGCCACAGAAGCAGCCTTGCTATCATAACACATCTCTGTTTAAGAAACATAAACCGCCCTTTGGCAGCTTCTCAAGTATATGTCAGAGCCACTTACAGAGCACCCTCGCCTCACTCCACTCCTCTGCCCTGACTGTCAGACCTGGCCTGACAGGGAAACACATGAGAGCTCACCCAACAGGTTTTCCCAACAGCCACAGCAGAGCGGGCAGGCCCCAAGGAGCCCAGGCCGGGGAGGACCCACTCTCCGGGCTGCCAATGGCCCCTCTGACCCGGGAGCAGGCAGCCTCCCTCTCCTCCTGTCTGAACCTGCGGCCTGGCAGAGGCTGATGTCAGAATCCTGCCCTCACCGCTGCAGGCCATCGCAGGCTCCCAGTAGTGATTACCCACAGCCCTGCCTCCTCCCCGCTGGCGTCTCTCCAGTGGTGGCTCGGAGCCCAGCTCGGGAGAGGGATGGCCTGGCCCAGTGCTGAGTGTCCCGCCTAAGCAACTTGGCCCAAGCCTGACAAGTCGCATCTGTCCAGCCTGGCAGCCAGAGCCGAGCCAATGAGCCGCGTTCCAGAGCTGGGCCCTCAGAGGACAGCAGAGAGTCTGGAAACTGGACGACAAGGGCAGAACAGGCCACAGGTCTCCAAGGAGTTATTCTAAGAAGAAATCACACCCAGTTCCCACACGGTGAGTGCTAGTGGCTACTCGGAAAGCTATTAGCTGTACCCACCTTCCATTTCTAATTAGCAGCCTCCTTGCACCCCCGGACTACATCAGGGCCATATCATGTTCACATTCTCCTTCGAAGGGAGCTAGGGCCATACCCAGAATTGCCCAGGGGCTCCTGAGGACAACAAAGGTGCCAAGAGAGCAGGTGCTTGGCTCTAGGTTGGCAGAACAAGCCAGGGGCTCCAGAGGGCAATCAGACTTAGCACAAGAAAAAAAATAAATTAAATTAAAAATAAAATAAGAGCAAGAACAATAGCTGACACTTAGCCCACTCTCAGTCTACCTCAGGAACCATACTTTCAAACTCTTTGAAACCTTACAGCCGCCTGGGATATTGACATTTCCCACCTTCCTGTTAAGGAAATCTGAATCGGATGGAGAAGTGACTTGACCAAGACTCTGCAACTGCAAAACAACAGACTTGGGATTCAAACCCCGAAGTGGCTGACTACAGTATAGACCCGCCAAGGCATAGTGAGGGCCAAGAGTCTCTCTGCTCCTTCTCATACACTGTAGTGCCATGGTTTACAAATGGAGGAACTAGCCTCTCTGTGTCTGCTGTCTTCATCTGCATTCAATACTAGACAGATGAATTGGACCCATCTTCCCTGAGTGGGTTGGAACTGATCAAATACTAGAAGGATGGGCAGTGTGAGAGTTTCTGAGTCAGGTACAGGAATGCTTCCCAGCATAGCCACAAACACCCTTGGTGGCTTTGGTTGCATGCACACCCTTCTAGGAGCCACAAGTCTTTCATCTATAAGCCAGGGACAATACTTATTACATTAACCAGCAAAGAAGGGAAGAGGACAATATGGAGTATATATTTGAAAGGCATGATTGAATTAGATTGCAAATGCTATGGAGACAGGAAGCAGTTACACCTTGTCCTTGTTGTACTGGTGACATCCAGTCTACCACCTAATAGATACTTAATAAACTTCTGTTGAAGGAACCATTTTATAAAGTTACTTGCAAGTTTCTACAAAGGTGCATACACAGAAAACAAAGTGTATGGGCCTTACATACAATATGACTAAGTAAGTGCTGGCCCAGAGAAAAATGCTAGATGGTCATTAAAAGCATGAGGCTGCTCTATCAATGACTATACAGAAGGGTTAGAGGAGGGTATAAACATAGGGTAGGCAGTTGCAAAACAGTTTGAATTTTTAGCAAAGTTCCTGATAAAGAGTCAAAGGAAGAATCCATACTGGTATCCAAAAAGTGGCTGCTTCTGCTTGAGATCGGATTTTCAAGAAGGAAGGTTGTATGGAGAAGGAGGCGTGGTTGCTGGTCTTGGGATATTTTTACTTTTTTCCCTGTGCACTTTTGCATTGCTTAATTTGCTTTGACAGAGAGTCTGGGATTCTTTTGTTATATAAAAATGCAATCAAATTATTCGTACATCTTAACTAAGTGAATAGCAGAGTAAACATCTCAAGCATCCATTATAAAGTTAATCCCATAAATGTCTACCCCCTTCTTTCCCTTCCCTTAAAGAATACCTATCACAGCTCTGCATCTCTGTGACCAGGATAAGACATTCAGAGACACGCAGTCTCACAAAGTTGATTCTGCCTGTCATTGTGTGTGGCCCTGCAAAATCTGAAAGTGCTCAGCCTTGCAGAGCTTCTGGCTGGCTCATAAAGGAACACACAGCCTGGACGCACAGCACTGGTCTGCTGAGCAGGAACAAAACTTGGATGTTTTGACCAAATGTGCAATGAAGGGGTGGGTGGGCTCCTGAGGCATCTGGCATAGAAATAATTATCATCTGGGGTTCTGCTGTGACCTCAGTGCCAAGGAGTATCCATGATCATGAACCTAACGAATTACTGAAGAGTTGTAACTCCAGTTAAGGAAACCTTGAGACCAAAGGGAGAAACAAAGGTAAAGTGACCAAACAGGGGCTCATTTCCAGAAACATGTAAGAGTCACTAGGTATAGGCAGTTTCCTTACACACTAGCAAAGCCTCAGTTGACTGAATTTGAGTATCTAATAAACCAGAAGTCAGGCAACTTCCTTTTTGATTTCTTGCTATCCAGATCCAGCCATCTACACCCAGATTTGAACTTGATGGAAGGAGACATAAATAGCAGAAATGTCCTAATCAAACATTTAGGAAGCACTTACTTTGTTGCTAGAACTACTTTAGGTGTTTGGCATAGAAGCTGTTATAGAACTTCCAAGGACCTTGTAGAGTTCAGTTAGATGACCTCCACTTTACAAATGGCTCAGAAAGGTTAGGTGGTGGTCCCACGGGACTTAATAGAAAAACCAGGAAGGAAATTTGGATTTGTTTGACCCCAAAGCCCAGCCTCACCTAGTGCAATGCACTCAATACACCCAAAGCAAGTGTATGTTCACACACACACGCACACACACACTCACACACCTCTTCCTCACTGTACAGGCTACAACCAGGCTAGATTTTAGAAGGTGGTATTTTCCTCCCAATGCTTCATAGCATCTGGGAAGAAGGGAAGATACAATGGGTAAGGCAGGAAGGTCATATTGTCATGCACCATGCTGATATTAAATTCTTAGTAAATATTTTTGACAAGCACATTTATAAGAATTATATGCTACTATAGTTGTTATTATTTTTGATGATTTTAAAATTTAATTTATATGGGGAAGTTGGACATTTTTCTTGTGATTATTCTTTATAGTCTTTGCCTATTTTCCTGTCTGGACTACAGTCCTTTCACTTTTTACTTGTTGAAGCCTTTATTTAGTGAAGCTATTTAGCCTTTGACTATAATGCAAATTAAGAATATGTTATCTCAAGAATAATAAATAAAATATTCAAAAATACTTTTGATGTTGTTTTTGGAGGCTTATAAATGTTCCTCTACCAATAGGCAGACAGTATTCAAGGCTCTGAGACAAAGATTGGCAGAAAATGGGTCTTCAGTCTCTGACCTTGGGAACTGTTATTACTTTTCTCAGTCTTCAGTACTGTTGGAGGTGACAAGCTCCTGAGAGAGCCTCAGCTAGAACACCTCAGCCTACAATGAAGAAGCTATAGCTAAAGACCCGAAATCCCTTCTTCGTTTTCTCACCAAGTCAGTGGAAGATTCTGGAAGATTCTGGAGCAATTTGTTCTCCCTGGCTCCCTGACTCTAGGCAGTCAAATGCCGAGACAAGTAAGCCTACTATGTGTGTGTTGTAATGGTCTTACTGCGACATAACTTACACGACATAGGATTCACTTGTTTTATGTGTGCAGTTCAATGACTTGTAATACATAAAGTTGTACAACTACCTCTACCATCTAATTCTAGAGCATTACTATCCCCCAGAAAAAACCTTGAGCCCATTTGCAGTTAGTGCCTGTTCTCATCCCCAACACTGGAAGATTACTAATCTAGTCTCTGTCTGTACAGACATTTCATATATGTGAACCCATACAATGTGTGTGTCTGGTTTCTTCCATTTCCCATACTGCTTTGAGGTTAAATCGTGTTGTTATATGTATCTACACTCCATCTCTTCATATTGGCAAATAGTTTTCCATTACATGGACGTAACACATTTTGTTTATCCATTCACCATTTAATTGGGTTGTTTTCTCTTTTTGGCATATTGGGTTTTGAAATGCATCCCAACCCCAAATGTCTGGTAACAGCTGCCATGTGTATTAAAAATTTTGTAGCTACATCTAGACTCAATGAAAAGAGTACCTTTAACAATTTGTTATGTCTGTCACTGGGGAGACAGTTGGAAACTGTAGCATGCATAAAAAGTATTATTACACAATTGCCAAAGAGATGTCTTCTTATCTTAAATGAAGCAGACACATTTCTCTGAAGAAAAGAGTTAAAAGAAGTCAAGTCACTGCAACTAGGAAGAATCATGCTCATTTTTGGTAAAGAACATACCTTTCATGGTACAAATTATTATTAAGCAATCAGTGGTTGGGGCTTCTTTAGCATATTTTTCTGGAAAGGCAATGGAGCCACACCGTCATGCCTCCTCAAGCCAACTTCTTACCAGGCTCAAGATTGGCACCATTTCTGTGGCCAAGGATTGGTGAACTCAACCACAGTTACAGCCCAAGTGACTGATGAGTTAGCATTCTTGATCAATAGCCACGTTGGGTATTTAATTTTGTTTTTGAAATGAAAGTAGAAAGATGCATTCTGCACTTTCCTCTTAGAAATGTAAGTGTACGATTAACTGTTTCCAAACTCAGTGGGCTTGGAGGTGTCTGTGTATTATCAGGCATGAGCTGATAGAGGAAAGAGGAAATACGACAATCCCAAGCAAAGAATTGGTGCTACTTTAGGATAAGGTAAGAAAAACATTTTTATGTCAGGGAGTAAGCAAATAGAAAGAGGGAAAAAAAGAAAAGTATTTGAGGCTAAAGAGGAAAATAAAGAAGGCAAACACTGACAAATAAGGCATAAATAATCCATAAATGTCAAATTGATAGTTTTTTAGCCAAAACCAGACCACAGCCATGTTTCAACTGCTCCAAACTTTTTTTTTATCAAAACAAAATGAACTAGTTCCAACACCTAAAAATCAGGAAACTTCATGTAAATTTTAGAGTTTCCTATTTGTTTTGAAAATAAAGAGAAAGTCCAGCAAATATTTTCTATAGCAGTATAATGGCTACTCACTGGGGATGAATATGAATGCCTCAGTGTACCACAGTCTCTACCACATCCTACTGCTTGCATTCAGGGGCAACAGCAGGTTTATGTGACTTGTTATGTTGGTGACATCTGAAATAACTATGTCCATATTGACTCAATCACTCCTGTCATCCTACTGGGCCCCTCTGTCATCACCCTGAACTTCAGAGGGTAAGGCAAAACTTGTAGAGGTTAAGTGACTTGCCCAAGGTCACCATCAGTAAAAGTCAAAGCTATTTCTCATTTCAACATCCTTCTTTTTTCCCAGTCTATCATATTGCTTTCACAAGCCAAGAAAAAATAAATATAAAGCAAAGAATAGAGCAAAAAAGAAAGGAAAAAAAACTGAGGGAGAGGGAAAGATGGGAACTTGTAAAAGAATGCTTATTAATTGATTGAAAATTAAACAATAGATGGACTCCTCCAGTGAGGAACCAAACACAGGCCTGGTTGGACACACCTATTCTTTGCCTATGTCCTACAGAGTCAGGCCTCCCAGAGAGAAAACATTGTTGTTTGTCTGTTTCTTGCCTCACAACGACAACTCTAAAAAGCATTTTGGAGTGGGCTTAGAAAGAAAAAAAGACAAAATAAAACGCTTGTTCAAATTAACAAAACATTTCCCGAGTGTTTCTTAGAGAAGTAAACTCTGGCCTATACTCCCAAACCTTACAGAAGTAGTGAGGTCTCCAGGTAGCTACAGAGTACGCCGAAGTTCCTGTCTGCCACCACACCCCCGCTCTACGTCAGCCCCTGGGGCAGCACTGGTGTCATCAACCATCCATGTTTGGGGGCCACAGGAGACCCTGTTGTCCATTTCTTTGTCCCTTGCCAGAGAACCTGAAATGTCCCCTCAGAGCCACCACGTGTACAGAAATAGAGGCGAGCAGAGAAAACAAGCATTTCTTTTAACAACTTCACGATCTATTCCTGGGGTTGAACAGAAGCCATTAAAACATTCCCAGGACTCTGAGCCAAGCCCCCAAATTACTAATGACAGACACGCTGGCTCAAAGGGAGTCACTGCTGGCAAATAGCCCTGTGGTATCTTGTTAACAGTAATAACCCAGAGCCTTGCATTGAAAGATCTCAAAGCACAGTGCAGACCTTAATTGACTCTCCCCTAATTCTGTCCCCGAACAGGGTAATTATCATTATATGCCTCAGACAGTTTACACAGGGGCTACATGGGCAACAGGGGTTGAATGATGTATCTTTGTTTCATATTCCAAGTTGAAAGGAAAAGTCTAAATAATGTCATAACTTGGAGTTAACTCACTCTGCATCTTCCTGGAACCAGTGGGATAGTGGAAGCAGGTGCAATAAGAGTCGAGTGCGGATGACATACTTACGGATGCCTCTGACTGGCAGCAACACACCGAGTGCCAGGTACAGAGGTGCTGCTCTGTTTAGCTTACAGATGTTTTCTGTACCTGCCCAGTCCAGGTCAGAAGGAGCAGAGAGTCCCAGTCCTGGAAGAGGGAGACGCTACATGTCATGTGTACTGAGTCTAAAACAGGTGCTGCCCTGAGCTTAGTCCAGCTTAAATACATCACCCATACCTGCCCAGTCCACACCATAGCTCCTCTGGATTATTTCACCAGGCTCCAGCTACTCCTGCTGCTATCAGACAATTCCCAAGCCAAACAGCTCTTCCGAGGACTCTCTGAAGGATGTTTGGAAACCCATAGGGAATCATGGGGCCTAAAAACATCCCTGATTAGGTCCTTCCTGCTCCCTTTCACAGGGACACAGGTGCAAAATAAAACTCCCAACCTAGATTCCATATCAATAGGATTATATCCCAAAAGTCAGGGTGAAACAATGCTCTGAGTCAATAAATGCTGAAATAATCATCCACAGATCTGCACTACCAGAAATATTCAAGAAGTTTCTTTAGTCAGAAAGAAAATGATTCCAGAGAACTAAGACTTACACAATAAGACTGAAAAACATTAGCAAAGGTAACATACTAGATATCTCAAAGAGCTTATGGAAAATGGGATTAAAAGACAAGTTTAGGGGCCGGTGCTGTGGCATAGTGGGTAAAGTCTGCAGTGCCGGCATCCCATATGGGCACTGATTCAATTCCCTGCTGCTCCACTTCTGATCCAGCTCTCTGCTATGGCCTGGGAAAGCAGTAGATGATGGCCCAAGTGCTTGGGCCCCTGTACCCACATAAGAGACCGGAAAGAGGCTCCTGGCTCCTGGCTTCAGATCAGCGCAGCTCCAGCTGTTGCAACCAATTGGGTAGTGAACCAGTGGATGGAAGACCCCTCTCTCTCTCTTTCTCCCTCTCTCTCTCTCTCTCCCTCCCTCTCCTCTCTCTGTGTAACTCTGATTTTCAAATAAATAAATCTTAAAAAGAAAAAATTACAAGTTTAGGAGCCGGCGCTGTAGCGTGCTAGGTTAAGCCTCCTCCTACAGTGCTGGCATCCCGTATGAGTGCTGGTTCATGTCCGGCTGCTACTCTTCTGATCCAGCTCCCTGCTGGAAAAGCAGGGAGGATGGTCCAAGTGGCCAGGCCCTTCAGTTGCATGGGAATCCCAGAAGAAGCTCCTGGCTCCTGGCTTCAGATAAGCCCAACTCCAGCCGTTGCAGCCATTTGGGGAGTGAACCAGTGGATGGAAGACCTTTGTCTCTCCATCTCTCTGTAATTCTGCCTCTCAAATAAATAAATAAAAACCTTTTAAAAAAAGATGTTAATTTTTGGTACATAAAGGCTTATTAATTTAAAGATTAGGATAGAATATGCTTCCTTGAGAATCATTGAACATCTATGTCTGGGGTCATGTAGGCAAAGTCCCCATATGTATTATTTACATCCTAATATACATTTTTCCAAGAATATTTGCATAGACATTTGTATGTGAATATATTAAGCAACTGTTTTAACTTTTTACTTCTTTAAAAGACAAATATTTAAAGCAAAAATACTGCTACTTATAACACACGCATAAGTAAAATTAAATAACAACAAAAGATGGAAAAGCATAAATGGAAGTACATGGCTGTAAGGTTCTTATGTTATTCACAAAACATTATGATTTTTTAACAAGCAGGCTGAAATAAATTAAAAATATATGTTGCATTCCCAATGAAACACTGAAAAGAAAGGCAATGGAGGGTGAACAGCCAATGGTGGAAATAGCTGAACATCAAAATAATTAACACAAAAGAAGACAGGAAAAAAAGAGGAAAAAACCATAGGAAAATTGTAGGCTCATGTTTACCATGGAAACAACTACATTAAATATTACTGGGGTGGGTGTTCAGGTACAGCAGTTTAAGCTACCACTTGAAATGCCTGCATCCCATAAGAAGTGCAGGATCAAGTCCCCCCTATTCTGTGCTTCCAATCCTACTCCTGTTAATGTACCTGGGAAGCAGCGCGTGATGGCTCAACTACTTGAACCCCTACCGCACACATGAGAGATCCAGATGAAGTTCCTGGCTCCTGGCTTCTGCCTGGCCTAGCTTTGGCTGTTGCAGCCATTTGGGGAATGAACCAGCACATCAACTATCTCTCTGTGTTGCTGTTTGTCTGTGTGTAGCTCTGCCTTGCCGGTTCTAGTCCCCGTTGCTCCTCTTCCGATCCACTCTGCTATGGCCTGGGAAAGCAGTGGAAGATGGCCCAAGTTCTTGGGCCTCTGCACCCACAAGGGAAACCAGGAAGAAGCACCTGGCTCCTGGCTTCAGATCAGCGCAGCTCCGTACATTGCAGACATTTGGGGAGTGAACTCAAGGAAGGAAGACCTTTTTCTCTGTCTCTCTCACTGTCTGAAACTCTACCTCTCAAATAAATAATAATAATAATAAAAATTAAATAAATCTTTAAAAACTTTTTATGGGATTCTGAAACTTCAATTAAAAGACATTGTCAAAGGAAATAAAAAAGGCAACACCCAAATACAGGCTAACTATATAACACTTAGCTTAAATATAAAAAGAAAGGTCAAAAGTGAGAAGACTTGAAGATATATACCATGCAAACAATAGGCATAGTCTGGAAAGTCTACATTAATATTATACAATATAGACTTCAAGATAAGCAATTTTGTCAGACATAATGTGAGCTGTTCCATAATGAAAAGATGATGCCATTCAACAAACATAACATTTCCAATACGAACACACACATAATAATAGAATTTCAACAATGCGTGAAGCAAAAATTGATAATACTTAAGAGAATGAGATAAATCCATAATTATACTCATAGATTTCAGCACTATTCACCCAGTAATTATTAGAACAGGACAGAAAGTAATTATTAGAATAAGCAATAAAATATAGAGGCCTTGAATAACATTATGAACCAGCTTAACATATGTGACATCTTTAGAATGTGCCACTCAACCACAGAACACACATTCTTTTCAGGCACACGTGGAAGATTATATGGTGATAGATTGCATCTTGGACCATAAAACAAGTTTTAATAAATTCAAAAGATTTTGTTTTACAAAAAATTAAATTAAAGCTCAATAAGAACCATGTACATTTTATAAATGATGAACTTTGGAAATTGATCAACATCCATCTATATATTATCTATATATCTATTATATATATACATATTATCTATGAGTAAGAAAAAAATCACAGAAAGTTGGGAAATATTTGCACGTGAATAATGACATCAGAAAATATCAAACATTAGTGGAACACAATTGTCAAGGATTAGCAGGAAATGCATATACTATTAAATGCTTATTTTAGAAAACAAAAATTATATAAGATAAATAACCTGAGCTTCCATCTTAAGAGCCTATAAAAGAAGAGCAAAATAAACCCCAGGTGAGTAGAAGAAAGGATGTAATAAATTTAATAGAGGAAGTCAATAAAATATATAAAGGAAGTGCATTATGACAAAGTGGAGATTATCTCAGGGATTCATGGCTGGGTTAATATTTGAAAATTATTCACAGTGCTTCACTATATGATCAGAATACTGAATAAAATACCATGTTTGAGCATCTACTCATATTCACACATGTGACAAAATCCGACAGTTTTTTATGATTAAAACTCTCATAAACTAGGAAAAGGAGGAAGTTGCCCAGCATTATAAAGGTCACCTACAAAAAAATCTATAACTAATATCACAGTCATTGAAGGTAGGTATAGTTCTTATCCTATAAGTTTTTGAACAAAGAAGGGTATCAGTTGTCACAACTTCTGTTCAATATTGCTATTGAAGTCAAATAAAAGAGATCAAAAATAAGTAAAGCTGTTTTTTCTTATAGACAATGCAACCCTGTGCCAAGAATCTGCAAAAATGTTACAAGAGTAACAACTGAATTTAGCAAGGTAGCAGGATAAAAATTCAACATTTAAAAGCCTCTTTAAATCTACAGATCAGGAGAGAGCAATTGAAAAATGAAATTGCAAATGCAATCCTATTTATATTATTATATCAGAAAATGAAGCTGTTAGACAAAATTCTACAAAATATATGCAAACCTCTAAACCTAAAGCCACTACACAATGCTGAGAGAAACGAAAGACCTAAATAAACTGAGACCTTCCCCCTGGAAATGGGGAACAAGGAGCTAAGCTAGTTTTCACAAAAATGAAATTAATAGTTACATTTTTTGTGCACCTGAATATTTTGTCTGTGAAAATTGATATCTAGTCCCTTGTTGATTAGGAGGATATTGAATCTTGACATTTAAGGCCTGATGATCACTTTGTTCTTGGAAGAATATGTTGTATGAGGTAATATATGTTATTAAGAATTTTGTCAAAATTCATTTATTGAGGTACTTCAAAAAGTTTGTAGAAATGTGTTATTAGAAAATAGATAAGTTTATTGGGGCTGGTGTATTAAGTTAAGCCTCCTCCTGCGGCACTGGCATCCCATATGAGTGCTGGTTCAAGTCCCAGCTGCTCCACTTCTGATACAGCTCCCTGTTGATGGCCTAGGAAAACAAAATATAGCCCAAGTGCTCGGGCCCCTGCACCCATGTGGGAGACCCAAAGAAAGCTCCTGGCTCTTGGCTTTGACCTGGCCCAGCCCCAGCTGTTGCAGCCTTCTGGGGAGTGAACCAGCAGATGGAGGATCTCAATCTCTCTCTCTCTCTCTCCTCACTCTCTCTGCAACTCTGACTTTCAAGTAAACAAATAAATATTTTTTAAAAAATGAGTCCGGCTGGTGCCGTGGCTCAACAGGCTAATCCTCTGCCTAGCGGCGCTGGCACACAGGGTTCTAGTCCCAGTCAGGGCGCCGGATTCTGTCCCGGTTGCTCCTCTTCCAGGCCAGTTCTCTGCTGTAGCCCAGGAGTGCAGTGGAGGATGGCCCAAGTCCTTGGGCCCTGCAGCCCATGGGAGACCAGGAGAAGCACCTGGCTCCTGCCTTCGGATCAGCACGGTGCGCTGGCCACGGCAGCAGCCATTGGAGGGTGAACCAACGGCAAAGGAAGAGCTTTCTTCCTGTCTTTCTTTCTCACTGTCCACTCTGCCTATCAAAAATTAAAAAAATAAAAAATAAATAAAAAATAAAAAAATGAGTCCAACAGGTTATTTAATAAACAAAACAAATAGGTCCTAAAAATTATTTGTGCCTTTGAAATATACAAAGTTTCTGGAAAAGAACATTTCAGCTTCCAGAAAAACAGACAGGAATTCACTGTTTTGAGAGGAAACTGTTTCCACTTTTGGCATTCTTTCATATGATTTCTCCATAAGCTCTCAATGCTGAGAAATATAAACATACATCAAACTTGGGTCTGGCCTGGACTACACAGGAACTCTCGCCTTCCTCGATCTTAATACTATATGATTTTGATTTGCAGTCATGTTGTCATATATGGAAACAGCTATCACTTCTCAAATGAAGGTGGGTAAAATATGAAGGTGGGTAAAAGATGTATACTTCCACTCATGAACTTTCAAGGTGTTGGTTTTAATTTGTTCTTTTTCTAAAAGATTCATTTTATATATTTGAAAGACATAGTTACAGACAGAGGGGGAGACAAAGACACACATAGAGAGAGAGGTCTTCCATCCCTTGGTTTATTCCCCAAATGGCCTCAACAGCTGGAATGGAGTCAAGCTGAAGCCAGGAGCCAGGAGCTTCTTCTGGGTTTCCAACATGGGTGCAGGGGCCCAAGGGCTTGGGCCATTGTCTGCTGCTTACACAGGCACATTAGCAGGGAGCTGGATAGAAGTGGAGCAGCTGGGACTTGAATAGGCACCCATATAGGATTCCAGCTCTGCAGGCTAGGGCTTTAACCCACTGCACCACAGCACAGGCCCCTTATTCTGTTCTTGATTGACAAGGTCATGCTTTAAATATGAGTTCCGTTACACAACCTCTCAGCGATATCTGATGGTTTTATTCAATGCTTGACCAGACCCAACCTCTACCTTTGAATGGCAACAAGCAAACACTACCTAAAACCATGAGAAAATGCTCCCTGGTGGCCAGGGCCATAAGAAACCATGCTAGAGGTGTTATTGGATGCCAAGATCAGAAGCTTTGTGAGGTACCTGAGCAAACAGGCTAGGATTCTCGAGCACCACAGTATGCAGTAGCTGCATCATTTAGAATCTGAGCAATATTTTCTGCCACTGAAACTTCAGAACCAGTGAAAACAGCTTCCAGCCCAGCTTTAAACTGGGCTCAGAGGGAAGATGGTGGGAAAGAGACGATCTCTGATAACGTGATGTAACCACTTGACTTGGTGCTGAAGGAGCCACTCTCAAGACAGCTTACTCATGGGGCTGGCATGTTGATGATGACTGTTGGCTGGGAGCTCAGCCAGAGCTGTGGATCAATGAGTACTGCTTCCTCTCTGCGTGAGCCTCCCTACAGGTGCTGGGGCTTCCTCAGAGAACGCTGGCTGGGTTCCATGAGTCAGCATCCCTCAAAGTGCAAAGTGAAATGTATGGCGTTCTTCTGATCTAGCCCCAACGATCACATAACATCACTCTCACTGGACTGTATTGGGTGAAGCAATCAGCGACTCACCCAGATTCAAGGACAGACATGGTTACCACCTCTTGATGAAGGCAGAGTTTAAACATCCCAGAATATCTGTGATTGGGGAGATACAGCTGCACCTATCCTTGGAAGGTACCATCTGCCGAATCAAATAATTTTGGGTACTGCCCTCCACTTTTCGATCCCTCTATGCCATATATTGTGTGATCTGTTTTTACACATATAAAACAATACTGTATACCATTATGGATACATGGAGATATAGGAATAGTGAAATAATGCCTCCCCTTGCTTGACTGTGAAATTTCTTGTTTTACTGGGTACATGGTTGCTTTCTTACTATGTTTATTGGATGTTCAAAGTCAAAGGCTTCATGAACATCAGTTCTCACCATGGATGGCATGGGACAAATGATGACAAGAATATAAGAACACACCATCACTTTTACTTCACTTGCCAGTGACTGCTAGCTCTGAATCTAGATATTGTCTCCAAATTATTCTCAATATGTTTTTTCTATAAAATCACCACAATCAATCATGGCTAGCAAGTATAAAATAATGCTTTGGTCATCCCTAGTAATAGTTTGATAAAGAATCCACCTGGACTGAGATGTTAGAAATGAAGAAAAATCTGAACCCAGATGGGAAAGAAGGTAGGAGGAATCCCAATTAATATGTGGAAGCAAAACGAACCAAGGCATCCCCCAAAGTAGCTGCTGGGACAACAACCAGAGGAGATTAAGGCAGATTCGGTTCAGGTTTAAGATGAGATTGGAGATATCTGTGAAGACACAATCCGGGAACACCTAGATAGGAAATTGTTTGGGGGGTTACGAGTTGTTCTAAATGGGTACCAAATTCAGGGCGAGACTGTGATCAGAATCTGCTCAAAGAGGAGCAACCCTGGACTCTGGTGTGGGACTGATGAAAACCCAGCCATGCTGACTTTAGTCTTCTAAATAAAGATCTCAGATAGAACTCCCCTACTGGAGTTCCCAGAGAGGGAAGGAAAGGCCTGAGCGGGAGCATTCTTCAGACGGGACAAGTTCCCTCCTCATTTGGATGACAGGTGTATGGGATCAAATTGGATTTCTGCTGAGTCTGGGTGGAGCCGATATTCAGCTCTCCTGGTGTTTCTCAACAAGGAGTACGTGTGAGACTAACCTAGGAAGCAGACAGGAAAGACAGCAGAAAACCGACCTCACTTAGAATTTTGGCTCCACACGCCGTTACAATTTGAGTTAAGTGAAGTTAGCATTAAGACAAGGAAAATGTGTTATATAAACAAGGGTAACTGAGACCAGGAATAGGTAGACCCTTCAGGAAGAAAAGTCACTTACTGTTGACCCAAGTTTATAATGGACATGTTCAGTATGAGACATTTTAAATAAGTTTTAAATCCACAAAACAATACTATATAATGTCATGGATAAACAAATATGTTGTAAAATTAAAGGTTCAAAAAGTGCACAAAAAATGCACCAATTTCATAATAGTGGTTATTTTTTAAAATGGACAGAAATTTGGGTACAGAAATATGCCTTTTTCTATACCATTTGAAATCTTCATTTTAAAATATAGGAAACATATGAAGGCACCATGTCAATATTGATCCATATGTTTAGTCTTTTTATTTTCTGTGTATTCGAAATACTTAATATATAAATAGTAATAAACAGAAGAAGATGGAGAAATAAAGATTATGAGAAGGAGGAAAGCAGGATAGAGGGAAGAGGAGTTGAAGCAAAATCAGAGGATGGAGAAGAAAAAGAAGAATTCAAATAAGAAGAGGCGGAGAAGGAGGGGGAGGGTGAAGAAGAGAAGAATGAAGTTCCAGACTTTTAATACGAAAAAAACTCAAAATTCTGACTGGCTCTCTGTTGAAAATTTGACAGCCTATTGCATGAGAATGCCCCCAAAATGTAGGGGAGAAACAGATGAAATCTGCCCTCCCAGATGCCAAAACATATTATACGGTGACTTTAATGCAGAATAGCAATAATAGTAAAAGTTACTCAAAGTGTGGGTATCATTAAGTAAGTATGACATACGTAATTAGTAACACATCTGGAGGTTATAGTAAGACAAATCTCTCCCCTTCCCTCATGTGATCCACCTAATTTGATTCAGGGTCAAACAGTAAAGAAAAATGTTGAAATAATTGGCAAAAACATAAAAATGCATTTGTCTCATCTGAGGATGGAAGTGCCTCACTAATGACAGTGAAGAGAGAAACTACAAAGAAAATGAGATTTAAAAAGCTGGAATGCTCATTGCTTGTTGAGGTATTCTGAAATGTGGCCTCTTTTAGTATTCATGAGAACAACTGGTAAAAGTTCTGGCAGTGTGAGTCAGATCCTTAAGTGGGAACCAAAGGTTGTACTTCTAAAATTTCAACCTAATAACAAATGTATACATTTGCATATTCATTATATATAATCATGCAATGTAGCATTATAAAGCGTCAATAATTTGCACACCCAATGACAAAAGAAAAATACTTTCCCTGCAGCGCTGACAAAAGGGAAATACAAAATAGAGTATAAAACACACACCAAACCACATAACTAAAATGCTTATAAGTTGTGAGTCCATGGAAATTATTCATTTTTGATTCACTCTTCTTTAAATACTTGAGTAGGCTAAAATTAACATGAATTATTGCACTTTATTTATTATATTACAAGTTGTCAAATTATGATATACTGATGATGAGACTAAAGAAAATTTTTTAAAGATTTTACTTACTTATTTGAGAGGTAGAGCTACAGACAGAAAGAGGGAGACACAGAGAGAAAAGTCTTCCATCTGCTGGTTCAACCCCCAAATGGCCACAGCAGCCAGAGGTGGGCAGATTCAAAGCCAGGAAGCAGGAGCTCCTTCTGAGTCTCCCATGTGGGTGCCATCTTATACTGTGGCTTTCCCAGGCCATAGAAGAGAGCTGGATTGGAAGAGGAGCAGCTGGGACATGAACTGGCACCCATATGGGATACCCAGGCCACAGGCATAGGCTTAGCCTACTACACCACAATGCTGGCCCCTCAAGAAATATTTGAGTTAAAAAACAAACTACATATTCTTTCTTATCCCACTTCCCTATTCCATTCCCTAGAAGTTTATCTGTTTCTTACATGTGCTTTGAAAGTCAAGTCTATGCAAACCCATAGAGGCCATACATGTATAGAAACTCAGCTATCTGTGTGCTGAAATGTGCAATGTGTGCATACATATATGCCATGATATTGTGAACCTACTGTGTGTAAAGACAGTATTGGGTATGGAGAATATAATCATGTACTTGTGATAATCCTAGCCAGTGGCTAATATGAACATAAACACAGATCATTCGAGCAGGCACCAAAATAGAGGTAGAAGGTAGGCATTGGGACGTCAGAGTTGGGTGTGATCCTATCTAAAGACAAGGTATAAATTGGCTCTCTGAAGGAGCTGGCCTTTAATCTGGGTCCTGAAAAGGGAGACAGACTTCCAGGGTGAATGGGACAAGTCTACGTGTTTCTGACAGATGGAAGATGAAGTTGGGGAAGCTGCGAGCATGGTCGGGGATGCTGGGCATGGAAATTATGGAAAAGGTGAGTGAAAGCTAAGACAGAAGATCTTGCCTACGGATGTTCCTAGGGGCTGTGGCCGTGTGATGTGGATTCTGGATATTAATCTGTAGGTGATGGGAGGCCTTGGGTGTTTTTGAGCAGGGCAGTGCTGCGGCTAATGGAATGGAGAGCAAATTGAACAAGGTGGACAGGGAGGCAGAGATGAGTTAGCCATTGTGATTACTACAGAGATCACAAAGGCCAGAACGACAGCATGCTTCGTAAATGGAGGGAAGGGAGCTCTCTCAGAGAACTGGTGACATGACGGGCAGGGGCAGCAGGGGTCAAAAGCTAAGCTGAGGCTGGCACATGTGACCCCCAAGGGGCATGGTCAGGAAGGGTGGGAGTGACAAGGGCGTGGGCTTCACCCCCAGACATGTTCAGACACCTGTCAGATGATGCAAACACTCTGTAAACATTTTTCATTGCCACTGTCAGATGCTCCTCAGTGGTCCTGAGACAAAGCCCAGAGGAACCTAAGGGACATTTCCTGGAGAGCCTGAAAAACGTTGCCTGGAGTCACCTCCAGCTTCAGGACAAGGAATCCTTCCTGGGAAGGACAACTGGGCAAGCCAGCGGGACTCATGCTCTGGCCCTTCCAGAAAAAGACGGGCTGATGGCGAAGCCCACAGAGATAGGGCCGTGGGAAGCAGCCCCACTTCCTAAGACTCAGGTCTGCACAGGTTTCATCTCCCCCTTCCCACCCTCTATATGTTTGTCCCGCCTCCTCTGTGATGGTAGTCACAGTGGAAGGTCAGGATATTATCATGTTTTGATCTTGGTAAATAATTCACTTAAAAACCATCCATTGCCATAGTGATCAATAAGCCAAAGCTTTAAAAGGAGCCTTTTACAGAGTTCACGATGGGAGGCGTTTAGAACAGGTGGCACAGAGGAAGCAGCGCCCGGCGCTGGCTCGTGTTCTTTTGGTTTGGAATAAAATGGATGGACCACATTTCAGCTCTGAACGTGGCTGCTCCAGTTCCTCCAGCCCAGAGCTGAACTTGCCCTGGGAGGGCAGGTGAGCCCAGAATGGCTGCTGCTGCCATCAACCCGGGACTCCGAGGGGGCCTGTCCGTGCAGCTCCAGCCATGCTCGCGTGCTTGGGGTGCCTGGGCTGTGACGCAGGCCCGCTCTGCACTCCTGCACTGTTTTTAGAGCCACAGCCCCATCCTGACCTCCAGTACACTGGGCTTGGGCCCTGGCACCTGTCAGGCTGTGGCAGCCTCTCCCACACATTGATGCCATTCCTCGCACTGGGCGGCCTGCCCACAGCCTGACCTGGCCTTACTGCCAGCCCCCGGAGACTCTGCTGTCCTCTCCAGCCCCCACAGCGGACCCTCTTAGGCATTCTTTCCAGACTGGCCCAAGGCATGATGGCCACGCCTTTGTCTCACAGCTATTAGGAGCCCATCACATCCTGACTGCCTGCTCTTCCCAATAAGCCCGTGCTTTGAGATTCCCAGACTGTTCCCACAGCTTTCTCCATAAGCCAGTGTTACTGAATTCTCAGTCTGATCCCATTCGACGCACGAGACGAGGGATCTTGGAACTCCAACCTCCATCCTCCCCCTTCATAGCTGCGGAACCGCAGCCTGGGGAGGGGAAGTATATTCCCCTGTGTCACACCCGGGTGTGTGACAGATGCAGGATAAAATCCCAGCCCCTGAGAAACATTTGTCTTGGAATATTGTTACGACTCCAAAGAGCCTCGGCTCGTGTCCTCGGGATTGTCCTCACGTGACCTATGTGAGAATTTCTTCCTGAGACCATACTTAGCAGGTGATTCCTTCTCAGAAAAGTTAGTCAAGACCCTTGGGTTAGCAGCCCCTTCTCCCATTCCAGTGTTCAGGATGGTACTATCCATCAGTAGCCCATGTTGGTTGAAAGAAAGAGAATGATCATTGGAATTCATAAGCAGAAAAAAAAAAAAAAACAAATGCTTCCCTCCATTTTCTGTGAACATAATCGTTTCAATTCTCCATGCCTCCTTAGCTTTTTGATACAGATTATTAACGGAAACACTGAGATGTTTTAAATACCTGACACACTCATAGAAGCCCTTGAGATTGCTTCCAGAACCCAGGGAGACTCACCAGGCAAATCCATGGAAAGCCCCAGGGTTGCAGGGGTGAGGGCTAGGGCATCCCTCATATCCCCTTAGGTGCTGCTAGGCTAGGGTCCCCATCCCGAGCATCTCCAGCTACAGTCAGAGTCTGAAATGAGCCAAAATAAAGCACCAGAAGAATGAGCCCTGCACCAGAGATAATTTTGAATCCTGTGTCCTCCACATATTGGCAGTAATATATAAATCCATAAAACACATAACACCTGTGGAGTACAGCATTGACTCTTAAAATCTGAAAAACAAGCAAACCCCAAAACAAGCAAAAACAAAATCTGTCTGGCTTGACACACAGAATTCGACCACCTGGCCAGACCCATTCTGTGACGGTGCTTTACACACTGTAAAAATGAGAAAAAGGGTACTCAGCTTCCGTTTTCTCATGCAGTGCCAAGCCACTAATAGAGCAGAAAATAGGGGGTAGAGGGCGCCCAACCGGCATGCGTAGTTCACAGGCACAGCACCCCCTCTGTGCTCTGTTTTCTCCTCTGTAAAGTGGGAGCAAGGGTGGTGTCCACATGCTTGCATGTGTTAAGGTACAAACAATGACAAAGTGGTGCAGGGAGTGACATAAGCTATAGAACATTCCTTGCTATCCAAACCTATCTTGGGAAGTACTACATCCTCTGGCCTATACCCTGGATCCAGCAGTGTTTTGGGAACACATTTCTGTTTCACAGGAGGCTTTCCTGAAGGGCTTAGGACAACCTGAAGGAAGGAACCAGAAGGAAATCAGCAGGCACAGTCCCCTACAAGATGGGGGCGAGGGGGCATAACTCCTGTCTGGGAGCCTCTTCCCAGTACCCATCACAATTTCCCAAAAGGAAGCCCGCCCACCTCAAAGACATCAGGCCTCCCCCAAAGCCTGAAACGAAGTGGGGAGGCGAGGAGGCCCTGGGTAGGGCTCCTAACAGCCTATTTTCTGGCTGAACGTGGCATCCTCCCCAGACAATTAGCACCGGCTGTGCCTCCCTCCTCAGGCGGGTGGGAAGGCTGGGCCCACCCACGGGGACAGGGATTTACCAAACAGGCCTGCATGGACACTTGGCAACTCTGCACTGCACGGAACACTGACACACACAGTGGAGGAGGTGGCAGGGGCTCCCCAGGGAAGCGCTCCGCGCATGCCAGGGGTTCGGATCCACAACCCGAGCACGTTTTTGTGTTAAATTGTCTCTGAAAAAGACAAAGGTGGCAGAGAGTGCCTCCGAAGACAGGAATCCCGAGCCTCAACAGAAAACAAAAAAAAGATTAATGGGAAGGAGGAATGTTGGCATCAGCAGGCTGGGAGAAGTGATCAGTTCTCCAGTTTGGACATAAGCTGCGCTCAGGCCCCTGAGAGAGGGCAGCCTGTGAGCCAGAGAGAGGAGTCTGAGAACACAGAGGCACGGTGGGAAGATTGTTCCAGAATGTGTAAGAAATCCATCTGGCTAGCCTCCCCACCACCACCACCACCACCAGGCTGCTCCCCAGCATATGCATATATGTATGTCTGTGTGTGTCTGTCTTTACAACTAAGACCAGAGAAAGGCAGGCAAGGGCTCCTGCCACAGAACCTCGCTGGCATCCCCGCATAACATTCATAATAATGACCCCATCACTCATCAGAGACGCTCCATGGCAGGGCCTCAGCAACTCTCTGATCCCACAGCCAGCTCAGCCTGTAATTGCAAACACCCTGCCCCCGGGAAGTGTCAGGTTACGTGAAGACACTTGGGCTTTGCTGGTGTCTGTAAAATGCAAGTTCAAGGGGACTTTTTAACATCAGAAGCAAAAAAAATATGAGAGTCAAGAGACAGGTCCCCTGTGCCCTGCACAGGATCACAGTAGAGATAAGAACTGGGAGGCAATCGCTCTGAAGGTGGGAAAATAATTTGAAGGCAGCAGAACAGACGCAGGTAATTACCTCTCAGACACTGCACAGGCAGAGGCTCTGGCTTTTAGGAAATAAGAAGAGAGCCGAGCAAGCCTGCAGGAGTGGCCCTGCTCTTCTGAGGGAGAGGGAAGTCAGCGCTCGCTCAGCTCCCCATCAGGAAGGCAGACAGAGAGAGAAGGTGGCCCTCCAAGGGCCCCTTGAGACTCTGATTCTGTGAGCCATGCGCAGTATGGGTTGCGCTCAACTTTTCTGTTTGGTTTTAGAGGGACAGTGTGCTTGTGTGCCTAAGTGTGTGCTTGTGTGTCTGTGCGTGTATGTGTACACACCCAGTGATTTTGTGAGCATCTTAGGTGTACATTTCTCTCAAGTATTTTACTTGGTTTTGAAGTCACAACGTGCTAGTGGGCTTACGTGGGTGTGAGTGTGTGGGATTCAACGATTAACTAATACCTTCCCACTCCAGACAAAAAATAAAGAAACAAGAGCTTGGGGACCAGAAGAAAGTTGGATATTATGGCCCAGAAAATACTCTCGGAGTAAAAATCCTAGAAATATCTGGAATTCAACTGGGGTGAAACCCAGTTCTGCCCAGATCCAGAAAACAGCTAAAACCTCTGTAGTCCAGCAAAGACAAAGGGGAGGAGCCTCACCTTGTGGCACTTCGGCAGTGCTCCCTCAGCTGTCTCTGGCGAAAGCCTGCTTTTGTGTCACTATTATTTATTTGTTTTCATTCCAAGTCAGTGCTTTCCAATACTTTTGCAAAATAAAGCAAAAATGAATTGCTGGAAAAGAATGGTGGCACCCCGACACATCGAGTTGTAGTGAAATGTTGTAACTGCTTGAGCTCCCTAGCAGCACTGCGTTGGAGGAGAGTGAACTTACTTGAACACCCTGGCACTGCACGCACCCAACAGTCAGCAAACACAAAGAGACAGAGCGAGGGAACACGGGAAGTACTTACCAGACGTTTCTTGAAAAACAAGGCACTATCTCTGGTCCAAGCAGTCCTCGTGCTCTCTAGCCTTGCTCTTCTCAAATGCCTTCCCCTCACAGTCACAAGGGAAATCCTGCTACGATGCAGTTGTTCTGATATCTTAGGAAGGCCTGGGCATTGTTCAGCATCTCTCTGAGAGCAAATGCGTCCCTCTTTGCTTCAGCAATGGGTACCCCAAGGACGACCCCAACTGCAATGCCTCAACAAGCAGAGAGGCTGGGATTCGACCCAAGCAGATACTCTCTCAGAACAGCTTCCCGGTCTACTGACACGCACTGCCAGGCAGGAACAGGTAAGCTCGATTTCAAATACTGAGTCATGGGCAGCCCCTTAACTAACTCCTGTAGGTTAGAGGTGATGCAAAGACTCTAGCAACCTTCACCAAAGGAATTATACACCTTTGAGAAAAATAAGAAGGCATTCCAGGTGGAAGGCCCAGCATTGACAGGAGAACATGCAATCATGTGGGATATTCAGACAATCTCAAGACATCCCATGCATTTCACAATTAGGGAGGAGGCCCAAGTCTCCTAGTAATGAGAATGGCAATAACTCCTGTAGAAAGCCTGCAAGTTTACTGCCTCTGAGTGTCTGGCGTGAAGATGAGCTCTTCTTGCCTCAGATCAAAATATTCAGAATACATTTGAATTCTAAGAAATTGACTGAAGAAGAAGGAGTTGAAGGTTCTGAATTTTAATCTTCACATAAACCCACGAGTGTGGGTTTTCTCCCCATTTCATAGATGAAGAGACTGAGGCTCAGAAACAACAAATGATCTCCAAAAGTCACACAGATAGTAAGCAGTGTAGCTGGGTTTCAACCTGTGCATTAAGTAGAAGCTAACCACTGTGCATACACATCAGTATTGGGAAGGTCTTATTTGAGAAGAAGGGGGGAGCTGGCACTGTGGCATAGTGGGTAAAGCTGCCACCACCAGTGCTGGCATGCCATATGGGCGCCAGTACAAGTCCCGGCTGCTCCACTTCTGATCCAGCTCTCTGCTATGGCCTAGGAAAGCGGTAGAAGATGGCCCAAGTCCTTGGGCACCTGCACCCACATGGGAGACCTGGAAGAAGCTCCTGGCTCCTGGCTTCAGATCAGCTCAGCTCCGGCCATTGCAGCCAATTGTGGAGTGAACCAGTGGATGGAAGACCTCTCTCTCTCTCTGCCTTTCCTCCTCTTTGTGTAACTCTGACTTTCAGATAAATAAATAAATAAATCTTTAAAAAAGAGAGAGAGAGAGAGAGAAAGGAGAGGAAGGTGGAAGTCGTGAAGTGGCACATGTCAGTCCTGTATTTGCAATCCTACGTTTCTATATATATGAAATATATACATTTCATGTATATTATATATAGGATATATACTATATATAAAGTCCTGGCTTTGCGTCCAATTCCTTCTTCCCAGTTATCCACACCCTGGTGGGCAGCTAGTAACGGTTCAAGTATTTGAATTCCTGCCATCCACATGGGATGACTTCAACCTGGCCCAGCCCCAGCTGTTGTGTGGAATGAACCAGCAGATGGGAGTTTCTCTCTCTCTCTTTCTCTCTCCACCCCCCTCCCCCGCCAGTAAATAAAATATAATGTAACAAATAAATAACAAGAATTATTCCATATATTTAGCAACTCAGCATGCACACACTTCATTTTGACTACATGCCAGATTTGGGGTTCTGTGAGTTACAAATAACTAAGCCACCACCAACCTTGCCCCCAGTGAACCAAACAGAGGGACAGACATGGAAGTGAATAATTAAAATGTGGCCAGTATTGGGAGACAGGAGTGGGCAAGAAGAAGAGAAAAGAGATGGAGTTGTATCCCCGTGTGTGGAGTCGTGAAGGCTGCCAGAGGGGACCCCACACTAGGACCTTCAAAAGCAAATCACACTTCCGGGGAAGATAAAGTGGCAAGGGTGTTCTAGACAGAAAGAACAGCTTATGCAATCCACAGAGTCACAAAAAGGCCTTCTTGGACAGTGTGGGAAGTTCTAGTGATTGAAGCATAAAATGAGTTTATCTTGTGTGTGTTGGAATGCATGGTTTTGTTTTTTGCATTTGAAAGTCATGTGCAAAAAAAAGCACAATAAAAAATACTCACAGAAGGGAAACACGAATCTATCAGTGCACAATAAAATGATTGTTTCTGAATATTTTGCTTTCCATAGTGTGTTTGTTCAAGCTGAAAACAGATAATTTCTGACCTCCAGTCTCTTTCAAGTTCTTTTTGAAATGCGTTGCTTAAGCAATGTTAAACCAGCAATACAGAAAACTCAAAATTAGAAAAGAATGACCCTGAACACCACCACTGTGAACAGTACCACATACCCTGTGCTCCTATTCCCATGGTTTTTTTTTTTTTTTTTTTTTTAAAGGCTTCTGTTTGGCCCATCCCTGTCTCAGGAGACTGGGCAACAGGATTTGACTGAATTGTAGCCACGGAAGAGCACCACAGGGGCCCCTGGAGGAGACTAATGGAATACGTGCCCCTGGTAAACTTCAATTCGACATTGACTATGTATAAGCCCACCTGACAGAAGGCTGGGCACCGTGCACTCGAGGTGTTTTGATGTCTAGAATGAGGAGTGAAGAGTCTCCAGTGCATGGATGTTTAAATCTTGGATCCAGAGACAAAGACCTTCCTAGTCCATGAGTGTGGAAGTGAGGGGATGTCCACAAAGGGTCTTTAGGAATTCAGGAGTCACCTGAAATGTATGCCAAAAATTTCTATAACTATACATGTGCATTTTCCCCCTTGCTTGTCAGAGAGTTACTATGTAATTTGAATTTGAGAATTTTTCCAGTTGTTTTTTGTTTACTTACCAGATCACATTGGATGAACATGTGTCTAACTTATTGTTCTGCAGCCTGGGAACCAAAGCCGACTCCTGGTTCTTGGCAAAGGACAGAGCTTTCTTCTATGCATTCCTCAGGAGGTCCTACTATTTCTACTTCCAAAACACATCTCAGATTTGTTGTATGTCTCTCCCTCCATCACCAAACCCTTGGCCAGGCTACCAGCATCATCTCTCCCCAGAACAAATGCCACAAGCTTCCAGCAGGTCTCTCTTGTTCACCCTTTCTGGGTTACAATCTAATTTTCATACAGCATCTTGGATGACTGTTTCAATGAAAATTATGTCACCACTACACTGAGAATTTTCCAGTAGTTTCTCACTTAACCTTTGGTATACTCCAGGTTCTTTAATGTGACCCACAAAGCCCTGTGTGATCCATTTCCTTTGCACTTTTACAACCTCATCTCATTCCACCTTCCCCTTCTCTCACAAGGATCAGCTGAGCTGGACTTATTTCCAGCCCTGAACTTGCCCATTCACTGCTCATCTCCACACCAACATCACTGTTCTATCTTCTGGAATGCCTTTCTCCTCTCTTCACATGGTTAGCTCCTTGCCATTGGGTAGGGGTCAACTTAAGAATAATATTTCTTCCACAAATAGGCCTTAACTGAGCACCCTGCCTTGGTGGATTCCATCATCATGATGTTTGAGATTTTTTCTATTATAAAGTTCAATTTGTTTGTCACAATTGTTATTTTTCAAATGCACTTTATACCTGTTTACCTTTCTGTTTTACCATTAGACCATAAGCCCCATGGGGGCACAGGCAGGCTCTGACTTTCTTCTCCATAGTCATATGCCTGGATGCTAATACAGCATCTCTAGCGTGGTAAGTTGAAGGAAAGAATGAATACAGTAATGAATTTTTATGCCTAGAACTAAGATCACGCCCAGCCGTGCCAGGCTGTCTGTCAGGTGTGCTGGGATGGCAACAATGACCAATGGAGAGTTAGGAAGTGCTGAGAAGAGCTTGCTAAGGTCAAGTGAGAGGCTGACCATTAGAGTCTGTTCCATTGTCTCCCTTTAGATCAGAGAAAGGCAACAGGGGAAGTGAAGGTTTTCAGACTGGGTATTCACATACTAAGGATTTAGAAGGAAATTTGGGGGGGTCTTTGAGGGCCTTTCCTTGATCACCTTGAGAAAGGCTTTGGAAAAGCAAACAAGGGCTAGGGTGGTTAGAAGAGCTGGAGATGATCTTGTGTTCAGCTAAGAGTCACCACAGGTGATGCAGCAATGGGTGGGATGGAGGATGGCTCTGTCCTCTTCCCTCACCTCACCTGCCAAGCCTTCATATCTCCTATGGAACCTGCCTTTCATCCCTTACATTCTCCCTCCTGCTCCCATCAATGCCTGACTCAGGTCCCATTCTTGTTGGTCTCCCATTCCTGCCCCTACTGTGAAAACTGAAGAGCATATTTGCACAGGGTCCCAGCTTCCTTTTAATCCCTAGCTTGACATACTCATAGGTTTGGCTCTCCCATTTGAGACATCTTTTGCAGTACTAAGGTCTACACCACTCAGAAAGAAGGATTTGGGGTCAGTTCCTGTTAACTTTTGTAGATTTGTACTTGGGAAGGCAGTATTGTTCAGTGCTAAAACATTGGCTCCTAACCCAGGATCTTCTCTTTGCTTACGCCCAGTAATTCCACTTACATCCAACTTCAACCAAGGGACTTCTCTCTAAACTCATCTTCCTCATCTATTAAATGCATGCCAAAGACCCTCTTCCTCATAGAACTGCTATAAGGATTAAGTGAGATGACCCCATTAATGTTCCACTCAGCGCCTTGGAAATTTCAAGAAGCTCAAACTCATTTACATCTCACACCACCTGTGTCAATATGCCAAAGGATCAGCTTGTTTGTAAAACTTGAGCTCAAGCTGCAGAAAGCTTCAATTGCCTGTGTGTGTGTGTGTTGTGTGTGTGTGTGTGTGAGAGAGAGAGAGAGAGAGAGTCTAGAGGCACACAAAAGGCCAAATGTGCTAAGAAATTATATCCCCAAGAGATTTCAGCCAGTGATCTTGGCACTTAATGTATAAAGGTCTCAGACAAGAAGTTCCTGAAGCATGAGCATTGCACAGTGCCCCACAGCTCCCCCCCCCCCCCGGGTAAGTTCCAATCACTCACTGCTGTAGCTGGTTTAGTGCCACATTCATTATAGTTAGCCTCATCTCCTCGTAGCATCCCCCGACTTCTCTGTCTGTGTTAGACTGCCCAAATAAACTACTTGCACCAGATTCTTGGTGTTGGGGATCTGCTTTTGGGAGAACAAACTCAAGACAAAATTTTTAGCATAGTGACAGTTTCTTTGTTAAACCTTTGGCTGTTAGTGTCACAAGAGAAGCCTGCACAGATCTGCAAAGATCTTACTCTATACTACCCAAACACCACCAAAGAGAACAGACTGCTCATCCTAAGGAACAATCAACAAGGGCCTGGCGGAAAATCCCAGTGTTATTTGCACGGATCAACAGTCAGATAGCCTCCTTGTGTTGTGAGCTCAGAGAGACCACCATGGCACTGCCCCCTGTTCTATCATCGAGCTCTCCAGTGTCCAGGAAAGCTGACCACAGAACGTGTGAAGAAAGTAATCTTTTTGAGCACATGAGAAGCCCCCTTGCCCCACCTTGGCAGACAAGAACAGCTTTGGTGAATAATTGCTCCACTGGTCCAGAGGCCAAAGGTGGAATCATGGCACTTTGTCCAAAACTTGGATTAAGAATCTCAACAGGGGCACAAGCAGCTCCATGAAGCTGTCTACATGCCTCTCTGCCCCTTGAACATTATGCACCCCCAGAAGTCACTCTTTGGAACAAATGTTTGGCTTAGCAGTTAAGAAGTTGCCAGGGACCTTTGCATCTCATATTAGAAATCCTGGGTTCAAGTCCCAGCTCTGTTTCTAATTCTGGATATCTACTAGTGTGCATGCTGGGAGGCAACAGGCAATGGGTCAAATATTTGAGTCCCGCCATCCATGTGGGAGATCTGGACTGAGTTCCAGACTCCTGGCTTTGACCTAACCCAACTCTAGCTGGTGTGGACATTTGGGAAGTGAACCAAGTAGATGGGAGATTCTCTCTCTCTCTCTCTCTCTCTCTCTCTCTCTCTCTCTCTCCTTCTCCTTCTCCCTTCCTTTCAAATAAATATTTTTTAAGATTTATTTTATTTAGTTAAGAGGCAGAGTTAGAAACAGAGAGAGCCAGCACCCATAAGGGATGCCAGTGCCACAGGCAGAGGCTTAGCCTACTACACCATAGCACTGGCTCCTAAATATTTTTTACAAAAATAACTCACTCCTTATAATTTTGTCTTCCATAAAGAGAAGAACAGGAGGTTATCACTATCAAAGACCTTCTATTTTGCAGATAGTTTGCAAAGTTGCACACTCTGAGCACAGCCTAGCCTTCCTGGGTTTACTGTCTTTATTCCTTTGACAAACCCTGGAGCTGGGTCCAGCAGCCACAGACACAGGCTCTGTAGAATCACATAAATTCTAGACAATCCTCAGGCTAAAGTCTCGGGGTTTCCCCTAGTATTAGTGGAAACAGAATCAGAAGATTCTTTGGGCCACTCTAATGGTGGCTGGGTCCTGGCCACCATTAGTGTTTTCAACTATGAGGGCAAGTATATGGTGTTTTGTCAAACTTCATCTTAAATATTTGTCAAACAAATTGTTAGGAATTATATACTAGAATAGTTTTACATACGAGTATAGTTTTAACGACGTTGTGACTATTTTAAAATTTACTTTGGGTTGGGGCTGGTGCCGTGGCTCACTTGGCTAATCCTCCACCTGCAGCGCCAGCACCCCGGGTTCTAGTCCCGGTTGCTCCTCTTCCAGTCCAGCTCTCCGCTGTGGCCCGGGAGGGCAGTGGAAGATGCCCCAAGTGCTTGGGCCCCTGCACCCACATGGGAGACCAGGAAGAAGCACCTGGCTCCTGGCTTCGGGCCGGTGCAGCGCCAGCCATAGCAGCCATTTGGGAAGTGAACCAACGGAAGGAAGACATTTCTCTCTGTCTCTCTCTCTCACTGTCTATAACTCTACCTGTCAAAATAAAATAAAATAAAATTTACTTTTATGTTTTTATGCTGGCATCCCACATGGGCACCAGTTTGCGTCCTGACCGCTCCACTTCCAATCCAGCTCCCTGCTAATGGCCTAGGAAAGCAGCAAAAGATGGTCCAAGTACCTGGGCCACTGCCACCCAAATGGGATTCCCAGAAGAAGCTCCTGGCTCCTGGCTTTGGCCTGGCCCAGCCCTGGACCTTATGGCCAACTGTGGAGTGAACCGTGGATGGAAGATCTCTCTCTCTCTCTTTCTCTCTCTCTCTCTCTCTCTCCCCTTTCAAATAAATAAATCTTTAAAACATTTACTTGATATGAGTGCAGTTGGACATAATTTCCTTTGATTGTTGTGCACAGCTTAAGCCTGTTTTTTGGCTGGACTATGGTCTTTTTAGGTTTTATTTGCTGAACTCTTTATTTAGTGGAGCTGATAAGATTTTGACTACAATGTAAACTTTAAAATATGTTATATCAAAAAAATCAAGTGATTTTTAAATGAACTTTACAGAGTAAAAGGTAAAGACTTCCAGACAGAGAAACCTGAATTTCTGTGTGATGTGAAGGCAAAGCCCCCCACCCAGTATTGCCCTTACACAGTTGGTTTCCAGATTCTCATCGCTGTCTTGGCCACTCCCTAAAGAGCGCCTCTGGTCCAGTCCTTTGCCTATCCTACAGACTAAGGGCATCCGTTAAACAGGATCCTATCTGACTCACTTAGCTTAGCATCTACTGCAGGTGCAGTGACGGGTGGTGGGCAGGCCCTGGAGTTGGATTACCTCGCTGCAGATCCCTGCACCGCCTCTTCCCGAATCTTCAGCAAGGTACTTCATCTGTCTCACAGTTTTCAAACACATTCCCAGAGCTTCACCTTTCCTTCCGTTGAGAGTTGGAGGCTGTGTTCCCTCTCCCTCCAATTCAAGTGGGCTTGTGACTGTGGGGTCTGTAAAGTTTATTAAAAGTGACACTTTGCAACTTCTAAGCCTGGATGGTAGAAGACCCTGCAACTCTGCCTCCTTCTCTGGGAACATGCACCCCGGAGAGCTAGGTCACAGTGTGAGAATGCTGACTGCCCTGAGATCACTATCCTGGAGTAGCTGTTGCCAGTAACCCTCCAGCAGAGCCCCTCCTTCATCCAGCTGTTCCAGACACCAGGGATGAGAAGCAAGAAGTTGCCTTCGCCTTCCAAGTGGATCCTGCAGCCGAACTCTCCCTGGCTATTCATGAAAGCCCAGACAGGGTTTCGGAGTATACCAGAGAAAAAACACCCTGCTGTGCCTTTTCATGCTCGCGATCTTCCAAATCCATGGATTTCTTAAAAAGGCTCCTAGAATCACACAGCCGTAGATAACCAGAACCTTCTCGAAACCTCAGTTTCCTTATCTGTAAAAGGGTGCCATTAATGGTGGCGTGCTTGTTTTTAAAAGGGGCTAGTGCATGTTTTAGGGACTGGTGCTGTGGCATAGCCAGCAAAGCCACTGCCTGGGCAAGTTGGAGACACCTTCCCTGGGCTGGCTGTTCTTCTGGTTCTTTCTTCTCACCCATAAGGAGGCTGCGAGTTCTGCAGCATGGCCTGATGGTTAGGTGCCCCAAGGGTTATGAACTTGGGAGTCTACAGATGGATTTTGAGGGGTTCTGGGAATTCTCTGTATTTGCATATGAAACTACCAACATTTAACTAGGGGAGAAATTGACTCTCAAAAGGGCCCAAGATCCACAAACAATTAAGAGTGTCCTTTAGAGGCCGGCGCTGTGGCGTAGCAGGTTCAAGCCCTGGCCTACACAGCCAGCATCCCATATGGGCACCAAATCGAGTCCTGGCTGCTCCACTTCCAATCCATCTCTCTGCCATGGCCTAGGAAAGCAGTAGAGGATGGCCCAAGTCCTTGGGCCCCTGCATCCATATAGACTGGGAAGAGGTTCCTGGCTTCAGATCAGCGCAGCTCCGGCCATTGTGGTCAATTGGGAAGTAAACCAGCAGATGGAAGACTCTCTCTCTCTCTGCCTCTGCTTCTCTATCTGTGTAACTCTGACTTTCAAATAAATAAATATTTTTCTTTAAAAAAAAAGGAGTAAGTTTTATAAGTTCTGTAAGATTCCTTTAAATTTCTTTGTGTGAAAGTCATAGTTACAGAGAGAGAGGGAGAGATAGAGAGAGACAGAGACAGAAAGAGAGAGATCTTCCATCCACCAGCTCACTCCCCACACGGCCTCAACAGCCAGGACTGGGCCAGGCTGAAACCAGGAGCCAGGAATTTCTTCCAGGTCTCTCATGTGGGAAGTAAGGGCCCAAACACTTGAGCCATCTTCCACGCCTTTTCTCACATCATTAGCAAGGAGCTGGATCAGATGTGGAGCACCCAGGACTCGAACTGGCGCCCATGTGGGAGGCAGTGGATTTCCTCCTAAGGCCACAACATTGACTCCATGTTCTCATAAGGTGCTAGTGATTATTATCATCCTCAGCTTCACTGTTGGATATAATGAAGAACACAGAAGTCAAATATTTTGATAAAAATCTGCCTGCCTGCTAATTGTTGTGCAGTTTGCCTTAATGAGAAGAATAACAGGTACTCGAGAAAAAGGTCCAATTTCTGGCTGAAGATCATTCCTCTACAACTTTGCAGAATTGTATTAGTTCTTTAAGAGGTACTATTATGGGTCTGGTAAATGTGTGTGTGGAGGGATTGGAGTGGCATCCACGTGAATCTGTGACCTCCTGCTTGTTTTACTCCCCCCTACCACGCGCAAACTTACAGGTTGATTGGCAGGGGCCTCCTACGCGCACACGCCCAGCGCCTGCCGTATGAGGAGGGCCCAAAGTGGTAACTGACACTCCCATTAGTCGTCTCCATCGTTCCTCTCCAAGCCTAAATGCTTTTATTTTCTCGTGCACAGATCGATCCAGCTGGCAGGTAAGTGTCTGTCTGCCATGTCAGATGAGTGAGACCCTCGCGGGTAAGAGGACCTCAGCCCCTCCTGGGGGTCCTCCGGCCCCGCCGGGCTGGGCAGGTGTCTGCGAAGTAGGCCAGACCACACTTGAGCATCGAGCCGTCAGCGCACAAAATCAGATCTGATCGGGCCCGCGGAAGATAAATGAGCCTGAGTCGCCCCAGCCCCAGATTTGGTCATCTCTTTATGAGCTCTGAAGGGCCTATTAGCAGCTCTGATGAGTGCTGGGGGAGATGAAGTCTGCCTCGAACAACGTTAGCCGGCAGAATCAAATCAGCCCGAACCCCTGGGGACACGGAGCCCGGCTGGCTTTCAGAGGCAGCCTCCGCGCCTCTCGGCTGCCCGGAAGCTTCATATGAACACTCACTCCAAGGGGAAAAAAGGGTAAGTACTCTCTTTTATTTTTTTTCCAGTAGAATCGACTAAGAATTCCCTCATATATCTAATAGCTTCTCCTCGGGCAATTTGATGGCCGTGCTTAGACAGGTGCACTCTCCTTTCCCCTCTCAGAGTCCGAAGCCCACTCCTCCTCCCCGCATCTGAGCCCTGGGTCTCCCTGGACTCCCTCAGGGCCCAGAGCAGAGCTTGTTTGGTGAGGCCAGGCGGTCTGGTGGGGGTCACAGGGCAAGGGATCAACATTCAGCTGTGGTAGTGGGCGGCCATGGGGAGCCAGTGAACGCCTCTGAAACGTGGGCCAGTGGTTTCTGTCTGGCTGCGGCTGATGGTGGGATGGAGTGTATTCAGCTGACGATCTCTTCCCTGCCTTCCTCTCACCCCCGTACCAGGCAGATACTCTCTGGGTCTGAGAAAAGGGCGTCTAGAAGTCGCAAACAGCAGCCCCGTGGGTTTCACAAAGCCTATTGAAGAGGGGAACGTGCGGATAAATCTAGAGCACAATTTGGGCAGAAGGAGACATCTCCCTAAACAAAGCAAAACTGCAGGCTAATAAATATTTGGCCCAACCCCACACCTCGAGCCACATGCAATCGACCAAAAAGACTTGGGTGTGAATCCTGACTTACCAACCCTGTGACCTTGACCTGGTCCCTCACCCTCTGAGCCTGAGTTTCCATATCTGTAGAACAGGCTGTGGTGCCATTTGATGTTGAAAGGCTGTTGTGAGCAAAGTGTGCAGAAGTACCCCGAAGAGGCACTGACACCTGGCCCACCGGCCATACGAAGTCCCGGGCGTCTCCTTCTCTTGTTTCTGTGCGCACACTGTGGTGCTGTTGGCCTTCCTGCCTTGTTGGGCCCCAGCCTCTCAGCTCTGCGTATTCTCCCATGGAACCCTTGCTCTATTCTGCTCCCCTTCCTGCTCACTGTCGTCAGCCCTGCTCAGGCTGCGCCCTGTGGCCGTCTGCCTGACTCCCGGGCTTGATTGCAAGCTTCCTGAGGTACAGGCTGCTCGTATTGATTAAATGATTATTTGTTGAGAGCTTTCCAAGGTTGTTTTTCAAATAAAATGAAGAGACTTCTTATGTGCCCAGCACCATGCCAAGGAATGAGAGATGGAGGAGAATCAGACAGGCAAGGAACCTGCCCTCCCGTGACTTAAAGTGGAGAAAAAGACCAAAAGTAAAAAAGCCAAAATGCAAGTTAACAATGAGACAATCAAAGTAACCGGTCCTTCCAGGGACAGAAACCGACAGGCTGAGAGGAGAGAAACAAGGAAGACACGTTAGGTGGCCAAAGTTTTCCAAAGCCGTTTATACTGAGAGGGCATTGCATGAGGCACAGAGGGTGGCATAAGGAGTGAAGAAGGCCCATCATGGCCAAAAGCCAAGAGAAGAGAATTGGCAGAGGGAATAGGGTAAGCAAAGATCCTGAGGCAGTGGACAGCTTGGTGGTTCCAGGTGAGACAGGGAGCTGCGGTGGAACGAGGTGGGGAGAGCTGTGTATGGTGAGAGGCAGAAGGGGACGAGAAGCCAGTCATGGGCGCAGTAGGACCAAGTCAGGTGTTCAGCTGTTTGGACAGAGGTTGGCAAGCTCTGGCTCACAGGCCACATCGGAGCTGCTGCCTGTTTCGATAAATCGTGTTTTATCGGGGCACAGCCACACCTGACCATGCATGTTGTCTGTAGCTGCCTTCATGTTAGTCTGACAGAGTTGAATAGTTTGCTACAGAGAATAGCAACATCATAGTCCACAAAGCATAAAATATAAACTATCTGGCCCTTTACCAAAAAGAAAAAAGGGTGCAATCCTTGGTTTAGGTTGCAATGAGAAGCCATTTGAAGGGTTTTTATTTAAATGTTTATTTATTTTCATCTGCATGAAAGGCAGAGTGACAGAGATCTGAGAGACAGAGACAGAGAGGGGAGATCATCCATTTGCTGGCTAACTCCTCAAATGCCCAAAAGAGCCAGGGCTGTGCCAGAGTAGAACTCCATCCAGGCCTCCCACATGGGTGGCAGAGGCCCAAGAACTTGAGCCGTCGTCTTCTGCCTCCCAGGATGCATTAGCAGGAAGCCAGATCAGAAGCAGAGTGGTTGTGTCTTCAACCAGCACTCTGATATAGAATGTGGGGGTTCCAAGTGGTGGCTTAACCTATGGTAGCACAACACCCACACCTGAAGGCTTTTAACCAAGGAAGGATGTGATGAGCTCAGACCCTCTGAAAGTCATCTATCCTGCATACAGTGGATTCTCCCCATGCTTGTTGAACCAGTGATTGAAAACTTAGATGAATAAGGCTTCATCATCCACAAACATATAACATGATTCCCCTCTGTCAGCGCTAATAATCTGGGGGCTTACGGGCCTGAGCAGGAGCCTCCCATCCATCCAGGAAGACTACATTTTCCACAGCACTAACAGCTGACGGATACTGAGAAAATTGAATGTTTTATGCAGCTTCAGATTGGAAATAGCAGTGTGGTTTTCACCACAGGGAACCCTCTTAATGTAAATCCAACCCAATTACACAACGCAGGCGGGCGCTGAATTTGCAGCAAGGCTGAGTTTTGCCCAGCAGCACATGAAGCAGGGCTCAAGAGACGGGGAGGTCTGTCATAGAGGGCGCAGGAGCTGTGGAAGGCACCTCAACCCGTGGGCCACTGTGCATGACTCATTGTGCAGGGTGCTGAGTGGCTTACAGAGGATGAAGTGGCTTATGCAAATATTCGGCAGGCTGCACTCTGCAATTGCGAAATTATGAACAGGGGAAATTGCTGGAAAATCAAAACTAACTTCTGGACCCCAAAGCCCATTCTGGCCAGTTCCAGATGACCAAAGCCTTAGAGACAGTCAGAGACTGGACTTCTTTGGTAAATCAATTGCAATGAGCTTTGTGAGACACAAACAGGATTCTATGTGCAGCACGATGAGACTGGTTGGACCAAGAGTTGGGTCACTTAAATCCCGGCTGGCGCCGTGGCTTAACAAGCTAATCCTCTGCCTTGCGGTGCCGGCACACCAGGTTCTAGTCCCGGTCGGGGCGCTGGATTCTATCCCGGTTGCCCCTCTTCCAGGCCAGCTCTCTGCTGTGGCCCGGGAAGGCAGTGGAGGATGGCCCAAGTGCTTGGGCCCTGCACCCGCATGGGAGACCAGGAGAAGCACCTGGCTCCTGGCTTCGGATCAGCGCGATGCGCCGGCTGCAGCGGCCATTAGAGGGTGAACCAATGGCAAAAAGGAAGACCTTTCTCTCTGTCTCTCTCTCTCCCTCACTATCCACTCTGTCAAAAAAAAAAAAAAAAAAATCCCTGCTTTGTGATGGGTGTCACATCAAAACCAGCCAAGTGGTTAGCACCTCTCTGAGGCTGGAGGGCCCTCCACTCCCTACCTCCTCCCTAAATAGAGACAGGAAGGTCCTGGCCACCACTAGCTAGGTATGTATGTAGTCCCTCTATGTTTTTAGGAGCTAGTTTCTTAAGGCTCTCATATAACAAACTACCACAAAATGGGTGGCATAAAACAACAAAAAATACATTGTCTGAAGGTTCTGGAGGCTGAAAATCCAAAATCCACGTATTGGTAAGGCCATCTCTCTCTCTTAAGGCTCTAGGGGAGGATCCTTGCTTGTTGCTGCCTAACTTTTGATGGGGACCAGCAATCCTTGGTATTTCTTAGTTTATAGCTACTCCAATCTCTGTCTCCATCAACACAGGACCTTCTCCCTTTGGGTCTCTGTGTCCCATGAGTCACTGGGTTAGGGCCTGCTCTAATCCACCATGACTTCCTCCGAACTTGATTCCATCAGCAAAGACCCAGCTTCTTAATGAGCTTGCAATCACAGGTGCCGGAAGTTAGCACTTGACCACATATTTCAGAGAACAAAAGTCTATCCTCTAAAGAGCTGTAGGTTGAGGTCCTTTAGAAGAATTATGGAGAAGGTCAAAGCCACGGCATGGAGTTGGCATTGTTCACACTGGAAAGAGAGGGTATTTGGAGACGACAGTCCTACTCCCTCTTGTGCGAAGGTTCTGGCCGTGGGCAGTCCCACATGTCTGCTCATACTGAACACCAAAGCTCGGAGGGCTTCAAATCCAGCCCCACACAGGGGCCGGTCTGAGAAGACATTGCCGCAGCTTCCTCTCCCGGAGCCTTCCCAGACCAACACCACTCTGTCTCCATCTCATCTACTCCGAGTCTCTGGCATTTGGACTCTGCCCTCTGGCCTCCCTTCCTCCTCAGTTCACCTTCCCACCCCCCTCGCCACCACCAGATCAAAGTTCAGTTTTCTTCTTCTCTTTCTGTAGGCTTCAGTGATCCATGCAAGAGCCTAGATGGTGCTCAAAATCTGAGTTCAAGCTGGTTCACCTGCATCAAAGGCAGTAAGTACTCCGTCAACAACACTACTACTACTACTGACTGCTTAATCTACATTTCTGGAGTGAAGATATTCTTATTTCAGCTTACAGAAAGCCCACCCTTGCACAAGAAATATCTGATATTTTTAATATCAGATAACAATTTTTAATGCAGTAGGTAAAAATAGAATGAGAGTCACAGCAATAGGAGTTGGAGGCTTCTCTGGCCCTGCACACCTCTGGCAAGCAGTGAGGTCAGTACCTAATTATCAGGCAGAGAGTTCCCTGATAGGCCTGTAACCTAACTTTAAATGGAAACCTTCACTCAAGGCTGACAGATAGGAAAAAGTAACGTCTCAAACTATAATATGCATGCTGATCACCTGAGAATCTTGCTGAAATGAAGATTCTGATCCCATAGTTCTGGATGGGGCCTGAGATTCTGATTTCCTACAAGGTCCTGGACGATTACCAGGATGCTGGTTCCCCGATCACACCTTGGGGGCCAAGGGCCTACAGGAGCCCCTCGTGAAGAGACAGTCCTGTTTACAATTGCCAGAAGCACATGTGTTCCTGTCAAGAGGACAAATGTCATACTGATCCCTCTTAGGCAATATAGAAAACCATCAGGACAAGTACAAATGCACTCTCTGGACTCCGTGGTATTTTATGAAGCTGCAATCATCTTGAACAAGGATGGTTTGCAAATTTGTTTGTTTTTCTATATTGGCATCTATGCCAACTAAGTTTCTGTCTTTTGTGTGTCTTTTAAAAATATCATGGTTCTGAAAGAAGTGAAGACTTTGTACTTTCACAACAGATATGATTATGGAAGAAGGAGGGTAAAGTCTTTACATGGAGCTTTGTATATGTGCAGCTGATTTAACTCTTGCTGCAAGCCAACAGGAAAAGTGCAGAAAAGTGTAGAAAGTAGGTTCCAAAATTGGCTCTATGCTCCAAAATCATTTCACCGAAACATTTGTCCTCGTGGTCACTGGTGATTGGTTCCTTGTTGGTTTTTCTTCATTAGTGGCAAGGCCCAGTTCTTTGTGGAGACTCCACGAAGAGTGCAGCCCAACTGCTTATTGTCCCTGCTTTCCCCAAGCTTCAACTTGCTCACAGTGAAACTAGGGTCATCATGTAGACCACTTCACAGAGCTGGTGGATTTGACTAGGGAGAAATATCCCCACATGGCCAGGAGAGAGGGGCTCTCAGTGTCCATTCATCTTCCCTTCGATTCACCATGGAAGCAGAAGGAACGGAAGGGCAGGGACCTGCAATTGTTGCCCTGTGGTCCCTGGAGAGCCACTGCCCACTCATTTCCTGCATGTGCCAACTTCCTCTCCACGGAGCCCAGTTACAAGATTTGTCTCCCGTGACAGTAGGGCAGGGAGTGGCCAGGGCTGAAGAGAAATAGTGACTAACTTCTGAATAAACCATGAGGATGCCGGGAGTAGGGTCTCCACCTCCATCCCATAAGTCCCTGACCTTTAGCAAGTGGGGGTATAGGAGAAATGATCATCACAGGGAGCCTTCGCTGCATCTGAGGGATCTAAAAGTGCTAATTCTTTCAAAGCCTGCTCAAGTCATTGTTTATGGCTTAAGACCTCATATTTGGAATCCTGTTTAGAATCCTGGTTCTAACTCTTACCTAGTTCTAAGGTGCCAAACCCCCAGGGCAAGATACTTTCTGTCTCTCTGCTTCAGTTTCCTCATCTCAAACCTCATGAAGTTATTGTAGGAGGAAAATGAAATAACTCACGTATTGCACCTACTTAAGTCTTCAGCTCATTGTTAGCACTCAATAAATAATAGTAACAAGTGTTCAATAAATAATAGTAACAAGTATTCTTTTTATTATCATCATTGGCAATCTTCATCCTGCCAATATAGTTTTTTTCCTTTCCCACTAATTACTGTATTTTCACAGTCTGGGTTTAAAGAATCAAACATTGTTGGACATCTTCTTTTTTTTTCTTCTACCCTCCCACTAAATACAGTCAGGATTCTAGAGTTTTCAAATGGACTAACCACTGGAAGAAAATTCCCTAGAGTTCTAGAATATCATGGACAGAATAACACAGATATGATCTGAAATACTAAATCTGATAGGAAGATGGAATGTTCCAGAATCATGCTGTTCAGAAAAATTCTGAGATCCTACTTAGGCTCAGCAGCAACAAACTTTGTGATTGACCAGTGATGCCTAACTGGCTACATGGGAAATTGAGGCAAAAAGGCTACTGACTACTTTGCATCAATGGGAAGACAGAGCTCTAACCTTGAAGTAAAAAAAATTGACTTCAAATCCCAATTGCGTCCCTTGTCAAAGGCCCCTTGTCAAAGGTGTGGCCTTTGACAAGTTAACTAACATTTCAGGTCTTGATCCTCTCATCTTTAGAAGTGGTGGCTGCTCTGATTATTCTTCAAGGATAAAGCACACAATTTAGTTTTTCACACAGAGTAAGGACCAGCAGTATCCATGCCCTCCCTCTCTCCCCCTTTCTTCCTTCACTGCATTCCTTTATCCCTGGCTAGCCTTTCCATTCTTTCAGTCCTTGCCTTCCCCACTGGATCCTCTCCACGTGATTTCCACTTAGACAAGAACATTTCAGTGCTTTCCCCAGAGCACATGGGTTAAACCCTAGTTCCCAGTCTACAACATCAGGGAATCCTATCACACGAAAGCAGCATTCCCTAAGCAACCTTGCACCTGAAATGTCAAGACTGGTAAAGCTTAAGCCTCAAAGACTCTGCTAGTTATGCCAGAAAAGGAAGAAGCCATTCAATCACCGTCACTGACCCAACTGCTTCTACTGCCAGCCCTGTTTTGATCATGGAGAACAGAGAGATGAATGGGATTGTCTTACGCAGAGTAACAAAATTACCTTGGGAGTAAATGGTAGGATTCCTAGAAGAGGTCACAACCAAACTGGGCCTAACAATTCATTGGTGCAGACCAGGGAGATGGTTCGTTCAAGGCACAGGGATTCCCAAACAGAAAGCATGACATCTCAGAGGTGCGTGCATTCTGCTGCCAGCACTTCTTCCCACTCCTGAGAACATTCTACCCTGTGCCCTCAGCCCATTTCCTGGAATACCCACTATGCCTCCAATCCATGATCCAACCTTGAACCTCTCACCCTTGGTCACCCTTCCCAGCATGAGTGACTTAGCCAGAGTCCCAAAATCTCTAACTGCCATATCATTCCCCAACCCAGCCCAGTGACCAGAAAGGAACACTCATGCCAGAATCACATGGAGTTGGTCAAAGATGCAGTATCAAGGACCCCACCCACGATTTGCTGAATCATAATAGAAGATGGGGGCCTGCATTTCATGAGGCCCCTGCACACTCAAGATTAAAGGCTAGACCCCTTCTTGCTTCTGTGACACGAGTCAATAACATCTATTTCTTCCTGAAGATTTATTGAGCACTTTCTATATGCCAGTCACACTGTGAGCAACTTTCACATACAGCATCTCTTTTAAAGTGATTGTGTTATTCATCTGTGCACTGGGATCAGCAAGGTCCAAATACACTTCCATTTAATTATCCTAACAACCACATGGAACAACAAAGGTATTGCATAAGAATCAACTCTCCATTCCTTTTCCCCAAATAGTTCAAAGCTGAAAAACAATTCCAATAACTCTAGTGTGCACATGTCTTGTACTCCAGGGACTGACCTTGTGAATTTAACTTGTCTGGGCAGAGAGCCACAGCGATGTGGGCTGGGCAGGCACAAAAGGACTCGGACATTGTCCCCTGAATTTCCATTTTACCCTGCAGCTCTGTTTCTGTGATGAATGAAATAATCTAATCATGGCAGGAAATGTTTTTAGCAAAGCTTTACTTTTGCATTGTAGGGTATAGAGTGCGGGGTTTCTGGTGTAAGAGATTTGAATAGAAGAGACTTGGATTTAGAACAAAACCCTATCACTGGTGATAATCATAGGTGAGACTGAGCGAGTCAGGTAGAGTATGGATAATACAGGGTCTATTCCAAAGGGCTGTAGGGAGAGTCAGAGAGAGTACATGCAATGTATCCAGCAGACCTTCAACACAAGGTCTCAGGAGGATGGTGGTGGGCTTCCTGGCCCCTCACTGCAGCTTTCACATAGAGCCACATTTCTGCCTGTGCTCAGAGAATCCTCAGACCAAACACCATTTGCTCATTTGCAGAACCTGGTCATCTGTGTTCTCTTCTCTTTGTTTTCCCCCTGAAACTCAGACTTTCTCAGAAGGAAGGTGAGCTGCCAGCCATGAGGCCCTCATTGCCTGAGGATCAGCATGAATTGGGAGAAATCCCAGAGGAGTACCCAGGACAGCTTTAAGTGGGCTTCAAGAGCTGGAGACAGAATGAGGTGTGATGGGGAACCAGCTCTCACTAACTGGCTGCCTTCAGCTTGGCTTTATAGAAATTGCAGCACGGAGCCTCATGGATGTTGACAAGAAGGCTGGTGGTGAGTGGGTTGGGAGTGTTTCTGCTGTTTCCAGGGAGGATGGGAAAGCCGAGCTGGAAATGGAGCTGAGAGATCTGCCAGGAAGGAGGAAGAGCTCCTGACAGTTTCCAAGAAAGCAGACCCACCCAAGCCCAAGCCCTTCCCATCGCACACCACCTGGGTTGGAAGAGTGGCCTCTTAGTCACAATGGCAGGAGCATGTCCACCGCATGTACCATTCCAGCCAGCTCAGAGACTAGTCCTTGAATGAATGAATATAAAGAGCCTGAATTATCCACAGCCTTTGTTTCAGAAAGAGCCTCCCAGTTCTGCGATTTCAGGTAGTGTGATTTTCTCACATGTGGGGCTGAGAGGAGGCGGGGAAGAGGAGAGAAAGAACATGGTGACTTTTCCTTTGAGTGTTGATCATTCCATCTACCACACTTACACATGTTCTTCAATTCAGTCTTCTCCCAGAAGATCTATGAGATGGACAGGAACAACTAACTGAGCTGAGTTGCAAATCCTTAGACACTCTAAGTTCAGTGTTGCTGCCTGAAAGTGCTTCCTGGAACCCAACCCAAGTTGCTCAAATCAGCAGGAGAGCAAAGAACTGGGGATCCTGGGTCGCAGCTGATATGCAAGGTTTCCTTCCCACTCCCAGCTAGAGCATCCTTCCAGCTGCTCAGGAGCAATTCTTACTTCTCCATGCTGGAAACTTGCCCCTGTCCCCATCTCAGACCTGGCTACACCCCACTTGTGGGTCCCCATCTCAGACCTGGCTACACCCCACTTGTGGGTGGCTACAGGTAGACGTGGGATCCAGCCAGGCTAAGCCCAGGCTTAGCACAGCAAGCCTAGAGCAACCCCATTCCTTTGCCAGAGAGAAGAAGCACTTGCTCAGCTACCATGCATTCCCCAGATGAGCTGGGAAGCTTTCTGGTGCACGACAGCATCTATATAACATGTTCTGAGCACTTATGAGTCCAAACCTATGCAAAGCCCTAGATGTGGATTAACCCAATTGACCCACTCTCCACACAACAACCTGCAGGAGCTTTTGGAAACACAACACTGATCATATAACCTCCTTGCTTAAAACACTCTGATGAATTTCATGGGCTGAGAACAAAGATGCAAGTCTCTAACGTGGTCTCTGAAGCTGTCCAGACTCCTGCAGTCTCTGCAGCCCAGCCTGGCCCACCCTGCCTCATTCTCCCCTGCTCTCCAATAGCACCCTCCTCTCCTCACTGTCACTGCTGGCTGCTGAGGGGACTTGGCAGGGCTGGGTGTGAGCTTGTGCTCCCTTTGAGACAGTGGCAGAAGTTGGAGCTGTCTCTGGTGTTGACTGGTTGCCTCCACCTCCTTGGTTGTCATCCAGGGTAGAAAACAAGAAGTGGCCAATTATTATTCCCTGTGACTTCACACACACCACACATCAGCACAGACACACACACCCAGAATTCTGCTCTGTATTCAGCATCGTTCCTATGATCAGTACCCAGAAATTCCCAGTGGATTCTCCCAATTAGCACAATTCCTGTGAATAGCCAGCTTTAGCACCTTGCTGGTTGACAGAGGAACCCATCCCTCTGAATTAAAGGGGCTCTGACTTCTCAGGATCCACAGGCGTTTGTCCTGGAGGAAATGCAATGCTGTCATTCCTACCTGCCTAGAAAATACTTGCAACCCAGCACCCAATCCACAGCTCAGTATGATGTCCATTTAACAGATAGGAAAACCGTAGCTCAAGATATGAAGCAACTTGCTCAAGTCCATAACGTCAAGACACAAACAGAAGTGTGCTGGCAATGCACGTAACCTTTGAGGGAAAGGATGGGTCGGGGGTGCAGAGGCTTTGCTGGAGTGGTGAACGGGCAAACCTGAGCCCTGCCTGCCTCCTGGAGAGCTCCAGGGACGCAGGGTTCAGAGGCCGATGGTTTGACTCCAGCCTAGGCTAACCATGAGAAAGAAGTCTCACTCCTGCCTCCTGATGCCTCCATGCTGCCTGGTAAGGCTATCAACTCTTTCGTCCATGTTGGATTAGTGAGATAGTGCCCCCGGTTTCCTAGGAAAGCCCTCCCAGTCCACACTGAAGAGAAGGCAATTTCGGGGAGGACCCCTCAGGGGGCCCCACAAGGCATTGCCTAGCTTTGGTCCTCCCTTCGTCTTTGGAACATTGCCAATGTGTTCTTGTTTCCCTTGCCTCTGCCCAGTGCCCTAATTGAGACTGCAATGTCTTGCAGCTGGGCTAGAGCCCCAGCCCTCCCCAGCCTCCCTGCTTCCAATATATATATATATATATATATATATATATATACACACACACACACACACACACGTATATGTGCATGTGTCATAAAAGTACCTAAAATCTACTTTCCTGGGAAACTTCTGGTGCAAAATACAATATTAACAATAGTGCCCTTGTTATTCATCCTTCACAACTGACACTACACCCACTGGTTTTCCTCTTACCCTCCTATACCCACCTGCCACCCCTGGTAGCTAACATTCAATTCTCTGTTTCTATGTGATTGAGTGTTTTTGTTTATTTTTTGTTGGTCTTTTAAGCTTGCACATGGAAGAGAGAGATTATATAATATTTTTCTTTGGCTTATTTCACTTAGCATAATGTCTTCTAGTTCATTTACGTTGTCATAAATAGCAAGATCTCCTTTTTTAAGGCTGAATAACACTCCATTGTATGTATACGCCTACACCACAATCCCTTTATCTGTTCATCAGCTGATGGGCAGATGATTTCTATGTCTTCGCTGTTGTGAATTGTGCTACAATCAACATGAAGGTGCATATATCTTTACAAGGTGGTGATCTCATCTACTTTGGGTATATGCCCAGAAAAGGGATGGCTGGTTCATGTAGGACTTCTATTTTTAATTTCTTTGGGAACCTCCATATTGTTTTCCACAATGACTGTTCCAATCTACATTCTCATCAACAATGTCTTAAGTGTTCCCTTCTTTCCCACCCTTGCTAACACCTCTTATCTCTTGTCTTTTTGGTGATAGCCACTCTAACAGGTGTAAAGGGGTAGCTCATTGTGATGCTTTTGTTTGTTTGCAATCTGAGAGGCAGAAAGTTGCACAGAGATGGAGACAGACAGACAGAGAACTCCCAGCTGCTGGTTCACTACCCAAATAGCCACAATGGCTGGGGGCTGGCTAGGCCAAACCCAGAAGCCTGGAGCTCAGTCTGGATCTCCCACATAGCTAGAAAGGACCAAGCCACTGGAGTCATCACTTGCTGCCTCCCAGGGTACTCACCATCAGGAAGCTGGAACCAGGAGCCGAGCCCCGACTCAAACCTACGCCCATGAAATGGGCTGCAGGCATCCCGACTGGCATCCTAGCTGCTAGACCAAGCACCAGCCCTTCCTTGTGATTTTGATTTGTATTTCGTAATTATTCAAGATGCTACATGTTTAAGAAACTCACCAGGCTTGTCACAAGTCCGTGAAATCCAAGAACTATGGACCCACGATCCATGTCAAGTGATGTTGCATGAACCACCTTGGAGACTGAGGCAGAACTTCTGCCCCAGCCACACCTTCTCACTCCTGAAATGTCCCTTGGGCCCTCTGCCCAGGATCCGCCTTCTCCTCTATCACCTAGGGACCACTTCACCTTCCACTCTGGTGCAGCTCACTTGCTGTGTTCATAGGAAGCCTTCCTTGGCTCCACACAGCTGAGCTACTCATACTCATACCCTCGTGGACTTAACAGAAATGTGCTGATCATTGTATTATGTGGCTCAGCCTCCCTACTGGGCCCAGAGGTCTGCAGTCACCTAAGTAGGGGTCTTTTCTGGATCAGGAGGCTGGGGGAGGCCGGGGGAGGCAGAGGAAGGAATGGCCTGGTAAAAAAATGACCCTTTTGATCATCCACTATGCATGTCCACGTTCATTGATGGCCTTAGTCCTCTCCTCTCATCTGCGAGGTTGGCATAGCCATTCAGATTTCCAGGCAAGGAAACTGAGGCTTGCCAAAGCATGGTGTGGAAACTGCAAGCTGATCAGTGGACAAGTGGGGCTTTGGCCTCAGTCCTCCTGGCTGCAGAGATATTGTAGGGCTGCAGACAGCGGTCATAAAAGAGCTGATGAGGAACCAAAGGCTTTGATGCTTCTCCAGTATATATCCAGGCTCTGAGGCCCCCTTGCTCAAGGCCCAGGCTTTTGGCTCAGAGTGACCCTGCACTGAACCCCAGCAGCATCATCCTAAGTGTGGGATACGTTCTCTGCTTCAATTTACAGACTCGCTTTATACTCCCACAGAAACGTCATCAGAAATGACCCACACACCAGGCATCCATCAGAAATGTGTGAGCAATCTGTCTTTATTACGGGGAAGGAGGGTTGACCAGAGACGAGAGGGGCAGGAGAGGAGGAGGGTAAATTAATTCGATGTCAGGTCCCAATTGCTGATTTACTAATCTAATCAGTGACAAGCTTACCCTTTTAGATGTACGACCGGTCTTCCCAAAAATTAGAAATATCCTCTTTTTCCAAAAGGCTGTTGGAGAGGAGATAATTACCCCAATACAATCTGTGCTTATTCTCGGAGTTTTTTTTTTTTTTTTCTTTAAACACTACAACATTTCCTACATGTGTTCAGTGAAGCTGAAAATGCTATTTTGATAATGGGCCTGCAGAACGTTTAACAGGCCTGGATGACAATGTGAGACTTTCTTAAGGAAAGAGGAGGCAATGAAAAGCTATTATAGGAGTCATTAATGGGGACTCGGAGGTCTGCCGGAGACATTACTGCAATTCTCAGCGTTGTTGTTTTCTTAATAAGGCTCTCTGGAAATCAGATCTCAAGTGTGATCTCTCCCAAAACCCAGAGCCCTCATCCCTGTCCTGGTACTCGGCCTCCTCCCTGCCAGCTGCCAAGGCTGAACCTTCCTTCCTCAACCTCTTCCCCCTATTTGATAAAAATGAACTGAGTAGCTGCCACCAGCCACTTTCCCTGGTACATTACAAATTATCTTTGCCCCTTCACTTCACCACCCCGAGGAAGGCAGACAACAAAGAAGACAATCAGACGACTTAGTGGGATGGGTTCTGGGATGGGGTCGCCCAGTGCTTGGTGGAAGCAATCAAGGTTCCTAGTCTTGAAAGATCCATCGGATTTTCCCAGTTCATAAAACTCAGCCTCATTCTTCTGGCTTTGGTCCCTGCTCACCCCTGCACTGAAGCCACAAGTATGGAATATGCTTGGATTGGCCACGTGGTCACAAACTCGTTCTTGGAAATGACAGTGATATCAACCCCTGGGGAACTCATTGACTGAAAGTGGGGGAGAGATGGTTCTCCCAGGAAGTCAAGGAGAAGTCCTGTTACCAGAAGCAGAGAGAATACCAGCTGTAGAGGCTAGAACAGTAGCTGCCCACTAAGCAGGTAGCCACTCACTCCCCAACAAAAGGAAGTGGGCAAATTTCCAGCTCTTGCAGGCACAGGAATCCATAGCTCCTGGAATTCGGCCTCAAAGGCCAAAGACACGAGACAGTCTCCATAGCCTCAGTTTTCCAATGAAAAGTCCCAGTTCTCTCCAGAATCCAAGGGAACTTACATCTCTGAGATCCTTGGCCTTGCTTTTTCTTTCAGGGGGAGAAGAGGCAAAAATTGCCCTGGCATTATTTCTGGTTTCCTAGAATAATAATTTTTAAAACAAGACAAAATTGAGTGTCTCAAGAAACTTTCCAGTTTTTATCAATAATAAAACCCAGGGGAGAGTGGGACGTTACTCTGGAGAAGAATATAAAATCCTGGAGTCCCCAAGAAAAGAAAGATCGATTTTGCTGACATGAGTGAGGAATCAAGGAAGCTTACAAAGAAGAAGGCATGCTAGGAGCTAAGCTATGATCCTCTCAAAAATGGATCCTAATAAATAGCCCGGGTTTGAAGCCGTGCTGAACAATTGCTTATTCACACGTGGCTTCCCTTACTGTCCCAAAGAAGCCAGAGAAGTGGGCCAGGGAGCTTTCTAATGAAGAGAAAACCTGTAGTCCCAAGAGAGAAAGTAAATTTCGAATTAGTTTTAGGGGGTGGGAATAAAAGCCATAACCAAGGGAACATATTGATAATCCATGGTATGGAAAGGATTATAAAGGGCTGTGCTATTCCCGCCAGTTGAGGTGAGAATTCCCTGGGGCAGGTAACTGTCCTTGTATTAGAAAACCTGGGTAAAGGTCGGCGCCGTGGCTTAACAGGCTAATCCTGCGCCTTGCGGCGCCGGCACACCGGGTTCCAGTCCCGGTCAGGGTACCGGATTCTATCTCGGTTGCCCCCTTCCAGGCCAGCTCTCTGCTGTGGCCCAGGAGTGCAGTGGAGGATGGCCCAAGTCCTTGGGCCCTGCACCCCATGGGAGACCAGGAGAAGTGCCTGGCTCCTGGCTTTAGATCAATGCAATGCGCTGGCCGCAGCGGCCATTGGAGGGTGAACCAACGGCAAAAAGGAAAACCTTTCTCTCTGTCTCTCTCTCACTGTCCGCTCTGCCTGTCAAAAAAAAAAAAAAAAAGAAAAGAAAACCTGGGTAAGTCCCTAGTGGGCTCCGACAGCTTCATCCAGTAGCAAGGCAACAGATGAAATGCATTGGCTTTGCTCGCCACTTAAAGAGGGAAGCAGTGTGATTAGAGGAAGAGGGAGAAGGAAGGATAAAGAAGGAGCCCCACGGAGTCACAGCTAGCAAAGCTCTTCACCATGTGCCAGTCACTGAGAATGGGGCGCCTCTCCCTGTAAATCTGCTAACGTTCCTCTGATGGAAATCCTTCCTCCATCCCAAGTCTGATCAAAGCACATGGTTGAGTTTTCCTCGTGGTTTGGAGGTCAGTTCACTTTGACAAAACAAAGAGCCTGTATCTGATGTCCAAATCCACGTGGTTCACAGCAAAGAATGCCTTTGGGAGAGCGGAAGGCCGTGATTCCAAAACATGATCAAAATTCAGGGAGAGTTTGGGGAAAAGCCATGGAAGTGGGGATTTGAGGCCACATTATCCCAATCCCTGGAACACTGTCTGGGTTACAAAACTCAAATACAGAGCAGCAAATCAGGAATGAAAAAAATTACTGTTCATTCAAGGTTCTTTTCAGTGTCATATAAAATATCTTTTGGCAAATCTGAGTGAATTGTCTCCCTTTTTTGACAAACATCAGCCTTCTTTGCACCTTTAACTTTATGATGTAACCAGTTCTTCCCAAACACCTTCATTTAAGAAAGTTTTTTCTGTATTACATGATTCTATTTTTCATAGCAATGACTTTTCTACAGCAGCATTTGCCTGCAACACCTCTGATCATTTAGCACATGTTCTTAAGCCCTGCAGAACTGGAGAAAATTAGGTAGATGGGGTGAAGATGGGGAGAAGAAAGCTATTAAGGGAGGCTGGAAGGGAGGCATGGCTTTGATTTCACAGGGCAAGGATGCGACAGCCCAGCGCCTGAGCTCCCTGTAGGCAGAAATCCTGTCTTGTTTGTCCCTTTGCCCTCTGCACCCAGGAGTGACTGGTAAAACAGATAGTTGCTCAATAAATATTTGTCGCATGAAAAAATGAGCTAGTGAACTCATCAGGGGCCTATGAATGAAGAATGATGACTCACATTGATGAAGAAACTGAGCCCCCAAGAGGTGAAGTGGATTGCTCCATGTCGCAGAATCCCAGGGCCAGGAGAGGAATTCAGGAGGGTTTAACTGCACAACCTGCATCACGTTCAGGTGCACCCAGGGCTCTGTTCTTCCTACTTAAAGAGCCTTATTTCCTGCTGCTTTGCTGTGATCTAATCCTCAGCCCACTGCAACACATAAACCAGTGTTTTGCTACATAGAAGACACCAGAATCACACACAGAGCTGGACAAACCTGCAGGACTCTGTGTTCCATCCACAGAAATATTGACTTCATGGGCCTGGCTGAATCTAGGAATGTGCAGATTTAATGTGGGTTGTTATCTGACTAATCCCTTCGTGGAAGAAACATTTTGGTGGTCCACTCAGACCCCCAAATACCGTTTTGTATTGTGTGCATCCCTTAGTACATGCACAGAAAGTTGGAAGTTCCTATCCTGGAAACCTTTAACCACAGACTATTGGCTGAAGTCGTTTGGGAAGCAAACTCCCTTACTTCTGGCCAGGATGGCTGTGGGATTTGACTTACGTCTCAGGAACAGGCTGTCAATATCTGCAGGAGATCATATCCTTGTGTGGCTTCTTCCCTTTTTGATTTCACACTTCTCAACCAGTTCCACTTCACAAGTTACCAGCAAATGAATCCTCGTCTCAGGATCTGCTTCTGGGCAGACTAACCTGACACACACTCCCCACATTTGTCCTGCACTACTTGTGTCTGTTTTGGGTTGAGTCCGTCCTCTTCAGGTTTCTGTAAGACCAAATATGAGCAGGGGAGGCCACAAGTAGTGCAGGACAAATACGAGGAGTGTGCAGCAGGTTAGGATTGCCCAGAAGCAGATCCTAAAACGAGGATTCGTTTGCTGGTAACTTGTGAAGTGGAACTGGTCTGGAACTATGCAATCAAAAAGCTTAAAAGTGTATTTTTCCTCATTCCCTGATGACCATCAGATTTTGACTTGATTGGTTTTTTTGGAGCAAGTGGAGTCAGGCTAGAGGGCAGAAGATGGTATATTTCTCTTTCAAGAAAGTAAAAATACTACATCTCATCCTTAGGCTTAGAAGAGTGGGGTCTGAATTGCCGTTGGGGATTGAGGCAGGACCAAAGCTACCTCCTTCTGTGAGAGCTCCCCCACTCCCCGCCCTGCTTCCATCTGGCCAACCTGAAGCCAGAACCATCTGCTTAGACTCACCAGGTTTATCTCCTATTTCTCCTCCTGGCTCCTATAAGAGAAACACACAGGAATTCTTAATGAAGATCCAGAAGTTTATCTGTCATGGTTGTTTGCATTTTCATAAAAGGATAGAGAGAAGAAAATGTATTTCTTCATAGGGAACTTCATGGCTATGTGACACATTTCCCTGTTGTGAAATCTGAGCTATTGTCTTACAAGTTCTAGAAGAAAAAGGGAAGAGAAGGATAAGGTGGCCTAAGAGGAAGCACGGACTATGTATTTGAATTTCTATGGAAACGGCTTAGGCAGACATGGCCTTGGTCCTCTGTGGTCAGAGGGACATGAGATCAGATGCCTGACAGCTGCTCAAAGGTTGCTGCAGCAGCAGTTTGCAAGGCACAGAATGGCACTAAAGAACAGACTCCACAAGTCTCCAACCCTTCGATTTGGGGGGACCTGGATTTCACGGGTTTCTCTCTCCCCATGTCAGCTAGTCCTGAGGCAGAGTCCACCCATGTCTACTTACAAATGAGTGTCCCTTGTCATCCCCCCCGCCTTGAAAAGGACTCTGCCAAAAAATATCAGATGCACACATCAAAGATAGAAGGCAGATGGACTGCTACAGGACCTGTGGCTGAAAGAGAAGGAGGACAGTGTTTCAATCGTATGAAATGGACCAGGTAAAGTTGACTCCAGTAATGCAAGGATGGTTATGCATTAGCAATATCAATTATGCAGATTCATAGCTAAGATACGAAGAAAAAGCATACAAACTGTCTTTGAGAACTGATTAAAAAAAAACTGATGAAAGCCAATATTCATTCCAGAACAGGAAACAAGCTATACTTTTAAAAATAACAAAGAGGGAAAAACTGTTGCCTATTATAATGCTACTAGAGTTTTGCAATTCTAATCATACCTAATGATGAATATCAGAATCATTCTCTGTGAAGTCACCTTCAGTTCATTCTCTGAAGTCGCCTTACAAACCCATCATTACTGTAATACCAAAACTGGACAAACACTGTGAGAAAAGAGAATTGCAGGCCAATATCCATGATGAACATAGATGCAAAACTTCCTCAACAAAAGCTTATAAAACCAATTCAACATCATATTAAGAGGACCACACTAAGTGGCATTTACCTGTATAATTGAAGAACAATGCAACAAACACAAATCAATAAATATGATGTGCCACATTATCATAATGAAGAATAAAACTCTTATGATCATTTCAATAAAAGCAGGAAAAGCATTTAATAAAATTCAATGTACTTTATGCAAAAAAATCTCTACAGATTGGATATAGAACAAATGTATCTCAGTGTTCTAAAAACCATGGACAAAGGAAAATGAAATTAAAAGATAAGTTTATTTGTAAGCAAAAAAATGAAATCTTAAATACAAGAGTGTCTTCAAAAAATTCTTGGTCTATGAGTATTATCAAAAAAATTGGATGGATTTCAAAAACTTTTGCATGACCATCTCATGCTAACATCATACTCATACTTTTCCTCTAAGATGAGGAACAAGACAAGAATGTCCACTCTCACCACTTCTATTCAACAGAATCCTGGAAATATCAGCCAGAGATATTACACAGGAATAATAAACAAAGACATCCACATAGAAACCAAGACATTAAATTGTCCCTGTTTGTAGATGGCAAAACCTTATATGTAGAAAATCCTAAGAACTATACCAATAAGTAAATAAATTATAAAAAGTAATAAACAGACTTAGTAAAGCTGTAAGAACCAGAATATACAAAATCGCTAACATTTTTATAAACCACTAACAAACCATCTGAGAAAGAAAAACAGGAACCAATCTCATTTGCGATGGCATTGAAAAAATAAACTACTTAGGAAGAAAGTTAAACACAAAAGAGAAAGAACAGACCGCTGAAAGCTATAAAACATTGAAGGAAAACTCAAAGAAAATACAAATAAATGAAAAAACATCCTATGTTCATGAATTAAAGGAACTAATGTTGTTAAATTGTCCATATTATCCAAAGTGACATAAAGATTCAACGCAACCCCTGTCAAAATTCCAGTGACAAAAAAGAAGTTACTATGTGTCCATAAAAAATAAATTCCAATGACATTCTTACACAGAAGTAGGAAAAATAACCCTAAAATTAGTATGACATTACAAAATACTCCAAATAGCTAAAGCAACCTGAAGGAAAAAAGAAAAAGCTGGAGACATCACACTACTTGAGTCCAAAATACACTACAAAGCTATAGTAATCTGAACATCATAGTACTGACATTACAACAAACATACAGACCAGTAGAAAACAATAGAGAACACAGAACTAAAACCACAAATTCAGAGTCAATTGATCTTCGGCAAAGGGGCCAAGAACTCACAATGGGTAAAACACAGCCTCATCAATAAACATCATTTTGGAAAACTGGATGTCCGCTTATGAATGAATGAAACTCAACCCTTATCTCACACATACAAAAACCTTTAAAGTTGTAAGCATAATATCTGGAACTGCAAAACCACTAGAAGAAAACAGAGGGTAAAAGCTTCTTGGCATTGATCTGGACAGTGATATTTTTGGATAAGACCCCAAAAACACAGCCAACAACAACAAAAATAGATAAATGGAGTTGCATCAACTGCTTCTGCACTGCAGAGGAAGCAATCAACAGAGTGGAGTCAACCCACGAAATGAGAGAAAGTGTTTGCAAGTCATACAGTCATACATCTGATAAGAGGTTAATATCCAAAATTCAGGGGAAACTCAAATAATCCTGCTTAAAAATGGGCAAAAGGGCTGAACAGACATTTCTCAACAGAAGACGCACAAATTGCCAACAAGTATATGAAAAATGTTCAACACCATGAATCACCAGGGAAATTTAAATTAAAACCACAATGAAGCATCACCTCATACCTGTTAGCATGGCTATTATAAAAAAGATAAAAGGTGACAAGTGTTAAGGAGAATGTGGAGAAAAGGAACCTTTGTACACTACTGGTAGGAATGGAAATTAGTATAGTCATCATGGAAAAAAGCATAGAAGTTCCATAAAACATTAAAAATAGAATTACGGTATAACCCAGTGAGCCTGCTTCTGGGTGTATTCTTATATCCAAAGGAAATAAAATCAGTGCATTGGTGGCATTTGCACTCCCATGATCATTGCAGCATTCTTCACAATAGCCAAACTACAAAAGCAACCTAGATATACTCAATTTTTGGTTTTCAATTATGCCTAATGAAATTAGGAAATATTAACTAAAAACAAGCAAATAATAAAACATACAGATGCTTCACCTGATCTAACAAATTTTCAAGACACATACTATTTTTTTTATAGATAAGATGAAGGAGAATGAAAAGATAGAAAAATTTGCCCACATCCTCTAGTTGGAGGCAAAATTCAAACCCAAATCTGCCTGCTCCTATTCTATGAATTAGACCTCTCTTTTCCAAGCTGTTGCCTCTAACTCCTCCCTCAGGGACATAATCCTCCAGACTTTAGGGGCCCACCATTCTTAGAGTAAGAATGGGCATTTGGTCCAGAGAACATGGGAGATGCTTCCCCCACCCAAAACCCCAGCATCAGGGCCAAGAGACACATATTGGAACACTTACTACATGTTAGGTACTTTGCCTACACAACTGTAGTGTATGATACAGCAGCCCAGATAGGGAAACCCCATTGTTATCTCCATTTCATATCTGAGAATAATGAAACTAAGAGAGCATAAGTGATTTTCCCCAGGTCACACACTTAGTAAATAGCAGAATCTGTGGCTACATCCACACATTCCATTGTAATTCTAGTACCAGGACAAATATGCTCAAAACAAAATAAACTTGCACCCCACCACTAACCGAGGCTTTGTGCAAATTCCTATGACCTACCTCCAGAGGTTAGTTTTAATTAATTTATTTGAAAAGCAGAGTGACAAAGAGAGGGGGAGGATATATATATATATATATATATATATATATATATATATATAGGGAGAGAGAGAGAGAGAGACAGACAGAGAGACAGAGAGACAGAGAGAAACAGAGAGAGAGAGAGAGAGATCTTGCACCCTCTGATTCACTCCCCAGATGGCTACAAGAGCCAAAGCCAGAAGATAGGAATTCCTTCTAGGTCTCCCACAGGGCCAAAATACTTGGGTCATGTTCCACTGCTTATTCAAGTGCATTATCAGAAACTGGATCAGAAGTAGAGAAGCTGGGACCTGAACCAACACTCCGAGATGGGATGCTGGCATCGTAAGCAGGGGCTTAACCCACTGCACCTCTGGCCTCCAAAGGTTTTGATTCACAAGGACAGAGCAAAGCCCAGAAAGCTGGGCATTAAAGCGCTGGGTCCCTGCCACATTCATTAACTGTGCGCTCCCTGGGTCCTGCGAGTGCCACTCTCTGGGCAGGTTAGGAAAAGCCACCTCCAGAGAAAGAGTGAGCTAAGCCCATTTTTATTTTCTCTGGGAATAATGGCCTTTGGAGTCCCTTGTCTGTGTATGACACATTGTGCCATTGGGGGTCAAGAAACAGCGTGACTATCTCTTGTGGAATGAATCTGTCCTGGAAGCAGATGTCTCAGGAACTAGGGCCAGGAGCCTCTGGCCTCTAAGGAAGTGGCAAGGCTACTTTTCCTACTCAGATTGAAGGGCCAGTGAGACAGGGTAGCCACAGGCCGACGGAGTAAAGCTAGAAGAGAGGGTGGAAGGAAATAGCTTTCCCTCGGGCTGGGGTGCACTGCCGGCCTGGATGCAACAGGCCCTGTTTATTTGGCAAGTACTGCTCATAAACAACCCCGTGTGCTCTCTCTCGCACTGAAGAATTCCTGACATGGATTGCGGAGCATCCACATCCTTCCTGTGTGAAGGACAGATTTCTTGTGGAAGGAGAGCCTGCCTCGGCGCTCAGCTGCCAGGTTGGCATTGGAGTAGTGGAATCTCGTAAGCCATACCTCGCCCAAAGGGATGCCGGCCACGTCGTGCCTTCCACTGGGTCTGCTGTTTCCAGCAAAACAAGCTCATGTGTGGTTCACTGCTTTCCCTGGCACGTCCGGGAGCAGGAAGAAGGTGCCCTCCTGCCGGCCTCCCCAGCTTTGCTCTCTTCCCTTCTCAGGGGAGTCGCAACTTACTGAACCTGATAGCTGGCTGTGGGGGAGACCAGGACTATTCTCCGGAAGCAGAAGGCTCAGAAAGATAGAATGGGTGTTGGTGCAGTGAGTAGTCATCAGACCCTAGACCGCTGAAACCTTGTGAAGACACTTTAGATCTGCAGAAAATTCTACACTGACACATGCTTTTTGTTGAACTATTTATTTCCAGTTGTTGGTGAATTCCAGCTCTGTGCAACTGTGCTGTCTAGAACCAAAGAGGAAGACAGGGCTGCTGCTGGCTAGGAGCCCACTGGTAGGAGTACCTGGGTTCAGCCGCTGGGTTTGGCTCCTGATTTCTGCTTCCTTCTAATGCACACCCTGAAGGAGAGCAGTGATGGCTCAAGTAGTTAGGTCTTTACCACCCACATGGCAGTGAGCTTTGTACCTCCTGGCCTGGCCCTAGCCATTGTGGACATTTGGGAAGTGAACCAGCAGTTTCTCTCTCTCCCCACCACCCCCTCTCCCTAAATAAATGCATAGAATTTTTTTAAAAGGCTAGATCTGAAAAACCACGATAACTTCAAGGTGACTACAGGGTAGCATTTGATGCACTATGAAAGGTTTTAATATTAACTCTTCAAAGTAAAATCTACATCACACTGAGCCCAGTGGGGAGTCATTGAGATATTTTTAAAAGGGGAAGTTGTTGGGGGGGAAGCCTTTGTAATCCATAAGCTCTACTTTGGAAATTTTATATTCATTAAATTTAAAAAAAAAAAGGAACATCATGAAGACAATGGTTTTCAGCAAGGATGAATGAGGGGCTGGGAGTCCATTGAGAAGGTTTTGCAGTGTCTGCAGGTGAAGATCATGAACAGAACAGCCATGTGGTGTCAATGAAGACAGCTGGTGATTGTGACTTACTTAAGAGTTACATTTTTTTAAAAAATCCTTCATATATACCTCAGCCTTTCCAAGATGGTATAGCAGGTAGAATAATGGCTCCTCAAAGAGGGCCACACCCTCACGGCTGGAATCCTTTAGTGTGTAGTTTTATGGGGCCAAAGAGGCCTTGGCAGTATGTAAGGACCCTGAAACGAGGAGACTATCCTGGATTTCCGGGTTGGCCCGATCAGTCACAGGTGTGCTTCTGAGGGAAGGAGGGACACAGCAGAGAGTCCCAGAGAGAAAGCATTGAAGACCCTTCGCTACGGGCTTCGAAGGGACTACAGAAGGGCCAGGAATCAAGGACGCCAGGAGCTTCTGGAAGTGGGAAAAGGCAAAGGAACATTCTTCCCTGGGGCCCCAAGCACACTGCCCGGCCAACACATTTTTGACTTCTGACCTCCAGAACTGGAAGATAACAATTTTTGTTGTTTTAAGCCACTAAGTTTGTAGTAATTTGCTACAACAAGTGTATGAAATGAATACATATGGGGACGCTAAGTCCTTAAAAGGTGTAGAGTAATTATGTGTTTAATTCATGCATGAATGAGGCTCAGAGAGCAGCGGACTTTCCCTACCAGGGTGGGCAACGTCTGGCCCATGGGCCGTATGAGGCCCAGGAAATCATGTGGTCTGACCCTGCCAAGGTAACCACAGGGACTCAAAAGCCAATAAATTTCTAGCAGGCTATTTCTTAAGCTGATCATTTTGTATGGCCATGAACAGTGTTGTCAATCTCCGAAGGTTCTTGGCAGGATAAAGGCCCTCCCTCCCTGCAAGTGGCAAGGCTTCCAAGCTCTCAAACCCAAAACTGAAAGCTTAAGGGGGCCCTTAACTATGACTGTAACTCAGGGTGTGGGGCCAGGGGGACAGAAGGGAGACTGACTTTTCACTGCAACTGGTATTCATTAACCACGTGCTGTGATTGTTATACCTAAATATTGCCTATTTAAGAAAAATTATTTACCCTTGACTTCAACTCCAGGTAAGACAAGTATATATATCAAAATGAAAAAGAAAGTAATCAATTACCTAATTGTCATATTCTGAAAGGAGATAGTGTCACAATTCAGTATTTCTGAATATGTTCAGTTAAATCTGAATTCTAATGTCTATCTGCTCAAGCTACCACCCACCTGCTTTCATGCCCCCCCCCCGTCAAATGCTTCACCTCTAAAAGCAGTTCTTATCTATACTAGCCTGCCCCCTTTTAACCCCATGGAATTCTACATGTGCTCTGCTATAACAAAGTACTAAACTGCTCATCTCAACAGGGAAATGGTATCACCTTTGGATGGGACATGGCTTTTATAGTCAGGAGCTGTGTTTAAATTCTACCTACAACTGCAGGATGATTGAGACAAACTTACACAAACTCTCCAGGTCTCAGTATCGCCTGGCTGTGGAATAGGCATCATTATAGATAACAAAGGCTATTTGTTTACTTGTTTGTTTTCTAAAAGAATTCAATGAAATCAAATGTGTAAAGCAGTGAGCACTGTATCTGGTACTCAATAAACATGAGTTCAATTTCCCTCTGTGGCCTCCATATCCATCCCTTTTCTACAGAAGCCAACACCCTCATCTCAGGCTTTCTCCTCCTCAAAATTTCTACAGAGTATGACAACTTTGATATCTGTTTCTTATCTCCCCACTTCCCTCTCTAGCATTTTTTTTTCCTTTTATTTACTATACGATACAAAAAGCATAGACGTTATCCCAACCTTGTAGATGGAAGATGACTTAATCAGACAGCTGCGTTCATGGGAGAATTGTGGGGCCATTGATAAGCACCATTTTAAATGCAGAATTCCAAATACACTGTGTTTCAAGCAATATACATGGTAGCTGTGTGTCAGCTGTGTTACACAGCTCTCACCACAAAGATGCTCTGTGGCAAACTACCCCTAAATGCTGGGCCTTCCAGCATTTTATTTTATTCCCACAGATTTCCATGTCACCCAAGTTCAGATCATTTGGAACTGGCCATCTTGGATGATTCTGTTTGAAGTTACACAACAACTGGGTTTGCAACCACCCTCTTTCTGTGGCCTAGCCTGAAAGGGAAAATGTTACCATAGGTATATTCTCAGATGATGGCAGAAGCCTAGCAGACAAGACCAACCACATCTGCACAATGTCCAATAGCCTACTCTTGGCCAAAGCAAGTCACATGGCCGATCCCAACATCCAGGGGATATGGAAGTACACTCTACCCACAGTGAGACGATCACAAGAGTGTGGCTGAACACTACTACTAGGGAGAGTGAAACATTGGGAACAATAATTTTTTTTAAAAAATTGACATAATGTTTGTACATATTTATAGGATAGACTATGGTAATCCAATTCATGTGCATGATATGGAATGATCAAATCAGGGTAATTAGTATTTCCATCTGTTCAAACATTATCATTTCTGTGTGTTGGAGTCCTCCAAGTTATATTAGTTATTTACATCTTTAAAAGTATGTAATTATTTATTTATTTATTTGAAAGGCAGAGTTACAGAGAGAGGGAGAGACACGGGAGGGGAGACACACACACACACACGGAAAGATCTTCTACCTGCTAGTTCACTCCCCAGATGCCCATGACAACTGGGGCTGGGCCAAGCTGAAGCCAGGAGCCAAAACTCCACCCTAGTCTCCCACATGGGTGGCATGGGTGGCATGGACCCAGTTACTTTGGTGGGGAGCTGAATTGGAAGCAGAGTGGCAGGGACCCAACCTAGCACTCAGATATGGGATGTGGGTGCCCCAAGTGGTAGCTTAACCCACTGCACCACAATGCAAACCTTAGTTATTTTCAAGTATCTAAGTACAACCTACTGCATTATCAATATGCCCAGGTTCAATAATAAAAGCAACCTCCCATTCTTATTCAGCCCAAACCCACACCAGTGGTCATATAAGCCATGAAGACTATGATCTACATTTTTTTTCTTTTTTTTTCTTTTTTTTATTTAGTAAATGTAAATTTACAAGAAACAACTTTTGCATTGTTGTGGCTTTTTCCCCATAACCTCCCTCCCACCCACAGCCATCCCATCTCCCACTGCCTCTCCCATCCCACTCTTCATCAAGATTCATTTTCAATTATCTTTATATACTGATAAACTTAGTATATACTAAGCAAAGATTTCAACAGACTGCACCCACACAACTGCACAAGATGTAGAGTACTGTTCGACTAGTAGTTTTACCATTAATTCTCACAGTACAACACATTAAGGACAGAGATCCTACGTGGGGAGCAGGTGCACAGTGACTCTCATTGTTGATTTAACAATTGACACTCTCATTTATGACATCAGTAATCACCCAAGGCTCTTGCCATGAGCTGTCAAGGCTATGGAAGCCTCCTGAGTTCACCAACTCTGAACTTCTTTAGTCAAGGCCATATCACAGTGGAGGTTCCTTCCTCCCTTCTGAGAAAGGTGCCTCCTTCTTTGATGGCCTGTTCTTTCTGCTGGGATTTCATTCACTGAGATCTTTCATTCAGGTCATTTTTGCCACAGTATCTTGGCTTTCCATGCCTGTGAGACTCTATGATCTACATTTGTAATCGGGATTCCAACCTGGTAACCTGGATGCTGATTTCTGGGGGTTATTAACCCCCAGAAATTGGAAGTAAGCATTAATAAATGCATGGGTGCATACATTTTCTTCTAAGACAGTCCAAAACTTTTACCACATTCTCAACAAGCATTTCGGAACTACTTTTCCAAGTAGCTCTCACATTCTCACAAACCAAGAGCAGTTCTGTATTCTGCAGCAAGGGGGTTGTTGTGCTGAGCTCTGAACCTACACATTTCAATGGTCTAAAACAAATTGTGCCACAATTTCCCTCCCCAAAGGCTTCAGTTAGAGCATTTCAGTCTACGTGCCACCTGTCCAGACCAGTCTTCTCTGATCGCTTTAATGGATATAGCTCTGCTCATCCCCAGTTCCTTCCCCATCCAATCACCCATTTTACTTCCTAGGGCTTATCCAATTTATATTTTAATTACATGTTTTATTTTAGTATAGTTTAGTTTTAGTTTTATTCTAGAGACAGGGAAAGAGATCTCCTATCTGTTAATTCACAACAGCCAGGGTGGGGGCAGGCCAAAGCCAGAGCCTAGAACTCAATGCGGGCCTGTCTTTCAGGTGGTAGAGAATCAAGCACTTGAACCATCATCTGTTGACCTCCACAGTACACATTACCAGGGAGCAAGATTGGAAGCAGAGTCGCTGGGATTTGAACCAGGCACTCCAATATGAAATTTGTTGTCCCAAGTAGCAATTTAACAACTGCACTAAATGCCCTCCCCTAGTTATGTGGATTTTTTGGCCCTTCCCATTGGAATGGAATCTCCATGTCCTAGTCTTTCTTGTCCCCAATCTTAACATGGTATCTCACATACAGTAGAAGCCTAAAACTATGTTTAATTTATGAGATGAATGAAGGAGTAAGTGATTAAAGGCATTATTGAGAAATGACAAATATAGCTGATGACCTTTTGTGGAGTTCATGGATCTTGGAGAATGTTCTCCCCAGAGTGATTTGGGTGAATTTTTTAAAGTGCGCTTTAAATGCACATTATTGGTAGATGGAACAGAAGAGAATTAAGGTAGTTCAACCATCTGTGTTTTGTAGCTCCCTTGGATGATGAGTGATTGGCTTCCAATGAAAAGGCATTTCTTCACCTGGTGATGAAGACAGCCATAGTTTGCAATCATGGTGAGAAGTAATTCCTGTATTACTCACCTGCTGCAGGGCTCCTGACAGTGCAAGGGCCTTCCATGGGGTGGGCACTCAGCCAAAGCCACATGTGTTGTAATCTGTCAACATGCAAACAGGTTCAGGCAGCAAAAGGATCTGCCGTGGGTGCCCCTGGCCCATAGCTGGGGCCAGGTTGCACTCACCATGCTAGGAGATAAAGGTCTGGAAGGCCAGAGACACATGTCCTCACAAGTCTCTGCTCTCCGTGTTGGACAGGGAATTACCTGTAAAACCATAACCAGAGGTTGCCTTGGATATTTGAGGCACTGAAAGCTGCACTCACAGGCCCAGCCTTCCATCTGGAGTAGGTTGCTTAATCTCTTTGTAAGCCTTGGTTTTTAAGTGGGGATAATAATGCCCTCATCATTATGAGGATTAACTAGGATAACATATGTAAAACATCAATACAGTGCTGGCACTGAGTCAGCCTTCAATAAACTTCACTTTCTGCTCTTTCCAACATTATCCTGGTCCCCTAGTCTCCTCTGTGTTTGAGAATTGCTTATCCTCACCTTTACCAGTTATCCTACCCCAACCATTCATCCTGCTATTCAACCACTCAAAGAACCTGGACCCAGTTATCAGGGCTGAGAGTGCATCTCTGAACTCGCACAAATATTCAAGTAAGTTAGTCTACTTACCAATTACCAAGAAGCATCTTTTCACTTACTACATAGCATTGATCTCATTTGATATATATGTTAAGAACCACCATCCTTATTTCTAAATTCTACTAGTATTACCTGACTTCTTTCTAAATCATCTGTTTAATAAATATTATCTTTATTTATCAGCTATTGGCTATGTCCTCTGCCATGTCCTAAGATACACAGAAAATCCACGGTTCCTATCCCCAAGAAACTGGTCATCAATGGGGAAACAGCTCAGGAAATAGACAATTATACTACAAATAAGGAAATATTGTCAAGGAAATAAATACTAAGTCTTTTAGATACTTACATCACCCTTCTAAAGTTTATTTACTAGTTTTCTTTTTTTTTAATTTTAGAGGGAGATAGAGGAGGTTATAGAGAGAGAGAAAGAAAGAAAGAAAGTGTCGTCATCTGCTAATTCACTCCCCAAATGACAACAGTAGCACTAGCTAGGGGCCAGAGCCAGGAGCCAGGAACTCAATTCAGGTCTCTGGAGTCAGGAGAGGAGCTGGGACTTGAACACAGGCAGACTGCAATGGGATGCAGATCTCTCAAGCAGTGTCTTAACTGCTAAGCAAACACCCACCCCTAAAGCTTCTATTTTGAATAATAAAATATTTGAGATACCTTTCAGCATAGAAAGCCCAGGTTCTGCTTACTATGACATTTGCACATTTAATCTTTAACCAACACTCCTCATCACCATCCTCACACACACATGGACATGCACTGAAGTTTTTTATAGTCCACTTTCTGGATTTGTTCTTCTTCACCAGGGGCAATTTTAGCACCCAGGAGCCATTGGATGGCTGGAGACGCTGGAAAGTGTCACAACTTGGGGTGGGGGTGCTACTGGCATCATGGTAGTACCCTGGGATGCTGATACATATCTTAACATCACCACAAGAGTTTTCCAGCTCAAAATGTCAACTTTGCCAACATTAGGAAACCTCTCCTAGGTGCAGAGAATTACACATGTGTGTGCACACATCCATCACAAGGTTGGACCCAGAATCATTGTGTTCAGTCAACCCTCTAAATTCTGTGCATGAAGGACTAGGTACCTGGCCTCAATCTTATTGAGAAATCCTGATCTTTCAACAGTTTTTTTTTTTAGCTTATGTCATTGGTTTTATTTTTTTTAACTTTTATTTAATGAATATAAATTTCCAAAGTACAGCTTATGGATTACAATGGCTTCCCCCCCCCCCATAACTTCCCTCCTACCCACAACCCTCCCCTTTCCCGCTCCCTCTCCCCTTCCATTCACATCAAGATTCATTTTCAATTCTCTTTATATACAGAAGATCAGTTTAGTATATAGTAAGTAAAGATTTCAACAGTTTTAACAAATCTTTACTGGACAACCTCTTGAGAGGCTAACACTTTCCTATCCATTCTCTCGTGGAGGGAGCATTGCGAAATCCTATTTTCCCAATGAGGAAGCTGAGACTCAGAGAAGTCAAGTCACTTGCCAAAGTTACGCAGCTAGAAATTGCAGTGTCAGGGTTCAAGCACAAGTTTTTCACTGACTGTGCTCGGATGTCTGTCTTCTGGTCACCGACATTTCATCTTCTTGGGAGTAGTTTTGTCTTAAATTAGTGTTCCCCCTCTGGAGAGCCCGAAGACAACTTGCTGCGTGATGACAGTGCTCCAAAGAGCCCTCACTCAGCTTCCCTGTACTAACATAGAGGCGCAGAAACACCCCTTGCTGCCTCTGCAGGAGCTCTTGGCTCTCTCTATGTCAGTCTCCTCTTTGTACTGTCACTTGCAGAGTTTTGAGCAGTTCCAGTTTAGTTTCCTAACCCATGTGTCCATTATTCTGGCATCATCTGCAGACCTCCTAGAAGCAGGAGGGAAGGAGATTTTCCTGGGATGGTAAACGCAGGGGAGTCCCTCACCCCAGCTCCACAACACAGAAGCAATCCCCTTGGTTTGACCATAGGATGGCTCCACTATAATGAGAGTGATATCAAAGATCTGCCTGCCACAGGGAGCCATTAAGGCTCCCAATCCCACTGAGAAGTCTTTAACCCTTTCTCACCTGCCATGTGCAAGTTACACAGGCAAATACAAAGTCCATACAGTACAGCAGTTAATCTTTTAGGTTTATCTTTAAAATAAGTGAATATACAATAAGGGAAGAGCACACCCATCCACACAAATTAACTGAAAGTGCTGCTATTCTTAGGGTGCCTGCATTTCAGCACACAAGCTTTGCATTTAGTTCATCCATTCATTCAACACGTGCTTCTGTGAAGCTGTGTGCCTAATGCTAGATGCTAGAGAAAGAAGCAGGCACAAAGACAGACAGCTGACAGTCCAGGGGCAGAACTGTGTTTGGGTCATCTTTTTAATGCATGATTATGAAAAAGTAAGTGATTTCAGAAAGCAGTATGAGGTCTCTGAGATCATTCGTCATGGGTCCCTCACTGTATCTGGCAAGCGTTGGGCAGGGAACTCTTCCCTAAGGAAAAAAATCAAGGGGCCCAAGCCCAGCACGATTCTCAAATGTGAGGGTGAGCATGAGCTGAAGCAGTGCACAGAGCAGCATTCTAGTCAGGGGAGCCCTCCAGAGGGCTGTGCCCTGACACCTTTGCCAAGGGAGCAGTGGCATAGAGCCGGGCTCTTCACACATTGCGCTTGCTTATTTGCCAAAAGAACTAGGAAAAGTTCTTCAGTCCAAGGGAATCACTTCTGGCATATGGCAGATGTCAAAACTGCCAAACGCAATAGTAAAACACTCTTCGAAACTAGTCAATAGTAACCATAGTGATTTCACCCTCCATCATCCGTTAAAAGATGAACAAACTCTTTTCTAACAAATATTCTATCTCCCCGAAGAATTTTAAGCACATGTAATGATGTATTTTGGTGTTTGAGAATTGTTTCTCTCTCATATTTATCTGCTACAAAAATATGCACATAAATTAACCTTAAATTTTGTTTGTCATTCTTGGTACTATATGGTTCTTTTTTAAAAAAAAATTATTTATTTGAAAGTCAGAGTTACACAGAGAGAGAAGGAGAGGCAGAGAGAGGGAGAGAGGTCTTCCATCCACTGGTTCACTCCCCAGTTGGCCACAATGGACAGAGCTACACAGATCCGAAGCCAGGAGCCTGGAGCTTCCGGCTCTTCCCATGTGGGTACAGGGGTCAAGGACTTGGGCCATCTTCTACTGCTTTCCCAGGCTACAGCAGAGAGCTGGATAGAAGTGGAGTGGTTTTACCAGCTATGCCACAGCACCTGCCCCTATATGGTTCTAAGTATTAAGAGGAATTTCTGGAGTTGGCATTGGGGAGTAAGGGGTTAAGCTGCCACCTGCAATGCCAACATCCCATATGGGCACCAATTCAGGTCCCAGCTGCCCCACTTCTGGTCAGCTCCCTGCTAATGGCCTGGGAAAAGCAATGGAAAGTGGCCCAAGTGCTTGGGCCCCTGATCTCATGTGGGAGACCTGGAAGAGGCTCCTGGCTTAGGCCTAGCCCAGAGCTGGTTGTATTGGGCATTTATAGAGTGAACCAGAGAATGAAAGATCTCCCTCTCCCTCTCTTTCTGTAATTGTCTTTCCAAAAAATAGAATAAATCTTTTTTTTAAAAGAAGGAATTTTTTTCTACATAGAAATATCATTGTTATTATTACTAAGCCATGGATTAAAATTAGATAGATGCATGACACACTTTGATAAATATTTATTAAGCAGAAATAATCCAATTGTGTTGTAAATGTGTCTCTTAGTGGAATGGATCCATGAGATTGGTTATGTTTCTGAGGATGATTTGGACTAATTACATTAAAAGGGGTTCAGTATTGATTTTATTTCTTTTATTGTTTACTTGTTTTTATAGACATTGAATGCTTAGAAAATGTGTTCACAAAAATAGGTACATGGAAATTGAAGCTTCTGTTGTAACCATTGTAACTCAAATAATTATCACAAATGAGTTATGTAATAAAATTGGAAATGATGTAACATCAAAAACGTGTTTAATATTTTGAATTGCCCCATTATTGGTGCTGTGGAAGCTTTCACATTAGTACAACACACAGTTATGGGATTCCCAATGGATAAAGGTACGTTCTTTTCTTTTTTTCCTGGGAAATGGGAGATTATTAAATAAAAAAAGGAGAAACTCAAGGAAATGTTTCAGTCCAATTTTGGAAAAGAGCTTGAGTGGAAGTTAACAATGCATACAATTTTCCTTTTTTGTATCTCTTGGAGAATATTCACAAATCGTCCTGGGACGTGTGCACTAGTTCAAAGACAACTGACTTTGAGACTCCCTTTAGTAAACTCCAGGACTGAAACTGACAGTGTTCTTGGATTCAGTTCTGAATGCTGCTCTCCCAATATTGTGAAAACCCTTTGCCCTCCCTGGGGTTGAAAGACCCGCTCTGGGTTCTTCAGACTGTGTACACCTAGCAGGGAATGGAGAGGACCAGCTGATCCGAGGGGTGAAGGGATGCTTAACCCAAAACCTTGACATCTGAGCAGGGCTATAAAAATGAGTACAAGCCAACTGGACCAGGAGAGGAAGTGAGGTGGTGCATTTCAGGCAGAAAGACTGAAGTAGGTAAGAAAGAACTGAAGAAGCGCAGGGTGTGCAGGGCTCTGTAAGTTGCAGGAAGGAGGATGTGTTTTATTATGAGCTCTGCAGGGAAGCCACTGGGTGGCTTTAAAGGATACAATGCATGGTCAGATCTGTGCTCCTGTGAGGTCGCTCTGGGAAGTGCTGACAACCAAACCTCAGAAAGAGGCCTGAATCCAGAGGTGAGGTGGACCATTCAGTCTAGAGGAGACTGGAACTATCTTCTCCTTCTTCATAGACAATGAACCGTGCTTTGTGCAACTTTTTGGCAGCCCCTTAGCACCGAGCTGCAGCCACTGACCTCTCCTCCCCTCTCAGTGCTATTAAGTCACTTCTCGCAAGCCCCGTGATCAACATTCGGCCTTCTGATCCCACAGTTACGATTCTTGAACCCTGAGTGAATTCCAAGTCTTTAGAAGCCAGATGAGAGGAGCCCCCCTCTCCCTCCCCTTGCACTCCGGCTGCCACCTGCAGCCAGTACTTGCAGTTCCTTTCCACCGAATCCCAAAGCCCACTGCCACCTCCTGCTGCTGCCAGCCTGTGCATGGGTATTAGAGCAAACCATATAACATTTGTATAAGCTATGAAACATTTATAAAGTAAAATTAAGATTCTGAAAGGACTTAAAACCTCCATCACTATTTCTTCCTCTGTGTGTGTGTGTGTGTGTGTGACTATTCATAACTTTATGTAAAGATATGGGCCAGATGTGACTGTCTACTGAATAAGAGGTAGATAAAGCATAGAATGATCAAATCCCTTTGCATATCCAGTGACAATCCAGAGCTCTGCAAAAACGCCATGCCTTCCCTAGAGATGCCTCTAGCCTCTTTCAGGATCTGGTCTCCCATATCAGCAGAGCAATTCAGTGTTTTGGGAAGATGGAGGAATTTACATCACAGCAACACAATTAGCTTAGAGTTTGAATTGACCCAGTTTCTAAAGGTTACTAGAACTAATGTTCTAAAACTTGAACACCCTTCATTCCCTCTTCTACTTTCAAGTTATCCTCTCTAGCCACCTCCAGCACAAACAAATTTTGTCCAAGCTTTAATGGTTTAGACTGATAATCTCTGTGTATTAAAATGTCATTTAAAACATGAAAAGCCAGTGAATCAACTTTATGGGAAAATCAAATTGGATCATTTAGGCTCTTTATATGATTAAGAACCAAATTTTATTCAACTTGGCACACAACAGCAGCCAGTTCATGATAAACACTTCCTAAATAGTTGCTAATGGATATAGTAACCAGCACATAGTAGGTACTCTACAAATGGTGGTTCTTCTCATGTCTCCTGAAGTGTATAATAAGGCATTATATGAGTATGTATAGCATGGTATAGGACTAATCTTACAAAACTCATTACAAATATTCATTGGTGTTCATGGTCCCCATAAAACATTGAGTATGTCTTTGCATTTTTTGAAGCTCAACCATGTGGGACAGCATTCTAACACTCCCACTTTGCTGTCTGATTTCTTAGAAGTTGCACATATTATACCTATATGTACTTGTTTATACCCAACCCAAATTCTAGCTAAATGATTCAGGATAATCCTTCTCCATTTTTTTTTCACAAGCTTGTGGCCAATTAAGATGAGGTGACTGAACTGAGGAAGTAAAAATGTCACTGAAGAAAACCACTCTAGTTTCTAAATGCATTGAATTTCCTTGAGTTACAGTAAAAAGAGACAAAAACACATCCCAGAAACTGCTACATAGCACATTTCTACATTGGAGCCCTCCACCTCAGGAAAGTCATAGGACACATGTGGTGCAGTTCCAAGAAAAGGCAACACCATACAAAGGGTCCCCTGGGCCATTATCATATGGCCTCTTCTTGTTCTGCAGCTGAATAATGGAGTTTATTCTACTGTCTTCTAGAAATGCATTTGGTTCTTGAACAGAAAATGTCTGTTTGGCAGGAAATATCTGTACCAACTAGTTGATGTCTGATCTTGGAAAGAAATGGGAATCATTGTCAATTCCCTATCTTCATGTCCAGTATCCATCTAGACCTTTCTCACTGTCCAAAGAGTGCTACTGAAACTTAGACCTGCATTTCAGACTCATTGGATGTAGGTTTCCTGGCCCTCTAGCTCTATGAACCAGTATACAAGAACACAAGTTGGGTAAAGTGTATCCTGTTTCAAGCATAGGTTCCACTATTTTCCAGGAAAGTCTAGAATGTTTCACATATCAGTGATCCAAGTTTAAAAAGATAAATAAAGCAAAGCTCTATTCTTGAGTTCTGTCCAGTTTAGTGGAAGAGGACAGGATGTGGGAAAATATTTTACAAAATACTGTGATAAGAACATTTTTAAGGGAGACATACATTTGGATTAATTTCATTTGTGGTATTAAGGAGGGCTATTCAGAGATGAAAATGGCTTAAGGGACTGGTGCTGTAGTAGGCTAATCTGCAGTACCAGCATCCCACATGGGCACTGATCCGCATCCCAGCTGCTCCTCTTCAGATCCAGCACTCTGCTTATGGTCTAGGAAAACATTAGAAGATGACCCAAGTATTTGGGCCCCTGTACCCACGTGGGAAATTCAGAGGACACTCCTGGCTCCTGGCTTCAGATTTGCTCAACTCTGGCCATTGAGGCCATTTAGGGAGTGAACCAGCAGATGGAAGACCTTCTCTCTCTGTCTCCCTCTCTTGTCTGTAACTCTACCTCTCAAATAAATAAAATGTTTTTTAAAAAGAAAGAAAATGATCTAACTGGTTTTGAAGTATGAACAGGTGTTTAAGTTAAGGCTGACAGTACTATTCTACAGGAACAAAAATCCAAATGGATAAACACAATGAAATCTTATTTCTGACTTATGCAAAGTCCGATTCAGATGTTTCTAGTCAGGTAGTTCTGCTGAGTGTCTCTTTTTTGCACAGGGAACATCCCAGAACACATGAATTGAATGACTCTACTGCTCCCTGGGACCTCATCATTCTTCTTCTAGTCTCCAATGGATCTGCATTACACAGAGGATGATGCCGAATGTAGAGGATCTCTCAAGAGGTCTCAAGGATTATCCAAGAATTGTCTTATCTCACTGCTTTCCACATGGTACTAGCCAAGAAGAGTAGAGCTGATAGTATTGATTGTGCCACAGTGCGATTTACCAAGGAACGAGGAAAAGACATTTCATGAAAAACGGGTGGGGATGTAGATTTAGAGATAGAAAGAGAATGTTTCCTCAATAAGAACACCAGAAAGGACAAAATCTTTCCTTTTTAAAATAAGCATATTTTAATTCATTCTTCCACAAACTTCCAACAGTTTTTGAAAAGCAGAAAGACAGAAAGAGAGAGCATTTCAATCTCTTGGTCCACTCTGCAAATTCAACCAATGGGGCTGGGTAGAAGCTAAAGTCTGGAATCAGGAACTCAATCTAGTTCTCCCATATGATGGCAGGAACTCAAATAATTGAGCCATCACTGCTTCCTCCCATGGTCCAATTAGCAGGAAGTTACAACCCAGAGCAAGATCAGGGTGTCAAATCCTGTACTCCAATACGGGGCACAGGCATCTTAACTACCAAGCCAAGTGCCCATCCCAGAGCAGGGCATTTCAGGAAAATACACTTGAAAATAATACAGGAAAACTAATGACAGAGCAGAGATTTTGCATAAGAGAATTAGAAATAGGGAAGTGGAAATTTGGTCTAGGATTCAGTTAAGATACAAGCTGGAATATCCCACTGGGGCCAGTTATTTCCCAAAAAGTATATACACTTGACCTCCTTTCCCTGCAAAGAGACAAGTCTCCAGAGAAGCTCTCAAAAGAATGATGCGATCCATTTTAAAGCATAAGCTTCTCTTCCTTTTCCAGACAGACTTCTATGCCAGATACCTAAAGACCCCCAAGTAAGTCCAGAACTAACTCCTTAGTACAGGAGTTCTACCACCTCCCCAAACCACGTGCAAACTCCCAATCTACTGCTTAAAGTACATAGACCATGAGTGAAGGCTACCAGTAGGATCCAAACAGATACTAGATGTCGTGTTCAGAGAAAGGTACTTTTGAGGCAAGTAGAGGAATAATCTGAGAAATAGATCAAGGAGGCCTCCTTAAAGGATGATAAGACCATGACAACTACAACCGGGTGCCTACACTCTGCCTTCTTACGCATCTCTGTAAATTTGGTGGTCTGATATGTTGGCTGACTCTAGCTCTCAGCCAATCAAAAGACATGTATGGTTTTTCTATATCTAAATAAGTACTGACTTTGATATCTTTTGATAATCTATAAGCTTATTACAAACAACAAAATTCCTTGTGATAAGCAAAAGTACAAAAATTATCTCAAATCTCACCACTCAAAAATAAATGAGAAAACATTTTCCCAGATATCCCTTTATACACAAAGATGAAAGGAAGGTAAAGAAGGTTAAAGGGAGAGTGAGAAAGAGGGAGGGAGGAAGTCAGGGAAGGAGAAAGGGAAATTGAGAGGAAGGGCAGGAAATGTATTACCACGGAACCACACTTTTCATTATTTTTTTAAGATTTATTTTATTTATTTGCAAGACAGAGTTACATAGAAAGTAGAGACAGAGACAGAGACAGAGACAGAGAGAGAGAGAGAGAGAGAGAGAGAGGTCTTCCATCTACTGGTTCACTTCTCAGATGGTCACAATGGCCCTAGCTGAGCTGATCCAAAGCCAGAAGCCAGGAGCTTCCTCCAGGTCTCCAATGTGATCACAGGGGCCCAAGGACTTGGGCCACCTTCTAATGCTTTCCTAGGCTATAGCAGAGAGCTGGATTGGAAGTGGAGCAACCAGGGCTCAAACTGGTGCCCATATGGGATGCTGGCACTGCAGGCTGGGGCTTTAACCCACTGCACCACAGTGCCAGCCCTGGAACCACAGTTTTCATATTAACATAGTACTTTTATACTTTAAAAAATCATGGGGAGAGGCTGGCATTGTGGTGTATAAGGTTAAGTGACCACCTATAGTATTGGCATCCCATATGGGCACTGGTTTGAGTCCCAGCTACTCCACTTTTGATCAAACTGATCCAACATCCTGTTAACATTCCTGGGAAAGAAGTGGAAGATGGCCCAAGTTCTTGGGCCCATGCACCCACGTGGGAGATCCAGAAGTTCCTGGCTCCTGGTTTCAGCCTGGCCCAGCCCTGATCATTGTGGCCATTTGTGGCCATCAGTGAATGGAAGACCTCTCTCTCTGTCTTTCCCTCTCTAACTCTTCCTCTCAAATAAATAAAAAATCTTACAAACAACGAGTGGGCAGCCGTCCCAGCTGATGGAGCTAACTGTCCACACGGACATCCCTGCACCATAAGCATGGGTCTGTCCTGTGTCGTGTGCAGACTGCAACTGCTGAGACAGTGAGGATATTTCCTTCACAGAGAACAACATCTTTGCAGGTAGTGGACTTGGGCGGATGTTTACAGCCTGCTACATCCTTTGGGTAATCTCATGGATATGTTTTCAAGACTTCTCATGCAGGAATGTTAACTCCCAGTGTCTGTGAATGTCTGCCAGCAGTGACTTCTTTGTGCCCTAACAAATGTCATAGGGACTTAGACCGTTTAGCACAAAGATTTCCAGAGAAAGAAACAGAACTGCTGAGGGTTTGGGTCAACTTCCTGCTGGGAGATGAGTCCTCACCTAGGAACACAGAGTGGAAAGATCTGGTTTTCTTTGTCTGTTTGATTGAAATATTGAGCTCAAAGCTAAACGTCCAGGAGAGGTTAAGACCCAATGTGCATCCTGGAGAAAGGTCTACGTGAGGGAGAACTGTGCTTTCCATGTTTAAATAACACTGCTTAGCGTGGTAACATGAGGTCAAATGGTGATCCACTTACAGTATTCATGCAATTATACAAATTACATGAATGTACTCTTTGTAGGATATATACTGCTCAGACGGTGACTCTCGGGTTTTAGTCACCCCTCAGCCCTGTAATGACACTTGTTGCTAAAGTCTAACTATAAATGTTATTTCACAAAGTGCTGAAGCTTCAGACATCTGTATAAACTTCTATTAGAGAATAGTCATCATTTGAATGAATAACTGAATGCTTAAGAAAATGAAATTAAAAGACTGGAAATTAGTAAGAAAAAATCTGAAGCATTAACACAAACCCAGTACTTTTTCTCTATTCCAGCACATGATATTTGTCTACACATAGGATTTTTGCTAACAAGATTTAGTATCTCAATTTTTACTGACATCCATTTAAGCAGAAGAAGAGTTTAGTGTTTCTAGACTTGGGAAAATAAATATTGATTATGACAAGCAATTTAACTGATAGCCTGATTGTAAGGTAAGAAAAGGAAAAAAGATGATGAGAAATCTAGTTCAAAATTCTAAAAAGAGAAGTGTCTGATGGCATAGACAGACAGCTGAAAATATCCAAAGAAGCTCTGAACACCACACATAATACAGTAATGAATATGCATACCAGTAACTTCAGGTTATCAAAGTTTTATGGCATACCTACATAATCTGGCTTAAAAGATTAAGTGGTTATAATACAGTTAATATTTCCTCCATACTTGTTTTTAAAAGTTTTTCTATTTTATGAAAATTTCTTCCATCATGGGTAAAAGTTTATTTATCTAAAAAGCTTCTTAAAGGCAAAAGTTGCCGGGACCAGCGCTGTGGCATAGCAGGTAAAGCCACCACCTGCAGCACCAGCATCCCATATGGGCATGTTTCTAGTCCTGGCTGCTCCTCGTCCTATCCAGCTCTCTGCTATGGCCTGGAAAAACAGTATAAGAAGGCCCAAATCCTTGGATCCCTGCACCTGTGTGGGAGACCCGGAAGAAGCTCCTGGCTTCTGGCTTCAGATCTGTGCAGCTCCAGCCATTGCGGTCAACTGGGGAGTGAACCGGTGGATGGAAGACCTCTCTCTCTCTCTCTCTCTCTCTCTCTCTCTCTCTGCCTCTCTGCCTCTCCTTCTCTCTCTGTGTGTAACTCTGACTTTCAAATAAATAAAAAAATCTTTTAAAAAAAAGACTAATGTTGCCAAATTGAGCAAATGAAACTATAGGATATCTAGGAAATTTTAATTTCAGATAAACCACTGATTGCTTTTTAATATAAATTTATCACATCCAATATTTGGGACACACTTACACTAAATGAAAAAAAAAAGTGTTGTTTGTTTCAAACTTAAGTTTAACCAGGTATTCTGTATTTTATCTGGCAATCCTGCCAATGACTCAAAAGAAACCCATGTTGCACCTCAGCGCTAGTATAATCTGGAATGGTTGCAGTTAAGAAATCCAGGCTGATTCTATGAGTCAGCTCCATAGAGCTTTTCAGAAGGAATCTATAAACTTAAGGACAAAATAATCTCCTGACGTAGACCACTGTCTTGTCTCTGAAAGTCTCAGGTCAAGTGAGATGAAAGCATGAGACAGACTTGCAGGAGACATGCAAATAAAGATAACAAGCTCTTGGGAAGTCAGTTTGAAGATGTAAACCACCTCACTAAGGTCCCTTGCAAAATCACCTTCATAGAAATGAGTTCTACGGTGAGGCCTTTGATTTTTATTGAAGGAAGTCATGGGACAGAGCATCGCAACACTCATTATGAAAGCAGCCATTGAGTGTTCCGGGGATTTGTCTACTCTTTCTCTCCCTCCGTCCCAACCTGCCTGGAATCCTGTCTCACTTTCCTAGGCTTGCTTAGCTGCACCTTTCTCTTCAAACCTCCACCTTAGCTCCAAGTCCATTCTCTAATTGTCTGTTTTTCTCTATATTCTTTCACTAGATTCTTTGAAAGACAGGGATATATCTTCTGACATTGTATCCCCCAAGGGTAGAACATTACTTGGCATGAAGTGTGGTGGTGTAGTGAGTGGGGCTGCCATGTGTGACATCGGCATCCCTTATGGGCTACGGTTCAAGTCCCAGCTGCTCCACTTCCAATCCAGCTTTCTGCTAATGGCCTGGGAAAAGCACAGAGAATGGCCCAGGGACTTGGGTCCCTGCCACCTACGTGGAAGACCTGAAGGAAGCTCCTGGCTCCTGGCGTTGGCCTGGCCCAGCCCTAGCCGTTATGGTCATCTGGTGAGTGAACCAGCAGATGTAAGATCTCTCTCTGTCTCTGTCTCTCCCTCTCCCTGTAACTCTGCCTTTCAAATAAATAAAACTTCAAAAAAATATATAATATATGGTTCCATTTGTGGGAATATGTAAATAGATCCAAAGAACATAGGGTGGAATACCTAAGAACAAAGTTTGTCTGGGAGCTGGGAAGAGATGAGGGCACATTCTTGGTGATGATATTGCTCTGTGTACTAGTGATTTGGGTTGAATCAATGTGTGCATTTGCCAAAACTCAATAAATGTACCTTTGAGATTTGTGTGTTTCATCATAAGTAAATTTTGTGTCATAAGAAATAAAAATACGGCCGGCGCCGTGGCTTAACAGGCTAATCCTCCGCCTTGCGACGCCGGCACACCGGGTTCTAGGCCCGGTTGGGGCGCCGGATTCTATCCCAGTTGCCCCTCTTCCAGGCCAGCTCTCTGCTATGGCTCGGGAAGGCAGTGGAGGATGGCCCAAGTCCTTGGGCCCTGCACCCGTAAGGGAGACCAGGAGAAGCACCTGGCTCCTGGCTTCGGATCAGCGCAATGCGCTGGCCGCAGCAGCCATTAGAGGGTGAACCAATGGCAAAAAGGAAGACCTTTCTCTCTGTCTCTCTCTCTCTCACTATCCACTCTGCCTGTCAAAAAAAAAAAAAAAAGAAATAAAAATACATAAACAAATATTGAATTCTGACTACATAACCAAAATATTTAGGGGTAGCTTAATGATATCTGCAATTTGATTTGAAATGCACCCAAAACATAAACTATGTTGATGGCTGGGTGGAAGACACATAGGTAGAAGAGAAAGCAGGTACAATGTAACATTCACAGCAGAACACAGGAGCTGGGTGTACAGGGGTTTGCTGTAAAATCTTTTCAGTTTTGCTATATGTCTGAAATTTTCCATAATAGAATGTTGAGGAGTTTCTGGTTCACGTGAACTGTCAGAGGGTGTCACACAGAAAGAACTCCGGGATTCCCTGGGGGTATTTCAGGCCCTTTCTCAGAGTGAGAAAATTGCCTCTGAGGCTTTCTGGGGGATCTGCCCAGACCTTTTAACCAGACCCCCAAAAACCATTTGGCCAAACTACGTGTAACGAGAGAGAATCCTATTCATGTTATTTTTCATTTCGCAGTCATTCCAACACTTTCTCCTCTAAAAACATTGCCAGTCCACTGAAATGTAGGAAAACTATTCCCACCCCCAGGGTGGCAGGTCCTTCTGCACCCCGTACTGGTCGGTATCTGGCTGAGGGAGGCTGTGCCAGGGCCCACGCCAGGTCGATTAGAGGTGACTGACTCCAGGGACGCATGCCAGGCTCAGCTGCTCCCTCCTGCAGAAGTGTGTGCCTGAAGATGACTCTCACTGACACCACCATGCAGCTGCTGAAGGAGAGGATTTACTCGGTGAAACTTACGCCCCAGGGGAACTCGAGCATCATGCCCACAATTAGAAGTGACATGTGACCCAAGATTAAAAAGCTGGCTGCCGGAGAAAGGAGAGAGCTGATTCTTTGGAGCTGTTCGGATTTCAGAAAACTGCCTCTCCAGCGCCACTTGGGGCAGGTCCAGGAGGTCTTCTGTTTGGTCAGTTAAGAAACTGAAAGAGGAGGCTGAAGAGTTCAATTCCAATCCACTGGGAATGTCGGGGGCTGGGTGGCCTCCTGCTAGGAGAGAGATTCAGACTCTGTGAAAGAAGAGAGAGCAGCACGTCCCTCTGTCTCTGGAGGCACAGAAACAGACACTGGAAAAAGACTAGGAGAGGCCACTGCAGGGAACAAAAGGATACATTGGTGTCCCACCGAACGCTCACACTTAAGGCTCCAACCTCCAGGACCTCAGAATGTAACCGTGTTTGAGGTTCCAATCTCCAGTTCCCTTTTTGAAGATAAGGCCTTTGACAGGAGATTAAGTTAAAATCAGACTATTAGAACTAGTGGGGCTCCAGTTCAATATGACTGATGTCCTTCTAAGAAGGACAGACACCAGCAGCAGGAATGTACCAAAGGACAACCCAAGCGGCCACTGGCAAGTCCACGGAGAGAGGCCTCCAGGGAAGGCGACGCCAGCACCGTGACTCAGACGTCAGCTCCAGAATGACCAGAGAATCAGTTTCAGGTGTTTGTCCACCTGGTCCGTGACGCGTTGGCATGGCAGTCTTAGCAGCAAATGGGTATACCCTCTGGAACTACGAAACCTCATCTTTGTGACATCTTAACTCTACGAGCACAGTGGTTCTCTAACTGCACTGGCGCCCAAATCACCTCCTGGAGAGCTGTTGAAAATGCAGGTTCCTGGACCTCACACTATAACCACGAGGCCAGATTCCCTTACAAATTGTACACTTTTTCAAGAACCACTCTTTTTATACCTAAGTCCATAAGGACAGGGACTGAGTGGATCTTGCTTGCTCTTATTCTCCTCTAGTCTACTGCTTGGTTCCTCACTAAATATGTAGAAGTGTGGCTTAGATGGTTTTCCAATTCATCCGTGAATGTCAGCTGCATGGGGCAAGTTATTCAACTCATTGAAACACCTGCAATAGTCCTTCACAGGTAGTAGACATTCAATAAATAATTGTTAAGTGAGTGACTCTTGTAGACAGTCTAGTGAACTCCAAGTTACTGGAATTTTTCTACCAGGAACAGAGCCTTTATATATTATGTGGAGACTCCTTGATTTAGTTCTATTACGTTTATTATAGCATCCAATTCTTTATATTTTTATTTTACTTATTTGGAAAAATAAAGATATTGAAAGGGAAAATTAAAGTCTCCTGATACAGGAGTCTCTCAGATATAGCTATTGCAAACATTTTGGCTCATTCATAAAAATAAATACACAGGTAAGTTCAAGAGCCATTATAAAGTAATATTTTCTCTTCTTTTTCACAAAAGATTATAGTGTGTTTCCCAGTTTGTTACATATTTTCTCAAACAGGATCTTTAATTACTGCATATTATTTCATTGTGAAAATATAATAATCATCTAAAATGATGTAAATATAATCCCCAAAATGAAATGAATATATACATTCACAAAAAATTAATTTTTGAAATTGCATTTAGGGAAATTAAATATTTTCCCATATTTAACTTGGCTATTTGAATATGTAATATTTCTCCACAATTTTCCTTTTTATTTTATTTGTACCCAGATCAGTTAGCTAATCACTTTCAAGTCTTTGGGGATATATCTATTACCAGAAAAATACATATTCATGATAGAAATTTTAAAAATGTATGACAGTTGAAAAAGCAAAATTTAAGCCATCATTAATACTCTAATCTTTTACTGTATTCCTTCCCATCAATTTTAGTATAGTTTACATGTATGTCTGTATTCTGAGGTCTTACCCTTGTCCTCCAAGATACTGACTTAATTTTCTGTGAGAAATTCTATCTTCTACTCCATCCAAGGATGATTATAATTATTTTTTTCAAATTAGCTTCCTTAGGTCAACCAGATCTTTGCCATTTTCTTATTTGTATATTTTTGTTTTAGGGTCCTCTGCTCACTATTTAGAAATCCTGTGGTTTTGTTATTTTTGAAATTTTCTCTGTTCTCTATCTTGTTGCTTTTATTTCTTGATTATACTGTTTTTTGATCATCATAGTTCTTATCAGTTTTAAAAATAATACAGAGAATACCTGAGTACCTAATTCAGTTTCTGCCATTGGTAACATCTTGTGAAACTACAGTAAAATGGTCATACCCAGAATATTGCTGTTGATAGAGCCCAGACACAGAATAGCTCTCTACCCTTCTTGTTCTTTTCCTACTCATGCCCTCCTCTCTCCCCCACCTCACTCAGTCTCCCCTTGTTCCTGACTCCTGCAAATCATTCATCCATTCTATGTTTCTTTAATTTTGTCATTATGAGAATGCTATCAAATAGAATCACACATTTTGAACCTGTTGGGATTTTATTGATTTTTCTACTTTGCATGATTTCTTAGAGATTAAACCAGTTTGCCTTGACTTTTTAAAAAATATTTGCATAAATAAATGCTGTATATAATGAGGAGGGGCAGACTTTAAGGTAGTTGCTTGATCACCACTTCTGGCATTCACGCATTTGGGGAAGGCTCTCCCCATGAGTGTGAGTGGAGCCTGCATCTTGCCTCTAACCCATGAGGTGAGGCAAAGGTGATGCCGTGCATGGGACTCTGGTGGTGTGATTATGTTAAGCATACAAGACCATTTGGCTGGAGTCTCAGTCTCCCCTGCTGGCTTTGAAGAAGCAATGCGCCATCCAGAACATGGTTATGTGAGAGAACTAAGGAACTGCAGGTGCATCTGGGAGCTGAGGGACTCAGAAACCACAGCCACACAGACTAAAGTCATGCAGCACTGAAGTCTTCCAGCAGCCTGGGGGAGCCTGGAAGTGGATCCTTCCCTATCAAGCCCCTGAGGAGACCCCAGCTGCAGCTGGATCCAGAACGCACCTAGGTGAGGTGCTGAAACAGAGAACCTTGCTGCGCCATGCCTGTACTGCTGATCTCCAAAAGCTGACAAACTAGATGTGTGTTGTTTCAAGCCATCAGGTTTTTGGTAAAACTAATACAATAATCTACTAACACTCCCCTTTTCCTCTCAATAATATGTTTTTGAGATTTGACATATTCTATTAGCTGCTCTACAGAATTTCATGTATCTACAAACCACAGCTTCTCTATCCCACCATGGAGAAAGAATGTGATCCTAAAATGTTAAGTGTCATCAGGACTATGTCCTCACCTTCCACATCCAATAGCTTCTCTAGAAGAACGCGTGTGGCAGTGGAATCGCTGGGTTGAAGTATACGTGCACCTTCTTCATGACTGCACACTGCCAGTTTGCTCTCATACACGGTTGTGTGAATATTGGTACAGAGGGTTGCCGTTTCCCTATATCTTAACCGCACTTGGCACAATTAAACTAAGTAATTTTTTTATCTTTTTTGAGATGACAGCTTTTTAATTTACATTATAGTCAAAGGCTTAATGCCCCACTAAATAAAGAGTTCAACATGTCAAAACTAAAAGGACTATAGTACACCAGGAAAATAGACGAGGGCTATAAACAAAAATCCAATAGAAATATATCTATTTCACTGATATAAAGAAGTAATTTTTATTAATGTAATTCTTGTGAAATGACAGCTCTTTGTTTCATATCATTGATTATCAATTAAGTTGAACTTTTCATAACTGGTCATTTGAACTTCATCTTATGTAAATTACCTGTTTATGTCCTTTGCCTATTTCCTATTCATAAGCTTTCATTTATCTTTTTTTAGAGGAAACTCCTACCAAAAAATCCTCCTGAATTTTTATCCCTTGTTGTCATATGAGTTGATAAAAAAAAAAATTCTTCAAGTTGTTAAATGATCTTTCAACTTAACTTGGTTTATAGTATTTTGTCTATGTATATTTATAATTTTGAGGTCAAATATACCCAATTTCTCTTTATGGTTTGCACTTTGCCTCCTATTTAAGAAGTTCGCCCTTCCTCAAAGTCATAAAGATATTCTACATTGCTTCTAAACCTTTCCAAGTTTATTTTTATATTTAGGTCATTATGCACTCAGAATTTACACTTTTCTAGTGAAGTAGGAATTTACTATTATTTATCCTCATGGTTTGTTAATTGTGCCAGCTCCATAAATTGAGTAGCTCAATCCTTTTTCATTCATATAAAATGCTACCTCTGTCAAAAACCAATTTGTCTTTATAAATGTGGATCGAGCTTGAGATCTATTTTGTCATACATAGTTAATACGTCTCTCCTTGAGACAACATCACAGATTTTATTACCCAACTTTTAATAAGGCTTTGAATTTTAACATCTGGCAAAGTTGGTGCCAATGATTATATTTCTTTAAATTTTACTTTGTTATTTTTGGTTCTTTATTCTTTGGTCAGAATCTTAGAGTCAGTTTGCCAAGTCAGTAAGTAACAAGCCAAAAATCCTGTTGGGCTCTTCACTGAAATTACTTTTCACCTGTAAATTAATTTATGGAAAATCACCTTATTATGATGTTCAGTCTCCCTTATTTACAGATGAGGATTCTGGTATATAGGACAGTGACTCCCTTGCCCCCCTACACACATACATGCGCATACGCGCACATGCACACACACACCCCACCACAGGTGTCTATTTCCCATGAGTGTGTTCAGTGACCTGGCAAAAGGAAGTTAAGATTGTGTGTTGGAAAAGAAATGGCATTTTCTAATATTCTGAAAGTTATTTTTCAAGGTCCATATATGTTCAGTGGGACTAAGCTTATTGATTATCTTATTCAATTTTTTATCTTTTCTAACATTTGTCTTCTTCATCTATCAATTGCTAACAAATAAGTATGATATTTTTCATGGTTATTGTGGATTTTGCAATTTTCCTTGTAATTTTTCCAATTTTTAAAAACATTTATTTTATTTACTTGAAAGACAGAGTGACCTAGAGAAAAAGAGAGACAGAGAGAGAAGGAGCTCTTCCATCCACTGGTTCATTCCCCAAAAGGTCACAACAATGGGGGCAGGGCCAGACCTAAGCCAGGAGCTGGGAACCCCAGCTGGGTCTCCCATGTGGGCGGCAGGGAGCTGAGTACATGGGCCGTCTTCTGCTGCTTTGCTGTGTACATTAGCAGGGAGCTGGATTAGAAGCAGAGCTGCCAGGACTCAAACTAGCACTCTGACATGGGGTGCCAGCTAACCTACAATGCCAGCCACTAATTTTGTCCATTTTGAGGATACAAATTTACGTTCATGCAAGTTTAAAAGTGTTAAATATTACTGGAGTTTTCTTCCATCTTAATTTTCCACTTATCCTAAAGATGCATTTTCCTTGAAATCTATTTTGTACTATTTTAGTTTATTCATACCACCTTTATTTGCCTTCATTTTCAAGTTATTGATATCATTTTAAGTGTTTCTCTTGTAAACAATTAGGAGGATTTTCTGTGATTTAAATTCAGTTTGTGATCTCCTATTTCCTCTAACAAGTTTATCCATTTATATTTGTCTTGGTTACTGATATTTCCACTTAGCTCTGTTTTATTTACTGTGTTTTTGCTTTGCTTCCAGTTTCCTACTCTCCCATCTCCCTTTGCATTTTCTTCTGTTTCTCCAGTCTCCCCATTCTCTGATGAATTTAGAACTATAATATTCTTTTCCTATTTTACTGGGTACTTCAAATACTGGATGCAAACAACTGGATTGAGAAAGATAATCTGTATCTCAGCACTCATCCGGAACAATCCAGAACTCAGACTCTCCCAGCTCCAAGTGCCCACTGCACCTCTCATGTTAGAGATGAAACTTGAAAGCAGTCATTACTGTTTTCTTCCTAGACCATCCATACCTACGGAGACCTACTCACATGTTCACTGACATCCACAATTGACAGTTCTGCTTGTGGTCTTCCCTTTACTTGTGCATTTGGGAAACCAAACCTTTAGTATCTTCCCCAGTAAATAGCTATATATGATAAAGTCACTTGGCCTTTGTTTTTGTGAAAATATTTGTATTTCACCCTCATATTGAAAGGACAAGAGTTGGATATAGATTTTTTTTTTAATTTTATTTACTTGAAAGGCAGAAAATGAGACAGAGAGAGAGAGAGAGAATGATGGAGGGAGGGAGAAAGAGAGGGAGAGGGAGAGAGAGAGAGAGAGAGATCTCCCGTTCCCCAAATGCCGGCAATGGCTAGGGCCAGACAAGGCCAAAGCCAGGGCTGGGAATTCAGTCCAGGAACCCATGTGGGTGGCAGGGATTTAACCACTGGGACCATCACCTGCCGCCTCCCAGGAGCACATTAGCAGGAAGGCAGAATCGGGAACAGAACAGACTTGAACCCAGAGACTCAGGTCTGGGATCCACACGTCCCGTGTGCTACAACAAAAGCCTGCTCCCACTTAGAGGATTCTGAGGTGCCAACTCTCGCTCACACCCTTGAACATCATCAGTTCATTTACTGGAGTTTATGGGTGCTGCTAAGAAGTTTGCTGTCAGCCTGGTTGCTCTTCCTTTGTAAATAATTCCCTCTTCCCCAGCTGTGTTAAAGATTTTCCTTTTATCTTTGCAGTACTCACATATACAATTGTCCTTCAGATGCTTGTGAGAAATGGGATTAACGGATCAGTTTATTGTCCTACAAAAGTGTTCAAAACCTGCGAATAGTTTCTTCAGAACCCACATTTTCCATGAATTTTTGAAGGCCCCAGGAATGCATGATTTCAATTATTTTTTACACTGAAGTAAATTTATCTTTCAATTTAGTCTTCCAAACACTTTACAGTGTCCTCACATTTCCCAATTATCTAATTCTTTTTGTTAATTTAATTAATTCTCTTTTGTTCTATTAAATGTGTTATTATGTCAGTTAAGAGTATTTTTCAAATTCTGTATTTTTCATTTCCAGAGATTCCATGGGATTCTATTTCAAATCAATATCCTCTTTTTTCAGTTCCTTGCTCTTGTTAATGTTTTTATTCCTATAAATGCTTTTAATCATCTTATACATGTCTATTTTATCTTACTTTCAGTCTATTTTTCTATTATCTTCTTTTATTTATAAATTATTCTTTTATTTCTGGAGGTGTAATTTTTAGTATTTGTTGTTTATGTATTTTATAATTTTTGTTTGAGTAGCTACTTTTAGGTAGATTTTCATAATAGTAAATCCACTATTTGAGTTTATGGAGGGTCCCTTCCAGAGTACTTTGTCCAAGGTACTACAGATATATGATTATGTTAAACTGATTTTTACAGATTCCTTAACTAGGTAGACCCAGGACCACCCCAAACCCTGTGGAAGATCTTAATTAAAATATATTATTATAAGTCATACTAAATACGTGTTGTGATCTTGCTATGACTGTATATTAATAAAGCTCTATCTCATTGTTTCTACTGGTTACACTGTATTCCATTCTACGACTGACACTGATTTTTGCCAAGGACTTTTCTGGCTGCAAGAACACGTTTGCTCTGCACATAGAGAAAGCTAGAAATGCTATCCCTGTGTATCTGGTGGACAAAGAGCTCATCTTCCTCACCCCAGGGGGAGACACTGGCTCCCAGAGGTTCCCAATAGAAATAAACCCCAGTTGTGCAGAGAAATAACTTGCTAACCCACACACCTGCTATTGATGTCCTTCCTTTCACTCTTACTTCTGTACTCCTCTGTGCTGTGGGACTGGCACAGCAAAGGTTTTCTACTGGGCATTAGAACACTACACCCCCAGTGGCCCAAGCAGATGGCCAGAGACCACCAGAGACCCTAGAGACAATTATCCCAACCAGCAGGCTGCGCCCACCCCCCTTTGCCTCTGTTTCCTTTAAATGGACCGCCTGACGTTTACCTGCAAACTTAAAGTCACACACATCCTATTCCCCTGTGTGCAAGGGGGCTTCAAAAGACTCATGGAATGTGCGTATTATGTGTTAATTCCATTTTCTCCCTCATGTACCACTAGCTGCTTCTTTTCCTCCCTCTCTCTGATTCGTCATCCCCATCTTATGTGACCCAGAAACAGGGAGGAATGCCCTCCTGACTCTGCCTCCTCCGTGCTCAGGATCTGTAGGTAATAAATCTTTGAACGTATTTCCTTCTGTGATGGTGGAGTGGGTTTACAGCTTTCATTTGAAGGATCAGGGACTACCTTGGGCCAACTTCTCCCCAGGACTCGGGAGAGCACACAAAGCTGGCTCCCAGCACCAGAGGGATAGTCAGGCAGTCGGAAATGAGCAAGAGTCAGACAACAGCCACAAGGGCATCTGCAAGTATAAACAGGTTTTCAATGGGGCCAGCGCTGTGGCATAGTGGGCTAAACTTCCTCCTGCAGCATCGGCATCCCACAAGGGCCTTGTTTGTGGCTCCTCTTCCAGTCCAGTTCCCTGCTTATGGCCTGGGAAAGCAGCGGAAGATGGCCCAAGCATTTGGTCCCCTGCACCTTCATGGGAGACCTGGAGGAAGCTCCGGATTCCGGGCTTCAGATCAGTCCAGCTTCAGATCAGTCCAGCTCCAGCTGTTGTAGCCATTTGGAGAGCAAACTAGCGGATGGAAGACCTTTCTCTCTGCCTCTCCTGCTCTCTGCCTGCAACTGTACCTCTCTAAATAAAATCTTAAAAAAAAAAAAAAACAACAAGTTCTCCATGTGAGGAACCCTGGTTGCAGGGAAGACAAGTGAAATCAGCAGCTATGGAGGACGCACCCCAAGTCTCAGCGCCCAGATCCCCTTCATTTTCCATTAGCACAGGGTTCCCAGCCACTCTGGCGCTATAAGCCCAGTCCCACCAGGTCGCCCCTGTTTGTGCTTCCTGGAACACTCCCAGATGAACTGGCCGCATCCAGATCCTTGGGTCAGAGACTGCTTCCGAAGCAGCCGAACTGAGACAGCTGCTATCTTCCGTGTCTTTCTTTGATTTCAGGGGTATTTTCATTGATTGCATTTGGCTTGATAATAAAGACAACGTCTTCATGCTAGAATACTTTTAAAAACCCTGAGGAAGTCAAGAAGACTAAGAAAACCACCTTTCGATGCACAGTTGCTATCTTGATAGTTGTGACGTATCTCTCAGAAAGTTTCTCTGCACTCTCGTGCTGGTTCCCTACCTATTCTAGAGACGAACGGGAGAGACTGCATCAGAGACAATCATTTAATTGCCGTGTGTGCCAGACACATTCCTTTGACAATTGGCAGAAGGATGTTCTGTGTGTGCAAAAGCTTTGCTAAACATTCTTCAGCATAACTTCTCGAATCTGGAGACTCTGGGGGAGTATGCTGCCCAGTGAATCGTTTTACGTAGCGTGATCGCTGGCAGCTCCCCAACCTCCTTCTGTGAAGGGCCTCAGAAGAGAGGTCTCCATTTTATAGACAGGCAAGCCAACAGGGCGTGGCTTTCGTAAGCAGAAGGCATTTCAAAGGCTGTTGCCTTCGCTCTTGACCTTACCAGTTCATTTCTGCTTCACTTTTTCGAAAGTCTATCTTCTTTGTGACCATGCTGAATTCTCAAATGACGGGTTAATGCTGCCTCACCGGCAAATCGAAATGGAGTCATTTTAAAACCTGCTGTGTAATAATGGGGGTTGCTCATTTTTGAACCTAACTAATTCAAAAGCAATTGAAATCCCCCAAAGAGAGCATGCTATAGTAGGAAGCAATCCTCCAGGTTCCAGAGTGAGGCCGTGAGATAGGTTAAGTCTATCAGGCAGGTACGCAGGCAAGCAAGCCGGCTCCTGGAAGAAGAAAGGCTAAAAATAGAATGGGCCCATAGAGTTAATCATTCCACAGTCAGGCTTCTTGACGAGCTCTATGCAAAGTCCCACAAAACAAGCTAACCCTGATGCATTGCACTGACAGCATTTGTGCATACATTTGTCAATCAACAAACATTAGCAAGCTACCATTTAAGTATACAGCATTCTGTTATACACTGGAGAGCACAAGAGAACAGAATCACTCTGTGGTTTTGAGCAGTCCAAGCGGTTTCTCTAGATATCTACCAACTTTAGTGTGTTTGACACAGGGCAAAGCAGGCTTCTCCTAACTGTCTTGGGATTTTATGAAGATGCATATTTGCAAAAAAAAATAAAATAAAAATAAAATAATTACAACTAAAGAAGTGTCATTCACAAAGTCTATAGAGAGGAATGGGGAGAATGATCTCTATCAAAGTAAAGGTGTGATAACCTCCAGGAACGGGAGATGCCATTTGAGTGCGCTAACTCTCAACAGCTATGAAAGGTGATGAGATATCACCTGATTTGGGGATTCCGACCATCCATTTGGCTGGCTAACTGCTCCAAAGAAAGGGAAGGCAACTTTCACAGCTCATCGATGAATTTCAACCTAGACAATCTAGACTTGTAAGTCCACAGCAAATCGTTGTGAGAGCTAGACTTTCAAGAGAGAGAAGAGGATTTTCTTAGACTTCCCCAAATTGGATGTTTACTATAGGAAGCAAAGCTTGAAAGGAATAATCATCTATTTTTTTAACATTTATTTATTTATTTATTTGAAAGGCAATTACAGAGGAAGAGGCAAAAATAGAGAGTGAGACGTCTTCCATCCATTGGTTCACTCCTCAAGTGGCTACAATGGCCGGAGCTGAGCAGATCTGAAGCCAGGAGCCAGGAGCTTCCTTGGAGTCTCCCACATGGGTGCAAGGGCCCAAGGACTTGAGCCATCTTCCACTGCTTTCCAAGGCCATAGCAGAGAGCTGGATCAGAAGTGGAGCAGCCAGGTTTCGAACCAGCACCCATAGGGAATGCTGGCATGGCAGGTGATGGCTTTACCCACTATGCCACAGCACTGGCCCAGTATAATCATGTATTGTCATGGACAAGAACAGTCATGGGTATGTTAGAAGGGAAATGTCTCCACATGGAAAGGGCTAAGCCAACCTATGCTGGAGAAAGATGACAAAGAGGAAAAGGGTTAAAAACCAGCACCTACCCTACCTAATCCTGTGCATACAAGTAAACCTCAGGTAGGCAGAAGCTGAGACACTCAGGTGGGCATGCCAGTGCCCCAAGGTGCATACACTCTTCACTGCATCCATATACTCTTTAAGACAGGAGGTGAAGCGAGAGCAGTAGATTATGCCTATAAAGTAGAAAGGAATTGACTGAGTTACTGATGAGAGAGAGATCAGGTTTTTAAATGGATGATATATCTTTAATTGGCACGATCAAGCATCTTTCACTATATTAAGATTTATGGCTCAAAAGCAAGAGAGATCAGTTATAGAAAATAAAGATACTGACATTTACTTAATGATAAATGATAAGACACTAGATATGTCCATGAAAGAGAGAACTCTTTGATGGTATTATGGCAGGGAAACAAAGTGTCCAGATAGTTAGCCAAATAAGATCTCTCTTCCTTTAGTTCCACTAAACGACAAGAGTCCTTAGGACCAAAGCAATAAATAGGAAACACATTTTATGCTGAGACGTTGCCACAAACTACAAAGCAGAGAACTGCATTAACCTGCACTTAATCAGATGGAGAATGCTTTTTGATGATTAGTTCCAAGTGTTTCACACCTAAACATACAACTGGGATACCATAAAAGATGACCAGTATGCCCGAGAATTTACTAGAGAATGTACATCAGTTCCTAGAGCCTAGTGCTAAGTTAGCCCAGTACGAACAATGACAGTGGTGCTGTCTGGCTCTGAGTTAAGAGGCAGAGGGAGAGAAGGTTGAGAGTGTGAAATCACCAAGGCATTTCTCATATAAACACAGCAGACAGGCCCTCACCAAACTCCTGATACAGAGAAGAGTGAGAAGCTGTGCCCATTTTTTCTCTAATTCCACTTAAAACACAGTGATTGCATGCATCATTGCTTCCAGAGGCAGCTCCAACAATTTGTCCTGTGCTCCTCTGCAATATGAAAAAGAAAATCCTCTCATCAGGAGGTAACGTCTACTTCCTCCACCCTTGAGTCAGACTGGCTTTGTGATAGCTTTGACAAGCAGAACACTGATGGAAGTGAGGCTGTGTGTGACCCCAGTTCAAGTGGCAACAAGCCTTGCATCTCATGAGTTTGGGCTCTTGGAGCACTGCCCTAAGACCACCATGAGGCTCTACAAGAAGTGCGATAAACGTGGAGATAAACCAGGTTATATCAGAGGACAGTCAACACCAACTAATGGGCTTAAGAATGAGGCAATCCTGTAGCTCTTAGCCCAGGTAGCCTTCCAGGTGAAGGTGGCAACTTGTAGGAGCCTGGTTGACCAGCGGACGAATTTGCAACCAACTTATCAAATCACAAGTAAAATCAATTGCTGCTGTTTTGAGTCACTAAGTTTTAAGGTGTTTTGTTATGCAGGAGTTGATAGATTACACAAGTATCAAACATGGACTGCTTCACATATCTGACCCATATGATTGGCATCCTAGATTCCAGGGAGTGACAGAGCAGAGACCACAGATAGATGGGTTTGGATAAAGCAAAGCGGCAGCCAACACCTGCGAGGTCAACCAGAGACAATTTCAGAGTTAACAAATGGAGGCTAATGAGCTGGATTTGACTTTGCTTGTTGGAGAGCCACAGAGAAAGGAGCCCTCAAACGGGAGCCAGGATCCATGGTTCTAATTACTCACTAGGACCTCCAGTTGTATTACTTAAGCCACCTGTGCCTCCATGTCCTCAACCACCCTGCTTCTTTCACAGCAAGGGCTGCTGTGAGGAGCCAAGACAAAAACTACTCTAGAAACACCAGAGCGTGACGCAAACGTGAGACGGCGCTTTAATTAGATCCTATGCTATTATTTAGATCCATTGCCATTTATTGAATCCACAGCCCCCTCAACTTGTTTGATGGGATAAAAGGAACTATTTTATGGCTGGAAGCTGTCAGCACCATCACCTCACAAATACAGGCCTTTACAGAAAGGGTGTGTCCAGCCCTGGAACCCAGAGCACAAAGAGCAAGTTGTCCCAGAAGGATCCTGAAGCCACAGAAAAGAGGAAAAGGCATAAAAACATGAATCATCTGAGCCTCCATTCCTCATTTTCAGATCTAAAAACAAATTGGAAAAAGTAGAGCTCTATTTACCCAGCTCTTCACATGCTCTGGGGATGGAAAATGAAATGAACAGAATTAGCCATCACTCATCACCTGCCCTGTGCCAGGTACTCTATGAGGATATTTTCTGTGTGTTCTTTTCATTATCCCTTTCAAGCAGCCTGTGAGATTACCAAAAATAAAACCAATTTTCAAGGAGATAAGCCACATTATAAGTTTCAATGGAGGAAGATGGTGGGATTAGAAATGCTTCTACAGATGGCAGAGTGTGAGGTAGTTTCAAAGGATAGGTACAATTTTAAGTGGAAAAAAAAAAAACAAGCAGAATTCATGCTGCAGAAGAAAACAAACACGGCTGAGATCCACAATGATGGAGCAAGCAGCTCATGAGCATTTAGGCTGGAACAGAGCTGTACACAGAGAATCACAGGAGATTAAATCCAAACATGGAGCTAAGACTGTAAGTCAGAACTGAACCTGAGAAGTAGAACCAGTAGGATTTGATACAGGGAAACGACTGTACAACTGCGAGAGCCGGTCAAGCAGTTTCTTCTGCAAACCATTTTCCTTTCTGCTGCCAGAATGCTTCCCCAACGTTGAGTTTAGAATATTTTACCTCCTTGTTCTAAACACACTGTTGATTCACACTGAGAAATGTCTACTCCTGCCTTCAGAACTCAACCATGGAGCCTGCAACGCCTTTTTAATGTGTCAATATGACCGGGCTACACTGCTTGTATCCCCTGATGGAGCTCAAAGTTCACACAGCAGGCAGTCAAACAGGGGAGGTAGAGAGCAGCATAGAATTGGCACAATTCAACAACAAAATAATAATAATAATCCAATTTAAAATGGCAAAATGTTCTGAGTAGACATTTCTCCAAAGAAGATAGCTAAAGGGTCAGGAAATATGAAAATATCATCACCATCAGAACCCTAGGAAATGCAAACTCAAACTACAGTGAGATACCACTTCACACCACTGGGATGGCCAGAATTAAAAAGACAGATAACAACAAGTGTTGGTGAGGAGGTACATGATCCTGTTTATATGAAATGGCTTGGATAAGCAAATGCATAAAAACAGAAAGCACAATAATAGTTGTCCAACATTCAGATCTGGCTAAAAAGCCCAAGAGAGTATTTCAGGCATGGAAAGCCAAGATACTGTGGCAAAAAAAAAAAATGACCTACATAAAAGATCTCTGTGAGTGAGATCCTAGTGGAAAGAAGGGGCCATCAAAGAAGGAGGTACCTTTCTCTGAAAAGAGTAGAGAACTTCCATTTTGCTTATGGCCCTCTCTAAATAATGACAGAGTTTGTGACTCAAAAGGCTTCCATAGCCTTGGCAGCTCAGGACAAGAGCCTCAGGTGATCACTGATGTCATAAACAAGAGTATCAGTTGTTAAATCAACAGGAGTCACTGTGCACTTGCTCCACGTGTAGGACCTCTGTCCTTAAGGAGTTGTACTATGCAAATTAACAGTAAAACTTGTCCTCAAACTTTATACTTTGTGTGTCTGTGTGGGTACAAACTATTGAAATCTTTACTTAGCATAGAGTTGATCTTCTGTATATAAAGATTATTAAAAATGAATCTTAATGAAAAATGGGATGGGAGAGCGAGTAGGAGGTGGGACAGGAGTGGGGGTGAGGGGGAAGAACTGCTATATTCCAAAGGCTGCACCTATGAAACTTGTATTTATTAAACAAAAGCTTTCTAAAAAAATAGTTGCCCAACATTGGTGGTAGAGGGTGGGGGTAGAGATGGGAGTGGGGACAGGGAGTAACTGTTAATAGGTATGCAGAAATGTTCTAAAATTGATTGTTGTAAAGGTTGCACGGCTCTGTGAATGTACATAAAAACAATAAACAAATAAAACTTTAAATGTGTAAAATGTATAAAATATGAAGCATGTCTCAATAAACTGTTAAAGCAGAAATTACCTGGAACCACATAGGATGGACTGAAAGCATTTTCCACTCCTGTTGCTCCTGACTCTGGTGATGAGGGAATCTTCTAGAAGCTGGGTCTCTGTCATAGAGCTAAACACACACACCTGGCCCCAGAGTCAGAGAAGCTAGAGAAGTGCCCAGACACTGCTCAATGCCAACAAGGTGAGTCAGCACATCATCAGCGGTGTGTGTGCTACCATGTGGCACCGCTTTCCTCCTGCCTCCGTATCTCACAGATCACCCTCACTGGAAGCACAAAACAGGAAAAACAGTCCAGCCATGTCGACAGATCGCAACGGCATTACAGGCTCCACGGCTAAGTTCTGAAGGCAGGAGGAGACGGTCCTCAGTGGGAATCAACAGTGTGTTTAGAACAAGGAGGTAAAATATTCTAAACTCGACACTGGGGAAGCAGTCTGGCAGCAGAAAGAAAAATAGCTTGCAGAAGCAAGAAGACCGGCTGTGAGCCGAGCGGATCAGTGAGAATTAGTGCAAGCCGGCAAGGAGCGGGGGAGAAGTGAAAGGAAGAGGAGGCAGGGAGAGGGGGAGATGAGTTCCACATCCTCAGTGTGATGTGGAGACTGCACTAATATATTGGAGATAAGGGATAAAGTAAAGAAAGAAATGAGAGATAATTCTGAATTTTTTAAACTCCAAGACCAAGAAGGTGGGTTGACCAGTAAGAGCCAGCAGCTCAGAAGAGGGGTAGGTTGTGGGCAAGAGGGAAGATCAACGTGAGCGGCTGCTGGATCCTGCAGGTGAGGGTGTGGCCATCTGTAGCCACAAACACAGGGGGAAAGTCAGAGGTCTGAGAGTCTCTGAGTCGGCTTCCATGGTGCTCGTGGTCAGTGGCTCAGATCACCCAGAGGGAAAGGAAGCAGAGAGTGAAGTCGCCGAAAGCCTGGAAAGAGAAGTAGCAGGAAAGCAGGAGTATGAGATGGCCCAAAAAGCAGTGATGTTTCCAGAGGTGATCAGTATTTATTTCCAAAACTGAAGGTGGGACTGGGTATAAATTGTCAGAATAATAACTAGGTTGGGGCCAAGAAATGCTGTAGAATAAGAGGTGGAATTATTTCTATGAAGATTTCCATTATACAGTTGAGCTCCTGGATCTCTAAATATGGAGTCTGGTAGACGCCATGAGCAAGTTAGGAAATGCAATACTCCAAGAGCAGCAGAAAATGTGTTCCAATAGGTGATTTGTATCAAGGTTACCCATTATTCATGCTTTCCCTGCGTAAGATTTTTGAAGGCCGTTTAATGAGGAATCCAGAGTCAGTTTCTGACAACAACGATGGCAGCAACTTTGAAGACATTTGAGAGAAAGCACAAGCACCAACGGGGACAGTCGCTTAAGTGTGAAGGAGCCGCAGGGTGGTTCTGTAGGAGGAAAGAACATGAGACGTATTGGCAGATATCAGAATGGAGACAGCTCATCACAAAGCAAGAGTGACGTAGCCTCCTTCCAGAGAAACACTGTGGGCTCTCGGGGAATTCAGTGAGAGGAACTCTGGGAAAACATCTGGCTGCATGGATGCCTGCACCGCTCACCACGCACCCAGGAGGTGCAGCTCACTCAGGCCAGGAGAGCTCGAAGTCGTCTTTCCTCATGGGGAGCCCACAAGGCGGAAACCATTGCTCCTTGGAAATTCCTCACCCTGATTCCCTCCACGTCTCTAAAAATTGTATCTTAATTGATTTTTAATCATTTTCATTTCTCAAAGTTAATTACCCTCTGAAGGCTCCACCATGCCCAAGTCCCTCTGCCTCTGTGTGTGTGTGTGTGTGCATAGTGCACAGCTGTGATCATCGGCCATTGCCCTTCTCCAGCAAAGGTAACACTGTCACAGTCTGGATGCTCCATGTGAATATAGCTGACCAAACATGCCTTCATGTTGAAGCCAGGATAGAATCCCCCACATTTTCTCAATCTATGACACACTTAGTAACTATTTCATGGCAATCCTAGGCCAAAAGAAAATCTCATCCCCTTTATGAAGTAGTTAGATCCAAACAACTTAATAAGTATTTCTGTCCTGACAACTCATGCACCAATTGAAAAAAATAATTTGCATAAATTCTTAGGAGTCCCCATTGCCTGGGCTGCCTGCACTCTCAACAGGCCTCGATTTGGTTCTTCCACACTGTTCTACTTGAAGCCTCCTCCCAGTTCCTTCCCACCCACAGGTCCTGTCTTCATGACACAACTTACATATTCCACTGCCTGCCGTGCCCTCCCCTCCACCCTTTCCAGAGAACTGCTCACGCATTCCTCTGTGTTTTCAAAGGGCTCTGCCTATGTCCTTAACACGCAGCATCACAGTTACTCACTGGTGATAGACTGCTCACCTTAAAAGGAAGGAACATGTTTAATTCATGGCTCTTTCCTCAGCTCCTAATGGGAGCTGCCACCTTCTAGGTGCTTACTACATGTTTATTCATTGACTGAATGATTGATGTCACCAAAATCACCAAACAACTTCTAAGTGACAATGTAAGAGAGCTGTAGGTGTCAATCCACATATAAATGCACAGCCATATACACATATTCAAGTCTCTATATATACATGCATTTATATGCATGTTGACATAAACATCTGCCTACCTCCCAGCTGTCTGAATAGTGGTTCTGAGTGCCTCCCTGGGAAGAACACAAAGAAATTAACTCACTCAAGGTCACACAGCTAGTATGTAGCAGAATTAGGATTCAAACAAACAAATTAACTCAGAAGTCCATGGTCTTGGCCAATGCACTCTCTGCCTCTCATCCCTCCTGGCTTCAGATCTCACTTGGGAGTACATATACAATCAGAAAATCTTTCTCAAAATAAATTAAATTATGTGCCTGTACTTTGCCTGCATTCTTACTCCTGCTGCCCAATACTTCCTCAGATGACCTTTAATTCTAAAAATCTATGAACTCAATAAATTTATCAAATGTTCAGGTAGCCCCATAGCCTGTACTAGGCACTGGAACAGTGGTCTGCACAACACATGGCCTTTGCCATGGCTGAGAAAGGAGGAAAGAGAACAAAGAACTATAGGAGCACAATATCCCAGATGTGGAGGAGCACAGAGTAGTAAGTAGAACACCAGGCCCCTGGGAAGCAGGGTCCCCACTCAAATTCACCAGAGAAAACTCATTCCAAAAGAAACAGTTCAATCCTGAATGATGCTGGTGCATCTGATGAAGCCACACCACACTGCTTTGAGGGAGGGGACTGGGAGTTATCCCAGCTATGCCCTATGTAAAGGACTCCCTAGTCCTGTGCCTCAGTTTCCTACTCTACACATGCTCCACAGAGCAAGCTGGAGTAGATAGACTATATTCAGTTCCAAAACTTCAGCTCATCCTAAGTTAGATTCCAAGTATACAATAGTATGCCCATGGAGCCAGTGCCGTGGCTCACTTAGTTAATCCTCCACCTTGAGGTGACACACATTGTGCCTGTGTCTGTGATAATATCTTCCTAGTCCTTTTTAACAATACTATAGAGGGGCCAGCGCCACAGTTCACTAGGCTAATCCTCCCCCTGCAGCACCGGCACACTGGGTTCTAGTCCCAGTCAGGGTGCCGGATTCTGTCCCGGTTGCCCCTCTTCCAGGCCAGCTCTCTGCTGTGGCCAGGGAGTGCAGTGGAGGATGGCCCAAGTGCTTGGGCCCTGCACCTGCATGGGAGACCAGGAGAAGCACCTGGCTCCTGGCTTCGGATCAGTGCGGTGCACCGGCCGCAGCGGCCATTGGGGGGTGAACCAAAGGAAAAGGAAGACCTTTCTCTCTGTCTCTCTCACTGTCCACTCTGCCTGTCAAAAAAAAAAAAAATACTATAGAGGATTAGCATCCCACTTTCCCAGGTGAAGAAACAGACTGAGAGAAGTTCAGTCACCTGCCCAAGTTCACAAAGCAAAAGCCACCCGGATATCCAGATTCATAGCAGTCTACATTTCATCTTCTTCCACAGCAGTGCACAGTTGTCTCTGATCTTAGGAAGCAGAGTGGGGGAGCAGAATAAGAAATGAGCTGATTATGAGAGATGTGTGCTGAGATGTGTACTCAGAACTTTCCCATCTTAAATACACAGTTACAAACTCTTTGAATGTTTAACTTATTTAAAAAGAAAGGACTGTATTATTATTATTTTCTTTCCATGCTGTTTGTGGCTGCCTTGCCCTCTCCCAGATGCTGGCCACAGCCATTTTGTTTTCTCTCCCTTCCATCGAAAAAATCTCCACTAGATACAAATGGTGAACTCCCGGCTCCTTTGAGCATGGAATAAAGTATACTGAGTGTTTCACTTAACATCCCACAGTTTGCTAAAGCCCAGGTAGTGAGCATCAGTTTATTTTTAAAGATTTATTGTTTCATTTGAAAGAGTTACAGAAAGAGAAAGACACAGGGAGAAAGATCTTCCATCTGCTGGTTCACTCTCCAAATGGCTGCAATGGCCAGGGTTGGGCCAGGCCAAAGCCAGGAGCTGGGAGCTTCCTCTGGGTCTCCCAGGTGGTGTGCAGTGGCCCAATACTTGGGCCATACTGCACTGCCTTCCCAGGCATGTTAGCAGGGAGCTGGATTGGAAGTGAGCAGCCTATACAGAATGAAGCATCACAGACAACAGCTTTACCCACTATGCCACAAGACCAGCCCCATGAACACCTGCTTAGGTCCTCTGAAAAGCAAGCACCAAGTTTGAATTAGATGTGCGAGACATTTGTTGGGAGAAGCTCCTCTAATGGACAAAAGGGAGAAAGAGAACCTTCAAACTGTGATACAGGCCTGACACCTGTGAAGAGAGAGAAGGAAGGAAGGAGTGTCTCTCCAGAATGTAGAAGCTGGGATCTTCAGCTAACCATGCTCCTCACCACAGGTTCTTCCTTGAACAGAAATACAAGAGGCACACTTGCAATGCTTCCACAAAGGATTATCATCTCCAAAAGCTCTCACAGTCCTAGCAGATCGCTGCACACTGGTTTGATGATGGAGAACCTGGAGAAATGGTTGCCTCCTGTAGAGTCTATCCCAACAAGCACTGGATGTTATTCCAATATCTGAGTCCGTTAAGGACAATTAGATATATCCTGGAATATGCCTGTCTCTCGTGTTAATGTCAGACAGTATTGATGGAATGGTAAGAAGGAGGTCCTGGGTGTGATTTTGAAAAAAAAAAAGAAAGAAAGAAAAGAAAAAAGAAAAAGAAAATTTATCAAAGGGATAGTTCTGTGAAGAATAACTATCCAAAAAACACAAAATTCTTCACACTAAAAATTCTCACTGATATTGGTTGAAATAGTGAACCTCCTCACATTTCACCTGTTAGCCTCTGTTTCAAGTCTTCCAGGCTAGGCCATTCATGTGGCAAACATAAATGTGCCATGCCACTACCACATGTCAGACATAGTACTGAGTTCTGGGAATGCTGAGATGTGTAGTCATAGTTCCTACATACAAGGGGTGAAAGTTTTAGTGAGAAAGCACTCATGGTAAACAGAAACTTGAGCCATGTTTGCCTTTTAAGTTATCCAACAGCATGCGCAAAACACTTAGATTGATGGCTATGGTTAGCATGTGATCGGTTGCAAGGAACATAAAATATAAATAAAATTGGCTTAAATCAGGTGACACTGCAGCATGTGTTCAGAAAGATCATCTGCAGCCTAAGTATCTCTCTTTCTTACAACCTTCCTATACATGCACCACCACTTCTCAGTCTTCTACCAAGTCTACTACTGCTGCAACCTTAGTGGTCTCTTTTCCAAGGAGTGTGGGCAGCTGATTAACCAACTAGAGTCCTCTCCAATGCCCTGCATGCCACCTCAATGAAGTCCATGCTCCAGGGTTTGTTATCAACAATGTCCACTTTCTGGTAGCAAATTCTTCATCATTTGAGATGTAAATCAAAATTTTAAACTCAAATTTTTTTGCTATTAGAGGATGACTGGGTGAACAAAGAAAGCCTCCATGGAGGGAATTTGAGTTCGATTCAGCGACTCAACCATGTCATCCTTAACATCTCTCTTGTGCTTACCATTGAGTCAGTTTCACCCTAAAGCAGGTTGTAGTTCATGGTTTTGAATTGACTACCAACAACTTCCAAAGACCCATGCTTCTTTGACCAACATCAAGATAGGAGGATGGGATTGGAAAATTCACTAAAAAAATGAGGAGATACAAATCCAGAAATTCTTGGAAAACATCATCTTCACATTTCATTGACCCAAATGGGACCCTGTGCTGAGGCTGAACCAATCACCATGGCTGGGAAATGGGGTTTTACTCATAAAAGTATCCCTGGCCTGAACTTCTGGACATGACTTTGAAAGTGTCTCTTTTCCAATCCCTGAGCTGTGTATAAGGGTTCTGTCTTCTTCCCACAATGCTCCTGGATTTGACTAGCAGAGGTGTTGATCTGAATAAAAATCAGGGCTTTTGTAAGAGTGAATGTTGAGGAGACAACCACCATTTCCACTACAATGAAGAAGATGATGATGACAACAGCAAACACTTAATCCTTCCATACATGAGGCCTTGCTAAAGCTTATGACTAGAATGCACATACATCTGCTCATATTACATTCCCAAGAAAACCAGCTAAGGAAGCAAGGGCCACCCTTCTGCAGGTCTGCTGTAAAAACTCAGCCAGGCTCAGTTGAGTCTCCTCCCAGCCAGCGTTGTCCTCAGCTCAGAGATCCTTATTCCACTGTGTTTGTTTAAACCATGCAGCAGACTTAATTACTAAGTGGAGGTAAGATCTTAAAAGGACCCAAAGGTCTTTTTACTCAAACAAAAATCATTTGTTCTAATGACCCCCACTAATCACCTCCTAACCTTGAAGCTCAAGTAATTTTACACAAGAAAAGTACTGAATGTCTCTGACCCTCATGTTGGAGACATTCCCACTAAAAAAGGCATCGCCACCCTCAGCGGGGACCTAACAAGAAACTACTGGTAGGGACTATAACCAGGCACGGGGGCAAGAAATGCAAAACTGGCCCCACCTGAGCCAGAACGGCCTATTCAGTTCAGGGATGTTACTGCGTCACTAGTTTTCAAGGAAGTCACAGGTAGACAGTCTGCCTGGGACTCCCTCATCTCCACTTCCTTTCACTTGGCTGATTCACCTTCATCCTTCAGTACTCACACTGGCTATCTCTTCCTTTGTGATGTCTTCTTGGCTCCTCCGTCAAACTTACAGAGTGTATAGGCTACCCTGCTGGTCTTTGCCAATCCGTAATTCTTTGTCTTTGCACCATGCACTTAACCCATGTAAGCAAAATGTCATATTACTTGCCTTTACCTCCCACTAGGTTATGGATGCCTTACGAGAAGGAATGGACTCTACATTACTTTCAGCTATGTCCTTATCCTATACCCCTTACAATTTTCATGGGAGGAAGGAAAGGGAGGAAGTACATAGGTAGACAGACACACAGGGGAATGTTTGCCCTTTTCTCACGGTTCCACAAGCCTCATCATAGACTTTTCTTGACATGTACTAGAAACTGTCTACTTTCCAATCCAGCAAACCTTGAGAGTATTGTTTCCACCTACTCTCTCCAGCCCCAGAAATGACAGGGTGAGGGAGGGAAGAGCAATGACTAAAGGGAGTGGCTGGCAGAAAAAGCCTGAAGGGGATGGTGCAATTTCAAAATTCAACTGGGGAAACCAGATGTTCTACCCATGGAGGCATGGTGTGCAGGTGGAAAACTGCCTGCCACCCCCAAATTTACACACACACTTTTATGAAAGAATTCTAGGAAACTGTATATGTGACAACAATCTACAGGATAGGGAGATTCAAATTTTCCAAAAGTAATAGGCAACTGAATTTGTTTTTGTTTTGTAGGGAGAGTCCAGTTTATTGATTACTATCTTACAGAATAGCATCTCTCAAATCGTTTGTGGTATAGAACAAGTCTGCATGTTTTTCATTCACAATTTGCTGTGGACCACTATACAACTATTCCTTGCACGAATAGTGTACAACTGATGTTACATGCCATCACCTTCAGCCTTCCCACCCCTCCCCCTGAGAGAGAAAACACAACTGGATAGTTAGATACTGCACCAAAGCATCACCACCATCTATCCATTCCTCACATTAGGCGCTACCTCTGTATCACCCAAAGACAGAAGCTTTTGAAAGGTGAAACAGATTTCATTTGGACCATCAACTGGGGGATGAACAGGGCATAGCTTGTCCACTGGTCAGGGTGGCTAGATCTACTGGGAGACTCTTTTCTTCCCCAGGCTCTACCTTGGGAAACTGAAAGGGAAAACTGAGTTAGAACAAAGAGGTGGCTCAGGTGGGACCTGCTTTGGGGGTGAGATCTTTCACCATCACCACCTGCCAAGTACCCACATGCTAAGCTATTTTGGCCAACAACGTACCTCCCATGAAGTTGGCTTCAGGCCCAGCTGAAAGTCTTTGCCCTACCCCAGGCTAGTGACTCTGTAAAACAGAGTGCAAGCAATGGAGAAAAAGCTCTGTACCCTTTAGATTTCATAAATCCCTTCTCAATGAGCCAAGACCCAGCACCACCAAAGGGTCCAGTTTCACAAGAAATCTTCACAGCACCAATCTCCCTTTGCTCCCCTGAAGAAAGTGTATCAGTGCCCTGTCCATGGGTTGGTTTTAGGTGCAAAGGATTTTGAGCTGCAGCTCCCACCATATAAGTAGATGAGTCAAGTAAGCCAGGCTTCTGCTCTTGACCTGGATCAGTACACAAATCCAGGATACCTCTTTCTCACCCAAGGAGTTCATTTAGACATTGTTAGGAATTTAGGAAGCAAGTTTATTTCCTACCCATCTTGTTTGATATGTCCCTTCTCTTTATATGACATATGGCTCTCCTACCCACCTTGGTGTCAGCAACCAAAGGAAAATCAATAAGAAGTACTCTATGGCATTAATGAGTTAGGTACTACATTAAGTATGAATGCTTTGCACATGTAACCTCACTTATCCTCATGATAACCTAGAAAGGAATAGATAATATGTATCCTTATCTCAGAGATGGGGGAATCAAGGCTAAAGTAAGCTACCATCATCACTCAAAATCACACTAATGAGAAGATAGTAGGGACTTGAAATGACATTTGTCTGACCCTGGGTTCAATACTTTCAACCACTGTGTTTTGCTATCTGGTTACTATACTATACCTGAGGAGACACGGGGATGAGGCACCCAGATGCAATATTGGAGAAAATATTTTGCTCCTCACTTCTCCTGTCTAGACTTACTTCCTAGATGGAAATAAGCATCAATATTAATTCTGAAGGGGAACGTAGTGCTGAAGGACAGTCCCATTTGGGAAGAGGTGATGAGGCACCAGGATACAAATTGTCTTTGATCTGGCCATCATTTATGAACAGTTTTCTTGTTTTTGAGCCTTGAGGTTGTTTTTGGCATAAACCAAGCTTAAAACTACAGCTCTATAACCTAGCTGTGGTGGAGGAAATCAATCCTTTTCCAAAGGTTCCTGCTCCCTTCCACATTGATAAGTGAACAGAGAACATTTCCCAGGATCCTTTGTGCCAATCCATGTCGCCAAGTCATGGCATGTGGGCAGAAATTATCTGTTCTACTTCCAGAGCTGTCAAAACTTCACACACTGTCCTTGGCTTGCTCCTTCCTCCAGAGTCAATGTTCAAATGACCTTACTACTCATGAAAACACATGGTGATACCCTTGACATCATGTTCCTCCATCATTGATCCCACTTCTGCCACCAATTATATTTTATTTGAATAATAAATACATTTCTATTTGGGAACACTAGTGAGATTTTCAATTTCTCTATCATGGAAGCCAGCAGTACCTTCAGTGATATAGAAATATACTGGTTTCATGTACCTGCCCTATATATTTTTTTTTTGACAGGCAGAGTTAGACAGTGAGAGAGAAAGACAGAGAGAAAGGTCTTCCTTCCATTGGTTCACCCCCCAAATGGCTGCTATGGCCAGCGCTGTGCCGATCCAAAGCCAGGAGCCAGGTGCTTCCTCCTGGTCTCCCTTGCGGGTGCAGGGCCCAAGCACTTGGGCCATCCTCCACTGCCCTCCCGGGCCACAGCAGAGAGCTGGACTGGAAGAGGAGCAACCAGTGCACTATACTTTATTGAAACCAATTGCTCTCTGAAAACAGGAGAGGCTATCAAGCTTCAGCCCAGCCTTTTAGGGAAGTCCCTAACCCTGACCTATCCTATCCTACTCTTAAGCTCCATATCACCCTCTCCACAGGACTTCATGGTGTGGATGGCATCTGGCAGTCCCTGCACCCAGGCAGCTTCTGTTTGAAAACTTAGCAGGGTCAGGAGGGTCTTTCAGCTACAGGGATCCAAAATCATCGCTCACCCCTTCCACTCACACCCACACTCATTCCCAGCGAATTTCTCCTTGTTACTCTTTCCTATGTGTTTACTTCATAGCCACCCACATGGTACATCGAGTCAGAAATTTAGTACTCCTCCTCCAAGCCTTCCTCTCTACCTCACAAAAAGATATTAATATTATATTTTCCTTATCATTATTCCTTCTGTTTGCTGACTTATCTCATGTACTCCTAATTTTTTTTACCTGGATTAATTTTTTTTTTTCTTTTTGAGAGGCAGTGACAAAAAGAAATACAGAGAGATAGAGAGATCCATTTACTGACTCCCCAGTGAGTCTGGCCCAGACTCCCCAGTGGTGCAGGCCCATGCCAAAGCTGGGAGCCTGGAACTTATTGCAGGTTTCTCACATTGATACAGGCACTCAAATACATGAGCCATAACTTGCTGTCTTCCTAGGGTATGCATTAGCAGAAAACTTGAATCGGGCGTAGAGCCAGAACTCAGATTCAGGTCCTCCAATATGAGACACAAGCAGCCTAAGTGCAGGTTAAACTGCTAACCCAAACAACCTGGACTTTTCAACACTTATACACCACTTACTCTTTGACAAGTACTGACTTAAGCACTTCGTAAATATTGACTCATTTAATCCTCATAAAATAATTAATATTACTGTTGTTCCCCTTTTATAGATCAGGGACACAAAAGTTAAGTGACATGCTTAAAGTTACTAAATATCAGATTTGAGCTTTGAGCCCAATTTTGGCTCCAAAGTCTATTTTCATTATCATACTTTCCCACACACAACAAAAGTAATTCTGCTTCCCTTTGTTTTCCCATTGATTCCATTTACTATAGTAATAGGTTTTTAAATTTTTAGTTGGCACATAAAACATGCAGTTTATACTCACGTTTCTTCTACCTAGATGTGGCCATGTGTCTAAAGACCAGTGTTATGTATGCCTCTCAGGTGGAGCCCTTGGAGAAAAGGACTTGTTGGTTTCCTTCCATTTCCTGATAATAAGATGTGGATGTAGAAGTAAATCACCTGGAATAAATGCATATGTGTCATGTTAGCCCATTTTCTGTTATTATAATAAAATATCACAGACTGGCTTACTAATAAGGAAAATTATTTAAGCCATGGTTCTGGAAGTCCAAGAGCATGACTCTGGCATCTGGAAGAGGGCTGGTAAGCTCCTTTCTGCTGAGTCATGACAGAGCGGAGGGCATCATATGGCAAAACAGAGCAACCAAGCTCGAGAAAGATCACCTCTGTAACAAAATCACTTCCACGATAACCCAATAATCCACTAAGAAGTTCTCATGACCAGGTACCTCTTAACAGCCATGCCTGTTCTCACCTCTTAATGTCTCACACTGGACTTCACATTTACCTTGATTTTTGGTAGGAAGATTCAAACTATAGCAAGGGGTAAGCTCCCGAAAAGCAAACAAAAATTGCTAGAGCCTGAGAATCTGCAGCGCCATACGCCTCAGCTGAGGTGCTTACCCTTTACCTGAGCCAGAGTAGAACAGTAAGCCATCTTGTTTCAGTTGCCAATTAGGGTGCGGGGAAGCCAGAGGAGTCTCTGTTACACGCAGCCATATCTGTACCTTAACTCAATGTTTTCTAAATTGTGAGATATTATCTATTATTGTGATATTAATTCGAGATTGAGGAAGATTGTAGAAAAATGAATTAGGAAAAAACAAGAAATAGAAAAAATTGCATACATCCAACATCAATTTTGTTATTTATCTCTATTTATCTATCTCTATCTAATAATTCATCTATTGGTCCAACCACCCTCCCATCTAACCATTTATCTAACTATCTACATACATATATATACAAACATAGCATTGTATACTAAATCTCAATAAAAAATGTATTTCTTACTAATAATTTCAAACAATTTAAAATCTAGGGGCCAGTGCTGTGGCATAGTGGGTAAAGCCACTGCCTACAGTGCCGGTATCCCATATGGGTGTCAGTTCAAGTCCCAGCCGCTCCACTTCCGATCTAACTCTCTACTAATGGCCTGGGAAAGCAGTGGAATATGGCCCAAGTCCTTGGGCCCCTGCACCCGCAAGGGAGTCCTGGAAGAAGCTCCTGGCTCCTGGCTTCAGATTGGCACAGCTCCAGACATTGCAGCCAACTGGGAAGTGAACCAGCAGATGGAAGACCTCTCTCTCTGCCTCTCCTTCTCTCTCTGTGTAACCCTGACTTTCAAGTAAATAAATATTTTTTAAAAATTGAAATCTCTTCCTTAATCAGTATGCCTCTTCACTATTATGAACCCAATCCCTTCCTTTAGGATTTTCTCCTTATTTATCTGAGATTGAGCTTCCCCCAAGTCTTTGCCAGGAGTGCTACAGTTTCCTGTGTTAAATCAGCTTGAAGCTTTACTGCTACCTCAACTTTCCTTTCTCAAGTCAGTTGAAAGCTTTAAATAATTTAAAAGCTAAACTTCCAGTTTATTCCTAAAACTCAGTTTGGTCTTTCCTTCCTTCTTTCCTAGAAAGTAAGTAGCGTCTTCCTTTGCCTCTGTCTGGATGAAAATGGTCCCAGTTAAGTTGTAAGGTTTTAGCTTTAAATATATGGACTCTAGGATATGTATTGTTGTATAACAACTGTGTCCATCAGTATTCACTCCAGAAAGATCCAAGTAGTTAAGAGCTTGACTAACATATTTATGATAGAAAATATTCAAAATAATGTCAAATTATATATAAATTGAATTATATGCTAAAAAGTTCATTCAATATATGTATATGAACCTAAAAACACATTTTAAAAAAATAGAAAGTTATTTAAGAATGGTGTAATAAGTAATTTTTCTCATTTGTTTTTTCTTATTGATATTTAAGATTCATTTTATATAGGAAGTTTGGTGAGCAACTACTATGCAACAGGCTAGTAGAATAGTGTATAAAGAGATTCCTATTTTTTAAGGACCTTATGGTTAGGTACTATAAAGTTGTTTTGTTACCAATAAACACAAGAGATAATAAACCAGAAATTATCAAAATTTGAACAGGGGGTAACACACCAAAGAATGTGACCTTTAATGAGGTTTAAATTCAATATTCTGATTCTTTTCTGAGGAGAGAACGATACTGATGTCAAAGATGGTTTTTTTCTTCTTTTTTTTTTCTTTTTTGCCCTTCAGGCAGAAAGAAGTTGGATATGCTGAAAGCAACTTGGCACTAGAAGCCAAGATAAGGAATGTGATTAAATCACTGTACGCTCAAGTCATCACCAGCAAGGCAACAGCGATCAGAGACATCAGATCGTAGGGAGCCCCTGACTCACGCTTCCTGCTGGCTCCCTGTGTTAGCGCCAGCTGAGAGGTTAGTCTTGGAAGTACAGCTGTAAAAATGGTTGATGCCCAATTAGCAAAAGACCCAATATCATCTTTCTGCAAGTGCAAATTTGATCATGTTCTCTTCCAACCGATTACATCATTTCACTTGTTTCTCATTGCTTTCGGGCAGAAGATCAAAATCCGTAAGAGGGCCTACAAAGCCTTACATAACCTAAGTGTCTCAAGAGTCTCTTCATTTTCTGGGACGCTCCATTGTACATACCATGCAGCTTCCTATCTTGGACCTGTGTTCCTTCTACCTGAAATAGTTTCACACCTCCACCTCTGGCTGCATGTGCTCATCTTCCACATAGGAGCTCGAGGATAATTTCCACAGACAACGTCCTTCACATCCTCAGCCAGGTCAACTTCCTTTATTATTTGCTTTCATAGTGTCATGAATGTCTTCTCCACTGCACTTTAACACAATCGTAATGCCAAGTATTTGATTAATGCCTGCCTCTCCAATGAAAGCAGGGATGGTGTCTTTTATATTCCCTTTCATTATCCCCATTCGTTCTTTTAGTTCTTTTAAAACTACAGCTGTGCCTGTCATTGGGTAAATCCTCAATAATGAGGTATTGAATAAATCCATGGAAAATAATGGAGAGTTTTATGCTCACATTTGGAATAGCAGAGCCTAGCAGGAGCAGCCCAGAGTTCCGTTGAGAGGACAAAACTGAAGGGGACTTCAAGATGAGTATCTGGTCCACTGGACACCAGATCCAAGGTGGATAGTGAGAATAAAGCCCACTCCCGTCTGAATGGGTGGAGACACCCTCCTGCAGCCATCAAGTCCGGGGGTGGGGGAGAAATTTATTGAATCTCTTGAATGAAAAGGAATGTCTGCAGTAGTCAGCATCATCTCGTAGACATCTTCCAGTGACGTCCTGAGATTAAGAAGGTTATAAGGAAGTTGGGTGCAACAGGCCATGTTTTTGTAAATTAGTAAGAGAAGGATAAGCACAGTGAGGAGGGATCACCAAAACTTCAAGGAGACCAGTTTTGCTAGTGACATTGGAGTTGAAGTCATGAACTTTGAGGTTGCCATGTCACAGGGCAGCTAAGCTGATAGGTCAAATGTGTGGCCTGGATTTCATGAATGAATAGATTGAAGAGAGACTATTGTGTATCTCAGACAGGAAGAGGAGAATCCCATTTAAGCATATTTTCTAAGATTTATTTATGTATTGATTTATTTACTAATTTGAAAAGCAGAGTGACAGAGAGAGATACAGAGAAATGGAGAGAGGGAGATCTCCTATCTGCTGGTTCATTCTCCCAATGTCTGCAATAGCCAGGGTTAGGCCATATCTAAGACAGGAACAAAACGTAACTCAAGTCTCTCATGTGGGTGGTAGGGATCCAAGTAGTTGAGTTATCACCTGCTGCTTCCCTGGGTACACAATAGGATAGGAAATAGAGTAGCTGGGTCTCAAACCAGGCGTTCCAATATGAGATGTGGGCATCCTGAGGAACAGCCCAACCTGGTATACCACAATGTCTGCCTTCTACTCATGAATTTTGACCACAATGATACTAAGTGCCATTCACTGAGCATCTGTCATATACTATGTACTTTAAAACTTTAATTTCAATATCCAAACAACTTAGAAGTTCAATTCTATTATTTCTTTCTTATAAATAAGGAAATGGTGGTTCAGGGAGAGTAGGCGACTTGCTCAGGACACCACAGCTACTAAGTGAGAGAGTCAAGACTTAAAAGTGACCAGGGTGTAGCCTTGGTCCTTCTTCACTGACACACATGGATTTGAGGTCTGCCCATGAAGAGGGATGAACTTTTTCAGAGTGTCCTTATGTGGAAATAAACTACACAGTCAGTGCAACCTACTTCTCACCAGGTAGCAAAGGCCTGGGGTGCATCCCCAACTCACTGTGCTTTCTTCCTCCTCAATTCCCTTTGAAGTTAGTTGGAAGTCAGTACCTGGAGGCTGAAGAGAATCACAATGGGAATGTGAGTCCACCTGGATTTCCTAGCATCCACACTTTTAATAAAATAATCCAATATCTATCTATCTATCTATCTTTCTATCTATCTATCTTCTATATCTTCCTTTTTAATAAAGTGGAATTAAATAATTTTCTAATTCAACATTAGAAACTAAACTTTCTATATGTAAAGTGGGTCAAAAATAGCTGCTTTAATTATTTAGGTAATATCCAAAGAGGCAAACATCAAAAGAAACTCAAATTGCAACACAAAGAAAGAAAAAAATCTTTAGAATCAGCAACTTTCTTAAGACACATAAGATGGTCTTACACACATTCACAAGCTAAGTTTAAGACTTTTCTTTTTAAAAAATGGCAATTTTATTGATAAGGTTATTAACAATGCTACTACATGTCCACAGCATACATTTATCTATTCAGAATTCCTATCATTTTTATGTCCAAACTACTTATTACTACAGGGTTTGAATGAGAAAAACATCAACTGAATAGAAGCCTGGAAATCAGCAGGAAGACCTGAGACATGAATGACTCTCCTTGGGAATTCTTGTGCCTCTGGAATACAACAAGGGGAGCTTTCCTCCCAACTCCCTATATTCTGGATCATTTCATCAGGACAAAATCCCCATCTCTCTGGCTTCCCTCTTTGAACCTATGAGGCATTTCTGTGATCCTAGAAGTCCTTTGGTGATGGAAATCTTTTCTACCTGACACCTATTCCTTTTTCTCTCCTTCTCAGGTAAACTTCTCCAAGCATCAAACATTGTGCTAGGCACTGAGGAATAAGAACACCAACAGGATAGTTCTCAGGGATCCCTTCAAATCTATACAATTATGGTGTAATCAATAAAATAAGGGTAGGTGTGATGGCACAGTGGGTTAAGCCACCACTTGGGATGCCTATGTCCAGATAAATGCCTGGGAGCAGCCCTGCTTCGGTTTCCTATCAGATTCTTGCTAATATACACCCTAGAAAGCAACAGGTGATAGCTCGAGTATTTAGATTGCCACCAGCCACATGCGAGACTCAGATTGAGTTCCAGGTCCCTTGTTTCAGCCTGGCCCAGTCTTGGCTGTAGTGGGCATTTGAGGAGTAAGCTGGCAGATGGAATATTCATTCATTCTCTCTCTCTCCCTCCTACCCTCCTCCCTTTCAAATAAATAAAATTAGATAAATAAATTTTGAAATAAAATAATAAATAAATATCCAGAGCTATACAGGGAAGCTGAAGGAGGCTTCACAGAGCATATCTCATTTGCGCTTGGGTCTCAAGTCAACTAGAATTTATAATAAGAAAAGGGCATTTCACACATTGGAGGCACTGTGTGCCAAGGCACAGAGAAATGACCCTGCATGCTCATGGTAAGAAAATCTGGGAGTGGGGCCGGCACTGTGGCAGAGAGTGAGGCCGCCACCTGCAGTGCCGGCATCCCATATGGGCGCCAGTTCGAGACCCAGCTGCTCCAGTTCCGATCCAGCTCTCTGCTATGGCCTGGAAAAGCAGTAGAAAATGGCCCAAGTCCTTAGGTTCCTGCACCCATGTCGGAGACCTGGAGGAGGCTCCTGGCTTCAGATCGGTGCAACTCTGTCCATTGCAGCCAGTTGGGGAGTGAACCAGTGGAATGAAGACCTCTCTCTCTCTGCCTCTGCCTCTGCCACTCTATAGCTCTGCCTTTCAAGCAAATAAATAAATCTTTTAAAAAAAGAAAGGAAAGAAAATCTGGGAGTAAAACAAGGATATTTTCTTAGAGATGGCTATGACTGTAGTTAGGAACATACAGTATGGCTTTCTACTTCATTCAGGGCCTTGATTTCAGCAGAGGCCTTTTGTGGACAGTGATTGGACATCACTCCATGATGTACAGCAGGGTTTTGTGAGTCAGTAAACAGTGGGACTGGTTTGCAATACCTGCTGTGGATATGGTATTGAAAGGCTAGGACTCCCTTTTCTGTGTATTTGTTGACTTTGTCTTCAGGAACTAGAAAACAAACAGAAATTCTGAATCAGGTAGGGCTAAGATCAGGTCTAAGTTTGGGTGGACAACTCTGAGTGTAGTATGGAGTGTAAAGCATTCCACCCAGTTACAGTATTCAGATCAACATCCAGGATCCCTGTGTGGTTGGCAGCCATGTGTATCAGAACCAGATACAACCTGTGATGATCTGGTGATCTGAAGAATGGAATAATCACCTCCTATATGTCCACCCACACATATCACACACGCACACACACAGACGCATGCACAATATTCAATATTGGAGTAGGAACAGAATAATGACGATAAAAGCTCCCCTTCCAAAAAAGGAAGAATGGTGAACATGAACACTTAAAGGCCCCTTCACTTCCAAGAGCTACTCAAACAAGTAGAAGACATGGGAGTGAAGTGCACTTGAAGTATTACAAGATATCTTTTGAAGAGGCTTGTCTATTGCACATAAGCAGGGTCACTCCTCAAAGTTCTATATACTCCCTGTGGTGAAGAGCCAGGTTTTAAGTCCATGGAAATTTTTCAGAAGAAAGAACTCACGCCCTCCCCAACATACACACACAACAGCCTACTGATCCCACACTCCAATTGCAATGACTCTCTCTCTCTCTCTCTCTCTCTCTCTCTCTCACTTTCCCTCTCTCTCCTCTCTCTGTCTCTAAAAAGGCAGCTGCCACTGCCAAACATCCTGTTAAGCACTTTACATTCATTCTCTTTTGAACCTCACATTTCTATGAGGTCAACATAAATATGATCATTATTTTATAGACAAAGAAATAGGATTCTAAAGATAAAATGTATTTGTCCAAGTTTGTAGTTCTGGGAATCTTCTAATCTTTGAACCTGGTATCTTGGCCAATTCTTAGGAGCCTCTTTCATTGATGTCAAAAAGCAAAGTAGTCTAAATAAACAAGTAATTTAATTTAGTGTCAATATAGATTGTAAAAATAAACCAAAAACTCTCTATTTTAAGTGTGACATTAACCCAAATAGTCATCCCCATGTGGATTAATACATGCACTTGCAACAAGAAACTTATGGACTATTGTGCCTAAAAATGTTTAAGAGTTGCACCTATATTGAGATAAGAAAGGCAATATCTTCTTTAATAAAAAAATAATAATTGACCACCTATTATTAAAACTAACTTTCTTCCCCTTATTTCAGCATCAGATGATAAATATTTAATTGACTGTCATGAAATATATAGGGCAGATGGTATGTCTGGGGTATTTTAATATAAAAATCAGCACCATTATATAAAGAGAAGGAGATAGGGAATATCTCAATGCGATCCACTGGCCTGCTCCAAACCAACTGAAACCAAGGTCCAAAAAGTGATCTTAGGGTCTGATAACTGAAGATGTGCTGTGCCTATTATAGATGCTTAGAAAAGAAAACAACCAATTGCTTCAAATATAAACCCCAGAGCTAACGATAGAAGATCACAAACTACCACACATGGGGCATCTCTATTCAGCCAATTCTAGAACTAGGGGCCTGCTAATTTCATGATGGCCATGGAAGTTTCTAGAACCTTGCTGAAGAGACTACTACAGAAAGCTATTCAGCTTAAGTGGGATACATTAGGAGGGAAGGTCATTATATGATTAGCATTCATTAGTGTATGATGAACTATATATCTATCAAAGAGCTGGCCTGCCATGGCCAGGACATCTCCCACTCTCAACAAGATGGACAGATCCAGAGTCTAGTACCTGAAGAGCTGAGAGGAATCAAAGCAATCACCAAATAGGGCTGTATATGCCTGGGAGTCCAGTAAAACCAAGAATTAGAACAAGGCAAGAGACGGGAGACTGGCATAGAAAAACCCTACAGATTGGCCAAAAGCCAAATCAGGGCCATTGGAAAAAGGGCTCCTGGAAGTCATTCCTAAGAGAAGCTTCTGCTGCTTCCATGTTGCACTAAGACAAGTTTCTGCTCTCCCATTTCTCTACCCCCCACCCATACATGGTCAGACGAACAATCCTTAAGCAGTCCCTTATTTCATTAGATGCACTCATCAGCTCTGTCAAAAGCAAAGACAGCACAAGGATCAGAGTAGGCAAATTATTTTGCCACCCTACCTGAAGATACCCTAGGGTGATGGGGTGGGGGGCAAAGGCTAGGATATGAATCAGGAAAACTGGTTCTTTTCTCCGTATTATGATTCACTGTAAAACTAAGACAAATTCCTTTCCTTGTCTAAGAACATCTGCTATGAATCTTATGTGCTTCCTCAGAGGCCTCCCTGGTGGCTCCCACCTCCCAGACTGTGTTGCCACCAACAAGCTAGACATTGTTTTCCTAGGGAAGGCTGAGCCTTGGACCTTGACTTCCTCTGCACAGCTGGGCCAACCAGCCACATGTCCAGAATTTCTGCTCCTCCTCCATCAGATTTGGAAGAAACATCATCTCACATGGTGGCATCTGGCAAACGGAGCACCCACCAAAGGGCCCAAGGACGAGTCCCAGAAACCAGAGAATTAACTGCCTGTGGGGTGAGACTTGACTAATAGGGAAAAGGAGCCAAGCAGATAAATTTTCCTCTTTCTGCCTCCCCTGGGCTCTCCATTTCTCCTGCAGACAATTTACAGGAACCTTTGCTTATGATGTGAGCCTGTCCGATTGTGGAGGAGCACCTGACCTGGTGATATCTCACTTCTCCTTGCTGCATCAGGGTCCTTGTCTTACTTTCATCTTTTTACAGTCTCCTTGTCCTGCTCTCTTCCCAAGTCCTACACATAAGACCCTTAGTTCTTGCTTCAAGCTCTGTTCCTGCAAGAACATAGCCTTAGCCTGAGTCTTGATCTTCAGAGTAAGACAGGTGAGACCTAGGCCCTTCACCATTACTTCTGGGGCTGATTTCTGAAGTCCAATTCTAACTTGCAATAGAACCACTACTAAGATTCCACATAGCAGGCAACTCTGATGTCCATAGTGAACTATGTAGGTTGGGACACCACTTTCTGTCTTGGTAAATATTTCTGTGAGGTTTCTAGCATCTCCCCATTTTACATACGAGGAAGCTCAGTAAGTTTAATTCCCTTGTCCTGTGCCATGTAACTAAAAGGAGAAGAGCCAGAATCCAGTCTCAGTCTGATTGCTAAGCCTGAGTTTTTTGTTACTGCCCCATTCTGTGTCTCTTAGACTCCCCTGGGTTTGCTTTTCCAAACAGATTAAATTTTCTATTTCTTAAAGACTGGATCAGGGGGAAGTGCAAAATTGACATGTGGGAGAGGAAAGCAAGAAAGCAGATTCCAGGCTGCACCAAATAATATGGGGCAAAGGGCAAGAATTTCATGTTCTATTATTCAAGGGCTAAGGCTATATATCCTACAATCATTAGGTTGTCCCACATTTTAGCATTCTTTCTCTGAATGTCTCTTTTATTCTTCAAAGATTTATTTATTTGAAAGGCAGAGTTAGATAGGCAGAGGAGGAGACAGAGAGAGGTCTTCCATTCATTGGTTCACTACCCATGATGGCCACTATAGCCAGAGCCGTGCTGATCCTAAGCCAGGAGTCAGCAGCATCTTCCCGGTCCCCCATGCTGGTGCAGGGGCCCAAGGACTTGGGCCATCTTCTACTGCTTTCCCAGACCATAGATGGATTGGAAGTAGAGCAGCCAGGACTCGAACCAGCACCCATATTGAATGCTGGCACTGCAGGCCGCAGCTTTACCCATTACACCACAGCATCAGCCCCACTTAATGACTCTGCTAAGACAAATGTGTAAGTCAGGAAAACATCTTTAGCAAGCAAGGGATCGGGGCAGGGGAACTCAGAGGAACTCTTTCTGAGGTTCTGAAAATGTAGCTGCTGCAAATTCAAATACAACCTGTCAGCTCACCTCCACCTAGGGGCCTTTTGTGCCCCAGCATCAATTCTCATGTGAGTTTCATGAGTGGTGCATGAAGAGTGTTCGTTTGTTTGTTTGCTTTCAGATTCATGAGCCTTCTGAAGAGGCATTCTTGGCCTATAAATATCTTTCAACTTAATTTCTCCCTCACGTCTCTTACTCTCTCCCAGAAAGCAAAGGTTAAGACCTGAGACCCTTGTGTCTCAAGGACGGGACTGACACATCGTAACTCCTGGGGGTTGATGTTCACGTGCATCCCCAGGAGCTGGCACAGGTGAGAAAGCTTAACCTAACTGCCAAGTTCAAGGGGTCAGAAAGACACAGAACAGATATCCCCACTGGCCACCTTGCCCCTCAAGTGCACGTGCTTGCTCCCTCAACAACTTCATCCAACCTTCTCTGGGGCCCAGGATCCTTCACTAAGTACCCTCTGGCGCCCTTCAAGCAAGTGTCTTGAGTTTCTGTTCAGACTCTCTGAATCCATTCAACAGTTTAGGGAAAGTCGGTAAGACTAATTGCTCCACACACATTTCTACATTTCAAGCATTCACATGACCTCATGGCTGGTGAGTACAGGAAGCTCAAGTTTCAGAGTCTAATGATACCTAAAACAAGAGTAAGGTGCAGGTGTTGTGGCTGCCACAGCTTGTTCAGGATCCTCCACTGAGGGGCTTTCCAGGATTGGGGATAAGAATCCACATGAGTCAAAGGTTGTCGCAGTTTCATGCATCTTTGTAGCTTCGGGGTTTTGAACATCGTAGCATCCCAAAAGGTCAGATAATGTGGAAAGTTCTCAGTAAGTCTTGATTGAATGAATAAATACATAAATGAATAAGTGAATACATGTCTGAATTAATTCAACTATTTCCTTATCTGTTGTAAGCACAAATTACCTCTTCCTTGGAGACAACCCAGTATCACAGTTTTTGAGATGAGGCAGCCTCTGAATCCTGGTTTTGGTCATTCACCAGCAAGTGACTTTAATCTCTCTGAACTCCCCTTCTGGTCTGAAGGAGGAGGATTATGGCCTCCATCTCCAAGGACACAGTGAATACTGGAAGCTAATTCATGGAAACCACCTGGCTCACAGAGGGGCTCAGGCAGGCTTGTTCCCTTTCTCTCTGTTTCTCCTATGGTATCTGAATTCCCTAACCCTAATTCCATCTCTGACCAAGAAAGGCTGTACTAAAGAGATTTCAAGACCACAGGACCTGGAAGCCAACTGCTTGTTCTTGAGCATCAGTTCCTTCTGGTACCGACTGTGTAGCCTTGGGTAACTTGCTCCACCTCTCTAAGCATCGACTTCTACATCTGAGAAATAGACATAATAATCACACCTATTCAGAAGGACCTGGAGAACACGTGTGGAGTTCAGAACAATGTCTGGGCTGGGAACTGCTCTATACATGTAACTAACATTATGTCATGTCTGTAAATCTCCTCTCCTTGACACTTGAACTTCTCAAGCCAAGAATCAAATGAGGCTTCTCTCAAGCCTGCGGGCAGTGCTCTGTCATCTTCCCTGGCTTCCCAGGCAGGTTCTGCAATTTGAGTTGAGAATGGTTTGTTCTCACCCCAGCTACCCACTGCTCCATCTTTTCAGACCCTGTAGTACTTGGGGACTTTCTAGACAGGTGCAAGAGCTGGGAAAGCACAGCAGTACAGTACCAGGGCACTGCGCAAGCCTCCAGGCCTCAGAGAAGTGCACACTGAGGACTTCCTGCAACCTGCTGCAGAGTTTCAAAGAACTGTTCAGGTAGCATCCAGTCTCCTGGGGGAATTCATGAGATTTTTAGCTTGGTGGCAATATTGAGGCCTACTTCTACCCTTCCCCCATTTCTCTGTATGTTTCTTTTTAGGCATTTGGATACATGAAAGGCATGTAAAGATTTGTTAAGTAAGAGGCAGAAATGCTTGCAAAGTTTTACTGCTCCTCCTGGATCTATAAACAGTTCCCCTCAATCCTTCTTTCCAAGGCAATAAAAGTTAGGAGGTGAGCCCCAGGATTCCAGGGCTGAAGGTAGATCTGCTCCCAGTCTGACCCTGAACCCAGGGTGATATCAGGTCATCCACCTTAGGAAGGAATGAAAGGGGGAACCCACAGAGCTGGACTGCAGGAAGGCAAGAAAGCATGATCCCCTCAAACTGTAGGTTAAAAACTACAGAAGGAGGCCACCGCAGGAAGGCTGGACACAGCATGGGGACCCAGGCAGCGTTTTGGAGCAGCTCTGCAGCCAGAATACTTTGGGAGAGATCACAGGCAATGAGTCAGAATGCTGCGTCCTTCTGTGGACTCAGCGCTTCCCAGCCAAGTCACCCTGGGTAAGTCATATGCACTCTTTTAGCCTCATCTGCACCTGCAGGTAATGAGACATCCAGATGAATGCACACCGCCATTCATGTAAAGCAACTGACGCCATGCAAGAATGACATGGCAAATTGCTCCTTAAACTATAGCTCATGCACACAAGCCCCATAGGACTATTAACATGAAGCCATACGGAGTTAATAATTGTGATCCCAGAGGTCAGTTCCTAGAAGCCTGTGTTGGTGACACCAGCTTCCTCTTACAGTTAGCACCCAGCTTCAAATAGCTCTGATTTTGCCCAATGAGCATGGTGAGCCCAGAACCAGCAGCATTTGAGCCTAAGACTGCGATGGACATAGGGGTACTTCTTGCTCTGTATGCTATAGCAAGGAGGAATACAAGGGCCACTGAAATACACCGATGCAGAGAACACAGAACATGTACTTCAAGAGTGACCCCTGCATAGGACATCAGGTTTCGTCAGTGATTTCTTACATGATTTGTGAACGATCTGAGTTCTCTCTCTACCTCCACTCGGTTAAATTTAAAATCACCAAAATCTATTAAGACACAGATAAGACTGAATCTTTGTTTTCAACTTAGTTGTAAAATGATTTACCAAAGTCAAAATTATTTTTAAAGTGTTCCTATTTGGGAGAAGCACTGTGGCACCTGCTTGCCACATCAGCCTCCCATATTGCAGCTCCCATCCCAGTCCCAGTTGCTCCGCTTTTTGGTTCAGCTCCTTCCTAGTGTGCCTTAGAAGGCAGTGGAGGATGGCCCAAGTGCTTGGGCCCCTGCCACCCATGTGTGAGACCCAGATGAACTTTCAGGCCACTGGCTTCAATCTGGTCCAGCTTTGGCCATCACAGTCATTTGGTTAGTGAACCAGCAGATGGAAGATCTCTTTCTCTCTGTCTCTCCCCTTCTCTGTGTCATTTTGCCTTTCAAATAAATAAATAAATTTTTAAAACAGTTAACATTTAAAGTATATAGTAACAAAACATAATGATAACAATAATTTTATACCAATACTTTATATGTAATATTAAAAAGTCCGTTAAAAACTGCAAATGGAAGGAGGAAATGGGTGGATAGTAGAGAAGAAAGCAAAACTACGCTACAAGCCTTTGTTTAAACTGTTAAAGCTAAGTTTAATGCAGGTATATAAATTCCAAAAAAATAGTTTTTAATACAATATAAAGGTATTAAGGATATCTTTAAAAAATGGCAAGAAACCAAGGAAAAGAGGGCATGTTAAATAAATTCTAAATCAAGATGATAGAAGAATGAATATCAGTTATAATCTTAGATATAACTGTGAATATAAATATATAAAAACAAATATTCTTACATTTAATCAGAATCAAAATTTAAATAATCAGCAACATTTTTAGAAGTGGATTATTAGTTAACCATGCAATGGCAAGTAGGCAGTAGATAACAAGATTCTATCAGACGAAAGAGTGACTTTCCAATAATAAAAGCTCCACACACTGAGAGGAAAAAGAAAAAGACACAAGGAGTTGTCATAAAAAGGTAAGAATGCATCCCTCCATTTTTAAATTGCTGACATCTTCTACTTTCTTCTTTTAGTTTATTTGCATTTTCTGTTTTCTTTGATGGAGTTCTCTTATGCCCTCGCTATTTCCAAATAAGCTAATGCAGCTCAGATGTTACCTCCTCCAGGGTGATTCTCCTGACATTACAAACCCACTCCTAAATGGACCCAGTTAGGTGCCCCTCTTGGGAATGGGCCAGTGGCCTGAAAGCCCATCTGGGTCTCTCACACGGGTGGCAGGGGCCCAAGCACTTGGGCCATCTCTGCTTTTACAGATGAGAGAGCAGAGCGTGTGCCTCTCTTCCCAGCAGTGTGAAGCAGCATCAGGGTGGTAACCTGAAATCTGCAGAAAGGGAAACGTGGACACCAAGAAACTGGGCAACCCTGCAGATCAAGGCCTCCCCTCCCCAACCCGAGCCAGTTGCTAACCATCTATTAGCACACCGCTGTCTATGTTCCCAGAGGTCTATGCACGTCCTCTATAATGTTTATGATCTTCCACCAGAATATTTAACTTGATTGTTTTCCACCACTACTTCATGAACACCTAAGAGGTAAGACAACTCCTCAGTTACCTCTTATCCTTACCACGGCACCTAGCACAGGTTGGTGGGAGGAGAGAGAAAAGAAAGAGAAGGAAGGAAAGATCACAGGGAGCAAGAGCAGAAGGGAGGGAGGGAGAGGGAAGATCACTGCTTTCTTCGACAAATGAAACAGAATTGCTGATTACTCCCCAATATCAACCACAGTCTTTGGAGCATGAAAGTCTGCAGCAATGTCCGAGAGAAAGGTTAGGCTTCCTCACTCTTGATTCCTAAAAAGGAAACGGATTCAAAAAGCAGTTCCTAACCTTTGGAACCTCCGGACAGCATCAGGTCAGGAAGGTTACTATGAGGCTTTTATTGAAAAGGTATCCTTGAGTCCAAATGATGATGACAAATCCCAGTTTTGCTTAGGACACTTCCTGGGGATTAACAGTTTTGAAGGTTTCCTCATTCAGCCCATGTCTTCTTCATACTTTCTATCACTTCACTGAAGGGCCAGGTACCGAGAAGGGGTTATAGAAACCAAAAGTACTTGAAAACTACCTGTTTGACTCCTACCCCCTTGCATAATGTGCAGGAATCTCTTCATGAATCATTTTATTGTTGTTACTCATTAGGTATCTTCTAGGTAGTTATTTTTGCCCAAATACTGTGCTCATTAAGTTCATATACCACAGTATATCATCATTAATATAAAGTTCCCCTCTCCATGAATATGTAGAGCTAGAAGCTAGAAGAAGCATCAGAGGCCAAGGAACCTGGTGAAGTTAAACAAAACAAGACAGAAACAGTAGCTAGCTCAACTGGCTTAGCCAGTTTTCCTGATGCATGCTAAATACAACCACTGAGCTGTTATTTCCATTGTCCAAGTCAAGCTCCTTCAGGTTGTGTGTGCCAGAATGTGTGTATGGCAACTCTGCTTAGAGGAGGAAAGGAAATGGAAACCACTAATTACTGAGTAGCCACTGGCTTCACTCACTGGTTCAACAAATATTGACTGAACCATGTGCCAGACACTGTCCCAGCTCCTGAGGATACAGATGAATGAGACAAACTTTGAGAGTCCTCTATCCATTGGAGGAATAGGGGGCGGGGTAGAGAGAAGTAATGAGAAACAAACAGCATATGACAGATCACAATAAGCTCCCGTAGGGGAGTGGGATGCACATATTTAAGATGGACTGGAGAGATGGAGTAGGAGACATTTAAGCAAATGCAAGAAGTAAAGGGTCAAAGTTGGTCATGCAAAGGGCAAGGAAAGCAGCATTTTCAGTAAAGAAAAAGTGCGAAGGCTATGACCTTAAGGTAGAAAGGAACTCAGCGCCTTCAAAGAACATAAAGGGGTTCTGCCTGGCTAAAGGAACTGAACAGAATGAGTGTAGGAGATTATGTTAGAGAGGCAGACGGGTACCAAACACACAGGGCATGGTAAAGAGTTCAGATTTTGATGGAAGTGCAAAGGGGAACAAGTGAGGCAATCAAAACCGCAGAGAGACATGAGCTGGCTCCTGTAAGCGCTTTCATCTGAGCGTTGCTCTGAGAGTGGACCAGAGGGGTCTAGGATCAAAGCAGAAAGACGAGGTGCACCACCGTGTGAGCCAGTGCATGCTCACTGGACCCACTGTTCTAAGGAAACATTGTAGCTCCCTGTATTTCTCATACTCCTGGCTGTGAAATCTTGGGCAAATTACATCACCCCTGAGAACCCCGCTGTCTTCATTTGTAAAAGTACTTTAGCTGAAACTTCCAGAGTATCCAGTAAATGTTGTACTCCTTGGTTTCTTGGAAAGGAAAATGACTCAGATCTGCTGGAAATAGACCAGGTAACCCCAGGCAGTTCCCTGGGCCGGGCCCCAGCCAAGCTGGGGTGGAGCCTGAAAGGAGTCTGGGTGGAGACGCAGAGGTCTGGGCACCTGATCATGCTGTGCAAAGTCCCACGTCCCAGACTGCAAACCTGGAGCTCAGGAATGTGGTTTAGGTGGGGCCTATTGATGATGGAAACAGCAGAGAAACAAAACAAGAGCACTGGAAGAAAAAAATACAAATGAATATTCAAAGAATCATAGGGTGGGGAAACATTGCTAAACTGGAAAGCAAAGACAGAAAGCTTGAAAGAAAAGACTGACAGAGCTTACTTTATAAAACATTCAAGGTTATCAGACAAATAAAAATAAAACCATGAGTAACCCAATTAAAAGCAGGCAAAAGACACGAACATTTCCCAGAAGAATAAGTGGCTTATAAACCCTTGCAAAGATGTTCATCAGGATTAGTGATCAAGAAAATACAAACCAAGACAACATTGATTTATAATTTACATAGATTCAATTGCAAAAATTGGAAATTCACAATACTACATTTTGGAATGGACTTAGACCTACAGAATTTCTTCAACACTTACAGCATAATGAGAGGTTGCCACCTTAGAAAATAATTGAGTAATGTCTTCTAATAATATTAAACATTTGTATAGTCTATGATCCAACTTTTCTGCTCCTGGGTATAATTATACACATAGATCAGGACTCATGGCCAGAAACATCCAGAGTTTTACTGTTCACAATAGGAAAACCACTCAGATATCCATTAGTGAGAAAATGAATCAGTGAAAACACTATAGTTATACAGTGAAATGCCATGCATCAGTTGAAATTAATGAACCACAATGGCATGACAAGTAAACATCTGGAGAAATTTTAGCAAAATAATTTTAGGAGAAATAAGTACCATAAGATTGCATACAAGTTCTGTAGGCTAGTGGAATTGTCCTATTATTTATGGTATAGGAGAAAGTTACATCAGATTTTTGTCAATAAAAACTAATTGACTGTGTATATGTAATATTTTATGCACCTTATTTTAGGTATATTATGAAACAATAAGTGTTTTTAAAAGAATAACATATACTTTTTACAAATTTACAAACCAGGCCGGCGCCGCGGCTCAATAGGCTAATACTCCGCCTGCGGCGCCTGCACACCAGGTTCTAGTCCTGGTTGCTCCTCTTCCAGTCCAGCTCTCTGCTGTGGCTGGGAGTGCAGTGGAGGATGACCCAAGTGCTTGGGCCCTGCACCCACATGGGAGACCAGGAGAACCACCTGGCTCCTGGCTTCAGATCAGCACAGTGCCATTGGGAGGTGAACCAACGGAAGGAAGACCTTTCTCTCTTTCTCTCTCACTGTCCACTCTGCCTGTCAAAAAAAATTTACAAACCAAAAAAATTAAAAATCAATCTTTTTTTTTTTTTTTTTGACAGGCAGAGTGGACAGTGAGAGAGAGACAGAGAGAAAGGTCTTCCTTTTGCCGTTGGTTCACCCTCCAATGGCCACCGCGGTAGCGTGCTGCGGCCGGCGCACCACGCTGTTCCGATGGCAGGAGCCAGGTGCTTCTCCTGGTCTCCCATGGGGTGCAGGGCCCAAGCACTTGGGCCATCCTCCACTGCACTCCCTAGCCACAGCAGAGAGCTGGCCTGGAAGAGGGGCAACCGGGACAGGATCGGTGCCCCGACCGGGACTAGAACCCGGTGTGCCGGCGCCGCAAGGCGGAGGATTAGCCTGTTGAGCCACGGCGCCGGCTTAAAAATCAATCTTTTGCGCCGTGGCTTAACAGGCTAATCCTCCACCTTGCGGCACCGGCACACCGGGTTCTAGTCCCGGTTGGGGCACAGGATTCTATCCCGGTTGCCCCTCTTCCAGGCCAGCTCTCTGCTATGGCCAGGGAGTGCAGTGGAGGATGGCCCAAGTGCTTGGGCCCTGCACCCGCATGGGAGACCAGGAGAAACACCTGGCTCCTGGCTTCGGATCAGCGAGATGCGCCGGCTGCAGCGGCCATTGGAGGGTGAACCAGCGGCAAAAAGGAAGACCTTTCTCTCTGTCTCTCTCTCTCACTATCCACTCTACCTGTAAAAAAAAAAAAAAAAAAAAATCAATCTTTTGAGGCCAGCACTGTGGTATAGCATGTTAAATCACTGCCTGCAATGCCAGGATCCCATGTGCATGCCCATTTAAGTCCTTGCTCCTCCACTTTGGATCCAGCTCCCTACTGGTGCTCCTAGGAGGACAGCAGAGGATGACCCAAGTGCTTGGGCCCCTGTCACCCACGTGGGAGACCTGGAAGAAGCTCTTGGCTTCAGCCTTGTCCAGGCCTGGCTCTTGTACCATTTGGGGACTGAACTAGCAGATGGAAGATTCTCTCTCTCTCTCTCTCTCTCTCTCTCCTTCTCTCTCTGTAACTCTGCCTTTCACGTAAAGAAAGAAATCTTTTTATAAACTTACATTTAAATACTATAATTCAAATTTTATTTAATAAAACTAAATAAAAGTGGGTTCCAGATGATAAAGATCTCAGAGGAGAGGAGGGAGAAGGACCCACTATGTGTAGAAGTAGCTTTTATCAGGGGACACCCAAATTTGGGGAGGTAGTTCACAGAAGTCTGTTGCATACTTAAAATAACCAAATAAAAATGATGAACACAAACAAAGCAACCAAACACAAGGATAGTGTTATGACTAACTTTATGTGTCAGTTTGACTGGACCGCAGGGTACCCAGGTGTCAGGATATGTCTATTGAGGGTGTTTCCAGATGAGATTACATTTGGACTAGCAGGTCAAGTAAAGATCACCCTCCCTAGCGCAGGTGGCCCTCATCTCATTTGTTGAAAACCAGAATAAAATAAAGACTGTGCATGAAAGAATATTCTCTATCAATCTTTGAACTTGGAGCTTGGATATCAGTCTTCTCTTATCCTTAAACTCACACTGGACTATCTATCAGCTCTCCTGGAACATCAGCCTACCCGGTGCAAATGCTGGGATTTCAGAGCCTCTACAACCATGCTAGCCAATTCTTTTATGTAGAGATAGAGGAGATGGAGATAGATAAAAATGAAAATAGAGATAGAGATCGAGGTAGAGGCAGAGGTAGAGATGCTGATATAGTACCAGTAGACAGATGATAGATAATATATACAGATCCTATACCTATAGTTGTATCTATCCATACATAGATATGGATATGATATACAGACATATATATATATATATGGATATGTATGTAAGCTCTATATAGTTATAGATATACATGGAGATATACTAGATGTAGAGAGATATATGAAAGTACTTCAAAAAGTTCATGGAAAATGGAATTAAAAAATAATATACATTTTCCATGAATCTTTCGAAGATCTCTTGGATGTCACATTGTTTCTGTTCTTCTCGAGAACCCAGATTAGTGCAGACTCATGCATGAGCAACAAAATAGTGTGTTAGAACCATGGATTGTATACATCAATTCTGTATATCTGAAATTTTCAAAAAAAGAAGAAGAAGAAGAAAAGAGATATGTCTTCCAATGGGAAATCTGAAGAGAATGAAAATTCAAAATCAAATGACTTAGAAGAAACATTTTAATATTTGTATATTTAAATATTCAGGAAAGAAGTTAATGCTCTGAACATATAATGAGGAATTCCAAATCCAAAAAGGAAAGAGCAAACATCCCCATTGATAAAGCATGTAACAACAGTTGACTGGGTTTTTTTTCAATAGGGTATTAGACAAAATTGGAGCGTCAAACCTGGATGATAATCCAGTGAATAAAACAAAAATCCTTGAGTCTGTGGTGATGTAAATAAATAATAAATGGGTAAGACAGCAGACAAAGGTCTTCCTTACTGATTACTGCTAACTTGTAAATGTAGAAAGAATAATGGAGTTAGCAAACCACAGATTGGCAGTAGAACTGGAGACTGAATGCTTAATGTGAACAAGTCTATTTGTGTATTCTCAAAATATTTACCTACAAAGGGAGTCTAAGTAGAAAATCGGTAACTTTGTGGTGGAGTAGCCTGGCAAAAATCCCCTGGGCAAAATGACCAATGTTAATGGCTCTAAAATTAGCCAAATGAACACCATCTGCCTCCTGATATGCTGTCTCAATAATGACACATTCCTTTGGTTTTCCTACTAAAAATGCCTAACCTAAATCAAATCATGAAGAAACACCATCAAATCCAACTTGAGGGACATTCTGCAAAACAACTGGCTTGTGTTTTCTATAGATATCAAGGTCAGGAACCACCAAGAAGAGTAAAGAATTATTCATGAGCAGAGAGGACAAAAGAGACATGACAACTAGTGTGATTCACAAGTGAGTCTTCGGTCAAACTGATCTGCATTCCACATCCGAGCACCTGGGTTCGCTACCTGACGCCAGCTCCTGTCCAGCTTCCTGCTAGAGCACACTCTGTGAGGCAGCAGGCGATGGCTCCAGTATTTGGGTCCCCACCACCCACGTAGGAGACCTGAATTGAGTTCCTGGCTTCAGACTTCAACCTGGCCCAGTCCTGGCTATTCTGGGCATTTGAGTAATGAGCCAGTAAATGGAAACTCTCTATTTTCTATCCTGTCCTATCCTGTCCTTTCCGCTCCTCTCCCCTCCCTTCCTCTCTCCTCCCCTCTTCTCTCTCTCTCTCTCTCTCTCTCTCTCCTTTCTGTCTGGCTCTCAAGTACAGTTTTTTCAAAATGACATTCATTGGGGCCTACGTTGTGGTGGAGCAGGTAAAGCCACTACCACTGCTAGAGGGGAGCAAATAAATTGGAATTACATCTCTGAATGTAGAGTTTGACAATCTATGTCATAACCATTTAACTTTGACCTGGTAGGATAGAAATATGAACATGGGTACAGATAAATCCAAAGCTATAACCATCACTAACACTGCAAATCTGGAAACAACCCAAGTGACCAAGAATAAGAAAACAATTGAACAAATGGTGGAATATTCAGCAGATAAAGATGCAAGTCTTAAAAGTTTGAGTGCAGAAAGCTATTGTATTATGTGGGAACTTTTTCAACAATATATTAAGCAAAAACAAAAAAAAACTAACAGCAGAATTTGTAATTTGAGTCTTTTAAAAAAAAAAATTAGATGTTACAAGAGATTGTTAATGGCCCTCATTTTGATTCCTTTCTGAATCTTCTCCCTTTGCCTGGCTTTGGATTTAGTCTTGTGACTTGCTTTGACCAATTGAATGGGATAAAAATGTTGAGTATGCCAATCCCAGCCCTAGTTCGTAAGAGCCCTTGCACATTCCCATTTGTTCTCTTGCATTTCTGCTCCTCTCTGGGAGAGATATAGCTGGACTGGCTTTCAGAGAATGAAAGGCAGAGCTGCCTGGCCAGGTCCAGCCAGAATCAGCCAACTACCAGCCACTCCTTAGATTCATGGGGAAAAGTGGCTGTTATGGTAAGTCCTGAGACTTGGAGTTCTCTGGCAATAGATCTGAAGTACATACCCTTAATCTTCCAAATGCTGCCGCCGGGTTGTGTTGTTTCAGGTGAATTTCATTATATATATATTTTATATATTTTTTTCTAAGTATTTCATGTGTAAGTGTATGTACTTCAAAAAGGTTCTGGAAAAATGAAACTAATAGATAAGTTTATGGGTCTGGTGTTGTGGCACACTGGGGAGTGAACCAGCAGATGGATGATCTCTCTCTCTCTCTCTCTCTCTGTCTGTCTGTCTCTCCCTCTCTATAATTCTGCTTTTCATATAATAAGTGAACCCTTTTTAAAAAAATAATGTTTATGTTGGTAAAAAGTATGAAATTCATGCATAGTTTTCTGTTGCGAGAAAAGTTTTCTATGAACTTTTGAATAATCTTCATTGTTCTCTTCAATTTATTCTCTTTGATTTATTTTCTTCAATTTATCGACTGTCCATTATGAGCCAACCTTCTTTTTTTGGGGGGATATGATGTGCTATGATCTTCGCTATTTATATAGTAATATAGTTAGATGTGATTATTTCCATTGCACAATGGAGAAAGGTAGCATCTATATAAGTTAAGTGGCATGCTTAAGCTACTCGGCCATAGTATCCGAGTTGATATTCAAACGTGGCTCTGCCTATCATGAAGTCATTACCTCTAATTGACAGATGCATACACCAAATCCCTGGTCCTGCCAGAACTGTGCTGTTAACCTCAGGAATTTAACCCTCTGAGTTAGATGGGGTTCTGAATGTGCAGCATTGCTCTGTCACTGTGAATTTGTGCACACTCTATACCCACCTCCCATAGGGCAGAGATTGTAGATTAAAGAAAAATACTAATTATTTGCTGCTCTTCCTAATCATAAATGGAGCCCATTCTCCAACCTTTAAATCTAGGCTGGCCAAACCAACTGAATGCTATGGAAATGAAGCCTTGGTCTTCTGTGATGTCCTATGCCTTTGAGCTTCTGCCTGGACTTCTTGGAACCCCATCACCCCGCTCTGGGGAAGTCTGAGCAGCGCCTTATAGACAGATCCTTAAGAGAGTTTAATCTCCCAGTTGACAGCCTCTGTTGAGCTGCTAGCACCAATACGTCAACCCTGTGAGTAGACCATCTTGGAAGTGACCCTGCCATCCCCACTGGAGCCATCTCAATTGACACTGTGAGTAGAGAGGAACTGACCTTTGATGCCTTTTCTCAGTTGTTGATGCCTGAGCAGAGGACGGGAGGCTGTTTATATCCACTAAGTTTGGTGTGGTTTGCTATGTAGTAGTAGATGACTGGGTTAGTGGTTATCCTTTCTGAAGTAGACAAAGGAAGAAGGAAAGGAAAACAGGGAGAGAAGGAGAGATGAAAAGAATAAGAAAGAAGTGCTTGTCATTCATTCTGTGCATAAAATTACATAAATGAGTCAATTCTTTTGGCGAGCAAATGTTCCCTGACTCTTGGGGCTCTGGAGCCCCAGGGCACAGGGCACTGTTTGGCTCTGCATTGGGTTCCTCTGAACTGCTCTCCTTGTTGTCAGCAAGGTCAGCACGGTAGAGACAGAAGGTAGTGGTACAAACTCCCCCTTGTCCAACTGATTGCCAGAGCAATGTCTACAGCAAAGAAGCACAAGCTTTATTTATGCATTGTGTTGTATATTTATTTATTCTGTGAAAGGCATTTTCAAACTTGTCATTTTAACCCCAAGGAATTTTTTATCCATTGTGGAATTTCAATCACCACTTCACTGAGTGGTAAAGGTGACACAGAGGTAGTCAAGCTCTTTTGAGCAGCATAAATTCCATGGGCTCAGCCTCAAAGTAAGCCAGTCCCCGGTGACCAGCTGCCAGAAGTATTCAGCCAAAGGAAGATGGACCCTGGCCATGCGGTAGCAGTCTGGTGCAAGATACTCATCTGAATGGTGGTTTGCTTGCCCTGAGCTGCAATTAAATCTAATAATATAGATTCTCTTCTAGGGGTCTCTAACTTCCCCAAAGTGGCAAATGGAGTCCAAGGGTCCATCTGGTCAAGAAACCTGACTCAAGATTCAGAAATAAATAAACATTCCAGTACAACTGGCATCTGTTTGCTCTCAGATCCACTCCCCACCCTTCCTCTGCTCAGCTCTCTATTGTATAGGGCTGAGGAGTCAAATGGCCAACCCTAATTGGAGGTACTAGTGGAAGATTAGAGGAGAGAAAGAAGGGAGAAGCCAGAGTTCCTCCTCTCTTCACTCTTCATTTTGGTCCAGTGCCTGGAAATCTTCCCTCAGCCCTGTTGGTGCAGAGTATCACTGACTTGTAGGCTCCCAGGCTGTGTCAGCTCCATCTTTTCCCTTTTATTCATGGATACCATGTCGAAGATATTGAGATCCTATTCATGATGCTCTGGTGCCAACATCAGGGTTTACCATCATTTCCTAGCCTCCTTTTCCCACAAATTCCCACAAACTTTAAAGTTGTTGAGGTAAATACAGTATAAAGAGGACCTTTGACCATTCTACTCTTCTTTAGCCATGTATAGTCACGTGTTCTTCCTACCCATGAGCTTAGCTCTTCCACTGAAACCCATGAGGTCAACAGTGCTTGAGTCTGAGTTCCTTGATCCAGGACTTACTTAGTTCTCAAAATATCTCCTTAGGTAGGCAAGCAGCTACAGAATAATTTATGTAAGTCTATGAAGATTTGGGAATGGGATGCATAGGTATTTTTTCTCAAAAGCACCCTGTCATCAGCGTGTATAGAAGGAAAGTCCAGGCCCCATCCACCCTTCCTCCTTTCCATCCATCTATTCATCATCCACCCATCCAACCCATCATTGATTCAAGTGAGCTTTTCAATTAAGTATAGATATTTTAGGAACAGAAACAATTAGAATTAAAAAACCTTTCACAATTTATTTAACTGTGTAGTAATGTTAATTACTTTATATGAAATGAGGATACAAACAGGATGGTGTGAAGATTAAAACTCATGATGTATAATGCTCCTTCACTCATGTTAATTATTTTTTTTAATTACTCGTGTTAACTATTCTGCTAATGTTAGTCTTTTGTCCTAATAAACATCTATTCTCTTGTTGTCTCATTTATACCTGGCTTTATGCTGGGTGGTGAGGCATCAAGTCTTCTAAAGATGACCTGTGACAGTATTAGACAGTCAACAATCAGGATGGAACAAGTAATTTTTCTACTCTAAGTTTCAGTCCTCTACTTGTAAAATGGAGTTGATAGTAATACCTACCCACTAATGGCTATTCCAAAGAATAAGTCGGGCAGTCCCTGTAAATTACCTAACACAGGACTTGGAACATGGCTAGCATTAAAAAAATGTTTATGGTGGTGGTGGTGATGACGATGATGGAGGGCTAGGAGGAGGAGGAGGAGGAGGAAGAGGAAGGGGAACATAGGAGGAGAAGGTAATGAAGATGACGATGCTATTCCTAAAAGCAAATCACACAGGCATCTGCCAGGAAGAGAGTTCATACAAACATCAAAAGTTCCCATGAAGGGGTGGAGGTTTGGCACACTGGTCAGGACATCTCTTAGGATTCCCACATTCTATACAATAGTGCCTGGGTGTGAGTCCTGTCTCTGTTTCCAATTACAGTTTCTTGCTAATGCACATCCTGGGATGGTGATAACTCGAGTAGTTGAGTCTCTGCCACCTATGTGGGAGACTCATTGAGTTCCAGGTTTCTGGCTTCCATGCCTCAGCTGTTGTGGGCATTTAGGGAATGAACCAATGGATGGAAAATTCATTCATTCTCTCTCTCTCTCTCTCTCTCCCTCCTTCTCTCTCTCTCTCTCTCTCTCTCTCTCTTCCTTTCAAATATTTTTTATCTACCCAACTCCTGTGGTCTGAACAATGCCAAAGGCTCATAGAAAGGGCATGCCAACCCTGTGTATGATGAATGCCAAGAGCTAGCAGCCCCTCTCTGAACCTGACTCCTCTCTGTGAAAAAAGGCAAAGATACCACAGACCCAGACCCAATGTACAGTAACAACACAGATGGATTAGATAACGTCTACAGAGCACTTTGGACTCCTTGGAGAACAGTCATCTATAAATAGCCAGTGGTGGAATTATTAGCAGTCAGGCCAAGCCTCCCATTGAAACTAATTGCTACTGAGGTTGAAGGAACATTTATCTGGGTGTAGCCTAAGAACCAAGCTCCACAACAATGATCCATTATTTATTCATCATTAGATTAGTGGCCAAGAAAGGAATACAGCTCATAAAGAGCAATGGTATTTATTTTCTATGCAAAGGTCCAACAGTGAAGAACTGTCATCTGGTTTTCTGGTCACAAAGATATGGATTCCAATCTAACCTGCAGCTCTGATTGGGTACATGATAATAAAGTGAGTTACTTAATTTTTCTAAGCCTCTGTTTCCTTATCTGTACAGGGATTATGAAGATGAAATGAGGTGATGAGTGCCTAATCCAAAGCCCACAGCAGGGGTGTGAGGTAACTGTGACAACTTACAAGACTCATTTCAGATGCTTAGGGCTTGACATTTGTTACCATAAACTAAACTGTTATGTTTACACCATGCTTTGCCTTATCAAGTCTGGATTTTTGTAACCCAGGAGTGGGTCCAGTTTTCAGGCTAAAGAAAGAGTAGAGTGATGTCTCATCAGAAGCCCAAGATAACATATGCATTGTTCTCCTGTACCTTAGTCTTCTGTGAATAAGGTTGAATGTCCACTCCCTAATTCCCTGTCCAATTATGACTCCAACCAATGAGGAAGGAGTATAACCAATGGCAGAATTTTCTGTTGCCCAAAATCTAGCCAGTAGCTTCCTTTTTGCTAGTGTTTGGAGGAAAGATGGGCTTATTTGTTGGGACTGATCAATGAGTGAGAGTCAGAAGCCATAAGGAGAAACTGCCCTCTGGTTCTGCATAAACTGTAAAGTTGCTGTAAATACTGTTGACCCATCTTTCATCCCCCGTGAGCAGCCATGGATCCCCTCATCATCATTTTACATGAAATACTCCATGGGGCTCAGCAGAGCACAGGTAACAAAAACAAGAGGAGGAGGAGGAGAGGAAACAGGAGGAGGAGAAGAGAAAGGAAGAGAAGAGACCGGGAAGGGAGAAGAAGTGGGGGAAAGGAAGGGAGGAAAGGAAAAGAAATAACCAGACTGGAGGGCCAAACTAATTAATTTATTGTTTCTATTATAGCAAAGAGTCTCAAACGTGGTGACTTGACACAAATCTACTGTCTTAGTGCATTATGAAGTCCAGCATGGAGCTCTCTGGGCTACACTGGAGGGAGGTGTCAGCAAGGCTGTACTCTTTCTAAAAGCTCTATGGAAGAAGCCATTGTCTTCTGGATGCCACTCGCATAGATTTCTCCCTCTCTCACCAAAGCCACTGAATCTCTCTAACCCTTCTGCCAATGTTACATTGCCTCCCTGACAGCCAGGAAGCTTCTCTGGTTTTGAATGTTTGTGTGATCTTATCGGACTTGCCCAGGTAAATAAGGATAATCTCCTCTTTTTAAAGTCAGCTGATTAGCAACTTAATTGCATCTGACACCTTAACTCCTTTTTGCAAAGTAAAACAACGTTTTCACAGCTCCTGGGATTAGGAGGCTGACATCTTCAGGGGGTCATCACTCTTAACTACCACAACCACTAAGCCCATTACTCCTAAATGATGGTACCTGGGCTATATTCATCTGAGTCACCAGGGTAGGTTGATAAGCCAGGATATTCAAAGGCCACACACCCAAAACCTTCAGAATCTGAGGCTTCTAAGGGTAAGATCTGGGTGGTGGATGTTTAACAAGTTCCCCCAGACACTTTGTATGTGCTCAGTTGGGAGAACCTCTGTTCTAAATAGCCCTCAACAAGGTCATCATCTTCCATTGACAAATCCAGAAGTTTCTACACATATTTGCTTTGTTTGAATGTGTTTCTCTAAGCAATTATGAGGCTGCTTGTGTTTAGAACAAAAAGATTCCAATTTTGGATTGGATATCTAACAATGTATCAAGCGTATACTCTGAAGAAATTGATAACATTTTTAGTCTGCTAAATGTACCATCTGTACCACCAAAGAATTTCTGTCTTTATTTTCTTCATACCTGGAATAAGCATTTATCAAAAGCTTTGTGTGGCGGATTCAATCCTGTGCTTGCTGTTAGGACACAAGTCAATCTGTAGCTTATAGGTAAGGAACTCTACCTCTACCAAATGGACCATACAAGATTGCTGTGAGTTTTGAGATTCTGAGCTACAAAGATTTCTGTTTGCTTCCCTTTATCCAATGTCAGTCTGAATAGGGGTACTAAGCTTGTATTCTTCACTTTTAGAAATGAAGTGCTGTGTGTGCACCTCTTAACTGGCTGTCTTGGAAACCATCAGGACACCTAGACAGCATGCAGTACTGCCTCTACCCTGTGTCTCCCCACCCCCTCAAGGTTGAAACTGTCTTCTTGCCTGCTGGTGACTCTATGAATGCAAGAAGGCTACAAAAAAAAAAAAAAAAAACAAAACAAAAAAAAAAAAAAAAACGAATGCAGATGAAGAACCTGCTAGTCTGGCTCTTCACAGGTATTACTTCATTCACTTTTCACAACTCTGGAAGGAGGACTTGACTGTGCAAATTTGCCCCCGAGGGAACTGGAATTAGAAAGGCATTCTCTTTCCCATTAGCAGTTTTTAAAAATATTCTGAGAGTCAAGCAACAAGTTTTTTGTCCTTTCTTGGTGGTGGAGAAGATTCTAGAGAGTGCTTAAACCCTGACAGTCATCCATGCTCCACTTTACTCAGGTTTCTGAAAAACAAACTCAAAGTTTAAACTAATTGATCAGAAAACCAGACAGGGCAAGATCTCTTGTTGAAATACCTAAATTTGGGGAGATGTGATTTTTATTTATTTATTCAAGAGACAGATAAACTGAGAGAGCAAGCTTTCACCCACTGGTTCTCTCCTCAAATACCCACAATGCCAAAACCAAGAGCCAGGAACTCAATCCAGGTCTCCCACATGGAGGAAGGAGCCTAAATACTTGAGCCATCATCATTATCTCCCAGGGTCTGCATTAGCAGAAACCTGGAATCAGGAGTCAGAGACCGGAACTGGCTTTGTGGGATTGCTATGGAACACAGGTGTCCCAGTCAGTCTCTTCACTGCTAGGTCTTATGCCCACGCAAGGTGGATAGAATGTTTGTACTTCCCTTAACCAGCTTACATCAGAGAAAAGTGTGAAATTTGGGATGGTTATACAACTCTCAGCACTTTGGGATATGCATAGTCATATCCCAAACTGGAGAGTAAAAATAAAAATGGGTTACAGCACATCAATTAATTAATTCATTTAATTTTTAATTTTTATAATTTTAAGAGATTTACTTATTTATATGAAAGGCAGAGTTAGAGAGAGAGAGGAGAGAGGAGAGAGAGAGAGAGAGAGAGAGAGGCTCTTCCATCCACTGTTTCACTACCCAGATGGCCACTATAGCCAGGGCTAGGTGAAGCCAAAGCCAGGAGCCAGGAACTCCATCCAGATCTCCCATGCCGGTACTTGGGGCCCAAGCACTTGGGCCACCCTCTGCTGCTTTTTCAGGTGCATTAGCAGGGAACTGGATTGGAAGTGGAGCAGCTAGAACTCATACCAGCGCCCATATGGGATACAGGCGCAGCAGGCCTCACTTTACCCACTATGCCACAGTGCCAGCCCCTTAATTAATTTTCAAAAGAAAATGTTAAGCATCTACCATTTTCTGGGCAGTATGCTAGACACAATACTTCACAAAGCTTAGAGTCTAGAGGTGACTCATCACACTACAATTATTTGTTTGAGTCATATGAAATTGCCAATATTTGACAACCTCACCTATATAGGAATGGCATTTCATAGAGTTCAACCTATAATTACAAAATGGAATATATTAAAATTATGATACAGCTTAAACACTTCAAAACAGACTCTGTCTGAGGTCGCTGTCTGCTATTTGGGGACCCTCTGGAGCCTGTCCCTACTTCAAACAGGCATCTTCCTCTGCCAATGGAAGGACCAGGAGTTGGCAGGGCCCAGCCTAGGAGTTCCATGATGCTCTTAGAAAAGGAGAATCATATGGCCCAAACGTCTTTGTGGAGGTCATGTCTGCACGCTGGATGGCTGGACTCAGGGGTTCAGGCAGCTCCTGGAACGATAAGCCCATTCCACTCCTTGCTGTCATCCAGAGAGTTCCCAGGGCAATGGCCAGTGGCCTAAACTCACGCTTCTGCCCCTTAGTCCATCCCTAGTGCTAAATAAGTGCTTGAGGAAAAGATCTCAATGACTGTTGGACGCTTTTGACTCCTTGCTGTGCCCTTGAGAGCTGTGGGTTTTAACAGGCAGTCCAGGAGAAAGCTGACTTTCACAGGGAGGTGCTGTCACCCCATCTCTGGCTTTGAGTGCCTTGAGGACATGGATTGCTCATCTCCATACCCCACACACAGATGGGCAGGAGCTGGTTAAAGAAGGAGGATTGCAAGAGGACTTCCCACTCACCAGACATTTATTAGATTCAAAGCACCGAGCTGAGCACAGGAGACAAAGATGCATTAGGCACAGGCCTTAACTAATGAAAGAGGAGGAATGAGCAGTAAGCAAATAAGTTGCAATGCCACGATGCCATGATGGCAGTGTGCAAAACACTGAATGGCGGCAAGCAGCCGCGAGGTCAGACATGGGTTCCCAGGGCTGGAGACAGACTTGTGAGCTGGGTGGATTACTGACCAGGTGGACCTCAGGTAAAAGTGGGAGCAGAATCTGCATAGGCAGGAGGGCTTCCTGCATGGGTACAATCTTCCCTCTGAAGACAGCTCATTATATGGAAACATGGTACTTTCCCATACACCCCAGATGGCAGAGCAGAACAGACTTTGCAGACACAACAGAGAGGTCTTAAATTATTAGACACTTTTCGTGCCCCACTTCCTTTCTTCCTCTTCTCATGCTCTTTGCAGTGAGTGACAACAAGGGGTAGCAGAAAGGGCAGAAGCTGTAGGTTCACATCTTAGCTCTGCTTTTAATGTCTGTGATGCTGGGAACAAAGTCTTTGAAAGGCAGTTGATGATCACCGTGTTGTAAGCATGAAGTGAGATAATTTATGGTCAGGGTAAACAGTGATAATAACATCTCATCTATACTGAGTTCTTACCAGCTTGAGCCAAGAACTTTGCACGACTTTCTCACTTGCTCCTCACAACAGAGCAATGTGCAATATGGTGTCATCATATAATTCATTTTAGAATGGGAGGAAACTGAGGCATGGGGCTCAGCTAACTGGGGAGAAAGTGTCACAGCCAGGAAGGCTGATGCCACAAACAAATGTTCAACATGAGCTATGTTAAAGGACACTCTTTCTTAAAGATTTATTTTATGTATTTGAAAGAGTTACAGAAAGAGGGAGAGAAAGAGAGAGAGAGAGGTCTTCCATCCACTGATTCATTCCCCAAATGGCCACAATAGCTGGAGCTGAGCCTATCTGAAGCCAGGAGCCAGGATCTTCTTCCAGGTCTCCCACATGGGTACAGGGGCCAAGGACTTGGGCCATCCTCTGCTGCTTTCCCAGGTGCATTAGCAGGGGACTGGATTGGAAATGGAGCAGCCAGGACTCGAACCGGTGCCCATATGGGATGCCAGCACTGCAGGCCAGGACTTTAACCCTCTCCACCACAGCGCCAACCCCTAAAGGACACTCTTAATTGTTTGTGGATCTTGGGCCCTTTCAAGAATCAATTTCTCCCTCAGTTAATGTTGGTAGTTTCATATACAATTCAGAGGATTCCCAGAACCCCCCAAAATCCACCTGTAGACTCCCAAGTTCATAACCCCTGGGACACCCAACCATTAGGCCATGCTGCAGAACTCACTCACAGTCTCCTGGTGGGTAAGAAGAAAGAACCAGAAGAGCAGGGGAAGTGTCTCCAACTTGCCCAGACTAGTGGAAGACGGAGTCTGCCACAGGAGGGGAGCAGGCACTGAGCCTGCCCCAGGGAGGAAGATGAGGAGGATGCATGAGATGACAGCCAAGTGAGGGTAGGGCAGGCTGGCCCCCTGCCAGAGCTGCACCTCCTGGGAGCCCAGAGCACTCCTCTGACTCAGGGTGGGGGTCACCGGGGCCGTGGCGCCTGCCAGGGGATCACAGGGGAGAAACCCGAGAGGGGCCAGAGCTGTGGGCATGTGGTAGCAACAGCAGAGCTCAGCCTGGGCTGCAGGGCCAGGTGGGGCTGGCCCAGCCCAGCCTGTGTCTGCAGCCCAGACCAGCCCTGGCCTGGGGAGGTGTGGGCGGGGCCTCAGGTGCCAGCAGAACTCCCTCCTAGGGGAGGAGGCTGCAGAGGATAGGATCCCAGAAGGGCTGGGACAGCGATGGGGCTAGGCCAGGGCAAGGCCTGTTTCCAAAAACCAACGGGAATGGGCAGTCCCAGGGAGCCTCGGGAGGATGGATGAGCCCATATCCTGCCGCAGGCTGAGGGAGTTGCTTTCCTTGAACTCCTAATCCAGAAAGGCCTTTAAAGTTTATTTTTTTCTCACAGGGGTTTCAAACATTCATGAGATTTTTTTCAACTTTTTAAAAATTTTGAAATGATTATTCCACTGAAAGTTGCAATAATGGTAATGACAGTAGGCCTGCAACCCTCTGGCCAGCTCTTTCCAACAGTGACATCTTTTAACTGAAGCACAATACCAAAAGCAGAAGATGGATGTTGGCAGAATGCTGCTAACCCAGCAATGGTTCTGAGTTCGTTTGCAACCGTGTATGAAGCTTTATGTTGGTGGTTTGAGTCTCAGCACTGCAGCACCTCCCAGGCTGATGAAGTAAGATTGGTGTTGGTTTGACTGGGACAGGGGCACACAAGAGACAGAGATGGGTCAGGAGAGAAAAACAGAGACATGGGCCCCCAATATTTCTTCTTAAATATGTATTATTATTTTTTTGAAAGGCAGAGAGACAGAAAAAGAGAGATTGTCCATCCTCCGGTTGACACCTCAAATGTTCACAACATCCAGGGCTGGACTAGGCCAAAGTTAGGAGCCAAGAACTTAACCCCAGTCTCACGTGTGGGTGGCAAGGACCCGAGGGCTTGAGCCATCACCTGCTGCCTCTCAGAGTGCCAGCATTTCTGAGGTTGTAATTGGGCCCATTCCATCTGGTTCAGACCAGTCTGACTTGACCTGAACCTCCTATAAACCACCATCATTCTGGCTCAGGCCAGATGGGATCCATAGCACATACATGAGGACTTCCATACCCATATCCTTGGCCTATTCTAAGTATTCATTTGAATGATATCCCGCCTAAAACATATCTACTTCTTCATCCCCAGAAACTATTACCATGACCTTGCTTAGAAAATGTGGAGGGGGATCTTTGCAGAATGGAATGACGCAGCCACAGGACTACAGAAGCTGGAAGAGGTAAGGCTGAATCCTTTCCTAGAACCCCATATAGGGTGGGACCCCACCAACACCTTGACTTCAGACTTCCACCCCCCAGACGGCAATGGAGTAAAATTCCCCTGATTTAAGCCATGTTTGTGGTAATGCGTTATAGCAGCCCTAGGGAGTGATCACCTACTAGAAAACAAATGGCTCATACGCACAGCCCTTCACCTTCCACAATGCAGGCAAACAGACATTATCGGATCTGTTCCTTTACCTGAACCTTGGGAATCGGGGCATTTTACCAACAAAGAGACTGAGACATGGAGAACTTCCCCGACTTGCCCAAGGATGCAAGGCTGCGAAGGGATTGAACTATGACTCAAACCCATCTTTGGCTCTCACCCCAGCCCATGATCCTCACTAAGGTCATTGAGGGCTGTGGAGAGGTACAATTGATTGCCTGTTGGGGCAAGTTTTTATCCTAAAGCGTTGACCTCTCTGTTTAAAAAGAAAAAAAGCCAGCCAACAGACGTCAGGAATATGAAAAATGATCCCTTCCCTTGCTCGTGCCTCTATCTGAACAAGAGGTGAAGTGAGAACAGCCCACACGGCCAGCCCTGGCAGAGGAGGTGGGAGCCCGTATTCCTCCAGTGACCAGCGGACTGTCTGCTGGCTTCCACTGCAGCTGTGAGCTGCTCTGGCCTGGTGGAACCCTAAAGAACCTGCCGAATGCCAAGTTCTAAGCCAGCCAGTTCCCTGTGTGCCTCTGAGGACCAAGTCAGGCCATGCTGTCCTCACAGCCCTGTTCTGACCTGTTAGAGCTTGCTCCTGCTACACCTGGAGTCCAAAGACGTTCTGTGTTTTTTCACTTCCCCCCATCCAGGACACCAGTTCCTGACTTCTCCTTCCCAGAAGAAACAACTACTACCAGGTTCCTGAGTTTCCTTCCCACGAGGCTAAACCTACCCACTTTTGTACACAGGAAGGAACCCTACAGTCACGATTCTGCACCTGCTTCCATTTGACACAGCTTGAGGACGTTCCCAGAACACCATACATTCTGTACATCAACTCCCCTAATTGTCCATCCCCCAAGTAAACTGCAATTTCTTTTTTTTTTTCTAAAAATTTTATCTATGTGAGAAGTAGAGTTACAGACAGAGAGAAGGAGAGACAAAGAAAAAAAAAAAAAGTCTTCCATCTGTTGGTTCATTCCCCAATGCAACGGCCGGAGCTGGGCTGACCTGAAGCCAGGAGCCAGGAGCCAGGAGCCAGGAAGACAGGAACCTCATCTGTGTCTCCCACATGGGTGCAGGAGCCCCAGCACTTGGGCCATCCTCTGCTGCCTCCCCAGGCACATTAGCAGGGGGCTGGATCGGAAGAGGAACAGCCGGGACATGAACCCAGCCCATATGGGATGCTGGCACCACAGCGTCAGCCTCTAAACTGTAGTTTTTATAGCCTGCCCCCTTTGCTGTCACGTGTAGTGTGTTTCCAACATTTGTTCATTATACACAGAACCGTGAGGCATCTCTTGCACATCCTCTTTGCACATGTGAATGTGTCTGTCAGATCACTTCCTGAAGGAGAAGTCATCACCTCCATGGGTACATATGCATTTTGAAATCTAATAGAAACCGTGAATGCCTCCAAAAGGCTGTGGGAATTTATTCACCCAACCAACATTCAGTATCTGTTTTCCTGCAATTGCTCCATAATGGTGTGTGGTCATATCACTTATCTTTGCAAATCAGATAAGTCACAACAAATGTGTGAAGAACCTGATGGCGTGATAGGAGTGTGCAAATAGATATGCACTGTAAAAACCACCGGACTACACACATAGAATGAGTGCACTTGCAGCACTTTGCGTGTGTGTGTGTGTGTGTGCGCGCGCGCGTGCTACACGTTGATAAATAGGAGAATGAAGCCACAGAAGAGGAAACAGGAGGCTGGGATTCAGGAAGGGGAGGGTCTCCTCCTTAAATAGGCTGGTCTTGAAATGCCTCCCTGAAACCTTAATGAGGGTGAGGTTCCCACACAGGAGACCAACACGTGGAAGAGGGTTTCAGACACAGGGAAGAACATAGACAAGGGACAGGGAAGGAGCCTGACTTACTTGAGGAAGTGAAAACAGCAAGCTAGGGGGACTGGTCCCAGATGAGGATGGAAAGGTTATCAGGGGCCAGATCAAACAGAGCCTCTTAGGCAAGAGGTTATTTTTCTCACTGAAATGGGAAGCCATTGAAGGGACGGAGGCACGGGGGTGGACAGTCCTTGCAGTGCCTTGTTTTGTTTTCAATCACAAGGCTGCTCTGTGGAGAACATGGAGGCAGAGGCAAGTCAGAGGCTCCTGTGTTATTAAGCGGAGAGACGGCTGTGGCTTGGGGCAGGGTGGTGATAACAGCTCGGGGCAGTGGGAATGTTGTGTGTCTCTCCTGGAGGGATGAGCTTTGAGACATCCACACAGATCAAGAGGTGGTGAGCTTTCCGACTGGGCCAAGTGGACCGGTTGTGCTGCCATAGCCAAAAACGGAGAAGGCTTTGATAGGCTTAGGCTGAGGTCAAGGGAAAAGAATAAGAAGTCTGGTCTTCATCACATTAAGTTGGAGACGTCTAAAAGGCAGGAGGCATTGTGCTGGACTCACCCAAGAGAGATGACAAGGGGGGTTGCAGAAGGTCTGTCTCCACATGCATTTACTCACAGAGCCAGACCACCACCCCCCTTCTTTTCTTTTCTTTTTTTTTTTTTCTTTATTTTTGACAGGCAGAGTGGACAGTGAGAGAGAGAGACAGAGAGAAAGGTCTTCCTTTGCCGTTGGTTCACCCTCCAATGGCCGCCACTGCAGGCGCGCTGTGGCCGGCGCACCGCGCTGATCCGATGGCAGGAGCCAGGTGCTTCTCCTGGTCTCCCATGGGGTGCAGGGCCCAAGCACTTGGGCCATCCTCCACTGCACTCCCTGGCCACAGCAGAGAGCTGGCCTGGAAGAGGGGCAACCGGGACAGAATCCGGTGCCCCAACCGGAACTAGAACCCGGTGTGCCGGCGCCGCAAGGTGGAGGATTAGCCTGTTGAGCCACGGCGCCGGCCAACCACCCCCCTTCTTAGGCTGAAATCCTAAGGATCTGGGGGCATGTTTTGCTGAAGGGTTTTGTTTTGCTTCGTTTTGCTGTTTTTGTGTGTTGCTTAGCTTGTTTTGTATCTGTGGAACCAGAATGTCTCTGCTTCCCAGTCCTTCTGTCACCTATGACTCTAAGCTCTTCAGGGAAAAATCAAGTTACACGTTTTCAACCCCAGGACCATAGCATGTGCTTCCCCAAATGGCTATGCTGCTTTATTGATGGCTCCTCTGAGATTCAGCTCAAGGGGCTGTGGAAGAGAGACAGCTGAGCTCAGCTCATACTACAGGAGGGAGAACACGGGCCTGGCCGTTGGCAAGAGGAGAGCCGAAAGCTCAACTGTCTGCCCCATTGGAAACAGACCCTTTGTTGCACTGCATCCAGCATCTGCATGACTGGACCCAGAAGAGGTCACTGCTACTGGTGGTGGGCCTGGCGCCACATTCACCAGGTAGAGCCTGTGGAAGGTTCAGGCAATCTCACAAAAATCTTCTTTTTCTGGGTCAAACCTCAGTCAGTTCCATAGCAAATGTGCAATCAAGAAAGTACAGGGGCCAATGCTGTGGCACAGCAGGTTAAAACCCTGGCCTGCAGTGCTGGCATCCCTTACGGGCACCGGTTCAAGTCCTGGCACTCCACTTCCGATCCAGCTCTCTGCTATGGCCCGGGAAAGCAGTAGAAGGTGGCCCAGGTCCTTGGGTCCCTGAACCTACATGGGAGACCTGGAAGAAGCTGCTGGCTCCTGGCTTCAGATCAGCTCAGCTCTAGCCTTGCAGCCATTTATGGAGTGAACCAGTGGATGGAAGACATTTCTCTCTCTCTCTCTCTCTCTCTCTCTCTCTAACTCTTTCAAATAAATAAAATAAATCTCTTTTTTCATTAAAGTACACACAGTTCCCCAAGTTGGCTTCTTTTGTCTATCTCCCCAACTAACTATCACCTCTGTTTAATTAGTCCTTTAGCTCTGTCCCCTGAGGGGCTGCAAACACAGATCTGATAGTTCTACCTCTTTCCTTAAAATCTTTGGTGGTTCCCATTGCTTGTCGGTGAAGCCCAAATTCCTTAACCCAGGCACTCAGGGACTTCTATGATCTGACCTCTCCCACCATTTCCATCTTTCCACTCATGCACCTGCACTCAAGACTCACAAGCTAGCTCCCTAAACACTCCAGGCCCCACGACCTCGTCTCTCGTATTTCCTCAAAAGGGCTAGTTCATATTAAAATTTAAAAAAAAAATATGGAAGACACGAAGGCTTGTCAGTGTTCAAGGAAACACAGAGTAGAATAGAATAGTTGTTTCTACCTTCAAGTAGGTATAAATTTTGAAATATGTATAAGGCTTAATGGTTAGAGAAATTATTTAATAGCAATTATGATTATTGATTACTGTGTTAGCAAAAGCATAAGTAATCATGACATAGCAACATCTAAAGGCAGATGGGGGGGCAGCGTTTGGCACAGCAGTTAAGACATAGCGTGGGATTCCTGCATTCCTTTTCAGAAAGCCCAAGTTTGAGTCCTGGCTCCACTTCCACCGGCAACTTCTTACTAATGTGCACCCTGGGATACACCTGGTGATGATTCAAGTACCTGAGTCCCTGTAACCCATGTGGGAGGCCCAGATTGAGTTATGAGCTCCTAGAACCAACTTGGACCAGCCAGGACTAAAGCAAGCATTTGGGGAGTGAACCAACAGATGGAAAATTCATATTCATACTCTCTCTCTCTCTCCCTCCCCCACCTCCCTCTCTCTCCCTCTCATAAATAAATTTTAAAAATTTAAATAAATGGCAGACATGCTTTTACCTCAGCCATTAAAACCTCCAGGATTTTTCCCTTTGAAGAACTTGGACAAATAAGTAAATAAAACACGTTTACTCCAGCTTATTCAACATAGCAAAAACAGAAGACAACTTAAATTTCCAAGAAAAAAACAGGACAGCCAAATCATTTGTAGTTCCTTCAAGCTGGTAAATTCTATGAACTTGTTAAAAAGAACCAAGCTGAGTTATATGGGCTGATTTGGAAGGATGTGCATACTATGTTGTTGAGGACAAAAACAAAGTTACAAAATGTGATAGCATGACCCCAGTTTTGGCATTAACCAAGAGAGGACTGAAGAGAACTATCTGGATGACACATCGTTTCTGCCCATCATTGTCCCCTGGGCAGAAGGGGAGAGGAACCATAAGCAGCCAGGAAATACTTTATTTCATATTTTACTTTGCACCTTGCTATACAATCAGCATATTTCCACAAACACATACTTCTTTGGAAAATGAAAGATATATATGTATATATATACACACACACATGTGTACACACACATATGTGTACACACACATATGTATACACACACACACAATATAAAATCCTTAAAGGTCCCCCAGTCAAAGTGTTAGCAGAGATGACTGATGCCGAAAGTTCAAGAATCAAGACTCAGAACACGGGAGACTGTTCCCCGAGATGCGAAAGGAGATGGTACAGGGGATAGAGGCAGGGAGACCTCGAGTTCAAAGGAGTTTGCAGGGAAGACTCTTCCACCTTGTGCAACGCAGCAGCAGGGAGACCACACCCCAAGAGCTAACTAAGATCAAAATGAGAGCAGTATGTGGGCCCTTGTGAGGATCGCTCAGGATGACTGGTCCCCTAGGACCCATCATCTGACCACTGCTTATAGCTGTCATCCCTGTATCTGGCACCCTGCTGGAGCCAAGCCTGGCCCTTGCTCCTGTGACCTGGGGGGAGCCTACATCAAAAATAAGCCTTGGATGAATGTATTGGGAGAGAAGGGACCTCACACTTATCCTCAAGCCTGCCCCAGTTCTGTCTGGGTCCTGGGAAAGGGGCAGGGCAGGGAGCTTGAGAATGAGTGGGCTATTGGTCCCACTTTTGTCTTGATGTGGGGGCTAGTTCCATGGGTATCTCCACATTGAGAAAATTCAGCAGCAGCTATACACTTGAGATATGTGCGTGCATGTATATTACAATCAAAAAATTATTTATAAAATAAAATATGATCTGCATCAGCTTTTATTAAAAAGCCACAAAGGATGAGAAGGGAGGACCCTCTGGGTTTGTTGTTCACTGTGCCTGGGAGTCCTAGCACCCACCTCAGCATCAGCGGAGGCCACAGTGATGGTGGTACCCCACACCATGCTTGTAAATACCCAAGCCCAGTTACAGGTGCAGCTGGAGCTACAAACAGATTTATATGTCTGGGAATTTTATTCATATATTTCATGTTTGCCTGAAAATGTCTGAATGGTCACACAGTAAACAAAGGACACTGGGACTATTTTTACATTTTATTTCAATTATTTCCTCTCATTTGATTATGTCTACAACAAACACATTTTTGAAATTACTTTAGAGTGTTTCAAGGGCTTTTCTCCTGCTTGTTGATAAAACCTTACGCATCCCTGAAGGTGCCATCTTTTGCCCGTGATGGTTGTTCTGACACCTTGTTAAAGATCTGTTTCAAGCCTTGTCTGCTCACACAGACCTCTTGTCCTGGCTTCACCTGGAGTGAAGTACAAAGACCCCTGGGCCCCTTCCCAGATTTGCCAAAGTAGAATATTTAGGACCCACACTTCCATGTCGTAAGCCGATTCTGTTGCTTGCTGTACTTTGATCACCTTTGAGTTAAGTGTGAGTGTCTCTCATTTCTAAGTGCCACAGCCTCTTTCTTGCATTCGTGATGTGGCCCAGGTTTTATCCGATCCCATGTCTGCATCCTCCACTAGACTGTGAGCCCTGGAGAGCTGGGACAGTGCCCAATTCAATAGAAGGCCTGTGATGTGAGTTGTCAGAACCTCAATCATCACACAACCATTGGATTCCCAAGAATGAGACTTACATGGTGGACCCAGCGCAGACTCATCACTAGGCTTAGTTCTAAGGTGTCTAATCTCAGGCTGCTTTGGTTGGAGACAGCCATGTGTGGCCAGACAATGGGAAAACCCCAGAGCCAGTAGAACCAGCTTAGGAGGAGGAGTGACCCAGTAACCCAGATTATACTGTTCTGTTTCATGAGTCCCCTGTCCATTAAGCTTAAACGAACCATAAATCACAATCTATATGGTAACCAAGATAAAGGACCCCTAAGACCAGCAAGTCCAAACTCCCCTAACAGCAGAGTTGGGACAAGCCTGTGCTGTGGAGCTAGGGACCTCGGTTCAGTTCCTCATTCAACTGGTAACTATGTGGTTCGGGGGTGTCTCCTTTAGGAGCCTCAGCTGCCCCATTTGTGCATGGAGAAAAAAGCACTCAAATCAAAAGATGTTATGTTGCATTAGATAGTCAAGGCAACAAGTGTTCATGAAATGCCTGCTGTGGGTCCAGCACTGTGCCTTGTGCTCAGGACACAGCAGTTAGCAAAACAAGCTTAAACCTGTTCTCCATGGAGTTATGGGTATAAGGCTGAGCCCCTTGCACAAGGTGCCTGCTGCAGACAGTCGAAGGAGACTCCACCCACAGACCTGGCTGGCCTGCAGAGGAGTCCCGGAGTGACCAGCAGCAGCTGCATCCCAGAGGAAGGTAGCAGAAGTCCCCACTAGGTCCTGGCAGTAACTGAGGATCATTCTCCATAAATGGCCGCTAACCAGGAGCCTTCAAACATTGCAGCTCTGTTCTGCTCCACTCACTCAGGCAGAGGCTGGAGACAGCGCCTCTCAGGGCCCTGAAGCCCAAAGAAACGGGAGCTGTGTAAACAGACCTCCTCGGGAGGAAGGGAGCCAAAATGTGTCCCCAGCCACCGCGCGGCCTCAGCAGACTCCCCTGGCTCCACTTCTTGGAAATAAGTAGCTCCCTTTCGCCAGAAGAAAATAAGCTTAAACAGGAAAGTGCTTCATGATTCAGTGGGTAACTCGGGGCCCTTGAGGTGCCGAGCGGCTCTGCAGCTGTCCGTGGCCGCTTTCCTGCACCCCGGCGCGGGGGAAGAAGCGGGCTTCCTGGAAGTGAGCGTGGCCTGCAGCTGTGTGTTTGCGTCTGTTGCCCTGGGATCTCCACGTGACCCATGTGCCTCGCAGTATGCGTGTGTGCGTGTGTGTGTGTGTGCGTCTGTGCATGCCCATGTGTGTGTGAGTACTCCCACATGGGATTCTGGGGACAGGTGCCCACATGTGGTTTTGCCTCTGAGGACCTCAGATTGCAGCTTCTACTTGCATTGCTATGCCTGTGTGTGTGTGTGTGTGTGATGCATATTTTATTTGTGCGTGTCTATGTGTGAGTGGGTAAATGGGCATAGTTGATTGCTGAACAGGGAGAGGAAAAGGGAGGAAAAGGCCAACAAGGAAAAAGTTCAGAGTCTGCCAGGAAAATGGGGAGTGTGCACTGAGCAGGGATTCGAAAAGCTGTTGGGAGGGACATAGAGCCACAGAGCATCCAGTCACAGCCTCCAGAAGGGACCTCTCCTGGCTGCAGCGACCTCAGGGAATAGGGTGGCATTCAAAAGCCCAGCAGATGGGGCCAGCACTGTGACGTAGTGGGAAAACCCACCACCTGCGATGCTGGCATCCTGTAAGGGCCCCAGCTCAAGTCCTGCTGCTCCACTTCTGATCCAGCTCTCTGCTATGGCCTGGGAAAGCAGAAAATGGCCCAAGTTCTTGGACAACTGCAGCCATGTGGGAGACCCAGAAGAACCTCCTGGCTCCTGCTTTGGGTCAGCCCAGCTCCGGCCATTGCAGCCAATTAGGAGCAAACCAGCAGATGGAAGACCTCTCTCTCTCTCTCTCTCTCTCTCTCTCTCTCTCTCTCTATATATATATATATATATATATATATATATATATATATATATATCTGTCTCTCTCTCTCTCTCTAATTCTTTCAAATAAATAAATAAATCTTTTTTTTTAAAAAAAGAAAGAGTCCAGCAAAATCTCCAGGGAGGTGGGGGAGCTGGCCATGAAGTCCTACACATCCTCATAGAGGGGCCTCATGAGGCTACCTCTTAGACCCACGCTATAGGATTAAGACTCCAGAGGACGGATATAATTTGTGGACACTGACCAAGGGACCTAGAAGAATAATAAACCTTGAGAGCAGCCCACCCACCACGACCTCCGGTTCCTCGTCAGCCAGGGAACAGGGAAGTGATGTGGATGACACTGCACATCCTCCAATACCATCCGGCCTACCCCAGGGAGCTGGGCCCAGGCTGAACAAAAAAGAACGAGTGATTCACATTGGGAGTACAATGCTGGAGGCGTGGATGGGAGTTAAGCAGACAAGGGGAGGGGGAGCACCTCTTGAGAATGGAGGCATTAAGGACAGTGAAAGGGCCAGTGGAAAGAGGACAGTGAGGTGAGTGCAAACACCCACCACAAGAATACGTAGACCCCGAAGGACCCTCCCCTGCAGGGAAGCCAGGCCTGCAAGGTTTGGGGAAATCAAATCAAAGAACATTTGGCTTCCATTCTGATAGTGGCAGCTGCCCTGAGCTTGCCCCCAAGTTGGCAGGGCCTGGCAAAGCAGTCTACAAGGGCAGTGACCTGGACACCTCTGCTTGTGTCCTGGAGGCTAAGCAGCCCTGTGCTGTGGCCTCCACTTCCTTTCAGTCTCCTCCGAAATCTTCCTGGATGTCCAGTGGTCAGCACCCATCCCTGACCAAGCACACAGGGCTTCGAGAGTAGGGTCAGTGTGCTCTGCCTTCCCGCTCCAAGTTCAATGCCTACACATGAGATGACCTTGAGACCTTGGTCTGGTATTTTCTTAGGGACTCAGCCTCAGTGTCTATTTCTAGTGGGAAAGGCAACAGCAGGGGCTCAAACCTCAAGCTGGATTTTTGGGAAGCTATGTGTTTAGAGTAACTATAGTCCAAAACAACCTAGTATATATTTCAAAATAATGCAGAGAAGAGCTTGGATGTTTCCAACACAGAGAAATGATAAATGTTTGAGGAGATGGGGATACTAATTATCCCAATCCAATTTGAGCATCACACATTATATGTGTGTATCGAATTACCATGTTGTGTCCCATAAATATGTACAAATATTGTGTGTCAATTAAAAATAAGACAAGGAAGCAGGCATTTAGTCCAGCAGTTAAAACATCTATGTTCCACATCAGAGTCCTTGGGTATGAGCTTCAGCTCCCGACTCCAGCCTCTGGCTAATGCAGACATTGAGGCAGTAGTGATGGCTCACGTGGCTGGACCCCTGCCACCAACTTAAGAGACTTGGATTGAGTTCCCCGCCCCCAGCTTTGGCTGTAGTCCAGCCCCAACCTTTGTGGGCATTCAGGAGTGAACCAGCAGATGGGGTCTCTGTGTGTGTGTCCCTCTGCATCTTACAATTTAAAAATATATTTTTCAACTTAAAAAAATAAAATAAAAATTTAACTTAACAAAGCTCTATATATCCTTCCACCCTCAGACAAAAGTGCAGTAAGAATGAGTTCGGGACAGAGACCCTGGCTTCTCCAAGAACACACTCAGATACTAAAGAGAAGCTGCCAGCTGCAAGCCGGGCTGGTCCTTCACCTGCTGCCTCAGCCCTCCCAGGAATCCTCTGTTCCGTCCACAGTCAAGGCACCCTTTCTCTTCTGTCCAAAGGATGCTTTAGGGCCCTGGGACGCCCTCCGTGCGTCTGCCTAGGATTCAGAGCTAAAACAGAAATGGAACTCAAGCCTGGGCCTTACATGGCCCCGAGCTTTATCCCTGTGTGTGAGTCCCTTCGGAGACAGCCTGAAGCTAGGGATATGGTCATTTCACTCTCATGGAATACCAAATACTGTCATCAGGGAGAGAGGAAGAGAGTGAGAGAAAGAGAGAGAGAGAGCGAGAGAGAGAGAGCGCTCTGTGCCCTGGCACTAAGACCAGTGAAGGGTAGTGAGCATGAATTATGTATTACACAAGCAATAGAGATAAGAGTGGAACGGGGAAAATCATAACCCTATTAATAATGGAAGTGTAGTTTGTAAACTCTCCACCAGGAATAATTTGCATTGCAATATAAACAGGGAGTATAACACAGAGCAGCCGGCAATGGTGCCTCAGTAAAATGTAAAAGCCACCATTTCAAACATTAAAAGTCATGATTAAATTATAAGAATTTGTTCAGCAGAATGTACAGGGAAAGGATATGTGCTTTGCCTCCATCTGAGCCCAGGGTCAACCCTTCCTCCTCACGTCTGCCAGGAGCATGGACCAAGGACTTGGGTCCTTGAGACCTTGGCAGCTACGATTCTGCTTTGTCGTCACTGTTGAGTGCTTTCGATGCACATCATTCGAAGCATGTCCCATGCAATAACTCATTTAATTATTGAAGCAGCGCTATGAGAGAGGTACAATAGCATCTCTATTTCATAAAGAAAACTGAAGTGCACAACTGACCCTTCTCATGCTGCAGAGCTGCAGGAGCTGCAGTGCAAACCTGGGCAGGCTGAGCACTGAACCCGCTGTGCTCCGAACACAGTGATTGGCAGCTCTTTCATGTGCCTCCCAAACAGGGCTGCTGGATCAGAATCTTGGAGCCATCCATCAAAAAAATGATTTGGTAACATGCTAGAGTTGGATCCACTTTTCATAAAGTTGTCCTCTATTTCTAGGAATCTCTTCTGAAAAAACTTAATGACTTTTGATATCCATTGAAGTAGAATCACAATGTTATATTTATGTATAAAAGTTTGGGTACAAAGATAGGCTTTATCATCAAATTATCATGTGAAAAAATTGGGAACAACCCAAATGTGCCCAACACTCATCAAATGGTTAAACGAACAACTGTGAAATCTTATGCATTCCAAAGGGGAGCAGGGTGGGTGACTGGCCTAGTTGTTAAGACATTGGTCAGGATGCCCACATTCCACGTCTGACTCCAAGTTCTGGCTCCTGATTCCAGTTTCCTGCTAATGTGGACCTTGGGAGGCAAAAGTGATGGCTCAGGTAGATGGGTTCATGTTGCCATGTGGGAGACCTGGCTGAAGTTCCTGGCTCCTGAGTTTGGCCTCAGCCCAACTCCAGTCATGGTGGCCATTTTGGGAGTGGGTCAATGGGTAGGAGGTCTCTGACTCTGTCTCTCTGACTCTCTGGCTCTCATATAGCTTTTTTAATGAATTGTTTAAATGGGGTGGCTGTTGATAAAGAAATGCGATAGCATGAAAAATACACCTGTTAAAAAAGCAAGCAAAGGCCGATGCCACGGCTCAATCGGCTAATCTTCAGCCTGCGGCACCGGCACACAGGGTTCTAGTCCCGCTCGGGACTCCGGATTCTGTCCCGGTTGTCCCTCTTCCAGGCCAGCTCTCTGCTGTGGCCCGGGAGTGCAGTGCAGGATGGCCCAAGTGCTTGGGCCCTGCACCCGCATGGGAGACCAGGAGAAGCACCTGGCTCCTGGCTTCAGATCGGCACAGTGTGCTGGCCGCAGCACACTGGCCACAGCAGCCATTGGAGGATGAACCAACTTTGGTAAAGGAAGACCTTTCTCTCTGTCTCTGTCTCTCTCTCTCACTGTCCACTCTGCCTGTCGGAAAAAAACAAAAAAAAAAAACAAAAAAAAAAAACAAGCAAGACATAAAAGGATAGGGCCAACATGGACTCTACTAGGTAAAACAATACATAGACAATGTGCACGTGCACCTATAAGGCTAATAAATCTGTCAAAAGTACGGGCATTTCTTTTTCTATATTCTGCATTTTCCAAGCATGCATACTTTTATAATAGAGAATTATTTAGCTGGTCATATTGATTGATACATTCGTTCTGGTACTCAATATCCATAAATCTGAGAATGTTATTATCTCAGCTGTAGAGACCAAACAGAAAACAGTCTTTTCTCCTCAGCTGTCCTTCCCTGTCCTCAGGTATGTGTGGTTCCCACCGTTCCGGGAGTGGCCCTCACTCTCTGTGAACGCCTCCTTTACCGAGCTGTCAGCTCAGCGTTTCCAGATCTAAAGGACTGGAGCACAGCATTCGCACAGGGTGCACAGAGCCCCTAGGATCAGGTGCTTTCCCCTCTTATTCCCATAAGCAGCAGCCAGGGAGGAAGCCCCCGAGCTCTGCACTGCAGCAGCCCCACCCATAGGAGAAGAGCATCTGCCTGGTCTTTTCCCACCATCAGGCTGTGTAAACAGAGGCTCACAGGCATTTGAGACAAGTCTAAGTGTGAAATGTTTTCATGCAGGTGTAGCGTTTCCAGTGCACAATAAGCTAAAGGCCTGGCTGCCTTGCCAGCCTGGTGGCTCTGGGAAAGTAGTGAGGGAAGGGGCTGGTGTCACGGCACAGCAGGTTAAGCGGCTGCGTGGAAGGCCTACATTCTATATCAGAACCAATTTAAATCCCAGCACTCCCGCTTCCAATCCAGCTCCCTGCTAATGTGCTTGGGAAGTCAGTGGAAGATGGCCCAAGCGCTTGGATCCCTGAAATCCATGAGGGAGACCCAGATGGAGTTTCAGGCTCCTGGCTTTGGCCTGGCCCAGCCCTGGCTTTTGAGGGCATCCGAGGAGTGAACCAGCAAATGGAGTACCTTTCTCTCTCTCCCTCCCTGGATCAAAGTCAATAAATAAGCATCTTAAATAAGAAATAATGCAGACAGTTGGATTGGAGTAAGATAGAGCGTCCGTGTGAGACTGAGCGAGCCTCGAGCAGGTCCAGGCTCCGGGCCTCCCTGACTGGCTAAGGCGCTGTCCACTGGACAAGCTGGACTTTGTCCCTCACAACTGTTGCCCCATCCAATGACCTTGTGAGCGACTTTATGATGAAAACCTAGGAGAAAAGGCCTCCTTCTGGTGGACAGTGGACACAGGGAAGACAACCAGATTCTCCAGCAGGGGAGGGACATCCAGAGGCGGGCTGCCCCAGGACTGGGGACCAGGAAGCACCAGAACTGCCAGGAGGCTCTGAGACTCGGTCCAGGTTGCAGAAGGGGCAGGCAGCCAACGGCACTCCCCACTGCTCTCAGCACATTACTGGCATTCCAGAGAAGGAGGCAGAGAATTAATTTCATGCCGACTTCCTCCCCTACGCGGAGACCTCTCCCCTGCCCACACATTCCCAGCTAAGTCCAACTGAGGGTCTGAAATTTGCAGAAAGACGAGTGATCACAAGTAGCAAAATATTCAGGGGGTCCCCACATTCCACTCCTCCATGCCTGCCTCCTCAGCACCCCACATGAGCCTGGGCATGGTCGCATGCAGCCGGTGCTCAGCAGGTGCCTATTGGCCCTGAACTATGTGGGTGCTCTCTTAGATCTGCGGCCCTGAGCCCTGATCTTGTCTGCTGAAACAACCCCTTCCCTTCTGTCATTCCTCTTCCTTCTTGTCAGTTTGCGCCATCCTTTTTTATCCTGTTGCTCAAATCCTAATGATTTTCTCAATAGTTAGCATCATTCATTCAAGTCATTGTCTCCAGTGACTGGTCTTAGAAGGAAAAGAAACATGAGTTCAAGGGGTTCAATATCTGAATGAGAGAAAAGAAAATTGATAAGGTGTTCTAAAGAGAAGGTAGAGGAAAGAGACAACACCTACTAGGACTTATTATGCTCCAAGCACTGTGCTTTGATGTTTGATTTTATTTACCCATGGCTGTAACCTCACGAAGTAGGCATTACTCGCCCCATGTGAAAGATGAAGAAATTGAAGCTCAGGGGATTAATGTCACTTGGTGTAGGCCTCCTTTCCCCTGCCTGGTGATGAATAAGCTGGTGCAGTCTCTAGTTTTACTACTTAGAGTGGGGTCCAAGGGCCAGTCTTTGTACCATCCTGAAGTTTGTTTTCAGAATCTCAGGTCAAACCTGAATCAGAGTCTGCATTTTAACAAGATTCCTAGATGATCCGTGTACACCCAATGGCTCAAGAAACTGGAATCCAGCATGGTGGTTCTCCACGTTCAGGGGTTCCGAGTTGCTGGAAGGGATTCCACTCCAGACTTTCTGGCTCAGTAGGTCTGTACCTGGCAGGAGGCCGAGAATGTGCACCTCAAGCATGTTGCTGGCTGCTGCTGCTGCTGCTGCTAAAGGTGGCCTTTGAGAACGTCTGGTCTGAGACATCTCCAGGAACTTGAACCATTCATGCTTTCTTCTTTAGCAGGCACTTGTTGAAATACTGCTGTGCATTATTGACAAGCCGCTGCAGATTCAAACATGAGAGAGTTCCAGCTCACACCCCAGAAGAACAGGCACAGATATGACTGCAGCTAGGTATAAACCACCCCGAATGCTGATGGACTCTGAATGCTGTTGGAGCACTGAGGAGAGTGATATGGGTGAGCCAGGGGGCTGAGCAGAGAAGGCTCAACCACAAGGAAGTTCACATTTGTGTTCAAAGTAAGTCAGCATCACAGATCTACTTACTCCCAACTCCAGCTACTGGTACTGTGTACCTAGGAGGCAGCAGGTGATGACTCAAATACGTGAATACCTGCCACTCAAGTGGGAGATCTGCCCTTGATCTTAGCCCAAAGGCTGAAAAGCGTTAAGTGGGAGACTTGATTGAATTCCTTGCTCCTGTCTTCATCCTGGCCCAGGACAGGCCATTAAAGACATTTGATGAGTAAACTGACAAATGGTAGTATCTGCCCCCCAAACATACATACATACATGCATACATTTTTAAGTCTGACGCAACGGCGGGCATCGTGGTACAGTGGGTCAAGCCACTTCTTGGGATGCCTTCATCCCATCTCAAGTGCTTGTATGAGTCCTGGCTCCTCTGCCTCCCATCCAGCTTTTTGCTAATGTGCCTAGGAAGGCAGCAGGTTTGGACCAAGTAGTTGGGGCTCTGCCATCCATGTAGGAAGACCCAGACAGGGTTCCTGGCTCCTGGCTTCAGCCTGGCCTACTTACAGCTCTTATAGACATTCCGGAATGAGCCAGCAGATGAAAGATCTCTCCCTCTCTCAGTCTCTTCCTCTCTGTCACTCTGGCTTTCAGATAAATAAATAAATACTCCTTTAAGAAGGTAGCAACAAATCCCTTTCTGGGCAGATCATAAGATGAAGGGATCGATGTTTTATCCATTGGGCATTACAGACCCCGTGCTGTGGACTTAATCAAAGTCTTTCAAAACTAACGACCTGTAAAAATATGGATCCAATAGGTCACCCGAGAAAATGTGGAACAGAAATCAGTGTGTTCATGAAATGTCTACAAAGTTATGTGAACGGCAACTACAGAAAGCGACTCCCTGTGTCACACTTGGGTAGAGGAGTGCATGCATTCTCAAGTGATCTTGACTATGGGGGTGAGGACCCCCAAAAGTTAAAGACCTCAGCGCCTACAAACATCAAACCCTGAGAGTGTGAGGGAGCATTCAGCATTGACTCCTCGGTTCTCTCTGTAAAGTGCCCCTCCCCCTCACAGCCTCCACCTGCCGGTGTCCCAGGGGCCCCAAGCAGCAGAGTGCCTGGGGGCTTTCTCACAGCTGCCTTTAACGTTTCCCTCTGGTGTCGGCCTTGCTCTTCTAGTGACTGATGCTGTTTGTCAGTCACCACCCAGGGGTCACGCAGAGCACTGGCCCGGGTGCTTGTCACAGTGCAGGCACGGCCATAGGTGCTGACACCTTGTCACAGCATCACCCTGACCTGATCTTATTGGCCTGTACAAGGTGCTGCCCAAAGAGACACCAGGAGACATCAGGGGAGGGAGGGTTGAGAGGGGGAAGGGTGGCCCTGGAACTTTGAGCTGCATCCCTGAATTTGCAGCAGGAGGTGGCCACGAGAAAGCAGGGAGGGAAGGGCTCAGCATCTGTGGGGCACTGAATACCCTGGGCTTCCGGGGGCAATGAGCGTGGCTGAAACGGGAGGAAAGGTCAAGAAGCAGGGTCTCCAGGCAGGAGCACAGGGTCACATGCACATTCCTCTTTCCAGAACAGACCCTAAGGAAATAACCAAGCACACGGCCTAAGGTTGATATCCAAAGACGTGCACTTCATTATCATTTATAAGAGTGGAAAATGAGTAGCTGGTGTTATATTGCAGTGGGTTAACACACCGCCTGCGATGCCAGCACCCCATAAAAGCACAGAGCGCAAGTCTGAGTCCTGGCTGCTCCACTTCTGATCCAGCTACCTGCTAATGCACCTGGGAAAGCAGTGGGGGATGGCTCAAGTGCTTGGGCCCTGCCACTAATGTGAGAGACTCAGATGGAGTCCCAGGCTCCAGGCTTCAGCCTGGCCCAGCCAGCTCTGACAGTTGCAGCCAACTGGGGAGTGAACCAGCACATAAAAAAGATCTCTCTCTCTCCCTCTCTCTCTCTCTCTGCCCTTCAAATAAATAAATAACTCTTTTAGGAAAATTGAAGAGGGGAAAATCAGAAATGCCATTACTTAAAATGCCACTGTGGGCAAGAAAACTCTCTAAGCCTCAGTTGCATTACCCGTGAAATGAAAAAACCAGTTATACTTTATGAACTTACTGCAAAGACTAAGCACGACAATGCATCAAAGTGCCATGCACAATACTTGACGCAGAGTAAAGGTTCTAGATAGAGATATTGCTAAAGCCATATACAAAAAGATAACGAAATAATAGAGCCATTTGAAGTTTTCCTTATCAAAAGGGGGCAACTTTAGTGTATAATTCCTAATAATACACATTTGTAATATCCATACAAAGGTGCATACTTGTAAAGCCGGGCAAGGGGAGGCTTTATTTTCTTATTGGAACCTCCGGGTTGTGGAAAAAGCAACATACATGCAAGTTTCACTTCGAGGAGCAGGAAAATCTCCTCTGAGTGCGGGAGTGGCCCAGGAAGTCAAGTGGAACCAAGGAACCTGGTCCCTTGAAATCCTGCTTGTGCCACACTGATTTAGACTGGGGGGAGGAGGAGGAATATTCGTTGGTGTGACTGATTCTCATGAGTGTAGATGTGGGTGCAGTTGTGCGTGAATGTGTGGGTATGGTTGTGTGTTATTTTCTGTGTGAGGCATGTGCAGGGATGTGTGCTTGTGTATATGTGTGTGTTGTATGTGTCCATGTGTGTTGGGTATGCTTTGTGCACGTACGTGTGTTTCATGTGTGTTTTGCATGTGTACATGTATGCATGTGTTTGTGTGAGGGTGGGCCTATGCCTCTGTGTGTGTCCCCTGTGGCATATGGAGTCCCCAGAGCAGTGTTTGCAGGTTGTTCTCCATCACCATGGGGCCTGTTCAACAAGGAGAGTCAAACTCCAGATGCCTGATGAGAATCTCCTGGGAGAGAAGAGGGCATCTGAACTCAGAGTGTGTAGCAAATCTCACAAGGGATGCACAGGCATGGACCATGAAGATGGTGGATACATTACAGGTTAGGATCTTATCCTGCTCATTTTCAAATCACCAGTGCCTAGCATTGGACAAAGCACATAGAAGCCTCAACAAATGGTTACTGAATAGATGAATCAATCGATCAATTAATCAGTTCATGTTTCTCCCCCCCCCCCCAGCTTTAAGGAAAATGCACAGCACTGATATGTACAGACTGTAAGTCCCCTAGGACAAGAACCCAAACCATCCTATATGGAAGGAGAGATGACCAACAGATCTAGTGAATTAATTAATTTTTACCAATATTGACTGGCAAGAAGGCTCGGAGGCTCTTCTTCCCCTAGAAAGGCTGCCTTCCTACCTGAGCGCAAGGCCAGGGCAGACACACGCAGCAGCAGGGAGTCCTCTTGGCAGTGCCTCCACGCCAGGGCAGACTCAGTGGCTCTGACAATCAGTGGTGTGAGCACGGGGTGCGGTGCACGTGAAAGTGTGGCCAAGTCTCCCTGTCATAGAAAAAGGCTGAGTAAGATAACAAGGCTGGAAAATGCAGCTGCAACCCCATGTCAGCTTATATGGTGTTCCAGAGAAGTCAAGGTGCTTCACTCATCTGGTCCAAGACACTCTGGGCCGGCGCAGTGGCTCACTAGGCTAATCCTCCACCGGCACTCTGGGTTCTAGTCCCGGTTGGGGCGCCGGTTCTGTCCTGGTTGCTCCTCTTCCAGTCCAGCTCTCTGTTGTGGCCCGGGAAGGCAGTGGAGGATGGCCCAAGTGCTTGGGCCCTGCACCCACATGGGAGACCAGGAGGAAGCACCTGCCTCCTGGCTTCAGATTGGTGCATAGCGGCCATTTTGGGGTGAACCAACGGAAGGAAGACCTTTCTCTCTGTCTCTCTCTCTCACTGTCTAACTCTGCCTGTCAAAAAAAAAAGACACCCTGGAGTGAGTCCTGCTTCCATAGGTAAGAAGGTCAAATGGCTTGTCCAGATTTCTTCAGGTCCTCAGCAGCATCACCAGACCACGGGCTCCAGCTGCATAGCTCCACTTTCTGAATCCATTGCTAATACTGTGACAAAAAAGCCATAATTTTCCTGTTTTCTCAGCCCAACCACAGACAGTTCCCCACGCTATCTGTGTCGGACCTACCCATCTGAAGATTTAAGCAACAAAGGATTTTTTCACAGGTGGCAGGGCCTCTGATTCACCAGCTTCTGATGGCTGGACTGGTTTGGCTTGTTTATACACAAATGCAAAAGCTATTCCAGAGCCCCAGTTCCAATACCATCAATTTCGTTGCCTTACCAATGTTCCAAAAGACGCTACTAGCTATCCAGAACTTAAAAATCACAAAATAAACACAAGTTACAGAGAACATAAAAAATAATAATGGTAATGCCAGAAAGCAAAAGAAAGAAAGACAATATTTTTCAAATATTTCCCCAACTGTCATTTTAATAATGGCCTAACTACAAAATATGCTAATTTCCCTTCACAGATACCTGTGAATGCAAATGCAAAACAAATAGTAATTAATGTCTCGGTGTGAAAATCAAGCAATTGGTATTAATTCTGCATCAGACCTGAGATTATGCACGTTCAAAACCATCACCTCTTTTCAGCAGCGACAGTGACAATCAACCAAAAAGTGGCAAGACAAGGCTCTGGGCTTAGCAGAACCACATGGACATCCTGACGTGACCTCTCCCAGCTTCGCACCAAAGTACTCCACACTCAAATGCTCTCAGAACCCAGAATCCTAATCAACGACATCTCAAACACTGGGCAAAATTTTACAAACTATGGCATAAAAGAGAACAGATGAAAATAAAATCACTCTTGACGACACATCCTGACTTCTGAAGCTGAGTATCAAGGCTGGCAGGCAGCAGCTCACAAGCAGAGACCCGGGGTCTTGGCTAATTAAAAAGATCAGTCTCCTAGGAGTTTACTCCAGGAGACTTCCAAACGTTGACGCCACCAGGCATGGGTTTCTATTTCAATGTAGAGGCTGCCATCCGACAACAGCCTCACAGTAGAGGGAAGGGAAGAGATCCGTGGTGGGATATGAAGCAGATGTTGGGAAGAGAATGATGGAACAAGGAGGCCTGGATGTGATAATTCTTAACAGCTGTGAGGTTTCAACTATTACTTAGGCAAAAGGAGATGGAGAGATAATCTCTGATAGCCAGAAATGAATTATCTGCTTCACACTCAAAGTGGGGAACAAATGACCAAAATGCTCTGTAGCCAATGCTTCAGGATAAAATGAAAGCCCCACCCCCCACCCAGTTACATTTCCTGTACAGTAGGTTCTGTCTAGGAAGCAGTGTAGGGGTGGACATTCAGTACAGCGGTGAAGACTCTGCTTAGGACACCTACTCCCATCTCAGAGTGCTTGGGTTAGAGTCCTGGCTCCACTTCTGTTTCCAGCTTCCTACCAATGTGCACTCTGGGGGGCAGCAGGTGGTGGCTCAAGTACTAGGGTCCCTGTGGCGGATGTGGGAGACCTGGGTTGAGCTCTGGGGTCCTGGCTTAAGCTCAGCCTCAGCTTTTTCAGGCATGTAAGAAGTAAACCAGGGGCCGGAGCCATGGCGTAGTGGGTAAAACCGCCACCTGCAGTGCCAACATCCCATATGGTGCCAGCATCCCATATGGTGCCAGTTCGAGTCCGGGTTACTCCACTTCTGATCCAGCTCTCTGCTATGGCCTGGGAAAGCAGTAGAAGATGACCCAAGTCCTTAGGTTCCTGTACCCATGTGGGAGACCCAAAAGAAGTTCCTGGCTCCTGGCTTCAGACTGGCTCAGCTCTGGCCATTGTAGCCATGTGGGGAGTGAACCAGTGGATGGAAGACCTCTCTCTCTCTCTTCTCTCTCTCTCTCTCTCTCTCTCTCTCTCTCTGTCTCTGTCTCCCTCTGCCTCTCTCTCTGCCTCTGCTTCTCTGTAACTCTGCCTTTCAAATAAATAAATCAACCTTAAATAAAAAGAAGTGAATCAGTGGGGAGAAGATCTCTCTCTGTCTCTGATTGTGTCTTACTCTGTCTTCCTTGCAAATAAAATGATTTTTTTTTAATTTTGTGGAAAATTGAAGTAAATGATAAATTTATTTTAATGCAAAACATTTTTAAATCCATGTCATATGCACTTTAAAACCTCTCATATAGGACCATTTAAATTTAAATTAATTAGAAGTCAGTAAAATTTAAAATTTGATTCCGAAGTTCATAGATACATTTCCAGAAGTCTATGGCCTCAGGGAGACAGTGGCTATCACATTAGACAGTGAAGACAGGGAACATTCCCACCATCACAGGAAGTTCTGTTGAGCAGCTCTGCTCCAGGGCCTGAGAACATACACTGCCAGTGTTGGGATCTTTCTCTTCCTGGCCCTTCCCCACTGTGCCAGGCCCTAAGAAGGCAGACTTGTGTGGCATGGTGCAGACAATCAATCCTCGCCTCCAATTCTGGTTGATTTCGGCAATGAAGGGACACTCTACAGCATAAGAGAAGGGTGGGACTCCTGCTCCTCTGGCCTCCTCTGGTTCCTGTGGTTTAGGTGCATCTCTCCAGGAAAAGCCACAACACCTGTCAAAGCAGTGTTCACCCTGCTGTTCTCCATGGGTCTGGTAACACTGCCCTCCTCCTCTTCATCCGTCAGGGCAGGTAGGACATAACCTCTTCCCATACCTTTAAAAACAGCCCCCAAATAGCTAACCGATTTCCCAGGACACACCTGCTGTTTCCTGTGAGTACCCTGGTAGGAAAGCCTCTGCTCCAACTTAAGGCTGGAGGGGTGCCCTTATCAACACTCACAGAGACAGTGGAGGCTACAGCCCACTGGAGTCAGACAATGCGTTAAGAACTATCCTGCTTCATTTAACAATGATTCAACAGACAGGGGTAGCACAGGGATTGGCAAAGATTTTTCCTAAAACACCAGATAATAATACTTTATATTTTCTGGGTTATACAGTCTCTGCTGTAATTACACTGTCCTGTGAAAGTAAGCAGCCACAGATGCTTTATAAATGAATTAGTGTGGCTGTGTTCCAATAAAACTTTAATTACAAAAGCAGGAAAAGGGCCAGATTTGGTCCATTGACTGTAGTTTGCCTAAAGTTGCAAAGAAAAAGCACCCATCTAAATTTGCTTATGCAGAAAGGAAGCATATAAATATATATGTCAAATATACATTTTAAATAGTTTGTAGAAAATATAACTAAAATAGATGGTCATTTTTCCATGAACATTTTGAGGCCCCCCTCCATGTATACATATGATTCTTGACACACTGCAAGAAGGTATGGCTTCCTAAGGAGCAGGGGTGGGGAGGAGAGTGAAAACGAGAATAAATGCAAAAGCAAGACACAGACTGAAGTGAAGGAAAACCTGTGAGATACAAAGAAAGCAGAGAAACAATGCATGTGCGCTTAGAAGTACAGTTCACATGAGAAGCAATGCAGAGCAGAATTTGTATCAGAGAAAATTACACTTCAGAGAAATTATAAAAGCACCTTTTAGAATCTAGAGTTGAAAATAAAGAAAAAACAGATGGCATATATGATAAATGCAAAAATTTACAAAAAGAATAAAGGCTAGTGTTCCTTTAAGAGGTCTCCAAAAAAGTAATGACACTGGAAAACCACTCAAGTCTAGAGCAGAATGTTATTTTCATAATAATTGTACATACTTATGAGCTACAATGTGATGTTTAATTGCACACATGCAACGTGTACTGATCAGGACAGGTAGTCAGTAACTTCCATTCTTTGATATTAATTCATGAGCAGAGACTTGGAACTTTTTTCTTCCATTTGTTCATATAATACATCCTAGGAAATGGTGAACTCTGCACTGGGTACCACTAGAAACACATTCTCCAATACACCTGACCTAGCACACATTCTCCAAACACCTTCTATCACACACCCCTCCTAACCTCTAGTAATTACCATTCTGGGTAGGATTGTGTTCATTTTTAGTTCCACATATGAGGGAGAATGTGAGGTATTTGTCCTTCTGTGTATGACAGTTCACTTAATACATTTTCCTCCACTTCCATCTATTCTGATTCAAATGACAGGATTTCATTCTTTTTGTGGCTGAATAGTAGTCTGTGCCTCTGTATACCACATTTTCTTTATGCATTCATCTGATGATGGACAACTTGGCTGGTGCCACATCTTGGCTACTTTGAACAGTTCTGCAGTTGACATGGTGGATGAGGTATCTCTATGATACAACAATTTCATGTCTTTTGAATATATACCCAACAGAGGAATTGCTGGACCATACAGTAGTTCTGTAGTTCTATTTTTTAGTTTTTTTCAGAAATTTCCATACTGTTTTCCATTTACCACCAACGGTGTATGAGATAGCCCGTATTCTCCAAATCTTTCCCAGTATTTGTTACTTTTTCTCTTTTGGATAACAAGTATTTTAACAGAGGTGAGGTGATAACTCATTGTGGTCTTGACTTGTATTTCTCTGATGGCAAATTTTCGTGTATTTGTTGACCATTTTTATTTCTTCTTTTGGAAACTGTTCTTTCAGGTCCTTTGCCCATTTCTTAATTGGCTTGCTTGGGATTTTTGCTCTTTGTTTTGGTATTGTTGAGTTATCTGAGTTCCTAATATAGTCTGGAAATAAGTCCTTTTTTGGATAAGTAGCTTGTAATTATTTTCTGCCAATCTGTTGGATATTCCTTTACATCACTGACTGCTTCCTCGGCTGTGCAGAAGCTTCTGAGTTTGATATGATCCCGTTTGTTTTTGTTACCTGTGCTTTTGGGGTCTCATTGAAAAAACAAATCAGTGTCTAAATCTACGTCTTCAAGTGTTTCCCCTACATTATCTTCCAACAATTTCATAGTTTTGGACCTTACATTTAGGATTTTGATCAATCTTGAGTTGATTTTTGAATATGGTAAGAGGTAGAACTCTAATTTCATTCTTCTACATATGTAGATCCAGTTTTGCCAGCTCCTTTTATTGAAGACTATCCTTTCTCCAATGTATGTTCTTGGTATTTTTGTCAAAAATCAATTGTTGTGTGTACGTGGATACTTTTCTAGGTTCTCTATTCTGTTCCATGGACCAATGTGCTGGCTTTTATGCCAGTACCATGCAGTTTTAATTGACATAGCTGTGAATATGAGTTGATATCAGTTATTGTGATGACTCCAGCTTCCCCCATTTCAAGGATCACTTTGATTTTTCTGGGGTTTTGGTAATTCCATATTAATTTTGTCATTTCTTTTTCTAATTCTGTAAAAAATGTCACTGGTATTTTGATGTGAATTGTATTGACTCTGAAGGTTGTTTTAGGTAGTATGGACACTTCAACAACATTAATTAGTCCAAATCCATGAATAAGGAATACCTTTCCATTTTTTGTGTGTTCTTGATTATTTCTTTCATCAGTGTTTTATAATTTTCATTGTAGAAGTTTTCTACTTATTTGACTAAATTTATTCCTAAATGTTTAATTTTTTGTAGTTATTGTGAATGGAATTTCTTTCTTGATTTCCCTTTCAACAAAATGACTATGGTATATAAAAATGCCAGTTTCTATATGTTGAATTTGTAGCCTGTGTCTTTAATGAATTGGTTTATCAATTCTAACAGCTTTTTAGTGGATTGTTTAAGTTTTTCCACATAGAAAATACTGTCATCTGCAAACATGGATATTTTGACTTCCTCCTTTCCAGTTTCAATGCCATTTCTTTTTCTCTCTTCCCTAATTGCTCTTATAATATTACACTGAATAAGAGGGGTGAAAGTGGATGTCCTTTTCTTGTTCCAAATCTGAGGAGAAATGCTTTCAGCTTTTCCCTTCAGTATGATATTAGCTGTGGGTTTGTCATATATAGTCTTTTTAATTTTGAAGCAAGTATCTTGCATACCAAATTCGCTGAGAGCTTTAATCATGAAGGGATGTTGAAACTTATCAAAAGTTTTTATACATCTATTGATATGATCATATTGTTTTTCTTCTTAATTCTGTTGTTATTTATTGTTCTATATTATTCAAATGTTATTCAGCATTTGTGAATCCTGAACCATCCTTGCATTCCTGGGATAAAAACAAATTGATTATGATGTATGATTATTTTGAAGGAGTATTTTATTTGTTTTGCTCATATTTCATTGAGAATTTTTGCATATTCATCAAGGATATTAGTGTGCAGTTTTACTTTTTAGTTGTGTATTTGGTTTTGATATCAGAGCAATAGTGGCCTCATAAAAACATTTCGGCAGTTTCATTCTTTTCAATATTTTGGAATAGTTTGAGAAGTGTTGGATTTAGTTACTCTTTAAATGTTTTGTAGAATTTAGTTGTAAAGCCTTCACGTTCTGGACTTTTCTTTAATGGAAGACTTTTAATTATTCTTTCAATGTCATTACTTGTTGTCTAGAGTTTCTATGTCTTCTTGTTACAATTTGGGTAGGCTGTGTTTATCCAGGGATTTATCTATCTTTTTGAGGTTTTCTAATTTTTTAGCATATAGTTGTTCATGGTAGTTTCTTACCATCCTTTATATTCCTGTGGTATCAGTTGTAATGGCTCCTTTTTCATCTCTAATCTTATTTATTGAATTTTCTCTTTTTTCTTTTGTTAGTCTGGCTAAAGGTTTGTCTATTGTTTCTTTTCAAAAAACTAGCTTTTCATTTGGCTGACTTTTGTATTGATTTCTATAGTGAGTTTCAGTTTCACTTATTTCTGCTCTGATCCTTTGTTTCTTGCCTTGTGCTAATTTGGGGTTTGGGTTTTTCTAAGTCCTTGAGATGAATCATTTGATTCTTTATTTGAAATCTTTCTTTTTTTGATGTACTCACTTACTATTATAAACTTCCCTCTTAATACTACTTTTTCTGTATTCCGCAAATTTCAATATTTTTTTATTTTCATTTTCATTTGTTTCAAAAAATTTTATTTCCTTTTTAATTTCTTCAAAGATCCATTGATTATTCAGGAGCCATGCTACTCAATTTTCATGTATTTGTAAATTTTGTATTCTTCTTGTTGATTTCTACTTTTATTCTTTTGTGGTCTAAAATATTAGATATTATTTGTGGTCTAAAATATTAGATATTAGTTTTTTAAATTTACCTGTACTTGATTTGTGACCTCATATATGGTCTATCCTAGAAAATGTTCCAAATGCTGATGAGAAAAATGTGTATTCTGTAACTGTTGGATAAAATGTTCTGTAAATGTCTGCTAGGTCCATTTGCTCTATACTATTGTTCAACTCTAATGTATGGGATTATGCACCAGCAGGTACAGGCATGGAGCAGAGGAATGAAGATGTGTCTTCCCCAGACTCCATGGAGTATAATTGTCCCTGGGACTTAAAGATCCAGCAACCACAGTCCCAGAGCTGCAGAACACAGAAAGCCCCCCCCCCCGCCCCGTTCCCATAGGGCATGCAAGTGTGATTCTGGGGCTTGTACCTTGGCCACCCACCACCCTGAGCCAAGAAATGCAGAAGATTTCCTCAAGTCTAGCCCTCCAGGCCTGTGAATCAATTGCTTCTGACACTGAGTCCCAGGAAGCAGAAGGGTCTTCCCTGGGTTGCACAGGGTAGGTGAGCAAGCATGGCTCTGGGCCCTGTGCCCAGCAGTACCACAGCTATAAGACGCAGAGGGGCCAGCTATCTGCCTTGTGAATCCCCCTGGCTCTGGCTCTGGCTCTGGCTCTGGGAGGCTACTGGGAGTGACGGGTTGCTTGCTGTCACCTAAGATAGAATGGAGTTTAACAGCAGCTGCACCACAGTAGTACAAGCCTGGGGCTCTGGGAAGAGATGGAGACAATAGGAGTTCCTCCCTCAGAGCAAAGCAGTTGCTTGGGCACCAGCCAGCTTCCTAGACTGAATTTAAAGAAATTCTCCTGCCTTTAGGGCTGCAGATCTGCAGTGGGGGTGGAGGTCCTGGAGGTCTCCATTTACCCGTTCCAGCAGGATGGCCTCCTCCTGGGGGACAGCTGGGGAGGCAGCTGTGAGGCACCTTGCTCCTCTCTTGGCTTTCAAAGTCTCTGTGCTGTTGGAGTTCTCATCACTTCTTTACTGAAAGCTTCCCTCCGTCTGTCTCCCAGAATGCAGTCCTTCCTTTACTGTCCCAGTCCTTCTCTGCGGTGGAGGTGAGTGCAGGGCCTCTCTACCCAGTTGTCTTGCATCTCAGAACATTCTTAAGCAGAAAAGTCTAAGATTGCAAAACAAAGTGCAAAATTAAGCATAGTTGATAAAAAAAAAATCGACTATTTGAAACTAAGGGGGAAAAATTGTATGTATCCCAGGCAGAAAAAAAAAAACAAAACAAAGGAAAAACAATGAAAACTCCATTGTTTATAAATGATTACAAAGAAAAGAAAAATCAGGCTAGGATGACCTCATAACTCTCCTTGATGAAAAACTGAAAATAAACAAAATGGCCCACAATGTGGAAATGGTTAGATATACGTACAGTACAACCAGATGTTTGAATATTATGCAACCATCAAAAGCAATGTTAAGCATGTGTTCTTAATGAGATTGGGAAGTGTATGATAAAAAGGTTTGCAAAGAACTCCAGTCGCCAAAAACACATATAATATGCATGTCTGTCATCTATCATGTTGCTTTATGGTTTTTGTGTACCTACACACACAGGTAGAGGAGCACCATCAGTGCAATTTCTCTACTCTGTATTGCTCGTGGCTTAATTCTCTCAAGAAATCAGTAATAGTCTGTCCACAACACAGTGAAGGACACTGCAGATCACAGAGGTCATGAGATTTTCCATCCAGAGAGTAGATGACATAACCAGGATTCCAGTAAAACCCTAGAATGTGTATTTTTTCTATTTTACTCCATTGGAGTGTTGAGGGAGGACCAGAGGAATCCATGGCCTGAGGGCAGTTAGGGCCTCAGGGTCCTAGTGCATCAGCACCAGAAAGGCTGGACAGCTGGGCCTAATTTTCCTTCACTCAGCACAGTGAGCCATCCTTTCACATGGCAGTAGTGACCCAACTCTATCTGGTCATGATCTCACCTCCAGGGAGCCTGCTAGAACAACAGAATTCTGCAGAAACCCAAAGCTGAATAGCTGGGTAAATGGTGGGTGTTCCACCAATTTGTTGAGATGTCAGTTTCTTGGTATAATTTCCTTGGGCCTCTGTGATAATTCTCTGTTTAAGGCAAGAAAACCCTAGGGTGAATGTTTCTGCCCACTCTTCCAGAAAAGCAGATCAGGAGTCAATTCACAAGATCATAGCCAGCTCTGAGATGGCCACGTCTTCAGAAGAAACATTTTGTAAAGTCAAATTCCCATGCTGGGCTTGCTGGGGACTTTTCGACTTCAGGGAGTTTAAAGACAGATATTGACAAAGCAATCAAAAAATATACCATCCCCCAAAAGAGTACCGGTTAGAGGAGAGAGTATTTGTTCCGGGCGTTCAAGTTCTTCACGATGCAAGAATCTTTATTCATCTCTTCCTTGACTCATTTATTCCTTTAACATCTTTATAAAGCACCAGGCGCAATGTTGGACTCACAGGGTGCAAAGAGGCTTCAAAACATCATCCTCTGCTGCCAGGAACCAGCTGTCTGGAAAGGGAGGGGGTGTGTGTTTAAAAAGGAAAACCAGTGACATAATCCCCCGTGTGGTTTAGCAAGTTGATTCTGTGAGAGAAGCAAGTGGCAGAACTGTCTTACAGTGCAAAACCATTTATTTAAATTTAAAAAAATCCAAAGACATATAAATAAATATAAGACATGAGCCAAGTGTGTTATCACATTGATGACTTGTGGGTTCTTTGGTCAAGAAGAAAGGACTAGAAGAATCAGAATATAGGGGTCTTCACATTTATCTTTTAAAATGTCTTTCTTAAAAAGAAGGTACAAAATAAACACAATACACAAAATATACACACGATATGACTGCATTTACGTGAAGTTCTAATCTAGGCAAACAAACCCATGGACAGTCGTTAGCTTTGGTGGGCCGAGGTGCTGTGAGGGATAATGTGAAGGAGGCAAAGGGAAGGTTGGGAATGTTCTAGTTCTCTTTGTAGTGCTGGTCATATTACTATGTTCACTTTGTGAAAATGCAGTAGCTGTACAATTATGATATGTGCACTCTTCCATATCTATGCCACATTTCAATTAAAAGATGGCTAGATAAAGATAAGATGACAAGATAGGATAGAATGTGACAGAAAGCATTTGTTGACTTGGAATGACAGATACACTGATGTTTCTGTAACATCGCTGTATTTTTAAACACTTTCTGATTTTGCAAATAATAAAAGGTTTAAACCTCAGTTGCTCTATATAGGGGTTAAACACCGGGATCAGGAAGACAGCTAAAGAGTCGGCGCGAGAGCCCAGGTTAGAGATGAGACTCACGGTTAGAGAAGATGACACTCAAGCTAGAATGACAGTAAGAAAGAAGAGGAAGGGTTGGTGAAGAATTTATGGGGCCTGGTAACCCCAAGCTAACCCTCAGATTGCTTTGCAGACTGTGATCAATCCATCTGCATGATCAATACCGCACACCAGGATCTCATCCAGACTCGAGCTAGGAAACAGCCCCCACGATCTGTGAGGTGAGATGCATTTGGCCCTGAAACTCCCTTCCCCAAATACCTCCCTTCAGCTGGCCTCTTCTGATCCCAAACCCTCAGTAAGTCCCAAGACTTTCAATTGCTTTAAACACTAGGATAGGAAATTCCTCGGAGGAGTGATCCATCACCAATTCGGGCAAATCTATGGACACCAGGTCCACAGCAGCACTTGTCCAAAGGGAACTAGAGGAGGAGCAAAGGAGTGGGATGGCCAGTCCTCACCTGTGACACTGGTGGAATTCCTCTCTCCACGCTCCCGCGGCCCCATCCTGCGGGAAGAGGAAGGACTGATCAGATTAACGAATACAAAGACGTGTATCCATTGTGCCATGTTTCCCAGGACAGGGCTGTTTCTGTCCATTCTGCCCTCTGTTCCCTCTCCTTTTGGACATGCATACTCTCAATCAGAGCTTACTTCTCTATGTCCTCTGTGGGGTCAGTCCATGGGACAGCTACCTGCCCAGAGCAGGACAAAAGGACCCCTGCTCTCTCGACCTTTTCAGCCTGTATCTGTTTGAATAAACTCAGCCAGCCCAGCACCAAAGACCTAGGGAGAGGGAATGCAAACCCTTTGGCTTAATGTTCCCTGGACTAGATGGCACCAGTGGCTCCAGTTCTCTACTCCTTCCTGCATCTATGTCCTCTGTGTGTACCTTGGCATACTGTCCACTAAAGACAAAGGATGCTCATATTTTTCTGCCCCACTGAGGCTGGACTTGCCCATGGGATTTGTTTTGGCTGAAGGAATGTGGGTAGAAGCGACAAAGTGCCAGATTCAAGCCTTGGTGCTGGGAGACAGGTGTTTCCTCTCAAATGCTTCTGCTCTGCTCCAGCCATTGCCATGAGAAGAGCAGGCCCCAGTCGGCCTTCTTGTCCTTGGAGAAGCAGGTCAGCCAACCTGAAGCATGGATTGAAGCCCAGTCTAGATCAGCTTGTCTGCAGATAGATGAGTGATGATAAATGACTGTGCTCTACCAGTTTTAGAGTGGCTTGTTATGTAGCATTATTATGGCAAGTGCTAGATGATACATGGCTCTCGCCCTCTGTTCTGCAGGTCCGTCGAAACAGGCATTATTGTGGGTTGCAATGCTGATATTTTGACCAATTTGGGTGAATTCTTGTTGTTTTCACTCCTTCAGTCAGACCCCAGAGGACATGGGGGGAGATGCTGGGGGAGATTTCAAACAAGCAATGGGACAAGTATAAGGGTGCCTGTCTGGGGTGACAATGTCTCTCCTGGGCCTGGGTAGGTTTGATTTATGACTTTTATCCCAATATAATTAATTGTATTACTCTTCTCCCTAAAATGTTTGGATGAGTAAGTAATAGTGACTCTAGTCAAACTCAACAGGATCTGACATGAAACATGTCTTCATTATAATAACTATAGGCATCGCTTTATAGTCAGTAGATAAATATAGGATTTTTTTAAAGCCACATTTTGGAAGGCAGGAGGCCTGGACAATGATTCCCATGACAGCAGTTGAGGTTTAAAAAAAATCACTCTTTTCCTAAATGTAGTCTATCTGTGTAAGGTTTTATAAAAGTGCTACAGGGTATTTTCTGAGAAATAAACTCCTTAATATGACTTCATAGTAAGAGTTCTATTTCCTTTATTCTCAGGAGTCCTAAGAAAGAAAAATATGCCCCCTGGCAGTGTTCCATAAAACTAATGATGTGGGGGAATATGTGAATAGTTGCCTGAATTGCCAGGTTATGTCTCTGTTAGGAAACCTCTTGGCAATATTAGGAAGAGACTCAGGACAGTCAAATTGGAGTCAAGTGAAATAAACTCTTGCTGCATCAGCTCAACAATCCTGGGGGGTCAAGGGAACTCTGGAAGCCATCTCTACATTTGAGCCTCCAAGTATTCTGGGTTCACAGCAACAGGGACACAGGACAAGGGGTGGAAACAGAGAATGAACAGGGATGGGCAAGATACTGCTGAGGCAAATGCAGGTGAGACACAGCAGCACATGCAGGGCGGTACCTGGGTCATGGCTGTTGGCTACACAGCTGAAAGACAAAGACTGGTGCCCCGAGCTTTAGTTCTAAGTGGCAGAGGGGCCAAATGGGGCATCGGGAGGGTGGACGTGGGGTCTTGTCTAACAGACATCTTCTGCACTGGAGATACTGCGTCAGCTTCTTGCTGATCAGGGATCAGTATCCAATCATAGACAACGCAAAGGCCTGAGGGGACAGGGAAGAGGAGAAAATACACGATTTTTACAAATTGCTGATTCAAAGAATGGCATGACTTAGCCTAGCTTCATTCCAGTGTGTGATTCAGAGAACTTAATTTCCTGAACCATGGTACCTGATGATTGCTTGAAGAAAACACCACAACATGATTCTATCACCAATTGAAGAGGAGGGGTGGGGATGTGGAATGCTTAACAAACATTTGGTGTGTGCATTAATGTATTCTATCAGTATTTGTCAAGGACTACTTCTGTGCCAGATACTGTGCCTTTGTCACTGGAACCATGGCACCTGCCCTCATGGAGCCAAGTTATACATTAGAGTCATTTGAAGAGCTTTAATTAAATACTACCCTCTATTGTTGCCTCTCGCTCACCCCCAACCCTCCCCGTGATGAGGTGTGGGGAGGCGGTGGACACGAGAGGTTAGGCCAGTGTGAGGCCATTAGGGGATGCTAATGTGGCTCTCTCAGGACCCCTATTAGTCCCTGCGAGAGTGAGTTGTTACAAAAGAGAACAAATCCCTCTGCTCTCCTGACTCCATGATCTCTCCGGCACAGCTGCCACCATCATGATCCAAACACCTGCAGGCCCTCACCGGAGGCTGAGCAGATGAGACCAGCCTATCCTAAACTTGCAGCTGCCAAAGCTGTGAGGCTGGCTGACACCCCTCCCATGTGTGAAAGGTCAGAAAAGACAGCCTAGTTCAGTCTTATTTGTGAATGACTTTCCAATGCCTCGTTCACTTCCTGCCACAAAGCATAGACTTGGGGAAAACAATTTTTGAATGTCGATGAATAAGGACATCTGCTATTCATTCAACACATATTAACAGAGGGCTTGTGTCAGGTACAGTTCTCGGTGTGTAGGATATGTCAGTAAAACACACACACACAACAACACCTCCGTCCTGGGGGTGCTTACTTTCCAGGTGGAGCGACACATTTATTTATGTCTTCAACAAACATTTATTGGGCAAAGACTCACAGCACACATGAAAAAGATGAGGTGGCCTGGCCAAACATGTTCATGGCAAATTAGTGCTGAAATTATTTTATTTGTTTTTGGCTTCTACTTCGGTGAAGACTATGTCATTGTTCCAGTGTTGTCATCCTGGGAGTTTCTAGGGTCCCTTTTCTGCTCAATGCTTCTGTCTCACTGTTCACCACCGAACAGAAAGAGTAGCACACAAAGTTTGTGCTCCACCCGGGCCTACGGAATACATAAATGGGCCAAGATTTCCTAGAGCTCACTCAACAAAACGTGGAAACAAGTAAGAAGATAAGCCTTAGGAGGAGCTCTTTCAAAGCAAGAGAGAGGAGAAAGAAGCAATTTTTCAAACGGCCCTTCAAAAGAAGATGGGTACGGAGGGTAAAACATTTGCAAAAATGCGGAGAAGCAGGAGTTGTGGCTGATCTTCTTGATCCACTACAGAGACCCGAGAAAATAGCTGCCTGTCTCAGGCTTTCATACGAGGTGATTGACGTCGTGCCTAATTTTTATGTCTCATTACAGGAGGAAAAAGAAGCACTTTTTTTTCTACTCTATTTGCCTTAAAGTTCTGAGGGTAATAAACCTCTTAGTTTGATCCTGAATTAGCTTATGCTTCTTTCTATTTCCTTTATTAAAAAAAAAAAAATCAATACCAGGTCTGTGCCACCTTGAATGGAGAGGAGAGCCCTGAGTGGGTGTTGTCTTTGCTACTGGGACAATCCGTCAATCTGGATCATCTCAGGGGCCCCAGGTGTGGCAGAGCCGTAGTCAGTATTCAGCAGTAAGTGTTCAGTCATTCCAAGAGTTAAAGTTTTATGAAAAATCTAAGTGTGCCAAGCTACACTTGACAAAAGGCAGTGCCTCTTTTGCAAAAACCGTGGGCTGTGGGTCCAGTCTCCCATCATCTTGGAAACTCTGTGCCCAGCCAGCCACTGCCCGCTGGCCTGGCCCGGCTCCTGCCCCCACTGAGCTTCGGGAAGTTCCCAGGCAGTTCCCAGGCAGTCTGACCAGAGGCAGAGGCCCCTGGTAACCTTAACCCCACGTGGGCAGGCTCTCGTCAGAGGCTCTCTGCAACCCTGAAATTAACTGACAAGTTTCTGCAAGGGGAGGTGGACAGACAAGTGTGGGGGCTGTGTTTGCCACTCGGAGCCCAGAGGCCATGAGTGCCTGAAAACTGGCTCCCCAGGCCTGGCAAACAACGACCCTTGAATGCAGCTGGCAGTGGCCCCAGCCTGCAAGGCAGGCTTCTTAAGAGCCAGAACGGGTGTATAGCATCCTTCCCACTGCTGTGCACAGGCGTCACCGTCACCGGGGAGGGAGGAGGGCAGCGTCGGCAAGTGACTGAGGCTGGGCTCCGGCGAGGTCACAGGTGCAAATCTCACTCACAGTCCCCATGCACCTCATCGTGTTCAGGGGGACCGAACAACGTGCCCCAGTTTAACCTCCGCAAAGCTTGTATGACATGTGCATTTTTCTTTCTGTTGTATAGATAAGGAAGTCAAGAGTTCAGAGAAGTTAACTAAATTCCCAAGTCCACACAGCTAAACGGCTTAGACTCACATCCTGTCTGTTGTAGGTTCATGTTGTCTTTACTGTGCCAAACCACACAAGCGAGGACAGTCAGATGTACTGAAGAGCATGGGCTCTACAGCCACACGACCTGGGGTTGAGAGCTGACTGTGCCACTTCCTGTCTGTGTGACTTTGGGCAAGCTTCTTACCCTCTCTGTGTCAGTTTTCTCATCTGTAAAAGAGGAACCTTCCCCATACCTTCAGTGCTGTGTAAGCAGGAGAATTTAAATGTGTTAATGTTTGTCAAGTACTTAGAAAACCATCTGGGACATAATGAAGACGTTATACACATAATAAAACTGTACGTTCTAAATTGTTAAATAAATAAACCAAGAGCTCACTTTCCAATCGCTCGATTCAGAACACGCCTTACAGTTCCCTCACATCGCAGTGTCCGCAAAGTGCTTTGGCTGCAGTGGCCCCAGGGCCCTGTCGGCAGTCACAGCAACTGTCCAGAAAAGAAAGGGATAGTAGAACCACATAACAGAAAGATACACTGAGGCCTGACCACGTGAGAACCTCTCCAAGGTCATTTAGCAGGTGAATAACCAGTGAGGTCTCCAACTTGGCCTTCCTCGCCCAAATCCAAGCACACACTCTGAACTTCATGAGCTCCCAGACCACGTATGCTGCAAGGAGTTTCCCCAGCCCTCCACAGAAGCCACAACTCCTGGTTCCAAACTGCTGTGCACTGCCAGTAGATCGTGCCTCCATGTTCAGGAGACAGAGGATTCTCAGGTTGACACACTCATGGCCACTCTGAAGCAAAGATGACAGGCTTTTGTCTTTTTGCACACGCCCATGCCCCAGATGGAAACTTTAAGAGCATCAGTGACTTATGCAAAAGTCACATGAGTTCAAAGAGCAGGGAACTGCATCAAGAGACTTCATTTCTAGTTAAGTCTACGAACCTTGTATGTGTTGCTCAATAGGAGTGTTCAACATCATGGTTCCCTGTTTTGTTTTGTTTTGTGCAACCAGTGATCAAAATTCTAGGGAAGTTAGGGTAGGACAAGAGGGGGACGGGGGAAAGAAAAAGAAGCAAAATGTGTTCAGTTCAGTTTGGAGAAGAGGAGAGGAAGCTGGAATCAGGTGGAGAAAAAGTGAGGAAGGCGGAAGCGTCACAAGGAAGGAAGCGGGACCGCATGTGAGAGGTGAGTAGGGAAACTGGGACCCGACGGAAGGGCCTGGGGGCAGGGGAAATCAGGATGGAGGGCCTTGGGAAGAACTGAAGACCAGTGTCTCCGGGGACGTGGAAAAGCAGCTGGTAGCAGTGTTCGCGGATGCTCCACTGAAACAAGCACTGCTGGGGCTCAGGGACCGACGCTGACGTCTCAGTGCTGGTGATGGCCTCAGATTAAGGTGTGCTCTCTCAGGGAGTCACACCATTCTCGTGATGGAGAAACCGGCCAACAGGTGTGTGCGCTCCAGAGCCCACCCTGGGCCTTGACAAGCCCAGCGTCCCCACCGCCAGCTGATTCTGCCCCCCTGCTACCCCTAGACGTGGTGCCAAGCGCCCAGTTCTCCCCAGGAGGGTCAGGACAGGCTATGTGAGCAAGTCTGCCCCTCCAGGCATTGACAGTACAAATGCCCACATTTTAAATGCATGCATTCTACAATTTTCTGATTATAAAATCAATACAGACTTATTTGAAAAGAACTTGGAATCTGCTGGTACACATACATACTTTCTTCCCCAGTGAATCAAAGGATTTATTATCACTGGACTCATCTGGGAGGATCATAGATGGGGAGCAAGCATTTTTGATAGTGTCTCTGTACTTGTTTGTGCTATTTTCAATTGAGAACCAGGGTCATGCGGCTGTGTGTGTGTGTGTATGTATGTTTCAAAAAAGAAACTGATGGCCGGCGCTCTAGCTCATTTGGTTAATCCTCCGCCTGTGGCGCCGGCATCCCATATGGGCACCGGGTTCTAGTCCCGGTTGCTCCTCTTCCAGTCCAGCTCTCTGCTGTGGCCCGGGAAGGCAGTGCAGGATGGCCCAAGTGCTTGGGCCCCTGCACCCACATCGGAGACAGGACGAAGCACCTGGCTCCTGGCTTTGGATCGGTGCAGCGCCAGCCATGGTGGCCATTTGGAACCAACGAAAGGAAGACCTACCTTTCTGTCTCTCTCTCTCACTGTCTGTAACTCTACCTGTCAAATAAATATATATATATTTAAAAAAAAGAAAAAAAGAAACTGAGATGTGGAATGTGAGATTTGGGGCCACATTTTTTGCCTTGTTTTGTTGTCATCTATCTACTTCTCTATATTGAGAACAAGAGGAAAGGCCTAAGTTAATCATAATCAACTTTAAATAATTTGAAAAGAAAAAATTAAACTCAACAGCAACTATACCATCCAGACATGAACACTGTTATCATTTTAGTGCGTGTCCTTGGGGCTTAAATAATGAGGATGATGCTCTATCTAAATTCTAAATTGTTTTGTATTTGTCTTTGGTTTTTACTTTATATCATGCATACTTTCACTTATCATTAAATATTCTTCAGAAGCTAATAGCTATGTAAATGCCTTTCTAGAACATAATTTGTCAAGTCTATAAAAGCTCATGTTCACTGAGTGCCTCGCAGGTACTCCTGCCCTGCACAGCTTCCGTGGTGAGGATCAGGTGGAAAGACACACACAGCGCTTAGTCCCTTGACAGATGTGCAACCCCATGGATTGGTGCCAGAGGCGCTGGGCTTAAGCACCTTACCTCCAGATGTAGCATGATTTCATTAGCCAACATTTTGCAGATTGTTTATATTTGTCCCACTTTGTTACTGCTGCATAATGTTGTGAGGAACATCTTTGTCCATAAATCTTTATGTTTCAGAATATGTCCATAGAGAACACGCTCCGTGAAAGAACTGTTTGACTCTTAGGAACAAAAAGTGTTAAGGCTCTCGATACATTTCCCTAAGTGACCCATTTAACACTTTCACAACAGGGCTTGAGAGGGTGAAAAATAGATCTCATATTTTTACTTTTTGTTTTATTTCATTACAGCTGAGGTGACTTTCCATTTTTTAGCCATTTGCTTTTCTTACTAGCTAATTCAGTTTCACAATAACTCACCTTATTGACAATAATAAATTTGATGTTCCTTTGACATAGGGATGATAAATCTATTGTAAAGTCAACATTGTTAGGACAGAAATTTTGTCTAGTAGTTAAGAATCCAGTTAGAATGCCCACTCCCACAAGGAGTGCCTAGTTTCAAGCTTCCACTCTGGCACCTTCCTGCCAATGGAGACCCTAGGGAGCAGCAGTGGCGGCTCAAGTGTTGGGTCCTGCCACCCACATGGGAGACCTGCATTGAGTTCCCTCTCCTGACTTCAACCTCACACAACTACAAGCATTTGGGAAACAAACCAACCCACAGGGAAGCACTCTCTCTCCCTCTCAAATAAACAAAAAGGTTTTTTTTTATTGTTGTTGTTTTCTGTTTAAATCAACATTTTCTAGAGACCTGAGTGAACTGGTATTTTCTAGAATGCAGGTGCACTGTAGGATTGTTTCAGTGAGGGTCCCACAAGGAAACAGATGGTGGAGTACATGTGCATAATCAAGCAGTGTTCGTTAAAAGGAATGTTTACAAGAGTGTGCACAGCTTAAGAAGACCTCAAAGGACTGATGCGCCTTCCTGGCCCTCCCAACAGTGAGGCACCACTGCCTCTCCTCAGCTTTCAGGAGGAGCAAGGAGCTGCAGGAGCAGGAAGAAGGCAGCCACGGTTGAGGAGAGGACCACTGGGCAGCTCAAGAGCTGTGCCAGATGGCCGCAGCCAACCTTTGGAGGGAGGTGTCCTCTTCTCTCCGTTATCCCTCCCTCCTCAGGGAAGGGGGCAATGCCAGGCCATCTCCCTTGAGACTCATGGTAAAGCAATAGACTCCCAGAGGGAGGAGCCTCAAATTAGCGGAGAAGGAAGCCACCGACCCCTTATTTAGTGCAACGAAGTCATCCATCCGTACAGACAGGCTCCCTGGGCCAGAGTGCTCCATCTCATTGGCTTGGCCTCATCTGTGCATTGCCTTCCTTTGGGGCCCTTGAAGGGTGGGTGGGACTCAGGTCTTCAGTGTCGTCTATAGTAAAATCCTCGGGGAGGGCCAGTCCCCCATCTCGGCATGTCCCTCGAGTCACCTCCAAATGTCATCCACCTCCGATCACAGAGACCCCGAGGGGCTGGCGCAGCAACTCCACCTGCTCTGAACCTGCTCCTCCTGGTGAGCCAGAGCCTCCTGTGTGTCTGCAGAGGGAGCCTGACAGAGCTGCACGGGGGCAGAAATCATCACACTTCACCCCAGGTGTCTGTACCCCGTCTCCTCTGCATGCTGAAAGGTAACCCTGTGGAATAACAAGGGCTCGCACTCGGTGGGTCTTAACAATCCAGCGATGGAGACACTGAGGTTAGTCCCATTTTACAGATGAGAAAACAGGGTCCAAAGAGGTTAGAACTTGCTCCGGTTCATCCTGGTGACATGTAAGGGACAGCTAGACCTCAAATCCTCCACCCATGGCCGTTGTAGTGCCTCACTCCAGAGACAACCATAGGACTGCATCCATGCTTGGCCGCAAGCCATTTCAGACCTCTGATGTTAAAAACCCTCCTCTGTTAAAAAACAAAGTGACTTTTAAAAAGGCACTCATGTCGTTACTGCCCCCAAGATGTTGTCAAGGCCATAAGCACTGCCTGTGTTTCCCCCATTGTCACGTGACTGTCATTTGTCAGTCTCTGCTCACATGTCGGCTCATGCAAGAGGGCCCCTCTGGTGACCCCATGGGAAAGGGAAAGACCTTCACTTCCCTGCTCTGTGATGCACTTGCTCACTCCTTATCCTATTGTCTTCACAGCCCTTAACACTTCCTGGCCCCACTATATGAGCGAGTCTCTGTGTGTGTACTGTGACTGTAGTCTGTGTATGTAGTATGCATGCAGCATATGACACGTGTGTGCATGTAGAGCATGTATAGATGGTGTGCATGTAGCATGCATATTGTGCATAGTATATGTGTAACATGGAATGCATGTAACAGGTGTTTAGTCTTGTGGTATGTGTATGTAATGTGCATGATGCATGTGGAGTTTGTGCAACACATGTGTGTCACATGTAGCATGTGTATTGTATGGAGTGTATGCAACTTGTGTGTACTGGCTGTGTGTGTCATGTGTGCATACATGTACACATTCCAGTTGTAATGTCTGACTTCTCACTACTTGTTGAGCTGCAGGAGAGCAGAGACCTTGCCTGGGTTAGCCTGCAGTGCCCACAGCGCTCCTAAAGACACCACGTCTCTAGGAGGTCCTGAGCAAATATTTGAGAAGTAAACAAATAAATAATGAATGGAGAGTGAATATGAAACTAACTGTATGGTACTTGGCATACACTAGCCACTAAATATTATTTATAAAATTGATTTTATCTCAATCTGAATCCCAAGTGACTTATCCTAAGAGTTCAGATGAAATTAAAAATTTTTAGACTTATCCTAAGCAAAACACAGGAATCGATATATGGAGGATGAAGAAGTAGAAATATTCCAGGAACTTTTTGCGATGAGTTATAATTGAGTACAAACTTCAGTTATGAGCATCCTAATAGCCAAGGCAAGGAGGTAAGCCAGATGAGACACTACAATTCTGTCATCCGCAGAAAGCAACACACTGTCACCCAACGCTGATGTCTCATCCAGTGCCTCGGTGAGCAGAAAGGGATTATATGCGCCCGCCCCCGCCTGCTGGGCCAGATACCCCGAGGCTGCCATGCCATCTCCTGGCAGGACTGGCAGGACCAGGACGGACCTACAAACGTAGCAACGTCCTCAAGAGTGCAAGGAGCTGCAGGGAGCAATCCCTTGGGAATCAGGAACTGGGGAAACAAGAAACACCACAACCGAAACAAGTGCCCAAAGACAGGTACCCTCGCCCCCCACGGAGACAGCGGACCGCTCAGACCAGAAGGCCCAGGAGGAGGGTGTGTGTAAGAACACGTAGCGCAGAGATGAGAAGCAGCCCCAAGCAGCAGAGATGCTGCCCAGGTGTCCGGCTCTAGGAGGGGCCGCAGTGCCGTGGTAAGGACCTTGGGAGCCCACCAAGCCTGGACTGCAATCTGCCGCTCACTCATTGGCGGGGTACCCTGAGTCTGCCTGGGCAGAGGGTCCCCTCCATCTGCCCCGTGCAGCCTAGTGGCTCCAAACGCAGCTCTGGAGTCCGGCTGCCTGCCTTGGACTCCTAGCTCACAACACAGTGCACCTGGCCAAGCACATTTTTTGTTCCTTGCCTTGATATTCTCATTTAAAAAAGGAGGGCAGGGATAAAACTACATCTATGACTACAGTAAGGACGATATGTGATCAGCCGTGGAAAACCTTTGAGGCAGCGCCCAGCATCTGGGAAGTGCACAGTAGGTGCTACTCTTGGTTCTGTAGTAGCCTGGTGAGGCCAAAGAGCACTGGCATACCCCACCCCTTCCTAACATCCGGGGTTTGCAGTCCTTTCCTGGGGAAAGTCAGACTCAGAGTTGGGAGGGTGGGAGCGGGCAATGGCTGCAAACCTGGAAAGTGTTCCCCGGGGGATAGTCAGACGAAGAAGGCCCAGGCCCGAGCTCTTCCTTGGGTGTAGACAGGGGAGGGGGTGCACCGGACAATGGCTGGCCGGTGCCTGCCCCCCAGGGAGTCACTGGAGCCGAAATAGGAAGCCCTGGCTGGGATTTACAGTAACTCCTCAGCCCCTGACCACATTGTCTTGTCTGTGGTGCATTTATTTTGGGGACAAGCACTGAAGTCATTGCTGCCCGGAAGTGCTCCAGGCAGGCCCGCCTCGCCTCTGCTTTCCCAGGAGAGCCCTGGGGTGAGGGAGCCAGACCCGGAGGCAGGCTCAGAGGGGCCTGAGGCAGGCAGGGCCGACCGCAGGAGCGAGAGCAGGCCCAGGCTCTGAGAGGCACCTCGGGCAGGAAGCTGGGAGGAAGAGGCGGAGGGAGGGGCAGCCCCGTGCCGCCTACCCCTGCTCTGCTCTGCTCTCACTTTCTTTTTCCTCCAAGCGTTGCCTTCCCAGCCATTAGGGCTCCTGTTTCTCCATTTCTTATAACTCGGTGGCAGGGAGGCGTGCAGTCTTCATAGCCTCTGCCTGGCGTGGATGAGCAAACCTGCAATCCCAGGCCGGGCAGGCCTCTGCCGGCCACCCCAACGCCGGTGATGCCTGCCATCCCGACACCTGGCCGGCAGCAGGCGCTGAGCTGTAAGGGAGGCAGATCTCCCCCTCTGCTGTGAGGAGACCTGACTCCTCCAAGACTCTACTCACCAGGAGGTCGCCCTGACCACAGCCCCCTCCTCCGGCCCTGGCTTTACCATTCTTTCTCTTTAAAGAAAATCTTACTCAAAACCCTACTTTATCACATAGAGGTGTTTGGGGGTTTTTTATTTGTTGGTTTGTTTGGGTTTTTGTTGTTGTTGTTTTAACAATTTTTATTTATTTGAGAGGTAGAGTTACAGAGAGAGGTAGAAGCAGAGAGAGAAATCTTTCATTCTCTGGTTCACTCCCTGGATGGCCTCAATGGCCAGAGCTAAGCCGATCCAAAGTCAGGACCCAGGAGCTTCTTCCCCCAAACACTTGGGCCATCTTCCACTGCTTTCCCAGACCACAGCAGAGAGAGCTGGATTGGAAGAGGAATAGCCAGGGTACAAACTGGCACCCATATGGAATTCCAGAGCCGCAGGCAGAGGCTTAGCCTACTATGCCACAGCACTGGCCCCATAAAGCTTTTATGAAGGCAAATGTGCACCTGCAGACACATGGGCATTCCATCTTCCATACCCTTCTTTCAAGCCCAACTCCACAGAAACCCTTAGGAAGAGCTGTCATAGACAGTTGTGCAGCTTATACACTGCACAACCCTAGGAGATACAGCTCACATTGCAGACTCTGAGGATGGCTCTTCCTAGAGTTGTCCAGGGTAAAAGGAAACATGGTGGCTTCACTGTTAGAGCGTCAGGAAACAGCGTTTTAAAACCACTGCACGGATGTTTACCAGACTGGCTTGGAGAGCAGACACTCCTCTACCATGTTAGCATTCATGGGGAACCCCTCTGACTCTTACTAGAATGTGAATTCATAAGGGCTTCATCCACTAATGTTCCTTAGGGGTATCTGCACATTCACTGGACACAAAGGCTTTGCAAAGCCCAGGTTTAAAGGAGAGAGTTGAGAAGCAAGAGTTGTGGCATAGCAGGTAAAGCCATCACCTTCAATGCCAGCATCCCATGGGGGCGCCAGTTGGGGTCCCAGCTGCTCCACTTCCGATCCAGCTCGCTGTTGATGCACTTGGGAAAGCAGTGGAGGATGGCCCAAGTGCTTGGGCCCCTGCACCCACAGGAGAAAAACTAGAAGAACTTCCTGGCTCCTGGGCCGAGCCCCAGCTGTTGTGGCCATCTGGAAAGTGAATCAACAAATGAAAAATTCTTTCTCTCTCTCCCTCTCTCTCTGCCTGTGTGTGTATATATATATGTGTGTGTGTTGCCCTCTTTCTCTGTAATTATGACTTCCAAACAAATAATTAAATGAAATTTTAAAAAGGAGAGTGTTAGAGAATTTGGGGCACTGTTTAAGGCAGGAAAGGGATACTAAGGCCCAGGGTCCTCCTGTGTCTAACTATTCACCCAGAAGGGCCAATAGCTCGCCTGTCTGTAGCTGGTGCTCCTTAGGGGCCAGGAATTGGGCTCTCAGCCATTTTGACTTTCCCACACGATGCCTGTCGTTGTCATTAAACCCACAAAGAAAGGGAACTCGGATCTATGCCACAGCTACTTTGAACCGCAATGGCATTAGCAGTGGGATCAACACCATCTCATTTCTCGACCCAGCTACCCTCCAGCTTGTTAGTACCACATTTTGCAAATAAATAAGGTGAGGCTGAGAACAACTAAGCATAGCTCCTGAAATGAGAGAGCAATCAGGAGGCAAATCAGGGATCCAAACCCAGGTCTGTGCAGGCCCAAAGCCTGTAGAGCAGGCAGCAGACTCCTCTGAGGAGTTTACAAAGTTCACATTCCATCCAAAATCTGAGTTTCTAGGAGACAGTCAATCTAATCCAGGAATGTCAATCTAATCCTTCCAGGGAATCCTGAATGATAACCTGGTTTGGAAACTAATGTCTGGGAAGGCAACTTGGTATTTGGTAGTAGAGAAACTATCTCACATAGACGGCTGCCTGTGCCTTTCATGACACATTCTCCTCTACTTTGGGGGATGTCTTCTGTCTCCAGGATGTCTCCCATCCTGGAAGGCCCAAGTCTAACAACCTTCTCCAGGAAGCCTTCCAGGACTGCTTGTCCAACATATGGCCTCTCCTCTGTTTCCTGCAAAGATATCCTTGAGTCTCTATAGACAGACTGTCTGCATGTTTCTCCCTCTCTTGGACCTGAAACTCCTCCTGGACAAAACTGGAGTCTCACACATCAGTCTCTCTTCGCTCTCACAATCATGAAGGACTCAAATCACTGGAAAGAGGCCTAGGTGCGAGCCAATGCATTAACTGACTCGGGCTGGATGGACTGAGCAGGGCCCTGCGCTTGACGTGTCCTCCGTGAGACATCGGCAGACCCCTGGAAATCCCCAGCTGCCTCACGTTTCCTTGTCTTTCATCACCCAAATTCCTTCACCAGAAAAAAAAAAAAAAAAAAAAACTCTCTCTCCAACACATCCACCAGGTGAATTTCTCCTTCTACCTCAACCACCATTTCCTTTGCCAAATCGTTCCTACCCAAGAGAGTGTGAATTCAGACCTGCCTCAGCAAAGCCTCTGACGGCACAGGACCCACCAAGGTATCATGCATTCTCTCTCTCTCTCTCTCTCTCTCTCTATTTTTAAATAGCCATTATATTGGTCTGGGCATTGATTTTTTTCTTTTATTTTTGTTTAAGATTTATTTACTTGAAAGGCAGAGAAACAGAGAGAGAAGGAGGGAGAGAGGGAGAGAAGGAGAGAGGGAGAGAGAGAGAGAGAATGCATCTTCCATCTGCCGGTTCACTCTCCAAATGACCACAATGGCTGTGGCTGGGCCAATCCGAAGCCAGGAGCCAGGAGCTCCATCCAGGCCTCCCATGCAGGTGCAGGGGCCCAAGGACTTGGGCCATCTTGAATTGCTTTCCCAGGTGTGTTAGCAGCGAGTTGGATCGGAAGTGGAGCAGCCAGGACTCGAACCAGCACCCATATGGGATGCTGGCACTCCAGGGGGAGCCCCTGTATTGTAAATTTTCTTGTGTGCCTTCCCCACTGGGCCATGGGGTCCCAGAGGATAGAATTGTGTCTTATTCACATTGTATTTCTACGAACTTAGCCTGAGTACAGGCACATATCAGAAGCTTGTATGAAGAATGAGTGAAGAAATGGAGAAAAAACTTGGTACAGGATCTGGGTGACAGCTTACTAGATGGGTCAGTCTTTCTCCCAATGTCAGTGTCACTATTAGGACATGAGTTGAAGGTGGCCATCCCACCACCAGGATCTGGGCTAGGCAGACTTTCCTGGGACTCAGCAGGGGGTTCTGCATGGAAAAAAAGAATACCCCGAAAATCAGCTGCCTCTCTACCCTTCAGAGGCTTGGTGACCTTCGGCCTGCTGTCCAACGCTTAGGACAAGGCCAGGGACGTGGTAGACTGCCCAGGCATCTTTATTTCCCTCCCTCCCTCCCTTCTTTCATCATAATACATGTTCTTGGGGCCGGCACTGTGGCGCAGTGGGTTAACGCCCTGGCCTGAAGTGCCGACATCCCATATGGGCGCCGGTTCTAGTCTCAGCTGCTCCACTTCAGATCCAGCTCTCTGCTATGGCCTGGGATAGCAGAAGATGGCCCAAGTCCTTGGGCCCCTTCACCCGCGTGGGAGACCCAGAAGAAGCTCCTGGCTCCTGGCTTTGGATTGGCACAGTTCTGGCCATTGCGACCATCTTGGGAGTGAACCCACAGATAGAAGACCTCCCTCTCTCTCACTCTGTCTCTCCTCTCTCTGTATAACTCTGACTTTCAAATAAATAATTAAATCTTAAAAAAAAATACATGCTCTTGCCTACTGGAGCAATTCCCTGATTTAGAACCAGGGGTACCACAAGAATCCCTCTCCAAGCCACTGTACAACAAAATAGTGGCCTGGCACAGAACTGCTCACCCTGCCATCCCGGCCCCTGGCTTCCCCTCCCAAGTGCCACAGGCACCAGAGCAACGCCCACCAAGGTTGCAGGGGCTCCGTCGGCACATCCAGATCCAAATCACAAGAGTCAAGATCTTTCCCCAGTTTTGCCCATAATTACTAACAAATGCAGCAAACACTCCAAAACTTGCTTTTCTAGTACTTTTTAGAGGACCTTTAGTCACAGAATTTTTATTAGCTCTTGTTTTTTTTTTTTTCACCATTTAACAAATGAGTAAATCCCTACAAATTGAAGCCAGACGCGTCTGTGCGGCTATCAAGAGCCGCTGTATTTTTATCGGGCTTGTTTTTCTTTCTGCAGTCTCCTGGGCTCTCCAGTCATGGGTTCCATGTTTCCGTGCTGGTGGGAAAGCCAGGAGAGTCTGGTGTGTCACACAGCGTGATCACGACTCTCCACCAGGGCCCAGTGGCGTAAATAAAAACTTTAGGATCTTTGTTAGGGAAAGTACGAGAGATGTGTAAAGCTCCATCCTTTTTCATGTTCTCAGTTGCATCTACCATCCTGTGCCTATAATGAAGCCCTGATAGATGTTGTAATTGTGAAACTGGCACAATTGCACATCTCATTAAAGGAAGTGGTGGGATGAGGCCTGGATGGCACCTACCATACACCTTCTTGCTCTCAAGGGTCCACCAGGCCAGGTCTTTTTTTAATAGTGTTTCCAAGCTTTTACATAATCAGTCTATCCCAGGCCGGCCACGAGCTCCTGGCCTCTGCCCCAGTGGGCAGAGTCACAGCACTTACTCAGGTTGGCACCACACCTACCAGCTTGCTGATCAGACCCAACAAGATGCATCTACTCAGTGCCATCCCAGCTGAGAGAGGAGAAAAATCAATATTCCTAAGTGGAAAACGACCCAACACGTTGCTGAAAAAGTTACTTCCATTTATATCTTTGTTACTAACTAGGCACTCCCTCGGGCAATAAAATGGCAAAGTGGGCAAAGAGCAGAAGAAGCAGCAGCAGCCAGACCCGCCTCCTTCCCTTAGCCTCACAACCCCAGAAACCCAGCTTGCCTCTCCAATTCATTAGTATTTACTTATTTGATTTTCTGAAGCTTGCCCTTTGTGGTTAAAACATCATTTCAGGCCACAGGCACAAAAGAGTAACAGTTCATTAAAATACATAACACAGAGCTGAGATGACTACCACCTCCAACTTAGAAACGTCCACACAAGCCTTTGGAAAGACCTATCCCCTCCACTCACTAGCACAGGAGGAGGAGGCCAAGAACACAGTAGGAAGAACTAAACAGGGGAAGTCTTCCACCTGCAGAGTAGAAACACTAGCAGCCACACCCTGGCTAGGGAACACACGATAGTAGCAAAACCTATCTCAAAAGCATGGAAGGTTCTTCCTGGCTTTGAAGTCAATGTTGGGGTACTGAGAATCTGGAAGGTCTGGTTGAGAATCTACAAACTCAAGCAAAGGAGCTTGGCACTATCAACATGAGTGACACTTGCGCCAAGGCGGAGCCTGCCACCGAGGGTTAAACAGAGGCAGAAGGGCTCAAAATAAGAAATATCCTCCTGAGAAGGAGGATTGTCCAGTAAGGGAAATGGGAGGACACGCTCCATCCCTGGAAGAGTTTAAGCAGAGATGGAGCCCTACTATATTCCAGGAACTTCACAAAATTCCCAATGAACCAGAACACTTGGGTCACTCAGGTCGCTGTCCTGAGCAGATGAGACACAGTTCAATCTAACACTAGCTCCCACGGTACTCTCAGTGTGCAAACTTCTTAGATCTTTTCATACGGCAGTTAACCATGCCTACTGTGTCATTTCACTGCCCTCTGTCTTTCCCACTGAATAATGTATCTTTGAAATCACTCCATATCAGTGCATGAAGAGTGAATGCTATTATTAGCATCTAAAATTTATCATATTTTGGCTGGTGCCACAGCTCACTTGGCTAATCCTCCGCTTGCAGCGCCGGCACCCCGGGTTCTAGTCCCGGTTGGGGCGCTGGATTCTGTCCTGGTTGCTCCTCTTCCAGGCCAGCTCTCTGCTGTGGCCCGGGAAGGCAGTGGAGGATGGCCCAGATCCTTGGGCCCTGCACCCGCATGGGAGATCAGAAGAAAGCACCTGGCTCCTGGCTTTGGATCGGTGCAGTGCGCCAGCCGTGGCAGCCATTTGGGGGGTGAACCAACGGAAAAGGAAGACCTTTCTCTCTGCCTATCTCTTACTGTCTAACTCTGCCTGTCAAAAAAAATAAAATAATTTAAAAATCTATCATATTTTAACCATCTCCCAGTTATATGCATTGAGGTTATTTCCAGTGATCTATCATCACAAACATTAATTCAATAAGCAATTCTTCTCTCTACGCTACATAAAAGTAAGTCTTTAGGTCACTTTTTTAGAAACAGAGTTGCTGAGTCAAAGAGACCATATGTATGGAATGCTGATGGACACAATGCCTTCCTCAGGGGTTGTACCTTTACTGAATGTTCTTATGAACAGAATAGTGACATGATGTCACCACACGCTGACTGCTAGCTGTGGTTCTTCGGCTGTAAGTGGCCCCTTCTGATAGAAGTCTCAAGACCATGAGCTCACACAGTGCATGGGGCTGCACCCACAGGTGAAGCATAGATCCCATTCCTGGAAGCCTCTGAATGCATTCTGAGTCTGAGCTCAAGAGGACAAAGCTCAAAGAGGCAATCTCGCTAAAGTCCACCTTCCACTTTCCCATTTACTTTTGTAGGATCTGTCTCTTCTTCAGATTGTTCTTACCCAGAATATCCATTCCTTTCTCTTCCTCAGGATGCAACCCTAGACTCAACCACTAGACAAATCCAGCTGAGCACACCCCACCAGCATCCCTAAAAGATCTACACATACAATGCTTAATTCTTGACTTTTTTCTCATTCTAGTGACTGCAGCCTTCTAAAGAAGGTGCATGAGGGCCTGGTGTTGTGGCATAACAGATAAAGCCACCACCTGCGATTCCAGCATCCCACATGGGCACCAGTTCAAGTCCTGGCTGTTCCACTTCTGATCCAGCTCCCTGCTAATGTGCCTGAGAAAGCAGCAAACAATGGCCCGAGTCTTTGGGCCCCTGCACCCACATGGGAGACCAAGATGACACTCCTGGCTCCTGGATCTTCTCCCTGGCACAGCCCTGGCTGTTGTGGCCATTTAGAGAGTGAGCCAGCAGATGGAGGAACTCTTTCTCTCTTTCTCTCTCCCTCCCTCCCTCTCTCTCTCTCCCTCTCTCCTTCCCTCCCTCTCTCTCTCTCTCTCTCTGTGTGTGTGTGTCTCTCTCCTCCTCCTCCTTCTTTTTCTCCTTAACTCTGCCTTTCAAATAAATAAATCTTTTTAAAAAGGAGATATGTGCCATCTAATAGAAGGTTTATGTCTTGACAAGCAGAGTGGACAGTGAGAGAGAGAAACAGAGAGAAAGGTCTTCCTTTTGCCGTTGGTTCACCCTCCAATGGCCGCCGTGGCTGGTGCGCTGCGGCCATTGCACCGCGCTGATCCGAAGGCAGGAGCCAGGTGCTTCTCCTGGTCTCCCATGGGGTGCAGGGCCCAAGCACTTGGGCCATCCTCCACTGCACTCCCGGGCCACAGCAGAGAGCTGGCCTGGAAAAGGGGCAAGCGGGACAGACTCCGGTGCCCGGACCGGGACTAGAACCCGGTGTGCCAGCGCCGCAGGCAGAAGATTAGCCTATTGAGCCACGGCGCCGGTCTAGGTTTATGTCTTGCTGAGCAGTTGATACGTTTGCATATATAATATGAATATTGGCCAGAAATAAAGCTGGAGCTGGGGAGAGCCAAATATTCCTGCACTATCAAACCAGAGGAATTTGGAGATTTCAAGAGCATGAAGGAGAAGATAGGGAGGTGCAAAAGAGGAAAGAAATGAAAAAGCCAACGTGACACCAGGAGGCTGACAGTTGTGTTGTCTGGGGGAGAGCCCAGCGAGGATTCCCCAGGAGTCCCGGGGCCCAGGAACATTTTGAACAAGGAGATTAGCTAGTGTTCACTGTGAAGCAGCAGTTTCTGATGTTCTAATGTAAGCACTATCTTGATACGTCCCCTGTAAGATATTTCTAAAGGCCACCAAACTTACAAATGCTCAGGGAAATCAGATGTGTGTGTGTGTGTATCAAAGCATATCTAGTCATTGACATGACCTATGACATAGATTATAAACTGATATTTCAAAGGTGGAGCCTAGAGCCCAAGTAACCACATTAATGCAAGTCCATGAGGATCCCCAGGTCTTAATAATGGCCTCCTTTGATCTAGGAGTCCAGGGGCTGGAGCTTTCACCCACTTTCAGAGCAGTATCACACTGTGCATCTCTCCATGAGGGCTGGCCAAGATATCACATCCTATCACCACAACTCTTCTGTCTGGTAGCATACAGCTTTCTCCCTCACTTCAATCAGGTTTCTACTCTAGTATCTCCTGGTTACAAATTCCTTCCCTGACCACTAACTACAATCACACTCCTTGCCCCATCTTTCCTACCCCAACTCTGCTTTATTTCATCACCTGGTGTTGTACATTTGTTTTTCTTACTGGCTTTTGCACATACCCTAAAATATAAGCCCAAGAGAAATTTCTCTCTCTTACTTCTTTATCCACACTAAGAACTAAGTCTGGCACATAGTAGGTGTTCCAAGAATATTTGTAAAATCCACTAGGTAGGCAAAGAATGGTCAGAGTAGTTGGAAAAGAAAACATATAAGACATTTGGATATTGTTTAAAACTCATCAGATTAAAATTTTAAGTGTCTCAATGGAGCTGAGAAAACAACTATTTTATAAGGAACAGAGTGAAATTAATGTCTGATGGTTTAATTTATGGAAAAAAAAATCCTGTTACTCTCATGTTCCACAGACTAACAGCAATCACAGACTTTGGTACATAGAAAGATTTTATGAATTGCACGCCTTCTAGCAGCATATGACTGCCCATCGTGAAAGGGAGGGCATGAGTCCTGCTCCAGATAACTATGAACATTCATGAATAACTGTGACCAAGATGCTGTTACCAAGCCAAACTTTGCAGTAGGAATTAGGCATGTGTCGCTGAGGTCAGCAGCTGGCTCTCCCGTCTGCTGTTTTGTATCAGCCCAGACAACTTACACTCCACCAGCGATGATACAAACTGTGCTATCACTTTTTTTTTTCCAGCTGCAGAAGTGGTTCACAGGGACAAAGAATAGAGCCATGAGTTTAATCCAAGAGCTGTGTGCAATCCCATCACGACTGACCCCCTCGCCACTGTCCCACACAGAAGAGCAGGGGGGGCAACGGCAGCCTTCGGAAATCATACTCATGAAATCAAAGGGAAGAGAAGGTCCTCAGCAATTCAGGGCGGCAGAATCTCTGGTCCAAATGTCCAGGGCCACCCAGAGAGGAGCAAGGAACTGACCGACCATGTCAAGACATAATAGACAAACTTCCTAAACTACCTAAGTAGTTTAGGAAACTACACAGCCTAAGTTACTTGAGAATTGTTCTCTTAGGGGTCACTGATGCCATGGGAATAAATAGCGTAGATGGAAAAGCTATCGTAGAAACCCAACCCAACACATAGATGTTCTCCTTAGAAGGATAGCAATAAAGTCAGGATCGCATTCCTTGATGGCAAGTATCAGTATTGACATTCTGGCACTGTTCAAGTGAATTTGACATATATCTGTTCAAATAAATTAACACTCATTTTGATTGACTTTTTGGCAGGAATAAACAGGTTGTCATGCCAATTTATGAGCTGACCTACAAGATCCCTTCTGAAAATAATAAAATATAAAAGCCATGCAAAGTACTTCATTATATTCTCACACCAAATTGTAAGCAATCAGCTTTTTCTTATTCCTTTCTTTCTAATCACCTAAAATCCTATGGCCTATTACACACTCTGTAATACAAGTGTGCTACTGATAGCAATTGTAGGAGGAGAAAGAAACGAAAAGGAAATGGGTCGGGGGCAGAGAGGAGATGCATTTTACAATTTATCAAGGGAAGAGAATGACACCTCGTTTTCTATATTAAGAAGTACTAGAAATAAATCAATCAACCATTCACTTATTCTCTCTGAACATCCAATATTATAACATGTATCTTCCCATACTTCCATGCTATCTTTTATGTGAATAGAATTGAAATTTAAAAAATAATCAATGGAAAAAACTTGAACATGAGAAGTTTGATGTTCCTCCTATCTTTTCTAGTAAATTCTTTATTTTCTGTTTTTTTCATTGAGATTGAGCCTATAAACAATAAAATCTTAAATATATATATATGTATATATATATAAATATATTAACGATCAATGAATTTTTGCCTATGTGCAAATGACTACCAAGGCCCATAGGTTCAGGGAGTTTATTCAGACTTATTTTTGGCAAATTTTATCACAGAGGTAAACATTTTGTGGCTTCTTTCTTCATTTAATTTTCCTCATTATTGAAATTCATGTACTAGAAGCATGCATTATGTTCTTTTTGCATCTGTCTTTATTAGTTCAATGTGACCCTTCTAAGATTCTTCTGTGTTGCTGTATGTATCATTGGTTTATTGGTTTTTATTGCTGTGTAGCACTCCATTATAGGAAGATGTCACAGTTTGATTATCCATTTTTCTGCTGATGAGCATTGGGTAAGTTTTTGACTATTATAAAATAGATGCCATGAACATTCTTGTAACATCTTTTTGTGGACATATGGACTCATTTCTCTTGGGAATGACACTTCTGGGTCACAGGTTAGGCAGCTAACTAAGTTAATTACAAACTACCAAATAATTCTCAAAGGCGGCTGGCATTATGGTTAAGCCACCGCCTGCGACACTGGCATCCCATATGAGGGCTTGCTGGAGCCCTGGCTGCTCCACTTCCAATCCAGCTCCCTGCTGATGGCCTGGGAAAGCAGTGGAAGATGGCCCAAGTACTTGGGCCCCGGAACCCACATGGGAGATCCAGATGAAGCTCCTGGTTTCAGCCTGACCCAGCCCTGGCCATTGCAGCCATTTGGGGAGTGAGCCAGCAGTGGGAAGATCTCTCTTTCTCTATTTCTCTCCTTCTCTCTCTATAACTCTGCCTTTCAAATAAATAAATCTTAAAAAAAAAAAAAAAAAAAAAAAAAAAAAAAAAACAAGAAAAAGTTCTCCAGGGTGGCTCCTAGTCGCTCTTAAAATGACCACATTTTTAACTAAATACAACACGCACAAGAACATTTCCTGTTCCGCCCCCTCCTGTGAATAGTTTGTGGCTGTACAGATGTTGAGGGCTCGCGGGGTACCACGAGAGAACACAGGCTTTGGAATAAGCTTCAAATAAACTTCAAATCCCGGTCCCCCCACTTATTACTTTGCGGACTTCAAGCAAGATATTATTTTTAACCATAATGGCTCTGTGCAAAATAGCTCCGTGGTACCTACTGATTCTATAGGTTCATTGTGAGGCTGAAGCGGGGTGATAAAAGCATGAAAATGTCTAGCACAGGTTTGGCACAAGGCAAGCCCTGATCAAAGCGAATCCCCTTCTCCTCTCATTCTCTGAGTTTACCAACACCTTCCCCTTCTATTAGGGCTTTGGGTCCTGCAGAGTGGTCCCTATCTGTGTCTCTACCTCCTCCTCCCACCCCCACCCGAACCCCAGGCATTGAGGAGGCAGTAAGTCTGGAAGACAAAAACCCTGGGAGCAGAAGGTCAAGGGCCGGGTGAGGATGAGGCCCGGCCCTTCCCCGGCAGAAGGCAAAACTCCCTTTACAGTAGGACCCAGATGGAACTGATTTGTTCAGAGCCATCTTATTCCTGAGTGTGATATTTGTCCACATCATAAAACCACAGGCTACAATGTGTCTGACATTATACCAAGTGATATAACCCTTCCTAATGATATTATAATAAATCCCAAATGAGGCAGCCATCACTGGGCAGCCATTTCAAAGTGTTCCTGAAATAGTTTTTACAGAACAAGGAGTCTGCGTGCCAAATGCAGACGCTCACATGAGGCCGGAGGAGTCAGCTCAGGCACACACATGAACACAACTGTGGCTTTGCTCTTGGCTGGGAACTTTTTATATTAATCTATTGACTTTTATGAAAATCAAAATGTTTCCCTTTTTTTTTCATTTTTTATATGAAGGATGAAATTGGACGTTTTCCTAAGTGCAATAAAATGTCCCCCAGGGTGCTTTTTTATTCTTCTTCTTTAAATCAGCAGTTTCTGCGCCTCTTCATTAGTAAAAGCCCACGACCTCTTCCCTCGGCCTCACCTCCCTCGGTGTGCAGACGGCTGACCACATTTCCTGCCATCCTGGCCGCGGTCTGTTTGGCTCTGCTTTTCTGCTAACATGCATAGGTGTGCTTCTGAGACGTCACGTGATCTGGTTCCGCAAGCGGGGACACTGCTGACTCAGGAAGCGGTGAATTCCTTGTAGGACAAAGGCACAGCCCTCTCTGCCCTTAAAGGTAAGAAACACAGGAAGTCGTGCGTCTCTTCAGGGGAGCTGGAGGCACCGTCCTGTTGGCCTTGGAAGCAATGGCATCTGGAGCAAGGAGTATCTCTTCCCCTCACTCACACGATGGCAAAATCCCACCACTGCCATAGCCACCGTTACCGCTTCTGGGACCAAATTCACCGCAACACGATTGGGTCTCTCTCTCTCTCTCTCTCTCTCTCTCTCTCTCTCTCTCTCTCTCTCTCTCTCTCCACAAATTATCCTCCGGCCCTCTCCACGGCAGGGGGTCATCTACTGCCATCATCTTCCCAACACCACCCTTCCCTTCCTTTTTCTTAGACCGTGTGGTTCCAACATTGGGCCAAAGTCTGGGCCCAAGACTTAGGCATGTTTGTTTCACAGATACTGGGAAGGATGGCTATTTTTGAATTCTCTCACTGGGACCACAAATTGAACTGGGTAAGCCCAAAACTGCTAGAGATCACTGGTTGCCACCATAGATAAAAGAGCTTTCTTCAACAGAAATAGACACAGAAGGCATCGGCACAGAAAGCAGGAAAGCAGAGGAGCCTGATCACGTGATTGCACCCTCCGACTCAGCGGGGCCTGCGTTTTCAGGGATTTCAGACTGTTCCGTTTAAACTGGGTTGGGTTTCTTTCCCTTGAAAAAGAAGCAGTTCTGACCAAAACAACAATCCTTGTCACCTGGTCTGTGTTACCACCTTGCCCTCAGATACCTTCGTTCCATATCAAAGTGTCAGCTGGTAAGCCAGAGCGTACACATGGTTATACGGAATTTAATTAACATGGCTCAGTGCCATCCACGTAAGATGCCTTGTGGCAAGACGGCCAAGCGGACTTTGAAGAACAGGAATGTCTCATGCGAGGGTCCGTAATCCAGTGCCTGTGATTTCCAAGTGTTTTGCAGCTGGAGCTCAGCAGGTCTTTGAACAGAGATGGCAGAAAATGTTCATGTTTATTTTCACCAACCTCTAACTGGAAATTAGCATTTTCTTCTAGTAGGAAGGCAGACGACCCGTCACAATAGCATGCGTAATTTTGTGGCTGTATGGTCAGTAGAAATCAGAGACTTCACAGCACATTACACTTGTTGCATAAATGCATACATCACTTACACTCATCACTACTTTGATGTTATATGAATTTTCTGGCCAGTCACCATGTTGTGTTATTTAATACGTGATTAATTAAGAAGTCCCCTAGAAACATATAACACATGAACAGAAACACTAATAATTACATGCATTTGAATTTTAAATACATGCATACTTACATTTATAATGTATGTAAATAAATAAATGAAATCCCCAAATGTTATAAATTTAAAATAATATTAATTAGCATACCCCCTCAAAATACAGGACAAAATAATTCTAAAGTTTGTTTTAAAAAATATACAAGTGAGGGCTGGTGCTGTGGCATAGTGGGTAAAGCCACTGTCTGTAACTCCAGAATCCCATGTGGGCTCCAGTTCGAGTCCCAACTGCTCCACTTCTGATCCAGCTTCCTGCTAATGGCCTGGGAAAGCAGTGGAAGATGGCCCAGGTGCTTGGGCTCCTGCTACCCACGTAGGAAACCAGGATGAATCTCCTGGCTCCTGGCTTCAGCCTGGCCCAGCCCTGACCATTGAGGCCATCTAGGGAGCAAACAAGAATGGAAACACGCACGCTCTCTCTCTCTCCCTCTCTGTAACTCTGATGTTCAAATAAATAAATAAGTAAATCTTTTTTTTTTTTTAATGAATATACAAGTGTTTCCGTGGCTCAGTAGGCTAATCCTCCACCTGCAGCACTGGTACCCCAGGTTCCAGTCCCAGTTAGGGCTCCAGATTCTGTCCTGGCTGCCCCTCTTCCAGTCCTGCTATGGCCCGGGAAGGCAGTGGAGGATGGCTCAAGTGCTTAGGCCCTGCACCCACATGGGATACCAGGAGGAAGCACCTGGCTCCTGGCTTCGGATCGGCGCAGCGTGCTGCACGCCGGCCACGGCAGCCATTTGGGGGGTGAACCAACAGAGGGAGGACTTTTCTCTCTGTCTCTCTCTCCCACTGTCTAACTCTGCCTGTCAAAAAAAAAAAAAAGTGTTTTTAAGCAAAAATTTTAAAATTTAATCTGCAAAATGGGCTCATACTTTATACTAACAACCACAGCATATGGTAAAGCCATAGTAATTGACATAATACAAACAAGGATAAGAATCAACAAGTGCTTCAACAAAATGCACTACCTAGAAATATTTTAGTACATAAAATGATAGATGATAAAATTAATGTGGCATAATGGGTTCTGCCTGCAATGCTGGCATCCCATATGGATGTCGATTCAAGTCCTGGTTTCTTCACTTCCAATCCAGCTCCCTGCTAATGCACCTGGGAAAGCAGCACTTGGTTCCAGTACTTGAAACCCTGCACCAATGTGGGAGGCCTGGATGAAGCTCCCAGCTCCTGGCTTTGGTTTGGCCCACCCCTGGCTATTGAGGCCATTTGTGGAGTGAGCCAGCAGATGGAAGATCTGCCCCCCATCTCTCTCTCTCTCTCTCTCTCTCTCTCTCTTTCTCTCTAATGCTTTCTCTCTGTAACTCTGTCTTCCAAATTAAAAAAGAAATCTTTAAAAAAAATTAACATCACAAATAAATGGGGACTAAAAACATGCTTTTTTTTGACAGGCAAAGCTAGACCATGAGAGAGAGACAGAGAAAGGTCTTCCTTTTTCCGTTGGTTCACCCCCAAATGGTTGCTACAGCCGGTGCTGCGCCGATCCGAAGCCAGGAGCCAGGTGCTTTTCCTGGTCTCCCATTGCGGGTGCAGGGCCCAAGCACTTGGGCCATCCTCCACTGCCTTCCTGGGCCACAGCAGAGAGCTGGACTGGAAGAGGAGCAACCGGGACAGAACCCAGCGCCCCAACCGGGACTAGAATCCAGGGTACTGGTGCCACAGGCACAGGATTAGCCTAGTGAAGCCACGGCGCTGGCCTAAAAACATATTTCTATAAATAATACCAGAACAATTAGTTATATAGAAACCATACAGTCTAATAAATTTCAGATTAGTTAAATTTTTATTGTGTTGTAAGAAAGTCATTACTTAATATATACTAAACTGATCTTCTCTATATAAAGAGAATTGAAAATGAATCTTGATGTGAATGGAAGGGGAGAGGGATCGGGAAAGGGGAGGGTTGTGGGTGGGAGGGAAGTTATGGAGGGAGGGAAGCCATTGTAATCCATAAGCTGTACTTTGGAAATTTATATTCATTAAATAAAAGTTCAAAAAAAAAAGAAAGTCATTAAAATGGTTTTTTTAAAAATGCAGATCTGGGTGGGCATTGTGGCCCAGCAGGTTAATCTGCTCCTTGGGATGCCCAAATTCCACATCGGAGGCTTTGGGATCAATTCCCACCTCTGCTTCCTACCCAGCTGCCTGCTAATGTGCCTGAGAGGCAGCAAATGCTGGTCTGAGTACTTGGGTTTCCACCACCCACATGGGAGACCTGGATGGAGCCTCAGCCCCTGGCTTCAGCCTGGCCCAGCCCTGTTGTTACAGGCATTTGAGAACTGAATTAGCAACTGGAAAATCACTCTCTCTCTCCCTCTCCCTCTCCCTCTCTCTCCTCCTCCCCACGCACCCTCCCGCCCTGCCCATCCCTCTCTGTCACTCTGTCTTTCAAATAAATAAATATATTTTTTTAAAAAAATACAGATAAATGTACAGGTGAAGAAAAGGTCAGCAAGTACTAGATAATGAAAGACTTTCCTAAGAACATAGGAGTAGAAAGTAAAGACTGTCTACATTAAAATGCAAATTTCCTGAATATTACAAAACACCATACACAAAAGTACTTGATATTTTCTTTAAAAGTCATTCCTCCAAAAGACTCTTTGACCCCTGCATATTGGGCAATTGCTCCTCTATAAAACTCGCCATGCCTGTAATGAATGCCCAGTGTCTCTTGCCCTGACAGATCACAAGCGTCCTGATGACAGGCAAAATACTTGTCATGTTCCCTGCTGTGATTCCGTGCAGCCCAGCGCCAGTTCATAATTCAGTCCAAAAATGATTTTTATTGAATGAATAAAATTTAAAAGGCGATGACAAATTGGGAAAAATAAGTTTAGCAAGCACAAAGACTAACATAGTACAAAGGTAAAGAATTCTTACAAGGAATAAAACAATGACTAATAAGACAATATATAAAAGTAAATGTAGATGGCAATAAATTTATGAAAATGATGAAACTGCTACTAAATAAAGAAGTTTACCTTATGCATATGCTGCTAGTGTATAAATGAAACTTTCAATAAACCTGGCAGATATGTCAAATGATTCATATTCTTTAACACAGCAAGAATATTTCTAGCAAATCACCTAAAATGAACAATATTCAGAGGCACACAAAAATGTACACGTAAATAAATAAAAAATATTAGTTAAAAAAACCCCACATAATGGGTAAGCAAAGAGTTTGATTCCTTACATTATGATGTTTCCAAAAGTTAAAACCTTCTAGTCATAAAAAGATCATGTTTTGGGGCTGGTGCTGTGGTATAGTGGGTAAAGGCCACCACCTGCATAAGGGTGCCGGTTCCAGTCACAGCTGCTTCACTTCTGATCCAGGTCTCTGCTATGCCCTGGGAAAGCAGTAGAAGATGGCCCAAGTCCTTAGGCCCCTGCATGCACGTGGGAGACCCAGAAGAAGCTCCTGGCTTCAGATCAACCCAGCTCCAGCCTTTGCAGCCATTTGGGGAGTAAACCAGCAGATGGAAGAGTTTCCACCCACCTCTCTCCCTCCCTCTCTCTCTCTCTCTCTGCCTCTGCCTCTGCCTCTGCCTCTGCCTCTCTGTAACTCTGCCTTTCAAATAAATAAATGGTGGGATTTGGAGAGTGAACCAGCAGATGGGAGACATCTCTTAAAAAAAAAAAAAAAAAAGATTGGGGCCAGCATCGTGGCTCACTTGGTTAATCCTCTGCCTGCAACACCGGCATCCCATATGGGCGCCAGGTTCTAGTCCCGGTTGCTCCTCTTCCAGTCCAACTCTCTGCTGTGGCCTGGGAGGGCAGTGTAGGATGGCCCAAGTGCTTGGGCCCCTGCACCTGCAATGGGAGACCAGGAAAAGCACCTGGCTCCTAGCTTTGGATCGGCACAGCTCCAGCCATAGTGGCCAATTTGGGGGGTGAACCAATGGAAGGAAGACCTTTCTCTCTGTCTCTCTCTCTGTCTAACTCTGCCTGTCAAAAAAAGATCATGTTTTTAAAGAATTTTTAAAGACTTGCAGAAAAGTCAAAATATAAAGTAAAAAAACTCACGATATCAAGTACTATATGCACCAACACCTTGAACATGTGCATGTGTGTAGAGGTATCTTCCTCTGCTTCTAAGAACAGGTCAGAGAGAGACGCCTGAACAGAGGCTGAACTGTCACCCTGCCTTCCTCATTAGAGCTCACGGTGCCAATGAGATGTGACGGCTTCTACTTGACTCTGGCAGAGAGCCAGCTTAACAAGTCCCTGAGGTCCCTGCCACAGCTAGGGTCCTCCTACTGCAAGGATGACAGAACAAGTCTGCAAGGTGCCAGGTCAGCTGACTGGTGGTCCACCAACAACCCTGCACACCTTCATCATGGCTGGAGACATCATCAGCATCACCCCCAGGATGACGACACATGTCAGGCTCCCGAGAAGGACCAGGGCACTGGGCATTCAAGCACAGGGGGCCGCCTGCTGAGGATGAGCCTGATTCTGGGAAGGGCTGCATCTCCAGGAGGAAGAACTGGGACATCCATGACATAAATAAGGGGAGAAGAGCCGATGGGAGGCCACTGGTTGAGCTGAAATCCTACTTCTACTTCCTAGCTCTGTGACTTTGGGCAATTACTGAACCTCTCTGAACCTCAATTTCTAGGTTGGTAAGTTAAGAACAGTATGTACCCCATGAGGGCTGGTGTGAGAACTGAAAAAGATTTAAGAGGTCTCTGAAAACTCCCGAGGCAGCAGTGGTGGCTTAAGAAGTTTGTTCCCTAACACCCACGTGGGAAATCGGGATTGAGCTTTGGTTTCTGGGCATTGGAAGATGAGAGCTCTTTCTCTCCCTCTTTTCTCTGTCTCTCTCAGTCTCTCCCTCCCTCCCTCCCTCTTTCTCTTCCTATCACTCCCCCATCTCTCTCTCTCCCTCCCTTCCTCTCCCTCTCCCTCTCCCTCCCCTTCCTCCTCCCGTCCCCCTCCCCCTCTCCCTATCCCTCTTTGGGTGTGTATCTGTCTGTCTGTCTCTCAAATAAACTGTGCTTGTGTAGGTAGGTCTCTCTGCCTCTTAAGTAAATATATTTTAAAAAGTGAAGAGGAAATAGTCATAGTTGTTACAGTCTTCATTTCTGTAGCTGGTCACATGGTCATAGCAGTTACAGGGTACTCCTGCTGTCTTTTCCACACTGTCTTTGTTTTGAGCAGGTAGCTTGGCTCATAATGGGCCCTGACTAATGTAAATGTATTCTTTTTTTTTTTTTTTTTTTTTTTTTTTTTTTTTTTTTTTTGGACAGGCAGAGTGGATAGTGAGAGAGAGAGAAACAGAGAGAAAGGTCTTCCTTTTTGCCGTTGGTTCACCCTCCAATGGCCGCCGCGGCCGGCGCATCGTGCTGATCCAAAGCCAGGAGCCAGGTGCTTCTCCTGGTCTCCCATGCAGGTGCAGGGCCCAAGCACTTGGGCCATCCTCCACTGCCTTCCCAGGCCATAGCAGAGAGCTGGCCTGGAAGAGGGGCAACCGGGATAGAATCCGGAGCCCCAACCGGGACTAGAACCCGGTGTGCCAGCGCCGCAAGGCGGAGGATTAGCCTGTTAAGCCACGGCGCTGGCCAGATCACCCCCATTGTAACAAGCCAGCTTCTCCTTGGTAGTCAGGATCAATCACCCCAGCCAGCATAGTGATTCCTTCCTGAGTTGGTTCACCCACATGAGGAGTCTCAAAATCCACCTAACTGCCTTCTGCTGACAAGTGCTCCTAGGTGGGAGCACTTTTCCCTGGAGGTCTAAGTCTTCCAGATCAGAAGATTTAAAGTCGCAAAGGGAGAAGGCAAAATTTGGCTCTCAGGTCTTGGGGGTCATAGTTAGAGGAGTGTGTTCCCAGCCCTAGGAAACCTGTATGGAGAAAACCACCACTGGTTTAGTGCATCTCCCGCATCACAAAGGACATTACAGCAGCTCCACAAGGAGCCACCACCCAGCTAGAGCCATGACATCTTCTAATAGCCCATTCCAGAATCCTATCAGGCCAGCTGTTTTAGGATGATGGAGAGCAACACAAGGCCAATGACTTCAATGGACTCGAGCCCATTGCTGATCTTCATTTGCTGTCAGATGAGATATGTGGGCAGAAGAATTGCTATGTGGAATATGGATGGTGAATAAGGCCTTTGTTCTGGTAGAATCATTACAGGCAAAGAAAGCAGATGTGTAAGCAGAGAAATTATCTATTCCAGTGAGGGCAAAATAGTCCCCATTCTATAATAGAAAGGATTCTTTGGAATCACCCTGCCTAGGAGTGGTGTCAAACTGAGGACCCAGAGTTGGCCACTGCTATTGGCAGGTAGAGCACTGAGCAGTCACTACAGCCAGATCAACCCTGGGCAGTGAAATTTCATGCTGCTGAACCCATGCAAGATCTCCACCCCAGCACCATGGCCACTTGATTGACAAGACCCAGACCTGCAGGTGGCAGGGAAGGCTTTCAAGACACTCCTGTGTACATCTTGTGCTGTGAGCACAAGTTCAAGGCGAGAAACAGGGAGCAAGGCTAACAGGAACGGAGAAGACCCAGGGCTTTACAAAGCAGGTTCAAGTTTATGATTGGAGTTTACGGTTGTGCTTGTGGGTCAGGAGAGTCAGGATAATATCATGATCTCTGCATTCTAGAAGCAACTCAGACGAACACAGAATTTATAAGTGATCAGCCACAAGCATCTGCGTGGACATCACATCCAGTGGGCATTCCCCAGAGGAACATGAGTTTGGTAAAGACCCAGAGAGAGTGTAGAGCATCAGAGCTGATGGAGCCCTTCATGGCCTGGTGCATGCTCGCCTCTTCTCTGTGAAATATTCATAGTCCTTCCTAATGGACCTCACAGAACGCCAAATCAAAGCCAAGATGAGATCCCACACCATGGCCTCGTCCACCTTACCCAAACTTTAACTTTAAAAGGCTTCTTCTTCACTTTACACTTCATCCCATGCTCCTGACATGGCACCCAACTAGTACTTCTTGAGAACACAGAATAGTATCGCAATTAACGAGAGACCCTCCCAGCCCTGCCCCAGCCCTCACCTGTCTTCTCTGGAGTCCATAAGATCTCATAGCTTGAAGAAATGTACTAAAGTCCTGTGATTCTTCACACACATCACACTGGCCCCTGGGCACTCACAGCCCTGCAACTCCCTGGCATCAGGCAAATCTAATTAGGGTTTGGGCAATATTGTACAGCAGAAAACAAACACTACTTGAAGCTGGAGAGCTGGATTCAGACTCCAGACTCTCTTCCACTGTTTAGCAATGAAACTTCTTTCACTCTGCTTCTCACTCTGTGAAGTGGAGACAAGAATAGCCTACTACACAGGACGGGGTCGGGGGAGATGGTGTTTGTGGGAGAGCTTGTAACGGGTAGAAATAGATCACTCACACGGTGAAGTCATTCATCTTCAAAGAAGGGCAGGAGAGACTGTGCATAAACTAGAGCAAAGCCAGGCACCATGAGCAACTACTCTGGCCAGCAAGGTGGCGATGGCCCAGCCTCAGGCGGCTTCTGCCAGCCTCTCTGGAGCATCAATCTCGTTCTTAGGACTTTAATTCCAACAACCTCTTAGTAAACAAAGTTTGAATCCCTCCTCACTCCTTCAGAGTTATTATTTCCAAGGGTTTTTATGTTAAGCAGGGGGAAAAGATAATTTATACCCTAAGATCCACATCATGATCACCAAATACTCTCATTCTTAAAGTGTGGCCATGAATCATTTTTATTGGAATGACCCACAGAATTGTTTAAATGCATCGTCCCAAGCTCATCCTTGAATCTCACTTAATTTTTCTGAACCTCAATTCTCAAGTCTGAAAAAGAGCCTAAACAGTAGTTCTTGCTAAAAAAAAAAAAAAAAAAAAAAAAAAAAAAAAAAAAAACAACAACAACAACCTCAGCAAAAGAGCCTGAATGGAATAAGTGAATAGGTTAAAGTATGAATGGCTTGCAGAAGAAAGTTGCAATTTGTACAAAGACAATATGAACCTTAGAGTCTTATCCAAATAAGGTCTCCATGACCCCAGGAGTCCACATAGATGTCTTGGGCCTCACCCAACCAACAGCATGGTCCTCATTCCTGTCCATGATGCACCCTGGTCACATGCACACTAATAGACCCTTTGGCTGGGCACCCAGCCAACACGGGGGCTGTTAGGAAGCAAGAATGTGTGTATTTATTGAGGAAAATTAAAATGTGCCTGCAACTTTGCACAAAGACAATTTATGAGGTTTTATGCATTTGTCACCAGAAGTCCCACTCAGTCACTGCCAATGTCAGGTCTGCAAATACCCGGGAGCTCAGGCAATAAAGTTCCCAAGGGGAGTCAGGAGGTGGGACATACATATGGGGGGGGGGGGGCATGTGAACTGCATGGTTCAAGTGCCTGCACCTGCAGGCAGTGTAGGTCCAAGTACCCTTGGTGCATTCGTGGGACAAGATGAAAATAAACACATACATACAGGTGTATGTGGACAAGAACACGGGCACAGTGAGAATACACAGTGTGGATGACGCCAGGTGTAAATGGGAAGAGAGGCTGAGGCACAATGCAGAAAGCCCCCACTGCTCATGCTCCCTTCAAGGACAGCAGAATCTTCTCTGCTCACGGGACGGGGTTAGTCATCACCTACTGCTAAGACCAAAGGCCTTGAGGATGTCGAGAAAAGCAGATCTCAGGGGAAATGTCTGTGTGCTGAGCATGCAGGAATGGAGAGAGTCTGGCCAAGTGGGCAGGGCCTAGGGCCCTGACCTGCTCACCCCTCCCACCCCTCCTGAGCCCAGACCTCCCATCCAGGCTGTGGCCTGCTTGTTCCAGGTTTCTGAGCTTCTCCAAGTGCTGTTTGTGCTCTCCAGTTGCCACTCTGGTGCAAGCTACAGAACCACCCAGCCCTCCTACCGCTCCCACTTCACTGTGTTCTGAGGGATACTTTCTGTGAGAGAAGCTTCAAGAAAGAGCAATAGAAGATGCATTGTTAAAAAGAAAAAGGGGCCGGCGCCATGGCTCACTAGGCTAATCCTCTACCTGTGGCGCCGGCACACCGGGTTCTAGTCCCGGTCAGGGCGCTGGATTCTGTCCCAGTTGCCCCTCTTCCAGGCCAGCTCTCTGCTGTGGCCCAGAAGTGCAGTGGAGGATGGCCCAAGTGCTTGGGCCCTGCACCCCATGGGAGACCAGGAGAAGCACCTGGCTCCTGCCTTCGGATCAGCGCGGTGCGCCGGCCGCAGCACGCCAGCTACGGCAGCCATTGGAGGGTGAACCAACGGCAAAAAGGAAGACCTTTCTCTCTGTCTCTCTCTCTCTCGCTGTCCACTCTGCCTGTAAAAAAAAAGGAGGCAAAATGGAAGACAAACAAGGAAGAGAAAGAAAAGGAAGGAAGAAAGGCTCTCAGGCCAAGCACCTGAATCACCCACAGTCCGTCCTTGTGAAAATGGCTCTTCTACGACTGCAAAGCCAGCACAGACTCATGGCAGTGCCAGAAGGAGTGGTGTTTCCTGCCTCCCCATCATCCCTCTGCAGTAATGAGGTGATGCTACATTTGCAAGATCCTGTTGATGGCCCAGGGCACACCATTGTCACATGCATCTTCTCAGGCATGTGAGAGAGATCACTTCCCTACAAAACAGAGGGGAGCCTGGAGCAAGTGTGGTTTGTGAAATGAAATGAGCCTCCTGCTAAGCCAGGATGACTGGCCCAGCTCACAGTCTGAGGGTAGGAGCCAGGATTCTGTGACACCTGCCATGTGCCACATCCCTGCCAGGGGGCTTCCCTGTACCCTTTTGGGTCCTCAACCAAACCTTGAAAGGGGAGACTAGCATAACCGTGGCATAGGCTAAGACTTTGGTATCCAACAGGCGGTGGCATTTGGTGGCACACGTTAGAGCAGTCTTCTCTATGGACCCAGTGGCCCCTTCCTCTTGTGCCCCTAGCACCACTGCCACCCCATCTCAAAGCCATTAGAACACTGCATTGTTTGTCTCTCTTCCTACCATAGAGGATTCTTCTGCAGCCCAGGTCAGGCTGGCAAAGAAAGGGGAGAGCCTCGTGGAATGGCCTACAGAGCGAAGCAGGAAATACCCAGGCAGCTATATTTCTAATCAGCACCAAGGCTCCTGATTGACTTCAGGAGCTGGTGAAGCCTCTCTGAGGGCCAGGAGGGGAATGCGACAGCCCAGACCTCTGCAACCTGAGCCTTCCAGATTCTCACACCCCAGTCTGCCCCTACTGCTGCCCGGGAGTGTCTCAGGGTGTGCAGGGAAGATGACTGCTAAAGGGATCAATTTCAGGCCCCAGAACTCCAACCTCAGCCCAGAGCAAAAGCCCCTGCCCTGTTCAGTCTTGGCTGGTAGTTCTGTGAGCACAGGGCTCTGTGTGTCTCTGACCCTGCCTCACAAGAACTAGTGCCCCCTGCTAATCCATTACTCAGTGGACTCAGGAGTGGTCCCAGCAAACCAGGATGCCTGCCAGTGCCCACAGAACTGTATTCCTGGCTGATTTGTAGAGGGCTGGGTCCCATGGCAGAAGGTCCAGGCTGCAGTCACTAGACCAGCTGCAGGAAGGTATCTACCAGAGCGATCACAGTCATTGATGTTACTCATCTTTGACCTTCCCCGAAATCTTTTGCAAGTCATATCTCGGGTTTTCAAAACTGGAACCTATCAGTGGAGGGTCCTGACTGTGAACAAATACAAGTTGGAAACTGCATTGCAATGTGCTAGGAGAGGGATCATCAAATGTACACGTGCAGACGAAGCAACGGCGGATGGCAGACGAAGCAGGTAGAGATTCTGCTTCAGGAAGTCCAGCCTAAGGCCTGATGCTGCATTTCTAAGCAACATTGGGGGGGGGGGGGGGTTCACTGCTGGTCTGCAGATCCCCCCAGGACAGCAGCAGGCCAGAGCCCAGTATGGCTCATGCTGGCTAAATCTGACATCCTAGGCCCTTCCTTGCTTCAACACTTGTAAGGAGCCCCGGCACCTGCTGGGAAATATCCAGCCTCCCTAGATTACAAGATTCTTTCCCGGGCAGGACCTCACTGGGCCCCGTACACCCAAACTATGCTGCAGACACACCAGAGAGCTGGCTGGATCCCAGCCTTGCCCAACACACCTGCTGTCCCTTACTACTGCTGGGCCCTCCACCTAAGATGCACTGTCTCTTCTTGGAGGCTCTAGAAACTTCTCCCCATTCTTCTACACTCTGTCCTCAGCACCTGTTCTGCTTCTACTACTTCTTACAATGTGAACATCAGCAAGCCACTTCCCCTCTCCCAGCCTCAGTTTCCTTGTCTGTAAAATGGTGATCATAATAACATGCACCTCCAAGGGGAATTTTTAAGTGTTGAATGAGATAACACAAGTAAAAAGCTTCCCAAGGTGTCTGCCTCAGATCAGGGCATAGGAAAATAAATCATGTCACATTCCCTCTGCAGTCGTCCTAGACTTTTTCCGCGTTCGTGTTTTCTAGTGCTCCTGTGCCACGTGGCTTTTACTTCTGTGTGGCCCCGATCTGCCAGCTTTGCAATGACCTATTGTCTGGACCGTGTAGTCCAGTGAATCAAAAACATCTAGAAGTCAGAGCCATGCTTCACACCGGCCTTCTCAGGATCTAGCTCGGAGTGAACCTGCAGCAGTTGGGGCCAGGGCAGCCACAGCCAGCAGCATTTCGGGTGCTCCATGTCTGAGAGTGACATACCTGTGGGAGTGGTACCTAACTAGAAGACTCAGGAAGGCAAAACTCTGTCTAACTGAAATGAAGATCATTAGATGATTTTATAACTAGGGAAAAACATTTTTTGTTTTTAAATATTTTATCAGATTTTCTTAACAGGGTTCCTCATGGGCCATCAAAGAAGGAGGTACCTTTCTCTGAAGGGAGGAGAGAACTTCCACTTTGACTACGGCCTTATCTAAATAAGATCTGAGTTGGCAAACTTAAGAGGCTTCCATAGCCTTGGCAACTCGTGACAACAGCCTCAGGTGATTACTGATGCCATAAACAAGAGTGTCAATTGTTAAATCAACAACAGGAGTCACTGTGCACTTACTCCTCATGTAGGATCTCTGTCCTTAATGTGTTGTACTGTGTGAATTAATGGTATAACTAGTACTCAAACAGTACTTTATACTTTGTGTTTCTGTTTGTGCAAACTGTTGAAATCTTTACTTAGTATATACTAAACTGATCTTCTGTATATAAAGAGAATTGAAAATGAAAAAAAAAGAGGGTTCCACAAGCAGAACATCATGGTCCTAATATAATCTGAGATATCAAAACGACATTGGTCATGGCTCCCAGGAATAAGGTGACAGCATACTTGGTCTATCTGGGACTCTCCTGCTTTGCACTCATTATCTGGTAATATTAAACATAACATCCCCTTTCATTCTGTCATGTCTCCTAGTTTAGAGCAAAATTAACAGGTTATCCTAATCAGGGATAGGTTATGTTAGATCCAAGTGATAGTCCAAGAGACTCCCTGAAGAACTACCTATATTTGTTACATGGGTTTTTTTTTTAAGATTTATTTTATTTATTTGAAAAACAGAGTTACAGAGAGAGGTAGAGACAGAGAGAGAGGTCTCCCATCCGATGTTTCACTCCCCAGATGGCCACAACGGCCAGAGCTGCACTGATCTGAAGCCAGGAGCCAGGAGCTTCTTCTGGATCTCCCACACGAGTGCAGGGGCCCAAGGACTTGGGCCATCTTCTACTGCTCTTCCAGGTTATAGCAGAGAGCTGGATCGGGAGAGGAGCAGCAGGGACTAGAACTGGCACCCATATAAGATGCCAGAGCTTCAGGCCAGGGAGTTAACCCGCTGCACCACAACACCGGCCCCTGTTATATGGTTTTTAAAACACTGCCCTGACACCAATTCGAGGCCTGGCTGCTCCACTTCCAGTCCAGCTCTCTGCTGTGGCCTGGGAAGGCAGTGGAGGATGGCCTGGGTCCTTGGGCCCCTGCACACATGTGGGAGTCCCGGAAGAATCTCCTGGCTCCTGGCTTCAGATCAGCGCAGCTCCAGCTGTTACAGCCAATTGGGGAGTGAACTATTGGATGGAGGACCTCTCTCTCTCTCTCTCTCTCTCTCTCTCTCTCTCTGCCTTTCCTCTCTCTGTGTAACTCTGACTTTCAAATAAATGAATAAATATTAAAAAAGAAAACACTGCCCTGAAATTCTTTGCGACTCTTCCCACTGAGAGATGGAGCCTCTGTCCCCTCCTGTGAATCCAGGCAGCATTCTGACACCTGGGCCAATAGCACAGGACAACGGGGGCTCTGTGGAAGGTCCCAGACTGAGTCTTTAATCAATTGGCAAATGCTACCTCCTGTCTCTTCAGAGCCTCCCTCTCTCTCTCTCTCCCTCTCTCTCTCTCTCTCAACTCAGCACCATGCTGTGAGGAAGCCCAAGGCATGCTGTGGAGAGGCCGCCTGCCATGGGAGTTGGGCTGGGAGTGTGTCCTCAGCCTCACCAGCCCAGCCCAGCTGAAGCTGTGCGGCACAGCGTGTGTTCCTTCCAGGCCATGCTCAGATTGCAGATTAGGGAGCAAAGGAATGATTATTGTTTTCGGTTTCTGGTTTGTGAGTATCTTCATGTGACAACAGACACAGAGAGCATTGGCCCAGAAAGAAAAATGTTGCTGGGACATTAGGCTTCTAACAAATGTTAGAAGAAATAAGCCTCCTGCCTTTGCCTCGAGGTCAGACTGACAAAGTCACTTCCAGTACAGCGCACAAGAAAAGGCCCCGGTCCTCGGGGTGGACTCTGGGTTTGAATCTGTGAAAATCAAGGAAGTTACTTCCCCTGAGTCTCAGTTTCAATATCTATCAAATGGAAATCATAATACTGAAGCCATGATGCTTCCAGTGACTATAAAGCAGAGACTGGCCAGCCTCACTTGACAAGGGCCACAGCGTATATAATTCAGGCTCTTAAGACCACACCATTCCTGCCACCACTACTCAACTCTGCCGTGGGATGAACAAGCAGACACACATGGATGTAAGCAGATCGGCATGGCTGTGTTCCAATAAAACTTAACTTACAAAAGTAGAATTTGGACTGGAAGATCCCTGATATAAGGGAATGGGATAATACGTGTTCCTGGCATAAATAGTAGCTAACATTAGCCCAAGTATTATTATTGTTGTTGATATAAGTACAACTTTTTTAAAGCAGAAAATTTTTGCTAGGGATTTCAGCCTCCCCCTCATACACACACACCCAATAACCACAGAATTCTCCCAAAAGTGTTCACCCTGTGACAATTAGCAGCAAAGCTACTAACGAGAGGAGTCACTCCGAGAGGGAGGCATGCAGGATCTTCAGAGAGCTCTGCCGTCTTCCTCCTGCGCCGCACCCACCAAGCAGGCTGCCCTACCTGTTGAATCAAGGCCCTGCATCTGCATGGTGAGCGCACGTGTCATAACGCTTCCTGGGGACGCTCAAGTCTCAGATGCAGAGCTCCGAGACTCTCAGGAGTCCAGCACTGCTTTCAGATGCGAGGCCCTGGGCAGGGAGTCTGCAGGAGCCCAGCTGTAGGGCAGAAAGGGGAAGTGAACAAGGGAGGAGGAGAGGCCACAGCAGGGAGGTGCAGTGAGGGGAAGGGACAGGCATCTGCCTTTCCAGATCTACCTCTCACTCATTTGTTCATTCAGCGCTGGGTCTTGGCTGCCAGTCATGTGCCAGATCTCAAGCTGGGAGGGGCAGTGAGTGGTGCCCATGGCACGCTTGGTCCCTGACCTCGTGGGATGGGGCCCACAGCCAGGGAGGGAAGAGACCATTAAGTAAGAAGTGACAGGAATAGTGCGCATTGTGAAAAAGGAAGCGGAGGGTGGGGAGCCACGGGGGTGGGGGGTGGAGGCCTGGCTCAGTGCAGGGTCAGAAAAGGACTCCCCAAGGAAACGCCATGGAAGCCAAGACCAGAGGGTGAGTGGGGACTGGCCTGCTTCCTCTGCCCGAGGACAGCCTGTGCTCAGACAGCCGTCTCCTGACACCCGGCCGTGCACACGGCCGCTCCTCCTCCCCTCCTGCACTGAGCTTTACCATACCTGCAGGCCTTTTAAAAACCCCTTTCCTCATCAAAACCTTAGCCGGAAACTTCCAAGCTCTGGGATAAACACCAAGATCTTTACATGGCCACTGATTCCGCTTCTCCTCGGGGACCCCACTCCAGCCACTCCGCGCCTTCCCACCACCGACCCTGTGCACACGCTGTTCCTTCTACCTGGAAGACGTGTCCTTCCTCCATTTTCCTGCTCCTTCTCGCCCCTTATATCTCAGATCACTAAGTACCCCGGGAAAGTTCTCCGTGCCCTCCCAGGAAGCCCCAGGAACCACTCATTCCCGGCACTTACTGCACTGTGTGACGTTCTGACCACTGCGTGTCTCTCCAAGGACACCACGAGCCTGGTGTGGTCAAGCAAATGAAGTAAATGCTGGAGGCAAAGTGCAGGTGCCACAGCGTTTCCACTTTCACACCCTTCAGCACCAAATTCCCCACCCAGGGAACTCACGCGTTCCCTGGTTGGAGCTCCCAGTATCAGTTGTGGAATGACATGGTGGAGGGGTAGATAAAGAAACGCCACCATGGCTTCAGGGGAGCTGACACACACCTCTAGCTGCTCTTCGGGTCTAAGGTTCCTTGTCTGTAAATGGAGTGAGAGAACAGCCTTCTCCCCAGCCATCTTGCTGTGTACAGAGACGACCCTTCAAGCACGTGCACTTAGGAGCTTGTTAAGGCCCAGTGTCCCTCAGAGAATCCAGAAAGGTGCATCGATTCCATGGAGCCTGCTGCCGTGTGCAGACAGCACCTGGAGCATCAGAAGACGTGGGCTAGGCCGGCGCCGCGGCTCAATAAGCTAATCCTCCACCTTGCGGCGCCGGCACACCGGGTTCTAGTCCCGGTCAGGGCACCAATCCTGTCCCGGTTGCCCCTCTTCCAGGCCAGCTCTCTGCTGTGGCCAGGGAGTGCAGTGGAGGATGGCCCAAGTGCTTGGGCCCTGCACCCCATGGGAGACCAGGAGGAAGCACCTGGCTCCTGCCTTCGGATCAGCACGGTGCGCCTGCCACAGCATGCCGGCCGCGGCAGCCATTGGAGGGTGAACCAACGGCAAAAGGAAGACCTTTCTCTCTGTCTCTCTCTCTCTCACTGTCCACTCTGCCTATCAAGAATAAATTAATTAATTAATTAAATTTAAAAAAAAAAAAAAGAGGACGTGGGCCGGCGGATCCTTGGGGTGCCACCGGGAGCCCTGCAGTGTCGACCCCACAGCCTTGCAGAGGGAACATTTGCCTTTCTTCCCCTTCCAAATAATTAAAGTACAATATTTTATAGCCTGATGAAATGTACTGGGACCCTTGGCACGTAATTACAGTGCTTCTTTAAAGGAGACCCCATAAAAGACGCATGATTAGAAAGTTAAGGAGCTGGGTAGAATTGCAACGATGTGACAAATAATTTACAAGCGATAAACTGTCCAAGAGGAAAAAATTCCAATAACCTCTGATGAAGGATAACAATTAAAATAATAAATCCCCCCAGGGCAAGGGTAAACCTTTTTCTTAGGCAAAAGCTTAGGCTCAGTGAGCCCAGGAAGAGGAGCAAGGCTTCTTGTCAAAGTCAGGTGCAGGTCTCCCAGGACATCTGTTCTTTGTTTCTGTAAGTACTCACTTTTGTACTTAGCCATGTGCTGATTCTATCTCCTTAGTAGTTTATTCATACACTGGTTCATCACTTTTGTTTTCTAACAGTCTCTCATTCCACCATTTTATTCATTCTTCCTCCCATCCATCTATCCACCTGCCCCGTCCATCTATCCAATTAGTTACTTACTAATGTACCTATCCACTCGTCTATTTCCACTTGTTGATGTATACATTTATAAATAATTAATTAATCATTTGTCTACCCATTCATTTACTTTTATTTTTCCTTCACCTGTTCAATGAATCATCCAACCCAGCCACATGGATTGTTCACTTGTGCTAATCGGATTCTATACTGCATTCCAAGGAAATGCTGTTCAGTAAAAATGTAATGTGAGACACGTGTATTTTAAATTTTATGTAGCCACATGTAAAATTCACAGAGAAACAAGTAAAATAAATCTAACTAAATTTTATATTTAGCAATTCTTATTATTTACTAATTATTTTGGTTATAAAATTATGAATATTGCAACATATATTTCATGTTAATTTTAATATAAATTATAAATATGATTTGACAAACAAATTTTCATTAATTTTATTTAATATAGCCAAAATATTATCAATTCACATGTGATTAATATAAATAATATCAAGGAGCTATTTTAAATTCTTTTGGCAATCAGTCTTTGAAATAAGATATGTGTTTTATGCTTCCAGCCCAGCTCAAGCCTGAGCCACATTTCAAGGGCTCAACAGCCACACATGGGTCATGGCTACCATATTGGACAGTGCAGCTCTGGGGCTTGGAAAATGAATCAGAATAAGGTGGAGAATGCATTATCACTTTAGTATTCACGTTTAAGCTCTAAGTACATGATACTCTCGTTTTACATTTGGGGAAGCTAAAGCTCAGAAAAGAGTACTTTAAAATTCTAAAATTAAATATATTGGACATCCCAAAACACGATGGCCAATGCCCAGATCAAGTGAGGGCTGTTCAGCTTCAACATGAAGAAATGGCCACGCAGTCTCCCTAGGGGCCTACAAGGGCCGAGAGTCGGGCAGGACACCACTGGGAAGAAACAGGAGGGTGGGGCGAGGGGAGAGGCCACATGACAGACAAGGTCCTTCCAGGCAAAGCAGAGGGAGAGGAGGAGGTGCTAACTCCCCTGGAACACTTGTGCTGTTCACGCTGGCCTCTGAGCTCTTCAGTGTCTCTGCACAGAGAGCCAGAGCAGGAAACAGCATCTCTGGGAGAACAAGTCTGTGCAGGGGCAGACACTTAGCCTAGCAGTTGAGATGCTGGTTAAGATGCCCACAACCCATGTCAGAGTATCTGGATTGGATGCTTAGCTCAGCTCCTGATTCTGGCTTCCTGCTAACGGGCAGCTGTGAATCAGGGGTGCTGGCTCAAGTCCTTTGTGTTCCTGCAACCCAAAAGGGAGACCAGGAAGGAGTCACCAGCTCCCAGCTTCAGCCTAGCTCCAGTCATGATGGGCAATGGCAATGGGGGAGTGAACCAGCAGGTGAGATTCATCACTTGCTTGGTCTCTCTCTCTCTCTTCCTCTCTCCCTCTCTCTCTCCCTCCCTCCCTTCCTCTCTCTCTCCCTCTCTCTCTTTCTCTCTCTCTCTTTCTCCCTCCCCCTCTCTTCCTCCTTCCCTCCCTTTCCCTCCCTCCCTCTCTCTCTCCCTCCCCCTTCATCCTTCTTTCCTTCCCTCCCTCCAAAATAAGTGAATAACTTTTTAAAGTCCACACAGACTAAAACTAGCCTTTTGTGCCAAAAATTATAGTCTCCCTACCCGTGTATAACTAAGAGAGCAAGGATTCTGAAGCCAGACCGCTCTCCAGTCCCCAAGCCTGAAGAGGCTGATAATGACAATGGCGATTCGATTACAAGAACAGGAGTTCACATTACTGAGCATTTGCTACTGTGTCCCAAGCTCTTGGCTCACACCTGCTCACTGGTTCCACCCTCCTTCAACCGCCTCCTTTAGAGGTAAGGAAACTAGGGCACTTTCCCATCGCCAGCTGCCTACTCCGTGGATGCAGCTTATACATAGACACCCAAAATGACGTTTAGCACAAACTGACCCGCTAGACGGCACAGAGGCTGCAGGGTGCCCACTAAGGGTGTGGAGCTGATTCCCCTGCATCAGTTTCCAGGAAGTGCATAGTCCACTGAGAAAGAGGAATCTGTGAGGGAATAAAGGCCCCGAGGTGTCCCAGGTGCTGCACTAAGCGTCCATACCTGGTCCAGTGGGGAGAAGGAGGCTGAGCTGTCACTTCTCTGTAGAGGTGGAGAGGTGTTCAGGAAGCCTCTATAAAACAGGTGGCACTTGAGCATCAGGAAGCTGTCTCTGATGCCCCCAACTGGAAGACATCTCCCTCCCTTCCACAGATAAAGCCACTTTGTTCTGTCCTTGGAGCACAAGGCTCTGGGCAGGGATTCCCTGTGCCAACTCCTGCCCCCTCCCCCCTCTCCCAGCACAGCCTGTTCACTGGGTAATTGCCCCCTAGGCACCAGGCGAGCCTGACACTTACTCAACGTCATCACGGATCAATGGAGAAATACAATCACTCAGGGTTCTGAGAATGTATATATTTGTTGAAAAACCACTGTCTTTCTTGGGTACAGACAAAGCACTGCAGGCTTAGCACCTCCCAGAGATGCTCTGTGGGAATGATCTCAAGGCTTCAGCTGTCAGCAGCAATATCCATCAGACAGGCTTCCCGGCAGCCTCCACTCGGGAACAGAAGACCCATCAGGCAAAGGAGCGGAAAGAAGAAGGGAAGGCGGGAGCCCAGGTTGGTGGAGACAGAGAGACAGAGGAGAGGGGGAAGAGCGTGAGAAAGTGAGGGGCACAAAAACACAGCAGAACAAACAACAGAAACGGAGGAGAGTGAGTCAGAGAGGGATGCTGAAAAGAGTCAGGAAGGTGAAGAAGAAAAGAGGGCAGACTCAAACCAAGGACATCAGAAATCAGAATACGATGGAGACCAAATGATCAGCTAAAGAGAGAGAAATCCAGGGACAGACAGAGTCAGGAAAGAAAGAGGGGAGTGAGAGAGACGGGATGTGTGTCCAGCACTCAAGCACACACCCCGCCTCTGCCTGTCTCAGCTTGCCTAGAGGGATCTCCCCCGCCCCAGGTCCTCTCATCACTGCCTTTGCCTCCTCTGTCTGCTGCTTCCTAGAAAGGACTCCCAAGGCCACCCCAATGGAACAAAGAGAGATCTGCTCCCTTGCTCCGCACCGTCGCTCCTCATTGCAATGGAACGTGCAGTGTGTCCTTTCCCAGAACTGATGGCATGTGTTGTTTGGCTGGCTTTCTGTTATTCCCTCAGGGCCACCATGGTCCCGTCATGTCACCTATGGCCTGAAACAGTGTCTGGCCAAGAGAAGGTGGGCCTTAATGATTCCGTAATTAGGAAGGGCTGGATGAATGGAAGTGAACACAGAATCGTTGCGAGCCAAAGCACTGTAGGGGCACAACACAGCGGCAAGGTCAGGTGCGGCCTGACCTCATCCGCTGGGCAGAGGTGGGCCATCTGGGATGAAGACAGGCATGGGAGCCGTGCACAGGAGCCTGCCCCTAAGGATGGGACCAAACCCAGACTAAAGTGGATTCTGGGGAAAGGATGGTGGGGGGAGCTGAGCGTTTTCTGCTCTGCTTTAAGCCCCACCCCTGGAACTCCTTTCAGAGAGAAATGGCTCCATCCACAACTGCCGGGTCTAAAGTTGGAAGTGATCCTGGGTGCTGGAGAGCACAGTTCGCAAGTGCAATCCAAAGCTCTCCACTTCACGAGGCTCCCATCAGCCACACGAGGCCTAAAGCAGCTCCTCTCCTGCACAGGGCTCTTTGCTCTCTGGAAAATACTTTCAGGAGCCACTGAGCAAGATCAGCGTATGCTGGGCCAGGATGGAGAGCACTCGTGGGGAGCCTTCCAAGCATGACCAGGGTGCGTCCGCCTCCTGGAATTCCCTGGGGGAAAGCCATTCGGCCTTGTGGAGCCAGGCAAGAGGCAGTGACAAATACTTGTATCTTAAGGCCAATATGGAAGCTGTGCTTGGGGAGTTGCTTGTGAGATGTGGCTTCAAGACATGCAGGAGTCTACACTACCTGGTGGATAGGACACTGAGTATGAAGCCCCAAAGTCAAGTGCCCCCAGGTCACTTATAGGGTAACCCAGGAATAGTGGTTCAGTCCAAAAAGCATTAGAGGCAACCCACGATCTCCCTCCCAGCAAGACCCCTTTCATTCTGTCTTTGACCTTCCCATCCTTGTGCACGGTTCTCCTTGCAGAAGTCTAACACAGTTACATTCATAAACTCCACTTCACGCTCTGCTTCCCAGGTCCTGTATAACAAACATCTTGTGTGCTCCTATGAGACTCTCACCACCAACGTGGCTGGCTATGATGTGGTGCACCCTGATTTGATTTCCTACACCCAGACAGACCTTTAAGGATTATATACGGTTTGCTACTCGCAATGTTTATGTACTAAACAGCTTCTGCTCATGGCCAGTCCTTGCTTCAAGATTTTTCTCTCAAGATAAGTGTCAGGGTCTGTTGGTGTTATCCTATTATCCCAAGAGTTGGTCCAAGAGTTGGGTGGTCCCAAGTAGTGTTTCCTTGATTGGTTTTTCAATGCAACCTCACCAGCGTTGGGCATTTGTAGCATTTTCCTTTTTTTTTTTTCAGTTGGTTGATGTAACTCATTTTTATCTCCTTGGTCAGAATTAACATGGGTATATCATAAGGCTCATAATACCAGTATGCTCTGTGTACCAGGCACTGTACAAAGCATTTACTATAAATATTTCACTAATTCTTACAAGAACACCAAGTAGATAATAGAATTTCCATTTTACAGATGAAGCTGAGAAAAGTAAAGGAACTGGCCCAACATCACCCAGCCCAGTCAGGATTCAGATCCAGACTTGTATGTCTATGTAACTATGATGTCAATACCACATGAGCTCCTGGATGGAAAAGACATGAGGAGATTTAAAAGAACTGAGAAATACGGTGCTATCTCTACACTAAATCAGCTCTCAGTGCCCTGAATAGACACCGCAGGAAGAGCTGCGAAGCCATGTGTCAGTAGACACACATGGGCACTTCAAAAAAGCCCAAGGGGTCATGGGATTGAAAGATAAATTCATCGGGGCAAGTGTGTGGCACAGCAGTTGGGGCCTCTCTTGGTCCCACGTGAGTCCCTTGGGGTTGAGTTCAGGCTCTACTCCTGATTCCAGCTGGTGCATAGCCTACGAGGCAGCAGGTGATGCCTCGGGTAAATGGGTCCCAGCCACCCACGGGAAACCTGAACTGAGTTCTGGGTTCCTGGATCCAGCTCAGCCCAACCCTGGCTGTTCACAGACATTAACAATATGAACCACCAGATGATATTCTGTGTGTGTGTGTGTGTGTGCCTGCCTTCCAAATAAACTAACTTGTTTTTAAAAAGTTTATTTTGGTGCTCAAAATTTTGGAAATACCTGCATAGGTTTTTTCATAATATACATTCCCCCATGAGCCTTTCGAAGAGCCTACACATGTATGCATTTCAAAGTTTGAGGCACAGAAATGAGCTTACCTTTCAATTTCACTTTCTTTTTTTTTTTTTTTTTTTTTTTTTTTTTTTTTGGACAGGCAGAGTTAGACAGTGAGAGAGAGACAGAGAGAAAGGTCTTCCTTTTCCATTGGTTCACCCCCCAAAATGGCCACCACGGCTGGCACGTTGCGGCCGGCACACTGTGCCAATCCGAAGCCAGGAGCCAGGTGCTTTCTCCTGGTCTCCCATGCGGGTACAGGGCCCAGCAGTTGGGCCATCCTCCACTGCCTTCCCGGGCCACAGCAGAGAGCTGGATGGAAGAGGAGCGACTGGGACAGAATCCAGTGCCCCAACTGGGTCTAGAACCTGGGGTGCTGGCGCCACAGGCAGAGGATTAGCCTATTGAGCCGCGGTGCCAGCCAATTTCACTTTCAAGAACTTTTTGAGGTATGCTCTTGTATGTGTGCAGGAAGCCTTGGAGACGTAGGTGAGAATTTCTCACTGAGGAGCTCAGGAGGGCTTCAGGGAGGAAATGATGCTTCATGGGTATGGACACACGAGTGATAACAGGCCTGCTGGATGGGGTCAGGCTGAAGACGGAAAGGATGGCAAGAACCAGGACCCACAGTGCCCGAGGTGCACATGGCTTGTGAGTGACTGCCAATGCAGGCTTGGGAATCACACAGACCTGATTTTGAAACCTGCCTTCTCTCTCCAGCTGTGTGATTAGATGGCCATTGTATCTCAGAGGCTCAATTTGCCCATCTGCAATACAGGGACGATTGTTTCACCAGCTCTTGAGAGGATTAAAGATCCCAGTCTGGCACCTGGCAGAGAAATAGGATCTCTGGTCATGGCTGCCATCTCAGAGAACCTCCCACTTCTCCCACCTCTCGTTCCCCTTCCAGCAGCAAACCTGAGTGCATGCCCAGGAGAAGGGGCCCCCAGGGCACCACCCGAGAGCTCAAACTTGCTGACCGAAGCAAGCAGCCAGAGTGCAAGGAACGTGGCCCAGAGCTTTGGGTCACCTGCACCTGGCTTCCAGTCCCATCTCTGCCCTTTCCTAGCTTGGACCTTCGAACTTAGACGAATCTCCTGGTTCCAGTAAGGCTCAGCGTCACCATCTGTGTAATGAGGCTAGCCTGTCCTCCCTCACAGATAACTACACTGCATAAACGCACAATATGCACCCCACGGTTGATGGAAGCCCCCCAATTCTGCCTCCTGTGTGTGATCACCACACACAAGCACTGGTTGGTGTGAAAAGGATGTCCCTTGTTGTGTTGATCTGCACGCCAACACAGCAGTCCCCATCAGGGGCTTCCCCAGGAGCCCCCGGGGCCCTTTGGCCTCCAGAGTGACCAGCGCTGCTGGGACTCTGGGTAGTGGCTGCACCTCTGCCTGGGAGACCAACTTGTCCACATCCTCCCCCAGCTATTGCGGGAAGAGGCATGACTCATTCGAGGGAAGAGGGCTGGCACCATCTCCCGGAGCCGCATGGGGCCAGCCAGCAGGCTTGTGGTTAAAGGACCTGCCTGGGTTGCAAAACAAGCCAGTTTGCTGAATGCTGGGATCACGTGACGCAAGCGGGCGCTGTGGACGGCCTCGGCCTCCCCCACCCGTTGACTCACACTGCCTGCAGTCACATGGACTCGCTGGGCCTCAGTTCCCCCGAGTGTTCTTAGCTGCTGAGCTCATTTGGAGAAGAGCTACGTTGGAAGAACGATTTCCTTTGTTCCCTTTTTTACCACGCCGTGAATGTACTAAAGTGTTCTCTATCAAACACAGAAAAACAGCAATGCTTCCCCCAGCACACACCAGTAAGTCTGGTCACTATTGCCTTGAATATCTTAAAGGGCCGTATCTCATTATTGATTAATTTTAGTTTACAAAATACTTCCATACATGCATTCTTCCTTTTTAAAAGCTTAGAATACTACCAAGAAGGGAAGAGTCGCCTTTGACAGCTGTCACCTGCAATCCTGGTCTCCATCCAGCAGCCACTACTATTATCAGCTAAATAGTTCTCTTCCAAACCTCTGTTCTTTGATAGGTACAGATTACACAAAAGCTCAAGCAGGCGCTCCTGTACTTATGTTTCCGCCTGTATATACTGTCCTACAACTTGGTTGTCCAGGCATCAGGATATCTCAGAGATCGCTCATTGTGTTACAAAGACGATGCACTTATTTCCTTTCATGGCTGTTTAGTATGGGATATTATGAATGAGCCATAATGTGGAACAGTTGCCAGGTAGTAGGCCTTAAAGTTCTCTCATTTTTGCCATTATTTATAAACAATGCTAAAATGAACATCTTCCTGCATGCCTCCCACACACAGGTGTTTCTTGAATGCTGATGCCGAGGAGCAGGGTCTGAGCACCCCCGAGGCACGTGTTTAGGTCTGGGAGACACACTGCATGGCCTCACCAGGACAGCAGTGTCCATCCATGCCCGTCCCAGGTTCTCACAGGTACACACCCATGTGTGCACAGGAACTCACTCTCCTAGTGCTCGCGTATTACACGCTCACAAGGAGGGTGGAGAAGTACACAGACTTTCTTCTCCCCAGGACTGAGAGAGAGGCAGCACAGAGAGAGAACCACAGAGTATCTGAACTAAGCAGAAAGCACCAATCATTGAATCCAGCTCTCAGAGATGGGAAAACGGAAGCTTGTCAAACAGAATGCACTTGCCAGGCTTTCTCGTCATGCTTACTCTCAGCTTTTAAGAGGAATGGCATCCTCTTACACAGGAACTGGGGCAGAGTGGGGGGATATTTTTCTCCTACTTTGATTAAAATATTTCAGTGATTGCCAAGGCTCCAACATCAAGACACCACCTTGGCTTCTACACTGTTTTTCAGAGACCAAGAGGATCTCTTCTGCCCCAGGGCCTTTGCATGTGTTTTTGGCGGTCTCTGAAATATGTCTTTCTTCTCCCCACACCCCCACACTCACACTCACCCTGCTAAGAGCTGCTCTTTTTGAAAGCCTGGCTGAAGCATTTATTCCTCAGAAATGCCTCCCTATCCCCTGGCCATGCCAGACCCCGCCCCCCATAATATCTCCTAGCATTTGTCCTTTTCTTTCTAAGTACTGTCGCACAATCAGTGCAATAGTTGGATAATATCTAACTCTTCTTCAGAATCCACAAGGCCAAAGTCTGGGTTTCTTTCTGCTGTGATCCCATGGTTTAGCCTAGAATGGAAGCCCAGTAGTATCTGAATGAATGGTGGCTTTCCTCCTCTCTCCTAACCCCATGGCCTTTGGCCACACCCTCCAGGTCTCTTCCTTGGGCTTTCCCCTTCCATTGCCAAATCTGAGTGTGTGGCAGCCTGGGAGGGTGATCCTTCCTGATCAAGGAGACCCTGAGGCTGGCTGAAAACCTCTGGGGCTTCAGGCGCAGATCTCAGACCCCACGCAGCCCCTGGGACTCTGACTTGTCACTTTGTCCCCTGAGATTCTGTCTCCTCACCTGTATGATGCAGCAACTTCTGCCCTGCAGGACTGTGTAAGGCACAAGCACAAGACCTACTCCAGCCTCCTGAGAATCGCAGGGACAAGCGTTGGGGGCAGCCCCAGGATCCCCCTGCTCAGGACCACCGCACCGTTTGCAGTCAGCAGTGGGGGTCCATGCTGATGCTGGCCGGATGCAGACACTCTGCGTGTCCTCTGGTCTTTGCCCTGCATCTGACAAGAGGAGTCCAGCTCCAGCTCCAACAGAAGCAACCACTGGCAGCACCTTATGCAGCTGCTGAGGGCCAACCTGGGATAAGCAAAGGTCCTGGGACCCTCTGCACCCTAGAACATTTTGTTGATGGGCAGGAAGGAAGCTGACCAACGTGAGATCACGTAAGCCTTCCCCTCCCCAGAAGACCACCCTGTTTTCCCCTGAGAGCACTTGCAAGCCTCCTGCAGAGAAGTATTTCCAGGCCCCTGGGAGAAGAGTTGGCCACTAGGGGAGAGAGGGGGCCATGGGCTGAGTCCTGCCTCGGGATCAGTAGTAGAAGCTACAAGAACATTCCTAGCCCTTGTTGGGGCCATGATCACAAGGTCCGGAATGTCCCAGAACTTGAGACACTACCCCTTTGTTTCTCTCTTACTATTCCCGGTGGACCCATGCCTCCAGTCGGCTTCACTCCTGGCCTTTGTCATTCGTCCAAGGCCAGGACCCTGCCAGGTACCGGAGTTCCCCTGGTGGGCAGAACAGACACAGCCTTCTCCGCCTTCTCCGGAGCTCACGGCCCAGTGCCTTGGCTTCAGCCGCAGCGGGGAAGAGGACCTGAGGGGCAAGGGGTCTGCTGTGCCAGGTCTGTGATATCTGTGGCACTCAGGACAATGGGGAAGTTTGGGGGAATCCCTGGGGAGCAAGAGGGAGCCTGAGGTCTGACCATGACAAGCAGCCTGCCGTGGGGGTCTTCGCTCCAGCGCTCTGAGGGTCTGGGCAGCTCCGAGCCTCTCACCCTTCTCCAGCTACTGCAGCAAAGGCCGATAGTCTGCAGCCAAAACTTGTCATTAATTAATTAGCACACAACAGACCTGTTCTGTTTCACTATTGTAAGCCCAAGCCCTAGCATATCGCCTACCATAATAAATACTTGGAAGGAAGGGAGGGAGGGAGGGAAAGAGGGAAGGCACTCTGAATACCCTGCATTCGGTTATTTACTTAGGTACCCAGTATTTATTGGGCACTCATCACGTACAAGACTCCAGGGATATAAACACAGCAGACAAGGTCCCTGCCACCTCGGAGTTTGTCTCCTGGCACCTGCAGGGCGAATACTCGTCAAATAGCATTCTGTGCACCCTGCAGAACACCAGCCCCACAAAATGCGGAATAAAATCCTCCCCTGGCAGACAAGCTGGAATCTGCTGCCCCCCTGCCTCCCCCCTTGGACTGCCACATCAGAATAGTAAAGCCTTTGAGAAGTTTACCGCTAAAAAATAAACTAATTAGCCAGGTTCCTTCCAACCTCTTTCAGTCTGAAACCTGCTCAGATTAACATCCCAGGATCTTAAAGGAATCAGGCGAGGCTGCCTTCCTGCTGGCCCCGGGTCAGCCTCCCCATCCTGCTGGGCCAAGCTCCTCCCCATCAGAGCTGATTCCCGACATCACGCCCCGAGCCTGGGCCCTGCCACCACCGTCTCCGAGCCTCGGTTTTCCTGGCACCTTGAGAGCTGCTGCTCTGACAGCGCTCCAGGAAGCCATGTTCCGTGCCATCTTGCTCCCACATGTGACAAGCTGTGGAGATCCCTCCTGCCGTCGTGTCCTCGGGGCTCGAGGGCAGGAAGGAACAGCAGGAGAGGCCGCAAGGGGCCAGGCCTCTGATCTGAACAGCAGGAGGGCAGGAGGCCCGGCCTGACCTGAAGGCCAGCACTGTTATGCCAAAGCCCCAGGTTTTGGCAGGGCCGGGATCCTGCTTGCCAAGGGGACTTGGAAACTGCCAAACCCCTGTGCAGATGAAGACAAACATCGGCCTCGTGTTTCTGATTCACTATGCTCAGCTCATCAAACTGTCGTTTGGTGAAAGTTGCTTACATTTCAGGGAGTCCAAGAGCCTCCTTTGGAAATGTGATTTAGCTTTGTCCAACGATCTCTTGGCCATGATGGAAGGATTCGGGCTGAGCCTTTTCCACCACGGGAAGAATGACAGCCAGTAGATGTGCTCAGAGCCTCAATTTCCTCCCTAGAGAATCTGGGTGGCTTGAAACTGACAGAAGTGCTGTGAAGATTAAATGACTGAACGTGTAAGTTAAAGCTCCTGACCCCTAATGAGCATTAAATAAAATGGTATTTTTTAATAACAGTAGTGTGATTATCACCACCAATATATGGTTTGGTGAGGTTAAAGTTATAAATCTTGCTCTGACTGTTGCAATACATTGTTATAATAAAGCCCCATAATGAACCGCTTCTCAGAATCCATGTTCCCCACCAGTGACACTAGGCTTTGATGGGTGACTTGTTTTGACCAATGAGATCTCTGCTCTGAGACTCCTTTGCTACAGGAAGATCAGGATGACCCATACCCTACCAAGAATCCCAGGCACCCCCACTACCCCAGCTGAGACCAATTCCCCATAGCACAGAGCCACGGATGAGCCCAGAGACCAGCAGAAAATTCACCCAAACAAGCCACTCAATTTGGGGGTAATGCTGTCCACAACAGACAACTGACGCAGGCATGTAGCCTGCAGCTGGTCTACCTTCTTGCCCATCCATCTCTTTCTACTAGTCACACGTTCTCGCCTCTTCTGCTGAAGCTAGACTTCTTGGATAGGAGAAACACAGATCCCAGAGCTGCATCAGAAGAAACTGCATATTTACCATCCTCATTCACATGAGCCACTGCTCCAGACCACCTGGAATAGACACACAGGGTGCAGACAGAGCATGCCTCTCAACACGGGCTCTCGCCCCATCTCAAAACAGCTGCCCATTAGGACCATGTGAGCTTACTATTTAGAACCAAAATAGAAGTGAGTTCAAAGTGATTCCAGACACTCCATTAACGCAGGCTGGCTAACAGGAAGAGGACCAATGTGAACAGGGGAAAGTGAAATGCATTTTTGAAAATGGACTGCAATTTTATTGCTCCAGAACACACACAATAACCCAAACTAAATGCTGAAGTGTGACCAAAAACTAGTTCCCAGGAGACTCTGATGAGTGTAGGGGCTTGGTTTGCAGTTGGCATATTAATTGTTTGGATGCAAACACTCATACCTCCCTCCTAAATATTAGAACCTGCTTGTAAAGGATTAATTCTCTGAGATATTTTAATTCTTTTAATTTGAAAAGCCATAGGATGGGGAGGGAGAGAGAAAGTGAGAGGGAGAGAAAGTGAGAGAGATCTTCCATCCTCTGCTTCACTACCCCAGATGACCGCATGGACAGGGCTGGGCAAGGCTGAAACCAGGAACTTCATCCAGATCTCCCACATGGGTGGCAGAGGCCCAGACTTTTGGGCCATCTTCCACTGCTTTCCCAGGCCATCAGCAGGGAGCTGGATGGGAAGTGGAGCAGCCAAGATACAAACTGGCACCCATATGGGATTCTGGCTCAGGCGGCAGCTTTACCCACTATACCACAATGACAGCCCCTGAAATGTTTCAGTAGTAACCATGTGAACATTTACTCTGTGGACAGGAGCAACAACCCAGGAAAATGATTTTCCTATCTGCCTTCAGTCAGGGCTTCCTCCCAGCCCTCAGATCCAGGGTAACCACATGGTTGTCAGAAGCAGCCCCTGGAACAGATTTAACCAACAGTGCCACAGAGCTTGCACATGCTAATCAGTGTACTAAACACTGCTCACTTAATCCTCACAACCACCCCATGAGATGGGCATGGTCTGCGCCCCACTTTACAGATGAAGAACCTGAAGAGCGGTTAAGTGACTGGGTCATGGGAGAACAGCTGTGTGCTTCCAAGTTCTTCATTATCTCAAGCTCAACAGGTTCCAGACTCCTCCCTCACCCCCTTCCCCTCCCTGCCTCATATGTGGCTTCCTCAAAAAAAATTCTTTATTTATTTGAAAGGCAGAGTAAGAGAGGGAGGGAGGCAGGGAGGGAGAGAGAGAGAGAGAGAGAGGGAGAGAGGGAGAGGGAGAGGGAGAGGGAGAGGGAGAGGGAGAGAGAGAGAGAGAGAGAGATCTCCCATCTGCTGATTCACTCCTCAAATGGCAGTAACAGTTGGGGCTGGACCAGGCCAAAGCCAGGAGACTGGATCTCCATCCAGGTCTACCAAGTTGCTGGTAGGGGTCCAAGTGCTTGGGCCATCACCCACTGCTTTCCCAGGAAACATTAGAAGGGAACTGGGTTCAAAATGGAGAAGCTGGGACTCAAAGGGCCACTCATATAAGATGCTAGTTGTTGCACGTGGGGGCTTAACCCTCTGAGCCACAGGGCCAGCCCCCTGTGTTTCTTCTTCCAGTGACTATGTCCATCCATAGGTTCCAGGAAGCCACACTCAAACCTTCAAAAGATCTGAAAAGCAGCTTCAAATGCATCCACTCTGCCACCACCCCAGCCCCAGATGACCACGATGTCCACTCATAGGTCCCTCTCCCTCTGTCCTGTCGTCCTCCAACACATTCTCGTCCCTGTATACACAAGCCTGAGCACTGTGCTTTGAAGCTTCGTACAGCAGAAGGGGTAGGATTTTCCAAAGACAGGCAAGAGGTACCCCGGAGAGATGCCCGAGAAGTGCTGGGCTGGAGAGGCAGAGGACACCGGGGAGGACGGGCAGGCTCTGAAGTGCATGCCTTGCCTGCAGAGATCACTTTCCTTATGCAAGAAAAGCACAGGAGAAAGGGGGAATTAGCCAACCCTTCCATCTTTTTCCTCCTCTGCAATAATTTACCTCCAAGATTGACATGACTCTAATAAAACACTTTATAATGCAAAAAAAAAAAAAAATCCATTATGGTAAACAGAGCCTACAAAATCTGGACATCACAGGCTAGAGAACTTCCGAACCAGATCCTTCCACACATCCTCCTTTGCACACACTCCTCAGTCCATACAAGCTCTTGGAGATTCCCCATGTACCCCATGCTCACTCCTGCCTCAGGGCCTTTTACAGGCGATGTCCAGAGAATGGAATTCTCTCATGAGTCTCACCACAGCTCAGTCCCTACTTAACTCTCAGCCTTCAGGTCATGCATCAGCTCCTTCTAAAAATCTCACCTGGGCCTCAAGTATCAGTTAGTGCCCCTCAGAAAAATCTCCTTTGCTAGTGCCCTTCATTAGCTGCCATCTTGTTATTCTTAAATTGGTTGATAGTGGTTCTAATCATCACTGATTAATGGGGGAATAAATGAATGAGATGTTTGTCAACCTCCACTTGGTCTTGCCCAATGTACACAACCTGAGCCAAGATGTGCCCAGTGCCCCAGGGCACACCACATCAGAGACACACAGGCCTCTGTCTGTGGAAACCATTTTCTGACCTCAAAGTTGAGTAAGACTGTGTGTCCAAAAAAGAGGTCTTTGGCTTCTTGGCCTCAACTGTGGAGCATTCTGGGAAGACAGCAGTGAAGGGAGACAGGAGGAAAGCGTGGGAAGAAGCAGAAGTGAGTAAATGAAAGATGATCGGGGCCAGGATGTGGGGAGCTGCCTCCCCTTGGTCCCGGTTGTGTGCTCTGCTGGGTCAGGGGCATCTCAGCAGCTGGAGAGAAGCAAACACCTTCTGTTTACTGCATGAACATGCCAAGCTCTCTGTCCTGCCTCATGACCTTTGCACTCACTGTCCCCTGCATCTGGAGTGTCCTTCCAAGACCCTTCGCAGGGCTGGAATCTCATTCAATTGTCACCTCCTTGGAGAGAGGTACCTAACTGACCTCTCAACCCCACCCGCCCCTCACTCAGTCACTCTCTGCCTTGCTTCATTTTCTCCATGGCACTTGCCAACACTTTAAGTCATCCTCTGTGTGGATTTACTGAGTCCTTCCTGCTGGAGTGCAATATTCCCAAGGTCAGGCCCATAGTTCCTTGTTTGCTGCTCTATCTCCAATGCCCAACACACACCAACATCCAGTAAGTAGCTACTGAATAGATGACTGAATACTTTGAAGAAATCCATCAATAAAAGAAGCCAGGGGGAAGTCCCAGTCTTTGGGAACAGGAGATAAAGATGGGCAAAACGGAAACTGAGTAGCAATTCAGGGACCCAAGGGCACTCAAGCCAACCTGGAGATCTCACTTGGGTAGCAAGTCTCACTCTAGTACCCCCCACTTCCACCCACGGATTCCCTAATCCCATCCCACCTGTCAGATAGGAAGTGTGGTAAGTCAGCCGAGAGGAGCAGGGCACTGTCTCAGTGTCTCCTTCCACCAGGCTCAGATACTGACCCGTAGATTGCTGCTTCTCAAACTGCCCCGAGGCTTCCCTCCCACTTCCCTTTCTGAGCCCCTTTTCAGCCTGGTGCATCCACCTGCTCAGGGGGAGGGCTGGGAAAACAGCCTGGTTTCCCAAGGAATGACTGACAACCCTGCATATCAACTTTGGGAAGACAATATTCCACCCCTCAGCCTCAGAGGCAAGAGAGTGGGAACATGCCTTCAGCCTGGTGTGACACAGGAAACACTGAGCCAACTGACCCTTCCATACATACCTATGTTCACCACAGCATTATTTACAACAACCCAAAGCTTGGAGCAGAGGGTGAAAGGAAAAGCTAAATGTGAGATAGATAGATAGATAGATAGAGACATACATACATACACAGATGGATAGATATATACATACATAGATGAATAGACAGATATATAGATACACACATAGATACATACATACATACATACACAGATGATAGATACATACATACATATATACATACATAGATGGATAGATAGGTACATAGATGGATAGATAGGTACATAGATGGATAGATAGCTCGATCGATTGATACAATGGGATACAATTCAGCCTTAGAAAGAAAGGAGGTTCTAATATACATTATCACATGGATCTACCTTGAGGACATGATGCTAAGTGAAATAAGTCAGTCACAAAAGGACCACTATTCTGTGACCCCAACTGTATGAGACAGCAAGAGTAGTCACATTTATAGAGACAAAAAATAGAGCTTTCAGGGAGGAGAACAGGGAGTTAGCTGTGTAAAATGAAAAAATTTCCAGGGCTACATAGTGCCAATGACTCCACAGTCGTGTGCAGGTACTTAGTGCTGCTGAACTCTATGCTGAAAAATGGTTACGATGCCAAAGCCAGGAGTCCGGAACTCCCACGTGGGTAGAAAGGTCCAAGTCCTTGGGCCTTCTGCTGCTGCTTTCCCAGGTGCATTAGCAAGCAGCTGCATCAGAAGCAGAGCAGCTGTGTTCCAAAATGGGATGCCAGCATTGCAAGCAGCAGCTTAACCCACTGTGCCATGACATGCTCCCCAATGCTTTTTTTTTTTTTTTCAGTTAAAAATAGAAACACAGGCCCTGGAATCTGACCAACGTGGGATTGACTCCCAGCTGCACTTGTTTATAGTCCTAGGCAGGTTTCAGGTCTTCCATGTCAACCATGATGCAGTCCAAGACACAGAAAGCACTCCAGACCGGCGCCGTGGCTCACTTGGCTAATCCTTCACCTGCGGCGCCAGCATCCCAGGTTCTAGTCCCGCTTGGGGCACCGGTTCTTTCCCGGTTGCTCCTGTTCCAGGCCAGCTCTCTGCTGTGGCCTGGGAAGGCCGTGGAAGATGGCCCAAGTCCTTGGGCCTGCACCTGCATGGGAGACCAGGAGGAAGCTCCTGGCTTCGGATTGGCGCAGTGCACCGGCCGTAGTGGCCATTTGGGGAGCGAACCAACGGAAGGAAGACCTTTCTCTCTGTCTCTCTCTCTCTCTCTCACTGTCTAACTCTGCCTGTAAAAAAAAAATAAAATAAAAAAGCACTCCAGGCACCTCGCACAGAAAGGGGCTTCATTTAGGGCCCCAGATGCTTACAAAACCACTGGAACAGTTGGAGGAGCAAGAACCTGGGTCTGTCCCTAGCGTCCAGGTCTGCAGTCATAGCTGGAGTTCAGACACTCAGCTGTTTCTTCCTGGTGCAGAGGTCAGGGGCTCCAGAAATCCACTTCTGGCTGTCACATGGCCCCTCCTTGCAGGCCAGGGGCAGGCAGTAGGCAGGACTCACAGACGCTCACAGATTGAGAAGAATGGCTTCTGGTCGCCCCCTGCCCTGAGAAGCTTGCATGAGTCTATCTGGCTGGCAAAACACGGATCCCATGTGTCTCCTCCCCTTCTCCTCGCCCCCAGGTTGGTCCCACCTCAGGGGGGCAGGTTCAGGCTGGGAGGACAGGACTACAGGACCACTCGCTACATTTCTTCCCTCTGCAGCTGGAAAGACTGATGTCCAGGGAGGGAAGGGACATATTTAGAGTCACACAGGCCCTGCATAGCTCCCCTCAGACACCCAGAGAACATCCCTTCAGGGCAGCCCCGTGACCCTAGGGAGGGAAGAATTTCCATTTCATAGCCACGGCTGCATTTCAGAGATGCTGAGACAGGGGCTTGAACTGACTCAGACAGGAGTGGAGCTAAAACACCTGTTTTCTCTTCTGCCCAGCTGACCCTTGTACATATGAGTCTGTAAGACTTGCACAGGGCGAAGGGAGGGAGGGAGAAAGGAAGATAGGTAGCTGAGGACCCTTGCCTCCCAGAGGAATCATTTGTGAAAACGTGCACTCTGGTTCCCTCCTGTCCTTCCTTCCCTCCCTCCCTCCTTCCTCTCTGCCCATCTTCTCCCTCCCTCCCTTTCACCCTCGTTTCCTTCCTCCCTTCACGACTTCTCTGTGCTACCCTCTGCCCCACAAGTTCCCATCTCTCTGATTCCACCAGCCCATGCGTCTCCTTTTCCTCCTGTGGGTTGGCTGGCGGTCAGCCTCTGGCCCCTAGAAGCCATGTCAAATCCCAGAGAGGGGTGATTTCTGGCCCAAACCATCAGCTGGGTCATGAGCAGCCTCTGCTCTCAGGAAACAACCATCCCATTTTGGAAGGAAACCAGGCTTTCACTTGTATTTAGGGCAAAGCAGACCAGAACTCTCCTCTGCGTCCAGAAGGATCCAGAACACACCCTTTGCCCAAGCTTCCAGGAACAGCTAGTGTTGGCCAGACAAGTTGGGATATCAGTAAGTGAGGTGTCACCATTCAGAGCAAAAAATCAGTGGGGTGTGGCAGGAGAGAAAGCAAGAGGTGGATGCTCAGAACTAATGGTGTCATTAATGCCAATTAGGGAAATGGCCCATTATCACCATCTAGTCATCGCCATTACAGGTGTGCCCCCAGACACCCACCAGGACGCAGCCATTAAGTGCCCACCCTCTCCCCTCCTCCTACTCTCGCCACATCCCCTGGGGTTAAGGCTGTTCCTTTGCCTGCACCTGTCCTCAGGTACAGCTCCCTGAATCAGATGCCTGAGTACAGCTTGAGAAAGAGCTGCCTTCAGAGGTGGTGAGCTCCCCATCATGGGGGATATTCAAGAGACTGATAAATTCCCAAGTCTAGAGTAGACAGGAGCATCACTGGACTATCTTCCAAAAGTAAGGTCCAAGAATCTTCAGGAAAGACACACACATTTGTTAATGCTTCCACATATAACCACAATTCTTACCTTGGGGAGGTGGGTACCATGATTCAGACAGATTAAAAGGCATAGGCACAGGGTTCAAGGTTTCAAAGTCATGTCACTGTTGACTCCAAAGATTCCTGAGCCTGTCCTTCCAAATTTCACTCAAGAGAGGCAGGAGGCTGATTGGAGTTTAAGAGCCCAGGCTCAGGAGCCAGACAGGACTGGGTTCAGATCTACCCTTCTCACCTGTGCCAGTCATGTCACACCTGTCAGCCCCAGGCTCCAAATGCAGAGAAGAGCCTATCTTAGGGTGGTGAACAAAGCAGGTTCCTGGCACCTAGTGAGCACTCAATAAATGGTCTGCTGTGTGCAAAAACCAAAGGTTGGGCCCCAGAGAGGAATCCAGGGGTGGCCATGGTGGTGGATGACAGTCCCACAGCTACATGACCCAGATAGGGTAAGAGTCTTGGCTTCAGCCCGGGGAGGCACTGCCAGAGCCTTGGTCCCTGCCCTGCCCTTCTATGACACAATGTCCCTTCTTTGCTCTGAGTCCCCGGTTTCTCCACCCTGCCCTGTGCCAACAACCCCCCAGTCTCCCACTCCACTCCAGACTTGACGTGAGTCCTATAACCATTAAGCACTTAACATCATGTTTCCCACCTTCAGAGGTTTCTAAACAGTAATTAGGCAGTGGAACACCCCGCCAGGGTGGCAAGAATAAATATCATTAGTGTAGGAGGCAGTGTGGGGTAAGTGGAGGTGCTTGGAGGCTTGGCACACAGCACGGACAGAGCTGGCCCGAGGGTGGCCAAGGCCTGGCAGAGCAGTTCCATCGCCAGACCCCCAGCTGCCCAGCCCTGTCTCTTGGGGGAGAAGCTCTGAAGCTGCAAGGGCAGGTGGTGATGTAGGAAGAGCAACTGGTTGGGATGTCATAAAGTCTGACTTTAGGATCTGTCCCTGCCACAGTGGATTTGGACAAGACGTCTGACCACTCTGCTCATTTTCTCATCTTCAGAATGGGAATTATTCTATCAATCTCACAGGGTAGTGGTGGCATTTTTTTTTTTTTTTGACAGGCAGAGTTAGACAGTGAGAGACATAGAGAAAGGTCTTCCTTCCGTTGGTTCACCCCACAAATGGCCGCTATGGCTGGCACGCTGCGCCGATCCGAAGCCAGGAGCCAGGTGCTTCCTTCTGGTCTCCCATGCGGGTGCAGGCGCCCAAGCACTTGGGCCATCTTCCACTGCCTTCCCGGGCCACAGCAGAGAGCTGGACTAGAAGAGGAGCAACTGGGATTAGAACCGGCGCCCATATTGGTTGCCGGCGCCAGAGGCAGAGGATTAGCCAAGTGAGCCACGGTGGCCCCAATTTTTTTTTTTTTTTTTTTTTTTAGACATAGCATGTGAAGTAGCAAGCATTGTACTCTAGACAGAAAGGTGTTTGCTCGGGCAGCACATGCACTAAAACTGGAAAGATACAGACAAGATGAACAGGGCTCCTGCACAAGAATGTTGTGAAGTTCCTGATGCATTCTGTATTTAAAAAACAGAATTTGCCCGGCACCACAGCTCACTAGGCTAATCTTCCGCCTGCAGCGCCGGAAACCCAAGTTCTAGTCCCAGTTGGGGCGCCGGATTCTGTCCCGGTTGCTCCTGTTCCAGTCCAGCTCTCTGCTGTGGCCCGGGAGGGCAGTGGAGGATGGCCCAAGTGCTTGGGCCCTGCACCCACATGGGAGACCAGGAGGAAGCACCTGGCTCCTGGCTTCAGATCGGCACAGCACGCCGGCCACAACATGCCAGCCGTAGCGGCCACTTGGGGAGTGAACCAACGGAAAAAGGAAGACCTTTCTCTCTGGCTCTCTCTCTCCTATCTCACTGTCTAACTCTGCCTGTCCAAAAAAAAAAAACCAGAATAAGATTCTGTAAGTGGGAGCCCTGCTACTGCTTTGTTGCAATCACAGAAATGCAAATTCCCATGTCACAGGGTAAGTGACAATCATGTGTACCCCAAACTCCCCTTTAAAAATCTCTGTACTGGGGCACACATTTGACCTAATGGTTAAGATGTCCAGAGCCTACATCAGAGTGCCAGGATTTGAACCCTGCCTCCAGCTTCTAAATCCAGCTTTCTGCTACTGCAGGTTCTGGGAGGTAACAATGACGGCTCAGGTGACTGGGTTAGGAGCTTCCATCGTTGGCCTGGCCCAGCCCTGGCCATTCTGAGAATCTGGGGAGTGAACCACCACATGGGCATTCTGGATGTATATGTGCACACATGTGGGTGCATGTGTGCACATTTCTGCCTCTCCAAAAAAAAAAAAAAAGAAATAACAAAGTAATAAAGTTTTTAAATCTCTGTATCATGGTGGGTGGGGTCATGCTATTGTGACAAATAAACCCAAAATCTCAGCTAAGACCACGAAGATTTCTCTCACACTCAGTGCCGCATGTTTCCCATCACATAGGCAGGGTGGCTTGGTTTCCCACAGTCACTCAAGATCCCCGGCCTACAAAGCAGCCACCAGTGGTTACCATGCCAGAGAGAAAGACAGCTCGAGGGCTCGTGCACCAGCAATTGTGTACTTTAACCCATGCTGGTGCCCATCACTTCTGCTCACAACTCATTGGCTAGAACTTGTCATAGGGCCCACCCGAGCTCAAAATTGTTCAAGCTGGGGCTGCTATTCTAGTGCAAAGGGTTGAACCACCACCTGGGACACCAGCATCCCATGTTGGAGTGCTGATTTGAGTCCTGGCTGCTTCACTTTCAACCCAGCTCCCTGCTAATGTACCTGGGAAAGCAGCAGAAGAGGGTCCAAGTACTTGGGCCCCTGACACCCACGTGAGAGATGCAGAATGAGCTCCTGCCTCCCGGCTTGGGCCTAGCCCAGCCCTGCCTATAGTGGCCATTTGGGCAGTGAACCAGCAAATGGAAGACCTCTCAATCTCTCACTCTCTGTCACTATGCATTTCAAATACATAATCTTTTTTTAAAAAATCATTCAGTCTTCTCTGTCTTCAGAAGGAGCAAAAGGACCAGGGACTAGGGAGCATCGTGAGTCACCATCAGAGGAAACCCACATGCCTCCTCGCAGCTTGTCAACAAGGACAGATTTTCACTCCACTGCTGGAACAAATCCCCACTTCTTCACCTGAGCACAAGAGACAAAGTAGAAGCACACCTGGGTGACGCTGCCTAGAAATACCCAAATTGTTAACTCCCAGAATCACACTCAGTGCTGCAAGGCCCACACGCGTGACATCAGAAAATTCCCTTCTCCCCTACACGCCCACGCTGTACCTGAGCTCACTGAGAAAAATAGTGCTCAGGATCGTCTGTGCATCTCAATGTTTGCTTTCCTCTCATTTTTTTTGTCTCAAAGCTGAATCGTGTAAGTTAAACGCCTGTGAGATATAAAGCCCTGTACTAACAGCCTTCTGGAACTCAGCGGACTCTCGTGGTAGAAAGAAGAGAGCCCTCCAAGGCTGTGCACATTAAGTCCCCAGCCTGAGAGCTGTTCTCCTAAGGCCTCCCGTGTCTCTCTCAGAGCCTAGAATACCCCTCCCCCTCTTCTCCCTCTTCTCCCTCTCCCTCCCTCTCTCCCCCTCTCTCCCTCCCTCTCTCTCCCTCTCTGTCACTCCCTCTCTCACTCCCTCTCTCTCCCTCTCTCTCTCCCTCTCTCCCTCCCTCCCTCTCTCCCTCTCTCTCTCCCTCTCCTCCTCTCTCCCTCTCTACCTCTTCCCCTCTCCCCCTCTCCCTCTCCCTCCCTCCCTCCCTCTCTCCCCCTCTCCCTCCCTCTTTCCCTCTCCCTCTCCCTCCCTCTCTCCCTCTCCCTCTCCCTCTCTCTCTCCCTCTCCCTCCCTCTCTCCCCCTCTCTCCCTCCCTCTCTTTCCCTCTCTGTCACTCCCTCTCTCCCTCCCTCTCTCCCCCTCTCTCCCTCCCTCTCTCTCTCCCTCTCCCTCCCTCCCTCCCTCCCTCCCTCTCTCCCTCTCTCTCTCCCTCTCTCCCTCTCCCCCTCTCCCCCTCTCCTCCTTTCCCCCTCTCCCCCTCTCCCCCCTCCCTTCTACACCGCAGTTGCTGCAGAGAGGTTTGGCCGCAGCTTCATGGAAGACCATGATGATAAGACCATCACAATATCTGTTATGGATCAGGTTCCTGTTGAGGGTACCATTTGGCCATCGCTCTGGCTGAGGTGACAGAAGACAGTCTTGATGCCCAAAGAATCAGATTTTCTCTGGAAGACCTTAAAATCCATCTTCCCAGCTCCTTGGTCAACTAAAGCACTATGTGTCATGGACTAAAGTACCATGTACTTGAGAACCTTGGTTCTGAAAGTCCTTTGGAGTCTGAAGCTGCAACCCAACTTGAAGTGGTGCGAGTTTCAGGTTCCAGGAGAAAGGAGGGCAGAGTTCTGGGTCTAAGCCAGCGTCAGCTGTAGGCTACCATCTATGGGAGTCAGAGTCCTCACCTAACAGTGTTCAGACAGTTACTTCTCCTAAGCAATGACCTGGGCTTATGTCAGAAGTCAAAATTCAATGGAAGGAAATGAATCTTGATTGGGCACCTACTGTGTGCCAAGCATAAGGCTGGGGCTTTACCTGGGCTATCCCAGGACCAGTTAAGGACAGTCTTCTTTTCCATTTTACAGATGAGGAAACTGAAGCTCTGAAAGGCAAGGAGGCTCACTCAGCCCGTGGAGTTTAGACTTCAGTACGGGGCGTCTGCCTCAGGAGGTCTTATGTCTTGGTCTCCACTCTCCTGGATCCACCTTGGGAAAGAAATTCTCATTGCCTCCACCTAGATTTCAAGCTAGGCAGGGAGGAACAATGGGTTGAGAAAGAGAGCAACACAGCCAGGCTGGTTCTTGGAGATAAGAGGCTATGTGGTAAGCAGCCAGGAAAGCTGGAAATGTGGATAGCCCCACCCACCCAGATGCTCGTTCTAAGTCTATTGGTCCATGTCTTCCAAAAGAGGCTTCCAAGTCTGGACATGTGATTAATCACAGATGTAATTACCCTCATGCACACACAGATTGAGTGCCAAGACACAGACTCTCCGTGTGTGCCTTCTTTCACGACCACCTTGACAAGTGGGTAGGCACTGGTGAGCCTGTGAAGCCATTTCCCCTGCTTGTTCCCCTCGAAACCATTCTGACATCCATTCCCCTCCTCCTCATCTCCGTGCCTGCAATAATCCAGGTCCCATTTTCCAGGATTTTGCAACAGTTTCCTAACTGGTTTTCTGGCTCCCAGCCTCTCCCTTCATCCAACTCAATCGTCCTGTAAGCTATCAGAGCCATCTTCTTAAAATGCTGATCTGACACCATCTATCCAAATTGAAAGCAAGCAAACAGAAAACCGTCAGTGGATCCCATTACTCTCAGGATTGAGTCCAGATTCCTGGTCATTGGTCTCAATATTGGTTCATAATCCAGTCCCATTCACCTCACCCACCTAGCTCCCTCCACTTCACGTGCTTCCCCAGCTCTAATCATCCCTCACTGCTTTCTCACGCACATCGTTTTCTTTCATGGTTCCAAGCCTCTTCCAGGGAGGCCTTTCTCCAAATTCTTATCTTCATGCAACTCCACTTGATTGCAAATACATAGTAATAGTCACTAAAATGTGGGTGTTCAGGATCTTTTTCTCTCACACTTCCTCAGAAGAATCAACATCCAATGTCTCTCATAAGGAAATCTAAGGAGTGCAGTCAGACTGAGTTACCTACTTAGCAAAGAGATGTATATGGGCAGAACACAATTTTTAAAAAATGCAAGAGAACTAAGAGTAGGGGAGACATATAGCATTGACAGTTGATGGAAGTGGAGGAAACTTAAGGGAGCTTCCATGTAGAGGATATTGAGTGGGGGACTATGAGGAGAGTATCTTTAGGGTAATCCTCTTCTATTTTACACTTTCTACAGAAGCTGTATGAAGACTTATACCTCTTTCACACATCATGTTTACCTGTTTTACTCTCTCATGCTACAATATAAAAATGAGACCAAGCCATATGAGATGCCAAGGTTTATTCGGGTAACACATTTTTTGGAGTTTAAATCAAAGCTCTTGAGTTTCCTGGCCACCTCCTTGATTCAGCAGAATCCGTACTCCTCCCTGTGTTACAACAGCACTTTATATTAGCCCTGGCTTTAGGTCTTCACATTGGCATATTTCATTTGACTAAATATTCCCTTCATCATCATTCCTTGAGGTCCCAAGAGATCAAGGATGACTTTATCTTCATCATCTCCAAATCTCCAGTTCCCAGAACGTGTCCCGGCACAGAAAAGTAGCAATCCATTGTTGACGAATATATGACTAAATAAACACCAGGCTGTCCTAAGGATTCTCCACCAAACTGAACCAGAACCTGGGTCTCGGCCAATCCAAGACAGGAGATTCCACTTAAGAGAGCCAGCCTCACTCCCAGATGCCACCACCTTCAGTGTGGATCCTACTTCTAATTGAAGAGAGAAAACTGACATAGGAAATTTGTGGAAGAGTTGTATAATTTGATTCCAAAAAGGTGCCCCATGCTTCTCCTCCTCATTGTTTGGGATAAATTTGCTCAAACTTCACCCTGCCTGGAAGATGCCAGTCATCATGCATGCACACGTCACTGAAAGGTTGGGAAAGAAAATAACTTCTAACAACTGCCTTCATCCATTTTCTATTGCTAATAACAATACCACAGGCTGGGTAAGTTTTAAGGAAAATGGGTTGATTTTAGCTCACAGTTATGGGTCAAGGTCAAGGCACTGCATCTAGAGATGACCTTCTTGCTGGTAGAGTCCTGAGGCAGTGCAGAGCATCACGTGGGAAGAGATGGGGAGCCTAGTCAAACCGGCTTTTATCTGAGATAACCCATTTATCCATTAACCACATGATTAATTAATCCACTAATCACCTCTTAAAGGTTCCACCCAGCACCACTTCTTAATATCTCACCCTGGGGGTTACATTTCAACATGAGTTTCTGAGGGAACAAACCTTATTTAAGCCATAGCAAATACCAAGTACCCTTCTAGTGGGCAGGATTCATGCTATCCCTAAGTTCTGGGAGATTTTAATGATGAAGCCATTCCTTATTCCACGTGGGCTTCAGGCTTTATCTAAGTATTGGAAGGATCTCAGAAATCTGCTTCCTTTTCATTGACTCACTGACTTGAGGGGTTGACCCCTGAAGCATTCCATAAAGGCCAAGGTGGTCAGAGAGCTGGAAAACAAGCAACTCCTTTCAGCCCTCCATCTCCAAAGGAATAACTCTTAGGCACCTCCAGAACCTTGGTTAATACCAAATAAAAAGGAAAGTTGGAAACACATCCATGGGAGACTTAACTCCATGGGTGCTATGAGCTTCCTGGGGGAAGTGTGTACTCAGGAAGGTTGAATGAATCCAGGTGTCCCTGGAGGAAAGAGACAACAAGGCCACCACCCAAGAGGGGAGGTGGAACAGTCCTCTCTTAACTTACATCCTTCTTGTACTTCAGTTCCTTTTGCCTACTTTTCCAAGGTCTGCATGCCACACCTTATGAAATCCTGTTTATGCCCTTGAAAAAGGACAAAGACGGAGGCCGGAGGCTGCTCCTTGGTCACACCCAGATTGCCAGTCTCTGAACAGGGTTAAGCTGAAGCCCAGGGTTCCATGTGTCCATGCCCTGTACATCTCTGAGGTCTTGTACACAAGGCAGACACTGACACTTGATGGCAAAGTGACCATAGCATTCATTACTTCACCTCCCAAAGTCATAACTCCTTTAAAATACCTATTGGATGGCTTGCTCTAGAAAGTTGATGAGATCATGTATGCAAAATGCTGGCAGTGAGCCTTCAGTAATTGTTAGTGGCTTATTATTGCTATTATTATTATTATCAATAACACCAACATGCTCCATTTTGGAAACTGCACCAGAGTGTGCTGTATTTCCTTGTATCCATCCATTCTCACTTCAGCAGCACATATACAAAAATCCTTGTATCCATCCCTCTTGCACCCTGAATATCTCCCTTTGTAGCTTTCTCCATATTTATACTTTCAACTAGTGTCTGTCTTCCCTCAAGTTCTGTGAGTTCTATGAGTCAGATCTTTTACTATCCCAAATGCCTAGAATGTTAGTAAATACAAAAAAAAAATTTTTTTAATCTGATTTACTCACATTCTACTTTTCCCTCCTTGGTATTTTTTCTCTGAAGTTTATGTTTATTTCCATGTTAGCCGCATCAACTACCAACCCTTGAAATTTCTGCATAATTGTTCCACTTTGTTCAACTCTCCCCACCCCTCCTTTTGACCCACAGCCCATTCCAGGCTCTGCTAGTGTCCTGGGGTTAAAGGAAGAAATAACCCAGACTCTGCATTATGCCTTGGGATCTTCATTGCTATTCTGGGTTTGAAGATTTCTGGAACTGTCCTTATCTGAATGCCATCAAACAACAAAGGATGCTACTTTCTGTTCCTGTCTATTGACTGAAAAATACATGTCCGTCAACCCAACAAGTATACAAACTTGAGGACCTTGAGGGCCTTTACCTGCCATGCCTGTGCATTCTCTGATTTACTCCTGCCATTGATTTTACTGTCGAGGTTGACGTTATTGCCTGCCTATTACACAGCGGAAGCTCGGAGAGGTTAAGTCAAAGATACCCAGTTCATAGGTATCAGAGCTGGGGTTGAAATGAAGTTTGCCTGACTCTGGATCCACACTTTTTTATTCCAGGCAGTTCTACTCTCAAAGACAAACAAACAAGTGTGGGTGCCAGAAAAGGGGAAACTGATCTTAACAGCATCTCCCTGCCCTCCTCACCTGATCAAGGCTAGTAGAGAAGGGGGCCCCTGTCTCTCTGCCAGGCTTAAATCTGAAGAAGGCTGACCTCCTTGGGAGTGGGTGTTTTGGACTCTACATGTGCACATGGTGACAGACGATCCCAGAGGAAAGGGTTTAGGATCCAGAGATCCTTCCGGCCCCAGGCATATGCTGGGAGAGGAGGGGGAATAGGGGCAGATGGGCTTCTTGGAAAACTTAGACACACAGAAGGGAAGCAGGTATGGACATCAGCTCTATGTGATATTGGCAGGGTGGGGAGAAGAGGGAACCAGGTACCCAGTCCTCCCAGTGAGATGTGAGAGCCAAGGGTCATTATCCCCCATTTGGAAGATGAAGACACTGAAGCTAAGGAACTGAAGTCACTCGCCCAGGGCAGTTACAGCTCCCAGGGCACTGACAGATGCATGTGGAAGAAGCACCTGGGTGGGCAGGCACCTGAGCTCAGCAACACACACCCTACCCCCAGCCCCACCTTGGCCCAGCCCCTGATGGCGCTGGGAAGTGTTTGTAAACCCCTGGGGTGTAGTTCACCTGGCACAATCTAGTGACATCAAATGACAGACTGAACAACTCAGAACCCCTCCAGCTTTAGTGAACTGAACCCCTTTATTCTGACGTCACCACATCCTGCTGCTCAGTGGCAGCCAAGTAGGAGGACAGCACTGTCTTTAGAAGGAGCCCTTCCTTCCCTGTGACCCCAGAGGAAAGGCGAGGCTCAGACACCCGGTAGCCCTGTCCTGCACGTCCCATGCCTGGAGCCATGAGCAGGTTTATACCTGCACTAGTGGGCACGTGGGAGCCTGAGGTACCCCAGGGGCTCCACCCTGAGATCAGTCAGGGACCAGATAGACCCTCTCCCTGGAATCTCTCCCTCCATAGCCCATGTCCCTTCTGACCACTCCAGGCTACTTCTCACCCTTCACTGTTCTCATTCATTCTCTCTCTCTCTCTCTCTCTCTCCTTCTCCCCAGTTCTCTCCCCCTTTCATTTCCAGAGACAGCAGCATCAAACCTGTGTTACTTGGCTACCTAGCCTGGGTGTGCATTTAAGACTTTCAACCGAAAAAAATCTCATTATACAGATGAGAAAACTGAGAGAGGCACAAAGAGCTTACAATCACCAAGGTCACTAGTGGGTGACACCCCCAGAGCCTTCCCTGAGAACTGCCCTTCAGCAGTGCCAGGGAGAGTAGAGGAAGCCCCTCAGTGGCCCTGTCCTCTGCCTTCAGGACGCCCACCCCCACCAGGGGTAGAAGCCAGGTGACAGCAGGTGAAAACCAGGGTGATGCAGGTGAAAGCAGACTCAGGTGTGTGGACATCAGCCCTCACCACAAACCAGGCCTCCTTCCCTACCAGTGGTTTGTGGGGGTGGAGCTACGCCAGGGCAGGTGAGGGCAGCTCTGAGCCCTGCCCTGTCCTTACTTGCCCTGGTAAGGGCCAGACCTCCCTTACAGTAGGGGGCGGGCGGCAGGGTTAGGGGATGCCTGAGAGGGCTACACAGACTCCTCTACTCAAGAGTGAGAGTCTGCCATGCTGAGGGTACACATGCACACACGCATACGCCTGCAGACACACAAATTCATGCATACACTGATGTGCACATACATACATATACCCACACATGCAAGCACACAAACACATACATACAAAGTTATGCATATAGACACATGCACACAAACACACACACAATGCTCTGAGAGACTGGGGGAAGTGAGCAGTCAAAGGAAGATGGACATCAGGAAGGAAGGAGAGAGCTTTCTAACCACTGGGGAGTGAGCATTTGTGCTGTGCCGTCCTTGCTGTCTGTCATTCAGCCCTCACAACATCCCTTTGAAGTACATATATTCTTATCCACACCTCTCAGGTGGGAAACAGGCTCAGAGAGATGACGTCAACTCAGAAAGACTCTGAATAATCATCTGAGAGATAATCTCCCTTTTCCTACAAAAACGCTTGAGAATGGAACTGCTGGGGTCTTACTCAGATGAAGTCCAGCCCACTCTGAGACTCAGCCCGTCGGAAGCCGGCCACTGTGACTTGTGTAGAGACACAGGCCAGCAAGAACATCACTCCCTGAGTGAACAAGGGTCCATTGGGCTGTGCAAGACTGGTGTTCAATAGCAACCCCATGAGGACAAGATCAAAAGGCTCTCTAGTGAAAGAGGTTCTGGAACTTTTTTTTTTTTTTTTTGACAGGCAGAGTGGACAGTGGGAGAGAGAGACAGAGAGAAAGGTCTTCCTTTTGCCGTTGGCGCGCTGCGGCCGGCGCACCGTGCTGATCCGATGGCAGGAGCCAGGTACTTCTCCTGGTCTCCCGTGGGGTGCAGGGCCCAAGCACTTGGGCCATCCTCCACTGCACTCCCTGGCCACAGCAGAGAGCTGGCCTGGAAGAGGGGCAACCGGGACAGAATCGGTGCCCTGACCGGGGCTAGAACCCGGTGTGCCAGCGCCGCAAGGCGGAGGATTAGCCTAGTGAGCCACGGCGCCGGCCAGGTTCTGGAACTCTTACCTGACGTGCAAAACAGAACTGTAGAACAGATCATCAAGTGGTACTTGATGTCTCATTCCAGGTACTGGGATTCATGATAATAATGTAAGCGGGGGTTCAAATAATCGTGAGAAAAAGACAAAGGAGCAATGACCCTACTACCTTTCAATGAGCTTCTGAGATGTTCTGTAGTGCTTTCCAAAGACAATTTGCCCCCTTCTTAACCTCTTAGGACAGGCTAGCCCCCTCCCACCCAGTCTGCTCTCAGTGTCCTCATCCATAGAACGAAAAGAGAAGGAGTTTGGCGTCAGACAACGTGGTTTTGAATCCCCAGTCCAGCACTTGTTAGGAAGATAATCACAGGTACTTTGCTCAGCCCCCATGAGAATTTATTTTCTTCTAAAAATATCTCCACCATAGGCTGTCATGGAAGGTATGTTAGTTCCCAGGGGTTGTTGTAAGAAACTACTACAGGGGCCGGCGCTGTGGTACAGCAGATTAAAGTTCTGGCCTGAAGCATCGGCATCCCATATGGGTGCCAGTTCTAGTCCCAGCTGCTCCTCTTCTGATCCAGCTCTCTGCTATGGCCTGGGATAGCAGTAGAAGATGGTCCAAGTGCTTGGACCCCTGCACCCACGTGAGAGACCCAGAGGAAGCTCCTGGTTTCAGACCAACCCAGCTCTGGCTGTTGTGGCCATTTGGGGAGTGAACCAGTGGATGGAAGACCTTTCTCTCTGTCTCTCCCTGTCACTGTCTATAACTCTACCTCTCAAATAAATAAATAGAAGAGAGGTACAGTGGAAGCCCCTGTGAGTTCTGGGGCCAGTTCAGGCCATTGAGGAGAGCGGAAGCTGAATGACTATGGACACCCACATTTTCCTCCTACATCTTCCACCCCTTGAAAACTGTAACAAACCTCTTAACCCCTCCAAGCCTCAAGATGCCCACTGGGCATTGTGAACTAACACACTGTGTGCCCAGCAGGGCTGGGCATGTCAAGAGGTGTCACAGCCATGCAGCTACTTGTACATTAGGTGTCTGGTTTCCATTGTACAGCTGGGCACACTGAGGCCCAGGGAAACCGAATGGCTTTCCCTCTTCACCACGGCTAGTATGCAGCAGAGCTAGGATTCAGACCAGCCCTCAAGCCCTAGCCTTTACCTCCTGATTCACTGTTTCATTCGAATAAACCTTTACTGAGCACCTACTGTTTGCTTGGCACAGTTCCAGACTCAGTAGTGACTAAAACAAGCAAAATTGGTGGCAGTTACCTTTCCACTGCCATGCTGCCACTCCAAAACTGATGACACAGAGTGACGAGGGAGACAAGCATGCAGTGGCCAGGGAAGCCTGTGCACACACACCAGCTGCAGAATCTGGGCAGCTAGAGTAGCCAACGCTGACCCCCACCCACTGTGGAGATGGAGTCCCCAAGGGAGGCCACTTCCTGCTGAAGTTCTTCTCTTCTGCACCTGCGGCAGGACAGGACAGAGAGGGGAGAGGCAAGCTGGCAATCACAGGCCACAAATCTCCTCCCCACCCCACGGTGCCTCCTTCCCGTCCTGACTTCAGCCAGGCACCAGAGCCATCGCTCATGTTTACGACGCGCTGCGTGCAGGTTGCAGACCTACCATCATCGTAATGGGCTGTTGTTTTTATTTTCCATTTATAGGAGAGCCTGAGTTACTACCTATGGTCACAGCAGCCATTAAACTGCTCCAGGCCCGAGATTTACATATCGGCCCCACGACCTGCCACAAGCTTGGGGGGGGGGGTAGCAGGGAGGGATAAAAAGGACATTTACAGTCTAATTAGAGCTGGTGATTAATACCCAGGGACAGGAGAGAGCAGCCTTGTCAATCCCAAAATCTCGGGGAGCCCTGCCGGCCCACGCAGGCCCTAATGATGAGAGTGGGGAAGCCAGGCCTTGCAGGAGATAAGGGCAAGGGTTCAGAACAAGTGAGTTCATGTCCCCACCCTGGCACCCAGGAAGACCGGGCCAGAGAGTGGGGAGGAAGCAGGGACGGGAGATTCTCCACTCCTCACACCACTATATCAAATTACTGTCATAATTGCTTCTATTACCTGAACAAAGGTCCCTGACAACCAGTTAATAACCTGCTGTAGCCTCCACAGCTTTCATCCTAGTATCTCAAAACACATCATAAATAATTAAATGCTATTAGTTGGTGATTTGTGTAATCAAACAACTTTATAACTATCTTTTTTTTCCCCTTTCTCTGTGCCTAGAACATGACTCAGCACTATGTTCTCAAATGAGGAAACTGAGGCACAGAGAGGCCACGTGAACTGGCCGAGGTCAGCTGATCCTCACCACAGCTCTGTGTTCCCACCACACTCCCAGTCGCAGTTATCTGAATATTCCCTGTGGGAAGCATCCTCAGGCCCACTGGGGCAGGTGCAAGGATCCAGCAAAACAAATCAACCACCTGCCTTCCTGGCCTCTACCTTGGTCCCCTCGTACTATCTGGGTCCCCCCCCTTGAACTCGCTCACAAAGTGTCCCCCTTTTTCGTGTGGTTTGGCCGAGGGACAGGTTTTGATGCTTACAAGCATAGTACTTGTCAGCACCAAGTGTGCAAAGCCCATTCCCTCTGCATCTGTCATTTGGTTGAAAGCTATCATTTTCCATTTCCTGTGACTAACGCCCACTGGAAGTTAAATTCACATGTGGGTGCAGGACCCTCCATCCAAACAGACATTTCATCATCATGTGCTGACAGAGCTCCAGAGCCCTAGCCAGGATGCGTGCAGGCCAAGGGCTGTGGGGAGCCGAGAACAACGCACTTACGCATGTGTGGGCAGGATCCCTGGCAGCCCCTCTGCCCTGCACAGGCCAAGGCACAGGGTGAGCACTCAGAGAATGAAACTGGCACAGTGGGCCCAGGACTGACCTTTGCCAGGGTACAGGTATGGTGGAGCAATTTCTGGTGAACTATCTGTCTCCCCCATCAACCTGAGCTCCCTGTCTCTGGATCTTTCCCTTCATTCCTTTATATTCTGGACTATGCTATGTGGTAAATATGCTTATTCCAGTTGTACAGGTGTGGAAACTGAGCTTAGAAATTTATTCCAAGTTACATAGATAGCAAATGCCTTAATATGGAACTCAATTTCTTTGGCCCCCAAGTTCCGTGTTCTTATAATTCCTCAGTTAACTCACTATCCAGTCCAAATAAAGCATAGATTCACCATTTGACTCATTTAAACTCTCGAATGCATTTCTGCACCCATACTCTGGGAAATCAAGGCCATATCGACAGAGCAAAGAAGGAAAGTAGAATTGGCCAATATCCGTTATCTTAGACATCCAAGCCACAGTATTTTGGGGGTGAAGGAGAATTCTTGCTATGAGCATTGGTTATTAGAATTGCCAACACAAATAAACTTAACACAATCATGCCAAATTTCTTCATTGCCTTGAGAATATTTGACTGTATCTGCACCTAAGTGAAATTATAGCAGTCTTACCCACCATCTTGTCTATAAAATAAAGCAACTATGTCTGGTCTGTGATCTGTGCCTCATTTTCATCCATCAGATATTTATTGGGTACCAATATTCTACCCAGTCCTAGGCTGGATGTCAGGATGATACAATGACTGAGATTGCCCTAGAGAAGCACCCAGTCCAGAGAAGCCATAGAGAGCAGCTCCCAGGAGGAGGGCACTAAGGCAGGAGAAGGCTGGAAATTCATGTGTGCCTAAGGCAGATCAGTTGCAACTGCAATGGGAAAACAGCTAACTACTGACTCTGAAGCCACAGAGCAGAATAAAGGGGACTACGAGGGCTTAGTGCTCCCTTTCCCCTGATCGGGTCTGGGGCGACCACCACTTGGGTCATCTATGACGACCAGGTGTTTCTGTCAGCTCAGGTTGTTATAACAATTCACCATAGGCTGTAACCCCAGGATCAGGGTCCCTAGCTGACCCAGGGTCTGATGAAGACCCTCCTCCTGGTTTACAGGTGGCTGACTTCCAATTGTATCCTCATGTGACCAGAGCAGAGAGAAGGCTTTCTCGTGTCTTTTTTATAAACACAGTAAACCCACCACAAGGGCTCCTAAAGGCTCCACCCACTAGTACCATCACTCACACTGGGGGTTAGAAGTTCAGTACACAAACTAGAGGAAGACACAAACATTCAGACCAGAGCACTCGCAGTCTTCGCAGGCAAGAGGCTAATCATGATACTGGCCTTTAATGTGCCTGCTCTATTGACCCAGGCTGCTGCTCCCAGCCAGAGTAGTTTACACTGGGCCCTTTAATTCATTCCTCTTGTTTTCCCTGGGCTGGGGAAGACCCCTTCCCAGGAAGAAGTGACATTATTGAGTTCCCCTTCAAACAAGAGGGTGTTCTTCACTTAGGGCAAAATCTAAGTAGAATCTTGGAGACTTAGGCAAGGATCTTAGGAAGCTACATGGGCTGACAACCAAGTGGTAGCAGACACTGTCACCTCCCACTAACACTTAGCCCATGCATCTGGAACTTGCCTACCTTGGGATGAGTCTGTTGACTTATTTTCCAATCTACAGAAATCTGAGTATGAAGGGTAGACAAAAGCATGTGATACATACATCTAAGAACATTAGTCCTAGTGCACAAGGCCACTGTTTGCCTGTTAATTCTGGAAGGCACCTCAAGGTCTCATACAAATTAAGTCCTTGCAGCCAATGATGACAGAGAGTATCAGATGGGCACAACAATGAATGCCATGCCATGTATGTTTGGACCCTCCCAGACAACCGCTTTGACACCAAATAATTCCTTGCATTGAGACAGCAGGGGAATAGAGCTGAGCTACACTGGGAAGTGGAGAGTAGAAGCAATCACATGGTCCCTACACATAGGAAAATACCTGCTGCTGACTCTTTGTTAACTAGGTGAGCATTCTGCTCACAGGGTGCTCTTGGTCATCATCACTTCTCTGCAATGACATTGAGAGGATTTGAAATCAGCAGCCAGTTTTACAGTAGGAATGCATTGGCATGGACTGGGAAACAGTGATTGAAGGTTTCCAGCCCCACTAGTCATTACTTGGGCCTTAGGAGGAACAATAAGTCCCCAGAAAAGTCGATCCTTGGACCTAATGTCTACTGTGGGTGAGACCCAGTGCTAGACCTTAGGGAAGCTGGGGAACCCAAAACACTGTCTCTCCAGGAGGAGCTTGGCTCAAGCAGGAGAGATTGGAGTCAAGTCAGTACATCACTGTAGTATTGGGCACAAAAAATGCAGTCAGCAAAGAACCCTGGAGGAACCAAAGACAGGACTGCAGAGCCTATTGGTAAGATCTGAAGAGCTTCAGAGAGGCAGTAATGTTTGAGAAGGGCTTTGAAGGATAAGTAGAAGATCGTTGGATAAATGAGGAGAGACCCTTCAGAGATGAGTATTAGTGTAAGGCTCAAAGCTATTGGCTGTGGAGTCAGATTCTGTAGGATTCTAGATAGGCCAGTTACAATCTTGGTGACTTAGATTCCAGACTACTCTCATCCCTCTGTGCCTCAGTTTCCCCATCTTCTCTGATTGATTGCTCTGATTACTGAGTGAGACAAGCTAAGTCAAAGTGTTGAGCATAGTGCCTGGAAACTGACAAGTGCACAATGTCAGCTCGTCTCATGATGTACAGAAGGAAAGATTTCAAACAGATGAGCAAGGCACTGTGGCTTGGTGCTTTGGGACAAAATGAAGCATGATAGCTGCCCAGCTTAGATTGTGGTACTCACCCCAGAGTCAATCTGGAGAACTAAATTGTTTCTAATGTGGAGTATGCCACACCAGATTGGAAGGGAGACCAAGGCCCTGGATGCAGGGAAACCACTGGCCTTGGGGTTTGACCTTGAGCTGTATAAATGAGGATGGAGAGAAGGAGAGAGATTCTGAATATAATAGAAGGTGACAAGGCCAGTGTTGTAGTGTGGCAGGTAAAGTTGCCACCTGCAATGCCAGCATCTCATATGGGCACCAATCCGTATCCTGCCCGCTCCACTTCCAAACCAGCTCCCTGCTAATTTCCTGAGAAAAGAAGCAGAAGATGGTCCAAGTGTTTGGGCCCCTGCTACCCACATGGGAGACCTGAAGAAGCTCCTGACTCCTGTCTTCAGCCTGGCCCAGTGCTAGCCATTGCAAGCATCTGGGGAGTAAACCAGCAGATGGAAGATCTCTCTCTGTGTCTCCCTCTTTCTCTGTAACTCTGACACTCAAATAAATAAATCTTTAAAGAAGAAGGAAGAGGAGGAGGGGGAGGAGGTAGCACGAAATGGTTTTGGTTGTTGGGATATAGGCGGTTTTATGTGTCCACCTGGGTAGGCTACACCACCGTTATTTAATCAAACATTAATCTAAGAGTTGCAGCCAAAGTATTCTGTAGCTGTGATTAAACTCTATAATCATTGGTTTTAAGGACAAGAGATTATCCCCGATCACTTCAGTGGGTCTGATTCAACCAGCCAAAGGCTGCAGGGTGGGCCTGCGCTTCCCTGGAGAAGTTCTGCATGTGAACAGCAGCCCCAGCCCTCGCTGGAGCTGCAGCTTGTCCCTCCGGACAACCTGCTCTACTGACTGGTCTGCCTGAGCAGCTGCCAACCTCGTAGAAGCCAATCCTTTGCAATAAACCTTAATACTTATCTCCTACTAGTTGTTTCTCTGGTTGAACCCTCACGTATACAGAACCTAAATGGACTTAATATTTTTTATTAAACTTTTATTTAATGAATATAAATTTCCAAAGTACAGCTTATGGGTTACAATGGCTTCCCCCTCCCAAAACTTCCCTCCCACCCACAACCCTCCCCTTTCCCACTCCCTCTCCCCTTCCTATCACATCATGATTCATTTTCAATTCTCTTTATATACAGAAGATCAGTTTAGTATATATTAAGTAAAGATTTCACCAGTTTGCCCCCATATAGCAACACAAAGTGAAAAAAATCTAGTTATAGCATTAAATAAGAGTGTACAGCACATTAAAGACAGAAATCCTACATAATAATGGACTTAATATTTAAAAAAAAGTAGCCATCCAAAAAGATGGAAAGTCTACCACGTGTGACAACTTGGATAGGCCTGGATGATATGTTCAGTGCATGACTCATGAAGTATCTAAAATGGTCAAATCTGTGGAAACAGAGTAGTGAACAGTGGTTGCTGGGAGGCTGGGGGAAAGGAGAGTCGGGAGTTGGTGCTCAATGGGTATGAAGTTTCATTGTGCTAAATGAATACATAATAGAGTTCTGTGTATGACATTCACATAGAGCTAACTATAATATAGCACTGTGCTCTTAAACTTTTGTTTTGAGGCAAGTCTCATTTCAAGTGTTCTTACTACAAAAATAGAGGGAAGGACACAGGGAAACTTTTGGAGGTGATGGACATGTTGTTAACTTCATTGTGGTGATGTTGTCACAGGCGCATATGCCCGAAGCATACGCTCAAAGCGTAGACATTTAATGTATGTATTTTAAATATCAATTATACATTCACAGGGCCGATTCTTTTAAATGTGAGGGGTAAAGAAACCACATCAGTTCCTACAGAGCCTTCACAAAGCCTTGGACATAGGGGTTCCTGCCTCATCCTTGTGCCAAAGTCCATAAAAATCTCCCTTTATGCGCTGCCTTTTCTGGACAAGGCAACATTCCTGCCTCAGTTGGCAACTCTGTAGAGCGGATCGCAGACGTGTGGACATATCGACTCTGACATATGGATCACGCTCCCGGGTTGGTTTGGTTTGGTTCCTCACATATACAGTTTTATAAGGCTTCTTTTATGTTAGGCTAACTCTTTGATCTCCCCAGGAAAAACTCCGCCTACCCCCACCACCCCTCTCCGGAGCTTCTTTTAATCTACAAGAATCACTGACCACAGCTGCCAGCCGGGAAGGATTCTGAAGAGACAAGCTGAGCAGTGTGAGCGATTGCGGTGGACACAGGCGGCAGTAACTGGAACAACAGTGAGCGTCTGCGGTGTGGATGCTGAGTGTGAGCCCGGCGCAGGCATCCCGAGCCTTGTGCTCCAGCCTGTGTGGCCAACGAATGGGAAGGGGAGATCCAGCCCGGTGGCAGGCTTGTCTCAAATAGTAGCTACTTTAATCTGGTGAAATAGAGATCATGATCTCTGTTTAGCAACTAAGGAATTTGAGGCTTAGGGAGAGTCTTAGGTTGGGTTTGCTGGAAGCAGCCTCTGAAGCAAAAATTCTCTTTATTCTGATACAAATTCAAACTTACAGAGAAGCTGCAGAAATAGCACAAGGAGTTCCAATATGCTCTTTATCCAGACCTCCGAACTGCTACATTCTAACCCCCCTTGCCTTATCTTCTCTCTCCCTCTCTCCCCCTCCCTCCCTCCTTCCTTAAATGCACCATTTGAAAGTAAGTTGGAGACATCATTGCCCTTTGCCACTAAATATGTCAGTGTTTACTCCCTAGGATTGAGGACATTCTTGAACATAACCATGGGACCATGATCAAAATCACAAAATTTAACAAGGTTAGAATGTTATTATTCTTCCATAGACCATATTCAAATTTCATCAGTTGTCCCAATAATATCCTTTATAAGCCTTTTGTTTTTCCTAGTTCAAAATATAGTCCAGGGCCGGGCATTGCATTTAGTGATTATGTTTCTTCAATATCCATTAAACTAAAACATTTTCTCTGTCTTTCTTTGCCTTCCTTTCTTTGCCCTCGACATTTCTGAAAGTTTTTGGCCAGAATTTTGCAGAATGTTCATCAGTTTTGGTTTGTCTGAGACAGAGATTCTTGAAAGCATTCCCAGGAATAGGTGGTGAGGTAGGGAGAAGTGGAACCTTTAAAGAAACGGGGCCAGGCGGGTGCACTAGCAAGCAAAGTCCCTTAGAAGGGAGTCTGGCTTCCCCCCACAGGGAAGATCTGCATAGTGTGGATTTTATCTCAGAGTGAAGTTGGAGAATTTATATGCCCTGCCCCCCAGCATTCACTTCCAGATTCTGCTCCCCAGGCTCCCAGGCTAAGGGGATTTCTACAGCTGCAGGGCACACCTGCTGGCTGTTGTATGGCATGAACAAAAACAGTAGAAGGGGGAATAAAGTTGGGACATGACAGTGTATGCTACAAAGACTTTGACTTACACAGAATCACACAGCTTGTAAGTGTGCAAGAATTCTCACAACCTTTGTGCCATGGGCCCACTCTCCATCACCTCCCTAGAGAACTAGAACCAACCAGAACCCTGGGTAATCTGGCTCTGTCTAGTAAATTCTTTCTAAACTGACCTCTCACTTGAACATCCACTGTGTGGCCATAGGATTGACTGCAGACCCAGTGTAGCTGGGCTTTCCTGTGCCTGGGGCCACCCAGAGGAGTGAAAGACTCATAGATTTTCAGAGATAAGTTAAAAGCAACAACATCAAGACTGGAAACAGCAGGGTTTGGGTTTTCTGGAAAGTTTGGGCCAGAGGGAGCAAAGTGGAGTGTCCAGGTCAGAGCCCAGGATGAGCTGCCAGAGTTCAGAGTCCCTGAGTCACATGAGGACAAAGCCAGGGGTTGAGAGTTGGAGACAGTCAGCTGGGAGACCCCACTCATCCAATCAACCCCGCTGATTTCACTGGGAACCTACTGTGTATCAGGTGCTGTTCAGGGCCAGGGATAGATCATACATGCGTCAGCCAAAAACCTTTGTCCTTGTGAATTTACACCGTGGTGAGTACAGAGAGGCAGACAATTAAAATGAATAAGCACATTACAAAGCAGAAGGTGTTAAGGTCTACGCAGAAATAAAGTAATAAAGGAGGAGAGAGGGAGGCCTGGGTAGGAGGGGAGATGTGGACACGTTTAGTGGGAAGATTGTCTCACGTGGAAAATGGATAGCAGTTGGTCTGATGCCTAGCTTCCATGCAATATAAATGGGAATGCTACAGCTCACACTGTGAGAAGAGGGGAGAAAGTCTTAATTAGTCCTGAAGTTAGTTCAGACAGCTTTTATGGGAAGGGAGCAGTCCCCTCGTGTTTAATATCAAGATTCCGTGAATCACGCTCATGGCTACTGACCTGGATGTGTCCCACAGAAGACAGATTTCTAAGCGACATGGGGAACTCTGGTAGGATATGGGTCTTCTCTATGGGTACAAAGGCTAGGGAGCAGGTAGCTATAAAGTTCAGAGTTCCAACTGACTTCCAAAGCAGCAGCTGGAACTAGATGTGAAGGCAGATCCAGAACCCAAGCTCTGAGGCATCCAACAGGCAAGGAGCTAGACAACGTCAAGGGCAGAAGCTGAGATGTACAGATGGACAAACGGGCTGAGAAGAGGAATTTCAAGGGTATCCTGACCAGAGTTATTTGTGGTGTTGGTGGGCTCAGCATCCAGTGCTCTTAGCCTGAGATCATGTCACAGGTAAGTCTAGAGCTTAATGGGAGCTATTTATCCATCCCAGCCAACACCACTGAACAATGAGGTATGGCTCCCGAGGCAGCCACAGACTGCCAGGCTTGTCTCAGAAGCACTCTTCTCACTGTTGACCCTTCTGTTCCTTCAGACTCCTAAATGAACTCCTACTAAGAGCTGTGTATGGCGGTTACACAGTCCTCAGAGCGCCTTTACCCAGGAAGTACATCATCCATTTCACAGATGCGGCAAGTGCGACTTCAAGACAGTAAGTGTACTACTGAAGGAACTAGGCACCCAGAATTCCCACCAGGTCTGTGCGGCCCCAGCCCATGCTCCTCCCACAAGCCCATGCAGCCTACAGGTCATGGTTATCATCTGTAAAATGGGCTCAAAATTGCCAACCTCATGTGTCACTGTGAGACCTCAGTGAGAATCCATAAACCCTTCAGCACCTGGAACACTCAGACCCTACCTAATGTATACTAATAGAAGTAGCTTCATCCTTCAGCCCTCCCATGAAAATCTGTTCATTGCTCTGACAAAAAACAGAGTGGAACAAAATGGGTATCCTAAGAAATCCTTAGCTCCTTCTCTCCAAAGAGGAAGCCGTTCCCCAGCTCCTGGCCCTCGTAACTCTAACCAGGCGGGTGCTCACCGCGTAGGGATCAGGGCCACACACAGGCCAGGGGCATTTGTTTGAGTATTAAAAGTCAGCCTGGATGGCTCTCCCATTAAACTCCCTGTGGGTGAGCTAGGTTAACGGTGAGGCCCCACGTGACAAGTCATTAATCTCTACGTGTAATGCAAGAGCCGTACAACTTACTCCAGCCCTAATCTCTCTTGAGTTACAGCCTCTTCTGTGATTCATAAAACAAATCAATCACACCTCCCAGGCTCTCATCTATTTATGAGTGTCTTTTAAATGCTAGGAGAGGGAAAGCCTGGTGGATGTTTGTTTCACTGGGTCGACCTCCACAGGCTGCAGAAAAATGGACTCTTGCCCCAACTCAGCTCACAGATCAAGAATAGAATGCGGAAGTTTGCCAGGAGCCAATGATTTTGCACCCATAGGGTCTGGAAGGCACCTCCCTATTGCTCAGAATGGGGAGGGGTTGGGAGAGGGCTGCTCATCACCACCTTATATCTGCAAGGTTCATGGGTGCAATGGCTTTAAAGCATAGCCACCCATTCATTAACACGACCCTCTCCTTGAATCTGGGTGGCCGTGTGGCTGCTTCTATAGGATGCAGCTGACAAAACGCAAGGTGGCTTCTGAGGTTTGTCACGACACACCACAAAGTTTCCACGTCTTCCTCTGGGCCTCTGTGCTGCCACAAATGGAGTCACATCAAGGTGGAACTGTGAGGCCACAGCTGAGTCCAGCTTCTGGCCACCCCCACCCTTGCTCAGACGCCAGGTGTGCGGGATCAGACGCCCCAGTCCCCAGCCATCTGTGTCATCTCCAGTCCTTTGAGTCTTCCTCATTGAGGCCTCAGACAGCTCTCAGAACAGAATCGACCTGTCCGTATGGATCTTCTCTGAATTTCCAAACTACAGACTCCCTTAGCATAATAAAATGGCTATTTCCTCTTTTTAAATTAATTTATATTATTGATTTTGAAAGGCAGAGAAAGAGAGAGACAGATAGATGTCTCTTGGCTGGTTCATTCACCAAATGCCTGCAATAGCAGAGGTTGGCTAGGCCTGAGCCAGGACCCAAGAACTCAATCTGGGTCTCCTGTGTTGGGGACAGAGACCCAAGAACTTGAACCTACTGCCTCCCAGGGTGTGCATTAGCTGGAAGCTGGAATCAGGAGCAGAGGTAGAATACAAACCTAGACACTCACATGGGATGCAGGTGTCCCAAGCAGTGTCTTAATCATTGCCCCAAATACCCACCCCAAAATGGTAGTTTTCTTTTTTTAAAAAAGATTTTTTTTTAATTTATTTGAGAGGTAGAGTTATAGACAGTGAGTGGGAGAGACAAAGGTCTTCCAACTGCTGGTTCACTCCCCAAATGGTTGCAACGGCCAGAAATGGGCTGATCCGAAGCCAGGAGCTTCCTCTGGGTCTCCCACATGGGTGCAGGGGCCCAAGCACTTGGGCCATCTTCTACTGCTTTCCTAGGCCACAGCAGAGAGCTGGATCTGAAGATGAGCTGCTGGGACTAGAAGCGGCTCCCACGTAGGATGCTGGCACCACAGGTGGAGGATTAACCTACTGTGCCACAGCACTGGCCCCACAATGGTAGTTTTCTTACCACCAAGCTTGGAGTGCTGTGTTGCATACTAGCAGGAGCTGGCATGGTCCACAAGAAGACACAGCCGTAAAGCACAGTGGTAACAACTGGGAAAGCGCTCACCAGGTGCTTGCTCCCAGCCAGTCACTTTGCATATTTTAATATTGCAATCAGTTCTTTGCAAAACCCTACCAATTGGATACTGTTGTCCCTACTTCAAAGAGGAAACAGTGGTTCTGAAAGACTAAATGTCTTTTCCACAACAACAAACCATATGTACACGCAGAAAATCATTCCCCAACTCCACCTCACCCTGTTCCCCAGGCCACACTGACTACCCATTTTGCCTTAATTCTCTGAGGGTTTCAGCTATTTTGCCCAACTTTCTTGTTTCTTTAACAATGTCTACCTAAATAATCTATTGAAATTGTCCCACTAACGGTAGTGGTGAGAGTGGTAAGACCATGGGACTGTAGCTTCTTGATCACAACTTTTGGAGCTAGAGAGGGGGTGAATACCCCACAGCAGCTCCTGAACTTGGGGGTCTCAGGGCTGGTCCTGATGGTGGGAAGAGCCTGGGTTGGAAGGCCCCTCAGCTACCCACTTCCAAGACAGACCATATATAAGAGCAATAAGAAGGTGAGAAAGGGCAGCTAGGACCTCCCTCTGAGCCCCATGAAGCTTGGAGGGCACAGCTCCATCTTCCCCCTTCCAATAATGTCAGTTCCAAGACTTTGTGGGTTCCATCTCCTAGTCCTCCCACAAGGAAGCTGCTCAAGCACAGCTCTGTGCAATTGCATAGTCCAGCCTCTTAGCTCTGGGCCATGTGAGCCCTGCAAGTAGAAGCCCAGGGGTGGGACTTTGAGTGGGCAAAGTTCACTCACACTGGAAGGCGAGGCAGACACAAGATGAAGAGCACACTAACTCCAGCTGTTAAGTGATAATATGGGTCTGACTTGGCTAAGAGCTTAGACTCTAGGTTCTCACAATCCATCTACCTTCCTTCCAGAGGGACCTTCAGAAATAAATAAATCAGATCATAGTCCACCCCTGACTTAAACTCTCTAGAGAAAGTTTCTCCCGTGGAGGAATACCCAAACTCTGTATCTGGTCTCACAGAGATTCGCAGCTCATCCACAGGCCTTGTTAAGGCACACCTTGCTGGGCCCCTGCACCACAGTTTCCAACTCAGCAGATCTGGAGTAGGGCCCAAGCATGCGCATCTCCTACAAGCTCCCAGGGGATGGCTGATGCTGCAGTCCAGATGCCACTCCTGAGAACCGCTGGCCTACAACAGCCAGAATATTTTGTCACCCGAAGCTCTCTTAAGCCTCAATTTTTTCCAACATGTTCACCAAGCCACAAAACCCCTATCGGGGTCCATAGACCCATCTGACTGCTGCCTGCTTTCAGGGCCTCCATGCTCAGGAGGCCCTGCTGTGCAACCACTGCCTCCCAGTCCTGCATCTCCTCATCTCCTAGGGTTCTGGTTGGTGCCACCTTCCAAAAAGTCTCTTCTCTGCCTACCCCTTTAAGGATACCCTCATCTCAGTGCTTTCAAGCATTGCTTCCTATCCATGTGCATCTTACCAACATCCAATATGTGTTTATCTGTTGGGGTTTGTTGGTGTATGTGTGTGAGTTTTCTGTCCCCACCCTCAGCTGTAGGATCCATCCAAAAGACTCAGTGCCTGTCACATCATAAAAGCTCAGAAAACATGTGCTGGATGGGCACATGGCATTATTTTGTTCTCGTTAACAATGCTGGAGAAAGGGATTATTAAGCACATTTTACAGATGAGGAAAACAAAGCTCCAAAGAAGGAAATCATGTATCCAAGATCAAACAGCCAGCAGCAAATCCACATCTGTGCACTGCCAAGGTCTTGACTAACACTTTCCATGTCTGGTAGTACAAGAATAGAGGAGCAAGGCTAGTGCAGGAAAATGATGCTAATGCAGGAGGCTGGGAGAAAAGGAGGCAGGCCAGAGGGTGGGTTGGCATACATACTGGGCACCCTCTAGACACTCCTGGGCCTTAAAGGGACAGAGAGACAAATATTCCCCATGTAGTTCAGGAAAGGGCTTCCTGAAACATGGTGGAATTGTTGTAACTGTGTCTTTATGCCTAGAGGTTTTGCACCCCCATCTCTCTGTCAGACCTTCTCCTCTGGTCCCTCATTGGTCCCAGGAGTAGGTGGAGCAGACCAGGGACACTGGGAAAGGACAGGGTTCATGGCAAATGCTGATGTAGGGCATAAAGGGGGTGGAGCAGGAGGAGGAGCTGAGGCAGGCTGGGAACAGGGACACAAGACAACACCGCCACTAGCCTAATCCACTTCCAGATCCCAGGTTCCACGGTCAAAGGTCCTACACTCAGTGGCATGGATTTCATGGATTTTGCCGCTTCTTGTGCAATGACTGCCCCGGGGTTGCTCCAGAGGGCTGTGGGTCAGGGTCAGGCCACCTTTAGGACTGTGCCCTGGCTTCAGACCTGTGGCTGTGTGCTGTCTGGGCAACATGAACACTGTAACCCATTTAATGTAGATGGAGAATCCAACAATAATCAGTAGGAGCAAAGACTAGCTCATACCATTAATCACTCCATTGATAGTTACTGAACTGTACTATGTGCCAAGCACTGTTTGGGACACACGGGGAAATGACAGGCATTTGGCCCTGCCTCCTTGAAGTTTATAGTGTGGTGGGAAATGCAGGCAACAGATTTTCATACTGCTGGGTATAATAAGGTGAATACAGGAGAGGGACAGGGTACTGTGGGAAATGCATGCTGGAGGATTTACCCATCTGGGGAACCAGGGGGCCCTCCCCCCCTCCAAGAAAGCAGTATTTAAGAGAACAATAAAAATGGTAGAAATTAAGTAGATAAAGCGGTAGGGATAGAGGACAGAGGGGCAAAATTTTTCTCATGCACAGCAAGGAGTAAGAGAACATTAGGTAGCCTGAGATGGAGCCAAGACACATTAGAAAGCATCTCGAAGAAATAAAAGAAGTAATTATTACTTTAAAGCACACACTCAAACTAGTTTAACAAAATGTTGCGTTAATTATATCTACCTTAATGAACAGATAAGAAGAGTTTGCAATTAGTTCTGTAATTGGTTATGTGAAGAGAGATGCTTCTTTGAGTTCTAAAGCATATGTCCCATAGACAATTTGTAAGAAAAAAGATGTCGCTCCCAGTCCTAAAGCATGCTGCCCTAAAGAGCTGTCACATTCCAGCATCTCGTAGACATCTTTCCTCCAGGGCTCTGCAAAGTTAAACTTCACCCTAGTCGTCCCTGGATCAGAGACCAAAACAACCACAAAGCGTCCTTACTCTAGGTGTGACTGACACTACATTCAGTGTAACTTTCACAGAGGAGTTCAGATCCCTCTTCTGTCATTCACAAGCTCTGTGACCTTGGGAATGCCCTCACCTTTCCAAGACCGGACCTTTAAAATGGGAATATTGGTAGTGCCAGTTTCACGGAGTCGCTGTGAAAATTAAGCAAGGACCCTGCTTAGCGCATAGCAAACAGGAAAATGCTTGATAAATACATGCAAAATAACATGTATGGGCCTATATGTGTTATATTAATTTGCTATTGCTGGCATAACAAATTACTATCACTTAGGGGCTTACACAATGCACTTATCCTCTCATTATCTGAGAGTTCTCTGGGTTAGAGGTCGACATGCATCCATGGGTCTCTTCCAGCGGCTCTGAGGGAGAGCCTACTTTCTTGATTTTCCCAGCACATGTCATGGCTCTGGACCTCTGCCTCCATCTTCAAAGCCAGCACAATTGCATCTCTCAGACCATTCTGTCCTAGTCCCTCCTACCTATGGCCACAGCTAGAAAAGGCTCTCCAGTGTCAAGGACTGATGTGAGTAGATTGGGTCCACCTGTATAATGCAAGATAATCTCTCCATCTCAAGGTCCCTAACCTTAACTACACCTGCAAAAGACTTTGGCATTGTAAGGTTACATACTCACAGGGTTGGGGTATGGACATCTCTAAGGTTTGTTGTTGTATTTTTTTTTTTTTTTGCCTTGTCCTTACTTTTCAAGTCCCCTCCACAGTCATCATTTGGCTACATTAAAATGTACCCAGAAGTAGGCGTCTGGCCTAGCAGTTAAGACACTGCTTGGATACTCACATTCTTTATGGGCGGCTGCGTTCTAGTCCAGCTTCCTGCTAATACAGACCTTGGGAGGCAGCAGACAATGGCTCAAGTACTTGGGTCTCTGTCACCCATTTAGGCGATCTGGATTAAGTTTCTGGCTCCTGGCTTCAATCTAGCCCAGTTCCAGTTGTTGCTGTAATTTGCAGAGTGAACCAGTGGATGGGAAATGCCTTTCTCTCTTTTGCTCTCATTCCCTCTTATCAGATAAACAAATGAAAATTTTTAAATACAAGCACACACACACACACACATACAGCCATGTCTTACTTTGAATATAATTCCTATGAACTGAATTAAATTTGTTAACAGGGACCAGCATTGTGGCACAACACATTAAGCTGTTGCCCAGAACACCGGCTTCCCATGTGGATGTCAGTCCAAGTCCCAGATCCCTGCTAATGTGCCTGGGAAACCAGCAGACAATGGTCCAAGTCCTTGACCCCTGCAGCCATGTGGGAGACTTGTATGAAGTTCCTGGCTTCTGGCTTCATCCCGACCCAGCCCTAGCCATTGCAGCCATTTGGGGAATGAACCAGCAGATGGAAAATTCTTTCTTTCTCTCTCTCTCTCTCTCTCTCTCTCTCTCTCTCTCTCTCTAACTCTGAATTCAAATAAATAAATAATCTTTTAAACGATCATTAACCCACTGTTCTGTTTCATGCACATGTCAATACAAGTCATTCTTGAATTTGTGGTTTCCTTTGCTTCTTCAGAACTGAGCTGTCTACACAGGTCTCTGAAAACCTTGTAGGTCTACAGACACAGTGACTCAAGAACTCAGCGACTCCAAAGGTCCCAAATCAACAGCTATTCCTCCGAGGTGAGGGGTGCAGAGAAGACATGGAAGGAAAAGCTGGGAGGAAGTGGAAGGAAGTGAAGGAAAGAAACAAGAAGGAAGAAAGAACAGAAAATAAGGAAGAAAACAAGGGAGGAGGAAGGAAACTGGACTGCTCCTTAAGGATCTCCGGCGTGAAATCTCAGCAACTCACTTTCTCTCCCGGGTCAGGACCATGCTCAGGCTGCCCACGAGTAATCCAGTGCAGAGTCATTCATTTGTTCACTTATACAGCAAATAGTTGCCTTGCACCCTGACACAGGAACAGTGCAATGAACAAGACCTTGTCCCTGTCCTCAAGAATCTCCCTGAAAATCCTGGGAAAACAAGGTTGGCCCATCATCAGGGAACGCACCACGAACGAGGATGGTTATCTGTCCCCAGGTCTTTCAATACCTTGAGAAAAATTCAGCTCCTTAGCTGGATTCCTTCCTATTTTTTGGACACAAAGTGAAATAGGCAGTTGTTAGGAGCTGGCCTTTGACTGGAACCCATGGAATTTTCCCAACAGCCTAGAAAATTCCCTTGTGCCTTTTCCCAGGAAATATCCCCTCCTCGACAACAGCCATTGCGTGGTTTCTCACCACGAGTTAGTTGTGCCGGTTCTGGAACATCGCATGTGTAGAATCGCACAGATGAATTCTTTTGTGTCTGGTTTCTTTTGCTCAGCATGATTTTATTTTAGATGCACTCATGTTGTGGGTATCACTAATCTATTTATTTGTACTGCTTGCTTGTATTCCACTGTATAAATAGACCATAGATTTTCATCCCTTCTCCTGTGATGGATATTTTAAGCTATTCCTGGGTTTACGCTATTGTGATTAAAGCTGATATGAATATTTTTGCAGAGGAGTTTTTGTAGATCTGTGTTTTCTTTTCTTTCAGATAAATACCAACAAATGGAATTACTGTTATAGGCTAGATGCACATTTAAGGTTTTAGAAGCTTTTTGCAAGGCAGCCATCCTGTGTACTCTCCCACACACACGGCCTGGTTCCTCCGTGGCCTATCCAGCATTTGGGCTTGCTTTTCTCATCCTTTTTGCTCTAGACACTCTGGGGCAAAGTTTACATGAAAACACTTAACCCAGAGTGCAAAGAACGCTTCAGGGAGCCTCAGAAGCATTGTACTTAAAAGTGCACATACAAGCTGCTGTCTGCTTTTTCCGAGAGGAAGGAACACAACTTTCAAAACTACAGGAGCACTGCTCCCAGAAAGACTGATGTTGGAGAAACACCAGGCCCATCAGAATGGAAGAGGGCTCCAGACCCAAAGTGCAGTCTGCACACACCACCCCCCCCAGTGGGAAAGGTAGTCACAGTCCCCTAGCTGAAGCTTCTTAGGGCTTATTGCAGCTTGTTCCTTTAAGGGAAGGCTGGCAAAGACAGCAGTCTGATGATATCCTTCTCTGAGAGTAAGAAAGAGCCCATCCCCGGCCACATTCATGGATGTTCTCTAGCAATTGCCAAAACCAGCTGTTCCCCAAATGACCCAGAGCCCCCATCCAATATCTTCAGACAGCCTGGGTGTCTCTTCAGAGACAACTGGCGACCTTGAAGCTCCCAGATATGCCATCATCTGTAAGGACCCCTCCAAAATGGACTTGAAGAGACCTTGGAAGCCCTGTCTAGCTAAAGACCCCCTTCCCTCACTGTGAAAGTGCCAAGCTATACACCATCTGATACTGAGCCACGAGTCACATGTGGCCATGGGGCATTGGAAACGTGGCTGGTCCACACTGAGATGTGCTGACAGCACAAAATACATACCAGATGTGAAACTTAGAATGAAGAAAGAAAGTTGTGAAAGATCTCATTAATAATTTTATATTGATCACATGTTGAAAGGATAACATTGTGAGTTAATTGGATTACATGGACTATACAGGGGTACTTCAAAAAGATTGTGTGAAACAGAGTTAAAGATATGTATCTGGGGGCTGGTGCTGTGGCATGGTGGATAAAGCGGCTAACTCCAGTGCCAGCATCCCATATGGGCACCAGTTCAAGTCCCAGCTGCTCCACTTCTGATCCAGCTCTGTGCCATGACTTGGGAAAGCAGTAGAAGATGACCCAAGTCCTTGGGCCCCTGCATCCATGTGGGAGACCCAGAGGAAGCTCCTGACTCCTGGCTTAGGATTGGCACAGCTCCAGCCGTTGTGGCCATCTGGGGAGTAAACCAGCAGATGAAAGACCTCTCTCTCTCTCTCTCTCTCTCTCTGCCTCTGCCTCTGCCTCTGTCTCTGCCTCTCTGTAACTCTGCCTTTCAAATAAATAAATAAATCTTAAAAAAAACATTTTTACAAAGGTACGTATTTTTGGTGAAAATTGATTTAAATCCATGCATAGTTTTTTTCATTATATGCATCCTCGTGGACTTTTTTTTAAAACCCTGTGTATCATTAAAATTTATTTCACTTATTTCTTTCCTTACTATAACAACTTACAACTTTTTTTTTTAATTTTTGACAGGCAGAGTGGATAGTGAGAGAGAGACAGAGAGAAAGGTCTTCCTTTGCCGTTGGTTCACCCTCCAATGGCCACTGCGGCCAGCACGCTGTGGCCAGCGCGCCGCGCTGATCCGATGGCAGGAGCCAGGTGCTTCTCCTGGTCTCCCGTGGGGTGCAGGGCCCAAAGACTTGGGCCATCCTCCACTGCACTCCCTGGCCACAGCAGAGAGCTGGCCTGGAAGAGGGGCAACCAGGACAGAATCCGGTGCCCCAACCGGGACTAGAACCCCGTGTGCCGGCGCCACTAGGTGGAGGATTAGCCTATTGAGCCGTGGCGCCGGCCTACAACTTACAACTTTTTAATTGCTCGGGTGCCTTGCCTCATATTTCTGTCATAGACTCCAGTCTAGCTTATTCTGCTCCTTATCGACATATCACATGAATGTGGTCACCATCGCAGCCCAGTAGGTCAGACCCCTGGATCCCTCAACAGCAGAAACCTCTTAGAACTTCCATGGTCTTTAACACTGAACCTAAAGGGGCCAACACCAGCCACTGTGGCCTGGTCAGACTCACAGTCCCGTCCTGGCTACTACCTGTGCCCCAACCCAACCACGAGCCTCAGAAGAAGCCAGAAGCATTGTGAAACAACGCAGAGGTGGCCAGCAGCCAGTGAGGCAGCGCCTGGTAAAAGGGACCCAAGTGGGACGACCAACAATCCTGTTTGCCTTCAACGCAGGGAGTTTCTTGGAAGTGGGACTTTGAGTTTATAAAAACAAGACAGACTAAGAATGAGCAGCCCATCCTGGACACAGGTACGTGCAAGAGACCTTGAAAGCTCACCCTCCACACCACCAACCAAGCAGTTGAAGGTCTGGGGGTTGTGCTCAGAAGATAGGAAAGCTCCAACCACCTCAGGCTTCACCTGCCACTGAGCTAGGTGAGAACTGAAATTCTACAGCCACACCCATGGAGGCAGTAGGAGAGAGAACAGGAGAGCCCACTGGCTAGGACTGGGGAGCAAACGCTTCCAATAGTGTGCTCTCCCTCCCTCCCTCCCTCCCTCCCTCTCTCTCTCTGTGAGTGGATGTGGATGTGTGTGTGTGTGTGTGTGTCTGCTCAGCTCACTTCCCTCACTCCCTGGGGTAGAGTCAGGGTGGGGAGTCTGACTCACTGCCCAGGCCACAGGCCTGTCTGCTTGGCTCCAGACAGGGCATCTCTGTCCCCCTCTCCATTGGCTGTGTTGTCAGCCACAGGCAGTGCCCCCAAGAGGGGGCATAAGGGGAATGAGGCTGAGTAGGTTTCTTTGGCTGAGGCTGAGGAAGGTGCTCTCTGCCCCAAGGGCTGCTGGCAGGACAGACTTCCCAGGCGTGCGCTCACTGATCTCTCCTAGTCTCCTTCGGCACAAGACAGTGTCTCCAGCCGTCCGTCATCCAGGGAGCAGGGCCCAGGGACGGAAGCTCGCTGCTTTCCTGCCTCTCTGTGGAGGAGCCAAGCAAGGCTGAGGTCAAGCAGAGTTCCAACAACCCCTTCAACTATTCACTGTGCAGCCACCATGTGCCAGGCCCCCAGGAAAATGCTAGAAACGCCACAGTGAACAAAGTCCCTGCCCTTCTGATACTTACAGCATAGTGTGGGAAACAAATGACAAATGAGGCGTTATACAAAAAAAGAAAATGTAGTAAGAGCTATGACCGAGAACACTTGGATATCGTGAGAACACACATCTGAGCTCTATCCCAGTCTGGGCAATCATGGAGAACTTGCCTGAGGAAGCAACACCTATGTCAAGATCCAACAATGAAGAAGAGTTTAGTTGCACTTAACTCTGTGTCCTGAACTCTCAAAGGTGGGAACTGAGAGTCTCTGGAGCAGTTTCCACACCACACTTATCTCTTGGCCGACAGACTCGGGCCTCTGAGCGGGTACCAGGCTGTCCCCAGTTAGGACAGATTCTAGGGCCTGGGATGGAATCCTTGCAGGAAGAACTCAGGGGGCCCAGGTATGAGTGAGTAGGAAGCAGTAGAGTTTAGATGAAGGCTTACGGCCAGAGACTCCAACCAACCTGAATATTATTGCAGGACCACTCATTATTTCCCCATCTCATCTCTGAAGCTCAGTTTCCTCCTCTGTGAAATGGGAGTAAAGTGGTACCCGGTTCATAAAGTTACTGTGAGGATCTTAAGAGACAGCTTAGGAGAGAGCCTAGAGTGGTGTCTGGTACGTGGACGTGCTAGATGCAAAGTGAGACTTTCTTCTTTAAGTGATTTGTGCTGTAGTGAAGAAACTCACCCAGTGCTGTGGGAATCTCCTATCACTTATCTTCCAGTAACAATTATTTAAAATAAGCTGTACAGCTGGCAAAACGCCACGCTGTGTCTCAAGGAAGAAATATTAGAAATGAGCTTCAAAGGGTGGGTGTCTGCCTTGCAGAGAAAGACATGAGGCTGAGCAGAATGGGTGGGGTGCGTGCAGGAGCAGCCTGGAGCACTGCAGGAGATGGCAGAGCACCGAGCTGAAGGGCGGGCGGGCTGGGTAAGGCCACGCCGTGGAGCTCTGACTTCCTCCGACAGGTGAGAGCCAGGCAATCGCAGATGCTGGAGCTGTCGGGGATGCATCGGGGTCCGTGTAGGGCTGCCCAGACATCTATCACCAGAACTCTCAGTGCTGTTTCCTGGCCCCACATCTTCACACACACTCTTCCTTTTGCTTGTAATTCAAACGAATGGATCTACCAAAAATTAGTGAAGGGACTCACTTATTCAATGGATTTTCTTTATTTCAGAGGGGGAGAGACCGAGAAAAAGAGCTCCTGTTGATCTACTCCACAAATGCCCACAACAACTAGGGCTGAACGGGGCCAAAGCTAGGAGCCAGGAACTCAATCGAGGTTTCCCATGAGGAAGAACGTGAAGCATCACTCAAACCTCTCAGAAGCTGGAGTCAGAGCCAGAGCTGGAGTATAGTGAAACCCAGGCACCACACAGGGGATGCTGCCGTTCCAAGTGGTGCCGTAACTACTGCACCACACAGCCACCCCCGTCAAAGAATAATCACTATGCACTTATTCTATGTGAATCCCATAATCCTCATTCCCAATGAAGTTAATGATCTAGTGCAAAGGTCAGCAAACTTTTTTCTGTAAAATACCCATGGGTAAATATTTTAGATCGCTGGTGCAAATCTGCCACTGCAAGGCAAAATGACCCATAGACTCTGCAAACGAATGAGCTTGGCTGTCTTTCAATAAAACTTTATTTACAAAAATAGACTGTGAGCCAGATTTGGCCCAAAGGCTGGTTAATGCTAATTAAAATACGATGTGAGGGGCCGGTGTTGTGGTGCAGTGAGTAAAGCTGTCACCTGCAGCACCAGCATCCCATATTGGTGCTGGTTCGAGTCCCAGCTGCTCCACTACCATAGCACTCTGCTATGGCCTGGGAAATCAGTAGAAGATGGCCCAGGTCCTTGGGCCCCTGCACCTGTGTGGGAGAGCCAGAAGAAGCTCCTGGCTCCTGGCTTTGGATCGGCCTAGCTCTGGTCATTGCAGCCATCTGGGGAGTGAACCAGAGGATGAAAGACCTCTCTCTCTCTCTCTCTCTCTCCTCTCTTCTCTCTTCTCTCTCTTCTCTTTCTCTCTGCCTCTGTCTCTGTAATTCTGCCTTTCAAATAAATAAATAAATCTTTAAAAATATAATTTAAGGCCGGCGCCGCAGCTCAATAGACTAATCCTCTGCCTGCGGCGCCAGCACCCCAGGTTCTAGTCCCGGTCAGGACACCGGATTCTGTCCCGGTTGCTCCTCTTCCAGTCCAGCTCTCTGCTGTGGCCCGGGAGTGCAGTGGAGGATGGCCCAAGTCCTTGGGCCCTGCACCCGCATGGGAGACCAGGATAAGCACCTGGCTCCTGGCTTCAGATCAGCACAGTGCGCCGGCTGCAGCACGCCGGCCGCAGCGGCCATTGGAGGGTGAAGCAACAGCAAAGGAAGACCTTTCTGTCTCTCTCTCTCTCTCACTGTCCACTCTGCCTGTCAAAAAAAAAATATATATATATATATATATAATTTAAAATTTTCCAGTAGCCACATTTTTAAAAAGTAAAATAAAGTGGATAAAATTAATTTTTATAACATTGCATTTAATCCAATATATTTAAAATATTTAATGTACAATCAATATAAAAATTGAGACATTGCACTGTTTATACTAAGTCTTTGAAATCCAGTTTATTTTACATTCACAGCATATCTCAATGCAGATTAGCCTTGTTCCAAGTGCTCCGTATCCACCATTCTGGACAGCACAGGCAGACGGAGATCCGCCTGGGTGCTGAGCAAGGAATGAAGACATGGACCAGCCTGGCATCACCTGGGGCATGAACTGTGGTCCAAATCCAGCCACTCATCTGCTGGGCAATTTTGAACATAGTTTTTAACCGATCTGTGTCTCTTGAAGGCCCAAGTAGCACATGAAGAGTTGGCTAGGTTCCTGACAGCTCTATAACATGGAGCTTCCAGATTCAGGGGTTGGGGGATGGGGTCATCAAACTGAACATGCTTTGCTAAAAAATACCTTGGATAATACAATCATCTTCTGGAAATGAGGGTGAGCAAACTCCACTGCCCACTGCTCCAGGGACCTTGAGGATAACTGTCTGTTCTAAGTGATTGGAGAAATGTATGTATAAGGTGAGGAAGAATAGGAGAGCCATCAACCCCACCTCCCTGGGGGCAGTAGGCTCACACACATGCAAGAAGCCTCATAACTGTGCTATAGGCACACATACACACACACAAGTACACATAGGCATGTAATACAGGCACACACATGTACAGAGGTGAGAGCTGTGATCTCCAGCCCACAAGGAGCAGGACGTGGGAACAGAAATAGACTCCACCTGAGTCAGAGGGTGAGTCAGAATATTCTGGAGAGCTTCAGCAGGGAGCAGCAGGAGGGGCCGGGGTGGGGAAAGGAGCCAGGCCCCCAGGGAGAGTGAGGGAGATTGGCAGGTTTCCCAGGCATGGAGGCAGGGAAGAGCGAAGAACGGATGACCTGGGAGGAGTGGGGTCCACCGCCTCACCCACTGTGTCCTGAAGGGGTGCACACTGGAGGGGCATCGGAAAGAGGAAGCGGCCCTTTGGGGCCCTGAGCTGGGCAGGATTGAGACGATGGTGTGCACTGCCTGCTCTGTGAGCACGTGAGGCACACACACCCTGGTGCCCTCCGTGAAAGCGCCATCCCAGACCCTCTCCCTGCAGTAGCCTTGCCAGCTGAGCGAGTGGGATGAGGCTGCTCGCTCTGTCTCTCTGGGAAACTGAGGAAGAGGCAGTGCTGGGTGTCCTAATCAGCCCAGGGTGGGACAGGTGGGGCTAACTCCCCAGGACAGTCCCTGAGGGAGCCGCAGAGTCTAGGTCTGTGTGGCCCGCCCCCTTACGGCACATGGCCAACCCCGAGGACCAGCTTTGCCACCCCTAACAGACTCTCAGAGCTCAAGAGAGTTCAGGAAACCATCAGATCCAGACAGCAGACTTTCGGAAAACCGGGAGGGAGGGCAAGAGAGGGACACCCTCGGGAGGAGACAGGCCAGCAGGAGGAGGGGGCAAGATGGGGCAACACCGTGACGCCAGTTTTGGTTTTCCTCGTGGTTTCTGTACTCAGGCCTTGGAGCAGTGCTAGGCTGTCCCCAGTCAGGACTGATTCCGGGATCCCAGAGTAGAGGGGGAGCCAGACACAGTCTGAGGGACCTCCGTGGGTAGAAGCGACCACTCCAAACCATCCCCATCTGCCAGTCCTGCACTCACTGTGTCCACATCACCCCGACAGACCCCCACCTTAGTGTATGTTCCCCCAAAAGCTGAGCCTGAGACAAGACCTTTGGTGCAGGTAGTTGATTGGGGGGTGATCCCAGGAAGAATGAATGAAGGAGCAGGCAAAGGGAGCTCAAGTGTGCCAGGACCGCTTGGGAGTGGACAGGGTTTCCCACCCAATAAATAGGACCAGAGCATTGATCCAAGACCGTATGGTTGAAGGTTGCCCCCAAGCTAGTTATTGTCCAGCCACCTTGTGGCCTTGTTCTTTTAGAGAAAGCTGGGGAGCAGAATGAAGAAAGGAGTGGAGTGTGTGGAAGCGGTGGGGACTGGCAGTACGGTCTCCCGCAGCTGTGTACCACTGCTGGAGCTGCAGCTCAGATTGGGCCCCTGAGAAACCCACCATGCCTTCCTATGGCTCTCAGCTACCCTTCACGTAAAATGCCAACTCCTTCCCACAGCCCAAACATCATGTATGGTCTGGCCCCACCTGCTTTGCCAGCCACGTCTCCCTCCCCTCACCCCCTTCCTCATCACCCCCATAGCTCCATGGACTCATGGGATGCCCTATTGGTCTCCTCCCCATTCCCAGAAGTGACCACACCTCAGAGTGTCTGCCATTGCTCCTCCTTCTTCCGTGTCCATGACTACGTGGTCAACTCCTTATCACCCTCAGGGCTCAGCAAAAGGACCCTCCTTTGAGTTCTCCCTGCCTAATCTTCCTGAAGTCAAACCTCTGTACTCATCTCATATCCCAAAGGAAATCAAAGGATCTCAAAGGAAAACCAAGGCCCTCATCTGATGTGCTTGCCAGTTCTCCAGGTGCAAATACTCCTATCATGGTCAATATCAGGTGAACAATGTAAGGGCACTGGCTGTGGAGTTAGAAAAAAAGGCAGTCCAGTAACTTCCTGTTAGATGGTACAGAATTTCCACCATATGCATACAAGAGACATAAATAACCTCAAAAGTATAGAGGTTGGTAAAATGAGAAGTGACTCGTCTTCTTTATTTTAATATTTAACTGCAAATTTACACAATTCAATTTTTCATGGTGAAAAATTGCTTCACCATGTGCCTCACCACCAATTCATAGAATTCCTAACAATTTGACAGTTGATTCTCATGAGGTGATACGAGACAGCTCCAATTCCTATAGCCACTTTATTTCCCCATGTGCACGTTTGAAAATATGTAAATACTTTTCCTCCTTGTTTTACTACACTTATGTTAGCCCTCTAGAATGTGGGTCCCTTGAGGGTGGAAACTATGACTGACTTCTTTTTGGTGGTATCTTTAGAGCCCAGCACAATGCCCAGATCACAAAGGGAATTCAACAAATATTTGTTGAATGAATGTATCCTTGCGTGAATGCATGAATGAGTGTGTCAATGAGGTCGATGGATGTCATAGGGTTGGGCATCTCTGCTGAGAACTGGAGAGGGAACATCCACCCCAAGTGACCCACATTGCATCCCACATGGCTTGTCGGAGTGCTGATGACAGGGTGTAGAGACAAGAATGCCAAGAGCCCCAGAGGCTCCAGGCCAGAGAAGCCAGGCAGTGCCAGGACAGTGGATCTGAAGTTATGGCTAAAGGTTCTGGGGCTCCCAAGGGTGACTTCTGCTGGGGCTTTATCCACTCTGCACACTTAGGAGGCCCAATGGTGGACAGGACTCTCAGGCACACCCAAAGCCAGCAGATCCTCTGCTACTGCCCTCCATCTGGGCCTTACAGCCACCCCTTCACAAAGGCTGGCTTGGTCTGCTCTGGTACATCTGGGGCCCCAGTCAGCTGCACACTCCATGCACCAAGCTCCCCAGGAAGAGAAAAGTTAGCAAGTCCATGGTCATCACCTCTCTGGTGTGTGCCCCTCCTTATGCCAGCCCCTCCACTCTGGATGCCTGCTGCCCAAGTGCACAGGCAACGCCTGACTTCACCTGTCTGTCTGCAGCACTTAGCGCGAAGCTCATGTAGGAGGCGTAAGCATGAACGAGTCAGTGAGTAAGGCAGCTTCCCAGCAGAGCAGGCGTGAATCAGCAGCATTTCCCATTCAGGCCAATCCCGGGCCTGGCACGAGGGAAGAGCAGAGAGAGGCCAAGCCAGCCCTGCCCCTAACTGCGATCCAGGACAGTGGCCAAGAGCACAGCCCAGCTCTGCCACATTCTAACTGGCGCCTTCATTTCCCTATCTATAAAATGGGAATAAATCATCATAGCACTATCTTATCAGATGACTGGGAAAATTAAATGAAATGATACAAGCCAGGGGCCTACAAATATCCTGGAACAGCAAAGGAGCTCAAAGGTTTACTTTTTAATTTGCAAAACTTACATAGCAATTTCTTTGTAGCAGGACCTGGTCTAAGCATTTTATGAATATTAAATCATTTAATACCCTACTTGTATTGAGGGCTTAACACTTCATGACACCACCTCTCACTGTGGTTTTCTTCTTGTTTGTTTCATCAGTTTTACTTGGTTAGGATGTTTGCTGTTACTGTCACTGTTACAGAATCAGTTTCTGGCCCTCTCTCAGCCTCAGCATCCTTTTCTGTAAGATGATGCATTGGGTTAAGCGGCCTCTAATGCAGTTCCCACCAACTATTCAGGTTTTTCTACACCATGTCTGCAGAGTAGATTTTTGTTGCAGGGACCGAATCAAGGAGAATGGGCTTGAGGGGCCCATGCCTGGCCCCCAGCCCTCCACTGCCTCTGATGTCAAGGGAAATAGAGGAATGGTGACCACCTTGCTCAGTGCAGGGCTGTGGACCCATGTGACCATTCTCAACCCCTCACCAACTCTGCCTGCAAGTCCCAGAGCACCAGCATTTGAAACAAAAATGCCAGCACTGCCAATTCCATTCACTGTGCAGGTAATAAATATTTACTAAGCACCTCCTATGTACCTAGAGTGTGCCATGCTTTGGGAACAAGACAGGAAGATCGCTGCCTTTATCAAGTTTAAGATATTGCAGGAAACAGGGGCCACGCTGTGGCGTAACAGGTAAAGCCGCTGTCTGCAGTGCCGGCATCCAGTATGGGCATTGATTCGAGTCCTAGCTGCTCCACTTTCAATCCAGCTCTCTGCTGTGGCCTGGGAAAGCAGTAGAAGATGGCCCAAGTCCTTGGGGCCCTGAACCCACATGGGAGATCCAGAAGAAGCTCCGGCTGCATAGCAGCCAATTCGGGAAATTGAAGACCTCTCTCTCTTTCTCTCTCTCTCTCTCTGCCTCTCCTTCTCTCTCTGTATAAGTCTTTCAAATAAATAAATAAATCTATTTTTAAAAGATATTGCAGGAAACAGAAAATAAGCAAGTTAACAAATAAGCACACAAGCCCCTTTCAGAAACCTTAGGGGCTGTGAAGAGAGCTAAGAAAGCAGAGTAGCCTGGGAGGGTGGGCAGCAGAGCCTCGCTGTACAGGTGATCTAGAACCTAACACAGGAATGAGGACAAAGCCCACACTGGGATGGGCTTTGGTGGGAGAAGAGGGCTCAGCCTGTTAAATAAATGGATCTGGGTGGCTGGAATTCCAGAAGCCAGGGGAAGTACAGCCAGAGATCAGCAGACTGGAGCAGGTCAGACAGCACCTGGTAAGTCACATAAGGAACTCGGATTGTCGTCTAAGCATAATGAGAAGTCAATGGAGAATTACAAGCAGGAAATTATGGCCCTTCTCACACTCAACAAACATTTTTCTATCCACTGGTTCCCTCCTCTGATGGCCACAATGGCCAGGGCTGGGCTAGGCCAACTCCAGGAGCCAGGATTTTCTTCTGAATTTCCCACATGGGTGTCAGAGGCCCAGGCACTTGGGTCATCTTCTGTTGCTTTTCCCAGGCCATTAGAATGGAGTTGGATCAGAAGTGGAGCAGCCAGGACATGAACCAGTGACCATATAGGATGCCAGTGTTACAGGAGGCAGCTTTACCTGCCACTCCACAATGTCAGCCCCCTCAACCAACATTTATTTGCCTGCACACAAGACCCCTTATGTGGGGCCGGCACTGCGGCATAGAAGGTTAAGCCTCTGCCTGCAGTGCTAGCATCCCATATGGGCACTGATTCAAGTCCCCGCTGCTCTGCTTCTGATCCAGCCCCCTGCTGATGTACCTGGGAGATCATCAGAAGATGGCCCAAGTGTTTGGGCCCCTGCACCCATGTGGGAGACCTGAAAGAAGCTCTTGGCTCCTGGCTTCAGCCTGGCCCAGCCCTGGCTTTTGTGCCCATTTAGGGAGTTAACCAGTCGATGGAAGATTCTCTCTCTATTTCAAATAAATCTTTAAAAAAAACAGACCCGGCCAGTGCCACGGCTCACTAGGCTAATCCTCTACCTGCAGTGCCGGCACATCAGGTTCTAGTCCCGGTCGGAGCACTGGATTCTGTCCTGGTTGCTCCTCTTCCAGTCCAGCTCTCTGCTGTGGTCCAGGAAGGCAGTGGAGGATGGCCCAAGTGCTTGGGCCCTGCACCCACATGGGAGACCAGGAGAAGCACCTGGCTCCTGCCTTCGGATCAGTGCTATGCACAGGCTGCAGCGCACCAGCCACAGCGGCCATTGGAGGGTGAACCAACAGTAAAGGAAAACCTTTCTCTCTCTCTCTCTCACTGTCCACTCTGCCTGTCAAAAAAAAAAAAAAAAACAGACCCTTTATGTTATTTGTGGAGCTCAGTGCAAAATGAAAATGAAGGATCCTTGTTTGAAGTTTATTAAGTTTAAGATGGCACAAGGCCCTTCTAAGCATGGGGTTCTGCCCATGGAGCCAGTCCAGCCCATACAAAACTTCGCTGGTGTTAACAAAGCTTTGTCTTAATTTGAAAAATATATATTGAGAGCCTGACATAAGCTGAGCACTGGGAGTATGAAAAAGTAAGTGACCAAATCAAGAAAGTCAAGACAGGCATTGTGGTGCAGCAGGTTAAACCACCACTTAGGATACCCATATCCCATATCAAAGTGTCTGAAATCAAGTTCCACTTCTGCTTAATCCAACTCTGTAAATGTGCCCGGAAGGCCACAGATGATGGCCCAAGTACTTGAGTCCTTGTTACACATGTGAGAGACCCAGATGGAGTTCTAGGCTCCTGGTTTTGATTTAGCCATCCCTGGCTATTGCAGGCATTTGAGGATCGAACCAGCAGATGGAAGATTTATTTTCTCCACACACATACTCATACAAGGCCAGAGGACTGGTCCACCTTCACATATTTGACGGTGCACTGACTCACACAGGTTCAGACCATCTGCTGAATGGATTTAATTTGATTCCCTAGTAATAATGGGAATGTTACTGAACACCCACCATGTGCCTGGCACATACATACACTAGTTCACTAATCCCCCCATAACCAGCCCTCAATAAGAACCATGCAAGGCAAGCATGAGATGAGAAGTCACACTTAAAGAAAGAAAAATTAAGTTTTCCAAGCTCAGACAGCTTACTGGTAATTAGTAGAGCTAGAATTTGAAGCTTGTAGGACGGCGCCATGGCTCACTAGGCTAATCCTCTGCCTGCGGTGCCGGCACACCAGGTTCTAGTCCCAGTTGGGGTGCTGGATTCTGTTCCGGTTGCTCCTCTTCCAGGCCAGCTCTCTGCTGTGGCCTGGGAGTGCAGTGGAGGATGGCCTGAGTCCTTGGGCCCTGCACCCACATGGGAGACCAGGAGAAGCACCTGGCTCCTGGCTTCAGATCAGCGTGGTGCACCGGCCGCAGCACAGCAGCCATTTGGGGGTGAACCAACGGCAAAGGAAGACCTTTCTCTCTGTCTCTCTCACTGTCCACTCTGCCTGTCAAAAGAGAGAGAGAGAGAGAGAGAGAGAGAGAAGGAAAGAAGGAAAGAAAGAGAATTTGAAGCTTGTTCTCATTGAATCCAGAGTCCGTTCACTGTGGATAGACAATCCTCATATCCAGTATGTGTTCAGATGACTGATCAAAGTAAGGATTCAGATACAGCTTTCAACAACCTTGAGAGCAACTGGTATCTATGGAGTACTTAACACAAGAAGTCTTTTAAAAGGTCATGGAAATTGCATGTTACATGGTAATTCCATTTATCCATGAACTTTTGCAGCCCTGTGATATGTGTCAAACCCTACACTAAGCTCTCCTCATAGGTGGTCTCATTTTTCTTCTATAAGCAGTCCCTTGTGCATACACCATTATTTTCTCACTTCTCCAGTGGAGAGACCAGGAGGTTAAATATCTTGTCTGAGGCCTTCCAAATAATAACTTGTAGATCTAGGAGTCAAGGTGGCCCCAGAATTGGGGTTCCTGCCTCCTGATGTTTCTCCCTCTCCTCTAAGGTCATGCAAGGTTCTTGCTTGCTGTGGTTGCTTGGCCATTTTCCTGTTGGAAAGGTCAGAGCTCAGAAGTCCAGAGAGTCTGACCCAAGGAGAAGGTCTGAAGGTTTGACCTGATGTCAACATCAGGGCAGAAAGTTGCTTCATGCCCAGCCCAAGAGGAACAGGAAAGTCTGACTTCTCCCCCTGACCATGGGAAAGAGTTCCTTTTCTAAAATAAGCAAGGCCAGAACCATGAGTGTGGCATGTCACAGCCTTTCCCTTTATCTTGTCCTTCTGGCTAATGGGGAGAGCTGTCTTGAAAGAGGAAGATTTGCTCACTCTTGGTTTTCTAACCAAGGATCTGAGGGACTTCCCTAAAGTAGAGCACCAAGCAGGAAGGTTCTGGACCCCTGCTCTATAGTGCAACCTTACAGCAACCACAGAGTCAGGACTCACAGCCTCACTTGGGTACTGCCCAGAAAGAGGCAGCGAAGAAGGCAGAGGTTATGAATACCTCAGTTAGCTGAAAATCCAAGCAGTCAAAGGGAATAGCAGCATCAGCTTAGGGCCCTAGGTCAGCCCCAGTTCTCTGTGTGGTGGACTCTGGTGTGAGGCAGCTGTGTCTGGTCAAACACAGCAGGAATCCCACAATACCACCCAATAGTTGTGGGACCTCTGCAAGTCCACTAACCACTTTACGTTATTAATCCCTATGGTCCTGAATTAAACAATGTGACTTGTATTAAAGAACAGATAAAAATAGAGAAATATATTTCTTGGTCTCAGTGAAGTTGCAGAATATCAGCTGAGGCAAGTCATAAGAACTAAGCGCAAGTGTGCAGAATTACCAAGCAGCACGGCCTCCAGCTGGATTTCCAAGTCTGGGGTCTATGTCTCACAAAAAACTACATGTCTGTTTGTACAGAATTCTTGCATTCTCATATGCCCAATGTTGATTTGTCTTATAGCTCCAGAGTGAGTCTATTTTGAGTCCTTAGATCTCCAAGAATGTTTACATATTGCTTTTTACCATGAAATATTCAAAATTCTTGCATTCTCAACCCTCTCCCTTCAAAACTCAGTAAAAGGTTCCATCATTTAAAAGGGTAAAGGAAAAGTTGACAGGCAATTTAATTTTTAAATTCTTCATAAGGACTCTTTTTTCCTTCTTTGATGCTTACAATATAAAATAAATTATCATTGTAATTGAAAGTTTTAAGTGAAATTCCTTTTTTAATTTTTTGCTTTGGGATGTTGTGAGTCCTTTCATTGAACATGTTTGATAAAGTTTTCTTTAAGCATAGAAAAATACCATGACTTAGAGAGTATTTATGGTCTTGCACTAGAAATCCTTTTTCATTAACTCATGTAACCTTAGGAAACTCCTCATTGGAAAGGAAATAATGAGTACCACGACCAAAAGGAAAGGGCATGAAGTGAGGCTGCTGAGTTTCCAGCCAGACTCAGAGCTTCCTCAATCAGGTTACTTTGGGTGTGTTACCCAAATACTCTAATGTTCAGCTTTCTAAGATGAGGGTAATAACAATGCCTACCTCATTGGATGGCTATGAAGATTAGATGAAATAACCCAGGTAAAACATTTTAATTTCCTAAAGAACAAATCCAGCACACTTACAACACATAAGATCAACACAAAAAAATCAACTGCACTAATAATTAATGAAAAGAAATTAAGAAAACAATTCCATTTATAATGGCATTAAAAAGAATAAAATATCTAGGAATAAACTTAAGCAAGAAAGTGAAAGATTGTACACTGAAAACCACAAAACATTGGTTAAGAAGTTAGAGAGGACATAATTAAATAAAAAGGCATCCCATGTTTATGGACTGGAAAACTTCACATTGTTAATGACACTATCAAAAGTGATTGGCCAGTGTCGAGGCTCAATAGGCTAATCCTCCACCTGTGGCGCCAGCATCCCGGGTTCTAGTCCCGGTTGGGGTGCCGAATTCAGTCCCAGTTGCTCCTCTTCCAGGCCAGCTCTCTGCTGTGGCCCAGGAGTGCAGTGGAGGATGGCCCAAGTGCTTGGGCTCTGCACCCACATGGGAGACCAGGAGAAGCACCTGGCTCCTGGCTTTGGATCAGTGCGGTGCTCCAGCCACAGCAGCCTTTGGGGGGGTGAACCAACAGAAAAGGAAGACCTTTCTCTCTGTCTCTCTCTCTGTCCACTCTGCCTGTCCAAAAAAAAAAAAAAAAAAAAAAGTGATCCAGAAATTCAATGTAAAATCCAGTGGCATTTTTTTTTTGTAGAAATAGTAATACACAATCTAGAGTTCATAATTACCATAATAATATTGACAAAGAACAAAGTTGATGGTCACATTACCTGATATCAAAACTTACATTACAAAGCCAAAGTAATCAAAACTGTGTGTTGCTGACAAAGACAGATAGACAAACCAAATAAAATAAAGAGCCCAAAAGTAACCACCCCATGTGTGATCAAATGATCTTAGACAAAGGTGTCAAGTGAGGAAAGCACAGTCTCTTTGACAGTGTTGTTAGGAAAGCTGAATATCCATATGGAAAAACGAAGCTGGACTCTTCATACATTATTTATAAAAATTAACTCAAAATGGATTAAAGATCTAGACATAGGATTTTCTTCTAGAAGAATACAGGGAGAAAACTTTATGATACTGAATTTGACAATAATTTCATAGCTAGGACACTGAAAACATGGGCAACAAAAGTAAACAAAAATAAATAAGGCTACATCAAACTTAAAAACATTTGTGCATCTAAAGTCTCAGTAAACATTTATGGTAGGGAATAAGCTTTACCTTTATGTGATCTTTACACAGTGTGAACATGAATGAAAGTATTGTGAATATGTACAATTATTTTATGTACCTCAGGGTAATTCTGAAAGGCTCCTGTTATTGAAGTATAATAAAAAATTTAACAGATAGCTTTAAAAAGACACAATGAACTGCATGAAAAGCAACCTATAGGATTGGATAAAATATTTGAAAATCATATATATGATAAAAGGTTAATATTGAGAACATATAAAGAACTCCTATAACCTCAAGAAAAACAAATAAACCAATTTTTTAAATGAACAAAAGACTTAAATAAACATTTATCCAAAGAGGATGTTACATAAATAGCCAACAAGTATATGAAAATACATTCAGCATCACTAATGATAAGGGAAATGCAAATTAAAACCAAGTGAGATATCACCTCACACTCATTAGGATGGTTACAATTTTTAAAAATAAATTATGAGGGGCTGTCACCATGGCACAGTAGGATAATCCTCTGCCTGTGGCGCTGGCATCCCATATGGGCACTGGTTCTAGTCCCAGCTGCTCCTCTTCCAATCCAGCTCTCTGCTGTGGCCTGGGAAAGCAGTAGAAGATGGCCCAAGTGCTTGGTCCCCTGCACCCGCATGGGAGACCGTGAAGAAGCTCCTGGCTCCTGGCTTCAGATTGGTGCTACTCCGGTCTTTGTGGCCATTTAGAGAGTGAACCAATGGAAGGAATACCTTTCTTTCTGTCTCGCCCTCTCACTGTCTATAACTCTACCTCTTAAATAAATAAATAAAATCTTTTAATAAATAAATAAATAAAATGAATTACTGACTGCTGGTGCAGATGTGAACATGCCGGAATGCTTCTACACTGTTGGTTGGAATGCAAGAAGGCATAACTGCTGTAGAAAACATCATGGCTATTTCTCAAAAGATTAAAATTAAATGGCCATGTAATCCCACAATCCCACTTCTGGGTATTTATCAAAATAATTGAAAGCAGGATCTCAAAGAAAAAAATTGTGCATCCATGTCTAACATGGCATTGCTCACAACAGCCAAGATGTGTAAGCAGCACGTGTCCACAGACAGATCAGACAGACAAGCAATTTGTGGTCTGTGTGTGCAATGGGCTATTATTCAGTCTTAAAAAGGAAGGAAATACAGAGACTAAGGATGAACCTTGGGGACATTGTGCTAAGTGAATTAAGTAGTCATAACAAAACAACACTGCATACCCAACTTATATGAAGTAATAATCTGAGACACATTCAGAGACAGAAAGTAGAAGGGTGGGAGAAAGGGAAAGGGAGTTCAATGAATATGGAGTTTCAGTTTTACAAAATGGAAATGTTCTGGAGATCTGTCTCACACAATGTGGATGTCTTATCGCTAATGAATTGTGCACTTAAAAATGGTTAAGATGGCAAAACTTGTTAGGTCTATTTGCAACTATCAAATAAATTGTTTTAGGTAGTGCACATGTCATTTAATGGGGCTCCACAAAGGCTGAATCTCCTTTATATTTTTAAAGAGTTATTTATTTATTTGAAAGAGTTACACAGAGAGAGGAGAGGCACAGAGAGAGAGAGAGGTCTTCCATCCGATGGTTCACTCCCCAATTGCTGCAACGGCCGGAGCTGCGCCGATCCAAAGTCAGGAACCAGGAGCTTCTTCTGGGTCTCTCACATGGGTGCAGGGGCCCAAAGACTTGAGCCATCCTCCACTGCTTTCCCAGGCCATAGCAGAGAGCTGGATCGGAAGTGGAACAGCTGGAACTCGAACTGGTGCCCATATGGGATGCCAGTGCTTCAGGCTAAGGCGTCGACCTGCTGCGCCACAGCATGGGCCCCTGAATCTCCTTTATAATTAAGGAAAATGGAGTTTTGAGAGCTTGTGTAACTTGTCCACCTCATACAGCTAACAAGTGATGGATTTGGGATTCCAAGCCAATCTTTCTCAATGCAAAATCCACACCCTTAACCATCAAGGTACCATGCCTCATGTCTAGAATCTGTACGGCACAGAGCACATTGTGAATAAAGAGAATTTCCTTTTCTGTGAACCTTGTAGCACAGAGACCAGACCAAGGCTGGAGGTCGGCTTTGGTCCCCTTCTCCACCCAAAGCCTTGAAGTCAATAAGCTTCAGTCCCACTGAAATGGCCAGGCTTCAAATTCCAGAAGACACACACAACACACACACACATACACACACACACGATCTTCCTTTTATTAGTGACATCATGTTCTTTAGACTCGCTGCTGCTGAGGCAATGAGACAGCTCCGTCTGACAGACAGGAATCAGACAACTTAAAGATGGAAATCTACACTCAGAATCTAGCTCAACACTGTTCCCAGCAGCAGCAACAGGCACAAGGGAAGTGTAAAATGAAGTCTACTTGCCATCCCTGGAAGCAACAAATAAGAAAAAGACACATAAGATACATGAAGTCTTGACTCTTGTGTGCACAAGCTGTGGAAGCATGGAGGAAGAAGTGAACAAGCCACCCAGGCTAGGTGTGTCAGGGAAGACTCCCAGAGGAGTTAGCATGGTCACTGGATCTTGAGGATAACAGGAGTTAGCCATGTTTTAGAGAAGAGAAAAAAGAGGAGAGGAGAAAAGAGAGGAGAGAGGAGGGGAGAGGAGGGAAAAGGGGAGGAGTGGACATTCACCAGCAGAGACAGGGTGTTCTGAAGCGTATAGTGGGCCACAATTAAAGAATATCCTGGGGTCGGCACCGTGGTGCACTAGGTTAATCTTCCGCCTGCAGTAACGGCATCTCATATAAGCACCAGTTCTAGTCCCAGCTGCTCCTCTTCCAATCCAGCTCTCTGCTATGGCCTGGGAAAGCAATGGAAAATGGCCCAAGTCCTCAGGCCTGTGCACCCACATGGGAGACAGGGAAGAAGCCCCTCGCTCCTGGCTTCAGATCTGCATAGCTCCGGCCGTGGTAGCCATTTAGGGGACTGAATCAACGGAAGGAAGATCTCTCTCTCTGTGTCTCTCCCTCTTACTGTCTGTAACTCTACCTCTCAAATAAATAAATAAAATCTTAAAAAAAATTCTATCATTACACCTGATCCATCCATGAACGTTAATAGATACCACACACATGCCAGCTGTGCTAGCTACTGAGAAAGCAAAGCTTGGTACAACCTGCCATCACTCCCTGTGGGGACAGACCAGTGTGGGAGATGGGGCAAAAGCGCTTCTGATGGACAGAGGTGAGGAGAAGGGATTAGCTCTACATGGCAGATAAAAGAAGATGGATTTTGAGTTCCATTTTTGGAGACGGAATATATAAGATTCTGAGACTGGTTATTTCTCAGGGACGCAGGAAAGGCAGAAATCTGGGAGATGGTCAGTCTCCAGCCTCGCAGACTACTGACAGGATGAGAGACGATAAGAAAGTTGGGAAGTGAAACATTAATTGAGCCTCGGAATGCGCTTTTTCAAAGTCTTGTCTACAAGCCTTCAGAAGCTCCATAAGGGCAAGAAGCAGAAATGGTGCCCCTCCTGGAGGACCCAACACTGCTCTGGGTACACACAGGGAATTAAGGTGCCTTTGGCAAGTTGACTCATCTCATACACTCTGTGCTCAGCCCAATCTTACTTAGCAGCTGCCCTGCGGAACACCCACAGTGGGGAAAGCCAGGTTAGCACCCCTGCCTTCATCCATACCAGACCTGAGCCATTCCTCCATCCTGGTGGTACCAGAAGCTTCTCGGGGATCCAGGAATAACGCAAAACCATTTGTCTTTTCAAAAACTGAAATGCTCCCAAGAGCAAACATGCAGAATGCTTGTGCAGCTATCATCTCGGCAAACATCTGCCACCTTTGTGTGGCAAACGCAGTCTCTTCAGAACGCTGCCTTTGATTTCAGGGAGACAAATCAGACCGCACGTTTTGTTTTGAATGTGTCTCATCACAGGAGGAAATTTCAGCAGCTTGGAATTCTGAATGTATGAAAAATGATTCTTTTAAACAAAGAGTTCACGATAAAGCAGCAACAAGGTTCGTGAAAAAGAAGAAACCCGTTCCCGATTCCTGCCCCCTTCCCTTCGTGTGTCTCATCTTTTTTGGGATACTCCAAGGTCCGCCTCTGGAACCAAGTCTCCCCTGCCTTGCACATAGCAGCTCTCCTGGCCTCAGGGGGTCAGATCAGAGAGGCCAGTGGCCTGGGTCACCTCTCTGTATAAAGCGAGCTGCAGAATGAGCCATGGGTTCTGAGACCTCTTAGTTCAGCCGATGCTGGGTGTGTTTATGGACCATCAGAATGGAGGGTGTATGGAGCGGGGTTCAGGGATGTAGTCCTGCCCTTTCTGGTCCAGTAATTAACAAGGAGCTGCTCTAGCTTCCCCGGAAGCAGGCGGTGTGAAGGAACAGGGTCAGCCATGAGCATTGGGCTGACCTTTGTCCAGCTCCTTTCTTCTCTGTCTTCAGCTGATGATCCTAGGTGGGGGCTTGGAACCTCTGCTCTCAGACTTACCATAGAAAACAGGGGCAACAGCTAAGCCTTCCTCACTGTCAGAAGCCAGAGGGTGAATGCCGGCACAGCTGACGTGCAGACACCAAAGTGAAGTGGTGATGTGCAGTGCCCGGCCGTCCCAGCTTGCCCGAGACTGAAGGGCTTCTGCGACTGAGGGGTTTCCAAGAGAATCCCAAGAGCCGGTCACCTGCACAACCCCATATGACAAGAACTGAAGCCACCAAAGAGCAAAAACGCACTTTCTGGGAAAATGTACACTGGGGATTAACCAAGTGAGCCACAGCACCAGCCCCAAAAGTTACATCTTAAAAGGGCAAAGATACAGGAGGGGTGGAGAACTGAGTAATTTTTACAATGTAAATATCTCTTGGCCTGTGACCTACTTTGTAAAGCATAGAAACAAAGTACTTCAGCAGCTCTGACAACCTACTTCTATTATCACCATCCTTCCAGTCTCCCAAGCCAGAAAGCTTGGAATTCTCCCAACTTGTCTTTGCCTCTTTGCTGCTCCCTCCACATCCAGCAGCCACCAGCTTCTTCCACCTTGTCTAACTGTCCATCACATTCTTCCCTTTCTCTCCATCCTCAGGTCCAGGCCTGAATCCAGAGCCCAAGCATCACTCCCGGGATCCTGGTGGGAGCCCCCCCATCAGGCGCCCTGTCTCCAGCCCCACCTCCCTAGTCCATTCACCTAGCAGCAGGGTTAACTTTCCAAGGGATACATGTAAGCGATGTCATTCTATTGCTCTGAAGCCTTCATTAGCTCTTAGATGCTGCCAAATTTTACCTAGCAGAGACTTTTTCTTTTTTTTCTAGCAGACTTCCTACTCTCATATCCTAACATTGCCCACCCCCCACGCCCCCCGCAATTACTACTCCAAGAGGTAAACTATGTTCTACACACAATGAATTACTTGGCTTTCCTAAACAAATCATGCTTTTCTATGCCTTCAAAAGTACAGTTGAACCTTTCAGGAATGTCTCCTAAAGCCCAGATTTCTGTGACCAGCTAGGCCTAGATTACCAACTTACCTTTGTGCCCAGAGTGGGCTCCATTTGTACACATTTCTATCTCTGCAACTGGATCTCCCCAAAGATAACTTAAATCACCCATAATGGTTTTTTAAAAACCTACAACAATGGGGCCTGCGCTGTGGCACAGCAGATTAAAGCCCCAGCCTGCAGCTCCAGCATCCTATGTATGCTCCAGTTCGAGTTGCAGCTACTCCACTTCTGATCCAGCTCCCTGCTGATGTGCCTGGGAGGGCAGTGGAGGATGGTCCAAGTCCCTGAGCCCCTGCACCCAAGTGGGAGATATGAAGGAAGCTCCTAGCTCCTGGCTTCGGATTGGCTCAGCTCTGTTGCAGCCATTTAGGGAGTGAGCCAGTGGATGGAAGACATCTCTCTCTCTGTCTCTCTCTCTCCCTCCCTCCCTCCCTCCCTCTCCCTCTCTCTGAAATTCTTTCAAATGGATAAGATAAATCTTAAATGAAAAAAAATTAAAACAATGATGCTAAAAGGCAAGAAAAGTCAAAGCTTACAGATTGCTTAATGGAGATAGATATACTGGTCACTCCTCTTAGTTTTGGAAAATAGCTTAGTGCTAGTTAGGGTGATCAATGGATGAAAGAAATAATGATAGAGTCCTTCATGGTAGGAGACACTTGTCATTCACCTAAGCTCACAGAAAATTAGTACTGAGGGCCAATGAACACTATTATCATCTTGGTTCAGAGCTCAGCACCTCTCCCATGGGCAACTGCAATATCTTCCTCACTGGGCTCCTTACTTCTACTCTTCTCCTTCAAAAAACCCATACTCTGCACCACAGCTAGAGTGATCTTTTTAGGTAACAAATCAAGGTCAGTCACTACAATGCCTTAGAAACTCAAGTACCTTCCCAAAGTGCATAGAACAAAGTCACCCATAGCCCACAAAGCCCTACTTGAACTCATCTGCTAACACTCTTCCCGTTGCTTTCTGAGCCAGCACTCTGGCCTTCTCTCTGTTCTTAAACCATCCCTAAACATGCACCCTTGGGACTCACATGTGGCTGATTCCACAGCTGCCCCAATTATCATCCAGCCCTTCTCATGACTGGCTGGCTCATCCATTAGGCCCCATCAAATGTCACCTCTTAAGGAGGCCTTGCTTAATATCATTGAAAGTCACCTTGTTTGCAAGTTGGTTTCCTTGACTATCACCTATACCTCCAACTGGAGTACAAGCTAAAAGCTGAGACTCCATCTGTCTTAGTCTTTGTGTATCTTCAACATCCAAAACAGCATGTTCAATAAAAGTTGGCTGAATGATTGAAAAGCAGATGAATGACACCACTGAAAGCTCTCAGAGAAAGAGATGTCATGTTGATTTAACCTTTTTTTTTTTTTTTTTTTTTTTTTTTTTTTGACAGGCAGAGTTAGACAGTGAGAGAGAGAGAAAGGTATTCCTTCCATTGGCTCACCCCCTAAATGGCCGCTATAGCCGGCACACTGCGCTGATCCGAAGCCAGGAGCCAGGTGCTTCCCCTGGTCTCCCATGCGGGTGCAGGGCCCAAGGACCTGGGCCATCCTCCACTGCACTCCCGGGCCACAGCAGAGAGCTGGACTGGAAGAGGAGCAACCGGGACAGAACCGGCGCCCCAACCGGGACTAGAACCTGGGGTACTGGTGCCGCAGGCAGAGGATTAGCCTAGTGAGCTGCGGTGCTGGCCGATTTGATCATTTTTTTTTTAAAAGTTAGATGATACCCTCTGACTCAATAGAACCCTTCCTCTTCCCACTATGTGGTTGAGACAAACCTCTCCCAGTACCAGGCTCAGGGACCTCTTTCTAAAAGGATACAGCGACTCAGGATTCATGTAAAGCCCTTTCAAATTGCTGTCTCATTCTTTTGTTTTTTAAATATTTAAGTATGGATGTATGTATTTGAAAGGTAGACTGGGACACAGAGAGAGAATATCTTCCATCTGCTGATTCACTCCCCAAATGGTGGCAACAGTCAAACTGGGCTGAGCTGAAGCCAGGATCTATAACTCTACCCTGGTCTCCCACATGAATGGCAGGGACTCAAATACTTGAGCCATTATCTGCTGTTTTCTGGGTGTATTAGAAGGGAGCTGAGTGGAAAGTGAAGTAGCTAGGACTAGAACCAACACTCCAATAAGGGATATGCATGTCCCAAGGAGTGGCTTAACCCATTGCACCACATTGCCCACCCTCTGATGTCTCATTCCATATCCTTATCAGTAGTGGTAAATATAAACAGCTTTACTTCTTTTTGGAAGGAACTCATATTTCTCTCAAAAAACCTTATTATGAAAGAAAAGGAACTACAGTCCCTTCACCATAATTTGGTCAAACTTGACAACATCAGATAAAATAAAATTGGCTTAATTGAGTTCCAGAATTGTTCTCTAGAGATCTCAGAGTTGGAGGGGCATACACATAAATCTAACTGCATACTAGCATCCATACTCAGATGTCCCACAGGCCCTGAAGCTCATTGAGCCCAAGGCTGGGTTTATCATCTGTCTTATTCTGCTGGTTCAACCCCCCCTTCATCTGTATCCTTGGTGTCTCTAGCCACCATCCTTCCCATTACCAAACCAGAATTCGGAAGTTTCCATTGGCAACGCTTTTTGACTCATATCTTCCTCTTGATGCTGCCCCTTGAGACCATGTTTTGGCTCCTACCTCCACTACCCTCATTGATTCCAAATAATCTTTAATTCTCCCTGGACACTCAGAAATCCGTAATTCTCTCTGGTAGCCAGCATGATCTTTTCAAAAAATGAACTAGGGGAAAGAGTTGTGGTGCAGCAGGTTAAGTCACCACTTGTGACACCCACATCCCATATTGAAGGGCTGCTTCTGGACTGGCTCCCTGCTAATGCATCCTGGGAGGCAGTAGATGATGGTTCAATTGCTTGGGCCTCCATCACCCCCATGGGAGACTTGGGTGAAATTCCCAGTTCCTTGGCTTTGGCTTGTCCCAGTCCTGACTGAATGCCCTGCACATTCAGGGAATGAACCAGTAGATGGAAGATTTCTCTTCTCCTTCCTCTCTTTCTGTTTCTATGACTATCATGTAGACGGAATCAGTAAATAAATATTTTAAAACTAAGTATTATGCCACGGATTCCTGAGCCCCTGCAATGCCCTTCACTTTTCTTAAAACAGAAGCCAAGTCCTCACCTAGGCATCCAAAGCCCCGTACAGTCTGCTACTGCAAGTCTGCTCATCTTGTCTCATACCCTATGTGCTCTAATGTCCATGTGCTCATCCAAATGGCTTTATTTGAGTTTCTACTCTCTACAGAGACTTGGCACGTGCTCTCCCACTACCAACCACCAGTTACCTCATACCCATTCTTCAGCTCCCTGCTCAGTTTTACTTCCTCAGAAAAGTCTTCTCTAACCTGTAGTGTGGGTCAAGTCCTCAAAGAATGAGGTATTTTTTTCCCCTCTCGAGAACCAATATCTATTTATAGTCATGGATTCACTGATGTTGCTATAGGACTTTGTCCCACAAAACTGTAAATTCTAAAGGTCAGGGACTTGTTTTCCATTGTACTGCCTTTTATGTCAGTACTTAGCACAGTAGCTGGCACAGAACAGGTGTTCCAAACCTTGAATGGGTGAATCTATCAATCAATAAGGAATAGCTATTCTATGGAGTTAAGTTCACCCTTCAGCAGCTGCCCAAAGACCTACACTCAGTATTCTTCACAAGACATGGGAGAACTGAATGAGGTAGGAACCAAAATTAGAAGAAATAAAATGAGTCATTGAAAAGTTTAAAACCCTATAGTGAAATCAGCCATTGTTTTCCAGTAACTTGCAGGGACCCCTTGTAATTTACAAATTTCCACATCAAGGATGTGTGTAACTGACTCCAATCACTTCTGGAAGGATGGCACATTCATTTGCCTTCTCTCTTTGGGAATCTTGGATTGTGTCCTGGATTCCTTCAAAATTGGTGGAGAGGGACAGACAGAAAGAAAAGTGAAAATAGGCTGGGTTTGACATGGATGATATTCCTCAGGCAAGAAACCTGGTAAGATTTAAAGGATATCCCTAACCACTGACTTTACCTAAGAAAGCACACACGTGTGTGTGCACACATACACGCACACATTGTCCCTATGAAAAATGAACAAAACCATTCAAAACAGTGGCTTAAATGATCTTTTACTACCTATCAGTCATCCAGTGCAAAACACTGCTGGGTGCTAGGAACACAGCAAAGAACAATCCTGTGGGCCCAGGGCCTCTGTTCATGGACCTACAGGGTGTGGGGGCTGTGAACAGGCACTTAGAACAGGCGCTCAGACCCATTTCAATCAAAGCTGAGAGGGGAAGTGGAGGGGCCTGGGGCAGCACAAAGAAGGGGCACTTGACCTGGCCTTGGAGGTCAGTGGAGACTTGCTGGAGGAACTGAGAGCAGAGCTGTATCACAATAACCCCCTGGGCTTCCTCATCTATGGCATGGAGACAATGAGTCTTACCTCCCAGTGTTGTTGAGCATAGTGTGTTAAATTTAAAACAGTAATAGTGTTTGCTAGTTTAATAAGTCCTTGTTTTGTGCCAGGGGCTGGACTAAGCACATTTTGCACATTTGTTCATTAAATCTTCATCACAACTCTAAAAAGTTGGTATAAATATTCCAGTTTATCCATGAGTAATCTGAGATTTAGGAATGTTAGATCACAAACCGAAGTTTCTGGTGACCCCAGTCTGCCAAACACCATGCTTTGAGGCAGGGCTCTCCACCACCTCCTTAACGTAACCGTGAAAAACTTTCAACTCAAAACAATCAATGAATTGAAGTTCCCTTTCTCTGGTTGTCCCTACCTCCCTTTTCCCTCCACAGAGGAGAAAACAACAAACTGTTCCCAGAGTTGTGTGACTTACGCTGTTTCTCTGGATTTCATGAAGCCATTCCATCTATACCAATATAGTCTTTGAAAGAGTCTAAAAAGGGGACAGCAGAATATTAAGGATTATTTCTGCTTCAAGAACAATAAACCAAATTCCTGAGCCCATTCATGGAAGGTCCTGGGGAAGAAGGCTCCAGGCTCTGCTCTCCCTGGAGCTAGCAGTCACTGGGTTTAAAGCTTTATTGCCAAAGCATTCCAAAGATACTATTCAACAGTTAGTCAAGCCCCCAGGCCCCCAAGGTTCTTGGAGCCTAACCTCCCTTCAGTCCCCTGTGGCTTGTATTCCATGAGATGAGGCACCAGCTGCAGCTCTCCTGGCTCCTCTTGAGAACTTGGCACCACCCCATCCACTGAGGCATCACCCTTTTGGCCGAGCTCTGCCTTCCCCTCTTTGACCCGTACCCAACCTTTTCACTGCATTCCAAAGTTTGACCTCATAGAAGATGTATTTATTCACCCATTTGATTTATTCATTTACTCCTTATTGGGAGCCTACTGTGTGCCAGCCCTGTGTCCATGCTTTTGTCAACTCCCCATTGTGTTGATAATCTCAGCGTGTTGCAGATAAGATCAGAGGAGGAGACCTGACTTCCAGCCAGTTGCTGCATTACGCACTTGACTGTAAACATGTGCCTCCAGCTGTCAGCTCCCGCCTCCCTGCATTCGATTCCAAAGCTGCAAAGGTCAGAGTCAGAGAAGTGTGATGATAGAGTCACTGAGATGGTCTCCCTGCCTTCCGCAGCTTAGCTCAGCTAAGAATAATCAAGGTCTGCCCCTAAGTCAATCCACAGATCCCAGGAGACCCTGTGTCTAGCAGGTAGGAACGAAGCTTGCTTGCTCTCTTACAGCGGTGGCAAGACTTGGTGGTTCCTGAGCCTTAGGGAGCCCTGGACTCTGATATCTCTTGAGAAGCAGTCTTCTGTCCATACGCCTTTCCCTGACCTACACTGCACACTGATCTTTCAGTGTCCAGCAAAGGATCAAGTGCAAAAGCTTGGGGTCAGCCAAACTTGGAACCGAAGCTTAGCTCTGTCATTTCCAGCTTGGTGAACTTGGACGAATTGCTTCACACATCTATTTCCAATTTCCTCATCTATAAAACTGATGTAATAATAATAATTGTTTCATAGGATTGTTTCGATAATTAATGAGATATCACACAAAGAGAGTTTGATCTGAAATTACTGGCATTTCAGTGCCTGTGATATTTTTTTGTTGTGTCCTGTGCATTGCAGACATTCAGCAGGATCTCTGGCCTGCACGGTCTGGAGCCCAGTAACACACTTCCTCTGAGTTGTGATAACTAAGTATCTCTAGACATTTCCAAATGTCTCTTGATATCATTCCCACCTGAGGTCTCTGGTTTAGCCCAACTCCAGGAAAACACTAAATGTTCAGTTAATAATTTTGATGAGATATTTTTAGTTTGCATTATACTCAGAGGTTTCATGGTTCTACTAAAGAGTTCAACAAATAAAAAGTTTTTTTTAAAAAAAAAGACCCTAGTTCAGAAAACAGACAACAATCACATGAAAAGTTGTTCATATTCAGTCCATACTAACCACTATAATTATTGGTCACTTGGATCTTACCAGCTGCATCCTCTAAGGTTTATTCCTGATTCCAATATCCTGTGTAGTAAGAAGAAAACTAATTCAAGATAGCAGACATATAATATAGTCAATAGCCTAACAATGCCTGGTAATGTATCTGCTATGCCATACTTAACAGGTAAGATCTGTCCCCCTGGAAATATCATAAGGGGAGGAATTGGAGGGACACAGTAGAATCAGGAAGAGGAAATTTGGACCTCATAAATAGAAAGAAAATTGGTAGTAAGAGGACCTGAGTATACTAGGAAGAAGATAATATTCAAACTATGTAATAATACATAAAAAAATCAAAATGGCAACATATTATAGGTACTACCAACATGAGACTCAGAGTTCCTGGACTGTAGACATATTCTGAAGATCAATTATGTTTATTAATGTAAAATGCCTACCCCAGGGCTGGCGCACTGTAGGCCCTCAATAAAGCTCATCTCAAACCATCATTTGACTTATTTTTTGTCAGGGAAAATACTGAGTCAGACTGAGTTGGTTCCAGAATGTCAAAATTGGAATAAATCATAAAGACAACCTAATCCAGGTCCTCAATTTACAGCAAAAGACATGTATATGGAAGATGATTATACAAAGTTACATGATGTTTCCACAGCAAAAACTAGAAACAAAACTTGGTTTTTTAGACTCTCCAAATGACTGAAATGTTCACAGACATACAAACCTGAACTGAATCCGTCTTGAGCCCAGCACACTTAGATGACCTAGAAGTCAGATTCAGAAGTTTCTAACATCATACACAGGTGCATCTAAGTTAAAGTGGCCTTGCTTTCTGGTGTTGAAATACTCCAAACTGGGGCTGGTGCTGTGGGTAGTGAGTTAAGCCTCCACCTGTGGTGCTGGCATCCTATATGGGCGTTGGTTCAAGACCCTGCTGGTCCATTTCTAATCCAGCTCCCTGCTAATAGCCCGGGAAAGCAGCAGAGGATGGCCCAAGTGCTTGGTCCCTGCACCTGCGTGGGAGACCAGAAGAAGCTTCTGGCTCCTAGCTTCGGATCCTCTCAGTTCTGAGCATTGTAGCCATTTGGGGAAGTGAACAAGTGGGTGAAAGACCTCTCTGTCTCTCCCTCTGTCTGTGACTCTGCCTCTCAAATAAACAATCTTTAAAAAAAAATTCCTAATTGTCATCCCACTCCCCCTTGACCCTGCTCCTCGTGCTCCTGAATTCACTTCCTTTTTTTTTTATGCCTCTATCTCCTCCCTCACTTCCTGCCCACAGAGCCAGGCATGCTTTATCCGGACCCTCAGATCCTTAAGGATAACTGACTCCTCACCAATTGGTTTAGAATCTCTTTTCTGACAACTAATCTGTACTGTGCTAAGATATGAACAACCTATCTGTATAATACTGGCAAATACTATTATCTCCACCTTACAGATACTGAAACTGAGGCTCAACCAGTTTTCTGTATGGGAAAGGAGAGCTGTGCTGTTAACGAGACAGAATTAAAAGAAACTGATCAAAACACTAGTACAGGGTTGTCCTAGAGTAATAGGTAGACATGGTGAATATCTGGGGATAGTGGACTAGTTTAGTGTGAAGACCAGAAAAGGTGGTGACTAGCAATGGCTTTCTGGGAAGAGAGGCAATCTTACAGAATTGTGTTTTTTCCTTCACATGTTTTAAATATGGAGTCATTGAATAGATGGGAATGGTGTAGTAATGGTGCTGGACTTCCTGGTCAGTGGGGGATTCATAACCAAGCAATCTCTATCTCTATCTCCCTCCCTCCATCTCCGTCTCTCTCTCCAGCTGCTGCTACTCCTGCCTGTAGCCCACCAGGGGCCTTATCTCTCTCAGAGCCCAGGCTCATACTATGGCCAAGGTCTCACTTGTTCTCACCTGTTCCCTAAATCACAGGTGGGGTAGGAATTATGGGCTCCACCTACCTTTATGCCTGACCTCCAGTCCTGACCCATTTCTGACTAACCCATCTGTGGAGTCATTCAAGACTATGACCCACTTCCCACAGGGCTCCTCCCCAGACATGCTTCCCTGGGGACCTTCTTGTGCCCTGGTGTTCCTGCAGCCTGCAGGCACCAGCACCACCCATTCTGGACAGCTCCACCCTGCCCAGCCCTCACCTGGGTGTTGGCCTGGACTCCACCCTCTCCTTTCCCTTCTCAGCCCAAGTCTTCTGGCTCTGTCTGCCCTGGCCCAGAAATGTGTCCCTTGCTCCTTTGTAACAACTGTTCGCTCTGATCTGATTTCTCCCTCTCTGATAATACTGACCTCTCAAAAATGCCAGTTTGAATCAGGTTTCTGCTTAAATGGGTGCTATAGGTCCCCATTTTCCCTAGTATAAAGCCCAAGCTCCATAAAGTTGGGTGTCTCATTGTGCAGCTGAACCTATCAGCCTAGAGTTTCTTCTGCAAAGTGAATCTAGGGAAGATAAGGTCTCTGAAAGCTAAATGCTAATGTTCCTTAACATTTTGCCCTACACTAAATAATTAGAATCTTACATCTAAAAGGGATCTTAATCAACTTTTCCCCTACAAAACCAGCTCTTTTCCTGACAGTTACCACTGATGGGGAAAATAACAAATAACCCGATTAACTCTTTTGAAATATCCACACATTGATGCAATTGTGGTTTTTTTAATTTTTTTAAAGATTTATTTATTTATTTGCAAGTCAGAATTACAGAGAGAGAGAGAGAAGGAGAGGCAGAGAGAGAGGTCTTCCATCTGCTAATTCACTGCAACAATCCGAAGACAGGAGCTTCTTCCAGGTCTCCCTCGTGGGTGCAGGAGCCCAAGGACTTGGACCATCTTCTACTGCTTTCCCAGGCCATAGCAGAGAGCTGGATAGGAAGTGGAACAGCTGGGACTTGAACCGGTGCCCATATGGGATGCCAGCACTGATAGCGATGGCTTTACCCACTACACCACAGTGCCGGCCCTGCAATTGTGGTTTACAATCAAACTGCAGGCTTTTGGTTCTTTCCCAAATAAGTATTATTCATTGTACAAAATACATGTAGTTTCTCAACTGAACCACTCCAGTGATACTCCAGTTAGCTCTTTCTAATCAAAAGTTTGCTCCATTTGCTTGAGAGTGCAGACTGTAGAACTGAACTGTGGAAGTTAAAATGCCACATCTGCCACTTACAAGCTGTGGGACCTTAATCGAATTACTTAAATTATCTGAACCCCAGTGTACTCATCTATAAGGATGATATCAACTTCTTATCGTTAGGAAGAAGACTAACTAAGATTCAATATATATAAACTACAAGACAGTGCCTGGCATACATAAGCACTCAATAAATACCCTTCTAATAATTAATTCCCTTATCTATGATGTCATTGATGGTTTTCAAACATTCCTTAGGGTTGAGCATTTGGCACAGCAATTAGGACACTGCTCGGGACACCCACATCTGATATCAGAGTGCCAGAGTTTGAGTCCCAGCTCCCCTTCCCATTCCGGCTTCCTGCTAGTGCTCGTCCTGAGAGGCAGCAGGTGATGACCAACTGCTGGATCCTTGCCACCCACTTCTAATACACCACATTCTGAGTGTAGAACAAGTCAAAGGGTCTAGGACCTGGATTCAGTTCCAGGTGCTGGTTTCAGCCTTGCCCAGCCCCAGCTATTGCACGTCTTTGGAGAATGAACTGGTAGACTGATGGTCTCTTTCCACCTTTCTGTCTCCCCATCTCTGCCTTTCCAATAAACAAACAAATCAAATGATGAAAGTACAGCTAGCTATTTAAAACCCATTTTTCTTAGCTCTCATTTAACATGAATAAAAGCAGCATAATTCTGATCTAATCAAAGGTGGGCGCTGCATTGTGTCTGTCTTTCCCTTCCTCACACTCCCCCTTCTTGGTGAACCCTGGACACTCCATTGGAACCTCAGGACTCTACCATGTTCAATGACATGGAGCTTATGGCTTAAAACATACAAAAGTGTTATCATATAGGTCCGTAACCAGGGGCTCAACAGATCTCCCTAGGTGATCCTAGGTGTCAGCATGGCTGTGTTCATTCTAGAGCCTTTAGTAGACAATATGGTTCCCTGCTTCACCCAGCTCTCAGAGCCCAGCCACATTCCTTGCCCCATGGCCCTTTTCTCCACCTCTAGCCCCCCATGGACCTGTCTCCATCATTGAATCTCCTTCTCTGATTCTCTCCCAGCCTCCCTCTTCTACCCACAAAAGTCATGTAATTACACTGGCCCCACCCAGATAACCAAAAATTAGCTTCCTATTTTAAGGGCAGGTGGTTGGCAACTTTAATTCCATCTTCAACTTTAATTCCCCCCTTATCATGTAACCTAATGTCCACAATTTCAGGGCATTAGAACATGGACAGCTGTGGAGTAGCTTGCCACATAACTCACTAGAGACCACTCTGCATTTGGGCATGTAGCCATCCTATCCACCTCACTCCAATACCTTAAAGCCAAGTTTCCCATCTTGTTTTTAATTTTGACATAGGAAATATTTGACAAGTGCCTGCCACAATCAGGATATACTGTCTGTGGCATTACCCAAACTCACAAGATATGGCTGCATTTCAGGGTTATTTGTTGCAAGCAACAGAAAATTACTCTGGCTAATTTATGCCTAGAAGGCATTTGTTTAAAGCTTAATTTGAAGCTCACAAGGCCCCCGGGGGAAGAGGAACTTATCAGAAATCATACAACCAAGGACAAGTCCCAAAATCTTACAGCAGAACTGATCTGAATGGAAGTTGTTATTACCACCCTCCCGTCCAATTGTCAAGGATGCCAGATTCTATTCTGAGTGTTGTTACCACCCCTGGAAACTCAATCAACAGAGTTGATCCTCTACCCACCATTCTGTTCCTTGGCATTTCTGAAACCCAACTTCATGTCATAGGTGGCTGCCTCTGATTGGCCAAACCACAGACACCTGCCAATGCCCTTACTCCAAGGAAGGCTGGGAAGTCACACGTGTGGCATTTTCAGTTTTATGGTGAAAGAGAGGCTCTGCATCTCACCTAGATCCATAAGCTGAAAATTCCCTCAAATTAGTTCAAATTATGAGGAAATAAAAAAATAATAACAAACATCCTCAACACTAATCTGGGAAGATTATGTTTTAAAAGAGAAATAAGAATATTTTGGAATTATTCATTCTTAGTGAACATACTATGGCTCAAAACTAATTTCTTCCCTCCTAAGTGCACATAATGCCAATACCATTCAAAGGATCATTTCTAGCTAACTGACAAAAACTGGCCTTCAGGCCGGCGCTGTGGCGCAGTGAGTAAAAGCCGCCACCTGTAGTGCCAGCATCCTGTATTGGGAGCCAGTTTGTGTCCCAGCTACTTTATTTCCCATCCAGCTCTCTGCTTTGGCCTGGGAAAGCAGTAGAAGATGGCCCTAAGTCCTTGGGCTCCTGCACCTGCATGGAAGACCTGGAAGAAGATTCTGGCTCCTGGCTTCGGATCGGCACAGCTTGGGCCATTGCGGCCAATTGCAGAGTGAACCAGCAAATGGAAGTCCTCCCTCTCTCTCTCCCTCCTTCCCTCCCTCCCTCCCTCCCTCCCTCTCTCTCTCTCTCTCTCTCTCTCTCTCTCTGCCTCTCCTTCTCTCTGTGTAACTTGGACTTTCAAATAAATGAACAAATAAATCTTAAAAAAAAAAAAAAAAAAGAAAAGAAAACTGGCCTTGAGCCCACGACTTCTAGAACCCAGGTTTGAAAATCAAGATAAGATGTGCCCATCCCCAGTTCTTTGGTGTCCCACCCCTGTCAGTTTCTCAAATAAGACTGTAGGATCCCACAAACACTTGTGCAAGTCCTTTCAAGACCATGGACTATAATTCATGTGAGATTGGGACTTGAATTCATTAAGAGCAATGAGGTGTGCCTCCTGCTCTCTCCTATCTCCTATCTGAAGTTGCAATCTTTCCAGAATAAAGTCCTTTCACCTTGATGAATTGAGCAATTTGGCACTCTCTCCAGTAACTGTCAACACTGTACCCTTGTCCTAATGCCGTGGAATTCCCATCTTTCCCCATCATCTATCACCAAGCAGCACAATAAAAATCCCCATTTGTATTTTTGGTGGTTTTTTCCAAAAACCTTCCCTCCTCTTGAGTTTATCCTTTCTGACACAGATCTCACATGGGTCATTTTTCCAGATTTCTGTATGCTCTTTCTTAATATTTCTGCTTTAAAATCCATGCCCATCAGATATGATGCAAAAGAGCCACACTGCTTTCTAGTTCACCAATATCAAGATTATATAATGAAAGGAACATGCATTTTGGGATCAAGTTCACAGAGACATTTCTCAGTATCTGCATGAGATTTGCCTCTAAAATTGGGGTAATGGTATCTAGTTACTGTCGTAGAATGGTAAATCCAAGTAGGCAGGTCCTTGTAGGCAGGTCCTTGTAGGCATACTTTTATTGGATCCCTTGGGCAGTTTCCCTTCAGTGAATATAGAATATTGCCTGTTTCTCTCTGAACTCGAGATCTCACATACTTTAAAACAGATGAGCACATACCCACCAAATTTAGATTTAGTTCTTTGTGGTGGCCCAACATAAAATGTAGATTATGGAACAAATATAATATTCTCTTTGAAAATCCAGGGGCCTTTTCAATATATATATAAGTTGCCTTCCGGAGTAGAGATACCCCTAGGGTGTGTGGAGCCATAATTAAATTGTGTTGATGTGGCTTTATCAAGTAATCAATTTAATTTTAAAACATAATACAAAATTCATTGGCCCACATGAGGTAGAGACTTACCAATGAAGATTTAGGATAATGGATGGAGAAGAGGTTAATAGCATACTTGTTTATTTTCCAATCGATGCACATGAACCTTCTTCATAATGTCCAGGCGCTGCCTCTTCTTACTTATGTCCAGGAGCTTTTCAGTGTTGGTTACCCTATGTGTCAAGTTCAGTGTGTCATGAGGTATCCTGACATCTGATTAAACACTACTTTGTGGTATGTCTGTCAGAGTGTTTCTAGATAGTTTAACATTTGAATAGGTGGATTCAGGAAACCAGATGGCCATCCTCAACATTAGTGGGCATTGTCCAGTCCCTTTGAGGGTATGAATTAAAAAAAAAAAAAAAACGTAAAGGCAAGAGGAACTCAGCCCTTTTTCTTTCTGCCTGCCTGGTTGACATGGGACATGGGTCTTCTCCTGTCCTTGGACTGGGATTTATACCATCAGCTCCCTGGTTCTCAGGCCTTTGGACTCAGACTGGAATTATATACCTGGTTTTCTTGGTCTCCATCTTGCAGACAGCAGATCAAGGTACCTCTTAGCTTCCATAATCATGTGAACCAATTCCTCATAACATGGAGATACTTTATAAAGTTCATGGAAAATGGAATTAAAAGATAGGTTTATTGGGGCCAGCAATATGGCACAATGCGTTAAGCTACTACCTGCAATGCTAGCATCCCCTTTGAGCATGGTTTCAAGTCCTGGCTGCTCCACTTATGATCCAGCTCCCTGTTAATGCACCTGGGAAAGCAGCAGATTATCACCCAAGTACTTAGGCCCCTGGTACCCATGTAGGAGACCAGGCTGGAGTTCTAGGCTCCTACCTTCAATCTGACTCAGCCCTAGCAGTTGTTGCCATTTGGGGAGTGAAACAGCAGATGGGAGATCTCTTTCTCTCTTTGTATCTCCCTCTCTTTCTGTAAATCTTCCTTTCAAATAAATAAAATAAATCTTAAAAACATTGTTTAAAATTTTTTAAGAAGATAAGTTTTAGTGAAAAAAAAACTTGAAATTCATGCATATTTTCTCATAATACATTTTTATGAACTTTCTGAAAATCCCTATGTATATACATTTGGATATGTTTACACACACCCAGAGAGAGAGAGAGGGAGAGGGAAAGAGAGAGGGAGGGAGAGAGAGAGAGAATGCATAATAGTTATATTTCTCTGGAGAAACCTAACCAATGCACTTTGTGTATTTTATTTTCAAATACACTGTTTCTGGCTAGTTCTATATCTCCCATGAGATATAAACGCAGTAACTGTTTGCTGACAATGCCACAGCATTTCAGACCCTGCTTGTTTGGAAAGAACATAGACCTCTGTGCCTATGCGGCTTCCTATAGCATTTGTAGTGCTAGTTGCCTCATTACTCATGAAGCCGCATCCTCTGTCATGTCACCTATGAAACCAGCTCCCAGTGACTCAAAGGTTGTTAACTTGCTCACTGATGAAGACTGCGAATGCACGTCTTACTCAGGATATGCAGGGAAATGTGAATAATCGATTTTTCGTCTCTGCCAAACTTGCCACCCAGAAGTATATAACCTACATGTAGAAAATTCTTTCAACCAATCGTGCCTAGAACTTTTCATCTGTTATCACTGCATTTCTAGAAAGCGATCTTTTCACTGTTAACCACATTACTGTGTTCCATTCATAGGTATTGGTAGAAAGGATAGGTGAGGGGCCTATGGTAAAAGAAGGGTGGCCCCATTTATGAATGCCTGCCCCTCTTCCACCTAGCTGAAGACCAACACCAGAGAGCACATCACACAGCCATCTGTGTGCATCAGTGCAAAAGGCCCGTTGGCCATCTCAAAAGCATGCAGAACAGAAAATTATGGCCACCTCGAGAGGACATTGGAGGACACCCTGACATGTGGTGAGGAGTCTGTTTGGGAGGTAAAGTGACCACCCTGGGTGTCAGCAGTGAGAGCTGCATAAAGGCAAAGCAACAGTGGTAAAGATGGAGCTTGGTAAGTCACCAGGGGTCATAGGTCAACAGACCCAAGGAGAAAAATGCTGGGAGGATGGGAAAACTAAGCAGCAGGAACAATACACAGAAAGGCATGGAGCAAGCACCATATGGTCTCTGTGACTGAAATCACATATGTTTGTGGAAGGGTAGGACAGGAGGCCGAGCACAAGAGCAAAGCCAGAGCTTATTGACTTTGCGAGGCAAGGTAGAGACTCCAAACTATAAGCCATGAAGACTTCATATACTACCTCAAGTGGAAGGATGACATGAGTGGATTAGGATTTTAGGAAAACCATTGTAGCAGCACCAGGACAATCAAACTAGCAGAGGGAAGACTGGTAATCGAGAAACCAAATAGAAGATTATTTAAATTATCCAGCAGGATATGAAAAAAGATGGAAATAATTCAGATAAGGAGTTGTTGGACTGGGGAAAACAGGGTAGATTATAGACATGTTTCCGAGACAAACAGGGTGTTGTGATTAATGGACATAAGAGTGAGGGTCAGGGAGGAGACCAGGATGATTCCCAGGTTCTACCCATGGTGACTGAATGAGTAATGATGTCATTCCTGAAACAGGGAACAGAGGAGGAGGAGCAAGTTTGGCAGGAAAGAGTATCAATTCAGGCTGGGACTTGCTGAAGGAAAGAGCAGCAAGACAGAAGAAAAGATCCCCCAAGTCAGAGAGCGCATGCATGAAGTTTGAGCTGGAAAGGATCATAGAGCCTGTAGAGAGAATTCTGGGAAAAGAAGGGAATTCTAGAAAATCTGGAAACTATGAAATTAATTTTTTGTGGCAGTTAAAAGTCAGAAGACCCAGGGACGTGCATGTATCTTCCAAGTACTGGAAACCACACCCAGATCCTCGGCCAAGTTTTCATAATCAACTATCCACACACACCCTTATTCCTTCTTTTCTTTTCCAATGATGACAACAAATGCAACCTGCATCAGGATGCATTTACAAGGCCCCTGTATGAAACGTCTCTTGAGCCTAACATGGGTGCCCTCTTGAGTCAGCGAAAATGAACACAGCATTGGGTTTATAGAAGGCCGACCTGAGGAATATAGTATAAGTTTTCATAGAATGTTGCCAAGGGATTGGTCCTGGGGGAAAATCAGTCACAGCTGCTAGCCCAGAAGAGGAGCCTGGAACTTAGACCTAACTAGGTAAACAAGAATAGAAAGCCTTTAGCTTTCCTTTTGTCTTCCCCATTTTCAAATGGAGAAACAGGCCAAGTGATTGGAAGGACCTTATTCAAGGAAAAACTCTATTCAATGAAACCAGTTGGCCATATTAGTGTGACTATACCTTCTGAATGTGGTTAAAATATCTTACTGGGCAGAACATTCCCAGAGCCTCTCTGCTAATGCAACCAGGTGCCACAGGCCTAGCTCAGCCCACAGTTCCTTCAGCTCATCTGGAAGCTCCTAGAATAGCATGGGAAAGTAGAAAAAAGACAGAAGTCATCACCCATCATAGGGATCTATAGACTGTGATTGCCACATATCCCCTCCTCCCTGAGGCCACCAGGATTTATCAGGAGGTTTGGGGTCACTTAATGATCATGATAAGGGAACCCAGGGGGAGAATCCAAATGTGTCTTACAAAGAGGTTTTTTCTTGAAACTCGCTTGTTTGAGGATTCTCCCCCAGGAAAACAGCTGCTTTGGGGCAGGCATCTTCATAGCTTCCTCCCTGACATCTCTGCCTCGAGTCTCAGACCTTGTCTCAGACCTTCCCTGTGACAGCTACAGGAAGAATCTTGCTAAGACAACCTCTGGACCACACCACTGTCTGCTGTGGAGCACCCAGGACACTGTCATCTACACGCAGCTTCACAGAGTGGACAAGACCCCCGCCACCACCTGACCCTTCAGCCCTTCCAGCCCCTGCTTCTGCAAGGCTCCCCCACGGTTCTGTCACCTTGGGTATCTTCTAGTTCCCTGAACACACCAGATATTTTCATGCTCCATTGTCTTTGCAATACTTCCTGGAATGTCATTCTCTCTGATACTGATTTAAAACAATACCTGTCTATTCTTATTTGCTTAAATATTTTGTGCCTAGATTTTGAATTCCTCATGAACCACAGGTGGTGTCTCACCTTGCTGTCCCCAGCAGGTACTGCAGAATTCACACATGTGGCATAAATGCCCGTGCACTGATCAGACCGCTTGTCACAGGGAGGAGAAGGGAGAGGGAGAGCGGCTGTGAGCAATGCGAGATGAGCCTGCTGGCGGGAGTGCAGGAGAGGCACACTTGACTGTGACAGTGAAGTTCCGTAGGGGTTATGCTTCCACCCAGTGAAGCAATCCATTCTCAGCTCAAACCAAACTCGAGGCAGTTACTTCTTCCTACCAGGCTAAGACCCATCCCCTTCATGCAGGGAGTTTGGAAGGCTAGGTCACAGATGGCAGGTGTAGCTCTGAGCACACTCGGCAGGGAAAAGGAGGAAGTCCACTAACTAAACAGCCAGGACAACCACTTTCCAGAACATATTAGAGGAAGTAAAGCTCCTTACTTAGGACTATCACTGATGGCCCATAAAATAAAATTGGGGCAAGAATTTGAGCAGAACCTGGGAATTTTCTGCAATTAGTGCTGTAAATCCAGGCATATATGAGAAGAAGAGCAAGGCATCCTCACACTGCAGTCAGAACAAGTGTCCCCAGGGAGAAACAGAACACAGCCCATTCTCTGGCCTGTCCCTAGCCTTGGGATTTCACCAGGTACTTAGTGAGGGTGAAATGGAAGCTTATGCAAAAAAACTCACACTCTAGCATGGGTAGTTTTTTTCTATACAATTATCTATGAGTTACCTATAGAGGTTTATCATTCTAGAATATGAGCTCAGTATTCTCCACGAACACTTTTGTTGACTACATAAGGTCTTAAGTTGTGGAGTATCTCCAGTTACTACTTAAAGATACCCAAGTTGAGTCTCTTCTACCTGACACGTGAAAACAGGATTTGGATGTCCACATGGGTCATTCATTTAACAACTATTTGTTGAGCACCTACATGTACTTGATACTAGGAGTATAACAACAAATGAGAGGGGGCCGACGTTGCAGCATAGCAAGTAAAAGCTGTGACACTGGCATCCCATCTGGGCACTGCTTCATGAACTGGCCGCTCCACTTCCAATCCAGCTCCCTGCCAATGGCCTGGGGAAAGCAGTGGAAGATGGCCCAAGTGTTTGGGCCACTGCCACCCATGTGGGAGGCCCAGAAGAAGCTCCTGGCTCCTGGTTTCAGCCTGGCTCCAGCCTGGCTCACCTCTCACCATTGTGGCTCTCTCTCTCTCTCTCTCACTCGCTCTCGCTCTTACTCTCTCTCTTTGTTTCTGTCTCTCTGTCTCTCCTTCCATCTCCATCTCCCCCCTCATCCTCATACTTCTGGCTTTCAAATAAATTAATTAGATATTTAATAATAATAATAATAATAAATGAGAGCTCCTATTTTCTGGGAGTTGATTGCCTAAGAAGAAAAGAAGACACTAACAAGCAGTCAAAACCTGCAATACAGCACACTCAGTACTGTAGTGGGGAGTCAGAAGAGCTCCAGAGACACAGGGAAGAGGCCAGACCAACAGGGCAGAGCCTTCCTGGGGGACCGATGTCCATGCTGAGACATCCCATTAGATAATATGGAGGGAAGTGGAAGACGATAGAGTGTCCCTGACAGAATGCACACTGGATAATTGCACCTGCTAAGATCTAGAAACAAGAGCACATGGCCTACTAGGGAACCTGAAAAAGACAAGGAAAATCCATTTTTCAGACCTGCAAACTGAGGCCCAGGGAGGAGTAAGAAGTTTGCTCAAAATACACTGGGTAAATAACAGGGAATTTCAGTCCTGGTCCCCTGCTTCCTCTCACTCTCATCTCCAAGAGCCCTGGTAAGGTTGGCAATATTAATAGTTTCTGGTAAGAAAGCAAACCTCGGAGAGTGGTGGAAGGTACTGGAAACACGTTTGGGGTTGGCAAGATTGGACAGGTCAGCACATTTTCTGAGGCAGCTCCCCCTGCTGAGCACCACCTCCCACAACCTCATTCCAAACTTTTAATGAAAAATAAACGTCCCCAGCCCCTGCCCTGTTCACCCGGCCAGACCAGGCCATTCCACAGTGTTTGTGTGGCAAGTGGGCTGATGCTGAGAGGCCGGGGCGGCAGTGAGGAATGATGGCAATGAGAACATCCAGCTGGCCTGGCGGGGTCTTCCCAGGCCCCCTCCGTCCCCTCTCCCACTGCCCTGTCCACTCCCAAACCAGCCCACCCAGTGCAGAACTGGCCTGCACTGCCCAGGGAAGGCCAAGCCACCAGCAGGCCCCTGGGCTTTGCAAGCAAGGATTGTGAACGTTTCCCAGTGGAATTCTAGCACAAGGCCATAGTGCACAAGGCACAGGGCACCGACCCTCGCTACTCACTGTCCTTGGACAGTAACTCCATCTCTTGGAACTCAGATGTGATCTGTGAAAGGGAGGTGACTGTAGCACCCAGCTCAAGGGGCTCAATGAAATCATCCATGTAAAGCGAGTTTACCAGAGCCAGTTACAAGACAAATGCTTAAAAGCCATAAACATTGGCCTCAATTTTTGCTTTTTATTGAAGTGTAATGAATATACAAAAAAAAAACCACATATATCATAAGTGCATAGCTCGTTGGTTTTTCACCAGCTGGGCACATCTGTATAGCAGCATCCAATTCAAGAAACAAAACACTCCCCAGCAACCTGGGGATTCCCCACCACCACTGCCGCCTCCACCACACACACCACACACACCACACATACACACACACACACACCCCCCACACACACATCCCACACACACACACATGCCAACACACATACACACACACACACCCCACACATACATATACCCCACACAACCACACACACACACACCCCACACAACCACACACACGCCCCACACACATACACACACACACCCCACACATACATATACCCCACACAACCACACACACACACACACACCCCACACAACCACACACACGCCCCACACACATACACACACACACCCCACACATACATATACCCCACACAACCACACACACACACACCCCACACAACCACACACACACACACCCCCCACACACACATCCCACACACACACATGCCCCACACACATACACCCCACACATACATATACCCCACACAACCACACACACACACACCCCACACACACACACCCCACACACACACATGCCCCACACACATACATACACACACCCCACACATACACACACCCCACACAACCACACACACACACACCCCACACAACCACACACACACACATCCCACACACACATCCCACACACACACATGCCCCACACACATACACACACACACCCCACACATACATATACCCCACACAACCACACACACGCCCCACAAACATACACACACACATACACACCCCTCGACCCATATACCCCACACACATACACACACACACCCCACACAACCACACACACACCCCCCACATAACCACACACACACACCCCACACACACACACACATACACACCACAACCATACACACCACAACCACACACACAACCACACACACATGCCCCACATACACACACACACACCAGCCACAACCAAACACACATACACCCCACAACCACACACACACATACACACACACACCACACAACCACACACATATACCACACACACACACACCCGCCTCCACCACACACACACATACCCACCCCACACATACACACACACACCACACAACCACACACACACACACCACAACCACACACACACATACATACACATACCTTTCTGGTTAAGACTGCCTTCCAAAAGTAACCCCAACCCTCCCTGCTAGCAGCATAGATAAATTTCTCTGCCTATGTTAAAGATGGTACTATTGGTTCTGTTAGAAGCATTTAGGATGTGCCAAGATCCTGCATACGTTCCCTTATTTATATTATCTTACTTGGTCTTCCCAGCAGCCCTCTGAAGTAGGCGTCCCAAATGAAGATCTAGAGAAGAGCTTATGGAATTCCCAAAAATGACAGTAAAACTAAGTCAACTTAGCAAGGTCATAACCAACAAGATCAAAATACAAAAATCGATTACATTTCTAAAAAGACCATTTGAAACTGAAATTTAAATATCATCTATAAAATACCTATGGATACATTTTAAAAATATAAAATACTAAGAGATAGGGGCTGGTATTGAGGCACATCAGGTTAGGCTACCATCTGCAATTACTCTACTTCGAATTCAGCTCCCCGCTAATGCACCTGGGAAACCAATGGAAGATGTCCTAAGTCTTTGGGCCCCTGCCATCCATGTAAGTGACTAATATGAAGTTCCTGGATCCTGGCTTCAGCCTGGCCCAGCCCTAGCCCTGGTAGCCATCTGGGGTGTGAATCGACAAATAAAGATCTCTCACTCTCTATCTCTACCTCTAACTCTGCCCTTCAAATAAGTAAATAATTTTAAAAATAGACTTTGAGATAAACTTAACAAAATACCAAGAGCTATGCAATCCAAATTACAAAGCATTATTGAAAGTAAATAAAGATTTAAATAAAAGGGAAGATACACTGTATTCATAGATTGGAGGAGTCAACGTTGTTAAACTATAAATTTACTTCTTAACTGACCTATGCTTTTATTGGAATCCCAATCAAAACACCAGCAGTTTCATTAAGAAATTGAAAAACTGATTCTAAAATATACATGAAAATGTGAAAGATCTAGAAATGCTAAAACAATTTTTGCAAAAGGAGAACATTTTGAAAACTTACAGTAGCTGATTACAAGACTTACAATAAAGTTATCAGAATCCAGACAGTGTGGTACTGGCATAAGAATAGGCCAACAGAACACAATAGAGAGTCTAGAAATAAGCCCCTACATTGAAGGTCAGGTGTTCTTAGACAAATATGGCAAGGTAATTCAATAGGACAAGGATAGCCTTTTTCACAAATGGTGCTGGAATAATTGGACATGCATATGAAAAAATTAATATATATAAACAAGAAGAATCTTGGCCTTTGCCTCCACCACACGTAAAAATTAATTGAAGTATTGATCACAGACCTCACTTTAAAGCTAAAACTATGGGGCTGGCATTGTGGCATAGCAGGTTAAGCAGCCGCTTGCAATGCTGGCATCTCATGTTGGAGCTGGTTCAAGACCCAGCTGCTCCTTTTCCAATCTAGCTCCCTGCTAATGCATGTGGGAAAGCAGCAGAAGATGACCCAAGTGGTTGGGCACCTGCCCCCTTGTGAGAGACCAGGAAGAAGCTCCAGGCTCCTGACTCCAGCCTGGCACAGCCCTGGCCATTGTGGCCATTTGGGGTATGAATGAGCAGATGGAAGATCTCGATCTTTCACTCTCTGTCTCTGTCTCTCTTCCTCTCTTTGTAACTCCACCTTTCAAATAAATAAAAAAATAAATATTTTCTTAAAAAAGCTAATTCATCATAGTTCTCTAAGAAACAAGATCTTTTTAACTCTGGGATCTGGAATAGGCAAACATTTCTTACACAGAATCTAAAAAAAGACTCACTTTTTTAAATGATAAATTGGACTTCATCCAAATTATGAATATCTTTCTTTTTACCATCATTAATATAACAAAAAGCTGCATACTGGAAAAAATGTTCATAATACTTGGTCTGCAGCAAAAGACATATCCAGAATATTTAAAGAATCTTTATAGCTCAATAATAATGAATTAGCCCAGATTTTTTGAAATGGGTAAAGCACTTCTAAAGAAAAGATATTCAAATAGCTAATATGCACATGAAAAAAAAAAACCAACAGTCATCAGGAAATGCAAGTTAAAAGTAAAATAAGATAACATGGCACACCAATTAGAATGGCTAAAATTAAAAAGACTGACAACACCAAGTGTTGACAAGGAGGTGAAGCAACTGGAATTTTTGCACACTGTTGGGAGTGTGAAATAGCACAATGCTTTGGAAAACAGTCTGGCAGTCTCTTAGAAAGTTAAACACACATCATATAACCCCACGATCTCACTTCTCGATATATACCAGGAACAATGAAAACAGATGTGCAAACAACAACTTGTGTGTAAATGTTTACACCAACTTTATTCATAGTAACCAAGAATTGAAAAGAACTCCAATTCCCACCACCCAGGGAACAGATAACATGAGTTGTGGTCTAACCCATACAATGGCATCATACTCAGCAATAAAAAGGAACACTGACATACAACACACCCACCTTGCTGAACAGAATGAACCAGAACACAAAACAGTAAAGACTGTATGGTGTTAGTTATAAGCTCTATAAGGAACAACTTTAATCTAAAGTGTTGGAAAGCAGATCAGTGGCAGCCTAGGGCCAGGGGCAGGAGATGGGAGTGACTGAGAAGAGTCATGAAGACATTTTGGCTGACAGGAATATTGCATATATTGATTATGGTGGTAATTGATGGGTGAATGGATGAATTGGTCATTTAAAATGAGAATACCATGCTATATAATCATGCCTTAATTATTAATAAAGTAATTTTTTAAAAACAAGCAAATAATGAAACTGTAGGTTTTATTATCGCTATTTCCCAGAACAGTGCTAAACTCTTCACGTGTATCATTGTGTTTAATCTTCTCAACTTCCCTCTGATGTGTGCACACTAACATGATCCCCATTTCACAGAGGAGAAAACAGAGGCTCATGAAGAATGCGGAAGGATGTGGCCAAATTCCACCACTGATAGGCGATCCAGGGTTAACGTGTGTTGCCTTCGCCAGTGTGTATCCTGCCTCCAACACACAGAAGGCCTCTGCGTACACTGAAGTAGTTTTCACTCAATAAATGGTTGCTACTGATGTGTTCTTGTGTTATTGTTTCCAGAGGTGGTGTTTGAAATCCATTCCCGGGAGTATCAAGTCGTCGGCATGTGGGGAGAGTGTCAGGCCCCAGCTGGATGAGACCGCTTTCAGCAGACAGCTGGGCAGGGAAACTGAGGCAGCAGCCATGTTGAAGGAAAAGGTGCACACTCAGACTAAAGCACGGAGAGCGTGAGCATCTCGCAAATACACACACCAGGCATGGAGCCAGAGGTAACAGAGAAAACTCTACACTCCACCCAGAGCGGGGCTGAGGTTTTCAATGCACTTCCTGTGCTGGTCACTACGGATCACAGATTGGGCAGGGCTGAGTGGGCGGAACAGCCCGGACAGCCTGGCTTGGCCGGTGTGGCTGTCCACACCCCAGTCACTCTAAGACAGGTCACTTTGGGCAGAATGGGAAGCTTGTACATCGTTGCTTCTCCCCTTTTTAATACCAGGAAGGGTTCTCTTTGGAAATTTACCTGCAGTCATAGAAGTTGAGCTCACACCCTGTAATCATGACTTTGGTCCTGAAACAATTATTCATCCAGTGTACTTAAGATTGATGGCCCATGCTCACTGGGTGACGAGCTTTCCCCCCAGTCCCTCTCCCCATCGGCTCTCTCCTGGCTCACTGCCTTGCTGGCTTTGTCAGGCACAGTTGCATCACACTTAGAGGGGCAAGGGAGAGAGAAGGAAACCAAAGGGTGAGAGACACAGAAACACTCCTTTCTCCAAATCTCAGACAGGAGAGGATTTTTTCAATGCATTGCCATTTCAAGAGTTGTACACAGAACTGCCGGACCCAAAAACAGGGAGCCCTGGTGATGAAGCTTCCGGACCACTGCAGAAAATATTTAAAGGCTGTCACTTGAATTGGCCCCAATCACCACAGGGGTGCCCTGACATGCCCTCCATCAACAGCGTCTTCCCAGCCTCTAGCTGGACTCCAAGTTGCCACGAGCACAAGGGAGAAGTCCCCATGTTGTCCTATGAGGCTCACCGAGAAGGCATCGTCCGTGGGCTGTCTTGGCTTTCCTCTCTTCATGTCTTCTGGAAGAAGGTCAGGAAGAGAAGCAGCAAGTGGGGTGGCAGAAGATGAAGCTTAAGACCTATGCAGATTTTGAAGGACTTCACTGGCTAGCTCAAGTGTTAGGACAATATGGCGCCACAGAAGAACCCCAGACAGCCATGTCAGAGCTATGCTGTAGATAATGGTCTAGCAGCAGAGTGGGAACTGGGCCCGGTTCAGACCAGGGTGAGATGATGAGATGGGCCTGAGACACCAGCAGTTCTGAGGAAGAGTATGAGATGGGGTCTGACAGGAGAAATTAGTCATTTTTATATGCAGCTGTCCATCACCTTCCCAACAGCCTTGTGCAATTTGGTGGATGCATGTTACGATGAGTCCAATCTCCAATGTAGAAGTCAAAATTCAAATGATTTCCAGGTGCCTAAGCCACTATGCCACCAAGGCATGATCAGTTAGACACTCCAGGTGGCACATGGACCATGGGAGGAACTGGCTCTGTTTGGAACTCAGTTGCAGTTTGGCTCCCAGGTTTAGGGTGGTCCAGGTATCGTGTCAAATTGCCAACCCAGAAGCAGCATCAGCACTGAGAGCAGCAGTGGTTTGCAATAAAGTCAGGTTTCTGGTGTCTGTGCTCAGTGACCATTCAGCAACAGCAATCACGGTTTGACCATTAAGCCAGCTCTGCAGTAGGTTTGGGTTGTACTCAGAAGCTTGGCCTCGAGTCAACATCTCTATCTTATCCATCAGTTCTGGGGTTACCCGATAAATTTTGCTGAATTTCCAGATATGTGTTCTGTCATTTGCAACCAAAAAGCTGGGCTGCTACAATTTTTAGCCATGTAGCAGTATTATTAAGAGGATGCAAGGATCAAGTGGGCAACCAAGTAGACAGGGACACACAGCAGACACTGGGTAAATACTTGAAATGCTTGGTGAACAGCTGCAGGGGAGGAAGGAAAGAAAGAAGGGAGGCAAGGAGGAGGAGAGAGTGTATGTAGTATAAGACAGGAAGGGGTGCGGAATGATACACAGATTTCAGACTTGACATTGTGGATGGTGGTGCTATCGCTGAGATATGAAGACAGAAGATGGAGTGGGTTTGAGAAGATAATGATCCAGGCTTAGGAATGCTGAATTCTAGTTTCCTCCAGCACATCCAAGTACAAGTTTTCAGTTGAAAACTGGATATGCAGATTCAGAATTCAAGAGCCAGCCAGGGCAGCAGATGAAGATTTGGGGGTGACCAAGGTAGAAGAGGAAGTGAGCTTAGCAAGGGAAGAAACTTCCTGGTGCAATGAGGAAATCACAAAGAATTGGAATTCTGAAAGAAAAAACAATGACAGTGCTTGAAAGATGGCTTTGGAAGAGTCGCTGACATAAGAGCCAGAGAGAAACCAGCACCTCGAGAGAGAGTGGAGCCTGGTGAACAGACGCCTTTCTGCTCTGCTTCCACAGTGCAAGCGCCAAAGCCCTCACATTCCCAGCCTCCTGTGCTGTGGGTGGCGGATGGTGGGTGGCGGTGACCCAGCTGCTAACACCCACCGACGGCCCAGTGCAGAGCGGGCAACTCCCGTTTGTCGTCATTTTTCTCCTCTCAGCGGCTCCGAGTGAACCATTAGCTTTGCCCCATTCATGTGCCGAAGACACTGAGGTTCAAAGACGTGAGGTCACGTGCACGACTTCCCACAGAGACAGGCGACCCTGAGAGCAGCTCAACAAGAGAGGCTGAGGCTCTGAACCAGGCGTCAGGAGGAGGCTCCGAGGAGAGCAACCAGAGAGCTCCACGTGACACCAAAGCCCAGAGCTGCTGCTTGCCCGACGTCACCCAGCTGGTGACGATTTCTAAGCCCAGGCTGGTCTGCTTTCAGGATCTGATGAGGATGACAGTCACAATGCTGGCAACAACACTAGCGACCATGACAACAACCACTGCTGGCCATACACGCAGGGTACTCACCGTGGGCCAAAACCAATGTGCTCCATGCATTATCTCACTTAATGGCCAAGGCGGCATCACAGACTTCCCTTCCACCAAGAGTAGAAGGGAGCTCAGCCACCATGTGCAGTGTTAATTCTGCTAGCGCTCAGATCTGGAAGTGAGCACACGGGACAGGATACAGGATGAGCTGCCCAGCCCGGCAGCTCCCGGTTCTGCCGACCCCAGGGTGGCCCCAGGGAACAGACAGCCCTGCCCAGCAAGAGAGACATTCTTCCCAGACAAACCGCAGAAGCGTCTGGGAGCTGCCGTCTCCTGCCCTCTGTGACTTGTAGCAGCTTGTGCAGATCTCTGGGGGTGAGGTGATCCAGCTCTGGCCGTGCTGTCCCCAGTGCTGGTGAGGAAGCTGCCCTGGGTGCTGTGGAGTTCATCTCTCCAGGCCTGCCCAGACCCAAGACGCCGAAAGGAGCCAGGCACTGATGTACAAGATAACAAGGTGGGCAGAAAAGAGCAAGCGAACAGCAGACCCTGGAGGAAACTGCAGCACCACTGTAGTCCTCTGCCTAGGCTTTTCTCAGTCTCTCTTCCTGCTGGGTAGTTTACTGCCTTGCCTTTTATGTCATATTTGAAACAAGATTTCAGTAATCATCCCAGCAGAAGGTACTTGGCTTGGTGGGAATTCCCAGTGCCTACAAAGGTGCTTGCTACAAAGGGAAATACGTATCAAATGTTTATCAAACCCTTACTATGTATATGGACCTTACATTCATCGTCTCCTTTAACATTCACTGTAACTCTATGAAAGATGTCATGTTATTATCTCCATTTTACAGATGAGCAACCCGAGGTTCAGAAAGACAAAGTGATGCAGTAAATGTACACAAATAAAAGGTGGCAGACACAGAATTTGACTGGGGCACATGCTTTTAACTATCCCACTATGATGCCATGTGGAGAGAGCGAGAGCTGCCTAACTAGTGGAGACGTTTGGGAACCTTGGCCTTGAAACTTCATTCTGTTTTATGAACAAGGTGTGGTTTTGATGAAGGAACTTCAAGTCTCTGAGCCTCAGTTTCCCCATGACAAAAGGTAGCTTTGCAATAGCAAACAGAACGCTATGGACATGAAACACACACAAATGCTGTGTGCCAGGTGTCTGCGAAGGGGGAGCTCCCTGGGCAGCTTCGTGCATGTGTGTGCACAGGCTTTTGCACATGCACACGCACGTGCCTAGTGGAACTCACATCTGCCTCGTCCTCGAGAGCCATTGAGTGTGCCCAGGGGAGCAGGAGAGCTACCCAGCGCGCTCACTGCCTCCACCAGCCCGCCAAACCCGAAGCCCTTGTCTTCTGCAGCTGTCAGTCTGTGTCACGAGAGCAGAGCTCAAGGCTGCTTCCAAGCCCGAATGCATGTTCAGCCCCGCCCCCTCCCACTGACCCCAAACAGCCACCTCAGAGATTTGCTGGGGGCCAGAGATGGCCTCTTGAGAAAACACAGCTTCAGACAGGGTGGGGACAGGAGGGAGGGCTTCTGCTCAGCGCCATATCCTACTCTCTCAATACCCTACACAAGGCAGGGCCTTGGCTTGGCCCTGGATAATGGGTGCTCCATAAGCACGTGTTAAAGACATCGACAACCCTCCCGGGCCGCTTTCACAGGCTTCATTTCACAAACGGGGAGACAGATTCCTAAAGCTTAAGTGACTTACACCAGGGCACACAGCACATAAGACAACCAAGACAAGATCCTGATCCAGTTCCATCCTACACCAACACCTGCCTTTACTCCCTGTGCCCAAGAAGGCAGCACTCTTGAGGCACCAGGCCAGGTCATGAGTGTAACCATTGTGCTCTCCAAACGTGCCGTGACGTGAGTCTCGGTGGGGGGGACCGGGTAAGAAGGCACTGTCTCAGCTCAAGATCGTGCGAGAGAGGAGACTGACTCGGAGGCCAGCTTAGCAACGCTCTGAGGAGTGTCGTTCTGCCTGCATGTTCAGCTCCCTTATCTGTAAGCTGGCCTAGCATGCCCCTCTCTCGGGCTGGCGTTCCAGGTGGGGAGCCCCGCACGTGCAGGTGTGTGGATGGCAGATGAGGGTCTGCTGACCAACAGGCAGCAGGGCTGGAGAGGAGGGCAGCCACTGAGTCCCAAAAGTCTGGTGAAGCCGCTTGGGCATTCCTCACCCAGACTTGAGGGCTGAAAACAGCAGAAGTGTATTCTGTTGTATTTCTCATGGCCAAAAGCCCCAAATCAGTTTCACCGGGCCGATGTCAAAGTGTCACAGGGCTGCCAGCGCCATGGATTAACAGGCTAATCCTCCGCCTTGCGGCGCCGGCGCACCGGGTTCTAGTCCCGGTTGGGGTGCCGGCTTCTGTCCCGGTTGCCCCTCTTCCAGGCCAGCTCTCTGCTATGGCCCAGGTGCTTGGGCCCTGCACCCGCATGGGAGACCAGGAGAAGCACCTGGCTCCTGGCTTCGGATCAGCGAGATGCACCAGCTGCAGCAGCCGTTGGAGGGTGAACCAACGGCAAAAAGGAAGACCTTTCTCTCTGTCTCTCTCTCACTATCCACTCTGCCTGTAAAAAAAAACTGTCACAGGGCCACACTCCCTCTGTTCCTCACCTCTCCCAGCCACTGGAGGATGCCAGCTCCCCCTACTTCCCCCACATCCCTCCTGCCTCTGCCTCCGTGGTTCTATTGCTTCATTCTCTGTGTGTGGTCAGGTCCCCCTCTGCCTCCCTCTTATAAGGAGACATGTGATGGTATTTAGAGCCCACCCAGATAATCCAGGATAATCCACTCATCTCCAAATCCTTCACTTAATCACATCTGCAAAAACTCTTTTTCCAAAAGGGGGGAAAAAAAATGTAACGCTTACAGGTTTCAGGGATTAGAACCAGATACCTCTGGGGGCCATTTTCAGCCTCCAACTTCTTCTAGATAAGCCTGTACTTTACCCAGGTGGAGAGGGGAGCCCTTGGAAGTTTCACATGGCACCATGCCACAGTGAGATTTATTTTCTAAAGCAAACGTGGATTTTCTTGTGCATCCCATGGCAAGTCCACTCCCTGAACAGTCCCAGACATTTAGAAGTTTTGGTCTCTTGTGGCTCCCTGTTCCCAGTACCCCCTTTCTGCCTCAGTGATGATCTCCAACACCTCTACTTAAATGCAAAATTAAATCCATCTTCCTTGATCTTCACTCTCCCCAAAGAAATTCACTCAGAGCATTTGTGTGCATTGATGTCTTTCCTAAAGTTGTGCTGTGCCAGAGGGAGTGGACATCGCAGAACGCAACCCACTGTCAGTGCTAACACCTGGTGCTTGTGCTTCCTTGGGCCAGTCCAGCCACCAGGCCTCTCTTGCTGGCTTCGTTCTTCTTAGCCTTTATCCTCCCGCCATGGTCTCCGGTTGTCTCTATTCCCTGGCACCGCTTCCTTTCTCTCTGCTCTACCCCATGCCCAAATTCCTGTCATTTCTAGGACTGGGCGGTTGAGAGAGGTCTTGCCCTCTCTGAGTGAACTATTATTTTTCTAAGCAAGACTAACTACCCTCCAAAAAGAATCCTTGAAACTAGTAGTTAAAATAAGAATTTTTTGACTCATTTCATGTATGTGTGGGCACATGTTTTAGTTAAATACATTTAGAGGGACATCATATATGCAAAAATGCACACACACACATACACACACACATCCCAGAGGTCACAGCTCAGCTCAGTTCCAACTTGAAGAGAACATGTTCTAAAGTCATCACCAAGACCAACCAACCCATCTGGTTTCAGCTGTGGTTGGCAGTGGGTAATTAGCATGCAACCGAATGCCCAGGCCCAGTGTTCTACTGTGCATCCCAACAGACTGCCTCACAGCAAGAGGTTCTGCTTTGGTGTAATTACCTACTCCTCGCACACCAGTTGCCCTGGTGTGATGTCAGCCCCTCCACATTGTTTATTTTAATTAAAAAAGAAATTGCAGGTCTTAGGTGCTTGTAATTACAGCCCATGAACTAAATTGACTGAGGCCCCTAATTAACCTGAAACATGTCTACCTGGCTGGAGGTGTAAGTTTGGACTTGACTGGTGCAAGGCACTGTGTCGGCACTGAGAACCGCTGGGGAAGAGCAGGTCGAGATCAGGATGGAGTGCTCCCCCTCCAAAAACAGCGACACCACAGACTGCATCCCCCAGACCACATGTGGATTTGGTGTCATTTATAAACATAACCCATTCCCACAGAACACATTCAGCAAAGAGGTATTGGTACCATCTCAAAAGCAACTAATGAACCAATACAAGAAAAATAAAAACAATACAATACAGAAGAAAAACTTAGCTCAATAGGTGCAAAAACCACATTTGGCGAAATCTAACTGGATAAAAACTCTCAACCTGATAAAGGTCTCTGTGAAAAACTCCCAGCTAGCCTGATGCACAACAGTGAAGCCATGGATGTTTCCCTCTAAGATTGGGAGTGTGACAAGGATGTCTATGCTCGCCACTGCTATTCAACACTGTCCTGGAGGTTCTAACAAAGGCAATTAGAGAGAAAAAGGGGTATACGAATCTAGATTGGGAAGGAAGTGATAAAACTATCTCTGTTTTCATACATCATGTAGTCTTAAGTGCAGAAAATATGAATGAATTCACTTTTTAAAAAATATACCTAATAAGTGAGTTCAGCAAGACCGCAGGATGTAAGAGCAATAGAAATCAGTTGTATCTCTATTCATGTGCAAAGAACGATCCAAAAATAAAATTAAGAATTCATAGCAGCATCAAAAACAGTAAAATAGGAATAATTTTACAACTGAAAAAACTTGTGCTCTAACACTATAAAACATTGTTGAAAGAAAGAAAACCCATAAAATTCAAAAACATTCCATGTTCATGGATTGAAGAATTACTGTCGCTACAACAATAGTGTTTCTCAAATTAGTTTGTAGATTCAATCCCTATCAGAACACCAGCTGGCTTCTTCATAGAAATGGACAAACTGATCCTGAAATTTATACATAATTGCAAATGCCTTAGTATAGCCACATCAATCTGGACAAAAACAAAGGTGGAGTTCTCCTGAGTCCCAAATTCAAAACTTACCATAAAGTAAGTCATGAAGGCAGTGTGGTGCTGTCATCAGAATAAATGTACAGATCGAAGGAGTTGAAATCAGAGTCCAGAAACAAAGGCGAGTGGGGTCAACTGAGTCTGACAAGGGTGGGAAAACCATCCAGCTGGGAAAGACCCACCCAACCAATGGTGCTGAGACAACTCACAGTCTCAGACAAAAGAATGAAGGTGGACCTGCCTCATGCTGCATACAAAAATTAACTCAAAATAAAGACCTCTTGGGGGGTGAACCAACGGAAAAAGGAAGACCTTTCTCTCTGTCTAACTCTGCCTGTCCAAAAAAAAAAAAAAATACACAGCACCCTTAACAGGAAAACACAAATTTAACAAAATTATCTCAGTGAAGTTTTCTTTTTATCTTGGTGAATATAAAAATAAAATTGTATCTGTCATTTCTGATGCAAATTTTTCAATAATTATAGATTTCAGCAAATTACATGTACAAGTCTTATGGCCAGTTTTCCTTTGCTTTGCTTTTAGATGGGGGGAGATTGATTTAAAAGATTTCTGTGTCTATTAATAGTACTAACTCTTATGCTGAATTTGTTTGAATATGTTTCTAATTTTAATATTTTCTTTTACTGCTTATGATAACATTTTAAGACATAGAAATTCTCTTTTTTCAGTGCCAAATATATTATTTGTATCCTTTAGACTTTTTCCATTGCTTTTAGGCTTAGAATGCCTTTCATCATCTGTAAATCAGCTAAAGATTCATTAAACATTATCCTGGTTTTTAATGCAGGTGATCTTAACTTCCCACAACTCTGTGTTAAGTAACATTTGTATATTTGTATATATCGTAGCCACCCAAAGTAAGAACTGCCTGTATTTTTAAAACTTAAGCTTTTAATCCATTTATAATTTAATTTGGGAGATAAGTGAAGTTCAAATATGACTTTTTTCCAACATTTATTGCAAAATGCATCCCTTTTGGGGCCGGCACTGTGGTGCAGCAGGTTAACGCCCTGGCCTGAAGCACTGGCATCCCATATGGGCTCCAGTTCAAGACCCAGCTGCTCCACTTCCAATCCAACTCTCTGCTATGGCCTGGGAAAGCAGTAGATGATGGCCCAAGTCCTTGGGCCCCTGCACCCATGTGGGAGACCCCGGAAGAAGCTCCTGGCTCCTGGTTTCAGATCGGCGCAGCTCCAGCTGTTGCGGCCAATTGGGGAGTGAACCATTGGATGGAAGACCTCGCTCTCTCTCTCTCTGTCTGCCTCTCCTCTGTGTAACTCTTTCAAATAAATAAATAAATCTTTTAAAAAAAGAAAAGAAAAATCCATCCCTTTCTAAATGACTTTTTTTATCTTCTATTAAGTGCACAGGTACTCTAGCATGTATTTGAGACCACCCCTTTATTCCATGGCATCCTATTTTAAACTGTGGCATGCCACATTGCTTTAACTAGAATACATGTGAAATACATTTTAATTACATTCTCACTTTATTTTCTTGGGACGGGGTCAGAGCCTAATGAAATTCAGAATTATTTTGAAAATCAAAAATCACGGCCGGCGCCACTGCTCAATAGGCTAATCCTCCGCCTGCAGCGCCGGCACACCGGGTTCTAGTCCCAGTCAGGGCACCGGATTCTGTCCCGGTTGCCCCTCTTCCAGGCCAGCTCTCTGCTGTGACCAGGGAGTGCAGTGGAGGATGGCCCAAGTGCTTGGGCCTTGTACCCCACGGGAGACCAGGAGAAGCACCTGGCTCCTGCCTTCGGATCAGCACGGTGCGCCAGCCGCAGCAGCCATTGGAGGGTGAACCAACGGCAAAGGAAGACCTTTCTCTCTGTCTGTCTCTCTCTCACTGTCCACTCTGCCTGTCAAAAAAAAAAAAGAAAAAGAAAATCAAAAATCAAAGTTGTGCTAAATGTAGAATTAATGATGTAGGACTATCATGTTTGAAAAATACCATCTTTCCAATCAGGTATGTGGTTGTCTTCCCATGCATTCTTCCTTTTTTATGCTCCTCAAAGTATGCGCATGTTTTAATTTCTTTACATTTTATAATAAAAAGTTTTGAATGCAAAAATGTCAAAAGAACTTTATAGTGAACATTTATATAGATTTCACTATTAAAACTTTACTTGCAGCCGGCACCGCGGCTCAATAGGCTAATCCTCCGCCTGGGGCGCCGGATTCTGTCCCGGTTGCCCCTCTTCCAGGCCAGCTCTCTGCTGTGGCCCAGGAGTGCACCCCATGGGAGACCAGGAGAAGCACCTGGTTCCTGGCTTCAGATCAGCATGGTTCGCCAGCCACAGCGCGCTGGCCCCAGCGGCCATTGGAGGGTGAACCAATGGTAAAGGAAGACCTTTCTCCCTGTCTCTCTCTCTCTCACTGTCCAGAGGGTTAAGCCGCCACTTGCAACACCAGCATCCCCTGTGGGCACTGGTTTGAGTCCTGGCCGCTCCACCTCCAATCCAACTCCCTGCTAATGCCCCTGGGAAATCAGCAGAGGATGGCCCAAGGGCTTGGGAATCTATACCCACATGGGAGATCCAGAGGAAGCTCCTGGCTACTGACTTCAGCCTGGCCCAGTCCTGACCTTTGCAGCGATTTAGGGAGTGAACCAATATATGGAAAACTTTCTCTCTCTCTCTCTCTCTCTCTCTCTCTCTCTCTCTCTCTCTCTCCCTCCCTCCCTCCCTCCCTCCCTCCCTCCCTCCCTCTATTTTTCTCTGCCTCTCTGTAACTCTGCCTTTCAAATAAATCAATTTTTTAAAAAACAAAAACTTTGCTTGCTTCCTCATTTACCTGTCCATTTATCCATTCATCGATTCATCTTGATTTTGGGGGTGCACTTAAACTTGATTTCATATACATCAGTACACATCCCCCATAAATATTTCAGAATACAAATCATTAACTAGAGTTCAGTATTTGTTTACAGCTTTTTTTTTTAGTGATAAAATTTACATAGGGCGAAAGACACAAATCCTTTTTTTTTTTTTTTTCAGATTTATTTATTTATTGGAAAGGCAGAGTTACAGAGAGGCAGAGGTAGAGGCAGAAATAGAGGTCTTTGATCTGCTGGTTCACTCTCCAGATGGCCACAATGGCCATAGCTGCACCAATCCAAAGCTAGGAACCAGGAGCTTCTCCCGGGTCTCCTATTCAGGTGCAGGGGCCCACATCTTCCACTGCCTTCCCAGGTCATAGCAGAGAGCTGGATTAGAAGTGGAACAGCCGGGACTTGAACCAGCACCCATTTGGGATGCTGACACTGCAGGCAGAGGCTTTACTGGCTACGCTACAGCACCGGCACCAAGGCACAAATCTTAACTGAGTTCGCTGAGTTTTTACAAATGCATGCATCGATGTTCCCAAACCTCTCCTGGAGACAAACATTGCATCGTTGCAGCAAATTTCTCATACCTCTTCCCTGTCAATGCTCATCACCTTCTCAATCACTATTCTGATTTTATTCACCATGATTAAGTTTTCCTGTTTTAGAGATATACAAATGGAGTAGGTTATCTTGTGAATGGCTTCTTGCACATGCCAAAATATTTTCAGATTCATCCATGTTTCCTCGTGGTCCGTAATTTGTTCCTTTTTATTCTAGAGTAGTGCTCCATTGCTTAGATGTACTATAATTAGTTTGTTTGTCTTCCTGTGGATGGACACACGGGCTGTTTCCTGTTTTTTGCTGTTACTAGTGATGTCCTGCTAGGGCCAGTCTTGTACACACACTTTTATTATAAACACATAGTTCCAGTTTTCTTGGATAAGCACCTGAGAGTGAAACTGCACAGTCACAGCTTATATGTGTCTTCAGATTTAGGTAAAAATGCCAAACTCTTGTCAAATTCCCACCACAATGGATGAGAGTTCCAGTTGCTCCACATTTTGATAACATTTGGGATTCGTAGTCATTGTAATTTTAGACCTCTTGAAGGGTGTTGAAGGATATTGGATTGCAGTTGGAATCACACTGATACTTGATAATATTAATTAAGCATTTTTGTATGTGTTCATTGTCCAGTTATATATTGCCTTTTGTGAAATGCCTGTCAATTCTTTTGCCCATTTTATTGGGTTTTTACCTTTTTATTGTTACATTGTAGGAGTCTTCCTATACTATGAATGTGATACATTGTCAGATAATTGTTTTACTATTATTATTCACCCAGTTTGTGGATTGTCTACTCATTTTCTTAATGGTACCTGTCTTTGAGCAGAAATCTTCACAGTATGATGAAGTCTAATTTATCACTTTTTTTCTTTATGTGTTATATCTGAGAAACTTTGCTTTTCCCTATATCATGAAAATAGTCTCCCGTGTTTTCTACCGAGTGCATTATGGCTTGTGTATTATATGAAATAGGAGTTCAACTCCTTTCCCAGGATGATTCTAGCATGATTAACTCAAAGACTTTCCTTTCTGCCTTGAGTTGCTTTGTTGCCTGTCAAAAATTAGTTGATTGGTTGAGTCTATTTTGAGCTTTCTGTTCCATTCCCTTAATCAGTTTGACTTTTATGCCAGTACCAAAACTTTCTTTGTTATTGTTTCCAAGTGAGTCTCCAAGTCATTTGAAGCTCCAACTTCCCTCTTCTTTATCAAGATTGCTTTTGATATTTTAGTTGCTTTGCATTTCTATATGAATGTTACAGTCACTTCTTCAATTTCTGCAAAAGGCCTCTGGAATTTTTATTGCAATTATATTGAATCTATTTGTCAATTGTGGGAGATTTAACTTCTTATCAACACTGTATCTTCATGTCTGTAAATGCTTATTGATTTTGGTCTTCTTTAATTACTCTCAGCAAGGTTGCATTGTTTTTCATTATAGAGGTCTTACACATTCTATTAGTTTTAATCAATATCTTTTGTTTTTCTTTTTGGTGTTCCACAAAGAGATTTTTAATTTTTATTATTTATTTTATTTGAAAGGCAGAAAGAGAGCTCTCATCCACTGGTTTACGCCTCAAATGCTCACAATGGCCACGGCAGAGCAACTCAATCTAGGCCTCACGTGGGTGGTAGGGACTCAGCTACTTAAGCCATTACCTGCTATGTCCCAGCATGCTCATTAGCAGGCAACTGGAAATGGGAGTGCATCCAGGACCCAAATCCAGGCACTTCAACATGGGATACAGGCGACACAAGCAGCATCTTTTTTTTTTTTTAAGATTTATTTATTGTGCTGTACACTGTTATTTAATGCTATAACTAGTACTCCAACAGTATTTTTTCACTTTGTGTTGCTATGTGAGGGCAAACTGTTGAAATCTTTATATATACTAAACTGATTTTCTGTATATAAAGAGAATTGAAAATGAATCTTGATGTGAATGGAAGGGGAGAGAGAGTGGGAAAGGGGAGGGTTGCGGGTGGGGGGGAAGTTATGGGGGGGAAGCCTTTGTAATCCATAAGCTGTACTTTGGAAATTTATATTCATTAAATAAAAGATAAAAAAAAAAACAGACAAAAAATTTCATCTTTCTGAGGCTGACATTGTTATGGAAGGAAATATATAAATACATAAAAACAATAAAACCTGTGAAAATATACCCAGTTTAAAAAAAAAAGATTTATTTATTCACTTTGAAAGACAAAATTATATATAGAGAGAAGGAGAAGCAGAGAGAGAGAGAGAGGGAGGGAGGGAGGGAGGGAGGGAGGTCTTCCATCTGCTGGTTCACTCCCCAGTTGGCCTCAACGGCCGGAGCTGCACTGATCCAAAGCCAGGAGTCAGGAGCTTCCTCTTGGTCTCCCATGTGGGTGCAGGGGCCCAAGGGCTTGGACCATCTTCCACTGCTTTCCCAGGCCATAGCAGAGAGCTGTATGGGAATTGGAGCAGCAGGGTCTCGAACCAGCACCCAAATGGGAGGCTGGCAGCGGTTTTACCTGCTATGCCACAGTGCCGGCCCCCACTAGCAGCATCTTAACTACTAGGTCGAACACTCACCTTAGCAGATGAATTTTTAAATGTTACTTTGCAAACATTTGTCACAAGTATATGAAGTTTCTTTTTCACATTAACTCTGAGTCCTAAGAGTATGCTAGGTTCACTTATTTGTTCTAGTAGTTGTTTGGTAGATTACCTAGGATTCTCCACATTAGCAATTATGACACCCACAAAGACATGCAAATTTAGCTTTTGTTTTCCCTGTAAGTATGCATTTTGTTTAATTTTTATTTTTGTTTTGTCCTTTTTTGCAGTGGCTCTGACCCCATTGAAATGCTGGCCAGGATGGTGAGAAGGACATTCTAACATTGCTTCCAACCTCATTAAGAAAGTGTTTAATATTCCAGCATTATTGATATGCTGCTCGCTATAGCTTCTCACAAAATTGCCTGTATCAGATTGAGAAATCTGTCAATCAATCAATGCCATGAAATGAGTGAAAAAGTTTCCACTGCCTCTACTTTATTCAAAAAATTGTATAAGAACAATGTTAGGGGCCGGCTCCATGGCACAGTGGGTAGGGCTGCCACCCACGGTGCTGGTATCCCATGTGGGCACCAGTTCAAGTCCTGGCTGCTGCATCTCTGATCTGGCTCTCTGCTGTGGCCTGGGAAAGCAGTGGACAATGGCCCAAGTCCTTGGGCCCCTGCACCTGCATGGGAAGACACGGAGGAAGCTCTTGGCTCCTGGCTTTGGATCAGCACAGCTCTGGCCACTGCAGCCATCTGGGGAGTGAACCAGCAGATAGAAGACCTCTCTCTCTCTGCCTCTGCTTCTCTCTCTATGTAACTCTACTTTCAAATAAATAAATAATTTAAAAAAAAAAAAGAACAACGTTCTTCCTTCAATACAGAGAGATCTGAGGCTTGCTTTGTGGTGTAGCAAGTAAAGCTGCCACCTGCAATACCAGCATCCTATATGGGCTCCAGTTGAAGCCTCAGTTCCTCCACTCCTAATCTAGCTCCCTCCTAATTGCCTGAAAAGTACTAGAAGATGGCCCATGTGCTGGGGCCCCTGCCACCTATGTGAGAGACCTGAAGAAGCTCCTGACTCCTGGCTTCAGCCCAGCCCGGTGCTGGCTTGCTTTAACAATCTGGGGAGTGAACCAGCAGATGGAAGATCTCTCCCTCTCTCTATGTAATTCTGACTTTCAAATAAAATAAATAAAGTTAGGGGCCGGCGCTGTGGTAGAGTGAGTAAAGCCTCCAACTGCAAGGTCAGCATCCCATATGGCACCAGTTCGTGTCCCAGCTGCTCCTCTTCTGCTCCTGCTCTCTGCTTATGGCCTTGGAAAGCTGTGGAAGATGGCCCAGTGCTTGGGGCCCTGCACCTACAGGGAGACCTGGAAGAAGCTCCTGGCTCCTGGCTTCAGATTGGCTCAGCTCCAGCTGTTGCAGCCATTTGGGGAGTGAACCAGAGAATGGAAGACCCCTCTCTCCATATCTCCCTCTCTCTGTCTGTAACTCTGTCTCTCAACTAAATAAACTTTTTAAAAATAATAAACATTTAAAATAATAATGATGATAATATGGAGATTCACCAGTGAAAATATCTGGGCCTGAAACTCTGAGGGAACATTTTAACTTTTTCTTTGACCCTACATGTACACAGAGAATTTGATATTTACTTGTATTTTGGGGCAAGAAATTTATTTTAAACTCCATTTTGTTTTCAGTGACTTATCCAACAGAGCCCTTCCCTGCTGAGGTGGAATCTCCTCCACATCCTGCATTCAAAACCAACAAAATATGAGGAAAGCTGCAGTCTCCACCCAGCCCTGTTACTCACTCTGTCCTTCCTTCTATCAGTTACACAACTTTGGAATCATTCTTCCCAGGATCAGGGTGTTATGGCCCCAACTTCTTAATGTTTAATGTGATCTCCAGGGGCCAGTGCTGTTTGTGCAGTGAGTAAAGTCACCTCCTGGGGCACCAGCATCCCAAACGGGCACTGGTTCAAGTCCCGGCTGCTCCTCTTCAGATCCAGCTCCCTACTAATGCACCTCAAAAAGCAGCAGAGAATGGTCCAGGTCCTTGGGCCCCTGCACCCACATGGGAGACCCAGAAGAAGCTCCTGGCTCCTGGCTTTAGATTGAATCAGCCCAGCTCTGGCCATTGCAGCCATTTGGGGAGTGAACCAGCAGATGGAAGATTCTTTCTCTCTAACTCTGCCTTTCAAATAAATAAATACATCTTTTCAAAAAAGTGATCTCCAGGCCGGCGCCGTGGCTTAACAGGCTAATCCTCCACCTTGCGGCGCCGGCACACTGGGTTCTAGTCCCGGTAGGGGCACTGGATTCTATCCCGGTTGCCCCTCTTCCAGGCCAGCTCTCTGCTATGGCCCGGGAAGGCAGTGGAGGATGGCCCAAGTCCTTGGGCCCTGCACCCGCATGGGAGACCAGGAGAAGCACCTGGCTCCTGGCTTCGGATCAGCGAGATGCGCTGGCCGCAGCGGCCATTGGAGGGTGAACCAACGGCAAAAAGGAAGACCTTTCTCTCTGTCTGTCTCTCTCACTATCCACTCTGCCTGTCAAAATTAAAAAAAAAAAAAAAAGTGATCTCCAAAGACTATATTGAGGATGGCAAGACTTGGCTGCTGTGAAAAGCAGTTCTCACAGACTTGAGAGACAGCCATCCAATTTTTACCTGCTGCAAATGCTTGTCTCCATGCCAGAGGGAGAAGAAGAGCAAGCTCCACTTTCATGATGGTGGACTGTGCCATTTCTATGTCTTCATAGAGAGGTTAATTGAAAATTGAGAGAGACTGTGTCAGGGGCAGCTACAGTTAGCCAAATGCCATTTTGAACTAGAATTTATCCAGCTGATTTCATTGAAAAGCTACAATGCTTTACCCTTCAGACACACCGCTGTCTAGCACCAAGGCAGGACTGGAACATGGCACACACTCAGCACATAGTGGTTCATTTTCCCCTTCTGCTGACAGTCTCCCTCGGTGATTTCCTATGTACACTCACCTGCCTGACTGCTCTCTTGAGGAAAAACTGCCTATGTGTCCACCATACACATGGAAACCAGATGATGCTGTCCTCACCTGGGTTCAGAAAGGAAACGGTCCCTTCAGAAATCAGAAAGAGTTGACAGCAGCACTCCTGGTTACTACAAACTTTTTATAAGATCCTGGAAATACCATTCCACCTGAACCCACTAGGTTCCTCCTGGCTCAGGTGCCTCATCCAGCAGCAAATTGAATCTTGAATGTGAAATGTCACTGAAGGATGGAAAAGCTTTGTCCCTTAACTGCAGCAAATAATGCACACAGAGCTATAAACTTACTTACAGACAGTATGGTTTTAAAGGGTGGTTTCAAGGATACAAAATAAGGACGCCTAACAAAGCCTTGCAGAGCCTTGAGAGCTCACAATGTTTCGGAAGCCCCATTTGATCAATAACTCATTCATTCAGTGAATTCAACAAATAGCCATTGAGTGAATGACTTTCTATGTACCAAGTTTTGTTCCAAGTCCCCACTTTCACAGCAAAACTATAAGCAAATATAAGATCCTTCATTAGAATATAAGCTCCACAGGGGGCCAGCACTGTGCTGCAGCAGGTTAACGCCCTGGTCTGAAGCTCCCGCATCCCATATGGGCACCAGTTCAAGTCCCAGCTGCTCCTCTTCCGATCCAGCTCTCTGCTATGGCCTGGGAAAGCAGTAGAAGATGGCCCAAGTCCTTGGGCCCCTGCACCTGGGTGGGAGACCCGGAAGAAGTTCCTGGCTCCTGGCTTCAGATCGGCACAGCTCCAGCCGTTGCAGTCATCTGGGGAGTGAACCAGCAGATGGAAGACCTCTCTCTCTGTCTCTACCTCTCTCTATAATTCTTTCAAATAAATAAAATAAATCTTTAGAAAAAAAAGAATATAAGCTCCATGAGGACAGATCTTTACTTGTCTTGATCACAAGGCATCCCCAGCACACAGAACAATGCCCAGTACTTAGAAGACACTTGGTGAACGTGGGTAGGATTGTTTGGATGAATGAAATAATTAACTGATGGAATCAAATTCCCAAAACAATGGCTACCTGCTGTACTTATGTTTTTTTACAATATTTACTTATTAATTTGACAGCCAGAGAGATACAGAAGGAGCTGCTAGTTCACTCCCTGTTGGCCACAATGGCTGGACATGGTCCAGACTGAAACTGGGAGCTAAGAGCTCAATCCAGGTCTCCTAGGAACCCAGCTACACATTGGCAGGAAGCTGGAATCAGGAGCAGAGTGGGCATCAAATCCAGGCCTTCTGATATAGGATGTGGGGTCCCAAATGGAGTCTTAACTGCCAAGCCAAACATCTGTCCCTACAACCACTTATTAAGAGTCACATTACACTGAGAGACATACATTTCACAGTTATCAAAATGCCAGCAAATTCCTTCTGTTTCCAGGATACATAGGTAGCACTGACAAATGGAATTCTGCAAGGGACAGCCTACTTAGTTTAATTCATTTTTGGCCCCAGAATCTTCTCTAAATTAATTAGGCCTAACCAATACAGGTATTCAAACGTTGTGGTGCAAGCTGAATCAGAGCAAAATTTGCCACAATTGATCAGATCCAGGAAACGATCAACTTCTCCAGGGCCAGGGACATTTCCTAAAACAGTGTTTTCTTATGGGAAAAGTAAAACAATAGTGGGGCTCCAAGAACCCTTGGTTTACATCCTCTTGGGAAACCACACCAATGAATAAGATCTCTGTGAGAGCAAATGAACTACTCTTCTAAGCTTATTTAGTTTTTCAATTTTATTTATTTGAAAGGCAAAGTGAGAGGGAAAAGTAGAAAGGGAGAGAGAGAAAAATCTATCTGCTGGCTCACTCTTCAAATGCCCATAACCACTGGGTCTGGGCCAGGCTGAAGCCAGGAGCCAGGAACTCCACCTGGGATGACAGGGACCCAATTACTTGGGCCATTAGCTGCTGCTTCCCAGGGTGCTCACTAGCGGGAGGCTGGGTCCAAAGCAGAGTAGCCAGGACTCAAACCAGGCACTCTGATATGGGATGTGGGCTTCCCAAGCGGCAGCTTAACCCTCTGTGATCTAATGCCTGCCCCACAAGTAAACTATTGTTTTCCCCCAGTGCAAAAAAAAAAAAAAATCTAACAAGTAAATGAACCAAGAAAGGAGTGAATGACAGATATAAGCAAGTCCAAGACACAAGTTCAATAGTTCCCTTAGTGATCTATAACTTTGAGCCACTCTCCACATATCTCAGTTCTTGACCTCGGAGTCTAAGTGGTTTCCAAGTCCTACTTCCATTTTTTCTCTCTCCCGTGGCTGTACAATTTCTTGCTTTTTACCAGGTCTGAAAGTCCATTTACCTTGCTGACCACAACACTATCATCTTTCTCATCAAGCTGTATTTGTCTAGTTCTTTTATCTCAGTTAACTCTGTTTCTCTCTTTGTTGTTGTTGTTTTATTTTACCTTTATTGAGCCCAAGCTTTGGTTTGCTCTTTTTCTTTAAAAATTTACTTATTTATTTATTTGAAAGGCAGAGTTAGAGAGAGAGAGAGAGAGAATCTGAGATCTTCCATCTGCTGGTTCACTCCCCAAATGACCACAACAGCTGGAGCTGGACCTATCCGAAGCCAGGAGCTTTCTCCAGGTCCTCAACATAGATGCAAGGGCTCAAAGACTTGGGCCATCCTTTGCTACTTTCCCAGGCACATTAGCAGAGAGCTGGATTGGAAGTATAGTATCCAGGACTCCACCGGTGCCCATATGGGATCCCTGCACCACAGGCGGCAGCTTTACCCACTATGTCACAGTGTCAACCCTGGTTTCTTCTAACTAAATGCAACATAAAACTAGTCCTACACGTGCGTGCCCATTTACAGATCTCTTCTTTTGGAGTATTTCCCATGCCTGTATTTTTTCCTAATAATTTCTTCCTAGTGATATATAATATCTCTTTCTAAGGGGGCTGGCGCTGTGGCTCACTTGGTTAATCCTCCGCCTGCGGTGCAGGCATCCCATATGGGCGCTGGGTTCTAGTCTGGGTTGCTCCTCTTTCAGTCCAGCTCTCTGCTGTGGCCCTGGAGGGCAGTGGAGGATGGCCCAAGTGCTTGGCCCCTGCACCCGCATGGGAGACCAGGAGGAAGCACCTGGCTCCTGGCTTCGGATCGGCACAGCGCCGACCATGGTGGCCATTTGGGGAGTGAACCAACGGAAGGAAGACCTTTCTGTCTCTCTCTCTCTCTCTCACTGTCTATAACTCTACCTGTCAAACAAATTTTTAAAAAAATCTCTTCTTGATTATATTGTCTATATATAAAACAGTAAAAGAAAAAGCCTTCTCCTCAGGCCTATAAATACTGCTTATAGATAATAACGAGACCACCCTAGAGTATGAGAGAAACACATGCTTCCCCATAAGCCAAACCCAAGATACAGCCATTCTTGTTCTGTGTGATTGTTTCCTCTTGTTCACAGCTGTTGGAACCAATGTTGACACATGACTCAAACCAGACCAATTCTATTTCTCCCAGGAAATGGAATGTGAGCTTCTAGGACACTCTAAGGGAGTGGAGCAGTGTTCCTCAAGATCCCCATACACCAGCTCCTATCCAGTTCCCAGCAAGTACTTGGACTCCTGCCACCCAGGTGGGAGACCCGGATAGTGTTCCAGACTCCTGGCTTTACCCTGGCCCTGCCCCAACTATTGGGGTCATTTGGAGAGTGAACCAGTATAGAAGATCTCGCTCTCGCTCGCTCTCTCACTCTCTCTCTTGCTCTCTTTCTCATTCTCTCTTCCTCTCTAATTTCATCTTTAAAATAAATAAACTTTAAAAAAAATACTCACCTTTGGGCACAGAAACATTCTGAATCTGATGCTATCAGTCTAATGCCAGAGAGAAAAACTAATGGGCAAAAAGCCCAACTTTGAAAGCAACTAACCCAGTTATTAGAATTGCTAATGTCAAAGCAAAGACAAGACTTCCAGGAATGACATTGCCAAGCAGGCTTGAATTTTTTATATGTAATGATCATGTAGTATCTGAATAAAACAGTGAAATTTTTTCTTAACTGCTGTGCAGAAAGGCAGGGATTAGCTATACCTGCACTGTCCCACCTGGTGGCCACTAGCCACATGTAGCTACGAAGCTTTTGAAGTGTGGCTAATGCACGTTAATGTGCACTGTAATTGTAAAATACAAACCAGATTCCAAAGACTTGATGTGAAAAAGAGTGCAAGATATTTTACTAACAATATCTCATGTAGGTTACATGGTAAAATGATTCTATTTAGATTTATTGGATTAGAATATATTACTAAAATTTTACTTTTTAAAATTATTTTAATGTGGCTGTAAGAAAATTTAAAACTATGAGTGGCTTATAGGATATTTTTACTGGACAACTAGGCTCTACACAATTAAAATGTGGTATAGTGGGGAAAGCACTTAAGCCACACACAGAGAGAGAGAGAGAGGGAGGGAGGGAGGAAGAGAGGGAGAGGGAGAAGGAGGGAGGGACGGAGGGAGGGGGAGAGAGAGAGAGAGAGATCAAAATCTCTGGGTAACCAAATCCCTTAATATAAAACAACACAGTATTGGCACATAATCTACAAACTCCCTCCCATATACTTTAAATTCTGTCTAGATTATAACACCTACTACAATGCAAATCCCATGTAAATAGTTGTTATACAGCACTGTTTAGAGATAACCACAAGAATAAAAACTTTGTCTGTACATGCTCAGGACAGACACATTTTCTCCCAAGCATTTTTCCATCAGCAGTCAGTTGATTCTGCAACTATGGGACCAGCAGACACAGAAGGCTGACTGTAGTTGGCTAAGTAGCACACGTTGAGTGGCTTACACAGTAGGAATTATTGTCACAATTCTGGAGGCTGTAAGTCTGAAATCAACACATCGGCAGGCAGTTCCTTCTGAGGCTCTCTCTCTCTGCTGGGCCTGTAGGTAAGCGTCTTCCCCCTGGACTTCCCCTGTCCAGGGCTATGTCCCAGCTTTCTGCCTTTATAAGGACACCAGCTATATCACATGAGGGCCCACCCCCATGATCTCATTTTAACTTGATCGTCTCTTTAAAGATCCTACCTCTGAGTTACTCTCACTCTGAGCTACAAGTATTAGGACATCAGCATGGAAATCTGAGGCAGAAACAATTCAGCCCATAACAGCCTGACAATATATCCTGGTTCTGAAACCTGTGCTCAGTGTTTGTAGATACATGGTCTTCAGCAAGAGACCGCCCCTCTCCTTCCATGAAATTTCTTGCCTTCATAATAGGGATTATCTACTCATTTCATGAATATGTTTTGAGTACCTTCTATGAATGAAGTTCCCTATGAAGTTCTGGAAACTTGAATCAACAAATTGGAATTCACCAGCCCTAAAGAGTCAAATAAGAAAAAAAAAAAAAATTCAAGAGACAATAGTCTGTGATCAGTGCCACCTGTTGTTGGGATCATTGGAGAGGGCTGTGAGAAAACCACCTGCTGCCTTAGGTTGGGGAGGGAGCAGAGAGGAGTACACGTCCGGCTGTGGTTACCAGGAAAGCCTGCAGCAGACTCCGCCTCCTGGGAGTCCCAGCTCCACTTGGCTCCACTCCTGATTCCAGCTTCCTGCTAGCACACATCCTGGGATGCGGCAGTGATGGCTCAAGTACTTGGGTCCCTAAAATCCATGTGGGAGACTTAGACTGAGTGCTGGGCTCCTGGCTTCCATCTGGCCCTAGCTGGCCCAACCGCAGCTGGTGTGGGCAATTAAGGAATGAACCAGCAAATGGAAAATCTGTTTATGTCCATGTCTCTCATTCTCTTTGCCTCTCTGTTTTTCAAATAAATAAACATTTTTGTAAAAGAGAGATCTCCGTCTCTAGAGAGAACGACACAAATAGGTCAATTCCAATGTCAGTCATTAAAATGAGCCCTGAACTGATGCTGTAGCACAGCAGATTAAAGCCCTGGCCTGAAGCACCGGCATCCCATATGGGCACCGGTTTGAGACTCGGCTGCTCCACTTCCCATCCAGCTCTCTGCTATGGCCTGGGAAAGCAGAAGAAGATGGCCCAAGTCCTTGGGCCCCTGCACCCACATGGGAGACTGGGAAGAAGCACCTGGCTCCTGGTTCCAGATCAGCGCAGCTCTGACTGTTGCAGCCATTTGGGGAGTGAACCAGTGGATGGAAGCCCTTTCTCTCTCTCTCTCTATCTCCATCTTTCTCTGTAACTCTGTCTTTCAAATTAATAAAATAAATCTTAAAAATAAATAAATAATAAAATAAAATGAGCCCTGAAGCGAAGTATGAGCCAACTGCTTGCCAGGGCAGGAAAAAGGAGTGCTCTGTTCTGCCTGGGAGAACCCAGGAGGGACAAGGCCTTCGGTGGACATAACACGGATTAGCCTCCGTCCACCAAATGCTTCAGGAGGGAAGGCCATGGCGGCAGCAGCAACAGGGTTCCAGGCATGGTCTCAGAGGTGTGCACAGATGTCCACTGAGCAGGACCGAGGCCATAGGACAGCAACAGGGCCAGATTCAACCAAATCAGACTTAAGGGGAAACATACAAAATCATGGTACACGGCTGAGGCCTGCCCAGAAAGAAGCCAGACATAAAAGGCTACTGTATGACTCCATTTAGGTAAAGTTCTAGAACAATCCAAATCTATAGTGATTTGGTTTTAAAAAAAAAAAGGCAGATGAATGCTAGCCCAGCACAGGAGCATGCAGGGAGGGGGGCTGTGACAGGTGGTGGGGAGGGGTCTGGGGAGATGCAAACACCTCTGAATTACCCCATCCTTAGGCATGCACCTTTCATTGTATATAAACTATACCTCAAAAAAGATGATGGTTTAAAGAAATAAAAACGTAGGGACAACGGGAAGTGTTCATTTAGGATGCGAAAAGAAATCACAACCAGTTGTGAAATATCCAAAGTTGACAAATACAAGAAATATAACATCCAGAAAAACAGCATTATGGTGCATTAATAATCTGCCCACTTATCTCTAAGCACACTTTCTCCCCTACTTAGTCTTCATTCTTTCTGTCCCTTCCCATGTCAATATCATCATAGGGTTTATAATATCAGTGGTTGTTCAAAGTTTGCTTTTTTTTTTTTTACAGATAATTAACAAAATGTCTCTCTGCTTCCTAACTCTGTCAGTATCTTCTGTATTTTTAGGCTTGTCACCAAATTTCTCAATGCCGCTGTAGGCTTTTTCATACCTGAGCCCTAGAACTTGGGAGAATTTTCCAGACTCCACACCTGACCCTGGTCATTTCAAACCTGGCTCACATCCATACCTGGGGCCCCACAGGACATGCTCCAGTCATGACACCATCTCTGGTCCCAAATCTTCATGTCACAACCTTCTCACTTCTCCAGTGAGTCGGTGCAGCAGCAGACACCTTGTTTTTGGAAGTGATGTCCACACCAGGATGACTAGCGATGACCTAATTCTATGTGCGACTGACTACAAATCACAAGGTCACACACCTCACTAAGTGTGTCCCCAGTACAACTTCAGATCCCCAAGGCCACTCTGACAGCCCAGAGAAATGGAGGGATAACACAAATGCCAAAGAAGAAGAGAGGGTGGCCTTAACCTATCTCAGTTTCAATATTTGTTAGATTTTATTTATTTATTTGAGAGTTAAAGAAAGAGAGAAAGGTCTTCCACCCAAGGGTTCAGTCCCCAAATGGACACAACGGCCGAAGCTGCGCCCATCCAAAGCCAGGGGTCAGGAACTTCTTCTGGGTCTCCCGTGTGTGTACAGGGGCCCAAGTACTTGGGCCATCTTCTGCTGCTTTCCCTGGCCTTAGCAGAGAGCTGGATTGAAAAAGGAGCAGCCAGGACACAACGGGTGCCCATATGGGATGCCAGCACTATAGGCAGAGGCTTAGCCTGCTAAGCCATGACTTCAGCCCCAGTTCCAATATCTTATGGTTCCAAGTTTTGGGGCCAACTGACCGACCATGGAGACACACAGTTAAGACCTCTGCTAGTTAACTGCTCTGACACTGGAATGTCAGTGGCTGGGCAGTGCAGCTGCCTCGGGAAAGGGACACAGTAGGTTAACTCCGGGGGAATGGTGAGATCCAGACTAGGCCGGGCTTTGGAAGTGCAGTGATGAGTGTAGCCTTCCACACGCACACAGAGGAGCCACCGCACCTCTGCCTTGCACAAAAGAACATTATGTGGCTTTTGGGGGCTGACTCCTACAGCAATGGAAAGTGTGTAGCTGTTTCCTGCTGTTTGTTTTCATTTATTCCTTTAGCTTACAGTATTTTTTTTGATTTGTTCATTTTTTAAAAGCTTTTAACAGACATAAAATTGTACATATTTATGGAACTATGTGATGGTTTGATACCTGTACACACTGTGTGATGTCCAATCACACCAAGTTAATATACCTCTTTCAGACCTTTGATACTTCTTTATGGTGACAATCCTGTCTTCGGATTTCTTTCTTAATGCGATCCCCTCACTCAAGAAACAGATTAAACTTTTTAAAGTTTTTGTTCAACTGGAGACAATTTCACCAAAAAAAATTGTGGACTTTTGAAAAGAGATCAAAAACTTCCCCTGTTCTACCACACTACCCTGTTTCAGACACTTTTAGTCCATGTTAGTCAATAAAATGATTTCAGAACATAGACTGCAAAGTAAACTTTCTGAGTTCAAACTTCAGCTTCCCCATGTCCTAACTCTGCGACCCTAGGAAAATTATTCAAGTTCTGCAATCTCCATTTTATCATCTATAAAATGGGAAAAACAGAAGCTCCAAGCAGAGCAACTGTGGGGACGGAATGGGCTAACTCACTTCCAACATATAGCATGGTTCCTGACTCGATCAATGTTAGCCATGGGTGTTATTGTTGCCCAGTCCCTCCTCCAAGCAGATGCGTTTTATTGAGTTCTCCCCTCTCTGCTGGATCTCTTTCATTCTTCCCCATCATTATGTCGATCCTGGGAAGTGCCGGGCTAAGCTTTCAACTTGAAGCAGCAAGTTGAATGCGTGGCTGCTCAGTTCCCAAGAGGATGTGGGGGAGCTGGGAGGTGTCGGAGATGAGTCACTCGCGGGGACAGAGAAAGAAGGAAGCCAAGAGAGACTGGGGTAGTCGGGACTCTCTGGGGTTCAAGAGAGACAAAGAGCCCAACTCAAACATAGTTAAGAACAAAGACGCAATATGGGCTCCTACTCCCCAAAGGAAATGGGAGCGCATGCCTCAGGCTCCTGTGGATCTGGAAGTTCAGATGGTGATCTCCCAGTCTCCACTTCTCTCCAGTGTGGCCTGCCTTTCTGTGTTTCTCGCTTGGTCCTCTAACTAACATGAAGCAGAGGGAGATGGGCACTGCTCCAGAAAACTCCAAGCTGACTTCACTCCCGTTCAGCAAACCCTGAGTAAAGAGGGAGGATCCACTTATCACAGCTGCAGGAAGAGCTTGTGTTGGCTTGGAACATGTGGCCAGGGATGGTGGGATTCTGTCTTGGGCAACCCCATCAGGAACAGGGGAAGACAGGATGATATTCCCAAGAAAAGGGATAGAGGGATACAAAAGAGAAAATTAGAGGCCACTTCACAGGGGTTGGCAAAGTCAAGGTCAACCATTGTGTCTCAATCCCCACCCCCTGCAAGTTCACATTTTCCCTCTCCAGGCTTGTCTCCCATGCATGGGATGTGGGCTTTGCAGAGGTCTCAAACCATGGGAGTCTCCCACACAGCCTTCACAGCAAGCTGCCACCTGCTTCCTCCCTCTGGGCAGCCTGGCTCAGGGGCCTGGTCTTTGGCTGCGGCACCGAGTCAGGCACTGGGCGTTCTTGGGCTGGGGAGGTTGCTGAGTCAAAGGGCCGCGGGCCAAGGCCTGGGCTGCTCAGTCCTGCTCTCGCATGGGCGGGACTGAAAGATCTCCAGGCAGTGCAGGGCTGCTGTGCGTGTCCACTAATTGGAGACAGGGATGATGAAATGTTCAGAGGAAATTCAGGTGCCAAATGCCTCTCCTAGAGGTGCATTAAAGTCTCTGGTAATTGCCCAACCCAGAAGCAGGCATCTCCGGGGAGTTTCCCGGCAGGGGCCTCCCTGGATCAACTCCCCAGACTCACGGAGGGAGGGTCCCTCTCCCAGACACACTGCACTGCCTCCGCCCCTTCCACCTGCAGACCCTTGGGCAGCTCTCTTTACCTCTCTGAGCCTCAGTTTACCTATTACTAAAATAAAAACTATACGTTTGTTCTGGAATAAAGAAATAAGATGATGGTTATAGGTCTATATAGGTTTTTTAAATTTTTCCTGAAGTCAGTTTTGGTAAATTTTATTTTTCTTAGATGTGTCCCCTTCAAAAATATTTTCAATATTTTGGTATAAAATTATTCACATATTCTTTTCTTACTTGTAATGTCTGTCTACTGTGTACACAATGAGTCATTTCTAGCTTTTTCAGAGAGTCCGTTCTTGGCTTCTTGATCCTCTCTAATATGTTTTATGTTTATATTATTAACTTTGGCTCTTATTTTAGTATTCCCTTCCTGTGTTACTGAACCTTTTAAAGGTTAAGTTGATTATTTTCCTATCTTCTTAAGCTCATTATAAACATTTAAGGCTATAAATATCACTCCAAGTACCACTTTGGGTGCATTCTTTAAGTTTCAATATGTAGAATTTTCACTGCTGTCCAGTTATAAAACTTTCCTGTAAGATATACTTCATGATTTTTCACCAGAGCCATGCGTGATTGAGAAGTGGGTTTTATATTTTGAGGCTACATACACTTCTCAAAGCTGTTTTGCCCACCTTTACTTTCCCATCATTTCGTAGCAGAAAACTTGACTCATAGTATGTGATCTGTGACCAAAGATTACTGGAAAGCAAGTAGAAAGAGAAAAGAAGGGAGTGATTGAGATGCAGGAAGGGAACGAGGTCACAGAGAGACCCTAATTGGGTTTGAGCAGAAAGTTAACAGGAACAAATCTGCTTCAAGGACAAACATGAAGATGATCAGGGAGTGAACAGAGGGGTAGCCCACGCCCCAGTCCCAATCCTGGAAGCCTCGGAGAACTTCTGTGAATACCTGAGTCTTGGACCAAGACCTGTTCCCTCCGTGGTTCGTCCTTTACACCTGCCAACCAGGTGCCCACCACTAGCTGAATAAGACAGGCAGTACCCCGGGCACTTGCTCAGAGGCAGCAGGAGTAACTCAAAGTGGGGGAATCAGCTGACTGCCTGGAGCAGAGTTGGAGAAGAGGACAGCAGCTCCGACAGGCAGGCAGGTTCCCTGCTGTCTTCAGAGGGCGCTGTCTTCCACCCACATCTCTTTTCATCAGCTTTCTCACACTCAGAAGCCTCAACAGCCATGCAACCAAACACACTCTCTTCAATTTCCATTTCCCAGCAACCGAATGACAGCAGGGGCAATAAACAGCCAGGCCAGCCACACACGATGTGCCCCTCCCTATGCCATGTCCTGCCCCACATGATCTTTAGTGCTCCCAACAAACCTTAACTCCGAACTGGCCAACCACTGCCCTGAAGTCACATCCACTCCGCACCCTCCCTCTCACCTCTCCAGGGTCTACACTCTCCAGTCCCTTGTCCTCTGTCTTCCCTGTAGTTTCAACCAATGGGAAGCACTAGGGAATGCTTCCTCTGGCATCACTGGCCATGGTGCCTTCTCCTGCTGGGCACGCACCACCACAATTCTGCCTTCTGAGAACTCTACGGATTCCAGAGACCTGGCAACAATGCCTGCTCCCATGCTATCTGCATCACTAAGGGTTGTAGAAGCTTCTAGCTCTCCTTAAAATCTGAGTTCCATTTCAGTTTCTTCAACCAATCACTTGTATAACTAAACTCCCCGTATTAAATTCTCTCTGCTTGAGAGACCTGGAGTGAGTTCCATTGCATCACCAGAACTCAACAAACACAAACCATTTTTATATATTTTATATATTATGTTTTATATATAATTCTGTATTTATATATTCATTTTATATGTGCTCTAGGAGCTCCCTTCCTCCTCCACCTTTCCCTACTTCCCCAAAGTGAACAACCCTAATCCACTCGTTCTCAAAGTGTGGTCCCCAGACCAGCAGCATCAACCCCACTTAGGAAACTGTTAGAAATGCAAATCTTGGGCCCAATTCCAGACTTACCAAATCAGAAACTCTGGGAGAGGGTCAGCTGTGTGCTAACAAATCCCACATGTAATTCTGACGCAGGTTCAAGTTGGAGAACCACTGCCCTGTGTCGTTCACAGCCCCCGGGGCCAGGTGCATTTGTTTGCCCTTCACAAACAATTGCAGCATCTGCAGCTGGGTGCCAGCTTCTTTGCAGAAAGCAAATTTCTCAGTCTGTGAGAACCCAAGAAGTTTTAGATAGGCCAAGTATGTCAGCAAGATGCCAGCCACCGATTAATTTCTCCATTGGTTAGCTCACTCAGTCACTCTTTCAGGATGTATTGAATTCACAGACAGCCAGTGAACGCGTGTCCCTGTCTCACATATTCAGAAAAAGAGCAGGTAAATTTTCCCCTAATGGGCTTGCTCAGGTGCACGCAAAGTTGCCATTATAAGTTCTGTCTGTAGAAGACCATCACCTGGAGATACACGCACGGATGTGATACCTTACAGAAAAAACCTGGAAGATGGAAGCAGAGAAAAGCTTGAATCCTGGGGCCACTCGTCTACACTGTGTGAGCCATGTGCTGGTCAAGCCTACCTAGAGGACTGTTGGTCCAGAGTGCAGTTGGTGGCTCCTCAAGGAAAGGGTTCCTGACAGTCTCATGCCAATGCTTCCCCGTGAGTGTCAAGAAAATGAGAGACTGGGCAAGGAATCACTGAACTCTCTTATCCTGCTTCACATTGAGAATCAGAGAAGGTGTCACTGCTGTCGTCTTCTGAATGAGGCCCTGGAAGGCGGGGCCAGGGAGCGGGGTGTGGTGTGATGAGGAGGCCACGGAGGAGAACATAAAACCACCTGTGGGTCCTCTCCGTTCTCGACCCAGGAATGAAATGATGGACAGGTTGGGGCAACCGTTTCAAACTGGAGTGTGTATCAGCATCCTCTGGAGTTTGTTAACATGTCCATGGCTGGGTCCCTTCCTGGAGTTTTCAGACATAATAGGTCTAGGATTGCCTAAGAGTGTGCATTTTTAACATGTTCCCAGGAAATACGGATGATACTGCACCAGGGGCCACACTTTGAGAACCTTTGGGTTAGGATCCTGCCAGATGTTTTAATAGATAACCTGCAAACTGTCAATGAGAGGTGAATTCCCACTCGGCTAACCATCCGATCCCGGTAGGCAAGAGGGAGGCTCTGCTCCTCCGAGTCACTCAGAGACCCAGGACATGGTCAAGATGTGGCTTCCGGTACCTCACTGAGTGTCGACGTCCTCTCTGCTGGATGAGAGAACAAGTGGAGAAGCTCCACCTTGGCCAGAAAGTGATGCATATCACTGACCTGGGAAACACAGTCCTTGTGTGGCCAGTTGACTCTCTAGAATAAGCTACTTCTTCCTAGGCTTGCAAGAGGAGCACAGAATCCTTAGCTTGGGTCAACTGCCACTGTCCCATGCGACAAGTCCTCTTCCCCTCCCCACATCCTGGGCCTGGCCTCTGGGATGTGGTGAGACCAGAATCCTGGAGCTGAAAAAGCATACTACAGAAGTAGTGGGAGAAGGGGGAACAGAATCTTTGGAGAGTTGGAGAGCTCTTCCTAGCCCCTCCTTAGACCCCTTCTCAACAGCACAGGTGTGAGCTCACCAAAGTCTCCCCTCTCTTTCCTCACCTCTGCAGGTGCCATGGAATACAACCTAGCCACAGACTGTGGTCAGCTGCAAGAGCCATCACTTGCCCATTCTGTGACCTTGGACCTCTCTGGTATTTGTTGAGCACCTACTACACTCCAGCCCTACGTCAGCTCCCAGTCGCTATCAAGGTGGATGAATTGCTCCCATGTCCAGCTGTGCATTAGAACTACCTAGTGAGCTTTTAAAACACACAAAAGTATTTATTTAAAAATATGTTTGCCCTAAATTTCTAAATCACTTGGAGAGCAAAGGAGGCCAGCCTCCAGCACAGAATTCATGCTTAGGCAATTATTAGGAGAAAAGCAAAGTTCAAGAGTTCTGTTGTACAATCTGGTGACTTAGTTAATACCAAAGTATTATATTCTTGAAAATTGCTTACAGAGGAGATTTTAAGCATTGTTACCATTAAAGCAAATAAAATGATAAATAAGCAAAGTAATGCATGCTAATTAGTTCAATTTAGCCAATCTAAAATGTGTATGCACTTTAAAACCACACATTACACTTGACACATGGGGTTTCTGTCAACTAAAATAAATAAATACTTATAGTTTTAAAAGAAAAGAGAAGACACACATTTATAACATCTTTCATAAATGATAAAATGGAACAAAAAAGATACTGGAAGCCAAAATATGGCTGGTGGAGGTGCTGTGAGTCAGTGAGGCTGAGCTAGAACTACATTTTCCAGAATTCCCGTCTCTGCATGGTTCTGACAGCCTGGCTCCCAGGAGTCATCTCCTGGTTCCAAAGCTCACCCCATCAGGCACCCTGAAGGCTCAAGGCCTTTGGAGCTGGTCTGCATGCCACCCTGGCTGACCTGGGGCAGTGCCCAGGTGGCAGCTCGGCCACTTCCTACCAGGCTTCCTCCTCCCGCTTCCCCAGCTCCCAGACCAGGGATGTATGAGCCCTGTGACAAAGGTCACGCTCATCTCAGAAGGTGGGGACTGGGAGCGGACAAGAGACAGACAGATTCCACGTGTCCCCGTGTGTGTCCCAGCTCAGCTCTCCAATCTGAGTCTCTTTCCTCCCTAACCAAGCACAGAAGCAACAGCACCCCAGGACTGCCCTACCAGCTCATCCCACCAAACCCACGCAACAAAGCCCTTAATTACGTCACTCTGAGTGGGTTTCGTCTCTGGTTGCACCTTGGCTGATGCAGGCATTCTTCAAGCATTCTCATTTGATTTTCACAACAACCCCCCAAGAACGGTCCCAATAGTCTTATATTAGAGATGAGCAAAGTGAGACTCAAAGAGGCAAAGTCCTTCATCCAAAACCCCATGGCCAGCGGGTGGCGTCGGGCCCAGATGTGAAACCAGGCCCCTCAGACTCCGAAGCTCTCTTCATCACTCTGGTGCTTTGCAAACTTCTAGAGAAGAAAAATGGAGTCCCTTAAGATGGTCACCCAGGTTCTCAGCTGACCCTGGGCCAGGACCCTGTCCCCAGGTCCCTGCACCCCAGGCTCACCCACCACTCCAGGGGGCAGGGCCTTCCTTGCACAGTGGCTGCCATCTGCCCTGCCCTTTTGCCCCTTTAGCTCTGACCAGAGTGTCCCAGTGGGTTAGTGACCCTATTTTTATCCTGAATCAGTAGGAGGAGGAAAAAATACTTGATTGGGAAGATTCAAAACCTGATTCAAAGTCCTGGAAAAAGCTCCCTCCAAACTGCTCTGCTTGCATGGAGAGATACACAGTGACAGGAGTGAGGGGACAGGATACCGTAGTGAGGAGCACAGGACTGTCCACGGGATGGGCAGAGAGAGGCCAGAAGGGGAACAGGCAGAAAAGTGGAGACCAATATTGAGAAAGTGACAGAGAAAAGATGGGGGAGAGAGCAAGAGAAAAATAACCCAGAGAAGAAGAGGTAGAGAGAGAGTGAGAAATGAAAACAAAGACAACATGAATGGGAAAAAGAGGTTTAGAAAAAGCCACCCAGAAATAAAAGTGATGGGAATAGGAGCTAGGGAGAGAGAGAAGGAAAAAGAGAGAGAGAGAGACCTATTTAACACTTTTCCACCTGGTCCCAAATTCCTTAGGGGCAGCTAGAATGGGACTCAAGACAGCAGTGCAGAAGGGAGGTGCCTCGGGCACTGGCCCTGGCAAGCTGGACAGTGGCCACATTCGACAGACGTCCACCTGAGTCAGCTCCTTTCTCCACGGCCCCACCTGCCCCGCCTCTTGGGCTGCTGTTGCAGGGATAATTACAGAAAGCCTGCCGGACTGGGGGTTTACGAGACCAGAGAGAGCCTGAGCCTGGAGAAGGGGAGAGGTGGAGGGGAGAGGTGGGCACTCAGAGTTTCTACCGTCTGGCACAGGCCCACAAGGCCACATCAAGAGCGGCCGAGGCCACCGAGGTAAAGGGCAGCCTGCTGGGGCTAATGCCCAGGTCACAAAGCAAGCTCCTCCTTCACTCACACATTCCCGCTCTTTTACCAACCCTTGTGTCTTTCCACGCATACTTTGCCCATCTGCCATGTTTTCCATTCCTCTGCCAGCTGCTCTCCCATTTGCCGATACTTCCTCCTATCTGCATCTCCTCCCTTTGTCCACCTACCTCCACTCACCCATCAAACCACCTATCGTCTAAAGTTCCATGACCCCAGCCCACTCCTTATCCATCCAACTTTTCTGCCAACTCCCAACCTCTCTTCCATTCACTCACCTTCCTGTATAGACCAAATTTCTTACCCTTCTACCAACTTCTTCAGTCTCCATAAAACTTCAGTCACCGCCATTTGCTCTAAGCATCTGTCAGCCCCTCCATCCATGAATGAGTCTCTGTACTGGCCAACCCCATCCTCATCTGATAGTCTCTGTCCATGCACCGTTCTTGTTTATCACCCAAACTCCTCCTTCCATTCACTGATCCTCCAGCCACCAGACAACTTCCCCAAACACTGGTCAGCCCCTCCCTCTCTCTCCAGTTTCTCCCCACAGTCCTTCTATCCTTCTCCAAATCAACCATCCATTCACCAAAATCTCCAGCTCCTCTGTATATTTTCTACACCCCTCCCTTGAGTCCCCACACTCACAGACCAACTTTCTATTCCATGGGCCGTGCACCCCCCGACACACACCTATACATCCAACTCTGTGTCCAATCCATCACTACTTCCCCAACCACCATCCCAGCCAGCCAGCCATTCAGCAACTCTTGCAGTAACATGCCAACCTCTTCCTACACCTCCAACCCCTCCTACCTTCTCTCCATCCACCAAGTCCTCAACGCTCTATCTCTTAATGCAGCCACTGACTTCACAAAGGCCCCAGCCTAGCCCTTGGGGGAGTTCAGTAAGAAGACGGATTTGCAGAGCTGAGACTTGGGGGCATCATCTTGGTTTGGAACATATTGACAATGTAGCTAGTGCTCCCCAGCCTGCTCACAGCTTTGGGAGGCCCCTCAAGTCCATTAAGGAAGCTGGACAGAGTAGAAAAGGAAGTAGGGGAAAGGTCTTCTCACCTCTGCTAAGGACGCTGGTAAAGTTAATTACAACCAGCTCTGCACCCTCCCAGCTAACTGGACAGTACAGAGGAAGCCTCACCCCGCTGATTTCTGCCCTGGCCTGTCCTACCTGCCCTAATGGGAACATCCTGGCCACAGTCGCCTCCTCTGCCTGAACCCCCAGGTTATGAGCTGACTCCAAAGACCCTGAAGAGGCAAAGCCGTGCAAGACCAAGCCCTGGCAGTCTTATCAGGCTGGGATTGTAGGAGGTCCCAGCACCACAAGGACCGACTCAGTCCTCCATGCTGCTGTTCTCTTAGATCCCAGCAAATCTCCTGACTACTTATGGGCCAGCTTACATCTGGGCCAGGCAGATGGCCGGTAGCAGAGAAGCAGGACCAACATCAAACTCAGATCCGGGTTGTAGAATCAAAGCCTTCTTGTAGTGCTTCCTCGTTGTGTCACTTAGCATCTCTGAACTATGTTGTTCTCGTGTCTGATCTACTCCAGAGGACTGTGACTTTAAACTATACACACTTTAGGGTCGGGTCTGACCCACAGGAGGTCCCTGTAAAGAGATGCGCTCCCCTCGTGTGGACTGGCATTGATGGCTAAGGCAAGGTCTATGTAAATCAGGGCAAACAGCACATATATCCTCCCTAGCCCAACCGCCCAGGCTACAAAGCTAAGACCACCCCCTCTCCAAAGCTCCCTTTATAAACATTTCTACTGAAAAATCTCTGATTTCAGAGAATCATAAATGCCTGGGAAATTTTTGCAATAGGGTGAAAGCGGCGAGAGACAGGCACAAGTTTCTTCTACAAATCTCATCCCTCCCGTTCACATATGCCGGCCCCTGGCCAAAAAGGCAAGCTGACAGGTGAGTGCATGAGTTTCTGTGACTTGAGTTTCCAAAGTGGCGTTCGTTCGGCAAGTGATCCGTCTAATTGCTTTTGATATCTAGAAAGGCTAATTAAGGTAATAATAATACTTGGCACTTGTATAATAATAATAAAAATAATGACCCTTTATATGTAAGGAGTGTCTTTCATCCAAGGATCACAAAGCCTTTACAAACATTAATTAATCCTCACAACTCACCTGCCAGGTGGGTGTAATTAGTCCCATTTTATGGCTGGATGAATTGAGGCACGGATGGAGTGAGGGATGCAATGGAGATCACACGCCGCATCCACTGCCAAGACCAGGATGGCTCTGAAGGTTCTAGAACCGCACTCAGATCTCTGGTAGGATCCTCGCGCCAGCCTCTGGACTGGCTCAGGGATTTCTCCCAGGAGTCCACTCCTCCTTGACCAACAAGAGAACAAAGCAGAGCCAGGCCCACACCTGGCTGAGTGCCCTGGAGCCCATCCCTTCCCCTCACTGAGCCTTCATTTCCTTCCCCATAAGCCAAGATGACTGGACCCTGGGGTGTCTTCCCATCCCAGGGCCCAGCCCCATAGCTTGTCATCCTGCCTTTGGCTTCCCCAGAAAGTTTTTGGGGGCCCCAAAGCCATCAACAAAGACCCACATTCAGCCAGCATCCCCAAGCAGTTGGCTTGTCAAATTTGTCAAATAAAAATACAAGTCACCCAGTTTAGAATTGAATTTTACAAAAACAACTTTTTTTTTTTTGACAGGCAGAGTGGATAGTGAGAGACAGAGAGAAAGGTCTTCCTTTTTGCCGTTGGTTCACCCTCCAATGGCTGCTGCGGCCGGCGCATCTCACTGATCCGAAGCCAGGAGCCAGGTGCTTCTCCTGGTTTCCCATGGGGTGCAGGGCCCAAGGACTTGGGCCATAGCAGAGAGCTGGCCTGGAAGAGGGGCAACTGAGATAGAATCTGGTGCCCCAACCAGGACTAGAACCCAGTGTGCCAGCGCCACAAGGCGGAGGATTAGCCTGTTAAGCCACGGGGCCGGCCAAAAAACAACATTTTTAAGGATAAGTATGTTCCAGGCCATCCTGGGGACATGTGAATACTGAAACACAATTAATTCGACTGATATTCAAATTTAACCAGCTTTCCTGCCTTTTATGATGAAACTCTGCTTATTAGCAACTCTGCTCCCACCCCTGACCTCCCATAGCCCTTAGCCTGGCCCTGGGAGGCAGGCACTGTGGTTCCCATTTTGCCACCAGGACTACAATCTAGAGAAGGGCAGTGCCCTTCACAGGGCCCTGCATTCTTCATCTTCTTGGGCCTCCCCAGAGCCTCTGCTGACTCCAGCAGTTTCCCAGCGTCCAGAGAACAAAGCCCAACTCCTTGATGGCATTGCTCTGGGCCCAGCAAAACTGGCCCCAAGGGCCTCTCTGCTCCCCAACAGGTGTACACTGAGGTCAGTGTAACCCACAGTGCCCAGCACCCAATCATCCTTCCTTGGGTTTCCATGTCTTCACCGCCAGAAGACCCTCCCAACCCGAATGCCATTCCTCCATCTTCTGGAAAAGGCAACACCCTTGCAGGACCACCCATTTGCAGCTCCTCAGGGACACCTTCCCTAGCCAAGCACTATCTCTGCTGTTTAGCCTCCAGGCCACCACCGCCCCTCTGTGTGTGCTTGTGTGTGTGTGTGCATGGTGTGCATCTGTGTGTTAGTGTGTGATGTGGTATGTGTATGTGTGTGGTATGTGTCTGTAGGTATGTCTGTGTGTATATGGTGTGTGTCTGTGGTGTCTGTGCGTCTGTATGTATGTGTTCTATGTCTCCGTGTGTGCGGTGTGGTATGTGGTGTTTGTGTGTGTCTGTGCCTATGTCTGTGAGCATGTGTGATCTGGGATGTGTGTGAGTGTGTACATGTGGGGTGTGTGTGTATGAGGGGTGTGTGTGTGAGGGGTGTGTGGTGTGGTATGTGGTGTCTGTGTGTGTCTATGTCTCTGTGTGCATATGTGATCTGGGATATGTGTGTGTACATGTGGGATGTGTGTGTATGAGGGATGTGTGTGTGTGTGTGTGTGTTCTCTGAGCTCTGTCCTTTATCACCAGCACACCCAGCACTTTCTTGGCCCCAAGTCTTAGAATGCCTTATTCCCTCTGCCAGGAATTCCAACAATATCATCCTCCTAAACTAACCAAGTCATTCATTTATTCCACTAACATCTACTAAGCCCTTGCTATGTGCCAAGCTTATCATCTCAGCCCTTATGAAATTAGCATCTCACACAGGGGTCAGCAAGTGTATGTCTATAAAGGGACACACAGTAAATGTTTCAGGCCTTGTGGGCCATGCAGTTCCTATCCCAACTACTTAGCTGCCTCTGTAGCATGAAAGCAGCCATAGAAAATACATAAACAAATGAGTATGGCTGTGTTCCAATAAAGCTTTATTTATAGAAACAGGCAGCAGGCCCCAATTGGACCACAAGCCATCGTTTGCCAATTTCTGGTCTAGTGTTAGAAATAGTCACAGAACAAATATCGCACAAATGTCAAATAACGACAGATAATGAACTTTCCTAAACGTTATGACGGCAGATTCTGCTGGCACTCCTCTTCCCTGCAGGGCCTCACGTCAGCAGCCACTTTCCCTGGACCGCTCTGAGCTCATTCAAGGTAGGGACTACCTTTCCCACCAGGGGCCTCCAGACTCAGCGATGCCACACCTAATCCTGCTGATACCAGACCCCGCTGGGCTGCAGTGGCCCAGGGCTCCTCGCTAGCGGAGGGCAAGCTCTGTCCATCCTCGCCCACGAGGACCCTGTTGTCACTCCTTCCGGTTGCCCCCTCTGGTTAGTAACGCAGGCTGAGAAGGAGTGGGGGCCTTGGCAGACACAGGGGCCCAGTGGTCACACGTGTGAGGGAGAAGGACCACAAAACCCTCTCTGGAGACCCCAGGCTGTGTGATGAGCCAGCCGTGCCCAGCACTGTGGCTTGTCGCCCTCCTTTCAGTCACTTCATCCTGCCGAGTGATAGTCGTTTGCAAGGACGTTCCCTTCCGAACACACACACGCACACTCAGTGCAGTTGTGGCCCCTACTCTTTCCTTCTCATGTGTGCTCAGCCCACAGGCTCGCACACCCCTCGAGCACCACATGTTCACATGTATAATCACATACATGGGCACACACAACTCCCCGCTTCTCATGTATACCGAAAGCATCCACATCCATGGACTCACCCAGACACACACAGGTCCTGAATGCTTGCCTCATACCTATGTGTGCACACATATACACTACATACTATAGGCATGCATTCACATACTATACATATATGCATGTAGCGTACATGTGTGTGCACACAAGGACGATCTCATACTTTGCCCATGCATATGTACATGTACACCCAAATGTACCCACATTATACATGTATGTGATTATCCTGTGAATCCAGCCTCCCCCAACCCAATCCCCCACCGCCCCACAACCCACATGTCTTGCAGGAAGAACTGGCCATGAAAACCACATCTTTGGTGTTTCCGGACTACCAGCTCTGTCTGCGTTCCTGCTGCCAGGCTCAGCTCTGGGGAGGGCCACAGGAAGTCCCAGTCTCCCTGGCTGCCAAATTCCAGTCACCTCTGACCTCTAGCAAGACAGAAACTCCCCCAGCTTCCTGAAGCCAGCCAAGTCCAGCATGCCCAGCACTTGTAACCGGTGTGTGGTGTGCAGAGATAAACCAGCTTGGTGTCCAGCCACCCTGCAGTCAAGGCAGCTTCCTTGGCCTCCCCTGGGGTCAACGCTGGCACACCAGGGACATCCAGAGAAGGGCCTTGGGCTGGGCCCAAGGCTGAATGTCCTCTTATCTAAAGGACACTGATGACTTCTCTGCCCGGCTTTCCTCTGCCTCTAATACTTCAACTCTTCCAGCAACCTTGACGAGTCCACTACTCCACCCCCACCAGCAGCAGCCAATGCCCACTGCTGCTTTTACCCTTGCTGAGCCATCTGACTGCAGACCCTACTGCCTTCCTGGTGGGGAGTCAAAGGCACTGATGGAAGTGACAAGGGCAAGAATTAGAGAGCGATGAACCCCAACTTCCAGCCTCTCCTCTATCGGGCTGATTTGCAGAATCTGGACCCCCTGTCGTGTTCTCACATTAAACAATTCATTCATTCAAAACATGCTGCTGAGGCTGGTGCTGGTGCTAGATTGAGGAGTCACTGGCTCCACAGTGGGCATAAACACCTGGGTGCCAAGGGAACCCATCTGCATGGGCTTCTGTAGTCTAGAAGGCTCCAAAGAGGAGGTGATATCAGACCTGGTCCAGAAGGCCAAAAAGAAACAGGTACAGAAGAGCAAGCTATACACAACCAAGGCAAATGCAAAGGGCCAAAGCTGAGCGGTGCAGATGTTTGCTCACTGAATGAGTGAGTGAGTATCTCCTGGAGACATTTGGAAGGGAAGTTACATAGGATTGGCTATAAATGACTCCTCCCACTGGCTGCTGGGGACCCCAGGGGTGCACTTCTGAAAGGCTGCACCCTGAAGGACTCCTTTGCCCGGATAGATGATGTTCTCCCAGGGCTAGACCCCCAGTCCCTGTGTCCACCACACAGGTGCACATGGACACAAGTGTATCGCAGAGGCAACTGCTGAGGCTGCAGTAGATGCTTGCACGTGGATACTCACATACGTGTGAGCCAATGTGAATCCCGTGTGGTCCGCGTCCACACATCTGAGAACAATGACAGTGCTGTTACCGCACTTTCCCGTGGGCCAGGCAGCTGGGCACACTGCTAAGTTCTCTGCAATCATTAACTCGGCTAATTTAGCCCCCTAAGGAAGGGACTGTTAGAACCCCTACTTTCACAGATAAGGCGTGAAGATGTGAGCCATTTATCCAAAGTCATATAATTAGTAAGTGGCAGGGCCAGGATGCCAGCGAGGCCATCTGATCTCAGAGACCACAGCCTCCTCCCCACTACCCTGCTTTCACACTTGACCCACTCACACTGTAGTCCAGTCATGCTGAGCCTGCAAACACACAACTGCCCGCAGCATTCATCTCTCTGGCACACGCCCTCCTGTCTCTTGGGGCAGCACACATCTCCCTAGGAGGTCTGTTTTATTACATGTTTACCAAACATTTGTTAAGCATGGGTTATGGTAAGAGGCTTTGTGCAAAGCAGTTTATGTGCATCCTCTCAATCAGCCCGCATGGCAGTCTTCCCGAGGTTCTATTGTTATTAGCCTCATTTCACAGATGAGAAACCGAGGCCCAGAGTGGTTAGGTCACTCACCCAAGGCCACAGAGAGGCAGGGCTGGAAGAGACTCAAACCGTCTGACTCGTGAGCCTCAGCTCTTGACATCTTTGTGCCTTGCTGGGTTTTGGCTTCTGCGACTGAGAATCTTAGAGAGGGAGGAAGAAGAGGAGATGAGGAGCAAGAGGAGCAGCCTGAAAACCAAATCGGATGGGGCCGGCACTGTGGTGTAGTGGGTAAAGCCACTGCCTGCTATGCCGGCATTCCATATGGGTGCTGGTCCGAGTCCTGGCTGCTCTACTTCCAATCCAGCTCTCTGCTATGGCCTGGGATAGCAATAGAAGATGGCCCAAGTCCTTGGGCCCCAGCACCCGTGTGGGAGACCCAGAAGAAGTGCCTGGCGCCTGGCTTCTGATAAGCACAGCTCCGGCTGTTGCGGCTAATTGGGGAGTAAATCAGTAGATGGAGAACCTCTCTCTCTCTCTCTCTGCCTCTCCTTCTCTCTCTGTGTAACTCTGACTTTCAAATAAATAAATCTTTAAAAAGAAAACCATACTCAGAGTCTATTGGTGACGATGAATCTGATGTGTGGGCAAGGTGAGTTGTGGGGGCATAGGGTAGCCTTGCAAACTCTCTCTCTCCATTTGATTATGAATATTCTGGAAATATGGAGAAGTTGAAGGTGCTACGCCATGAGCTCTCCCAAGCCCACCACCAAAACTTGGTGACCAGAATCCCACTGTCCTGGCATTACCACCTATGTATTCCTCCTCCCTGCCCTTGGCCTGCTTAAAATGCCACACACCTTGCAGGTTTTGCGAATCTGAAGAGGTCAAAGCTGACTTGAGCTCTCTTGGGAAAAACCAGTGTATCTGACCCAGGTTATGGGGATGTTTCTGGGGCCAGAGAGCCTGTGCAAAGCTCCCAGGTACACATGAAGACACAGACATGTACACACACATGTACACACACACAAGGGAACAAGGGACAAAGGAAGAGGGAAGCCCAGGAACTTGGAAGAGCGCCAGGGACTCACTCTGTTGGTCAGTGGGCCTGTTCCTCCCCAGCCTCCATCCCACAGCAGGAGGCAGGTCCTCCAGCCCCACCCTGGCCACCAGGAGCCCCTGGCGCTGGGGCCAGGCCGGGGGTGGGGCACTTCCCTAATTGGCCTGCTTGTCCTTCACCCAGCTGAGGAAGCAGCCGCTGGTTTCAGCCTCCAAATGACAGGAAACGCATGGAGGGCTCCTTGGGCAGTAATTACTACTTTGAGAAAGGAGAGGGAGAGAAAGCTGAGGGGAAACAGTTCCAACTCAAATAATCTGCTCATTGGGGGATGGGAGAATGTTTCAAGGAAAAGACGGTTTGAAAAGCCGTCAATCAACCTGACAAGCAATTATCTGCTTAGCCGCTGGTACAAATCCCCCAGGAGGGCCAGCGCCCCTCCCAGGAAAGCAGGAAGCCCGGCCTGACCGTAGCCCCCAAGTCCCTGTGAGCCACAAAGGGGGAACCTAGAGATTGCCGGAGGAAACACAGCTCTGTGGCAGCCCTGGTGAGAGGGGACTGCCTAGCTCTTTCCCTCCACTGTCACGCTCAAGTATGCACACACACACACACACACTCCACCCCGTGTGAGCCCATGCCCCGCTCCACGTGTTGCAGGACACGCCTGCTTCCAAGAGCCTTGCCTTCCCCAGGCAACCAGAGCAACCTCCTGTGTCCTAATTCACCCCACAGACATTTCTCCCGAAAAGAAAACTCCTCAAAACGCCAGGGATAAAGGGGAGCGCCCGCTGTGGCCTTCTGAACACAGCAGTGGAAGGAGGCGAGAGTCACTGGCAGGGTGGTCCCCCGCCCCGGAGCCCTGAGCATTGGAGACAGACAGGCTGGGGAGAGCACGGGAGCACACTTCAGGCCCGAGTGTGGCCAGGCGGGCCCTGGGCGCCCAGAGCTCCAGGAAGCCAGGCTGGCTGTCCCCATCCCTGCCCTCCTCCTCTGGCCTGGGCCTGGCTCTTGCTTAGAGAATTCTGGAACTGCCTCTGATACAGGCCTGAGGGACGCAGAGCAAGCAGGCAGGTCTGGCCTTGCCCCTGCCCTGCAGTCCCAAACAGAGCCCAAGGATGAGCCTGCAGAAGCGCAGAGTGGGGGCGGGCTGATCCTCTTGGCCATGGCCCTGCACAGGTACCCGACACAGGCCGACAGACCGACACCCGTATGGGCTGAATGCCACAGAGAGAAGCTCCGGTGTCTCGTGGGCACACACAGTGCCATCTGCTCAGGCACCACCGCAGACGCATGGGCTCCTCCTCGTGCCTGCCCAGACTCTCACACACTTGCACACAATGCACAGATGTCAGCCCTCACTCGGTGTACTCACCCCTTCACGCACCGTGAGTCTCAGCAGCACACACGCCAGCTCTCCTGGAGCCCTGTCTGCCACACACACACACACACACACACACGTGCACACAGATACAAGCCTTCACAACCCAGGGCCCGCGCTCCACCACACTCACACACCACACACCCAGATGTTGGATGTCAGCCACAGAGGCAGGCCATGAGCTTGCCTGCACATGCATGGTCCACTCGGGCTGCCTCCGTGGCTTCCCAGGCAACACCTGCCAGCGCCAACCTGAGTCTCAACCATGAGCCCATCCAGGGAGAGTCACGGGTCCTCACCCACATGGAGCTGGTGCTCTCTCTCTCCCACATACTGCACCACACACATCACACTACACACACATACGTGCCACATACACACATGCCACACACCACACACACACACACGCACGCACGCACACACGGAAGAGAATGTGCAAGAAGAGAGAATCCTCAGGCCTGGCTTGGCAAAGGTCCCAAAAAGGAAATAAATGGCCACTGAAGTGCTGCCCCAGACAGCGGCCATGGAAAAGCTGCCATGGACAGAGCCCAGGTAGCACCAAGGAGAGAAGCCCAGGCCCAAGAAGCTGAGTGAGGCTGGAGACGCCGAAGGCCGAAGCACAAGGAGCAGAGGCAGCACGCGGGTCCGAAGGAGCCTGGGGCCACAGCTGAGTCTCAGAGGCCGCAGGGCACGTGGGGTCAGCGGCCTGGCAGAAGCCAACACTGACCCCTCCCTAAGAAAACACCAACAATGGTGCAGAGGCAGGCCTGTGTCCCGGCGCTTAAGACCCGGCATCCTGCAGCGAGCATAGTGCCTGGGTGAAGGCCCGGCTCTGCCCCTGACTCCGGCTTCCTTTCATGTGGATCCTGGAGGTGGCAGCCGTGGCTGCAGTAGTTGGGTCCATGCCACCTGTGCAGAGACCCAGTATCTGGCTCTCAGCTTCAGTCTTAGCCCAACCCCAGCAGGCATAAGCATGGGGAGTGAACCAGCAGATGGGAAAAGATCTCTCTCTCTCCTCCTCCTCCCCACCACCCCTCAGGCCCTCCACTCTCAATTGAAATCCAAAACAAGACAACACATACATGCTGGCTCTCTGTGGACCTGTGAGACACGAGGGTTGTACAAGACAGACCCTCAGACAGGTGAAGTGACTTGCCCAGGGTCACAGTTGTTAAAGCAGAGTGGCCAGGACATAAACCAAGTCCTCCTGACTCTAAGATCCTCGCAGTTAACCTATTTGAGCTATCAGCAACTTGAATGAAATGCTGCAGGTGAAGTGCTTAACACAGAGCAAATGCTCAGTAAATGCGACCCCTTCCCACTGTCCCTGTCGTCTCTGAAGCCAAAGAAGGTCACTGTGGGAAAGCCGAGTGCCCGGATGGAGAGAGACGAGACGTAAAGGAAGACTGGTGCCTTGCATTCTGCATTTGGACCCTGAATGCAAACTGTTAGGCTCCATCCAAGCAGCTGCGCCCCACATGCCAGGCATAGGCACCAGGACTAAGTGCAGCTCTGTCTCCAGCGGCCAGAATCTGCTGGCCAGCCACTCAGGCCCTGCCCAGAATGAAGTGAAGAAGCCAACCCTGACCCTGGCAGGCCCCAGCTGACACTGCAGCCCCAGGATAGGAGATCCTGCTCACCTCCAGGAAGATAGTGAGCCCGCTCCACCCACACGCAGGGACCCTTGCAGCCCCCATGGCATTCACGCTGCTGCTCCCCACACAGCACACACTGTCTCCCAAGGCCATCAGCCTTGGGAGGAGAGGAGAGGAGTGCATGTGTAGATGGAGCAGAGAGATCCTATTGCCTGGCGCAGGAGGGAGGTGGCTGTTTGCTCTCCTGGGACATTTCATTTTGCCCCATGTTTGGCAAGATATCTGATGCACTAGCAGGCAGGCACATTGCTCACTGTGTCCCCACGAGGACACACCTTGTGTTTTATGACCAGAACAACTCGGGCACAAGATTGGCCCCAAGTTAAACCCAACCCCCACGTCCTGACTGCACTGCACAAGAGCAGAAACTCCCCTCATTGCGACAGAGCTGGGGCTGACACCAGCCAGCCATTGGCTCAGCCATTCATCCATCCATTTCTCCAGCATTTACCGACACGCATCTGTGCCAGCCCTGGGCTTGGCAACGGACATTCGGGGACCAACAAGATGCTGCTCCTTCTCTTTAGACCTTGAGGTCCAGAGACAGAGGCTGAATATGTGATGCTACAAGAAGTGACACGGGAGAGTGGGAACTTGGACAACACACCCAGCTGGGGCCAGATTCCAGTCCTGTCTCCTCCCAGCAGTACAACCTTGGCAACTCACCTGTCCTCAGCAGCCTCATCTTCCCCGCTCCCGCCCTAGTAGAATAAGGCTCATGATGGTACCAACCTCTGTCCCAGGGGAGATCACGTGGGACAATGGGCCTGGCACATTGAGACTCTGAGGATCATTATTGCCTTCTGGAAAACAGACATACCCATCCCCAGCCTATGCACTTTTACCAGGAGGTTGTAGCAAATAAGTAGTGTGGGGGACCATTTTGCAAATGTTAGAGAGTTGATTCTATCACCCGCTTAACTCAGCAAATGTGCCTTGAAAGTCTGCCAAGTGCCAAGGCCGGTGCCAGGAATTGAGGGAGGGAAAAGTGAGGGAGACACCAGAGTGGTTGCAGAGCCCAGCTTTTGGGAAGGAGGACCAACCTCTAAACAGACCAATTACAGGCCTAGGGTGATTGGATGGGCAATAGAAGCTTTCACAGAGGAGAACAGAGCATGCATGCTGACCAGAGATCAGGGAAGGCCTCTTGGTAGAAGAGGAGCTGGCACTGGTGCTGCGAGGATACATGGGCAGGGAGGCTTCCCTTTAAAGTCTAAGCGAGGGGCCAGACTTATGGCTTAGCAGGTTAAGCTGCCGCCTGCAATGCCGGCATCCCATATGAGTACTGGTTCAGGTCCTGACTGCTCCACTTCTGATCCAGCTCCCTGCTAACGTGCCTGGGAAAGCAGCAAAGAAAAAAAAATGACCCAAATACTTGGGCCCCTGCCACCCATGTAGGAGACCTGGATGAAGCTTTTGTCTCCTGGCTTTGGCCTGGCTCAGCCCTGGCCATTGCAGCCATTTAGGGAGTAAATCAGTAGATAGAAGATCTCTCTGTCTCTGTCTCTCCCTCTGTCTCTGTAATTCTGCCTTTCAGATAAATAAATAAATCTTTTAAAAATAAAGAAAAACTAAAATAAAGAAACAAAAGTCTGTACAAGTGGCCTGTGGCCTAGTTAGAGAGTCAGCTGGCCTTCAGGGACATGACAGGGGTGGACACAGGCAGGTTCTGGTTGTCACCCATCACATGTGCAGACAAGTGTTCTCGTGGCTCTGAAGATGGAAATTTGAGAAGCGCAGAGGCAGCTGGACTCAAGGTCAGCCTTAGAACCGGAGGAGGAAAGGCATCCAAGACGGGAAGCTGTGTGAGAATAAGCAAGGAGACAGGGCTGTACATGCCTAAGCCGGGACAGCCAGCCGAGGCCAGGAACAAAGGGCATGGAGCCTGTCCCCTGGTTTCCTGGCTGCCCCTCAACGCGCAATGACATCTCCCACAGGTCTCGGCTTGGGAGCCAAGCCTGGAAGCCTTGTCAGACCCTCCAGGGGTGCTCATTCAGGGCTGGGTTCTGGACCTAGGTCTGAGACAGATAATCACCGTGTGCCCCCACCCCTAACACTCTCACTGTCTCCCATGCCCCCCTGCTAGCTCCTAGCTCTGCCCCTTTCCAGTCAGTCCTGTTGGGCCCACTGTAGAATCCAGACCCTGCCCACACACCCCAAACCATACCTCTCCAGTCACCCACCCCACTGTCACCAGGACCTCGTGCAAGTCCCAGGGGGATCCCTGGGCTGACATGCACCTCAGGAAGCCACAGCAGCGACCTCATTCATCAGGATCCAGTCTGAGCACCTATTGTCTGCTGCAGTCCTCTATTCCAGCTTCATGGCAGACCCGGTTTATTGCACTCATTACCGTCTGGCCTAGGACAGGAGACACTGGCCGTTCACAAGCACAGAGAGATGACGTTCCCGTACCTTGGAGCAGGACTCGCCCACCCAAATACCAGGGGATGTTTTCAAAAAAATGAATCAACCTATCGATACATATACTATATGTGGTGAGCCCGCAAGTAATCAAAGTGAGTTAAAATAAAAAGTAACAGTTTATCTAGTGGCAAACAAAATAATGAACAATAATACCTAATGCGGGTAAAGTTGCCCAGAAATTGCTAAATGGGCAAGCTTTGCTGGAGGCAAAGAAAATTAGAACAGCCTTTATGGAAAGTAAATTGGAAAATATGTATCACAAACCACAAAAATGTTCCTGCCCTGAGACCCACTGATGCTGTTTCTGGGAACGAATGCAAAGCAAGTGAGACAAAGACAGAGAAACATTTCATAGAAAAACAGAAGTGTTCCTGGGTGCATTCTGTAAAGCAAGAGAAAACTGAAAGTAAAATTCAACAGCGCCTGGCTCCAATTTGATGAAATAACAAGTCGCCCTTAATGTGATCCTCGGCGAGGCTGGGCCGGCAGGCAGAGGCAGCCGAGACTGCTCGCACCTTTCAACTTTATTGTCCAGATCTGCTTGCACAAACTGCATTAACATAAAAGTCACTGCCCTCGCAACATGATGGAGAAGGTCTTTTCTCTCCTTTTCTAAACTTTCGGTTGGGTTATAGATAGGTTTTATAGTTTCTTTTAACTGGTGCTAACAAATGATGGTGCTTCACAAAAGAACTACAAACAGCACTTAATTAGACAGAGCAGCTTTCACAAACCCTCAGCCTGTCTGGGCCACATTTCCGTCTTCCTTAAGATCATCGGCCCCATAAATGTAGTGTGGGAAGTAGACAGACCTGGGAAGTTTTTTTTAAGCCTTTAAATCCAGTGCTGCAAGGATGAGTGGGTTTGTCAAAATATTGCCCAATGGTTGTTGATCACTGAAGACCCATGCATTAAGTCGGGTCTGGCCAACAACCCTGCAAGGTAGATAGTAGCATCCCCATTTTCTAGATGGGAAAACTGAGGCTCTGATGAGATGGAAACTTATCCAAGAATAACACAGGTGGTAAGGAGTGGAACTAGGCATTAAATCACATCTCTCCAAACCCACAGTCTCTGTTTTGCTATTGTTATTGTTGTTTCTCAACCCAGGGGAGTTGTTGTCCTCAAACAAGTAATATGAAGCTGTGGCCTGTCTGGCACTCCAGCTAGGCACTCAGCCTGCCTGGGAGGTCGTTCTGCCTGGGAAGGAAGTGCAGGACTTGGGGCTGGGCTGGCTTCTTTTGGCTTTGTTTGGAAGAGGACCTGGCACAGCCCGTGGCTGCAAAACCCACCAGGTATACCCGTTCCAAAGGAAAGCATCCATGCATCGAGAACGGACCTTGATGACATACAAACAGGCCCCAGAGAAGAGACAACGGCTGGGGGAACCCCTGATTGGCTCCTGGTGATGTCATGCCCCAGCCCAGAACGCCTTGAAGGGGCCTGCTCGGGGCGACTTTATGGAGGCCTTGGTGTCTGCACACCCCCTTGCTCCTCGTCATCGCCGCCACTCCACCCACCACCCCGTGCCAGCCTCTCCGCCCCAGGGCCTCGTCCGGCCTGTAATTACCCCCGTGCCCAACTTCACGGGCTCCAGAGAGAGGGGCCTGGCGGCAAGAGGAAGTCTCCTGAAAGGGACCCAGGCAACCCCATGGGGCCCGCACCCTTCACACTTTCTCCCATCTCTCTCGGCTCCTGCAAACAGGCTCCCAGGGCTCACACTCCCCTTCCAACATTGCTCCCTGGGATCCGGGGTCTGCCAAGCCTCCCAAAATTCTCCAGCCCACTCCACCCCACCCCACCCCACCTGCCAGCCTCAAGGGCATCCCCACAGTTCACGCGAGTGTTGCTTGCTCACTAGCCTCAGGGCCTCCTCAACTGCTAGTCCCTGGCTACAACACGTGTCCCTCCTCTCTCAGCTCCTCTCTTAAAGCCTACCGGCTACCCCGCTCCTACCCCAGGTGTCAGTTTGGATTTCTCTTCCTTCGGGGCTCTTTCCTGGGCCCCTGTCCCAGCTCAGTGAGGTACCCCTTTGCTGAGCTCACAGAGGCCCCAGGTTGTCCTTGTGTCTCAGTCATTTGGGTCTCCCCATAATCTTCTACAATGAAGATTCAGGTACAGGCAGTTTTTTAGAAGGGGGGTCCCAGCATCCACCATCAGGGAAAGGAAGGAGGCCTATTAGCATGGCTCAGGCAGGCTCCACTGCCCACATCTGCAATTCACTCGGCCCAGAGCTCTGGGGTAGAGCCAGTGCAGAACCCACACCCAGGGCTGGCCCTGGGGCGTAGCGGGTAAAGCTGCCGCCTGCAGGACCAGCATCCCATATGGACCCTAGTTCGAGTCCTGGCTGCTCCACTTCCGATTCAGCTCTCTATGGCCTGGGAAAGCAGTGGATGATGACCCAGGTGCTTGGGCCCCTACATCCACATGGGAGACCCGGAAGAAGCTCTTGGCTCCTGGCTTCAGATCGGCCAGCTCTGGCTGTTGTAGCCATCTGGGGAGTGAACCAGAGGATGGAAGACCTCTCTCTCTCTCTCTCTCTCTCTGTCATTCTGCCTTTCAAATAAATAAATCTTAAAAAAAAAAAAAAGAAAAGAAAAAAGAAAGAACCCACACTTGTGAGTCATTTCAGCCCAAGGAAGGAGCCAGGCTACGAGTCCACCCAGTGGTCATGGGTTCAAGGCTATTCCTTGTCCAAGCCTACCCCACGCAGAGGCAGAGAGTCCCCAGGCAGCTGGGAGTCAGGTGGTGAGCACTGCCACATGAGGTTCGGGGGACAATTCAGGGCAGCACCATCCACTACTCTGCAAACCGGCCCCTCTTCCCTGCTGGCATTCCACAAGCCCACAGGCTTCCTGCTGCTGGTGGTAGCTGGCATTTCCAGGGCCTGGGACAGTACTTGGCACATGGGCACATTGACAAATCAAAACTATATCCTGATGGAGGCAGGACCCCAAACCTGCTGATGGTCAAATGCTCTCACTCTTGCAGCTGGCAGATCCAACAATCCAAGAGGCAGAGCAAGAAGAAACTTGGAGCACACCCCATGCAAGATGCCCCAGACAACCATAGGCAGAGCCAGAGGCCTGGATTTGAATCCCGGTTCCTGTGCGGTCTTGGGTGGGTTGCTCCTCCTCTCTCTATGCTTTAGTTGTCTCAACCACCCTAACCCTGTAAGGGATGCACAAGTAGTAGCATTACTATGAAGTTCAAGTGAAGCAAGGTATGTAAATCTTGGCCACCATGAAAATAATTCTCACCTCTTTAGCATAACAAGGAGCTGCCTGGATCCTAAAGCGATTTTGAGAGAGAAGCGGAAAAGTCCGAGGCCCAGACCTCGGGGGCATGGATGGAGCTAGATGCTTTAGACAGGCCTGCCTTCAGTCGCTCTTCAAAATCACCGTGGCTTCCACACCTTCAGTGAGAGGACAGACACTACCTCACAGGGGGACCCCATGGACTTCCAGACCCTCTGAGGCCAGTAGTGCCGCAGGGCGAGCACGAAGCTCTTTCCCCGCGGCAGCCCTTCGGAGAGACGACGGAGTAGCCCTGTCCCGGCAGCCTCCCCTCCCCCGTGTCAGAAGAGCGTTCCTCCCCTCCCCCCACCATAAAACATGGCTTTGAGGCCCTCTGTCTCTTGCCCTCCCCTGGATGGATGCCAACATCTCTGAGTGAAGCGAGAACCTCCCCCTGGTGGTGACCTAACCAGCACAGAACAGTGTGTTTCCCTCCCCTGCTTGGAACACTCTGCTTCTGTGCGCAGCCTGGCATTGCATTAGCATTTTGGCAGCTCTGGCATACTGGGTGGCTCTTGGCAAACCTGTTGGCTTCTCTGGGTCTCTGTGCCTGCCTACAAAGTGGAGACAATGCAGGTACCTACCTCATAAAGCTATAAGGGGACTAAATGGAACAGTACATGAAAAGCACTTAGCACAGTACTGGATATGCATGAGGTAGTATTGGGAGCCAGCTCAACTGAGTTGTTCCCCCTTCTGTCCTTCTGAACAAAGACAGTAGCTGAATCAGTGATAAGCACATTGAGTAAGATCGAGCCAAAGGAGACCCCAGGGAATACCCGCCCCCAACATCTCCACCAAGAGTGCGCGCATCTGCTGTCACACTCCACGGCAACGCTCTGCACCCAGCCCCTGCCCCCGCCTCCCAGAGTCCCGGATGTGGATGCTGCAAGGGCTGGCAGCTCTGTCATGTTCCCCATCTCCAGACCCTCGCTGAGCAACTCTCCCAAGAACACGTGTTGAAAGCCTCATCCGTGGATGCCCTAAAGCCAGGACCACCACGCGTGTGCAGGGCCTCTGCGCTTACTCTCACTCCACGTATCAGTGCAGGAATGGGCACAGAAGGCAGCCATCGCTGAGCACCCACCCTGCAGCGGAACCTCTGAGCTCACCGGGTCCTCACCACGGCATCAGCTGCTGCGCCGTCTTCTCCATCGTTCAGAGAGGGAAACTGAAGGAGCTGCGGGACTTGCCCAGGATGCCATGGACACTAAGCAATAAAGGCAGGATTTGAACCCAGGCCTCTGAAGCTCCAAGCCTCTCTCCTCCTCTGCCTGGAAGATTTTAAAGTGTTTTCCCAGTGCTAAAAGATGAATGAGAGCCGTACTTGCTAATCCAGTTCACCGTCTGCTCACTGCCCTGCCTGACCTCAGAGAGCTGCAATGTCATAAACCACCTATGACAGTTTTAAAACCTAGCAGTTGATAGTCCCTTGAGATATGGGATCGATGTTCCTTCCCCTTTAACCAGATGGACTTGAGACAGCCTTGACCAAGAGAATACAGAAGTGACACCACACGACTTCCTAGGCTGTAGTGCAGCGTGCCGTGTGGCTTCTCTTTTATTTAATGGAACAATTGCACTTCAAATCCTGAGCCCCATGACCCTTGGAGACCGCACAACACCAGAAGCCATATGCAGCCTAGCCCAGCCCAGCCCAGCCCAGGCACCGAACCCAGGAGTTAAGAAGCATGTTGGAAGTGGCTCCAGCTCCAAGCACTGGAGTCATCCAGCTGAGAGCACAGACATCGCAGGGCAGCTTAGAGCACTCTCTGCTGTGTCCTTTCCTAGTCCACACTGAAAGGGATGCTGCCCGACAGCCAACTGTGGGATGGGGAGATCACCAGGTCACATCTGATGGGACAGCTCCTCGTTTCTCCATTCCCTGAACGTGGTGGTAGAAGTGCACGCTGCTCCCTGGGGACCACTGAAATGTCACGGGTGGCCCAGGTTTCTAAGAGGCCAGACTTGCTAGAAGCCAGGACTTGAGCATCCTGCAGATCCTGGCAGCCCAGCGCTTTATTCCACAGAGGTTGATGTATTGCTCCGTGGTGCCCAGCTCTGTGCAGGGGGTGGGGCCAGCAATAAACAAAGCAGACACAGGGCTTTGCCCTCAGGGACTCTCAGTCCAGGAGGGGAGACAGACAGACATCAGGAAAGTCATTTTCAGTTAAAAACAGAGAGGCCCAGCCTTAGGGTCACCCCACCGTGTCTGGTAAAGGGAGCGAGACAGACCTACAGAGGTGACCCCCAAAAAGATGACCAGCAGAGGCAATGTCCAGTGGACATGGAAGGAGCAGGAACTGAGGACTGGGGGCCCAGGTGACAAGTGTGTGGGGAAGCCCCAGCTGGGACAGCACGTGGCGCATTCAAGAGCACAGCCAGTGGCCAGCATGGCCAGCGGGAGCAAAGGTCCTGAGGCCAAGTGGGAGAGGCCAGGCTAGGCAGGGCTGCAGGGCTGAGCGGCAGCAGATTCCCAGCCCAACAGCTGGACCGCCGATCAATCCCCTGCTTGCACCTCCCCTCCTTCCTCACTCCGACTCTCCCCTCACCATTCCTTTGGTCTCTTCCTCCTTCTCTGGTCACTGCCACATGAGCCTTCCCTTCGCTCCTCACAAAGCACTAGTCCTTGTCAGCTGCCCGTGCACTTTTCCGGTAACCCCAAAGCATTAGGCTGCACCATGGGAAATGGTGACATTCCATCACGTTTGCCCTAAACAAGCAGCAACTGCAATGGTCCAGCCTCGGTTTAAGCCACTGTGCCTTGCGGGACATCTGCGATATCCCACTCCACAAAGCCAGGCTCCACGTTACCTTCTGAAGTTTACCATTTAAAAGTAATTTTCCAAACCTGAAACTATATCATTATTTCAACTAAAATCATGGGTTATCACACCACAGACTCCACCCTGTGCCTCCAACTGCACCTCCAGAACGCTTGGTGCCCCATGTCCTGGCCTGAGACTCACTGCTCTGTTTTGCTTCCCAGGGTTCTCACCAGACTTCTCCACATAACCCGGAAGGTCCCCAAGGAGGGTGGCATGTTAGGGAAGTGGCATCTCAGAAAGCAATGGGTTTGGAGGCAAATGCACAGAACTGTGTAAGGGCCGACACTGTGGCATAGTGGGCTAACCTGTAACTCTGGCACCAGAATCCCATATGGGTGCTGGTTCGTGTCCTGGTTGCTCCTCTTCTGATCCAGCTCACTGCTAGGAAACCAGTGGAAGATGGCCCAGGTGCTTGAGCCCCTGCACCTGCATGGGAGACCCAGAAGAAGCTCCTGGTTCCTGGCTTCGGATCGACTCAGCTCCAGCCACTGTGGCCATCTGGGGAGTGAACCAGTGGATGGAAGACCTTTCTCTCTGTCTCTCCCTCTCTGTAATTCTACCTCTCAAATAAATAAAATCTAAGCCTGTCCTTCTGCTACAAATCCAAGAATTTCACAGAAAAATAAAGAAGCGAAAAGGCTCTAAGCCTTGCTTCTCCAACCAAATGGTCAGACCCTGATACAGACAGGGAAACTGAGGCCCAGGGCCAACAAGAGATGTACACCAGATCTCACCTTGAGGTTGGAGCTAAGGGTAAAGCCAGACGTCCAGATGCTCCATCTTCCCCCCACCCCACTGTAGAAAGGGGACAAGAGTCCGAAGGGCCCAGCTGTCTGTGTCTAGGCCTGAGGCCAAATACTGCTCCCATGCAGTGCTGTCTGTTCAAAAGAGGGCCCGTGGCTGTCTGGTCACATGTCGCGGGCATCGGGGCGAGAGTGGCCAGATAAAGGCACGGAGGGTGGGGGGTGGGCGGATGGGGGTGGTTCTTTCATCTGCCCTGCGTCACTAGCCCCAGGGATTCTGAGAAATCGGGTGAGTGTGCCACCTCTGGGACCTCAGCCACCTCGGGTCACAGATTGGGCACATCTTGCCCCGGGACAACCCTGCACCCTATCAGACCTGAGACTCCTGGGTTTTCCGGGCATTCTGGCTTGCCCCTAAACACTGGCCTACTGCACGGGGAAGGACAGCCCTGGACTTTGGAAGATGCCTGTGGTCTGGCGAGGCCACATCTGACCACGTGGGGCAGGCAAGAGGTATGCGTGAGAGACACCAAGAGACAGGCCTAGAGGGCAGCTCAGACGTCCGCAGCACCAGCCAACATTCACTGTCACCTCCTCTGTGCCCAAGGGAAGAGAATGGAAATGGGAGCCCTCCCTGGTCCCGAGGAGGAGCTCAGAGCCCACCAAAGGAGCTGAGGTCTGGGCAAAACCTCCTGAGCACCTACTGTGCTCCACGCTCCTTAGTGTGACTCCTAACTCACCTGCCATCAGCCCCCATGGAAGGTGATGTCACCCCTGTCACAGCCAATGTTCTCAGGCCTGCTTGGCTCGAGTTCCACGAGAAGGAGGCTCCAATGTGCCTTCGCTCGCAATTTAATTCCCAGCGATTGGCACCTAACAGGTAGAAGCCTAATAAATCTTTGTTCAGGGAATAATTAAAGAATGAATGAATGAATGAACAGATCTGCCTACTCCATAACCCTGCTCCCAAGGCCAGAGTGCCCCTTCCTTGCAGATGTGTGAAAAGTACACCAAAGGAAGTCAACACAACACAGTGTGGAATCAGAGACCACAGCACCAGTGCCCACTGGGGAACAGCGTGGCGCAAAGAGCAGAGAACATTGGGTTAGGTTTTGGAGCTTAACTAGGAGTTTACTGGGCTGGTCATTCATTCTCCAACTGTTTAGCACATTCTTGGAATCCAATCCTTCAGTGAAGGACACAAGATTTGCACCCTTGGGGAACTTACACGTAGGAGGACCAAGAAGAGATGGTGTTCCAGGCCACGCCAACAGCCCGGGGAGGGCAAGGAGGTATGTCCTGGGCACGAACATCATGGGGTGCCTTGGGTATAGGGTGAATTAGGAAGCAGACACTGGGGCAGCAGTGTCAGGTCCAGAGGGTTTGAGTGCAGGGGAATACTCAAGAATGAGGGAGAAGTTCCAGATTTGGCTGAAATGGGTGAAACAGGTGAAGGGGAAGAGGGGAGTCTCAAGTTTCAACTCATGGACCCAGAGCCTTTGACCGCATCAAGGGTTTTTTCTTATATATGCTTACATTTGTGTTTTTCTCCTCTTTGAAGCCATAGATACAATTGCAGAAAATTCAGAGCTCCAGGAACAATTTTTCAGAGCCATTTAAGAGAAAAGAAATTGCTTTGGCTCATTATTCTTCTTTTCATATCTTAATATTGATTTGGGTATTGAAAAATATTCATTTCCACATTTAAAGCCAGAATCTTTATGTCAGGTAGGCAGGCTCTGGTACAAGTAGTTAAGTTGCTTATAAAATATGTGACATGTTTTAATTTCTTTAGATCAATCAATCAATCATTCATGATGCCTTTGGCAGGGAAAAGATAGAAAACAGGCTTTTATTTTATTAGGGAGCTGATGTTGTCAACATTTCAAATGGGAGGTTGCCTGACCTGGGTTTCTGCAGATAGCTGGGAAGAAGTTTTAAGTCGACAGCTCCAGGGCTGAATTTGGATGCGGCTCTGTGGAGGAGCGGGAAGCCGTGGGTCTTGTGTCCAAATGGAATCAAATGGGTCCTGGGGATGTGGGTGGCACAGAGGTTGATGGGACATCTCCTGCAGCGAGCAAGAGATGAGACAACAGCTGACCTCCACTGGTCAGGAGTAGGGGTGCTGCCTGGCCAGGTGCAGAAGCAGGTTCCAAGGACCCAGTGACAAGGAAGGAAGTGGAGGGAAGAGAGGCCAGGAATGGGCAATGAGTGATGGGGATACAGGTAGGAATAAACTGGGGACCAGGATCTGCAGAGACAGTGGAGCAGGCAAGGGCCAAACAATTAGGGTTCCCAGCAGAGCTTGAGCCATAGCAGGTGCTCAGTAAATATCTATTAAGAGAACAGAATGCCAATGGCCTTTATTCTTTGATGGCTTCTTAATCACTTTGACAAGCTGGATCCATCCTACATGCTCAGAAGGTAACTTTGCTAAAGGCTTCTAGTCATCCATTAGCCCACGGTGCAGATGGGAGACTGAGGCTCTGGGAGGTGAAGTAGCTTAGGGGCACAACTCTGCTAAGGAGTAGAATCAGGGCTTGAGCCCTGGATCCAGCACCTAAGTTCTTTGTCTTGGGATTTTCTCCTAGAGAAGAAAGCACGTGGACTCTGCTTTTCTGGATCCCTTCATCTCCAAAAACATATTTAAAATTCTAATTTATGGCTGTTGATATAAAGACAAATACAATCCAGGATGGAGGGTGTTCATTTTCTTTCTGATTTTAGAGGAATTAAAACAGTCCCGGGGCCCCCTAAAAGCAGCGTGAGGCCCACCATGTGTGATGGCAAGGTTGGCCCTAGCACAGTGGCTTTGGGGTGTGATCTCAGAACCTAACTGGCCCCCTTCAAACTAAGCACAGCCGCTCCGAGGGGTAGCCCTTGAGGACCACTCGGTGGGTCAGGGGTGACCCTGGCACAGGCAGGGATCTCTGCAGGAGGCCATTCCCCTGCAGGGCCCTTTTCCTGGAGACATTTTCACCTCTTCAGTGGGCCAGGCAGAGAGAGGAAAGCTCCCGCTGCTCAGAGGCTGGGGCCAGGCCAATTTCGTGCATGCAGACAAATGGCAGGAAAACTGCAGCTTCCCTCCCAGTCCTGGTGGACAGAGGCTTGAGCTGCTCTCAGCCCTCCCCCTGCAGACGTGGGTCCCACAGCTTCCTAGAGGGAGCTGGGCTCTGCAGGTGACCCTTGGAATGTCTCTCCGTACCCTCCTCCCCCTCCCATCATCCCCCCCTCCCCAGGACAGCAGGCGTTCACACTCTCACCCCAGGCAGGGAGACTTGGCCACCTCCACCTCCCTGGCCCCAGTGTCTCTTCTGGCAACCAGAAAACCACTCCTCCTGGTAGTTCCCAGCCCACACCCCCAGCCAAGGGAGCCCCTGCTATTAGTTTTCTGAAAGAACCTGGATCACTGGTAAGCCTTTCTGAGGGCCAGGTTCTCAATGTTTATAACAACTCATCAAGCAGCTGCAAGGATCGCCCGTTAGGGAGCGCTATGGGGTCAAGAGGCTTGCTCAGGGCCATACAGAAAGAAGAGGCTAAGTCAGGACTCAAACCCTGCCTGTCTGCGGAACCCAAACTCCAAGCACAAGGTGAGTGCTGCCCGAGAGGCCGTTGGTGCTTTCCACATTCAATTCCCCAGTGCCTCCCAATCGGCCCCCGGAAACTCCCCATCCTGACTCTTCAGGCCTATCCTAACCTGGCCTTTACCAAACCTCATCACGGCCCTGCACACCCACACACCACCCTCATATACACTCGCACATATATACATACACACACACACACACATTCATAGACTCACACAACGTGTCCCCACACATATACTCACATGCATATGTTCTCTCTCTCTCTCTCTCTCTCTCTCTCACACACACACACACACACACACGACCTCCCCATGATGGCTGGCACCAGGCACCCTCCAGCCATCCGAACCCCACTTTTTCAGACAGCCTGGTCCTGTCATCCCCCCAGGCCTTCCTGCCTGCAGGACCCTTGCCGGAGGGATCTCTGCCAAGTTAGACGTGGGCTTGGAATCAGCCTGTGTTGTGTCTGAATCCACCGCTGCCCCAGGTCCATCTGTGGGACCTTGGAAAAGTCATCTCCATGCCCCAAACACTGGAAATCGGAGCCACCGTGGCCAGCTGCAGCCTGGGCCAGGAGTGAGGAACAGCAAAGCCCCCGCCCCTCCCCCCTCATTTCTCCCACCGCCTTGCCCTCCATACACACTCTCTTTTCTCTGTCTTCTGCAGCCGAGAGACCCTCCCCCAGTCCCTCCCCCTCCTCCCTTGGGTCTGGGTCCCCTGCCAGAGAGCCTGGTAATAACAGCCTCCAAACCTGCCCAACAGGTCCGGGGACCCAGCCCAGCCCTGCCCCAGAGGCAGGTAAGGAGGTGGGGCCACCCCCAGCTGCTGGCTGTCTGAAAACACCAATTATCTCCGCAGTCCGCTGGGCTGCCCAGCCGGCCCAGCTCTGGCCCCAGGGGTAGGGGCGGGGACCAAGCAGGGTTCGGGGACCACCTTCCCAGTCCCTGCTGGGGTCTGTGAGGCCCCCTGCCCTGGGAGCTCAAAGGTCTGAAGAATTCTGCCTGCCAAGTCTACCACCTGGACTCCTGCTGGGTTATAGATGGAACAAACCTGGTGGGAACAAATGAAGCCTCCTAAAAGGAAATGTGGAACTGAGGGGGAAATGGCCACCATTTTCTTGATGAACACACTGAGTCTTTGACATGACCCATCCCTGGAGACTCCTTTCAGAAGCAGGGTTTCCCAAATCCACTTCATCCACCAGGTCTTCCTATGCCCCTTGGCCAGGGATGGGGGCAGCAGGGTTGGGCCGGGGTGGTGGGCAGGGCAGAGGATGGGAGGCTGTTCGGAAGTGTGGAGTGTGTGCATTTAACGTGTGACCATGAGTGTCTACGGGTATGAACGCATACACGCGACGTTCCAGCCCTCACTCCACTCCTTAGCTGTATGGCCACAGGCAAGTTCTCCAGCCCCTCTGTGTCCTAGCTTTCCACTGGTAAAATGGGTAAAGGAAGCGACGCCTGACTCCTGGGGACTGGGTGAAGGGTGAGGCTTCGCAGATGCCAGTGGTGGGCGCGGATGAGGTGTTTGCTGTCACTAGCACAAGTCTTAGCAGAATTCTCGTTACTCGTATTGTTATTGCTGTTATCACTTAGAACTGGGCCTGCCCCGTGAGCACTCACTCTGGGTTCCCAGCAGCTCTGGCCGTGGGTGTCCTGCACAGGGGCCCTGCAGGGAGCAGGTGGGTCTGCCTGGATGAGTGGCAGTTCCAAGCTGCAGTCTTACAGTTCTAAAGTTTGGGAGTAGATTTCGCAGGGCTAAAATCCAGGTGTCATGGCCACCTTCGGTTTCGAAGGCTCCGGGGAGAACCCGTTTCCTTGCCTTTCCGGAGTGGAAGCCCCTGGGTTCCTTGGCTCCGGCTCCCTCCACTCCTTCCATTTCCGAAGTCGGCAATGCTTCCCTAGTCACACACACACACACACACACACACACCATGGACCATTGTGATGTCATTTGCCTCTCCCAGATAACCTAGGTAATTGTCCCAACTCAATGTCATTAACAATTATATCTGGAAAGTTCATTTTGCCACAATAGGGCAACATATTCACATGTTCTGGAAATTAGGACTTAGACACCTTGGGAGACCTTTTTTCCGTCCCTCGCCCATGGCAATGAGGGGAGAGGCCCACCTGGTTCCAAATGTATTGACTCACATTAGAAAGCATCTATCCTGGAACCGCTGGGTACTGGAAGAGACAAAGGCAACTGGGCTGGTGGTGGACAAACCACAGTCCCCATAGACAAGAGCAGCCCAGCTCAGGGCCCTAAGTCCCACACCTGCCAGCTGTAGGTAACTTCTCCCAGTTCCAAAAGGGCAGCCAGCTGTGTACCCGTGGGGATCTGCTGTGTATCTGTGGGGAGGACACTCCCTTTCTGCGCCTCCAAGTTTCCTCGTGTGTAGAGGCTCCAGGGACCCACACAGTGACAAGTGAGGTACCAATGGATGACAGAGCTGGGCGTGCAGAGCGAGCTCTGCAGATGCCTCAACATGCCCACTCCACCACCTGGAAGCCAGGTTGAAACCTCTGACAGCAGCTGGGGCAGGCAAGGCTACCGGTGAGGGGAGGGTAGGGGTGTGTGTGTGTGTGTGTGTGTGTGTATACACACAGGCACAGCAAAAAACTTGAACCTGTGAGCAGACTGGAAATCAGCATGCAAGACACTGCTTCCTAGCACAGAGAGCCCAGCCCCAGGCTCTTTCCCACAGCCCAGAGCTTCTTGTCCGAGCTCCCCCAAGGCCAAAGCCAGCACTCACAGGCCCCTACGCTGCTGGGACCTGACCACAGTGGGGCCGCCTCAAGCAGGACATTTCTTTGAAGGCTCCTGCTGTGCACATCCTATGCCCAGGGTGCCCGCTGTGGCTGGCCGAAGGCAAGCCCTGGAACGCCACACAGCTGTTAAAATATACAGTGTCGGACGCTGCACAGATACCATGGCCAAGCTGCACCATCAGACACACCGGGTACAGGCTGGACCCGTGTTTGTTACAAAAAGAAAAAAGTCATCGTGCCAAGTTTCAGAACACAAAAGCTTTCCAGGCACACAGTGGGAAGAAGACACCAGAAGTCAGGGCTGTGTCCACCGCACTGTGTAAGTGCCGTGTGCAATGTCAGACCCCAGTGCCCAGCGCAGGCCAACAGCCTTCAGCCTCTGCAGCCTCCCAGTGGAGAGTGGTGTGCTGTGTGTGTGAGCAGCAGGCAGTGTGAGGTACGTTGGGGGAATGGGGGATGGGGAATGTGTGTGTGTGCGTGTGTGTGTGTGTGTGTGTATAAAATCATGGTGGTTGGGGCCTAAGTTGCAGTGTAGCAGGTAAAGCTACCACCTGTGACACCAGCATCCCAAATGAGCATAGGCACCAGTCCCAGCTGTTCCACTTACAATCCAGTTCCTTGCTAACACACTTGGGAAGGCAACGGAAAAGGGCCCAAGTGTTTGGGCCCCTGCACCCACAGGGGAGACCCAGATGGAGTTCCAGGCTCCGGGCTTTGGCCTGGTCCATGCCTGGCTGTTGCAGCCATTTGGGGAGTGAACTGGTGTATGGAAAATATATATATATACACATGTAGATAGATAGATAGATAGATAGATATCCCTCTTACTCTGCCTTTCAAATAAATAAATATTTTTTGTAAATAAATAAATGAATAAAATCATGATGATTTTGTGATGGGAGAGAATTTCAGGGCCACTGACTCCTCTTAGTTTCTGTTTACGTTGCACATTTCCTTAATTTTCTTTAAAGACTTATCTATTTATCTGAAAGACAGAGTTACAGAGAGACAAGGAGAGCAGAGAGAGAGATCTTCCATTCACTGGTTCACTCGCCAGATGGCCTCTGGGGCTGGACCAGGCCAAAGCCAAGAACTAAGAGCTTCTTCCAGGTCTCCCACATGGGTACAGGGACCCAAGGACTCGGGTCATCTTCCACTGTTTTCCCAGGTACACTAGCAGGGAGCTAGATCAGATGTGGAATAACCAGAACTCCAACAGGCACCCATAAGGGATGCTGACTGCAAACAGCAGCTTTACCTGCTATGCCACGGCACTGGCCCCTCCTTAGTTTTTTTTTTTTTTTTTTAAACTAGATGATACAGGTATCCCAAAAGGCTTAGTACAGTAGTAAGCTTAAAAGCTATCATTTCTCTAGTCTTAAAAATAAAGACAAAGAAGGAAATACATAACCAAATGTTTGTGCAAACATGGCACCCCAGGAATGTAGGCAATGTCTGGCTATTAGTTTATTTATTTATTTATTTATTTTTGACAGGCAGAGTTTGACAGTGAGAGAGAGACAGAGAGAAAGATCTTCCTTCTGTTGGTTCACCCACCTAATGGCCACTACGGCCGGCACGCGCCAATCCGAAGCCAACAGCCAGGTGCTTCCTCCTGGTCTCCCATGCAGGTGCAGGGCCCAAGCATTTGGGCCATCCTCCACTGCCTTCCCGGGCCACAACAGAGAGCTGGACTGGAAGAGGAGCAACTGGGACAGAATCCAGTGCCCCAACCGGGACTAGAACCCTGGGTGCTGGCACCGCAGGTGGAGGATTAGCCTAGTGAGCCGTGGTGCCGGCCTGGCTATTAGTTTTAATACCACTGGGTACAGCTGATACTGGCCAGGCCAAGGCTGGGCAGGGACCCCACAGACCTGCGCAGGCCACAGAGAAAGCAGCATCTTAAGCCTAAACACAGGCTGCCTTTGGAGTCCTGCACACGTGCAGGAGCGCACAGAGTTCTGGGAAGACACCCCCTCTGGTGCATGTTTTCACTCACAGCAGGCACTTGCCTCGACAATGGCAGATCAGACTTCTGTGGCTGACGCTGCCCCTGAGCGGCTGACTACCCTCGCGTGGGCCGCTTTTACTCTCTTCTCTGACCCTTCATTTCTCCACCTGCAAAATGAGGCTGAGATAAGAGAGATGATGCATGCAAATGCCTAACATAGTATCAGGCAAGTCCATAAAGAGGAGGCCCAGCCTGTCCCCAGTGCCTGGCCTTGGGCCAGGCGGGAGTCTGTCCTCAGAGGCACCCTGTCTGCCAGAAGAGAGCAGAGTCCACCAGCCTTATCAGCCAACCCCACTCTGCCCCATACAGTGCTGGCCTCCAGCCTCTGACCACACCTGGACCTGGCTAGTCCCAGGATATGTGCCACGTGAGCCAGTGGCCCCACGGTCTAGAGGGAAGGACAATATTCCCAATAAGCAGGTGGAAAACTGGGTTCAGAGAGGTTATGTAATCTCTCCCTGCATCTGCTTGCATCCAGTCACTGAGGCTTGGAGCAGGCACTGTGTGAGGCTTGGAGCAGGAGGAAGCGGCAGTCACCAGCCCTGTGATGTCGCTGCCACCACATTGGACCCTGCGATCAGGAAAGACAGCACCTGGTTCAGTGCCCAGCCATTGCCAGCTTGATTGTCTTGAGAATTTGACCACCACAGGGTCTTCATTTTCACTTTGCACTGGGCCCTACAAATCATGTGGAGAGTCGAGAGGGCTCTGAAACCACACAGTTCCCAGCAGATAAAAAAATAGGAAGAGGGAATCTGAGAAGTGGGGTGAACCGTGATGCAAAGGGAGATGCCGACCCAGTGTTGAGCCTTCGAGCAGTCGTGTATCGTGTTGGCTGTTTAATGAGTACAAATTGGCATAGCGATAAAGCGAAAGAAGATGTGAAAATTCAGTTTCCTTAACTCTAAAATGGAGATCATGATCCTGATCCCACAGGACCAGTCATCCCAAAATTTCATTGAGTCCATTCATTCATTCCACTCATTTGTTCACTTGACCAGTGTATCTGCAGCACCTACTCTGTAGCAGGTGCCAAGAAGACCCTGGAGAGACCCACATAACAATAGAGGCCAAAACACCCAGAGCACCTGCCACACAGATGCCAGCTGGGACATGGAGGTTACTATAAATGACACACAAACTACCATCTCCATATTCCTGGGATAGGCACAGGGAAAGATGTACATGGTGCTAAGGGAGCCATGCTGGGGCCCGGGCTGGGCTGGGGGTGGGGAACAGGTCCACAAGAGGCCCTAGGAGAATGTGACGGGCAGGTCAGCTGTGGACACAGGCCCAGCAGGGAGCCATGGGCCCTGCTGATTTCAGCGGGCACCCTGCCAGGAGCTGCCTGGCCATGCCCTGGTCCCAGGGACAGAGGGAGGAGCTGGCGCAAGGCAGGAGAGGGCAAAAGAGCAATAAAAAGTTTAATTAAAGGGAGGTAGCTTTTGGAGGGAGGGAGGGAGGGAAGCAGGCTTGCCTTACTGACCAGCTACTGTGTGCCTGGCACTTCCACTGCACCTGTCAGGCCACCTTCAGGGTTACTCTAAGGCAAGGGTCCATGTTGCCTGTTGCCGTGGAGGAAACCAGGATGCAGAGAGGTTAAGCAACTCCCAAGGTCACGCATGATACTTCCCATCTCCCAGAGTAGACAACTGCTCCCCCCCCCACTCACCTCCTTTCCCACCACAAAAATCTGCCTAGGTATTTGACAATCCACCAGAGAAATTTTTCTCCAGCCCCTAAACCAGCAAAACTTGTGTCGCTCCTTAAGCAATATGCTTGCTTTCCCTTGAGAAGCATTATGAGCTTTAAGATTGATCTTTTTTCCCCTCCCCCAATGGCCACTGGGGGGACCAGAGTCAACTCATGGCCCTTGTCAGTATCAACCTCATGTCATAACATCACTTTTGGTTCAGTCTTATTCTCATTTGCTTTGCTTTATTTTCTGCTTTTTTTTTTTTTTTTTTTTTTTTTTTTTTACTTTTCTTTTAACTAACTTATACTACAGGTTGTCTGGCTCTAATATATCCAATTTCAACTAAACCACCTTAAACCTCTTCAGCATTCTCTGTGCATCTGCTCCTTCTTCCCTCTCCATGGAGAGCTTCTCTCTGGCTGCTCACACACAAGGACCAGGTGAATATGAAGTCAAGACCAGCTCCATATTGAAATCCCAGCTCACACACAAGGACCAGGTGAGGCTGCCCCGGTTTTTCATTCTTACCTTATACCTTTCAAGTTCCCACCATGCTCTGACCAGCATCCTGGAATCCAAGCCTCAATTTCCCAGGAAGTAGATGATTGTTGGCCCTGCTTGCTCCATGGGCTGGACCATGGCCTGGGCCACACAGTAGAAATATGGCAATAGATCCATCGCTGCAGGGTCACCCCCAAACTCCACATTACAGCACTCAAGGCCCCTAGGGCCTGTGTGCAACATCCTCCTCCTAATCCTATCTGTCCTTCTGCACCTCATTCTCCAGCCAAAAAGGATAACCTGCTGACCCCCTTGCTGGTCTGGAAGCTCTGTCCACGGCCACCTCTGAGCTCGCTCCAGGCTAATCTCTCCCTCTCCTCCAGCACCGGCCCAAGTGCTGCCTCCTCTCCTGAGCCTGCTCCATCCCCTCCACCCACCTCCCTGGCTCCCATTCATGCCACTTGTCCACCTTCCCGACCCTGCACTGCGAGGTTGTCCAAGGCCCTAATCTCCCTCTCAAGGTGCTGGACTCCATGAAGTCAGACTCTGGAGCATGGAGCCAAGACCAGCTCCATATTCAAATCCTAGCTCAGCCACTTAGAAAGAGGACTCTGTCTCTGGGAGCACCCCGTCAACCCACTCCACGTGGGGTTGCAGGAGAACCTGCAAGGTGGGAGCAGCTGCTGAGTGTGTGTTGAGTGAATGAGTAGGTTCAGGCCGGACCGTGAGCATGGTTGCATTAGTTCACGTATGCTCCACTCTTGGCTACTGCAAGTGGCTCGTATGTCTCTCCATGACCCTCGGTTCCCTAGATACCAGGAAGGGTGTGGTAGGGACATGTACATGCCCTAGAGAGAGGGACAAGCCTTAACACCCTGGGCTCAGACCCAGCCCGGCTGCAATCTTGGCCTCAAAGGAATCCACACTGTTTCTGCTTTTAGGGGAACAGGTCAGAAGCATGAGTCCCCTGTAAGCTTCTCACCATCTCCCCCTCCCTCACAGCGACCACCCCCAGGGTAAGGAAGGCACTGGAGAGGATGGAGAGAGGAGCCACATTGGCTGAGGCGCCCCCACTCCAGCCACCCACAGGGCTTAGCACTTCCTGTGCATTTTCTTATTCCGTTCTCTTATTTGCTGCCTTGCCACATTAATATGATCATAGCCCTGTTACAAATGGGGAAGATGAGGTCAGAACGGTGACCGGCTCTCTCCAGCCAACACAGGCGGTGGAACCAGTTTCAGGTCAGGAATTTGCAGAAGCTGAGGTCTTACCAGTGTGCCAGAGCAAGGACTCCACCTGCAACCCCTGTACAAACCTCTGCCTGGTCCAAAGAAGTTTGAAATAGAAACCCTTAGCAAGGAGGCAGGAGTGGGCAACAGTCAGCCCCAGAGGTTGGCCCCACCAAGCTCTTGCATCCATGCTGGCAGGTAGCCTGGTGAGGCTCCCAGGAGGCAGACTGTGAGGTGGAGGGCCAGCTCTCATGCACCATCCAGAGTACCTTGGGAAGGACAGGCTACAGCCAAGAGCACTTTGTGGACACAGAGACCAAGGCACGAAGCAGAGGGATAGGACTTGAACTCGGGAGACCTGAACTTGACGCCAGGAGACTGCATCAGATCTGAGCATGGACTAAGTGCCTCAGAGGTCTCTGCCAACCTTTGCTGGCTGTTAACTCCTTTAGAGAAGCATCTGTTGGTGACAGGTGATGACCACGGCAGTGAAGACGTACGGGATGGTGGTGACCATGGTGTCAACAATGACAGCCCACACACAGCACCCAGCAGACACTCTTGGAAGTGCTTGCTGACACCACAACCCTGTGAGGCAGGGGCAAGCATCATCTCCATCTTACAGATGAAGAAACTAAGGCGTGGACAGTTCAGATCACACAGATGCAATACGTTGGAGCTGGCACTCAGGTTTCAGAGTCTGCACAACACCTATGTTATCGTGACAACGCAGTGCAACCCACAATCACTGTTACCAGAGCATTGACTGAAGACCCAGAACTGTGCTAAGCACCTTGCATTACCTCATTTACTTTTCGGAGAGCTGTAATCCCTGAGGTTGTTACAGTTCCGTTCAGAGGATACAAAGTTGGAAACCCTCAGAGGGGAAGTAATCTACCAAGGTGACTGAAGAACCCAGTCCCCCATCCTAACCACACTGTTTTCTGTGGCTCTGTACATACGTGCACACGGGCTCTCCAGGAGCCCACGTGCACACACACGCATACCAGGACACACCCCACAGACACACACAGACACTGAAACTTGGCTCTGTTGTCAGCAAGTCAGGGACCCAAGCTCTCCATCTGCACACTCGGTGGCATTTCCACAAAGCGGGTCCCCAGAGGGGAGGTAGTTTTGCACTGTGACCACGCAAATACTCCTTCCCCAGAAAACACAGGCGAGCCCCGGCAGCCAAGGCTCCAGGAGCTCTGTGGACCTCAGAAAAACCTGTGGGGTGGAATATTTGCATTGGACGCTGACCCTCCCGATTCCCACTGCAAATCCCACTTCCCAGGAGCTCCTGCTGGGGTCTGCACACCGCCTTCCAAGGCTTCCCTGACAACTTCAGGGCAAAGGAAGCCAGAGCTCTGGCCCGAGCAGGGAACCGGTTAGACCTGCTTGACTGACTCTGCCCCTTGCAGCTTTGGGCTAAGTCTGAGGCTTAATTCCTCCCCGCCTGCATCCCAAGTCCCTGCTGCTTCCTGCCCAGCCTGGCCTTGGACACTGCCAGGGACCAGAGCTGACTCAGACACAACCCTCTCACACGCACTCCCTCCCTTCTGGGGAGACACCGCCGAGCACAGCCACGCCCATGGCAACCACGGCTCCCTGTACCCCCACTTCCCAGACCCACTGGGAACTCGACCTCAAGTGCTCCCTCCTGAAACCAGAAGTGGGCAAGGCAGTCCCCATTTGACCAAGAGGCATTTGAGGCTCAGAGAAGCAAAGCCAACGGCCTGAGTCCCCACAGCAAACCCGGGTCTGCCCTACCTGGCTCCACGACCCAAGTCCTGGGCGCCATTCCAGCCGCAGTGAGGAGGGAGGAGGAATCAGGGCAGGCGGTGGTCCAAAGAGCCAAGGACGGGGCCAGCGCCACCAAACTGGCGGCTCCATTTCCGGTTGCGCTCCCTGCTAGCGTACCTGGGAGAGCAGTGGAGAGAGCCGGAAGAAGCTCCTGGCTTCAGCCTGGCCTGGTCCTGGTTGTCGCGGCCATTTGGGGAGTGGACCAGCAGATGGAAGATCTCTCTGTGTGTCTCTCCGTCTCTCACTCCGTAACTCTGCTTTCAAATAAGTAAATTCTTCTTTAACAAAAAAAAAAAAAAAAAGCGAGAGAGCGCACCAAGGGCTTGGAGTGGCAGAGAAAAGACAACTTCACGGAGGGCAGCACAGGTGAAGGTGCGGAGGCCAGAGCACAGGATGAGGAGGGAGGCGTGGAGGGCGGGGGCTGGCCTTGTGGCGCAGTGGGCTGAGCCGCTGCTCCAAGGCTCCGGTCTCAGCTGCTCAAGCCAGTTCCCTGCTAATGCGCCTGGGAAAGCAGCAGCAGGTGGCCCTCGAAGCCCCGGACAGAGAGACTCCTGGCTGGGTAGACAGGGAGCAGGGCCCTTCCCCGCCCTCTGGGGGAACTTAGGAAGCCAAGCAACTGGCTTCTGCGAGGATGTCATGATGGGCCTTTCTGTGCTGTTGTAACTGATCTATGTAACCAGGATTCCACGCGTCTTGGAAATTCCATGTGTTTTCTGTTGAGTCTCGATTGGCATTATCATCCAATTAACCAATCAAAGCCATCTGTCTCCTGGACCAACCACGAGAAGGGCCCCTTTTACACCTGTGAAAACCCTGGACGATCAGCCTTCAAATCAGCCCCCCCTTCCCAGCCTCTCTTGGCTTTGCTGGGAGCTGGCTCGCGCATTCGCTTTCATTTTTGCTCTAACTTCTCTGCTTTCTTTCAATAAACCACTTCTGCAGTACCACGTCTGTGCTCCTCATTCTTTGTGGATACCAGACAAAAACCCAGTGAAGAGAAAGAATTGTAATAACCACAGACTCCCGCAACACTGCCACCCAAGTAGGAAACCCAGATAAAGTTCCTGGGTTCTGGATTCTGGCCTTTGCCTGGCAAAGCCTTGGCTATTGCAGCCATTTGGGGAGTGAACCCGTAGATGGAAGATTCTCTCTTTCTCTCTCTCCCCCCTTCCCTCCCCCCCCTCCCTCCCTCTCTAGGCAGGGCCCTGAAGGCCAAGGTAAAGAGCCTGGCCCGTGCCCTGGGGACAGTGGGGCACTTGCCAATATGTCAGAAAGTGGTGTCCCAGTGAAACACCTGTGCCTTAGGAGGGAGCACAGTGGTCCAGGGGAAACCCTTATCTGAAAGTCAGGTCTCATCAAATAAAATCTCAGTTACAAATTCACCTGCCTCACCTATCATCCAGCTCATGGCCTCAGAAAGAATCATATCTGGAAACAGAGATTCTGGATTCACACTGACTGGGTTTGAATCCCAGAGCTGCCACTCACCAACTGTGCCTCCTTGGACAAGTTGCTCAACCTCTCTGATCCAGTTTCCTTAACCAGATGATAATATCCCCCTCCTGCACAGAGTTACCATGAGGGTCACATAAACTAGTAGTTGTAGACCATAGAATGCTGCTGGGCACATGGGTAGGGCTCATCAAATAAAGATCCTGACATCCACAGCCCCTGATCCACCTACCACAGATGACAACTGAAGGAGTCTGACGTGATGTCTTCTTGGTGGTGGATTCCAGGTCCCAGTATCACCAGCTCCTTTGCTACCTACAAACCATGACTGTAACAGCACGCCCTGGAACGTGTGGGCTCACATGTCTGCGACCTGCAGAAAGAATCTATAAACATCAACAACTCCATAAGGAGCACCCACACCTCTGCTTCCTGAGGGCTGGACTTTGGGACCTGTTTTGCTCTTCTGCTGAGCTCTCCTCCCTTACGGAGCAGCGACAGGGAGGTGGGCACCCAGGAGCACACACAAGGCCGTTCCTTCCTGGAGGCCTCAAGCGAAAGCAAAGCTTTTTAGTAGCGCGATACCTACAACCCGAGTAGGGAGCTTCCTTCCTAACAGAAGCACAAACCCCAAGGTCACTCTTGTTGACCTTGAAGGAGACAGAGTCTGGACAGGCCAACAGGCAAGCAAATCTGAGACCCCTCTGTAAGGTCATCTCAGAGCCAGGAGCCTCTGCGCTTAGCTTCTGCCCTTTGACCGCCCCAGAATCACCCCAGTCTGAGCTCAGCACACATTGGACTGCCTAAGCCACAGCCTAGGCAGAACTGCAAGTTTGAAACCTTGCTCTCCGCCGGGGCAAAGTCAGACCAGTGACTTGTTGATCTTGCAAACAAGGCAGTGATGTGATCAGAGGTAAGGTTTTGAAAGAGGACCCGGTGAACTTGGAAGGGTAACGTGGAGTCTGGGTGATGTTATAAGACTCTGGGAACTGACCAAGTACAGAGGAGGACATTCCAGACCAAGGCATCTGAGAGGGGCTAGGAAAGCAGCTTTGTCCCCAAGAAATCAGCGCATTTCTCAAGAGGGAACAACCAGAACTTTGAGGCTCTGGCCCAGTGACAAAGGCAGGCACCTGCAGACACGTTCTCTTCCAGCCCTGCTTGGAGACGAGGGTGCCCTGACTCTGTTTACCTAGCCGTGAAGTGGACCTGGAAACACTCCTGCCTGTTCCCTTCCAGCATGGGGGCGAGAACCAAAAAGCTTCATTGGAACAGGCGGTGATGAGGAGGCTGCTCCCCGATCCGAGCTGATTGTCCAGCTGTGACCGCGCACAAGCAAGGTGGCCCTGGCAGAGCCAGCCAGGCTCTCTGCACCCCACCTCCGCGTCGGCAGCATCTTTCTGTGCCAGCGGAACTAGGAGCTGCGAGAGGGTTAACTTTGACTTGAGGACACTGCACATGGTCTTCGCTGGGTGTTCGCAATGTGGGTTCCCCCACTGCCTGAACTCCGAAGCCTAGCAATTGCTTAAAACAAGAGAGCTGTTGATTTGTGGCATGCTCACTCTTTTAAAAAATTTCATCACGAATGTCAGATTTAGAGATATTGTTTTTAAAAAATAACTTGTAAGGAGAAAAAGGTATTTAAGAGGCTTTCTCAGCACAGAAGCAGTTTGGTTTTTTTGGGGGGGAGGAGTGAAGTTCAAGTGAGGAGGACCCAGAGGGGCTCAGAGAGCAGGTGGGAGGCTCACTGGCTCTGAGCCCCTGGCCTCCACAGAACCTGGTTGCCCCCACCCCACCGTGTACTCTCCGAGGCCTGCAAGGAATCTAGGGGAAAAGTCTTGAGACCAAGCCCAGCTCCACTCTCACACACACTGGCGCTCCTCCCATGACACCCCCCTCACTGGGCTCTCCCGCCTGCCTCTCTTTTCTCCCCACAGACACCGGAATGGGACCCCAAATCCATGGCTGATAGTATATAAGATTTTGGAGAACAGTATACCAATATGCTTTTTAAAAAATTTTTAGTGATATGTACTTTTTTAAAAATATTTTATTTGAGAGGTAGAGTTACAGAGAGAGGGAGAGAGGGAGAGATAGAGAGAGAGGTCTTCGTCTGCTGGGTCACGCCCCAAATGGCCACAACAGCCAGAGTTGAGCCCATCCAAAGCCAGGAACCAAGAGCTTCCTTCAGGTCTCCCACGTGGGTGCAGGGGCCCAAGGATTTGGGCCATCTTCTACTGCTTTCCCAGGCCACAGACAGGGAGCTGGATCAGAAGAGGAGCAGCCAGGACACGAACAGGCGCCCATATGGGATGCTGGAGCCTCCACCTGCGGCTCTGCCTACTACACCACAGCACCAGCCCCTGTGTGTACTTTTTAAAGAGGACCAAAAAACATGGAGATATAGACAGATTATAGATAATAGATGATAGATGGATAGATAGGTGATGGGTAGATAAATAGGTAGATGGATGATAGATGATAGATGATTGATAGATGGATAGGTGGTAATAGATAGACACATAGTTGAATAGGTAGAGATTGGGATAAATTGGTAGATGGAAAGAGCCAAGATCTCAACTCTACGATTTCACAGACGTTACCTCTTTAGGAAGGTTTTACTCGATGGCAAATTCATTCAACCATCTGTGGGGCTTCTGAAATCCCACTAAGTCCCAGGCACCACTCACGGCGTGAGGAACACCAGCAAACCAAGCAGTCCTCACGCCCTGGCCTCACAGAGTGCACGTGCGGTCCGTCGATGGGCAGAGGCAGGAAACTAGCAACAAACCAGCAACCAATCCAGTATTCCAAGGTCATTCACGCTGGGGGAGGAAAGGAAAAGAACTAACGGAAAGAACAAGGCTGGTGGGAGCGCCCCGGGGAAGAGAAGGAGGTGGGTGCCGGAGGTGAGGGAGTTTCCAGCAGGTTTCCCTGGAGGAAGAACCGTTCCCGCAAGGGCCCAGAGCAAGGACGGTGCCACCATGTTCCAGAAACAGCAAGGCTGCCGCGTGACCGCAGCAGAGCGAGGGAGGTGAGCAAACAGATCACCGAGGAGCCAGAGGCCCTGCTCACTTACGTTAAAATTCCAGAGGGGCCTGTGCTTCACCGAGCAGCTCACACGGGTGAGGGCACCTGTGTCCCAGGAGGAGCTGTGTTCCCAGCCCAGTTCTGGCTCCTGACCCCAGCTTCCTGTCACTGCAGACCCCGGAGGTGGCATTGATGACTCAACAAGTTGGGTTCTTGCCACTCCCATGAGACCTGGATTGAGTTCCCAGCTCCCAGTAGCCCTACCTAGCTCTGGCTGTTGCAGAAAAAATTGAAACTAAATGAAATTTAAAAATCATATTTTCAACTACAGGAGCCATATTTCAAGAGCTAGTAGTTACTTTTTTGAACAGCATAGAATTAGAAAATTTCCCTCATCATAGAAAGTCCTATCTATTTGACCTACCATATTATTCCCCATGTGACCCACTTGAATTGGATAACTTCTACTCAGACTTTAGATCTCTGTTCAAACATCACTTCCTCCAGGAAGCCCTCCCAGACCACTCTTCCTCCTGCATGTCAGCTTCATTGTCACATGTACAGTCTCAGAGAGCCAGGTTGCTTTCCTCCGAAGCAATCATCCCATTTAGAAATTTTATGCTCATTACTAGAATAGCTCACTGGTGTGTGTCTCTCCTATTAGACTGCAAAGTCCGTGCAGGCTGGGATGGTTTCTGCTGTTACTCACTGTTGGATTCCACCTGGCCCCGTGCGTGCCACACGGAAAGCACAAACAGATACTTGCTCAACACCTGCGGAACAGTGCGAGGTGGCAGGACCAGACGCAGTTTTCACTGAACACAGGGCCACGGCACCTGTGCAAAACTGCAGTTTAGCAGGGCTCCGGGGCCCCAAAACTCTGGTGTGTAGGAGCAGCTCAGGTCCCTACCACACGAAACCTGGACTCCGCCCAGGACCCCCACCCCATTCTCCCACCTGGCTGCCCCCCAAGGCCTCTGTGTGCTGTCGGTTCCCTGGAGAAGCCCCGCCTCCGATGCTCCCCGGGTGTCCCTACTCTGGAGCTCCCCGTGGTGGCACTGAAGCGCTCCCTGGCAGCTCAGAGTCCTCCGAATGGAGCTGCACCCCTGCGCATTTGCTGGGATGCTGGCGAGGCGTGCAGGGCGTCGTGTGCTCTGGCACGTAGGTGGCCACCCTCACAGAGCACGTCCTGGGACTGCGCAGCCCCATATCTGACAGGTAACATGCAGTGGCTACATGATTTACAGGGGCTTGTGGGAAGAGGTTTCCTCCCCACTCTGAGAGCTTGAGTGCTGCCTATAAATATTTATGGGAGTCTGGGACCTCCATTAACCCCACCAGTGCCACGTTTCACTAGTCACATGGTGCCCATGCGTGAATGACCGTGAAGGCCAGGGTTCAATTATGCATGCATGGACATGTGTGTGCATGTCAGGATACACATGGACCCACATCCACTTTGTGAGAGCATTACACACATGTTATCAACTGAGTTTCAGTTTAAGTATAAAACCATGCAGCTGTGTGCAGACCTGTGAACACTGCATGTATACCATGCAAATGTATTGTGTGAGCTATTGGATATTCATGCATACAGACAGGGACACATACATGTGGGTATAGGTGTAATACATGTGTATATGTATGTGTTCACATGAACATGAGAATGTGTAGACAGCAAATGGGCATAGGTGGATTCTGTGCTTCAACACAGGTAGATATGCACAGCTGCCTGCGTGTAAGTATGAGTGTGCACATGGGTGTGCATGCATGTACCCAACCTAAGAACACATGCATATCCGCGTGCAGGTCCAAAGTGTCAAAACCACCCCAGAAACGTCTTTCACTAACCCGTGGAAGATGCCGGCGCACTTCCTCACCTGGAGGCTGCCGCGGCTACGAACCCTGGATCCGGCAATGATGCCGCACTTGTTGGAAAGCTCCACTGAGAACACGTGAGGGGTAAGAGGTCTATTCTCGCGTGACAAACAGCACCAACGTCCCAAGACAGTGACCCCCGCGTGGCCTCCTTCACTACCACACACACACGCACATACACACACACGCCCTTCATCACCAACACCCTCTGTCGGAGACTGAAATAAACAACAGGGCTGCATTTCTCTGGGTTATCCTTGCCACCGTTTGTGCTGCTGCACCTCCAAACTCCACTGCCCATCGCCTTGCCTGGCCTGCAGCCTGGTAGCTGGAGAGCACGCAGTGCACCACACACACACACACACACACACACACACCGCTGTGTGTCTGTAAGGAGGACTAGAAAGGAAGCTGTCCCCAAGAGGAAAAGATCTCACCCCTCCTCGCTTCCTCCGCCCCAGTGTTTCAGATGGCGGGGGACTAGCAGAGTCTGGGGGCAAAATTACCACTTTCAGCATCAGAGAGATGGGAGTTCACATTCTGGTCCTCCCGTGGGTGGCGGATAAGCACCGCGGGCCTTGTTAATGCATCCCTGGGGTGTAGAGAACAGTTAAGGGCAAGGCTACATGGGGATGAACCCCGTGGCTTGGCCTCGCTTCTGCTCTGGGACATGTGTGCCAGGCTCTGGCTTCTGGACACAGAGGAGGCAGGGGCCGAGCAGGCAGGGAAGGGCTGCGTTCCGCCAGGGCAGGGCTCAGCCCCGGCCTCTCCTGAGTGGGGCTCCTGGAGTCAGGGCAGTGAGGCTGACAGATCAGAAGAAACAGGGGCTAGAGGAGTGGTGCCTCAGCCACTGAATCTGCCGGAGTCCCGGGCAGGATGAATTCCAGTGGCCCTCCTGCTCCAAAGCGCTGAGGCCAGCACCCTGCTGCCTCCATCCCAGCCTGTTTACAGGGAGAAGTCCAGGCCCTGGTAAGATGCACAGAGCTGCAAAACAAGAGAACACAACATAAATACTGCACTTGTGGACTTCATCTCTCTTCTGCCAAAAGTGACTTCCCCCAGGGGCCAGCGCTGTGGTGTAGCCAGTAAGGCTGCCACCTGCAGTGCCAGTATCCCATCTGGGTGCCCGTTTGAGTCCCAGCTGCTCCACTTTCATTCCAGCTCTCTGCAATGGTCTGGGAAAGCCGTGGAGGATAGCCCAAGTGCTTGGGTCCCTGCACCCACGTGGGAGACCCGGAAGAAGCTCCTGGCTCCTGGCTTCCAATTGGTGCAGCACTGGCCATTGCAGCCATTTGGAGAGTGAACCAGCAGATGGAAGGCCTCTCTCTGTCTCTGCAAAAGTGGCTGCTTCCAGAAAGTTCCAGGCCTCTCCCACTGCCTCTGTGGATGTCCCTCTGGTCCAAAGACAACACCCTTTTTGATACAAATAAAAAAGAATGTGTAACGATTGTGATCAGCTGCTGTTTCAAATTGAAGTAAATTCAGAGACCAAAGATGCAGAGAGGAAGCTGAAACCAGGTTTTGCTTTAGAAAAAATAATCCCATTTTAGGCAGCTTTCCACATTGGAGCAGCAACTTACACATCTAACTTCTCCCAAATGAGATCAGCTAGCTTGCCTTTCTTAACTAAATGTCTCTTTCAAGATAAAATACGTAGGATAGGGAGAAAGGTAACCGGAAGACTGACAAGTATAAGGCCTGCAAAATCCCTGCAGGGCATGGTGAAGGGGTTCAGAGACCAGGAGGAAGCCTATGAGGGGACCTCAGAAAGCTCATGGAAAATGGATTTCAAAAATAAGTTTATTGGGATGGGCATTGGTGTCGTGGTTAAAAGCCTGCCTGGGACACTCACGTTGCAATTCAGAGGGCCTGGGTTCAAGTCTTGACTCTGCTTCCAGTGCCGGCTTCCTGCCGACACACACGCTGGGAGTACTTGGGTCACTGTTGCTTATATACGAGACCGGATGAACCTCCTGGCTCCCGGCTTTGCCGTGCCCAGTCCTGGGTGTTGCAGGCATTTGGGCAGTGAACCAGTGCATGGGAAATCTGTGTCTGTCTGCCTTTTTGTCTCTCCTGCCTTTCCAATGAAATGAAAATAAACAAAATCCTTTGCCCATGATTTGGGTCATCAAAAGAGAAAAGATAATGAAACTTTTTTTAAAAAAAAAGTTTATTTTGGTGCCAAAAAATGCTAAGCCATGCATAGATTTTCAGAATATTGCTTTGCATTTGAAGACTCTCCCTTGGATGCGTGCATTTCAACATTTTTTTTTTTTTTTGCACCAGAATAAAGTGAGACTTTAACTCCATTCTCCAAGAATTTTTTGAAGCGCTCCTGTAGGGTGAGGAGGAAGCCCGGGAGGGCGGGGAGAACGTGTGCTCCTAGCGGAAAGAACTGCTCTCACGGGGTGCACACGGCTTGCAGGAGCAGCAACTCCGCAAACAAGGCGATTTCACCAGCGGCTGCTGCTACCGCGAGGCTTCCGTGCCAGGAGAGCCCCATCCTGGGAAGCCTCCGCGGCGGCTGCTTCCCCAGACCAGGTAACCCCAGGGCACAGCTCTCTCCCTTCACCGCTGGACTCTCTGCCCAGGGTACCGTGCTGGGCACCAGCGTGCAGCAGCTCTTCCAAACACACTGACTTCTCTGGGCAGAGCTCACAGAATGCACCCGTCCAGGACTTTTATTTTGGTGGGGGGAGAGGAAGCGCAGAGCAAACCTCAACCCTCCCTTCCTTACATAACAAGTCCAAACACAGCTAACTGTCCCGGGGACGCGCCGCCCGGCCCTCGGACTGCGGAGTGCCGGTGGGGGGAAGGGTTGCGCAAGACGCAGGCTCAGGGTTTCCCCACTGGAAAACACAAGAGCCCAGAAAGAAGGTTTTGCATCTGAAAGGCGGCGAAGGAGTCGCTAGAAACTCCCGGCCGCTCCTTCCAGGGCCCCGCCGAGGTCGCGCCTGGGGGACGGGAATGGCGCGTGAGGGAGTAGCGGGCTCGCCCGGGGCGGCAGGAGCTGCGACTCGGGGTCACAGAGCGCGCCGAGTGCCCGGCCGGGCGCACGGAGTGGTTCCTGGCAGCTGCCCCTGGGAGCCCGGTCCGGGAGGCCCCTGGGCGCGCGCGAGCGTGTGCAGGAGTTGGGGACCGTCTGACAGGCAGGGGCGTCCTTCTCTCCGCAGAAATGCCCAGAGCCCGGGGACCGGGGGAAGCCTGGCTGGGCCGGACCCAGCGCCAGCCTGCCCCGGGATCCTCCGGAGAGCCCCTCCCGCCGCCGGGACACCGCTCCCTGGCAATCCGCGGCCGCGGAAACACGGACGGACGGGAAGGGAGGCGAGGTGAGCGCCGCCGACTGCTGGCCCCGGCGCCCGTGCCGCCCGACGGCTCGGTGCCTGCAGACCCTACCTCTCCGCCCCTCGGGAGCCCTCAGGAGCCTTGCCCAGCAGGCAACGCCGGGAGAAAAGGCGCAAGAGAAAAGAAACCGGGAGGAAAAAGTTTTTCTGAAATGAAAGCGGCTACGAAGAAAGGGCGAACGGATTGGGAAGTGGCGAGGAAGGGAGAGGCGGAGGGAGGGAGAGAAAAGGAAGGAGGGGGAGGGGGCGGGGCGGGAAGCAGGGACAGAAGAGGAAAAGAGAGAGGAAAGGAAGGGAAAGAAAAGAAAGCCAGAGGCTAGTGTAGGGGGCCGACGCCTCCACCCATCCCGCACGCCTGAGCGCCCAGGCTGCCGGGAAGCCGCGCCGAGCGCGTTCCGGAACCTGTCTCTCCGCCGCCGGCGGATCCCGCTCCCGCACACCCGGAATCTCCAGAAAGGAGCTTCGCACGGGACCGGACCGCTGCAGCCCAGACAGAGGCGCGCCAGGAATGGAGCCGCACTCCCTGGGCCCGTCCGTGCCCCCTGCGTGCGTCCCGCTGTCTGTGCGTGTCTGGGTCCGCGTGCGTCTCTGAGTGCAGGCGCCAGCCTGTCTACGTGGGACCCGTGCTGGCTCGGAAGACTCCTGGCGCTGGGAGGATTTTCCCCTAGGGACGTGGACGATCCCGAGGTGCCCGCGAGCTGCGGGGAGCGGTGGGAACCGAGGAGGAGGGTGAAGGTTGCCGAGCGCCCCCAGAGTGGGATCCGCCAGAGGCACCCGGCACCCCGTCCGCTTTCCCTGGGCCGTAGGCGCCGCGTCTGGGGCGTCCCGGCGGGTCTGGACGGCGGGCTGCCGGCAGAAACGTGGCCGGAGCTTGCCTGCTGCACGGGCCCGCCCTGGAGCCTTCCTCCAACGAGCTGCCTGCTCTGGCCCTAGCGCTCGCCCATGTGCGCCCAGGGCGGGTTGGTGCAGGCACCGCGTGAGCATCCGTGCGGCTGCAGGGTGTGGGTGTCTGTGTATCTGCGTGTCAGTGTGTCACGAGGGCTGTGTCGTGGGATCGTCGTCTTCTCCACGATGCAGTTGGTCTCTCGGAACCGTCCAGAGCCCCCTTGTCGCTCTGCCACCGGGGAGATGGCCATGGTTGGTGTGGGTGTCTCTGTGCAGCGAGGAAGGAAAATCAACCCGCTGGAGACGGCAACCCTCCTGGTGCGGAGCCTTTCCTCAAAGTCCAGGTGGAGGGTGCCAGTCCACCTGGGAGGATTCCAGAAGGAGTCAGGCTGGGCCCGGGAGGGGAGGGCCACGACCAGGACTCACGGTCTCTCTCCCACTCTGAGCCACGCTCTGGGGACTTCTTCCAGTATTCCACGCGGCAGAGGTCTCTTTCGCCCCATCAGGGATGCATTGGCTCACGTGGGTACGTGCTATGCAATTGCCCAATTATCAGAGCCCCCTACTCCTTCACCTGTGCACAAGTGGACAAGCGACCCTCAGCCGGGCTCGGCGGCCTCCTCCTCCCACATTACAGCCGAAGCCTTCCCTGCCAGCCCCATTCTTTCTGTTGGTGAAGGGAACCGGGCCTTGGAACTGAATTCCAGCTACAACCAAACTTCCCTCCTACTGAACAATGTCAAAGCTCTGTGGAATTTGAAGTGTAAATTCGTGTTAATAGTATGTGCATCCTCACCCTGTAGCTCCCTCCTCCTCCTCTCTTCCCAGGACCCCACCAACACCCCCCACAGGTGTCCAGGCACCCAGGCTCTTCTTGCTAGTTTCACTCTCCCAGGCTCCATCCAGCGCAGGTTCCCCGCGAGGACTCCACTTGCTTGGGTCTTCCCAATCCCGAAAAACGGCCTCAGGAAACTCCAGGCTGCAAGACTGAGGAGATGGGAAACCCCTAGGAGCCAGGGTGTGGGGGTCCTGCTCCACCTCCCAGAGGTGTCTGAGGCCTGAGTTACAGAAGGGACACCACAGAGGCTAGGACGGAGACTGGAATCTTCAAAACCAGTATTGCTCTTTCAACCAGGAAAAGATTCTGGGGCCGCCTCCCAGTAGGGGACACGTCCAGGCTGCAGTCAAAATGGCTCCAACGGAACAATGACCCCAACCTCTGCAACCCTGAATTTGAGAAGCCCCTGAAATCTAGGACGAGCCTTGGGCAAGGTCCCTCTGCGTGACTGAGGGCTCCAAGGCTGAGACACCAGTGCACCTTAGGCATATTTTTAAAGGAGGGGGGTGGCGGCATTGTGGCACAGCAGGTTAAACCACGGCATGCAACACTTGCACCCCATGTGGCACCGGTTCAAGTCCCTGCTGCTTCACTTCAATCCAGCTCTCAGCTAACGTGTGTGGGAAAGCAGTGGAAGTTGGCTCAAAAGCTTGCTTTCCTGTACCCATGAAGGAGACCCAGATGAAGCTCCTGGTTCCTGTCTTCAGCTTGGCCCAGCCCTGGCCATTGCAGCCATTTGGGGAATGAACCAGCAGATGAAAGATTGATAACTCTCTCTCTCCCTCTCTCCCTGTAACTCAAATAAATAAGACAAATCTTAAGGGGGAAAAAAAAAGTCGGCACAAGGGGCTTGTTGTCTTAGAGGATCCTGCACCCCAGGATCTGGCGCTGGGTTACCCCTCCTTCCACCAGCCTTGGGCGGAGGACCATGGGCCTCCATTCAAAGCAGGTAACAGGCACTGGGCAGCTATGGTTGCTTCCAGAGAGAAGCCCCTGGGCAGGTGGAAGTCAGGAGACCTGAAGCCCAGGCAGGAGGGCAAGGGCGGCGACTCAGCTGCGCCTGAGCACCATGAAGACCCTGCCTCTCCATCCAGAGGGCAGCTCCGGAACAGGTGGCACAGCAGGCCAGTCCATGCAGCCACGCCTGAAAGCTAAGTGGTGCCGGCCCCGTGTGGCCAGGGACTCCAAGGCCTTTTGGACCCACAGCCTCTCAGCTTACCAACCGACTCAGGACCGGGGTCTGTACCTAGGGTGGAAGCAGAAAACACATTTGAGGCTCACGCGCACACACACCCTCACTCACACACTCCAGGGAGAGATCTGCCTGCCCTTGGTTTGCTTTTCCATTGGTCAGGGACGTGAGAGTTCCCCAAAGTTGGTGCAACTCTTGAAGAAACAAGAGAAGAAAGTCGAAGTCACGAGAACGCAGAGTCTTCTAAATAAACACCATTTCCATGGTTTTAATAAGCAAAATAGGAAACCATTTTAATAACCAAAAAACAGAAACCAGTCTGAATAAAACTACAATAGACTAGGTTTTAATATTTTCATATCATAAGCAGGGTTTGAAATTGATCCCTTATTTTACATGAAATAAAAACAATTTCTGTTGCGATAAATTTGATTTCAACACAGTTGAATCTGTAAAAACCGAAGCTCGTTTCTGATGCAGGACGAATATCCACAATATTTAAAACTGCAAGCACCATGCGGTTCATACAATCTTGTTATTACTGTTAATTTATCAACTAATACAAACTCAAAAATGCATCTGGCCAGCAGCGCCAGCAATTTCAAATGGGAACTTAAAAATACGTTTTCATTTTGGTATTTTTTTTTTTTGTCAGTGCAACTTAAATCCTTTTTACTGACCTGCAGGAAAAAAAAAAGTAATAATAAAGAAAAACACCCAAATCTTCCCTACAGCTACTATACAACCAAGGGGGGGGGGCACCACCAGTAACTCTTCCTCCTATCTCAAAGGCAGGGAAAGAAACACAGACCGTGTGGGTCTAAAGAACACACTTGAAAGTTGCAAACTTACTTGCAGCGCTTGGGTTTCTGGTACATTCTGCGGGTGGCAGTTGGTTCTCCACAAGCTCTGGGCACTAGGAGCCAGTGTGGAGGATGGCAAAGCCACTCAGCCTAGGAGCTACCCCTGGGATTAGCACGGGCCTAGAGGTTCCCAAAGGGACCCTAGGGTGACTGTGCTCATCATAAAAACCGGAGAAGATCCGTTTTCCTTCCCTTTCCTTTCTTATCAGGGGCTAGTCTGGCCGCGAGACAGGTGGGGAGCGGGGTGCAGAAGCCCCGCAGAACTGCGCGGCTGCCCTGGCTCTTTGGGGCTGAGACCTCCGCTCTCCCTTTCTCTCAACACCAACAAAATTGAGGACAAAAGCAGAAAAGTGGCAAGAGCTCAAAAGGGCACAAAGGAAGGGGAGAAAACATGCAACTTCCAAGGGCGCCCCAAGACACCGCTGTGATGCAAATACCAGGAACTTTTTTTTTCTTTTCCTTTTTTTTTTTTTGTTTACAAATTAAAAAAAAAAAAAAGCCATCATAATAAACCCAAACAAAGACACCCAGCTGGCTGCCACGTTCCGTGCCGGTTTGGTGGGACAAGTATTTACAAGCCGACCGCCGAGACTGGAACCCCGGCCCGCAGCTGCCAGTTTCCGAGCTGGGATCCCTTCTCACTCAAAGAAACCAGGGGGTCATGATCCATGATCAACAACATGCTAAAGTTAAACAAGAAAAAATGGTACAAAATAGAAATTATTACCATACATGTCCAGCATGCAGGATTAATATTTTTAATGCAGATTTTCGTATTTTTTTCTATATAATCAAGCAGGCAATAAAACTGATGAGATTTGCGCGCCGAACGTCCTAACTGAGGCCGGCGTCTCAGGGCTGAGAGCCAGTGTTCCCGGACTCCGGACACACGGATCCGTCCATCCTCCTCGCTTTCGCTCAGCCTCGCCCGGCGCCTGCAGGGACGCCAGGGTCCCTCTCTCCTCTCTGCTCGCCGCTGTCTTCCTGGGGCGGAGTGCGCTCCGGACCGCGAAGCGGCGGCTCGGGCTTAGTGCGCAAAGTTCAGGACGCCAGGCGTCTCCGGCGGCCTGGGCGACTCCTCCGCACTACGCCTTGCGGTCCTCCAGGATGGAGGAAAGTTGCTCCGGGACCTCCCACCCCCTTGTGTCTCTCTGGCTCTGCCCGAGTCTAGGAGGCGGCGCTGGCGTGCGCTACTCTCGCCCTCGCCAAGGTCCCCTGCTCGCCCGCACTCCCGCCCGTCGCCCGCGCGCCCTTCCTCCCTCTCGCTCGAGTCAAACAGGTCAAGGCTGGGGCCGCGGCAGGGACAGGGTCCGGGGGAGTCCGGGGCCGGGGACACGGAACGGGGAGTCCGGGCCAGGGCAAGGGCGGGGGCCGGGACCGGCCACGACTCACAGAAAGAACTCGGGAGAGGAGGGGCTGTCGCTGGTGGAGCCCGCCTCCCTGAAGCCGGAGTTGGCGAGTTTCTCGCACTTGACCTTGTAGGCGTCTCTCTCGCGGGCCAGCCGGGACACCTCCTGCTTAAGCTGCTCCACCTGCTGAATGAGCTGTGTCTTCTCATTCTCCAGGTGGTGTTTCTGCTGGACGCGTTTATACCTGCACGACTGGGCGTAGCCCCTGTTCTTCAGGGTCCGCCGCTTCTGCTTCAGGCGGATCACCTCGTCCTTGGTGAAGCCCCGCAGGTGGCGGTTCAGCTCGCGCACGGACATGGACACGAGCTGGTCGTCGGAGAAGCGGTCCTCCACGCTGCCGCTGCTGCCAGCCGCCGTCGCCGCGGTCGCCGCGTGCGGCCCGGGCCCGGGGTGGCTGGTGGGCAGCTGTTGCGCGGGGCTGGTGGCGCTGGACGGCGGCGGCGACGCTTGGTGATGGTGGTGATGGTGCGGGTGCGCGTGCGGGCCCAGGTCATCGTGGGCCACGCCGGCGCCGGGGTACGCGTGGTGCGGGTGAGGGTGGTGGTGATGGTGGTGGTGGTGCGCGCCACGGAACCCGTCGAAGCTCTGCAGCGGCTGTGGCACTGGGTGCGAGCCGATCAGCGCCTCCACCGCGTCCTCGGGCGTCAGGTTGAGCGCCTCGGGGTTCATCTGCTGGTAGTTGCTCGCCATCCAGTATAGGTCCTCCAGGTGGGTCTTCTGTTCGGTGGGGCTGAAGCTGGGCGAGGAGGGCACCGAGCTGCACGGCGTGCTGAGCGGTGTGGACGACACCGAGCCGGCTGGCTGCAGGCGCGTGCAGGGCCGGCCCGGACGCTCCGCGCGCCCCAGCGGCTCCTTCTTCACGTCGAACTTCAGCAGGTCGAAGTCGTTGACGTACTCCATGGCCAGCGGGCTGGTGGGCAGCTCTGGCCCCATGCTCAGCTCCGCGGCCATCGCTGACGCGAGGCGCAGTCGCCGCTGCCGCCCGGGAAACTTTGCGGCCGGCCGGGGCGCGCCGAGCCAAGCGCGGGGGCGAAGCGCGGCGAGCCGGAGAGGCCGGGAGCCGAGGGCGCAGCGGGCCGGGGCCGCTGGCCAAGCCTTTGTCTGGGGACGCGGCGGCGCGCCGGAGAGTCCCGGAGCTGCCTGCGCTGCCCCAGAGCTCGAGGCTGTGGCTGCGCTGGGACCGAGCCGAGGCAGTCGTGCAGGGCGGAGAGGCAAGCGGGGCGCGCAATGGGGCGGAGGGGAGGCGCGGGGCGAGCGCCCGCCACTCGCTCCCTAGCTCTCTCGCTCCGGGGTCCTCTCGCTCGCAGCCGCTCGCAGCCCGGCTGTGCAGCTGTGCTGGATCCGGCGCCGCCGCCGCCTTTTATCGCCTCCCTGAGTCACCGGGGCGCGGGGGCCCGGGCGGCCCGGCGCGCTGGCCAATGGCTGCTCGGCCCCCGCGGCCCGCACTGGGCGGGGCGCGCCTGACAGCTCCCCCGCCCCCCGCGTCAGCTGACTGGCGGCCGGAGCAGCCCCGGAGCCGGCGAGGCCTGGCGGAGGGTTGGAGCCGAGCGGGACGGCTGGCCCGGCCCAACCCCCCACACCCGCCAGGTCCCGGCCCCGCACGCTCGCCTTCGGAGCGCGCCCTACCTCCTGGCCAAGACGGCGCTTCCAATCCCCCGCGCGCTCTGCTCCCTCCACACCCTTTGCTCCACCCCCTCACCCCCCACCCCCCAGCCCGTGTCACCCCCCAGGAGGCTCAGAATAAGCGCCGGGACGACGCCTCCCGGGCCCTTTGTTCCCAAGCGGCCCCCGCCCAGTGGGCGACGCTCCGTGTCCTCGCAGCCGCGGGGCCGAGCGACGGTGTGCGGTGCGCGCCTGTGTGTCTGGAGGTCGGCACGTATCTGTGTGTTGGAGGCAGGGTTGGGGCTCCGCGAGTTGAGTACAGACCCAACTCTTAGCCTCCTGGGATCGTTCGGAGACTAAGAGGGGGCCGATCCCCTCCCGCGGGGTGGCCGAGCCCTGACTCCGCTGGCCCCGCCGCTCCCTGCGCTCACCCCACCCGCAAATGCTCACCGAGAAGGCACCGGGGGAAAGAATCGGCCCGAAGGCCCTGAATCCCCGTCCCCAGCCAGACGCACGCAACCCTGAGCGCTCCGAGCCTGGGGCCGAGGCCAGCCCGGGACGGGGCTCCGGTGGCTCTCTCTCGGCTTCTGGGGAGCCGGCCCTGTTTTTGTTTGAACGTTTTGTAACCATTAAGCAGATCACGGAGTCTGCCCGCCGCGGAGAGGCTCAAACAGGCATAAAGTGCGACCCCAAGTGGCCACTGTGCGCAAAAGCGACGCGAGGCTCTCCTGCCCACTGCCCGGAGGCTTGGACCGCGCCTCGGACCCGGCCAGGTCTCCGAACCCGGGCCAACTCTAGCCAGCCCGGAACACAGGCCGTGTGTGCGCCAGGGTCTACCACAGGTTCCCCTCGAGCCATACGCAAGTCCTCCGGTCCTATCTTCGGACTCAGCCGCGAGTCCTGCGCCAGTCGCCCCTGCTGAAATTCCATGCCCGAGCCTTCGAGAGTGGCCGTCGTCCTGGGCTGGGGACGGGCGGGTGGCCGATATTGGAAACACCTCGGTGAGGAGGACCAGGACTGTCCGGTGAGAAACCTCCCTGGAGCGCAGACTGGGAGACGGGAGTGCAGCGCAGTAGGCGTCCAAACGGGGCTCTCCCGCGAAGCGCACCCTGCCCACCCCAGGCTGGGATGACCAGAAATCTGGGGTCTTTCCGGAGGCTCAGGCGAGGGCACCGAAACCGGATACATGGGGAATTCGCCGGACCCGGAGATCCGACCCGCCTCCCGCGTCGCCTATTTCTCCAGCTTGGGGAGCGCGGGGGAAAGGCCAGCGAAGCTTGCGCTGGGTGAGTGCGTGCGTCCCGACCGCTGGCTGCACAGGGCCAGCACGACCGACCGACGCCGCGCAGGGAGGTCGAGGGGCCCACCCCGATGCGGACGCGGCCAGATTTTTTTTAAAGTGTTATAAGATAAAATATTTGCCTCCAATTAATCTGAAAACCCTCTGTTCTCTGGCGCCCTCGGGAAGGCTGTACTCGGGCGTGCGCTTGGGTCGCTTATTTTTAATGAAATCAGTGCGCTCTAACTAAATCTTCAACTTTAAGGTCCGGATCAGCTATTCTAATGCTGGGAAAACCCGTCTGCAACCCTCTGGGAGAAGCGCGTTCCCGCAGAAAGAGGGAGAAAGCCCGGGCCGTGCAGCTGCACCGCCTCTGTCCGCTGCTGGACCCTAGGGACTCGCATTGGCCCTGTAAGTGTCCCCGTCGCGTTTGCACGCGGTGACCGCGGCTCAGTGAGGGACCATTTTCGATGCCACCCCAGCCTGGTTCCCTTGGGTCTGGGCAAGCTTTGGCTTGGGCCTCCAGGGTCCGGGTCCGAACGAACTCACTGCGGTCGGAGGCATCCACTGAGCCGGAGCCGCAGCTCCCTCCCTGCGGGCCGGACAGTAGAAGACCGCGCAGCTGGCAGACTGCGCCTGGCGCTGCGGCCCTCTGCGAGCGCCAAAGTGGGCAGGCCGAGCTGCGCACCCCGCACTCCGCGTGCCCCCTTTGGATCTGCCTGACCCTCGCCGTCGCAAGAGGGTTTTGCCTTCGAGGCTCCGCGGTTCCAAATCTCGCGTTCTGCTTCGAGCCTCTGCCGCCGTCGCAAGCAGAGCCTCCGGCACTCGGGCTTTGTCTGGGCAGTCTTCCTCCTCTTCGTCCCCGTACCTCTGCCTCGGTCGCAGTCACCGCCTTCCCATGGGCTTTGGGCTGAGATATCTGTGCCCATCCCTAAATTCACCTCGCGCCAAAAGCCGCTCTGTTGCGGCTCTCCCAGCCTAAGTCCCTTCCTCCTCTCCCCACTCTCCAATTGCCCACTCCAGAATAAAGTGGGAAACAGCCTGACCCCCTGCCAGTGGCCAAGACACGCATGCTGCCCGGAGTGAAGGCCTTGAAGGCCGCAGCCAACCCCGCTTCGTGGCCGAGCGCCCCTACCTCCGCGGCGTCGTGTAGCCTCAGGCCCGGTAGCCTCTGGCTTCCACTGCCACCGAGGGCTCTGGCTCTGTGTGCCTGGCTCCCTGCCTGGCCACGCGGCAGTACCTGGGGGCTGCTCCCCATCCTTAGAAGATAGGCGGGGCCGGAGATGCTGTGTGCCCGTTACCTCGGGGTCCCGCGCGCTGCAAGAAAGGTAGGGACGGCAGGAGAGTTGGGGGCGGCGGTGGGGAGGGACTCACGAGCGAGGCAGGGTCCCAAGCCTCCTGGAAGGAAAGTCCCCCTCTACCGAGCAGCACGGTGTCGCCTGCCATCAAAACTCCAGTGTGAAGTTGTAACCCGAGAGCGACGCCCTCTCCCTACCCACCCGAGTTGGGCCGGAGGCTCTACGGTCCCAGACGCGCCACTTCGGGATTCTTTGGCGGTGGTGAAGGCAGTCTGCGCGGGCCAAGCCGCCACGTAGCCTCTAGGCGCGGGGCCGCGGGATGCGGGGTTATTCCCTAAGGGAAGAAGCCCATTGCCCGCTGCAGAGTGCGAGGCTCGCCGCGCTGCCCCCGCCCGCCTCCGTCAGCCAACGGGAGAACAGGAGCGAGTCCGGGCGGCGCGCCCTCCCGTGCGCCTCCAGCCCGGTGCTGCGCTCCTGGCCTCGGCGTTCAGCCCGAAGGTGCGCGCGGTTCGCCCGTGGTTTTCCGGAGGATTGCAGGTGTTTGGCGAGAGCAAAGGCGCTTCTGTGCACCAGTGGATGCGGCTGGAGGCGTGCGGGAGGTGTGTGTGTGTGTGTGTGTGTGTCCGCGCGCGCGTGTGTTGGTTGGGGAGCCGCAGCACGCGGGACGCGGGAGCCGGAAACTCAGGTCCTCGCCCTCCGAGGTCGCCAAGCAGAGACTGGCGGTCACAAAAGGTTCGGGCGGCTCCCGCTTCCTCGGAGCCTCCCGGAGGTATGAGGCTTCCAGGAAGAGGCAGGGGGGTTGTGCCCTTCCAATTTGCTCTTTCCCCAAAGCAGCTGTCACTTCTACATTCTCCTGTCCCACACAATGGCCATCAGGTTCCAACCCAGTGCTTCTAAAACTCTTCTTCTTGTAATTCTGGGCCCTGGTAGCCTTTAGGCAGTCTGAGGATTCAGCGGCCCCAACAGGGATCCAGAGTCCCTGTGATGCACAGCCCCCCACTCCACCTGCCCACACAGACACACATACTGCAGTGGAAATGTAAGCTTAAAATCCCCACACATTTCTTTCTGCTTTGCTTTATTGTGACTGCTAGAAAATGCACCCATGTGGCCCACCCTGTCTTTCTGTTGAGCAGCACTCGGCAGATAACCACTGGGCAGCATTACCTTCCATACAGACAGACTGATGATGTGCAGAGCCTTGCAAAGCCTTTGAGCATTCGCTTTTGCATTGAATCCTCACGACCCTGTGAGCTGGCAGTTTTTACTACTGTCTTGCAGAGATGGGCAGGCAGGCAGGTGCAAGCTTGCTAGGCAGATCCAGACACATAGAGGTGGCCCAAGAGCATGAAGCACATCATGCACTCCTACGGCACAAGTGGGTAGCATGATCCCCACTTAACACACAGAACGAAGCTCTGAGACGGTAAGTGATTTCTTGCAAGTTCCACAGTGGTGATGAGCTGGAGCTTTCAGCACTGAGTTCTAGGAAGCGTGTGGGCTCCATCTTGAGTGGGCAGCATGCTGGGGGCCCATTCTCCAGCTGCTTTCTGGGTCGGGACTTCCAGCTGTCCATAGGATTAGTGGCTCAGCTCAAAGCTGATCTTCCAGGGGTGCCACGTCCCTGCCAAGGGGGCTCCCTTACATCTGGAGCGTTTTGTGTGCTTTATTGTGGATTGTGGATGGCAGCCTCGTGTGCTTGGGCTCCCCCTTCCCTCTCCTCCTCCCTGACTGTGTGGGGCTGGGCCGGGGAGCCAGGCAGGAGTGTAAGGCAAAGGACAGGCATTTTTGGAAAGGCGCCTGCTCCTGTCCTTCACCTCTGATCCTTGGTCCTGCCTGTATCCTGAGTATGTTCTTCAGCTTCAATTAATCCAGCTCTTAAATATCAGGCCTGGGGAGGTTGGGGGAGGGAGTGAGGTAATGATGGGGAGTTCAGTGCCAACAGGAGCCACCAAACAGCGAGGGACAGATAACCAGGGCCTTCCCTTCCCATCACTATACCCACTCCCATGACTCAAGGCCAGCGTGAAGGATCCTGGGGCCTCATCAGTGCTCCCAAGAGCTAAGGATGTCAGCAGCCCAGCCATCCCCTGTCACCTCTCCTCCCACCTCTAGACCTCTCTGGTTCTCCATCCATGCCTCCACCCTCATCCAAGCCACCTGTACCCTTTGCTTAGATGACTCCAGAGGCATTGGCTCTGGACTTTCTGCCTGTCCACAGGGCAGTGGAGTTGCTTTTCATTTTCTCTGAATCTGATCATTCTCGCTTTCCCCTGTACCCTTGGCTTAAATTCCTTTGACACTTGGGAAAAGAACCATTAGCATAGCTTTCAAGGAAGGTCTTGAATGGCCTTCCCTGGCAACTTCTCCTACCTGTCTCTCTTCACAATACTCCAGGCACAAGGATGTCTTGTTCTTCTGCAGCCTGAGCTGTGTTCTGCATGGTACCTTTGCACATGCCATCCCCCTAGAAACTGAATGAGCTCATCTTATCTCTGACGGCCTTGGAGAGACTTGGATATGCCTGGGTGTGGGCTGGGGAGAAGTGCCTCTTAGCAAGAATGGAATCCAGTCTGATGGCAGGGCTTCTTCCTCTACCCCTCTCTTCTTCATGCTGGACCGGGCAGACTTCTTGATTTTTGGAAAGCCCTTAGGAAATAACTCCAGGAAGTTCAAGAAAGTGGTTGTTCAGCTAGTCCAAACACTTTTCACTTGAGAAAACGTGATACTAACACAGATTCCTGAGCCACAGTCTGATTTTATAGGGCTGAGTAGAGCTCAAGAATTCACATTAGTAAGTTTCCTCAGTGATCCTGATGCACAGGATCCAAGAGACACACTCTGAGAAAGCAGCTGGAACACGTGTGTGCATGAGCTCCTGGAGGACGTGTTCGGGAGCTGCAGCTGTCACCGTGTTCTCAGAGCCAGTGCATTGCCCGCACCAGGAGGAACTCAGTTATCGGTGTGGAATCAGTAAGTGAATGAATGAAGTTTACGACTGGACAAACTGATGCTTCCTCACAGTGTGAGGTCTCAGAACCCTCTGGCCCTTCCTGAAGATCCTGTGGCACCCTTCCGGCCCCGAGATAACAAAGGAAAATCCTTCTTCCTCCCCCCTGAGACCAAGGACCAACTCAGGGAGCCTGAAAGATCCTACCCGGGTGGCCCCCTGACTCCCCTCCTCCCTTACCGGGAGGCTCTCCCAGGGCCCAGAGGCTCAGCTCCCCCGACCCAGACATGCTCAGCACTGTTTGGCAAGTTTCTAGTTTCTAGGTAGAGGGGAAGGAGGTCGTGCCCTCCCACTGTCCTGGGACCTGCTGCTGGGGGCTGATGCATGGAACAGCACTACTGGGCTATGCTAAGCCTAGGCTCAGTGTAGCCAGGAGCTGGGGTGGCCACTCAATCTTTTCTCTTTTCTGTTTATAAGTGAATTGTAAGAGATGTGCAGGACCGCTTTCTCACTGCAAAGAAAGAAAGAAAGAAAGAAAGAGCAACAATGTCGTCCTTACCATCTACGTCTACAGCTACAGCTGGCTTTTTATTTTTACTCAGTAACTTCTGTGTCAATACATTGGGATCCACTTCTTTCTTTTTTATATCAATTTTTCTTTATTCTTATTTCTTGTTCTTTTCACAAAGATTCCTTATTTTTTCTTTTTTAAATTTTGTTTAAGGAATACAACTTCACGCCTTTAATACATACAGATTTGGGAGTATGATGATTCTTCTCCCCCACCACCCATCCTCCCCCGTTCTTCCCCCTCCCTCTTCCTTTCCCATTCTTATTTTTTACAGAGATCAATTTTCAGTTACTTTTTATACTCATAAGGTTAACCCTGCACTAAGTAAAGAGTTTTTCAACTAACATTTCCCCCAGCGGATGCCCCATAGGTTTTCTTCAGGCCCCATATTAATGAACATGCAAGCTATCGCTATTTCACTACTGCGAACAACCTTGCAACGTGGCTCCTTTTGGCTCCTTTTTGTGTTTGTGCAAGTATTTCTCTAGAAAGCAAGGGCATGAAAGGTGTGTTTATTTTCCATGTTAATGCTATCATTATCTTTGATCGAAATTGTACCTATTTAATTTCCCACACAGAGATAACCTGTCTCCCCAGTCACACCAAACAAAGGATTTTATCCAGGTCTCATATTTTTTGGTGAAATTCTATTCCTAGTGCCAGGAGGTGAGAGTTCAGGGAGCAACACGGCCTCTCCTCCCTCTGCAGCTGGAAAGGTGTGGTGAGGGCAGCAGCCTGGGTGCTAATGGATCCCAAGCACATGAGCTCTTAGTTCCCTCAGGGAAAGGAGCAGGTAGCCAATGAGGGTGTGGACAGGAGGCGGCAGTGACCACGGCTTTGAAGGCTGAGCAGAAGTAACAGAAATGACCGAAGACCCTGTGGTAGGACCGGTCCAAGCAAAGGCCTGGGACAAAGGCATTGCCGTGGGCAGCCGGGGCACTATGTCTGAGAGGTGGCAGATAGGGCTAGTGACTTCTGCTTGAGCCAACATTTGAAAGGCTTTGAATGCCATACCGAAGAGTCGGAGTTCTATGGTGAGAGCTGGAAGATTGCGTCTGCATGGGCAGGCATCTCTCTTGGCTCACTCTCGGGCATGTGGCAGGCGCTCAGTAAGTACCCAAAGGTATTTAAGTGATCTGCTGAATTATGTTTCATCTTGCTTGGAGACCAGGCACACTCCCAGGGACAGGAGCTGGGCTGCGTTCTGCACCCTGGAGAGACGACACAGGCAAGCCGAGCACAGGCATCCCTCCCTGGGTTTCAGCCCCCACCCCGGCCCTGTGCCAGGTCTCTTTCACCTCTGCCCGTTAGAGATTGCTTTTGGTTTCTGTGTTGACAACCCCAGTTTCTGTGTTTGGAGCGGCTGTTCAGTGCCATTTCCTGATTTAATATCAGAGCCAGCACAGAGCAAGGATGCACAGTTAGCAGTTTTTGCTCCAAGTATTTTTCAAGTTCCCTTTTGATGTAAGAGTTGGGTTTGCAGCTTCCCTGATCTTGGTGAACAGGCGGGAGAGAGATTGGGGGAAGAAGCCTGGAGCCAGAGGTGGGAGGCGAGGAGGAGAGGACCCTGAGAAGATCCATCCAGACCAGCGGAGCACCTTTCTAGGAAGGAGATGGCAGAAGGCTGGGCAGGCTGACGGGTCTGCTGGCCAGTGGCATCTGAGGCCAGGCATCTGCCACCTTTCTGTGGGGGTGTTAAGACGTACACTTTTGTCCGTGCATGCCCATCATTGAAACAAAGAGCTACATCCTTAAGTAAGCCACCATGAAACAAAGGAACAGAAAAGGAAAATGTAGTTGATCCAAAGGAAAACTGGAGACAGATGTGGGCCCCACAGGCACTTGGTTTTTTGTTTTGTTTTGCCTGAGCATCTACTATGCCCATGGACTTCTACAGGGCTATGAAGAGACTGGAAGAAGTGCTCCTGTGCATCTAGTGGGAACTGAGGTTTTCATTACGCTGTGTTCCATGCAGCAATGGGAGCTTGCTGAGGTTGGGGAGCAATCCCAGGAGCACACACGTGTACACACCTGAGGGCACCCAGAGGGAGAGACTGGCATTTCTCTCCCAGAGTCCTCAAAGACCTGAGCTCCACCTCCAGGGACCTGTGCTACCTGCTGCTGTCTTGTTTCTTTTCCCGTGGTCAGCCACCTGGGGAGTTCTTTCTTGCAAACCCTCTGTTTGATTTGGATCTTCTGGGAGGCAGAAGCCCAAACAGGCTCAGGTGTGCCACAGGTCTACCGGGGAAAGGAGCAGGAAGAGAGGGAGGAGCTGTCAGGCGCCCAGGCAGGGCCCACCCCTGTGAAAGCAGAGGGGAGGGGAGAGGAGGATTGGGAAGGAAAAGACTTAGCCTGCAGCCCTCCCTGGTAAGGTCGCACCCAGGCCCATGGGGAATCCCTCAGCCCATGTCCCCTGCTGGGAACCCCACAGGTTGTAGGAACAGGGCAGTCCTAGTGCCACCCTCCTGCTCATCTGCTCAGACACTGCCTGGGAGCAACTGAGAAAAGCACAGCCCGAACCCCAACCGGCAGGCGGAACCCAGGGGTGGCAGCAGCTGTAGTCTGCTGTGCTCCCCATCGTGATTTCTCGTGGGGAAACAGCAGTGTGCTTCCAGGCCACCCACTCTGCAGGCACCCAGTCCAGGCGGACTTCCGTGGATCGTGGAGTTAACCCCAGCAAGCACTGCACTGAGAATGCAGCGGGAGACTTGCTGCATTTCACTCACCTCGCCTTGGTCTTCCACAACGACCTTCCAGTTAGCGTTATCGCCCCCACATTACAGGCAGTGAGGCTCAGTCCCACGAAACAACTTACCAGAGGCCACGGCTAGCAAGTGGCTGAGAAAGGATGCAACGCCTGCTGGACGCTAACCACTGCTCTAGCCTGCTTTGGCGAGGGGGAGGCTGGGAGAGGGTACTCGGGAGACTCACTTCTCTCCCTACAGCATAGCCGCCCAGAAAGGCCCCTCCAGTCTCTGAGGACAGCCTCTTCCAGATTAGCCTGCCACTCAGCTCCAGGCAGGAGGCCCGGATGGCTGTCCTGAAGTCAAAACACTCCAGCAGCCACACATCTGTCTTGTTCTTGGGCATCACCTTCTCCAGGAAGCCCCCCTGGCTGCTCTGTGTTTCTGTAGTGACTCATACACTCTATGCCCAAAGCAGCTGTTGTATCTGTACCGGGATCAAACTCAGTCTCTCTAGGACCAAAACCAGGTCTGGGTCATGCAGGCTCCCTAGCTCCCAGCATACAGGATTGGCGCTGGAGGGATGGCAATACACGGACAGGGTGCTCCTCTAAAGGACGGCTGGCCCAGGACACCAAGAAGACATTCTTTGGGGACATAGGGTCCCTGGGAAAGCCCTTGCGTTGGCTTTGGAATTGCAGCCTGAACTCCCCTGTCTGGCCACCAGGGGCCTCATGAACCCTGGAGCCACCTCAACACCCAGCTTCTCTCTGCAGCAAACCAGGCCCTCCCACCCTACCCCAAGTTCTCTGCAAGGGGCCAGGGCCAGGACTCAGCATCCGCTCAGCCGCCAGTGGCCCGGTGGGTAGCCCCAGCCGAGGAAGAGAGTTATTTTTATTTATTTCTTCTTAATCATGAACTTAATTTAGCTGCTAATCAGGTTACCATGGTGACGTGCACTGGATTTATAGCAGTTTCCTAAAGCGCCTTTTCCCCACTCTTTGGGTAAACGAATAAAATTTGGGTGATGCACAAGGCACATAAATATTGGCTGTCCTAGAAAAGGGTCCGGTGCCTCTGTTTTGTGTTTGCCTTCTGCACTACCTAACATGCTGAAGAAAGAGCCAGGACCCAGGGCAGACCCTAGGTTCCCCTCTTCTGCCCTCCCTCTGGAACCTTCAGTGGATCCCTACTGCCAGCCAGGTAAGGGCTGATATCTCTGTCCCCCTAGTCTCAGCTCCCTGATGGTGGAGCTTCCTGTCCCACCGTGCTGTTTCCTGCCTGGCTGTGCCTCTGTGTCTTTGCTGGTACTGTGTCCTGGGCCCCAGGGCCCTTCCCAGGGCACAGGGGAGCCTCCGCTCTCAGCAAGCGACCAAAGGTTAACTCCTCTCTCTGCTGTCCTGGGAGCTGCCGTGGCCACCCCCTTCCCAAGGTGTTATTTGAGGACATCTCTGAGACTCTGAATGGCCCCACTACAGGCTGTTGGGGGTGGAGAGGGAATGACCCTGGCCAGCCCAGGGGAGCAGGGCAAGGAGACAGCGGGAGAGGAAATGAGCAGGTGGCATTTTCACAGCCGTCTGTTCCCCTAGGTGGCTAGGGGGGTGGAGGGGGCCTCAGTGTCTCCCTTCTGTGTCTCACTCCCTAGGCCGGCTCAAAAGCACTTCTGCCTTGAGCCAACTGGAAGCACCCCTGTGGTTCCCAGGTTTTCCCTGAGGACCTTGAGGCGGGCTGCCAATCAGCCCTGGGATCGGCCACAGTCCATTAGCGACTGCGCAGGGCTCAAGGCACCAACGAAGCCCCCAGGCAGCGGCGCCGGCTCCGGCTCAGGGGACCCAGAGCCACCTCCCATTATCATCTAGTCCTTTACAATCAGACAAACTGGACCACAGAAGAGGAGCTGCTTCCATAGCTCAGATTTCCCCACCCAGTGCTGGCTCCCTGGGCCTCCCAGGCACCCTCCAGGTCTGAGCGCAGGTGTAGACTCAACGACAGATGGAGAGATCACTCTCAGAACCTCCCTGGTGCTGAGAGGCACAGCCTGGCCACTCTGCAGCAACCCCCACTGCAGGTGAGCCTGCATGAGCTTGTTCTGGGGCCTCGCTGCCCGCACTGCCCTCGTGGCAGGTGCATTGGCACCAGTGATCACGGCCTGACTCCACTCCCGGCCCGCCTGAAACCATGTTCGAGTCCTGGCTCTGCACTTTGACTTTTGCTTCAAAACTGAGACTGGGAGGGAGCACAGGGCAGTTCCCAGAATGCCTTTGGGAGGTGGGGGGAGGCAGGGGTTGGCAGGCACAGATGCTCACGGTAGTGGCTGAGAAGGGCGTGTCCATGAGATGCCAGGCGGGCTCTGCCTGGCTGAGGCAACTTCCACCAGCGTGTTTGTCCATTTGTGCCCTCAGAGGCATTTTCCAGCCAAAGTGATTGCGATGCAGGGGGTCCTGAGGTGGGAGGCAGAAGGACAGGCCCCTCTACGTGGGCACAGAAAAACCCAGAAAGCCAGACACAGTCTCCCAAGGCTTGAAGAGAGTCTGGGATCCTAGTCCAGGATCAATGGCAAATGTACTGTGTGATCTTGGGAAACTCACTTAACCTCTCTTGTCTTCAGGAGGGTTTTCCCGGGGAGGTTAAATCCCGCCCAGGGAGCTAGCACTATGGCGTAGTGGGGAAAGCCACTATGGGCAATGCCGGCATCCCTATGGGTGCCAGTTCGTGTCTTGGCCACTCTACTTTCAATTCAGCTTCCTGTTGTTGGCCTAGGAAAAGCACTGGGGGATGGCCCAAGTGCTTGGGCCCCTGCCAACCACAAGGGAGACCCAGATGGAGCTCCTGGCTTCAGCTTGGCCCAGCCCTAGCCATTGTGGCCATCTTGGGGAGTGAGCCAGTGGGTGAAACACATCTCTCCATCCCCCTCTCTAACTCTGACTGTCAAATAAATAAATGTATCTTCTTTTAAAAATCCCACCTAAATGACATTAGGACCTTATGTTCCCCAGACCCCTCTCCAGCACATGGGCTGCTCATACTCGGACCCGTGTAAGAGCAGTGAGGGGAGAGATCATGATTTTGATAGCTCAGAGTAAAGCACAGTGACACACCCCCCACACACACACACACACCACTCACAGTGAGGGCTGCCTCATTCTCTTCCTGCTCATCCCTTAGGGTGGGAACTGACAGGTGCCCACGGCCTGAAAGGTCTCATCCAGCACGGAGGACAGCTGGGAACTCCCTCACACTTCACGTGTTTAAAGGCTGGACTGCTTGGGTCAGATCTGCTGCCTATGAGCTGTGTGTCCTTGGGCAAGTCTCCTAGCCTTTCTGTGTCTCCTCTCCCTCATATGTGAGACGGGACCCACGGTAGCCTGTGCCTCACTGGAGATCAGGAGGATTAAGTGAGTCAATACCCCATGGGCACTTAGTGTTGTGTGTTCATGCCTGTTCCAAGCACTTCCGCTGTGTGTTAGCCCTCAGAGCTACCTTCACCAGCAGGGTCCTACTCTCAGGAAACTGAGATGTGCAGAAGTGAAGCCTCTCACCTGGACCTGGTGCTCTCTGTCGGTGCACATGGCCTCAGACCTTACTACTCTCACATCCACGCCATATGATCCATGTTCCTCCCTGACTTGTTTTGCAAAACAAGTTCATACAGCAATGGAAACAGACAGGAGGAGGGAGTTACCGAAGGGCAGGGTGAGCCACGGATCAGCGTTAATGCTGTTAAGGGAGAGACGACCAGACATTGGGATGCGATACAATGGCGAGTGCACAGCACCAGCTACCAAGCTTCTGGCCACAAATCGAATGCAGTCCTGAGTTTCTGGGAAACACAGGGGATGGAGGAACATGTTAAACGCCACCACAAGGAGGCACTCGGTGAATCCAGACCGTGAAACGCCTACAGGATAAATGACCCGGACTCACGGAGGAATAAATGGGATTTTAAAAAAGATAAATGGATGGCATTGTGAACAAAGAAATAAATGATGTTTCAAAACGAGAGGAGGAAAGGGGAGACAGTTAAAAAGAAGCTTAAGAAACATATTAATCAAATGCAATGTTTATAGCCTGCCTCAACCAACTAAATGCAAAATGACATTTTTGAGACAACTGGGAATATTCGAATGGTGACATGAGCTATTAAAGGAATTGGTTTAAAAATTGTTTTTGGAGCTAAATGTGATGTTTTGGTTATGCTAACAAACTCTTAGGTCCTTATGTATCAGCAATGCCCCCTAAAGTATTTATGTATGAAACAAGATGACTTCTGTGGTTTGTTTTTGTTTTAAATACTCTGACAAGGGGACGAGGTCGACAGTTTGTTGTCATTCTCTCTTCTTTTGAGTGTTTGAAAACATTCACAATAAAAAGCTTAAAAGAAAAACGAAAGGCGGAGGATGGGGGAAGATCACCAAGAAGGAAGAGCTGCAGCTGCAAGTGAGAGAAACAGGGGCGCTGAGTGAGGCACGGCCCCCAAGGCAGGAGGGGCTGGGAGGGCTCCCGGCTGCTCGGCCATCCAAGGGGTAGCGTGCCCCTCCCACCCATTCTCAGGCCACCTGAAGGAGAGCAAGGCTTTGTACACCACCACATATTCATTCACTCCCTCCCTCCCTCACTGTCCAATCCATTCATCCACCCATGCACCATTTGTTCAGTCAGCTCACCTATTTGTTGAAAACCCACAGTGAACCAGACCCTGAGAAAGGCGCCAAGACACAAAGGTGACCATCCTGGCCTCACGTGCTGGCCCCTGGGGTACAGGCTCAGTCTGTGACCACACAACTGTATCCTCACAGGCCAAAGTCTGAGTGAGGATGTGGCCCGTGGGCCACTGCAGAGTTTGACAAGGGGGCACTGAGTGGAGCAGGTGAGAGACAGGGTCAGGGAAGGTTTGTCTACAACACTGAAGCTGAGACTTGAGCCATGAGGAGACCACGGACCAAATGAAGAGCCCAGGGCAGGGCAGTGGGACAAAGAGAACAGTAAGAGCAAATGCCCCTTGGCCAGCGCCGTGGCTCACTAGGCTAATCCTCCGCCTGCGGCACTGGCACCCTGGGTTCTAGTCCCGGTTGGGGCACCAGTTCTGTCCCAGTTGTTCCTCTTCCAGTCCAGCTCTCTGCTGTGGCCCAGGAAGGCAGTGGAGGATGGCCCAAGTGCTTGGGCCCTGCACCCGCATGGGAGACCAGGAGGAAGCACCTGGCTCTTGGCTTCGGATCGGTGCAGCACTGGCTGTAGCAACCATTTGGGGAGTGAACCAACGGAATGAAAACCTTTCTCTCTCTCTCTCAATCTCTCTCTCTCTCTCTCACTGTGTAACTCTGCCTGTCAAAAAAAAAAAAAAAAAGAGAGAGAGAGAGAGCAAATACCCCAGGGCCAGAAGGAGCCAGGGATTTTTTTCTGGAATGTTCAGGCACAGGAGTAGCTAGAGCAGAATGAGGGAGCAGGGAGGAGGCCCACAGGCTGTGGGACACCGGGGGCTCTGAGCTGCTGCTCTGGAATCGAGGGAAACCTCTGTGCCGTATACAGAACAGGCCTTGTAGGGGCAGAGGTCTTGGGCCAGCTGGAAAATGCTCGCGCAAGTGATCAGCACGGGTCTGGGGGAAGTGTGTGTCTGTGACGTGGAATGAAAGTGCTCTGTGTAGGAATTCCCACTTGGGAGCAGGGTGGAAGGGTGGGAGGCTGCCCTGGGGCAGAGAGAAGGCCATTACAGAGGGCTCCACTGGCGTATGAGTAAGTCAGCCTCCCCGTTGGAGATTCAAAAGCCACCAGGAAAGCAGCCCGTGCTCTGCTCGGGCTCTCCCTCCCACAGCCAGGCCCAGTGAGGCGAAGGAAGTCCCAGCCAGCCGCGGGGACAGTCGCCCAGTGATTTATGGCCCTCAGACAAAGGCGCCCGAGGAAAGCGCCCTGGAACCCCAGACGCGGTGTTGGGACAATCAGAGCCCATCCACCTCCCTGAGTCAGCAGGGCATCCGGAAAGTGGGCCTGGGAGAGGGCCGGCCTGGGCTGATGGCCGGCCCTGCACGGGGGACTTTCCACCCAAGACCAGGGGCTGGACGTGTCAGCCCCACGTTGCAGATGAGGAAAACAAAGCCCCAGAAAGACGACTTGCTCAAGGTCACCTCCTGAGAGATGCAAACTCAGCCCTGTTTGAATCCCAAGGTCACACTTCTTTGCCATCTCCTGCTGCCTCCCCAGCAGTGTCTGCAGCTGCTGGTCCCTCAAGGGCTCCCAGGCGCTGTCTCCCGTCCTCCAAGATTGCGCTGCCATTGCCCGGCTGTCACTCTAGAAAGCCAAGCTGGTCGACCCAAAGCCAACTGCAGCCTCTGCTCCGGCGGAACCCAGTGCTACTTCCGCCTCTGGAGCTACAGTTCTGCGGGGACTTGAACTGACCGCTGCCTCCAGGTCGTGTGCAGTGTGCGGTGCCCCACGGGACACACGCGTGTCCCTGGGAGCCAATCTCAGCAGCTTAGGTTGAGGGGCCCTGTGATCACAGCCGAGTCTGGCCCAGAGAGGCACACAGCAAATGTTTGCTGAATATAGGAACAGACCTTCGGCGCTGGAGATGTTACAATAAACCCAACTTCAGAAGAACAAAGAAAAGATAGCTCACTAAAATGAGGAAGAGATGGAGAAATGCTTATGGGATAATGTTCATTAGATAAAGCAGAATACAAAACCGTATAGCAAAAGTCCAGCATGAATTTAATTGTGTGAAATAACACACAGTTATTCGTGCAGAGGAAAAATTCTGGGTGAAAATGTAAACCCACACGTTAGTAGCTATATCATGGTACACTTGGCTTATGCATGGTTTTATTTGCTCCTTGAATTTTTTTTCCTCCAAAATGCATTAAAAGAGCATTGCTATTTTCCAAATAGTAAGCAAAGGTTATAATTATTGTTTTTAATAGCATAGTTTTAAACAGTAAAGTTCAGGGTCCCACCAACCTGTGAACCCAGAGCCAGCTGCTGGCTGATGTTCTGGGAGCTTCCAGAGAGCTCCCCTAGTCCCACAGACCCCAGGGCCAGCAGAATTCATACCCTGGCACTAGGAACTGCCTGTTCCCTGCCCGGAGCCTTAGAGTGAAGAGCGTGGATGCCAGGCCTAACAGTCGTCTGCCAAACCCTCACCATAATCAAGTACATTTCCATGGCTCCCTTCTCCATTGCAAGTCAGTAAATCAAAGCCCATCTCATGCGCAAGGTGGGCCCTTTCTGGTAAAACACAAAAAAACTTAATCTGTGGCCCAGAGGCGGTAGATTGCGGCAGCAAGTCGGCAGCCAAAATCATTAATCTTTGCCGCGCTCCCCAACCGGCCCGAGTAGTAAAGAAGATAATACCCCAGCAGAATCAGTGACCCACTACAAATTGGTCCTGAAAGGTCCACCAGCATAAATAGACTTTTGCTGATCCAACACTTGTTAGGAACCCCAACAAAGAGACTATTGGTTCATCTGATGAGCCGCTTGCGATGGGCCCTTGCAATGGCTGGTGATGGATGACCACCCTCCCTTGGAGGGGAAGACGCAGCTCCTGGTATGGGGCCCTTTCTCATCTTAAATTTGTCCTCAATAAATCACAGGTGCAGAGAAGCCGGCATCAGTTTCATTACACCTACATGCTCCAGTATCAATCACGCTACCATGGAGGCCTGTCTGGGAGCAGTTCATTTCAAGTGGCTTTTTCTGTCCTGATTCTGTTTCCACCACCAGCCTCCAACAGGCGGAGGCCCAGAGGGTGGGAGGAGGAAGCGTCTCTCTGAGACTTATGCTCCCTCAGCCCCGGCAGCTGTTCCCCAAATGGGTGTCATTCTGAGCTCGGTGCTCAGTGCCCGGTGCCTGTTCAAAGGACCAGGAATCAGATTGGTTTTCAGAGGGTGCCTCTGATTTTTAACCAACGTGGAGCAAGTCGGCTGAGTTTGTTGAGGTCCAGTTTCCTCACCAGGAAAATGGGGCTAAGGGCACCTTCTTGTGGAAACTAAACGTAGCAGCATGCGAAGGACATAGGCCAGCACTGGGCACAAAGCAGGCCTCCACCTGAGGTTGGTGCCAGGCCCTGCTCCCTGCTGGCCCAGATGCTGCCTGAAGACAAAGTATTGCAGGATTGGGGAGCCCCACTTCGGCTCTGGTACCCAGGCCCACAGGAAAATGGAAACACCCTTGCTCTTCTCCCCAGTGTCTGCCTGCCTGGACCATCCTGGTGCCAGCAAAGGTGTGTCGATTACGGCTCTGGATTTATGAGGGTACTGCCACAGCTCATTTTTTTGTCTTGTTCTTTCACTGTAGGCAGTTAAAACACACTTAAAACTAAGGACGCCAGAGAGCTCCCAGACCTCTTCGTAATGCACATAATCAAATAGTTTAATGTCATTAAATGCATGCACCAGGCTCATCATAAAAGCTGCGAGCATATTTTTTTAAAGAATCAGCAAAGGGAATAAACGGCTTCTCTTTAGGCAAATCCTAAGCCAGTATGCCCATAGCCACCAGAGGCAAGATCCAGGTAGGATTCCAAGCCTGCCACAGGCCTCCTGCAGAGCGCCCAGCCCCACTGCCTCTGCTGCGCTCGCTGTGGGCTCAGGGCGCAGTGGCAGCCCTGTAAATCGTTAACCAAATGAGCAGATCTTTGAGCAGAAGAGAAGGGACGGCAAAGGACCCTGCTCGCAGCCGCTGTTCAGGAATGTCAGACAGAACAAGCTTTTCAAAAAGACACTTCCATTCACTCTAAACCTACAAGAGAGCCGGGGTGACAGGGCCATTTATTTGCAGAAGAGCTAGAGAGGGGGTGGAAAGGGGAGAAAGTGAGAAGCAGGGGGAGGGGCAGATAGGTAAAGGAGGAAGAGGCAAGTGGAGAAAGAGAAGCTCCAGAAAGCAGAGGAGAGAGGGAGGCAGGAAGGGACACAGGGCAGGCCTTTGCCGGGGCACAGAGGCACATCTGCTCACTGGTATGCCATGCATCTTACAGAGCAGCATGGAACAGTGATGCTCATGACAGTGAGCCCTTGCTGCTGGCCCTGCCTGGGGTCTACATCCCTCACAAGCACATCCTTGCTCCCACGATGCATCAGTTCTAAGACTCTTTCTCTTCCCTATTGAAGAGTCTCTGAAACTGAGATGCTTCTATGTGTCACTGTCAGCTGACAGCACTCTCGATGTCATTGCTGTAGCTGGGAATGCGCACCAAAGCTCACAGAATGGGGACCCCCAGCTTACAATCCCACGGACACCAGAGCAGTGCTTTTTAAAGAAACAGTGGCACTGGTGTTGGCAGTGGCCAGACAGTGGAGTGTTGAAAACTGTGGACATCAGCGAAGCCAAGACCCTCCCTGACTACAAAGAAGTTTTAGAAATAATTTATTGCAGTTACATTTTCCTTTTCACCCATGCACAAATGCCTTATGATGAAATCTATGTTTAAATAAACCCGAGTTCTTTCCATAAATACAAAAGTAAAATCCAAGTGATAAGAAAGTACTCTATTGTGGGGTCATTGGCGATGATGTTATTTTTCTTTGTATTGCATAAATAACATTGCAACATGCAAGCACTGTAGGTCCCATTGGATCCACTAGCAAGCTGAGGTTTTAGAACCTTTATCACTGGTGTAAAGCCACAAAAAAAAAAAAAAAAAAAAAAAAGCCAAAAGCCTAGGCCTTTCTGATTCAAGAGCCCGTGTTCTCAGACACGGCTGCCACGCTTTTCCGTTGTCTCTGGAGTCCTCCCAACCTAGACTCCAGCACCAACGTTGCCACTTGCTGGCTGTGGGACCTGAGAGAGTGACTTCCAGTCTCTGAGCCACAAAACAGAGATGCCAGTCAAGCTGCTTCTCAGAGCTAAGTGCAAGCAAATCCATCCGTGGAAAGGGTCAGCACACACAGAGCCTGGCCCCAAGAAGGGGCCACGACATGGTGGTTGAATGAATGAGGGTCTGTGTACAGGAGGTTCATGGCATACCCAAAGAGCACCCCCTCTTAGTGACTGGCAAAAGCCCTGGGTGGTACCAGGACTGGGGCTGTGAGCACACAGGAAAGATGCTTCCAGCCTCATCTCAGGAGCAACCAGTCCCTGTGTGTTCCTGCTGCCGGTGGGACACCCGGCCTTCCTTCTGGCTAACAATAGCCACAACAACCTTAGCTAACGTACCGCCATTACTGGCACGGACGGAGCGCTCACACCAGGCCCGTTCAGTTCTAGGGCCTTGGTGCCTGTATCGTTCTCACAACAGGCTGGCGAGCGCGTACATTCCAGAACAGGAAGAAGCTTAGTGGGTTGTAGGACACGTGAGGTTGCCTTTTGGTGTCCTGGGCCCATCCAGAGAGCAACTATGGCCCATGTTTTAGGCTAATTTGATGCTCTGGTGTCCGGTGATGAACCCCCAGTAGGTCTGAAATTTATGTTAAGAAAAACTGACTTCTAAAAATCACCAAGGCTGTCTTTTCTCGGCCACCCTGATGACAGGTAAAACAAATTTACTGTGGAAAATGTGAAAAATATTAGATAACAAAACGATACAGCCACACATACCCCCACTGCACAGAGAATATCCTCTGGTTCACATGTGCCTTGTATGCTTCCATTCTGTTTTCTCACCATATTTTACACAGTTGGCATGACTCGTTTATACAATTTTATACCCTTACTTCGCGTAAGTACCTCCCCGTTACTAGAAACTCTGTGATAGCATCATTTTGATTGTGACCAATGTCATTGAACGTACGTAACTACTCCCCCAACAGGCACATTGAGCCAGTTGCCCGTGCCCTGGTGGAGACTCCTGGGCCTACAGCTCTGCTTATATTTTTGTTATCTTGGGACAAATTATTTATGATGGCAGTACTGAGCCAAATGACCTGCACATTTTTAGACTCTCAAAAGGCACTGTCAAATTTATATGTAAGAATGTCAAATTTGATTCACGCTTGCCAACACTATTACCATTTCTTCTAAGTGTTTGTTAATTTGGTAAGTGACATTTTTCTTATTGCAAGTTAGTATATCTTCCTTTGCTAGTAAACATGGCATTGTTTTTCAACCTTGCTCCATGATTTTATCAGTGAATTTGTGGGGTGACAGCAGCGGAGTCCCTGCTACATCAAACAGCTTGGTTTTGAATCCTGACTCCCCACTTACAACCCATGTGACCTTGGGATGATTCCTGAACGTCTCAAAGCTTTGCTTTGCCTCATCTGTCGTAGAGATGAGAATAGCTCCAACTCAGAGGGTCTTTGTAAAGAATGAATGAGACATCTCATGCAAATTACACCTGGCATATAGTAAGTGTTCAGGAAATCAGAGCTGCTTAGATTTCTTCTTTTGTTAATATTCATTCATGCCACAGTTCCCATTTTTCTTTCGGGATCTTAATATCTTTCTTAACCACTTCAAAGAACTCTTTAATATAAAGGATGCTCAGCACTTGGTCACATTTGTTGTGAATATTTTTTAAGTGGGCATTTCAAGCTGCATTCTTTCAGCCGAGATGGACAGCCCCACACAGCCAGCAGAGGCACGGGGAAGAGCTGTCTACGAAGTAAAGACTCAGAAAAGGGAAGGGGAACACTCGGCTTCCGTTCGCAAAGCTGCACTTTCTAACGATGAGGCAGGAAAAGATGGGATTGATTGCAGCCGCATCATGAAACCCAAGTGGCCGGGCACCGAGCACGCTGCCACGGCTCTGACAGCCAGCGCCTAAGACGCGGCACCAGCGCCCCCCTCCCCCGTGTTGGGGCCGGAGATGGGGGAGCCTCCTCCTCGTTACTGGAGCTGTCTTCATGTTCACCAGAATATTTTGGCTAAAGCAGGAAAGGAAAGCCCCTCCCCGTGCAGGACCTGCATCTGTGCCTCGCCACTTCAGCGCTTTAATGCCAGTGAGGAAGCCTCTGCCGTCGTTTTCATTTGTTATGTCTATTAAAAATAAACATGCTGAGAAGCTCCTTTTAGTCTCTTTATCAAGCCCTAAATGACGTGTAGCCCTTGTCAAGTCATCGTTGACGAAAGCACCCGGCACGATTTGTAAAGCTTCCGGAACGAACTCCTGTAAAGGCAGGCGTCCCTCCATTGATCAAAAGGCACTTCAGCCCAGGGCTGGGCGGGCAGTCTGTCCCTGGACTCCACTAAGGCAGACAGGAGGCAGGACGCTGTCCCCTGCCCCCTGACCTGCGCCCCTCTCGCAGGACACCCGGCAGGCTCCCCGGCTTGGAAAACCATGCAGCGCCCCCTTTATGGGCCAACACGGATGGGGCCATCCCATGCTGAGTCATAGCAGGAATACTTTGCTCGCTCTGGAAACTCGGGGCATGGAGCGAGAGCAAAGCCACACTCCACGGTGAAGTAGCTATGAATTCTAATGAGCTACTCTGTGCTAATCAGTGACTTTGCTAACTGGGAGCCTTTGTTAGAAAGTGCACCCGGCCTTGGCGTGAATACAAAACGCCAGCATTTCCTCCCCCAAATACACATCCTCGCATCTTGTCTCACCAAAGCAGAAAAGGAAGAACAGTGCTCAGCCTGCTAGAGCTGACCGGTTTTTTATTTTCATGTTTATTTTCTTTAAGTGCCTAGCGTTACCTTTTGCCTTGTAAAAACTAGAAAGTGCAAGAGACCCATGTCTCCTAAATCCTACCTGGGACCTACCTGGCAGGAGACGAAGCTCTGCAGGTAAACACAGCACCAGACAGGATGCCCCTCCTCTCCGTCCCACCCCTTCCCACACCACAGTGAGATTCGGTAATTTGCAAACTGAGCAGTCACCATTATTTTCCAAGGAGCAAGCAGGGTCTGCGCTCCCCGCGAGGGGAACGTGACCCAATCATTTGTCTCGGCCACGCACGAATTCTAGAGCACTTGAGACCGCGTAGCCCTACAGCTGATTGCTAACACGGGAATGGTTGTAAAGAAAAATCTTTTTAATCTGGAAAGGCGGGGAGGGGGAGACAAAGGGCAGGGAAGGAAAGACGCATCGTGCCCTCGGCAAATAGGAGCTGGCTGTGAATCTGTACGGCAGCCTGGATGTCTGAGTGGCAAGTCTGGCCTCCCTGCTCCGTCTGGGGCTGTCCGTCACCACGTCCTCGGCCCTTTCATAGTGCTTGATGAGGGCGCCCTGCCTGGAACCCACCGCACGCAGACCCCACGTCTCACCTCAAAATCTCCGGACCGATCAAGATAAATCCCATGGGGCTTTTGTTTCTCCACTCAAAGTGCGCCCATCATTTACTCAACGAATTAAAGTATCAATTTCTGTTTAAACATTAACAGGGTGATGCCAAATATTAGTCAGTTCCTAATAATTTTGAGGGATTAAAAAGATAATAAAAGTAATAGTCCATTACATTACCTACTTCAGCAAGATTGTAATGAACGTAATAAATTCTGGATCAGGGTTATAACAACTTCCATCTATTTAAAATGAATTTGTAGGGTTACTTTCATTAACTATGTATATGGGGAAAATGATCTGACATATTACTTTAAAAGAGCTGTAAAACCGATTAGGAGAAAATATGCTCTCCAGACGTGGATGCCGGCCACGGGGGACGACCGTGACCGTGGGGAGAGGGGAGCCAGCCGCCGAGCCAGCCCCGTCTCCTCCTCTGCACCTGTGCCGGGGGAGCCACAGCTGCATCGGTGCTGGGGCCCGAGGGTGAAGGATTCTGCTTTTTTCCTTTCTCCGTTTTCTTCCTCCCTCCTCAGGTATATTCCTACTGACGAACCAGGGCTGGCTCTGGGACAAGGAAATAGACCCCAGGCCTGCGGCCCAGCTTGGCCTCTGGCCCCCCGGGGGGGAAGCTGCCACATTACAGGGGCCCATGCCCTCATTGCGAGAAAAGACAAGGGAGCGAGCACTTGACTGCACCACAGAAATTACTGCTGTACCTCGAATGCCCGCTTCATTTATCAATTTCATAGCAGAAAAACCCATATGACTGCCTTGTTCAGTCGCACGCTAAATCTAGTCACAGAGAGCTCCCCACCGCCACTCAAGTGTGCTATGCACGGACCTGGATAGAGTAACTTGAAATCCCACTAATGATTTATACTTAATTGAACCTCTAAGTGATTAAAGTGGCAGTAATGAATGAATCACACCCTCCCCATTCCCTGGGCGCCCTGGGCCCAGCCTCCCCAGGCAGAGGCGGCCCATGCTTTGGGAAGTCGGCAAGAACGGGCCGGCCGGCTGTAGCCTGCTCCCGGCTCCCCCGAGCTGCCCATCTGGGTCCTGGCTAAATTGCTCTCGCTTGCAGTAAATGACTCCATAAGCACCGAATCAGACCATTGATCCTTTTTATTAGATTACCCAATTGTAAGGTTAATGCATTTGCATTTGGCAAACGAAGAAGTCGAAGTCGGTCAGCCCCAAACCCGGCCCAGGATCAGTGTTTAAATGGCCCCACATGGGGAGCAGCTCTGTCAACATATTGATTTGTTGCTAGCAGGAACCAGATGCGAATGCCCTTCCTTCTCCCCAACTTCCCCCCCTCCCAACACTGCACTGAGAAAGAAGGTGCCCAGGGCAGGGCCTCTCATGAGGCCAAGGCTGCTGCCCACCCCACCCCCACGCCTACAGCTCCTGTTTCTGGAAGAAGGAAGGGACCTGCGAGGTGTTCAGTCACCGCAATCAGGGACAAGGGTGGACAGCTCACCTTGGACCGGGAACCTTGCTGCTTTCTCTAAATGAAGGAGAACCAGGACTTAAATCAATGACAAGGACACAGGCTTCAGAAACCAAGGAATCTTCTTCTCTGACAGTCACAGGCAGACTGAGGCAGTCACATATCCGAGCTTCTCTACTCAACATGAAAATATCCTTGGCTTTCTAAATACGTCAGCCAAATGTTGTTCAAGTGGCCTCCTTCATTGGGGATTTTTTTTTTAGCAAGTTAATTCATGCATCGGAAAAAGCATGCTTTGTGGATGGAACGCGAGTTCTGTATTGGAGCATACGGCCGATGTTCGGGAGAGGAGGAGGTTAGAAATCACCCAAAGGAGACCATGTCCTTTTATAGGTGGGGAAACCGAGGCCCAAAAAGAACCTACCAGAGGCCCCCGGAAGCTTTTACAGGGGGCTCGTGGAAAAGCTGTCGTCGGATAAGAAGGCAGCGCTCCCAGCAGAAATGGCTTGGAGGCTGTGACAGTAAAGAAACAGCCTTTTTATACAAATGTTCTACGACACGAGCCATATTTCATATTCAGCTGCATAAACTAGGTCTTTGTCTAAATTGTTCCGGGGAGTAAGATTCACTGTAAGTACTGCTTACGGGATGGATTTGTTCAGCGTCTGGCCTCCGAGGACATGGAAGCTGCTTTCATCATTTCAAGTCAGCTCGCTTTTCCGGCTGTTCACGTTCAAAGGTGGCCAGCAGGCTGGGGAGCAGCCTGTCCGCCGCCGCTGGGACTCGAGGACTGAAGCCCCAGCTCAGTGGCACAGGGGCCGTGTCCGCTCTCTGAGTCTCGGCTTCCTCCCTAGTGATCTTTGCTTCCTTGCCAGATGGGTTGGAGACTAAATGGGATCATCTGTGTGTGAAAAGGACCAGCACGGAGCGGCTCCTTATCCACGAATTCCCTCCCTCCTGGTGTCATTGGAAAAGGTGACCCCGAGCCTTCCAGGCAATAACTGACTGGTGACAAACAGCCTAGGGACAGCCCACACCAGGAAAGGGGGCCCCTTCCCTACCCAGCCCTCTCTCCCTTTGCAAGGGAGATGCTAAGCCCCTGCCCAGCGTCTCTGCCTCCTCTGCTGGAGGAGCTCCACCCAGACCCAGCCTCTGTATCTGCAGGCCTAAGAGGCAAAGAGAACAGGGCCAGGACAACTCCCATAACAACCAACAACCTTACTCACTAATATTTTTGAGCACTTGGTCTTTTAAGTGCTTTGTTGCATGTGTGCAACCTCCTCAGATCCTCCCAGTAACATGACAAGGCTCAAATGGTTAGACCCACTTTACAGAAGCAAAAGCTGAGGTTTGCACAGGGCAAGTACTGCCAAAGGACACAGCTGTGAAGGGAAAGAGCTGGGGTTGAAGTCCGAGCCCATCAGACGCTAGGACTCAGGGCCTCCCACCTGGTACTCATATGCCAGAGCCCAGAGCCCAGCAGAGCCCCTGGTTTCTCCTGTCCCCTTTCAGCCTGCTGGTCCATTGAGCCAATAGCCACAGGACAGGCAAAGGACAGGAGGGCATCTGTTGCGAGGGAAAGCAGAGAGAATCACTGCATGGGCATCACTTGACCTCTGTGTGTCATTGAGAAAGTGCTGAGTGGAGGCTGTGGCACAGCCCTGGGAGCCCACAGGAAGGGTGCGTATCTGATTGGGGTGCCATGCGGGCAGATTCCAGCTGGAGATAGTCGCGGCTCGGCTGTCTGGGGGAAAGAGGGCAGAGAGAGGCCCCTCTGGGATGGGCTATTCGTCCAGCAAAGGTTGCAGTATTGGAGCTTGACACCAACAAGCTTCAGGCCTGAGCAGGCTGACAGTCAGCCAGAGGCGAGCAGGGGACAGGGAGCCAGGTCACCTGTGTGTTCCTGGCCACAGACTCACTCTTTGTTTCCACATGGGCCTGTATGTGTCTGCAGAGGTGTGTGCGCACCTGCGCACAAGCACACAGCTGTGTCCACGGGAGATGTGTAGGTAGTGCCTCTATATGGTTGTGTCTGTCTGGGAGGATGAGGGTGTGTGGGTGTGTGAATGAGTGACCAAGGCTGGGCATGTTTATGTCCATGTGACTACATGCACATCCATGGACATAAGGCTTTGTGCCTCCAGGAGGGGTTTTATGCGCCCTGCTCAACCGAGGTGAAGGGTAAAGGGTAGCGTCCTTCCATCAGTAGGAATAGGACCATTCAGAGAATCTCGTACCGCAGGACTCTGTGGGACCGAGGAGGGAGGGTCTGCTCAGCCTTGCAGAGTCAGGGAGGGCTGACTGGAGGGGGAGATCTTTGCCCGCCGGGAATTTATGACGCCCTTGTTACCAGCCAGTCATATTTGATCTGTTGTCCCCAGAAACCAGCTCAACATCCTGATGAGCCACGGCAGCTCCCCAGCCTTCCTGAAATAGGGACACAGGCTCCCTGCCCAGCCATGCGCTCACTTGAGGGGCTGGGAGCAGACAGAACTGCATGACCGCCTCCAGCTTCTGGACTTGGGGCTCCACAGTGCCTTCTAGAGGGTGTTCTAGTGCCTGGACTCACCTGACTTTTAATGTACAACACAGAACGACAGACCCCGCCCGGAGCTCGGCTCTGAGTTTCTGGCCCAGATCCTGGGTGTCTGAACCCCACTTCTAGCACCACTCCTCATGGCTGGGTGATTTCTCAGCAACTTGTGCCTCAGTTTCCTCACCTGCTCTCTATGTCAGTCACGCATGTGGACACTGAAGTCCTGACCTTGCATAGCTGTGCAACCTCAAGCAAACCACCAGGCCCTCCAAGGTTCAGCTTGTTTGTCTGTAAAACAGGGACAATCACAGCAAAAGAGATCGGGTGGAGGAAAGCACTTTAAAATTTAAAAACATACCGCATTTGGGAGAAGCTCAGCAGGATTCCCAGAGGAGCTAGGTGTCTGGGTGTCACCTTCATGGGGCAAAGAGATCCAGGGCTCCAGGACCCCAAGACAAGGAGGGCCCAGAGATGGAGTCTGCCGGGCAGAAGGCACTGGGCCGTGGCTCCCTGGAGCTGTACAGCAATGATTCAGGAAAAGGCTGACAAGGATATTAGCAGTGTGGGTTTTTTTTTTTTTTTTTAAATCCTGAGTCCAGAGAAAATGCACGGTCAGGAATAAAGGCGCCCAAGAGAGCAAGGAGAAAGAAATCATCAGAATTAGCCAGCAGGCGGGCAGCAGAAGCAGGGCAATGCATGCACACAGGGCTGAAGCCTCTCCAGGACCCCAGGCTAGGGAGGCATCTTGGGATGGGTGGGCCGGGACAGGCCTGGACAGGTGTGGCGGGGAACAAGGGCCACAGGGACCCAGCCAGCATGTGGAATGAAAGACAAGGAAGAAGCCATTGCCAGGTGAGTCCAGCACACATAGGGGCTGCTAAGCGTCTCCTTGGGCCCCTTCCCCCACAGGGCATCCAAAAGGGGGTCATCAAATGGCTTGAGTTGCTACTTTCTGTTGTTTATGGAGCTCTGAAAATGTGGGGGGGAAATGGGAGAGAGCCAAGAGGCTGCAGGGGCCTCCACAGGCAGGAGGCCTCACATCCGCCCCACCCGCTCCAAGGCTGAAATGAGACAAGGTTGATAGGGACCATGGCTTGGGAAATTCCCCTGGCTGTGTCCCTCGAAGTTAGATGGGGGATGTGGAGGTGCTGTGGGCCGTGGTCCCAGGGCCTGCTGTAAGAGCAGGAAGGAATGGATTTTGATTAGCTGGGGCAGAGAAAACCATTTACATAGGCGATGGAACTGATGTTCCTAACCGAAACCTGCTTTCCACAAATCATTGAGACTATCAGATGGCTTACAAAAAGGCCTGGCTGTGTGTGTCTGTGTGTGTGTGCATGTGTTTGTGTGTATGTATTGGGGAAGGGCAGAATTAATGCATCAGCCCCTGATCCCTCTGCAGATTCCAGATTAATGGAATATAAATTCATGACAAACACGCAGAGTGTCCTGGAAGCCCACCTCCTCAACAGCCCCTGACTCTAGGGCCTCAGGCCAAGCGCTCCCCTGCACTGCTCTTGTACTACTGGGAGGTAGTCGGGGATCACGTTGTGCCCGGTCGCCCTTGCCATGCCCTGCAACCCAGGTTTTCTACTAGGAAAGGCTATCACATGTGGAAGCTTCCCACAGTGTCTGCATCACCCGCACAGTTCTACAGAAGGAACTTGGATATGGGTTAGATGCAATCGTTTACTAAATGTAATGTTTATTATAGCACAATTCGGGGAGTCCTGTTTTGACCTTTTTTTCCTCAATATTTTAGCACACCAAGAGACTTGAGAAGCAAAATCATCAGGGCTTCTCTTACCCTCTGACCTCTGACCCTCAATCTCTGCTCCCATCATGTAGGTTCCTTTCACCCTCAAAACCAGGTAAGCCAGGTTCTTGGGATTCAGGCCTCGGCAGGGAAAGAGGGCTGTTTTCCCCTGGCATTGCTGATTGTCCAAACCTCTCTGTGAAAAGCTCTACTTCCACTTCCTGACGCAGAGCAGTCCCGCCCAGAACTGCACTGTCTCAGGGCCAGCAGCTGAGCAAACCCTTTTTGGCATGGATGCTGTGCCCAGGAATGCCAGGTGGAGGCAGGGGTCCCCTGGCCCTCTCACCTCCCCAGCCCGCTCTCTGGGGGTCACCTGGGTGAACATCAAACCCAAATCACAACCCCCCAAATTTAATTTATTTCTACCTAAACAAGTTCTTTTATCATAAAGCAATAAATTTGTCTTGGTGCTAGCAATTTGTTGCGGGTGACATAACATTGCAAATTGATTAATCGCTACTGTACGCGGCAAAATGAGAAAAGCAAGGAATTATTATGAATAGCGTCCGTCTTTTACGGGAGGGATTCATTATTCAAAAGTGCTCGCTGGTGCTTACATGTGCCCTCGGTGCAGATTACATCCATTTGCACACTTCCCACATCACGCGTACACAAATCAACAAACGTGCATTTATTAAGACATGGAATGAAAGCTATTTAAAAGTGAAAAATGGCCTCTTGCGTTCCGTTTCTTCAAGGAAGGCAAATCTGGGTGGGAAGCCGGCCTGCAGTTGTCCCAGGAGTGTCCCTGGGTTCTGTGCATGCTGGCCCATGTCAGCACTACGACATGTCCCTGCTCTGCCACTGACAGGCCTCTGTCCCCCACCCTGCTCAGAAATATTCCTCCATTGGCTCTGGAGCCCTCACTCGGGCCCAGGAGATTAAAACCATCAGCTGTTGCTGCCTGCTGGGGAAATTCAGCCAATGAGAGTGCTCAGCTCCCTAGCAAGAGGCCTCCATGCCATCCTCCAGGAAGGGGAAGGAAACAAACATTATTGGACCATGTACTTGTCCAAATAAGGCAAGACCCTGTACCTCCCTGATCCTGGCAAAGGCCAACCGCACACAAAGCACGCAGTAAGAGCCCCACACACGCCAGCTAACACTGCTATGATAATGTCATGTAACTGTTTCCAAGGTCAATATTTTCTTTAAAGCTTTATTTTATTTATTTGAAAGGCAGAATGAAAGAAAGGGAGACAGAGAGAGACAAAGAGATCTCCCATCCTTTGGTTCATTCCCCAAATGGCCACGAGAGTTGAGGCTGGACCAGGCCAAAGCCAGGAGCTAGGCACTCCATCCGGGTCTCCCACGTGGGTGGTAGGGACCCAAGTACTTGGGCCATCCTCTGCTTCCCTCCCAGGTGCATCAACAGGGAGCTGGATGGGAACCAGAGCAGCCAAGGCTGGGATGCCAGCATCGCAGGCTGTGGCTTAACCCACTGCACCTCAGGGTCCCTATTCTTACCACCACGTTCAGTAAGGCTGTGAGATTTACCAGGTCACACAGTGAAGAAGTGGGAACTGAGCAGAGCTGAGCGCCGATTGAGGCTCTGACTGCAAAACTTCATGCTGTCTTTCACTGAAGGATTCCCCCCAACCCCTGCTTAGCAGTCAAAGCAGGGCATATCCGCCCCCTCTGCTCTAATGGAAAAGCTCACATACCCCAGCCCCCCACTCTGCACCACCCAGTGTCACACAGGACACTAGAGGTTTCTTGGTGCACCCCCAACTGTTTCCATGTAGGTAAAGTCCCGTCTGTCCGGAACTCTGGTCCCTTCCTTTACTTGTTCCATCATCAAGAACCCTCCCCAAAGGAGAGAAGAGACAGTAGACAGGCAACTTGCAGCTCCACTATTGATTATTCCTGCACTCATGCTTTACTCAAAATAGACTGAGATCTCCACTTTCATATTCTAATTAGATTTCCAAACGACTTACATGAAACGACAAAGCCTGATCTCCCCTTTGCATAGAGGGCCATTAAGCACTCTCTGGCCGGCTGAAGTCACCTCCTGATCCCTGCTATCACCCATCACGTGGCGGTAGTCACTCATCTTCCCCTGAGAGAACTTCAGGGAACTAGCGGCCAGAAGCCAGGATGGAAGGTGTGGCTTGAGCAGAGTCCACGCTTGTGAATCCTTCTCCTAGGATGTTTCTCAATGAGCATTTCTCAGACTGCCTGGACGGAGATCACCCTGGCGTTTGTAAGAAATGCAAATTCTTGACCTCCCAAAACCTGCCACGGAATTAGCTGGGGGAGGGGCCTGGACCTCTGAACGCTTGGAAAACTCCCTGTGCGATACTTTTGCACACTACAATTTGTGAACTTTGTTCTCAATACTTCTCAAACTCCCTACCCATTTGTTAGTGCCACCAGATGGAATCGTTGTTCCTGAAAACTCTGGCTGACTCAACGCCTCACTTAATGAATGGGAGACACAACCCAAGAAGGTGTTTGCCATAGTAAGGCCCAGCTGACTCCCTTTCTGTCAGCTGCTCCCACTCTGACATCCCGGGCTCCCGGCAGGGCAAGCTCGGCCAGGGGTCACTTGCTGGAAACTCCATGAATCTTCTCAGCCTGGGATCAAGAGAAGACCAGACCCCCGGCCAGGGTAGAAGTGACCTGGGCATCTCTGTGCAGTCCTGGGCTCCGCTGGCAATACTCAGAGCCCCCAAATTGTCAAGTGCCTCTGTCCCTGACTGTTGCTATCACAACCTGCCCTTAAATGCAGTGGTTCTTAAACATTAGCAGGCATCAGGATCACCTGGGAGGCTTACTAAGCCACAGATCACTGGGCAGCCCCTCCTGGGGCCTCTGACTCTGGATCCTTGGCAGAGGCGAAGAATTTACATGTGTAACAAGTTTTCAGATGATGCAACTCCTCCAGGGACCAAATCTGAAGCCTGAACTCTCAGCTCCATGTTATATCACCAGGTCTGTAAGAGGAGCTCAGGTTGTGTTTGCAGAATGCATGGATGAGTGAATTGGGCCGATGGCCGTGTTGAGTCCTCTCACTGCGATTCCTCACCCACTCCGCTTTGGCTGTGAGTACTCGGCACCTGCCAGACTTTCGTGAGAACATCCAACATCTGTGTCCTGGCACAAGGACAGGGCTTGTGGCTCCCCACACCCACAGAAACAGGTCCAGGCAGCCCAGGAGGTCAGAAAGCCACCCAGGGAAGGAGGCAGCCCACTCTGGCTTCAGTGAGGGTCACGGTGACTCTGCCTGCCCCAAAACACTGGCCGATCACTTCCCAGCCGGGGGACCTTGGGCTCGGCTGTCAAACTCCAGCGGCTTCGTTTCCTCGTGTGTGAAATCGGGCGTGGATAATTTTGTGCAGTGTGACTGTGAGGCTGTGCGTGAAAAGGACCCAGCAGTGTCTGGCACGTTCGGGGGGCTTGGTTGATGTCTGTCGCCTCGTTCATTCACCGCAGCTCTCAGGCCCTGTGAAATGAGTCCCAGAGATGTTTCAGGAGTAATGAATTCCCTCATTTCAGCTAAACCACCCGTGGGCCTGATTTTGTAGAGACATAGGATGGAACATGATAAATCATTGTTTTAAGCAGAAGCTTCGTTCAAATATCCATTTCCCTGCCAAGTTAATTTTGTTTCAACGTATTTTCTAGGAGTATGGATAGCACATAAACAGGAGAATATTATGTTTTGGGTCAGTCATCTGAATAAACGGGAAGCTGATGGCAGGTTTGAGGGATTATTCTGGACAAGAACCCCCACACCCCAGTCATCTGGAGGGCGACATTGTTCAGAGAATTAGTTCTGGTCACCTCGTGTCTGTCCACAGGGTACAGCCACACCTCACTTCTCATCAGACATCTGAGGGCTCCTGGTCAGAGACATGTATCCTGGGAATCCCCCCACCAAAGCAGCCTGGTGTCCAATCTATAGGCATGCCTGAGGCCAAGGTTCCCAACACATTTTGTCAGTTCCCCCTTAAGGTGCATTTCCTACAAACAAGAACATTCTCTTACATATCACAGCACAAAGACTGAGATCAGGAAATCAATTGCAGATGCAACACTAATATCTGGTTCATGGTCTATATGTGAATCTTGCCAGTTCTCCCCAGAATGCAACTCGTAGGCATTTATGTTCTTAATTCAGAGTCCAATTCAGAATTGCACTTTGCATTTACCTGTGATGTTTTGTCATTTCTTCAGTCCAGAACTGTTTCCTAGCCCCTCCTCACCCTTCACAACCTTGAGATTTTTAGAGAGTTCAAGCCAGTTTCTCTGTCTGATGGTGCCTCGTGATTAGATTCTGGTTACATACTCCTGGTAACATACCACAGAAGTGATGGTGGGTCCTTCTCAGTGTGTTCTATCTGTCCTGTTATTGGTGGTGTTGACTTCAGCCACTTGGTCAAGCAGATTACCCTGGGTTTCTCCATTGGAAAATATCATTTTACCTCGGTAATCCTGGATGATGTCAATATCCTTGCACTCACTTTCTTTAGTCTCTGTTGATGAATCTTGCCTGAATCAATCACCACTCTCAGGGTTGCAAAAAGGTGATTTTTCCAAATCCATCATGCCCTCTACCTTTACCAGGTGGCATTATATTGTAAAGAGTGTTCCCTTCTCCCCACCTACTTATGCATTCACTTGTATATTAAAAACAGTTGGAGTCAGAGATTCTTCTTCTACTCAATGTGCTATAATCCAATATTGCCAATATTATCATTATTTAATGGAGTCACATGATATCATTGGATCCTCATGAAAACCAGGTCACTATTTTCAGACAGATCCGGACTCCTCCTCAGAGGTCTGCAGCTGTGTCAGTTAATCAGAAGGCCTCAGCTTTCTGACGCCCAGCCCCAGGCTCGGGGTTACATTTCTTTCTCCACAGCTCAGTCAGTACAACTTCCTTGCTGGGGATACCAAAGCCCTCACGTGGGGTCACTAAGCCCTGACATCCCCCCAGTCTCCATGGCACTGGGCCTGCAGGGTGGAGCCTGACTCCCCCAGCATGCTCCCACCTTTCCACGCAGTCACGCTAGAGGAATGGACTAGTTAACTAATCTGTAAAATGGGTCTGTTTCTTGAGCTGCCAGGAGCTTTTGAGACAGGCCACTTTTTAAATCAGTAAGTCTGGGTGCATGAGTTCTAGCACTGCTGAGTTCATCATTCACCAAGTATTTGCTGAAAACCTACTTTGTTCCAGGACCTGGCTGTCTCTGACAGAGGAATTGACCTTGTTTAGGACATCAGAGAGAAGCAAACAGGTAAAAAAAAAAACTCAATAGTTTACCACGCACTTTGTTGAAGACCATGTCTCAGAGTACAGAGGAGGAAGATGGAGTGCAGAGAGGTTAGCTAACTTACCCAGGGTCACACAGGGCAATCCAGACTCCAGTTCAGGTCTGCTGACTCCCCAGTCCAACACTGGGGCATCTCTTCTGCCACAGTGGTTCTCTAAGGGTCTCTGATGATGTTGGGCTAGAGACTTGTCCATCTGTTCAATTGAGCACACTTTGTCTCCACTGTGACACTGTAGGGTCCTTCTAAGTATAGGCAGGGAGTGATGACTTTCTCATTGGCCCAAACATGCTCTAAATCAGCTTTTAAAATTTATTTTTCTTAATCTATTTTGATTTTTAAAGGCAGAGAGAGAGAGAATTTTCCATCCATTGGTTCACTCTTGAAATGCCTGCAACAGCCAGGGCTAGGTTAAACCAAAGACAGGATCCAGCGACTCCATCAGGGTCTCTCACACGGGTGGCAGTGACTCAAGTATTTGAGCCATCATCTGCTGCCTCTCCAAGTGTGAATTAGCAGGAAGCTGGAAGTGGAAGGCCAGGACTGAAACCCAGGCATCCAAAGCAAGATCTTCAACAGCTGTACCAAACATTTGCCCCTCTAAATCAGTTTTTCAGGTAGAAAAATTGAACAAGTCTGGTTGGCTGTATGCCCATCACTGCACATCGGAGTTCTATAACTGTACACCACGCCGTGAGCTAAGCATAGAGGGATGCTGAGAGTCACCCAGGTGTGTCCAAGGCCAAGCCCACGTTCTTAATCACAGCAATGGGCTCCCTCCTTGGAGCTGTCCAACTGGCTGGCTGGCTGAGAGGCTGCCGGCGAAGCCTCGGCTTTAGCACAGCCAGGCAAATCCTAAGCGAGAGAAAGGATGCCTGCACCTGCTTCTGCTGCTCAAGGCATCAGGAAAGATAAGGCGGGGGCAGCTCAGGCTCCTGCCGCACTGACACCCCCAGCCTCCAGGTCTCCTCTGGCTGGCCTTGGCCTTCCTGGCTTGATACCTGATCCCCATGGAAGCTGACACCTCAGCAGAAGAGGGATCAGGGCAGACACAGCTGCCGCCACCAGAGCCACAGCATGGCTTTAGGGAGAGATTTTGAGGACACTGTCCGCCAGCTCCCTCTTCCAGCTCTCCGTCCAGGGAGATGTGTGTATAAATTCTTATATAACAATCAGGGCTCAAAAAGTTTCAAGCTAAATGACATCGTTGAGTTTACATAGTTGGGAAACTGGGCTCAAAATCCAAGTCACATGTCTTCAGAGCTTATACACTTAACCTCTTTGGTAAACCACCTCCCCATATAATCAGGCATACAAATTTGTTTGACAGCTGTGTGGAAAGGCATGCATGTCTGTGCTGGTGTGTGAGTGAAGGTGTCTGTGCATGTGAGTGTATCTGCAGGATGGCATACAATATAGTATCTGACGGTTCTCAAGCTCTCTGGGAGCTTGAGAAAATGTTCTGGTGTCTGAGCCCAGCTTCTGATTCAATTGGCCTGGGGAACGGCCTGGGAATTAAAGCTTTTAAGAGCTGCCCAGGTCATCCTCATGGGCAATCCAGGTTGAGCACCCCTTGTCCATGGTGTCTGCTATGTAACAAGATACTTTGTCTCTGATAGTCAGTCAGCAATCACTGCTCACGACACCCTGGCACAGGGCTAGGGCTAGTGGGAATAGTCACATAAGATATGAGGCATTTCCCACTTCTCAAATTTAAACGCCTGCCCCCTTTATACCTAGGACCCACCTCAGATTTCTGAGTTGTTTCGGGAATTTGCATGCAAAATACAAGCTTCCTACATAATTGAAATGATGACCAATTGACCATGAAATGGAAGTGTCCGTGACCAATGAGGTGTTGGGGGAGGCTGTTGGACTCAGAAATGGGGAGCCCCAGGGCTAGTTCCCCGGCTCCAGGACAGAAACCATCTCAGCTCCTTCTTGTTGTGCACAACCAGCCCCCCAGCATTGCCTTGGTCCCTCTCCCTAGTGAGAAGCAGCTTTGTGTAGTTCCAGAGGGAGACTCTGCTGCAGTCTTTTCAGTCTCTGGGGAGAATCCTCGGGGGAAGAGAAATCGGGGGTGAAAGTTCACGTGGAGATATTCTCCTTCCTCAGGCAGTGACGTAGCGAGCTAAGGAGCTACTGATCCAGATGGGACTGTGGGATTCCCGGAGGGAGGGAGTGGGAAGCAAAGCTGGAAAGGTAGATGCAGCCCCAACCACACATAAGAAGTTTGGGGACGCAGCAGATAGCCACCAGCAACACTGGACGGGAAGTCACTTACATAACTTGGGTTTTAAAGGTCAGTCTGTGAAGAGGAGTTTAGGGATGCAAATGGAGGCAGGGAGTCCAACCAGTCAGCTTCAACAAAGCCCAGCCAAGACAGCACGTTGGCATGGACAGCGGCTGTGAGAGGGGAAAGGAGGGTGGCGGATCCAGAATGTGAGTAACTGGGACACAGAAGGGGGATAGGAACAGATGCTGGGTCTGGCCCTGTGAGAATGTTCCATTAGTCCCTCCTGTTGAAGGGGAAACTGAGTATCAAAGTGGCTGTATGTCTTGCTTATTAACAGTAGAGTTAGGAGTGATACGTATTTCCCCCTGTATTTCTAACATTTATGAATAGATAAAAAAATATTAAGATGAAGGAGAGGACAAACTTTGCTCTGGTCAGACCACATTCAGGATGTTACATTTAATTCTAGAGCCTATACTTTAAAGAGTATAAAGTCTCTGGCTAGTGGAATGGAGACATAGAAGAGTGATGGAATGGTGCAGGGTGTGGAAACTATGCTGTTTAAGATGAAATTTTAGGGCTTTATACCTGGAAAAGAGCATGTGATGCTGTATGCAAATATCCTGGTCCACACAGAGCCCTGGGGATGAGTAGGAGCGAACTCTGCCTGTGTCAACCAGGGTCATAGAGGGCAAGTTATAGACTTGGGTTTTATCTTGAAAACCACTGACAGTTACCAATCAGTTACATGCTTTTATTTTTATTTTTTTTTAAAGATTTTATTTATTTATTTGAGAGGTAGAGTTACAGACAGTGAGAAGGAGAGACAGAGAGAGAGATCTTCCTTCCGTTGGTTCACTCCCCAGATGGCCACAATGGCCAGAGCTACACCGATCTGAAGCCGGGAACCAAGAGCTTCTTCCTGGTCTCCCATGTGGGTGCAGGGGCCCAACAACTTCAGCCATCTTCTACTGCTCTCCCAGGGCACAGCAGAGAGCTGAGTTGGAAGAGGAGCAGCGGGTCTTGAACCAGCACCCATATGGGATGCTGGTGCTGCAAATGGAGGATTACTACTGCACCACAGCGCTGACCCCACAAGGGTTTTGTGTTTTTTTTGTTTTTGTTTTTTGTTTTTTGTGTTTTTTTTGACAGGCAGAGTGGATAGTGAGAGAGAGAGAGAGAGAGAGAGAGAGAGAGAGAGAGAAAGGTCTTCCTTTTTGCCGTTGGTTCACCCTCCAATGGCCGCCGTGGCCAACACACTGCAGCCGGCGCACCGCGCTGATCCGAAGCCAGGAGCCAGGTGCCTCTCCCAGTCTCCCATGGGGTGCAGGGCCCAAGCACTTGGGCCATCCTCCACTGCACTCCCAGGCCACAGCAGAGAGCTGGACTGGAAGAGGGGCAACCGGGACAGAATCCGGCACCCCTACCGGGACTAGAACCTGGTGTGCCGGTGCCACAAGGTGGAGGATTAGCCTATTGAGCTGCAGTGCCAGCCCTGGCCCCACATGTTTTTATTTTTAAAAGATCGTTCTGGGGGCCAGCGCTGTGGCACAGCAGGTAAAGACACCACCTGTAGTGCCGGCATCAGTTTGAGTTCCAGCTGCTCCACTTTCAATCCAGCTCTCTGCTATGGCCTGGGAAAGCAGTGGAAGATAGCCCAAGTCCTTGGGCCCCTGCGCCCACCTCCACCTCCTGGCTCCTGGCTTTGGATTGGCCAAGAGGGGAGTGAACCAGAGAATGGAAGACTTCTCTCTCTCTCTCTGTCTTCTTTTGCCTCTCTGTAATTCTGTCGTTCAAATAAATAAATATTTTTTTTTTTTAAAAAGATTATTCTGGAAGTGGGTCTAAGAATATCTTTAATAAATTGTGTGTTTTCTTCATATATATCCTAGTTCATATCTTGCTAAGTTCTATCTTCATTGCTATTAGAATAAAATATTTTACCCTTTGTCTTTTCTAACCAGTTGTTGGAATTTTCAGTAGAATTTTGTCTATTTATTCTATATCCAGCCACATTAATGAACTTTTTTTTTTTAAGATTTATTTATTTATTTGAAAGGCAGACTTATAAACAGGCAGAGACAGAGAGAGAGAGGTCTTCCATCTACTGGTTCACTCCCCAGATGGCTGCAACAGCCAGAGCTGCGCCAATCCAAAGCAAGGAGCCAGGAGCTTCTTCTGGGTCTCCCACGTGGGTGCGGGGGCCCAAGGACTTGGGCCATCTTCAACTGCTTTCCCAGGCCATAGCAGAAAGCTGGATCGGAAGTGGAGCAGCCAGGACTAGAACTGGAATCCATATGGGATGCCAGCACTGCAGGCAGTGGCTTTATCCACTATGCCACAGCGCCGGCCCCTGCTGAACTCTTTATCACTCCCAATAGATAGGCTAGTTAATTCTCAGAATCTCTGTTATCTTAAGATCACAAACTCATCTTTTGCCAATAGTGTCAATTCTCTCTTTCAACAGTTACACTCTGTAACTTTTTACTTATTGCATTTGTTAGACTTCTAGAATAGAGATTTTCAACTCAGACATTCAGTAAAGTCTGGAGACACTTTTGGCTATCACAAATGGGGAGGGGCCGGTGCTGTGACTTAGCGGGTAAAGCAGCTGCCTGCATTACAGGTATCCCATATGGGCGCCGGTTCTAGTCCTGGCTGCTCCACTTCTGATCCGGCTTTCTGCTATGGCCTAGGAAAGTAGCAGAAGATGGCCCATGTCCTTGGGCCCCCACACCCACATGGGAGACCCAGAAGAAGCTCCTGGCTCTGGCTTTGGATCGGCGCAGCTCCAGCCGTTATGGCCAAGTGGGGAGTGAACCAGCGGATGGAAGACCTCTCTCTCTCTTCGCCTCTCCTTCTCTCTCTGTGTAACTCTGACTTTCAAATAAATAAATAAATCTTTTTTAAAAAATGGGGAAATGTTAGTGGTCTGTAGCTCAGTCGTGATTTCAATGCAAATGCCTTTTGTGTTTCACCATTATACATAGATTTGGATTTAGCTTAAGGCAGACATTTTGTTGAGTAAAGAGTCTTTAAACCCACATTAACTTTAAAAATTTAATCAGAAACAGTCTTGTCAAATGCTTTTATAGTCTTTGTCAAGATGATAATAGTGTTCTACTCTTACATTTTGATAATTGATTTCTTGGCTCTACTTACTTTAGAAAATCACTGACCATTGTTAAATAAGCACATCCCTTCTGCGTCTCCCCTACAGCACACTAAAAGGAACTGCCTATGTGAGAAGCAGCCCGATTACAAATCAATGCCAGTCATGCGGAGCCTCTCTGCCATGTGGTTTCCAATGGAGAATCATAGATAAGCCACCGTTTGTTTCCTCTGAGTTATAATGACTAAATAACACTACCATGGGCCTGTTGTTCCCCTCGGCTGCTCTGAAAAATGATCACCAACCTCTCTGAGGGATCTCAGGACCCTCAGTCCATAAAGTGAATTTTTCCTATACCCCAGAGACAGGCACTATTAGGGCAGATATGTCCTCCAAATCTGGGTAAAATTCACTCAGGCATTTTCATACATCAGAAAATCAGACAGGTAGAAACAATTTTTAACATAGTTTTCCTAATATTAAATTGTTCTCACACTCTTCAAATAAATTCTGTATTCATGGTTGATTCTTCTTTTTTTTTAAGATTTATTTTATTTATTTGAAAGATGGGGTTACAGAGAAAGGTATTAACAGAGAGGTCTTCCATCTGCTGGTTCACTCCCCAAATGGCCGCAACGAACAGAGCTGCGCCGATCCAAAGCCAGGAGCCAGGAGCTTCTTCTGGGTCTCCCACATGGGTTCAGGGGCCCAAGGACTTAGGCCGTCTTCTACTGCTCTCCCAGGCCATAGCAGAGAGCTGGATTGGAAGTGGAGCAGCCAGGACTAGAACCGGTGCCCATATGGGATGCCAGCACTTCAGGCCAGGGCGTTAACCCGTAGTGCCACAGCACCAGCCCCAGTTGTTTATTCTTCTAAGATTGGGCTTAGTATCACTTTTTTTTTTTTTTTTTTTTTTTTTTTTGGTAACTACATTCAGAAGTAAGACTGGTCTCAAATTTTCTGTCTTTATATCGTTTTAGTATGAAATTATAATTCCAAACTTTGTTTGGAAGTTTATCATAAGTTACAACATTTAGATTAAATTTTAAAAGATGTACCCTGGCTTGATTCTTGGTTTGTCATTAAAAACTATCTCTGTGAAATTAAAGTGCTCTTTTCCTCTTCTAATGTTTCCCAGCCATAATTTGACCTTATTAGTTATTCAACATATTTCATTGACATCTATGGAACGTTATTGGCTTTGTTTGTCATTTTACTGTTTTTCTATTTTTTTTAAAGATTCATTTATTTATTTGAAAGGCAGAGTTACAGAGAGGCAGAGAGAGAGAGAGAGAGAGAGAGATCCTCCATCCACTGACTCACTCCCCAGATGTCTGCAGTGGCTGGAGCTGTGCCAATCTAAAGCCAGGAGCTTCTTCTGGGTCTCCCACTTGGGTGCAGGGGCCCAAGCACTTGGGCCATCTTCTACTGCTTCCCCAGGCCATAGCAGAGAGCTGGATCAGAAGTGGAGTAGCTGGGACTCGAACCGGTGCCCATTTGGGATGCCAGCACTGCAGGCACTGGCCCAAGAGTTCTTGAAAAGAAACATTTCCTGTAGAACATAGTCTGTACTTTGAAGTGTGCTTTACAAAGGATTCTCTAGCAGAATACAGGGGTGGAAATTGCACTCATTTGTTTTTATTTTGTCCTTTATAACCTCTGTTTCGTATGTATTTTATGTTTTGTATTAGTATTATATAACATTAGTGTTATTAATAATATGCACAAGTTGGGAGTATAGATTTGAAAAGATTTTAAACAGGAAAAAAGATAGGGATGATCAATCTACAAAGAACCAAGTTCAGTATTTCCGTACAGTGGCATGTCTGCACAATATATTGAAACTGTATGCTCCAAATGCTTTACATATTGGAGCTCATATACAAAAGCATTTAGAGATAATTGCATTGTCAATGATCATAGTTTTCTAAAGAGATGGAAAGGTTTTGTTTATCAGAATTCTAAGGAAGGGTAGAGAAAGAATTTGGATTCACAGGGGCTGCTCGTCTTGAAAGAATCCACTAAAAGGAGGGGACCAGACTACTACCCACGGTCATGCCTATTTTTCATGTCAAGGCTTCCTGGGTCCTTGGAAAGCTAGTCAGAATGTCCCCAGTGTGTTCTCACAGTCATGTCTCAGGATTGTGAAATTCTCTCCTAAAATCTGCCAACCTGCCTCTTCCTGCTTCTCTTGACTTCCTTTTCTGAGCAGGTGTGATCCTGGCACAGACTTCCATGAAAGTCCACGTAAGCCAAGTATTTGTGGATTTAGTAGCTCATTAGGTGGTTTGGGTGCATCCCACGGAGGAGTCACACGGCTCACCACTTACTGCTCTGCACATTCCTCCACTTGCTTTCCAGAAGCCCATGGGGAGCATTTTTGTTGACTCTGCTGCTATGAAAGGACTAAAAAAATTTTTAATTTACCCCCAATCCCTTCCTAACCCACTTTCATGTTTTTATTGAAATAATCTAGTGGCCTCCGCCTGCAACACCAGCATCCCATATGGGCGCCAGTTCAAGTCCCAGCTGCTACACTTATAATCCAGCTCTCTGCTATGGCCTGGGAAAGCAGTAGAAGATGGTCCAAGTGCTTGGGCCCCTGCACCCACATGGGAGACCAGGAAGAAGCTCCTGGCCCCTGGCTCCAGATCACCCCAACTCTGGCCATTGCAGCCATTTGGGAAGTGAACCAGTGGATGGAAGAACTCTCTCTGCCTCTACCTCACTCTGTAACTCCGCCTCTCAAATAAATAAATAAATCTTTAAAAAAAATAAATCAAACAGTGAAGTAATCTAGAATTTTTAAACCAGATTTTCAATGCTTAATTTCATGTTTGTTTATATTATGTTCATCTTTTCCAAGAATTGTTTTCAGATAAAATATAACCATATTTATTGTTATTAAAATAATAGACTCACTTCTACATTTAACTGATTTTAATGTTCACTACTCACACTTTTATCTTGAAGTACCCATTTCTGTGCCCTCAGCTTTGATTTGTCTCATTCATTTATAGTGTACTTTTTTTTTTAAGATTTATTTTTATTTGAAAGGCAGAGTTAGAGAGAGGCAGACGCAGACAGAAAGAGAGTTCTTCCATCTGCTGGTTTGCTCCCCAGATGGCTGTGATGGTCAGAGCTGTGCCGATCTGAAGCCGGGAGCAGGAGCTTCCTCCGGGTCTCCCTAATGGGTGCAGGGGCCCAAGGACTTGGGCCATCTTCTACTGCTTTCCCAAGCCATAGCAGAGAGCTGGATCAGAAGTTGAGCAGTCAGGACTCAAACTGGTGTCCATATGGGATGCTGGAGCTGCAAGTGACTGTTTTACCTGCTACACCACAGTGCTGGCTCCCATGTTTGGTATACTTTTAAGAATTTCATTTGGTTTGCTCTTGGTATTTAAGATGGGCTCATATGTGGTATATTTTGCAAATACATCTTTATGTTGTCTTCACAATAGAACAATTTGACTAGGAATCATGTAGTTTGAGTCATAACCTTCTCTTTTCAAAACTCTTTAGGTATCATCCCACTGTCTTGCAGCTTTCAGAATTGTGGCAAAGTCTGAACGCAATCTGATCTTTAGCCTTTAGCCTGTTTTCTTCCTGGACACCTGTAGGTTTGATTCATTTATTAATCTATGTTGTTGTTGTTGTTGTTTTTTTTTTTGACAGGCAGAGTTAGACAGTGAGAGAGAGACAGAGAGAAAGGTCTTCCTTCTGTTGGTTCACTCCCCTAATGGCAGCCATGGCCGGCGCTGTGCCGATCCGAAGCCAGGAGCCGGGTGCTTCCTCCCAGTCTCCCATGTGGGTGCAGGGACCCAAGCACTTGGGCCATCCTCCACTGCCCTCCAGGGCCACAGCAGAGAGCTGGACTGGAAGAGGAGCAACTGGGACCAGTACCCAGAGCCCCAACCGGGACTAGAACCCGGGGTGCTGGCGCCGCAGGTGGAGGATTAGCCACGGTGAGCCATGGTGCCGGCCTATTAATCTATGTTTTTGAAGAAATATTTGTCAAGCTCCTACAGTGTGCAAAGCACTGGTCTAGATACAACAATGAATAGAACAGAAAGCAAGTTCTGCCCTCATGGAGCTGATATGCTAGTGGGGGAGACAGGTGATAAGCAAAATGGATAAATAAATTACGTAGTATTTCTGATGACAGCACATGCTAGAAAGGAGGCTAAAGTCAAGAAAGGGCATCAGGAGTTGGACACATGACAATTTTAATAGGGTCCTTGGGGAGCACTTTTTTTTTTTTTAAGATTTACATATTTATTTGAGAGGCAGAGTTACAGACAGAGGGAAAGATAGAGAGAAAGAGTTTCCGCCCTCTGGTTCACACCCCAAATGGCCACAATGTCTGGAGCTGAGCCAATCCAAAGCCAGAAGCCAGAAGCTTCTTCCAGGTCTCCCACATGAGTGCAGGGGCTCAAGGACTTGGGCCATCTTCTACTGCTTTCCCAGGCCATAGAAGACAGCTGGGTCAGAGTGGAGCAGCCAGGACTCAAACTGGCACCCATATGGGATCCTAGTGCTGCAGGCGGAGGCTTCACTTACTATGCCACAGCACTGGCCCCTGGGAAACCCTTTAGCAAAATGTGTTTGAATAAAAATTTGATGTGAATGGTGAGTGTTTGACCTACTGGTTAGGCCAAACCCACGTCCATACTACAGGGCTGGGGTTCAAATCCCAGTTCTGCTCCCAATTCCAGCTCCCTGCTAATGCACACCCTGCAAGGTAGTTGGTGATGGGTCCCTGCCACCCACATGGGAAACCTGGATTGAGTTCCTGGCTCTTGGGTTTGGCTAGGACTGTAGCTCAGCCCTAACCCTGCAGGCGTTAGGGGAGTAACCTAACAGATGGAAACTCTCTCCCCCTCTCTCTTCCTCTGCCTCTCAACTAAAATTTTTTAAAAATAAGAAACATGAAGCACAGAAGAGCATTCTAAGCAGAGAACACATGTGCAGGGATCCTGACCTGAAAGCTTGCCTGTGGTGTTCAAGGGACCCTAACCAGGGAGGCCACTGTGGCTGGAGCAGGAGTGAGCAAGAGGCAGAGGAGAAGCTGAGGAGCTGTTGAGATCAGAGCTGTAATGGAGGGGCCAGATTGTGTCAAGTCCACTCCCAAAATGGAGTTCCACAGAAATACGCATTGGCTATAGCTACTGTGCAAGAGGAAGGTATGGTCAGCAATACTTCCCAAGGTAAATTGTCTGTGGAATCCCATCATAGCAGACCTGGAAGCACTCATTCACCCATGGACTCAACACTGTTTATTGAGGACCTACTTACTCCATGGCAGGTGCTAATCTAGACTCTGAGGACACAACAGAGAGCAAAGCATTGCCCCTGCCCTCGTGGAATTCACATCTGCATGAATGACAAACAGCAAACCCATTCAGACTTGAGATAAATGCCATGGAGAAAGGAGAGCAAGATAAAACAGCTGGAGAACACTAGCTTTGCTGAACACTGGTATCCTTGTATAAAATTTTTCTAGCATCTTACAGACCTTTCAATAAAATATTTGTTTTTCTTAAGATTAATAACATGTGGTCCACCTTCAACTATTACTTTTTGTTAAATTTTGTATTTATTTTAAATTTTTTGGAAGAATTTTGAAGTATTTCATATATACAAAAGCATATACAGAAATATCTGTCTCATAGGGATAGCAATAATCTGTATGATTAAGCACCATTCTCTGTTCTCTGCGTAGTTAATCTTTTTGCATTTTTTCCTCCTCCAATATGCTAGAGTTTTTCAGATTTATCCAAGATTTCTGATCCCAAGTCCAGTGTTTTCCTTGCCTGTTGTTAGTTCAATGCACAATTATAATCATTTAAAAAACATGTCTTTTGTAACAGTATTAATTTTTTATATTAGGTCTTTAATTGTAAAAATAATAGCTGATATTTTGGAAGCATTCCTCATCCCAAATACTCTGTGAAGAGATTTACATTCTCAATTCCGTTTAGTGCTCAAACGACTCCTGGAGCTGGCACTACTGTCACCACCACTGAACAGACAGTGACCTGGAGGCCTGCAGAGGTGAAGAGATTATTGACCCTATTTTCTGCCTTGCCAGTTCTGCTATGCGCTGCCTCTAATGTTGATTTTAATTTTATTTCTTTATAGTTCACCTTTTTTGATTTTCATTTCTCTTTTATTTCTAACTCCTCTCTCGATTTTCTCCCTTCATATCATATTAGTACATCATCAGCTCGTTTTTCATTTCTTGCATCACACACTGCATACTCACATTTCTCTGAGTTTTGTTAAAAGGGCAAGTCAGAAAAAAAAATTAAAAATAAATAAATAAATAAGGCGAGTCCGATGTGTTCTGAAGTATTCTCTGGCTTCCTATAACCAATCTTCTTCACAGTGAGTACCTAGTTCTCTGTTTTAAGATGCAAATTTTCTCAGAGCCTCATGTGCTTTTTTCCCTATTTACTTATTCTTGATCAAAACAAAGGAAGGAAAGAAGGAGGGAGAAAGAGAGAGGAAGGAAGGAAGGGAGGGAGGGATGGAGGAAAGGAGGGAGGGAGGGAGGGAGGAGCAACCATCTTCAGACAATGGACTTACCTGGTAAACAAACTAAGACTTTCTTTGTTCCTCTTCACTGTCTCTGGTTGCTATCTGAATCTTTAAGCCCAGAACGTATGCCACAGAGCTGGCGCATAGGACATCTTGTAATCGTCTCCAACTTTTCAGTGTTTTTCAGTCTCATGGTGCCCCTGAGTCTCATGGTTCATGGGGAATCTGGCTATGTCACAAACCAGCCAGCTGCCCATGTGAGTGTGAGAAGGCCCCATATTCCAGAAGAATCCATAGGAACAGTGACTTCAAACTGCAGCCTGGGAATGCCCATCTCTGTGCCAGAGTCAACCCCTTTGCAAAGCCAGCACCACATCCCTGGATGACCATCAGCTGCCTTAGGCACTTCCATCCCGTGGCAGGACTGGGCGGTTGGCTGCCCCAGTGGAAGAGCATTGCCAGGACAAAGTGAGGGGACAGAGAACCCTGGCCTCCTCCAAAGGAGCAGAAGAGGCTTTCTTCTCTCTGGAGCAAGCCCCACGTGGAGGTGTAGACACAGAGCGGAAAGTGGAGATGGAGGTCGCTTCCTGCCTTTTCCCCTGTGGCCCTGACTGTCGCCTCCAGACTTCATCTGCTCCCTGGATGACACTGGGTAGTGTCTGGAGACATTTTTGCTTGTCACTACGAGAGGGAATGCCACTGGCGTCTGATAAGTAGAGGTCAGAGATGCAGCCATACACTTTACAGTGCACAGGAGAGATGCCCAGGGAAACAGTATTACCTGGCCCCAGTTGCCAGTAGTGACCAGAGGAGAAAGGCATGGCTTTGAAAGCCACTAGGTCTGTTCCTCTCCCCATATGTCTTTGAACAAGACCAAAGACCCCCGGTATCCAAACGACAAAGATCCTCAGGAGGGCACTTGTCATTCCCTTCTGTGAATAGAGCTCGCTCTGCGTCTCTCATCCCCCAGTTTCTTCATCTCATCATTCCATATTTTGAAGGCAATCCCTGAGCTGCCCTCAAGTAAGACAAGAAATTGTGAATCTCAGAACAGAGATGGAGATCTTGTCCTACGGGAAAATTGAGCTGCTGAATAAAAAGCTCAGCTCGCCAGCTAACGGAGGACAGCACCGAGAATCCTCTGGATTTCAGAGGCTGCGGGAGAGGAGGGACTTTGCAGCCTCCATTCAGGAGCTTTTGTTTTGCATTTAAATGACAGGGGAGCCATTGGGGAGAAGTGGGCCGGCTTGTCCTCGGCTAGGAGGAAAGTTGTCGCCCCTCTGAAGTGGCTGCGTTAATGTCATGTCATTACACCGTATTGCTGCACAGGTTAATATAATTGGGTGACTATGTGTGAGCAATGATCCGTGCCGTGTTCCAGCTCTGAAACAAATGACATTTAACCAGCCGGGCTGGAAGGCTCCTTGTTATCTACATGGTGAGCAATTGGAACGGGAAGCAGACCTCACGATGAGCAACTGATGAATTAGTTGTTGGGTTTCCTCGACAGCCTGGATTTATAAGAGCAAGATTCTAACATAATTTATTAGATCTATAAACAGACAGATCCGACGTTTGTACTGAGACTTCCTCTTGTCACCCTCTGATATTGTGTCACTGGCAACCCTGTTATAATTTAATTTTATTATTCTGATAAGGTGTTGTATCTGGGGGCTTATTTATTTATTTCTCCCCTAAAGATATGTTCAGCTTTAGTGGGAAAGGAATCAGAAAGTTTGTGGGAGCTGGTATCTGGTAAACCTCCAGCCAGCTTTTCTAGGCTGTGACTACGAGCTTCTCAAAGGCACAGGCAAAGTTTTCATAGGAATTAGTGAGCAAACCCTGGCCTGGGGTGGCAGGAAGAAGACAAATTGGGATATCTGTGTAACTGGGACAATCTCCCTCTTCCAGAAACCTCAGCCAGTGATTGGCTGTCTTTACTAGAATTTCTCACCTGTGCAGGCTATCGGGTCCCCTCCAAACCCACCTGCCAGCCCAGGACACAGGACAGCCCACCTGGGTATAGTCACCACTCACCTGCATGTGCAGCAGAGGCCTGGAGCCGCCCAGCCCAACAGCGGCCCTGAGCTATTCTCAGCCAATCCTCCTGGCCATGCCAAAGGAGAGGGTGCACACCCACTCTCCAGGGCCCTTCCAGCAAAAGGGTCTCAGGTTTGAGTAACTGACATCTGCCCATAAAGAGAAAGGGAGAACGGTTGATAGAATTGTGTGTCCAGTTCAAACAGCATAAGGCAGTGAGAAAACACCCCAGTTTGGGTTTATATCCCTCTGGGTAGCTGCGACTTGGGGCTTTCCACTGCCCTTTTACAAGCCGTGGCCCAGCTGAGACAGAGGAATGGCGATATTTGCCTCGTAGGTCCTGGTGAGAATAAAACAGGACAGTGAACGGGGAGTTTTCTAGGTTAAAAGGCAGTGTAAATAATTAGCAGTAACATCTGTATGCTCTAGAGAGACATTTTTTCATTCAGAAGGGATATATGCATTTATTGCTATTTTAATTTTATGATCATAATCATCTGTATCCAGCTCTATGTTTTGCTGGGCACTTGCATGTGATACAGTGTAACAGGAGCTCATTTTAATATCCTGAAAATCTGATGAGAGTGTGAGGGATATTACCTTCCCCCATTTTACAGATGAAGAAACTGAGGCTTACAGAAGTTACCCAGAATTACTCAGCTAGTTAGAAGATTCATTTATTTATTTTGAAAATCAGAGTTACAGAGAGAGAGAGACAGAGACAGAGACAGATAAAGAGAGATCTTCCATCTACTGGTTCACTCCCCAGATGGCCACAATGTCCAGCACTGGCCAGGCTGAAGCCAGGAGCCAGGAAATTCACCCAGATCTTCCACATGAGTGGCAGGGGCCCAAGCACTTGAGCCATTTTCCACTGCTTTCCCAGGCCATTAGCAGGGAGCTGGGTCAGAAGTGGAATAGCTGGGACACAAACCTGCGTTTGTGAACCGACATGGGATGCCAGCATCTCAGGCAGCAACCTTACCTACTACACAACACTGACCCTATTACAGGATTCTAATTCACACCTGAGCAACCCCAGGCCCATGACTTTGCCTTCTGATAAAAGCAGGGGTCTCTCTGCTCAGGATTCCAGTGGAGCAGAGCAGGACTCCGAGGACATCCGAGTGAAAGTCTGTCACCGGTTCCCAGTTCTCAGGAGCTGGGCCACAGCTTGTTCACAGGAGAAAGGCTCTGGGTCACATCACGAGAGCCTGGGGCACATGTGCTCGGGGGCAGGGGCACAGGGGTCAGCTCCATTCAATTTCTAGACCATTGGCCATCGCCAGGGCTGGAAGCAATTCCTGCAGTCATTCACAAAGCCCTCCTTGCCTCCTCCTCTGGAGGAGAAAAGAAATTAATATCTGAAGTGGCAGCCTCAGGGCAGTAGCTCCATAACAGGCTTGAACCCCGACCTCCCAGCCACAGCCGGGAATGGCTCAGCCAAGCACGTCATTGACTCCCCAGGTCCTGGAACCTCAGATGTGTCTGTGGGCTTGGAGGTCACCAGGGCAGCCCCCTGATTTTACAGCTGAGGAGGTTGCACTCCAGAGAGGAGAGGGAGCTCACCCAGGTTCACAGAGCGGGTCAGGGGACAAAGTCAGGGCTGGAACCAGGTCTTTCCAACACTGGGTGCCCTCTCAGGCATACTCCACCATCTGATGCTTTTTTGAGATCCATTAAAACACAGGGCAGGCATAGCACCAAGGACACAACCTGCAGCTCTGCACAGATGTGTCAGGCGCACACCCTGTCACCCTTCACCATCTTGGCCTTGAACCTCTTGCCTGAATCCACTGTAAATCCAACCCGTCTCCCTCTCACAGTTACAGCCTGGTCTTTCTCTGAAGACTTAATGCCAGGACGTGCTAGTTTTCCAGATCCCTTGTTCTCTAGTCTCTTTAAAAATTTTCCGGCACCAGACCAAGGCCCAGGCCCAAGCCAAGTCCAAGGCCCAGGCCCAAGCCAAGCCTAAGGCTCAGGCCCAAGCCAAGCCCAAGGCCCAGGCCCAAGCCAAACCCAAGGCTCAGGCCCAAACCAAGCCCAAGGCCCAGGCCACACCTGCAGCCCCAGTTCCGGCTCAGGCTCCTCCCAAAGGTGCCCAGCCCCCCACAAAGGCTCCCTAGTAACAGCCTATGCCTGCCAATGCAAGGGCAGAAGGACTGGTGTGACCCCTGGGCTGCTGTCTGCGTGGGGCTAGTGTCCTCCTGTGCTGTTTGTACAAATAAACCTGAGACAGGGGAAAAAAAAAATTTCCGGCACCACATCTCAATAGGCTAATCTTCCACCTGTGGCGCTGGCACACTGGGTTCTAGTCGCAGGCGGGGTGCCGGATTCTGTCCCGGGTTGCCCCTCTTCCAGGCCAGCTCTCTGCTGTGGCCCAGGAAGGCAGTGGAGGATGGCCCAAGTGCTTGGGCCCTGCACCCGCATGGGAGACCAGGAGAAGCACTTGGCTCCTGGCTTCAGATCAGCACGGTGCGCCGGCCGCGGCGGCCGTTGGAGGGTGAACATACAGCAAAGGAAGACCTTTCTCTCTGTCTCTCTCTCTCTCTCTCTGACTGTCCACTCTGCCTGTAAAAAAAAAAAAAAAAAAAAAAAATTCCTTCCAAATGATTCTGGCTCAGGCCAAACTGGTAAATATTTCCCAGTCTCATCTGAGTCTCAAGACCCTCTCCTTAATGGAAACTGTATGGGAACAAAAACAAAGCTTTCAAAATACAAAAACTTCAGCACAAACACCGCATCCCCAGGAAAGCCTTCCCTGACCCCATCCACCCCATTAGGGACTGGATCAGTCTCCTGCATCCTTTATCAAGGGACTCTTGGGCTTTGTAATGATGCCCTGGCAGGACTTCTTGGTCAGATGCATCTTTTCCACTAGAGGGAGCTCTGAGAGCCCAGGGCGGGCTGCTCTTTGTTACTGTGCTGCCAGGGCTCAGCAAGGTGCCTGCCACAGGGGAGGTGCTCCACAGACATCTACCCAGTGGGAGCCAAGTGGCAAGGGAAACACATCCTCACTGCTCCCAGAAGGGTGAGCTCGCCAGGGAAGATGGGGAATCCTGGTTGCTACTGAGGGGTCCAGAGAGGATGTACCACTGAATAGAGGGGTAACAATCCATTCCCAGGGTGATCTTGTGCTGAGACACAGGGTTAAGAGATAACACTCCATCCCCACTGCCCTAGGCGTGGGGACGTCTCCTGTGAAGTGGGTTGGGGTGACTCAGGATGGAGGTGGCTGTAGCAAGATGCTCACTCCTGTTTGCTTTCCTAGGTTGCTCTAGCTTGCAGGGGCTCCTGCTTCAAACCTGGCAGCTCGTCAAGGTAGAGAAGACACAGCCAGGACAGAGGTAGAGAAGTTGGGGTACTAGGACTCAGCCAGGAACAAGCCCAGCCACCATGGGGAACAGATAGAGAGATCACGTGCCCTGAGAGGCCCCTCTGGAGCCTCTTAGGGTGCAGAGGGAGCAGCCACAAACCATGGGACAGAGCACAAGATTGTGTCTAGATGCAGCAGTAGCAAATCAGCAGAAACTGCTCCAAGTAACAAAGAAATTGCTCTTCCGAAATAGCCAACCCGTGTTCCCAAGGACCCAATGTGGCTCACATTCTGCTCAGGAACAAAGGAGTGGCTCAGGCCTCTGGGTCCTGGTGGTCCTCAGCTACAAGGGCTTGTAGGTAAATTTTGCTGAGGACACAGGCAACAATGTTCTTTGCAGATGATGCCTCAATGTGTGTCCTCTGGGACCACATTGACCAAAAGATGTAGGCTACACATGTTGTTTTAAATTCTCTAGTAGCCACATTTTTTTTAAAAAAATGAAATTAATTTAACAATATTTCTTAAAAACTTATTTCAATACTTATTGGTATAAAAATGTTACCGAGATATTGTATATATAGTATCCTTTTGAAATGTACTATTTTACACTTACATATCAGTTTGCAACAGCCACAACTGGTTAGAGCTATTTTATCAGACAGCACAGCTCTAGAAGGTCAAGTTAGCCATCAGGGGGACAGTCTCCTTAGGCAAGTAGGCAGAGCTCAAAGGTATCAGGTGTCTAAGGTACCAGAGGGGAAAGGCAGCACTACAAGGGCAGGTGCAGAAATAAGTGATTTCCTAAGTTAGGGGAGGCTCACTCAGCCCCGCCATCCCCTGTCCACAAAACCAGGCTTTGCGCAGGGTTCAGGTAGAAATTCTCTGCCTGGGGGTACCTGGAGCCACTGATTTCTGCAACTGCCCTCTGGAAACGTGCTGCTCAGAGCAGGGGAATGGAATGATTTGAAACAGATCCAGGTTTTCAGCTTCGTGGTCCCTGCACCCCATCTGCCAAGCACCAGTGAGACAGCTGCTGGAAACACATCTGTCAACCTGCCCTGCTAGTTTCTGCCACTTCCCCCAGCCTCTCAGAGCCACTGCCCCCACCCTGGGAGAAGCCAGCACTCTCCGGCTTGCCAGCTGCTGGCCCCTATGGCAGGGTATCCTGGGGTCTCCCCAGAGGTTGGGCCCTCATTCCCGGGGACTGGTCAGTCTGTGCTTTTGCTGTCGCCCACCCCTTGGACAAAGCTGTCCTCTTAGGTAGCCAGTAAAGCACAGTCCACAGCAGTCTTCACAAATGCAGGGAATAGCACTCAGGGGGAGCAGGGGAACAAACCCTGCCATGGCATGGGACCAGGGCCTGCATGGCCAAAAACCTGCGTCTGCTTCCATTCTTTCTTCTACAGCAGGAGCTATATAGAGGATGAGATGCAAACATACAGATAACATTCCTGGCAATCAGCATCCAACAACTTTGGGATAGCACAAGGTAGAGAGTAACAGGGAAGAGAGACTGCACGAGCCGTGGTGAGTGTGGGGCTTGTTTGCAAGCGGGATTTTTTTGTCCCTTCTCCTGAACGGTATGGGGCAGCATCCTTAGGGGGCTCCTGCATGATTTCCCATTATGGACACTAAGGAGGAAAAGTTGGTCCAACGGTACAGGTGTATTTATTTTATATGCCAAAAAAATGTCATGGGTTAGAGGTTCACGTGCAGCAGCTTAAAATTCAAAGGCTTTGGTGGTGCTTTCTAGCCCTCGAGAGGAGCCAGTTCTACTTACAGGGCCCGATTCTCCTCCCTCCGGCCGGTACCCAGGTCAGAGCCTGGACCAGTGCAAGCGCTGAATAAATGTGGTTAATCAAACAGGTGGAAGAAAGGAGGAGGAAAGGGAGAAGCCAGGACATTCGGTGAGGGGGCAAGGATGAGCAAGGAGGAAGGGACAGAAGGTGTGAGAAGGAGGAGGTGGGCCTGGGTGTGCACCAATGGCTCAGCCACCCTCTTCCAAAGTCCCCTCTGTGGCAGGCACAGTGGGGGAAAGACACACATCTCTGTCTTTTCTCTGAAGCCAGAAAGCAGACACACCATCCACTAAGCGCCGATGCCGTATGTGGAAATATTCACTCTGATGTGGATGTCTTCCTCATGAAAGCACGTGGTTTGATGTGCAGGGGGGAGGAACTCATGGCAAACTGTGAAATATGATGTAAATGCTAATTTCTCTGCCTTGCCCTATAAAGGAACTCCCTGGGAAGTGTGTTTGTAGAAGGCCATAAAAGAAAATGGTAAAAATAAATTAGCAAGAAGAGCAGGTGGCGGTGTATGGTGCCTGCTTTGCCAACACAGTCATGTGTCCCCTCTCCAGACCCAGGCCCCAACAAGACAGGATCTGCATAACTGCAGTAACAGATGCCACCCCCTCCCAGCGGCCACCAGGCCTTGACAACTTCCAGGAAATAGTCTGCCAGCGTTTGCACCAAATAAAAACAATGTTTTGAATCACCCAGCATTTCTCCCTTGTATAATCCTTAATAAACACCATGTATTTCTAGGGCTTGGATTTCAATCCTGGAAGGAAGAGGCACAAATAAAGTGATGGAGGTCAAAACTCACTGGGTTCTGGGGGCTGGCGCTGTGGTGCAGCAGGTTAACGCCCTGGCCTGAAGCACCGGCATCCCATATGGGCGCCGGTTCTAGTCCCGGCTGCTCCACTTCTGATCCAGCTCTCTGCTATAGACTGGGATAGTAGTGGAGGATGGCCCAGGTCCTTGGGCCCCTGCACCCATGTGGGAGACCCAGAGGAAGCTCCTGGCTCCTGGCTTCAGATTGGCACAGCTGTGGCCGAAATGGCCAGTTGGGGAGTGAACCAGAGGCTGGAAGACCTCTCTATCTTTCTCTCTCTTTCTCTCTCTGCCTCTCCTTCTCTCTGTGAGTAACTCTGCTTTTCAGATAAATAAATAAATCTTAAAAAAAAAAAAACCCACTGGGTTTTTAGGTTGTCTCTCAAGGTTTGCAATAGAAACCACCTTCTCCAAAATCCCTAGAGGCACCTGGCCATGTGCCCAGGGAAGAACCTGCAGGTGTCCTGTGAACACAAGCTTTGCCTGTCCTGCCACCCTGTTAACCAAACCCAGCTTTGGATTTTAACCACAACCCAGATTCTATCCTACACAAAAGAATTAGAATCCTGGGGTCACACAGCTATTTGTGGAATGCATATGAGTACATTCTTTGCAAATGCATGATATATGAACTGTATATATTTCTTTGATAAATTGTTTTTAAATATTTCCTCCTTTTTATTAATTGGAGAGGAGCCTCATGTATCAATGCCATTTTTTCCTGTTTTTCACATAAATTATTTTCTTGCAATGTTCGTTTGTATTATTATTGCCGATATTAAGGCAAGGACTTTTTTTGCCTTGTAAACAAGATTTTGCTTACAGCTAAATGAAAAGAAGTGAAGTTAATCACATTGAAATAATAGGTTTAAAAAGGTAATTCAGTGGTATTGGAATGAAGTTTAATCTTCGGCAATAGAAGCCGTGCTGAGAGAAATGGCAGAAAAGCTTGTTCAGTAATTAAATGGTATTTATCATTGGCAGGTCAGCTCCGCTGGGCGAGAGGCTCCAGGACGTCACCGAGAAGGGGAAGGAACTTGGGCAGACAAACAGGGCTCAGAGCAGAGCCTGGAGACTGCCAGAGTGGGCTGGGATGACAAGCTGCATGCAGGCGACCCCATTCTGGACCAGGCTGCTGCACCCTGCATGTGGATCTCAGCTCACAGACTGAACTTGGCAAAAATGTCAGAAGCATACTTCATGGTGGGTGCCCAACTCCCATCCTCCTTGGTCAGCACTGACCCACGTGAACTTAGATCTTGGGCAGACCTAGGATTAAAATCATACAGCAGCTGGTTGTTTCACTCTCTTCGTCTGTAAAATGGGAATAATAATAATAGCCATCCACCAATATCTTGGCAGTGTTTTCACAACCAGTGAGTGACACAGGGTGAGATGCACTGTGTAGCATGCCTGGTATGGTAGCAAGAATCAGGACTAATTAAAAGCACACTAATGAGTATTCAGACCTCAGGCAAAGCTAGTGCAGGATGAGAATCACTAGCCTGAGAGGCGAAAGCTGAGCCTCCCAGACAGATGGCTCTCAGGCAGGCTTCCGAAAATGTGGGCAAACTCTTCAACAAATCATCAATCCCGGCGTGAGCTGAGGGTGTCAGCCTGCAGCAGAGAGAAGGCTGAGCTCAAGATGCTTCGCAAGCAGCTGTCTGCAAACATGGTCCAGCCCAAGAGCAAACCAAATCCCTTGGTTGAGCCCATCCCTGATTTCCCCTGCCAGGCCTCTGAGTTCCTCCTGGAGCTGGAGAACATGGATCCCCAGACAGCTCAGCCGGGCTAAGACCACGTTGGCCATGCACACCTTTGAGCTAAGTTCAAGCCTGGAGCTGCCACTGCCAAGAGTATAATTTTAGTTATGGGAGCCCCAAAATTGGGGAAAGTAACAGGGTGAAGTCAGGTCAAGAGGGCGAGGCCGGGCCGGCGCCACGGCACACTAAGTTACTCTTCCGCCTGCGGTGCCGGCATCCCACAGGAGCACCAGTTCTAGTCCGGGTTGCTCCTCTTCCAGTCCAGCTCTCTGCTGTGGCCCAGGAAGGCAGTGCAGGATGGCCCAAGTCTTGGGCCCCTGCACCCGCATGGGAGACCAGGAAGAAAGGAAGACCTTTCTCTCTGTCTCTCTCTCTCTCTCTCACTGTCTGTAACTCTACCTGTCAAATAAATAAATAAAATCTTAAAAAAAAAAAAAAAAAAAGAGGGCAAGGCCTTTCATCTTGCAGGGGCCAAGCCCTTCCCTCTCCCACTATAGCTCCCTGCTAGCCAGTGGCTCTTTCTGGGAGGCTTTTGGCCTCAAGCTCAGGTTTATCAATGAGATTCTCACGTCACTGCCCTGCTGCCACTCAGGGCGTCTGCTAGCAGGAAATCCACACATCCCTGCAGCCCCTTTCAATGAGCCCCTGGTCCCTGGGGCTTGTCTGACATCTGCAGAACTCAGGGCTCATGTGCTATTAGAAGGTGCCTTAAATCAGCCGAGTCCTCCATTGGCCCAAGCGCAGAACCGTACAAGGCAGGGCACTCTTCAACATCGGGGGCATCTGAGCCTGGCCCCCCGCCAGCTCTCATCTCCGAGAAGCTCCAACTGGGGCCCTTTATTAGCTCTCCCATTTTATTAGTGTTCCGGAGCATAGTGTCTGCCGCGAACGCTATTGAATTTTCACTAAAACCTAAACACATGCACAACCCTTGGTCCTTTCATGTTCAAAAAGGTGCAGGCTTCCAACTGCCATCTCCTGCCTCTACACGTATCTCTCCTCGTTACAGGCTGCGGTCCAAAACCAATACGGATTAAACAAATACCCCACTGAGAGCTGCACTTTGGAGAATTGTCTCATTGCCGTGCAGATGTGGGCTATCTCCAAACACCACCGACACCTTGTATTTTATTCTATATTGGTGGGAAAAAAAGAAATTAAAATCTAAAGAGTATCCAGGAAGGAAGTGTTTGCACGGGTGAATGTTTGATTTCATTTTTCTCCCAGCATGCCCTCCTCTTTCATCCCATAAAGGCTCTTCTCGGCTAATCTGTCCTGAAAACCCATGGGTAGAGATGTTTATTGATACAAAGCCAGCACGCCACTCAGTTTACAGAGACCATGGACAGTGCGCAAACAGTAAATTTCACTTGATGTCTCCTTATTAATGCAATTCCACTCTGAACATTTCCACAGAAAGAGGTTTGGCCAGATGGGAAGTAAGTCTTACATTATGGATATATATGGAAGAAAACATTTGGTTTCCATTCTAAATGACTGATACAGGCTGTCCCAATGATTGCATTGTTCAGGGGAAATCACACCAAATTCAGCATCAATTACTTTGCTTTTTAGGAGTTTAAGAAGAAAAGTGGGGGTCAGCACTGTGGTGTAGTGGGTAAGCTACTACCTGTGATGTAGGCATCCCATAAGGATGCCAGTTTGAGACCTGGCCTCTCCACTTCCAATCCAGCTCCCTGCTAAATGTGCCTGGGAAATCAGCAGAGGGTGGACCAAGTACTTGGGCCCCTGCACCCATGTGGGAGACCCAAAAGAAGCTCCTGGCTTTGGACAGGCCCAGCTCCTGCCATTGTAGCCATTTGGGGAGTGAACCAGCAGCTGGAAGATATCTCTGTCTTTCTGTCTCTCTCTCTCTCTCTCTCTCTCTCTCTCTCTCTCTCTCTCTGTAACTCTGTCTTTCAAATAAATAAATAAATCTTTTTTTTTTTTTAAGAAAAAAGCGGTGGGGCTGGTGCTGTGGCACACTGGGTTAAGCCATAGCCTCTGACACCAGCATCCCTTATGGGCATCTATTCAAGTCCCAGTTGCTCCATTTCTAATCCAGCTCTCTGCTGTGGCCTGGGAAAGCAGTAGAAGATGGCCCAAGTTCTTGGGCCCCTGCACCCACATGGGAGACCTGGAAGAAGCTCCTGGCTCCTGGCTTCAGCCTGGCTCAGCCCTGGCCTTTATAGGCATTTTGGGAGTAAACCAGCAGATGGAAGATCTCTGTCTTTCCTTCTTTCTCTGTGACTCTCCCTTTCAAATAAATTTTAAAAAAAATTAAAAATAAAGAAAAAAGCTGTGTTTTTCTTTTTCTTTTTTTTTTTTTTTTTTTTTGACAGGCAGAGTGGACAGTGAGAGAGAGACAGAGAGAAAGGTCTTCCTTTTGCCGTTGGTTCACCCTCCAATGGCCGCCGCGGTAGCGCGCTGCGGCCGGCGCACCGCGCTGTTCCGATGGCAGGAGCCAGGTGCTTATCCTGGTCTCCCATGGGGTGCAGAGCCCAAGCACTTGGGCCATCCTCCACTGCACTCCCTGGCCACAGCAGAGAGCTGGCCTGGAAGAGGGGCAACCGGGACAGGATCCGGCACCCGGACCGGGACTAGAACCCGGTGTGCCGGCGCCGCAAGGCGGAGGATTAGCCTGTTGAGCCACGGCGCCGGCCTGTTTTTCTTTTTTTAAAAAGATTACTGATATCGGGGCTGGCACTGTGGCACAGTGGGTTAAAGCCCTGGCTTGAAGTGCCGGCATCCCATATGCACACCAGTTCTAGTCCCAGCTGTTCCTCTTCTGATCCAGCACTCTGCTATGGCCTGGGAAAGCAGTGGAAGATGGCCCAAGTCCTTGGGCCTCCGCACCCGCGTGGGAGACCTGAAGGAGGCTCCTGGCTCCTGGCTTGGGATCGGCTCAGCTCTGGCTGTTGCAGCCGTCTGGGGAGTGAACCAGCGGGTGGAAGACCTCTCTATCTCTACCTGTCTGTAACTCTGACTTTCAAATAAAAATTAAAATTAAAAAATTTTTAAAAATTTCTGGTATCTCATAGAAGAATTCCAGCTCTCCATTTCCTATGATCATAACCAGTTACTTTTGTAATTTTATTAGCGCAACTTTGACCGTGGTTCGCAAACTCATCTTATGCCCTGAAACCACAGACCCAGCTTCCCAGCAGCTGCAAAGTTTGAGTTCCTAATGCAGCACCCACAGATATTTGCTCCCTTGGACTCACCCAGGATCCAATGTTGCTGGACAGAAAAGCAGGGCAGGGGAACTCACATTAGCTTTATGCAGATGGTGGAGAAATATGGCAGGGAGTGACGTGCACTCTACGAGGCTTTATGGTCCATCCGTGGAACTGCAATAGGAAATCAATGGCTAAGTCCAGACTAGGGCGCTGAATTCTTCCAAGTAATCGTTTTTCCCTTCCTCTAGTCCCCAGCCCCTCCTCTGCCCAAGACTTAACATTGCCTTGTTCATTTACAGCATAATTGAGACTCCACTTTTATTTCATCATCTTTCCCCTTTCATTGATCATTGCTAATTTTCTGGCTCAGTGCCATCCAAGGAATGGGTTTCCTAACCCCAGCAGAGGTGCAGTTGGAATCATTGGAATAAAAATGGGCTTGTGCTTTGTCTCATAAAGTCACTCAGTGTGAGGAGCTGGCCAGGAAGTCAGCAACGCCTTCTGTTCTCAGTTCTCCTACCTGCCCTGCCTGTACACTCAGAAAATACCTGCCCCTCCCCGAAGCCTGTCTGGCATCTCTGAGAACATGACCCGGGCATCTTTTCCCATATAGATAAAAACACCAGCATGCTACAGGAAGTGATCCCTTCCCCCGCAGGTGCAAAAAGAATGGGTGGCCAACTGCAGCTGTGCCTCGAAGCAGCCAGATGTGAGAACAGCACAGCTGTCTGCAGTTTCTCTGCTCAGATGGAATCACTGATTCTTCACTCATGCCTGAGGACATGTGCCAAGCAGGGATTCAGAACCTCCGAGCTTGTCCCCGCTCCCCCAGATGCACCACACCGGGGTCAGGAAGATGTGCAAGGTGCCTATATGAGACCCTTGAACTCAGCAAATGTCAGACCAGGTAGCTAGACAGAAAGGATCAGAAAGGAATAGTTCCCAGCACAGATCCCAGCATGATGTCATATCATCCCAGGAGGAAAAATACTATAACTACAGGAAATGGGAGAACTGTAAAAATTATATAAAAACAGCTTCACAGATTGTGAACTACAAGTCACCCTTCTATTCTATCACAGGGTAAAACGGGTAGCATTTCTATCAAGATATAAAACACAGGCAAAGATATCACAGGAAAAAAAAATCTATCCATGTGATATCTAAGTTATCTTCATGCTCCCAGCCATCATTCATTTCACCTTACACCATGGCAGTGGAAGCCTGCTACTGAAGTTTCAGAATCCAAATCTAGCAGGGTCTCAGAAGGTTGGGAAGCAGTGATGTGTTCCAGCCAGCTTGAACAAACTCACAAGGGCAATCGTTAACATTTGCAGGAAATTTTCAGCTCAGTTAATGTCATGTTGGTTGCTCTAAATTGGCCATTACATCAGTATTTACACCCAGGAAATGGGAAAATGCTATAAATCAGAGGGTTTCTTCCCCCAGAGAATCAGAACCATTTACTAACATTATTGGTTGGACGGCTCTTCTGAGATCAGTTAACATGGGGAGTGGATTTAGTTCAACTAAGTTCTCTTTCAATGCCCTCTAGCTGCTTAAGCCACTGATTTCCTAACTGGCATCAGCAAGTATCTTGCATTCCCAGAAGTGCCTAAGGATTGATGGAGAAAAAGGATAAGGGGAAGAATAAGGCTTACAGATCCACATTCCTGATTCGATAGACCATCAGGCTTTGAGCTGTTAGGATAGCTCTCCACTCCAGGTTCCCTTTGATCCAAGAGTTCTGCTAGTCTGAAAGCTTAGCTAAACACCAGGGCTGCTCCTGTAGATGTCTGCCTGTTTCATTCTTCAGAGAGGGGTGATTTACACAAGGTCATACAAAGCTTTAGGAAAAGGACCCTGGACCCTGAACCCAGCACACTGTGGACTCATTGTGTGGCTTTAGGTCCATTTCTCTTTTTCTCTGGTGAATAGTATAGACTTTGTGGTTTGTCTCTAAGGTTTGTTCTGAAATTTCAAAACTCAGCCATGAGTCCTTGGTCTAAAGAAAGATGAGATGGGGGAAATGTCATCCAGTTTTCCTATAGAAAACATGGAACCATAATCTTGATCTTGGGCTTCTGCTAGGTCAGAAGATAAGCTTATTTTCTTCATATCTTTTAAAATATTTTATTCATTTATTTTCATTTTATTTGAAAGGTAGACACATAGACAAACAGATGGAGAGAGATCTTTTTTAAAAGATTTATTTGAAAGGCAGAGTTACAGAGAGAGAGGGAAAGAGAGAAATCTTCCACCTGCTGGTTCACTTCCCGAATGGCCACAATGGCCAGGATTGGGCCAGCCCACAGCTAAGAGCATTTTTGGGTCTCCCTCTTGGATACAAGGGCCCAGGGACTTGGGTCATCCTCTGCTGCTTTCCTAGAAGCATTATCAGGGAGCTGGATCAGAAGTAGAGCAGCCAGGACTCAAACTAGTGCCTATTTGGGATGCCAGCTTTGCACACAACGACTTAACACGCTGAGCCAGCCACAAGATCTGCTTATTTTCTTTCTTTCCTTTTTTTTTTGACAGGCAGAGTGGATAGTGAGAGAAAGAGAGACAAAGTTCTTCCTTTTTACCGTTGGTTCACCCTCCAATGGCCGCTGCGGCTGGCGCACTGCAGCCAGCGCATCGCACTGATCCGAAGCCAGGAGCCAGGTGCTTCTCCTGGTCTCCCATGAGGTGCAGGGCCCAAGCACTTGGGCCATCCTCCACTGCCTTCCCGGGCCACAGCAGAGAGCTGGCCTGGAAGAGGGGCAACCGGGATAGAATCTGGCACCCCAACCGGGACTAGAATCCGGTGTGCCAGAGCCGCAAGGCGGAGGATTAGCCTGTTGAGCCACGGCGCTGGCCAAGATCTGCTTATTTTCAAATGACCCATTTCCAAATGACTTTCGAAAAGGAGAATAAGAATCCACCTGGGGTGTATAGGAACAACCCAGCCAGAGAGTAGTGAGTCCCACGGACCTGGATTCAAATCCCAGTTCCTTTACCTGCATGCAAAGTGACAATGGGAAATCTACTTAACCCTTCTGATTCTTTGTCCTCATCTGTAGAATGGATCATAATAATACCCATACATAGGATTTTCATAAGAATTAAGTGGGATAAACTCTATGAAGTACTCAGAACCACAGCAGCCCAGACTAAGCACTCAATTAAAGAGCAGCAATTACTATCATGATCCCCTTGGGTGGTGGGGCTAAATTGAGAGAACGGAATACAACAGTCTCAGAATTTGCGCTCTCAGTTTCAACTGAAATGAAATCCATACGTGGGGCCAAGTTGAGCTAGGCTTCTAAGAAGAGAGGCTGCTCATAAGACTGCGGATAGACCAAGCAGGGGACTTTGGCGGTAGACCAAGCAACAGGTGATTTTGCACAAATCAGTTTGTGTCGGAATCAAGTAAGTCTTTTCGGTTTGGAGTGAAGGAGCAAAAACATATGCTATAGAAGCCACAGTGATCTATTCACATCCTGGGCCTCACCTAGGAGCTGTGCCCTGGTCCCCTGGGGAGAGGCTTCAGGTAGGGGCTGGTGAGACTCGCTGAGGCCTAACTGCCCAGCAGCCCACATGACAAAGTGTGACCCCAAGAGAGGAAGGCTGGACTTCTCACTTCTGCACCAGTTCCAATACAGCATTCATCAAGGGAGATGCCAGTGGGTGGTACAACCTGTGGGATATTGCGCCCTGGATATGGGCATTTACAATCTAGCAGGCAGCACCACCTGGGGTGGAAGTAGCGAGCTGCCTGATCAGGGTACACGGGCAGCAGGTGGCAGCCAGAAAGGAGGAGCAAGAGAGGAAGCACTTAGCAAACTTTACGGGGGAATGAGACAGATTCCTAAACATATAGGAGACTTCCTAATAAGGTTGGGAGGACCTTTCAGGGCCCCATAAATGGAGCCAGATGATTTTTGTTAATGTAGTCCCAGGTTTAACCCCAACACAGGGTGATCCAGATAAATTCAGGTTCCACATTGGAATGAAGCAGTCATCCATCCAACAAATGCTTGCAAGTTGTCCTTGTGCACATGGGAAATAGGAGCTGACTGCTGCTGCTCTGAGGTGGATCCACACCTGGCTGAATGTCGCTGTGTAATCAAATCACCTGGGGATGCCCTGCTCTCACCCTTGCTGATGTTTACCTAATACCTCTGGGATAAGACCTGGGCACGGAACGCATCCCATTAGCATTCTGATGATTCTCCTAAGCAGCCAGCGATGTGGAGGAGTGGCCTAAAGAAAAGTCCCCAGAAGAGCTCACAGGCCTCTTTGATTCTTTCTTGGTCAATATTAGGTCAGTGGCTTTGACTAGGCCACCGCTGGGGGAGGGTCACACATTAAATGACCGGAAGTCAGAAGAGAGCTCCAGCAGGCTGGTGAATGGTTCTCAGAACCAACCAGATCTCAACACTCTGCTTTTCAGAGCAGTGGGTTGCCTGTCACTGAGTGTGTTCCTGTCAACAGAGGATACGCAGTGCTCACGTAGTGTGTTTACAAAGCACTTTCCACGTCTTAGCCTCATATACACATGGGTTCAAAAAGAGCCAAAGGCAGTCACCAAATATGCATCCCCCTAAAGGCCAGCCCTCCAAGCAGTGCTCGATCTTAAATCTCATCGTATGACTCTCGGGGTGGGTCTCTCCAAGGCTGCATTTCCTGAGCCACAGGATGCGCTAAAGGGGATAGCTGGGGTAGGAAATTGGCCACACGACCTTAAAGGATGCTGCTAACATGGGATGCGTGGGCTGCTATTGAGGCCACATCTACCCCAATGACCCACCCTCCCCAGGGGCTGGCTCCCACCAAGGCATGCCCACTTCCTGAGGCCTCCTCTCAGGAAGGAAATCCCAGTCATCATAAAAGGAAAATAAGGAAATAAAATTTTAATAGGATTTCATAGATGATATAAAATCTCTACAACTCTGTGTGACAGACACTAAAAAAGATCATTTAGAGGGGAAAAACGCCTTCCAAGACTTCCTGTGGAATTGGTTGTCTGAAGACACTCAGATGGTGGTCATATATAATGTCGTCAATGGGAGGTAGTGCCAACTGGGCCTGGGCTGAACAGGGTGTGGGATCCATGAGGGCAGAATTCATCAGGAAGCTCAATCATGAGATGATGCCAGGACAAACAGCCCCCTCCACGTCTGTCAAGACTTGGCTTAGCCACTGCCTTTTCTAGAACTTTCTCTGACACTGCCCTTCCCCCAACTGACTTAGCCTGTCCGCTTCTCCACCCGTGGTGCACACGTGCCTAACACAGCAGTATTTCTCAGAATGTGTCCACACAACAGTAGCATTGAAATCAACTGCAGCTATCATACTAGAAAAAGCCTCTCAAGACTCATCCCCAAACACACCACTTCAGAATCTCTGCCCCTAGTGTAAGCTCCATAGGTATAGGGCGTGTTTCATCCGAGGCCTGATGGCAACAAGAAGCCTGTTGTGTGAGGACCTGACAGCAGTGTGTCCCAGACAGAGAATGACAAGTGAAAAGATCTTGATATATAAAAAAAGAGTTTGAAAGTCTGAAGAACAGCAGAGAAGACAGTGTGGCTAGAGAGAAACAGGTGACAGGAAGGTGGCGGGAGCTGAGGTTGTCCATACATCAGGGACCAAAACATGAGGGTGGTAGGGTTTAGACCTCATTCTAAGTTTAATGGAAAGTCACTAGAGGCCCTTGCTGAAGACAAAATTACTGATCCTATTTCTTTATTCCACTATAATAAATTATATATACACACCTTTGCATTGGCCTCATGGTGACAGTGTATTTTCTCCTTGATTTTGAACTTGGCTGCTTGACTTGTTTTGAACAATGAGATAGTAGTAGATGTGTTGGATGCTGAGACTTGGATTGTTCTTGCACAGAAGTTTTTGATCCTTCTTGATACCATGAAAAGAGTGTGTATTGGGTAGCCCTTGGTCAAAGAGGATAAGAAACATGCAGAGTACACCTGAACCCAACTCAACCTTTTGGCTGGAGCCAAACCCTGCCTGGGTCAACTGAGCCTCAGCCAACCCTCAGACACATGAGCAAGAAATAGCTGCTTGTCTGTCTGGTGCACTGTGTTTTAGGGTGTCTCACACAGAATTACTGTGAAAACAACCATCTGATAAAGGTTTTGAGGAGGGGAGCGTTTTGATTTAATTTCCCTTTTGTTAAAGGCCATTCTAACAGCTGTGAGGAGACTAGATTTTGAGAGACGGATGTGGAAACAGGAACATGAGTTCAAAGCCCATGGCAGTTGTCTGGGCAAGATCCCACAGCAGGTTAGGCTATCGTGGCAGTGGCATGGGTGGAGACAGAAGTAAATGGATCCTGGATGCACTTAGGAGGCAAGAACTGACAAGATTGTGGTCAGGACCACAACAGTACACAACCCCAGGAAAATGAACACACAAGAAGCAGTGTAATGTGGAACCCCTGGACATAGGGAGGAAGGAAAAGCAGAAATCAAAGATGGAGGAGTGCCTTCTAGAAGGTGGGGCTCCTGTGACCGAGTGCACAGTAGGGCCATTTACCAAAAGAGAAAAGACCTGGGAGGAAGAAGGTTTACCTTCTTCTGTATGATTGGAGGGGTCTCGGGGTGGGGGGTGGAGGGGCCAAGAGCTCCATTTAGGATGTGCTGAGTTTGAAGTGCCCATTAGCCATGCAAATGGGGATGTCAGTGTTCGGTTGAATACAAGGGATATAGGAGATATATGGGTTCGGATCTCCAAGAAGCATCAAGACTGCAATTACACATTAACAGAGCACCATTTGACTCAGTGTTTTTCAAGCTTTTCCCTATGCCGCCTCTTCACTGGCCACTTTGCTTCTGTTTCTGTTTTCAGGCCCAGCCCAAATGTCACAACCACACAGAGTGAGTGACTCTCACCTCTGTGCTTCCAGAGTTCATTGAAAATGCCCCCCATGTTACAAGATGGCCTGCTTCCATCACTAGACTGCAATCTCCAAATCTGCATCCCAGGACCCCCACTCAAACCTTGGCATCAGGAAGACACTCAGCAACACAGGCTTCCCTCCTGCAAGGCACTGGGTTGGGTACTTTCAGAAACACTCCCCCATTTAAACTTATCAACAGTGCAGCAGATCACCATTCTATGCTGATCAAACCGAAGCCCTGAGGAGTTAAGGTCCTCACCAAAGTTCCTGCAAGTGGAAACTCCTGGACGTGTCTAGTTTTGCTGCCCGGGCTCTTTCCACAGTGCCTCTGCCCCATCCCTGCCTCCCCAGCCCCTCCCTCCTCCTGCTCCCTGGCAGGGCTCCCGCACTGTCTGCGCCTCCACACAGGATGTGCTTCCTGAAGTTCCTGGTCCAGATGGCCCGCGGAAGCTGCTCCTCATAAATCACCAGGCTTTGCAGAGCTGCGCTCAGCCACTTTCTCCTCTCCATCTCCCCAGGTCCCGGTGCGTGGGCCCCATCTGCCCAGTCAGCAGAACTGGCTCTTCTAGCCTGGGGAACAAGTCCATGGTCTCCCCCTCCCCAGCAGGGCCAGGATCCATGGAGCAGATTCCTCGGGGAGCTGGAGAGGGGAATTGAAGAGTATCATTGGTAAGGTCTTGGAGGTAACTCAGTGGGTTGGGCAGGGGACATGGAAGGGCTTAAAAGCTTTGTCCCAGATGGACAAAGCACTGTCTGATCCACCTTCCAGACAGGCCCCATCACCCCTGGATCCTCAGACTTCTTTGCCCCCAACCCATCAAGCAAACGCACACCTGGTATGACAGAGCCCCCGAGCACAACTACAGACAACCCACCTAAGGCCCAGGACACCTTGGACAAATCACTTTCCTCCCCTGAACTATTAACTTCTTATTTATAAATTAAAGGTAATTGTACCTTCCTTACATCTTTGCTATAGAGTCCATGGATAGTGCTACAAAAAGGCACACAGCGAGTCCTCAGTACACGATAGGAATAGAAGTGCCAGGCACCTTACTGTATTGCACCTTTCAAAAATGAGGTAAAAGTACAGACAGCAGGGAGCTGGGCTCTTCCTTTCCATTCCACTGCCACCCTCTCCTTCATATCCCCAGAGCACAGATCCCTCTAATGTGTCTGTCACTCTGCTGCCCACAAATTCCACATTTTCTTATCTGTAACTCTCCAAACTACTATTTGGGGGCAGCATACATGGAGGGTGTGGCAAGGTTAGCTAGCTGCCCACCAAAGATGTATGCGCCCACTCTGCTATTCCAAGTGCTGGGTAGGGGTTGCCCAGCCAGGATGGAAACACACGACTGCCTCTCACCACTGGGACATGAGTGAAAGCATCACGTAGCTCCCTTACAGGCAGAGGCGTTTAATAAGCAGCTGTCCTCACTGTACCTTCTCTTCCCCTGTCTGCTAGCTGAAAGAAAAAAATTCTAAGACTCGAGGATAATAATGGAGTTAGAATATAGGTGCTGCCTTGATCCCTGAGTGCCTCTCTGGAACAGAGGGAACAGAGCCCAGCATGTCAATCAGGAACACATTCTCAGGGCAGGCATTGTGGCACAGCACATTCATCACCACTTGGGACACCTGTATCCCATGTCATAGTCCTTGTTTCAAGTACCAGCGACTCTAGCTTCTCTCTAATGCACCTGGGAGACATCAGATTATGGCCCACAGACTGGGGTTCCTGCCATCCACATGGGAGACCCGGGGGAGTTCCTGGCTCCTGACTTTGGACTGGCCTTACCCTGGCTGTTGCAGGCAACTGGGGAATGAATCAGTGAATGGATCCCCCCTCTCTCTGTCTGTCACTCTGTCTTTCAAATAGATAAATAAATCTTATTGGGGTCAGCGCTGTGGCATAGTAGGTTAAGCCTTGGCCTGCTACATGAGTATCCCATATAGGTGCCAGTTCGTGTCCCAGCTGCTCCACTTCTGATACAACTCCCTGCTAATATGCCTGGGAAAGCAGAAGATGGCCCAAGTGCTTGGGCCCCTGCACTCACATGGGAGACCAGGGAGAAGCTCCTGGCTCCTGGCTTCGAATCAGCCAAGCTCCAGCCATTGAGGTCGTTTAGGGAGTGAACCAGCAGGTTCACTGTCTTTCACTCTCTCTGTCTGTAACGCTACCTCTTGAATAAATAAATAAATCTTTAAAAAAAAAAAAGAAAATAACTCACATTCTGGATTTTACATGCAGCTAGCCTTATCTAACTAATACAAAGAAATTAAACAACTCAAAGTAGCACACAATGAATCAATAATAATGACAGTTAAAATGACTACAGTGTCATAGAATGTGTAAAGGCACACACCTTTATCTGGTTATCTAATGGAGGCCTCTGGGTACCACATAGCAACATGAGTAGCCTTAATGGCCTGGCCTTGCTCTTACATATACTTGTGAAGCAAACTCTTGACTCTTCTACTGAATATGCCCACTTGATTCCCATCTGGGCAGCCACCCCACTCCACTAGTGGTCTCTGGATTTCAAAAGGGTAGCACATGACCTATCCTTAGCTAATCAAAGTTCTGCATCCAATTAAAGCAGTGATGGGCCTAGAGATGGGCACAAGAACTACAGAGCCCAATCATCAACTATGGTAAACACAAGACTCTGGGCATCCTGGAGCAGACTTGATTACTCTTTCCTGTGAGATTCAACACTAGAAAGCTGCTGACAACCATTCCGCAACCACAAGGGCAGAACCTAAGGGAGGATGCTGCCAACTTGGCAGAAGGCAAGAGACAGCAAGAGTGAGAGCAAGAGCGAGAGCAAGCGAGAGAGAGAAAACAAGACCTGATTACATCAAACCCTGGCCTTTTCACTTTCATGAATCAGTACATTTTCCTTTCTTCTAACTCCAAATTGGGATGAATTCTCTGACTCACAGCAACCCTAGGTAGAACCCAGGTGGGCCACCACTTGGCAGCCCATTCCTAAAAGATTCTGAAGCTTCACAGAGAGAGAACCTCTCTGGCCTACGGGATAGAAGTTAGACTCAGAGTCCTGCACACTCAACTCCTTCCAGACCCTTCCCCACCCTTTCCATTCTCCTCTCCCCAATCTGCACTCCAACTTTGTCAAATTCCCAGAAAGCCACAAGTCCACTGGTGCCCCCATCACTGATATTTTTTCCTTATCCACCATCTCTGCCCAACTACCTTTAACCCTCTTAACTCCTCTCTGAGTGACAATTTGTTTATCATCCATCAAATTCCATTTCTCTGTTTTTTGTTCAAATCCATGAAAGTTCTCTACCAAAGTAAATCTGGACTTAAAAAAAAGGACCTAAGAGACATTGGCACAGTGTCAGCAGGAGGTCTCACTGAAACCACTTCAGGAAGGAAGGCAGCACCACAGACTTCCTGGGAAGCGGAGACTTAAACCCACCTCGGAAGACCAGAGTGAGGAAAATGAGCATCATAAACTCGTTCCCAAGGTCTAGGCCTGAGAAATGCTCAGGAGAGCCAAGTGCTGAAAAAATAATAACACTGATACCCACAGGGAGGAAGCCTTTTCTTCAGGAGGAAACTGACTCACTCCCTACACGCAGGCCCTCCTGTTCTCACCCTCACACCCTCCACCCCAGCTACATGGCCATCTACCCATTCCTTGAGCAATCAGGCACACCCCTTCCTCAACACCTGTCTTGGTTATTTTTTGTTGTAGCTGCTTAAAACAATAAACCTGTGTATGTACATCTCACAGGGTTCCTCTGGATCAGGAATCTGAGAGTGGCTTAGTGGGGTGACTCTGCCCCTGTGTCTTTCATAAGATTGTAGCCAAGGGTGTTGATGTCTCTGTAGTCATCTGAAGGCTGGAGGATCTGCCTCCAAGGTGGCTCAGCCCCAGACCCTGAAGGTTGGCGGGAGGCCTCAGTTCCTCCCCGTGGGCCTCTCCATGGAACTGCTTGAGTGTCCTCACATCGTGGTGGCTGGCTTCCCACAGAATGACTGATTCAGGAGACTTCAAGTCTGAAACTAAAACCTCTTTCGTGACCCAGCCATGAAAGTCACGTTTCCGTCATAGCCTCTTGGTTGTACAGATCAGCTCTGTGCAGTGTGGGATGGGACTACACAGGGGATCCTTGGAGACTATGTGCCAAGCTCTGCACATCCATTTTCTCTAACATTCTTTCCCCATATAGTCTCATGGCTTTCTCTTTCAGCTCCTTCAAATCTTTGCTCAAATATCGCTTTTTCAAAAAGATCAGCCTTCTAAAAACAGCAACTCTTTCTCCTGTACCAGAACATTCCCTAATTTCCTTTCCTGATTCACTTCTCTTCATGGCACTTATCATCATGAATAAATCACTCTTTTTTCATTTTCTGAGTTTTTAATCTTAGATTTGGAGAAAAGCAGCAAAGATAGTACAGAGGATTCCCATACACACCTCACCCAGTTTCCCCTAACATTAGCTCTGATTTGTTTGTTTCCATCTGTCCTCATTAGAACTCAAGCTGGTATACCCCTCAGTGCCCAAAACATTGCTTCACTCACAGTAAATGTTGAATAAATATTTGCTGGGGGAATGAAAGAACTATCCCAGCACCTCAAAGAACAGCTAGCCCTGGTCTGTTGATCCTAAAAGTTTTGAAGGAACCTCAGGGAGTATTTAAAATTGGCCAATCCATGGGATTTAGATGATCTGAAACTCAGCTGGGAAAGACCATGGGAAATAAAGTGAAAACCTAGCTTGTTATAAAATGGCAACATAAAATGATAAAACTCCTTTATTAGTTCATCCCCCCTTACTCTCTTTGGTTCAATTTGCTTTATTATTGATATCGCAAATTCATTTTATGTTATAAATCTATCTCTATTCATCCTCAACACTAGTGCAGTGTTTCGCAAGAGGAGGCTTAGCTGGACCAAGCAGAGCCGAGCAAGGAGAGAAGAAGACTTCTGGGAAGTATGCAAGAATCCCATGTTCTGAAATCCTCCACTCTAGTGGAGTTGTCCCCTGTTCACTGCTGAACCCTCTCTTGTAGGGTTCCCATCCAGAAGATTCATCCTCTATCTCTTTATTCACCTGGAAAATTGTCTCAACAGAACAATCACAGGGTGCACACCTTGCCACCTTCCCGGGGGTCACCTCCACCTGTGCTTAGAAAGGCTTGGTGAATTCTCACTGCCGGATCAATGTCCATCATCGGCTCTGAGCCCTTCCTGGCCCTGATAGCTCCTGGGGCACTGGGCTGGGGCTGGGGCAATCAGGCACCTGCCATGATCCCAGCACTTTGCTAGGCCCTGTCCAGGTTCTTCGCTGCAATCTGGCATCACAGTTAGAAACAAAGGGAGACGCTGGTCTCACATGAGACTTCCAGAGTTTGCAGATAAGACTTCCTGCTTTGGGGACTGCTCTGATGGTCAAACGCGGTGACACACAAAGGGTTCAGCAAGACACCTGGCACTTAGACAATGCTCCACCACGATGGCTTAAGACGAGGATATTTTACAGGCAGGAGAAGTGAAGCCCAGCAAGGTGAAGGGACATGACTGAGATCACACAGCTGAGACCATGGAATCTGAGTCCAAGTCTGCCCGGCCTTACACGCCTGCAGCACCTGCTGTGTCCGTATCACTGGAAGAATGGCACACAGACACCTGAAGCAGGATCCCCTCAGAAGCAAACCTAAGAGGCAGAATCCCAGAGCCTGGAACTCCTGAGGGGTGAAGCCCAGGGATCTGCATGCTTCACCAGCTCCCCCTGTGACCCTATGTGTACATGAGACCAGCTTGCTGCTCCTAGGCCAGATGGAAGGCAGGAGTTTGTGCTTTTGTCCCTCAGTTCAAATGCATTCTCAGGAGCTCTCTGGGGCTTGGGGGCGGGGGGGGGGGATCTCCCTGCTTCCTGCTTAGTCTGTTAACAAAATAGGAAAGGTTCTGGCTCAGCACTCAGTGCCAGGAGAGATGAGTCGGGATTCTGGGAAGTTGGACCATTGGGGACCCTGAAGCAAATTAGGAGTTGAGAGCTGAATCTGAATGGAGAGCCTGGGGATTGGATTCAGGACCAAGCATGAAGTAACAGACGTTTCTTCTAGGGGCCCCAAAGCCGGGGATGTGACCTGTGGCTTGTCTATTTTCATCACCTCACACCCACACACAGCCTGAAAGGTCAGCCAAGCTGGACATCTCTGCGTCAGTTCATCAACAGGGCAGGGAAGGTGGTCTCAGGTGCCCAGGAAAACAGGCCTCTGCAGGTGCCAAAGAAGGATGAATCTTTCCTTCCTGCTCCTCAGAGATGTCTAATTGTGTCTCCCTGTGAAGAAAGGGCCTCCCTGCCAGAACATGTTGTCCCAGTGCTGCAGATCCATCAACAGGATGACAAGCAGAGCCAAGCAAGGGGTGCATGTCCATCAAGCCCGTGAGCACTGGGATGCACCTGGCAGAATATCTGGGGACCCTCTGCAGGGACTTCTGGGACGTCAGGCCAGGTGAGAGTGCCTAGTTCCGCATTGGATCTCAGTGTCCTCTCTGACCCAGGCACTTCTATTCGGGGTGCTTCACATGCAGGATCTCACCTGACCCACACGAACTCCGAAGGATGTCATTGTCCACTTGAATGGTGTCTGCCCTGCACAGGGAGCGATGAGCAATGGATCTGGGGAGGAACACAGATGCTCTGGTACCCAACATGCCCATTCCACAGGCCACAAAGCTGTAACTTGGCCCAGGAGACAGCTGACAGTTTTGTTCCCAGATTCCAAGTTTGGGGGTCACACAGGTCCATATATATCCCTGGTGCTGGCTGAAGCTGGGGCTTTGTGCCCCACAGAGGCACAGTGGGGCTGGATAGAATTCACTTGTGATTCCCAAAACATTGATGCTATAAAGAGAGATCCTTACTGCACTGGTTTCCCCATGACTGCTTAAACAAATTACTGTAAATTTAGTGGTTTAAAGTGGCACCAATGTATTATCCTACAGTTCTGGAAGTCCGAGGTGAAAATGGGTCTCAGGAGGCTAAACTCAAGGGTCAGCCGGGCTTCAATTCTTTCAGGAGCCTCCAGGGAAGACCCTGCTTCCTTGTCCTTTACAGCTCCTGGAGGCTGCTATAGCCCCTGATCGGTGGCCCTTTTGCATCTGCTAAGCCAAACTGGCAGGCTGAGCCCTTCTCACATTGAATCAATGCCAACTTTTCTTCTGCCTCCCTCTTCTGTGTTTTAAGGGCTCTTGTGATGACGATAATATTGAACCCATGCAGATAGTCCAGCATAAAATCCCCATTTTGAGGTCAGTTGATTAGCCACCTTAATTCTCCCTTGCCACATAACCTAACACAGTCACAGAGTCTCAAGATTAGGATGTAGACCTTTTGTGTGGGAAGTGTGCATTATTCAGTCTATCACACCCACAAGCCCCCGTGCACCTCCCCATCATGCTGAGGGGTAGGCAGTAGGATTAAGTCTGTGGAAACAGGCAAGCCACAGGTCACATCCCCGGCTTTGGGGCCCCTAGAAGAATCCTCTGTTACTTCATGCTTGGTCCTGAATCCAATCCCCAGGCTCTCCATTCAGATTCAGCTCTCAGCTCCTAATTTGCTTCAGGGTCCCCAAAATGGTCCAGCTTCCCAGAATCCCGACTCATCTCTCCTGGCACTGAGTGCTGAGCCAGAACCTTTCCTATTTTGTTAACAGACTAAGCAGGGAGCAGGGAGACCCCCACCACACCCTTTGCCTCCTAACAAGCCCCACTGCCCCACAGTCACCATCCTTCACCACGTGGTACATCTGTTGCAACCCATGAACCTACATGGACACAGCATCTTCACCCAGAGTCCACGGCTTGCATCAGAGTTCACTCTTGGTGGTGCACATTCTATAGCTGTTAACAAGGGTACACTGACATGTCTCCACCATTGTTGTTATCCCTGGGAAGTTTCACTGCCCTAAACATCCCCCGCGCACCATCTAGTCGGCCTTCCTTCCCTCAACCCATGGCTTCTACAGTTCTTTTGTCTCCATAGTTTTGTCTTTCCCAGAATGTCATACAATTGGAATCATACAGTATGTAGCCTTTTAATACTGGTGTCCTTCCCTTAATCATATGCATTTAAATTTCATCCATGTCTTTTCATGGCTCCAGAGCTCATTTCTGTTCAGTGTTGTATAATATTCCACTATCTGAACGTGCTGCAGCTGTTCTCCTACTGAAGGAGGTATATAGGCTGCTTCAAGATTGGGCAATTACAAATAAAGCTGTTTTCACACATTTTTTAAAAACTTGTATTATTGTCATTGGAGGTCTTGCCACTGATGCTAATGCAAGTTAACAACACAGTTTAAATAAGAAAAAAGTTCTTGATTTCTGCTACTTTAAGACTGTTACATGTTAGTTTTTGAAATAAAAATAAGAGCATATCAGAAGCCTGATTCCCTAGTTGTTTATTTTCCTCCTAATCTGTTGCGGATAGTTCATGTGTCTAGAAGACATGGTCTAGTTTATTGATATCACTGTGATGGTTTCTGGGAATGGATGCACAACAACTTAATCAAATCCTTTGTGACAGACATGCAGATGTCTCTGCACGTTCACAAGGTGGGGGATCTCTCATGGGACCCATGTAGATCGGGTCCCTCACCTCCTCCTCTTGTCTCATGGAGAGTTGAGGAAGGTCAAGGGAAGAACAGGGGACTCTGTGGATTAAGAGCAGTGACCACACTGCGTGATGAAGACTGGGCAGTGTGTGTCAAATTACTGACCTGGAGCTACTCCTCTGTGCCCTCACCCGACCCCATGTGACTCTAGCCTCCTGGGAGAAAGGCAGCCGCATTCATGCCTCAGAGCCGTCTGGATTGCGACCTATCCAGTGTCTGCTCATCCTGGTGCCTCACAGCCACTCTCAGTTCCCCCAAAACAGCCCTCAACTAACTTCTGTCACTCCCATCTCACAAGAAAACTGCGGCACAGAGACCTCACAGAGTCAGCTGTGTGACTGACAAGTCTCAGAGCCAGGGTTCAAATTCAAGTGCCCAGGGCCCAAAGCTGACTTATATGCCCAACTGTCCACAGGGGTGGCCGGGCCAGGCCAGCCTACCCTGTGAACAAAGTACCTGACTGCAAATCAGCTGACTGCCCCCAACAGTTCTCAGGACCACCAGTGGTGTCTACATTGTTGTTGTTTTTTTCCTGACTTTTTCAAGTTAAAAAAATAGAACTGGTTCATGGTTTAAGCAGGATACACAGCAGACTCATAGAATGGTAAATGCCCTAAACAGCACTCTGGCCTCAGAATCAGTCCTTAAGGCATTCAGATCTGGCTAAAAAGCCCACGAGAATTTCTCAGGCATGGAAAGCCAAGACACTGTGGCAAAAAATGGTCTACATGAAAGATATCTGTGAGTGAGATCCCAGTGGAAAGAAGGGGCCTTCAAAGAAGGAGGTACCTTTCTCTGAAGGTAGGAGAGAACTTCCACTTTCATTATAGCCTTGTCTAAATAAGGTTGGAGTTTGTGAACTCAAGAGGCTTCCATAGCCTTGGCAGCGCATAACAAGAGCCTCAGGTGATTACTGACGTCATAAATAAAAGTGTTGATTGTTAAATCAACAACAGAAGTCACTGTGCACTTACTCCCCATGTAGGATCTCTGTCTTTAATGTGCTGTACTAGGAGAATTAATGGTAAAAATAGTCTTCAAACAGTACTTTATATGTTGAGTGTCTGTGTGGGTGCAAGCTGTTGAAATCTTTACTTAGTATATACTAAGTTGATCTTCTGTATATAAATATAATTAAAAATGAATCTTAATGAAGAATGGGATGGGAGAGGGAGTAGGAGGTGGGATGGTTTGCTGGTAGGAGGGTGGTTATGGGGGGGAAAAACCACTATAATCCAAAAGGTGTACTTTCGAAATTTATATTTATAGAATTAACATACATGTTTTCTTCACTAGTTTAATTGATTAGGACTTGAATTTATTACCTGAATAAACAAATGAAACAAACAAAAAAAGAGCTATTCAAGAAAAAAACAGAAGCCCTTAAGACCTATTCTGAAATGTAGGTGACTTAGGTACATTTTCTTTTCCCTTTCCTTTTATTCTTATTTATTTGAGATTTGAACCATCACCTGCTGCCCCCCCAGAACAGGCATTTGCAGGAAGCTGGGATTTGGAATGAAGCTTGGACTGGAATGCAGGCATCCCGATATGAGACGCGGGCATCCTGAGCAGCATCCTAACCGCTGCACCTACACCTGCACATTTTCATTTTCTGTGTATTCTCTCTGTGTGTGCACACATGCCCGTGCCTGCGAGGGCATACACACAATAACTGCTCTTCCTGCACCCCCTCCCTGTAACCACCTGTGCATCTGACGTGTTCAGGAGCATCGCCCCACCCCATCTTCATAAGTACCCCAGGGCCTGAACACAAAGTCTTCATGCCCATTTTGCAAATGTGGAAATGGCAGCTCAGAGAGCCTAAGCCACTGGCGCCACCTTACACAGCTAGTGAGGGCCAAGGCTGGGACTCAGAGGCCATGTCTTGCCCAACCCCCTCTAGCCTACAGTGAGAGCCTGGAGAAACAGTGCCACCTCCTTGAAGCAAAAGGCCAGGGAAACCGGAGGGCAGCCATGAAGCCATGTTCGACATCCAGCAAACATGGAGCTCCTGCAGAGAGACGGGCTGTGTCTCTCCACACCCCCAGGGCCATCCTGGGCAAGGGTGACTTGAACAACAGCAGCCCCAGGGGCAGTGAGGGAGGAGGGATCTTGGTGTCAGCTCTGGTGGGCTGTGTGAGTCCACAGAGTTACCCTGGGAGGGGCCCTGGGGTAAGGCAGTTCCCCTTTCCCTTCTTCCTTTCTCCCATAAAAGTGCTCCTGGCAGATGTATCTGGGTCACAGGACCAAAATAAACATCACTTGAATAATCCAGGCCAACAAGGCTTGGAGGGTGGACAGGGAAATTAGCCCTGGGAACAGGCAACTCTGAGCATGACACCAGAGTCCGTCATTCAGCGCCTCCAGGGAGCTCCCACTCTCACCCTGGCCCTTGGCTCAATGCCCGGGAGAAGATGGCAGAGACACAGACTTCACTGTGGCGCTGAAGGAGGCAGGATTTGAATCCAGATCTCTCCTTCTAAGAGGAGCCAGCTAGGTGGTCCAAAGGACTTTCGTGGAGTTTCCATGGCAACCAGTGACTTCCACCTGCAGTAGCAGTATGACTCACTTGAGCCAGCCATTCTGGCCGACCACTTACTGGACTGCTATCTCGGGCAGCGTGGCTTTCCAGATCCCAGTGTATGGTCAAGGACAGCCAATAGGTTCAAGGCAGTGTGGTGGCAGACAGAGGACAACCTCTGGACAGGACGCCTAAGTTGGAGCCCTGCACACTTGCCATCTGCCAAGCCCTGGCCTTAGTGCCCTATATGCAAAATTTCATTTTAAGTATAAATTCACAGTTCCCATTCCCCCCCCCCCATTTTACAGATGAGAAAACTGATACTCAGAGAAATGAAGCAAATAGCCCAAGGACACACAGCTAGTGAAAAGCAAAGGCTAGACTAAAATTCAGGTCTTTCTGTCTTCAAAGCTCATGCCACTAGATGATACTGTGGTTGGGGACATAAGCCAACCCCATACATCTGAAAACCCAAACTCGACTCCCATCTCTGCTCATTCCCATATCTGCCTGGGTAGCTGATCAGATGCCTCTGAGCCTCAGTTTTCTTATCTGTCAAATGGGTAAGAGCAACCCCTGTTTCATGGGCTGTGCATGACGGTCCAGGAGATTGACCTAAATTGGCAACTGCAAAACCAATATAACCAAAAGGCTGCCAATCCAAGCTGGGGAGACTCTCCCATGCTGGCTTCCCTGTGTTTCCCACACTGGCTGGGCTCAGGACCGAGGTCATGCTGGCCGAGCGGACCAAGTGTGGGCATTTTTCCCTCTTGCTGAGCAAGGCGGATCTTGCCAGCAGTCCCTCTCCTTTGCGCGTGTTTTTCACGACCTGCTGCCAACGGCTCTTTGCTGGGCGGCTGCCACCATTTACCCAGCACAAGCAAACTGCCTTTCTTCCCCCATTTAGGGTCTGGTTTTAATTTCTACAGTATTCTCTTTAATAACAATGCCTAATTAAAACATCTGTTAAAAAGTCTGTAACATTAACTTTACAGGGAGAATTTAATAGAATTATATTGGAATTGCAGGCATTTAACGGGCTTCCTAATTAGGCTTTTCTTAAAAAAAAAAAAAAAAAGAGAGAGAGAGGGAGAGAAAGAAGAAGAGAGAAAGAAACATTCCACAAATTAAAATCCGCCTCTTGTTTATGTTAAGGTAGGCTGATGGTCCAGTGGCCAGAGAGGAGGGGTAGGGGCTGGAAGAGACAGGGGTGCCAAGCAACCTGGAATAATCTCTAGATGGAGAAGAAATGAGGAGGGCGCTATATTTACTAGCAGGCATTGGGCTAGGTGTGCTCTCATTTGTAATCTCAATTATGTTGTGACAACAACCATTGAAAGTATTATTAGCCCCACTTGACTGATGAAGAAACTGAGGCAGTGAGGGAAGTGATTTGCTCAGAACCACAAACGCACACACACAGCCAGAAAGTAACAGAGCCTTCCAAGTGTGCGCGCATTCCACTGCTCCACAGCCTCCCAGCTTGGCAATGGAAGCGCTGGCTAGAGCCCTCTGACTTGATCACTTCTCAGCCAGGAGCATCATGGCTGCCTCCCATGCCCGTCCCAGCTCTGCCCCAGGTTTCTCCCCTGGCTTCGTGATCCTGCCTGAGACACTTTGGTCCTGACTGTCACCTTGCACACAATCAGCACCGGGCTTGGGCACAAGGTGCAGTAGGAGCATGGCCCAGTGCCAGCCAGGGCCTAGTGCCACCCCCCAAGGGAAGAGTCAACAGAGAAATGTCCAAAGCAATCGCTGTGGGTGTCAGGTCCCTGGACAGAAAACATCAGCAAAACTTGGGAGCCTGTTAGAAGTGCAAGTTCTCAGGCCCCACCCAGATCTATGCCCTGGGAATCTCAGAGGGTGAGGCTCTAGGGTCTGTGTTCTAAGAAAACTTCCCAGGTGACTCTCATGCCATTAAAGTTTGAGGACCACAGATCTCAAGATACTAAGGAGCCCTTTGTCCTCTGACCTGAACACTTATCTCTCCCAAGCTGGACCTCAAAGCTTGGGCACTGGACCTAACCCCAAGGCAGCCCTGACCCCAGCCCAATCCCTCTCCAAGTGTCATAGAGGTAACCTTCAAGGAGAGCTCCAGATCTGCCCACAGGAAACAAAAGAAACAGGACTAGGCCAGGTCAAACCCAGGAGCCGGGAACTCAAACTGGGTCTCCCACGTGGATGGCAGCAGCCCAATTACTTGAGGCATCACCACTGCCTCTCTGGGTGTTGTGCTGGAAGGGGATTGGAGTCAGGAGTCAGTGGGACACCAAACCCAGGTACTCCCATGTGGGACACGGGTGCTTCAACCACTAGGCTAAACACCCATTCTGCTCAGTTTTGTTATCCATCAAATGGGAACAACAACAAGATGACTGTCTCTGGAGTTGCTATGAGGATTATATTTGCAATGTGCTTAGAAGTGTGGTCGGCACACAGCAAATGCTATAGAAGTATTTGCTCAGTAAATAATAAATGAGGACATGAATGCAGCCCCGCTTCCAACTCTGAAACAATAGAGCTTACAGATCCCCAGGCCTTGAAGGCACCACTTCCACCCCGTCTCCGTCTAAGGCCCGTCACAGCTTCCCTGGCTGGAGGCATCTCCTATACGCCTTTCATACACAGCCAGTCACCCACATAGGCCTGGGCAGGACCCCTGTGGGCAAGCAGCTCCCCACCCCCAACCCGGAGTCTGCCTGCGGCCGCTTTGAAAAAAACTACAATGCACAGTTCAGCACGTGCGCACACTCAATTGGACGATCTGCCGTGTGATGGCTTCCTCTGTTCAATTACTACTAAAATTTATCAATCGGAACCGAGAGGTTTGAACGCGGGTAATTGTGGAGCAAAATGCTCTGTAATTGGTCTCCCAAATGAAGGCGGGAGAATACCCCTGAAAATGAAGCTGCCTTGCCCCCTGAAAAGTTCAAGAGTGATGGCCCAAATGTGTTCCCCAGGAACCAGAGGGTCCTTTCCCACCCCGGAGACCCTTACCCATCGGACTTTCCCTGTCTGTGTGGGGTGCAGTGATGGGGCCAGGCTGACACACACAAAAAGATGCCTCTCCACTCTGGTCATCCTGGGAACCTTGGGCCTGTGGACACTGGGAAACCTGGCATCCTGGTGGCCTCTTGTATTCTCTACCCACTTAGCCACACACAATTTCATGCCTCTGGGCCTTTGGTCTTAGCAGTCTCCCTGCCGGACTCCACTCGCCCGGCCCCCACCCACACTCCCTTCTCCTTTTATCCATACAGTGGAGTCTTCCTTATCTTCCCCAGTTTTTAAAAGAGTCGATTGATTTGTTCGAAAGGCAGAGAGACACAGAGATAGGGAGAGGCAGAGACCTTCCATCTCCTGATTCACTCCCTCAAACACCTGCATGAGCAGGGCCAAGCCAAAGCCAGGAACCTGGAACTCCATCTGGGCCTCCCATGTGCACGGTAGGGGCCATCTTCCACTGCTTTCCCAGATGCATTAGCAGGGAGCTGGATTGGAAGTGGGCCAGCCAGGACTCAAACTGGCTCTCCAGTATGGGATACTAGCATTGCAAGCAGAAGTTTAACACAATGTGCCACAATCCAGGCCCCAGCAATTTCTACCTTCTATTTCAGTCCCCTCTATTACAGCCCAGACATAGCAACTCATCCCCCTCCTCCTCCTCCTCCTACTACTAGTAGTAGTAGTAGTAGTTATAATAATAATAATAATAATAATAATAATAAACAACTAATAACAACAGTTGTTCTAGAAGGAAAGGAGAAAATTTCAGTTCAAAAGATTGGCAGCAGAATTCCTATGTGGTAGTTTTTCTGACAATATGGCTGCCAACAAGTCTATTCCTACACACACCTGCTGCTACTTCCATCAAGAAAGGGGGTCTATTTTCCCTCCCCTGGAATCTCAGCTGGTCTTGGGACTTGTTTTTTGTTTTGTTTTGTCTTTTATCTGGAAGGCAGAGAAACAGAGACAGACACACAGAGCTCTTCCATCCACTGGTTCACTCCCCAAATGGCCACAACAGTCAGAGCTGAGCCAGGCTGAAGCCAGCTTCCAGGAACTCCATCCAGGTCTCCTGCATGGTGGCAAGGATCCAACTACTTGAGCCATCACCAGCTACTCCCATGGTGCACATTAGCAGGAAGCTGGAATGGGAAGCGGAGCCAGGACTCAAACCCAGGCACTCTGATAGGAGATGCAGGTGTCCAGAGTAGCATCTTAACACTGCACCAAATGCCCACCCCCGGGACCAACAGAAAATAGTGAAGTTCCAGTTCCAGGAAAACCCTTGAGAAGCCAGGCAGCTTCAGCTCTTGCTGTCTGGGAAGCAAACAGAACAGTGTAGAGGATGCCTGCACAACAAAAGACCTCCTGGAGGAGGCCTTAGGGGCCTTGGGGGGGGAGGACATCCAGGATGTGCCAGCCCCAGCTAAGCTCCCAGCTGAATCCCACCTATCCCACCTGGGGGAGGAAAATTGCCCAGCTGAGCCCAATCAACCCACAGACTCACAAACACAACAAATTCTTGTTGCTTGAGGCTACTCAGTTTCAACTGATTTCTTATGCAGCAAACACTAACACCTTCTACCAAGGAGAAAACTTTTCTTTGTTTAGCAAAACACACTGATGAATTGTTTAGCTTGTCTTAAACAAAGGGATGTGCTTGGTATTCACATCAGTCTCCCTGTAGGAAGGGAAGTTTCCCAAATCCCCAGAGTCTGCTTCTGCAAGATGAGGCCCAGTGGTCTGCATGTTTGACAAACAGCTGTATGATTGGCCTGGGCACTCAAGTTTGAGAACCACTTGTTCAACAATCTTCAGATCTCTGGAAGAAGGAGAGTGCCAACCTGGAAAGAAGAGGCAAGAAGGGAGACAGAGGGAACAATTGAGAAGTTCCTGGACTGGAAAAGGCCTTGGACCTCCAAGAGCAGGGTGCTGTCCACTGAGCTAGACCCTGCAGGGGCCGTCCCTGCAACATGATTTGCACTGCACCTGGGTCTCTACAAAAAGGCTTCCCAGTGGCCAGCACTGTGGTGCAGAAGGTTAAGCCCCAGCCTGCGATGCCGGCATCTCATGTGGGTACCAGTTCGAGACGTGGCTGCTCCACTTCTGATCCAGCTCCCTGATGATGCAACCTGGAAGAGCAGCAGAAAATGGATCAAGTGCATGGGCCCCTGCACCCACATAGGAGATCTGGAAGAAGCTCTTGACTCCTGCCTTTGGCCTGGCCCACCCCCAGCCACTGCAACCTTTTGGGAAGTGAACCAGTAGATAGAAGATTCTCCCCCCCCCCCTCCCTCTTTTCTTTCTCTTCCTCTCTCTGTGTAACTCTGACTTACAAATAAATAAATAAATCTTATAAAAATTCTTCCCAAACTTTGGGGAGTGACAGATATATTCATCATCTTGGTTATGGTAGCAGTTTTATGAGTAAACACTTGTCAATGTATTGTGTGTTCACCCTACATCAATAAAGCTTAGTTTTTTCCAAACACTGCTGTCCTTCCTAAGACAGGCTTTGGTAGGGTGACCCAATTGGAATTCTTTAGAAAGGGATAGGGAAGATAATATGCATAAGCCAAAACTGTCCCTGACACATCTGGACATTCAGTCACCCACTGTTTTTGGGGCAGCAAGGACTAGCTAGGACCAAAGGTAGGAGAATAAGTGAGAAAGTAGAGATGATGGAGAGAAGTCAGGGTTGTAAGAAACTGTTGGGTATTGGCACTTGTGTGACTGTACCACCTCAGTTACACCTCACAACAGCCCCATTTTACAGGTAGACAGAGGCTCAGAGAACTTACTGGCCTAAGGTCAGTTAGGAAAGCAGACACTGGATTTGAACTTGGGAGTTCTGGTTCTAGGACCCCTATGTGAGCAGGAGGCTCAGCTTTATTTAAATGTCAGAGGGCTACGGAGACCACAGGCAGCTCCAGCGGGTCAACTGCATTGCCTGGGTACTTCCTGGGTTCCTGGAACCAGCACTTGGGACACAGCAAGCATCTTACATAATCCTCACAATGACCCCACGTCACTCTCCTCATTTTACAGATTAGGGAGTCAAGACTCAGAGAAGTCAATGGGTTTGCCCAAAATTGACACCCTGGCAAGTCACGGGGCCAGGTCTTGTTTAAATGTAGATTCTGGCTTAGCAGGTCTTTGAAATTCTGAAAGTCTACATTTCTGACAAGCTCCCAGGCTTGTCAAAACTTTTTGTTGGGGCCAGTAGCACTGTGGCATGGAAGGTTGGGCCTCTGCCTGCCATGCCAGCATCCCATGTGGGTGTTGGTTCAAATCCTGGCTGCTCTACTTTCAATCCAGCTCCCTGCTAATGGTCTGGGAAAGCAGTGGAGGACGGCCCAAATGCTTGGGCCCCTGCAACCATGTGGAAGACTAGGACAAAGCTCCTGGCTTCTGGCTTTGCCTAGCCTAGCCCTGACATTTGCAGCCATCTGGGAGTGAACCAGCAGATGGAACAGCTCTCTGTTTCTCTCTCTCTCTCTCTCTCTCTCTCTCTCTCTCTCCCTTTTTTTTCATGTACAATTTATTCTCTCTTTTTTTTTTTTTTTGACAGGCAGAGATAGACAATGAGAGAGAGAGAGATACAGAGAGAAAGGTCTTCCTTTTTTCTGTTGGTTCACCCCACAAATGGCCGCTGCAGCCAGCGCGCTGCACCGATCCAAAGCCAGGAGCCAGGTGCTTCCTCCTGGTCTCCCATGCAGGTGCAGGGCCCAAGGACTTGGGCCATCCTCCACTGCCTTCCTGGGCCACAGCAGAGAGCTGGCCTGGAAGAAGAGCAGCCGGGACTAGAACCCTGGGTGCCAGCACCACAGGCAGAGGATTAGCCAAGCGAGCCACGGTGCTGGCTCCTTGAATGTACAATTTATTCTCTCTCTTTTTTTGGAATGTACAATTTACTTTTTCATAAATAAAACTTTAGTAATACAGTGATTCTTCCCACTGTACCTGTCCTCCCACCCCTCTTCCTCCTCCCTCTCCTATTCCCATTCTTTTCACTAAGACCTATTTTCAATTAACTTTATACACATATGATTACTTCTAAACTAAGAGTTCCACAAATTGTATGAAAAAAAAAAAAAAGTTCTTCAACAGTCAATGTCTCTCTGTGTAACTCTACATTTCAAATAAAATAAAACTTAAAAAAAAAATAAAAGAAAACTTGTTCTGGTCTTATCTTCTTAACTGAGACCACCTCAAAGACAGGGCTGTGTCTTGCTCAGGTAGCACAGGGCCCCTGTGTCAGGCGTGTCTGGGAAAGCCTGGGACCCAGCAGGCTCTCCTGATGACTGGAGGGGAGAGGAGGGAAGCAGAAAAGGAGCGGAGGCTCCCTCTGACGCCCTTCCTCATCCCTAGCTCTCCTCTGAGCCTTCCTCACTGCCAGCGTTTCCACTGCCACCGTGGGAGCCGAAGGCAGGAGCCCCAGAGAGGTGAGGTGATGGCCAGGGCACCCAGCCAGCACCTGCCCCGGAGGAGGCTCAGGCACACCCAGCCTCACCCTCCCCGAGTCCTGAGTTCAGGAAACATCACATCAGGAAGTGCATGGTGGTTTCTGTCCCCACCCCGGTGGTGGCCCACAACTCTCCCTTTCCTGTCTCGCTCTGGGGTCCCGACTCCCCATCTCTACGTGAGGCAACGCAGGTGGTCTGTGGCTGGGGAGGCTGAGCCAGCAGAGGGGCCCGTGCAGGGTGGGGGCAGGGTCACCACAGGCCAGGAACACACAGTCTCACACACACACACACTCACTCATGCTTTCCCATGGGAATCCAGCTTAGCCACGGCCCAACCCTTCCCTACCCCCGCCAGGACCACCCCACGCCAACTTTCTCAGGAAACCTGGATAGGTCCAAGGCTCAGGAATTGGCCTGAGAGGCAACAGGGGGGAGGAGGGGCACCAAGAGGGGAGGGAGGAAACACATTGGGTGTTTTGTGGACAGAGAGGGAGGCTTTTTGCTGACCTCAGCAGACCAAGTACCTCCAGTGCTTCCACAGACCCCGCAGGGAAGAGCCGACCCCGAGGAGAGAAGGCTGGTGACCAAAGTCAGAGACAGCAGAGGGTAGAGACAGAGGCCGAGGGGGACTCCAAGGCGAAGAGCAGTCAGGATGGGATGCAGAGTTACAGGCACAAGGGAGTGCAAAGCCAGCGGCACAGGGCCCTGTCAGTCCCACCAATCCCAAGGCCCTACAGTTGCAGCACTTCAGGCCCCCCAACCCTGGGGCAATTGATCCCTCCTGATGATTGTCCCTTAACCAATGGATAAGCCATGTGTTAATTTGGTGATACACTGGGAGAGCCTAGGACACAGTGCCGGGCACCTACTCGATGCAGGACTCTGGCTCTCATGGTTGTCCACTTTCTTAGGGTGGCAGCAGGTGCCTATAACCTATACAATGGTGAGACACCTAGAAAATTCTGCCAGGGACAGAGTAGGCCAGAGCATAGGCCAGTTCTGAAGGGAGAGGACATAGTCCAGTTGTCCCTGAGACTCAAAAGATGGCCTTCGCTCCTCCCTCCAAGACCCCCAGCCAGCCCCTTCCTCCTCCAAGCCTGAAGACTTGTCCACATAACCCAGGCCTGGGAACCTGGCAGCCACTCTTACCAGAGGCAGCGCTTAGGGCCCTTCCTCAGGAAATGTGGCCCCCTGGAAACCAGGACACACCGCCGAGTGTTTGCTTTGTGGGCCCAGAGTTTCCTTCTCTGCCTCTTGAAACACTTCATCATCAAAAGCACTCTGCATGCTTCCCAGACGTCAGCACCGGTCTGCTCTTTTTTTTTTTTTTTTTTTTTTTGACAGGCAGAGTGGACAGTGAGAGAGAGAGACAGAGAGAAAGGTCTTCCTTTTGCCATTGGTTCACCCTCCAATGGCCGCCGCGGCTGGCGTGCTGCGGCTGGCGCACTGCGCTGATCTGAAGCCAGGAGCCAGGTGCTTCTCCTGGTCTCCCATGGGGTGCAGGGCCCAAGCACTTGGGCCATCCTCCACTGCACTCCCGGGCCACAGCAGAGAGCTGGCATGGAAGAGGGGCAACCGGGACAGAATCCGGCGCCCGGACCGGGACTAGAACCCGGTGTGCCGGCGCCGCAAGGAGGAAGATGAGCCTATTGAGCCAAGGTGCCGGCCACCGATCTGCTCTTTATCATTCAGTAGGCAGAAGAGTTCTCCACTGAGCCTATTTCTTCCCATTGGGCTCAGCACTGCCCTAATTATCCCAGCTCAGGGGCCATGCGGGGGCTTTGTGCTGGTTGTCAAAGGCAGAGCGACCCATCCCAGGGTCCTGGCACAGGTGACAGGCTTCACTCCTACAAGTGAACCCAGTAAGATCATCCCAGGAAAACAGGCCTCAAGGGGCATGGCACTCCCCATACCTCCTCTGGCTGGGGCCTCCCTCACCCTCCAGCCCTGGGCTGTGATCTGGCTGCCACTGTACAATGAGCTCAGAGCTAGACAAAGGTAAAAAATGCAGGGAGGAAGGGTGAACGTTTGGTGTAAAGGTTAAGACATCACTTAGGATGCCTGCATCCCACGTCAGAGTGCCTGGTTCAAGTCCCAGCTCCTCTTCCGATTCTGCTTTCTGCTAACGCTCACCTTGGGAAGCAGCAGGTGATGGGTCAAGTACTTGGGTCCCTGTCAACCACTTGGGACACCTGGAATGAGTTCCTGGCTCCTGGCTTCAGACTCGCCCAGCCCCAACTATTCAGGCAGCAGATGGAAAGGTTGACATCTTTGACCATGTATAAAGACATCAGGGTCTACACACCTACCTCATCTCATCACCAGTATCATTGTCATCACCATCATGTGTTAAATACTTCCTAGGAGCCAGGCACTGTATTAAGTTCATATGCTGAAAAAAGAATTATTTATTTAGTTGAAAGTCAGAGTTACAGAGAGGAAGACGCAGAGGCAGAGAGAGAGAGGTCTTCCACCCACTGGTTCACTTCCCAAATAGCCACAATGGCCAGGGCTGGACCAGACTAAAGCCAGCAGTCAGGAGCTTCATCTGGGTCTCCCACATGGTTGCAGGGGCCCAGGTACTTGAGCCATCTTCCACTGCTTTCTCAGGTACATTAGCAGGGAGCTGGATAAGAAGTTGAGTAGCCAGGACTTGAACCGGTGCCCACATAGGACGCCAGCACTGCAGGCAGTAGATTTACCTGCTATGGCAAAGCACTGGCCCCTGTATTAAGTTCTTTATATAAATTAACCCCGAGGGTCCAGCCCTGTGGCATAGCTGGTAAAGCCGCTGCTTGCAGTGCCAGTATCCCATATGGGCACCAGTTTATGTCCTGGCTGTTCCACTTCTGATCCAGCTGTCTGCTATGTCCTGGAAAAGCAGTAGAAGATGGTCCAGGAGTTTGGGTCCCTGCACTCATGTGAGAGACCCAGAAGAAGCTCCTGACTCCTGGCTTCAGAGTAGCCTAGTTCCAGCCATTGGGGTCATTTGGGGAGTGAACCAGCAGATGGAAGACCACACACACACCCCCGCCTCTTCCTCTCTGTAACTCTGCCTTTCAAATAAATAAATAAAATAAATATTTTTAAAAATTTAAAACAATAAAAAATAAATTAATCCAGGTCTTTTCATCCTCCCAACTACCCAATAATTAGGAACTATTGTGACCCTACTGTAAAGGCAAGGCATTGAGGCATAGAAATGCTGAGCCCCCTGCAGGTTCGTGGTAGAACCAGAAGCTGACCCAAGCACACTGCAGAGCTACACCCCATCACCATGACTAGACTCCTTCACATGCACACAGTCCTGCAGTGTTTAGGCCATGAACTTCACATCCTTGACCCATGAGGTACGGTGGGGTAATGCCATCTTTACAGAAGAGCAAATGGAGATGCAGGGACCAGTAAGCATCTGAGCTGGGACTTCTACCATCCACCTGTAAGGCTCAAAGCCAGAGCTCATGCCCGGGCCTTGTCACCCCTATCCTGGGTTGAGATGCAGTCTGTGGTGGGTCTTGAAAGATGCCCTGTTTCTCAGGTTGCAGTTGGCAGCCACAGGGCCTGCCCTGTCCTGATCTCTTAATGCTTAAGACACCTGGGGGTCGGCATTGGGGCGTGAGTAAGGTGGCTTCCTGCAACACCAGCATCCCATATGGGCGCTGGTTTGAGGCCTGGTTGCTCCACTTCTGATCCAGCTCCCTGCTAATGCACCTGGGAAAGCAGCAGAAGATGGCCCATGTGCTTGGGAACCCATCACCCATGTGGGAAACCCAGATGAAGCTCCTGGCTCCTGGCTTCTGCCTTGCACAGCCCCAATCCATGTGGCCATCTGGATGGTGAACCAGTGGGTGGAAGATCTCTGTCTCCCTCTCTCTGTAAGTCTAACTTTCAAATAAAATAAATAAATATTTAAAAAAAAATACTTAAGACGCCTAGCCCAAGCCCCCACCACCCAGGCCTTTGGTTCTCCTCCTGCCTGGCTGGCACCCAGCACACAGCATCCTTGGTCTCCTGGGTGTCTTTCACTAGGTTCAGCGTGCAGTGGCTGGAAGAACATTGCTCAGAGACAGACTGCCCACAATGTCTGGGAGCAGGCAGAGCTGGTGGGAGGTGGGGCTCCAGGGTAGGAACCCCCAAGTGGGGAACGAAAGCCCCAGGACAACTTCCGTGGGGGGATGCAGTGACTCCACTGTGGCCTGGGACCAGGGCCCAGCAACCTGGAGGGACAGGGGAAGAGGAGACCAGGCACCCAAGGGATGCAGTGAGGGGTCTCAGAGCCCGAGGTGGAATGAGACAGAGCTGTGGGCTTCTGAATGTGGGGCAGCTCTGGGCCAACTTCCTCTGCCCCTTGCTGCCCACCACTAGCAGCAGCAGCAGCAGACTGTTGGGGAAGCCCCCCAGAGGCCGGCCAGGAGACATATGAGCCTGGGGCCAAACAGGAGGGAGGTAGACACCAGGATCCCCTGTGGTGACAGCCTCCCACCACGGCACTCAGATTTCAGAGGAGTTTGTCTAGCAAGACCCTAACTATTTTAGGCAAGAATTCATTCCTTTCCAGTCTTGACTTGTCAGGGCCATCCAGAGTTTTCTGGCCAGCGGGGTGACCCCACCAATTGGCCAAGCCCAGTGTTTTAGGTAACTTGGGTGGCCTGAGGGCAAGTTTGTTGAAATATTAAATATAATTTGAGAACACTTCCTGCCCAGTTTGTGACCGGATCTGCCTTGTTAAGGCCATTTCCCCAGGGAAGCTGGAACACGATGGGGCTCATTAAATAACTGGAATGAGTGAATGAATGAATGAATGAATGATCCCATAAAGGTTTTCACAGTTGACTCAGGGTCTGGAAGCTCCAGATCCTTTAACTGGCTAGCAGAATCTGTCACAGATGTGCAGAGTCGGTCTCTCTCTCTCTCTCTCTTTCTCCCCCACCCCCCACCCGACCCCAGCCACAGAGAGGCAGACGGACACACATACAGCACAGTGGGGTGGGCTTGTGCAGGACACACACGGACACCACAAATAGCTGAGGAAGCAAAGGCTGCAGGAGCCACAGCATCATAGCTGTTGCTCCCAATTAAAACCAAAATGTAAAAGGGAAGGGAATTTGTCGACAAAACCACAAGGCCACAGAGAGGTCACTGAAAAAGCCTCTAAGCTTGTTTACAAAACTATGCAATTATGTATTAACTATTCTGCAATCATTCCACTTAGCACTTGTTTTTAATCTGCTCACTGTTAACCATTTAGAGAAAGAAAGGATGCAGGCAGGGAGGAAAGAGAGGACAAGGTCACGGATTCAGCTCTTGCCTCTCACCCGTGCAGATGGTGTGACGGAGCCTCTGTTTCTTCCTCTGAGAAATGGGAAGGGAATGTCCGCTGGTCAGAAGGTAAGGCCGTCAGCACAGCAGATGCTTCCAGCACATTGGCAGGCATAGAGCTACCCACCAGCACTGCAGTGCAAGCACCCACCAGAATACAAACTCCTCTCCATGAACTGTCTCTTGGGTGCCTGGTTTAGACGGCTTTGCAGCCAGGCTCACAGGACCATGTAACTGTTCCTTAGGCACCTACAGCCCCCAGTAGCCTCAGGAAAAGAGGTTCCGTAAAAATGTGGGGGGGTGGCAAAGAGTCGCAACAAGGAGCCCCTCTGAAGTGACAGCATTAGCTGACTTGGGATCTGATGTGCACCAGCCATTTAAAAAGAAAAACAAACGACTTCTCTGAGACGAAGATATTTTATTTTCCCTATCTGCATTTCCTGGCTCCTCTCCTGGTCCTGCCTGTTTTGGGGCATCCTTAGCAACTGCCAACTTGCAGACCAGGAAGAAACAAGGAATAAAACTGTTTTCCAGGAATCATGATCTATCACATCTAAGATCACAGCTTCTATGCCTCAGTTTCCTCATCTCTAAAATGGAGAAAATGAAAATCACTTTCTCATAGTTATGAAGGTTAAATGGAATCATGCATGCAAAATACTTCACACGGTACTTGCCAATTAATATTCACTCAATAAATGTTAGCTGTGATTATTATTCATAATCTCGCAACCACAAAAATCAAGCATAAATAAAGGCTCAGAGAGGTTAAGCAACTTTCCCAAGGTCACACAGCTGGGACCCAAACCCAGGAAGCCAGAGTGCCACCACCCCTTTCTGCTTCTGCCTCATAAATATCCCAGTCTTAGCTTCCCAGAGGCCTGAGTCCAGGCAAGAGGTCTGGGAATAACAGCTTGGGGTTTTTCCACAGTAAGTGATGGACAGTGCACAAATACTCATGCATCGTGTGATCAAGACTGGAGGTCTCAGCGGCTGGCTTTTCCCGATCAGAGACTTGCAGAAGCCACACACACTCAGTCCAGACCCATCTCCTCTCTCCCAATCTCATGCTTGTTCCCTGCCACACTCACGAGTCCATTGCTGCTCCACTGTGGTGAGGCAGAGCCTGGCTCAGCCACCCTCAATGGCTCCCCATCCTCTCCTGCCTTGCTTTCCCTCTCTGTAGGGTGGGGATGGAAAGTAACTTGCCAGGTCGCCGTGAGAAATATCTCCATGTAAAAATGCTGGCAACACTCTAGGGGCAGCATAGTCTTGTTTAATTTGGGGATTACTTTTATTTTCTCTCCCTGCCAGGCAACCACTCCAACGTGATTGATTTTGCCTTAAAATGGTCCTGTTGGCTTGGCGGAGGCTCCGAGGGCCTTGGAGAGGGTGCCGGCAGCTATGGCCCAGCCCTGCTTGCCTGCCCTTTCTGCTCCTCCCTCTCCTCTTCCTCTCACCGCCCCATTCTTCTCACCAGCAAAGACCTTTTCTCTCCAGGCCCACGGCACGAACCCTACACTTCCAGAGGAAGCAAGCACTGAATAGATTTAGCAGGTTCTGATAAATGTCACGTTTATTTTGGTGCCAATGGAGTCACTGCATTTTAATGAAGACATCACCCCCACTCCTGCCCCAGATGTTGGTGCTGGCAGGAAGGCCAGGCAGGCGCTGCCAGGCTCCCGTGAGCAGAAGCTAGCAGGGGACGTGGGGAGCTGCCGGCACCCTCCTTGGCACTCGGACGCTGCCTCCGGGTGGCAGGGGCTGCCAGCCAAGAGTTTTCATGCCTCTTTCCTAACTTCAGTTTCCTCATCTGCAGAAAACGGCCCTGTGACAATGCATGCCTGATGTTCCCAGCTGAGGGAAGGGGACCAAGGAGATGTTGGGTGCCTGGGTGCTGATTCTAATTGATTCCAAAGATCCAGGGCCTGGGGAGGAGGCCAGGAGAGATTGTTAGGGAGCGCTGAGCTGGCTGCATGGGAGGAGCCGAAGGGGGCGGCTGAGCCAGCAATTTTCCCATCCCAGAGAGTGATAGCCACAGATTGGGCCCTTGTCCCAAAGGAGCTCTCCAAGAGGGGAACCCGGGGCGCAGGAGAGAGGAGATGGTGGGGGTGCGCAGGGCGGGGCCAGAAGCACAGACCTTCCTTTCAAGGCATCCTGAAATGGTTGGAGGAACAACAAAGAAACAGAGACCCGGTTCCTATCCTGGCCCCCACCCCCACCCCACCCCCAGGGCCGCCCACCCCAACGCCTCTGGGCCAGAGAACTCAGGAGGTGATGGATGGGCGTTAGGGGGCTGCCCCTTGAGAATCACTCCCACACTCACTGTAAAATAACATCCAGCCTTTCTTTGCATTTTGCTGAGCCGAGGTGTTCTCTGGGTTCCTATTGTCTGTGGGTTTTAAGCTTTGGAAGCTTTTCGTCACACTCAGGCACCAAAGCCTGCATGGGTACTGTATGGGGAGCGGGAGCGAGGAGGGGGTGGGCAGGCGATGTCAGAGGGAGACCTTGGGGAACAGTGCCTCCCATTTTCACTGGGCACCAGGGGCCCCTGGGGGGATCCCCCAGAAGCAGAGCCTCAGGAAAGGACTGGAGGGCAAGGAGTGATCCTGGGAAGTGTAGGGGCAGAAGTCACCTCTGAGTGAGTCCGCCTAAGGGGACTGGGAGCTGAGTATCTTCATACTTCTCCCGCCCAGCATTGGCAGGGGACCCTCCCAGGACATTCGCTTCCCAGCACTCCTCAAGGGAGAGTCACACAGCCAGGACAGGGAGAACCAAGGCCGGCGCAGCAACAGCGCCTTCTGCACTGAATGGCCTGGCGAGGTGTCCAGGGCACGAGTCCTGCTGTCCCTTTTAGAAGTGAGGTCCCTGCGATTCAGAAAGGCAAAAAGCTCAATCTGCTATCACTTGACTAGGGAGCCGCTCCAAGATGAAAATTTCCTCTGTTAGAAAACCCAATCTGAACTCTCTCCTTCCTGAACTTTTCATGGTTCATCCCAGCCCTGTGGAAATCGCTGTTCCTGGGGCCGATGCTGTGGCCTAGCCGGTAAAGCTGCTACCTGCAGTGCTGGCATCCCATATGGGCGCCGGTTCGAGTCCCAGCTGCTCCACTTCCCATCCAGCTCCCTGCTAATGCATCTGGAAAAGCAGTGGAAGATGGCCCAACCCCTTGGGCCCCTGAACCCATGTGGGAGACCTGGAAGAAGCTCCTGGCTCCTGGCTCCTGGCTTTGGCCTGGCCCAGCCCTGGCTATTGTGGTCATCTGGGGAGTGAACCAGTGGATAGAAGATCTCTCTCTCTCTCTCTCTCTCTCTCTTTATTTCTCTGTATCTCTGCCTTTCAAATAAATAAATTAAATCTAAAAAAAAAAGGCCGGCGCCGCGGCTCACTAGGCTAATCCTACGCTTTGCGGCGCCGGCACACCGGGTTCTAGTCCCGGTCGGGGCACCAATCCTGTCCCGGTTGCCCCTCTTCCAGGCCAGCTCTCTGCTGTGGCCCGGGAGTGCAGTGGAGGATGGCCCAAGTCCTTGGGCCCTGCACCCCATGGGAGACCAGGAGAAGCACCTGGCTCCTGCCATCGGAACAGCACGGTGCGCCAGCCGCAGCGCGCCTACCGCGGTGGCCATTGGAGGGTGAACCAACGGCAAAATGGAAGACCTTTCTCTCTCTCTGTCTCTCTCTCACTGTCCACTCTGCCTGTCAAAAAAAGAAAAAAATCTAAAAAAAAAAAAAAAAAAGAATCACCGTTCCCATAACATCCTGTCTGCACTTTAGTTGGATGTCTGTCATACTACGCGTACTCACCCATTTCTCTGTAAACCACCCAGCTCTTCACAGGGTCTTAGTAAGCACTTGTTGCTCCCTTCAACCTCATGTCACTAAAAGCCAGCACAGCGTGTGAGACACATAAGTGCTCTACTGAGTTGCACAGAACAGCGAAGTAACTCTAGCAGGAAAGCTGTCCTCAGTGTCCACCCCACAGAGGAAGGGTTAGTCTAAGAGTTCACACACAGGGATGGGGGAGGCAAGAAAGTCAACACGGAAATGGCAGTGTGGGCAGGGGGAGCACGTGTATAAAGGCGTGAAGGGATGTTTCGCAGGATCCCCAAGTAACTATGTATGTATGTGCAAGTAGGGAGCGATGAGAGGCGAACCTGCTGGTCCTGGCCACAGAATGGCACTGCCATCACATGTGAAGGGAGGCACCTTCCCAAAGGCCTCAGTCAGCTCACATCAGCCGTTAGGACTTTGGCTTGGAGTGGATGTTTGTGGACAGAACAAAGTCACCAAAGCTCAGAAGAAAAGGCATAAAGCTGGGACCCTAGGTGATGACAAGGCCAAGGCCAGAAGCTTCTGTGATCCCTGACCACTGCAGGGGCCCTGGGAGACAAGCCTCCACATTCTAGGAGGGGAGGGGACAAACTAGAACTGTGGTGTGGTCCTAACGACCCAAAAAGAAACTAAGGATCAATGAGACAGAACCTCGGAAAGGAGACGGCAACGCTAGCAGCAGCCTGGGAGGACTCTGGATGGCTGCAAATGGGGTGAGAGGCCCCATCAGCTTTGTTCCTATCTCCGCATCCGTCAGCGGCAACGTCAACACAGAAGAACTGGAAGAAAACTATTTTTTTAACAAAAAGGTTACCTTGACTTCATTCTTCTCAAAATTAGGTGGTCTGTATCCATGATAGAAGAACTGAAATCTACAGAAAAACATATGAAAGAAGATTAAAATCATGTGCAATTCCACTTCTAGATTGTCTTCTGGTTTTTATAAGTCACTTTATATAACGTATAAATTTTCACTGAAATAGGGATTATGACATAATCACAGTTTTGTTAGCTTATTTTGCCATTTAATACATCACGGACACTTGGTCTATGTCACTACCTTTTCATCTCTATGAATTTAACAGCTGCCAAATATCCATCCTGTGCGTACTGTATTTGATTTGCTCGAACCCTTACTGATGGACATATAGACTACAATTTTTGACTACTGTCTGCAACAGTACAGAGGATGTTCTTCCACACACAACTTTTCCAAAGAATAAATTCCTGAAAGCAAGATCACTGAGTCAAAGGGTGTGAATATTTTTAAGGCTTTTTGAAATATGCTTATTAACTGTCCCCCCCCCCCCCAAATCTTTAGGAAAGAGTCTAGCCTTATAGTATTCAATATGGCAGCCATTAGCAGTGTGACTACTTTGATTTAAAGTAATTAAAATTGAATCTAATTAAAAATTCAGTCCTTTGGTCTCACAAGCTGAATTTCAAGAGCTCAATAACCACAAGTGCAGGGGGGCAACTACATTGGATGGTATAGACCATTGCAGGAAGCTGTCCTGGAGAGAGATGCTCAAGACTCTGGACAGAAAAAAAAAAAAAAGTAAATCAAATGTACAGCATGACGGGGCACTTCAAACAGCCCATGGGAGGTGAAATTAAAAAGCTAGTTTATTTTGGTGCAAATGACTTTGAAATCCATACATAGTTTTTTCATAACACATATTTTCCATGAACTTTTTGAAGATCCCTAATGTGAGTGAATTTCAGAAAATTTGGTACCCAAATAAAATTGTCTTTTTCTACAACCTTTACAAGTACCCTTAGAGGATGACCTAGTCCACAGAAAATGATACAAACAGAGTAGTAGAGGAGTTAGGGGATGTTGGGGTGGGAGGGTTTACCATTTGGATAAGATAGTTAGGGAGGGTGTCTCAGACAAAGTGACCTTTTAACGTGATCCACAGGAAGAGAAGAAGCAAAGCAAATAGATTATCTGAAGGAAGAGAGTTCCAGCCAAGGGAACAGCAAGTGCAAAGGTCCCAGGGTAAGATGCACCTGGTGTATTTAAGGAAAATCAAGGAGACTGAGTAGAATGAGAAGGTTAGGAAGAGATCGGAGATAAGACAGGTGACACTACTAGCTTATACAGAACCTCATAAAGCTACTGCAAGGATTCTGGCTCTGAATGAGAGGGGAACAACTGCAGGATTTTACGTAAAGGGATGCTGTTTTCTAACTGACATTTTAAAAAATATTTTGTCTTCATAAATGGATGCCAAAAACGTTGGTCTCACTGAAGTGGGAAGTAACATAGAGATCACCAGATGCTGGAATGGGGGGGGAAGGGAGAGAGAGAAAGGTTAGATAATGGGGCCAAAAAACAGTAGAAAGGAAGAATAAGCCCTGTGTTTTGTAGCACAATAAGATAAATATAGTTTGCAACAATTTATTGTGTATTTCAAAACAGTGAGAAGATTAGGCTTTGAATATTCCCAACACAGAGAAACAATTTGTTTGAGGTGATGGAAATGCTATCTACCCTAATTTGATCATTATACATTGTTTCTAGTACTGTATCAAAATATTGCACTGCACTCCACAAACAGATACACTAATTATGTGTCCATTAAGAATTTTAATTGTGACTGTTTGGCATAGTGGTTAAGATGCCTCTTAGGATCCCTGCATCCCATATCCGAGTGCCTGGTTTAAGTCTCAGCTCCACTGCCCATACCAGCTTCCTTATAAATGCAGACTCTAAGCGGCAGCAGTTGATGGTCCAAACAGTTGGGTCTCTGCTACGCATAGAGGAGACCTAGCTGGAATCCCAGGCTCCTGGCTTCTGCTTGGCCCAAGTCAGGCTGTTGCAGGCATCTGGGGGAGTGAACCAGTAGATGAAAAATCTATCTATCTCTACCTCTCTGCCTTTCAAATAAGATGAAAATAAATACAATTTTTTTTTATTTTAAATCCAAAATAGATTATTATGGAACCATGAAAAAAATAGGATTTGGTCTGCTAACTTGAGCCTAGATTGTAGGAGGAGAATGGGGACAAGGTCAGAAGCTGGGATACTAGCAAGGACAGCGGTGCAACAATCCAGGGAGAGAGACTGGTGGCACAAGCCCGGGTGGCAGTGATGGGATTCTGGATAGTTTGAAGGTGGAGCTCACAGGATTTGTAGGCACAGTTGCAAACAGTTCTGAGTGCTCCAAAGGGAGAAAGAACAGGGATATCTTGATAGAGGCAAGGCCATGCGTCTAAGTCACCTTGGAGCCAGCACATGAGAGCTGAGGGGGAGTTTGGCGAAATTCTACAAATTCCGTGTCCAGTCACCTACCCCCTCCTGCTTATGAGAAGAGGGAAGGGAAGTGAATGGGGGTGGAGTAGGCTGTTTTCTCTTGGGAGAGGAAGAAACTTTGCTACAAAGAGCTGGAAACAACCCAAAGAGCAATATTTTGTTATGTACGGATCTGCAGCCCAAACAGCTTTGCTGTGATGGGTCTGTTTGTCATAGATCAGTTAGTGGGTAGATTGCTCCGGCTGGAAATGGAGATTTAGACAATGCCAGAGCGGATAATGGTGCCCGCACACTGTCAGGCGCTAATCAGGACTCGGCAATGACTCTGCTGCACAGATTGAAGTGCGAGCATTTGGAGTTATTACTCAAGGCTTGTCTCTGCAATTAGATGATTGCATAACCCTAATATGATCAGATCTGCCGGATGTGAATTGTGCAGCTGTAACCACAAAATAAGGTGGCATTTCTGTTTTCTTGGTGAACACAAACATTATATATGCGCAAGTCATAATTTTATAACAGTCGCTCTCGGCAAGAAAGAGCTTTGTCAGTGAGAAGATGCAGTTGAGGGGGAAAATATAAATATATACATACATACACACACACAGTGCAAGTGCTTAAAGAGACGGTCATAATGTCAGGCTTTGCCTTGGGAAATAGTGCTCTGCGGGTTTTGCTACTTCTCTTTTTTTTTTCCTTTGTACACATCAATTTTGAGGCCAGGAAGTTGGGAAACTCGGCACTGATCTTGAGCCCTCCCGGGCCAGCACAGTTTGCTCTCGCACATGCACTGTGCTGAGAGTCAGAGGGAATCAGCTGGATCTTCATCAGCAACTGCACATCCCAGCCCTCTCATCAAGCCTCATTGTTCGGTGGGGACGTGAGCCTCGACTTCAGCTTTTCAGATTCCAGATCCTTGCAGAAATCTCAGCCCGCCCCCTGAGGCCTGGCCCGAGGGACTACAAGGACACAGCCCTCAAATGCCCTCTCCACCTCACAGGCGTGTGTGAACCAAGGGGGACAATGCCAAGGTGTCTCCTCTGTCTCTGGCCCAATTCTCAGGAGATCCAGAACTCCAAGAAAGGGCACTGCTAGTGCACCTGGGAATGCAGGCCAGGATGGCCTAAGTACTTGGACCCCTGCACACACACGGGAGACTCATATGAAGCTCCTGGCTTCGTCTTGGCCCAGCTTTGGCCATTGTGGCCATTTGGGGAGTGAACCAGCAGATGGAAGACCTCTCTTTCTCTCTTCCTCCCTCTGTGTAACTCTGCCTTTCAAATAAAAATTCTTTTTATCAAAAAAATAGTACATCATAGGCTGGCACTGTGGCACAGTGGGTTAAAGCCCTGGCCATATGGGATGCCGGTTCTAGTCCTGGCTGCTCCTCTTCCAATCCAGCTCTCTGCTATGGCCTGGGAAAGCAGTAGAAGATGGCCCAAGTCCGGGCTGAACACAGAAAACATACTGTCTCCATCGATCCTCTAGACTTTGGAAGTAAAAACAAAACATCCACTGGAGTCAACGGCATGGCGAGGCTCCCCAGCAACCTCCACTTCCAACCCCTGCTTCTCTCCCAAGCTGCGGATCTACAGGACACACAACCTCTGCTTGGGCATCCACAGATGCTCAGACCCACAGTCCTTAACTGTCCCTACCTTCCACCTTCAGACCTGGGCATCCCCTTCAACTCTGCTTTTCACTAAATGGCCCAGCACCCACCCAGCTAGACAGGGCAGGCAATCTCCTCCTTGGCTCTTGGCTCCCCCAACGTCCTCATTGTTGCTGAGTCCTGCAGCCATTACTTCCTTCCCGAGTCTAGAATCCATGTCCTCTCCATGCCCATGAAGCCCACCTTATCTCTGGGAGCAATTCTCCTTCAAACTTGCTCCCTTCCCTCAACACCTTCTCTTGGCACCGCCAGGAGGATCACAACTCTCCACTCAACCCTTCTCCATCTCCCATCTTTGTCTTCAGGACCAAGGTCAAAGGTATCTCATGAGTCTCTCTCTCACAACCAGATATTCTCTGTCTCCTCCCTCCCCTTTTACCTCTCCCACTTCCCACCCACCTATACAATACTCCCAATCTGTGCTGTCCACTGTGGTGGCCACACTTTGCAACATGCCTCATTCTAACTGAAACGTGCTGTAAGAGTCAAATATGCACCAGATGTCAACCTCTGGCTCCAAGAAGAAATAATGCAAAACATCTCACTGACAATTTTATCAGTGATTACATGCTTACATGAGAATACTTGGGCTGATTCATACTCAGTTCATTAATTAACATCATCTGTTTCTTTGTACTTTTTAATGTGGCCACTAGAAAATGCAAGAGAATCCATGTGGTCTACATGCTGTGTTCCGTTGGGTCAGGAATGGGACGTGCACCCTCCCATCCCACAAGACCCAGGAGGTGGCTCAGCCTCACTGTCAAGGGGAAGGCCCTGTGGGCCAGGTTCAAGAGGCCTAAAGAAAATTCTATCCCAGAGATTTAGCCTCAGTTTTGGTGCAATTAAGAGGTAATAGCAATGGCACAGCCATTTTTCAGGTTTAGGTAAGTCCTGGGCAGATAGATGCAAAGCAGGAGGAAGTGAGGGGATGGCAGAGTTGGGTGTGAACTTGGCAAGGAGAGTTGCCACTGTGAGCCAGGTAAGTTCTGCAGAGCAGGCTGCAGTGAGGGGGAATCGGATCCTTGCTAGCTCAGATACACGAGTGTTATGTGGCTGTGCATGTAGATTTCATGGGGATGGGGTGGGAGGATCAATCCCTGAAGGCCTTGGGGAATAATGGGTATTAAGCTCCTGACAGTCTTAAAGAGGATGGTTTTTTTCCTTAGGAAAAAGAAGGAATGGAACTCTGTGGACAGCCCCAGGGTTTCAATATTTTCTCCTCCATCGTAGTTTCTATTAGATACCGTTGGTGGAGCCTTGCGTGGTGGGGTGGGCGGGAATAAGGCAGAGGCAGGGAAAGGAAGCGGGGTCTGCCTGTCATGATGCTTCCAGGGACCAGCCTCATCTGCAGACAGATGGGGCTGAGCAGGGCTCCATGCAGCCAGGAGCACCCAGGAGGGCCAATGGGCAGTGCTCTGAGAGCAGACAGCAGGCTCAGGAGCTGCTGCCAGACACACTCCTGCTCTCCCAGTCTATCCAGGATGAAGATGACTCTGGAGGGAGACAGCTCTCATCCCATCCTGCTGGCTCCTCTGCCTGGCTTGTCCCTCCCTGGCTACCATTTCTCTCACCTGTCTTCAGGACTGAGTTCAGGTCTCCTCCTCCAGGAGTCTTCACAGATGCCCCTGCTCTGGGTGAGGTGTGGTCCCTCCATGTCCCCAAATTACCCAGTCCTGACTATACAGCTGCTCTCTATCTGTTTGACTCACTTACTCAACAGTGGGCACCTCAAGGGCAGGAGACAGGTGTGCTGACCCAGGCTCTGACACAGAGTAGGTGCTCAGTGAACACTTGCTGGAAAATGAGCAGTACCAGACCAATCCTAGGTGCCGGAGGCACACCCTACACTCATCTGCCCTCCAAGCTCCAGCTGAGGTTCAGCTCACTTCCGGCTCCAGGATATGTCTGATGTCCAGCTTGACCATTTTCAGGTTCAAGGAGGAAGCCTTGGCCTCCTCTGAGCTCTAGAACAGGAGAAGATGACGGGCAGGTGCACGGAGGCCCTGTGATGAGAAGCGTTTTCCTAATTTTCCCATCATTTAAACAAACCGGGATCCTGATTGATAGAAAAGACATTTTTACAAAGACTGCGAAAAATGGCTTTTAATATCAGTTTTTAAGAAAGAAAGTATGGCCCCTATAAACTGTTAAACTTCACTTTATTGACCATAAATCTGTATTTTGCTCAATGCAAAAGTTTTTCATCTTGTACAGAAAAATGCTGAAACAGCGACAACTGCCGAAAACAAGAAGTTTTCTCTTACGGACAATTTATATGAAAAAGTTATTGAATTTCTGGTTAGGGAGGCCAGGCCAGGCATTGCGCGGCACCTCCCAAGGGCCAGGCCAGTGGTGCCAGCCACGACCCATTGCTGATCAATGTCAACAGAAAAGTAACCAATTGTGAGTCTATTAAGTTGTGGGCACCAGGGATTTCAGAGCCCAGGGCAAAGACGTGTTTCTCTCTGAGGACCTTAAGCCGAGGCTTTCTTTGCTAAAAGTGCAGCCAGCCATTGTGCCAAAGAAAGAAAAGAAAGAGTTGACTTTGGAGAGTATCTACCAGCTACTAGGTGTTTTCACAATTATTGTCTCATTTAATCCTTGGAGCGAGGTCAGGAGGCAGACTTTATGAGCCCCATTTTACAAATGAGCAAATGCAAAATTAGAGAGGTTAAGAATTTATCCAAGGGGCAAGCCTTGTCGCACGCCAGCATCCCATACAAGAGCTGGTTCAAGTCCCAGCTATTCCACTTCCTATCCAGCTCCCTGCTCATGCACCCAGAAAAGCAGCAGCAGATCGTCCAAATATTTAGATGCTTATCATCACTCATGTGGGAGACTGAGATGGAGTTCCAGGCTCCTGGCTTCAGCGTGGCTCAGCCCTAGCTATTGCAGGCATTTGGAGAGTGAACCACCAAATGCAAAATTCTCTCTCTCTCTCTCTCTCTCTCTCTCCTTTCTCTCTCTCTCTCTCTCTCTCTTCTCCCCCCATTTCCATCTCTACCTCTACCTCTCTCTATCCTTCCCTCTCTCTATGTAATTATTCCAAATAAAGAAATCAATCTTTTTTTAAAAAAAGAATTTATCCAATTACTAATTATTTTCCTGAGTTTCCATTTCCCCCATCTATAAAATAAAGTAAGAGGGGCCGGCACAGTGGCGCAGTGGGTTAACACCCTGGCCTGAAGCGCTGGCATCCATATGGGCACCGGTTCTAGTCCCGGCTGCTCTTCTTCCAATCCAGATCTCTGCCATGGCCTGGGAAAGCAGTAGATGACGGCCCAAGTCCTTGGGCCCCTGCACCCATGTGGGAGACCCAGAAGAAGCTCCTGGCTTCTGGCTTCAGATTGGCACAGCTCCGGCCATTGCGGCCAATTGGGGAGTGAACCAGCAGATGGAAGACCCTCCCCCACCACCTCTGCTCTCTCAGCATAACTCTTTCAAATAAATAAATAAATCTTTAAAAAATATAAAGCAAGAAATGCCTAGCTCAGGACTGGCTCTTAGTAGCTGCTCAGGAAACACTTGCTTCATTCCTGAGGTCAGGGAAGTGCAAAGCAGGCTTCAGGGGCCAAGTCTTGGGACTCTCGGACCCATACTTCTCCTCTGCAGAAATGGCCTCTTTATCAGTCTCTCTGAAACCAGTTTCCTTAAGAAGGCGGGATTGTAAGGTCCCCTGCATGCACGAAGACAGAGGAGCAATATTCTGCACGGAGGAAGTCAGCACAACATAAAGAATGTACATTTTGACAGTGACCAGGGAAGGTCCTTTGGCATACTTCTTCCCATAGTTTTAAGTGCCAGAAATCTCACCTTAGGATTACACATTCTTGATTTGTGGCATTATCCATGGCAATGTGAAGCTATTCTTGGTTAGCAGGACACACCTAGCGAGCACAGTCCTACTGACAGTCAGACCTCTGTGATACAGGGCACACCTAGCGAGCACAGTCCTACTGACAGTCAGACCTCTGTGATACAGGACACACCTAGCGACCACAGTCCTACTGACAGTCAGACCTCTGTGATACAGGACACTCCTAGCGAGCACAGTCCTACTGACAGTCAGACCTCTGTGATACAGGACACACCTAGTGAGCACAGTCCTACTGACAGTCAGACCTCTGTGGAAGGTCTGCTGAGGATTCTGAAGCAGGACCTGGGCTCAAGGGTGAAAAGTACAGTATTCTATCAGTATGATCTGCTTTAGGGGGTGAAGCAACTTGGCAAAGAGGTCTAGGAAAATCTTCTCAATGAGAACCACCAGTCTCCCCTTCCCCTTGCCCCACTCAACATAGCTGCCAGAGAACTCTTCCCAAAACACAAATACGATCTGTTGTGTCCCACAGTTGCATACTTTTCAATTTATTAGTAGGACAAAATACAAACCCTCATTAGCTGTTCCTGCCTCTGTCTCTAACCGCACCTCCTACTACTACCCTTGCATGTGAACCCTCAACGGCTGTGAGCTACTTTACTTTGCCCCAACATTCCATGTTTTCTCATACTGTGATCTGTTTTTCACACCACAGTACACAGAACAGCTCTTCTTGACCTGCCCATATAGCAAACTCCTACTCATCCCTCAAAACCTAACTCAAGAGTACATCCTAAGAACCTTTCCTATACTCCCCCAGTAGACCCAAGGGCTCCTTCTCCAGGGCCCCACTGCCTGCTGTACTTTCCTCCATGAAACCCTTATTGCATTGCTGGGTTGTAAGCAAAGGGACAGTATCTAATTTTTCTCTATGCCCTGAGCACAAGCTCAGACCTAGCATGGAAACAGAAAATAAATACTTGTGTGTGTGTGAAAGAGTGAATGGGTAGATAAGCATTTTCCCCTCTCCAATGCGTATGTGTGTTCACCAATCTTTGAAACCAGATTGATGGTTCAAATATACACATGAATGGAGGTGCCACTAGGCGGAAGGGGGGTAGAAATAGAATCCCTGCCCTCATGGTGCTTATAGCCTGGTGGGAAAGACCGGGAGTAAATAGGAGACAATTATGTAAGCAACTACAAAATGAGAAAGTTGTGATGAGGGCGAACACTGCACTGTGATGGGAGGAAGGGTTGGCCCACTTAGTCAGAACTTTGGAGAAGATGCTAGGATCCGACCTGCAAGACAAAAAAGGTGGAAAGGACTCTAGACATACAGAAAAGATATGCAAAGTTCTCAATGGAGTAAGAACTTGATGTGTCTGAAGTTGAAAGGAAACCGCAGAGGCTGGACTAGAGCAAAGTGAGGGAACAGGAACCTCGAATAAGGCTGGAGAGGGAGAGTAGAGGCTCAATCACACAAAGTCTTGTCAAAAATGTAAAGAGTTTACGTTTTATGCTCAGGGCAATGGAGAGCCATGGGAGGACTTTTAGCAAGACAGAGACAAGCTCTAATTTACATTTTTTTAAAGATTTATTTATTTATTTATTTGAGAGAGAGAGTTACAGACAGAGAGAGGGGCTGAGAAAAAGGTCTTCTATCCACTGGTTCACTCCCTAAATGGATGCAACAGCTGGAGCTGGGCTGATCTGAAACAAGGAGTCAGAAGCCTCTCTGCATCTCCTACATGAGTGCAAGTACCCAAGGACTTGGGCCATCCTCCACTGCCTTCCCAGGCCACAGCAGAGAGCTGGATTGGAAGTAGAGCAGACAGGCCCCGAAATGGCACCCACATGGGATGCCAGCATCATAGGCGCAGCTTCACCCTCTATGCCACAGTGCTGGCCTCTCTGATTTACCTTTGAAAAGATCCCTGCATAGTGAATGGCTCGTGGGGAGACTCTAGCAGTCTTCTAGAGATGATTGGCCATGAATGGTGGAAATAAGTGAATGGATTTGGAGCTTATTTGGAGGAAAAGGAAATAGGCCATGATGTAAGATCCATACTTAGCTGCTCCCCTTTAAACTGATCAGCACAAAACCCCAAACACAGTCCTTCCTCGTGTGATGCTCTTCCTCTGCTGCTCCTCTGGCCTTCTGACTCAGGCTGACACAATCTGGTCCAGCCCGGGAAGACAAATGGACTGGAGGCATGTAGCACGCTCAGCCTCATGCTTGTGAAGGCAGGGATGAATGGCCCTTAGTTGCCTGGAATCCCTGCCTGACTTGAAATCCTGACCAAGGTAGAGTAGGCACAACTCCAAAGCAACAAATAACAATTGAAATTTATAAAACAGATGACCCCTTTTCTAATCATGCTTTGCTAATATGTGAACACCAACGCCCAAAATTGCGGTCTGGAAAATTGTGGGCTTTAAGACTTAAAGAAGATAACTAAAATTGAAAAAACCAAATAAACAAAAAAAGATAAGATATGAATAAGATAAGATATGATAAGAAGATAAGAATGAATAAGGCAAAGGCATTGACTGGACTTAGGGTGCCCAGTTCCTCTTTTGAAATGTCAGAAAGAAAACAAGATGAAAAAGATCTTTAGCTCTAAAAAGTCCATTTTGTTGTTGTGTTTTATAAATTGGCTATAAAATATACTTGTTCATATGCATTAAACAGATCAAAAAAGGAGGAAAGATAGCTCCTCAGGAGACAGAGTGAAACTGCTTCTATCTGTTCAGTATCCAATGAGCAAATAAGGTAAAGGCTAGAGCAATGTTGTTGGCAGAAAGCAGAGCAGATCAAAGATCTAGATTTGAATCCCCAGGTCATTTATTCATTCAGTGGACATTGGCTGATGGGTGCTGTGCTCACAGGTGCCCTTGAAGAGCTCTGGGGCCCAGGGTGTGCAGAGAAGAAAACCATCACCAGAGGACACGATGGTTAATGCTGATTATCGCCTGTTTCAAGCCAGCCAGGAAGGATGAGGGAAGGATTCCAGAATAGATGACAGGAGCACTCATCCGACCAATCATGGTGGGTTTGCTGTGTTTGCTTGAAAGGCAGAGTGACAGAGGGAGAGGGAGATCTTCCATCTGCTGGCTCACTCCCCAAATGTCCATAATGAATGAGTCTGGTTCAGGCTGAAGCCAGAAGCCAGAAACTCCATCCAGGTCTCCCACATAGGTGGCAAGGGCCCACATCCTTGGGGCATCCTCTGTTGCCTTCCCAGGCACATAAGCAGAGAGCTGGATGGGAAGCAGGGCAGACAGAAACTCAAATCAGCCCTCTGACATGGAGCTCTGTGTGCTGCTGCAGGTGGCAACTTAACCCACTGTGCCACAAGGCCGGCCCAGAGTGGAACTGGGAGGGAAGTACATTCCTACTCCCAGGGAAAGACTTTTTTATTTTAACGAGTTATTTTATTTATTTGAAATACAGAATTACAGAGAGGGGTAGAGACAAAGAGAGAGAGAGAGACAAAGAGAGAGAGAGAGAGAGAGAGGTCTTCCATCTGCTGGTTCACTCCCCAGATGGCTGCAACAGCTAGAGCTGAGCCAATCCAAAACCAGGAGCCAGGAGCTTCTTCTGGGTCTCCCACATGCATGCAGGGGCTCAAGGATTTGGGCCATCTACTGCTGCTTTCCCAGGCTCATTAGCAGGGAGCTGGATGGGAAGTGGAGGAGCCGAGACTCAAACTGGCACCCCTATGGGATGCTGGTGATGTGAGCTGGGGCTTTAAACTGCTGCACCACAGAGCTAGCCCCAGGGGAAAGACTTTTGATTCACATAAATGGGGGCATCAAGGGAAGTGAGGATGCTCAAAGACCATGGGAGTGCATTCCTGGGCCAAGGGAGATTTTGGGTAACAGGAAACCAACCTGAGCTTGATTTATTTTTATTTATTTATTTATTTATTTTGACAGGCAGAGTGGATAGTGATATATATATATATACAGAGAGTGAGAGAGAAGTCTTCCTTTTTGCCGTTGGTTCACCCTCCAATGGCCGCTGCGGTCAGCACGCTGCGGCCCGCGCATCGCGCTGATCTGAAGCCAGGAGCCAGGTGCTTCTCCTGGTCTCCCATGGGGTGCAGGGCCCAAGCACTTGGGCCATCCTCCACTGCACTCCCCGGGCCATAGCAGAGAGCTGGCATGGAAGAGGGGCAACCGGGACAGAATCCGGCGCCCCGACCAGGACTAGAACCCTGTGTGCCGGCACTTCAGGTGAAGGATTAGCCTGTTGAGCCACGGCGCCGGCCACCAACCTGAGCTTGAATCCCAACTTTGCCATTCTCTGGTACATGACCCTGGTAAATCACTCCATCTCTTTCAGCCTCAACTTCCTCTTCAGTATTGAAGATTCAACAAGATCTTGTATACGGAATCTACAGCCTGACACATAGCATGTGTTCAACATGGATGCTGAGCTATAATTTTTTATTTAGTATTTCAAGGATCAGAAGCAAACATTGGCAATGAGGAAGGGAAAATCTACTAATCCCATCTGTCCATGAACGTAGGCTAACAGAAAGGCAGTGCCTCTGAAGAGAAGTGACCCACAAACCCCTCAAATTGAAATTAAAAACCCTCAAAATTGAAACACTCGTGAAGAAGCAGGAGATGGTATCCAAGAGAATAAATATGTAGATTTATTAGCATGGTTGCCGACAAACAGTAAGGTTTTGATAAATTATAGCTGCGTTAGTGTTCATTTTCAGGAGCCAGATGCAGGGCCAGCACTGTGGCGTAGAAGGTTAAGCTTCTGCCCACAGCGCCAGCATCCTATGGGTGCTGATTCGAGTCCCGGCTGCTCCACTTTCAATCCAGCTCCCTGCTAATGTGCCTGGGAAAGCAGTGGAAGATCGCCCAAGTACTTGGGCCCCCGTACCCATGTAGGAGACCTGGCTCCTGTCTTTGGCCTGGCCCAGCCCTGGCAGTTGTGGCCATTTGGAGAGTAAACCAGTGGACAGGAGATCTCTTTCTCTCTCTCTCTCTCCTTCTCTCTCTGTATTTCTGCCTTTTAAATAAATAAATAAATCTTTAAAAAAAAAAAAAGCAGGTGCCAGACCAAAGTGAAGAATTCAAATTTTAAAAACACAAAAATTGAACTTGAAAAGGAGAAAAAATTAAATTAGCCATATTGAGGTATGATTTTATATAAAATTCAAGTCATCAATTTCAATGGTACAATGAGGTGACTTTTGACAAATGAAAAAGTTACATGCTTGGAAGTGTTTATCACATGCTGGACATTTTGAATTTTCAGAGTTGGGTGCTGGATTTTGTTATATTCATTTTAGTGCTCTGTATTGTATCACAATTAATTTTTTAAAATAAATTAGATTCTTCTGTAGCTTCCTCTTATTTTTATAATTTATTTTTATTTTACTTGTAAGACAGACAGAGACAGACAGACAGACAGACAGAAACAGAGACACAGAAATGGACACAGAGAGATCTTCCATCCACTGATTCACTTCCCAAATACCCCAAACAACAAGAACTAGGTCAAGCCAAAGCCAGGAGGCTGGAGCTTCACCTAGTTCTCCCAGGTGAGTGGTAGGGACCCAGGCACTTAAGCTATCATCTGTTGCCTCCCAAGATGCACATTAATAGGAAGCTGGAATGGAGAGCAGAGCCAGGACTCCAACTAGGCCCTCTGATACAGGGCATCCTAAGCAAGGACTTAAGCCACTGCACAAAACACCCACTCCGGTAACTTCCTTTAAACTGTCGACACAGATCCAGGGCAGCCTTTAGGCTGGGCCAATCTGGAGGCACCCTGTTGAAGATTCGATGCAATGCCCTGTGTATTAGGAATTCCTTCCACTATGGCTGGTAGCAGAAACTATTGTCAGTCTGCCTAAGCTACGAAGATTATTATCCTCTTTCTTTCTAGTGCTTCTGGCTACTAGGCCACAAAGTAGCTTCCTCATACATATTTGCAGATCACTAATTGAGCAAGGATCCCTTTGCAGCCAGCTCCATCTCCCCCTCTCCCTCCCTACCCTGGTATTTTCTTCCTGAAAACTCCAGCAAACTTGGCCTTCCTGAAATGTAAATGCTACCTTCCCAACTCTGTGCTGCTTCTCTGCACAGCTTGGAGCCCTCTCCAGGAAGTGACCCAGAGCAATCACAGGCTCACCTCACTGGCCTCCCGTTTGTAAAAGACACTACTGTGCACTATCTGACATCTAAAATGCGAAACATTTAGATTTCTTTGGATGCCTAATTGCTTAGAGTGAGGGGGCAAATCCAGTTCTATCATGAGGAGCAGCAAAAATCTTCAGGAGACTATTTTTAAAGTAAAAGAAAATAAGAAAAAAAGTAAATAAAAAAAATCGAAAAGTCATAAAAAAAGCAAAATGGAAAACAAGCAGATGAACTTCAAAGAGCACAGAATGAGTGACTCTTAAACATTCATTGGGAGAAAATGAACCAGTCATTGACAAAAATCAATCTAAATTTTGTATGGGGGAGAAAAAAAAAGCCCCCACCTGAAACAGGGTAAGAAGGAAGCACAGCCACACTAAAGGCGTATCGAAGCTCCTGAGCACAGCACAGCAAGGCTGTTCAGAAGGCCACTGGGGGCCGGCGCTGTGGCGTAGTGGGTAAAGCTGCCGCCTGTAGTGCAGCATCCCATATGGGTGCTGGTTCAAGTCCCAGCTGCTCCACTTCTGATCCAGCTCTCTGCTATGGCCTGGGAAAGCAGTAGAAGATGGCCCAAGTCCTTAGGTCCCTGCATCTGCATGGGAGACCCAGATGAAGTTCCTGGCTCCTGGCTTCAGATGGGCGCAGCTCTGGCCATTCTGGCCAACTGGGGAGTGAACCAGCGGATGGAAGACCTCTCTCTCTCCCTCTGCCTGTAGGGAACCAGACCGGAGGAACCGTGCCCCTAAGATGGCGCCGACTCCCTGCTTCCGGGTTCTTCCTCATCTCAGGGAGTTCCCGCTCTTGCTCGCTCCTTCCCGCCTTAGATTTCCCGCTCTAGCTCGCTCCTTCCCGCCTTGCCACGAGATTGTCCTATCCCCGCGCTTCTAGCCTATCACCTGATTTGTGACGTGTATTGTGCATATAAACCCTTGCTACGCGGGTGTAAGGGAAGTTCCTGCCCAGAAGAGATCGAAGCTGGATCTCCTGCTTGCCGAGCAATAAAGGAACCCCGTGCAAAGTGTTCGGTCTCTGTCTCTTGCTGGACGAGGACGGCGCCGAGCAGCTGGTGGCCCGTACGGGGAGCTTCCTCTACGTTGCCCGGTAAGTAGAAGGTAAGCGAGGTCAGTCTTACCGTCTGGGCCCCGCGAGTGAGGTATATCTCGTGGTTGGAGGGTGGACGCACCCTAAGATAGCGGACGTGTTTCCCCGCTTTAAACTGAAAGAATAGCAGACTTGTTCCCCCGCTTTAAACTGAAAATAAGATAGCGGACGTGTCTTCCCGCTTTAAACTGAAAATGGGAAATTCATCTAGCCATTCAATGTTGCTTAATCCGTTAAAAGCATTATTGCGTAGCAAAGGGATTAAGGTTTCTAAGACCACACTTGTCAGGTTCCTTGGAAGTGTTGATTTCTTTGCACCGTGGCTCACCCACGAGGGCCAAATAACTCTTGAGTCTTGGGAGAAATTAGGAAAGGATCTCCGGCGCACAGTTAACGATCCCCAGGAACCCGATATCGACCCCGTTGTTCTCCCCTTATGGGAACTACTGCGGGCGTGCCTCCAAGAGGAGAGGTCGGTGGGAGCGGACCGCCCGACTCTTACGGCGGTTCGCGAGGCTCTCGAGGAAGTTCGTTCTCAGAGCTCGGACGGCGCCCGGGACCTCATACAATTTAAGGACACGGGATGCCAGACTTCCTCACTGGCCTCAGGCTCCGAATGTGGCTCCGCCTCCTCTGAGTCTGAGGGGGAAGGGGACGGCGATCCTAAATCCCCGCCTCCTACGTATGCGCAGCTGCGGCAAAAGTTAAAAGATGCCTGTTTACGCCCTCTAGTGCCTACGGCTCCTCCTATCGATGTCGTGCCCGCCCATCAGATTAAAGACGCAGCGCCTCCTACTGGCGGTCATGTAGGCGTGCCTCAGCCCCATCTAACACCCGTGCCGCCATGGCCATTAAACGTCCCAAATGTGCCACCTTTTTCAGACAGACAGTTTCATCAACAAGCCTGGAAACAGTTGCAAACTGGCGCTCCCGCTGCCCCCGCTCAGGCTTACCCTGTTTTGGCTTTGGGCACGCGAGAGGCCCGGCACGAACCATTGGACATGACAGTATTAAAACAACTTAAGGCTGCGGTCCATGACTATGGACCCACAGCCCCATTCACATTGTCACTCCTTGAATCAGTCGGCCAGTCCATTTTAACACCTAGCGACTGGACCCAATTGGCTCGGGCCTGTTTAAGTCCAGGCGGCTTTCTTTTGTGGCAATCTATGAATACAGAGTGCTGTCATGACCAGGCAGATGAAAATGCTGAGGACGGCCACCCTACGTGGAATGCTGATATGCTTTTAGGGCGTGGACCTTATCAGGCTGACCAGACCCAATTCCCTAGACAAGTATACAGGCAAATTTCCAACTGTGCCCAACGTGCGTGGAGGCAGGCGTCCAATCCAAGTGACTCAGCTAGCCACCTCACCAAGATCGTTCAGGGCACGGCCGAACCCTTCGCTGATTTTGTCGCTCGCATACTTGAGGCTGCGTCGCGTATTTTCCCTTCCGAGGTTGACGTTCAGCCACTGGTCAAACAAATTATTTTTGAGCAGGCTAATAAAGAGTGCAAAAACATTCTTCGACAATATAGACATAAATCTCTGGACTCCTGGTTAAAATACTGCAGAGATACCGGTGGGCCACTTACTAATGCGGGCCTAGCTGCGATGCTGGCAAAAGTCAAAGAAAACAGTCCAAAATCTAAATCGACCCGACCCCCCATATCTTCAGGACTTTGCTTCCAATGTCATCAACCGGGTCACAGAAAACGCGATTGCCCCAATCTCAGCCATGGGTATTCCACGGCACAGCCTTCAGGCATAGAGCCTTGTCGCCGTTGCCGCAAGGGCCCTCATAGGGCAGAGGTATGCCGTTCTGCTTTCGATATCGATGGCAACCCACTTACAGGTAGCGCCCAGGGGCCAAAAAACGGCCAGAGGGGGCTCCCCAACCCAGCGAGGAGCCCCCAAAATCAAATCTACTCTCAGGTTCCACCTCCCGTGTCTGCGCTACACCCAGTGCACCCTCAGCCCGTGCCACTCACGGGTCCGCAGGCCTGGACCTCCGCGCCACCTCCCCTCTCCTCTTAACTCCGGAGATGGGGGTACAATTAGTGGAGAGCGACTGCTCCGGTCCTCTGCCCCCGGATTCGGTTGGATTAGTGTTGGGTCGGTCCTCCGCCGCCCTCCGAGGGCTAGCTGTGATCCCCGGGGTAGTTGACTCTGATTTCACTGGTAAAGTAAAGATCATGGTTCAGGCCCCTCAGGGACCTTTAGTAATCAATCCTGGAGACCGTATCGCACAAATGTTATTACTGCCCAGTCTTCACTCTTTAATCCCAGCTAAAAACCACGTTCGCGGCGCTGGTAACTTTGGGTCCTCTGGCATTAATTTTACCGGCTTACATATGCTTTTAAATGAACGTCCCACTTTAGTGTTGCAGATTAATAACAAGGACATTAAGGGACTTTTAGACACAGGAGCCGACAAATCCATTATAGCAACAAAGGACTGGCCTAGTACATGGCCTACAAATGTGGCGGAACAAACCTTGCAAGGACTTGGTTTTGCTCATTTCCCAAAAATCAGTGCAGCCTTGTTGTCATGGCAGGATAGCGAGGGTCATAGAGGACAGTTTTCTCCATTCATTTTACCTCTACCCATTTCCCTTTGGGGGAGAGACGTCCTGGCCGAAATGGATGTTGCTTTGGTCACCACTTCCCCTGCAGTACGATCTATGCTACAAAATATGGGTTACGTCCCAGGCAAGGAACTCGGTGTCCAGCTCCAGGGCCACCCTTCCCCCATTGAGCCAAAACAAAGACCAAGTAAAGTTGGCCTGGGTTTTTCCTAGGGGTCACTGTTTCGCCTCCTAAACCAGTGGAGCCTTTACCCATCTCGTGGCTAACGGACGTACCCGTCTGGGTTCCACAGTGGCCCCTATCTCAGGAGAAACTGGAGGCAGTCAACACTCTGGTCTTGGAGCAGGTCAACGCTGGTCATTTGATCCCATCCACCTCTCCATGAAATACGCCTATTTTTGCCATCCGCAAAAAATTAGGTCAATGGAGACTCTTACATGATCTTAGGGCAGTCAACGCACAGATGCAGCCTATGGGCCCTGTGCAACGTGGTCTTCCTCTGCTTTCGGCACTTCCCAACCAATGGCCTGTTATTGTAATAGATCTTAAGGATTGTTTCTTTTCCATTCCATTGGACAAAAAGGATACCCCACGTTTTGCTTTTACTGTCCCCACCCAGAACCAGGAACAACCGGACAAGCGTTGGGAGTGGACAGTCTTGCCTCAGGGTATGACTAATAGCCCCACCATGTGTCAAGTCTATGTAGCCCAAGTACTAAAACCTCTTAGAGACCGATATTCCGACTGCAGGTGCCTACATTATATGGACGACCTACTGTGTGCAGCCCCCACAGCAGAGAGGCTCCTGGCCTTATACAGTACACTCCAACAAGTGCTGGAAGGGGCAGGGCTGCATATTGCACCTAATAAGGTGCAATTGTCGTCTGTAGTTTCTTATCTTGGGGCTATAGTCGCCCCTACTCAAATTAGACCTCAAAAAATTCAAATAAAAATCAATACTATCTCCACTCTAAATGACTTACAAAAACTTTTAGGGGATATCAATTGGATTAGGCACTACCTTAACATTCCTAATGCTGCATTGCAGCCCCTCTTTAATATACTTAAAGGAGACCCGGATCTTGCTTCCCCCCGAACCTTCACCTCTGAGGCCAAACAAGCACTGTCAATTGTCAACGATGCCCTTAGTAAAGCTGCCCTAAAACGTTGGGACCCTGCGGGAGACCTTACTCTTTGGGTCCTCGACACCCTTAAACAGCCCACCGCGGTCCTATGGCAGGATGGGCCTCTCCTCTGGATCCATCCCTCAATGTCATCTACTAGATCTATTAGTTACTATCCCGTGGCAGTGGCGGAGATAACTCTCCTAGCCATTCAGAGGGCTATCCAACATTTTGGACGCGAACCATCCACCATTGTTGTCCCCTATTCCATGGAACAGGTACGTGTGCTAATCGCTTGTACTGATGCTTGGGCGGTTTTAGTCTGCTCCACTTCCGCAACTATTACAAACAGAACACCCTCTGATCCTTTGCTAACCTTTGTTCAGTCTCACCCAGTTATTTTTCCAAAGTCCACATCCCAAAAGCCCTTACAGGGAGCCCCAGTAGTGTATACCGACGGTTCTAAAACAGGAGTCGGTGCATATGTTGTTTCAGGATCTGTGCCAAAAACATTCCAATTCGCTACTAACTCCCCCCAGGTAACTGAACTTCTTATAGTTAACCAAGTCTTCTCTGATTTCCCCGGACCTGTCAATATTGTGTCTGATTCACGCTATGTGGTTAATTCTGTGTCTATCCTTGAGGCCGCAGGACTAGTCAATTCTTCATCCTCCGTAGCGACAGTTTTCCTCACCCTGCAAAAATCTATTTGAAATCGGTCTACTCCTTTCTTTATTACTCATATTAGAGCTCATTCTTCCTTACCTGGACCCATGACCACAGGCAATGCTATAGCTGATCAAGCCACACGCCCCATTTGGATACTCCAATTTTCTTCCCCAGAAGAGCAGGCTATCCAGTTTCATTCAGAGTTCCATGTAAACGCAAAAACCCTTGCCGCCAAATTCGGTCTTTCTCGTGCTGCCGCTCGCGATATTGTTCGCCATTGTGCCGCATGCCCTACTTTAACCCCTGTGCCTTCGGTGGGGGTTAATCCCCGAGGATTACTACCAGGACATATCTGGCAGATGGATGTCACCCACATATCCGAGTTTGGGACCTTAAAGTATGTTCATGTGTCAGTTGACACCTGTTCCCAAGTAATTTTTGCTTCTCTGGAGACGGGTGAGCGTACCACCCATGTCATTAATCACTGCCTTGCTGCATGGGCAGCCTGGGGCAAACCAAAAACTTTAAAAACAGATAATGGTCCTACATACACAAGTAAATCATTCCAAGATTTCTGCACCCGTATGCAGGTACAACATAAAACTGGAATCCCTTATAACCCTCAGGGACAGGCCATAATTGAAAGGGCTCATCGAACCCTCAAGGCTTTTCTCTTAAAACAAAAGGAGGGAATTGCCACGGGCAAAACCCCTCGAATGCGCCTCTCCCTTGCACTGTTTACTATAAACTTTTTGAATTTGACAGATCATTCTATGTCCCCCGCTGAGAGACACATGTTAAAGGAGCCATCTTCACGAGGCTATGTCCGTTGGAAAGATGTCCTCACGGGAAAGTGGTACGGCCCGGATCCGGTATTATGCTGGAACCGAGGCGCGGTCTGTGTCTTCCCACAGGAATCTGGAAGAGAACCTCTCTGGATACCGGAAAGATTGGTCAGAAAAACAGCCCCGCCGCCGCAAGATACACCTCTATCACCTACGGACGACATCTCCCCCGAGATAACCGAGATTACCACGCTCTCACAGGACGACAAATTGCAACAAAACAACGAGACGTGAGATGCACCCCTTCCGCTTCTTCATACTGGCAGCGGCTTTGCTCCCTGGCTCTTATGCGGGCTTTAACTCCAACCCCACTGCTTTACTGCAGAACGTAGGCAACCCTTGCGACTGCAAGGGGGGGACCAGCAACACCGTACTGCAGCGTACTCACATCGCCACAGCTGATTGTGGGGACAAAACTGCATATCTGCCCCTCCAGGGGATCCCCGGCCTACCACGCGGCTACATATGGACAATGCCTCCATCAGGCACACACCTTCCTCGAGTTGTCTTGTTCCCCCTCTCATTCATTGGGCTGTATCACCCATCCCTGACGGGGAGCGAAAACTGGGTATGCGAGACCAAAGGTACTGCAACAGGAGTCCACCCGGGGGTTCCGGGGGTCCTGGGAGAGCATATGCATATGCATACAGGTTCAATTCCCAGCCTGCCCCAGCAAAAGGGAATAAAAACTGATCCCTAACGGAGACATCAGGGGTTGTGGCCAGGCCCTTGAAGTTCCGTAACTAACGGATCACAAGCACGCTGGGTATGCACCTCTACTCTCTGCCTAGTAAATATTCTCCCGGCCCTCATGAGCCAGGGCCGTCGGGGATGTGATTTGTGCAAAAACAAAAGGAGGGAGATGTAGGGAACCAGACCGGAGGAACCGTGCCCCTAAGATGGCGCCGACTCCCTGCTTCCGGGTTCTTCCTCATCTCAGGGAGTTCCCGCTCTTGCTCGCTCCTTCCCGCCTTAGATTTCCCGCTCTAGCTCGCTCCTTCCCGCCTTGCCACGAGATTGTCCTATCCCCGCGCTTCTAGCCTATCACCTGATTTGTGACGTGTATTGTGCATATAAACCCTTGCTACGCGGGTGTAAGGGAAGTTCCTGCCCAGAAGAGATCGAAGCTGGATCTCCTGCTTGCCGAGCAATAAAGGAACCCCGTGCAAAGTGTTCGGTCTCTGTCTCTTGCTGGACGAGGACGGCGCCGAGCATCTGCCTCTCCTTCTCTCTATGTCTAACGCTGACTTGCAAATAAATAAATAAATCTTTTTTTAAAAAAACAGCCAATTGGCCCAGATTATCAGGAAAATACAAATTAATAAGCTTCAGCTCCCAAAAAGAAAACTGACATGTAGGGTATTCATTTCTGGGAAAAAAAAAAAAAAAGGAAAATGAGAAAGAGTTAGGATAAAGGCTTTTGGGGAAACTAGAAATGCCCAACCTTCAAATGAGATCAAGAATCACGATATTGGGGTTGGCACTGTGGCATAGAAGGTTAAGTTTCTTCTTGTAGCACAGGTATCCCATATGGGCACTGGTTCAAGTCCCAGATGCTCCGCTTCCAATTCAGTTCCTGCTAATGCTCCTGGGAAAGCAGCCAAAGGTGGCCTGAGTCCTTGGGTCCCTGCAGCCACAGCGTTAGCCTGGCCCAGACCTGGCTGTTGTGGCCATTTGAAGAGTGGACCAGTGGATAGAAGATTTCTCTCTCTCTTTCTCTGTCTCTCTCCTTCTCTCTCTGTATCTCTGCCTTTCAAATAAATAAATAAATCTTAAAAAAAAAATTGTGAGACTAAGCAGAAGGCACAGCCCATTGTAGAATGAAACTAGCTAACAAGATAAGAGAAAGCAATGACAATTTAAGTGTCCTTAGCCATTATAGCCATTATACCAGAGATTCCAAATATGTAGTAATACCACTGCCACATCTCTCTCCCACACCCACCACAGACATCACTAATCAGCTATGGTTCTCCCATCACTGGGCCCAGAGGATGCTTTAGATCATCTCTACACATCACTATGGAAAGCCTCTACCAATTGATTATGGTTAGCTTCTAAAGGGAAACCAATATTCCTTTCCAGTTTTAGGTATTTACACATTTTTGTAGCAGTTTTATAGACTTGGTTGTGGAGAAAAATATAAATTTCTAGGTTATTATGCATAAATTTGTATATTCTTTAATACTTAAAAACATATATAACATGTACATATGTTTGCATAAGTATTTATATAATCTATGTATATTTTTTGGTATTTTTTTTAAGATTTATTTATTTTATTTGAAAGGCAGAGTTACAGAGAGGTTTTCCACCTGCTGGTTCACTCCCCAGGTGACCACAACAATCAGAGCTGCACCAATCCAAAGCTAGGAGCCGGGAGCCCCATATATAATGTTTTATTATTAAAAATCTATTGGGGAGCCGGCGCTGAGGCTCACTAGGCTAATCTTCCTCCTTGCGGCGCCGGCACACCGGGTTCTAGTCCCGGTCGGGGTGCTGGATTCTGTCCCAGGTGCCCCTCTTCCAGGCCAGCTCTCTGCTGTGGCCCGGGAAGGCAGTGGAGGATGGCCCAAGTGCTTGGGCCCTGCACCCCATGGGAGACCAGGAGAAGCACCTGGCTCCTGCCTTCGGATCAGCGCGGTGCGCTGGCCGCAGCGCGCCGGCCACGGCGGCCATTGGAGGGTGAACCAACAGCAAAGGAAGACCTTTCTCTCTGTCTCTCTCTCACTGTCTACTCTGCCTGTTCAAAAAAAAAAAAAATCTATTGGGGGGGCCAGCGCTGTGGCGCAGCGGGCTAAAGCCACGGCCTGCAGTGCCAGCATCCCGTATGGGTACCGGTTTGAGTTCTGGCTGTTCCACTTCCTATCCAACTCTCTGCTGTGGCCTGGGAAAGCAGTGGAAGATGGCCCAAGTGCTTGGGCCCCTGCATGCATGTAGGAGACCTGGAAGAAGCTCCTGGCTCCCAGCTTCAGATCGGCACAGCTCTGGCTGTTGCAGCCATCTGGGAAGTGAACCAGCAGATGGAAGATTTCTCTCTGCCTCTGCCTCTCTGTAACTCTGCCTTTCAAATAAAATTAATAAATCTTAAAAAAAAAACCTATTAGGATTAAATGAGGTAAGTGATGAGAAAACACCCTGAAAAGTTGTAATATTCTACTTTAGAAGATACCACCTTGACACATGTATCATCTGTCTCTCTGTTATCTTGCTGAGTTTCAGGAAATCTGGGATCTATCTTCCTGGATTCCTGGTGAAATCTGAAATCTTCTGCACTTTCAATACCACATACACAGGCTGGCCAGCCTTTCTGAATTGCCTCTGATGAGGAACCATGGGATGTGGGACTTGCAGTGCAAACACTAGAAAAGTCCCAGACAAACTAAGACAACTTGGTCACCCTGGCTGCAGGAATAGAATAAAGTGACAGTCTCTGCCTCCCTGGGATATGGGCCAGAGAAAACCTGGGATCCCAGAGGGCACTGGTTTGTTGTTGTTGTTATTGTTATTGTTGTTAAAATCTTATTTATTTGAGAGGCAGAGTTACAGAGAGAGAGGAAGAGACAGAGAGAAAGGTCTTCCACCTGCTGGTTTACCTCCTTTTTTTTTTTTTTTAAACTTTTATTTAATGAATATAAATTTCCAGTGTACAGCTTATGGATTACAGTGGCTTCCCCCTCCCATAACTTCCCTCCCACCCGCAACCCTCCCCTCTCCCGCTCCCTCTCCCCTTCCATTTGCATCAAGATTCATTTTCAATTCTCTTTATATACAGAAGATCAATTTAGTATAAAGGTTTCAACAGTTTGCACTCACATAGACACACAAAGTGAAACATACTGTTTGAATACTAGTTATAGCATCAAATCACAATGTACAGCACATTAAGGACAGAGATCCCACATGAGGAGCAAGTGCACAGTGGCTCCTGTTGTTGACCCAACAAATTGACACTCTAGTTTATGGCGCCAGTAACCACCCTAGGCTGTCGTCATGAGTTGCCAAGGCTATGGAAGCCTTCCAAGTTTGCCGACTCTGATCATATTTAGACAAGGTCATAAAAGACAGAGTGAGGATAGTAACCAATGATCCTAAGAGTGGCATTAACCAGGTTTGAACAATTATACAGCATTAAGTGGGGAAGAGGACCATCAGTACACACAGGTTGGGAGTAGAGCCATTGGTGGTAGAGTAGAGGTTATGATTACGAAGGAATGAGGCCCAAGTACGCTAGACAGGGTCTAGAACAAAGGACAGAGTCATTATTAGAGGAGCTAAGAAAGGTGCTGTCTAAGCTACAATTAAGTTTTCTGATTGAGAGGCAAATAGAACCTGAGAGAAGGGGCTTGATAATAATCTGGTGGGCTTTAGGCCTTGTAAGTTAAGAGGCCCAGACCTATCTATCTCTTCACATGGGGTATATCCTAAGGGAGGTGTGAACCTCCTAGGGGAAGGCACTCTGTTGACTTTCATGACTTGGCTGGCCTGGGAGGAGAGCTGGCCAGGTAAAGGCAGGGGGCATCTCTAACAAGAAATGTACAGTTCTGCCTGCAATGTTGCTGACCCTACTTGACCATCCCCTCAGCTGCAGTGGTCACTTTGGAAGTTGGGCTGAGTGAAGGGCTTTTCAGCTTAGAGCCAATAAGATCTGTGGCTCTGACCTGGGCATCCTTCGACTCCAGGGCAGGTCCATTTCCAGTGATCCAACTCTTGGCAGAGCTGCCAGGGCTCTTCACAAGCTGACTTCTGCTGAAGCCCAGGCTTCTGGTTTACCTCCTAAATGGCCACAATGGCCAGAGCTGGGTCGATCTGAAGCCAGGAGCCAAGAGCTTCTTCTGGGTTTCCCACGTGGGTGCAGGGGCCCAAGCACTTGGATCATCTTCCACTGTTTTTCCGAGCTCATTAGCAGGGAGCTGGATCAGAAATGGAGCAGCTTAGGACTTGAACCGGCACCCATATGGGATGCTGGCACTACAGATGAAGGCTTAGCCTACTATGCCACAACACCAGCCCCAGGGCACTATCCAAACCTCCATCCAAACTCACGAAGACTCAGGCCCCCAGATGTCCTCCTCTCTTCCTGGATCCCCACAAGGACTTCACACCATTGCCCACCTCTGCTGTGGCTTCTGCCCCACTCCTCACCCACCAAAGCTCTCCTGCTCCTCCTATATCTGGACCATTTTCCTTGGAACCCATGAGTACAGCTCTGAAGGCTCCGAAACCTAGCCTTTCTCCTTCTGTTTCTATCAGCCTTCTCTCTCGTCCTTCTATGGATCTCCTACTCCACAACACGTTTGTAACAAAGCAGAGGAAAAAGAAAAAAAAAACTTTTTTTTAACTAAGTCCCAATTTTGGAACAGTTCCTGGGCTGACCACTTAGATACAGAGCCCCAAGACGAATAAGACCTAACTCCACTCTTAAGGAGTTTGGACTTGGGAGCAGGGGCAGAGAAGGAAGATGGTTGACACAAACAATCGTAACACATTCTAATAGCTAATATTTATTGAGCACACACTCGGCGTGGGAGACACTGGGCTAAGTGCTTTAACACATTACTTCTCTTAATCTTCCCAGTAGCTCTAGGAGATAGGGATAGCTATTACTGTTCCTCCGTTTCCATCCAGGAAGCTAAGACTTGGACAGGTGGAAGAATTTGCTTGTCTTCGTGGTGCTAGCAAATGGCAGAGATGGAGGTGAACCTCAGGTCACCACAAGGCTCATTTTGTTAACCACCATGTTTTACTGTGATGCAACCCAAATAAAATGCTGTGGAAGCTGCAAAGAGGAATAATACTCTGTCTACTGGGAGGAGAGCCTTCAGGAAGGCTTCAGAGAGGTGACGTCTTTTTCTTCTTTCTTTTAATTTGGAAGAAAGGAGGAGCTTCACAGAGGAGTGACTTTTTTTTTTTTAATTTAGGAGGGAGAGAGAGAGAGAGAGAGAGAGAGAGAGAGAGAGAGAGAGATGGGTCCCCCTTACTGGTTCACTCCCCCAAATGCCTGCAAGAGCTAGTGCTGGGCCAGGGCCAAAACTAGGAGCTGCAAATGCAATCCAGGTCTCCCACGTGGTGACAGGAACCCAATGACCTGAGCCATTACTTCTACTCCTCAGGGTCTGCATTAAGCTGGAGTCAGGAGTCATAGGTGGGAATCGAACCCAAGTACCCCAGAGTGGAACACAGGCATCCTGAGTACTCGGCTCAATGCCTGCTCCTGAGACGTGGCTTTTGGGTTGTATGCTTCAGGGTAGGGAGTTTATCAGGTAGACAAGGGGTGCACCAGAGGGCAGTGACTCATGGGTGAACTCCCAGTATTCAGAGTGCAATGATTTTCTACCACAATAATTGTAGGCTTGGATGCATATGAGGGAGAAGTGTGCGCCAGGGCCAAAGAGGGAGGCGGGAGTCACATTGGAGTGCCGCATTGCTACAGTCTGAGCCTGGAAGTAATGGGAGCCACCAACGTCTGGGGGGCCGGATACTCACACTGGTGAGTTTATATCTCAGACAAAAATCGCCGTGCCAGTGGTGGATTTGGAGCGATGTGATCCGAGGCTGCAACAGGTATCTAAGGACAAGATGACTCAGGAATGAACTAAATAAAGCAAGGCTGGTAAGATAAATGAGAGTTCAGGAACCAGATTTTGCAGGTAAACGGGCCAGGCCTGTGTCAGATCAGACTTGGAGAATGAGAGACAGAGAAGAGGGAAGGCAGAATATGGAAACTAACAGAAGTCATTTCTTAAGAGAATGAATAGGTGGCAGTGCCATCAGCTGTGAGATGAACAGAGGACAAGGGATAAACTTGGAGAGGGAGAGAGAGAGAGAGAGAGATGATGATGATGATGATGGTGGTGGTGGTAGTGGTGGTGGTGGTGGCTTGAGTTTTTCATGAAATATGCAAGTGGAAATGTCCAATGTCTAGTTGGATGTAGAGTAAGATCTCAAGACAGGGAGAACAGAACTGAAAACACCTACCTAGGTTAGGAGCCCTGGGGTAATTTAAGTGGTATACTTTATGTCTCACTTAAAAGTGGCCTTCCATGATAATAAGCAGAAACTGCTGCCACTACCACATGTTCTTCATCCTTCCAGATACTCGAGAGAGGATGGAGGGCATTCACAGACGCCCCAGTGTCTTATTTAGAAATTCAGACTCCCAGAGGCTCTGTCAGTCATACTTCCTCTTCTCTGAATCCTCACACATTTCTCGTCATCTTTTGGTCAGGAAAAAATAAGTCAAGGCGGATCAACATGGACTCAGCAATGCTCCAGTACAGGAGGCCATGCTGCGCGCTGTGCAAGGGCATGTTCATTCAGTCCCTGCGACAGTCATGCAGTCTGACTTTCCCTCTTTTGTAGATGAGAATTTTCAGGCTCACAGATGTCATTTGGCTTCCTGAGATCACAAAGCAAGTAAGTTTCAACCCAGATCTACCTAACCCCAAAGCCCGAGACACAGCATCATGACTGCCAGTCCCCTACCGCAACAAGCCGTGATGGTGTTGCCGCTGCTCCACAGCTTTCCATGGCTGATGCTGGCTTTTCTTGGAATGGCCTGTTTTTGAAATCATATCCTTCCTGTGGGCAGAGACTATTGAAATCTGCTACAAAATGGTTGCTTGGTTTCTTTTTTCTTTATGTCCTTATTTGACAGAATAAAAAGGCGGCAGCCTTGTGTTAGTCCTCAAAATATTCTTTTAATATTTCTTGATCAGTGAAATCCAAAATATTGGAGATGACGGCAGGACCTCCTGTTGAAACCTTGACTTTGAAAAGACAGGGGCAGCAGGAGTGCAGTGGAGGATGGCCCAAGTCCTTGGGCCCTACACCCCATGGGAGACCAAGAGAAGCACCTGGCTCCTGGCTTCGGATCAGCGCGGTGCACCGGCCGCAGCGCACCAGCTGCAGCGGCCATTGGAGGGTGAACCAACAGTAAAGGAAGACCTTTCTCTCTGTCTGTCTCTCTCACTATCCACACTGCCTGTCAAAAAAAGGAAAGGAAAGGAAAGGAAAGGAAAGGAAAGGAAAGGAGAGGAGAGGAGAGGAGAGGAGAGGAGAGGAGAGGAGAGGAGAGGAGAGGAGAGGAGAGGAGAGGAGAGGAGAGGAGAGGAGAGGAGAGGAGAGGAGAGGAGAGGAGAGGAAAGGAAAGGAAAAGGCAGGGGCAGATGTGATTGCGCCCGTCACCGTGCCTGTCCTTGGAGTAGCTGAGATGCATGGGGATACTCTCTCCCCGCACAAGGGCTGCCTCACCCCTACCGTTCCAGCACTCACACCAAGAATGAGTGGACAAAAGCCTTCTCATGCACCAAGGGCTCGCTCTGGACACATAACCAAGAGAGAGGGGGGGAGTTTATCTTCCAAAGACTATTTTTTACATTCCATTGCCAGTTGTTAAAACAAGACGGAGGGAATTTAGAGATGAATATTAACAATGGAATCTGACAATGTGCCTTTTATATCCTCTCTTCCCCAGACAAAGGCTCTACCCAGAGCCCAGGGGAGGAGAGGTTTTCTCTGAAATCCTTGAGGTCAGCAAACAGGACTATTTTGGGATTCCAGAACCGAAGGCTGCATGTCTCCTTCCCCTGCTGCCGGGCAGGAGCCCCACGGTGCTCTGGTTTCTTCTGTTCTGTCAGGCTGTGGCTTTCTATGCTCAGAGGGGTATTACTCTCATTGCCTCCCTCCCTAGAGAAAAGTAGAGTCTGCAAGTCTACATCTGTGAAAAACAATGGTTGTGACCTACTATGTGCCAGGCACCATGCTGGACAACCTCAGGCTTGGTATTTCATTTTATCTTCTTTATTCATTTTAATGCTTTCCTGATTTCAAAAGTGATGTATGCCCGTTATGTTAGAAAATCTGCCCTGAGCTCGGACAAACCACACAGCCTCTCTGAGCTTCAGTGTCCTCGTCTATAAACCAGGTACTAGCACATGACAATACTGCGATGAAAATGCCCCATTTCACCTTCAGAGACAATCACATGGATACTTTGGTGTCTATACCCCAGGCAATTTTCTACATATTTACTAACCATTACTAATTTTTTTCCAAAAATGGAATCACATTATACAGTTGCTTTGTGACTTGTTCAGACACTTTTCCAAAGCAGAGGCCTAACTTTCTTCTCTTTGTGGCTTTGCTGTTGTTGGCCTACCCTTGTGATCAAAGATGGAGCATGGGGCAGCAGGTCTGTGACACAAGCAGGAGGATGAAGGAAGCAAGACAAAATAACAGGGCCGGCGCCACGGCTCAATAGGCTAACCCTCCACCTGCAGCGCCAGCACACCGGGTTCTAGTCCCAGTCGGGGCACTGGATTCTGTCCCAGTTGCCCCTCTTCCAGGCCAGCTCTCTGCTGTGGCCCGGGAAGGCAGCGGAGGATGGCCCAAGTCCTTGAGCCCTGCACCCACATGGGAGACCAGGAGAAGCACCTGGCTCCTGGCTTCAGATCAGCACGGTGCGCTGGCTGCAGCGGCCATTGGAGGATGAACCAATGGTAAAGGAAGACCTTTCTCTCTGTCTCTCTCACTGTCCACTCTGCCTGTCAAAAAAAAAAAAAAAAAAGACAAAATAACAGTGATGTACAAATGATGGTTATAATCAAGGATGACACAATTGCTGGAACTGTACTCAGGGGACAGGCAGCACCAACAATAGCTCACAAAGCTGTTGGTTGGCTAATGTACAGAGGCTCTGGGACTCAGAATAATGCATGGTATGCACAGGTCAGACTGTGGAAGGCAAGGTTTGCCCTCCATGTGTCGGACTCTGTCCTGGTCCTGTTGGTCTCCCTTCCTTTGTCACTCTGACTCTGCCTCCGGACCCTTGGTGAGCCATCTGTGTCCGAATATTTGCATTTTGGTCATCTTTGCTTGTAATTCGTATGCTCTCTGACAATTTACTCAAGGCTTACACACCACAGGCAAGAACTGCATCAACGACATCATTGACAGCACCAGACACTGGTGGGCTCATCTTCCAAAGCACACATCTCACAGTGCTTTCCTCTGAGATAGTATTACTCTCCTAAAGCGTCTGTTGGAAACACCACAGACTGAGTGACTTAAGCAAAGAACTTACTTGTCTCACCATTCTGTAGGCTGAAAATCTAAGACCAAGGTGTTAGCAGGTTTGGCTCCTTCTGAGGCCTCCCTCCTTGGCTGGTAGACGAATGCTTTCTCTCTAACTCTTCACATTGGCTTCCCTCTGTGCTCATCTCTGAGTCTAAACTTCTTCCCAGAAGGACATCAGTCATATAGGTTAGGGGTCACCTTCATGCCCTCATTTTAACCTGTTTATCTCTGCAGAGAGCCCTATCTCCAGATACAATCATATTCTGAGGTACTATAGCTCAGGACACAACTGTGTGAATGTTGGGGATTCACAATTTAGCTGGTCACAAAGGGACACCCTGCAAGGTGCTTCAGGAATAGTTTGTCTTTCTGGTCAGTGTTGGCTTCACCTCTCAACCTCATGTCTCACTGTTGGTTTTGACCCTCTCTACACACCATTGAGGCAATAAAGGAAACTTCCAAAGCTTTTAGCCTAGGCCAGAGGACATCAAATTCCAGTCTCTGTACTCAGTGGCTTCCTGTCCCCCAGGTCCCTCCTCACAACAGCACTACTCCAATCAGAAGCCATGCAGACACTCGTTGAGGGCTCCTATTAAGAGCCCTTGCTTGGTTGCACTCCAGGCAGGGACATGGACTTGGAGAAGAAAGATCCAACAGAGCAGAATCAAAATCCATCAGGGAGGGGTTCAAGATCCCCAAGTTAGATTTATTAGCAGATGACTGGTTGGGCATACAAGTGCGGGCAAAACCTGCAGGTAAATCCTACTGGCCTGACTTTGGAGAGACCAAAGATGGTGGAGGAGCTGATGGTAGGCTCCAAATCGCATGCCTGTACACCCAGGAACCCTGGAGCAGAAGGAATGGAAGGAGAAACTAAGTCACTGTGTTAGACTGGTAGTAATCCAGTGGCTCCCCCATTCCATCTGTCCTGTTACCCTGACTACAGCTCTAATTACAAAAAGAAATCAGGGGCCGATGCTGTGGTGCAGTAGGTTAATCCTCCACCTGCAGCGCCGGCATCCCATATGGGTGCTGATTTAAGTCCGGTTGCTCTTCTTCTGATCCAGCTCTCTGCTATGGCCTGGGAAAGCAGTGGAAGATGGCCCAAGTCCTTGGGCCCCTGCACCCACTTGGGAGACCCAGAAGAAGCTCCTGACTCCTGACTTTGGATTAGCCCAGCTCCAGCCATTGTGGCCATTTAGGGAGCAAACCAGCCTATGGAAGACCTTTCTCTCTGTCTCTCCCTCTCACTGTCTGAAACTCTGTCTCTCAAATAAATAAATAATATCTTTTGTTAAAAAAAAAAGCAAGATTATTTATACTATGTCACTAGGCTTGGACAAGATCCAAATTCAAGTCTATCTGCTTCAAAATGTATGCTACTAATTTACTCCACCTTCCTCGATGAATCTCTATCCCTAAATCCAAGAAATATATAGGAGAATGAGAAAAGTTACAGAAATCTGGAACATGAAAGTCACTGTCCTCCAAATAAGGGTATAGCCCAAAAACTGTAGAAAAGAGACACTGGTGAGTGAGTTTCAGAAAAAATTCCCTAAAATAATTCTCTATTTTCCAGTAGCTTCCCTATCTCATCTAATCCAGTCCCCATTCTCCCTTGAGACAAGCCAGCACAAAGACTGGCATGGCAAAGACTGAATACAGGAGAGAAAAACACTGCATAAGCAGACACAGATGTGATGGGGCCTCCTCTTGTTTACCTGGATGCTTCTTCCACAGAGCACCCAGCGGGTCATTCAGAAATGCAGCTCCAAGTGTCACACTCTCCTACCTGAAGTTCCATGGCATTGCACTGAATAAAATCCAAGCTGACCTCATGCCCACCAGTGTCCCTTCCTTTTGTGTCCCCGCTCCAGCCTCATCTCTCTCTCTGCACCTTTTCTTTTTTTAAGATTTATTTATTTATTTGATAGGGAGAGTTACAGAGAGGCAGAGAGAGAGAGAGAGAGAGAGAGAGAGAGAGAGAGAGAGGTCTTCCATCCACTGCTTCACTCCCAGATGGACACAACAGCCAGAGCTGTGCTGATCCCAAGCCAGGAGCCAGGAGCCAGGAGCTAACTCTGTGTCTCCCACATGGTTACAGGGGCCCAAGGACTTGGGCCATCCTCCACTGCTTCCCCAGGCTATAGCAGAGAGCTGGATTGGAAGTGGAGCAGCCGGGATTCAACTGGTGCCCATATGGGATGCCGGCACTGCAGGGAGCGGCTTTACCCAATATGCCACAGTGCTGATCCATCTGCACCTCTTTTTACTAACTCATCCTTCAATTACATATGAGAGCAGGGCCATGCTCTCTCTTCACAGTTCCTAGCAGGGAAAAGACACTCAGAGATACCCAGTAAGTGAATGTGAGAACAAATGAATGAATTACAAGAGAGCATTGTGGATATTCCTGGCTTAGCAGTTCTCCTCTAGTGGGTGACTCAGGGCCTAGAAATCCTGCATCTGTGTCTCTGGATGTCCTGGATCCTCAGAGTCTTCCCCACCCAGGCAGCAGGTGAAGAAACAGAATGGGAGGCAGTAGGACAGGAAGCAGTGGGTATCCCTGCTACCCAAGGCCACCAGCTAACTGCAAAGGACGGCCATGAGCCTGAGATGAAGGAAGTGGGATAGGATGGATACAGCATGGACTTTAGAAAGGCCCTCAAAGTTATCTACTCACACTCTCCAAAGTCCACCCACACTCCACACTTCACCTGAGTTGGGCTCTTTCCCCATTCAGCCCCCCGCCTTTCTTCCAGCCTCTGGCCCATTTGCTCTGCACCTTGACCTTCCCCCCACACACAGCTGTTGTTATCTGTGTAAGAAGAGGTGGGAGTGTGGGGACAGTGATAATATTTCTTTGGAGGGCAGGCCTTGAGCTAGGTTCCTCTGCCCCTTGCTGCCGCCTGCCCCATCCTGGCTGTCATAGCCCATCTGTCCTGCAACACCAAAACACCATTCACTCGAGGGCTTCCAAGCCACAGAGATGTCTTGCAGTTCTGGAAGTTGGGAAGTCCAAGACCAGTGCACCAGCAGATGCGGCTCTAGTAGGAGCAGCTTCCACATAGATAGCACTCTGCCCATGTCCTCTCCCAGAAGGGGAGGCAGCTCCTCCGAGGGCCCCTTCCACCAGGACGCTAATCCCACTCCCGGGGGCACCACCCTCATGACCTCAGTGCCTCATCTGCTAACACCATCGCCCTGGGGGTTGGGAGTTCAACACATAAATGGGGCCCAGCGACACACACATGGAAACCATAGCAACAGCCAAGGTCTGGGCACACAGGGCGCTCTCTGCAGCTGCCCTCACACCAAGACCCAGGTGGTCCAGACCACGCATCCGACGGGCTGTGTCAGCACAGACTCTGGTTTTGCACGAGAGAGTCCACTTTCCACCAAGAGGCCCTGGAGGCCAGCTGACACCCTCTGCCTGTGCCCTGACAGCCCAGCCAGGAAGGGCAAGTGGAGGGACTGAAATTTCACTTTCTCAGAAAGAGCGGATTCAGCAACTGTGGCTGCTATAGGAGACGCAGGTCTGCGCCGGCTTAATTTCTCTCAGCCTTTATCGCCATACACAAAGAAGGAGCTATTACGCCCTGTCCGGCAGCCAAGGACTCGCCTTGTCAGGCGTCAGTGAAATGATACCCCGGCCTGCAGATGGCTCCTTTCCCCTAAGGCTGGGATCCTCTCCTGCCCCCTGGGGCGGCTCTTCCCAGTCAGGACAGACACGGTCTTTGCCATCCAGGGCTTTTGGAAAACCAACTCTCTTCCAGAAACTGAGCCCTCTGGAAGACAGTCACAGGGGCCAACACACCCTGGAGACTGAGGCTCTGCCTCCCTGTCGCTGGAGCCCTGAGATGGGGAGGGGATCTTTACTGGGAGCCCCTGGTTGAGAAGCAGTGGCCGGCCTAGAGAAAGAGGTTGTCCCAAGTTGTTCCAAACCTGGAACTCTTGTGTCAATGTTAAAAATCAAAGACTAGTCAGAGCCCACCAGGAGGCTCCTCACAGCCTCACAGCAAGAAAGAGACAGTCAGGGAGGAAGTCCGGCCAGCACCACCTGTCTCCGTGATCTCCTGCCCCCAGCACTCCATCTCCACCTGGTGCTGCACCTCTGATTCCACTATGAGGCTCCCTTAAGGGGCCATGTATTGTGCCCCGCTCACCTTGGCCCAGCCCCTGCCAGGGCAGCCCAGAAGCATGGGAGGATTCATGTGCTTCCCTGCCCAGAGCAGCCCTCAACCAGTGCTGGGGGAGTCGGTGGCTCGGTGCCTCAATTTCCTTGCCCCCAGAGGGGGTGGGGGCAGCTCTGAGGTGTACTACACACAGTCTCCCAGTGGTCCCTAGCAAGTCGTGCCCCCACTGCACAAAGCTATCACCTGCTCAGTCACTCACCCTGTCTTGCCTTCCTTCCCTTTCTTAGCTCACTTGCAAGTCCCAATCAGTAAACCTTGGGATCCCCTCCCCAGTGAACCACTGTACCCTGCTCTTCCTTTCCAGGGCTGCATTTAAGACTTCTGCACATCCCATTCTCCACTCATGATTGTCTTCCCCAGCTCGCATCACTGTCCCCCACCTCCACCAAACACGCCAAGGGCACTGCCCCTACCTTGGCCCATGCTGCAGAAGCAACCTGAACCCTCCGCCCCCACTTCTTCCTGCATGGCTCCCCAGCCCTGAACAATAGAATCCCTCATTTCCTCCGAGGGAGGTTCCAGCTCCGTCTTCCACAGAGCGATCCCAGCCACCCTTGCCCCTGTGTTGAAGTGCACATGGTGTGCATGGTGCTCACAGCCTCTCCTCCGGCCTGCCTGCTGGGCAGAGAGCCCCCCGAGTTTCCTGGGTCCCGACCCTTGGGGTGTAGATTGAGGAAAGGCATCATGGATGGGGAGACAAGAAATGCTTCCTTTCTTGAGGAAATGGACAGATCTCAGAGAGGGAGAGAAAGGGCAAGAGCCAGAAGCGCTTCCATTTGAGAAAGAGTTGTGGGGCAGGAAGGAAGAGGAGAAGGGAAGGAGAAGGTGGGAAGGAGGAGGAAGTAGAGGAGAAGAAAGGAAAGGAAGTTCTAGAAGAGAAATCAGGGACCACTCTCAGCCTAAAATGATCAGTTCTTGGAGGGAAAATGAGTCTCTTTTCTACTTTAAGTTATAAGTTTTGCCTTCTGTGATGCCAGCCTGTCTGTCCTTTTTTTTTTTTCTTTTTTTTTTTTTTTTTTTTGCATCTTCCATAAAGAGATTTGAAAGGGGCCAGCGCCGTGGTGTAGTAGGCTAAGCCTTCGCCTGTAGCACCAGCATCCCATGTGGGCACTGGTTAGTGTCCCAGCTGCTGCTCTTCTGATCCAGCTCTCTGCTATGTCCTGGGAAAGCAGTAGAAGATGGCCCAAGTCCTTGAGTCCCCACACCCATGTGGGAGACCCAGAGGAGGTTCCTGGCTCCTGGCTTCAGATTGTCCCAGCTTCTGCCGTTGCAGTCATCTGGGGAGTGAACCAGCAGATAGAAGGCCTCTCTCTCTCTCTGTCTCTCCCTCTAACTTTGTCTCTCAAATAGATAAATAAATCTTTAAAAAAAAATTGTGGGGCTGGCACTGTGGCATTGCCGGTAAAGCCACCACCCACAGTACCAGCATCCCATTTGGGCGCTAGTTCAAGTCCTGGCTGCTCCACTTCCAATTCAACTCTCTGCTATGGCCTCGGAAAGCAGTAGAAGATGGTCCAAGTGCTTGGGTCCCTGCACCCATGTGAGAGATCAAGAGGAAGCTCCTGGGTCCTGGCTTGGAATCAGCTCAGCTCTGGCCATTGCAGCTACTGGGTAGTGAACCAGCAGATGAAAGACCTCTTTCTCTCTCTCTCTCTCTCTCTCTCTCTCTCTCTGCCTCTGCCTCTCTGTAACTCTGCCTTTCAAATAAATAAATAAATCTTTTTTAAAAAGAAGAGCTGTAAATATCACAATGCCATAGCCATAGAACAGATCAACTTTATGCCTCATCAAACCTGAAAATCTTACAAAAGGTCCAAATCTCTATTTTATCTCAGAAGCAGAGACTACCTCAGGCTCCTTCCTTCATCTCCTTCCAATAAAACCATCCACTTTCCCTGCCCCCTGCCCTCGAGCAGAGAAGGGGACGGTGGGCACCCTAGGGCCATGTGCCTGCTCCCCTGGCCCGAGCTGGAGACACCCCCGCTCTCTCCCACCGCGCCCTGAGTCTGACAAGCCACCCTAATGGATTGACCGTGGCCTTTCCTGGAGGGGCTAAATATAAAACTTTCCTGCGCTCCTCTTGTCAAAGTTAAAAGCTTTTCATGTCTGTGTTAATGTTTTTTCTGTCTGCTGGCTCCGGTGACAGATGCGGCATCTTGTGCTGAGTAACTGGAGAGTGAATGGCTGGCAGGGGCCGGCAAGGGAGCGGTAATTTATCTCCGAGAGTTTAAGCAGGATGACATGGCTGGGAACAGGAGGGGGGCGCGGCTGTCACCTGATTACTAATTCCAAGATTTCTCCTCCAAGAGGGAGAAGGAGTGAGCGAAGATGAAGGGTACAAAAAGCAAATCAATAAACAGGTTAGCGTCTGCGTCGTTATTAACTCTCGGCCTGTCAGCACCCCATCGAAGCGATGGCTCGAGGCGGCCTTGGATTTAATGGTCAGTGCCATAGATTTACTGTAAATGTTATCAGAGGCAGGGGCGGGGGCCACGAGGAGGGCTTCATTGACAAATCATTGGATCGCGCTTGGATGCATGAAGCCGCTTCTGAACATGCATAAGTAACCGGGGAGCTTAGGTCCTGGGTGGCACTCTCTCTGTCTGACTTAAACGTTGCCACCTTCACTTCTGGAAGGTTCCAACAGCCAGGTTTCCCCTAAATCTTTCCAAGGGCCTCCTGATCTGGCCCTCAGAGAACGTAAAAGATATCAAACAGCAGATCTGCCCCAAGGAACCTCTGGGATCCAGACAGCGAGAGCCAGGAAGGAGCCCCTTTGCCAGGAAGCCCTCCAGGAGCCAGGCTGCCCTGCAGCAGGTGAGGTGCATCTCAGTCCTAAAGGAAGCATCACCTGAGCTCAGGGGCCAGGGCCTGAGCATGCCTATTTTTAAGATTTATTTTATTTATTTGAAAGGCAGAGTGTCCGAGAGATTGGGAGAGACAGAAATCTTCCATCCACTGGTTCTCACTCCAAATGGCTACAGCTGAGGCTGCACCAGGCTGAAGCCAGGAGCCTGGAATTCCAGTAGGGTTTCCCACATGGGTAGCAGAAGCTCAAGCACTTGGACCATCATCCACTGCCTTTCCAGGTATGGTAGCAGAGAACTGGATGGGAAGCCATGGAGCAGCTTGGACTGGAACCGGCTCCCCAGTACAGCATGCCAGCGCCGCAGGAAGACACTTAACCCACTGTGCTGCACCACAATGCCAGCCCTGGGAGTGCCTTTGTAACGTCCCTTTTGATCACTCTCCAACACCTGAGCTTCCCACCTTCTGCACCAACTAACTGTAGATTCTGGAGGGGAGGATTTTTGACTACGTCCACTCACTAGGATGCAGGTTGCTGTCTTATCTTTGGGCCAGAAGCCATGGAAAAACAAGAATTTAAGAGCAGGTAGACTTGGTAACCAGAGAGCATGGTAAAGTAGCTCACTGTCTCCAGGAGCAGGGCCACTTGTACAGTTGTTCAGGCTGTACACTGCACAAGTCATTCATGTCATCATCTGTGTGAATGGCACTCCCTGGAGTTGTTCAGAGTGAGAACGCCCCAGGCACAGGTAGCAGTCCCAACAAAGAAGCAGTGTCAGGTGGGCCATGGGGAGAAGCAGCTGCCTGCAGAAACGAACATTACCCCACACACGCCTTGCAGTGGTGCCTATTGCAGGCTGAGCAAGTTCCTGTGCAATCGGTAAATTCCAAGTAGAGTCCAAGGGCACTGCCAAGCAGCCAGGGTTGTCCAAGCGCTTGGGAGAGTTTTAAACGCCCTCTAGAACTCACACCACTGAGTAGTGTTCTGCCGCTGCTTGGGAGAGAAAAAGCCTGTAGGAAACTCGAGGTCTGCAGATTTGTGTCTGAGCTACGCTGACCACACTGTTTCAAACCAAGTGTGCCGACTCAAGGTTTGGCAAAGGAATTTTGTTCTCCTGAGGATGATAAAAAACTTAGATGCAAAAATACTCCACCCTCCCCAGGCACAGAGATTGCTCCTGGGGCCAGAACCTTTAAGCAGCTGGACTCTCAAAAGTCATGGAAAGGGGTGAGCTCCAGGTCTCTCCTCACCGTGGACTCGGGGCAGATAAGGCTGATCTGAGCTGGGGTCCCCCAAATCGAGCCTCTAAACAAGGACTTGGAAGGTCTCTTATCTAGGAGGTGAACTCTGGGAGCCAAAGTAAGGGAGAAGAGCCAGCCGCTGGGCTGTCCTTAAGCAAGTCACCGCTGTGGGCCAGCTGACTGCAGCCCTGCCGGCCACTCTGAAGAAACCACACAGACCGCTCCTCAAGGTCACCATACTGAGGGGCAGGTGAGGGGCGCGCCCCAACACCTTGGAGGAGTGTCTGCGGGAGGCTGAACAATTTCCTGGGATGAAAAAGAGCCCCTGAGCACTAAAATAAAATAAAATAATAGAGCCACGGAGGCAACGAGACAGGAGGAGCTGCGGCAGCAGGAGGACTCGGCTGGGTCGAGGGGATGTGGATAAGACATCACCGCGAGTCTTCTGCAGGACTCGGCCTCGGCGTCCACCAGGCTCGCCTGACCACCTGCCCCTCCTCTGCTGCAGAAACGCCAAGTACTCAAAACCGCCCTCTTTTGGGTGCACCTGCTGCTGTCTCCCGCATATATAGAGTCAGGTGAATCTGCACCTACAGCCGAGGATCCTTGCGGATTTTCCAGCCACGCTGACCGAGGAGGAGCCCCTATCTGGGACTGGCCTGTGGTGGTACAGGTTGGGAGACATCTCTCGGGGACCGAGATACCTGCCATGCTCAAATGGGAGCACCCTAAAGGTTGATCTTTATGTGACTGTGGGACACGCTTGATGACTAGCTAGGAGGCCAGATCCTTTATTCCACGTATACAGCTTTGCCCTGCTCTGCAACTGACATTTTACGGCCCCCTTGTGAGGTCAGCATCGTAATCCACATTTTCCTGGGGAAGACACTGAGGTCCAAAGTGACGAGGTGATAATGGGTGGCAGGGCACACCCAGGGGCTTTGGGTCGGAACCCTGGAGCTGCCCCAGGATAAGAGTCACCTGCAGAGCTAACCCTGTAAAAGCCACCGGGGGATGGTCACAGCCAGAGGGAAGCCGTCAGCCTGTTCATTTTCAGTGTATTTACCTTCCTGGTTGCTTCTCAGCTCTTCTCTCAGTGGAACCAACTGCACACTTAAATTCCCCCCAGGGAACCTGAACTAGTGTTTGAAATACCTCCAGTGGCTTCTGCTCTCCTCTCTGGCCCTGTCCAAACCATCGCCCCTGCCCCACCCTTCCCTGCTGGTTCTCCCCCAGCAGGGACCACTGCTCAATTCACTATGTGTGACATGGCTCCCTCACTTATGGTCTGCCTCCCTCACCAGAACAGTGCCACAGCTTCCTCTGTGTTGTTCACTGCAGAGTCCCTAGACCACACAGAAGGTGTGCAAAAACTCCTGGTCAGAGCCTGACATGCAGAACATGCTGAACCCAGGTGGCCCCCTGGATGCCTCTGGGCAGGTTCCCATTGCTACTCAACTCCAGCCTGAACACCAGGCCCAATGCCAGCGACCCACCAGGAATCTCCTGATACGGCCAAACCATGTGTGTGCAGCAAAGCTGGGAAGAGTCATGCTCCCGGCGCTCACATGAAGACACCCAGTGATCTCTGGCCCCCCTGGGAGGGGAACACAGGAAGTCAGAGAGAGGCAGGACAGGCAAGGCCCCAAGAGGTGAATTAGGCTCCTGGGGTCCTAGAGGCTTAGAGTGCATGTGTGTGATGTACACACACACACACACCACACACACGCACAAACCCACCTTTTTAAATGTCTGTGTCCCTCCAAACTCAAACCCCAATGTGATGGCGGTAAGAAGTGAGGCCTTGGGGTATAAGCCTTACTTGGAGGAATAATGAAGTCACGGGGGCTCTGCCCTCAGGAATGGGATGTGTGACTTTATGGAGGCTTCCCAGCCCATCCCTGTCTTCTGCCGTGAGAGGACAGTGTTCAGCCCCTCTGCCACGTGAGAACACCAGGACTAAGGGACACACCCTCACCAGACACCCAATCTGCTGGTGCCTTGACCTGGAACCTCCCAGCCTTCAGAACTGCAAGAAGCAAGTCTCTATTGTCTAAATTCCACAACCTAAGATATTCAGTCACAGAGCAGGAATGGACTGAGACAAACACCTATGTGCAGGTATACCCACACCCCTATCCACATGTGTGTGCATCTACACACATGCACACACACTACACACATGCACATACTTAAATATATGTATGGATACATGAATACACCCCCGCAGGGAAACGTGTATATGTGCACATGACACAGGTGCATGTACAACCTATATGTGTGTAGTGCGTGTGTACATATGTGTGCATGTTGTCATGTACACACACGCATGGGTGTCATGTGATTGTGCACATACATAGGCACACACAGAGACCCATCAGGCTCTTTCCTCTTCACTCACTGGTGTCCCATTTCCTTATGAGCTGCATCCAACACCCTGGTCTCCATCTCTGCAGGGACGGAGCCCTCTTCCCTTCTCTCAGGGAACAAGAGCTCGCCACACCCTTTCTGAAGCGGTGCTCCCAACATCCCACCTCGTCTGCCTGAGAAACGGCTGTTAAGAGGCAGGTGCCCCAGGGCGGAGCCCCATCTTCCCTCCCAACAGGCTTGCAAAGGCACCAAGGGTGGGGGAAGGAAAGACTAGACCTGAAGCCCCTCTGTGAAGTCCTCTGACTTGGTGAGCGCCCTAACAGGCAGGTGGAAAACCTGCTCCTTGGAGCGAGTGCTTGGCTTAGCGACTACAACCCCAGGGAAGACGCCCATGTCCCACATCAGAGCACCTAGGCTTGATTCCAGTCTCTGCCCCTGACTCCAGCTTCCTGCTGATGCGGACCCTGAGAGGGCGGAGGTGGCTCAGATAACGGAGTGGCAGACCTGGATTGAGTTCTCAGGATGCCAGCTACTGCAGGCATCTGGGGCGTGAATCAGCAGGTGGAAGCGCTCCCTCCCCTCTCGCTGTCTGTGTTTCTCTACCTCTCTAATTCATTAGACTGATTCCTCTTGACAGATGTCAGTATTCTGTCTCTCAGAATTACATAGATTCTCAGAAGGGGGGAGGCGGGGTGGCAGTGTATATATGGCTGGCGTGTGTGTGTGTGTGTGTGTGAGTGGGGGTGAGTTTAGGGAATGTGTTTGTGATGTTTTCACACATATAATCTGCATGTGTCAGTGTGACTTATCTGAGGTATTTGTGTGTGGTATGTTGACATATATGTCTACATTCCATATATGTATACACACAAATATGTTATGTGCACATTTGTGTGGCTTATGTGTTATGTGTGTGGTGTGTATCACATGTGTACATATATTTGGCTTAATACAGAAAAGTACTTGTAACTTACAAAGAAAATCACAAAGGGGACTCCCCTAGGAGAGGCCACATGGCTGAGGACAGAACTGGGGCCTCAAACACCCCAAAATTGCTCAGGGAAAAGTGGGCATTGGAGGCATCACTGTTAAACTCCATAGGAAACGTCCCCTCAAACTCAGCCTGAGAGAAATTGATTCCAGAGGAGGGAGGTGGGGCCTACAGACAGAGAAGGATCCCTGAAAGGTGGGTGAAAAGTCCCACGGGGAATCTGCAAGATGATGGCTCTCTGGAAGAGAGGAAAGCCCAGGGAGGCCCCAAGGGTGCCTGTGCAGAGATCCCTCCCCGGGGTTTTTCTCCAGGCATGGTCCAGAGCAGCCCTGGGTTTACCCTGTAACCCGCTGCTCTCCTTCAGAACGGACAGGCCTGCTGCAGTGGAGAAGGACCCGCTGCTGGCACCTGAGCCAGAGCATCCTGGGAGCAGCAGGGAAGGCGACAGACACATGGACAACAGGAGTGGAGAGACGGTCTCAGGAGGCAAGCAACAGCCCCCGAGGGAACAGTGGGCTGGACGGGCGCCAGAAGTGTCGGACAAGGTGACTTCCCCCAGCTGGCACCAGGCTCCCTACGGGCCCATAACCCTCACCAGACGCCCGGCCCCTTTTGGGGCAGTGACTGAGCCAGGCCATCCATGGGGGATGTGCCAAACAATTACTTTCCTTATTGAATATCTGATTAATTATTCAAGAGCCAAATCAATTATTCATATCTCATTTAAGTGAGGGGGGAAAAGCCACTGCCCCCTGACAGAAGATTCTGAGCGCCTTCTAAGGCCCTGGGGATGGAGTCGTCAGCGGGAGAAATTGTCACAGCAGGAGTGCAGTGCTGCCACACTGCTACAGCCACCACGGCCTCCCCCTGCACGCGGCATCATCCAGGCATGCACACACTATGACAGGCGCACACACTGAGCACCCCTGCAGCTGCCAGTCAGGTCCAATCGTGCACGGGGACAGTCACACAAACACACAACCACAAAAGGGAAAGAACGGCGTGCTTGCACAGGAAAAGAAGCCAGTCCTTGGCAGAAACAGGCACCACACAGCCTGGAGAGCTTGGAGGCAAGGGGGTCCTATGCCAGGCACTGGTCTCAACCCCATCCCCTACCCCCAGCCCACTTCTGAGGACGGAGCTTCCAGGGACAGCTAAGCAGGACTCATGGCAGAAACTTTGCCACTGCCCCTCCAAGCAGGAAGTTGGACTTGAGATCGCTCCTTACAGCTGGAGAAACTTAAGCCCAGAGGAAGCTGCTGGCTGACCCTTGGGCACCCAGAGCCAGGACCAGGACCCAGGCAAGCAGTCGCTGGGCTCCACGGTATCATGCAGGTGGGGAGGGCCTGTGGCTGTGGCTGCCTGTTCCACCCCAATCAAGGTCTTTCCTTAGCCCTCGAGGCCGGAGGATCCTGCCTGGGTACCTCTCCAGAAAGGTCTGGGCAGGCGTGAGCCATTAACAGCTTCCCCTGTGCTTCTTGTCCCACTGAGTCTCTGTCTTCCTCTGTCTGTCTCTTGCTCATGTACTTGCTCTGCCTGCATGTGTTTCTCTCCCTCTTCCTCTCTCTGCCCCCACTTCGGTCTCGCTGTGTCTTTGTCTCTCACTCTTTGCCCTTCTCTCTCTATTCCTGTCTATTATTCTTCCTATTATTCCTTTATCCACTACTCACCTCTGCCACTCCGTCATCATCTCTCTCCCACTCTCTACTCATGTCTTCCCCTCCGTCTCTCCCCCTCTCTCCTTCCCTTTTCTGTCTCTCCCTTCTTCTTTCTCCCTATCCCAAGACCCAGCCCCACAGCTGGGACTCAGCCTCTTCCTTCCTCCAGCCCCCAGCCTGACCAGAGCCCGGAGCCCCACACCCACTAATCAAATCTGCGACCTGATTCAATTACACCCAGCAAAAACGCAGACGTGTAACCTTGTTAATATCACGTTTATTAGAGGGAGGGGAGGAGAAAATTAAGATAGACTTCGTGTTGCTGCTAATTAGAAAAATTGAGACTTTACATCTGCATAGTGCTAAGCAACATGTGGTGGTAACAGATGTGGGTTCATTACACAGCTGCACGGGGCGGTGAGTGGGGGGTTGGCGGGTGGAAAACCTTCCCTACCCAGCCTCCCTCCCAAGGTGCAGCCCCTCCCCACAACAGCCTAGGCCTGACAACGTCCTCAGAGCAAGAAGGCCAGGACATGAGAGCGAGGCAACTCGGTACAGTGGCTGAGAAGTCAGCCCTGGAGCCAGACCTGAACTCAGATCCAGCTCTAGCACCTATCAGCTGTGTGATGGAAGCCAGTCTATAATCTCTCTATACCTTGATTTCCTCATTCACAAAAAGATACTATGGGCATAAGCACGGGAGGAAAAAATGAAATAAAGCAAATGAATGGCAAAGCACAGGCTGGATTCCAATCATGGGTCCCAAGCAGTGGCCAGTGTGGGGGTCAGTTGTGCTGTCACAGCCATTGTCCAGCCTTGTTCCACACTCCTCCACCACCCCTAAGCCTAACAATGACCAAAGGGAGCCAGGGCTCAGCCCACCAGCTCCTGAAGGCTTCGTAGATCTGAAATGGCCCCAGTGCAGAATCTTTCATTCTTGAACCTTGGACTTCACTTGGGAAGGAACCTTGGAAGAATGAGAATGAGAACACACGGTGAAACCCCTGCTCCCAGGACCAGGAGAGGGAGGGCGTGTAAGCCAGAGAGGATGCCAGGCATAGCTGCCAGATTTAGGGAAAAAGAAATTTTATCACACACACACACACACACACACACGGTGCCTAGTTAAATTGAATTTCAGATAAATAAGGAATCACTGTTTAGGATAAGCATGTCCCATGCAACATTTGAGACATGGCTATGCTAGACAATTATTTCCTGCTTATCTGAACTCCAAATTTAACTGTAATAACCCTAGCTGGAATGCCAGGACACACTGGAGCTGGGATAGCATCCAGGGCTCCCCTGGGCCCACCGAACACAGCCACCATCCATGAATAGAGTAGGAAAGGACTAGAACCTCCACTTCCTTGTGCCAGCCTCAGGGGCTCAGCCCAGACCCCCGCCACCAGAGCCTCTATCAGAACCAAGTGGAGAGGCCTCTGGCTCAGCTCACAGCACCTGCACATCCCTTGGGTGGATGGGGCCTTGGCCTCGGAGGAGTCCAGCTTCCACCTGCAGGATAGCATGTCTGGCAGAGTTGTGGACAGAGCACAGACGTCCATAAAATGTTGCCTCCGTGTTCCTCTCTGCCTCTTCTCCCTCCTGTGGGAAGCCCTCTGGCCCTGGGTCTCCTGATAGGGAACACAGCCCACAGGAGCTCCCTGGAGGCTCATCATTCACGTGTCTGCAGGGATGCACAGAAGGGATTTGAAAACACAAAGGAAGATCCCTCTGTTGGCCATGAAAAATGCAGTACTGAGGGGACTCCGAGGGGAAAGCAGAGGCTGGACCCACCTCTGCCACTGCACCACCACTCAGGTCACAGCCAAAGGGTACCAGGAACCAGGGGAGATGGAGCAAGGCTGAGAAATGCAATCAGTGACAACAGATGGCTGTGTCAGGCCAGGACGAGGAGGCCTGGGGAGAGTTCCACAGGATGTGACTGTGATGTGGGCAGAGGCGGGGGGACAGTTCCCCAAGTGGGGTACTAGCCCCACCTGGCTAGTCCCACCCCACAGCCCACCCGGCTAGTCCACCAGAGCTCCCCAGAGGGGAGCCCTCCAAGGTCCATGAGGGACTGCAGAGGTTCAGTTAAGGTGTCCTGTACCCCCAGAGTCTAGCTCGGGGTTTCACTTCCATTACCAAATACTTAGTGGCATGTGTGCTGGGCGCGGCTCTAAGTTCTTGGCAGAGACCTGTTTGTTCCTTTTCCTCCCCATGCCGGCTGCTCTCCACTTGCCCTTTTCCCACCTGTCCTCTCAACCTCTCCGGCAGGTTCCATGCCCAGGAAGCTGACCTCTACCTGCTGCGGCACCTGCCCTCCAGCTGTCGGTTGGGTTCTGGCAATGGGAGGCACCTGCGAGAGCCAGGAGGGCCTGTGGTGACTCTGGCCATGGCTGCGTGCCTCTGTGGCCACAGATGTAGGTGAGTGAGCAGGCGGGGTTCAAGGCTCAATCGTTTCCTGCTCTCGTTAGCCCAGGTGTGCCTCACCGTCCCTTTTGGCATCCTTAATCCTGTCCTCCCCGTGGAAACAGTCCTCTTTCACAGAAATCCTTTTGAGTGTGCCATTTATTTCCTGCCAGGGTTTCTGCTGATCTAAGAATCCTATGAAGTAGGTGCCTCCATCACCCCCATCCTGAAAATGAGACCGGAAGAGTTGAGGGACTGACCGAAGAGTGTCCCAAGAGGAGACCACTCCTGTTCACCTAAGGACTGTTCCTTCCCGCCATGAACCCTTGAGACCCTCCACACACCAGCCTTGTTCCTGTCCCTCTTGGGTCCCTCAGCAGCTAAGGCTGGGCTTCCAGCTGTCAAGTTCAGACTTCATCTGATCATTGAATAAATGAGATCTCGGTCCCTAGAGCAGGAAAGGCTTGGAAGATAGGACTCCACTGCCTTAGAAGCTGGGAGAGTGTAGGCTCTGGGCCTGCGCATCAGAACAAGGATTACAAAGCCTATGGCCAAGTCTGTGTCTGCATACTACAAGAGTCCTGTAAAAACCCCCAGCCGAGTCACGGGGGCCTCAACTAGCATTTGAAACCAGTGATTCTCAGCCAGGGTAGTTGTGCCCCCAGGAGGCATTTAATAAGATCTAGAGAGGCTGGCATTGTGGCATAGCAGGTTTGGTTGCTGCCTACGATGCCAACATCTCATATAAGTGTTGGTTCAAGTCCCAGCTGCTTGATTTCCTATCTAGCTCCCTGCTGATGTACCTGGGAAGGCAGTGGAAGATGCCCCAAGTCCTTGGGTATTTGCCATCTACATGGGAGACCCAGATGGAGTTCTGGGCTCCTGGCTTTGGCCAGGCCCAGGCCCAGCTATTGCAGCTATGGGGAGTGAACCAGCAGGTGAAAGATCTCTCTTCCTCTCTATCCGCTACTCTGTGTGGTGTGGTGAGTGTGTGTATGTGTGTTGTGTGTGTCTCCCTCTCTCTGTGTAACTCTGCCTTTCAAATAAATAATCTAGTTTAAAAAGATCTAGAGAGGCCGGCGCCAGTGCTTGGACCCTGCACCCGCATGGGAGACCAGGAGGAAGTACCTGGCTCCTGGCTTCAGATTGGCACAGCACGTTGGCCGTAGCAGCCATTTGGGGGGTTAACCAACGGAAGGAAGACCTTTCTCTTTGTCTCTCTCTCTCACACTGTCTAACTCTGCATGTAAAAAAAAAAAAAAGAAAGAAAGAAAGAAAGAAAGATCTAGAGAGATACTAAATGATCAAAATCTGAGAGGTAATATTACTGGCAATATAATAATAATGATACCAGCCATGCTGCTCAACACCGTACAATGCACAGGATGGTCCTCAGCCAGCCTAAAATGCCACCAGTGCCAAAGGTGATGCTATGGTTTGTCCTCACCAAAACTCAGGTCAAGGCTTAATTCTTCCATGCAGCAGTGTTGGGAGGTGGGGCCTAAGCAGGAAGTGTTTGCATAGATTGAGGCTTCCTCACAGAAGTGAGTTTCCACACTCGTGAGCCCAGATTTAGTTACCCACAACTGCGGGTTCCCATAAAGCAAGGTTACCTCTCCTACTTTGTCTCTCGTGCCTGCCTACCTTTCTGCTTTCCTGCCAGGCATGGAGCTGCACGAAGTCCTCACCAGAGCCGAGTACATGTAGCCACCCAGTCTTGAACATCCAGCCTCCAGAACTGTGAGCTAACAAACCTCTTCACTTTATAAATGACCCAGCCTCTGCTGTTCTGTTTTCACAGCAGAATGTAGACTAAGCCAGTTGACAAACCCAGTTTCCCCCCTCAGACACCCACAGAATGTCAGAAATCTTAGAAGATACTGATCCTGCGGACACATCGGGTTCTAGTCCCGGTCGGGGCACCGGATTCTGTCCCGGTTGCCCCTCTTCCAGGCCAGCTCTCTGCTATGGCCCGGGAAGGCAGTGGAGGATGGCCCAAGTTCTTGGGCTCTGCACCCCATGGGAGACCAGGAGAAGCACCTGGCTACTGGCTTCAGATCAGCGCGATGCGCAGGCCGCAGCGGCCATTGGAGGGTGAACCAACGGCAAAAAGGAAGACCTTTCTCTCTGTTTCTCTCTCTCTCTCTCCACTCTGCCTGTCAAAAGAAGAAGAAGAAGAAGAAGAAGAAGAAGAAGAAGAAGAAGGAGGAGGAGGAGGAGGAGGAGGAGGAGGAGGAGGAGGAGGAGGAGGAGGAGGAGGAGGAGGAGAAGAAGAAGAAGAAGAAGAAGAAGAAGAAGAAGAAGAAGAAGAAGAAGAAGAAGAAGAAGAAGAAGAAGAAGAAGAAGAAACTGATCCTACTACAAAAGAAGACAGATACCAAGGGCCCAAGAAGACTTCAGGCACTGCCGAGTGAGAATAGCCAGTACCCAAGTCCAAATCACCATTTTACCTCCAAAGTCTGGCACAGCACATGGTGGACGCTGATGGACTTGACCTGGCCTTTGATTGCTTGCAGAAGGTCCAAACAAGATGAGGTAAGATATGGGTTAGAGACCCACAGGGACGTCCTTTCCCAGAAAATCTGGATGAGCCCAGAAAGCTTTCTTTTGACAAGGTCTCCCCTCCCCATAAGGGCTCTTGTCAAAAGTAAGTGCACACACTTTCAGACAGCCTGAGCCATGGCGACTAGGTTAATAGTGACCAGCTCCTCCCTAGTCTAGTGTTGGCCTCCACGGGATCCCCTTGGAAAGTACCACAATTATCCTGACTGTGTTGCCAGGACTTCACAGGAAGCCTGAAAAGTCAAGAACAAGCACTGATGCTTTGAGAAGGATTGCGACTTTGGAAACAGCTCCTGGCCACTCATGTTTCCTTGGTGTGCTCATGGACAGCCGACTACAGCAGACCATCTCAGAGTTCTCAGAGAGGGCCATCTATTGAGGTGAAGGTTTTGTGCAGTAGCTTTGGAGGCACTTGATGGGGAGCCAGGGCCATTCCTGATTGGAACCACAGACCCAAGATCCTGTGCTAGAGATAGAAATAGGCTAGAGAGAACCAGGAGTAGCACGGGGACTTGATTGAGCAGAATCATGACCCAGTAGTCAGAGGTGGGGTGAGCCAAAGATCATCCACAAAACCACACCATCGAGGGAAAGGAGAAGCCAGAACCACGACTCAGCCTGCAGCCAAGGATGGGGCCAGAAAGTGAAGGGCAGGAGAAGCTGTGGGGCCACCAAGCATCCATTCTCCTTTCTCTGGATAGCAATGGAGGATCACCTTCCAGGGAATTGTGCCGTAAGTGCAGTAAGTCTGTGGCACAAATGAAGAATCTTTATGAAGCGACAACTTGCAGAGGTGCAGACAGTGTTAAGGGAACAAACACCAGCTGGTGAGACACCCTGAAATGAGTCCCAGTGGGGAGCAGTTACCACTCCTGGGGCTGAAGGGAGAACTGGGACTATGGATTGAGACAAAGGACATGACTGCCAGAGCCAATGATGTAGGAAAAAAGACCCCCATCTTCTCTCTCCCTCTACCCTCTTGCCTCCTGCCCATACCTCCCAAGTGGTCAAACCTGGTAGAAAGCCAGAGAGCAAGTTCAGAGGTCAGCTTTTTGGAATCCAGAGAGAAACGGAGAAGATGGGAAGGAAAAATGGAAAACAGCCAACATGCCTGTCCTGACAGAGATGGGCACTAACCTTAAACCAGGCTAATCCAACTATGTCTGTCAATCCCAATCAGAGAAACACAAGCATGTTTTGGAGCAGAAGTGCAGAATTCATTCACCCATATAGCAGTGCCCACGTGGCAATCACATCCAGATACAGAGAGGCCATGGGGAGGAGCGTCTGCCGGGAAGGCTTCATCCCGTGCCATCATTCCCACCTGCAGGTCCAAGCAGAACTTTCCAGGGAACACGGGCTGTCTCCCAGCAGTTCCTGTGGGTGATTTTATAACAGGGTCACCTGGACACTTTAAATCACACTAATGAACCGTGAGAACCCCCTACATGGGCTGCTGGCAGGAGATCACACCGTGGCAGTGGCTAGAGGGGAGACCTTTTTAGTTCTTTTCCCCAGAAACTACTCGATAAATGCTTTTAGCATTTTTTTAAATAAAAAAGAAATGAAATGTAAGGGGCATATTAGCATCGCTCCCATTTTCAATTAGTCTGAATGATCATGTTAAAAGCTATTAATAAACCATGGCGAGTGGAGGTCACCAGCGGGGGAGTTCATCAGGGAGAAGTTGGCAGCCCACAGTGGAGTTCTCTGTGCTGTTCTGCTCCTGCCTTGCCTCGCCTGGCCTCTGAAGCTTCAGCCACAGGGACCCACCACATCCCCATGAGGTAGGGAAGGGCAGAATGGGGCACTGGAAGCATTAGCCAAGACCTGAGAACAGGAGAGATCTCATACCCACCACGCCTGCTCCAGCCTGGGAAGAAATGAGACTCTGCTTTACAGTTAAACAAGTCTTTGACTGGCAGCCACATGGGTCCTGCTCAGTCACCCTGGGTGGTCATGCACAGTCTATCCTGAAAAGGATCCTAGGTTTTTGTTCCTCACTGGGAAAGGTGGCTTGATTGACTAGTGATATCTGCCTAGACAATGACTTGAAGGCTGGTGACATGCTTGTCATGTACCCATCATACCTAAGAGTGATAATTCCCTTTGGTGTAGCCACCTGCTAGAGGAGGTTACTATTCCAATTCTGCCCAGGTGAGCCAAACCCTCCCACCTGCCTCCTTTTGTGCTTCTCTCATGCATTCATGTCTTGCTTCTGGGCAAAAAGAGCCCACAGAACAGGGATTGGACTCAACATTTCTTCTTGGTGCCAGGCTAAGCCCAGGGACTCAGTAATTTCCAGGCATGTCAGAATTAAGAGGAGAGATGGGACCTTTTTCCTTCTGGCCCAGAGACTTTTGGTCTGAGCCCATCCTACTAATGCAAGGACTTGCCAGTGTTTCCCTGCCTCCAGCCTCACCCCTGAGAGCTTCTCTCACACTGTCTCAGAATGATCTCCACCAAACACAACACTAGTCACACGCCTCTCCTGCTGAGAAGGCCTCCACTGACCCCCATTGCCTGAACATAAAGCCTACCTCCCAGCCTCATCTCCAGCCTTTCCCCATATACACCATGCTCTCCACTTGGAGCTCCCATGTTCTCTGACAATATAATGTATGGGGACATCTCCAAACCCTGTGCACAGAACATCCCTTTCCTCAACAGCCTGCTTATCCTTGAAGACCCACTCAGAGGCTACCTGCTCCCCAGGGCTCGATGTGATCCCCTAAGTTGGTGTAAGCTGCCACCTGGACATCCAGCACCCCTTGTACCTGTCTGTTTGCAGGTCTGTCTGCCCCTTGTGACTGTGGTCAGTGACACAAACCACCACCCAAAACAAAAAAGACCAGGAAGCTCCACGGCCATAGCCAGAGATCAGGTCTACACTAACCCTCACCTTGCCATCTCAGTCTGTCCTCCATGACCCAAACATCCACAACCATCCAGGTGAGCCCCACCCAGAAGGTGAACCAAAGGAACTCAGATAGTTCAAAGGTGGCTTCAGGGGTCTTTCTAACCAGACAACAGGGGTATTTTACCTGCTGTTCTTTGGGTACATCTCTAAGGAGGAGGAAGTAGCTCCTGCAATCTAGACTCAGGCTTCACGTTCCCTCACCCCATTCTCCATCCCTTACTCTACTCCGCACACCATAACACTAGTCCCAAAGCTGGAAGGAAGGCCGACCATGGGCCAAGGCCTAGGGACTAGAATGGAGTTAGACAATCATTCAGCATGGCCCTCCAGAGGGACCCAGCCCAGACAGACTGGAGCTTCATCTTGGCTTCTGATACCTCCCACCCCCACCCATGATTGATGGTGAGCAGATGCATCATGCCCCCGCCTTCCTCTCCCTCTGAGGTTTTTTTGTTAGGTTTTGCTAAAGCAACCTGCAAATTAATTTAATATCCTCCTTTGGTTGGAGCTATGAAGCTGGGCTCGAGCCTGATGATGCATGAACCATCGGTGGCAAGTATTTAATCTCTGGACAATGGATAGAGATGTTAGTGCACGCCACACTAAATTCTATTTACGCTGCCTATTAAGGGCAGTCAAGCTGAAGGGAATCGGTGCACATTACAGGCCCTAATGGGAGAGGAAGCTCCACAACAGTACATTAAAGGCGGAAAATGAATTAGGAGGGGACCGCGAAGGAGAAGGCAGGCAGGCCGAGGGGCTGTCTGGAGATAATTCTTCCTGACAGCCTAGCACACGTGCCCAGCCCCATCGGTCAGATATGCCAAGGAAGGGCTCACCAGCAGCCCTCCCAAACACTGAGCTGCGGGGCCCACCCTGCTCAGGGCCCCGGGACATGGGAGCTACAGTCCTACCAGTGACAAAGAAAAGGGTGGGAATTCTCCCAGGCCACCCACTCTGCCTCCCCGCCACTCCAGGTGGGCCCCTCTGAAGGTCTGGGGTTTTCTCCATTCCACCAGGCTCACCAGCTTCCAGTCCTTCCACAGGCAGGAGGAAGCAGGCCTGGCACTGAGGATTGTGAGCTGCTCTGCTATGATATTACAGAGCAGAGTTAGGGAACAGCAGTCATAATACAGGGGAACAAAGCTACAGGGACTCTGGGCGAGACACTTGACCTCTCAAAGCCCTAATCTCCTCTACTGTAGAGTCAAGGTACCACCCACCTCCTTGAAGATCATGAGTCTTCTGGGGCTCACACAGCCCCTCCACCCTCCTCCTTACTATGGGTTTCTCTTGCAAAGTCTGGTTCAGAGCCCAGGCATCTGTCAGTCCTTGCTTGTTGAAGAAATACTGGACCAGCATTGTGGCATACAGGGTTAAATCATTGCTTTGACCAAGGCATCCCATATCAGAGCACTGGTTTGAGTCTGGATGCTCTGCTTCCAATCCAACTCCCTGCTAATGAACCTGGAAAGGCAGAAGATGATGGCCCAAGTAGTTGGGCTCCTGTAACCCATGTGGAAGACCTGGATGGAGCTCTGCACTCCTCACTTCAGCCTGGCCCAGTCCCAGCCATTGCAATCATTTGGGGAATGAACCAACATTCATTCTCTCTCTCTCTCCCTCTCTCTCTCTCCCTCTCCCTCCTCCCCCTCACCCTGGCACTTTGCCTTTCAAATAAATGAAATAAGCATTTTTTAATGAGAGAAATAATTTACACAAGATTGCCAGCAGATAAATGCTTCAGCCAGGCTCAGCACCAGATCTGTATGACACCCAGCACACCTGCCCTCCCAACACCTTTCCTATAAGCAGGTGATTTCTGGGGTTCCTGGGAAAACCTGAGCAGGCTCCTCTCAGAGCCAGACCCAGCAGAGTCTGTAGGGATGCCCAGCCTCCTGCTTCCTACAAAGCAGAGAGTATGCAATATAATTTAGCAGGATCAGATGTGTGGGAGAAGAGTCTCATGAAGAGATGATGTTAGCTAGCAAAAGGATGGTATTGCTGGGTTACCTCCTTAGGAAGGGAGGAAGGGCTGGGTGGCACAGGTGTCATCCAATAGAATGAAAACTAAGACAGTATCATGGGAGATGGCCACAGTCAGCCAAGCCCTGCCCTCTGGGCACCTGCAAGATCTTGAGAAGGACCTGGGGTCCTTGACAGAAGGAGAATGACAGTTTTAAAGAACCACTCAAGCTATCAGAAATAGACCAGAGCGTCAGGTCTACCACATCACTTATCACCATGTTTATTCTTCAAAGCTATGCTCCGGTAACACTGAAGTACTCTGATATTTCACAGATGCCACCCTGCTTATTGTAACTTCTATATGAAATGCCCTCCCCATATCTCCTAGGCTGTTCATACTTGGCCATTTAGACTCCACCACTTCCTCTTAAAAAGTCTTCCATGAGGTCATGTTAGGTTCTCCCCCTTTGTCCCACCACAGTTCATCATGGCACTTATTGTATTGTATGATTACACTCAGGGTGCATCTCTGATTCTCTCTATACTCTCAGTTCCCAACTTGAGACAAGGACTTGGTAGGGCCCAGTGAATGCTTTCTGAACCAAAATGAAACAGCCCCTTGGATATTCTGTGCAGATACACTGTACCCCTATCAGGGTGCAACACCATCACTAAATGTCAAAACACAGATAACGTAGGCCATTACTCAGCCCTATCACTAACTGGCTGTACTTGTCAAAAGAATAAGAGGGTTACATGCTAACCATGGCTAGTTGGGTTGTACAGCCAAAAGCACTACTCAGTGGGTAGGGGAATTGATAGCCATAGATGCATCTATTAGAGAACAAGAAGGACTGAGAATATCTTGAAGGATTTCTGGGTAAATAGAACAAAATGTACTATGTGTGTGTATGTGCACATACATACACACACACATTAAATATTGACACCTTCCCAAACCCTTTTCTCACTTGATTCAAAACTTTGCTTCCAGGTAAAAGACTAGAAGAATCTTCTCCAGGAATCAAGCCATTCCAGAAAAAGACCCAAAACTGATGGCCTCAGAAATTGCTCTACCACATAAGCCACAAGTCATCCTATGTGGAAGTCCAGCTTCATCAAGCCCCACCCACTCTAGGCAGCTCTTCTTCAATGAGAATAGACGCAAAGGATCAGCAGACACCTGAGAAAAGCCCCTGCCACAGAAGACAGAGATCAAAGCAAGTAGCTACAGAGCAGAGAGAAACCAAGAGAAACGATGCTATTCAGGAAATGTGATTCCACTTAAGTGAAATGTATAGAATAGGCAAATACACAAAGTCAGGAAATAGAGGAGCTATTTCCTAGAGCTCAGGTAGGGATGATGGGATTGAGGAGTGACAGGTAAAGGGTATGGAGTTCCTTTTGGTGGTGATGAAAATATTCCAAAACTGATTATGGTGATGATCACACAACTCAGTGAAAATACTAGACACAATTGAATTGTGCATTTACAAGAATGAAATACATGCTGTGCAAATTGTATCTCAAGAAATCTGTTACACACACTCACACACACATAAAGGGTCGTCAAAAGTTCATGAAAAATGCATACTGTGAAAAACTTTTTTCAAAAATTTTTGCTCCAAAACAAACTTACCTTTAATTCCATTATCCATGAACTTTTTTAAAAATATTTATTTTATTTATTTGAAAGACAAAGTTACAGAGAAAGGTAGAGACAGAGAGAGAGGTCTTCCATCCCCCAGATGGCCACAATGGCTGGAGCTGTGCCAATCCCAAGGCAGGAGCCAGGAGCTTCTTCCAGGTCTCCCACGCAGGTGCAGGAGCCCAAGGACTTGGGCCATCTTCTACTGCTAGCCCAGGCCATAGCAGAGAGTTGGATCGGAAGACGAGCAGCCGGGACTAGAACCGGCACCCATATGGGATGCTGGTGCTTCAGGCCAGGGCGTTAACCCGCTGTGCCACAGTTCTGGCCCTGCATGAACTTTTAAAAGTGTTCTCATGTATATTCAAAAAGATTTTTTTAAAAAAAAGATCGTAGGAAACAAATGTAAAATAACATAAAGAGGAATATTTCTAAGAGATAAAGGGGGGCAGGGTCAAAGAAATTCAAAATCCCAGCAGAATCTAAACAAAAAACTCCACGGATAAATTCAAATGTAAATATATTCCCTAGGAAATCAAGCAAAAGACAAAGGGGTGGAAAATAGGGAGAAAATTAAAGAATCAGCAGAGGATGTCCAGCATCCAAATGATACGAGTCGTAGAAAAAGAGAGAAGAGATAATGGAAGGAGAAAGTCACCAAAATTACTCAAGGAACTTCCCAGAACTGAAGAATATGAGTTTCCATTGAAGGGGTTTACAGAGAGGATAAAAACTGTATCACACTAGGCATGTTAGAGTGAAATGTTAGCAAAATGTTAGGACACGGAAACAGGAGCAGTCCTACAAGCTACTAGAGGGGAAAAAGGAAAGCGATCCTATAAAGGAACAGATATCAGAAATGCTTCAGACTTCTCAACTGGAAGATAATAGTGTGTTAGTTATCTATTGCTGCATAGGAAATTAACCCAAAACTCAGCAGCTTAAAACAACAATAAGCATTTCTATTTCCCATAGTTTCTGTGGATCAAGAATTCAAGAGTTGATTAGCTGGGTGTTTCTTGCTCTTGGTTTTTCATGAAGTTATAATCAGAATGTCAGCCACAGCCACAGTCATCTGAAGCCTTGACGGGGCTAGAGGGTTCCACCTCCAGATGCCTCAGTCACATGGCTACCAAGTCGACACTGGCTGTTGGCAGGAGGCCTGTTTCTCACTATGTGATGACTTGAGTGTCCTCATGACATGACAGCAAGGCAGAAGCCACAATGTCTTTTATGGACACCATTTATTTCTATAATGTCACATTGACAAGACAAGACATTCCTATTCAACACAAAAAGCATGATATAAGGCATAAATACCAAAGGACAAGAATTATTGAGGGCTATTTTGGAAACCTGTTGTCAAGGGCTGGCTTCAAAATGATGAAGGAAAATGAATACTATGCAACAAAAATATTGCCAGCCAAATATTCATCAAATGTGAAAACAAAATAAAAGAGGATATTTTCCAACATGAGAAATTTTTAGATTTTTTTTTTCATCTCTCAAGTGCCTCCTCTGAAGACACAGCTAGGGAAGGTGCTGTATCAACACGTGTGCATAAACCAAAAAAGAGGAATGCAAGATTCAGAAGCAAAGGAAACAACTCAGGAGTGAATGACAAGGAATCCCTGCTGGGGTGGGAGAAAGAAAGCCAGGACAAGAGCCGTGTATCAGGCATGGAGGGCAACCAGATCAGTCGGGAGCAAGCCACAGGCACAGAAAGAAGAGATTAATAGAATATCTGACGTGTTTGAGGGTCTTAGTAGGTGATGTAGGCAACTGCAAGGAGTGTGGGATTGAACTAATGACAAACGCTTAACAAACCAAGCTTTAAAAAACTCCAAGTTAATTAAAAGTTGTGTGGAAGCAAAAGTAATACTAATTTGCTACTCAGTTCAATTGTGAACAGTGTTTATATGTACATATCCATGACAATATTAATGTTAACCATAGACCCTTGCATAGTTTTTTGTTGTTATTGTTGTTGTTGTTGTTGTTGTTGTTGTTGTTGTTTGACAGGCAGAGTGGACAGTGAGAGAGAGAGACAGACAAACAGAAAGGTCTTCCTTTGCCATTGGTTCACCCTCCAATGGCTGCCGCAGCAGGCGTGCTGCAGCCGGCGCACCGTGCTGATCCGAAGCCAGGAGCCAGGTGCTTCTCCTGGTCTCCCATGGGGTGCAGGACCCAAACACTTGGGCCATCCTCCACTGCCTTCCCGGGCCATAGCAGAGAGCTGGCCTGGAAGAGGGGCAACCGGGACAGAATCCGGCACCCCGCCCGGGACTAGAACCCGGTGTGCCAGCGCCGCAAGGCGGAGGATTAGCCTATTGAGCCGCGGCACCGGCCTTTTTGTTGTTGTTGTTGTTTGTTTTTGTTTTTGTTTTGTTTTGTTTTTTGACAGGCAGAGTGGACAGTGAGAGAGAGAGAGACAGAGAGAAAGGTCTTCCCTTGCATAGTTATTATAAATTATGCTGAGTGTGATGGAGGCGGGAGACAAGCCAAACCCTAACCCTAACCCTAACCCTAACCCTAACCCTAACCCTAAAAGCTAAATTCTCTTCTTCCATGGTGGGAAATCCAGACATGGTGTCCACACCTGAAAAGACAAGCTTGGATGCAAGTTTTGTGGGAACACACAGGTGAATGCTAACATCTGCCAGAAAAGGAGGAAGGTGGTTGCCAATAGGGAAGGAGAAATGGGGGGAAAACTGCTAGAGGGGTTGTAACAAATCTGGTAGTACTTCTGACCCTTTAAGGACATATAACAATTGAACCAGATGGAGAGAGAGAGAGAGAAAAAAGAGAGAGAGAGAGAGAGAGAGAGAGAGAGAGAGAGAGAGATGAACCAAAGAGAACACCTGAAGTACCTTCAGAAAAATAACAACGAACCATATCACAACAAACTGAAACATGAAAATAAAATTTGTTCATGGATGTCTCTCCTATGCCCCTCCCTAGCAGATTCTCATCCCCTCCTCTACTAACCAGGCTTTGGAATAAGACAGGCTGGGATTCTCAACACGTCTTGCCATCAGCTAGCTATGTATTCATGGGTTTAGGCAGTTCAACTTTCTTCCCCTTGGTTACTTTATATAGAAATATACTGGGGGTGTGGGAAAAAAACACAAATATCTATGTGGGAAGGATCAGATGAGATTACATATATTAACTACCTAGCATACAGTATGTTCTCAATAAATCCTATTTTCCTTTACCTAGTTAAGAGAAATGAAGGTGCTGGGGTGGAGGGAAGGGGTTTGGCACAGCAGTTAAGTCATCACTTGAGATACCGGCATCCTATATCAGAGGGCCTGGTTCAAGTCCAAGATCCTCTGCTTCCGATCCAGCTTCCTACTGATGTACACTCTGGGAAGGAGCAGATGAAAGCTCAAGTTCTTGGGATCCTGCTAAGAATGTGAGAGATCTTGATGGAGCCCCCAGCTCCTGGTTTCAGCCTAGCCATTGGGTTGTGCTGATATTTTGTACAGAAGATCTGTGTGTATGTGCCTTTCAAATAAAAAATTAAAAGAAATTTCTTTTAAATTTAGAGAATAATCATTTTTTAAAAAAATGAAGATGATGATGACAATGATTATAAAGAAGAGATAATGGTAATGATGGTGGAAATGGAGATGACAATGATGAAAAGCTAGCATTTTTACCATATTATCTTATTTAATCCTACAGGAATCTTGTAAAACAGTTGCTATCCTTATACTCAGTTTACAGATAAAGGAAATAGAGGTATGAGGAGGTTAAATGAGCCATCCAAAAACAAAAAGTCCTCACAGAACCAAGATTGAACTAAAACAAACTTCAGATCCAAGGATATAACCCCTTTTTTATTATTTTTTATTTATTTGAGAGACAGAGACATAATAGAGCTTCCATCCACTGACTCACTCTCCTGATGCACACTCCAGCCAGAGGCGGGCCAGGGACTGGGGAACTCAATCCATGTCTCCCCTGTGCGTATCTGGGCCATCACCTCTACATCCCAGGTTCTTCAATGATGAGAAGTTGGAGTCAGGGCCAGTACTCGAGATAGAACCCAGACACTCCAATACGGACTGTGGACATCTTAACTGCTAGGCTAAATGGCCACTCCTGAGGACCACTTCTTAACTCTATCAGATCTGCTGTAGTATACCATCCTAGGTATGTTTTGCTGTTTGTGTTTCCAGATCCAGGAGCCAAATGATCTCCAGGGTTATAAGTAAATGACTGACTGGACAATAAACTGGTAAACAATAACAAGTAAACAGATCACTGGAAACAGCACTTTATTCCAGTTTCAGGTGTCCCATTACCAATCCACTATGAGCAAAATTGTATCTTTCCCCAAATTCATATTTTGAAGCCCTAACCCCCTAGTGTGATTATATTTGGAAATAGGGGCCTCAAAAGATGATTTAGGGTTAAATGAGACCATAAGAGTGGGACCTCTTAGGTTAGGACTGGTGTCCTTAACCAAGGGCTGGCTCTCTCCAACCATGCACATTGGGGAAAGGCCACATGAGCACAGAGCAAGAAAGTGACTATTTGCAAGCCAAGAAGGGAGCCCTCAGCAGTACCCAACCACTCTGATCAGTGACTGCCAGCCTCCAGAACCATGAGAAAATAAATCTCTGTTGTTTAAGCCACTCAGTCTATGGTATTTTGTACAGCAGCCCATGACCAAGCTAAAGCATGGAACAATGAAAAGAACACCAAACACCATGTGAAGATAAACCAGGCCCAGTCCTGGTTTTGAGACTAACTAATTGCAGGATACAATAAAAATCTCTTGACTTCTCTGGGCCACCACTGCTTCTATAAAAATGGAGATGCCGGAAATTAAAGAAATCTGGATTCATCTACTCCCACATACAAGTGTGCAGAAGCAGCAGTAATGTTAACAGGCACTGAAATTCTATTCTGTCCACTTTGCATTCTTTTTCTCACTTAAAGTTCATCACAACCTCATGATATAGCCACTGTCACTCTGCCCATTTCACAGATGAGGGACTGAGGTCCCAGAAGAGATGACGTCACTTGTCAGAGGTTAGATAATGAGTTAGTAGCAGGGAAATAATTAATGAAAATCACAACATGATAAGAAGCACCCAGGAAAGAAATCCCATTACCCTGAGACCACAGCACTGGAGACCATATATAAGTGCTCTGGGTAAGAGTCCATGTGAGCCCAGCCCTGAGTCATCCCACCCCAGGTGCCAGTCATGGGAGGGAAGAAGCATCCTGGAAGTGAGTCCCCAGCCCCAGCCATTTGAGTCACTACAGCTGAAGCCCCGGACATCACAGGGCAGTGGATCACTTCTGATCCACAATGTCTGTGCTCATAAGGAAACGGCTGTGGTTTTCTCCAGTAAATCTGGAGTGGGATACGGCAGTAGATGTCAGAGCAGCATCCTAGGGGAAGGGACTGGCCAAGGTTAAAAGAAAACGTGGCAGCCCCTCTGCAGTCCAGCTGTCTGCCACGTGAAATCACTTTATCAGCTGTGACACCAGGGCCACAGATTTGTGAGAGGCCACACAGCCCATGCTACACTTCTATCCTTACTGGGAGAAGGGCCAGATGTCCCAAAGTAAGCCAGCTCAAACTGGCTCAAAGAAATAAACTCAGGCTTCTCTTCAATTAGACAACCCTAGAGCATCCTCAAGGGATGATGTAGGAGAGGGCAGCAGGCACCCTGAAATCAAGACAGCAGCTCCCCAAGATCTGCCATCACTGGCTTTCAGGTCTGGGATAACCTCCAGAGGATTCCTCTCCATTCTCTTTACCCCACGATAGCCTGACCCTTACCCATCAAAGCTGACTGTGCTGCCTCATGACCCTACTCCCTTGCTTTGCTGGAGAATTAATTTTCTAGAACTCTTGTCATTTGCACCATCATCCGTACAGCCACTTCTTTCAAGACCCAGCTCCAAGTCCCCTGCTCTCTGAAGCCCTTCCTCACAACCCCCTCACCCTCGCCCAACAGGAGCAACCACTCCCCACCCTTGTGCCCCAATGTATGCTGTCCGTCATAGCATCCATGTAATGTAATTTAACAAATATGTGTTGAGCATTTGCTGTGTGGCAGGCACTAGGCTGGGTGCTGAGAATAAAGAAGTGAGTCAGATGGTCGAGGTCCCTGCCCATGTGAGGAGGGAAACCCAACAACAAACACATTATCACATACCATATGAGTGCTCAGATACAGGGAAGTCCTGGGTGCAGCCCCCAGAGGGGCCTCACACAGGCTACAGGGGCCAGAGGAAGCCTTCACTGACCTGATCAAGGGGCTTCGGAGACCTACACAACAGGGCCTTGAACAAAGGCAAAAGGGAAACAGATGCTGGGAGCACAGAAAGTGTTCCTCATGGAAGGGATATTTTCGGCAAAGACCTAAAGACTTCAAAAACATGTTTGGTTCCAAAAACATAAAATGAAGAAGAAATAGATTGGTCCCGAAGTGTGCAGTTGGGAGTGGTAAGAGATGGGGCCACGGAGATCAGCAGGGCTTTATAGACCTTTATCAACAGGAAACAGAGGGGCAGGCACCATGCTGCAGTGGGTTAAACCGCTGCTTAGGATGTCCATGTCCCACATTGGATGCAGGTTTAAGTCCTGGATGCTCCACTTCCAACCCATCTTCCTGCCAATACACTCTGGGAGGCAGTGAATGACAATTCCAGTGCTTAGACCCCTGCCCTCCATGTGGGTGGGAGATACAGATGGAATTCCAGGCTCCTGGCTTTGGCCTGGCCCAGCCCTGCTGTTGTGGGTACTTGGAAGATCTCTCTACCATTACCACCATCACCACCACCACCACCACCACCACCCCATGTTGCACTGCCTTACAGTATGGAGATACCTCAGAAATCTGAACATATGACCCAGCCATCCCACTCCTGGGAATTTACCCAAGGGAAATTAAATTAGCATATGAAAGAGTTATCTGTACCCTCATGTTTATTGCCGTTCAATTCACAATAGCTAAGATGTGAATCAACACAAATGTCTGTCAACTGAAGGCTAAGATAAAGAAATTATGGGATATGTACACCATGGAATACTACACAGCAGTAAAAAATTAAATTCTGTTATTTGCAACAATAATGAATGCAACTGGAAAACATTACACTTAGTGAAATAAACCAATCCCAAAAAGGACAAAGACAAATACCATACGTTCTCCCTGATCTCTGGTAACTAATAGAGAACCTAAAAGGTAATCTATAGACATGAAATTGAGACTTTGAGAAGCAATGACTTTGAACAGCCCTTGTCTCCACCATTGAGGAACATTTTTTTCATACTATTTGTTGAGCTCTTTACTAGTATATAAAGTTAATTGAAAATAAATTTTAGTAAAAAATAAGACTGGGAATAGGAGAAGGAGGAGGAAGAAGGCTGGGAGTGCAGTTGGGAGGGCGGGTAGGATGGGAAGAATCACTGTGTTCCTAAAGTTATAGTTAAGAAATGCATGAAGTTTGTATACCTTAAATAAAAGGTTTCTGGTGGGAAAAACAGAAAATAAATGAACATTTTCCTTTAAAAAGGAAATGGAATGTCCCTGTAGAATTTTAAGCAGAGGAGTGATAGGAGAAGGCGTACAATCTAGAAAGATCATGCTGAGTGCTACTTCGAACAAGAATTACAGGGCTGGGGCCGGCGCTGTGGCTCACTAGGTTAATCCTTCACCTGTGGCACCAACATCCCATATGGGCACTGGGTTCTAGTCCCAGTTGCTCCTCTTCTAGTCCAGTTCTCTGCTGCCCAGGAAGGCAGTAGAGGATGGCCCAAGTCCTTGGGCCCTGCACCCGCATGGGAGACCAGGAGGAAGCACCTGGCTCCTGGCTTCGGATCGGCACAGTGCCAGCTGTACGGCTATTTGGGGGGGTGAACCAATGGAAGGAAGACCTTTCTTTCTGTCTCTCTCTCACTGTCTAACTCTATCTGTCAAATAAAAAAAAAAAAAAAGAATTACAGGGCCAACAATGGCAGCAAAGAGACCTGCAAGAACGTTATCAAGTTTTTCCAGGAGAGAGAGGGTGATGGGCTACAACAGGGTTGCTGGAGAAGTGGGAGAGATGGCACCAAAGCCAAGAGGTAAAAGGCTTCAGAGACAAACTAGCTGGGCCTCAGAGATGGAAGAGATGATAGGAGTGAGGTCTGGGGTTGTTGAAGTAGATAAAGTCTGAAAACAAGGATGAAAGTTTCCAGCTTGGGCCTCTGGGAGGATAGGGGTGCTTTCCTGGAAGTGCTCATCAATCAACTTACTACATCATCTTTTTCACCAAATGAGGATATTCCCAAAGGCAGAGCCAGACTGAGAGATAGAGATAGAGATAGCCTTAGCTATAGTGATAGAGATAGAGAGATGAGAGAGGGACAGAGAGAGAGAGAACAGGACAGAGGAAGAAGGATGGAAAGAATGCACAAGGGAGAGGTCCACATCTCTTCCCTCCTGGCCTGCCCACCATCAGTCCATGGCCTGTTCCTTCAAGGACAGCCCCTGTTACAGCTGCCAGCAGCTCCCACCCTCCAGCTTGTAGCCCCACTGCTGGAAATTAAGCTGTAGTGTTTACAGGACTTAATTAACAAAATCACTCATCTTCCCAGGAACTCACTGACTATCCGGACGTGACACCGTTTGAAATAGATTAGCCCAGTGCTCAGTGGGATCATATTCATTCCAGCCTGGGTTCCTTCTTGGCCCAGACCCCCCAGTCCACCTCTGGGGCCTCCCTTTTACCCCTTACCCCCAAGAGCCCTTGCAATTAATAGCTAATTAACAAACAAAACAAACCTACAAGCTGGAACAGCAGAAAGACATTCTCAGCCCACAAAAGCAATAATTAGTGTGGGCAGGCCCAGAAAATATTGCTTATGAGATAAATCAATGGCTCTCCCCCATTGTGGGGCTCCATTACAACAGAGGAAGACTCCTCAAGATGAACATTTTAAAGGGAAAATTAAGCGTGGCCCATTTCCTCTACATCTAATCATAAACCAAGATATTTTAAGTCTTCATTTTTCCAGGCTGCTTTAATCACACTGGAGATGAAGCTAAAAATGATTCACTTAAGAAATATTTACTGGGGTGGGCATGGTGACACAGCAGGTTCAGCTGCTACTTAGAACATCTGCATTCCACAACACAGTGCAGGTTTGAGTCCTGGCTGCTTTGCTTCCAATCCAGCTCCCTGCTAATGTGCCTAGGAAGCAGGAGATGACAATGGCTCAGATTCATGAGTCCCTAACACCCTCATGGGATACCAAGGAAGTTCCTGGCTTTGACATGGCCCCATAGTCATTTGGGGAGTCAAGCCACAGATGAAAGATCTAATTCTCTCTCTTCTCTCTCTCTCTCTCTCTCTTTCTCTCTCTCTCTCTCTCTCCTACCTTTCAAATAAATAATCTTTTAAAAAGAAACTACTTATTGTACACCTGCTAGGAGTTGGGAGATAGAGAATAAAGCAAGATAGTCTTGCCTCCTGCTTTCATGGGTCTTGAAACGCTGGTGGTTTGGAGACAGATATAAACAAGAAAACAAACAAGATATTTCAGCTCTTGAAAAAAGAATAAAGACAATTAATGGGGTGATGTGATGAGGATTGGGCTGAGGGTTATTTTACAGGGGTGATGGTCCAGGAAGGCTCTCCAAAGAGATGATGGTTAAACTGAGCCAGTCATGCTAACAGCTGGGGAAAGAACACGTGTGGCAGGAAGAATGATCAGTGCAAAGGCCCTGAGGTAGGAAAAGTGTCTGCAGGTCAAAGAGCAGCGGGGAGACCAGTGTGGCTGCAGCAGAGAGAACGAAGAAAGTAGAAAGCAGGCAAGCAAGGTGAGTTCACATAGGTGAGTCAGATTGGCCTTACAGCTACCAGGAAAGTTAGATTTTTATTCTAACTGAACTGGGAAACTATTGGGGGTGGTTTTCAAAAGCAACATGGCAGGGCCGGTGCCATGGTGTAGTAGGCTTAGCCTCCACCTGTAGCACTGGCATCCCATATGGGCACCAGTTCATGTCCTGGCTGCTCCTCTTTCAATCCAGCTCTCTGCTTATGGCCTCAGAAAGCAGTGGAAGATGACTCAAGTTGCTTGGGCCCTTGCACCTGCTTGGGAGGCCCAGAGGAATCTCCTGGCTCCCGGCTTTGGATCAGCCCAGCTCCAGCCTTTGCAGCCATCTAGGGAATGAACTAACAGATGGAAGACCTTTCTCTCTGTCTCTCCCTCTCTCTGTAACTCTCTCTCTCAAATAAATAAATAAAATATTTTTTAAATGGCAGACAGAAATATAAGTGAGCCAGGAGCTTCTTCTGGGTCTTCCACACAGGTGCAGGGGCCCAAAGACTTGGGCCATCCTCTACTGCTTTCCCAGGCCACAGCAGAGCGCTGGATCAGAAGTGAAGCAGCCAGGGCTCAGACTGGTGCCCATGTGGGATGCCAGCACTGCAGGCCGCAGCTTCACTCAATATGCCACAGCGCTAGCCCCAATAGATTTTTTTTTAAGAAAAGAAAAACATCTCTATTTGTGTTCAAGTCCTGTTCTTTCTGAAGTGAGATGGGGGGGGGGAGGCTGGTAAGGGGGGACAGGAGCCACTACCCACTACCCACTACCCACTGATGACCCACAGTATACAACCACCCCAAAACACAGGCCTACTTCCAATGGATTTTTAAGAAATTCTTTGACTTATTTTTAAACAAATAAGCTTCATTTAATCTACCTGCAGGTCAGGTAGAAATGGACCTGTTCTCAAAACCTGCATTATCTTAGAACTCCACAAGGTCAAACATGGTCAGCCAAGTCATTGCCCTCTGGGACTGGCCCCAGACTACCCAGAGCTGGGCCCTGAGCTGAGGCCTGCTCCTCTCTCATCTAACAGGTGTTGCTGCTCCATAACCTTCAAGCAGCCAGGAGCCAAAGGGAGTGGCTCTGCCACCTGCTGAAAAGTGTCCTGCTTGACAGCCCTGTGGCTTGGTGAGACTCATGCCACCAAAGTGGTTCTCTGTGGCCAAGAGTTGAGAGCAGGAGGGGAAGCCAGGGCCCCAGGGGTCACCCCTGAGACCAGGGTAAAATCCAGGTATAAGGTGGACCCCAGGTGCCTGGATCCCCGACTTGCCAAAATGCCAAGGATCTTCCCCGCCAACTTGGCAAGAGGAAGCAGTTTGTTTCCTCCCATTTGAAGGCTTCTGATCATATGATGAGATCCCAGATAAACTGGTCTATCCCCTGGCCTTCCTCCTCCAGTCTCATCTCCTCTTCCTTCTCTTCACCCCACCTCGGGGCTCCACTCCATTCCAGACCTTGTCATACACCCCTCCCTCAATATCTCCTCCGAAGGGCTTCAGGGACCGAAGTGGCAAGGCCTGGGCTGGTGGCCCAGGGCAAGAAGGCCACCGGTCTGACTCCCCTACCTCGAGGACATTCAGGGACTGTCCCCATATGCAAAACAGCAGGCGTCTGAATTCATAATTGGACGTTCCAAAATGTAATTATGAAAGATGAAATGCTCCTCTCAATGAGAAGGCTGTAAATAGAATAATTAATTTTGTGTTTGCTTGAACAATTCTGTATTATGGACCTTACAGTGGAACTGAAATTAATTAAGTGCACCAGGATTTATGGAGGAGGTGAAGAGAGAGGAAAAAAAAGAATTAATCCAAAGTAAAAGATAGATGAGTTTGGGAGTGTAACGATGTGTTAGCCTGGGGTATTCTTTAACAAATTTACCAGGCACGTTCTGGGTATAAAAGGCAGGCATTGACAGAATTATCTCAACTAATAACTGCTGCTGGTCGGAAAGCAAGAGAGAGGGAGGAGAGGCAGGCCGATGGACTGGGCCTGAGAGGCTCAAGGGAGCTAGAGATGAGGGTGACCTTTTTGCTGGCCAGGAGGGGGCACTACCATGAGGAGGAAAGGGGTGGGCAGAGCTGCAGCTTTTACCCCACAACAAAGCAGGGGACAGAAGGAAAGTCCTAGGGGTTGCAGGGAGGTAACGCAGGAGGGGCAGAATGCAAGGGGTGACCAAAGTGCGTTCACTCCTACGCCCAGCAGTAGTTCCAGCCTCTGCCCTGGCCCCATGCAATCTATTTCCCCTCCCCCTTGAACCTGGGCAGGAAGTGACACTGCCTGATTCCTGGGCCAGGTCCTGAGATGCACAGTGACTTCTGCCTGCACCACTGGCACCCAACCACCAAGCTGTGAGGAAGCTCCGACTAGCTCCTGCAAAAAAGCAACTTGGGGACAAACTGCGGCCTCCCTACCCACAGCCACACCTGCAGCCAGACCGATGAGTGAAGCCCCAGCCTTAAGTCCTTCAGACAAGACACCATGGATGGGGGGAATGCAGCCCCACCATGCCCTGTCTGAATCTCTGACTCACAAGACCTGTGAGAGACCAGGACTGAGCTTGGTGTTTTAGGTCGCTAGATTTGGGGACAGCTCGTTCCGTAGCAGTAGGTAACAGGCCTCCACTTAGCCAGAGTGGTGCCCTCTTTCATCTGCTCTTCCTACCAGGATCACAGGTACCCCTTTTAAGAAGAACAAGGGTTTTTGGCTGAAAATATTTGAAAACACACTGTTCTGGTAGGGTCAGGCAGACCTGAGTTGAATATCATCTATGAACTTCCTGGCTGTGTGGCCACACTCATGCCACTCTCTGAACTTCCTTCTTGTTTACATAATAAAATGGGAGGAGTAACCCTGATTCACAGAGTTCTTGGGAGGGTTTTAGGAGAACTTGGGAAGCACCTAGCCCATAAAGCCAAGGATGTATCACAGTTAAGAGCAAGGGTGCAGGGCACTGCATGTGGCACAGCAGTCAGGTCGCCACTTGGAATGCCCACATCCCATCCTGGAGTGCCCCTTGGAGCCCAGATCCTCTGCTTCTGATTCCACTTCCTCCTTACGTGCACCCTGGGAGGCAGCAGGTGATGGTTCCAGTACGTGGGTCCCTGCCACCTACATGGGAGACTCAGATGAAGTTTCTGGCTCCTGGCCCCTGGTTTTGGCCTGGCCCAGCCCTGGCGATGGTGGGCGTAAGCCAGTGGATGGAAGATCTCTGTATGTCAAAGAGTGAGGCTCCAGGGTCAGAAAGACCTAGGTTCAAATTCTATCTCGGTGCTTTCTGACTCTGTGATCACACACAGCTCACTTCCCTGGACCTCAGTGCTGCCATCTGCACAGTGAGGACAACAGTCCCCAATTTCTAGCATAGAACAGATAAAGTGCACATAGTAAGTGCTCAGTAAACGAGAGCCTGCAGTTGGAATCCCGCTCCCCAGCACACCTTCTCTCCTTGAACCTCAACTCACTACACTTCCACAGGCATCACAGTGCCTCGCAAACATCTGACATCTGGAACCCAAACCCCAAACCATCCCACCCCTCAGACACACACATCTAGTGGCACTGCCATGAAGCCCACACGTCCCTGACCCAGGGACAGGCACATGAGACAGCAGCCAGGGCAGCTCTAGGTAGCAGACACCTGTTCCCACTCCAACAACATCTGTCCTCTGCAAGCAGCAAAATGGCAAACAGGAACTTCCATGAGTCTACTCCAGGTGTGCGTTAAGGCTGTTTGTCAGACCACAGCCTCATACACTGGGTGATCTCAAAGAGGCCCAAGCCAGCCAGGCAGAGGGAGACCTGGGGCTCACTTCACACCTGGACTGCAGCAAGGCTCCAAACCACCAGGCAGCTTCCTCCTGCCCCAGAACTCTGGCCCCACTGCAGATTCCCACTCCCCGGGTTGGTATTAAGCAGGCACTTGGATACCTGGCATGGAGGAGGGTGATGGATGGCTTTATTAACCCACGGAGGCGAAGCCACTGACAGTGAAGGACTCCCCTGTCAGGGGAAGCATCCCTTGCCCGCAGGCCCCCTCACCAACCTGCCTGACAACACAAGTCTCTGACGGATGGGCAGCCCCGACAAGAAGGGGAGGGCAATGTGGAACATACCTCTGAATGCCAAGACTCCATCCGGGCCCCAGCCCCATAAGGCTGAGGACCACCAAGTCACCTTGGCCCCAAACACCACTAATAGTCTTTGGGTGCCATCCTTCATCCGGGCACCAGCCCCATAAGGCTGAGGACCACCAAGTCACCTTGGCCCCAAACACCACTAATAGTCTTTGGGTGCCATCCTTCCTGCCTTTTCCGTGCGACTCAGAAAGGTCTGTGTTAAGATGCCTCTGAGGCTGCACAATGCAACAACCCTGTCTGCATATCGGATGGTGCCGTAGAGCTGACCCTCTGCCAAGCACGCCACATGCACCATCCCATCTAGCTCTCCCCACCACCTTGGGGAAAAGGTGAATACTTTTCTGAACACTCATTTCCCAGAGGAGGAAATGGCCTTGGAGCTTGATCCTAGGTGGCTTACTGGGATTCTGTGACAACTGCTTCTTGCCCTCCCCTGCCTGCGTCCTCAGCCTCTGTTGCTGGGCCTCTCCCACATTTGTCCGCATCCCTCCAGCAGTGCCAACTTCCCACCCTGACACACATGACCAGAGACTTCTTGGAACCCAAACCCCAAACCACCTCACCCCTCAGACACGGCTGAGAACCCCTGGCCCTCAGCATCAAGCCCAAACCCCTCAGCCCAGACCCAGCATCCTTCACAAACTTGGCCTAGGGCTTCCTCTGCAGCCCCATTACATTGTTGCCACATAGACCCTCAGGTGAACTCTGGGCCATGCCTGCTTCCCACAGATTCTCTATTTCACCCAGAAGGCCTCTTCTTCCACACCTGGCACACCTGTCCATCCTTCCACACAGCTCCCCTTCCCTGGGCCCTCACCCTTGCTCCCTCTGCAGGACCTCACCTCACCAAGCCCTCCATGTGCATGGTCGCTTATTCATGTCCCCTGCCACTTCCCCACTTAACTGAGTCCTTTAGGGACTCTATCCTACCCACTCCCTCATAGATGCTCAATAAATTAGAGACCTTATGAATTTCCAGAACGTTGTTATTCCAAATAAAACTCAGTAGGGTGGCTCTCGAGTCAGTTTGGGTGGTCTCTGCCATCCCTCAACCTCTTCACACACCATGCTCTAGCCCTGCTGCTCTGCTGCCCTGCTTTGAATTTCTTCATTCCATGCTCAGAACCCAGACAACACATGCTTTCAGCCTGGAATGTCCCTCATCTTGCATGGTTCAGCTGAAATGTCCCACTTCAGAGAAGCATCACACAGCCACCCTTGTAAATCAGGCCCTACCGTATGTGATCAGCCTGTTCTGTAATAGACTGAGTACACTGACGCCCTTCATCATCATGCCCTTCCATCCCCATCTGTATCCTCCGCCTTATGACTTTGCAGCCCCTCCCATGAAAAAGGTAGAGTTTATGACCCCGTCAATGAAATCTAAGATAACCTTGGGGCTCGCTTTGGCCAATGGAATAAAATAGAAGTGATGGTGTGCCGTATGGACTAAACAGGATTTGGCTCCCCAGACTCATACAAATGTTTAAACCCCAAAGTCTTACGTTAACAGGTGATGCATTAAGGATAGAGACTTCATCTAATCTGTCATCTGAGAGGTGGGCCTGATGGGTGGCCTTTAGGTCCCTGGGGGCTTATCCTTGGAAGGTAGTTCTGTAAGAGGATGAGTTATTTAAGCCAAATTTGGCCTGGCTTCCCTCTCTGCTTCCTGGCTCACTGTGTGATTATTCCTTCCACACCCTCCACCATTACCAGTTTCTGCCAAATGTCAGACTAACGGGGCCACCTGATGTTGAAATATGAGTGAAGTAAACCCTTTTCTCCCCAAGAAGCTCCTCTCAGGTATTTTAGTTAAACAAAATTTGACTAACACAGTGTGTTTTATCAAGCCTAGGCATCAAGAAGCAGCATTGTGTATTTTCACTTAACCTCTTGCTCATCTCCCTTCTCCACCCAAGCTGAAGAAGGAGACATGGAACAGAGACAAGCTATCCCAGTCTCCCAGAAAAAGCCATCCATCCAGATCAGCCAACCCATAGCCAGCTACCAGATATGAGTCATCCATCCACAACCAGAAGACTTGCTACACTGAGCTCAGCCTACTACGCTGGCCTGCAGATTCTTGAACTAAATAAATTCTCAGTGTTTTAAGACCTTCTGTGTGAAGGTGGCATGCTATGCAGCATTTTGTGGTAATAGAGAACTGACACATACCTGAAATTTCCCATTGTAGCAGGCCACGATTGTGATTAAATACTTATCTGTGCATTTATCTTATAAATGCTTTCCCCAATTAGAGTACAAATTTCATGTTGGCAGATACCAGATCTTTTACACTACTGAATTCATTGACCTCACATGGTATTTGCTCATTGGAGATGTTCAAAAAATTTCATTGAGCAAATGAATGAATTGAGTGGTATAATGGGTAAATAAATGAACACAACCCATTTACATGTCCTGTGGCCTTTTTCCTCCTACTGTCCTAACAGGCAGGCAAAGCAATCCACAACAGAGAGATTAATTCAGATTAGTTGATGCTTCACCCCTGAGTCTATCAGCTATAAGAGTTTGAAAACTTGTGAGCCAATGAGAGCCTCTGACTCAAGCTGTTGTGATTCTGCAAGTTATGCCTACCTGTGACAGAGCTCCCTTGCCATACTTCATCTGAGCCTGGGCCGCCCTCCATCCCTCCAGTTCCAGTATATGGTGGGAAGGGAAGTCCAAGAGTATATGCTTCCTCCCTTCAACCCTCAAACCAAGAACAAGTAGGGGAGGCACGCCCTTCTCTTCCTGTGCTCCCAGGCTCCTTTGTAGGGAATGCCTTGATGCCGAAAGCAGTCTCTTCTCTTCCACTCCCACTCAGAGTTGGTCTTTGCCATCCAAACCATACCTAGCTCAGATCAAAGGGTAGAGGAGAACAGCAGGGCATTTTTGAAAGTGTTCGGAGATCTTACATTGTGTCATAAGCCCCTCTTTTTATCAGAGTCCCCTGAAGCCATCCCCATTCCTTTGGCTATGGTTTTTTGTTTGTTTGTTTATTTGTTTGTTTTGACAGGCAGAGTGGATAGTGAGAGAGAGAGAGACAGAGAGAAAGGTCTTCCTTTTTGCCGTTGGTTCACCCTCCAATGGCCGCTGCGGCCGGCGCATTGCGCTGATCTAAAGCCAGGAGCCAGGTGCTTCTCCTGGTCTCCGATGCGGGTGCAGGGCCCAAGCACCTGGGCCATCCTCCACTGCCTTCCTGGGTCATAGCAGAGAGCTGGCCTGGAAAAGGGGCAACCAGGATAGAATCCGGTGCCCCAACCAGGACTAGAACCTGCTGTGCCGGCACCACAAGGCGGAGGATTAGCCTGTTAAGCCACGGCGCCGGCCGGCTATAGTTTTAAGTCCCTTGTACAAGCCATTCTAGAAACGAGCCGGTCCAGTATTGTTTTCCTGGCATGTACGTTATCAGACAGGGATCAACAAAGTAGAAAATGATTCCATTTATTCTACTTATTCATTTATTTATAAATACATTATATAGCTATTTTATTGAATGGCTACTATATGCAAAAGAGTACAGTGGTATGTAAGAAAAACATGAACCATCACAAAGCTTATGATCCAAGAGACAGGCACTGAAAGAAAATATCATATAGCAAAAGAATTTAATGAAGTGACATAATAGAGATGACTTAACAGTGAAAAAAAAATCTAAGTAGGCTTCAAAGGGAAGAGCAAATCCACAGCCCTCTTGGCAAAGTCTTGACAAAATTTTATCTCCATCAACTCAGAGTATATTACTCTTTCACTCAACATCTATTTAGAGAGCACCTACTACCTGCCTGACTATTCCAAAGTAACAATGTTAAAACTTGACGTAATGCCTTTTGGCTACAAATTGAGGAAGAAAAGGAGTACAGGGAAAATAGCGTTTATTGAAGACGTGATCTAGGCCAGATATAAGCTGTACAATTTCATGTATAACTGTTTAGTTGACACTCATAACATGACCAAGAGGTATTAACTAAGGTAATTCTTTTACTACTCTTCAGGGAACTTCAATGCATGTCCAGGAAGTGGAACAGCTGGGATTGTGACTTACACAAGTAGAGTTCTTATCCCCATATCATGTCCCCTTCTCAATCCTTTATGAACTCAATAAAGCTGTCAATAAAGCTGTCTTCTTTACTTTCCAAGGATGTGAGGACTGTTAATCCCAAGAAGGATATATCGACAACAATGGAGGCAATTGCTCTTAACAGTTTAAGGAATTCTCCGTGACCCTGTCCATCCCAGCCAAAACTTCTTCCATGCAGCTTCCCCTCCCCCAACAACACTCAGTCCTTGGGTATGAGAAGTCTAGACCCCTTACCAAGTATCCCTTGTGAAGGTACCAAGGCATACCTTCTACCTGACACATGCCTGAGCCTTAAGGACAGAGTTTTTTCTTTCATGCAATATTCTTGCTATAAGGAAAGCATGATTAAAACATCTTTTACAAAATGCATTAATTCACAGGCCAAGATAAAAATACAATTTGACATAAATAGATTTTCCATGGTGAGTTAGCACTGCATTGAGGGTAATGTATGGGGGAAGGGGAGGTGTCTAGCCCATAAATCAACCAGGAGATGGGAAGAAGGAAAGGAGTTGATGGAGGGGAGGAAGAGGCACTAGTGAAATTTCAACCTGTGAGAGTGATGTCCCCCTCTCTTCCCCCAGTTCTTAATGATCTCATCAGGGACCCAAGATCGATCCCCAGCCTTGTTCATCTATCCCCTTCTGCATTCATTATTTTAATAGCACGCACATAAGACCATTTGACATTTGCATCACACAAGCATTAATGGGGAGTTTGTTTGGGAAGCTTAGGAACAGAGAAGTAGGCACTCCTTGTTGGAGCCAAGGAGCCTAAAAGGAAGCAAATACAGAGTTTGGGAAAATGCAGAAGGAGGAAAATGATAGCTGACGGTTTCATCCAAACTAGACCACTGTGACTGAGTTTCTCCTTATACCATGCTGCTTCCTAATCCCCAGTCTGCTTAGCAAACCTACAAAATCTAGGCACATGGATTTAAATAAAAGGAGTCCAGATCTTTGATCTAGATCAAGGGACTGTCATTTTAATTCATTCCACAAAACATTTCCCAGGTACTCATTCGAGCCAAGCACACTTGGAAAATACAGAATGATCTCAAAGAGCTCCAGTCTAGATAAATGAGGAACCAGCTTTGGCTCAAAGCAAAAAATACTTGACTAGAAACAAGCAAAGAAGAAGGACATGGTAAGGGGCTTCCACAAGCAAGGAATGCTTGAGATGAAACTTGAAGGTAAACAGGAATTGTCCAAGCCCACTGGGTAAATGCATTTTCCTGCCAGAGGAACAGCATGTGGAAAGGCATGGAGTATGAGACAGACTAGTTTGGGAATTGCAGGAAATCAGAAGCCCTGGAAGGCACAGAAACAACAAGAGAGGTGCAAAAGAGACTAAAGAAGTTGACAGAACTTTTTGTATCTTACTGCAGAATGGGGCTTCCTCCTATAGGTCAAACAGTATCTTAAGCAGAGTAGAAACATAAAAATAAAACTGTGTGTTGAGAAGCTTTGTGCAAAACAGATTAAATGGGGAGAGAGTCAGAGCAGAAGACTTGGAACATCATCTCCTCTTAGGAGATGAAGAGATTTAAGCTAGGGCCGAGGACTCAGGTTTAGAGAAGAGGGGTGAAGTCTAACAGTGTAGAGGGAGATCCAAGAGTCAGCTCCCACCAGAAAACCAGAGGATAAGCAAAAACAGAAGGAAAGAGTATTTAAGGGCAGGGTCAGTGAGCTGGGTCCTGGGCTAGAAGCAATGGCCAAAGAAACACAGGGCATGACAGACATTTACAAAGCCCCAGTGGGCTGAGGCTTAGTTGGTTTTTCCCTCAAAGCAGAATCTAAGACAGGAACTTAGATGCCGGTAGTTTACTAAAGGGGGTGAATCCTGTAATGAGGAAAAGGCACAGCGATACCTGAAGGAACAGAATGCCAACACGAGGGGAGTTTGATTGGGCTAGCAACCACTGGGGACAACTGGAGCTCACTCCCACAGGGCTCTCTGGGGAACTGTGAGATTCTACCTCAAACTTGCCCCCCCCCCCTGAAAAAAAAGGAGACTGAGCATTGACCCAGTGAGCCCTGAGGGTTGCCCCTAGGATGTTTTCTCTCCAACACTTCCAAGCTGCACCTGGGCAGTGAATGAGTAAGCTCCCCAAGGCTTTGGGTAAAGATATGAAACAGAAGATCTAAGAAATACAGAAATCATTTTTTTTTTGGCTTTTTAACTTTCATTATAAGTATTTCAGATAATACAGAAAGACATAAAGGAAAGTTCAATCAGTACACATAGATTTAACTATTTTTTTACTTAACTATTTTTGACATTTTGCTATATTCACTCCGTATGTAAATATTATATATGTACATACATATACATATATACATATATATATATACACTCTTTTTCTTAAAAAGCAGGGATAGTAATACCATACAATGTGGATTCGTGACAAGGATCAAAAGTAAGCAAAGAAGGATATATTATTATGTATCAGATATAATTCAATGGAGACAATATTTATACATATTAACCTCCACATATGAGTGAAAATATGGAATTTGTCTTTCTGTGTCTGGCTCATTTCACTTAGCATAATGATCTCCAGTTTCATCCATTTTCTTGAAAATGTCAGGATTTCATTCTTTTTTATGGCTGAGTAATATTCCATCATGTATATAGACCACATTTTGGTTGATTCCATATCTTTGTTATTGTGAATTGAGCTGTAATAAATATAGTTCGAGTATCTCTTCTATATGCTGACTTCATTTCTTTTGGATACATTTCTAGAAGTAGAATAGGTATGATATGGGACCCAATCAGGGAGGTAGGATTAGGCTCATGAGCTGGAGGCCACACACACACACACAACCTGTCCCCTGTGTGGTCTCATACTCCCTGCATGATCTCACCTATATCCACCTGTCAATCAGACTATATCATGACTCCCCTTTGGGAAGTGGATAAAAGGCTGGAGTGAGCTGAGCCAGCCCTGTTTGGCCTGCTCTCCTGCACCACCCACCGCGGCTGCTCTCCTGCCAGCGTGCCCTCTCTCGCTTGCAGCCTCTGGCCTACACCCTGGAAAAGGCTGGTATGGAATGGTATGGAACTCCCCATTTACCCTTCTTGGGCCCCCTCCCTTAATAAAGCCCTCATGTTCTGTGGATTTCTCTCACTTTCCAAATAAACCTCGAACTTTACCATGTTGCCTGTCTCATTTGTGCCTGAGTTTAGAATTCTTCTCTGAGCTAAAGACAAGAACCCAAAACATTAAAATTTGGTTTGAGGGCCGGCGCTGTGGCGCAACGGGTTAACGCCCTGGCCTGAAGTGCCGGCATCACATATGGGCGCCGGTTCAAGTCCCGGCTGCCCCTCTTCCGATCCAGCTCTCTGCTATGGCCTGGGAAAGCAGTGGAAGATGGCCCAAGTCCTTGGGCCCCTGCACCTGTGTGGGAGATATAGAAGAAGCTCCTGGCTCCTGGCTTCGGATCGGCAAAGTTCCGGCTGTTACAGCCAATTGGGGAGTGAACCATCGAATAGAAGACCTCTCTCTCTCTCACTCTGCTTCTCCTCTCTCTGTGTAACTCTGACTTTCAAGTAAAATAAGTTAATCTTAAAAAAAATTTTGGTTTATGTTCTCTAATAACAGGTGGGTCTCATGATAGGTCTATTTTAGTGTTTTGAGGAATCTCCATACTATTTTCACTAGTGGTTGCTCTAATTTGCATCATCAGCTGTGTATTAGGTTTTCCCTTCCTCCACACCCTTGCCAGCATTTTTTATTTTTTGGTTTTTGGATAACTGCCATTCTAACTGGAGCGAGATGATATCTCATTGCAGTTTTTATTCGCATTTCCCTGATGGCCAGTGGTACTGAGCATTTTTTCATGTGCCTGTTGGACATCTGTATTTCTTCTTTTGAAAAATGTATATTCAGATGCTTTGTCCATTTCTTAACTGAATTGTTGATTTTGTTATTGTTGAATTTTTTGTGCTCCTTATGTATTCTGGATATTAATCTTTTTTTTTTTATTTGACAGAGTTAGAAAGTGAGAGAGACAGAGAGAAAGGTCTTCCTTCTACTGGTTCACCCCCCCAAATGACCGCTACGGCTGGTGCGCTGCGCCAATCCGAAGCCAGGAGCCAGGTGCTTCCTCCTGGTCTCCCATGCAGGTGCAGGACCCAAGCACTTGGGCCATCCTCCACTGCCTTCCCAGGCCACAGCAGAGAGCTGGACTAGAAGAGGAGCAACCGGGACTAGAACGCGGCGCCCATATGGGATGCCGGTGCCACAGGCGGAGGATTAACCAAGTGAGCCACAGCACCCGGCCCCCTGGATGTTAATCCTTTATTAGATGCAGTTTGCAAATATTTTCTCCCATTCTGTCAGTGCCTCTTTTTTAATTATTTCTTTTGCTGTGCAGAAGCTTCTCCATCTGATATAAACCCATTTGTCTAGTTTTACTTTTATATGCCAGTGCTTTTGGGGTCTTATCCCAAGAGTCATTGTCCATGCCAATTTCTTGAAGTGTTTCCCCTATGTTTTCCTCTAGTCATTTCATAGTTGCAGGTTTTACATTTATATACTTGATCCATTTTGAGTTAATTTTTGTGTAGAGTGTAAGAAAGGGGTTTTGTTTCCAATTTCTGCGTGTGGAAATCCAATTTTCCCAACACCATTTATTAAATAGACTGTCCTTTTTCTGAGGAATGTTTTCAGCACATTTGTCAAAGGTAAGTTGGTTGTAGATGTATGGATTTAATTCTGGGGTTTATATTGTGCTCTATCAGTCCATGTGTCTATTTGCCAGTACCACGCTATTTTGGCTAAAATAGCCCTATGGTATGTCTTAAAATATGGGATTGTGATGCTTCTGGCTTTGTTTTTAAATGTTTATGATTGCTTTGGCTATTCAGTCTTTTGTGTTTTCATATGAATTTCAAGAATTTTTTTTCTAACTCTGAAGAATTTGATTAATATTTTGATGATGATTGTGTTGAATCTGTAAATTGTTGTGGGTAGTATGGATATATATATGTATATATATATCCATATATATATATTTGAAAGTCAGAATTACAGAGAGAGGGAGAGACAGAGAGAGAGAGAGAGGTCTTCCAACTGCTGGTTCACTCCCCAGATGGCCGCAATGGTCAGAGCTGGGCCAGGCCAAAGCCAGGAGCTTCATTCAGGTCTCCCATATGGGGGCAGGGCCCCAAGGACTTGGGACATCTTCCACTGCTTTCCCAGGTGCACTAGCAGGGAGCTGGATTGGAAGTGAAGCAGTCCTGAATACTGGGACTCAAACTGGTGTCCTAAGCAGTGTCTTAATATCTGCATCAAATGACTACCCTGGGGCCAGCACCATGACACTGTGAGTTAAACTGCTGCCTGTGGCACCATCATCCCATGTGGGCCCCAATACAAGACCCTGCTGCTCTACTTCCCATCTAGCTCCCTGCTAATGTTCCTGGGAAAACAGTGGAAGATGACCCAAGTGCTTGGGCCCTTGCACCCATGTGGGAGACCTGGAAGAAGCTCTAGGTTCCTGGCTTCAGCCTGGCCCAGCCCTGGCATTTTGGCCATTTGGGGAGTGAACCAGCAGATGAAAGATCTCTCTCTCTCCCTGTCTCTCTCTCTCCTTTTCTCTCTCTTTTTCTCTCTCTCCCTCCTCCTCTCCAATTTGGCCCTTCAAGTAAATAAAAATCTTTAAAAAAAAAAAGTTTGGTAGAATGAAACAATGAAGCCATCTTGTCTTGGTATTTCTTTGTTGGAAGACTATTATGGATTCAATCTCATCCTTGATCACTGGTCTGTTTAGGTTTTCTATGTTCATGATTCAATTTTGATAAGCTATATGTTTCCAGAAATCTATTTCTTCAAGGTTTTCCAGTGTGTTAGCATATAGTTGTTCATAGTAGTCCCTAATGATTTTTTGCATTTCTGTGGGTTTCAGTTGTAATATCTTCTTTTTTCATCTCTGATTTTATTGATTTGAGTCTTCTCTCTTTTGTTTTTAGTATGGTTAATGGCTTATCCAATTTGCTTATCTTTTCAAAAAAAAAAAAAACTAGCTCTTCATTTCATCAATCTTTTGAATTTTTTAAATGTTTCATTTCTTCTCAAATTTTCATTGTTTCTTTCATCTAATTTCAGATTGGGTTTGCTCTTGATTTGCTAGGTCCTTGTTAAGTGGCGTATTTGATGCCTTTCCCCTTTTTTGATGTAAGTATCTGCTGCTATAAAAACTTTCCTCTTAACACTGCTTTTGCTGTATTTCATAAGTTTTTTTAAGATTTTTTTAATGTATTTATTTGAAAGTCAGAATTACACATAAGGAAAAGGCAAGCCAGAGAGAGGAGAGAGAGAGAGAGAGAGAGAGAGAGAGAGAGAGAGAGGTCATCCACCCGCTGTTTCACTCCCCAATTGCCTGCAATGGCCGGAGCTGCTCCAATCCGAAGCCAGGAGCCAGGAGTTTTTCCGGATCTCCCACATGGGTGCAGGGTCCCAGGGACTTGGGCCATCTTCCATTGCTTTCCCAGGCCATAGCAGAGACCTGGATCGGAAGTGGATCAGATGGGACTCAAACCAGCACTCATATGGGATGCCGGCACTGCAGATGGCGGCCTTACCTGCTGGGCCACAGCGCCAGCCCCATTCCATAAGTTTTGATATGTTGTTTCCATTTTCATTAGTTTCAAGGAATTTTTGATTTCCCTTTTTATTTCTTCACTGACCCATTTATCATTCAGGAGCATGCTGTTCAGTCCCTATGTATTTGGGTAATTTCTAGCGTTTCTTTTGTTGTTAACTTCCAACTGTGGTCAGAAAAGATACATAGTATGATTTCATTTTTTGTGATTTTGTTGAGATTTGTTTTATGGCATAACATACAGTCTATACCAGAGAATTTTCCATGTGCTGATGAAAAGAATGTGTATTCTGCAGCTGTGGAATGCGAGGTTTTCTAAGTGTCTAGTGCTTCAATAGTACTGACATGGACCTGCCATTTTTCCTTTAAAATCTCTTGTGTTTGTTTTGAGTATCCTTGGTTCTTTTTCTAGGTAGTTTCATACTTCCACACTCTTTCATGACTACTTTCCTCTGTTTCTGAATGTAGTACATCCTTAAGTATCATTTGTAAGGTTGATCAGGTAGTAATGTTTTTTTTTTTTTCAATTTTTCCTTGCTTTGATAATCTTTGTTTTACCTTCATATACAAAAGAGTGCTATATTGGGTAAAGTACTCTCTGTTGGTGGGATTTTTTTCCTTTCAAAATTTGGACTATATTTCCCCATTCTCTCGTGGTCTGCAAGGATTCTATTGAGAAATCTGCAGTCAATCTAATGGGAGTTCCTTTAAAGGTGACCTGGAATTTTTGTCTTGCAAATTTTAGAATACTCTCCTTGTATTATACTTTTGAAAGCTTGATTGTAATGTTTCATGGTGAGAGTCTTTTCTGGTCATGTCTATTTGAAGATCCTATGAGCTTCCTGTATTTGGATGCCCAAATCTTTCTCCAAATTGGGGAAGTTTTCAACTACTATTTCATTTTCTAAGCCACTCTTTTCCCATTCATTTAGGAATTCCCAAAACTTGAATATTGGTTCATTTGATGGCATCCCAGAGATATCAAACACAGTTTTTGTTCTTTTTAACTTTTTTTTATCTGAGATATTTCAAAAGACCTATCCTCAAGATCAGATAACCTTTCTTCTGCTTGATCTAGTCTGTTGTTAAGGCTTTCCACAGTGGTTTTTTTTTTTTTTAAAGATTGATTAATTGATTTTATTTATTTAGAAAGTCAGAGTTACAGAGAGACACAGAGATGTTCTATCTACTGATTCATTCCCCACACGGTTGCAATAGCCAGGGCCAAGAGCCAGGAGTTTCCATCCAGTCTCCCACAGGAGTAGCAGGGGCCCAAGCACCTGGGTCATCTGCTGCTGCTTTTCCCAGGCCATTAGCAGGAAGCTGGATCAGAATTGGAGCAGCTGGGATACAAATCGATGCCCAAATGGAATGCTGGTGTCACAGCAGGCAGTTTTACCCACTATGCCACAACACCAGCTCCCTCCACTGTATTTTCTTACTTGACTCACTGAATTCTTCATTTCTAATATTTCTGTTTGGTTCCTTTTCACTACCTCTGTCTCTTTGATGAATTTCTCATAGATGTCATGAAATGAATTCCTAATTTAATTTAACTGTTTATCTGTATTCCCTCATATCTCTTTGAATAACCTTACAATCACTCTCTTGAATTATTTCTCTGGTATTTAATCCATCTCCCTTTCTTCACAGTCTGATACTAATGCACTATTCGTTCCTTTTGCAGCATTATGTCACTTTATGTCTCGTGTTCCTATGTTGTTTTTTGTGTCTCTGGGGGATCAATTGTTTCTATCACTTTTAGAGGCTGATTTGTTTTGACGGAGGCTTTTTCCTAAAGATATGCTTTTGTGTTCTTGTTTGGAAGACAACTTTGTCTTTAGCTCCAGTTGGACTCCATAGTAGAGTCTCCTTCTGAGAGAGGAACCAGAGTCAGGATCGTCTCAGGTGTTGAGAGCATGCCCTGCTAGTGCTATGATTGAGCCTGACACATAGACTCCCAGTCAATACCCAAGCCAGGAGCTGGAGCTGCAAGATCAGCACTGTTTCCAGGAGCAGGATGGTCTCATGGGTTTCTAGTCATTGCTTAATGCCAGAGTCCCAAGAGCAGCACCCATCCTGGGTGGAAGAGGCAGGCTTCACAGATGCTGTCTGCAAGAGAGACTGGATCAGTGAAAGTGACTTTGCAAGAACAAGCAATCCTACTCTGACCTCAGAATCAGCCCTTAAGGCATTCAGGTCTGACTGAAAAGCCCATCAGAGCATTTCAGGCATAGAAAGCCAAGACAGTGTGGCAAAAAAAAAAATTAAAAATAGTCCTACATGAAGGATCTCTGTGAGACCCCAGTAGGAAAGAAGGGGCCATCAAAGAAGGATGTACTTTTCTCTGAAGGGAAGGGAGAACTTCTACTTTGCTTACGGCCCTGTCTAAATACTGATGGAGTTGGTGGTCTCAAAAGGCTTCCATAGCCTTGGCAGTTCATGTCAAGAGCCTCGGGTGATCACTGATGTCATAAATAAGAGTGTTAATTGTTAAATTAACAATAGGAGTTACTGTGCACTTACCACCCCCCCATGCAGGACCTCTGTCTTCAATGAGTTATACTATGAGAATTAACTGTAAAACTTGTTCTCAAACAGTTTTTTATATTTTTATGTGTGTGTGCAAATTGTTGAAATATTTACTTAATACAGAGTTGGTCTTCAGTATATAAAATTAATTGAAAACAAATCCTAATGGAGAATGGGACTGGGAAAGGGAGAGGTAGGAGGAGGTAGGGTGGGAGTAGGGGTAGGAGGGTGGGTATGGTGGGAATAATCACTATATTCCTAAAGTTGTACTTATGAAATTTGTACACACTAAATAAAAGGTTTCTTTGGGGGAAAAAAAAGAAGAACAAGCAATCATAGGCCACTCTCTATAGGCTGCTTGCTGAGCTGGGTGGGGTATAGGAATTCCAAGCCATAGTCACAACATGCAATAGCACATTAGCCTTAGGGGAGCATAGAAACCAGGCAGCTTCTGAGGGAGAAGCTGGAGCCCTAAGCCCTGCATTTGATTTGTGTAGAACACAGAGACTCGGGGGTCACAGACCCCAGCAAGCAGTGTGTTGGGCTGGCTGTGATGTGGAAATAACAAGCCAAACTCCTCAGTGTTCTGTATACTGTGCTAGGCAGGATATGGAAAGCCCACGTGAAAGCCCCAAGAAAGTACGCTGTGTGCTGAGCTAGGCAGGGCACAGGAAGCCCAGGCCAAAGCCCTGGCTAAGCATGCCAGGCAGGGCCACAAAGCCCAGACAACTGCTCTTAGAAGGGGCAAGAGTCTAGAGTGATACCTGGGATTGTGTTGGCACAGAAACTCTGGCTACTGTTGGTGGGAGGGCTGAGGAGTAGGAGGAGCTGAGAGGTACAAAGCTTAGTCTGCAGGCTGTTGTCTATCAGAAGTGGGCTGGTTCACTGCTCAGAGTGAATGCACAATGCCAGGCATGGTCCCCCTTCAGACATGTGCACTGTCCAGAGAATGGGCATGTTCCCTACTGCATGCTAAGACCCTACTGCAGGAACCATCCTAGTGCTCGGGAGCTCTGAGCCTCCACAGGCAGACAGGGTGGGGGTGTGGGAACTTGACTGAGTCCCAGTGTATACAGGCTCCAGCAGCAACCAGCGGGTTTCAAATGGTCAGGAAAGGAGGAGCAGTGGGGAGGAGGACAATCCCCAAGTCTGAGGGGCAGACACCCACAATCCTGGGGTCCTGGGCAATGGATATCCTAGCTGCCCTGCTCCAACTGTCCCCTGAGATACAGAGCACTGTGTGGGCTAGGGTACTAGGGCTACCTCCCTCTGTGGGGCCCAATTGGACCTGTGGGGGTTCTGTCTTCCTTGCCAGAATGCAGGAAAGTCTGAGGGGCCCCTGGGAAGAAGATGAGCAAGACTAGCATAACATGGGCTTCCAACAGTGACTCCCATCTCAAGGTGGTGCCACACTGCCTCAGCCTGTGCTCTGAGACGGGGGGAGAGGAAGTTTGTTCCTTCTCTGAAGGGAAGTGGCCATGAGCTTGCCAGGGAGCTCTCCTTGATGTGCTGCTGACTGGTGGAGAGTGGATTCCTCTCTAGAGAGGGTGCTCCATCTCAGGTGTCCCTGCCGATGGGCTCGGCTGGTGCTCTCCTGATCACCTTTCCCCTATAACTGGGCATCCCCTTGGCCATGGGACCATGGATTCCGTTGCAGCCAGTGTGCTTTGTTCCTCTCTCCGTGCCACTATACCTCTTGCTGTCCTACCATGTTCCCACTGTACCTTTACCTGGGTTCCAGCCCTGACTCCACCACTTGGACAATTCAGTCTACTGACCTCATTGCCCCTGCCTGGAACCTCACTGTCCCTGCCTGCATTTGCTCACTCACTCCCTCAGCAGCATTACTGAGAGAGTTGATGGGGGAGTCACAGGGGTACAGTCAGTCTCTCCTGGAGTTTATACCCAGTGGGCGGAGAAGACCACAGAAGCAAGCAGATAAGCACAGGAAGTGTGACAGACGTGGTAACTGCTGTGGATTAAACAATGGGATACTATGACCAAGAGTCAAGTGTGGTGACCCACTTCGATGGATAGTCGTGGAAGGCTTCACTATAGAGGTGACACTCTACTGATACCTCAAGCCTGACTGAGAGGTACCAGCTAGGAGAAAGACATTCTCGAGATCATGAGATCTGCCCCATAAGCAGTCATGAGATGATTACTGGGGCCGGCACTGTGGTGTAGCAGGTAAAGCCGCCGCCTGCAGTACCGGCATCCCATAGGGGCACCAGTTTGAGTTTCGGTTGCTCCCCTTCTGATCCAGCTCTCTGCTACGGCCTGGGAAAGCAGTGGAGGATGGCCCAAGTCCTTGGGCCCCTGCACCCACATGGGAGACCTGGAGGAAGTTCCTGGCTCCTGGATCCTGGCTTCGGATGGATGCAGCTCCAGCCGTTGAGGCCAAGTGGGGAGTGAACCAGCGGATGGAGGACCTCTCTCTCTCTCTGCCTCTCCTTCTCTCTGTGTGTGTAACTCTGACTTTCAAATAAATAAATAAATCTTTTTTAAAAAATGAGATGATTATTGCCCCTTCCTTCCTCCACCCTCCTTCATTCTCAACTTCAATGTAGGCAATATTAAACCAAAGACAAGAGTCATTTTTCCCCAAATTATCAGCACAGGTTGGCTGAGCTGTCCTCAGGGCCCTCCTCCTGATCTGATCCAGCACACCGCAAAGTCCTGTATACACAGAGGCTGGATCAGGTCTCTGGGAGAAAAATGAGAAATTCTCTTTCCAGGTGGTTATAAAATGCTGCCAGGTTCCAGTGGTGACGCAGGGGAGAGTGCCAAGCAAACTGCCCCCCCCCCCACCACCACCAGCAGCAGCAGCTGGGGGAGTCTCTCTGAAATGTCCCTCAAAGGGATTGACAAGGTAAATACCGCAGCTCCCTCACTCATGGATGAAAAGTGTTCGTGAGGCCGCACTGCCTTACTCATTTACTCTCCCCATCCCACCTCCCAGTCTGCACCGCTGTTCCTGTTCTTGTCTCAGCATCTGCCCAAGGGGAGCCAACAACAGGTAGTGCCCAGTGATCATGTAGCAATCTTGATGGAATTGTGAGCTCCTACATTTGCCAGCTTCCTAAAGGCCAGGCAACCTCTCTTGTAGCTCATTGCTGAAATCCAACCAACAACTCCCCCAGAGCCTGGGGGAGACACTCCGAAAATATTTGTTGAATAAGAGACTGAGTGCACAAAAGCAGGTTAATCCCCACAAGGGGTCCAACCCTTCACAGGAGAAGCCAGAGGGGGTGTTTAGCCTGCAGGCCCCAGACACCTGGCCTCTGCACAAAGGAAGCTCCACAGAAGAGGCCAGAAAAGGGGTCTGGAGGGTGAGATGGACGGGCAGACAGGGCCCATTCAGCTGAGGCAGCCTCCACTCTGCTGTGCTCTGCAGAGGAGCCACCTCTTCCAGGCACCGCTCACCGTGGCGAGTGTGCAAGCCGCCACAGCACAGGGGCCATTCCAGTTAGTTCAGGAAAGGTACAAGAGCATGACAAATATATGTAATTTGTAAATTGGCCAGTCTTTTGCAATAATTTAGAGGCACTAGTTAGGAGCAATAGAAACCCCCCAATTACTGATGTTTAAGGCTGGCGCTGTTGCTGGTGGAATATTTCATGCATAAATGAACTTCCACTAGGCCTCCCGCTGCTTCTGATGAGGCTCTGGCGGGCTTTATTGCCCGGCGCCCAGCAGGGCCCCGCCAATGGGCCCCATGACGGATGATGCATCGTTTTGCAGTTTAAATAATGCAGTGTGGGACAGGCTCAGTGCTGGTGCGCTTTATTTACATATCAATTGAGTGGCCACTCTGAATATGAAGAAATATGAGAGGGGAAGTCACTGGCACTGAATATTTCATGGCCGCAAGCCCCGCAGGAAGTGAATGTCCCCAGCCCTGAGCTAGGCCTGGCGGAGTGAGCGTGGGGAGAGGAGGCAGGAACCATCTCCACAGCTGGGGAGTGGGGAGCTGCTAACTGCACTTGAGGAGCACCCCACCCACCACTGGCCATCGGGACACAGCCCGCCGGGCCTTCTCAAGTCAGCAGAATGCCTGCTTCCCACCTCTACCTTCGGAATCCAGAAATTTCCACAGCCAAGGCAGTTTGTACAGCCATCACACCCTGACTTCCCAAGCCACGTGGAAGGAGCAGAAACGAACAGGGAAAACATCAGGATCCTCCGAGGGAGGCCCTTGCCCTTCCGAGGAGAGTAAATCGGGGGTCCCAGCCCAGCTCCTTCCCGTCTGAAAAGGAAACTCCCATCCTCCAAACTAAACAATCACTTTTCCCCTGTTCTCAGCCATGTGCCAGCCCCTGGCTAAGTGTTGAAGGCACGACTCTGCAGAAGAACATAGGACACGGCGCCTGAGAGTCAAGGTTTGGAAGCGGCTCGCTGGTGGTCTGTGCTGGGGATTTCCCAGGATGTCTGCCAGGACTGCAGGCATCTACAGGTGGCCTGCGGCTGGCAGGTCCAGTTCCCAGGCTGCTCCCTTATGCATGTGGTGTTGGCTCTTGATGGAGGCCTCCACGCCTCAGCATGTGGCCCTCTCCGCAGAGCCACCTGAGTGCCCTCCCAGCATGGCAGCTGGTCTTTCCCAAGCAACTAACCGAGAGAGCAAGATGGAGACAGCAGCATCTTTCGTGACTTACCCACAGAAGTCACAAGCCATCACTCTGCCACATTCCACCAGTCATACAGATGAACCCTGAAACCAAATAAGGGCACCACGGAGAAGAGATGTGGCCATCATGTAAGGGCAGGGCAGTCAGTCCACAAGAAGAGAACCAGTAAAGCTTCCTAGCTCAAGTGACTTCTGATTGGAGACTTAAAAGATAAGGTTATCTCAGCAAAGGGGACGAGGGAAGAGTGTGCACTGGAGGGAACAGCCTGTGCAAGCCCAGAGCCAGCCAACCCAACCAAAGGGTTCAGTTTGGCCAGTCCTTAGAGAGGACTTGGAATGAAGACCCTGGGGAGATTTTAAAGGTTTGAAGAAGATTGTCCAAATGGATGTTGTGGGCCCTAAGGCTGTTTCATCCCATCAAGGGTGAGTGGTTCTGGGAGGTGTAGAGAGATGGAGACAGAACCCATCCCAGCCCTGGGATGTGCCATACTCCACAGAGGACTCAGCTCTAAGGATCAGAGTTCATTAGGGTTGGAACTGGGGAATTGGAGACAGGTCACCAGAGCAGCACCACCACTCACTTGCTGGCTACGTGACATTGCACAAGTTAGTATTATTAGTGGGCCTCAGTTTTCTCATCTGTAACGTTGGAATAATAGTAAGACCAGCTTTGTAGAGTTATTGTAGATATTGATGGAGATAAGATGTCCAGCACATAGTAAACTCTTGGGGCATGAATGAGGCCCTCATCTGTGACAAAGTTCTTCTTTCGGAGTTCTAGACCTCCTTTTCCCACCACTAACCTTCTCCCAGCCTTTAAACCCCACCTTAGGTTCTGCTGCTGAGAGTCTTACTGCCAGCCCACCTCCACCAGGTTAGATGCCCCCAGAAGTGGGCCAGGCCAAGGTAATGACCCCTTTTTGAATGCTCGTCCCTCCAACGGCACGGTGCTCAGCCAGGAGAGTTTCTGGCTCTGTCAGTCTCACTCCCATCATGCTGCTGCTTTCATGCAGAGCAACTGTCCCATTCTGTGCATTTTTAGCTACTTGTGTGCTGTATGGGCTTCTGGTGCTGCTGTTGCTTTGTATTGCTCTACATTTTGTCCTTGATCTCAGTCTGTCCCTCAGAATCAATGCTCCTTGAGGTTCAGGGAGTGCTGCCTTCTTTATTGTTGCAGTCCCAGGGCTAGCACAGTGATCATATCTATCTTGTTCAAGGAATTAAGCAATACTGATGTAAAACACTTTTGAACAGTGCTAAAGTATAATAAGTGCTATTTAAGAGTTAGTTTCATATGTAGATTCAGGGGTGGGGAAGCTTTTTCTGCAATGGGCCATCTTGATAGTTATAGCATCATTCACGGGCCACACAAACTCATCAACTTAGGGGCCTGCACCATGCTATAGCAGATAAAGCTGCCATCTGCAACACCAGCATCCCATATGAGCACCCATTCGAGCTGGGGCTGTTCCACTTCTGATCCAGCTCCCTGATAAAGGCCAGGGAAAGCAGTGGAAAATGGCCCAAGTGCTTGGGCCCCTGAAGCCAAATGGTAGGCCCAGAAGAAGCTCCTGGCTCCAGATCAGCCCAGCTCAGGTCATTGTAGCCATTTAGGGAGTGAAGTAGTGGATGGAAGATACCTCTCTCTCTCTATCTCTCTCTCTCTCTCTCTCTCTCTCTCTCTCTCTATATATATATATATATATATATATATACACACACACACACACACACATATACATGTGTATATATATATGTGTATATATATGTATATATATATATGCCCTTCAAATAAATAATCTTTTAAAAATATTTACTTATTTGAGAGGCAGAGTTACAGACAGAGGAAGAGACAGAGAGAGAGGTCTTCTATCCACTGGTTTACTCCCCAAATGGCCACAATGCCTGGAGCTGGGCCAATCTGAAGCCAGGAACCAGAAGCTTCTTCCAGGTCTGCAATGTGCATTCAGGGGCCCAAGCACTTGGGCCATCTTCCATTGCCTTCCCAGGCCATTACCAGAAAGCTGGATCAGAAGAGGAACAGTCAGGAATCAAAAGGGTGCCTATATGTGATGCTAGTACTGCAGGTGTAGGCTTAACCAACTATACCACAGCACCAGTCCCAATAAATAAATCTCTAATAAAAACTATCAACTTAAAAATTAGCCTGCTATAGATTGAGTTTCAAACCCTGCCTGTGATTGCCCTAGCACGGCTAGACCCAAATGATTTCAGGGGCCTTACACAACTTGGGCACCAGATAGTCCCTCCCCCTGAAAAGAGATGTAATAGCAGTTGCCCAATAAATATTTGCTGAATGAATAATGTACAGAGGGGCCAGTGTTGTGGTGTAGCAAGTTAAGCCACTGCTTGCAAAGCCAGCATCCCATGTCCAAGAGCTAGTTCAAGTCCTGGCTGCTCCACTTTTGATCCAGCTTCCTGCTAATGTACGTAGGAAGGCAGCAGATGATGATCCAAATGCTTGGGCACTTGCCACCCATGTGGGAGATCAAGACAGAGTTCCTGGCTCCTAGCTTCAGTTTGGCCCAGACCTGGCCGTGTGGCCATTTGGAAAATGAACCAGTAGATGGAAGATTCTCTCTCTCTGCTCTCTCTCTCTCTCTGCCTTTCAAATAAATAAATATTTTTTCTTTAAAAAAAAAAAAGGACTAGTCAGAAGCAAAGGTCATGGCAACAATTTTTTTAAGTAAATAAATAATGGGCTGAGTCTAAGAAAAGGGACAAAGTCCTAATGGGGGCTGGTCCTGAGAAAGGAATGAAGACCTTCAGAAGCTCAAGTTCCTTGATCTGAACTAAGAACCTTGAACTTGGAAGCCCTGGAAGCTGGAAGCAGCAGGGAAGGGCAGCTGTAAGCGAAGTCCTGGTGGCATGGGGCAGAGGCCAGAACAGACCCTCTGCGGGACCCCCACCTGGGATTGCCAGCCCGTGTACTAACACACGCTGAACAGCTAAATCATACATTATTGATTTGTCAAACGTATTTGCATATAAATAAGCATGATCATTCATGGAGGCCCAACCAGTGCCGCCTCCCCTCAGTGCCATGATTACAGATGGATGGCCCTAGTTAGACAGGAACCAGGGATGCTGCCACCCCTGCTGCCACGTCAGCGTCTGATTTAAAACTGCATTTATTGGAGCATGTAAGTGTGACAGCCTAGTGGTGAGTTTGGGATAATTAGTCTAAAAGACAAGACAAACGACTCCTAAAACTGGTATTGTGACGAAGATCCCTCCCCACCCCCACCCCTCGCCAGCCCAGCTCTGATGCCAAAAATACAGCCGATGATAATTAACTAGGAAATGTTAACAGGCAGGATTATGCTCCAATTGCATTCTCCAAAGGACTTGAGAATTTTACACCCAAGTTGATTGTGTTCCCCTCCCCTGGTGATGAGCCGGAGGAGGGGGTTCTGGACTGAAAGCAGAAGCTGGGAGGGGGGACCAGGAGAGACAGATGGGCCAAGAGGAGGTCTCCAAGGCTGGGCAAGCATGTGGTTTCCGTCAGCCTTCCCAGACCTTGAACTGAGACAGATCTGCAGGGTGAAGCATGTTGACCCAGGGAAGTTTCATCTGCCATGTTAACTCATTCCACGTGGGAGACCGGCCGGGAGCTTGGAGGCTGGCGTGGACTGCCTCTGATGGATCAGGGACCAGCTGCTCAGCCACACACAATGCGAGACACTTATCATCACAGGGAAAACACGCTGCTTGCTAACACTTCATTTTAATTGGCCTAAATTACACTTGAGGACTTAATCCCAGCAGGCCAGTCCGAGATGCTCAAACATCACCCGGAGGATCAGCTTGGCCTAGAGAGGAGCCTGTGGTACCAGGGCTGGGACTCAGCTCTGTGCCGCTGCAGGAGGGGGGGACTTGCTACTTTCAGTGTCACCACCACCTCCTGCTCCCAAGAAAGGGGTGGGGCTTGCCCCATGGCCTGCAACCCAGAGTATTAACAGGCTTGAGGATTTCAGCTCTGAGGTTCAAGACCCAGACAAGGAGAGAGGGAGGCCCTTCAGTGGTCTGTAGAAAAGCCTCAAAGGAAAATCTGAAAGGGAGGCAGAGCACTGGAGGAGGCTGTGGCAGGCAGATGAGAAGCCCCCCAAATGTGCCCACATCCTCATCCCCAAAGCCTTACATGACACGAGGCACTTTCAGCTATGATTAAGGATATTGAGATGGGAAGAACATCATGTAGCCCAAGTGGGTCCAATGTCATCACAAGATCCTCATAGGAGGAAGGGTAGGGAAAGAGAAAGGAAGGAAGGAAGGAAGATAAGACACTGCTGCTGCTGCTGCTGCTGCTGCTGGCTTTGAAGAGGAGGAGGGGACTGTGAAGCCAAGGAATGAGTGTGGCCTCTAGAATAGAGGTAGAATAGAGATGCTCCTCCAGGGCCTCCAGGACACACACACCGCTGCCGACACCGTGACATTAGTCCAGGAAGACTCATTCCTGACTTCTGACCTCCAGCACAGTAAGGTGCTATACTGTTGAGTTAAGCCACTAAGCAATTTGTTATAGCAGCAATCAATAACTAATGCAGTAGGGCCAGCACTGTGCCATAGTAGGTAAAGCAGCCACCTGCGACACTAGCATCCTATATGGGCACCAGTTTGAGTCCCAGCTGCTCCACTTCCAATCTAGCTGTCTGCTAATTCACCTTGAAAAGCAGTGGAAGACGGCCCAAGTGTTTGGACCCCTGCATCCATGTGGGAGATCTTGAAGAAGCTCGTGGCTCCCAGCTTTGGCCTGGCCCAGCCCCAGCCATTGAGGCAGTCTGGGGAGTGAACCAGCAGATGGAAAATTGATATCTCTCTCTCTCTCTCTCTCTCTCTCTCTCTCCCTCTCTCTCTCCTTCCCTTTCTCTCCATCCCTCCCTTCCTCCCTCCCTTTCTCTCTCCCCCTTTAACTCTTTCAAATAAATAAAGAAATGTTAAAAAAAAAAAAAAGAGAAAAGAAACTGATACAAGGTCCTAATTGTTCTTAGCCTGCCCTTACAGACTTGCTGTGTGGCTGAACTTCTCTCAGCCTCTCTTTCCTAATCTTTAAAACAGGGATAATTCCAGATCACTCTTTAGGAAGCTGCTGTTAATATGAAATGAGATCACTGCCCAGCACATAGTAAGAGCTCAATAAATAGCCCTGACTCTGGGGGCTGTGTCTGTCATTATTGCCCCCTGCTGCTCTTCCTGAGACCTTGTTAATGAGGATCAAATTGATAAGAAGACTGATATCACCAAACTAACATTTTCTTCATCAAACATTTATTGATCATCTCTGCATGCGAACTACTAGGTCAGGTATTGGCTATAAAATGGTGAACAAAAAAAGACATAGCTGGGGCTGGTGCTGTCGCGCAACAGGTTAACGCTCTGGCCTGAAGCACTAGCATCCCATATGGGCGCCAGTTCGAGACCCAGTCACTCCACTTCCAATCCAGCTCTCTGCTATGGCCTGGGAAAACAATAGAAGATAGCCCAAGTCCTTGGGCCCCTTCACCTGTGTGGGAGACCCGGAAGAAGCTCCTGGCTCCTGGCTTTGGATTGGCCCAGCTCCAGCCATTGCAGCCAATTGGGGAGTGAACCAGTGGATGGAAGATCTCTCTCTCTCTCTCTCTCTCTCTCTCTGCCTCTCCTCTCTCTGTGTAACTCTGACTTTCAAATAAATAAATAAATTTTTTTTAAAAAAAAACATAGCTCCAACACTCATGGAATTTATAGTGTGGTAGGAGAAATGGGCTATATTGCCTAAATATATTATGGTATCGTACTTTTATATTAAATAATCTCTTAAATGCTAAGACTGAGAGGTGCTAAAGAGCGTACAACTGAGAGATGCATCCCTTTGGGGAAGTCATGGAGTGCCTCCAGGAGGAAGCTGACCCCAAAGCTTAAGCAGATTTGTTCCTCCGGGGCATGGACACTTCTGAGCTGAGGGAGCAAGGATTCTGCCTACACTTCGGGGGTCATACTCAGGGAGTATGGGAGGAAGTCAGTCCAGGTGGCAGGCCTGCAGATGCCCACCATGGTGAGTACTGGCAAGCAAGTAGCAGGTGGAATGATCAAGTGTGGCCTTGAACAGTCTGAGATGAGCCTGTCCCTTGGGTGTTGGGTCCCTATTTAAATCCAAATACCAGGCTGGATATGTTACCTTGTACTTTGTACCTGATCCCTGAACTTGAAAGCAGGGGCCCCAGCTAGGAGAGGACCCACCCTGGACCACAAACATCTGGGCCTGCTATGGTCATCAGGGGGAAAGGCTACCCTCCAGCCCAGGCCCTGGGCTCAGCCTACCTTCAAGAAGGTCATGTCAGAGCACCTGCCAGCCCTTAGAAGTGTCCCCCATCTCCTAATATGATTTAATCTCTTGGATAATGAAATCCCCTTTCATAGCACAAACTGTAAGTAAAGGTGGATTTAAAAATTTCCTGGCTGTTAAAGATGTTTATAAAGGGGCCGGTGCTGTGGCCCAGCAGGTTAAAGCCCTGGTCTGCAGAGTCAGCATCCCATATAGGCACTGGTTCGAGTCCCAGCTGCTCCACTTCCAATCCAGCTCCCCATTAATGTGCCTGGGAAAGCAGCAGAAGATGGCCCAAGTATTTGGGCCCCTGCACCCACATGGGAGACCCAGAAGAAGCTGCTCCTGGCTTTAGACTGGCCCAGCTCTGGTCACTACAGCCATTTGGTGAGTGAATCAGCTGATGGAATATCTCATTCTCTCTCTCTCTCACTCTTTGGGCTAGAGAGGAGGGTCCTGGACTTCATGCACAATATTCTAGACCTCAGACCCCTCCTCTGTGTATGTATCAGCCTTTCTACACCCTCCTAAAGCCCATGATGCCCGAAGCACTTGGTGAGTGTTTGTTTCCAGGCTGAGAAAGTCACCACATACAATCCAAGGCCTAAGCTGGCCTGCCCAGCACATACAAGTGCAAGAGTTATTGGTTGAATGGATGAATGCCCAGCAATAGCCCTTGGCCATCATTGATTGGCCTATCAGAAGCCCTCTACCTAATGTCAAGCTCCATTCCTGCTGCACAAACAGCTTGGGCAGGGATACCATGGCACATTCCAGAGCCCACCCACCCAAACAACAACTGTATGAGCTCCAGCTTTCACAACTCCAGCCACACTGCTGGCAGAAATTCAAAAACAGTCTTCAAAATGTGGATGTGGGAGACCATATCCCCAGAATGTTTCACAAAAAGCAAATATTGTGACAAACAATTGGAAATATAGTGCATTTATCTGCACTTTCGAAAGCTGCTCATATGTTCCCATTAAAACAGTCGAAAGTGTATAATAAAAAAAAAATCTGTTTCAGAATGACAAGATGTAAAAAGAATTTATCTATTCACAGATGACAAACAAACAAATAAGTGTGAGCATGGGGGAAAAAATAAATAAATAAAAGAAAGCAAGCAGCAAGCAAACTTCATCAGAATGAAGGCCCCAGTAGGAGGTGGCTGGACCTAGTCTCAGAGCCCACATGGGTACCCACATTCCCAGGCTGAAATCCAGAGGGTCTGGGCTAAGCCTGTATCTTTCAACTTGCCCAATGGGATGCCTTAATTTCTCTGTATAAGCAGAGTTGTGGACTGAAAGGTTGAGCAACTATTTAGTGAAAAGTCTTCTGCCTGGGGCCAGAGACCCAGATGAATAGAACGCAGGCCCAGCCTTTAGGTCCAGCCATAGAGAGGGAGAAGCGGCACAGGGCAGGGAGTGATGCTGGATTACATCCAATCACAGTCTATCCACCCCCACCCCACCCGCAGGCTGGAGAAAATAAGCTCATCTTTGGACACTCTGACCTTCTCTCTCCCTTACCATCACAGGGAGACTTGTAGTCTGCCAGTCATCTTCTGGAATTTTTTTACTATCATTTGAAAAGGAAGGAAAAAGCACTTAGGAGAGAAGAAGGACCAGAGAGAGGAAGAGGAGTTATAGGGAAGTAAAGAGCCAGCCACGAGTGAGTGGCCTTCAGAGAACTTCAGCTAGGAGTTACTTAGGAGGAGAAAAACAAGAAGTCTCTGAGTAGATCTGAAGGGAGGCAGAAGGGGAAAGCTGGAGAAAGGAGGAAGGAGAACTTTGGGAATTCTGATTTGGCTCCTTTGGGACATCCTTCAAGAGATACCAGTAAAAGATATGTGTTGCTTCAGATGACTTGGGCTGTTCTTTGAATGTGATGCCACGCTGGGACTGGCTGCATGGGACCTCCTTGTCTTTATTTGGGTTCCATTAATAAATATGCATGGAGCTTACCCTGTAAAATATGCTCCAATGGAAGTGGAGACACAGTACTTTGAGAATGCAGAGAATGGTGGAATCGTGGAAGAGAAAAGATGGTTTTCCAGAGGGGGCAATGTTTGACTTGAACTCAGGCTATGTTCACTTTATAGATGTGGATCTCAAAGGCAGATATTTTGAACAGAAGAAATAATATCTGCAGAGGCATGGGGTATCCAGAAAAAAAGTGAAAAAATCTGGTAGAGCTAAGAAGAAAACAAAAAGATCAAGGGAAGCAGCCGGCACCGCAGCTCACTAGGCTAATCCTCCGCCTGCGGCGCCAGCACCCTGGGTTCTAGTCCTGACTGGGGCACGGGATTCTGTCCTGGTTGCTCCTCTTCCAGTCCAGCTCTCTGCTGTGGCCCAGGAAGGCACTGGAGGATGGCCCAAGTGCTTGGGCCCTGCACCCGCGTGGGAGACCAGGAGGAAGCACCTGTCTCCTGGCTTCGGATCAGCGCAGCGCGCTGGCCATGGCTCTCTCTCTCACTGTCTAACTCTGCCTATCGAAAAAAAAAAAAAAAAAGATTAAGGGAAACAGGAGCCACATGGTAAAAGGCCTCAACTGCCATGAGAAGCTTGGCCTTTATTCTGTAGTTGGGAGAAAGCCATGCCCTGAAAGTGGGAACATGTCTGTGGTTTCACATTCACTAACTCCCTCGCCAGGGAGAGTGCAGGCCCTAACACAATAGTCTCTCTTCTGAATTCCATACTTAGAAGAGTGACCAGGAGAAATGGACTTGGGCCTGGAGCTGATTCCAGAGGTTAGGACAGCACTTGCTAGAAGTCCCCAGTTTCAGCTGAAGACAAAGACACAGGGAAGTACAAACGCCTTTTGTCATTGTCTCGATTCATGTAGAAGAAACACATTTGTTTCCAATGAGTATGTTTCACAAACTTGTTGAAATGGAAATAGACTTGGTTTTGACGGCAATGCGGTCTTGTCAGCAACATGATGTTTTATTGTATTGCTTGCAATTAGTGACAAGCAAGGAAAATACCCAAATCACTCCACATCACGCGGGGCACGTGTTATCCATGTGCTTAGCTCTGATGAGAGGATGGGGGCTTATGGTGCAACCAAAAAGAACTTGAACCCTCAGGGAGGACACAGAAGCACATGGAGACTTCAAACTCTTAACCAGAGCCGGGCATCATGGAAAGTCAAGTGCAGCAGTAGGGAAAACCAATAAAGGAAATTCTCTCCAAAAACAGGAAAAGCTGGGGGCTGAGGGGACCTGGCCAGCCACTGAGCAGGAGCAACTTTGGGGAAAAATTTCCTGTGGCTTGAAAACAAAACAAAACAAAAAGCCTCTGACTCATCCACTCACCAGCTCTGACTGGTAAAAGGGCCAGCAGCTACCTCCCATTATTGCCTGGGGCACAATTTCTCAACCTGCACGCTGTCGACATTTGGGATGGCTACTTCTTTCTTTGGGGTCAGGGGGATGTACTCTGCTCTGCAGGCTGTTTGTCGGCATCCCTGGTCTCCACCCACTGGATGCTGGCAGCCCTCCCCTCCAGTTTTATCAAGTCCCAGACACTGCTAAGTGTTTCCATGAGGACAAATTACCCCAAACTGGCACCCCCTTGCCTTCAGTTACCAGTTCTGTATCTTGCCTAAGTAGGAAGAGGAGTCTGGGATTTTTGAAAGAAAGGTTTGCCCCTAATAGAAAGGCTCCACTGAGAAGGATCTTATGATCCTTGCCCACCTCAACTAAGCCCAGTGCTGCTCTGCCATAACAGAGGAAGGAGAAGGGAGAGCCAAGTCCCCTGGCTTTGATTAGCTTGGGACTTCAATATAGACTGATGGAAACAAGTTGGGGGTCAGCCCTATGGCATAGAAGCCTCTGCCTGAATCGCAAATGCAAGCTAGGTCAAGTCCTGGCTGACCCACTTTCGATCTGCTCTACTTCTGATCCAGCTCCCTGCTAATGCACCTGGGAAAGCAGTGGAGGATGCCTAAGTGCTTGGGCCCCTGCCGCCCACATGGGAGACCCAGAGGCAGCTCTTGGCCCTTGGCTTCCTGACACAGCCCTGGCTATTACAGCCATTTGGGGAGTGAACCAGCAGATGGAAGATCTCACCCTCTCTCTCTCCTTCTCTCTCTGTATCTCTGTATCTCTGCTTTTCAAATAAAGAAATAAATCTTAGAAAAGAATAAGAACAGGTCAGATGGCATTGGATTATGGAATGAGCCTCACTTGTAGTTCCATAGGCCTGGCTTTGAGCCCAGCTCCTCTCTTTGTCATGTCTCGCCCATCTTTCATTGGCCTGGATGCTCCCTTCCTTACCATGCTCCAGATCTGCTGAAGCTCCTCATACATTTCACGCTCAACCTCAGGGCCTTTGTACATGCTGTTACCTCTGCCTGGAACATGACACACACACATACACACACACACACAGCTAGCTCTGTAAGTCTCAGATGAAACAGAAGCTTTCCCTGATGCTCTGGATTACTAGGTACCCATGGTATATACTCCACAGCACCCTGTTATGTTCGTAATTATTTAACTATTGCAAGGTAGAAGGGCTGAAAGAAATGTAAGAGAAAAAGAAGTAATCCCTAGAGAATATACCCAAGAACGTAAGAAAGATGATAAGGAGAAAGGAGAAAGAAAACACCATGATAAATAAAAGCCATGAACGTTGACTCAGTCATAACAAAAAAGTTCTTCCTCATTGTTTGACATCTATGGACAAGAGTACTTCAAAAAAAATCATAGAAACGGAATAAAAAGATAATTTTATTCTGGTGTAAATATTTTGAAATCCATGCATACACAAGGTCTTCCAAAACAAGTTCATGGAAATATGGATTATAAAAATAATTTGTCGGGTCAGTGCTGTGGGGGTGCCAGCATCCCATGTGGGTGCCTGTTTGAGTCCCGGCTGCTCCACTTCTGATCCAGATCTCTGATACAGCTTGGGATAGCAGTGGAGGACGGCCCAAGTGCTTGGGCCCCTGAACCTATGTGGGAGACCCAGAGGAAGCTCCTGGCTCCTAGTTTCTGATTGGCTCAGTGCCAACCGTTGCAGCCATTTTTGGAGGAGTGAACCAGCAGATGGAAGACCTCTCACTCTGTCTCTCCCTCTCTTTAACTCTGATTCTCAAATAAATCTTTAAAAATAAAAAAGTGATTCATTTAATAATTTTTAGCACCAAAATAAATTTATCTTTTAATTCCATTTTCCATGAACATTTTGAGGGGTCCTCACGGGTTCACCACCATTTTGCTTCTGGTGTGGGACTCAACCCCCACAACCTTACAGGTGTACTTGAGGCAAGACCTCTGCAGAATCTCAGTGCACACTGAGATTAATCCCAGGTGACAGAGGCCACCAGGCTCCCCTTTTGCAAATGGGGAGACTGAGACATAGAGAACTAGCTAAATCGCCCAGAGTCACATCACGCGTGAGCCACAATTTGGATCCAAGCATTCAAGGTTCCAGCGCCTGTGTTCCCCCATGGTGTGAACTGAATGCACTTGGCAACCAGCAGATAAATGGTCTGATGAAGGGGCGGGGCACAACATTGACTTTCAGTAAATATTTACCAACTGAGCAAGGCCAGAGGTGGGATGCACTTCAGGGAAACTTCAACGCAGCCTCAGGCAGAGGAGCCCAATCCCGCCTACTCCCTCCCACCACCACCCCACCCCCGCTCACTTATCACCATGTAATTGAAATAATGCCTATCGACAGAGACTCACAAACAACTGCTCAATTTTCCTCAAAATTCAATTAAACTTCGTTTATTCTGGGGATCGATCCAATTAAAAGAAGGAAAATTTCAGATGGTCTGAGCAACACCATCCATCTTCAAACACAGTGTCTACCCCAGTGATGTAATAATTCGCCCAATCAATGCTTTAAAAGCATTTAGCAGTCTTGATAATGAACTTTTGTCAAAACAGCCTTGCAGAGCAATAAGTGCCTGTAGATTAATATGAAGTCATAAAGGGATAATGCCTTGGGGTGGAAGGGAGGGAGCTGACGTGAACCAGTGAGGGCCAGGGACTGGGGCTCCGTCCCTCTGCACCTTCTCAGAACCAGGCATGGGCAGTGTTAGCAGGACTAGTAAGATGTCCAAAGTACCTCCCCATGTCTGCTCTGTCTGCAGAGTCCTCTCCCTAACAACAGCCTCAGGGAGCCCAACCTCCTGCTCCCAACCCAGATCATCCTCCGGACAGTCAGGGCAGCCCATCCTACCGGAGAAATGTCCATGGGAAGGAGGCTGTGCCTGAGAGAAGGGGCTCTCCTCAGCCACCTCCCATCCTTGAAAGCGCTGAAATGTTCTTTGAGCTTCAAGAACATCCTTTTCTCCCACAGAGCTCCCCTCTTTCCTGGAATATTCAATTGACTATGTGATATTGAGTTCTTTAAGGTCTCTGAACTTTTGTGTCTTCGTGTGTAAAATGGGGATGATGACATTTATTAAAACTCAGAGAATAGCCGGCACCGTGGCTCACTAGGCTAATCCTCTGCCTTGTGGCGCCAGCACACCGGGTTCTAGTCCCGGTCGGGGCGCTGGATTCTGTCCCAGTTGCCCCTTTTCCAGGACAGCTTTCTGCTGTGGCCAGGGAGTGCAGTGGAGGATGGCCCAAGTGTTTGGGCCCTGCACTCCATGGGAGACCAGGAGAAGCACCTGGCTCCTGCCATCGGATCAGCACGGTGCGCCAGCTGCAGCGCACCAGCCGTGGTGGCCATTGGAGGGTGAACCAACGGCAAAGGAAGACCTTTCTCTCTGTCTCTCTCTCTCACTGTCCACTCTGCCTGTCAAAAAAAATAATAATAATTAAAAATAAATAAATAAAACTCAGAGAAGGGAGCTGGCACTGGATTTCTGGTTGCTCAGGAAGCAAAGATGAATAAGACCCAGGCCATATCACTAAAGACCTCAGAAGCACTGGGAAGAGATAGGTGCAGACAGCTACATCACAAGATTTAGAGATGTCTAAACCCAAGGATGGAAACAAAGCTTTGAGCTGGGTCTTGGCCAAAAAAGCAGGCATTTGCCAGGTGGTAGAAAGAAGGGAAGGGTATCTAGGCAGAGGGAACCACATGTACAGAGATAGGATAAAGGAGGACATATGTTAGGTCTACCGTGTACCCGAGTCATGGTCCAGGAATGGAGCAGTGCACTTGGAAATGTTCAATAGGCAAGCTGTGAGACGGATGGGTTAGTGAAGATGAGACAGTCAGAATGATATAGATGAGGCATGATGATATCCAGGGTGTTCTACCACACAGTTAAACCCCCCTGGAAGTCCTCTCAATAGCCCTCTACCCCACTGAATATACCCATGCCAACCTTCCTGTACCCAACAGGTGCCCCCATGCCCCGGGCAGGAAACTTACATGTCTATCCCCCACAATCTCCAGGATTCCCTCAGAAATCTTCCCTCTGAGTGCAGGGATCTTGTACAGAGGAACATAGTATCTCAGTTCAAAAGTTAAACTCTGGCAGAGTAGGTGTTTGGCCTAGCAGTTAAACTGCTGCTTAGGATGCCAGCATTACATGTTGGAGTGCCTGAGTTCAAGTCCTGTCCCCAGCTCCCTATTCCAACTTCCTGCTGATGCTTATCCTGTGAGGCAGCAGGTGATGGTTCAAGTAGTTGAGTCCTTGTCACCAAAAAGGAAGACCCAGATTAAGTTCCCAGCTCCTGGCCCAACCCCAGCCATTCTAGGCATTTGAGGAGTAAACCAGTGAATGTGAGAGCTCTATCTGTCTCTCTGCCTTTCAAAGAAAAAAAAAAAAAAAACTTAAGCTCCCTTTAGACCAACAAGGCCCCTTTAACTCTAATACAGGGGTCCAGGGTTCAAAGTGTCCTGGGCAGCCAGAGGGGGGGAGGCTGGGGAGTGGGGGGGAGGGTTGCCCAGAGCTGTCCATGGTGCTGGCTACCTTGGTTCCAAGAAGGGGAACAGGATAGTAGTTGCCCAGGGAGACAGCAGATGTGAGAGCCTCACACAGAGTGTGGGGAGCTTCCTTCTAGAACTGGGGCTTGGCAAGTCACTTCCTGGGAAGCTGGGCAAGTCTAAGTTCAGGTGCCCAGGATGGGCTGAGCTGGGAATTCCCTAGGTCCTGGGGCAGACTGTGAAGTGTCAGGGATAAGTCCTCCCTCTTTCTCTTCAATCCCTCTGGACTGGAGCCACCTTGGGTGGTCTGTGCTCACTCAGGAGTCAGGGTGCAGCTCCAGCCATGGAGCACTAGCAATTCCTTCGGCCTCTCCTCTCTTGGCCTATCCCATTAACAACCAGAAGAAAATCTCAGGAACTGGTTGGTGCTGGGGGGATTCAGGTGACCAAATAATGAAACCCTTGCTCCCTTTGCTAGAAGTCATTGCTTCTCTACTGGGACACCAGGCCCTGACCTGCATCACAGAGGCCCAGGATCCAGAAAGAGGATTAAGAATTAAAGGAGGGGAGGGAGTGGAACTTGTGCTGCTAGATCAGGGGGGTATTAAATGATGCCAAGACCAGAAATGCCTTTTCAAAGACTTCTGCCATTAGGACTTAATATTAAATTTACTCCTTCTGTGCCTTAAAAAATAGCTAATTTTTTTTTTCAAAAGGTGCTTTTGATGCCAAAGGTATGGCTTAGGCTGAAAGGCGCCGGCGCATCAAACATCATTTGGGGGGTTTCAAAGGGCAGTTGCAGCAGGATCCTGTTCTCTCAGTCCCCCTCCTCTGCTGATGAAGTTTCTGAGCCCCCTGAAGTCGGGCCTTGTGTTCTTGGCTATCAAAGCCCCAGCACCATCGTGCCTGTCCGTCTGTCCCAGTGAAACTTTTGCAAAGAAAGCTCCCCTTTTACACAGAGATCTGAGGGGAGAATAAAAAGGATGCTGATTTGCAAGGAAACAGGAGGGAAGCCCTGCTGGGCTGATAGGAATCTTCTAACTCCATTGCAGCCAGATTTGAATACATTTGGTCCAGACAAGGGGATGGGGGTGGGGGGAATCCATTACTTTGGAGAAAAGCCTCACAGGGTTTCAAAAGGAAATATGTTAATGTGTAGAGAAGTCATTTGTGTGGGCTTGTGTGTGTGTGCGCGTGTGTGTGTGTGTGTTTCTGGCACCTCCAAGTTCAATGTTGTCAACCAGGAGTAAAAGGCAAAAGCTGGAATTAAGCTGCCACTGTTCCCTGGAGCCGTGAGGGCTGCACCTTCCCCGGCCTCCCTGGACACTCTCCAGCCAGCTGGGCCTGGGCTCTGACAGCCCCAAGCCTGGGACACAGAACTTGCAGGGCCTTCCTTTCCTAGAGGTTCCACGCAGCAGTCTCCTGGCTGATGCTCACGGAAGTCTCCCAGACAGTTCCCAGTGTCCTGATGAGAAGACTGAGGCCTGAAGGGAAAGGGCATGCCCACGGAGCCAGGCTGGTCAAGCGTCTTGACTCAAGGCCCCTGCCCACAGGGCTCTTCTCCACAGGCCTCTGTGCACCTGAACACCCGGTGAGTTCTCCAAGGGCCGCACTTGGCTGACAGTGTATGCTTATACCCACTGCACCTGAAAAGCAGGTTTCCCATCATTCCCAGCCCTGGGGGCACGCATTCCTGTCCTGTGGGAACTGCATAACTCCTTGTAGATAATTAGTGGGAAACCTCCCCTGGCAGCCTCCAGGGATGGGAGACCCAGATTCAGGAGTCCTGGGTTCTGAGCTCAGGTGGGACTTTCTCTAGGCCTCACTTCTTTCCTCTGTAAAAGAGGATGATCCAGCAGCCCCATCTCTGCTTCATGGGGCTACTGTGAGATTCCATCTGGGGCAGGAATGAAAGTGATGGGGAGACAGTCTGCAGAGCAGGACAACAGGACGCATTCTACAGAAATTTCAGGTCAAATCAGGAAAAAGGCAAGATGTTGGTTGAAGACTGCACTGTGTGGTTGTAGTAGCTGCCCCTGAGTAGCTGGAAGGTCTTACACCCTCACACCAGCACCAGACTTTTGACAGCAGCTGCAGGGCTCTCTGCTTCATTCAGAAAATGATTTGGAACTTAGAGAAGAGCCTTGGAGATTTGTTTGTGGGGCTGGAGATGAGGGACGGGGTGGGAGGTGGGAACTGGAGCTGGCTGATTTGGACCCCAATCCTGAGCTTATTATTCCAGGAATTGGGGGCTGGCAAAACCTTGCTTCTGTATCTGAGCATTGTCCTTTGGTTGTAAGAAAGAAGAGAAAAAAGAGAAATGATAGCTCACCATTAATGGTCTTGAATTAATATAAATTAGTTGAGCCTATCTTGGCTGCTCCCAGACAGGCAGAGCACAGGGCTGCTGGAGAGAAGCGTGGCGGCTGCTTTCGCCTCACATTCACGCGGCCATCCATAAAGCTGCTGCTGACCGTGCACTCTCCCCACCCCCCTCCCCCCCCCGGCCCCAGAACCAGCTCCAGCTCAGCTCCAGAGGTGTAACATAGGATGGTGAGGGGACCACTGGGACACGGGCCGGCCCCTCAGAGCCTGCAGCCTTTGGAACGACCTTTGGAACATCGCTGTCCAGAGTGTCCCTGCCTTTGTGGGCGTCAAGGGTGTAGTATCCCTGGGGGATAGGGCTTTGAACTCCATTCACAAATGGAGAAACCGATACAGAGGTCAAGCAGCTTGCCACGAGGTCATACAGCCAACAAATGGGGTTCAAGTAATGACGAGAGCTCACCTATCAAGGTGGTGCTTCAAGTCTTACATGTGGTGCCTCACATAGTTTTCACCATGTCCATGAGACAGGGCTAGCACAGTCCCAATTTTGTATGCATAGCAATTGAAGCTCAGAGAAGCTGAGCCACATTGCCCGGTCACAAAGCTGGCAAATAACAGAGCTGTGATCCCTAGGCATAGCCCCAGCTGCATGGCATGGTGGCTGAGAATCCAGACTCTGGAGCCAGCCTGCCTGTCTTCAAGTTCTGCCGTCTCCGTTGACTTACAACATGATCCTGGATTGGTGCCTCAGCAGAGTCTCAGTTTCCCTATCTCTAAAATGGAAAGCATAATTGTAACACAGTAATAGCCCTGGCAATATGTCGATATCCATGGAATACCCACACCAGGGCTGGCAGGTACCAGGTATTGAGTAACTAGAGGAATCTCTCCTCAGCACAACTATGACTCTGTAAGCAGCTGAGTGGAAACTGGCAAACTGGAGGACCCTCCTCTCCAGCACGTCCCTTGCCCTCCTCTGTCCGAGGCTCGGGAGAGGCGCACTCCTAAAATGTGCCCAGACCCAGCATCTGTAATGCTTCTGTCAGAGCAAACGAGGCCATTAACTGACGAGCTCAGAGATGGAATTGTCCCGTGCAGTATTTATTACAGGGTCCTTTCCCCGACACCTCCCAGGGAGCAAATATTAAATATTTAATGCACACGAGGCTGCTCGTTTTTCATCCCTACTTCGGCACTCAAGTCAGCTCTGGTCTGGGGGAAAGCCAAAGTCCGCCAGCCTGACACTCGTGTGCCTCCCTCTGTCATCCTGCAGCCCCTGTCTCCAGGGCAGGAGCCCAGACCTGGCCTAGACTGATGATGTGATAAGGACTCATGCCAGGGACTTGGAGCTGAGAACCAAGCAATCCCTGGGGAGGTCTCCTCCATCAACTGCCCTCTGCTGGGAGCCTGAGGACTGTCACCACCCACCTCACCTAGATGGTTGGGAGCCACTGACCAGAGGAGCCCAGAAGCCTCCTAGCACCCTGCTCAGATCTCTTCTGCACACACTCTGATTCCTCCACCCATCTGCACCTCTGCGGCTCTTTGCAGAGCCTGCTCAGGCAGCAAACAGTGAGCTAGGGGCACCTGGGAGGAAATGCCCCTGGAGCAGTCGCCAGGCTGTGATGGACAATGAGTCGCTGGATGATAGCCTCCACTTCCCCATCCCTCCAAGAAGTATCTCAGCGGTGAGAGTGCCACGCTGAATCCAGGAGGTATCCCACAGGACTGTGCTCCAGCTGCCCAGCTTTGGAACCTGCTCCTGAGCAACACCTTCCTTTTCCTATCAGCTCCCACATCCCCGCTCCTACAAGTGCACCCCAAGGTCAGCTCCCAAATAAACTCTGCACTCCAATTGCTGTCTGAGGGGCTGCTTCTGCAGGTATCTAAACCAATTCAATGTCTCGGTCTTGGTCAAGTGTGGGACTTCTTGAGAACATAGGAAGGAAAGCCTCAGGCATTTACTCTTGTGTGGAGCACCTACTCACACAGGATCGAGCCCGTGCTAAGGGCTGGGACCTGGACCCAGGAGCACCCAGGCTGGTGGGGGGCAGGGGTATGAGTCACAATGCAATATAATCAGCTCCCACTATCACTGCCTCCAGAACAGCAAACCAGTGCAAGAGAGGCCACCCTCCCTCAGCTCACTGCTTAATGATAACATGGAGCTTCTCAGTAAATGCGTATATTGACTGCCACCAAAAGGGATCTCCTCAACCACGTTCAGGCCCACTTTCTAGCTTTCCTTCTTCCTCTGTTTCTTTTTCTGGTGACTATTAGCTATTTGTGTGGCACATGGGTGCTGGCAGTTGGAACAGTGTGATGTGTGACCTCGGTGGCAGCAAAGGCATTTTACAAACATCAAGACATAAGGGTAGTGGATTGCCTTCCCAGAACAATGACCAGAGGTATGTTCCTGGATGTCAGGACTTCTGCTCTGGGCCACAGTGCCCATTCAGGCTAGGGTGGCAGAAGGAGTCTCAGGTCTTGGGGCAAAAGGGAAAACCTAGTGATCAAGAGAGACTAGGAAGTCAGCCTGATTGACAGCCCACTAAATGCCAGCTTCAGCATTTTCCTCCTCAGTCTCCTTTAACCCTCACAGCCACTTTGTGCAGTGCCACAGTTTCCTTCTATTTTATAGATAAGGAAACAGAGTCCCAAAAAGAGGAGGTGATTTTTCCCAAGGCTGCTCACATATCCTCTTCCCCACTCTGCCAGCTGGGGAGGGACAGGAGCAGCCAGTCTTGGATTTTGTCCTGGGACGATGGGGAGCCATGGAAGAGTAGTAAGCAGGGGAGGGACAAAGTCAGAGTTGAATTTTGGAGCCATGGTGCTTCATGGCTCCCACCACCACTTATGCCAGGTTAGGGGTCTTTACAGACCCTTTCACTCCCTTCCCCTGTCCTGGTCAGAACATCCTGCTGGTTTTGAGTTCAGAACCTATAGAAGTTGCCAATAGGATGGGTGTACAGGCCCACTCTTCGAGCCACAGGGCTTGGCTCTTGCAGGGACTCCTCCGGGACAGCTCTTCATCTGTCCTTAACCCCATTTCCTGTGCCTGGCTCTTCTCAAGTTCAATAGCAGCTTCATTGTCATCTCTTCAGAGAGTGCTTCCCTGACCACTGGTTGGGGAGAATTACGTCCTCCCCCTCATACCAGTGAATGTGGCCTTATTTGGAGATAGGATCTTTGCAGATGGAATCAAGATAAGGTCAAGTGGGATTAGAGTGGGCCCTCATTCAGTGGCTGATGTCATGATAAGAGGGAAATCTGGACACAGAGGAAAAGGCCATGAGGAAGGGTGGGTGGCGGTGGGAGTGATGGTGTCCCAAGGGTAGGAAGCCGGAGGAGGCAAGGGAGGATTCATCCCCAGAGCCTGCGGAGGAAGCAACTTGATTTCAGACTCTTCGTTTCTTAGTCTAAGTGACACAGACTGTGGTACTTGGTTACAACAGCCTTAGGAAAACAACACAACCTGGCTAAGGCATATCTCCCTCATGTTCTCCTTCACACATCTTCCTGTCTTCCTCCTTCACACCAGTAACAACATCTATAATTACTTTTATATGCACATTATGTTTATTACCCATCCCACCCACTAGACTGGGAGCCTGAACATCATAAGTAAACATCCAGGCTATCAGAAGATGAGGAGGTCCTATGAAGGCAAAGGGAAAGTAGGGCAAGGGTAAGGGAGACTGAGCATGGGGTTGGAAGGGGCAATCTGTAAAATTAAGGAAGGCGGTCGAGAAGATTCCCTTGACAGGTGCATTTAAGCCAAGTTTGAAGGAGGTAAGAGAGCTGATCAGGTGGGATTCTAGGGAGATGAACATTCCAGGCAAAGAAGCAACCACTGCCAATGCCCTAAGGCCATAGGAATTTAGGAAAGAGATCAGTGCAGGTGCAACAAAGAGAGGAAAAAGAGAGTAGCAGGAGAGGAGTTCAAATACCTGTTGCCAGGAGGGAGGGAGGGGAAATGGGAGGAATGGCTCATATCTGGGAGTCAGAGATAGGTATTCACTCTCCTCTGTGATGTGAGGTCAGTAATTGAGAGTAAAGAGGTTCTATCCAAGAAAAGTGGCCAACTGCAGAACAAACGGAGTCAGTTCTCCAAACCCCCGTATTCAGAAGCAGCATCACAGAATAGGAGAGGATGCCTGAGAAAGTAGACCCACGCTTCTTGGGGACCCAGCCTCCCTAGCAAGAGCCCCTCCAGTGCCTGAGATTTTGCACACTGAGCTGACCAGAGTCTGGCCTCAGGCCCTCCCATAGAGCAACACACCAGAAGGCTCAGCTGGCCCCAGCTCTCGATAGTGAACAGTGAGTCTCCTCCAGATTATTGAGTCCCCAAAGGGCACCCCTAAAACATGTGAGAAACCACTGAGATACGAAAAGAAGTCAGGTTTGTTTCTCAAAGTTAGTCATTTCCTCTTCCTCCCCCACCCCCAGCTCCAGCAGTTGGGTGGTCAGGTCAGCACTCTCAGGGGAGCAGCAGGAAGAGCCCACTGCTGAGAAACGCTGGGGTGACAGTGTGGCCCAGAGCTCCAGTGTCCGTGGAGTCCTTTGTCAGCACCGTCTTCTCCACATCCTCCCCGACCCATGATACCCTTCGGGCTCTGAGAACCTCCCAGCCCTCCATTCAGGACATATTCAATATACATGGGTTGCTCATGCTTGCTATTTCCTCACTTGTCTCATTTGGGAACCTGTATTTCTTATGTATCCCAGGTGGGTTCATTTAGAGGTATCCTGAAGACCGTCCTCTGAGGATTCTGATTAAGCAAGGTGTGGTGATTTTAAAATATGCCCACAAACGCCATGATGCTCCTCCCTGTAAAAGGTGGAACCCAATTTCCCTCCCCTTGAAAATGTGTTGGACTTAGCAACTATCTTAGGACAAACAGAATGCAGCAGAAATGGTTGTATGGGAGGTGTGACTTCCAAGAAGGAGGATCAGGTCAAGGGCAGGGGAGATACGAGAAGCACCAAGAAGCACCTTATGTGCAAGACATAAGAGGCATCACAGCATCCTCCCTGCTCTCTGGGGACCACTCATTCTCAGGGGAGCAGCCGGGCCAGGAGGACACTCAAGCAGTGCATGGAGAGCTACTGAGGCCTCCCCGCTGCAAGCCAGCATCATCCTGTCCCCATGTGAGTGCTCATCTTGAAATGGGACTCTCCAGCCCCAGCCAACACCTTGACTGCAATTTCATGAGAAACCAAGGAAACAACCCTCACAGTCAATGGGAGTTAGGGGAAAACTGTAGAAATCACTACTAATTTAAGCCAAAATGGAGGGAGAGGGCATTCATTCCAGCATGTGCTAACACATAGGTGAGTAAAGTGAGCCAGCATTCAGAAGCTTTGCCAGACACATAGGAAGCACAATAAGTGGCCAGAAATGGAACAGAGACCAGGCTAGGATGGATTGGATGACCACCAATCCCAGCTTGCCTAGCACAGTCCTGGTTTATGCCTTTTTATGTTCAGGCATCCCATGCAATTTACTATTTGTCCTGCATAAAATTGTCTCAGGTTAGATGATGGTAAGTTATATGGTGACCTGTTGATGAGCCCAGTGTGCAGGCTAAGGACTTTGGGGGAAATGGTGAACTATGAAAGGGTTTTGAGCTGGGGAGTGTCTTGACCCAAATTGTGTTTTAGAAAAGATCTGCTTGCAGAGAAGGTGCCAGTGTGCAGGATGAATCAGAATGGAAGATGAACTGGTTTGGAGAATGGTTGTGGAGCCTTGACCAAGGCAGAACAGATGGAAAACCAGGGAGGAGGGCTCAGTGACCATGAAAGCCTGGAGATGGGGCCAAAGGGTGTAAAGAGAGAGTAGGAAATCTTCCACAAACTGGCCACAGTAAGAGATGAAGAAGTAGCAGCCAGAGAGGCTGTTATCAAGGGGGTGTGGTCCCATGCTTCAGAGCCCAGAGTTGTGTCTAAAAATAGCTCTCCAATGAGTCTGCGATGGCAGTCAGCAAGTATTTGGCTTGGGTTTATTACTGAATTGCAGGGGATTTGGCCAACAGCACTGAAATCACGTGTAGTCTTGGCTGGTGCAAGCCCTGCTGGACCAAGCCTCCTGCTAAGGGCAGTGCCACAGCCCTGATGCATGCATAGCCTCATTTCCCTTTCACAAGCCTGCAAGAGTGCTGGAATTGTGACTTTCCCTTTTACAGTCAAGGACTCGGACCTGAGAAGAGCCGCCAAATGCCGTCAGGATGGAGGGACTCTCTCCACAGCCCAGCCGAAACTCAAGTCCAGCTAGAGGGTGACCGCTGGAAAGGGGCTTTTGGTAAAATCCCTAGAAATACAGTCATGCCTCTTCCCCTCAGGGATACCTTGGCTGAACTTGATTCACCCTCCTAATAAAAATTCCATGTTCCATCAGCAGAATGCTTCCATCCCAATTAGATCAATTTTCTCTAAGTAGCAATAAATGTGTTTTTCCTTCAGAGGCCAGCCCGACACATTAAGCAGGCTAGGGGCAGCCATTCCCCAGGCCGCTGGCTCTGAGTATGTGGGGTCAGGGGTCACAGCACCACCACCTCCGGCTCATTAGTGGGGCCCATTCATCTTTGCTGGGGACACCAGCACTCAACATGGTGGCAGGGCTCAAGGTGGGGGTGTGTGGGCAATTCATCAGGGACTCTGGTTTGCCGGAGACAAGAATAGAAAAGCAGGCTTGCTAGCGGGCAGCGGGAGCCCTAAACCCAGCAGCTGAGCACCAGAGTCAGCTGGTTAAAGGTTAACCTGGTCCAGGATATCAGTCTGTGGGGGCCCACAGCCACCATGCAGGGAGAGAAGGACCAGAACGGCCCCTTTCTGAGGCACTGGCTGCTGTCTGCCCACAGAGTTTCCCTTGCTGCTACCACCCCAAACGAATCCCCAAGAGCCCTCAAGCAAAACCTACAGAGACTGAGAGAAGGATGCTGTCACTCAGACCCCCTGTGGGTCACAGACCTGCCTGGAATAGACCCTTTGATTTGCAAATCTAGACTTTGGGAATGGGAGCCTCCCTTAGCCTCATAGCTCTGCCCTGCCCTCCTCTGCTCTGCCCGGGCCATGAGGCCTGGCAAATGTTTGGCCAAAGGCATGAGATCTCTGAGCTTCCCTGGGGCTGCGTCTCAGCCTCCACCAACCCTTAAGCCACCTGGAACCAGACAAAGCCACCGCCCTGCACAGAGTTGCCACGGGGGGCATGACTTCAGTTTGCTGGCATTGCCACACAGTGCAGGGCTTAAGCAGCACGACTTATTCTCTCACAGTCCTGGGGGCTGCCAGTCTGAGACCAAGGTGACGGGGCCCATGCTCCCTCTGAAGGAGGGGAAAAGGGACATGTTCCAGGCCTCTATCTTGGCTTCTGACAGCTCCTCAGCTGTGGGGGCATGACTCCAATCTTCCTGTGTGTGTGTGTGTGTGTGTGTGGTGTGTGGCTGTGTCCAAATTTCCCCTTTTCGTAGGAGCACACATAACCTCATTTTAACTCATTATATCTGTAACGGCCCTGATTCCAAACACAGCCACATTCTGAGTTACTGGGGCTTAGGGTTTCAATCTATGAAATGAGTAGGGGACACGGCTCAGCTACTAACACTCCTTCTTTGAGCCATGAGAGAGATAAGTCTGTGGGATCCCAATTCGTTCAACAAATGTGTTTCCAGCACCCACCGAGCCCAGTGCAAGGTGCTGGGGAACAATGACAAGCTAGTGTCTGCCTGCGAGTTCACAGGTGGCAGGCAGGACAGGTACCCATCAATCACAGGAGCAAATGCACAAATACAACCTGCAGTGCAGGCTTTGCAGCAGCAGTGTGAGCAGCTACTAGAGTGCAGACCAGGTTCCACTGCATGGAAGAAATCACATTGGAGCTGTTGTAACAATGGCATGACCCTTCCCGGCTTCCCTGAGCTCCTCTTCAGGAGAGCCAAGCCCCATCCTCATGCCTTCCTGTCCTGGCCCTTTGGCCTCTCACTGCTGGGAGCCCTCACCCAGCTGATGCCTTTCCTGGAAGCACCCGATTAATGACTTCTGAGCAACCTGGCCAAGGACCACAGCTCAGGGTAAGCATCTGCAGAGCCCAGGGGCCTGGCAGAGGTCTCCCTGATTTATACCAACATTGGCCTTGCTGCCCTCTGCAGCAGACAGCTCCTCCCTCAGTCTTCCCGGCTCTCAAAGCTCAAGCGGCAGCTCAGTCAGCCCCCAGGACCCCAGGGTGGAATCCACGTCTAAACAACAGCCAGCAGGTCTTGGGCCCCAACATCATCTTCTTGGGAAAGCTGGACTGACTTGATTCTCACAGCTTCCCCCAGTTCCTCCTCAGCACCCCAATAACTGAGACTAAATATCAGGTTGCAAAAGTAGTTGTTCTGGGCCTGAAGCCCCCGAGGGCTGTAAGCTTTCCCAGAATCAAGACCACTTTCTCATCCTCCTGCATGTGCCCAAAATCCACCCTAAGTCTGCAACATGGTTGTGTTCTATAAACATGGGCAGGGGAAATAAAATAATTGATTATTTCATCAACCTCTTACTTCTACCAGAACCACAGATTGAGCCATAGGCTTGCTATGGGCCAATGCCACTCCTGAGAGTGTCGGAATAAAGGTGAGGAATGAGAGGGGTGGTGGTCAGGGTGGAGGGAACCGCTTGAGCAGAGACAAGAGAGGGAGGAAACTCAATGAGTGTTTAGGCTGGGCCAGAGCAAGGTCTGACTATGCAGGGCATTGAATACTAGACAGGTGAAGGCCATAGGGTGACGCTGAAGGTTTTTGAGAAATAGCAGGATCAGAGCTGGGATGTGCTATTAGGGAGAGCCAGGAGGGCCACAAGACGGGGCAAAACATGGCACCAGAGGTTTGAGCTAAAGTACTGGTCCAAGAGCTGTCCCACAGGGGGCATGTTGAGGTTACTGAGGGAGAGCAGAAAGAGAAGGGAAATTGTACAGAATCTGGGACCACAGCAGTACAGGGAAGAGGGGGTCAGGAGAAGCAGCATGATCAGGAGAGGAGAGGGAATATCAGAGAGGGGGAAGGACAGCCAGGCAGCACAGCATGTGTGGAGGGAAGCACTACCTTTGCCCCCACCATTCTTCTCTCTCTCTACTGTGCAAGTCAAAGGGACCTGATTCCCAAATCTGACCCTATGAGAGGCAGCTGTAACCCCTCCCAGGCAGGTGGGTACACCTCCAGTCGATGTTTTCTCACTGCATATCAGAGCTGGAGAAACCTACCCCATTGAGGAGTAAGGGAAGTGACCTATTGAGAGATCTTGCCCAAGTGCCAGCACACAGCTGCCTTTCCTAACCTCCACACTGTAGATGTTCAGGGCTGTGTATGTCTTTAATGTCTCCATGCATGGTAGGATGTGTAGCAGCATCTCTGGGAACCAAAAACATCTCCAGACCTTGGAGTGTCTGCCCCTTGTTGAGAACCACTGTTGTAAACCTGCAGATCTGCAGCCAACTCCTGGAGGAAAGCTACCTGCAAGTATCTCCCATTGCCTCTGGCCCAGAGGAGGCCGAGGATGTCCATGCCCTCTTGCATTTGATCAACATTCTTTGAATACTTCTGATGCTTCTCCAGGGAGCACTGCTTGGACCAGGCTCAGGCCTCCCTCCCTGCAGCCCAGTCCAGCCCAGAGATATCTGCACCATGGCTCTGAAGGCCGTCTGGCTATTGAACAAAGTTGCTTTTAGGCCTAGTAGTGAGTCCATCCCTGGGTTGGCTCCACTTCCCAGCACTTAACTCTAAGACAGGAATTGATGGTGCCTTGACCTTCCCTAATATATTGCCTCAAGGTGACATGGGCCAGTCCTGCAGTCCCGGTCAGGCCATGGCCCCTCCCTGGGCCTGAGCAAAGAACAAGAAAAAACCATCAAGCTGGATGTGAGGTTTGCACGACAAATGGCAGTAAGTTGTTTTCAGGAGGTAAATGGGCCCCTACGAACTAATGGCAGTGCGCGGCCTCCTCCCCCCTCCCTCCCAGACCTTCCCACCCCTCCTCCCCCAAAGCTGGCCCAGCTGGGAAGCTGCAGTGGCTCCAGCCACCCCCAACCCCAGCTCTTTTGCTGACAGTATAACCTTCAGGAACCTGAAATTCCTGAGTGGTCCCCAGAGCTCAATGCATCTTGAAAGAAAATTTGTGTAATGTCATTTCAGGCTGTCCCTAATCCAGAATTATTGAGGGGGGGGCTGGGACCTGGGAATTGCCTCTGACACTTGACAAATACTTGGCTTTGTGTAAATGGACAGGCTCCTGAAATAACTGCCTTTGGATGTCACATGAAGAGAAATTAATTCTTTATTAACTTCCGCAATGATAATCTAATAAACTCATCGGGCCTTCAGGCACCAGCATTTAAAGAGCGTGGTGGTTTGGATGCAAATGTCTCCCGACCCCATTTTGTCGGGAATACGCTCAAGGAGAGGAGGAATAATCAGCTCCAGAGGTCAGGTGTCAGCTCAGAGTCAAAAAGGGTGACTTTCAATGGCTCCACACGGACCTGAGCCTCCGGAGACTCAGCGGCTCTGTGCCCACCAGCTGATCTGGATTTTCTGGGACAGCCCTTAATTTCAGATACTCTGTCCCTTTGTTCCCAAAAGAGCATTTGTTCTGGTCCCAAGACAGTCCCCGGATTGTGCTCAGATGATGATGTGGTCACTGGAGCCCTAATGCACCACTTCCATGGACCACTTGTCCATTCCTCCCTTCCATTTCAGGATCCCCACCAGGTGCCCAACATGGGAATTCAAGGCCTCTCCTTGGGGTGTAGGGTCCAGAGGGGAGGCAGAAAACACAATTCATCATAATTATAAGTTGGGGGAAATGTGATAGGGACAAACAAAATCTAGGGAGAGCTGACAAACCTCACTTCTGCCCAGAGTAGAACCCAAATCTCAGTGACTGTGAGGGTCCCCAGTGTGAGCAGTCAGCCCAGCCTTCAGCACTAGAGGCACAGCTGTCTGAATGTCCATCCTGGAGGCAGGGCAAGCAGGACAAGGGGGAGGACTGGAGCCTCAGAGGCCTTCCTGGGCAGGGAAATCAGTAAGTCTCAGAATGCCAGGGCAGAAGGTCCCAGTCTGATCAGGTGCCTGACCAGTCCCTGTTTGCACACTTCCCACAATGGGGCACTCACTACCACTCAGGGAGGCCCCCAAGGAAACCACTGATGGTATGAGTTTTTCTTGAAAAGACCAACATGTATGTGGGTGTGGTATTCACATACATGCACATATATGAGGGTACTTCAAAGAACTTATGGAAAATAGAATTAAAAGAGAAGTTTGTTTTGGTGCAAAGAAAGTTTGAAATCCACCCATAGTTATTTCATAATATGCATTTTTCATGAATTTTTGAAGACCCTTTGCATAATGAAAGTATGATAAAGACATATCACAAGCTAGTAAAGAAATAAAGAATCATCCCATCTATGGTACTAGATTCATCTTCTGACCATATGCAATCCCACACAGATTTAAAAACAAGAAAATCAGAACAAAACGTTGGTGAATGCTATTTGAGGATAAGGGAAGGATTGTCTAACCATAAAAACATGGGAGGAATTCACAAAGGAAAAGATAATGAATGTGACTACATAAAAATTTTAAATTTCTCTGTTATAGACTCAAGCATGATAATCAATACCACTTCTTAAAAGGGGCAAAGGTCAAAGGAGGTAATTCACATAAGGAGAAATACAAACAGCTAATATACATATGGAAAAAAATGTTCAATCATACTTAAAATCATAGTAAGGCAAGTTAAACCAGTAATAAAACACCACCGCTCACCTATCAAATTGATTTTTAAAAATTATAATGGTATTCAACACCGAAAATGACGAGATATGCACTCTTTCACATTGCTGCTGGCAGAGGTACAAAACTGTTACAATCATGCTGGAAACTGGCTTTCGAACACATACTGAAACTTGTACAATTCTTAAAAAATTATTTATTTGAAGAGTGACAGAGAGGGAGAGACAGAGAGAAGAAGACCTCCCAACTGTTGATTCATTCCGCAGATTTCCAGGACAGTGAGCTCTGGAAGCCAAGAGCCAGGAAATCCACATGAGTGGGCCATCTTCCACTGTCTTTCTAGGCACATTAGCAGGAGCTGGATCTGAAGTGGAGCAGTCAGGACTTGACCTGGGGCTCTGATATGGGATGCCTTTATCGCAGGCTGAGGCTTAACTCACTGCACTACAACACTAGCCCCAGGATTCTTTATATTCTATTTGATTCTTCAACACACAGAGTGTAGTTTCAAAAGGAGGTTGAGGTGGTGAGGATTAAGAGAGTCTTACAAGATATATCAACAAGTGCAAAATACAGGCTGGTGCAGCGGCTCACTTGGCTAATTCTCCACCTGTGGTGCCGGTACCCTGGGTTCTAGTCCTGGTTGGGGCGCCAGATTCTGTCCCGGTTGCTCCTCTTCCAGTCCAGCTCTCTGCTGTGGCCCGGGAAGGCAGTGGAGGATGGCCCGCGTGCTTGGGCCCTGCACCCGCATGGGAGACCAGCAGAAGCACCTGGCTCCTGGCTTCTGATCAGCGCAGTGCACCGGCCATAGCGACCATCTGGGGGGTGAACCAACGGAAGGAAGACCCTTCTTTCTGTCTCTCTCTCTCACTGTCTGTAACTCTACCTGTCAAATTTTTAAAAAATGCAAAATATGTACTTTTGTTTGGGCCCTGATTAGAACAAACTGGCTCAGAGAAGAACTTTTTGAGATAACTGGAAAACATTGAACATGGCCAGATATCAGATGGTATTTAGAAACTGCTGTTCATTTTTGTATATGTGGCAGTTGTGGCATTCTGGTTAGGTTTCTAAGAAGTTATTTTACCTCTTTGAGAAGTAAAACAACTTTTATAGGTGAAACAATGCCACATCTGACTTTTTGTAAAAGATATCCCATCAGGGGCCGGTGCTGCAGTGGAGTAGAGGATAAAGCCGCCACCTGCAGTACCAGCATCCCATATGGGTGCCGGTTAGAGACTCAGCTGCTCCACTTCTGATCTAGCTCTCTGCTATGGCTTGGGAGAGTAGTAGAGGATGGCCCAGGTCCTTGGGCCCCTGCACCCACAAGGGAGACCTGGAGGAAGCTCCTGGTTCCTGGCTTCAGATCGGCACAGCTCTGGCCATTGAGGCCATTTGGGGAGTGAACCAGTGGCTGTACAGGAAGCACATAAAACCGCTAATAGACATGATCAGAAAAGTTACCACAACACATTTTATTCAAACTCTCAACAATAAAACATAATGAAAAGATTCTAAAATGTGTACAAGAGAAACACCAGATTACTTTCAGAGGATCTCCAATTAGACTCACAGCTGACTTCTCATCAGAAACCCTATAGGCTAGAAGAGAATATATTCTAAATCTTAATGAGAGAAAAAAATTGTCAACCCAGAATACTGTACCCTGCAAAGCTCTCATTTATGAATGAAGGTGCAATAAAGATCTTCCATTACAAACAGAAATTGAAAGAATTTGTCACCATTCATCAGCATAACAAAAGATGCTTAAGGATGTGCTACACACAGAAACTCAGAAACATGCTCATCACTATGAAAGAAGGTGAAGAAGGAAATCCAAAGTAAACAATAGGAATATTTATGGGAAAATGACAGGGCCAAGCCCTTCCTTATCAATAGTCACCCTGAATGTAAATGGCCTCAACTCTCCAGTTAAAAGATACAGACTGGACAAATGGAAAGGAAAAAAAAATCTATTTGCTGCCTACAAGAAACACATCTCGCCAACAAAGATACACGCAGACTGAAAGCAAAAGGATAGAAAAAGATATTCCATGCTAACAGAAACCAAAAAAGAGCTGGTATAGCCATCTTAATATCATACAAAAGAGACCCTAACACAAAAACCATTAAAGACAAAGAAAGGCACTATGTAATGATTAAGGGATGAATTCAACAGAAAGATGTGACTAGAATAAACATATATGAATCTAATTACAGAGCACCTGTCTATTTAAAAAGAAATATTGATATATCTAAATGGAGACATAGAATCACATACAATAGTAATGGGGGACTTCAATACCCCACTTTCAGCAATGGAGAGATCAACCAGACAGAAAATCAGCAAGGAAACAACAGTTAACATTATAGACCAAATGGACCTAACAGATATCTACAGAACTTTTCATTGTACAGTTGCAGAATACACATTCTTCTCACCAGTGCATGGAACTTTCTCTAGGATAGACCACAGGCCAGGCCAAAAAGCAAGTCTTAGCAAATTTAAAGGAATCGAAATCATACCATGCATCTTCTCTGACCACAATGGAATGAAACTGGAAATCAAGAACTCGAGAGTCTCTAGAACACATGGAGACTAAAAAACATGCACCTGAATGAACAGTGGGTCATAGAAGAAATCAGAAGAGAAATCAAAAAACTGTTGAGGAGCAGTTTTTTATGCTAGTTGTTGAAATCTTTACTTAGTATAGAGTTAATCTTCTGTGTATAAAGGTAACTGAAAATAGATTTTGTAAAAAATAAAAATGAGAATAGGAGAAGGAGGAGGAAGAAGGGTGAGAGTTGGAGTGGGAGGATGGGTACAGTGGGAAGAATTGCTATGTTCCTAAAGTTGTACTTATGAAATGCATGAAGTTTGTATACTTTAAATAAAAGATTTCTGCAGGAAAACAATAAAGGCATTAATACTTTAATACACACACACATACACACACATACTTATATACAAAGATACTAACAAAAAGACTGGACATGAAACCAAGAAGTAAAAACAAAAATATCAGTTATAGGGGAGGGTGATGTGGCACAAGCAATTAAGCTGCTATTTGGAGGGCCAATGCTGTGGCATAGCAGGTAAAGCCGCCATATGCAGTGTCAGCATCCCATATGGGCACTAGTTTGAGTCCCAGCTGCTCCTCTTCTGATCCAGCTTCCTACTGATGCACCTGGGAAAGCAGCAGAAGATAACCCAAGTACTTGGACCTTTGCACCCACGTGAGAGACCAGGAAGAAATTCCTGGCTCCTGGCTTCAGATAAGCTCAGCTCTGGCCATTGTGGCCAACTGGAGGTATGAACCTTCTCTGGGGTATAATACCCTTCTCTGGGGGTATCTCTCCCTCTCTGTCTCTTTAACTCTGCCTTTCAAATAAATAAATTTTTTTTAAAAAAAATCCATCATTTGGAACTCACATCCCATATTAGAGTAAGCTTTCTAGTAATGGGTACCCTGGAAGCATCAGGTGATGGCTCAAGTATTTGGGTCCCTGCCACCAATATTAGAGACCCAGAGAGAGTTCTGTCCTGCTGGCTTTGGCCTTGGCCCAGCACTGGCTGTTGTGGACATTTGGGGAGCAAACCAGAAAATAGCAGAGAGGATCTGCCTCTCAAGTAAACAAAAATAAATAATGTTTAAAGCAGTTATAAGCAAAATATACCACATATTATTGTACAAAGAACTGAATATTATGCCACTATTGCAAAAAGATATATATTTTAGAAACATATAGTATACTTTGGAAAATCTTCATGTGCTGAATAGTAAAAGAAAAGCAAGAAACAAAACTATATATTCACTAGGATCCAAATTAAAAATGAACACATTTGTGTGGAAAAGAAAGACCAAAATGTTAACTGGTCCATCTTTAGGTGGTATAATTACAAATAATTTTTATTGGCTTCTTTAAACTTTTTGATATGCAACAAGGTGGAAAAAAAGTGTAATTATCTTAAGAATTGGTGCCAAAATTCCTCTTTGGAAAGAAACTTACTTCCGAAAAACAACCAGATAATCACAAGGGCTGGAAGCTACAACCTTGAAGGCCTGGCTCAAGGGAGGAACCAATGCCAGGCCAAGCTGTCTTGGAGCACCATGGGCAGGGGTCCAGGAGTCAGGAGGGTGTGGGGAACACAAACCACCAGGGAGGGCACAGAACTCCCAGCAAACGTCCCGAGTGCCCCCGCCATTGGAACGCGTCTCGTTTTACCTGGTACTCTGAGAGCTAGCATCACTCTCCCTGCACCCCAGCTTATACCTAGGCAATCCCTATGTTCCAACTTCTCTACAGTAAGCAGGCATCACCTCTACAGTCAGGAGAAAGAAATGTTTTTTGTTTTTTTTTTTTTTTCTTGTCTAAGGAAAATGAAGCCTTCCTTATCCCGAGCTGTAACCTGCCTTCCTGGAGCCACCCTCTATTATTACCCACCTGGAACCATCCTGAAATCATCTGTCATCTGCCAGCTCAGTCTTACGAGACTGGCACTCACTTCTTCTGCCTGCCCCAGTTCCTCTGATCATGTGTCTCTAACATTAGAGTTCTGGATCGCCTCCCAAGGTTAAGCTACTCTCTCTAGGTGGGCTCCAGGGACCCTCAATCCCATTTAAATTACAATACATACTCCTGAACACAATGGATCTGGCCAGTTCAAGGTAAACAGTAACTATCACCTCCCTCAAACTAGGCTCTATACTTGAAATCATGCAGCTAATGACTACATTGTATTTTGGATGCTTCCTACTGTGTCACTAAGCTGATTGTTGACCAATTTCAAACCCACCCTTCTATGCTCTACTTCTCCATGCTACATCTGGGATCCTACAAACCACGTTTCTCCTTGGCCAGATGGCTCCATGTCCAACTGTGCCAGTAGGGACCCCAGAGGGAGACTGGGAGGCTGGAGGAGAAAGAAGGTACCTGCTCCTTCGTGCTTCCTGTCTTCCTGTTCCAGATAGCATCACCCCAGCATGAGACTTCACCCTTGCAAAAGCATCTCAACCTTGATCCATACACTGCTGCTAAGCATCATCTTCCTCTGGGAGCATCTAAAGGATGTTTTTCAAGACTGTTAGAGTCTTCCTGTTAGGTTTAAACACAACTCCAAGATGTCAAGAGATTGTCAGATCCTAACTCTATCTTCCAATTTTTTTTTTAAAGATCTACTTATTTGGAAGGCAGAGAGAAAGAGAGAGATCTTCCATCCACTGATTTACTCCCCAAAATGTCCAAAACACCCAGGTCTGAGCCAGGCGAAAGCCAGGAGCCCAGAATTCCATCCAGGTCTCCCACAAGGGGGGGCAGGGGCCCAAGCATTTAAACCATCTTCCACATTAGCAGGAACTGGATCAGAAGCAGAGCAGCTAGGACTCAAACTGTTGCTCCTGTGTGAGATGCCAGCTTAGTGCACTATTCCACACACTGGCCCCTTTGCAACACATTTCTATCGCTTCCTGCTTCACATCATCCGCCAGCATGAACAACCCATGCTAGAGCCCCCATCCAAGTCATCAACTGAAGCACCACCCAGGACGGGGCCTCTGGGCACCACTGCAGCCCTCCTTTCTTCCCTAAAATTGTTCCCAGGAGGACTTCCTCACACCTGACTGCCCATAAATCACACCAAGGTTGAGCCATGCACGACACCACAGGTGAACCAGTTTCAGGTGAGTAGGGCCTGCCTCGTGTCAGCTGGCACTGCCCGGGCTGCCTCTGGAGACCTTGGGCCTCCCCAGCGAGGACCTGGTGTGTCACCTGCAGAGCCAAGACTTGCACTCACAGGGCATGCTTCTCTTGAAGCATCTTCACCAGGTCCAGTGTTCATGCTGTTTACTAATTTCACAGCAAACAGCACACAAATAATATCCAAGGTCTATTTTGTAAATTGCATGTCAATTACATAATTTTCCCAGGAATTAATTTTACATCTAATTAGCACAAATTGTCTTTCCAAAGAAAAAAAAAGGTAAGTTTTATCCAAAAACAGCACATGGATTTTGGTTTCGGTAACCTTAATTAGAAAACACTTCCTTTATGATGGAAATAAGCAAATTTGTAAAATCAACAAGGCTCCCAGGTTTGGGGAACCTAACTTCTCTTGGGGAGTCAGGGGGTGCATGGAGGACAGAAATCATTGGGAGGAGAAGATCTCTCCAGCTGGTTTCACCTCTGGGGTCTGGGGAGCAGGACCCCAAAAGGAAGAGACATGAATGAAGGGTGAGCAAGCAGGTTCCTTCTGCTGAGCGCTGGGTTAGAACCCTCCACATGGCCTGTGCAGTCCTCACAAAGACCCAGCATGCTTTGAAACTGCAGCAGCTGTGCTCCATGAAGTTGCTGTGTCTGCCTGAAAGTGAGGCACAGTCAGGGCCTAGGGCACAAGCCCGCTTTCCCCACAGTGTCCTCTCAAAATTGCAGTGACAGCCCCAGAATGCCGGTGGCTCAGCACAGTGACCTTTATTTCTCCCTCGGCCACAGACTCCACGCAGCTCTCTAGAGCTGCTATCCCCAAGCAAGGACTGCAGATTCCAGGGGCCTTTTGTGTCCAGGCTCCATGCCCTGGGCCCCTCCTTTCAGTCAGCAGACAGGAAAGGAGAGGACATTTGGAAAGGCACCTTGCTCTCACCTACCTGGGTCCTGGGACAGGCTCCCAACATTCCTTCCATTCCAATGGCAGGTGTACTGACAGCAGAGCTAGAGAACCTTCCCAGTGGCCCCTGACTCAGGGTAGGTCCAGGGGACTTACTCTTGCCAGTGGAATATAAACAGGAAGGACAGAGACTGGAGAGCCCCAGATGGCTCTGCTCCAGATTCACCAGCCCCTCCCCTCAGCCCTTGGCTGGCTGCCTAGTCAAGACCAAAGATAACTCTTGCCTGGAAAGGCACACCATGTCTGCCATGAGACCCCATCTGTCCATCAGCAAAGACAGCTGCCAGATGGCCCAGACCAGGCCTCCCACCACCACTGGATCCTTGTCAGAGCCTGCAGGCTCCTGGTCCCACCCAGGAGCTATCTACTCCCTCCTCTCTGCCTCCAGCCAGCCATGAGCTCTGTGTTTATCTCTTGGGGCTGCTCTGCTATCACAAAGTACCCCAATCGAGGAGCTCAAGAACACAGCTGCATCAACCCACAGTTCTAGAAGCAGGAAGGCCATGACCAGGGTGTTAGTGGCATTGGTCCCTTCCAAGGGCAGTGTGGTAGAATCTATGCCATGCCTTTCCATTACATCTGGGGATTGCTGGCAATCTTTGTCATTCCTTGGCTTGTAGGCACATCACTAGATCTTTGCCTTAGCTTCTCATGGTGTTCTCCTTGTTTCTCTTCACAACAGGGAGCTTCCCTGTGTCTCTGAATCCAAACAGTCATATTGGAGTAGGACATACCCTAACAACCTCATCTTAACTTAATAACATGCAAAACTCTGACAGGCGTGCACACTCACAGGCACGGACTGGGGTGTCAGGACTTGAACATCGTTGAGGGGTACAATTCAACCTATCACTATGTCCTAGTATGCTTTGGGGTCTTGGCTGAAAATGCCTACACAGTCCTGAGCAACTCCCTACCTAATAACCAGCAGCCACACATCCCCAGTCTGCCCTCCCGCTGCCCACCCCACTCTCCAGGTCTGGATTTTGAGGGTCTGTGAGCAAACAGCAGGCCCCTGAGAAGAATAGAAGCAGCCAAACTCGAAGCCCTGCCACATCAGTAGCCTTATGATGATTAATAATTATTAATAAGTTATTAATAAAAATTAATGAGGAACCTTGCCAAGAGCTGTAGAAGCTAGGTAATAGCACAGAAGAAATGATGGGGAAAAAGAGAAAGTCTGCCTGGCAGCTGGGGACCAACTGGCTCCCTCTTGCCTCCTAGGCTGAGCAACAGACCTGGGTAGGAATCCTGCTCTGCCCCTTTCTGGCTGTGAAGCATCTTGGGCAGCTCTCTCTTCCTCTCAGGATGGATAGGAGGCATCAGCAAACGCCCACAAAGAATGAGTACTCTATGAGCATCTGCCGAGTCTGGCAAGGCAGACCAGAGGCTGGAGCCTTGCTGAAGCCTGAGCCCCGAAACATGGCCACCCTAGGCCCCGCTCCGCACAACCAGCTGAACAGAGGAGGTGAGAGTCAGAGGGGGACCTCATAGCCTCCCATCTGTTCAAGACTCTGATGTCAGTGATGGTCTCAAGTGGCCAGCCAACAGCAGTGGCAATAGTGGCTCATCTCATTTTCCAAGACTGTCCTATGTGCCAGATGCTGTGGGAAGTACCTGCCATCATCACACCCACTTTACAGAGGAGGAAACCGAGGCTCAGGGAGTTTACAAGATTTCTTTTAGAGCACACAGCTGGCAAATGGTAGAGTCTTAGTGACTTGACACAGAAGATGGATAAGACTTCTTGCTGCCAAGACCTGAGCCAGTTACTCCTGAAATGACACAGTATGACAATGGAGTTAGTAAACACACAAACACTCACACACACACATTTAGGGTCCAGCACCAACTTTCCCACTGTACCCCATTTCACTGTTCTCCTGATGCTCCCAGAAACTCCCCTTCTGAGATTGCCAGCAAGTTTATATTTGGGGATAATTGTAACGTAATTTGATACATAATTAGGGCAGAATAGTAGACTGCGTTTTTAACTACCCATACATCCCCATCTCATTTAAATAATTCCTAATATATCCGAGCAGGCTGCCTCGTGCGGCACTGATGTGTATTGAGCTGAGGATAATGAAATAAGGGATGGGAGAGAGAAAATGCTATTTCAGAGTCTGAAGATCACCAATTAATGACATGAAAAACCGAGAGGGACTCTGTTCACTTAATGTCCCCTGTGCAGGGCACAAATGCAGGCCCCTTGCAGGCTCCCTATTCAGTGCCTCCAAAGCAATTAGGTCAAACCAGAGGAACCAGGGTGGAGGGGATGATACAGAGGACCTTACACAAGGAAAGTACTAGTGGTTTTCTTAATTTAAGCTGGACACCAATGATACCATTCTATAAAATGTGCCCTTTGCTGGCCCCATCCCAAGCCCCCCAGTAGGCTGATAAGCTTGATTTAGAACAGGCTCCTACTCCAATGCCTCGAGCAGACCTTCTCAGGCCCCTGAGTGACACACAGCCCTTTGGCTGCTGGCTCAGGATGCCTGCCATCCCTATCCTGCCCCTCAGCCCCTCCCCAATGCCAGGGTCTTTCTGCTGCAAACACATGGGCCCCCACGGGGCCACCTCCGCTGCCTCGGAAAGGCCGTTTGGCCAGGCCCAGGCCCCTTTCACACTCAGGTAAAACTTTAACCAGAGGCCTTTGGCACAGCCGTGCACCCGGAGCTCCCATTCAGGGTGTGATAAATGACTGCTGTCACGGCGACATGAATGCTCATATTGAAAAGCCCTGCTTTCCGTCTCCCTCCCTTTCAGGCCTCCAACTTCTTCTCTCTTAAGTCACCAGGCGTCACTCACGTGTCACCCTGTCCTGAATGCCCCCAGTCAGGGACTCCTGCTCCCTCTGCCCCTCTCCTCCCACCTGCCCCACCCCTTCCCCCTCCTCCAGGGTCGTCTTCCTCCCCTCCTCCTTTGCACTGTTCCTCCCTCCCACCAATTCTCTCCTCTTCCCTCCCCATATCTCCTCCAGTCCCAATTTGTCCCAGTCTCTGCTCTAGGGAACCCCATACTCTTGTCCCCATCAGGTGTGCTGTCACCTCTACCTCTGCTGGTCACAGACACAGGAACCCACCACCCCAGCTCTCACCATCACTCTGCATGCTGACATTGTGTGGGCACCAGCACCAAGAATGTCACCCTAAAGGGAAGGCAAGGAACACCAAACAGAGACCTTCAAAAGTAGCTAAAAGGAGAACAGGGTCATGGTGCCTAATACCAGAGTTTTCAGCCCAGACTCCGGGAGTCTGTGTTGCATTTCGCTGGGGAGAGGAAGCAGAGAGTCCTTTAGATGCCCCCAGGTGCACCAAGAATGCTGTTCAGAGGCTCTATGCACCCCAAGAAGGTCCAGGGAGCCCCCATTAACACTGGGAATCCCTCACTGAGGCACACTGTGGGGATCAAAGCCAAGGTGTCGGGACCCATGCCCCAACACTTCTGACTTCAGCTCCAGTGGCTTCCCTCCTCCCCAGCAGGCTTGTCTGCCTTAAGAAGAGCCACACTTGGGCCAGCTCTGTGGCGCAGTGGGTTAACGCCCTGGCCTAAAGCACCGGCATCCCATATGGGCACCGGTTAAAGACCCGGCTGCTTCACTTCCAATCCAGCTCACTGCTATGGCCTGGGAAAGCAGTAGAAGATGGCCCATGTCCTTGGGCCTCTGCACCCATGTGGGAGACCCAGAAGAAGATCTTGACTCCTGGCTTCGGATCGGTGCAGCTCCGGCCATTGCGGCCAACTGGGGATTGCACCCGCGGATGGAAGACTTCTCTCTCTCTGTCTCTCCTTCTCTCTCTATGTAACTCTGACTTCCAAATAAATAAATAAATCTTAAAAAAAAGAAAAGAAAAGAAGAGCCACACCAACATCTGCCACACAAAGGACCATGGAATCACATTCTCCAAGCCAGAAAACTACTCTTGTCTTTGGAGAAGAAAAACTGAGGCTGGGGGGCAGAGAACAGCTGTGGTGGTCCCATCCCTGTCTGTGTCCTGTTCAGCCTGGCAGCTGAGGGAGCAAAAGAAGGTTCTGCGTGGAGGTTCTGCTCTGCCACCTCCTTGTTTGGCGTGATAAGTACAGAGGAGTCTATGACTGAGAAAACTGCTGCTCTCTTAGGGAGGAGACTTTCCAGCAGCTTTTGTCTGGGAAACAAATGGAGCTGCAAGGCAGGGGTGTGGGAAGGGTATGGGGGTCACGCGTGTGCCTGGGCCCCTCAGGACCACTTTCCAGGGCATTCCCACACCTGCTCTGGGGACCTAATGCCCAGGGCTGTCCTGAGAGTGTTCTCCTGCTCAGCACCCCGTGCACTGTGGGACATGTGTGAGGACACTCAGGAAGCTGTGCGAAGTCTGCTGCCAGAATTCACTCAGTGCACGAGGAAGGGAGAGTTCTACCTACTCAGCATGATGACTTCTCTCTACCTCTAATAGGAGAGGCCCCCTAAGGTTAGGGAGGTAGCAGATATGGACCGACACAGGACAAGGGTGACCACAGCTGACTTTCCAAATATAGAGCTGGGGCAGCAATCATAGTCCCATGAGATGTGCTCCAGATTCGGATTCTGTGGTGAAATGTATCAAGGCCGCACAACTTGCTAATATACCTTTCTTCGAGGGTCACAATAAACACAGCTTCTTCAGAACTGCAAGGATCCCCAGAAAACAGACCAGAGGAACCCAGGGTCTCCTACATGTCTTCAACCACTGAGCCCTGTATGTGCGGGTACCATTCCTTGAAATATTGCTACTATAGCCGGCGCCGTGGCTCACTAGGCTAATCCTCCACCTTCGGCGCCGGCACACCAGGTTCTAGTCCCGGTCGGGGCACCGATCCTGTCCCGGTTGCCCCTCTTCCAGGCCAGCTCTCTGCTGTGGCCAGGGAGTGCAGTGGAGGATGGCCCAAGTGCTTGGGCCCTGCACCCCATGGGAGACCAGGAGAAGCACCTGGCTCCTGCCATCGGATCAGCGCAGTGCGCCGGCCGCAGCGCGCTACCGCGGCGGCCATTGGAGTTGTGAACCAACGGCAAAGGAAGACCTTTCTCTCTGTCTCTCTCTCTCACTGTCCACTCTGCCTGTCAAAAAAAAAAAAAAAGGAAAAAAAAAAGAAATATTGCTACTACAAGGCACTTCTGCTCTGTGACCTCACTCCACACTGGCAATAACTCTAGGAGGGGAAGACAACTAGTTAAGTTCCCACAGCCAGGAGCCAGAAGAGCTGGAATTTGTCTGACTGTGAAGCTGGTTATCTGACCGTCGGGTTCTTCAGGAGCATGAAGATGAACCTGTGAAACGTAGACCCCATCTCAAATTAGAAGCAAGGAAGGGGAGCAGCATTTTCCCCAGTGGGTCTCCACGTGTAAGATGGACGTAGGACGTGTTCAGTGTCAGAAAAGGAGAGAAGGGGAAAGCAGATGAAAACTCCACCCGTGGCTCTAAGCCCACCTCATCTCTCCAAACATTCCTGCTTGTCATTGTCCCTACGGACAGTTTCCATTTCTGAGCATGCTCCCAGGTTGCTGGAATCTGAGGCCTGCTTGGATTGTGATATATTTCAGGCATTGGCTTATTTTACTTCCTGAGCAGGCCCGAGAGCATCTAAACATAGACCAGCTTCCCTCAACGGGTTCAAAAGCAGCAGCAGAAGAGAGAGGAAGTCAGAATTATAAGGAGCTACAGTTAATCACCAAAGGGCAGGAGGGCGGGGGTCATCCAGTCTCCGAGACATTACTGCAATCAAGTCAAGGTTTCCATCCATTGCAAACTCCAGAAAAAATGTTGAATAGCCTGAGCCAATGAATACAGGATATTCCATCCATGCATAAAAACTGCCATCTCATTCTGTCCTGGTTGCTCCTCTTCCAGTCCAGCTCTCTGCTATGGCCCAAGTGCTTGAGCCCTGCACCCCCATGGGAGACCAGGAGAAACACCTGGCTCCTGGCTTTGGATCAGCGCGGTGCGCCGGCCGCAGCACACCGGCCGCAGCGGCCATTGGGGGGTGAACCAACGGCAAAGGAAGACCTTTCTCTCTGTCTCTTTCTCACTGTCCACTCTGCTTTTCAAAAAAAAAAAAAAAAAAAACTGCCATCTCCTCTTTTCTCCCTGATAACATCACTCGGTCTCAGAGACAGTTAGCTCCTTTAGCTTAGTTGTTCCCTGACATAATTAGTTTCCCCATTGAGTAAGCCAGTTTGAATTTGATTATTTGTTACTTGCAGCCAAAGGCATTCTAACACAGAGAGATTTTTAAACAGATTGTTACAACATAATGTGGCAGATGCTACCACCAAAGCATTTGCACAGTTTCCCAAGGAGACAGCATGGAGAAAACCCATCAACTTAGTCTGGGGAGACCAAAGAGAGGCGAATCCTGAACAGAATCTCCAAAGGAGGTCTGGTCACCAGGCAACAAAGCTGAGAGGCACAAACTGAGAAGGAAACAAAGATTGTTGAGCACCTACTGTGTGACATCTTCAGATGCATCCTCCCACCGAGGAGACACAGGGAGAGGTCACGTACCCTCTGGAGGGGATATCACAAGTAATTGGCTCAGCACAAATCTGAATTTGAGTCTATTTGATCTGCAAGTCCTTATACCTATCACCATCACTCATTGACTCACTGCCAGCAGCAAAACAGACATTCACTGCTTCTGTGAATGGCAACTCCTTCAACATCCAAAGCTGGAGTACTGGGCTATGAATAAGGAGGCTCTAACTCCCCACCATTGTGAGCTGAATTGTGATCAGTGAGTTGGATGTGAGTTCAACTCTCAACCCCCAGGAAGGACAGGTGCTTGCTAGAACAGGCAGGAACCTTCCCTCCTGCTGAATCAAGATAGCAAATGGGTCTCCTCAGATGGGACTTGGTGCTGAGGGTGACCCAACACCTAGACTGATATCATGGGTGATTCTTACAAGCATCGCAAGACCCCTGCGACTGAAATCATGACTGCGATGCTTCACTGTGGATTTTTTATTTGCTTTTACAAGAACTGACTCACATTTTCAGTATGGCCTTGAAATGAAACACTCAGGCAACTTTCTTGATGATTAGTTCTAGATTCCTATTACAAATTCAAATCCTGCTTCTTAAACAGAAAAAACAAGTCTCAGCTCTGCTGTGTATTTTCTTTTTTTTTTTTTTTAAGATTTATTTTTATTTGTTTGAAAGACAGAGTTACAGAGAGAGGTAGAGACAGAGAGAGAGAGAAATCTTCCATCTACTGGTTCACTCCACAAATGGCTACAATGGCCAGAGCTGAACCGATCCAAAATCAGGAGCCAGGAGCTTCTTCCGGGTCTCCCATATGGCTGCATGGGCCCAAAGACTTGGGCCATCTTCTACTGCTTTCCCAGGCCATAGCAGAGAGCTGGATTGGAAATGGAGCAACCAGGACTAGAACCAGAGCCCATATGGGATGCTTGCACTGCAGGCCAGGGCTTTACCCTGCTATGCCACAGCGCCGGCCCCTTGCTGTGCAGCCCCTTTAAATGCCACATTCCTAAGCATTCTGGGATCTCAACTCTTAGGAAAATCGAATGCAAGAAAATGGGACAACTTGGCAAATGTGCAGTTAAAGAGAATTGCCTCATTATTAGTGAATAATCACCTTCATATTAGTGAATTAACTTTAAAATATCAGGCTTAAGTACTAATTAACCTTCAGTCCATGCTTTAAATAAATTTTATTATAGTTACTTTCCAAAGTAAAAATATCATTAATAACATATGTTCAGTGTTATGTATGTTGTAATTAATAGAAAGTATTTTTTAATTTTCCAAATTTGCCGTTTTTAAATAGTGGTCACAGATAAGGCTGAGTGGCTGGGGGGGAGCCAGCATCAGATCATGAATATACAGCCAGGACCCTGAACATGGGCAATGTCCTAAGGGCTGGATCTGGTAAACACACAGGCTCCTCCTCTGTCCAACAGAAAAAACATCTGTTCTAGATCAGGGCCCTGATTAGCATCTCTGAGTTCTTCCTGTTCCATGACCCAGTTGGCCACATGGAAATAGCCCAGAGCCCCAAATCCAGATCAAACAGAACTAGGCACTCAGCTCATGACCTGGTCTCCAGAGCCTTCTCCCTAGGACAGGAGATTGGGGGAGGAGGGGTTCTCCCTCCCAAACCAGCATCTTAGCTGCTCAGTAGATGCCTGAGGCTCGAGAGCTCAGAGTACCACTGTGGACGAGCTACCATGTGCCAGACCCTCTAAGGAACATTTTTTGGGCATTACTTAATTGCATCCTTATAATGACCCTGAGAGGTTGGTGTGGCAGGGACAGTCAGTGCAGCCAAAATCCCTGGGCTCCACTACACTTCCCAGCCTCCCTTGGAGCCAGTTTGAGGTCACCTGACTAACCTGTAGCCAGTGGACTAGAGAAGGCCATGGTGGTCACCACTCCCAGGTCTAACCATAAAATAGTGGTTAAGAACCATTTTCTGTAAAGGACCGGGTAGTAAATATTTCAGGCTTTGCAAGCCATATGGTCCCTGTCACGACTAGCCAACTCTGCCACTGCAGTGTGAAAGTGGCCAGAATAAGTAAACCAGCAGGTGGACCTGTGTGCCAATGAAACTTTCATGTACAAAAACCCACAAGGAGCAGGTATTTAACCTCGTGGTTAAGACATATCAGAGTACATCATTTTGATACCTAGCTCTTGCTTCTGACTCCAGCATTCTGCTAAGGCAGATCCTGGGAGGCAATGGCAATGGCTCAGCTGGTTGGGTCCTTGCCACCTACATGAGATATCTGGACTGAACTGCTGGCTCCTGGCTCCTGGCTCCTGTCTGGCCCAATCCCAAGTGTTACAGACACTTAGAGTGAACCAGCAAATCAGTCTCTCTCTCCCCGCCCCCTCTGTCAAACATTTTTTAAATAAATAACTTTAAAAAAAATCAACTGAAGTGAATTTGGCTGATTGGTATAGTTTGCCCACTCCTGCCCTAAAACATCCCACTAAATCTTTGCTCTCATCTAACACAGAGGATGCAGCAGAGAACCCTGAAGAAGACCTCAAGGGAAGACAGATCCCCAAGACGGAAGAGCTTGGCTCCCTGGTCTCTGCTATGAAGGAGCCACCTAAGCCACATCCTTCACACAAGCATGCTGTGTGAAGCCACAGGGATGTAGGGGTCGGTTGTTACAGCAGTGTCCACTGATTAAAGCTAGCCCAGTACAGGTCATTCTTCCTGCTTAACAGCTGTGGAAAATGAGGTTCAGAAAGGGAAAGGATGCGGCCAGCTTCACAGAACCAGAAAACAGTAGATCCAGGACTTAGGATGGCCAGCTCATCTTGCAGTGCTCGGGTCTTCCTGGAGTTGGCACTGACAGTCCACACCCTGGAGCAAGTACAATCAGATCACCTAGCAGGACCCACACACAGGTCTGTCTGGCTCCACAGCTGCCTTCTGAAAGGAGGCTGAGCAAGCCCAGTGGGGCTCAGCCTGATCCCTGCCCAGGGACTTCAAGACCTGGTGTCCACTCCAGTTGTGCCAGACAACGGATGGTGAGCAAGGAGCCTGCCATCTCCTCTCCCCTGGCCTCAGATCTTCTCCCCAAAGGCAACAAGTTGGGACTGAAGTTTAAATATACACCAGCTTAAGTATAGAAGTCAGCCCTGACATCTATAAAATGGCACTAAATCCTACTTTTATGAGCTCTGGCTGCATTCTGCTGAGTGTTTTATCACATTTGCTGGAAGCTTACCGAGGGGAGTTAATAACCCAAAAATGCTGGGGCCTGCCTGGCTCAGGACTGAGAAGGCTTCAGAAAGATATGTTCAAGAATGCAAGGAGGGCCCTTAATCAGAGAGCACTGGGGGATGCAGCTATTGTAACAGGGAGAAGAGAAAGGACCTCCCCGCCCTGTCAATAAGCTACGTTTATTCTCCAGGCACCGGAGAGGCTGGGGAGCAGACAGCATCAGAAAATAGTCTCTGGCTCTAGTCCCACATCTAGCTCCAACACACACCTGCTGAGTGACCTTGGACAAGTCTCTTCCATGCCCTGTGCCTCAGTGTCATCCTGTTTGCAGCAGGAAGATGAGACTCTCCTTCCCAGTTTTTACAGGGTTACTTTAAGAGCCAGGTGTTCTCAGAGCACCTTTTATTTGCAGGCATCTGATACAAATAAATTTGTGGAGTAGTTTCCAGTTTTCAGAGTTGTCATTGGCCTTGCGTATTTGAGAAGTACTAACAGACTCTCGGGGTCAACCATGCTACAAGCATATCTAAGAAACCTTTCCCTAATTCCCTTGTGAGACTCCACTGTGGCCCAGTGGAAGGGCTGACATTTGGTGAGATGCCTGTGTTTAACCCCCACTGCTTGACGTCTGTTTCCAATTAATCCACCTGTGTTAAGAGAGATGCTGCCCGGAGCATGCAATTCAAGCTGAGAGAGAATGCCACAAAGGGTTAATGCAGACCCAAGTTCCCACCTACTCCCCCAGCCCACAGTTCAGGGGCTTCCTTGAAACTAAATGACCCCCCTGGTTTTCAAGGCACCTGAAGACTTGCTCCATTTCCCCCTTGCAATTTACATTTCACCTATACCAAGTGTGACTTATTTGAGGCACTAAAGCCAAGGTTGCTAGATATACCAAACAGAAGGAAGCATGTTATGGGGCCTCTGCAAGACCCACAGGAAGGAAGTTCCATTTTCAGTCCCAGGCCTGGTAGGAAGTGACAGTCTAATTTGCATATTCAAGAACTCTCTCTCTGGCTGCTCCTTGGAGGACAGTTGGATGGTTGGGCAGAGGCAAGGTTAGAAAAGGAGACCATTTTGAACTGTGCCATCCATCACAGCAGCCACTAGTCTAGGCAAGCATTTGAAATGTGGCTAGGAACTGAATCTTTTATTTGAATTTATTAATCTTAAAATCAAATTCTAGTTGGGGCCTGCACTATGGTGCAGTGGGTTAAGTCTGGGATGCTCACTTCCAATCCAGCTCCTGCTAATGTGCCTGCGAAGACAGCAGAAGATGGCTCAAGTGCATGGGCCCCTGCCACCCACAAAGGAGACAGGGATGGAGTTCCAAGCACCTGGCTTCAACCTGGCCCAGCCCCAGCTCTTGCAGCCATTTAGGGAGTAAACTAGCAGATGGAAGATCTCTCTGTGTGTCTTCCTCTCTCTCTCTCTGTAACTCTTTCAGATAAATAAATAAATATTTTTAAAAATTTAGAAAACTTTTAAGGACATTTAGAACAACTTAAGCATATGATTCTACTCTTTCCAACAGTAAATTTTATGAAATCTACCCTCAGATAAAATGTTTCTGATAAAAATGCAGCAGCCAAATTGAAATATGCCTGTAAGTGTAAAATATACACCAGATTTTGAAGACTTAAGACCAAAAACCAAAAGAAAAAGAATGTTAAGTATCTTGGTCATGTTTACATTGATTATGTTCAAATGATAGTAGTTTGAATATATTGAGTTAAATAAAATAAATTATTAAAATTAAAGACACCTGTCTTTTACTTCTTAAATGTAAGTACAGGAAAATGTAAAGTTTCATGTGCTGCTCTCCTCACAGGACAGCACTGAGTTAGAGAAATGATGGTTATTTAGACTAGAGTAGTGTTGGTGGATACAAAAAAGAAGACAAATCAGAGCTGTGTCAGAGGCAGCATTAGTAGATCTTACTGATAAATTGGATGTCAGGAATGAGTGAAAGAAAGGGAACTATCAGAGATGATTCCTTGGTTCCGGCTCACGCATCCAGATAGATGATGGTGTCATTTCCTTGGATGGAGAGAACTGAGAGAAGGGAAAGTATGGGAGAAGGGAGAAATGGGGACTGTGAGCTCCTCTGGGACACAGTGGGGTTGGAGATGCTTGTACCATGTCAAGCAGACAGCTGGACACACAGGTCTCATATTCCAAAGCAAAGTCTGGGGAGAAGATCTGAATTTGGAAGCAACTACTTGGAAAACCTAGGTCCCTCCTCTGGGTATACATCTCACCACTGACAGATGGATGGACAAAGATGTTAATGCATGCCCCTGCTCTCTCAGCTACAGAGAAACCTTCTGAATATGCAAATATTCTCTGGAGTTTTGAGTCTTCTCTGTGTATCACCAGCCCTGGTACTCTCCATTACCCTCCACCACCCCCCCACCAGAGATGCACCTTCCTCCGCCCTCCACTCCCCCCTCCAAACTTGGGAGGCAAGACACTGTGGCGAAGGCACCCAGAGCAGACACTCTCGGGAGGCGTGCTGTGGGTCAGGATGTTTGCACAAATGCCTCCCAGCATCATTTATCTTGAGGGATGTCAACTCGAAAAATGTTAGTTCATGTCACTGTCAGGGTAAATGCCAAAAATTAGCTTTCTTTCATCAGAAAACGGAATAATTAACTTTGCAACTGTTTCCAAAACTGCTAATTAATGGGTTTTACCCACTTGATTTGTCAGGCTACATTGCGAACTCAACAGCAGCCTGAGCCCCTGGAGGATGCCCGTCCTCCCCTTCTCTCCGTCCCCAACACAAGTTGGAAGAAGTTACAGGTAAATGAACGGAGAAAAGCGAGGCTATGAGGGAGTCAATAGTTTTCCTTTTTTTTTTTTTTTTTTTTTTTTTTTTTTTTTGACAGGCAGAGTGAACAGTGAGAGAGAGAGACAGAGAGAAAGGTCTTCCTTTTGCCGTTGGTTCACCCTCCAATGGCCACTGCAGCTGGCGCACTGCAGCTGGCGCAACGCGCTGATCCGAAGCCAGGAGCCAGGTGCTTCTCCTGGTCTCCCATGGGGTGCAGGGCCCAAGCACGTGGGCCATCTTCCACTGCACTCCCGGGCCATAGCAGAGAGCTGGCCTGGAAGAGGGGCAACCGGGACAGAATCCAGCGCCCTGACCGGGACTAGAACCCAGTGTGCCGGCGCCGCAAGGTGGAGGATTAGCCTGTTGAGCCACGGCGCTGGCCTAGTTTTCCTTTTAAAATTAGTCTCCTACCACTTTTCTCTCTTACATCTATGTCCCCAATTGCTCCAAATTGTGGTGCCTGGCCTCAGCTGATGAGACCATCGACTCCCTGTACCCTAAATGTATCTTCCTCACCCAAGGTGGCAGGGCATGGTGGCTCAAGACCCTGGCCCTGGAGGAAGACAGGTGAAGGTTTGAATGCCACTTCTAGTTCTTCCCAGCCATGCAACTCTCTACTTCAGTTTTCTCATCTGTAAAATGGGATTCATGAGAGATGTATGTCATCAAGCAGCTGCAAGCTCAAAGGAGATAATAAGTGTAAAGGTAAAGCCTCGGGAAGGGTAGTTCAGACAGAGTAAGTCCTCAACTAACAGGGCTGTTACTACACATTTACCGCCACCTCCTCCAACCAGCACTGCTCCTGCCTTGCATCAGGGCTGCTCCTCTCTCACCCAGTTGTTGCCTCTTCCCTGGAGGCCAGCCCACACCCCACTGCAATTGCAGAGAAATTTGCCCTTTATGCAAAATTGAGCGTGTGGGAGCTTGGATTATTGGTCCCAATCCTTACTCATTCTATCAGGGTTGTACACCCACACTCTTCCCCTGGTAACTTCCACAGAGCCTCCTTTGGCAGGCAGAGTGCACTGCCACCCTCCACTGATTTGTTTGGAAATGTAGTAAAATACACCTAACATGAAATTTACCATCTTCTCTTTCACTAGGCTGTTGTTATGTTGGCTGCTAATAGATTTCACCTTCTCTGGAGAATTGCCATTGGCTAAACAGATTTGTGGGTTTGTGGCCAGTGATGGAATAACAAAGGAGGTTTTCAGGTGGGAGCTATGCTGGGTGCAGTTCTGCTCCAGAGCTGTCCACAGAGCCAGGCTGAGGCTCATGTCAGGCCATCTCCACAACTTCACTTACCCCCTGCTCTTCTCTGTCCCCGCTCCTGCAAGAAGTCCCCCAGGAAAGCATTTGCACAGTAATCTTCGTGAGCAGCAATAAACGGTTGCTGTCTTAAGCCACTGAGCTTTGAGGTGTTCTGTTACATGCATTATGAACTGATCCAATTACAACATAGAAAACATGGAATACTATCGAGCCATTAAAAATGATAGTGGGAGCTCTATCTATTGACTCCAAAATATGCCTACAAGGCACTTTTGCTTGAAAAGAGTTGGTCACCAAAGAGCACAGAGAGCAGCATTCTTTCTGAAAATTGACAACTTCTCCCATTCAAATGCAGAGAAATGCCTCGCAGTGTTTAAGGAGTTAGTGTTTACCCCTGTGTGATGGGATCGTGGATAGTATATTACTTTGGTCTACACTTATTTTATACCATTTGCTATTTATGTGGCATTTTCCTTTTCTTTGAAGTTTTCTAAACGAAACTCTTATCCTGATAACGAGTTTTTAAGTGCACACTTCAGTAGTTTTAAGTGCATCCACACTGTTGTACAACAAATCTCCAAAGCTGGTTTCATCTTGCAAAACTGAGACTATTCTCATTAAACAATTCCCAACCCTCTCCCGCACAATCCCCTGCAACCACCAGTCTACTTTCCATTTCTATGAATTTGACCACTCTAGGTATCTCATACAATAAAATCATATAGCATTCATCTTCTATGACTAGTTTATTTCATGTAGAAAACAGTCCTCAAAGTTCAGCCATATTGTGGCATGTGCCAGAATCACATGCCTTTTTACGGCTGAATAATATTCCCATTGGTGTTGGGCTCGGCCATGTGATTTGCATTGGCCAATGTCAGTGATACAGAAGCATTAAGTGTGCTTCCATAGCTAGCTTGGCCTCCTTTTTTTATAGAAAGCTTTTATTTAATAAATAAAATTTTGTAAGTACAACTTTTGGATTATAGCTGTTCTTTCCCCCATACCTGCCCTCCCACTCCATAGCTTGGCCTCTTATGGAATAGAATGCCACAAGGAGATTATGTCTCAGATAGTAGCCAACTTTTCAGCCTGGATCTCAAAGTAAAGACATAGGAAGTAGACTTGGGCCCAGCTGGAAGCCAGAAGTCCAGCCCAGCCCAGCCAAACCCAGTCAAGGTTAATGGAAACTCAGATGATGCATGAATATAAAAATAAATGTTGGGGATTATTTGTTATTCAGCAAAAAAAAAATGCAAAGCATATAGCTCCTTCTTCCATTCTCCAAGTGCATGGACTTTCCATCATGGCTTGGATGTATGCTGGGGACAGACTATAGGCAAGAAGCTGGGACACTGGTCTAGGCAAGAGTGGAGAGGCGGGGCCGGCACTGTGGCATAGCGGGTAAAGCCTCCCCTGCAGTGCCGGCATCCCATGTGGGCACAGTTTGAGTCCTGGCTGCTCCACTTACAATCCAGCTCCCTGCTATGGCCTGAGAAAGCACTGGAAGATGGCCACATCCTTGGGCCCCTGTACCCACATGGGAGACCCAGAAGAAGCTTGTGGCTCCTGGCTTCGGATAGGCCCAGCTCCAGCCACTACACCCATTTGAGGAGTGAACCAGCTGATGGAAGACTTCTCTCTCTCTCTGCCTCTGCCTCCCTGTAACTCTGCCTTTCAAATAAATAAATAAATCTTTAAAAAGAAAAAGTGGAGGAAGCACAGACTAGAGAGGATCTGGCTGGCATGCATTGATCTTGGACTTATTTCAGGATGTTACGGACACACAGAGCGGAGCCAGTTTGAGTCCCAGGTGCTCTGATCCAGCCCTCTTCTAATGCACCTGGGAAAGCAAGGGCTCCTGCCACCTATGTGGGAGACCTGGATGGAGTTCCTGGCTCCTGGCTTCAGCATGGCCCAACCCTAGCTGTTGAGGCCTTTTGGGGAATAAACCAGTGGATAGAAGATCTCTCTCTCTCTTTCAAATATTTATAAAAAAAAAAAAAAGAGGTAACAAGGAAGCTGCATAGCTGGAGCAGAGTGAGCACAGAGATGGTGGAAAGAAAAGAGGCCCAAAAGAGTGGGGGCTGCTTCTGAAGGGCTTTAGGCCAACTAACAGGATTTTGCAGCAAGGAAAAAACTTCGATGCATTTTGCTAAGTAGAAGAAGTCGATCTGAAAGGGCTACATGCTGTAGGATTCTGACTACATGACATTCTAGAAAAAGCAAATCTACAGACACAATAAAATGATCAGGGGCGGCTGTTTGTTCTAGCAGTTCAGACACCTGCATCCCACACCAGAATGCCTGGACTCAAGCCCCAGCTCCGGCTCCTGACTCCAGCCTCCTGCAAATGCAGACCCTGAGGTGCGGCAGTAATGGCTCAAGCTTCAAGTGTTTGCATTCCTGCCACCCAGGTAGCAGACCTGGATTGAGGGATTGAGTTATCCACTCCCTGCTTTGGCCATTGTGGGCATTTGAGGGGTGAAGCAGCAGGTGGGAGCATGTGCACGCTCACTCACTCTCCCTCCCTTATTAATTATTATTTTTTAAATCCTACCAGCAATGAAGGATTCTGCCTTTTATTATTTTTTAGACTTATTTATTCATTTGAAAGGCAGAGCTACAAAGAGGCAGAGGCAGAGGCAGAGGCAGAGGCAGAGGCAGAGGCAGAGGCAGGGAGAGAGAGAGAGAGAGAGAGAGAGAGAGATTTTCCATCTGCTGGTTCATTCCTCAAACGGCCACAATAGTCAGAGCTGAGCCGATCTAAAGCCAAGAGCTTCTTCCAGGTCTCCCACGTGGGTGCAGGGACCCAAGGGCTTGGGCCATCTTTCACTGCTTTTTCCCAGGCCATAGCAGAGAGCTGGATCAGAGTGGAGCAGCCGGGACTCAAATTGGCACCCATATGGGATGCCCGCACTGCAGACGGCAGCCTTACCCACTACACCACGGTGCTGGCCCCTAATTAATTAATTTTTAAAATTAGTGGTTGTAAGACATTCAGGAGAAGGAAGAGAGGGATAACTAAATGGAACACAGTGAATTTATGGAAAACTTTTTGTACGATACTATCATGAGAGATACAGGACATGGCATATTTTCCCAAAATCCATACAATGTACAAGACAGAGTGAACCCAAATATAACTATGGACTTAGTGAATAATAGTGTATCAATATTGCTATTAATTATAACAAACCTAACACACTAATGCAAGTTGTGAATTATACAAGACGCTAGGGCAGGAAGGAAAGGGGGTATAGGAACTCTACTTTTTACTCAATCTTTCCATAAACCTAAAACGTCTCTAAATAATAGGTTCTTTCTGAGCTGGCGCTGTGGCTAGTAAGTTAAGCATCCACCTGTGGGGCTGGCATCCCATATGGGCACCCATTCGAGTCCCAGCTGTTCTACTTCCAATCCAACTTTCTTCAATGGCCTGGGATAGCAGTAGAAGATCACCCAAATGCTTGGACCCCTGAACCCAGGTGGGAGACCCATTAGAAGCTCCTGGCTCCTGGATTCAGATCAACCCAGCTCTGGCCATTGAGACCATTTAGAGAGTGAACCAGCAGATGGAAGACCTCTCTGTCTCTCCCTCTCATTGTCTGTAATTCTCTCTCTCAAATAAATAAATAAAATCTTTTTAAAAAATGACTATCAGTATGGTCCAGCAACCAACCATGCTTCTGGCTGTATAGTCAAAGGAACTGAAACTGTCAGTGTCAAAAACATATCTGAACTCCCATGTACACTATTCACAATAGCTGAGATATGGAAGCAACCCACAGATAAAGAAAGTATGATGTATATACATGATTGAATATTATATGGCCTTTAAAAAGAGGAAAATTCTGTTGTTCATGATAGTATAATGGAACTAGAGGACTCTGGGGATGGCATTGTAGCATAATAGGTGAAGTCACTGTCTATGACACCAGCATCCCATATGGCACCAGTTCAAGATCCAGCTGCTCCACTTTTTTTTTTTTTCCAGGCATATCAGACCAAAGGCAAAAAACTGAGCCAGAGGCCAAGGCCAGTGCCATATCCTGGTCTGGTCTGCCTGGCCCGGGCATTTTGTTGTTGTTGTTGTTGTTGTTGTTGTTGTTGTTTTCCAGCTGCTCCATTTCTAATCTAGCTCCTTGCTTATGGCTTGGAAAAGCAGCAAAGGATGGTCCAAGTGCTTGGGCCCCTGCACCCACATGGGAAACCCAGATGAAACTCCTGACTACTGGCTTCAGCCATTTGGGGAGTTAACCAACAGATGGAAGATCTCTCTCTCTCTCTCTCTCTCCCTCTCTCTGTGTAAATCTGACTTTAAAATAAATACATCTTTTTAATAAAAATCATGTGTCATATATTTCAAAATTGCTAAAAGAACACATTTTTAACTTTCTTACCCCCAAAAAATAGGATGACTATTTCAACTAGCTCATTTGAATATTTCTACAAAGTATACATAGATCAAACATCACATTGTGTTCATAAATATACATAATTATTATTCATCAATTAAAATATTCATCAATTAAAAATAAAAATGAAAGTACTCAAATTACACTGTTCACTAAACGAATTAAAACACAAAGCCAAGAAAAAGGGTGAGATTTGTTGGTACGTCTTGGATGGAACAGAAAGAGCCCAGGATTAGTGACACCAGTGGGTGGCCTATTTAGGGATGGCCTGATGTCAGACCAAAAGGGACCAAACATGGTCTTTCTACCCATTTTTTTTTATGACACTCTTGTTTATTTTACCATATTAGCCATTTAATCTATGCTTAGCAGGCTTCCACATTCATTCTGTCTCTATTTAACACACCCAAGGGATTCTGCTGAAGTGTCCCAAGCATCTCCTTGTATATATGCCACACACCTGCTAAGCCCTGCCTGTATCTCATAAGCTATTAGCTTATATACCGTCTTCTCCAAGCACTCTTTAAGAAGTTTATCCATCCTATTGATTTTCCTTGTCCTGTATAGCAGAATTCCAAACCATTCATCTCCTACAACTCCACTCTGGTCCAAGATGTCACCATTTTTTACCTGGTCAACCCCTTCACTGATCTCCTGCTGCCACACGGACCACCCACATGGCATCCAGAGGGTGGCTAGTGCTCGAACCACAGCCTGAACTCCTGAGTGGCATCGAGGCCTATCATGATTCCCTCTCCTCTGGCTTCAAGTCCCACCATTGCCACCCTCCCCACACCACATGTCCTCAACACCAGCCCAGCTTTGCATGAGCTCTCAAATATGCACCTACACCAGCTCCCACACTCCAGCCAAGACCCAGCTCAACAACCTCCTCTGGGCACCATTCCCTGATTCTCTCCCAGCAAGGAAAGAAAGGAAAGAGGCAGGGGGAAAGGAGGACAAAGGGTGAGAAGGGAGAAGAGAAGAGAGCGTAACCACCACACTACAGAAGGGAATAACTCCAGAGGTAACAATTATCCGGCCCTTCTAGGTTTGTATGTAAGCAAAGCACTGAATGGTGTGCAAGAAAAATAACCACAAAAATTATTCAAGCACAGAAGATGCACTTGGATCAGACACAATCTGTCTTTCCTTGGATACCAATTATCTTTTGATGCAAAACAAACTACTTTGACACTTAATGACTTAAAGCAACAGCTATATTAATATGATCCGTGATTTTCTGGCAGAGTTCACCTGGTCCACGTTTCTACTCTATATGGCGCTGACTATGCCCACTAGGTGGTATTCAGCCAGCAGTGAGATGGGGTTGGAGGGTCTAAGATGACATCAGTCAAATGTGTACATCTTGGCAGGAACCAGAAGGCTGGGCTCAGGGGGGTACCACCCTGTCACCTCATAGTCACAGGGCCTGCCCTGTATGTCCAGGAGCATGGTCAGGCTTCAGACATGGCAGCTCAGGCTCCAGGGGCTCTAGCAGCCTGGCGTGGCCTCACTTCTCTGTATTCTGTTGTTTCAAATAGCCACAGGCCAGCCTGGATTCCAGGAAAGGGGAGCTAGACCCACCTGTTGATGATGATGGGGGATGTCAACCAGTCTGCAGCCACTGTAAATGCTGGGTGCACAAGTGATGGGCACATCAAGAAAGGCTCGCCAAGCCTGGGAGTGGTCCAGGGAACACAGGTCCCAAAGCTGTGACCATAGCAACTGTAAGACATAACAGACAGTTATCATTATTTAAAGCCACTTAATGTGGAAGTAATTTGTCACACAGCAATAGATAACATGTCCATACACCTTCTTCAGAACAGTTCCTCTGTCCCTGTCCAAGACAGGGTTCTAGGTAGCAGGGAACTGGGAACTGAACCTGTGACATTTTTCAGGCTAATAAGCTAAGGTGGAGAATTTAAGGAAGTCTTGAGACCAGATATTCAAAATACACTATCTCGGGGTCAAGTCTCATTTACATGTCCATCACGCCAGCACTAAGTAAAGTTCGGGACGTTGAAGTGGGGGTGCAGACATGGTCTCCCAAATCACAAACCTCTCTAAGAATACCCCCCTTATAGGCCTTGTGTTGCTCTATAATATCTGGAAGTTTCCCCCCAAAGCACTATCGCCAGTTGAAAATGTGCCCCACGCCCCTCTATCATTCACAGGCCCTGTTCCAGGCCATCCCGCTCTCTACTCCTCATTCTTCTTGACTTGGACCCCTGGGTTCATTTCTTAGTATCAACCTCCAGTACCATTGCCTCAACCTAATATCCTGCCTGCCTTTGTAAGCCACAATCCTGTTCACTCTCAAGTTCCAAACCAGACCTGGGTATGGGGTCCACTTCCTTGGCGTTGGCACCTGGAGCCAGACCCGGAAGTCCGTGCCCTCAGTCCTGAAGCTGATCCAGGTCCTTTCTTCCCTGTGCCTCCACAGGTCAGCAGGTCCCTCAGCTGAGGACTGACAGTCATCCTGGACTGGACTGGCTCCTCGCTCCCCACCACCACCCCACCCCACCCCACCCCCCTGGGCCTGGGAGCCATTGTCCCCAGCCAGCGAGGCGCATCTCGGAAGCACCATCTCCTCGGGCTCTTTTCCTGCTCTGTCTGGATTGGGCTCATTTACTAAAAATTAGTTGGGAATGAAAAAAGCCCCTAGTTTATTAGCGTGCTATTATTCCCCTCCCGCCATCCCCCTGCAGCATGATGGATTGCCTGGTGAGGGGACGCAGCCCCAGCCAGGGAGTGAGCGAGCTCTGCTCGGTCCCCGGCGCAGACAGATGGGGAGGCCGAGTCCTGACCATGATTGATTAGCTCCGCAAAGCCTGTTGAGCGGAGTTCCATCAAGATTGATGCTTTCTCCTCATAACAGCATTTCCAAAAAGTTTCTATTACATTTTGATTATGTTTATAGAATCTCGCTGGTCCGGGGAAAGATGCAATCTCGGTGGCTCGCAGCGTGTGTGTCTGCGTGGGCCGCCACCGGGCCGGGCTCGGCCCTGCCTGCCTGAACTCTGCAGTGTGACCACCCCCCCTTTCTGGGCAGGAAGTACCTTCACGGCTTCCCAAGAGCGAGCTGGAGGAAACGATGTCCACTCTTCTACCGGCCGGTGTGCAGTCTCAGAGCTGCTCTGCTGGTTCAGAGCCTCGGGTGATCTGAGACCTGGGCCTGAAGACCAAAGTGGGAACCAGAGAGCAAAGGCCTGTGCTGAGATGTGCAGGATGTCGGAGAAGAGCCTGGATAGTGCTCACTTTTCTACTATGGTCCCAGGGACACAGTAAGACAGCGTCAATGTATGACATAATACATATCTAAACATCTACGTGATGCATCCTGGGTGTGTGTGTGTCCCACCTTATACCACAAAGGATAAGTGAAATGGTGAAAAATCAACCAACAGAAAGAATTAGGACCAGGAAAATGCAAATTAGGCTAGAATGTCAAGACCAAAAAAAAACAATGAATACATCTGTGCGTGTGCAATCCCTCCAGTCTTTTTTGCTTGGGGATTTCATTTGGTCTGAGTCTCCTGACAGTCAAAGTGAAACAGGAAACCAAGTCAGTTACTTAATTTCTTCTCTCGCTATCATTAATAAAAGAATTTTCAAAAAAAAAAAAACAATAGTTTCTTGGAGGAATCTTAGGTTCCTTCAAATTTTATTCTAAAGGAAATTTTGTTCTGGAGACTTCTGGAGGAGTGTGGACAGTATCTTGAACCAGAGTTTCTCAGCCTCAACACTGACCATTTGGGATGGATACTTCCACACTTGGGGGCCACCCTGCATGTTGTAGGATGATTGGCAGCGTCTCTGCTCTCTACCCACAGATGCCATTCGCACCCCAACTCCCTACAAGCTGTGACCACCAAAAACATCTCCAGACACTAGCAAATGTCCCCTGGGGTAGAGCTGCCAGATTTTGCAAATAAAAACTCAGGCTAACCAGTTAAATTTGAATTTTACAGTTTTTAAAAAAATGAATAATACTGTAAGTATATCTCATGCAATATTTGGAACATACTAATACTAAACTAGTATTCTTTTTTATCTGAAATTCAAATGTTGTGGGCCATCCTGCACTATATCCAAGCCTACCTGATGGACAACATCCTCTGGCAGGACCCAGATCCCCCAGGAGCTTTTCAAGCATGAGGCATTGCAAGGTGTCCCCTTCCCCATGCCAGATTTCTCTAAGAGCAATATGGCAAAGCATGACTTTCTCTAAGTGCTTCTTTTCATTTATAGATGACCAATAATTTGTCTTCCATTTTGTATTTTTAAACTATAAAATTGTGATGTATCTTGCAAAAAAATGGTACATTGCTTCCAAAACAAAGTAAAAATTCAAAATTCCTATTGAAAATTTTTTACCCAAAAGAGCCTTTCAGATAATATAGAGCCAAGGGTTCCGTGAGGCTGTGTCTCACAGCATCCATGGAAGGAATCAAGGGTATAACTCTACGATACAGCTTGAAAAGAGAAATTCTGCAGAGTTTTGGACAGTATCATCCTTCCATGCTGATTTCTGACAGTCCCGCTTGATCTAGGGTTAAAACCTAAGGATATGTTTGCACAGCCTGCCCCTAACTGTCCACAATCCTCTGCAAAAGGCAATGGGGGAAAAGTCTCACCCCCTGGTCCTGACTGACCCCACACCACCTGCCTGTGACCATCTGATGATGAAGTAGACTCGAGCCAGCCTTAGAAATCATCCATTCTAGGGCTACTCAATAGTAAAAACTGGCTAGGCACTGGGAAAATACAAGCTGGATCCTTTCCTCGGTCGTCTTTCCAAAATAAATTCCAGATGTATCAAAAATTTTAGCATATTAAAAAGTGAAATCATATCATGTTAGAAGAAAACATGGATAATTACAAGAGCCAAAATTCAATCATTAGCAGAAAAGATTTAACCATATTTTAAATTTTTTTTCAGTTCTGCAAAAAAAAAAAAAAAAAAGAGTGGCAAACTTGAAGAGGAAACACAGGCATTGTGAACAGACAGGGGACTAATTTGTCCATCATATAAAGAGGGCTTTACAAATAAATAAAGGGAAAAAATAGAAAACTCAGGGAAAAGATGAACAGAGAATTCTTGGGAAAAGAAATCCAATTATTTTAAACCTATGAAAGAGTAGTCAACCCCACTCAGCTACAAATTAAAACCACAGTTTAAAGCCTCTTTTTATCAATCATATGGACAAAGATCAAAGTGTTTAATAACATATAATCAATAAGAACAGGAGGAAACTAACAATGTGTTGTTGGAAACATAGGCATTTGTGCTTACCTTTGGAAGGCATTTTGGCAAAAAACATGCAAATTTTAAGTCTGTGAGTCACTTTTGGTATTTATTTCACGGATGTACTCTTACATGGATGCAAAGTTGTATACACAGGTTAGTCATTGAAGAATTTTTTTAGAGAAAGTTTGCAAAAGAACTAAATATCCACCATGACAAAATTTCTTGGATAAATTATACATTTGTGCAACTAGGCACAATTTACAAATACAAAATGGCTGTGAAACCATGAGGAAGCACCACTTTACATCTGTTAGAATGGCTATTATCAACAACATTAAAAAGAATAAATGTCAGCAAATTGTGAAGAAATTGGGACCTTTGTGCACCAGTAGTGGGAATGTAAAAGACAATTTTTAAATTTTAAAAAAATCCTAATTTGGGGGAAGAGGGCATCTGGTCTAGCAGTTAAGATGCCACTTGGAATGTCCGCATCAGAGTGCCTGGGTTCAACTCCTGCCTTCCCTCCAAATACCAGCTTCCTGTTGCTGGGCACCCTCAGGGCACCAGGTAATGACTCTAGTACTTGGGTCCCTGCTACCCCCATGGGAGACCCAGATTGAGTTCCTGACTCCTGGCTTCTGCCTGGCCCAGCCCCAGCTATTGCAGGTAGTTGGGCAGTGAACCAGTAGATAGAAGCTCTGTCTCTTGGTCTAGGTGTCCCTCCCTCTCTCTTAAATAAAAATTTTAAATATTTAAATTAATTTTAAAAACTCATAATTTCACTTAAAGGAATTTTTTTGAAGATTTATTTATTTATTTGAAAGGCAGAGCTACAGAGAAGTAGAGGCTGAGAGAGAGAAAGAGAGATCGAGAGAGAGAGAGAGAAATATCCTCCATCCACTGGTTCACTCCCCAAATGACCACAACAGCCAGAGCTGAGTCGATCCAGAGCCAGGAGCCAGGAACTTCTTCCAGGTCTCCCACGCAGGTGCAGGGGCCCAGGGACTTGGGCCATCTTCCACCACTCTCCCAGGCCACAGCAAAGAGCTGGATCAGTAGTGGAGCAGCCAGGTTTCAAACTAATGTCTGTATGGGATGCCAGCACTGCAGGTGGTGGCCTTATCTGCTATGCCACAACACTGGGCCCTAGAAGAATTTATTTACTTTATGTAACTGAACAGAGACAGGTGCCAAATTTTATGCTCCAAAATATTTACTACAATATTATTTATAATAATGCAAATTAGGAATAACTCCAATATCTAATAACAGAAGACTGGTTTAAATGGATTATGGAATGTCTATATAGTGGACTCTTTAGCAAACATCAAAACTCACATTGATAATGAATGCCTTCAAGTGTGAGAAAATGATTGTACTATACTAGTAAGTGAAAATTGGGAAGCACAAAATAACATGCACAGTGTGGTCTTGATTTTTTCAAACACACACAGAGAAATGTTTATGGGTTAAGAAGATTATTCCCCATATGTTAGCAGCCATATTCTCTGGGTGATAGATTTTCAGGTAATTTGTATTCTTGTCTTCATACTTTTTTTTTTGGTTTTTTGGTTTTTTTGTGTGTGTGTGTTTTTTTTTTTTTTTTTTTTTTTTTTTTTTTTTTTACAGGCAGAGTGGACAGTGAGAGAGAGAGAGAGAGAGAGAGAGACAGAAAGAAAGGTCTTCCTTTTGCCGTTGGTTCACCCTCCAATGGCCGCCGCACCAGTGCACCGTGATGATCCAAAGGCAGGAGCCAGGTGCTTCTCCTGGTCTCCCATGCGGGTGCAGGGCCCAAGCACTTGGGCCATCCTCCACTGCACTCCCGGGCCACGGCAGAGAGCTGGCCTGGAAGAGGGGCAACCGGGATAGAATCCAGCGCCCCAACCGGGACTAGAACCTGGTGTGCCGGCGCCGCTAGGTGGAGGATTAGCCTGTTAAGCCACAGCGCCGGTCATGTCTTCATACTTTATATAGTCCCTATTTCCTGTGAAAAAAATAATAATTCCATAATTTAAAAAAAGTATTAGATGGTTCATGTTTGGTGTAGTGACTTGGGATGCTACATCCCATATCAGAGGGCCTGGTTGGAGTTTTGGCTCAACTCCCAATTTCAGGTTCCTGCTGATGTGTACCTACCTTGAGAGGCAGCATTTGGAGAGTGATGGCTCAAGTACTTGGATCCCTGCCACCCACATGGGAGGTCTTGGCACTTGGGGAGTGTACAAGTAGACAGGAACTCTCTCGCTCTCGCTCTCGCTCTCTCTCTCTCGCTTTCTCTCTCTCTTTCCCTCCCTCCCAACCTCCACCCTCCCTCTCCCTCTCCAATAAGTCAAATATTTTTAAAAGATCATTGTTATATAAAAAAGCTCCCACAACCCTACCCTAGGATGGATGCCAAGTTTGCTAGGCCCTCCATGCAGCTTAGGGCGGCATTATCAAACAAGGCCAGGTCTGGAGGGAGACTGTTTAGTTACACTCTTGGTTGTAAGAGTCAACCATCCCATGGGGTCAGCGCTGTGGCATAGGGGTAAAGCCACCACCTTTAGTGCCAGCATCACATATGGGTGCCGGTTCAAGTCCTGGCTGCTCCACGTCCTATCTAGCTCTCTGCTATGGCCTGGGAAAGCAGTAGAAGATGGCCCAACTCTTTGGGCCCCTGCACCCATGTGGGAGACCTGGAAGAAGCTCCTGATTCCTGATTTCAGATCAGCTCAACTTCAGCCGTTGCATTGGGGAGTGAACCAGCGATGGAATACTCTCTCTCTCTCTCTCTCTACCTTCCCTTCTCTCTCTGTGGAACTCTTTCAAATAAATAAATAAATATTTTTTTTAAAAAAAAGAGTTAACCATCTTGGGGGGGGGGCATGTTTCACTCTCATGATGTCCACACAGAACGGGAAAGAGGCAGGCAGAAGTGCTGTCCGAATAAGAGTACCAATAGCTCCTTCCATATGCTCTTTTTTCAAGATTTTATTTTATTTATTTGAAAGACAGAGTTACAGAGAGGCAGAGGCAAGAGAGAGAGGTCTTATATCCATTGGTTCAATCTCCAAATGACCACAATGGCCGGAGCTGCACCAATCTGGAGCCGGGAGATTCTTTCGAGTCTCCCACATGGGTGCAAGGGCCCTAGGACTTGGGCCATCTTCTACTGCTTTTGCAGACCACAGCAGAGAGCTCAATCGGAAGTGGAGCAGCCAGGACTCGAACTGGCGCCCACATGGGATGCTATGTCAGCACCACAGGCAGCCACTTTACCCGCTAAGCCACAGTGAAGGCTCCACCATATGCTTTTAGCTAAAACCACTCACTACCATTTCCATCATAAAGCTCTACTAGTCCTTGCAAATCCATCAGGCCTTCAAAGCCCACCATATCCAGGCAATCCTCCCTGATACCACCTCCTCTGCTTTCTTAGGACATAGTGTAACCAACTATCTTCTGGCCCCTCGTTATTCACTGTGCTGTAAAAATATGTTTCAATTATTAATAAGAGCTACCATTTATTCAGCACTCCATTTGTACCATATACTCTACTATACCCTTTAATGTATGGACTAGGTCATTCAGCTTTTACAACCCTACAACAAACCCTCCATAAAGAATACAGATGAGCTGGCCGGCGCCGCAGCTCCAGTAGGCTAATCCTCGGCCTGTGGCACCGGCATCCCGGGTTCTAGTCCCGGTCAGGGCGCCAGATTCTGTCCCTGTTGCTCCTCTTCCAGTCCAGCTCTCTGCTGTAACCCGGGAGTGCAGTGGAGGATGGCCCAAGTGCTTGGGTCCTGCACCTGCATGGGAGACTAGGATAAACACCTGGCTCCTGGCTTCGGATCAGCACAGTGTGCTGGTCGCAGCGTGCCGGCCACAGCGGCCATTGGAGGGTGAACCAACGGCTAAGGAAGACCTTTCTCTCTGTCTCTCTCTCTCTCTCTCACTGTCCACTTCGCCTGTCAAAAAAAAAAAAAAAAATACAGATGAGCAAACTGAGGCACAGCAGGATCCACTTACTTACGCAGAATCTTGAAATAACAACAGCACTACCAGGATTCAAACTCAGTTAATGTACTTCAAAGACCATCATCTCAACTATGGAACAATGACCCTTTAATAATGTGCATCTCAGAATTAGGGACTTTTTCCATTGTCCAAGTCCTGCCAAGTATCCATTTCTCTTTCTGACAGCAGCAACCAAACTTTGCCTTGGGAAATACTCAGCCTTTATTGTACGCAGTATTTCTGGGACTGTCATTCAAGGTGTCCCACTGGTCTTGGTCACATGAGCCCACCTGAGCCAATCATGCTCACTCCTAGGACTTTGAGTCTCAGATGGGTGATATAAAAACAGAAACAGCAGAGGCCTCTTTATCTGATTGTTAATTCCTGAATAACTGGACTCTATCTCCAGAGACGAACCTACCAACCTCATAAGCTCCAAAAAAGTCTGACTTTGCTTGTGTTAGCCAGAATTTTCTCTATTTAGCTTTAAAAAAAAAGCACTCTAACTAGAAGGATTAATCTCCAGAATATATAAAGAATTCTTAAAACATGACACAAAGTCCTCAACAAAATAGTAGCAAATCAAATTCAGAAGCATGTCACCAGGTGGCATTTACCCTGGAAATGAAAGAATGGCTTAAAAATAGCAAAAATCAAACAAAGTAATGCACCATATTAACAGAATAAAGGATTAAAAACACATGATTTTTATCAAATGATGCAGAAAGATCATTTGATAAAAATCCAATACTTATTTATGAATTTAAAAACACTTAGCAAATTACAAATACAAGGGAAATTTCTCAATTTAATAAAAGCCACCTATTATGCTTGGGCCCTGCACCCGCATGGGAGACCAGGAGAAGCACCTGGCTCCTGCCTTCAGATCAGCACGGTGCACCGGCCATTGGAGGGTGAACCAACAGCAAAGGAAGACCTTTCTCTCTCTCTCTCTCTCTCTCTCACTGTCCACTCTGCCTGTCAAAAAAAAAAAAAGCCAACTATTAAAAAAAAAAAAGCTCAAGCTTAATGGTGAAAAACTGGATTCTTTCCTCCTAAGATCAGGTAAGCTGTCTGCTCTTGCCACTACTTTCAACATTGCAGTAGAGGTTCTAGCCAGGGAATTAGACAAGAAAACAAATCAAGACATCCAGGTTAAAAAAAAAAAGAAATAGGGGCCAGCATTGTCCTGTAGCAGGTAAAGTCACCACCTGCAATGCAGGGTATCTCATATGAGTGTGGATTCAAGTCCTGGCTGCTCCACTTCTGATCCAGCTCCCTGCTAATCCGCCAGGGAAAGCAGCAGAGGATGGCCCAAGTCCGTGGGCCCCTGCACCCACATGGGAGACCCAGATGAAGTTCCTGGTTCCTGGCTTCAGCCTGGCACAGCCCAGCTCCTGTGGTCATTTGGGGAATGAACCAGTCAATAGAATATCTTTCTCTCTCTCTCTTTCTCTCTCTCTCTCTCTCTCTCTCTCTCTCTAATTCTGCCTTTCAAATAAATAAAATAAATCTTAAAAAAAAAAAAAAGGAAGGGAAGGGGAGGGGAGGGGAGGGGAGGGGAGGGGAAGGAAGGGAGCTGGCACTGTGGTGTGGTGGGTAAAAGCCACCGCCTGCAGTGCCGGTATCCCATATGGGCACTGGTTCGAATCCCAGTTGCTCCTCTTCTGATCCAGCTCTCTGCTGTGGCCTGGGAAAGCAGCAGAAGATGGCCCAAGTCCTTGGACCCCTGCACCCATGTGGGAGACCTGGAAAAAGGTCCTGGCTCCTGGCTTTGGATCAGCACAGCTCCGGCAGTTGCAATCATTTGGGGAGTAAACCAGTGGATGGAAGACATCTCTCTCTCTCTTCCTCTCTCTCTCTCTCTCTCTCTGCCTCTCTAATTCTGCCTTTCAAATAAATACATAAGTCTTTAAAAAAAAAAACAAAGAAAAGAAAAGGAGGAAATAAAACTATCTCTATTCATGGATGACAAGAACTTATATGTGGAAAATCCTAAGGAATCCACTAAAAAAATTGGTTAACAAGTCCAACAATTCTGCAGGATATAAAACCAATATACAAAAATCCACAGTATTCCTAAATGTTTGCAAAAAAAATCAAAAACTGAAATTGAGAAAATTCCACTTACATCAAAAAGAATACTACATTTAGGAATAGATTTAATTCAAGAAGTGTAAAACCCATAACTGAAAAGCATAAAACATCACTGAAAGAAATGGAAGAAGATCTACATAAATGGAAAAGCATCTGATGCCATGAACTGTAATATATAATATGTTAATATAATATTCATATTGATCTACAGAATCAATGCAACCCCTTCTAAAATCTCAGTTGCCTTTTTTGCATAAATTGACAAGTTGATTCTGAAAGTACATGTGGAAATACAAGAATATATAAAAATTAAACAAAGGAGACAAAACAATCTTGAAAAATAAGGACAAAATTAAAGGACTCACAGTCTCCAACTTTAAAATTTACTATACAGCTACTATAATCAGAACACAGTGATTCCAGTATAAGGACAGAAATATAGGTGAAGAGAACATAATTTGAAATTTAAGGAGCCAGAATTGTGGCATAACTTGTAAAGCCACCACCTGCAACACTGGCATCCCATGTGAGCACCTGGTTCAATTCTTGGCCATTTCACTTCTGATCCAGCTCCCTGCCAATGGCCTGGGAAAACAGTTGAAGATGACCCAAGTAGTTGGGTCCCTATATCCATGTGGAAGACCTGGAAGAAGCTCCTGGCTCCTGGCTTCAGATCAGCGCAGCTCCAGCCATTGAGGGCAATTGGAGAGTGAACCAGTGGAGGGAAGACCAACCTCTCTCTTTCTCTCTGCTTCTCCTTCTCTCTGTGTAACTCTGACTTTCAAATAAATAAATAAATCTTTTTAAAAAAAAAAAAGTAGTTCTTTAAAAAAAAGAAAGGTAAAAAAGATAATTTGCTAGATGATTCTTATTTTTTTAAAGACTTATTTGTTTGGAAGAGTTTTACAGAGAGAGGTAGAAACAGAGAGAGAGGTCTTCCATCCACTGGTTCACTCCCCAGATGGCTACAAAGGCTGGAGATGCACCCATCCGAAGCCAGGAGCCAGGAGCTTCTTCTGGGACTCCCACACAGGTGCAGGGACCCAAGGACTTGGGCCATCTTCTACTGCTTTCCCAGGCCACAGCAGAGAGCTGGATTGGAAGAGGAGCAACTGGGATTCAAACCAGTGCCCATATGGGATGCCAGCACTTCAAGCCAGGGCTTTAACCTGCTGTGCCACAGCGCTGGCCCCAGATGATTCTTATTCCATAAAGTGTTCAAACAAAGGCAAATCCACAGAGACAGAAAATATACTAGGTGATGCCAGGGACTGGGAAAAGAGGAGAAAGAGCAGTGACTGTTGGTGGTTATGAGATTTCATTCTGGAGTGATGAAATGTCCTGAAACTAGATGGAGGTGATAGATGCACAGCTCTGAATATGCTAGAAGCCACTTGGTTGTGCACTTTAAAAGGGTGAGCTTTATGGCATGTGAATTATATCTCAATAAAGCTGTTGCTTACAAAAAAAGAAAGCTTTAACAACATGCAAAACCTCAACAGTAAAATGTAAACAATCCCTTTAGAAGATCTCACCAAAGAGGACATACATGTGATAAATAAGCACATGAAAAGATGTTCAATTTCATCAACCATTAGAAGATGCCAGTCTAAACCACAGTGAAAAATCACTACATGTTTATAAAAATGAGTAAAATAAAAACAGTGACAACACCAAATTCTGGCAAGGATGGAGAGAAACTGGATCGCTCAGACATTACTGATGGAGATGTAAGATAGCATATCTGCTCTGGAAAACAGTTTGGCAGTTTATTATAGAACAAAACATCCAATTACCATATGATTCAGCAATTGTACTCTTGGGTATTTTTCCCAAAGAAACAAAGATCTGTGTAGAAACAAAAGTGAAACTATATGAAAACCTGTGCAAAAATGTTCACAACAGCAGCCAGGGCTATGGTGTAGTGGGTTAAGCTGCCGTCTAAAGTGCTGGCATCCCATTTGGGCACCAGTTTGTGTCCTGGATACTCCACTTCTGATTCAGCTCCCTGTTGATGGCCTGGTAAAGCAGTGGAAGATGGCCCAAGTTCTTGGGCCCCTGCACCTGCAATGGAGACCCAGAAGAAGCTCCTGGCTCCTGGCTTTGGATCGGCCCAGCTCTGGCCATTGCAGACAATTGGGGAGTAAACCAGCAGGTGAAAAACCTCTCTCTCTCTGTCTCTCCTTCTCTCTGTCTGTAGATCTGCCTCTCAAATAAGTAAATTTAAAAAAAAAATTATAACAATCAACTGTCAGCATTGTAATAACACAGAGTTGGAAATAATCCAAGTAATTCCTGGCTTCAGATCAGCCCAGCTCCGGCCATTGTGGCCATTAGGGGAGTGAACCAGCAAATGGAAGACATTTTTCTCTGTCTCTCCCTCTCTCTGTCTGTAGCTCTGCCTCTGAAATAAATATATAAAACCTTTTTAAAAAAAAATCTGGCCTTCATGTCAAAAACAAAGAAAAAGTTCACAGTAGCTTTATTAGTAACAGCCCAAAACTGGAAACCACCAGATGTCTTTCTGTGGATGAATGGCTAAACTCTGGTACATCCATACATGGAAAAGTACATACCAACACAAAGGAATGAATCACTGGTATACACAGCCTCGATGACTCTCCAAGGAATTACATGTTCAAACAAAGCCATTCCCAAAAGATTACAACCATATGATTCCATTTATATAGGATTTCGGGAAAGACAAAAGTTTAGAAATAGAGAACAGACAAGCAGGGCATGGGGAGCAGGATAGAGGTGGGTGTAGGTATTCCGGGGCAATTGAGACCGCCTGTGATCACAGAACTGCTCTATATCTTGACTGCAACAGTGGATACACGAACCCACATTTAATAAAATTATAGATAACTAAATGCATACACACAAATACAAGTACAGTCGTGCACCACCTAACAAGGTTTTGGTGTATGCACCCCACAGGTACAAGAGTGGTCCTACAAGATTCTATTGCCTTGTGACATTGTAGCTGGCTTAATTTGTATGAGTATACTCTGATGTTCACATGATGATGAAGTCACTTAACAGATGCGCTTCTCAGAACAGATCTCCATCATTAAGTGACGCATGGCTGTCCAAGGAAAACTGGGGAAATATTAGTGAGATCTGTGGCTCATATCACTGCCAACATTCTGGATGTGATATTGTATTATTGTTTCCCAAGACATCACCACTGGCAAATACAGGTAACAGATATAGTGTATCTCTACTATTTCTTACAACTTCATATCATTCAACAATTATCTCAATACAAAAAGTTTAATTTTAAAAGCCTCTACCCAAGATGATACAGGAAGGAGGGAACAAACATCTACTATGGATTTACCATGTTCCAGAACCAGGCTCTTTGACATCTGGCCGGAGAAAAATATTATTATCCCCATTTTATAGATGAGAAAACTGAGAATAACTGTCTCATTCCCAAAGACACACTTTCAGGAGTCAGGATTTAAGCCCAGTTCTCTCTCTATCTGCCTCCATCCTTCAGCCAAACACAGCCATCAATCAAATGTAGGCGATGGCTGCATTACTCAAGAGGAAATTGAAGCCAGACTATAAGATGCAGTCCACAAAATTCATGATTTCTTCTCCCACCTCCGTTCCTTCTACTGGGTCTCTTTTTCATATGGATCGGGTTTTTATTTCTGCATTTATTGCACACGCAAATTACAGATGAGAGCATCGACTACACAAGTCATTACTCAGAGTAGCATCTCCCCAACTGCCACTGGACTAGGACCGAACAGCTTGTGGTTAATTTGCTATATAATCACTGCCTGTGACAGGGGGGGCAGGGCTGTGCCTATGCTAATATTAGGAAAAGGGAAGCTAAACAGAGAGGACTCCCGGGGGAGGGAGGATGGTACTGAACCAGAGAGAAAGAAGAGAGTTGATGGGAGACAGGGAAGGGGCCCTGCCCCATTCAGAGGCTCCAGGGGTGGATATACTCCACCCCCACAGGGCCACATCTGAATCCAGCCCTCCAGAATCCCAACTCTCCTAACCCCTTCCATTTCCTGGCTACCTCCCTTCAGAGAAAGGGCATTTGTATACATAATGCTGCCTGTGCTGGGATATTTGTATACCTATGCTGCCTCTCCTGGGACAGACACCTACAAAACAGGTCACTGGCAGGCAAGAGTTACAGCCACCATACTAGTGTTCCAACCATTCAACAAGAAAAATGGCCAGCAACCCAATAAAAAATGGGCAAAGGATGTGAACAGGCAGATCATAGATTAGGAACTCAGTCTCTAAACATACAAACAATGTTCAACCTTCATCTAAGTAAAAAGAAAATGTCTATTAAAACCACAATGAGATAGCGTTTTTTAAAAAACTGGACTGACAAAGATCAAAATGTTTAATCATACAGTGTGCTGGACAGAGTGTGGAAAAGCCAACATTCTCAAAGGTTGGTGGAAGTATAAATTGGCAGTTTCCATGGATGGCAATTTGGCACTCTCTATCAAAAAATGTTGATGCACATACCCATTGACCCATAAATTCTACTGCTCTAAAATGTATTGCATAGACATCCTTGCATATATGTATGCAAAGTTAGATGTACAAGGCTATTCACTGCAGTACAGCTTATAATAAGAGAAGATTGGAGACAGCCTGAATGTCCATCAAGAGGGGACTGCTTAAATAAATTGCAATACATCCATACAATGGAAATCTTTATGGCTGTTAAAAAAGAATGAGGCAGCTCTTTATGTCCGGATATGAAACAATCTCTAAGATATATTGTTAAGCGAAAAAAGCAAAGTGCTGAACAGTGTGATTAGAATGCTGCTATTTGTGAGGGATTTTTTTTTAAGAATGTATACACATATACATCTACGTTTATATATGCAGAGGATCCCGCTGGAAGGATGGCAGTATTTGCAATATTTGATTCTGGAGAAGGAAAAAGGTTCTAGGGGCTGAGAACAAAGAGGGAGGGAGGCTTGTTGTTCATTGCGTACCCTGTTTACCATTTGTGCAAACTCTATTCATTCTAACTGATGAGAAATAATTTCTTTAAAACCCTCTGCTAACTGCTCTTGCCCAGGAACCAAACCTGGGCCTAACATCCAAGTCCCTTCACAGTTTGACTCGAGCCTATTACCCTTCATTTCCTGACATCCCACCCTGGCACACCTCTCTAAGCATACAAATTTCTCAGTCCTCCTAAATGCACCAGGCATTGTCATACCCTGGGACCTTTGCATCTGCTGCTTTCTATGTCTAAAATGCCCTCTATGCCATCATTTGCTTTATACAATCTTTATCATCCTTCAAGACCCACAACAAGCATGAGCTCTAGAGTGCAGCCTTCTTTGACCTCCCCAAAGAGATTTAATCCCCCCTGTGCATGCTCCCATAGCACTCTGGACAGGTCTCCATTCTAGAATAACTGGGACAGCACCTGGACAAGAATGAGCCTACTTCTGGCACATTTCAAAAGAGGATTGCTGACTTGGTCTGTCCCCGCTGGGTACCACCACCTGCCAGTGGAGGTTCACACAAGGCATCCAATGTGCCTACCTCCCCAAAGATTGGGAAACAGAACAGAGTCCCAAGTGTGGGCCAGGAAGTACAGAACTCATGGATCCTTGGGGGCCAGCATTGTGACAGTGGGTTAATGCCCTAGCCTGATATCCCATATGGGCGCCGGTTCTAGTCCCAGCTGCTCCTCTCCTGATCCAGCTCTCTGCTATGGCTTGGGAAAGCAGTAAGAAGATGGCCCAAGTCCTTGGGCCCCTGCACCCATGTGGGGGACCCGGAAGAAGCTCCTGGCTCCTGGCTTCAGATCGGCACATCTCCGGCCGTTGTGGCCATCTGGGGAGTGAACCATCAGATGGAAGACCTCTCTCTCTCTCTCTCTGCCTCTCCTCTCTCTGTGTAACTCTGAATTTCAAATAAATAAATAAATCTTTTAAAAAAAAAAAAAAGAACTCATGGATCCATAATTGGAAATCTCAGTGCACATCAACATATAGAAGGTTCTGAGCAGTTGACTTACTTAGAGCTGCTTTAATGAAGTACCATAGATTGATTGGCTTATAATCAACAGAGAGCTACTTCTCACAATTCTGGAGAAAGTCTCTGATCAGGATAGTCAGGTTCTGGTGAGGGGCCTCCTGCTGGTTGCAGACTGCTGACTTCTGGTTGTCCGGGCAAGAGAGCTCTCTGGGGTGTCTTTCATGTGGTCATTAATCCCATTCATACCTATAGAATGCATGAAATCTATTCTCTTTATATTAATAGAAAAAATGATTTGAAAAAAATTCCATTCATATGGGCTTCACCTCATGACCTAATCAATTCCCAAAGCCCAGCCTGCTAATACCATTGTATTAGGGGTTAGGATTTTAAGATAGGCATTTGGAAGAGACGTAAACATTCAGTCAATAACAGAAATCCTGCAAGGGAAAAAAGCAACCTGCTAAATTGATTTGGTCACTGTGTTGTTCTGCCCCAGAACACCTGTTAATATTCCACAGAGTGGCCAGCACTATGGCACAGCAGGTTAAGCCTCCATCTGCAGTGTGGGCACCCCCTATGGACACTGGTTCAAGTCCCAACTTCTCCACTTCCATCTAGCTCCCTGCTAATGCACCTGGGAAAGCAGCAGAGGGCCCAAGGCCCAGAGGAAGCTCCTGGCTCCTGACTTTGGCCTGGCCTAGTGCCAGCAATTGCAACCATTTGGGGAACATATGGAAGATTTCTGTCTCTCTTCCTCTCTCTGTAACTCTGCCTTTCAAATAAATAAATAAATAAACCTTTAAACAAACAAACAAACAAACAAAAACCCTCAGAGCAAGTACTCTATGGGGGCAGGGGCAGGAGGACTTTCGTGAAATATCGGTCTATAGAAATACCTAGACGGGTTCTTTAATTCAGAACTTTTTTTTTTTTTTTTACAGGCAGAGTGGACAGTGAGAGAGAGAGACAGAGAGAAAGGTCTTCCTTTTTGCCGTTGGTTCACCCTCCAATGGCCGTTGCGGCCAGCGCATCTCGCTGATCCGAAGGCAGGAGCCAGGTGCTTCCCCTGGTCTCCCATGCGGGTGCAGGGCCCAAGCACTTGGGCCATCCTCCACTGCCTTCCCGGGCCATAGCAGAGAGCTGGCCTGGAAGAGGGGCAACCAGGATAGAATCCGGCGCCCCAACCGGGACTAGAACCCGGTGTGCCAGTGCCACAAGGTGGAGGATTAGCCTGTTAAGCCACGGCGCCGGCCTAATTCAGAACTTTATATAGACAAGAATGGATTTGGAATGGTGGGACTCATCTTGAATGATATGTCTATGCAGCCTGCCAATCTGTTAAATTATAAATTCTGCAGCTTTGATAAATACCCAGCATATTTCCGGTTTAATCACCCAATAGCTCCTCACCAAGGAATCAGTGACTTCTAGCAAGTAGGGGAAAGGCAACATCTCCACCCTGGTTCCGAACTCCTCTGAGTCTCCTTTGCCATCATGAGTGCTCAGGATCTTGCGCCCATCCAACCTGTTGCATGGGAACAGTCTCTGCCTTGTAACAGAGCTTTTAACTCAACTACAAGAACTTCTCAGACTTACCTAGAGCTGTTCATCCTTCCCACTTCTAGCAGAGTATTCTCCCTGTCTCTATGGCTCTGCTTATTTCTGCTCTCAATGGCAAAAGAATCAAAAGCCATCTGTTCCATCAGACACCTACCTGGACCCGCATCCAGTTACTTCTCCCAAGGAAGAGGTCTCACCCCACCTTTGACCTGGCTCCTGTGTCTCCCTGCTAAGTTGTCACTGTGCAAAGGGGCCCTATGCCCCAATCTTCAGGTGGAAAGATTAAGATCCACAATGGACCCAACTTGAAAAGGCTTCACCCCAGGGAAGAGGGCACCAGACTTTGGCACTGAGGGTATGCCTCACTCTCCATGCATCATTGACCTCAGCCTCCATCCTGAACCACTTGCCCTAACCACAGGCACTCCGCTTCTCATTGCAAACACACCTTTCCTGGAATCACAGCCCTGGTCACGATCTTGTGATGATGCCCCACCTGGCCCAGCCATGCAGGAACAGCAACTCCCCAGTGCAAACTCCATGGCCAGTGTCCCCAGATGACTCATCACAGCCCTACAAGCCAGAACCAGGCCCATAGGGCATCAAAACCTTCTTCCCTTCTCCCCAGCCACCACCCTAGTCGAAAGCACCAGCACCTCATGAGATCGCTCTCTTCCTGTCCAGCCCTGTCCCTGTTGCACACAGCTGTCAGAATGCTCTCACAAATTAAGATGTCATTTCTCTGCTTACAGCCATTATAGGGGGTTACCCTTTACTCTTTTTTGCTTTGTTTGCTTTCAACTGTATTATTGAGACATATTTCACATATCACACAATTCACCCATTTGATGGCTTTGAGTATATTCACAAGAGTTGTGCTTCCATCACCACAATCAATTTAAGAACATTTTAGTACCCCAAAAAGAAACCCCTCACCCTTAGCTGTCACTCCCCAGACCCCCATGCACATACTCAGCCCTAGTAACCACTAATCTTCTTTTGTCTGTAGATTTGTTTATTCTAGACATTTCATATAAACGATGTGAGGTCCCTTGAGATTGGCTTCTTTCATTTACCATAATGGTTTCAAGGTTCCTACATATTGTAGCACAAATTAATATTTCATTCCTTTTTAAGTCTGAATAATATTTTATCATATGGATAGACCACATTTTATCTGTTCATCAGTTGATGAAAATTTGGGTAATTTCCGTTTGGGGCTGTTATAAATAATGCTGATACAAAGAGCTGTGTACAAGTTTGTGTGTGGACATATGTTTTTATTTTTCTTGGAAATATACGTAGGAGTGGATTTACTGGGTCATATGGTAATTCCATGTTTAACCATTTGAGGAACTGTCAGGCTGCTGGCCAAAATGGATTACCATTCTACATTCCCAGAGCACTGTATGGGACCCTTCACCCTTTTTGCATTGAATATATTGAAGGTATACAGCATGATGTTTCAATTTACAGATACATAGAACAATGGTTATCACAATCTAGCAAATTAACATACCCATCAACTCACATAATTTGTGTATGTGTGATAAAAGCACCTAAAATCTGCTCTCTTAGCAAATTTCCAGTATACAATGTTTTAATTATAGTCCTCATGCTGTAATCAGATCTCCAGCCTTATTAAACCTGTATAACTGCAACTTTATGCTTTTGACCTATACTTCCCCATTCCTCCCTCTCATCTCCCACCCCCAACCCCTGGCAACCACCTTTTTATTCTCTGTTCCTATGAGGTTAATTTTTTTTTCTTTTAGATTCCATATATAAGTGAAGTCATACAGTATTCATTTTTCTGTGTCTGATTTCTTTAATTAGGTATAATGTCTTCCAGATTCATCCATATTGTTGCAAAAGTTAGGATTTCTCTCTTTTTGAAGGCAAAATAATATTCCATTTTTATGTGTCACCATTTCTTGATCCATTCATCCAACAGGCACTTAAATCGTTCCATGTCTTGGCTAATATGAATAATGCAGCCATGGACCTGTGGATGCAGACATCGCTAGGAAGTGCTGGTTTCATCTCTTTGGGGTAAATGAGGGGACTTCAAAAAGTCTGTGGAGGGGCCGGCGCTGTGGCATAGCAGTAAAGCCTCTGCCTGCAGTGCCGGCATCCCATATGGACACTGATTTGAGTCCCAGCTGCTCCACTTCCAATCCAGCTCTCTCTGCTATTGCCCGGGAAAGCAGTAGAAGATAGCCCAAGTCCTTGGGCCCCTGCACACGTGTGGGAAGACCCAGAGGAAGCTCCTGGCTCCTGGCTCCTGACTTCAGATCAGCACAGCTCTGGCTGTTGCAGTCAATTGAGGAGTGAACCGGCAAGTAAAAGACTTCTCTTTCGCTGCCTCTCCTCTCTCTGTGCAACTCTGAGTTTCAAATAAATAAATAAATCTTTAAAAAAAAAAAAAAAAAAAGGCCGGCGCCGCGGCTCACTAGGCTAATCCTCCGCCTTGCGGCGCTGGCACACCGGGTTCTAGTCCCGGTCGGGGCGCCGGATTCTGTCCCGGCTGCCCCTCTTCCAGGCCAGCTCTCTGCTGTGGCCAGGGAGTGCAGTGGAGGATGGCCCAAGTGCTTGGGCCCTGCACCCCATGGGAGACCAGGAGAAGCACCTGGCTCCTGCCATCGGATCAGCGCGGTGCGCCGGCCGCAGCACGCTGGCTGCGGCAGCCATTGGAGGGTGAACCAACGGCAAAGGAAGACCTTTCTCTCTGTCTCTCTCTCACTGTCCACTCTGCCTGTCAAAAATAAATTTAAAAAAAAGTCTGTGGAAAGTGGAATTAAAAGATAAATTTATTTTGGTGCATAAATATTTGAAATCCATGCATATACATGGGATTGCTGGTCATATAACATTTCTAATTTTAGCTTTTGAGGACTCTCCATACTGTTTTCCATAATGGACACATTAATTTACTCTCCCACCAACAGTATACAAATATTCTCTTTTCTGCACATCCTCACTAACACTTGCTATCTTTTGTCACTTTGAAAATAGCCATTCTCCTGGGTATGAGGTGATACCTCATTGTGGTTTCAAATCGCATTTCCCTGATGGTTAGTGCTGCTAAGCACCTGATCAGCTGTGTATTGGTCATTTGTGTGTCATCTTTGGAGGGATGTTTACTGAAGACCTTGGCTCACTTTTTATCTGGTTGTTTGATTTGTGGTGTTCAGTTGTAGTTTTTATATACTTTGGAAATTAATCCCTTATCAAATATATAGTTCACAAATATTTTCTCCCAATTTATGGGCTGCCTCTTCATTTTGTTGCTTATTTTGCCATGCAGAAGCTTCCCAGTTTGAGGTAGTCCCACCTGTCTATTTTTGCTCTTGTTACCTATCTTTCAGAGTAACATCCAAAAAAAAAAAAAAACATTGCCAAGAACAATGGCAAAGATATCACCCTCCACCCACATTTTCTTCTCAGACTTTTATGGTTTCAAGTCTTATGTTTAGGTCTTTATAATATAAGAGTCCAATTTCATTTGGCAAGTAGATATTCAGTTTTCCCAACATCATTATTTCAGGGACCATCCCCTCCCCATTGTGTCTTCTTGGTGCCCTTGTTGACTCTATATCCCTGAGTTTATTTCTGGGTCCATTTTGCCCAGAAATAAAGTCCATGTCCCTGTTTTCTCACCAGTATCATGCTGGTTTTTTTTTTTAAGATTTATTTATTTATTTGAAAGCCAGAGTTACACAGAGAGAGGAAAGGCAGAGAGAGAGAGAGGTCTTCCATCCAATGGTTCACTCCCCAGATGGCCACAACGGCCGGAGCTGTGCTGATCCTAAGCCAGGAGCCAGGAGCTTCTTCCAGGTCTCCCACGTGGATGCAGGGGCCCAAGGACTTGGGCCATCCTCCACTGCACTCCCTGGCCACAGCAGAGAGCTGGCCTGGAAGAGGGGCAACCGGGACAGGATCGGTGCCCCGACCGGGACTAGAACCCGGTGTGCCGGCGCCGCAAGGCGGAGGATTAGCCTAATGAGCCGCGGCGCCGGCCGCCATTAGAACTTTTAAAGATACTGCATTTTAGTATATGTGCTGCTGAAGTGAGCACTGTAGGTATTGCATTAAGTCTGTAGATCTGGGGCCAGTACTCTGGCACAACAGGCAAAGTTGCTGCTTGCAATGCCAGCATTCCATATCAGAGTGCTGGTTCATATCTCAGTCACTCTGCTTCCAATCCTGCTCCCCACTAATGCACCTGGGAAGGCAGCTGAAAATGTTCCGAGCACTTGGGCCTCTGTCACCCATATGGAGCCATAGCTCTTGCAGCCATTTGGGGAGTGAACCAGAAGATGGAAGTATCTCAGTCTTCTCTCTCTCTCTCCCTCTCGCTCTCTCTCCTCTCTCTCTCCTCTCTCTCTCTCTCTCTCTCTCTCTCTCTCTCTCTCTCTCTCTCTGATACTCTGCCTTTCAAATAAAAATAAGTAAATCTTTTTTAAAAATCTGTATGGGCTGGAATTGTGGCACAGCAGTTTGAACTGCCGCTGTGACTCTGGGATTCCTCATCAGCTCAAGTCCCAGCTGCTCTGCTTCTGATCCATCTCCTTGCCAGTGTGCCTGGGAAAGCAAAAGAACATGACCCCCACAACCCACATGGAAGACCAGGATGGAACTCCAGGTTTCTGGTTCTACTTGGCTCAGCCCCAGCAGTTATGGCCAACTGGGGAATGAACAAGCAGATGAAGGATCTCTTTCTCTCCCTATATCCCCCTCTCTGTGTCACTCTGCCTTTCAATAAGTAAAAATAAAATATTTTTAAAATTAAATAAAAAATAAATCTTTAGATCACTTTTAGTAGTATGGACACTTCAATAACATTGCCTTTTCCAATCTGTGAGCATGAGAGATCTGTCCATTTGTGTTTTCTTCAGTTTCTCTCATCTATTTTTTTTTAAAGATTTATTTATTTATTTGAAAGGCAGAGTTACAGAGAGACAGAGGCAGAGAGAAAGAGATCTTCCATCCACTGGTTCACACCCCAGATGACTACAATAGCGGAGCTGTAACCATCCAAAGCCAGGAGCCAGGAGCTTCTTCCAGGTCTCCCACATGGGTGAAGGGTCCCAAGGACTTGGACCATCTTTTGCTCCTTTCCCAGGCCACAGCAGAGAGCTGGATCCGAAATGGAGCAGCCAGGATTCGAGCCGGTACCCATACGGGATGTCAGTACTGCAGGCGGCAGCTTTACCTGCTACACCACAGTGCCAGCCTCCTCTCATCTATGTTTTTTTGGGTTTTTTTTTTTTTATTTCATAAATGTGAATTTACAAAGTGCAAATTTTGTATTGTTGTGGCTTCCCCACCACCACCTCCCTCCCTCCCGTGGCCCTCCCCTCTCCCTCTCCCATCCCGCCCTTTATCGAGTTTCATTTTCAGTTACCTTCATATACTGAAGATCAACTTAGTATATACTAAGCAAGGATTTCAACAGGCTGCATTCACACAACCGCACAAGGTATAGGGTATTGTTCGACTAGTAGTGTTTTTAAGTTTCATAGTAAAACACATTAAGGACAGAGATCCTACGTGGGGAGCATGTACCCAGTGACTCCCTTTGTTGATTTAACAATTGACACTCTTATTTATGACGTCAGCAATCACCCGAGACTCTTGCTATGAGCTGTCTAGGCTTTGGAAGTCCCTTGAGTTCACTGACTCTGAACTTGTTTAGTCAAGGCCATGTCACAGTGGAGGTTCCTTCCTCCCTTCAGAGAAAGGCGCCTCTCTCCTTGATGGCCTTTTCCTTCTGCTGGGGTCTTGTTCACCAGGGTCTTTCATTTAGATTGTTTTTTGCCACTGTGTCATGGCTTTCCATGCCTGTGAGACTCTCATGGACCTTTTAGCCAGATCCGAATGTCCCAAGGGTTGATTCCGAGGCAGGAGTGCTGTTTTGGGCATTTGCCATTCTATGAGTCTGCTGTGTGTCCTGCTTCCCCCGCAGGATCATTCTCTTCCTTTTAATTCTATCCTTCATTATTTGCTTACACTGGTCTTATTTGTGAAATCTCTTCGACACTTACCCTATCTTTTTGATCAGTTGTGTATTTATACTTATCACTTTACCAAGTGTGCTGGTATTGGTACCTGCCTCCTTGGTAAGATTGATTTGAAATCCCCTGGCACATTTCTAGTTCCACCATTGGAGGTAAGTCCGCGTGAGCATGTGCCAACCTATATATCTCCTCCCTCTCTTATTCCCACTCCTATGTTTAACATAGATCACTTTTCTGTTGATTTTAAACGCCTAAGAATGATTGTGCATTGATTACAGAGTTCAACCAGTGGTCTTATGTAGAACAAACAGAGCAACAACAACAACAACCACAACAACAAAAATACTAAAAGGAATAAAATAGTAAGTTGTTCCTCAACAGTCTAGACAAGGGCTGATCCTGTCATTGTCTCTCATAGTGTCCATTTCACTTCAATGGGTATCATTTTAGATGCTTGTTTAATTGCCATCGATCAGGGAGAACATATGATATTTGTCCCTCTTGGACTGGCTTATTTCACTCAGCATGATGTTTTCTCATCTATGTTTTATAGTTTTCAATACACAGTCCTTCTATTTCCTTGATTAAATCTATTTGATGCTTATTTATAGTGACAAAAATATTTTATTCTTTTTGATGTTATTGTAAATGAGATTGTTTTCTTGATTTCTTTCTCACATAGGCCATTTTTTTTATTTATTTGACAGATAGATATAGTGAGAGAGAGAGAGACAGAGAGAAAGGTCTTCCTTCCATTGGTTCACACCCAAAATGGCCGCCACAGGCAGAGCTACGCCGATCCGAAGCCAGGAGCCAGGTGCTTCCTCCTGGTCTCCCATGAGGGTGCAGGGGCCCAAGCACTTGGGCCATCCTCCACTGCCCTCCTGGGATACAGCAGAGAGCTGGACTAGAAGTAGAGCAACTGGGACTAGAACCCAGTGCCCATATGGGATGCTGGTGCCACAGGTGGAGGATTAACCAAGTGAGCCACGACGTCGACCCCACGTAGGCCATTATTGTGAAAGAATTGCAACTGATTCTTGTATGTTGCTTTTGTATCCTGCAACTTTACTAAATTCATTTATTATTTCTAATAGTTTTTGTGAAGTCTTTAGGGGTTTCTACATGGAGGACCATGTCATCTGCAAATAGGGAAACTTACTGCTTCATTTATGATCCAATGCCAGTTATTTCTTTTTCCTGTCTGATTGTTCTTGCCAATACTTCCAGTACTATAAAACCAGTTATATGGTCCTACCTAGAAGCAAGGGAGTCCGGGGAATGTAGTTCCATTCTGGGAAGCTCTCCCTAAGTACCAATTCTAGTCTATTGACTGGGTAAGTGAGCATTTTTGTAGGTCAGCTAGCCACCTCTACCTCCATTTGCCACCCCTAAAATGATAACGATGTAAATAATAATAAAATCAATGATAATAACCAATGCTAATAGCAATGACAGTCAGCATTCATTAAGCACTTCCTCTGATACAGTCACTGTGCCGAGAACTTCCCAAGCGTCATGCCATTCAATCCCCCAACTCCCCTAAAAGGTTAGGTGATTTCTGCTCTGTAGTCAGATCCCCTTTAAGTCCTGCCCTCTGTAGACATCCTCACTATCATCGTCAGTTCTCACACCTATGCCATACAAGCAGTCATAATACCTGCCCCAGATCATGCAGAAGTAACGGAGGCCATCCAAAGCGAGCTGGAGCTCACTTTAATCATGCAGCCCAGAAGCTGAGACCCCAGCAGGTCAAAGGTGTGGCCTGGGTCCTGGGCCTTTTGAAATCCCCAGCTTGGGAAGAGCAATCCTTAGGACACTTAAGTTCACCCACTACGTGTACCTCTGTGAATGAGCTCTCCATCAAGATCCCCTTCCGGACAGGGGAAGTCCAGCTAGAGCTGACTCCTGTGTCTGAGTTCTCCAGACCAATGAGGCACACACATATCACCCCACTTTACAGATGCAGGAACTGAGGCTTCACTGGGCTAAGTCAAGGGTAGGCAGCTGGGGAGCTGAGAGGTAGGTGGGGCTCAGGATGGTGGTTCTCAAAGCACTTTGCATAGGCCCCCTGGGTTTCCTGCCTGGAAGTGCTGAACCCCACACAACACACAAGTCTTGGGCCTAACCCCCTCCCCAGGCTGGTCAGGAGAAGAGAGGGAGTAATCTGTAAGCTAGAAGCAACTATACAGGTGGCAGGTGGCAGGTGGCAGATGGCAATGGCTGCCTCTCAGACAGGTTTGTGGGTTTTTTTTGTTTTGTTTTGTTTTGTTTTGTTTTTGCCATCATGTAGCTTTTTTTCTTTCACATTATAAATTTTTTTCTAAAAACATGGGTTTTACAGCAACAGAAGTAGTTGGGTTCTCAGAGGGCCAGAGCCCCATTCAGTCTGTCAGCATGCTGGAATCTTGGCCTCTGTAACATACAGATAAAGTTCAAGCTCACTGCTAGAAACAGTCCTGGAGATGGGTTGCCTCCTCTTCCTGGCACTGGGAAAACCTAGGGACTCTGGAGAACTATGCCCCAGGACTCTCTTATGCCAAGCCTCAACACAAACCCAAAGGAGCAAAAACTTAGGGAAGAGGTCCCTAGAGTGGGTGAGATTTCTAGTCTCCAAATATGTGTGGGTCTCCATGGGAAGAAACAGAGGACAACAGACCCTCAGACAGTGCCTTAACCTTCTGAGGCTCAGCTTTCTCATCTACAAAAATGGAGATAATAATACTGTCTACCTCTTGAGTCTGCTGGGAGGATTGAAAGTATGCTTGAGAAAGGGTCTAGCCCAGGGCCTGGCTCCAACTACTTTCCCAGTAAAGACTAGTTTTGATGATTATTTTTAAGCCACAGGAAAGAGAAAAAATAAGCAATGACACAAAGACTGGAGAAGATAAGCCCCTCATGCCCAGATGGAGGGGTCATGGATAGACTGACTGGGTCAGAGACCCTCCACCTTAACTAGCAAGGAGGAGGGGCTGTCCCCAGATGAGCTGGGAAAGGCAACTAAACCCCAACCCCAGCTTGGATCCCACCCCTACTCTTGCCCCCACTTCAAAGAAGCCTCCTTGTACAGCCTGGTAGGTTGTGCCTTCCAATTAGGGGAATATCAGACAACCTTAGACATGCAACTTTTCCTGTCCCATAAATATGCCCCCTGCTCAGACAGATCCAGATAGTTCAGAGGTGGATGACTTTATGCTCCCACAGTGTCTGTGGCTGTCTGGTGGAGCAGAGCCCACTATGGCTTGGTAGCTGACCTCACAACAAGATGCTCCTGATGGGAGCCAAAGCATCAGTTTTGCAGGGGGACCCAAGAGCCCTGAGACAGGGAACAGCCCTCAATCAGTTACCTCAATACTGATTACCTAGAATGTATCCTGCACAGTGCTGAGTACTGAGAGAGTAAAGTGTGTGGAGACAACTAAATAATAACAAAAAATAGAAAAATGTTATTAATTATGCAGTGTCATCAAGCAAAGAATGTAAGGTAGACTGAACGACTGGCTTCAATTCTCATCCCCTTTCTATATTAAGCCCAGGGCCACATAGCATCACAGTCCTTCCCACACATGGACATTGGTTTGTCTAATGGGATGTAAGTAGTCATGACCTAAACAGGATTTGAAATGTACTTGAACGGTGAGCCTTATCCTCTTACACTTTAGCCAAAGCCATGAGAACACACTCCAGCTAGCCTGCTGATCCCGGGAGATGGATGGGAAGTAACTGAGAGCTGAGATACCAACCATTGAATGAAATGTTTACTATTAAATGTCCCTGAGATTCTGTGGGATTTTTTGTTGTTGTTGTTACATATCAACAACTGTCCAATACAGAGTATGAGAGATAATTAGATAGAAAGATAAGTAATAAAGAAAGAATGGATGGGGAAAAGAGATGATTTCTCTGGAAAAATCATATTGAAACTATAGTTAACTCTTAGACATACAAGGAGCAAAACTAGGAAGGAGAGTATTATAGGAAGAGGGAGAAGCATATGCAAAGGCCATGAAGTGAAAAGGATCAGAATAGATTCCAAGAATTCAAAAAAAAAAAAAAAAAGGCCAGAGCACAAGAGATAAGGTAATGATAGAGATTGGAGGGAGGGAGGGAGCAAAGAAGAAAGGAAGGAATGAAAAAATAAGACCACGCAGACATACAGCCACTGGTGGGGGGTGGGGGGGTTGCCTCCTTGTACCCTCCTTGTATGGGTAGTGGGAAGCTAATGAAGGGAGTTAAGCATGGCAGAGATATGATTTTTTTTTATTTAGTAAATATAAATTTCCAAAGTACAATTTATGGATTACAATGGCTTCCCCCCCCACCATAATTTCTCTCCCACTTGCACCCCTCCCATCTCCCACTCCCTCTCCCATTCCATTCACATCAAGATTCATTTTCAATTATCTTTATATACAGAAGATCGATTCAGTATATAATTAGTAAAGATCTCATCAGTTTGTACCCACGCAGAAACACAAAGTGTAAAAATACTGTTTCAGTATTAGTTATAGCATTACTTCACATTGGACAACACATTAAGGACAGATCCCACATGAGAAGTAAGTACACAGTGACTCCTGTTGTTGACTTAACAATTTGACACTCTTGTTTATGGCGTCAGTAATCTCCCTAGGCTCTAGTCATGAGTTGCCAAGACTATGGAAGCCTTTTGAGTTCGTCAACTTTGATCTTATTCCGAAAGGGTCATAGTCAAAGTAGAAGTTCTCTCCTCCCTTCAGAGAAAGATACCTCCTTCTTTGATGGCCCTGTTCTTTCCACTGGGATCTCACTTGCAGAAATCTTTCATTTAGGTCTTCTTTTTTTTTTTTTTTTTTCCAGAGTGTCTTGGCTTTCCATGCCTAAAATACTCTCATGGGCTCTTCAGCCATATCCGAATGCCTTAAGGGCTGATTCTGAGGCCAGAGTGCTATTTAGAACATCTGCCATTCTGTGAGTCTGCTGTGTATCCTGCTTCCCATGATGGATCGTTCTCTCCCTTTTTGATTCTATCAGTTAGTATTAGCAGACACTAGTCTTGTTTATGTGATCCCTTTGACTCTTAGACCTATCAGTGTGATCCATTGTGAACTGAAATTGATCACTTGGACTAGTGAGATGGCATTGGTATATGCCACCTTGATGGGATTGTATTGGAAGAGATATGATTTTTAAAAATAAATAAATAGGGGCCGGCACTGTGGCACAGTGGGTTAATGCCCTGGCCTGAAGTGCTGGCATCCCATATGGGTGCCGGTTCGAGACCCAGCTGCTCCACTTCCTGTCCAGCTCTCTGCTGTGGCCCAGGATAACAGTAGAAGATGGCTCAAATCCTTGGGCCCCTGCACCCACATGGGAGACCTGGATGAAGCTCCTGGCTCCTGGCTTCGGATTGGCGCAGCTCTGGCCGTTGCGACCAGTTGGAGAGTAAACCATCAGATGGAAGACCTCTCTCTCTCTGCCTCTCCTCTCTCTGTGTAACTCTGACTTTCAAGTAAATAAATAAATCTTTAAAAAATAAATGAATAAATACCTCCTCCTAGCTATTGAATGGAGTCTGGATTCGAGGGAGCAAGAGTGGGCTACATGGAGGGGGCTGCTAGAGTCATCAGATCATCGGTGGTGGCCCAGACTAGGGAGGTAACATTACAGATGGAGAAAAGAGGTGAAATCGGAGAGGTATTTTAAAGGTCAAATTAATAAGACTGTTCAAAAAGGCCATGTCAATTGATATTCAACAAAAGTACCAAGTCAATTCAAAAAATAAAGCATGCAAAAAAGAAAAAAATCTTAATCTATTTCTTATACCATAATCAAAAATCAACACAAAATGGATCACAGAGTGAACTTAATCAAAATGAAGAATATTTCTATTTCAAAGGATACTATTAAGAAAATGAAAAGAATAGGAGTGAAAGTAAAAACAGTTCTCCAGAGAAAGGAAGAAAATATTTGTAAATCAGGTATCTGATAAGGTTCTAGCATCCACAATATAAAAAGAACAACTACAATTCAACAACAGAAAGACAACCCAATTTTTAAAATAAAATTAAATAATTTGAATAGACATTCTTCAGAGAAGATATACAAATGCCCAATAAAAATATGAAAATATATTCAATATCATTAATAATTAGGAAAATACTAATCAAAACCATGATGAGATCCCATATCATACTCACTAGGATAGCAATAACCAAAAAGATGAACAACAAGTGTTGGTGAGAATATGCAACAATTGCAACCCTTACACATTGCTAGTACAGCTGCTTTGGAAAACAGTTGGGCAGCTCCTCAGAATGTTAAACATAGAATTACCATATGACCCAGAAATTCCACTCCTCTGTATATACAGAAAAAGAAACAAAACATAAAACCTCAGAAAAACTTGCATGCAAATGTTTATAGCACCATTATTCACAGTAGCCAAAAAATGGAAATAGCTCAAATGTCCCCCAACTGATGAATAAGCTAAATATGATGCATCTATACAATAGAATATTATTCAGCAGTGAGAAGAGTGAAGTACTGACTCATGCTGCGACATGGATATACCCTAAAAACAGTGTGCTAAGTGAAAGAAGCCCATAATGAAGGATCACATGCTGTTTCATGTATTTCATTTACATGAAATGTCCAGGATATGCAAGTCCATAGAGAGATGAGTGGTTCCCAAGGGCTGGGGAAAAGGGGGAATGGAAAATGACTGCCAGCGGGTACTAGAGTCCTTCTGGAGAATTAAATCTCTGGAATTAGAAAGTGGTAATGATTATGCAACTCTGTGAATGTACAAAAAACCACTAAACTCACAGTGTCAGTGAGTGAACTGTACAGTTTATGAATTCTATCTCAATAAAGCTGTCAACAAAAATAAAAATGTAAAGCCTAAAACTATACATATTCAGAAGAAAATATGAGAAAATCCTTATAACTTTGAATTAAGCAAAGATTTCTTTAATACTACAGCAAAAGCATAACTCATATAAGAAAAATGATTGATAAATTTGGCCTAAATAAAATTAAGAACTTTTATGCTGTTCTTGGAAGACACTAGTAAGAGAATGTGAAAATGAGCCACAGACTGGGGGCCAGCACTGATAAGTAGCTTAGGTTTCTGCCTGAGGCACTGGCGTCCTATATGGGTGCCGGTTAGAATCCCAGCTGCTCCACTTCTGATCCAGCAGTGGAAGATGGCCCAAGTGTTTGGGCCCCTGAATCCACATAGGAGATCCAGAAGAAGCTCCTGGCTCCTGGCTTTGGATCATCCCATCTCTAGTGGTCGCAGCCATTTGGGAAGTGAACAAGAGGACGGAAGACCTCTCTCTCTCTGTCTCTTCCTTTCTATCTGTAACTCTGCCTCTCAAATAAATAAATTTTAAAATAAAATCCTTCATTAAAAAAATAAGCCAGACTGAGAAAAATATTTGCAAAGGACATATAGGATAAGGGACTTACATTCCAAATATATAAAAACTATGCAAACAGACCAATTCCTTAAAAAGAAGTAGGCAAAAATTGTAAATACACTCTTCACCAAAAAAAAAAAGTATACAAATGGCAAATAAGCACATAAAAAATATTCAACATCATCACCCATTAGGGGAGTACAAATTAGAACATCGATGAGAGGGCCGGGACGGTGCACAGTAGGCTAAGCCTCGACCTGTGGTGCTGGCATCCCATATGGGCACTGGTTGGTGTATTGGCTACTCCTCTTCCGATCCAGCTCCTGGCTTATGGACTGGGAAAGCAGTGGAATATGGCCCAAGTGCTCGGGCCCCTGGACCCACACAAGATTCCTGGAGGAAGCTCCAGGCTCCTGGCTTTGGATCAGCCCACCCAGCTCAGGCTGTTGCAGCCATTTGGGGAGTAAGCCACTGGATGGAAGACCTCCCCCTCTTCTCTGTCTGTAACTCTACCTCTCAAATAAAATCTTAAAAAAAATAAAAATTAAAAAACCACAACAAGGCATAATGTGCACAAAAGACTAGCACAGGAATTTTCACAGCAGCATTGGCTACAACAGATAAACCTGGGAACAGCCCAAATGTCCATCAAAAGCTGAAAGGATAAACAAACAGTGGTATGTGCATACAGTGGACTACTACTCATCAGTAAAAAGTGATGAATTATTGATACATAAATAACATGGATGAATCTCAAAACAATTATGACTAGTGAAAGGAGCCAAATAAAGAAGGATACATACTGTGTAATTCCATTGACATAAAACCTTAAAAAAAGAAAATTGGTCTGGAATGACAGAAAGTAGATCAAAGGTTGGGCCGGTGCTGTGGCTTAACAGGCTAATCCTCTGCCTTGCGGTGCCGGCACACCGGGTTCTAGTCCCGGTTGGGACGCCGGATTCTATCCCGGTTGCCCTTCTTCCAGGCCAGCTGTCTGCTATGGCCCAGGAAGGCAGTGGAGGATGGCCCAAGTGCTTGGGCCCTGCACCCCATGGGAGAACAGGATAAGCACCTGGCTCCTGCCTTCGGAGCAGTGCGGTGTACTGGCCGCAGCAGCCATTGGAGGATGAACCAATGGCAAAAGGAAGACCTTTCTCTCTGTCCACTCTGCCTGTCCAAAAAAAAAAAAAAAAAAAGGTTGCCCAGAGACAAGATGGAGAAGTGAAGAGGGGCAACAGAGAGAATGGCCACGGGCCAGGTGGAAACTGTGGACGTGATGGACACGTTCGTTATCTTCACCGCAGGGACGGACTCCCCAGTGTATGCATGTGCATGCTGTTCACACTGCACATTTTACTACGCATAGTCTATCAATTTTACCTCAATAAAGATATTTTTTAAAGTTAACAGGACTTGTTAATGGCTTGGATGTGGCAGATGAGGGGTTAGGAGTCGCCCCTAAATTTCTGACTTGAGCCACTGATGAATGGAGGTACTGTTTCCTACTCTGAGAATACCCAGGACAGAGAAGATGGCTGGGGTGTTGGGGGCAGGTGGAAGAGAAGTCCAAAACTGACCTTTCAACATAGCATAGTCGACATCCCATTGGAAACTGGAGAAGATGGTCATGTCCATGAGTCTGTCGTTGAAAGGGGAGATCATGGTTCCAGAAGGGGAAGAGGGCAGTCACGAAGGGTAAGGACTGGAGGGTGGGAGTGTGGGGGAGAACGGTCTGGGATGGTAATCCTTTGGGGAGGGCAACTGAGGCAGTTGATAGGGGCAAGAGGATCTTGAAGGCCAATGTGGGGATGGGTAGACAGAGGTGTGGGGAGAAACAAGGCACAGGTCATTTCATGGAAGGATTTCTCTGGAGCACGTTGGAAGGAGAGACAGGCGAGAGCTCCCAGGTGTCCTCTTGGGAATCTGATGGATTCACAAGAGCAGGCGGATGACAGAAGTCAGGAGCCCTAGAAAGGAATTTGATTTGGGGTGTTGGCACAGCAAAATGAAGGCAAAGACATTCCATGCAGCTGGATCCTTGGTTCTGGATGACCATAGAGCTGGCCACAAAGGGGACTTCAGAGCTTCCTGAGAGTGAGCATCTTGGGCCACGTGTACATGCAGGTACACATGTGTATGTAGAAAGAAGCCCTCAGAGACAGTCCCAGGAGAACAAGTGAGGATGGACGGGGTTAGGGTACAAGAGAACAGGGTGAGACCACCAAGTCCCCAGATGCCCCACAACAACTTCCCAGGCTGAGTGCCAGAGCAAGGTGTGCACAGTCCTGGTCACTGGGGCTGCAGCCGGAGGGAGCCTGGAGGACACAGGACAGAAGGGGGTGGCTGCTCCTTCCTGGAGCTCGCTGGAGATCACTGTCGTCATTCCCATTGGACACCACCCTTGCATGCTGCAGCCTCCACCACACAACCATGCATTTTCCTCCAGACACCAGTGCAATTATCCCCATGGCACAGTTGAGAAAACCAAGCAGCAGAGAAGTTGGGAGACCTCTCCCAAGGTCACAGAGCTCGTCTCTGATCCACTGCAAGGAGCTCAAGTGCTCTTTTTAGGCACTGAGGTGCCTACAGTTAGGTTTCCAGGGGCCAGGTTTGAACTAAGCACCTGCTAATGACCCCCAGGGTGGCTGTGCACAAGCACAGCTGAGGCAGTTAGCATGAAGGAGACAGCGCAGCTAATTGCCTGTACAAATTAACTCTAATGTGGTCGGCATCGACATACTTATCTTTCTTTAATTACATTAATCAATTAATGAAGAAGATGGGTGCCTCTTCTTATGACTTCCAAGGCCCATATGTTCTTGGGAGTCCAGCTGGAGTGTGGGTTTCCTCTCCACCCTTGGCCTGAACACAGGACAGGGAGGACATCAGCAAGGAGAAACAGCCCCCCACGCTTGCTCCAGGCTGAAGCTCAGCTCCAAGAGACAAGAGGTAAGAAAACATAAGCAGTGACCTCAGCAAAGGTCATCAGTGGAATTCTAAACTTAGTATCCAAAGCCCCCTCCAACATTGTTCATTGTTCCTTTGACCCATAGGCATCATCTGGAGATTTGTTTTCTCTGAGCTGCCCTTGCCTGCCACAGCTACCACGACACATCCCATGCCATTCCCTCAGCCAGGAAGGCCAGCTTCCAGCCATCAGGAGTCCAGGTCAGGCCATCCTGTTCCAGCTGCTTCCTCACCAGCACCCTCCAAAAGGCCTACCCTATGATGAATAGTTTCCTTCACTCATCCTTTTTAACCTCTTTTAATAATTCTTTACTTGAGAAGCACACACACACACAGCAAGAGAGAGAGAGAGAGTTCCCAACAGCTGGTTCACTGCCCAAATGCCCAAAATGGCCAAGGTTGGACCAGGCCAGAACCAGAAGCTGGGAACTCCATCCAGGTCTCCCACTCCCACATGCATGGTAGGAACCCAAATTCTTGGGCCATGACCACTAACTCTCAAGGTATTCATTGACAGGAAACTAGATATCAAGCCAGACATCAAACCCAGGCACACTAATGCGGGTTGCAGAACATCTTAAGCATTAGGCTAAATGTCTGCTCCCATTCATTATTTTTTGTTTTACTGAGGTACAATTGACAAATTAAAATTATACACATTTAAGGTATACAACTTGATGTTTTGATATGCATATACATTGTGAACCAATCACAAACTAATTAACAAACCCATCATTAAACATCTGCTGTTCACAAACTCTGTTTAATCAAATCCTTTTGCTGTCTACCAAGCCAAGGTGAAAAACAGCCTCCTTGGCTCCCCTTTCTTCAAGGGTAGAAACTAAGAAAGATGCTACCTTGGGGGAGCTGTTGTGGTACCATGGGTTAAGCTGCTGCCTGCAACACCAGAATCGCATATCAGAACATTGGTTCAAGTCCTGGCTACTCCACTTCCAACCCTGCTTCCCTGGGAAGGCAGCATGATGGTTCAAGCACTTGGGCCCCTGAAATCCATGGGAGACACAGATGGAGCTCCTGGCTCCTGGCTTCAGCCTGGCCCAGCCAGCATTTGGGGAATAAACCAGTGGATGGAAGATCTCTTTCCCTCGCTCTGTCACTCAGCCTTTCAAATAAATAAATCTTAAACAAAAAGAAAGATACCACCTCTCCCCCCATACACGGTTGTGTTTACACTGCAGGATGCCTCACAGCTGGCAGCTTCTTTCCTTAACTGTCAGTTTCCTAGCAGAGCAGTGACTCTGAGCATCAGTACCACCTGCAAACTTGTTAGACATGCAAATTTCCAGGCTCCTTCCAGGCCCATTGAATCAGAAACTCTGGAGGTGGATCCCTGATGTTAGGGCTCTGAGCAACAGTCCACAGCTCCCCATGGGGCCAGACACCTCCGGCCAGGACACATGTCAAACAGCTGCCTAGGGAAAACTGCCTGCCTCAGTCCAGCCTCTGTCACAGAATGCCACAGACTGAGTGGCTTACACAGCCAGCATTTTTCTCTCAGTGTCTGGAGGCTGAAGTCTGAGAGCAGGATACGGTCAGCACGGACAGGGTCTTGGTGAGCACCACCTTCACTTTGCAACCTCAGGTGGTGGAAAGAGTGCGCTCTGGTCTCTTCAGCCCTTTAAAGCAGGGACAAGCCCCACTCAAAGGTCCCCACCTTCATAATCTCATTCGAACCTGAAGCCCCTCCCTCCTTCCCATGGGAACATTAATCCTCAACACACGGATGGGGATGGGGGGAAGGCAGGGCACTGAGTCCATAGCTGGGACTTGGAGACAGGGGAAACTGGCCTGAGCAGTGACCATGTCCCCTGCTGACCATCCTCCCCTCCCCCAGACTGCAGACATTCTAGGGCAGGAACTCCACCCCCAAGGTCCCTCTGCACCCTCAAACAGCCACAAAGCCCAGGCCTGTTGTTGGACCTGAGAGAAGGGAGGACAGAGACAGTTGAACACCGAGACTCCATTCCTGGCTTCCTCTGGGTTCTCCTATGTGGGGGCGGGGGAGGGATGTTGGGGGAGTACGTATCCAGCTCTAAAACCCCGAGTTTCTCACAAGCACCCCAGCACCTGGAGTCCCTGAAAGACCAAAGCCCTGGCTCAGAGGCTGGAACAGAGCTCATGAGGTCATGGGTGGCAGATGCTCAGTGCGTGTGTACATGATGTGCAACGCTCAGTACACACTTGCTGTTTTCCAGCAGTCACTGCCTGCTGTGTCCCAGCCCCTGCTCCAGAAGTGGTTCCTCCTCCCTCTCATCCCCACTGTAGTCCCACTTTCCCCTGCTGCTGTGTGGCCTTGGCTAAGGTTACCCTCTCTGGGCATCAGTTTTCTCACCTGGTAATCATCCCATGAATAAAACAGGGCATATAATGTGCTTTGGATATAGTAAGTGTCCAAGAAGTGGTACCCATTGTCATCACTATTTCCTTCCAAGGTCCCCAGGGCATGGGGAGGGACTGAAAGAGGAAGAGGAGGAGAAGGCCCCACATCCTTCCTCAGTCACCAGGCAGGAGACCCTGGCCCCAATCCTATCTGATTGTTCCTCAGCACCATTGCTGACTTCTCCTACAGTAGGCACCGTAGCAGTGCCTGGATCACACAGACCCACATAAATGTCTTAATTTATTTTAAAATAAGGGGAAATCAACTTTTAGGATACACACAATGTTTCTTTTTTTTCCTCCTCTCATCAGAAACAAATGAACTTTTTTAAGACCTACAAAACTTGATTCTTACGAGAAAGGCCCTTTGAGGCAGAAGCGTCCCAGACCACAGAAGTCACAATGTAACCCTGCATTTAAACACCCCGCACCTGCTCTAACCCAGGGTCACCTCTTCCCCGGACAGTGCTAAGCGTCTCTCAGCCTGATTCCCAGACTCCTCGTACCCATCCTCCAGGGCCAGTGTGCTCTGTCAAAGTCACAGCTCACCTGTCTCCTGCCTGCTGAAGGCCTTGAGTGGCTTCCAAACAGCCTCAGGACGAGGGCCAAAGTCCCCGGCTTGGCACACAAGGCCCTAAGAGCCAGTCACCCTCCTGCATGTGCCCAGCCTTCCTGCTTTCACACCGCCACACCACAGCACTTGCAAATGTCTTTTCCTGAAAACTCCTCCGTATCCCTCAAAGCCCAGCTCCTCCAAGAGAAACTCCTCATGTCCATCATGCTGAGATCTTGGGAGAGTCGCCCTCCAGGTCAGGGGCTGTGTTTCCTCCATCCTCATCCTCCCACAGCTATCCCCATGCCTGGCTTTTAGATCACCTGTCCAACAGTGGAACTCCTCTGAGGTCACTGCCAGCCTCTGGGCCCTCCTCTGCCCCCACTCTGCCTCCGAGGCCCCTGACGCCCTGTGGTCCTGCCCACCCCTTCTCCACTGGGCAGGCTGTGGGTTGCACAGGCAGGAGAGCAGCCCTAGGTGGGTAGAACTAACAGCAAGCTCCAGCAGGCAAGGCCAGCAGCTGGCCAGGGTGGAAAGACAGCTTCCTGCTCCTCAGAAAATCCCAGGGGCCATGTTCAGAGACCTGGCCCCAGCCCAACCCCTAGGTCGGCACCTCACTGCGCCTCAGTTTCCCCGACCGCTAAGAGCAGACTGGGCTAAAGCCTCTAAGAAAGGGTGCTCCCTACCGTGCTGCCGCGGCTCTTCCATCTGCCCAGGCCATTTCTAACATAGAGGGAAGAGCGCCACCTACTGACTGCCAGCTCCCTCGGAACACTGAACCACCAAGCAGTCCTCAGACTGCAGCTTCAAAGGGAGCAGTTGTCTGCACCCCCCATTAGCAGAGCCACAGCCACCTCCCCTTGCATGGGCCAAGGGGCACTGCCTCCAGCCTGCCAAGGAGTGGCTGCACCACTCACCTCCACGGTCCCCTGTCCCCCAAGCCCCAGCAACTCCAGGAGTTCCCATGCCACCCTGTTCCTGTGCCAGGCCGACCATTAGGGCACCCCCAACTGCCAACCCCCCTTGTGCTGGGCCGGCGGCTGGAGGTGGAGAACAATGATCCTTATTGTGACTAAATTTCCCCCTGAAGATCTCATTCAAGATGTTAGAGTGAGCGATCATAAAAGGAATTAATAGTTGATTCGCTGTATAATTTCCTAGTTCAATATACTTTAGTGCAGCGACTAAATGAGCCGTCCCGGCCGTTCGGTGGGGCCAGATAGCGACTTTATCAGTGGGATCTCAGGCTGAGGAATAAAAGCAATTCTTCTGAAGTAATTGCGTCTAATTAAAAGAAACATTTAAAAAGTGTAACCAAAAGGAATTCATTTCAAATGGAAAATTAATGCTGAAAAATAGCCCTGAGCTCTCTTGTCGCAGCTAATAGCCAGGCAGCCGCAGAATAATTAAACTGTTTTGAAATGTCGATACCATCCTGGCCGGGAGAAGATGAGGACCGCTGAGCACGGTGCGGGCATCAGCAATGGGGCTGGCTTCCCAAGAGGTGGCCAGCGGCCAGCACTGGGATGCGAGGTCAGCGGCAGGCCTCCGGGCAGGGTGAGGACCGAGCCACCCTGGGCAGGGCTGAAAGGGCTGGGCCCTATAACATTTTACTAAGAGAAGCTCCAATTTCCAAGTACATGAATTGAATCTTCAAGATAATATTGTAAGCCTTATTATTAATTGCTGTCGGTATTACCATCACCAGTTCCAAAAAGAGATCCCCTGTGACAAGATATTCTATCCAAAGTCACAGCTGGGCAGGTAGCAAGAGAAAATATTCAAGCCCAAGTCTGCTTGCCTCTGAAGCCAATGTAGAATCCATACACTGGAGGTCAGCACCCAGCTTGGAAAAGAGGCCATGTGGATTTTAACGCTGTCGTTCTCACTTTGCCTCCCATGAGGCTATCTGTCTGCCCACCTAGAGAGCTTTGAAAAACCAGCCCCATACTTCACTCCCAAAGACTGTGACTTTGTTGGTTTGGGGACAGCCTGGACACCAAAAGCTGCCCATGTGACTCTCTGCAGCTGGGGTTGAGAGCCATGGGTCTATTCCCCAATTGCTGGAAGCCCTGCACCTGCTGAACATTCCCTAAACTCTCCCTGCCCACTTCTCCTGGGGATGTTCCAGCTTCCCAACAAAACCAGAGGGCTGTTTATATGCCAGTGGGCATTCCTCAGCAAACTATTACCTAAATCTTAAGTGCATTAGCATGATTCTTGGGAAAGCCCTTTGTACATATGCAACATCCTCCCCTTTTAAGAGTTATTTTAGGGGCCAGCCTTGTGTCATAGCAGGTAAAGCTGCCGCCTGCAGTGCCGGCATCCCATATGGGTGCCAATTTGAGTCCCGGCTGCTCCACTTTTGATCCAGCTCTCTACTATGGCCTGGGAAAGCAGTAGAAGATGGTCCATATCCTTGGGCCCCTGCACCCAAGTGGGAGACCTGGAAAAAGTTCCTGGCTCCTGGCTTCCAATCGGCACAGCTCCAGCCATTGCAGCCACCTGGGGACCTCTCTCTCTCTCTCTCTCTCTTTCTCTCTCTCTCTCTCTCTCTCTCTGCCTCTCCTTCTCTCTCTGTAACTCTGGCTTTCAAATAAACAAATAAATCTTTTTTAAAAATGATTTTATTTATTTGAAAGACAGAGTTACAGAGAGAGAGCCAGAGAGAGAGGTCTTCCATTCTACTGTTCCACTCCCCAAATGACCACAACGACCAGATCTGAGTTGATTCCAAACCAGGAGCAAGGATCTTCTTCTGGGTCTCCCACACAGGTGCAGGGACCCCAGGAATTGGGCCATCTTCTACTGCCTTCCCAGGCCATAGCAGAGAGATGGATTGGAATAGGAGCTGCCAGGACTAGAACCGGTGCCCATATGGAATGCTGGGCTGGGGCTCTAATCCACTGCGCCACAGTGCTGCCCCATCCCTCCTTTCTGAATGGAAAATAGATTCCAGTTTCCAATTATCACCAATAAGGCACCATCTGCTTTGTTGGGGCTAAAGCCCTTAACAAGCCACCCAGGTCTCAAAGGGGGATGGGGAACTTTGGAACCAGGAGAAGACACCACCTTACCTTCTGACCCCAGGTTTAGCCAGTGCTGAGCATTTTCCACAGTGTTCTGGGGTTTCATTTGGTTTGGCTTGTTTGCTGCCAACCTCTGGGTTATGTCATGCACCTTGTCCACCTCTGTGGTAGACCAGAAGTGCCACACGTACACACCCAGAGCAGCTCTCAGGCAATGAGTGGGAAGAGTGGGTAGATAAATACGTCAGCTGGGGTGAAGTAACTCTATGCTGTGTTGTGTACAGCCTCCCACAGCTGCCCATCATGATTAAGCCCCAGGTGTCCGGAGGGGATGCACAGTGATGAGCTCACGTTAACTGCCTCCTCCTCCCTGTCTCACCTCCTCACTCCTTTACCTACCAAATAAACTACCTGCATTTGAATCCATGTCTTTTAAAACAGGAAAAAGGACAATCCCTTTGGGAACAGCATTGTGGAGCAGCTGTTTAAGCCACCGCCTGCAACACCAGCATCCCATATAAACCTTTGTTCAAGTCCCAGCTACTCCATTTCCAATCCAGCTCCCTGCTAATGCACCTGGGAAAGTAGTGGAGGATGGCCCAAATGCTTGGACCCCTGCCACCCATGTGGGAGACACAAATGGAGTTCCTGACATCTGGGTTGGCCAGGCCATTGCAGTCACTTAGGAAGTGAGTCTCTCTCTCTCTCTCTCTCTCTCTGTGTGTGTGTGTGTGTGTATGTGTGAGTGTCACTCTACATTTCAAATAAATAAATCTTTAACTCCCCCCCAAAAAATGCCTTTTGCCTTTGAGACCACAGCAGAGTTAGCAGATGTAATGAAAGTCCACTCCAAACTGGTCCCTACACATCCTGCACAGAAAACAGTATGAATGGGCTTTTGGAGCAAAGATGCCCAGGGTTCCAAATCAGCCTGCTGTGTCTTATGAGATATTAGATTCACTGAGCCTCTCTTTCAGCTACTGTAAAATAGGATTAATAATGGGAGTCACTTATTGAAAATATGCATTGAAATCCTGCAGGATAAGCTCATGGCACATGCACATGCTTATTCAACAAAAACGGTGGGGGGCCGGCGCTGTGGCACAGCCGGTGAAGCCACCACCAACAGCACCGGCATCCCATATGGGCACTGGTTCGAGTCCCAGCTGCTCCACTTCCGATCCAACTCTCTGCTATGGCCTGGGAAAGCAGTAGAAGATGGCCCAAGTCCTTGGGCCCTTGCACCCACATGGGAGACCTGGAGGAAGCTTCTGGCTCCTGGATTCAGATTGGCACAGCTCTGGCCATTGTGGCTAATTGGGGAGTGAACCAGCAGATAAAAGACCTCTTTCTCTCTCTCTCTCTCTCTCTCTCTCTCTACCTTTCCTTCTCTCTGTGTGTATATCTCTGACTTTCAAATAAATGGATAAATCTTTTCTAAAAATTGGTGGAATATTTATTTCATGATGGGCTCTGGGAGTAGTGCAGCAGGGTGTGGAAACCATGAGGCCATACCCCCGTCCTCTTGGTGCGCTCAGGGAGATAAGATGTAAGAAGGCAACCCAGTCATAATGTTGCTATTCACAGTGCTGGGAAGTTCGTGTATGGGGACAGCATGGAGATCTCCAAGGGTCTAGAGCTACACTGTCCCACGTGATACACACTAGCCTAATGTGCCTATTTAAATTCCCACATGTTAAGTTAAATACGATTCACAAACCAACTCATCAGAGCCGGTGTTGTGGCGTGGCAGGTTAAGCCATATGGGTGCTGGCTCGAGACTCAGCTGCCCCACTTTCAATCCAGCTCCCTGTTAATGCACCTGGAAAAGAGGTGGAAGATGGGCCAAGTACTTTGGCCCCCACACCCACATGGGAGACCTGGGTGAAGCTCCTGGATTTAGATCAGCCCAGCAGAGATTTGGGGAATGAACCAGCAGGTGTAAGATCACTCTGTCTCCCCTTCTCCCTCAAATAACTCCACCTTTCAAATAAACAAATCTAAAAAAAAAAAAAAAAAAACAGCTCCTCAGCCCCTGGCCACATTTTGAGTGCTCAGTAGCTGCACGTGGCTAGTGTCTGCCATACTGGGTTGTGCAGAGGTGACCGTTTCCATCCTTGCAGAAAGTTTTGCACTGGCCTAGCATCACTCAGGTCTGAAATTCAGTCTGGTCCTGCCCTTGTTTGCTATAAGAATCTCCATTTCTGGGGCCACTGTTGTGGCATACTGGGTAAAAGCCTCCACCTGCAACAGCGGCATCCCATGAGGGCACCAGTTCAAGAACTGACTTCTCCACTTCCAATCCAGCTCCCTGCTAATGCTCCTGGGAAAATGGTAGAAGATGGGTGCCCAGAAGAAGCTCTGGGCTCCTGACTTCAGCCTGGCACAGTCCCAGCTGTTGTAGCCATTTGGAGAGTGAACCAGCAGATGGAAGATCGATCGATCAATCGATCTTTCTCTCTCTCTCTCTCTCTCTCTCTCTCTCCCCAACCTCAACTCTGCCTTTCAAAATAAATTTAAAAAAAAAAATAAGGGGCTGGTGCTGTGGTGTAGTAGGCTAAGGCTCCACCTACAGTGCCAGCATCCCATATGAGTGCCAGTTCATGTCCCAGCTACTCCTCTTCAGATCCAGCTCTCTGCTGATGGCCTGGAAAAGCAACAGAAGATGAGCCAAAGTGCTTGGGCCCCTGCATGGGCATGGGAGACCCAGAGGAGACTCCTGGCTCCTGGTTTCAGATCAACCCGGCTCCAGCCACTGTGGCCATTTGGAGAATGAACCAGTGGATGGAAGACCTTTCTCTCTGTCTCTAACTCTGCCTCTCAAATAGATAAATCTTTAAATTAATAAATAATAAATCTTTTTTTAAAAAATCTCTGATTCTCCTGAAAAGTGGGCCTTACTAATCATCTCATCCTAGGTAGTAGGGTTATCACCCTCCCACATGGATGGCAGGGACCCAAGTATTTGGGCCACCATCCAATGCCTTTCCGGGTGCATTCATGGGAAGCTGGATGGAAAGCAGAGGAGCCAGGACTCAAACCAGCACTCTCATCAGCCCAGGCAGCTTAACCCACTGGAACTCCACACTTGCTGCTTAACTTTGCAGTGACTCTAAAGATGCTCTTGGAAAACGAAGTCTATTTAAACAACACAAAGCACAGCATTGTCTTTCAGTACCGAGGTGCAGAGCGAAGAGCCATCCTTTAAGGCGCAAATGAGAAACACAGACCAAAGCTCGGTTATGGACGGGAAGAGAGCTGTACTGAGCTGAGACCCAGGGAGCCCAGCATGCCATGGAGCCCTGGTGTGCTTCACCACCCCCCAGCCAGCTCCAGCACCGTCCAGCCTGCAGGTGCAATACCGCAGGCTTCCGGCCATCACAGCCCCTTCTCCTGACACCTTCATTTCTCTTTAGTTGCTCTTTCTCTTCCTTGCACCACAATATGCTCAAATCATCCAAAACTTTCCCTTTATCACTGAGCCTCCCTAATTAAGCTAACATTATTAGAAGGTTGGAAAAAAAAAAAAAACTCCCAAATTCTCTTTGCGTTTCAGTAGCTCTTTAATATGCGAGGCAACGAGAGATGAGCTGCTCCTAATTGCCAGTCCCTGGAGTAGCCAGTCAGAAAACGAATTGATGCGTTTTTTTCCTTATGAACAATGCATGTAGCACAAATTGCGGGGCCGTCACCAGAGATTTAATTACAAAATATCATTACTTTCACACATCATTTCAGATTTGGCCTGATGAAATCAAAGTTGGGGCAAGAGGGAGAGGAAACCACACTCTTAGTGTCTGTCGTTCGCTGCAATCTCTTCTTCTGGCCATTGCGGGGGAAGCAGCTGCCAGAGACATCGACGGAAAGGGAGATTCCTGGGGTGCAGGGCTGCGGCAGAATGGGGACTGGGGCCCTGCAGAAGGGTCCCCTCAAGGAAGCACCCCTCAAGGAGGCAAGCTGGCTGCCAAGAGTGTCAGGACACTACAACTCAAAGGTGCTACTGCACAAAATCCCTTCATTGTGGCTGATGGCTCAAGTTCATTCATTCCACAAATTTCTACTGAGTGCCTAATGTGTGCCAGACACTGTGCTAGGCCCTGGGAAGGCAAAATAGAACACAAATAAAGGTGGCCCCTGCCTTCAGAGAGCAAACACACTGGGGGAAGAGTTTTTAATTAAATAACTACGATCTAATGAGAGACAGAAGGGGTTGTACAGACAGACCACCTGTATTTGGATCCCTGCTCCATCACTTAACAGTCGTGTGTCCTTGGCTGTGTCACTAACCCTCTTGCTGCTTCAGCTTCCTCGTCCATAAAACGGGAATGATGACAACAGCACCACCTCATACTGAGGATCAGAGAGAGGAGCACACCTGGAACAGTGCCTGGTGCTCCAAGTAAGGGTTTGCTCTATGAATACAAACACAAAATCGCAACCGTAAGAGGCAGAGGCCAGTGCCACAGCTCAATAGGCTAATCCTCTGCCTGCGGCACCGGCACACCAGGTTCTAGTCCCGGTCGGGGCGCTGGATTCTGTCCCGGTTGCCCCTCTTCCAGTCCAGCTCTCTGTTGTGGCCCGGGAAGGCAGTGGAGGAGGGCCCAAGTCCTTGGGCCCTGCACCCACATGGGAGACCAGGAGAAGCACCTGGCTCCTGGCTTCGGATCAGCACAGTGTGCTGGCCACAGCAGCTATTGTAGGGTGAACCAACGGAAAAGGAAGACCTTTCTGTCTCTCTCTCTGTCCACTCTGCCTGTCAAAAAAAAAAAAAAAAGAGGCAGATTACGTAGCCTGCTAAGAGCCTATACTAGAGGGATTCAATCTAGCCAGGGAAATCAGGAAGGGCTTGAACAGGGAGGCAAAGGAAGGGGATACTTTAATAAAGGGAAACACAAAAGAGGAGAGGTCTTATCAAAGGTCCTGTGGCAGGAGGAATTATTTTAAGGAAAGGCACAAGAGGAAAAAAAAAAAGCCAACATGGAACATGGTGCAAGCTAAGCACAAGACAGTTAGCAGGGCCTTGTAGATCTATGTCAAGAGTTTGAGTCATAAAACTTACCCACTAGCATGAGAGTCTCAGAAACATTCACCTCTCAGCTGGTCTCAGTTGTGATAAATTTATTGCAAAGGTGACCCCAATATTTTTTCCTCCTTGTATCCACATCCCTTGCAATGTTACTTTGCAGCTCCTCTCATTGAGAGCTGGAGTCTTCTTCCCCATCCCTAGAACCTGGCCTGGCAGCCTGGTGACTCGCTTTGTGCCAGCTGTGAGTCTGGGCCTCAAGCAGCCTTGCATGCTTCTACTTGTTCTCTTGGAGCCCTGCTCAGCCACCATCGGAACAAGTCCAGCCTGACCTGGTGGAGAACAGGAGATCACAGAATGCAGAAATGAGTCATCCCAGCCAAGGCCAGGCTGGAGCAGCTGTCACACGAGGACGCCCTGGGAGAGCAGCGAGAGTGCTCAGCCAAGCCCAGCCGGCATCACAGAGTGGTGAGTTAGCGAATGGGATTTTCAGCCCCTGCAGTTTTAGAATGGTCTGTTACACAGCAGTGGCTAACGGATAGGCACAGAAGAAATGAAAGGGCAGAGAGGAAGAGAAAACAAACAGGAGAGAGTCCTGCAACTGCTATCACATCCAAGATGCTCTGGGAGCCCCTGGCAGAACTGGTTCTGCAGGAAAGAATGGGGAAGAGGATCATGGGAGGTTTTTTCAAGAATAGAAAAAAATGAGGGTGGAGGGAAGGGGCCCACCAGATGGAAGAAATAATATGGACAAAGGCTTGAAGCCATGAGAAGAAAGGGGCCTTGGTCAAGAGCAGGGAAAATGGTTGAGGCAACCACTGGACCCAAGGTAGATACATTTCTAGCATCTGCGAGGGGCTGGGCAAAAGGCAGAGTATGAGCCAAGGAGGAGCTAGGAGGGGGCTGGGAACACTTGCTCTGAACACCTGCCTTGGTTGGAGAAAACGGAATGAGGCGGGGGGGGGGGGGATTGGATGAGAGTCCCAGATAGAGACAGTGAAGCCTGGGGACCAAGGAGGAAGCAAGACTCCACCATGAGACCCCCCTACAGCTCCCAGAAGTGAGGAAGTCCTATCCAGGACCAGCTGTGAGACCATTCCCACGGCTGCCCTCTGGAGCCTGGCTTCTCAGGGTTTTCCAAAGAAAACTCTGATATGAAGGTGGAAGGCACTTTGTGAATGATAAAACCCCGCTGGTGCTCAGGACCACTCTCTAAGGAAGATGCTGCAGTCTGGCTCATGTCAGGGGAGGAGGCGCCTGAGGCTCAGAGGTGGGGCAGCAGCCCCCTGGGCTCACAGGGGCACAGCTGGGGTTTGAATCTGGGCTGTCTGGCACCAAGGCACACACGCGCTCTCGCTCCACCACCCGTGCAGCGAGAAGCCAGGGCAGCGGGCAGAGGGCGGAACAGCACCTGGCTTCTGCCACCTCCGCCAAGGAATGCAAGTGACAGGGATTGATTGATCTCAATGATCAGCTACAAATGGTCCCTACACGTGGCCATGTTAATCAGCTTCTACCAGCCAGGATCTGACCAGTTTGAAAGGTTTATAGCAACAATGTGGTGCTGATTTATTTCTCCTTAATAAAAAAGTGATCAAGTGAAACCTGCATCTATCATTCTATTTATCACTCGGGATGATTTATTAACTAATTACACTTGCAGTGGTCGCTGGCTCTAACTGCGGACGAAGGGGGGAGGCGGTGGGGTCAGCGTGGCCATCAGTGCTGCCCCAAGCACTCCCGGAGCCTTCTCCTCCAGCCTTGTCACTCCCACACAAGCAAGAGCAAGGTCTTGAATATGCATGTAGAGGCTCTGAGAAAAGGGAGGGGAAGGGAGGGGGAGGGAGGGAGGGGGAGGAGAGAAATGGAGAGGGCTGTCTGGTCCCTGACTCCTTCCTCCTTGATGGTGAAGACACAGCGCAGTGCGCAAAAGGTAGGGTTGCACAGTTAAATTTCAATCTCAGACAATGAATAATTTTGTAGTGCACAAATATCCCAAATATCACACAGCTGTCCTGGAAAATCTGGCAACCCTGGCCCCCGAGCCAGGAGGGCTCTGCTCGGGTATTGAGCTGCCTGTCACTACAAGAACCCGGGAGGCCCATCCCCACAGCCCTGCCTCACTGCCCACCTGCTCTTGGCCTGCTCACCCCTGTGGATTTCCAAATGGGGAGGATGTGACTCCTCCAGAGCTGGTGAGCAAGTCACACAGCCCCCTTATCTGTAACAGTGGGGGCTGGTGTGACTGGGCCCCCATCTACCCCATGAAGATCAGCTTCCCTTCTCTCCTCGTGGAGCCACACTAGCTAGCACTCCAAATGCTGTATCATTCTCCTGTAACCTTGGCTTTGGGGTAGAGAAAGGCAGACGGTAAGAAGGCACTGCTTTTGTGGAAAAGCACAGTGCAATATCCATCAACTCTGAAATGCACATATGCCACACTCAAACCAGTAACACTTGGGAGCACGCATTTAGCCAAGCAGTTAAGGCGTAGGCATCCCACTCAGAGTGCCTACGTGTAATTCTCAGCTCCTGGCTCCAGGTTCCCACCAATGAAGACCCTGGGAAGCAGCAGTGATGGCTCAAGGAATTGGGTTCCCGCTACCCACATGGGAGACCTGGACTGTGTTCCCAGCTCTGGCCCAGCCTCAGCCCTGGCTGTTGTGGGTATTTAGAAAGTGTACCAGCAGATGGGCACTCCCTCTCTCTCAATCTCTGTCTCTCTGCCTCTAAAATAAATTTTAAATATTATTGATAGAGACACTATAGGAGGGTTTGGCAAATCAACCAGCCAACAACCGTACCTTGGTAGCAACCCCATTCCCAAGCACTCAAACCAGGGAAAAACAAGGCTATGTCCACTAATCCTCCCCCAAATCAGAAACAACCCAAAACCCATCAAAACTAAATTAGGTAGGTGGACTGTGCTGTCGTCAAAAAAGATGCAGAAGTAATGAGAGAAAAGAATTTGCTAACCTGCCAAAATTTCCAAGATGCATTATTCCTAGAGAAAAGTAAGTGGAGGAACATTCTAGACCAGGGTTTCTCAACCTCAGCACTACTGATACTTTGGGCAGGAAGACGTTGGTGCGGGACATTCAGCAGCATCTCTGACCTCTGGGTGCCAGGAACATCCTCTCCCCAGTCAGGATGATGAAAAAGACATGGCTTAAAGTCCCCTGCGGCCATCACCCGCCAAGGGAGAACCAGGGTCTCAACAGCATCAAGAATGTTTATATGAACCAAAGCAAACACCAAGCTACAACACCTAGGGGACCTTGGGTAAAGTGGCGAGTGCACAGGAAATCACCTGGAAGGGCAACCCCAGGCTGGCAGCGGCATCACCTCCAGGAAGGGGAGCGGGAACCTGGGTAGAGGAAGGGGGTCAAGGGAGACTTATACTCTGTGCAGATCATCTACAGGCTTGGCGCTTGGCGAGTGTGCATCCATCTGTCCGGGACAATAAGAGAGAAAGGAGGGGAGGGGAGGAGCAAAAATGGGGAGGGAGGGCGATAGGAAAAGGGAAGGGAACGAGGGAGGGGAAGGAAGAGAAAGGGGGAGAGAGGGAGGGAGAGGGGAACAGCGGGAGAGGGAGCTCTGGGTCTCTGCCCCCTGCCTTTCCCTCTCCGGTCCTCAAGGATACACCACGGGCTGCACAAACAGGTCCCCTAAAGACCCCTCCCCATCCTGTCCCCAGCGAGGCAGCCGAGCTCCAAGGTGACCCGGCCCCCTCCCTCCCGCCCACCGGCCCGGCTGTCTCACGAAGAGAAGGAGTAGGGCCCGGCCAGCCCCTCTGCCCGGCCCTAACTGATTAGGCTCCCGGCTGGGGGAGGAAGGGGTCTGGTCAGCCGCCCAGCCCGGCGCTGAGGACGTCGCTGGGGCTTGATTAAATAATTACACAGCACCTACTGAGTAATCACGGCGTCTCGAGAAGCGAGACGCACCCTCGGAAGGAGGCGGCATTAGCGATTTGGGGGCGTGAGCATCTGTCTCCTGCCGGTGATAAACCCCAGGCCAGAAGTCCTCCTTTACCACACGCACCGGATCCCCGGCTCAGCATGGACAACGGGAGCCGGCTGAGGGGCTGGGGGCTGGCTCGGGGTCCCACAGGCTGTGGGGGCAGGTCCCGTGCGGGCTGCACCACCGCCAGGGGCTGGGAGCAATAGTGGCCGCGCTCGGGAAGCCAGCCCAGGGCCAGGAGAAGGCTCGGGATCCAGAGGCCCTACACAAGGGCGGTGTGGTTACTCGGTTTCAATTTTGGAAAACAAATCTAAAAACAGCCCTGCGAGCCGTCCTCGGGCCCTGCGCCCAAGGGAACAGCCCAGTGTGGAGTGAGGTGCGGACCCAGCTGCAGCCGCCCCGCCCCCACCCTCCCACGCAGGCCAGGGCGCTGGGGGCCTGGAAGCTGAGCCAAGGCAGCCCCGGAGTTCTGCTCTCTCTGCCCTGGGGGCCTCGCCCCTGCAGGACAGGGGTGCCCCTTGGAGACGAGCCTCGGGGCTCTCCTGCTCCCCCCACCCACCCCGCCTGCTCGCTGCTCGCCGCTCGCCCAGCTCCCCACCGGCCGTCCCCATTGGCTCATTTACACTGGAGCAGCCCAAATTCATTAATAATGATTAGCCTCTCCTCAAGAAGAGGCGTGCAATCAAAGGACCATTAAAATTAAGTGCCGGAGGGGCCGGTGGCAGTGGAGGGGGAGGGGCGGGGGGCGGGAAGAAGAGCGCGGGCAGAGCGGCCGAGAATCCCCGCGGGACTCTGCACGTCCCCGCCGCAGGACCTTGGCGTGGGTCACCGAGCGCCTGTTGTCCTCGTCGCTGAACCGGAGGCAGACGCGGCCATGGTGTCCGCGTAACAGAGACAGGGGCGCCCTTGGAGATGCGCCCCGGGGCCCGGCCTGCTCGTGGCCACGGTGTGAGCTCCCCAAACAGCAGCGAGGCCGGGCCCATCACAGCTAAGACAACTTCAGGCACTCGAAGAACGCGCGCCCACGGCCCCAGGAGGAGGAGAACCTGGAGAATGGACGCTCCACCGGGGCTGGGGCAGTGGCTGGCGTCGCTGCCCACTGGGCGCCTGGAGCAGACGGGCCCAGCAAGGGGACAGAACGGTTAAGAGGCGGTGTCCAGGGCCAAAGCACAGGGTCCAGGTCTCAGCCTTCCACCTGCAAGCGTCTTAACTCGTCTCGGGGTCAACTTTCTGATCTGAAAAATGAGCCTAAGCAGCCGCTCTTACCAGCGAGTTCTTAGGGGACCCGAGCGAGCCCCAGGACAGCCCGGCACGTGGCGGGGACTGTCCACTGATGTGGACGAGCAGGGGACTGGCCCACAGCCGACGGGCGAGCCCCTGCTTCCAGTCTCTGGACCCCGGGCGCCGGCTCGGCCTCGCCCGGGTCCCTCCCACTCCGCGGCCGGCAGGCTTCCCCGGGCCCGCCCTCCGCACACCATGCAGGCTCTTAGACCTGCCGGGCAGCAGTCCACAGCCTGGGAGAGCGCGCTCTCCTCAGAGGGACCTGTGGCCGGGAATCGGGCTGGCCAGGAGCTGGAGTCCGCGTCGAAGCTTTTGTTTGTCAGCTGTGCGAATGACCACAGCGCCATCTCACGGCCGGGATGGGGTACTTCAAAGACAGTCACGGAAAACTGGAATTGAAAGGTTAAGTTCATTGTGTTGAAAACCATTTTTGAAGTCTGCGCACAGCTTTTTCATAATACACATCTTCCCGAACTTTCTGAAGACCTCTCATATAGAAGATGGCCCGGCCAAACCCAGAGGTCAGAGGTCAGCATCCTGAGTAGGAGTGGCAGGTGCCAGGGACCAAGGTGATTCTGACATGTCTTAACAGCAAGCACTTTGGGGAGTTGTTTTTATACATTACACTGTTCAATTCTAGCTACACTCTAGGAAGGGATCATTATCCTTTTGACAGGACACTGAGCTCAGAGATACAAAGTTACTTGCCCAAGGTCACCCAGCTAGCAAGTGGCAGAGCCAGAACTGGAGCTTAGACCTCTGACTCCACAGCCTACCTTCCTAATTGCTAAACCTCCGGGATTCAATAAGAAAGAAAACCTGTGGCTGGCATTGTGGCACAGTGAGTTAAACCACCAACTGCAGCACTGGCACCCCATATAAGCCAGCATCCTGGCTGCTCACTTCCCTTCCAGCTCCCTGCTTATGCACCAGAAAAAAAAAAAAATGGAAGATGGCACAAGTGCTTGAGCCTCTGCCACCCATGTGGGAGACTCAGATGGAGTTCCAGGCTCCTAGCTTCAGCCTGGCCTAGCCCCAACATTTGTAGCCATTTGGGAAATGATCCAGCAGATGGAAGATCTCTCTCCCTCTCTCCCTCTGTCCCTCTCTCCCTCTCTCCCTCCCCCTTTCAAATAAGTAAATCTTTTAAAAGTTAAAATAAAAAAGGACACCAGAGCTTACAGCCTTGTTCAGGTACCAGACAGAAATCAGAAACTCCTTTGCTAAGCACTCAGCACGTGAACGGCCCCGGCTGGGTGCTAGCAATGCCAGAGTCCCTTCCCGAATGAAGCGTGGTGAGGAAGACGGGCATTAATTTTACAATAACACCGTTCAATAGGCAACAGTGACAAGGCTCATGCAGGCAAGGTGTGCTCCAGAGACCGGATATCAGGGTGTCCACCTGGTTCGGGGGGACCATGGACGTCTTCCCTGAAGAAGTGATGTACCAGGACTTTCCTGGGCAAAGCAGCATTCATTTGTTCGCTGACAAATGAAGCGATGTGTGTCCACGTTTCCACTGTCTGCTGCACATACATAAGCCCGTGCATTGCACACCAAGTATATGCTTTTGCAGCTCGCTTTCTAACTCCACGGGTTTTTCATCACCTTCCCTGTCATATATAAAGACCATCCATTTCAACTAAGGAGGCTGCCACACGGCTGGCATCCGCCATCTGCACTGCCACTGATGTATCTGTGCCCCCGCTGATGACACCTGGGTTGCCTCCAGATGCTCGTTCCTACAAACAGTGCTCCAGCCACACCCTGCAAGCCCCTGTCTCTGCACCAGCATGCGTGTCCGAGCTCCCCTGCACACGACTCTGTTCTTCATCAACATCAGTTGGGGACAGAGGGAGAGAAGTGACTTTCTGTTAGGAAAAAGCTTATCCAGGAGCAAATTCCTGCCCCCGTTTATTTACCCCAGCTGAGGCCGAGTGAAGTTGCTGAAGGACATTTGCCAGGCTGTTTCCCACTTCTCTGTAGACCCCATTCTTTCCTTTCTGATTTTTCCAAGACAACTTCCTAGGACCTGCACATAAAGGGCTTTTAATGTTTTTAAGGTCTATTTATTTATTTATTTGAAAGGCGGAGTGTGTTTGTGTGTGTGTGTGTGTGTGTGTGTGTGAGAGAGAGAGAGAGAGAGAGAGAGAGAGAGAGAAAGGAAAAGAGTGAGAGACCCTCCATCTGCAGCTGATACACTCTCCAAATGGCCACAGTGTTTGGGGCCTGAGACAGGCCAAAGCCAGGATCCAGGAATTCCATCCTAGTCTCCCAGATGGGTGGCAGGGACCCAAGTTCTTGGGCCATCACTGCTGCCTCCCTAGGTGCATTAGCAAGAAGCTGGGTCAGAAGCAGAGCAGCTGGGACTCGAATTGGCACTCTGATATGGGACGCCCATGTCACAGGTGGTGGCTTAACCTGCTGTGCCACAACACTGGCCCCCAAAAGTCACTTGTTTCAGAAGCTTATTTCACTGGCTGACTCTTTTGTGGCCTTCAGGCTAGCTGGTTTCAGGGTTGGCGGCACCCCCCACCATTACACCGTGTCACCTGCAAGCACATGGCCCCTGGAGACAAGTGCAACCTGGGAGGAGTGACTTTCATTTCTGCTCAAGGGTAGCCTTGTTTGCATGCCACCCAGCCTGTGAGGGGTTCAGGTGCAAACCGGCATCAGGCAGCACCATATTCCCCCGTGGTCCCCATCCTGTGCTATGGCCCGACGCCGGCTTCCAGGGGAAGCCTCAACTCCACAGTGAAGCTTTCGAGAGTGATGGGTCAGAGGGAGAAATCAACATGGGCCTTGAAGTGCATAAAGCCCAGGGTGACCTCCCAGCTGGGGGCAGGGTGCCTGCCCAGTTCCCAACAATAGCTCGCTCTCTGGAATTGTCCCTGACTCTCAGCCCGTGGTAAGCCTGGCCACTGCTAGGAAAGTGAAGGGTAAAAGAGACCCAGTGGCCAGCCCCCACCTCCTCCTCTCCCTAACACACTCACTCTCCATCCAATCAGGAGTTGAACTCACCCCAGCAGGGTAGAACCCCAGGAAGCAAGGCGTCTGATCCAACCAGAGTTCCAAAACTGACCACCAGGGGGCAGCACATTCCTGCTCCAGCTCCCTTCTCACTGTCTTGGGGACACTGATCTGCTTCCAGATCCAGGCTGGGGTTCCTCCTTCTGACTCTGCTTTATGATGCATTCTGAGCTCCCTCACCCCAGGGAAACCCCCCAAGCTAGATTAGATCCTGCAGTCAGTTGAGAGTTTGTTTCCGGAGGTGCCTGTTCCATTCTGTTGCCCTGGAGGCTTGGGGCAAAGTGACCGGGCAGCTTTGGGACATGCAACAAGTGATATGAGGAAACTCAGGACGGTGTCCACCAGAGAGAAGACGTCCAAAGTCCAGCAAAGTGTTCCAGCTTCTGTCCCTCCACCTGCAGCCCCTACACACCAAACCCAGACTGGTCCTTGGGCCTGAGGCCAAGTTCAGCCCCGGAAGCCCTTTTCCTGGAACCACTTCAGAAAGAGAGCAGGAACAATACCCTGGGGCTACATGCCAAAGCCCTGCCTCCTTCCCCGCCCACTACTCCAGGAAGCCCTGCCCTCTCTGGCCTTGAACACAGGTCCCTGTGGGCCATCACAGCTCCTCCCACTGACCCCTGGCCTGAGTTCTGGTCCTTAGCACTTGGCTCTCTGGAGCAGAGCAGCCAGTGTGAAAAGGGAACAGGGACAAGGCACCGCCCTGGAGAGCCAGCCTGAGCTTGAGTTCCCAGCTCCCCACCCCCACAGCCACCTGCACTATCACTTCATCACCCACAGTGCCATGTGTGTGCCGTGTGGCCTTCTAATGTCCTGCTCCCCTCCCGACCCGTAAGCCCTGAGAAAGAGCCGTGCTCACTTCTGAAACCCCCACCATGAGCTCTGAGAGTAACTGTGGGATACATAAAAGAATAAATAGAGGGGCTGGTGTCGTGCCACAGCGAGTTAGGCCACTGCTTGACACAGGTTAGAGTCCCAGCTGCCCTGCTTCTCATCCCGCTCCCTGCTACTGCAGCTGGGAAAGCAGTGGAAGATGGCCCAAGTCCTTGGGCCCCTGCACCCATGTGGGAGACGCAGATGAAGCTCCTGGCTCCTGGGTTTGGCCTGGCTCAGCCTTGGCTGTCATAGCCGTTTGGAGAGTGAACCGGTGGATGAAAGATCTCTGTCTCTCTCCTCCCTGTGTCACTCTGCCTTTCAAATAAATAATAAGTTTTTAAAAATCCTAAACAAAAAGAATAAAAGGAGAGCTTCCCAGAGGAGCCCTTAGTGAATGTCCTGCAATTTTCAAAGCAACCCTCCTGGTAATCTCTCCACATTCTCCCCACCAACCTATCACCGCCCCCACATTTCAGAGTGCTCATTTCCCACCTCCACAATCACAAATCACTGTGTGGATGAAACAACCCAGGTTCATTATCCTACAATGCTGGAGGTCAGAAGCCCGCACAGGTGCCCTGGGCTTAGAGCAAGGGTCTTCAGGGCTGCACGCGTGCGCCAGGAACATTCCTTTCCTTGCTGGCGGCAGCTTCTCGAGGCTGCCCTCACCCCCCGGCTCATGTTCCAGTAAAGCCAGCGGCGCCCCAGCTCTGACTGCAGCCGGGCAAGGGTCTCCACACTGCCAGCCTCCATGGTCACACTGGGCCCCGCCAGGATGGCCTCCCCATGCCACAGTCTCAAACCTCAACCATGTCTGTAAAATCCCTTTGCCGCGTACAGTAACAAAGTCACCACTTCCAACAAGCAGGAGATGGGGTATCTTCTCGTTCTTTCCTTCTTTTTCTTTTTGTCTTCCTTTTTTAGAGAGCAGAGGATGTTATACCGCCTAGCACGTGCCGACCTGGAAAGGGAACGGTGAGCTGACCACTCCAGAGCAGCCAGCTGGGGGCAGGGCAATGGGGTTCATGGCCAGGTCTCCCGGCTTTCAGTCTTGGAGCTCCTTCTCCACTCGTTGCAGTATAAACCTCCAGAGGCTCCACGCCCCTTTCCAGAAGGGAAGGACACAGGGACCCAGTCTCCCTGGAAGAATCATGCAAGAAAACAAGAGTGGCGTTTGACCCCGCAGTGAAGACACGGATTGGGATGCTGGCAGCTCACATCAGAGCACCTAGGCTCAGGTCAAATGCACACCCTGGGAGGCAGCAGATGATACCTCCAGTGTTTGGTCCCTGCCACCCACATGGGAGACCTTGATGGAGTTCCCGGCTCCAAACTTGGGCCTGGCCCAGCACCAGCTGCTGTGGACCTTTGAGCAAACGGGAGATATCTGTGTGTGTGTGTGTGTCTCCCTTCCAAATAAAATGAAAAAATAGAGAAAAGACGTATTTGCCTGGACAGCGGGATCATACGAGAAAATGTCTTCTTAATTGTCATTATTTTTCTGCAAATACACATTTCCAACCAGAAGGAAAAAGGATGAACCCTCCTCACTGTCTAAGAAGAGAGAGGCCCCAAGCTCCTGGGAGACCCGATTCCTCTCCCCTCTGCAGTTAAAGCAATGGCCAGCAGAGGGCACGTCAGGCTCATGTCCTTTGTATGGCTACAGGGTAGATCTGTCGCCTCTTCAAAACCACTGTGGGCAGACATGCCCAGAGAGGCCCCAGCAGAGCAAGGCCAGGGCACCAAAGGTCAGGGGACCCCAGCTTCAGGGTGGCCAGTGTGGGGGCCCACACCACCTCCTGCACCATCGTCTGAACCAAGCACAAGCACCAGGGGCAGGGAAAGGGCCTGAAATGAGATGCAGCCAGTTAAGTCGCCACCTGCAACCCCAGCATCTCATATGGGACTGCTCGGCTTCCAATCCACTTCCTGCTAGTGCGCCTGGGAAAGCAGCGGAAGATGGCTCAAGATATCTGGGCCCTGGCCACCCACGTAGGAGATGTGGATAGAGTGTCTGGCTCCGGGCTGCAGCCTGGGTCAGCCCCCACCATTCCAGCCATTTGGGGAGTGAACCAGCAGATGGAAGATCTCTGTCTCTTCCTGTTTCTCTGTCATTCTGCCTTTCAAATCAAATAAATCTTAAAATAATAAAAGAGCCAAGAGCCAAGCCTGCAGGAGTGAGAGAGGATCAAGCTTGGTTGAGGGCAGCAGAGAGCAGGAGCAGACTTTACAGGACACTTAAATACACTACATTCATTATTACATCTCATCTTCCTGTGGCCCAGTAAGGGACCCGGCATAGAAAACACTGAAGATGCTAACAATTCCACTGAAGCGTTTTAATCTCCCCAAATTCCAAATAAAAGTAAGCAGGTCTGGGCAGGCATGTGGCACAGTGGGTTTAGCCACTGGCTAGAGATGCCCACATCCCATATCAGAGTGCCTGGTTCGAACCCTGGTTACTCTGTGCTTTCAATCCAGTTTCCTGCTAGGAGGAAGCAGATGGTAGCCCAAGTACCTGGAGGCTCAGAGTGAGTTCTAAGCTGCTGGCTTCAGCCTAGACCAGCTCTGGCTGTTGTGGGTACTTGGAGGGGTGAACCAGAGAACGGAAGATCAGTGTGTGTGTGTGTGTGTGCTTGCTCACTCACTCACTCTCTCTCACTCTCTTACTCTCTTTCTCTCTCTGTCACTCTGCCTTTCAAATAACTTTTTTAAGGTTAAATAAGCAGGTCAAATCAACAAAAGCCAAACCCCCAGATGACATACGCCTCAGTCAGTTGGCAAGGTATCCCCACAATCACCCAGACGTGCGTGAGGAGCCACAGACCTCTCATAGCCACCCTGGCACGGCAGCAGAGGGAAACAAGAAGACAGCAGATGGACCGAGAGCAGGAGAACCCTGCACTAGCCAGCGGTATTCTCTAGACGGTGTGGAGGGACACTGCGGTTGCCAGGGGTCTTGCCAGGTCCCTACCAGGCAGGTACGAGGGCTGGGGAGGACCTGGACCCAGGCAGTACCCCCTCCCCTATCCCAGTCATTAATTTTTTTTGACCCTGGCCCACTTGGACTGGATTCCAGGACAGGGCCCCTAGAGCTAGAATAGGATTCAAAGGGAGCTGGACAAAAGCAAAAGGAGGAAGCTGAGCTAGGGCACCCTAGAACACGGGCCACCCTGTGCACACGGCAGGAGAGGGTGCTCCAGAAGCGAGGGGTACGTTCTGAGCATCTCCTCTGTCCAGTCGCTCACGGCTCCTTTCACACAAAAGTGAGCAGCGGAGAAGCCTCGAGGCCAGATCCCATCCAGAGTGATTCCGAGCCAAAAAATAAGGAGCAAAACCACAGTCCTGCCAGTGCTACGCGAGGCTGCAAGGCACTTCCCAGGAGAGATCAGCCCTTCCACTGCAAAACGACCTAAAAGGCATTTTCAATTATGCACGATGTGAAAGAGTAACATAAATGAGAGTCAGAACGCCATATAAAAACAGTGACAGAACTAGGGAAATAACTAGAAATGGAAGGGGAACATCGTTTTAGAAGTGGAGATGGAACGGGAAGAACACAAGAGCAAATTAACACACCCTTGAGCTAATGCCTTAAGAGAAAAGGAAGGAATGCTTTTAAATCGATAAAAAATGGAGAAAGATATTCTGGAGAAAGAAACAAATATTAGGCAGAGAAATTTCAACAGCTGCACCACAGCCCCAGCCCCTACTGAAGTTTTGTAAAAATCAAAATTGTGTACTGGAAGAGCTTACTGCACACATGAAGTATCAGTCCAGAATAATCAGGCATATCCTAATAAAAATATTGGACTTCAAGGAGATAAGGGGAAAAAAATCTTTCAAGCATCTAAATAAAAAAATAAATAAATGACAGGAAAAATAATTTATTTACATTAAATAAATAAATTTTTCAAGCTTTTCAAAAGCAATGCCTTACACCAGGAGAAAATTAAGTAACGTATTCAAGATACTCCAGAACAAAGAATACAATAATAAATTTTATGTCCCGCAAAACTGACTTGGAAATAAGGATGGGCCCAGGTAAATTGTTATTAACAAGCAAGAACTCAGGGAATGACAACCTACTGAGCCCTTCCTGAACCAGCACCTGCTTTATAAAAAGCTTCATAAAACCAAAATGACTAGAAAAACTAAAATAAAAGGACTTGCAGTGAATATTAAATATATAGTTACTTGTACAGCTAAGACTACATGGGGACAAGAAAGCAGACAATAGAGCATTGAAACCTCTATGCCCTGACAATGCAGCTACAAGACTACTTTTTTTTTTTTTTAAGATTCATTTTATTTATTTGAAAGGCAGAATTACAGAGAGGCAGAAGCAGAGAGAGAGAGAGAGAGAGAAAGAAAGAGAAAGGTTTTCCATACGCTGGTTCACTCACCAGTTAGCTGCAACGGCCAGAGCTGCGCCAATCCAAAGCCAGGAGCCAGGAGTTTCTTCCGGGTCTTCCACGTGGGTGCAGGGGCCCAAGGACTTGGGCCATCTTCCACTGCTTTCCCAGGCCATAGCAGAGAGCTGGATGAGAAGTAGAGCAGCCGGGACTCAAACCAGAATCCATATGGGATGCCAGCACAGCAGGCCGGGGCTTTAACCCGCTGTGCCACAGCGCTGGCCCCAGCGACTTCTTAAATATGGAGAGTGGAGGAGGGTGTTTAGCCTGGAGGTTAAGATGCCCACATCCCACACTGGAGTACCTGGGTTGGGTGCCCAGCTTTGGTTCTTGATTCAGTTTCCTGCTAATGCAGATCCTGGAAGGCAGTGGTGATGGCTCAGGTCATTGGACTCCTGCCACTGTGTGAGAGATGTGGCCTGAATTCCAGGCTCCTGGCTTCAGCCCCTGCCTAGCTCCAGTGGTTGCAGGCATGTGGGGAGTAAACCAGTGGGTGGGTTGCTCTATCTAATCTATCTCTGTTCCTCTGCCTCTCAAATAAAGAAATTTTAAAATAATACTAATCATAAAAAACATGGAAAAGGGGAAAAGCCAATGTTTTCAAAATGTTTTAACCATTTCTAATAATTATGATGTTGGTGATATTACTGTTAACATTTGAGACCGGTGTGTATAATGTGGGATAAAACAAGAAAAAAAAACAATTATGGGATAGTCCCTCATTCCCTGCATCCTTGAGCATCTGATTCTCAATATAGCTAAAGAATCAATTAATTCTCTTGAGAACTGGTTTAAAGGGGGGGGGGGGGAGAATCCAGCACTTATGCTGCCTTTCTAACATGAACTGTTCTGTACCAACAAGTACCAAGAAGAATGAGGGAAAGTGTCTCTAAAAGCAGTCCCACCAATGAATGACAAAGAAAGGCTAGGATTGGAATGTTACCACTTTGCCGTCCCCAGCAGATTAACATTTGACCCATAATGAGCATCACCAATCACCCAACATCGATGTGCCTCCCCACGAAAGAACAGCTCTCCCCCAGGGATCCAGCTGAAGGGATTGTGGCCAAGTCTGATCAAGCCCCTGGTTCCAATCCAATTTACAGGAGCACGAAGGACCAAGAAGCGCGTTAAACTGCACCAGGAGGACGCAGTCAGCAAACGCCAGGTTGTGGGAAACTCTCCAGGCAGAAAGGATAACTAGCAAAGAAAAGAAAGGGGTGAGGGGGATCCAGAGACTAAAAGAGACCTTAAAGATGTATTTTTATTTGTATTTATTGAAAGGCAGAGAGAGACAAAGACAGATCTCCCATCTGCTGGTTCACTTCCCAAATACCTAAAACAGCCAGGGCTGGGGCAGCCCAAAGTCAAGAGCTGGGAATTCACTCAGGGTCTCCCACAGGGGTGGCAGGGACCCAAGTACTTGAGCCATCAACTGCTTCCTCCCATGGTGCACACTAGCGGGAAACTGGAATTGAAGGCAAGACTTGAACCCAGTGCTCTGATATGGGATATGGGCATCTCAAGCAGTGTCTGAACCACTACGTCAAACGCCCAAGCCAAAAGATGTGTTTTTTTAATGGGCAAGTCTAAACAATAGTATCTGAGGATACACACTTACCTGATAAAATATACAAGAAAGCTATTACTTAAAATGTCATGTTACTCATTCATCGTAAGAGGAAGTGAGGGAGCTAAGAAAAGGAGAGTCATCTCGAGGGAGTGGGGGATGCAGGTTCTTGCAAAGTCCTGTCTAACCTTGGGTAGACATTGTAACACTGGGTACAGTGATGTTTGCCTTACGGTACCTCATTAAATCATACATTTGTCTTGTGCAGTTTCCTTTGTGTTTATTTCACAATAAAGAAAAAAAGCGGTTTTAAAGCAAAACAGTGAAATGGATGAGTGAAGGTACAACCCTAGTGGGTCTCATTGTTCTCTCTTGATGATGACAAAGAGGAAACTCAGCAAGGAAAGCAGTTTGCTCGGGGCCTCGCAGCTGCTGAGCTGCCCACCTGGGCTTGGAACCCAAATGAGACTCATCTGTTCATTCAACAAACAGTTGCCTTCACCAGCTGAGTGAATTGCAAGGGAAAGAGCTGAGTTACAACAGCCAGGTGTCCTGTCCACCTGCCTTGCGTGGGGGATGGTTCCAAAAGAGACACTGTCTGATCACAGCATCCTGTTGGGCACAGCATACCCCCTGTACAAGGCCCACAGGACTCTCAGAAGCGGCAGCCAGGCCCAGGCCCTCTCACCCAGACTCTGGAGATGAAAATGTATTTGAGATCACCAGAGCATCCGATGAGGTTTCACTTCTGCTTCTCAACCGCTCCCTGCCTATGAGAAGAGAGGGGATCTGGAAAAGGATCTTTGCCTAAAAGTAAAAAGTGAGCTGGACCCCAGAGGATACCCCAAGTGGGCAGGGGCTGGGCAGACGGGGAGGAGACAGTCACTACGTCAACAATTCTGCATACTGGAGCCCTTCCTCTACCTGCTTTCTCTGCTGGAATCCCTAGCACATGACCTTCAAACTTGTAGAAGCAGGAGCGTGACACAGGTTTGTAGAATGAACAAGTGAATGAATGAATTTAACATATTATTTAATCTATTTCACACAAAAATTGGGGCAGGCTTTTTTTTTTTTTTTTTTTTTTGACAGACAGAGTGGACAGTAAGAGAGAGAGAGAGACAGAGAGAAAGGTCTTCCTTTTCCGTTGGTTCACCCTCTAATGGCCACTACAGCCGGCACGCTGCGGCCGGCGCACCACCCCTATCCGAAGCCAGGAGCCAGGTGCTTCTCCTGGTCTCCCATGCGGGTGCAGGACCCAAGGACTTTGGCCATCCTCCACTGCACTCCTGGACCACAGCAGAGAGCTGGACAGGAAGAGGAGCTACCGGGACTAGAACCTGGTATGCCAGTGCTGCAGGCGAAGGATTAGCCTATTGAGCCTTGGCGCCGGCCCGCAGGCTTTTTTTTTTTTTTTTTTTTAAAGATCTATTTATTTTATTTGAAAGACAAGTTACAGAGCAAGAGGAAGATACATATAGAGAGATTTCCATTCACTGGTTCACTCCCCAAATGGCCACATGGCCAGGGCTAGACCAGGCCAAAGCCAGGAACTAGGAGCTTCATCCAGATCTCCCATGTGGATGCAGGAGCCCAAGGATGTGGACCACATTCTGCTGCTTTTCCCAGGTGCATTAGCAGGGAGGTGGATCGGAAGTGGAGCAGCCGGGACTCGAACTGGTGCCCATATGGGATGCTGGCACTGCAGCCAGCAATTTAAGCCACTGCACCAGAGTGCTGGCCCCAGGGCAAGCATTTGATGCAGCTGTTAAAGACACTGTTTTCTGGGTTCAAATCCCAGTTCTGCTTCTCATTCAAGCTCATTGCTAAAATGAAGGAGGCAGCAAATGATGCTTCAAGTACTTAGGCCCCTGCCACCCACATTGGTTGAGTTCCCTGCTCTTGGCTTCAGCCTGGCCCAGCCCTAGCTATTGCAGGCATTTGGGGAGTGATCCAGGGAATGGAAAATTTTTCTGCATCTCTCTCTCTCTCTCTCTCTCTCTCTCTCTCTCTGTGTGTGTGTGTGTGTGTCATTTTGTCTCTTTGTCTTTAAAATAAAATGAAAGTAAAATTTCTTAAAATGTTTTAATAGGGGCCAGCACTGTGGCGCAGTGGGTAAAGCCACCGTCTGCAGTGCCAGAATCCCATATGGGCGCTGGTTCGAGTCCTGGCTGCTCCATTTCCAATCCAGCTTTCTGCTATGGCCTGGGAAAGCAGTGAAGGATGGCCCAAGTCCTTGGGCCCCTGCACCAGTGTGGGAGACCCAGAAGAAGCTCCTGGCTCCTGACTTCAGATCAGCACAACTCCGGCCATAGCAGCCAATTGGGGAGTGAACCAACGGATGGAAGACCGACCTCTCTCTCTCTCTCTCTCTCTCTCTCTCTCTCTGCCTCTCCTTCTTTCTGTGTGTAACTCAGACTTTCAAATAAATAAATAAAATTTTAAAAATGTTTTAATAAGCCAAATACATCATTTTCCTAAAAGAGAAGTTACATTTATTTCCTAAGATCATAGGAAGGATTAAATCAGTGAATATAAAACACTTGGTTGCCAAAGGTGAGGACCCACTCAAGGTGACATTAGGGATCCATATGGGTTCAGGATCAGATATTGAGGGGAAGTAGAGCTAAAGCACAGAAGAAGATTAGGGTTGCAGGGCCAGTTTGTGGGCAATCAGCAGTCATATTTTAATTGGCCATCTATTTATTTATTTATACCCCCAGATCATTCCAGAACATTGAGGGTAGTTTGCAGTACCAACTGCAGAAATTAAGAAGATAGAAGTTGCCTGGACCGAAAGTTTATGCCTAGAGAGGCTGATGCTGTGTCATAGCGAGTAAAGCTGCCACCTGCACTGCCGGCATCCCACGTGGGCGCCGGTTCAAGACCTGGCTGCTCCACTTCCAAGCCAGCTCTCTGCTATGGCTTGGGAAAGCAGTGGAGGATGGCCCAAGTCCTTGGGCCCCTGAGCCCATGTGGGAGACCCAGAAGAGGCTCCTGGCTCCTGGCTTTGGATCAGCACAGCTCTAGCCGTTGTGGCCAATTGGGGAGTAAACCAGTGGATGGAGACCTCTCTCTCTCTCTCTCTGCCTCTCCTCTCGCTGTGTAACTGTGACTTTCAAGTAAAATGAATAAATCTTTAAAAAAAAAAATATGGCCGGCGCCGCGGCTCACTAGGCTAATCCTCTGCCTTGCGGCGCCGGCACACCGGGTTCTAGTCCCGGTCGGGGCACCGATCCTGTCCCGGTTGCCCCTCTTCCAGGCCAGCTCTCTGCTGTGGCCCGGGAGTGCAGTGGAGGATGGCCCAAGTCCTTGGGCCCTGCACCCCACGGGAGACCAGGATAAGCACCTGGCTCCTGCCATCGGATCAGCGCGGTGCGCCGGTTGCAGCGTGCCTACCGCGGCGGCCATTGGAGAGTGAACCAACGGCAAAAGGAAGACCTTTCTCTCTGTCTCTCTCTCACTGTCCACTCTGCCTGTCAAAAAATAAAATAATAATAATAATAAAAAAATATGTTGAGGCCGGCACCGCTGCTCACTAGGCTAATCCCCCACCTGTGGCACCGGCACATGGGGTTCTAGTCCTGGTCGGGTCCCGGATTCTGTCCCGGTTGCCCCTCTTCCAGGCCAGCTCTCTGCTGTGGCCCGGGAGGGCAATGGAGGATGGCCCAAGTGCTTGGGCCCTGCACCCACATGGGAGACCAGGAGGAAGCACCTGGCTTCTGGCTTCGGATCGGCGTAGCGCCGGCCTCAGCACACCGGCCATAGCGGCCACTTGGGGGGTGAACCAACGGAAAAGGAAGACCTTTCTCTCTATAGCTCTCTCTTTCACTGTCTAACTCTGTCTGTCAAAAAAAAAAAAAATATATATATATATATATATATATATATATATATATGTTGAAGCCTAATTCCCAGCTTGACGGTATTAAGAAGTGGGGCCATTGGGAGGTGATGAGGTCACTAAGGTAGGGCCCTCATAAATGGGATTAGTGTTCTATAAGAAGAAACAGGGGGGAGCCAGCTCTGTGGCACAGCGAGTTAAAGCTCCAGCCTACAGCACCAGCATCCCATACATGGGGCGCTAATTCGAGTCCCGGCTGCTCCACTCCCGATCCAGCTCTCTGCTATGGCCTGGGAAATCAGTAGAAAATGGCCCAAGTCCTTGGGCTCCTGCACCCATGTGGGAGACCCAGAAGAAGCTCCTGGCTTCGGATCAGCGCAGCTCTGGCCATTGCGGCCAACTGGGAAGTGAACCAACAGATGGAAGACACCCCCCTCCCCCGCCTCTCCTTCTCTCTGTGTGTAACTCTGACATTCAAATAAATAAATAAATCTTTCAAAAAAAAAAAAAAAAGAGAGAGAGAGAGAGAGAAGAAACAAAGGATCAGCATGCAGCACAGTGGGCTGAGCTGCCACTTCCGGCATCAGCATCCCATATAGATCAGAACGCTGGTTCCAGAGTCCCAGCTGAACACTTCAGATCCAGCTCCCTGTTAATGTGTCTTGGAGGGCAGCAGAGGCCGGTTCAGGTGCTCGGGCCCCTGCCATTTACGTGGGAGGCCCAGATGGAGCTCTAGAATCCTGACTTCAGCAGCCCCAGCCCCAGCCTTCATTACAGCCATTTGGAGAGTGAACCAGTAGATGGAAGACCTCTCTCTCACTCTCTCTCTCTCTCTCTCTCTCTCTCTCTGTGTGTGTGTGTGTGTGTAACTTTGTCTTTCAAATACATAAACAAAATCTTTTTTAAATTTATTTATTTATTTGGGCAGTAGAGTTACAGACAAAGGGAGAGACAGAGAGAAAGGTCTTCCATCCACTGGTTCCCTCCCCAAATGACCGCAACGGCCAGGGCTGGGTCAGGCTGAACCCAGAAGCTTCTTCCTGGTCTCCCACGCAGGGTCAGGGGCTTGAGCACCTTGGCTATCATCTGCTGCTTTCCCAGGCCATTAGCAGAAAGCTGGATGGGAAGAGGAGCAGCTGGGACAAGAACTGTTGCCCTTATGGGATGCCAGCACCGAACACAGAGGCTTAACGTACTATGCCACAGCACTGGCCCCTAAATAAAATCTTTAAAAAAGAAAAAAAGAAGTGCCAGAGCTCCCTCCTTTTCTTCCCCCCCACCCCCAACCCTTCCCAGTATGTGACAATCCAAGACAGCTGGCTGCAGACCAGGGAGAATGACCTCACCAGATCCTGGATCTGCTGCTGTCTTGACCTTGGACTTCCAGTCTTCTGCATTGTGAGAAACACATTTCTGCTTTTTCAGCCCCCTGGTTCCTGGAATTTTGTTACAGTAGCTCAGATTGACTAAGACAAAAGTGGATGTGGTGCTAGCCAAGTGCATTCATGCTGGCATCCTGAGACCTTGAAGCTCGGAGGTGCAACTGGGTGACCCAATCCCCTGGCCGCACAGTCAGCCAAGGGTGAGCAGAGCCAGCCTTGCCGAGTTCTGGTGAGAATTCCCAGAGTTAACCCTGATTAAAGTGCTGGCCTGGAGTAAGTTCTCCATACGTGTTTGCTGTTACCATCAGTCCGGGGCTGATGGGGACCTAAGGGGCCTGTATTCCAATGTGCAGTGAGCACTGGTCAGACCCTCGCCATGGGGGCAGCCCTGGCTAGCAGCTCTCACCTGCTCTCCTTCCATGTGCCTAGACAGGCTCTAACTGACCAGATCCCAGCTCCCGGGACACCCCTTTTCTTTATACGGCTGCTTATACTTGCCTAAATGAAGAAAAACTCCTCAAGACATATTTAAAGTTGTGTGTGTGTGTGTGTGCCCGCCCCATTTCCTGTTGTTGTTGTAACAACCCAACCAGTTAAGCAATACAAGGTATCTCATCGGCCTGCAAGTCAGAACTGGGCTAAAATCAAGGCAGAGTCACATTCCTTCTGAGGCTCCAGGGCAGAATCTGTTCCTCGCCTCTCCCAGTTTCTAACAGCTGCGTGCATTCCCCAGCTCATGGCCCTTGCCCCCCCCCCCCACTCCCTACCCTGGTCAAGCCAGCAACCATGCCCCTCTGGCCTCCAATTCTAGCGTCACTTCTCTGTCTCGGGCTTTGGTCCTGTCTCCCCTGGACTGTGACCCTGTGAGGAGGTCTGGCCCAGCAGGATAATACAGGATCACCTTCCCATCTCGAGATTATTAACTCAAGCACAGCTGCCAAGTCCCTTTGGCCCTGTTGAGGTAAGTAACACAGTCACAGGTTGCAGGGATCCATGTGTGGAATTTCTTCGCGGAGCCACTGTTCTGCCTACTCAGTGGCCTAGCCTGATAAACTCCTACAGTGCTGTGAATCCCCTGCCCTCTGCTCAAACACAAGAGAGGCAGGAAAACAGCCGCTTTTCTCAGTCCAAAAATATTTTGGCAAAATGTGAGAAGGTAAACAAGTGAATTGGGATAGGCATTAAGGTGTAGTGGGTTATGCGCTGCTTGGGGCACCCGAATCCCTTATCAGAGTGCCTGGTTAGAGTCCCAGCTATTCAGGGCTTCTGATCCAGCTTCTGGCTAAAGTGCCTGGGAGGCAGCAGATGATGGACCAAGTATTTGGGTTCCTGTCACTCATGTGGGAGACACAGATGGAGTTCCTGTTCCCTGGCATAGCCCTGGCTGTTGTGGGCATTGGCAGATGAACCAGTGGATGAAAGATCCTCATTCTTTGACTTTCAAATAAACAAATCTCAAAAGAAGAAGAAGAAAAAGAGAATTATCCCTTTAAATCCTTCCTCCAGAGCTTAGACAAGATTTTTCTGCTCACCCCTCTGTAGTTACCTGACTTGCTGGCCCCAGGTCCGGACTCTCAACCACAGAGACAATACAGGAACGACAGAAATAAACACTAAGAAGACTCCTTGGAGGCTGCCCCAGCATGGAACCAATCAAGTATCGCTCTTGTAAAAACAGTTCTTTTAGCCAAAGGTCATAAATCTCCTCTTGTTTAAATGACAGACTGATTGTTGCCTTTGCTTTCAGGACACGTAGGAAATAGTCCAGCCTTTATAGTCCACAGGAGGAGGCTGGTCGAATACCAAGAGTAGAACCTGGTCAATTAATCCCCAGGCAAGAGTGTGGCGAGGAGGGAAGGGAGGCACTGTTAGGGACCACATCAAACCAGGTGACAAGTGTTGGTGCCTGCAGCTGTCCTGTCTCCACCTGGAGCTTCTGTATTTCTCTGAGCTAATCCCAGCATCTGACTCTCCAAGGCAACTTTACTACTGTAATTTCCATATTCCTGATGTGGCCAGCGTAAGAGCTGATAACTCAGCAGAAAAAAATTGTAAAAATCAGGAAGGTGAAGGAATAAGGACAGAGGGGAAGTGGGAGAAAGAAAACTAAGAGCAGTCAGATGAGGTTAGTGAAAACAACGTGGTTTATGGAAGCCTAGGTACTTGGAAACCCTGGGTTACACATCTGACGTAAAGCCTCCTAACAGTTGCTGTGGAGAAAAAAAAAAGGTGGTTGGTCTATCATGTGACTCATGAGGCCTATCAGCTGAAAGTAAAACAGTTTCTCCCAAGGAAAATGCCTATTCCTGCTACGGAGATGCAGAAGAAATTTCTTCTGGACAGATGAATGAACTCTGTCCTCATCGAGATCCTGCCATAAATCCAACAGCCAGTTTCTTACAACTCTCCTCAGTGAAGGTCCCTGCTAAAGCCTCCAGCTTAACAAAAACAGTTCCTTCCTGGAGAATCCTCCAAGGTCAAGTGCTCCAAAGTGCTTTTTCAGATAAGGGTTACTAAGAATAAAGAGTTACATGATGAAAGCAGTCCTTGATGAATTTATGAATTTCAGATATTTATAAGTTTTTGCCGAAATGACTAAAGCCTTTTAATTGGGTTTTAGAAATGTGGAGCTGATTCCTTTCTCAGTATCAATAATAAGATAACAGGGTCAGTATCCCTTCAAGTTCACCTATAGTTGTTAACAATAAAACCAAGACATCCAGATAAGCTTATCTGCTTTGCATGCTCATCCAAAATGTGATGTTATCAGTACACTCCATCCAGAAAGTCTAAAATGGAACAGATACAAAGTTTTCAATGAAATGGTGAAGATGTGGAACAGTTGGAATTTGCATACTGAGTGGAGTATTTAAATTCATACAACCACATCAGAAAAATAGTTGTTAGCATCTACCAAAGCTAAACAAATACATACTCTGTACTCCAGCAACTTCACTGTAGATACAGAAATTCCTACTTATGTTCACCAACAGACATACAAGATCCATAGCATTGGGGGTGGCACTGTGGCAGAGTAGGCGAAGCCTCCGCTTGTGATACTGGCAACCTAAATGGGTGCCGGTCCATGTCTCAGCTGTTTCACTTCCAATCCAGCTCTCTGCCTATGGCCTGGGAAAGCAGTGGAAGATGGCCCAAGTGCTTGGGCTCCTGCACCCGTGTGGGAGACCCAGAAGAAGCTCCTGGCTCCTGGCTTCAGTTGGGCCGTTGCTGCCATTTGGACAGTGAGCCAGCAGATTAAAGACCTTTCTCTCTGTCTCTCCCTCTCTGTGTCTATAGCTGTACCTCTGAAATAAGTAAATAAAAATCTTAAGAAGAAAAAGATTCATAGCATCATCACTTAATTTATAATAACCTCCAAATGGAAAAACACTCAGTGTTCACTGACACTAGAATGGGTAACCATATTGTGATATAAATTCACACAGTGAAATACTAGACTCCAATAAGGATGAACAATCAACAACTACACATAGCAACTTGGAAGAACTTCACTGACATAATTTTGAGCAAACAAAGCCAGACTCCCCAGTAGGCATTTGAAAAATGCTCAACAGAACCAATCACCAGGGAAATGCAAAGCAAAACCACAATGAGACATCATCTTACCCCAATTAGAATGGCTATTATCAAAAGGACAAAAAATAACAGATGCTGGTGAGGATGCAAAAAAAAGAGGAACTCTCATATGCTGTTGGTGGGAATGTAAATTAGTATAGCCATTATAGAAAACAGTATGGAGCTTCCTCTCAAAACAAGTAATAGATCTACCATATGAGCCACCAATTCCACTACTGACTATATATTCAAAGGAACTGCAATCAGCATGTCAAAGAGATGCGCAATTGCAACACTATTCACAACAGCCAAGATACAGAATAAACTTATATGTCCATTAATGGACGAATGAATTTTAAAAATGTGGTGTTGGGGCCAGCATTGTGGCATACTGGTTTAAGCCGCTGCCTGTGATGCTGGCATCCAGCAGAAGATGGCCCAAGTACCCAGGCCCCTGCACCCACATGGGAGACCCGGATGAAGTGCCTGGCTTCCGGCTTCGGCAGAGCCCAGCCCTGGCCATTGTGGCCATTTGGGGAGTGAACCAGCAGACGGAAGTGCTCTCTCATTCTCTCTCTCTCTCTCTCTCTCTCTCTCTCTCTCTCTCTCCCATACACACACCCCCTCTGCAACTCTGCCTTTCAAATAAATAAATAAATCTTTTTTTTAAAGTTAAAGTGGCAATTTTTAAAAATGTGATTTCTTGGGCCAGCGCTGTGGCATAGCAGGTGAAGCCACTGCCTGCAGTGCCAGCATCCCATGTGGGCACCAGTTTGAGTCCCGGCTGCTTCTCTTCCCATCCAGCCCTCTGCTATGGTCTGGGAAAGCAGTGGAAGACAGCCCAAGTCCTTGGGCCCTTGCACCCACGTGGGAGACCCAGAAGAAGCTCCTGGCTCCTGGCTTCGGATCGGCACAGCTCTGACTGTTGCGGCCATCTGGTGAGTGAACCAAAGGATGGAAGACCTCTCACTCTCTCTGCCTCTCCTTCTCTTTCTGTGTAATGCTGACTTTCAAGCAAATAAATAAATCTTTGTTAAAAATGTGATTTCTATACACAACGGAATCTTATTCATTTGTAAAAAGGAATAAAATCCTGTCACGTGTGGCAACATGGATAAACCCAGAAAACATTTTGTTAAAGTGAAATAACAGAATCATAGTCAGTAACAGAAAGACAAATGCCACATGTTCTCACTTGTATATTGAAGCTAACAAAAAAGTCAATCTCAAAGAAGTAGATAGAATAACAGTTACTAGAGGCTGTGAATGGTGGGTAGGGGAATGGAAAGCAAATACTGCTTGGGTATAGGTATTCAGTTGGATAGGAGGACTAGCTTCCAGTGCTCTAGAAGCTCAATGGGGTTAAATGTGGGTGACAATAAATAATTGCACATTTCAAAATAGCTAATAGAGAGGACTTTGAACGTTCCCACACAAAAACATAATAAATGTTTGAAGTGATAGATCTTCCAGTTATCTTGATATGATTGTTATACATTGTATATATGTATTAAAATATCATACTGTACACTGTAAATATGTACAGTCATTGTGTTAATTAAAAATGAATATGTCTACAAAGAAGCCAGACCTAAAAAAATATACATAGTATGATTTCAAATATACAGAATTATAAGACCAGACAAAATTAATATATCCTAATAGAAGTCACACTAGTGGTTACCCTTGGAGAGGAGGTGGGAAGAAGGGATTAAGAGAGGGCTTTTGGGGGCTGGCGCTGTGGCACAGTGGATTAAAACCCCGGCCTGCAGCACCGGCATCCCATATGGACACCGGTTCAAGTCCTGGCTGCTCCACTTCCATTCCAGCTCTCTGCTATAGCCTGGGAAAGCAGTAGATGATGGCCCAAGTCCTTGGGCCCCTGCATCCATGTGAAAGACCCAGAAGAAGCTCCTGGTTCCTGGCTTCAGATCAGCTCAGCTCTGGCCACTGTGGTCATTTGGGTAGTGAACCAGTGGATAGAAGACCCCTCTCTCTCTCTCTTTGGCTCTACCTCTCTCTGTAACTCTGTCTTTCAGATTAATTAAAATAAATCTTTTAAAAAAAATAGAGAGAGGGCTTCTGGGAAGCTGGCAGTGAATGTTAGTTACATAAATGAGCTTAGTTTGTGAAAATTCTTGTGATATGGTCGCTTTCCTGAATATATGTTACACTTCAATAAAAAAATTGCTTAAGGGGTTGGCTTTTGGCTCAGTGTTAAGCTACCGCTTGGGACAACTGCATCCCGTATCAGAGTGCCTGGATTCAAGTTGTGGCTCTGCTCCCAGTTGCAACTTCCTACTAATGCAGACCCTGGGAGGCAGCAGGTGATGGCTTGGATACTTGGTTCCTGCCACTCACATGGGGGAATCTCAACTGAGTTTCACACTCCCAGGCATTTGGGGAGTGAACCAGCAGATAAGACATTCTCTCACACTCTCTGTCTTCTTCTTTCATTAAGTACGTAAATAAATACTTTTTTAAAAAAAGATTTATTTACTTACTTGAAATTCAGAGTTACACAGAGAGAGAAGGAGGGGCAGAAAGAGAAAAAGAGAGGTCTTCCTTCTGCTGGTTCACTTCCCAATTTGCTGCAACAGTGCCAATCCGAAGCCAGGAGCCAGGAACTTTTACCAGGTCTCCCATGTGGGTGCAGGGACTCAAGCAATTGAGCTATCCTCCTCTGCTTTCCCAAGCGCATTAGCAGGGAGCTGGATTGGAAGTGGAGCAGCCGGGACTTGAACGAGCATCCATACAGGATGCTAGCACTGCAGCCAGTGGCTTACCCCACTATGCTACAATGCTGGTTCACTTCCCAGTTGGCTGTAATAACCAGAACTATGCCAGGCTGAAGCCAAGAGCCAGGAGCATCTTCTGGATCTTCCACATGGGTCCAGGGGCCCAAGCACTTGGGCCATCCTCTGCTGGTTTTCCCAGGTGCATCAATAGGGAGCTAGATCAGCAGTGGAGCAACCGAGGCGTGAACTGGTGCCCATATTGGATGACAGCACTTCAGGCCACAGCTTAACCCAGTGTGCCACAATGCCAGCCCCCAGGGGTCTTGTTTAAGGAGACAGAGTCTCTGCCTATGATCAGGGGTGGAGCTCACTCTGTGAGTGGAATAAGCCAGGAAAAGGCTCAATGTGTGTCCAGGATCAACACTCAGTGTGAGAGTGTCAGGCTCAGCTTGGCAGGAGGGCTCTGACAGCAACTGCCAGACAGCAACTGCCACCCTGGCTCCATGTCCTCAGCTTCACCACTGCCTTTCCAGGCTCTGACCACTTGATGTCTCCACTGGACAAAAGGCTAAGCCTTAAGGGCCCTGAGCTGGACTAGGCTGGAAGTGTTCAGGGACACTGGGAAACACCAGAGAATGAATGCGACTGGCAGTAAAGCTGGCCAACCTGGGAAGAAGGTCCAAGCCCCAAGGAACAGGGACATCTGTGGGGACCACAAAGCAAGCCCAGCTCAGAAGCCTCTGCCTTGCCCCATTTCAGGCAGCATTGCTCCAAAGGTGAGTCAGCCATGAGTCCCCAGTTTGCACCATCGCAGACTCCGTGGAGGGCAAGTAGGGCACCGTCCCTGACTTAATGGAGCTCTCAGTCATGCTGGTAACACTTCTCTCTCCTTCCTGGCCTCTCCCTGCCCAACACTCACTGCTCTCTCCAATCCTGAAGAACCTTCTTAATTAGAACCCAACCTCTGGGCCAGCTCTGGGGGTCATGACCTCCCTTTCTTGTTTATCTTCTGTCTCTCCCACAAGGAGCAGGGGCTTCAACTGTCTTGCACACCCTGGTGTCCTCAGGGTGTGGCTCAGAGTAATGACCAATACATATTCATTGAATGTAATGTAGACAGCAATGAGATGCTCACATCGTCCCTGCAGAACCAAGGACAACAGAACAGGGGTGCTTCCTCTAGGTTTAAGTCACTCAGCTCCACAAGCCTTGCAATTCTGGGGAAAGCCTCTGGCAGGGCTGTTTGTAGGATGAGCACAGACGCCTAAGGAGGACTGAGCACTGCAAGTTTCAGCCTGGATGTATGCAGAATGTCCCGTCAATCCAGCTCACAGACCCTGAGCAGTTCTACTTCCTCCTTTTCTAAAGCAGACACCCTTTGATAGGCCCAGAGACCTGGCTATTGAAAACAGGAAATAACAGCCAGCAGAACCTTGGTAGAAACCAGTGGGGTTGCCCAGGCTGCCTCTACCTCCAGGCAGCCGTCCTGATCCGACCAATGGACAAATAGACCAGCCAAGTTGGGGTCTGTTGGGCAACCAGAAAAGAGATCCAGGGAATGAGGCAGGCTGTGACTTGGGGGAAACAGACCGAATGGAGGGGATGGAGGAGCTAGAGCTGCAGGAGAGGGAGAAGAAACAATAACCTAAGACAGAATTGGATGGCCACGCAGATACAGGCAGCTGTCTGAAACTTTCAGAAGGTCAATCTGGCCCCCCGCCCCCAATTCATTGTGTACTGTATATTAGGGATACTATGATTGGCCTCGAGCACCAGGGTCTGCACCCTGCACTCCCTGCACGTCAAATTAACATTTCCAAATGTGCGATTTCATTGGGGTCTAGAATAGACCAACACTTCCCAATAAAACTGGCTGCAATGATGGAAATTTATGTAGCTAGACTTTCCAATGTGGTAACCATTAATCACATGCAGCAAGTGACTACCACATTGGACAGCACAGCGATAGACCTACATTTAAGGCAGGAAAGGTGCCTCCCAATGTTTATTTCTTTTTAAATATTTATTATTTAAAAGGCAGAGTGGGAGAGAGGGAAAGACTGAGAAAGAAAGATACCCCGTCTGCTGCTTCAGTCCCCAAATGGCCACAATATCCAGGTCTGGGCTAGACCAAAGCCAGGAGCCAGAAGCTCCATACTTGTCTCCCAGATAGATGTCAGGGATCCAAGTGCTTGGGCCATCATCTTCTGCTGCCTTCCCAGGCACTTTAGAAGGAAGCTGAATAGGAAGCAGAGCAATCAAGACTCAAACCAGCACTCTGATATGGGATGCAAACAATGGCTTAACCCACTGCTCCACAATGCCAGTCCTAGATCCCCTTGATAATCATAATAAAAGCAGTTAACATTTACTGAAGACCTCCAATGTGTCAGGCCTATTCTAAGTACTTTGAAACCACTAGCCCAGGGACAGGTGTTTGGTACAGCAGTTAAGATGCCACTTGGGATGCCTGCGTCCCATATTAGCCCTGGCTCTGCTTACAGTTCCTGCTAATGTGTACCATGGGAGGCAGCAGATGATGGCTTAAGTACTAGGATCCCTGCAACCCACATGGGAGACTAGTTCTGAATTCACAGCTTCTGGCTTCAGCCTGACCCAGCTCTAGCTGTTGTAGGTATTTGAGGAATGAACCAGCAGATAGAAAATGTCTCTAACTTCCTGTCTCTTTCTTTCTGCATTTTTGTCTCTCTTCCTGTTCAAGTATATTTAAATTAAATGCACACGCGCACACACACACATGCATATATCTGCCATACATAATCTTCCTGACAACCCTCTCAGGTAAATACTATTGAAAACTCCCATGTTATAGATGAGAAAATAAGGCCCAGAGAAGTAGTGTGAAAAAGTTCACACAATTGCATTCTTGGGCAAGGATCTGTAAAGCCAATATTACATACACATTTACCTATCAAGCTACTCCTCAAAAATTGATCTCAAAAATACATGAGAAGGGGCTGGTGCTCTGGTGTAATGGGTAAAGCCGCCTCCTGCAATGCCAGCATCCCATATGGGCACCAGTTCAAGTCCCAGATGCTCCACTTCCAATCCAGCTCCCTGAAAACATGACTGGGAAAACAGTAAAAGATGCCCCAAGTCCTTGGGCCCCTATAATCACGTGGGAGACCCAGATGAAGCTCCTGGTTCCTGGCTCCTGGCTTTGACTTGCCTCCATCCTGGCCATTGTAGCCATCTGGAGAGTGAACCAGCAGATGGAAGACTTTCTCTCTCTCTCTCTCTCTCTCTCTCTGTAACTCTGACTTTCAAGCAAAATAAATAAATCTTGAAAAACAAAAACAAAAACCATGGGGCTGGAGATGTGGCATAGTAGGCTAAGCCTCCACCTGTGGCACTGGCATCCCATATGGGCGCCGGTTCTAGTCCCAGCTGCTCCTCTTCCGATCCAGCTCTCTGCTATGTCCTAGGAAGGCAGTAAAGGATGGCTCAAGTCTTTGAGCCCCTGAACCCACGTGGGAGACCTGGAAGAAGCTCCTGGCTCCTGGCTCCTGGCTCCTGGCTCCTGGCTCCTGGCTCCTGGCTTCGGATCAGCTCAGCTCCGGCTATTGCAGCCATCTGGGGAGTGAACCAGCGGATGGAAGATCTCTCTCTCTCTCTGTCTCTACTTCTCTCTGTAACTCTGTCTTTCAAATAAATCTTAAAAAAAAAAAAAAAAGAACTGAAAAGGGCTAGAAACAATCAGCAATGCAGTAGCTAAAGCATCCCTAGAGAAAGACTGCAGAAGAGCTAAATACCATTTTCCATCAAAGAACCAGGCTCTTTGGAGAAATGGTTGATCGAAGGTAAGGCTCTGTGGTGCAGGGGGTTAAGCCACACTTGCAGCACCAGCTGCTCCACTTATAATCCAGCTCCCTGCTAACAGGCCTGGGAAACCAGCGAAAGATGGCCCAAGTCCCTGGACCCCTGCACTCATGTGAGAGACCCTAAAGAAGAAGCTCCTGGCTCCTGGCTTCAGCCTGTCACAGATCTAGCTGTTTCAGCCATTTGAGGAGTAAACCAGCAGATGGAAGATCTCTCTCTGTCTCTCCTTCTCTCCATAACTCTACCTTTCAAATAAATAAATAAATCTTTAAAAAAAATAAGAAAGAAAAAAATTTCAAAAAGAAAAAAAAAAGGTGAGGCACAAAAAATGTTCAAGATAAAGCAATAGGGTCACGTCAAAAGGACTCAGAGCCAATCCAAAGAGGCCCACGCTACAAAATCAAACAGACTTAAAATTCATAAATTATGCTTGTAAAAAAAAGAAAGGAAAACCACATTAGATTTCCTTTGAGTATTATTATTATTATTATTTGTGGGGAATCCCACAGGAGTCCCAAAAAAGTTACAGAGCACCGCTAACCCAAAAAGAAAGAGAAAAAGCAAAACCAAAATGGAGTTACTTAAGCTAAGACCACTAAGCACCAGAAACTTCCCAGACCATCTGTCAGAACAAACACAGGTGGTGAGGCCTGATAAGGACTGGGGGACATTACATCATAAGAAGCAGCCAACCAGGTGACTACTGCATTACTTCACCCACACTACTGCATCATGATTGGCCACACATGGAAGACTCTCAACACACCATTGGTCACACTCAGACACCAACATCTGGTTGGTGACACCCAAAAAGATGAGTCTGTGATTGGTGATGCCCACTCACCGCCCACCTACCCCAGAGGGGGCATAAAAAGGCAAGCCTCACCACTGCTCTTCATCCCCTCGGGGACCATGGCTCAGTGCAAGTGAAACTCTGCCCAAGTCTCCACTGACTGAAGCTTTGCACACCACTCTGCGAGCCAACCTCGCCTGGACATCCCAGAGGCTGCTGGAGCTGACATTGGAGCCAGACCAGACCTCTCATCAGGTGACCTCTCTAACCCTTCACCTCGCCGTCTGTCTCAGAACTCCGAGCCTACTGCCCAGAGTGCCAGTCATCCCACAACTTGTGCCTGTAAGTAGCTGCTCTGAGATCTGGAGACTTTGGACTCTAGACTTTGGACTTTGACTTTTCATGACCGTAATGTGAATCTTGAGAACATAGCTTTCATATTACATCCTTAGCCATGAGTGTTTAGATTGATTATGCTTTTATGCTTTGTATATGTTATACTTATTACTATTGCTGGATATTTCTAGAAGTTGTCTTACTCCTAAATGTGTGTTATGACCTCTGGGACTAATGACATATTGAGTGGTACTGACCTTTAGATGTGCACATTGAATATATACATTGAGTGGTATTGAATATGGAATAATAAATCATTGAAAAGCCTATCATGATTCTGTGTGATTCTTCTCCATGCCCCAACACATCACATTAGCCTTGTTGAGCTGTGTGACAAGTGGCACTCATGAAGTTATTGCAGAAAGAGAAAGAGAATAATGGAAAGTCAGACGGAACTCCCACCTGCCAGTTCACTCCCTCAAATGCCCTAACCATCCCAGGCTGAGCCAAGCTGAAGCCAGGAGCCAGGAACTCAATCCAGGACCCAACAACTTGAGCCATCATTGGCTGCCTTCCAGGGTACACATTAGCAGGAAGCTGGAACTCAAACCAGGCACTCCAATGTGGGATGTGAGCAACCCAAATGGTGTTTTTTTTTTTTCAAAGATTTATTTATTTGAAAGTCAGAGTTACACACCGAGACAAGGAGAGGCAGAGATAGAGAGAGGTCTTCCATTATTGGTTCACTTCCCAATTGGCCGCAATGGCTGGAGCTGCGTTGATCCAAAGCCAGGAGCCAGGAGCTTCTTCCAGGGCTCCCACATGGATGCAGGAGCCCAAGGACTTGGGCCATCGTCTACTGCTTTCCCTGGCCATAGCAGAGAGCTGGATGGGAAGTGTAGCTGCCGGGACTCTAACCGGCACCGATATGGGATGCTGGCACTGCAGGCAATAGCTTTACCCGCTATACCACAGCTCCGACCCCCCAAATGGTGACTTAACAGCAAGGCTAAATCTTCCCATCTTTGACTATTTTAGTAAATGAACTTACTATTTTTAAAATTAGTAAACAAAGAAGCAAGGGGCCGGCGTTGTGGCGTAGCAGATTAAGCCACAGCCTGCAGCACCAGAATCCCATACGGGCACCAGTTTGAGTCCTAGTGGTCCACTTCAGATCCAGCTCCTGCTAATGGCCTGGGAAAGCAGTGGAAGATGGCCCAACTATTTGGGCCCCTGCACCCACATGGGAGACCTGGAAGAAGTCCCTGGTACCTGGCTTCGGCCTAGCCCAGTCCAGGCTGTTAGAGCCATTTGGGGAGTGAACCAGCTGATGGAAGACCTTTCTTTCTCTGTCTCTCCCTCTCTATATATAATTTGGCCTCTCAAATAAATAAAAATAAATCTGAAAAAAATAATCAAACATTTTCCTGTGCAAACTATATTTGCTATAACCAAATAAATGGTTAGAAGAAGGTCCTCTTTATTAAATATTTCAGCTAATAAATGAGAAAAAGCTAAAAAGAATTAGAATTTTACTTTTTGTATTTTATAGTCTTTAGTGAAACTATGTATCTAAGTCCTAAACCCCAATGCTTAGGAATTACACAGAGTGAGAAACAAATAGAAGGAATGCACCTCCGGGTAGAAGCATTCACAGCTTGCTAAAAGCATTTAACTTGACTCCATTAGGATACTAGGTGCATGAAATAGAGGGGTAGGAGATTATGTGCAAGTACACCACAGGGATGCAATCAGCAAAACCCAGAATGCAGGAAACTAAAAAACACATATCTTATTCCTTGCTAAATAAGCAAAAGACAGAGAAAGGGAGAATCTCTCCAAATCCTGCCTAATCCAACTACTGCACTTCAAAAAGGGAGAGAGAGAGAGAGAGAGAGAGAGAGAGAGAGAGAGAGAGAGAAATGTGGGCCTAGTTTGGATTCTCATTTGTACAAACACATTACAGTTTTTTTCAATTATGCAACAATGGGACATATTTGAACACTGACTGTATGTTTGATAAAAGTAAGAATTCGTTGTTGAGTTTTCTAGGTGTAATAATGGTATTGTGGGTTCCTGTTTAAATTTCTTATTTGGAGAGACATACAGAACCATTTACAGATGAAATGATATGATGTTTGAGATGTGCAGTGAAATAATACAAGAGAAGAGGTAGGTAGGTGGCTAAATAAAGAAGTAAGTATTCCTTCACTTCTGTTTGTACTTAAATTTGCTGTAATAAAAAGTTCAGCATGAGCTGTTTTCATTATTTCTGCATTTCTGTTGTGAAAACCATCTCTAAAATCAAGGCACTAGTTTGAACCTAAGTAAAGTAATGGAACAAAAAAGGAAATGCACTGCTTCATACCTCAGATGAGGTTTTTTAGTTTTTATTTTATTTTTAAAATTTATTTGAAAGAGAGAGATCTTCTGTCTGCTGGTTCATTCCCCAAATACCCACAATAGCCAGGATCCCAGGATTCAATGCTGCTCTCCCCTGTGGGTGGCAGGGAACCAACTAGCTGAGCCATCATCTGATGCCTCCCATGGTGCACATTAGTAGGAAGGTAGATTCATAATCAGAGCCAGCACCGGAACCCAAGAACTCCACTGCACTGAAGTTCCACCCCATGATGTTTTGTTTTGTTTTTTAAAGATTTATTTATTTTATTTGAAAGGCAGAGTTACGCAGAGAGAAGGAGAGACAGAGAGAGAGAGACAGAGAGACAGAGAGACAGAACTTCCATCTGCTAGTTCACTTCCCAAATGGCCACAACAGCCAGAGCTGAGCTAGATGCAAGCCAGGGGCCAGTAACTTCATCCAGGTCTCCCACGTGGGTTATCTTCCATTACTTTTCCAGGTGCATTAGCAGAGAGCTGGACTGAAAGTGGAGCAACTGAGACTTGATGCTGGCGCTGCAGGCGGCAGCTTTACCCATTATGTCTCACCACTACCTGCTCCCCCCACGCTACCCCAATGTTTTTAATCGAGGTGAAAACACCACACAAAAAGTGTGGCCTTGTAGGGTAGGAGTTGAGCAGCTGCCCCAAATGATAGCGTCTCATATCACACCCAGTGAGCCATGGGTCAGCAAGGGCAGCTTGAGTCTTGCTCACCTGAGCATCTATCCTCCACGAAGTCACGCAGGGGCCCAGGGGCCTTCAGTCATTCTTACATCCATGGGCATGAAGGGAGGAGAGCTGGGGCAGGCTCCTGGCCTGGAAATGTCATATTCACTTTGTTTTAACTGAGGGGTGTGTTACACAGTTTTTTTTAACTGAGGGGTGTGCTGGTTCAAGTCCTGGCTGCTCCACTTCCTATCCTAAAAGCAGTGAAGGATGGCCCTACTGCTTGGGTCCCCACCACGCATCTGGGAGACCCAGATGGCTTTGCTGGCTCCTGCCTTCTGCCTGGCTAAACCCTGACAATTGCAGCTATTGGGGAGTGAACCAGCAGATGAAAGATCTCTCTTTCTCTCTCTTCCCCCTCCTCCCATATACACCTTGTCTCTGTCACTCAGCCTTCTAAATAAACAAATCTTTTAAAAAAAAAAGTCACTCCTTGTTCTTCTGTTCTCCTTTCCCCAGTCCCTAGCTTTCTGTCCCTGATTTTATCAATTTTGGTCATTTCATATAGATAGAATCATAAAATATGTGAACTTATATTTCCAACCACACATGTACCAGGCACTAACCAAGTGCTAGAGGTTGACATGAAGAAGATAGACACGAACCCTGACTTCATGGGGCTTGATAGACAGGAATTATCCAAACAAATGCATATAATTAACACCTAGTTACAAATGTGCAAATGCTACAGAGTTGAAAAAGAATCCACAGGGAAGGGAAAATATTGTGCCTGGTGTAGTTTGGGGAAGGAGGAAGGCTTCTCTGAAGAGGTGACATATAAGCTGAACCCTAAAAAATGAGTAGGATAAGCCTGGAAGAAGGAGGGACAAACCTTTCAGGCCAGGGGCACTAAGGAATTTAAATAGAGGAGTCTGGGAGCTTGATGCGGAAGTGTTTGTTTTAGGAAAATTTTTGGTATTGACTCAAGTCCATCGTTTTCACTAAGGCTCACTCTTGGTGGTGTACAGTGCCCTGAATTTTTAAAAACGTGTAATGAAACAAATTCGTCACTACAGTATCATACAGAATGGTTTCACTGCCCTAAAAATACCGTGTGTTTCACCCGCCCACCCGTCCCTGCTCACCACCCCTCCCCAGCTGCTGGCAGCCACTGATCTCTGTCCTGTCCTCTACAGTTTTGCCTTTTCCAGAATGTCATATAATTGAAATCATACAGTAGCCTTCTCAGAGTGGTTTCTTCCACTCAGCAATATGCATTTAAGGTTCCTCCCTGCCTTTCTGTGGTTTGATAACTCATTCCTTTTGTGTGTGTCTATGTGTAGTAAAATATACCTTACATAAAATTTACCATTTGGGCCATTTAAAAATGTACAATGCAGCAGAATTAAATATATTCATGTTATGCAACCATCACCACCATCCATCTGAAAACTTAGTCCATTCTTTTAAAATCATTGAACAATACCCCCAGTATACGGATGTACCAGCACTTGTTTGCCATTCATCAGTTGACAAGTGATTTATTTTTTTTTAATAAATTTTGGTTTTCTTTTTTTAACATTTTTAAAAGATTTTATTTATTTATTTAACAGGTAGAGTTATAGACAGAGAGAATGGTCTTCCATCCACTGGTTCACTCCCCAAGTGGCTGCAACAGCCAGAGCTGGGCCAATCCAAAACTAGGAGCCAGGAACTTCTTCTGGGTCTCCCACGTGGGTGCAGGGGCCCAATCACTTGGGCCATCTTCCACTGCTTTCCCAGGTGCATTAGCAGGAAGCTGGATCAGAAAAGAAGCAGCCATGATTTTAACCGGCACCAATATGGGATGCTGGCACTGTGGGCAGAGGCTTAGCCCACTGTGCCACAGCACTGGCCCCGGGTGATTTATTTTTTAACAAGACCATGGCTGGCATGCTGAGGACTGATCAGAGGGAGGTTAAGAAAGAAGGAAGGAAAGCTAGGGAGGTGGCTACCGCTGTGGTCCAGGCAAGAGATGACAGTAGCTTCAACTGAAGTGATCTTAGTGAAGAGAAGAGGGCAAATGTAAGAATGAACAGGGTGGCATTGGCAGGATTTGAGGACACATTGGATGTGGGGTTAAGGGATAGGGAGGAGCTAAGAATGGGTACGGCTTTCTGACTTGGGTGACTGGGGAGATAGACAGGTGTCATTGACTGGAATGGGGAAACAAAAAACAGCAGATTTGAGAGAAGACCGTGAGTTCTACTTTGGATGTGATGTTTGAGTCTGAAGTATCCAAGAGATGTCCAAGTGGAAATGTGTCGAATATATGGGTCCTCTTCCCTCTCACTGACCAAATACTCCAGCCCATAGCCTTATTTCTATTTCCGAACAGGCCAAATCTTATCTAGCCCCAAGACCACGGCATGGCTGTTCCCCTGCCTAGACCTTTCTCTGCCAGCTGGTCATGTGACTAACCCCTTCTAAACATTCAGATCTCAGCTCAGATACCACCTAATCCAAGTCCTTTTCAAGACCCAAGCTAACATCAGTGGATGTTGTAAGCTAGGGATCCACACTAGTGAGATTTTGCCGTAACGCTGCAAAAAGTTGCTAAGAAACAACTTTCAAGGGGAATGAGGAGGAGGGACAGAAAGAGGTACAAAATTACAGTTAGAAAGGAGAACCAAGTTCCAGTGTTCTAGAGCCTCGTAGGATGACTATAGTTAACAATGACTATTACATTTCAAAATAGCTAAAAGAGAGGATTTTGAATATTCTCACCACAAAGATAAATGTTTGAGATGATCAATGGACTAACTCTCCTGGCTTGATCACTACAGATTGTATACATGTATTGAAATATCACATTGTGCCCATTAATGTGTACAGTTATCATTGTGGGCTAAAATAAAAAAAAACTTCCAGAAACTCAGTGCTCTGTGGGTCAGCTGGGGCTCTGCAGGCCTCTCCTGGGTCAGGCTGGGCTCCAGGCTGTGCACTGTGCAAGGCTGCTTCCTGTGAGTCGGAGTCCAGCCTGAAGGACCTCCACTCCCAACCCTTCCTCTCCCCACCCTCTCATTCCCCCCACTCCTCCCCCTGTCTGAGTTTTCAAGGCCAAGGAGAGTTGCTCAAGGGAGGTAGGGGGAGGGGGAAATACTCAGTGCCTTGGAGCTGGCCCTCGTCACTTCACACACATTCTTTTAACCAAAGCAAGTCACATGGCCAAGTCTAATATCAACAGGGTGAGGAAGTGTGTTCCTCCCACGGTAGGGAGGGCTGCGGGAAGTAAATATTTGCAAGATCTACCAGATGACCCAGCTCTATTTTTCCTAGACGGCCCTGTTTATTGAGTGATTCCACCGTACTCTAATGAAATATCTTTTGTGAGCGAATGATTGATTAGTTGAATGCCTTTCAAGGTGGGAAGACACTCTCCACTGTTCAAATGAGGATTTGCTCCAGGTCATAGAAACCAACTCTGATAAGACCAGCCTGCTAGCTCCATCAGCTCAGTTCCACTCCAAAATGAATAACCTGGGAAGATGCTGTTTTCGACGTGGCGAGGCCTCATCTCTGATTTTACTCTCTCGTTGAAGCTTGGTGGACAGTATGTAATCAGGGAACCACAAAAGCAGAGGGTCTCCTTGCTGATTTGATCTCAGGTCTGACTTCAAAGCCAGGTAGGACCTTGATTCATCGTTTCCCAGGCCCTGAGCCCTGCATAATGCATGTGTGTTGAGCGAGTGAGTCATTGGTATCGTGGTGGTTTTGATTGATGATTAAGTGTTCCAGGAAAGTCTCTCTCCTCACCCAACTGTGCCTGCCCCTAAGGTACAGTCTTCCTTACTTCCGTGGGAACCTGCAGTGTGTAACACAGAAGGGTGCACACAGTGGAGCTCAAAAATGAGATATAGGCTCGGGAAAAGCCTGCAAGGATATGACTCAGAAAAACCGTAGGCACCTTTGTAAGTAGCATTACTTAGCACGTTAACTCTCCGGTGCAACACTTTTAAAGTTCATAACAGGTAGAGTTAGCTTCTATAGCTATGAGGATACATATGCTTCTGATTGTACAGGTTGCAATCAAAGAGAAAACTCTGGTCTGGAACTATTTTAAAGTTCTTACTAGCATGCAAAAATAATTACTTGCTGGTTGGTTGGGAAACTCCTGAAAATCATCTCCCTCCAGAATCCTACTCCCACGCATTGTCAGAAGGCTGTTTTCAGAAATACTGAGTCAATTCCCAACCACTCCTTCAGTGTGCATCTACTAATGCCAAGTGCTGAGTGAGCCACCAGGATGATGGGTGACAGGCTGGGAAACAGGTGATAGCCAGAGTCAGCAAAGCCTGCATTCATACCATAGCACACACAGATGGAGTCGGACCATGGGCCAGACACTGTGCTAAGTGCTCCCTAGGGATTATCACGTTTAATCCACACAACAAGTTGATGAGGTAGAAGCTATTATTGTGCTGTTATACAGCTGAGGATACTGAAGTGCAGACAGGCAAAGGAACTTGCCCAAGGTCACAGAACCGGCGGATGGTGGAACTGACATTTGATTCCCAGGCCTGTGCTCTTAGCTGCTACCCCACACTACTGCCCACTCGGAACTTGCCCAGATTCCACAGGGAGTAAGTGGCACAGTCAAAATGCTAACCAAGAAAGGTTCATTGGCCACCAAAGAATATGCCCCAAATTCAGAGTCATCCTTCTCCCTTCCAATCCTCCCCCTCCCTGGAGCCAATACCAAGATGTTGGCTGACCTTGGGTAGCCTAACTGGGCCTATTTTTATGGCTGCAAAATAGAAGAACACTGCTTACCCTCAAGAGCTGGAGGGAGGCTCCTTTGAGAAGAGAATTCCTCCCATGGAACAGGGTGGGTGCTCAGTTAAGATTCATCCGTGTGCTTCTTGCTTTTCAGGAGTTTGGTGCCGTCGGCCAAGTGGACCCAGGAGCAAGCCTATCTGATGAGCTCTTTAACTAAGGATGCACTGAGTGCAGTGGGGTTTCTGGAGGTTGGGCCCAGGATGGAAAGTCCAGGGCTGCTGTGTACTCAGAAAACTCAGTTGAGGGAGCCCTGAAACCAGCAACGCCAGAAGGAGGGAAATTTCATGCGTCATCTTTCCTGTTTTCCCAGACCTGGCCCACTCCCAAAACCTCTTCTTAATCTTGTCGGGATTTTGGCGCTCTGCCCCAGGAAGGAGCTGCCAGGATGCTCAAAGAGAGCCAAGACTTCAAGGAAGTGATGTTTTCTGTGGGTCAAGAGAAAGCAAGAAAGAGAAGGAGGCAGAGGCAGAAACAGAGACAGACCTAGGAAGCACACCCCTCCTTGAACCAGTAGAGAAACTGAGGCTTAGAACCGAGCAAGATTTGCTAATTGTGCTGGCAGCTGGGTTGGAGAAAGCAGTCTGTATCCCTCCTTCCCAGAACAGAGTTCTCCCCACTGTGTACCCCAACTGCTCAGCCCTCTTCCTGCTCTAGGATGGAGCTGCCTTCCCTACTTCTTTTCCCCAACTGCTTCTAGCAGCATCTTCCCACCACTGCACTGGGGACATTGGAAGCACAGATGTGGGTCTTTCTAGAGGAAGAAATAGCAGCTGCAAAGACGTTGGTGGGTTTGACCACGTGGGAACTCATGGGTGGAACCTGCTGAAAGAATCAGTGCTTCCTGAGCACCTGCTGTGTGACTTCACGGAGCCAGGCACACTCAACACGTTACATCATCTAATCATCACAGCAGCTCGAGGAAAGAGATTGCATCCCCATTTTGCACATCAGGAGCCTGAGGCTCATGGATATTTCCTGCCCACCTTTATCTCCAGCTCATAACTCTCTTCTAACCTTCAGATCTGGCTCTCCATTTCTTTGTAGGTATCGCCTTTTATATAGCCCGAGTGCTTTTCAAACTCAACTTGAATAATTCTGAAGTCATCGTCTTCCCCTCCCACAGAATCCTGCTTTCTCAACCCAGTCTAACTATTCAGAAACCAGGATAGTATCAGCCTTAACTTAACTCCACTTCCCTCCCTCTCCCATCTCTAATTGGTAGTCTGGATCTGTGGTCTTTTCTCTGACTTTGTATCCCAGGCACTGTCTTTCCTCAGCTCCAGAGTTTGGAGCATAGTCCGGAATTTATTATCCCACCCCTGGGTGATTCAAATAATTCTTAAGAAAAATTGTTTAAATTAACTTGCATCTGACATTGAGGTATAGTGTGTTAAGTCATCACTTTGGAATCTGCATCCCATGTTGAAGTTCCAGTTTGGGTCCTGACTACTCTGTTTCCAATCCAGCTCCCTGATGATGTGTGTGGGAGGAAGCACATGATGGCTAGAGTGCTTGTGTCCCTGATACCTGGCTGTTGCAGTCATTTGGGAAGTGACCAGTTAATGGACAATTTCAATCTCTCTTTCTCCCTCATCTCTTTTGCTCTCACTCTTGTGTGTCTCTTTTGCTCACACACTCATGTGTGTGTCTCTCCCTCTGTCACTTTGCCTTTCAAATAAAAAAGTCTTTAGAAAATTTTATTTGAGAGGCAATGGGACAGACAGAGAGAAAGAGAGAGAGCTGCCATTCTCTGGTTTACTCCCAAATGCCTGGAATGGCCAGAGCTGGGCCAGGCCAAAACCAGGAGCTAGGAACTCCATTTTGGGTCTCCCAAATGAGTGGCAGGGACTCAACTACTTGAGCCATCACCTGCTGCCCCCCACGGTGTGCATTAACAGGAAGCTAGAGTTGGGAGCTGCAGCCTGGACTTGAACTCAGGCACTCCAATAGGGAATGTGGGGTCCTAACTGGAAGTGTAATTGCTAGGCTAAATGTGTTTCCCTCTACCAGCTTCTAAATAGGCCATTCTGCCTCCAGTTAATCCCTCCTGTCCACACCCCACCCGAATATCAGAGTAATCTTTCCAAAATGCAAATCTGCCTAGTCTCACCCAACTGAAACCCTTCAGTGGCTTCTCAGTACTCTGAAGATAAACACTTTAGTGGGGCTTACCAGGCTTCCAAAATCTTGGCCCCTGCTGCCATCTCTGGTGTCATGTCAGGTCACTCCGCACCCTCTGGCCCCCAAGCCTCAGATATCCTGGAATACTCGTTGTTCCTCTTTCACTTCAAGGCCTTGGCATGTGCTCTTTTCTCTGCTTTTGCCTGGCTAACTCCAGCTCATCTTTCAGATCTCAGCTTAGTCACCACTTCCTGACCTCCCTACTGTGCTCCTCCCCCCTTTAACTTTAACTCCATGAGCTGCCCCTCCAGTGAATTCCACCATTCCTAGACTTCCTGTACTGAGCTTCCTATCCCCTCCCTTTCACATGCCCCTGGACTGGCTGACAAAGCTTTCATCACTGTCACAGAATGTTGGAGCAGCATTCTCCAGTGGAAACATAAAGGTGCCTGGAAAAGCTCATGGAAAACAAAATTAAAGATGCTTATTTTGCTGCAAAAGTTTTTTGAAATCCATATGTAATTTTTTCAGAATATGCATTTTCCATTTTTTTATTTAAAAAATTTCATGGATTTCAAAAATTTTTGTACCAAAATAAATGAATATTTTACTTCCTTTTTTATGAACTTTTTTAAAGGTGAATTTTTAAAAATAATTATTTATTTATTTATTTGAAAGTCAGAGTTACACAGAGAGAGGAGGGGCAGAGAGAGAGAGAGAGAGGTCTTCCATCCACTGGTTCACTCCCCAAATGGCTGCAACGGCCAGAGCCGCACCAATCCAAAGCCAGGAACCAGGAGCTTCTTCCGGGTCTCCCATACGGGTGCAGGGGCCCAAGGACTTGGGCCATCTTCTACTGCTTTCCCAGGCCATAGCAAAGAGCTGGATTGGAAGAGGAGCAGCCGAGTCTCAAACTGGTGCCCATATGGGATGCCAGCACTTCAGGCCAGGGCTTTAACCCGCTGTGCCACATTGCTGGCCCCTAAAGGTGAATTTTTTAAAAATATTTTTATTTATTTATTTGGAAGGCAGAGTTACAGAGAGAGAGGGAAAGAGAGATCTTCCATCTGGTGGTTTACTCCCCAGATGGCTGCAATGGCCAGAGTTGAGCCAGGCCAAAACTAGGAGTTTCATCTGGGTTTCCCACGTGGGTGGCAAGGGCCCAAGCACTTTGGCCATCCTCTGATGCTTTTCCTAGGCCATTGTAGGGAGCTGGATCTGAGGTGGAGCATCATGGACACAAACCAGTATCCATATAGGATGCTGGTGTCACAGGCAACAATTTTACACACTATGCCACAACACTGGTCTCCATGAACAGGTTTTGTATTTTTTTTTCAACTTATTTATTTAAAAGCAGAAGGACAGATAGAAGGAGAGACAGAGATGGCCACAACAGCCAGGTCTAGGCCAGGCCAAAGCCAGGAGCCAGGAACTCCAGCCTGGTCTCCCACGTGGGTGACAGCAGCCTAATACTTGGACCACCCTCTGCTACTTTCCCAGGCACAGTAGCAGGGAGCTAGATTAGAAGCAGGGCAGCTGGGACTCAAACTGGCACTCCAATATAGGATGCCAGCCTCATAGGCAGTGGATTGATGCACTGAGTGACAACCCTGGATATTCACAAACCCTTTAAAATATCTTTGTGGGGCAGGCATTTAGCTTAGTGGTTAAGATGCCTGTGTTCCACATGGAATACCTGGATTCCATACCTCGCTCACATTCCGACACCAGCTTCCTGCTAATCCAGGCTCTGGGGGCAGTGGTGTTGGCTCAAGTAATTGGGATCCTGCCACCAATACAGGAGACCTGAATGGAGTTTCCAGCTCCTGGGTTTAACCTGGCTGCTGTAGGCATTTGGGGAGTGAACCAGCAGATAGTTCTCTGTTTCTTTTTGCCTCTCAAATAAATAAATAAATAAATGTTAACTTAAAAAAAAAAAAAAAAACCTGCTACCCCACAACACCTGAGCTGGTTTTGTGGTATTGTGGGTAAAGGCCCTGCCTGCAATGCTGGTATCCCATAGGGGTGCCAGTTCAAGTCCCACATGCTCCACTTCTGATCCAGCTCCCTGCTTATGGCCTGGGAAAAGCAGCAGAAGATGACCCAAGCATTTGGACCCCTGCGACCGATGTGGGAGACCCAGATGAAACTCTTGGCTCCTAGTTTCAACCTGGCCCAGAAAACTGCTGCAACCATCTGCGGAGTGAACCAGCAGAGAGAAATAAAATCAGCAGAGAAAGTGGAGATACAGAATGAGGAAGAGACCTTCTGTCCCACCAGTTCACTCCCCTAAATGGCTGCAACAGCTGGGACTGGGCCAGGCTAACGTCAGGAGCCTAGAACTCCATCTGGGTCTCCCATGTGGATTGCAGAGGCCCAAGCAGTTGGGCCATCTTCTACTGTTTTCCCAGGTGCGTTAGCAGGGCACTGGATGCGAAGTGGAGCAGCTGGGATTCCAGTTGGCACTTATATGGGCTGCAAGCATGGCTGGAAGCTTAACCCACTGCACCACAAACTGGCCTCTGAAATTACTTTTATAACATTTTAACATAGGACTTAAAAATTGTATTATCTAAACATGTAATCAACATAAAAATTACTAATAGTTTATCTTAATTTTTTGCTAGGATTTTAAAATCCAGTGTGTACTTTATACTCAACACATCTGGATTTTGACTAGCCACCTTTCAAGTGTGCAGTAGTCTCATGTACTACTGGCTACCAGATCAGACAGTGCAAGTTTTTGAGGAGGCTTGATGTTAAGTGGCCTATTCCTATTCTGGGAACACAATTCTGTGAACAGGCACTCTGCTGCAAAAAGGAAAGATTTATTTATTTGAGAGGCAGAGTTACAGAGAGAGTGATCTTCCATCTGCTGGTTCACTCCCCAAAGGGCTGCAATGGCCAGAGCTGGGCCAGTCTGAAGCCAAGAGCCAGGAGTTTCTGCTGGGTCTCCCACATGGGTACAGGGGTCCAAGCACTTCGGTCATCTTCCATTACTTTCCCAGGCCATAAGCAGAGAGCTGGTTTGGAAGAGCAGCATCCATACAGGATGCCGGCACCACAGGCAGAGGCCTAACCTATTATGTTATGCCACAGCGCCAGCGCCCAGGTCTCACTTTTCACAGAGCATTTCTGGAGTTTAGTGTCCAGTGGGATGTTCTTTGGCAAATATTAGTTAGCCAGATCCTTGACTCAATAGATCTCAGGATTCCCACAGGAAGAAGAAGGGGTTCAGGGAACCCACCCCAAGTGCCTCCACATACAAAACCTGATTACTGGATTGACCAACTCTCAGAGGCTGTAGAGGCTAGGAATAGTTTCAGTGAGCAAAAGCTGCAGCATTGAGCTCAAACAAGGTGTTTTTTATTACATACGTGTGAATGTGTGTTTAAACTGTGTAACACCAGGTTTCCTGATCTGTCTGGAAAATGTAATAGGTAGCCTTGCAAAATGATGGTTTCTCTGGACTAGGTGTCATCAAGGATGGAGGCTGGTGTCGATGGGAAGCCCCTGCCCTGAGTCTCTAATTTCTCTTTCTTAGAACTTAAAAAAATAAAATAAAAGCAGTAGTAGGCATCAGAGGAAGTGATGAGACGTGCTCTGGGCCCTTTATTAAGAACACCCTTTGGGATTCTGGATGTCCTAGTGGAGGATCAGTTGCCAGCCAAAGCCAACTACACTTGGAGGCTACATTTTCTTGATTCAGTTCAGAAGATTCTTGATTCATTTTATACAAAGTCAACTTCTTTTTTTTTTTTTTTTTTTTTTTTTGACAGGCAGAGTGGACAGTGAGAGAGAGAGAGACAGAGAGAAAGGTCTTCCTTTGCCGTTGGTTCACCCTCTAATGGCTGCCGCGGTAGCGCGCTGCGGCCGGCGCACCGCGCTGTTCCGATGGCAGGAGCCAGGTGCTTCTCCTGGTCTCCCATGGGGTGCAGGGCCCAAACACTTGGGCCATCCTCCACTGCACTCCCTGGCCACTGCAGAGAGCTGGCCTGGAAGAGGGGCAACCGGGACAGGATCGGTGCCCCGACCGGGACTAGAACCCGGTGTCCCGGCGCCGCAAGGCGGAGGATTAGCCTGTTGAGCCACGGCGCCGGCCACAAAGTCAACTTCTGATCAGTGATTTATCAAATCTGTCAATCATAGATCAACCAAAATTTGTGCCTAAGTCATAGAAAAGAGGAAGGCCTGTTTCTTTTCTTTTCTTTTTTTTTTTTTTAAGATTTATTTACTTGAAAGTCAGAGTTATACAGAGAGAGAGAGTCAGAGAGAAAGAGAGAGAGAGGAAGTCCTACATCTGCTGGTTCACTCCCAAGTTGGCCACAATAGCTGGAGCTGTGACAATCTGGAGCCAGGAGCCAGGAGCTTCTTCCAGGTCTCCCATGAGGGTGCAGGGGCCCAAGGACTCTCTACTGCTATCCCAGGCCATAGCAGAGAGATGGATTGGAAGTGGAGCAACTGGTTCTTGAACCGACTCCCATTTGGGATGCCAGCACTGCAGGCGGTGGCTTTACCCACTATGCCACCATGCCGGCCCCAGCCTGTTTCTTTTAAAATTGCTTTAGTGGGACAAACAGGCTGGACCAATCTATGCTGTTAAAGGTCATCAGGGTAGTGGTTACCTTTGGGGTGATGACTGATAGAAACCACAGGGAGGTTTCAGGGTGCTGGCAAAGTTCTGCCTATTACACAGATGTGTTTACTTTGTGAAAATTCATCATGCTGCACATTTTCAATTTTTTAATTTATTTTATTTTTAAAGATTTATTTATTTATTTATTTGAAATTTGATAGAAAGGGAGAGAGAGATCTTTTATTCACTGGTTCACTCTTCAAATGGCCATAATGGCCAGGACCAGGTCAGGCTGAAACCAGGAGCCAGAAACTCCATCCTGGTCTCCTATGAGGTTGGCGGGACCCCAAATACTTGGGTCATCTTCTGCTGCCTTCCCAGGTGCATTAGCAGGGATCTGGATTGGAAGCAGAGCAACCTATACTTCAACTGGCACTCAGATATGGGATCACAGGTGGCAATTTAGCACACTGTACCAAAATACTGGGCCATAATTATTTTTATTTTAGATGCAGAGAGATAGGGAAAGCATGCTCTCAAACCAGCTGATTCATTCTTTAAATTCCCACAACCACTGGGGTTGGGCTGGGCTGGGCTGGGCTGGACTGAACCAGGCTAGGCCAAAGCCAGGAATGGGAAATCAATCCAGGTCTCCCAGGTGGGTGGCAGAGATTCAACTACTTGAGCCAAATTTGCTGCCTCCCAGGGTTTACATTAGCAGGAAGCTGAAATTGGGAGCTGGAGTCTGAATTCAAACCCAGGCACTCTAGTATGGGATTCCAACATCCTAAGTGGTAGTTTAATTGCCAGCCCAATCACCTGCCCCAGGCTGTATGTTTTTGATATGTAATATGTGTATATTATACTTTTATTTTAAAACACTTTTAGAAAGTGTGACTATGATTAATCCAACTAAAATTATTAGCTTGGCCTGAGATTTGAGCTAAAGAGGAAGAGGTTAACCATCAGCCAGGTGTTTTTCTCATGCAGGATCTCAGCAGCATTTCTGATAGCTAAGACAGCAACTAAAGGGTAGTTGTGTTGCAGAGATGCCCTTAACTGTCCACAGTGCAGTAGCAGATGGAATCAGACTAATCATTTTAGAGCTTCCTGGTGCCCGTCAGTAGGATACATCCATATCAATTCTGGCTCAAGCTCCACTTCTGATCCAGCTCCCTGCCAATGTGCCTGGGAAAGTAGTGAAAGGTGGCCTAAGTGATTGGGCCCCTACATCCACATGGGAGATCCAGATGGAATTCCAAACTCCTGGCTTCAACCTGGCCCAGCCTCAGCTATTGTGGCCATTTGGAGAGTGAACCAGCAGATGGAAGACCTCTCTCTGTCTCTGTCTCTGTCTCTCTCTGTCTCTGTCTCTGTCTCTGTCTCTCTCTCTCTCTCTCTCTCTCTGTAAATTTGTGTTCCAAATAATTTTTTTAAAAAGTTGGATTCGCTGTCCCCATGTCAAGCACAGGGCCTAGGTACAAAGTAGGTACTCAACTAAATGCCTCCTTTCTTCTTCTTAACCTGGAATTCAGGTGTGGCAGTCCCACAAGTGCTGAGGCCTGTTGTGAAGAGGGATTGCAGTGCCCCATTTAAGGCCAACAAGGATCACAAAGACAGGCACAGCTGGGCTAAGAATGGAAGGGGAAATGAAACCCTTGCACAGCCCACATGAGCTCAAGCAACTACAAAGAAGCCACCTGTGGTCAGTTGAAGGCACTTCAGAGGAGTGGGGGTGGTAGTGAAGGGTGGGTTTCAGATGGTAGAGATGGGGGAGGTCAAAGAAAAAGGTGGTTAAGAGAAACAGGCAAGGTTTCAGGAGGTGGATATGGGGTAGGTAAACTAAAACAGCAGTTGGTAATAGGAAGCACACCATTGTGAGAGGAGAGAACCCCTGGATTTAGAGCTATGTGATGTTGGCGAAATACACAATCAACAGTTCTCTAATCTGTAAAAATGAGACAATAATAGTTGCTTCCTCTTGAGGTTGTTGAGAGGATGAAATCAGCTGATGCATGAAAAATGTTGTACAATCTTGTGGTTGCTATTCATAATAATGACACTGATAATATGTTAGGGAGAAGATTCTACTTCCAAAAGGAACCCAGGTGGAATGGTTTGGGAGCCAACAACCAGAAATCTAGAAGGGAGTGGAGAAAGAGAAGAGAGGGCACCCAGAGGAGAGTTTCTTAACCTGAATGTCTTTGAACTTCTATGCAAACTGTTGTGTATATGGATTTTTTTTTTTTAAGGGAGAGGGTCCATGGCCCATATCAGCTCCTCATGGCATTCATCACACACACATATACACTCCTTTTTTTTTTTGACAGGCAGAGTGGACAGTGAGAGAGAGAGAGACAGAGAGAAAGGTCTTCCTTTGCCGTTGGTTCACTCTCCAATGGCTGCCGCAGCCGGCACACCGCACTAATCCGAAGGCAGGAGCCAGGTGCTTCTCCTGGTCTCCCATGGGGTGCAGGGCCCAAACACTTGGGCCATCCTCCACTGCACTCCCTGGCCACAGCAGAGAGCTGGCCTGGAAGAGGGGCAACCGGGACAGAACCCGGTGCCCTGACCAGAACTAGAACCCGGTGTGCCGGTGCCGCAAGGCGGAGGATTAGCCTGTTGAGCCATGGCGCCGGCCCACATATACTCCTAATAGCTTAAGGGTTACTGACTAAGAGGAATGAAAGGCCAAGAGGAGGAAGCAAATGAAGCAAGAGACCAACAATTATCCACAGATGGAGCCAGCCATCTCTATAAACCTAAGACATGGGATTGGGGAATATAAAGAAAAGAGGCAAAGGAGAGAAAGTTCATTGGGACAAAGAGTTACAGGACAAAGCCAACTCACAGTGAAGGGTTAGCTCAGCTCTCATGTGGCCCAGAGAAGTCTCTCTGAAGCTGTTGGTTGAAGACTGAGTGAGTGGATAGATGGGCAGACAGCCTGACCCAGCAGCTGAGGGTTTAGGGAAAACTAGAGAGGTGGACTGCAGATTGGCAGGGATGGAATAAGAGACCTTGACTATGTGTCTGGGGAACAATGGAAGGACTGAGTGGAGAAATTTTTTCCATTTGCCTGCTGCAATTGGAAAGAACTGCCACTCAGACTACAGTTCTCCTATGAAACGCTTCTGACTCTGTGGGTAAGAATTTGCTACAAGGCTCTCTGCCAGGGGAGAGACTTTCTTTTCAAATATTTATTTATTCATTTTTATATCTTTCAAAGGCAGAGCAACAGTTACAGAGGGAGTGAGAATGCTCTTTCAACTGCAGATTCACTCTCCAAATGCCCACAATAGCCTGGTTCAGGCCAGCCTGAAACCGGGAGCCCTGAACAACTGGGTTTCCCACGTGGGTGGTATGGACTCAAGTATTTGAGCCATCATCTGCTGCTTTCCAGGCACATTAGCAGAAAACTGGACTGGAAGTGGAACATCCAGGACATTAACCAGGTGATTCTATATGGGATGCAGCAGTCCCGGTGACAGACAGTGGCTTAACCCCCTCTGCTACATCTATCTCAGGGGATAGACTCTTAGCTGCTGGCTCTGTATCTTAGGAGCACCTCTGGGCCAAGTAGGTTGGGCAGAAACTTTGCTACCTGACAGCTGGGAGTTTGTATATTGTCTTGGCCATTTCATTCATTGATTCATTCATTCATCCAGGCAATAAATATTTCCTAAGTGCCTACTCCATAGTAGCTTTATACTAATACTGGAGCTGCAAAAACAAGTACAAGATGATACTGAGCTCAAAAATCTTACAGCTAGGGGTGGCTTACTGGCACGGTGGTTGAGATGCTATTTGTGATGCCTGCATCCTATTTTGTGCCTAGGTTGGAGTCCTGCCTCCAATTCCAGCTTCCTGCTAATGCACACCCTGGCTGCAGCAGGTCATGACTCAAGTAGTTGGGTACCTGCCACCCGTGTGAGAGACCCAGGTTGATTTCTAGGCTCCTGGCTTCCACTTGGCCCAGTATCAGCTGTTGACTACTTTTGAGGAGTGATCTAGTGGATGGAAGATCTGTTTGTGTCTGTGTCTCTCTTTGTCTCTCTGCCTTTCAAATAAAATGAAAATAAATATGTTTTTAAAATCTTACGTGTAGTTGTGGAAATGGACAATGATGGTGCCATGTGAAAGGTGCTGGGACCAAGGCCAGGCACAGGTTACAATGGCACAGAAAGGAAGGGCGCTCATACTTCCCCAAGCCTCAGTCTCCTTATGTGAAAAAGGAAAATCATATCATTAACTACTAAAAGTTTCTTGGCCAATGCTGCGGTTCACTAGGCTAATCCTCTGCCTGTGACGCTGGCACCCCAGGTTCTAGTTCTGGTAGGGGCGCCCAATTCTGTCCCGGTTGCTCCTCTTCCAGTCCAGCTCTCTGCTGTGGCCCGGGACTGCAGTGGAGAATGGCCCAAGTGCTTGGGCCCTGCATCCATATGGGAGACCAGGAGGAAGCACCTGGCTCCTGGCTTCGGATTGGAGCAGCGCACCGGCCGTAGCATCCATTTGGGGGGTGAACCAATGGACGGAAGACCTTTCTCTCTCTCTCTCTCTCTCTCTCTCTCTCTCTCTCTCTCTAACTCTGCCTGTCAAAAAAAAAAAAAAAAAAAAAGGAAGAAGAAGAAGTTTCCTAATTACATGTCAGGCCCTTGCTTGACTTGTGTATCCCATAATTGATTCATTTATTCAAGAAATGTTAACTAAGAACCCTACTAAGCATCCAGGTACCACTGTGGATGATAGAAATTTAGCATTAAAATAAACAGATAGAAACCCATGCCTTCATCAAGACTATAATAGAAAGGAAACAATTAAGTAAAATATTTAGTAGACTAAATAGTGACAAGTGCCTCGGAGACAAAGCTGAGATGGAAGATGGGAAGAACAGAGGGCAGGGGTTGTAATTTTAAGTAGAGTGGTCAGGAAATGTCTCACTGCAAGGGGGCTATTTTAGCAAGGATCTGAAAGAGAAAGATTGGTCATGGAGATATCTGGGGAAAGGATTTTCCAGGTAGGAAGACCCACAGATGAGAAGAGCTGAGGCAGAAGAGTGAGTGGTGAGCCATAGGCAACATGCAGAGACCAGCGTGGCTGGAAAGAGATGATCGTGATGACTAGCACCAGCATATGAGGTTAAGGGAGGCTCAAGGGGGAGCAGGTGGAGTGAGGGCCCTTAGAGTCATTGTAGGGACTGTGACCTTCCCCTGAGACGGGAGTCACTGGGAAGTTTTGAGCAGAAGAGTGACAGGCTCTCACATTTTAAAAGGACCACTCTGGGGGCTGGTATTGTGGTGCAGCTGCTAAGCCACTGCTTAGGACACCAGCATCCCATAGCCTGGTGCTGGCAGAGTCCCGCTGCTCCACTTCTGATCCAGGTTCTTGCTAATGTGCTTTGGCAGTGGAAGGCAGTGGAAGATAACTCAAGTACTTGAGCCCCAGTTAACCATGTGGGAGATCAGGGTGGAGGTCCTGGCTCCGGGCTTTGGCCTGGCCTAGACCTGGCTGTTGAGGGCATTTGAGTGAACCAGTGAGTGAAATATCTTTCTGTCCGTCTTTCTCTCTCTGTCACTCTGCCTTACAAATAATAAATAAATACATAAATACATAAATAAATCTTTTCTGCCTGGCCCAGCCCCTGCCATTGCAACCATTTGGGAAGTGAACAAGCAGATGGAAGGTATATATAACTCTTCATCTCTCCCTGTCTCTGTAACTCTGCCTTTTAAATAAATAAATAATATTTTTTTTAAAAAGTTTTGGTCTGAGCCTTTAACTATGACTGAGGAGACCAAGGGAGAATCAGGTTTAGGAGGAAAGACAGAAGTTTCATTTACAACAAATTATGTTTAAGAAACCCATTGGAAACCCAAATAGGGATGTTGAGTAGGCAGCTGGAAATACCAGTCTGAGATCTGAGGGCAAGGTTCTGATTATATATAGACAAGAAGTATGCTGATATGATATACTCATATATTACTCATATAATGCTTGCATAATTGGTATTTAAAGCTGTTAGAGTGGATTAGAGGAGCCGGCGCTTTGGTGTAGCAGGTAAAGCCACTGCCTGCAGTGCTAGCATCCCATATGGGCACTGGTTCCAGTCCCAGCTGCTCCACTTCTGATCCAGCTCCCTGCTATGGCCTGGGAAAACAGTAGAAAATGGCCCAAGTCCTTGGGCCCCTGCATGTGCACGGGAGACCAGAAGAAGCTTCTGGCTCCTGGCTTCAGATTGGCCCAGCTCCAGCCATTGCGACAATTTGGGGAGTGAACCAGCAGATGGAAGACCAACCTCTCTTTCTCTGCCTCTGCCTCTGTAACTCTGCCTTTCAAATAAATAAATCTTTAAAAAGAATAAAAAAAGATAAAAGAGTGGATAATATAGTGAATGAAGAAAACAAAGAGAAGAGGTCTGAGAATTGAGTCCAGGTGTTCTCCAAACATCCAACAACGGTGGCCTCATCTGCTTTTAACGGGGTTCCAAGGCTAGATGTGAATGTTCTGTAAGGGTTCTTGCTAATATTTTCCCAATGTTCTGTCTTCCAATTCTGAACACAAATGCTTGCCAGGAAAGAAAAAGTTTGCAGAAGAAAAAAAAATCAACTTAAAACATTTAGTATTGTTATTTCATCCCAAATAGCAGGAGAGTCCAGTTCTGGGTCATTGGGAAGATTTGAAGACTTCAGTACTGTCTTACTATTATCAAATCCTTGAGGCTAAGCTCCCCTGGGAAAGTCTTTCTGGATTCCCAGCCCTGAGTACTCTCTCACAAGGTCCTAGAACTCTGTATTCTAATTGATGGATACCTTGCCTATCTCCTCCACCAGACTGTGGCCTCCTCGAGGCAGTCACAGCCCTATTAGCAGGGCCTGTCACCAAATTGGCATTAGGAAATGTTATGGTGTTGCAGGACCTGGTGAAGAACATCTATCTTCCTGGGTCCTGAGTGTCTTTCTCTAGTTCCACTACCCAATCATGGTGTCTCTTCTGCCAGACCCCTTTGCTGGGAAGGTGGAGAAGACCCTACAGGCCTGGACTCTTGGTTTAGGAGTAGAATATCCTGAGGAGCCTGGATAAACCATCCAGAAAAACCAGTTCTCTGAGTCAGTCTTCAAATGAGTTTCTGTGGGAAAGGACACAAAACCCTGGAAGTGAGGTTGGAAGCAGCTTGTGGCATCTTAGAGGCAAAGAAGGGTGTCTTCCTCCAAAGGAACCTGTCTCCTTACCTGACCCAGAATTCCTGGCACATCAACTATGCTAACACATAGGGGACTATGATAATCCAAAAGGCCCCAAACTAGAAATCAGCAGAGCTTCTTATTAGTCTTGAGTGCTGTGGCCTTGTCCATCAAAGCAAATAAAACCCCTTTCTTAGCCTCAGTCTACTTCAATTACTGCATTGCAATCCTCTTGAACAACTTGCCTAAACTTGCTATCTCTACTTCTTCACCTTCTATTTACTTCCTAACTCAGGCCCATCCCTAAAATAAGGCTGTCCTTCCAGGTCCTCCCAAATGACTTCACCTCATCTAATTACTTTAGGTACCACCTTAATGTTGACAACTTTTGGTCTCTCTCCTGAAATTCAATCCTATATATCCAACTGCCTACTAGACATTTTTCCCTTTTTATTTATTTATTTATTTAGAGAGGAGAGAGGGAGGGGGAACAGGGGAGAGAGAGAGAGAGAGAGAGAGAGAGAGACAGAAAATGAAAGTGAGCTCCTACCCATTGCTTTACTCCTCAAATGTGTACAATAGCTGGTGTTAGGCCACACTGAAGCTGGGAGCTGAGAACTCAATCCGAGTCTCTCATGCAGGTGGCAGGAACCCAACTATTTGAATCATCACCTGCACATTATTGGGAAGGTGAAATTGGGTTTGGAACAAGTACTTGAAACCAGGTGGTCTGTATGGAATGGAGGTATACCAAATGGCAGGCAAAAGGCATCTGGGTAAACATATCTTCTAAAAAGAAGACTGGAGAGATCCATTTGAGAGACTACTACAACTTAATATGGAATTCACAAATCTTTCAAGAGGAGTATATACAAGGGTACTTCAAAGTTTGTGGGAAAATGGAATTAAATGACAAGTTTATTTTGGTGCAAAATTTTTTGCAGGCCATACCTATTTTCTTAAAGATTTATTTAGTTATTTGAAGTCAGAGTTACAGAGAGAGAGGGAGAGACAGAGAGAGAGAGAGAGAGAGAGAGAGAGAGAGATCTTCCATCCATTGGTTCATTCCTCAGATGACTGCAATAGTCAGGGCAGAGCCAAGCTGAAGCCAGGAGTTTCTTCCAGGTCTCCCACATGGGTAGCGAAGTCTCATACACTTGGGCCATATTCCACTGCTTTTCCCAGGCCATTAACAGGGAGCTGGATTGGAAGTACAGCTGCCAGGACATGAACCGATGCCCATATGGGGTGCTGGCATCATAGACAGTGGTTTTACCCGCTATGCCACAACACTGGCTCCCATACCTTTTTTTCCCACAATATGTATTTCATGAATTTTGAAGTTCCATCATAAATAGAGAAAAGAAGGTTGATGACGGAACATTTCAAAATACTGAAATTGTGTTAAGAGAAGAGGAGGAGACAGGCAAATGGCATTCGGAGAGGCAGGAGGAAGACCAGGAGGATTAACTGTCATCGGTGTCCAATGCAAAGGCCCCATCACTGAGTACTGCAGGAACGTAAAGGAGAATAGGGCTACTTTCCTCGGGAACCAGGAAGTCCCTGATGGGAATGGACGCTCAGTCAACAGTGTTTAAGGGATGAGAAATAAAGCAGAAAAGGCAACAAGCATAGATTGCTTTTTCTAAATATTTCAAACAAGAGTGAAGGAAACAGGGACCTAAGGACAAATCTGGAGGCAGGCTACGCGTTCAGGAACTGGGCTCCCTGGTCAAACTATAGCCCCACCACTTAATAGCCTTGCGACTATGTGTAAATTAACTTATTTAACTTTCCTATGTCTTAACTTTCCTCGCCTATAAAATAGTAGAACTAGTAGCGCCTGTTTCAAATGGTTATTGAGAGGATTAAATGTGATAAATGTAGATGAAGCACTTAGCACAGGGTGGAGCACACAGTAAGTAACCAATTAATGTGAAATATTTTTTAAAAGGTCAAGGAGAGAAACTGAGAGAGAAGAGCAGGTGGAGAAGTTGCCATGCAGAAAGAAGAGAGGATTGCTTGGGTGAGCCAGCTCTGGAGAGCTTGAGAGGGCTTGTTGGGTGGGGATAAAGAAGTAGATATCGTCTTTTATTTTTTTAAGATTTATTTATTTATTTGAGAGGCAGAGTTATAAACAGACAGAAGGAGAGACAGAGAGGTCTTACATCTGCTGGTTCACTCCCCAGATGGCTGCAATGGCCAGAGCTGGGCTGATTTGAAGCCAGGAGCAAGGAGCTTCTTTGGGTCTCCCACGTGGATGCAGGGGCCTAAGCACTTGGGCCATCTTCCACTGCCTTCCCAGGAACATTAGCAGGGAGCTCAATCAGAAGTGGAGCAGCCAGGACTTGAACTGGCACCCATATGGGATGCCAGCATTGCAGGCAGAGGCTTAACCTACTATGTCACAGGGCTGGCCCCAAGTAGATCTCTTTCTTTTTTTTTTTCTTCCTTCCTTCCTTCTTCCTTCCTTCCTCCTTCCCTTCCTTTCTTCCTTCCTTCCTTCCTTCCTTCTTTTCTAAGATTTTATTTATTTATTTGAAAGGCAGAGTTACAGAGAGGCAGAGTTAGAAGCAGAGAGAGAAGACTTCCCTCCGCTGGTTCACTCCCCAAATGGCAGCAATGGCCAGAGCTGGAGCACACTGAAGCCAGGAACCAGGAGCTTCTTCCAGGTACAGGAGCCCAAGGACTTGGGCCATCTTCTACTGCTTTCCCAGGCCATAGCAGAGAGCTAGATTGGAAGTGAAGCAGCCAGAACTCAAACTGGTGCCCATATAGGATGCTGCCACTGCAGGCAGTGACTTTTTACCCACCAAGCCATAGGACCGGCCCCTAGGTATTTTCAAAACCTAACCATGGCCAAATCATTGCCTGCAGGTTATTGAATGAGACAGACACTTCTATTCCATTTTCTTGGAGAGCCATGCTGAGTTGACTGAGGGGTGTGTGGGGGGGTATTTTCTTACTCCTGGAATCTTCTGGTGTTTTCTGGAGCCCTAGTTCCTGCCTATCTGTCTCCCAGTGCCCACTGGTTCTCAAGCTGGAGACAGCTAAACCTGAACAGTAGCAGAATGTCCCAGCGGCACACACTGGGAGAGGGAGGTTCAGAGATAGCTGCCAGCATAGCTTCTTCTTGGGCTGTACCCTGGACACAGGCCATAATCTTGCTGTCTCTTTCACAATTTGCATCCTCACAGTCATTCCAAATAACCTGCCATGGACATCAATTCTTCTGAAACACTTGGAATGATTTTCGTGGGCCTCCCAGCTAATTGGCCTCAGTGTCAGCTCCACCAAATTGTTCTCACTTTGCTGCCCGTGGGTACCCTCAAAGCTGTTCAAAATGCTGTTAAAGGCCACCCCACAGTAGCTCCAATGCCTTCTAAGCCTTGTTCTTAGGTATATCTTCACATTTACCCTCTGTTCCATCCTAACCAAAGGCATTCAGCCCATAATTCTCTGCCTTTGCGCTTGTTGCTTCTCTTGCTGCAACATCTTCCCGTCTCATCTCTCCCTTTTTATCTTCTAAGAATGGCATCCAACTGCTAACCTCTTCTGACATCCTTCCCCCCCCCCCCACTCCTCCCTGCTGCTACTACCACTGGTGCATTGGATCTTCTTCTCCTATCCCAGAGTTCCCATAGCAACTGGTGGCTGGCCACTTCCCTATTTTTCCTTGTACCTTAGAGTAACCATTGGGGAATATGTCTGCCTCATTAAGAGACCAGGAACTCCTCCAAAATGAGGACTATGTCTTATTAATAGGTGTACCTCCAGAGCTTAGCATGGGACCTAACTACTTCACAGTGGCTATGATATCCTCATTCTTTCAGGAATATAGGTTTAATGAACAAACGTTCTCATCACAGAAAGGATGTCTTCTGGAAGGAAGACAAAGTACTTGAAAGCGGATTCCCCTCCTCGCCCTGAGCCACATTGTCAGGTTCCTACATCCTGGCTGCCTGACCTCCTCTCATTCCATGATTCAAGGGTTGTCAGCTTTCCTGTTGATTCTGTTCTTTTTGTTCCACAGATTTCAACTTTTGCTGTGCTGTTTCACTGCCAGCAGGCGAAGAGGATTGCCTGTCTGAATCTCCTTTCTGGTACACCAAGCAGGTTCTTTTCTGAGGGTATCCAAATATTGAAAGGGAAGCAGATCTTTAGACCAAGCACCACAGACACGGAGAACTGCTAGAAGGCACCGTGGTTAGAGTTGGCAAAATCAAGAACGTGCCAGCATCCAAGTGTCAAAATGTCAGGAGGGGCATCCAGGTCCCATAACATGAGCGGCCCAGAGTGGGGACCAAAAGGACAGCAGAGGCCTTAAGAGTGGCCAGGAGGGCTGGCACTGTGGCGCAGTGTGTTAACGCTCTGGCCTGAAGCGCCAGCATCCCATATGGGCGTCGGTTCAAGACCCGGCTGCTCCACTTCCGATCTAGCTCTCTGCTATGGCCTGGGAAAGCAGTAGAAGTAGAAGATGGCCCAAGTCCTTGGGCCCCTGCACCGGCGTGGGAGACCTGGAAAAAGCTCCTGGCTCCTGGCTTTGGATTGGCGCAGCTCTGGCCATTGTGGCCAACTGGAGAGCGAACCATCGGATGGAAGACCTCTCTCTCTCTATGACTTTCGAATAAATAAATAAATCTTAAAAAAAAAAAAAAAAGAGTGGCCAGGAATCAAGAGGAGATTGGACCAAGTACTTCCCAGAGCTCTTGGTTTTCAGTAACCCATCAGAGCTTGATTGAGCAAAAGCAGGAATTTATTGAAAGCTACCAAAAGGCAACTGGACATCAGGAGAGTAGGAACCAGGACACTGAACTTCATCAGGGTCTTCTAGCCAATCTCTGATCTCATCCTTTTCCCCTCCCTGTTCCTCCCTGCCCCTCCCCTCTCCCCTGCTTTCTCCTCTTTCTCTTCATCTCTCTGTCTCTCTCTTTCAGCTTTCTTCCTCTGTGGCAGAAAATCCTGCCAGCAGCAGCTGCCTAATTTACTAACATAACATAGTTCTATGCACAAGAAGAGAGACCAAACCACTCTCTTCTCAATTCTAAAGTCTCAAGGAAGCTAATCTGAGTGGCTCATCTTGGGCCAAGTGCCCATCCTGATCCACACAACCGTAGCCCGAGGGACAGCAGCACATTTGTACATTTGTGTACACTGTTCCTCCATGACCTTCCAAGTCCGGGGAAAAGTTTAGACAACCATACAGGTGTTCAGTTCAGGGAGACAAGAGTTGGGCTAGGCTGATTAAAAAGCAAGCCCAAGAAAATCTTTAAAACAAAGAAAAAAAAACCCCAAACAGATGATGAGTGGATCTTGGGCAACCATTGAGATCCAATGCTCTGAGTTCAGTCATTCCAGGTTTCTGGGCTCTCATATGAATCTATTCCGGAGATCTAGTAAACAATATTTCTCTTTACAAGAGTTGTAAGTATTGGCATATTGATGACACTGTGAAGTCCTTTGGGAAAAGATCTGTTTAACTTTAAATTACGAAGATGTATGTGTGGAGCTATTTTAGTGGAATACCTGCACACTGTCCACCTTTCACAATGCATACTTTGGAGATGGGCCCATACCATCAACTCTCATCTGCTGGTTCTTTTTACAGGGGCTAGGATGTTCCACAAGTGAGCAGTCTTGATTAAAACAGTGCTTCCTGGCCGGCGCCGTGGCTCAACAGGCTAATCCTCCGCCTCGCGGCGCCGGCACACCGGGTTCTAGTCCCAGTCGGGGCTCCGGATTCTGTCCCGGTTGGCCCTCTTCCAGGCCAGCTCTCTGCTGTGGCCAGGGAGTGCAGTGGAGGATGGCCCAAGTGCTTGGGCCCTGCACCCGCATGGGAGACCAGGAGAAGCACCTGGCTCCTGCCATCGGATCAGCGCGGTGCGCTGGCCACAGCACGCCAGCTGCGGCGGCCATTGGAGGGTGAACCAACAGCAAAAGGAAGACCCTTCTCTCTGTCTCTCTCTCTCTCACTGTCCACGCTGCCTGTCTAAAAAAAAAACAAAACAAAACAAAACAAAAAACAGTGCTTCCTGGGGCCGTGGCTCACTTGGTTAATCCTCCACCTGCGGCGCCAGCATCCCATATGGGCGCCGGGTTCTAGTCCCAGTTGCTCTTCTTCCAGTCCAGCTCTCTGCTGCGGCCCGGGAGGGCAGTGGAGGATGGCCCAAGTGCTTGGGCCCCTGCACCTGCATGGGAGACCAGGAGGAAGCACCTGGCTCCTGGCTTCGGATCGGCGTAGTGCTGGCTGTAGCGACCACTTGGGGGGGGTGAATCAATAGGAGGAAGACCTTTCTCTCTCTCACTTTCTATAACTCTACCTGTCAAATAAAAAAATTAAAAAAAAAAATGTTTCCCAATCCTTATTTATTTGCTTCTGACCTTTCTGGAATTTGTCTTCTATGTTCCCTCTGTTATTTGTGGATATTTTTATATAAATTGATCAACTTTAAGCCTCATTATAAATAGTTCTATCTTCAAAACTGGATTTGATGTGGTGGTTATGCATTGAAATGGATACATAACTATTAAAATGAAACAGTGTGTCCATGCATTACCAATAATCTTCTCAAGCACTAGGTACCATAGTGTGGGGATACTGGCTTCAAGTGTCAGGACTAGGAAGGTGGCCATGGGGGCTGGGTAAGCCAGTCAGCCTCCACGCTCTCACTGCCAGCCACTCATGCTGGCAGAGAAGTCAGCTCATGATAAGACTACCCAGACACTCGCATGTCTGTTTCCTGGCGAACATCCTTGATAAGCCATTCTGGAGTGTGTGCTCTGTTTTTATGCCCACCCCCTCTTCCTTGGAAGGACCTGGAAAGCAAATGCAGATTCTCCCTGGGCACTGAGGAATGGGGGTTGGAGTAGTGGTAGGTGGCACGGTGATTCCTTAAGGAAGTCCTCAAATTAACTTGGCCTAACTGTGGCAAACAGTTGGCAGCCAGATGCCTTCCTGGCTGATTTGAGATTCAGCCCCAAATGGGAAGACTATAGGAAGAGACAACAAGAGCAAGGTGAAATTGGCTCTGGCAGCTTAGTTCAGAGAAGGAGCATAGCTTTGGAGTCAGGCAGACCTGAATTTGAATCCAAGACTAACCAATTACTAGCTGCGTACCATGAAACTATGCCTTTTGATAGTGTATTTTTGTAAAAGATTTATTTATTTATTTGAAAGGCAGAGTTACAGAAAGCAGAGGCTGAGAGAGAGAGAGAGAGAGAGAGGTATTCCATCTGCTGGTTCACTCACCAAATGGCTGCAACAGCCGGAGCTGGAGTGAGCAGAAGCCAAGATCCAGGAGCTTCTTCCGGGTACAGGGGCCCAAGGACTTGGGCCATCTTCTACTGCTTTCCCAGGCCATAGCAGAGAGCTGGATTGGAAGTGGAGCAGCTGGGACTCGAACTGGCGCCCATATGGGATTCTGGCCCTGGACACTGGGGCTTTAACCCGCTGTACCACAGCGCTGGCCCCGATAGTGTACTAAATGCTCACAGTTACTACCATTGCCCAGATGAGGAAACTGGCCTCAGAGAAGTTAAGCAACTTGCCTGAGGTTACACAGCTAAGAAGCAGAGAAGAATTCGGACATCAGTTGGTTTGATTTCCAAGAGTGTGCTCCTAATTCCCACTACTACCCTATTTTTGTTTACTCTTTGACTTTGCACCACTTCTGTAGGAGGATGCGTGGCTGAGAGCTGGGGGCTGAACCCAAAGCAGGACCGACAAGGTTCTTGCCTTCACAGACCTCGTATTCCATGGAGGAGCAAGATGTGAAATAATAAATTCCCCCATTAATAAGTGAATAACAACTGTAACAAATATTTAAAAGGTTAAGGACACTCTATAAGCAGCAAGTGATCTGCATCTGAAAGCAGAGTTAAGGAGTCTGCGTACAGGGAGTGAGGGTCACTTTGAGAAACTGATATTTAGGTTGAGTTTTGAAGCATTTACAAGAATATTTTTAAAGCTTTTACTTAATGAACGCAAATTTCATACATACAGATTTAGGAATATAGTGGTTGTTCCCCCCATACCCACCCTCCCACCCCCACTCCCATTCCACATTCTATTACTCTCCTGTCCCATTCTTCATTAAGATTCATTTTTAATTACCTTTATATACAGAAGACCAATCTATAGTAAAGATTTCAACAGTTGCACCCCCACACACATAACATATAAAGTACTGTTTGAAGACAAGTTTTGTAGTTAATTCTCATAGTACAACTCATTAAGGACAGAGGTTCTAGGTGGGGAGGAAGTGCACAGTGACTCCTGTTGTTGATTTAACAACTGACACTCTTATTTATACTGTCAGTGATCACTCGAGGCTCCTGCTATGAGCTGCCAAGGCTATGGAAGACTTTTGAGACAACCAACTCTGTCAGTATTTAAACAGGACCATAAGCAAAGTGGAAGTTCTCTCCTCCCTTCAGAGAAAAGTACATCCTTTTCTGGTGGCCCCTTCTTTCCGCTGGGTACTCACTCACAGAGATCCTTCGTGTAGATAATTTTTTTGCCACAGTGTCTTGGCTTTCCATGCCTGAGATGCTCTCATGGACTTTTCGGCCAGATCTGAATGCCTTAAGGGCCAATTCTGAGGCCAGAGTGCTGTTTAGGGCATTTGTCATTCTATGAGTCTGCTGTGTGGCCTGCTTCTCATGTTGGAACGTTCTCTCCTTTTTAATTCTATCTATTATTATTACCAAATATTGGTCTCATTTATGTGATGCCTTTGACACTTAATCCTTTCTATATGATAAATTACACACTTATGATCACTTTAGCACTTAAGATGGTATTAGTACCACCAGCTTAATGGGATTTGGAGTCCCATGGTAAGGTTTTAGCTTTACCCTCAGGGGTATGTCCGGCATTCACAAGAATTTACCCCCAAGGTGATTGCTAGATGTGATAGGGATGGTTTTATTTATTTATTTATTTTTATTTTTTGACAGGCAGAGTGGACAGTGAGAGAGGTAGAGACAGAGAGAAAGGTCTTCCTTTACCGTTGGTTCACCCTCTAATGGCTGCTGCGGCTGGCGTGCTGCAGGAGCACACTGCACTGATCCCAAGCCAGGAGCCAGGTGCTTCTCCTGGTCTCCCATGGGGTGCAGGGCCCAAGCACTTGGGCCATCCTCCACTGCACTCCCAGGCCACAGCAGAGAGCTGGCCTGGAAGAGGAGCAACAGGGACAGAATCCGGCGCCCCGACCGAGACTAGAACCCGGGGTGCCGGCGCTGCAGGCAGAGGATTAGCCTATTGAGCCACGGTGCCGGTTGATGGTTTTATTGTCCACGGATGAACATTTTTGGTATTTATTTTTAAACGGTTATTTCATAGATATTATTAGGATGAAGCTAAATAAGGGGAATTAATTAAAATATTAATAATAGCATAAGTGGTGATAAATTTTGCAAAGTTCACAAAGGAGATAATGGTTAGACTGGCAGGTTCTAAAGATCACTTTGGCAGCTGTTAAAGAACTGTTGTGGGGAGAGGGAGGCAGAATGGAAGCAAAGATCTCAAGCAGGAGGTAACACAGATTCACCTGATGAGAGGTACAACCAGCTGGACTAATGAGCAATGTGGGCGTGGAAGATGCCAGTTGGTGATTTCCTGGGTGACGAGTGCAGCCATGGAGAAGTTTGGGAAGCACCCAAGCGTAGATGTCAGCAAGGCTGTAGGTCACTTACCTCTAATAGGAGTTTGACATTTGTACTGTGAGGATTCAGAGCCGGGTACACAACAATCGTTTCATAAACAGTAGCTCCTTTTCCTGTCTTTTCTCCTCACCCATGGCGTGCTAGGGATTCAGCTGCGTTCGAGGCAGATCGTGTTTATCAGGAATTTGGGCTCCCTTTGGTTCTTGGCATCATCCCTGCCCTCACAATTCCTGGCTCACAATCGATGCTCAATAAATATTTGTGGCGTGAACGAATGTCAGGGACACAAGGAATCCCTTGGCCTGGCGTGTTGCTATCAGCGAGTTTGACTTATTTGGGACAAGTGAAAACCGTGGGAAGGTACAGTCTCTAAAGAGTGCCTCCAGTAGAAACAGTTTGCTAGAGTTTTACAGCGAGGGTTAGGGGGAGTGTCCAGCACGTGGAAAAGGGGCAGCTGGAAAGCACTTCCTGTCCAAGCAACATAGACCTTTATACGTTCTATGTTCGAAAATCCAACTCAGACTGGTTTCTTGCAGCCTGCTTTGTTTGTGGTGGTCTGGCCCCTTCTGAACACAATGTTGCAAGATCAGCTTTCTCGGAACGTACTCTGAAAAACAAGCCCAAGCAAGTAAATTGTTTCAGATTCTCTGTCTGGGTCTCTGTGCCCGGCCTCTTGCCTAAATCCCACCCAGGGTTACAACATCAGGCGCCTCGTGACCAAGCGCTACATGGACGCTGCAGGAAACGAGCTGGGTTAGCCGAAGAATTAAAATAATTTCTAAGGGTGTAAAACAAGGCAGAAGCTGCTGGGCCCTGCGGAAGGCTGGGGATGGGGCTCCTCTCTCCAGTCTCAGGGTTGGGTCAGCAACTGAGGCGGCGCTGGTGAGAGCTCTGGGGGCCCGGCCGCCACAGTTCTTTGCAGTTCGCTGTTTCTTCCGTACCCAAGAGATGCCGAAGCGGTATCCTCCACCCCAGCGGCCTGTCTGGGTCCCGCCGCGGCCTTTAAAGGCCCACCACGTGGCCCCGCCGGCTCCCCGGGTCCGGAGGTGGTGTCCGGGCTGCGCCTGCGCACTGCCTAGCGCAGGGGTTCCGGGTTCCTAGAAAAGGCGCCGGGAGAGGAAAAGAAGATTGCTGGGGGTTGGGGGCCGAGGGGCGGAGTCGGCTCCTTATGCAAATCGCAGCGGCGCGCGCGGGCCAGGGGTGGGGCTTCAGATGCGAAAGCAGGTCCGCCTTTCGAACCGTGAGGGGGTGGGCCGCAACCCTCGGCCTCGTTCCGCGAGCTCTGACGTCGCTGACGTCCTGTTTAAAAGCGGCCGCGCAGGCGCAGTGAGCCGAAATGCGAACTTAGGCTGTTACACAACTGCTGGGGTCTGTTCTCGCCGCCCGCCGGGCAGTCTGTCAGCGTCGCCGCCGCTGTCGCCGCCTCAGCCGTTCCAGGAATCTGTGGCCTGCCGCCGCCGCAGCTTCCCCTCGCCTCTGCGAGCCTCCGGGAACCCCATCCGTCCACACAGGCCGGCCCGACGGTCCGCGTCTCCCCCGCGCCACCTCGCAGCCCGCCGCACTCGCCGCTCCGGCCGACATGAGTGGGGACCATCTCCACAACGATTCCCAGGTACGGCCCGGCTCGCTCCCCGGCGGCCCCCGGACTCCGCCCTGGCCCTCCCGCGACCCCCAGGCGCAGGCCCCGGTCCGGCCTCTTTGACAGGCCGGAGTCCCCCACGAGGAGCCGCCCGCTTGAGGAGAGATGGGCTCGCCAGGCCGCGGGCGAAAACCGACAAGTTAGAATTTGGGGGGCGCTGGCTGCCCTTGGAAGCCCTTCCCGGGGCCCCCTCCTCCCTGGGGGCACAGGGTGGGACAGGGCCCCGGCCGCGCGCGCTCGCCTGCCCGCCCGGGGGGCTAATTTGCCCGTTGTTTCATATTCTTTTCTTTCCTTTCTCTAGATCGAAGCGGATTTCCGATTGAATGGTGAGTGTGCCCCCCGCCCCGGCCCTGGGCCCCCCAGCCGCCGGTCGCCTCCCCCGCGCCCGGCCGGAGCCGGGCAGAGGACAGACATGGCGTCCCAGAGACTAAGTCCCGGCTCCTCGCTCACCGGCCCCATTGTTCCCATCGGGCCGCCTCTAGACCCCCTTTCCGGGGACCCCAGCTTCCCCAGATCACCGCCCTCCCAAGAGGGGGCAACGGAGACCCTGAGTCGCCCGCCGCCGGGCCTCGGGCAGCCTTTCCGGGCCAGGATTCCTCCCGGGAAAGTCGCCTTGTCGACGGTCGGGACTTAGTCTCTGCGCCATTTTCTTTTTCTCTTTCCTCTCCTTTCTGTGCCTGTCTCTTTCTCTCCCTCTCTCGGTTCCTTTCTTGAGCTGCCCAGAAAGAGCTTTCAGCAGAGCAAAGCCCTGTAAATCACACCCCTCACCAGAGAAGAAAGACGGGGAGAATGAATTATTATAATATTTCCCAAATAGAACTTTATTTTGGGGGCTGTTTTCGCTCTGCTTCATGTTTGTTTCTTTCTCTGTGTCCCCAATGAAGGATTCTCTTAAGCAACTGTTGAATTTTTTTGGTGGAGGAAGTAGATGCCTATGAGTTACAAATTATGGCCTTAAAAACTAAAGCCACTGGAGTTCCTCACATTTGGAGGTTATTTTCCCTAAGTTGTGTTCTTTGCAAGGGTAGTAGTATGTCGCTTCAGAAAGTTTGCAAGTTCTCTGTGTGTCACCCAATGTAACTGTTGGGCTTGGAGGTATTGGCCTTTTAAAAATTAAAGTATGTTAACTAGAACTTCTCATTGGGGCCTGGGTTCTCAAGGCAGTGTTTCCCTTTTTTTTTTTTTTTTTGGAAACACAGTTTAGAGTGTACTTGGAGTTGAGCATTTCATCTGGTTCTGGTGTGTTAGCCCTCTTTTTTGGGCTTAGGAGGATGGTGAGAAGAATTTTGTTTATTGAAGCGGAGGGACCAGCACCCACCCCTGCTTCCTGTTCATTCTTTGCAGAACCACAGTTTTTTAGGAATCAAGAATTAGCTTGTTTTTCCCACTTCTTTGTTTTTGAACCTTTTAGCCCAATCAAGGCGTTTATTTTAGTATTTACACCTTAGTTACCCACAGAAAATTTCCCCAGTAAAATGCTTGTGCATGCAGGTTTTCCAACAGTCCAGTTGAAGGAGAAGGCACTTTGAGTGTGCTGGGAATTCCCACTGATTTCTGAGGGTGCATAGTCCTGTTCAATTGAATTTGGGTTCCGGGAACTTCTCCAATAGGAGAAGCTGATGAGTAGGTTTTCTGATGTTGTAATCAGCAGCCCATCATGCCAGCCTGCTCTAGTGAAAACAGCCTTATGTTCAGATTTTGAAATGGGACATCCAGCAAGAGATGATACTCAGGGGAAAACCTGGATGAAGTGTAGCATTTCTTGAGCACCTAGTAGTGTGTGACAGGCACTGTGTTTAATGCACAACAGGACTCTCACTCTCAGTTTCATCTGTTGGAGGGCACATAATTAGTTACGATTAGATGCTGGGGCACATGTGTACTCTAAAAGCTTTGGGAGCATAGGGGGTTTACTTTTGTCTGAAGATGGAGAGATTTCTCAGGGGAGGTGACTTAGGAGCAGAGTGTTGTGCGGTACCAGGCGCTGAGAATTGTTGAGTTGGAGAATTTGTTTCTCAGGTACCCTTAGTTAGCCTACTGGCCTTTTTAAAAAAGGAGATGATGCCTCTGCAGCTTGGGAAGCCACAGATTAGAGATACGTTTCTTTGTATATGGGGGCAAAAAAAGGATGTGGCAGGTAGATATGTAAAGATGTCTTCTTGACGTCTCTGGAGGAAGGTAGGATGTTAATAACGAAGAGTTCTTTTGTCTTTAAGGCTGGACTGAGTAGGCCTTGTATACAGATACAAAACAAAATTTAGTGCTTTCTCCTTTAAGAAAGTTAACTTCTTACAATTTATACAAAAGAACTGTTGAATATGTGAATGATGTGGGCAGAGTACGTTACTGATCTGTACTGTCATTTTTGTAGATACTAAAGTGAACTGTTAACTTTAAAAATGTTTTGGCCACATTTTCCAGGAATAATATAACAAATATTTATTGAATTTGTACTAACTGCCAGGCATGAATCTCAGCTGTTTCCATGGACCATCAAATGTAACTTAATCAATTAGAAGGACCCTTATGAGTTAGGCCCTATTATCTCTGTTTCATAGATGAGGAAGTTGACGCTTTGGGATGTTTACTAGTTTGTCCAAGGACAGTGAGTTGTGTACTCCAAAGCCCACGAGCTTAGGAGTACATTCCTATAGCCCATTAAGCTATAGGAATGATACTAGTATGGAGAAATTAAAAGCTCCATATCTCTACTTTGTTGTGGAGCTGAAAGAGGGGAGAGTATCTGATAGTTTGTCATTCCCTCTTTATCAAAACCTCCTTCTTCAAGAGAAAGCACTTTTAACTTTCTCCTTAGCACCATGAAGGACATTGTCTGGAAGATGGGTGATGTTAGTGACTATTAGTTCTATCAAGCAATACACTCTTAACCAGTGATTGAATTATGTAATTCATTCTTTACAATATTTAAAATTGTGGCTGTTTGTATTGAATTTAAAACATCCTAATTCATATTAAACTGCTGGGAAAATCTTTGATTTGTGAGATACATTTATATTTAAAATATTGACAGTGTACTAGGAATTCCAGGAGCATACACCATAACTTCTCTTTTACCTAAGTGAAAAGATTTCCTAAGTGTTGGTAGTACTAACTATAGTGAGGCTGAGTCATTATTACAGTACTGTATGGGCTGCCTTGCTATCCACATAATTGATAGTGATAACATCAGGTTTGGGGGGGGGGGTAAGTGATTGTTTTGCTCTTTCAAAGACTTGGATGAAGTTTTTACTTCTGTGGAGCTAGGAAGTTCTTTTCAATCTCCTCCCTTTGGTAGGGTTAAGACTTGACTCCATCAGTGTTATATTCTAAGAAATATGATTTGACCATCATCTTGTGTGATTTTGATTAGTTTACTGTGTTCAGATTGTCTGAGAACAATTAAATATGAATTGTTTCTGATGCTGCTGAATAGGTGTACTTTTGGGCTGTTGGGGTGGATGGTGGAAAGGCTAATGATGTGGTTACCTGAAAACTTGCATCATATTTAAAAACTGAAAACTCATGGCACCTCCAAATGAAATCTGGAAATTCGGACTCAATCCAGAAATAACTTAAACACTGTGCTCCATTGTTCTGTTTCCTCCTTTTTAGAGTTAGTGAGCTGTTAGAATCTTCATACTCCCTTTTGATGTGAAACAAAGTTGCTTGTCAACATGTGCTTTTTATTTTTTATTTATTTATTTTTAAAAATATATTTATTTGAGAGGCAAAGTTACAGAGAGAGGAGAGACTGAGAGGTCTTCCATCTGCTGGTTCACTCCCCAAATGGCTGCAATGGCCAATGTAGGGCTGATCAGGAGCCAGGATCTTCCTGGTCTCTCACATGGGTGCAGAGGCCCAAGCACTTGGGCCATTTTCTACTGCTTTTTCAGGCCATTATCAGGGAGCTGATCCAAATGAAGCAACCAGGGCTCAAACCGGCGCCCATGTGGGATGCTAGGGCCACAGGCGGAGGCTTAACCTACTATACTACACCACAGCATTGGCCCCTATTTTACTTATTTTTTAAATGTGCATTCTGAATTACCAGCGACTCATACATCCCAAATTTTAGGCTCCAGTGTTCCTTATAAAATAAGGAATGATAAATACCTTATGGTTTGAAATGTGGGAGTTAAATAATGTGTCAACCCCCCCCAACTCCTTTTCTTTAGAAATTAGGTAGAATGAAAAGGAAAGAACCCAAGGGTCAGCCCTCAAATTTCATCTTGTCCAGCAACAGCAAAATGAATTGGTCTGTTTCCTTGTGGTCAGCTTGAAAATGTGGAATTACAAGAGTTTGACAGAGATACTCCAATTTGTTCTGGAACATAGTGAGTTAGTACCAATTTATATGAGTGTCAGGGATTGCAAAATTAAGCTTGAAGTTTGTTTTTAATGTGTGTGTATAAAAAATGACCATCTTTTGAGTCTGTAAAAAAGTTAGAAAAATGTTGTTCTACTGCTAATGGTGTGGGAAATGATTGTGTTGTATTTTCTGGATGTATATAATTTTAGGAGACTTAAGATTTGGTTATTTCATATTGGGCATAAATGCATGTGCAAATTACAGATCTTTAACAGCTTTTGTAGCAATGAAACTGATTTTCTTCAAGCCTGAAGTCATTCCCCCAGAAGTGTTTTGTGAGGGATCCTATCCTTATAAAATTATATTGAACACCAATAAAGTTATAGGTTCACATGGAAGAATGAATTCAAATGTAGTTGCTTTAAATGAGGCTATGAAAATGTTTGATACGAGTAGTTGATGAGGGATCCAAAGGGTTTTTTTTTTTTTAACTACTCTTGAAATACAGTAAATCATAGTTCATTGTTTGTGGAGGTGAGTCAGTTGAATGAATTTTCTGTGTCTTAATGGTTTAGATGATCTGATTGTCCCTTAATTATTTTTCAAACTTTAGCTTTGCATTATAAGGTTATTTTGGATAAACAATAGAGAATTAGGCTTAAGGTAAAAAGTTTAGGGTGGAAGAAATGCCAAAGTGGCCTTTAAGAAGTGAATCATGTACTGTGTTCAAAGGAGGCTTTCAGATTGTGTTTAAACTTTCAGTAGTAGTTTTTGGGAACAAGTCTTTTTTTATTTCCTTTCCTTGTAAATCTGTACTTTGAGAAACAGCTTTCCATACCCATGGCTCCAGGCCAACAGCTGAAGTAGGAAATATAAAATAGGGCTTGGAATAATTAGCATTTTGCCAATCAGCCTCCACCCTCCCAACCACCTGCCTATCTGGATGCTTGCAATGTGCATTGTGTTGATAGCATAGGGCCTAGGCAACCGTGGAGGGGGGTGGGGTTTGAAGATAAGTTTAAGGTAGCAGGGTGGCCAAGTCTTGATTAGGTGGGAAAAAGCTTATGGCAGGGTATCTTTAGACATTAATGGTATTGAACATATATTGTTAAAGGAAATGGCTAATAGTTTGCTTAACTGATTTATAGCAAATATTGTCAAGCATGATTTTTATTTTATATATGTAAGATTTTTTTTTTAAGCTGCAAAGATCTGATGTAGTTAATACTCAGGTGTATCTCTAGGGTATGTAGAGACTGACCATATCAAAGTATGTATTAAGTATCAATGTATTTGTCATTTATGTCTCTAAATTTTGGTAAAGAAAAACTCCCTGAGAGGTATAAACTTAAGTTTTAAATTTTTTAAAAGATTTGTTTATTTACTTGAGAGAGTTAACAGAGAGAGGGAGAGACAAACAGAGGTCTTCCAAACACTGGTTCATTCTCTAAACTGCCTCAACTGCTGTGGTTGGCCAGGCTCAAACCAGGAGCTTTGTTCTGGTCTCCCATGTCAGTGGCAAGGGCCCAAGTACTTGGACCATCTTCCGCTGCCCCTCTCAGGCCATTACAAGGGAACTGGATCAGAAGTGGAAAGGCGTGTCAAGTGTCAGCTTTATCCACTATACCACAATGCCAGCCCCTTAATTTCTTTTTTTTTTGTATGTATTTTTATTTGTTAGCCTAAGTTTTTAGTTCAGACTTCACCTCTATGTACTGTACTTGAGGATTTTTCTGGAAGGTATTATTGTTTACATCTCCCTTCTATCCTTCCCATCAGATTTGGTGTAGGGATGCATCTACCAGGCCATTAATTTCCCTCTGAGCATTTGATGTTATATTTTGTTTCTGTAGATTTAAGAAACCTATGAACTGAAATTCATTAGCATTCCTGAGATACACCTAGACAAGCTCCAACAAAGGTGTTAAAGAGTAAACAGCGCTATCAGAGATTTCAGATCTCCTGTTGTAGATAAAAGATTGTTGAAACAAATTTAAATGACAAATTCATGGGTATTCTGATATCTTAGTGTGTGTGTGTAAGATTTGAAAGGTAGGGTTACAGAGAGGGAGCTAGAGATCCCCATCTGCTTGTTCACTTCCCAGAAGACCACAAAGCCAGGAGCCTGGATATCTATCTGGGTCTTCCAGGTGGGTGGCAGGGGCCCAAGTACCTGGGAAGTCTTCTTTCCCAGGCACATTAGCAGGGAGTTGGATGGGAAGTGGAGAAACTGGAACTTAAACTGCCATCCACAGGAGATGCTGGCATTGCAGGAGGAGACTTAACCAGCTGTGCCTCAATGCCAGTCCCATATCTTCCAATGTTTTAAGAACAAAAACCAGCCAATCCTTAGTCCTAGCCTGCTTTGTTACGTCTGCCTCGTCTTTCTTTTTTCTTTTTAAATATGCACTTTTTTTATTTGAAAATCAGTGCTGCAGAGAGAGGAGTCTTCCATCCACTAGTTTGCTTCCCAGGTAGACATTATGGCCAGGGTCAGCCTGGAGCCATGAGCTTCATTGTGGTCTGCCACATGGGTGACAGGGACCCAGGTACAAAGAGATCATCCATCCACTGGTTCACCCACCCACGTGGCTCAACAACTAGAGCTGAGCCAGGCTGAAATCAAGAGCTTCATCCAGGTCTCCCATGTGGGTGGCAGGGACCCAGACACATGGGCCACTTTCCGTTGCTTTCCTAGGGAGCTGGATCTGAGGTGGAGCAGCTAGAACATGAACCAATGCCCGTATGGGATGCCAGCATCCCAGGCTGGCTTTACCCATTACGCCACAGCAAACTAGTTTTGGAAGTTTACTAGACACCGTGTTTTTGTTAAATTTGAATTGAGGGATGGGTGCTGTGGTATAGCGAGTAAGGCCGCTGCCTGCAGTGCTGGCATCCCTTTATGGGCATTTGAGTTCTGGTGTTCCACTTCCAATCCAGCTTTCTTCTGTGACCTGGGAAAGCAAAAGATGCCCCAAGTCCTTGGGTCCCAGCACCCGCCTGGGAGACCCGGAAGAAGCTCCTGGCTTCTGATAGGTGCAGCTCTGGCTATTGTGGCCATTCGGGGATTGAACCAGCGGATGGAAGACCTCTCTCTCTTTCTCTCTGCTTCTCTGTAACTCTGCCTTTCAAATAAATGAATCTTTTGAGCTGAATGGGGATAGCACAGATTGGATAGGTGTATTGGGCAAACCAGAGACTAGGAAGGGAAATTTTTCTTTTTACCCCTTCTTACATCCCCAGTCTGTTAGTGTACTACCTTTTTCCAAATTACAGAAACCCTACTTAAGCTGTAATTGATAAGCCTCTAGTACAGATGCTTGGTTTGCTCTTTATTATCTGCTGTTAGAGATAGCCTGGACTCCTTGTACCTAGAATGTTAGGACTTAGATACTTTGGTATTAAGGGTGGAACCAGATTGATACTGAAGGGTGCAGGAGTAAAAAGGGAGGTTGTGAGGAGATAAGCTCTGGAGTAGCTGCGGTAAAATGAGTAGAATTCAGCAAAACCTTAGATACTTTTTTTTTTTTAAATAATTTTTATTTATTTGAAAGGCAGAATTACAGAGAGGCAGAGAGAATGAGGTCTTCCATCTGCTGGGTCACTTCCCAAATGGCTGCAATGGCTGGAGGTGGGCCAACCCGAAGCCAGGAGCCAGGAGCTTCTTCCAGATCTTCCAAGCAGGTGCAGGGGCCCAAGGACTTGGGCCATCTTCTGCTTTCCCAGGCCATCACAGAGAGCTGGCTCCAAAGTGGAGCAGCTAGAACTTGAATGGCTGCCCATATGGGATGCCAGCACTTTAGGCGGCAGCTTTACCCACTATGCCATAGCACAGACCCTAGTAAATCTTTATTCCGAGTATTAAACTTTTCCTGGCCACTGAAACTTGTTTTCACATCTATAAAGAAGGATGCTATTTCTTTGGTTCACAAGCTATTGAAAATTAAATGAGTATATGAGTAAATTTAAATGTTCTGAAATGGGTATTTATTTTCTTACTTTTAAAAATTTTATTCATTTATTTGAGAGGGAGATAGAGAGAGATATCTTATATCTGCTGGTTCACTCCCCAGGTATCCTCAATGGCCGAGGCTGGGCCAGGTCAAAGCTGGAAGCCAAGAGCTTTATCCTGGTCTCCCATATAGGTGGCAGGGGCCCAAACACTTGGGCTATCTTCCACTGTTTTTCCCAGGCCATTAGTAGGAAACTGTATGGAAAATGGAGCAGCCGGGACCTGAATCAGCGCCCATATGGTTGCTGGCACCACAGGAGCAGCCTAGGCTGCTGCTATACCACAGTGCCAGCCCTAGAAAAAAATTTTTCAGTTCCTTGCCAATCCTTAAAAAATAAGTAAAATAAACCCTAAACACCTTTTTCTGAGTTTGCTTTTTATTTATTTATTTTTTTTATACAAAGGGAAGGTCTTTAATTTCTTTAAAAATTGAGTGTATCTCTTGTGAGATTTTACCCAAGCTAGAGGGATCACTAGGCAGCCTTGGGTGTGATACTATTTCTGTGAATTGTAACAGGCTGGCTCAGGAGAGCATTATTGACTTGCCTTGACTTTGTTGCAGCTTCAGTTGGCCTAGTGGCAAGCACTCACTGTGTACAAACCACTTTGTTTCTCATACCTTAATTTATAGGTTAAGAATCTTGGACAATAAGTAACTTTCCCCACTTTGGACTTGGGATAGTACAATATTTAGAAATCTACTTAGGAAGCTAAAAATTTCATGTTTATAAGTAGAAAATGTTAAGTTGCCATATTAATTCATGTGAATATTCAGAAAGTATCTGTAACTACCAGAGACAGATGACCAAAATAGAACTCCTAGAATGAACACTTTGAAGCTGGTAAGTTGTATATGTACACTCACTTCCTCTGTCGAGATTTTTCATTGGATCTCAGTACAGAGACTCCTGTCGTATCAAGGTGAATGAAAACTGCAAGTACTTTCTGGCAGTTAATGTTTCACTGTTAGTGCAAGAGAATGACATCTCCTTTTTCCCCAGTCTTAAAGAAAGAGAGAGCCAGGAGCCAGGTGCTTCTTCCTGGTCTCCCATGCGGGTGCAGGGGCCCAAGCACTTGGGCCATCCTCCACTGCCCTCCCAGGCCACAGCAGAGAGCTGGACCGGAAGAGAAGCAACTGGGACTAGAACCCGGTGCCCATATGGGATGCCAGCGCCACAGGCAGAGGATTAACCAAGTGAGCCACAGCGCCGGCTCCTGCCATTACCTCTTAATCAACTGTATTGCATGAATTTTAGAAGTATGACTCGGGATTCTCTAAACAGATTGTCTAACAGTGTCTAGAAATGCTCACATTCTGTGTGTGAGATCCATATGACAATAGCTAATCAAATAAATCCTTAAATTGAATTCCCTGAAATAAAGAATTTGAAATCGCCTTCTTCACAATTTTGAAGAACTAAAATCTTAGTGATTAGACTGAGTACTTATAGCCTTAGGGAACTTAATTTTTTGTTTATTTATTTGAAAGGCAGAGTTAGAGAGGTAAAGGCAGAGAGAGAGAAGTGTTCCATCTGCTGGCTCACTCCCCAGATGTCTGCAACTGCCAGAGCTGGGCCAATCTGAAGCCGGGAGCCAGGAGCTTCTTCTGGGTCTCCCACATGGATGCAGGGGCCCAAGGACTTGGGCCATCTTCTACTGCTTTCTCAGGCTGTAACAGAGAGCTGGAATGGAAGTAGAGCAGCCAGGACTTGAATTGGCACCCATATGGAATGGTAGCACTGCAGGCAGCGACTTTACACGCTATGCCACAGTGCTGTCCCCAGAACTTAATTTTATGAAATAGTTTGACTATATTTGTTGTTACCCCTTCATAATGAATGAAGTATCTTGAAATAGGAATACGTTAAAGCTTTAAACTTCTCAGAGGAATGTGCACAGTACACAGTGGTATGTACAGTAGTCTTTCCTTATCCACAATGAAAAAATTTTATTTATTTGAGAGGCAAAGAGAGCATTTTGAGAGCTCTTTCATCTGCTGGTTCACTCTTCAAATGCCCACAATGAATGGTTGAGGATGCCAAAGAAAAGAAAGCCAGGAGCTGGGAACTCAGTCCCAGTCTTCCAGATGAGTGGGAGGAACCCAATTACTTGAACCTCACAACTATCTCCCAGGGTGTGCATTAGTTTAGGAACTAGATCTGGGAATAGAACTCAGGTACTCCTATGTCGGATGAAAGTGTCCTAACCATGGTTTAACTGCTAGGTCAACTGCCTGTCCCATCCTCAGTTTTTATTTCTGTGATGTCAGTTACCTGGGGTCAGCCATGGTCCAAAAACAGTAAGTGAAAAATTCTAGAAATATACAGTTTTTTTTTTTTTTTAAAGATTGATTTATTTACTTGAAAGAGTTACACAGAGGATGAGAGGCAGAGAGAGAGGTCTTCCATCCGATGGTTCACTCCCCAGACGGCCACAACAGCCGGAGCTGCGCTGATCCGAAGCCAGCAGCCAGGAGCTTCTTCGTGTCCCCCATGCGGGTACAGGGGCCCAAGGACTTGTGCTATCTTCTGCTTTCCCAGGCCTAGCAGAGAGCTGGATCAGAAGTGGAGCAGCTGGGACTTGAACCAGTGCTCACATGTGATGCTGGCACTGCAGGCGGTGGCTTTACCCGCTACGCCACAGTGCCGGCCCTGAAGTACACAATTCTTAAGTTTTTAAATAACTTTTATGCTATATTATAATTTTTCTGTTTTATGTTTATTAATCTCTTACTAACCCTAATTTAGAAATTTAGGTATGCTTAGGCATTCAAGGAATGTTATGGACTGTATCCCCTGCAGATGAGGGTGGGGGGATTTCTGTACATAGAATGATTTGAATACTGGAAAAATGATCAAGAGTAAATGTTAAGACTTATTCTTGGCTGGCTCCGCGGCTCAATAGGCTAATCCTCCGCCTTGCGGCGCCGGCACACCAGGTTCTAGTTCCGGTCGAGGCGCCGGATTCTGTTCTGGTTGTCCCTCTTCCAGGCCAGCTCTCTGCTGTGGCCAGGGAGTGCAGTGGAGGATGGCCCAAGTCCTTGGGCCCTGCACCCCATGGGAGACCAGGAGAAGCACCTGGCTCCTGCCTTCGGATCAGCGTGGTGCGCCGGCTGCAGAGCGCCAGCTGCGGCGGCCATTGGAGGGTGAACCAACGGCAAAGGAAGACCTTTCTCTCTGTCTCTCTCTCTCACTGTCCACTATGCTTGTCAAAAAATAATAATAATAATAATAATAAGACTTAATCTTAGTATGCCTTATTCATACAATTAGTGCATTTTTGCAGGGATGGGTGCATTGTCAGTAATTCTTGCTATTTACATCAGAAATGAAGAATTATGAGAATCTTAGGGAATTGATCATACTTCAGCATCTCTTTCTTAATTTTTCATGCTTCAGCTGTGCCAGAAGAGGAAATAAGGGGGAAAGAAGGAACACAAATTGGCTAGTCTTTGTAACTGCTGGCTTGTTACACTTGATTTTTCAACCCAAAACTCTACAAGGCCAGACATTTAACTCTAAGAAGTATGAAGTACTTCCAGAAATTCATGGAAAATGGATTTGAAAGATAAGTTGAGGGTCAAGTGTTTGGCCCAGTGGTTAAGACACTACTTGGAACCTCTGCGTCCCATATTGAGGTCTCTGGTTCAAGTCTTGACTCTACTTCTGGTCCAGCTTCCTGCTGATGTATACCCTAGGAGGCAGCTGATGATGACTCAGGTAGTACTTCTGGCTTCCACCTGGTCCAGTCCCAGTTCCTATGGACATTTGGGGAGTGAACCCACAGAATATTTCTGTTTCTTTCTGCCTTTCAAATACACATAAATACAGTAAAAGATAAGTTTATGCTACAAACAAACTTTGAAATATGTGCATATTTGGTGTCTTCAAAAAGTTCATGGAAATGCATATTGTGAAAAAATTATTCAAGATTGTTTTGCACCAACATAAATTTACCTTTCAATTGCATATTTATTGAAATTTTGACTTTAAAAAAAACAGACCTCCTGTAGCAATCCTCTTTGCCAGAAATAAAATTGAGTGCAATGTGTACTAAAACAGATCATGTTAGGTCCTGTTCAAACAGTCCTCTTACCATGGAGTGCCTCTTGGTGTTTAGAATCTGGTAAGAATTAGATAGATCTACCTTGTAATTCCTCATTTTACTACCTTTTTTTTTTTTTTTTTTTGACAGGCAGAGTGGACAGTGAGAGAGACAGAGAGAAAGGTCTTCCTTTTTGCGATTGGTTCACCCTCCAATGGCCGCTGCGGCCGGCGCATCGCACTTCTCCTGGTCTCCCATGCAGGTGCAGGGCCTAAGGACTTGGGCCATCCTCCACTGCCTTCCCGGGCCATAGCAGAGAGCTGGCCTGGAAGAGGAGCAACCGGGATAGAATCTGGTGCCCCGACCGGGACTAGAACCCTGTGTGCCGGCGCCGCAAGGCGGAGGATTAGCCTGTTAAGCCATGGCGCCAGCCATTTACTACCTATTTTTAAGAGGACACTAAGTATTAGGCGCTCCTTGAGGGCTCTAAACATCTCAGAGCCTGTTTTGTTTTAGTACTGAGGATACAGTCTTAGACATTCCATTTCCTTTCCAGGGACTTCCCTCTGCAATCACCACCTAACCCCAAGTCAGAATAACCTCTTTTCTCTGACTTTGAGCTTTTGTACTCCTCTTCCAATTTTTTGTTCTGACCTGTATATGCTTTGCTTAGTTAGAAGTTAAGATGGTCAATATAGATATTTTGAGTAAATGTGTAAATTGTGAAATGGAAGCCTTTTTTTTTTTTTTTTTTTTTTTGACAGGCAGAGTGGACAGTGAGAGAGACAGAGAGAAAGGTCTTCCCTTGCCTTTGGTTCACCCTCCAATGGCCACAGCGGCTGACACATCCCGCTGATCCGAAGGCAGGAGCCAGGTGCTTCTCCTGGTCTCCCATGCGGGTGCAGGGCCCAAGCACGTGGGCCATTCTCCACTGCACTCCCTGGCCACAGCAGAGAGCTGGCCTGGAAGAGGGGCAACCAGGATAGAATCCGGTGCCCCAACCAGGACTAGAACCCGGTGTGCCGGCTGTGAAATGGAAGCCTCTTTACCCTGAGCTTAGGAGCTAGCTAGTTGAAGATCAAGTGAGTTTTTTTTGTTTGTTTGTTTGTTTTTTTAACTTGAGAAGCAGAGTGAGTGCAAGTGAAACAGAGAGGGGTCCTAGAGTGCTTCCCATCTGCTTGATCATTCCCCAAATTCTTGTAGTAGACCCCAACTGAGACTGAAGCTGGGAACAAGGACCTCCCATGTGGGTGACAGGAACTCAGTCACTGAGACATCACCATTATCTCAGTCTGCATTAGCAGTACGTTGGAGTCAAGAGCTAGAGGCAGGTAGCGAGCTCAGGCACTCTGTTAAGGATACTTGGGTGTCCTAACTAGCATCTTAACCACTAGACCAAATGCCTGTTCTAAATGAAGGCTTCACAATGTTTTAATTGTTCCCAAGGTAATGTGCATAAAAAAATTACTTGGGAGTCTTGGTAAAAACATGTATTTCTAGTACTCTATAGAAGTTGATTACATAGTAGAGGTGCTGAAAATTTTGCATTTTAAATGTATCTTCAGTAATCCCATATGATTCTGATTAATGCTATTGACCCATAAACCACCTTTGGAGAAACTGATAGCTTTATCTGGACTTGTCTATCTTATTTGACTAAGATGTATATTTTGCTTCATTTGTTCCGTTGGTCAAGCTATAAAGCTTACAGGATTTTTCAGAAGGACCAAAGCATTGCTTTTCAATACATGCTTAGGAAAGCTTGATGTTTATCCACTCTAAAATAAGCTAGTTTCTACCTTCCAGTAAGTATTTAACCTAAATAGTAACAGCCTTTGCAACTGTTTTGCTGTATTTTGTCAGAATTCTAATCCTTCCCCCCCCCTTAACAATTTAATCCTGATGTCATCCTCTTTGGTTGGGTGATTAAGTGGAGCACAAAGAACAAGAGGTTGTTTCCCTGCTAATATTCCTAGAATAGTTAAGGCAGGGCTCAATATAGTCGAGTAGCATACTAAAGATCCAGTATTGGGCCGGCACCATTGCGTAGCGAATAAAACCGCTGCCTGCAGTGCCAGCATCCCATATGGGCACCAGTTCAAGTCCTGGCTGATCCATTTCTGATCCAGCTCTCTGCTATGGCCTGGGAAAGCACCCATATGGAAGACCCGGAAGAAACTCCTGGCTTCGGATCGGGACAGCTCCAAGCATTGTGGCCAGTTGGGGAATGAACTAGTGGATGGAAGACCACTCCCTCCCTCTCTCCCTCCCTCTCTCTCTCTCTGCCTCTCCTTCTCTCTCTGTGTAACTCTGACTTTCAAATAAATATATTTTAAAAAAAATAGTTTCAATATCTATGGAGGATCACTACCTTTAGACTAAATTAGTTGGTCTTCAGCTACTGATGTCAGTGATTGAAATGGAAAGATGAGAATGGAACAATAGTAGTTCTCTTACTGTAGTTTCCTCATCAGTATGAACATTAAGAACTTGATGAAAATGAAAATTCTTGGACCTTGCAGACATATTTACTCAAAATAACTCTGGGAGTGGAAGGCTCAACCATTTGGATTTTAACAGGTTCACAAGTTGATTGGATTGAAAGGCCACCACAACACACACCCAACACTGAAGTAAGGGAGAAGGTTTATTGTTGGGTGGGGGAAACCCAACAAGCTGCCTCTCTGTGCATGATAGAACAATAGCCTGTACTAGAACAGGTCTTATTTAGCTTTGCAGAGGTAAGGAAGTAGGAGCAGCAAATCCTGTTAGGGTGGGGGATGGGGCTGATGCTTGTGATTCTGCCATTTGGTCACCTGACTTTAGTAAGCCAGGCTGGGCTTAGGAAGATGGTACCATTTTATTTATTTTTTTATTTTTATTTTTGACAGGCAGAGTGGACAGTGAGAGAGAGAGAGAGACAGAGAGAAAGGTCTTCCTTTTGCTGTTGGTTCACCCTCCAATGGCCACCACGGTAGCGCGCTGCAGCCGGCGCACCACGCTGATCCGAAGGCAGGAGCCAGGTGCTTCTCCTGGTCTCCCATGGGGTGCAGGGCCCAAGCACTTGGGCCATCCTCCACTGCCCTCCTGGGCCACAGCAGAGAGCTGGCTTGGAAGAGGGGCAACCGGGACAGGATCGGTGCCCCGACCGGGACTAGAACCCGGTGTGCCGGCGCCGCAAGGCGGAGGATTAGCCTGTTGAGCCGTGGTGCCTGCTGGAAGATGGTACCATTTTACTGACATGGATGATCACTAAACTTTCAGAACCAATGGAATAGAGCCAAGATTTGAGGTTCAGCTTATGCTGAGCCTAACATTTTTAGGAAAAATGAGACAGTTGATTAAGTCTATGAGCTCATCAGTGAAATACAGACCTTGGAGTTAGATAAACTTTTGAGTTCAACTCTTATAAGCCAGGTGGCCTTAAATAAGTCACAAGTCTAAATGGCAATTTAGGGATAATAGCTACCTCACAGTCATAAAGGGACACTTAATGATACCTGGTACTGTTGTATCTGTAAAGTCAAATAGTTGATAAGAATGAGATAAATTGATCAAAACAAGCTTCTGATCAAATTCTATGGCCCTGATAATTCTGTGAAGCCTAAAACTAGTTTTATAGTGATTTGAACTCTTCAGCAGTGTTCTTTATTTTATAAGACTTAGAGCTGAGGCCCTTTATTTGTGCTTCTTTACAATTATGAAGTTAAAGTAATTATTAATGGAATGGGTTCCTTTGGAGCATAAAAATCTTTAAGGACCCAGTAATAGGATTCAACACAAGAAAGACCTCTTGTACTTCTAAAGAATATATAGTAGCTGAGTAAGAGAGGTATGTTCAAGCTGATTCTTTTCTACAGTTAGTTGCTTTAGAATAGCCCATGCATTTCAGGCACAAAGAAGGGCTTTTGGTTGAATTAGTAATAAGATGTGTGACAATGCATCAACACACTTGACACGTTTATGGCCAGACAACATGTAGACTCGGAGGCACTTCAAGGGCCCTGGCTATTAGAAACAAAGGTGATTGATGCTGAGGTGTGGAATCCTATGTAGTGTAGGCAGAATCTTTGTAACTCTGGCTACTTCCTATGCATTAAGAGCTCACTTAATAGAAGAAAGGAGGACAAACCTGCAGGAATGGGCCTGCCCTAATTGGACTGGCCTGAGAAGGTACATTTTCAGGTCAGACAAGTTCCTTTTCTCTTTTTAAGTTCTGCCTCCTGGGAAAGGAGAAGCATTGCAGTGCAGGGATAGCCTTGTGAAAACGTGACTCACTCCAGAGAATTGTATGAAATGCAAGTGTCTGTCTTAAGGGTCTTGTACTAGTTAATTACTTCTGGAGGCAAGAGTAAAAAAATCCAACTCTTAAGTTTTGTATTTAGGGAACAAAGAAGAGTTAGTAAAAATGGGATTTGCTGTACAACTGAAGCTTAAAATAATTGCTCTGTATAGGTTTGTCTTACACCCCTGTGACTGATGTTTCAGTTGAAATGTTCTCTGAGCAGGCACTTGTTGAGGCTCTGATTGTCCAGTGGCTCTGTAGAAGCTTAATCAGGCATACTTCTGCCTAGCTTTAAGGAACAATACAGCATTTTGCAATGCCATTTAGGAAAAAGGCCCCTCACTGCTCTAGCAGGTGAAACAGACAGTGCTAGGCAGAGAATCAGGACAAAGGAAGTCTCAACCCCAATTTTGTCACCTCTGACCAGAGGAGGTCCCACAGTATGGTGCTTCAGGATCCTTGCCAATAAAAAAGGTGTTGTTCTGGATCAGTGCTATCTGATATAGAACTTTCAGTCATGATGGGGAATGTTCTATATCTGTGCTAATATGATAGATTAGTCACATGAGGGTTTTGAGCCCTTGAAATATTGTTAGACTAAAGAATTTAAATATTTTACTTAATTTAAACTTAATATAGTGACATGTGGCTAACAGCTATTATATTGGACAGCACAGTTACAGGTTAGATTTATGTACATCACAACAGATTTGGGTAAAATGTGAAACAAAAAACAAAGTGAAGGGGAGCCTGGATTACTTCTAGGAATTCTTGATTTGGGACAGATCTTTAACAGACTAATATCAGGCTCTGCCATACTTCACATTAATGTATATTCCTCCCCTTATTAAGGAAAACTTGTCTATCTATGCAGCAAGGACCCTGTTGTTTATTAGAGTTTCAGCTTGTGCTTGGTGCCAGTTATTCCAGAAATCAGTAAAAACTACATATCTGAATATTTAAGAAAAAGGAACTTTTTAAAACTAAAGATTAGCTAGAAACCCCCTTGTTTAATAAAAAGATCCCTGAAGTTTGCTTATTTGCTAAGAAATTCCATCAGAGGAGGTTAGTATTGTGTGAACAAGTATGATGTTGTTTCCACTTCAAGGGAGATAAATAACAAATTTAACTAACCTGGTGCTTAAGAATGAACAGTGGGTCCAACACTGACCTATCTTCAAAGTTCTCATTTTGACTTTTGTCTAGGTTTCCAGAGCTGGCTAGAATTTTAACCACTTTCAAATAAAGTTGATAGATGGCTGACATTCATGGTCTGTTTGAAGGAAAAAGAAGGGATGGTAGCTTAGCATGGATATTGTTTAGAAGAAAGTTTAAAGAGGAGTTGTAGATAAGAGCGAATATTTTTGAGGGGCCGATTGACGTAGCGGATTAAGCTACCGCCTGCGAAGCTGGCATCCCATGAATCTGAGTTTGTGTTGCGGCTATTCCACTTGCAATCCAGGTCCCTGGAAATGTGCCTGGGAAAGCTATGGAAGATGACCCAAGTACTAGGACCCCTGCACTCACATGGGAGACCCTGATAAAGCTCCTGGCTTCTACCTGGCTCAGTCCTGATTGTTGGAGCTATTTGGGGAGTGACCCAGCAGATGGAAGATGTCTCTGTCTCCCCCTTCGACACACCCTCCCTCTCTTTCTGTAACTCTGACTTTGAAATATTTGTTTATTTAGAGAGGTCTTCCATCCACTGGTTCACTCCCCAAATGGCCACAACAGCTGCGGCTGGGCCAATCCGAAGCCAGGGGCCTGGAGTTTCTTCCAGGTCTCCCCACATGGGTGCAGGGGCCCAAGCACTTGTGCAATCTTCCACTGCTTTCCCAGGCCATTAGAAGAGAGCTGGATTGGAAGAGGAGCAGCTGGGACACGAACCAGCACCCATATGGGATGCTGGAGCTGCAGGCTCAGATAAATAAATAATGAATAAATAAATTCAGATAAATCTTTAAAAAGGGAGGGTTTTTTTATTTACATAGTGAATTTGAGAAAAGCAGCTTTTTTTCAGGAGTCATTGGGAGTCGTTTCTAGTCACTACTAGCTTACTATTGTGTAAACAATAGCTGGTTTTTCTATGGCTTGCAGAGAATGGTGTTTACTTTTCTTAATAATTGGAGAAAAAGAATTGGGAGAGTATTATTTCAGTGATGCAGGAATACTATAAAATGCAAATTTCACTGTCCATATTGGAACATAGCCATGCTTACTCATTTGCGAATGATATGTGGCTGCTTTTGTGCTACAGTGGCTGGCCTGAGTGCTTAGAATAGATGGAATGGGCCTCAAGGCTAAACTATTTGCTAGCTCTTTACAGAAAAGCTTCGCTGACCTAAGTGTGTTTTTGTGTATCGCAGGAGCTGCTGGTACTCTTGTCATGGTAGTTGGTAGCTTCTGATTCCTAGCAGACACCATAAGCCAAGTGTCAAGAACTTACTCTGAGTTTGTAGATTTATTAAGTCTTCATCTTTTTTTTTTAAAAGGTGTTGCATTAACTTAGTCCCAACAGCAAGTTACCTGTCCTTCTCTAAGCATGGCTGAAGAAAATTTCTATTTTTTTTTTTTTTAAGATTTATTTATTTATTTGGAAGTCAGAGCTACACAGAGAGAGAAGAGCCAGAGAGAGAGAGAGAGAGATCTACCATCCGATGGTTCATTACCCAGTTGGCTGCAATGGCTGGAGCTGCGCTGATCCAAAGCTAGGAGCCAGGAGCTTCCTCCCGGTCTTTCACACTGGTGCAGGGGCCCAAGGACTTGGGCCATCCTCTACTGCTTTCCCAGGCCATAACAGAGAGCTGGATTGGAAGTGGAGCAGTCAGGTCTCGAACCAGAGCCCATATGGGATGCCGGCACTGCAGGTGGCAGCTTTACCTGCTATGCCACTGCCGGCCCTCAGGGATTATTTGACAGAAATTTTATTGTGAGTATCCTTTGGCAGAAGGCAACTTTTGATTGTGCATATTATTGGTACTAGATTGCCAAGGCTGCCTGGTACCCAGGTCCTTGAAAGAATTCAGGAGGGAATCAGAATAGTGAATCGCAAGCAACAAGCATTTTACTGAGAAAGCAAAGATACACACTCCACAGACAAAATGGGGCCTACTAGAAGCAGAATTGTGAGCTGTGTTTAATATTTGGGTTATTGAGTGAAAGAGAAGGTATATTCTAGTAAAAGGGAAGAATATTGATTCTTCTGGGAAGTAAAAAAACCCCTCTCCCCCAATCTAGAACTCTTTTCCCTCCTGATATTATCTGCTGTTTGCTGTCATGGCAGCTGGTTGGTGTGTTGATTAGAATACTCTTATATTAAAATAAGCTTATAAGGACTATAGGTCAATCTAGGTCAGCCTTGGCCCCCTAAGCTGGTAAGAGCCTGGTCCAGGCAAGGGGTCTGTTTATTTTAAGCAAGGGTAACCAAATTCATATCCTGTGGGGTCTTGATAATACGCTTGCAGGTGGTTTAACTGCTCCCTTGGTTCCCTGTCTCATTATTACTCTTTCCCAGTTTCATCCCCTGACATGCTTGAGTTGATTACTGTTTTTGAAGGAGGAGCCCGTCATATTTTATGGTTGTTTTAATCCTCAAAAACTGACGATCAATAGTGTAAAGGAATCTGGCTTAAAACATCATAGAGATCCCTCTTTATACCAGAAAGCTCTCTGCTTTCGTTTATGAGAAAGCAAAGAACTCTTTTTTTCTCTTCCCTGATTTGATTGCCCTAAAAGCTTTTAAGATCATGAAATAGTTGATAAAAGGATCATATTCTTTGCTGATGACTTAGCCTTTCTCCAAGAAAATGTAAACGCTTATGCTTGGATTGAGTGACTGCTTTAGAGATCCTAGGTGAATAAAATAAGATTGGCAACACTATTAGCCACCTACTGACTGCAGCTGAACTAATACAGCTATGCTTTAAACTGGTGATGTAAGTCCATCTCCTAAAAAACTTTTTAAGTACAGAGCTGTTAAGAATAAGCGAATTTTACCTCTTTTTTCTTTCTTTCTTTCTTTTTTTTTTTTTTTTAAGATTTATTTTATTTATTTGAAAGAGTTACAGAGAGGTAGAGACAGAGAGACAGGTCTTCCATCCACTGGTTCACTCCCCAGATGGCCGCAATGGCCAGAGCTGCACCGATCCAATGCCAGGAGCCAGGGGAGCTTCTTCCGGGTCTCCCACGTGGGTGCAGGGGCCCAAGGACTTGGGATCTTCTACTATCCCAGGTCGTAGCAGAGAGCTGGATTGGAAGAGGAGCAGCCGGGACTAGAACCGGCGCCCATATGGGATGCTGGCACCATAGGCAGAGGATTAACCCACTGTGCCATAGCGCCGGCCTCTTTACCTCTTTTTTCATAAGTGCTTTTCTATTCTGGATCTGAGGACAGGAAAGAAAATGAGACAAGCTTTTATGTGTTGTTGGCTGGTTGGGCAGGGTGATTGGGACTGGCTGTTACCTCATAGAAAGTGAATTCTTTGTCGTATGAAATGATTGGATAGCTCAGTTCAGTTCTATGTAAGTTAATCACAAGGGAGGATTGTAGCCTCATTGACAGTTGTCCACATGTTTACAATTTCTTAGAGATTAATTAGGAATTCAGTTACAACTATTCATATATTAAAATGCTTCGGGATCACTTAAATTTTATGGACCCCAATTATTTCATCTATAAAAGATGAATTTACCCAAGATTATAGGTATATAGCACATGATGACTGAGATTTTAAAGTTCTTAACCACCAATTTATGCTACCTTCTTAAAGATCTGAATTAAGTGACTTGTACCCAGGGTCATGCACTAAGTGGCAAACAGGAATTTGAATCAGACCTTTTCTCCAGCTTCCTTCATAGGTTCCCTCCATTCTGTGTTGCTCTATGATATCTGTAATCACATTAGTCTTTGCCAATGATCTTTTGTGCTCTACCTTATTTTGAAATATGTTTAACCAAGCATTTTATAGATTTGACTTCCTTTTTCTTACACTTTGTGTATGTCTGATTTCTCTATGGAGAATGAACTCTTACATAAGAGTTGGAGCGGATGCTGTACTTATTTTCCAAACATGTAATTTCATTATTATTCTGGTATTAGGCCAGCTTTAACGTTGGATCAGAATTTCTTGGACTTAATACTGAAGTGTCTTATTCCTAGGTGTTTTGTTTCTCTATCTAAGCAGAAGAATGTGATGAGCTAAAAGAAGTAATAATATGTAACTTTAAAAAAATTGTTTTTATTTATTTGAAAGAGCGACTGAGAGGTGAGAGACAGAGAGAGATCATCCATCCAGTGGTTCCCTTCCAAAATGGCCTTGATGGTTGAGGCAGAGCCAGGCTGAAGCCAGGAGCCAGGAATCGCACCCTGATCTCCCACGCGAATGGCAGGGGCCAAGTGCTTGGACCATCTTCTGCAGCTTTCTGAAGGCATGTTAGCCGGGAGCTGGCTCAGAAGCAGAGCAGCTGGGACTTCAAACAAATCTGGGATATGGGATGTGGGTGTCACAGGCAGTGGCTTACCCCATTGCGCCACAACGGCAACCTCTATGACAGATATTGGTACTACCTCTTACAGAATACGTGCTTACTGATGGATAGCTGTTATTTTTAAAGGGGGATCTTTTCTTTTTTTAGAAATATTTTATTTATTTATTTGAGAGGTAGAGTTACAGACAGAGAGAAAGGTCTTCCATCTGCTAGTTCAGTCCCCAAATAACCACAACGACTGGAACTGGGCCAATCCAAAGCCGGGAGCCAGGAGCTTCTTCCTGGTCTTCCACGGGGCCCAAGCACTTGGGGCATTTTCTACTGCTTTCACAGGCTGTAAGCAGAGAGCTAGATCAGAAGAGGAGCAGCCTGGACATGAACCGGCGCCCATATGAGATGCAGGCACAGCAGGTGGAGGCTTAGCCTTCTACCTCGCTGCTCTGGACCCCGCCCCTTTTTTTTTTAAAGATTTATTTATTTGACAGACAGTGACAGAGAGGGAGACAGAGCTCTTCCACCTGCTGGTTCATGCCCAAATGGCCTCAATGGTCTGGGCTGGTATAGAAACCTGGAACTCCATCCAGGTTTCCCACATGGGTACAAGGGCCCAAGCACTTGGTTCATTCTCAGCTGCTTTCTCAGGTGCATTAGTAGGGAGCTGGATTTTAACCAGAGCATCTGGAACTTGAACTAGCACTTTCATAATGTAATGCCAGTGATCTGCTGTGCTGTAACGCTGGGTCCTCCATTTCTTCAGTCTTTAATATTTATTGTCTTGCCAAGGCCCAAAGTCACCCAGTTATTTGGATCCATAGACTTTCAGCAGTGCATTGCTGGAACTGGGTTCTATTTCTGTTTTTTTGGACTCAAATTTACCTTTTTTTTTTTTTTCTTCCTTAATCCTTTGCTATCACCTTTCTCTAGATTGCTTCAAAAAGTTATACCTATTTTGTCTTTTTATTTTTTTAACCTTTCTACACATATTGCCCTTTAATTAACCTTACATATGACTTACTTTTGTTCCTTCCTTTTCTGTTTCAAGTAGCTCACTATCATCGTTAGGGTAGAACATCCTGACTTGTAAGTTTAATTTTATCTGTTAAACTATTTCTTGCTGTTCTTTAACACAAATCTCTTTGAGCTAGGCTTGTCATCTTGTACCTTTATGAATACAGTAACAACTTAAAGAACTGGAAAGGATGAAATTTAGAGATAATCTTTAACTTACTAAAAGTTTCAAGCATACAGATAGAGTAGAATAATGAACTCCCCCATGTATCTATCAGCTAACTTCAATAACTAGGAAGCAACCTATTTACTAATTTTTCCCTATGTCTCAGCCTCCCCTTTTCCCCTCTCCTTGCTCCATATATTTCAGCAAATTTCAGGCAACATTTACTTGCAAGTATTTCTTTGTGTCTTTAGAGGTTATTTAGCCTATTTATCTTTCAATGTGCAGATCATTACCACAGTTTACTATCAGTTGGTTATTAAATGCTTTGGCATTCAGAAGGTCCCACATTCTGTTTGTGGGTAGTTCTACTTTTGTACTGACCCACATTTGCTTCTCAGTCATTTATCCTCAGAATTCCCAGTCTGCCACATGAGCTATACTAAGTAAATTTATGTAATAGCTATTCATATATAATTGAAGAAGTTGCCATATATTGTACTTTTTGGTACTTGTCACAGCGTGCATAATATAATTTGAGCCTGTTGTAGATATACCATTTCTTTCTAAAATAGGGATACTTGGGGTTTCCCTAAGTTTTATTAGTGTGATAAGGGCTATGGCTAAATGTCTCACCAGACATTTAGATTTTGCATTTTCAGTTAGCAGTTGCTTTAAAAAACTTGAGGATCTGACTTTAAAATCAGTTTTGAATATTTGTACTTTGGACAAGATAATGTTTTTGGTGGACTGTACTGTTATTGATATTACTAGTGATCTGAAACTGACTGGAATTAACTTTTAAAAAAAATTTATTTATTTGAAAGGCAGAGTTACAGAGAGGCAGAGGCAGAAAGAGAGAGAGAGAGAGAGAGGTCTTCCATCCGCTGGTTCACTCCCCAAGTGGCCACAACAGTGGAGCTGGGCTGATCTGAAGCCAGGAGCTTCTTCCAGGTCTCCCACATGGGTGCAGGGACTCAAGGACTTGGGCCATCTTGTACTGCTTTCCTAGGTCATAGCGGAGAGCTGGATCAGAAGCTGAGCAGCCAGGGAACTGGTGCCCTTATAGGATGCCTGCACTCAGGCAGTGGCTTTACCTAGTATGCCACAGCGCTAGTCTTTGGAATTAACATTTATCTTCCATTTTAAGAGTTTAATGCTTTATAGTGACTGTTGCTTTTCCTTTATGTACACCAGTACCTGTCAGAATAAAATTGTAATGCTTGATAATCTTTAAAAATGAAAATTTTCATTATTAAAATGACTCATTTTTGGCCGGCGCCGCGGCTCACTAGGCTAATCCTCCGCCTTGCAGCGTCAGCACACCGGGTTCTAGTCCCGGTCGGGGCACCGATCCTGTCCCGGTTGCCCCTCTTCCAGGCCAGCTCTCTGCTGTGGCCAGGGAGTGCAGTGGAGGATGGCCCAAGTGCTTGGGCCCTGCACCCCATGGGAGACCAGGATAAGTACCTGGCTCCTGCCATCGGATCAGCGTGGTGCGCCGGCCACAGCGCGCCTACCGCGGCGGCCATTGGAGGGTGAACCAACGGCAAAAGGAAGACCTTTCTCTCTGTCTCTCTCTCACTGTCCACTCTGCCTGTCAAAAAAAATAAATAAAAAATAAATAAAATAAATAAAGTGACTCATTTTTGAAGTCTGAGAAAAGAAGATGAAGTGAACACCAAACACCACAAGTTCAAAAACTCGTAAATCATATCCAGTATGGCGCAACAGGTTAAGCTGCTGCCTGCGGCATAGTATCCCACATGAGCTCCAGTTGAAGTCTCACTGCTGCACTTCTGATCCAGTTCCCTACAAATGTACCTGGGAAAGCAGTGAAGATGACCCAAGTCCTGGCCCTCTGCCATCCACATGGGAGACCTAGATGGAGGTTTAGGCTCCTGCTTTTAGCCTAGCTCAACCCTGGCTGTTGAGGCTATTTTGTGAGTGAACCAGTGGATGGAAGATCTCTCTCTCCTTCCTTCCCTTGCTGTCTGTAACTATGCCTTTGAAAGAGGGTTAGAGAGAGACAAAGAGAGATTGAGATCTTCGATCTGCTGGTTCACTCCCCAAATGGCCCCAACAGCTGGAGCTTGAGCTGGTCCGAAGTCAGGAGCCAGGAACTTCTTCAAGGTCTCCCACATGGATGCAGGGTCCCAAGCACTTGGGCTGTCTTCCGCTGCTTTCCCAGGCATATTAGCAGGAGCTGGTTCAGAAGTGGAGCAGCTGGACCTCAAACCTATGTCCATATGGATGCCAGTGCCACAGGCAGCGGCTTTACCCACTACACCTCAGCGCCAGCCCCTAAAAAATTTTTTTTTTAAATCGTAAATCTACTACCTAGGATAACTACTTCTATTTTGATGTTTTTCTTCCAATTCTTGGTATATGTTTATGGATTTGTTGAATTATACCAGTGATTTTCTTTTTTTGTTTGTTTCTTAAATGTCTCTCTGTTATACCTTTGGGTATAACATAATAGCAGATCTTGATGTTCTGAAACTTGTTTATTGCAACAAATGACACATCCTTTGTCTTAGGTTGTAGTATTGCTGCTTGCATTGTTATTATGGCTTGAGGCAGAAGTTAGGGGAATTACCATCATCAAGTAAATAAAGGCCACCAACGTTTTGTGTATTGACTCAGTGTTTTAGAATTGGGGACTTGAGATTTTTTAGAAGTTGGAGGGTTCTTTGTGCTGAATGGAAGATTGTGTTCAAATCCTTCTGACAATGTATGATTTGTATTTTTCCCATCTCTGTGAGGTTAGAATTTCTTATAACTAGGGGTATTATGATCATGCAAATTTTATTTTTCAAGGCCTGGCACAGAATAGATGCCCAATGGATTATGCCTGATATGACTTCTTTTGCCAGGAATGGGATGAACATACACATTGCCTACACATTGTTACTTATCTATTGCTATGAAACACACACCTCAAAATTAGTAGCATAAGGCACACACACACTTAATTTCTCATGTAGTTTTTGTGAGTCAGGAATCTAGGTTCAATCTAGCTGGGTGATTTTGACTCTGGGATTTTTCAGAAAAGTGCAGTTGGTATAATGACCAGTGCTGTGGTCATCTGAAGGCTTAATTGAAGCTGGAGGATGCACTTCAAAGATAGTTCATTCATGTGGTTGTTGGCAGGAAGCCATATAGGTCTTTCTGTAGGGCTCTTGCGTATACTAATATATGGTAGCTGGCTTTCTGAAGAACAAGGAGGAAGCTCTGATGCCTTTTATGACCTACTATTGAAAGTTGAATACTATCATTTTCACTTTATTTTTTTAAGAATGAGTCACTAAGTCCATTTGCATATTCAAGAAGATGGGAGTTGGGCCATATCTCTTGAGAAATTTAATCATCTGTTGGAATACTCTTTAACAAATAAATAATTTCTTTTTATTTAAAAGAGATACCTTCCATCTACTGATTTACTTCTCAAATGCCTGTAACAGCTGAGGCTGCGCCAGGGTGGAAACAGGAGGTAGGAACTCAGTTGGATCTCCTACGTGAATGGCAGAGATCCTGTGAACCTTTTACTTTCTAGGGTGTGCATTATTAGCAGGAATCTGGGATCAGAAGTGGAGCCAGGACTCACACCCCATCTACTCTGATATGAGATGTGAGCATCCATTGGGATGCCAAATACCTTCCCTCTGTTGGATGTACTTTAAGATCAACATACACATGTTGGTTCTTAAACTTGAAAATAATTAATATTCAGCATTGGGGTGAACTGACTCAAATGAACTAATTTCATTTTTTTTTTTTTAAGATTTATTTTGAAAGAGTTACAGAGAGATAGAAATCTTCTTCCTCTAGTTTACTCCCAAGATGGCCACAATGGCAAGTGTTGGGCCAGGCTGAAGCCAGGAACCAGGAGCTTCATCTTGTTCTCCCATGTGGCTGGCAGAGGCCCAACGACTTGGACCATCTTCCATTGTTTTTCCCAGACCATTAGCAGGGAGCCGGATCGGAAATAAGTGGGCAGCTATACCCTGTTCATGGATCAGAAGGTACTTCTCTCCAGATTACCCTGTGAACACCAACCTCCAGCTGATATTTTTTGTTAAAAAAAATTGACAGGCTGTATCTAAAACTTAAAGAAATGCAAAAGACAGTATAACCAAAATAGTTTTTTAAAAAGCAAGCATGCTTATATTTCCTATTTAAAATATACTGTGAAGTTACACTAGTGAAGACAGTGTGTTTATGTAGGGATCAAATAGAGGATCCAGAAACAGACCTGCAGTTATATGGCTACTTCATTTGTAGTGAATAGGCCAAGACAATTTGATAGAGAAAAGGCCATCTTTTCAAAACTTGTGCTAGAACTATCTGGACATCTCTTTAGATAAGAAATAAATCCTAGTACTTACCCATACAAAACTACTAGGAAGAATATAATAAAATTTATGTGACCTTTGGTTAGATTTCTTAGGGAATAGAACATAAACCATAAAATGAGGAATTGATTAAGTAGACTTGCTTACACTTTAAAACTCATGTTCTTTGAAAGATACCATTAAGAAATCAAAGGCAAACCAATGACTGGGAGAAAATACTCATGATATTCATAATATAGGTGGCTAACAAGTCTGCAAACTTGAATATATTTTAAGAAGCTCTTATAAATCAATAGAGAGAAATAAATTTAATGGTAAGATTTAAACAGTTGCTTGCTTCAGAGATGTGTGAGTGGTCAACAAGCACATGGAAAGATGCTTATCATTAAATATTTAATCATTGTTTGTAAGTGATGGGCATTTGGAGTAGTGGTCAAGATGCCACTTTGGATGCTTACATCTCACATCAGAGTGCTTGGATTCATGTCCTGGCTCTGCTCCCAATTCCATCTTCCTGCTAATGTGTACCCTCGGAGGCATCAGGTAATAATGGCCCAAGTAGTTGGGTCCCCTGACCCAGCCTTGCTTTGGGCATTTGGGCAGTGAGTGAGCTGATGGGAAATTTCTGTCTTCTTTCAAATAAAAATAAGTTTAAAAAGAGGAACATGAACTAAAACCATAGTGAGCTATCACAATACAGCTGCTAGAATAGCTAAAATTAAAGACAAAATATGAGATACTGGTGAGAATTAATAGCATTTAGAATTCTTAATAAATTGATGATTGGGGTATATAATGGTATGGCCAATTGGGAATATAATTTGCTGATGTCCAATAAATTTAAAGCCACACTTATCATATGACCCACCAATTTCATTTCCAAGTATTTAACCATGAGAAATGAAAGCACATCTGTAGAAAGACTTGTGTGGATGTTCATAGAGGATATGTATAATAACCAATTCCTAGAAAGAACCCAAATGTCCTTTAACAGGTGAATGGATAAATTGCAGTATATTGTATAATGAAATAACCATTCAGCAGTAAAACAAAAAACATTCAGCAGTATGGGTGGATATCAAAAAATAATATGCTGAATGAAATACCACAAGAATAAATCTTATATAATTTCATTCACAAGGAACTTATAATCTAGACAGATCTAATGTGTAGTGCTATCCGAGAAGTATTTGCTTTAGGCTAGGGTGGTAGGAGTTAGGGATTGAATAAGAAGGGGCACAGAGGAGATCTCTGAGATAATTGAATTGTTTTAAATTTTGATTGGTAGGGACTGTACTTATGTTTGTCTAAACTCATCTCACTTTTTTTTTTTTTAAAGATTTATTAATTTGAAAGAGTTACATAGAGACAAAGGCAGAGAGAGAGGTCTTCCATCTGCTGGTTCACTCCCCAAATGGCTGCAGTGGATGGAACTGGGCTGATCAGAAGCCAGGAGCTGCTTCCAGGTCTCCCATGTAGGTGCAGAGACCCAAGCACTTGGGCCATCTTCCATTGTTTTCCTGGGCCACAGGCAGAGAGCAGGATCGGAAGTAGAGCAGCCAGGATTCGAACCGGCACCCATATGGGATGCCGGCACTACAAGCAGTATCTTTACCCACTACCCCACACTGCTGGCCCCGTCTCAGTTTTCTTGAAATGTGTGGATTTTATTGTATAGAAATTATACCTCTGGGCTGGCGCTATGGCTCATTTAGTTAATTCTCCGCCTGCAGCACTGGCATCTTCCAGTCCAGCTCTCTGCTGTGGCCTGGGAAGGCAGTGGAGGATGGCCCAAGTCCTTGGGCCCTGAACCCGCATGGAAGACCAGGAGAAGCACCTGGTTCCTGGCTTCGGATCAGCGCACTGCACCTGCCGCAGCACGCCAGCCGCGGCGGCCATTGGGGGTGGTGAACCAATGGAAAAGGAAGACCTTTCTCTCTGTCTCTCTCACTGTCCACTCTGCCTGTCAAAAAAAAAAGTACACCAGATCTAAGGGAGAAGAATGTCACACTGTTCCTTCATTTTCTAGTGGAGTTGGCTCCCCTCCCTTTTTTCCTCACATCTTAGTGTTATAAATTTCTTGGTATTAGTTGCAGGGTGCTGGGGTGCCTCTTTTGGACCTTTTGTGAAATCTTCTTGTGGAATATGCTGTGCTGTTACGGCTGCTGAATCATTGTGCTTCTTAACCAGTTTGTTAAGGTAAGAGAGTGAAGATAGCTCCTGACTCCTTTTAACTGACTCACCTCTTATGGTTGCAGATTCTCATAAACATAAAGATAAACACAAAGATCGAGAACACCGACACAAAGAGCACAAGAAGGACAAAGACAAGGACCGGGAAAAGTCCAAGCATAGCAACAGGTAAGGATTGAATCAGCAAGTACCTGCTTCATCATTTGGCAGTATATTGGCCATTGCTTGGTTTACCTGGAATAGGCATTAAGTTGACTCATAGGTAAATAGCAGGTATAACAAAGTAAGCAGAGACTATATATGACATTAATGTTGCTAAGAGGATGACCTTTACCCTAGATGGCCACAAAGGCCAGAGCTGTGCCGATCCAAAGCCAGGAGCTTCTTCTGGGTTTTCCATTTGTATGCAGGGGCCTAAGGACTTGGGCCATCTTCTATCCCAGGCCACAGCAGAGAGCTGGATCAGATCAGAAGTGGAGCAGCCGGAACTCAAACCGGTGCCCATATGGGATGCTGGCACTGTAGGCGGCAGCCTTATCTGCTATGCCACAGCACCGGCCCCAACATATGGGTTCATTGTAACACTTTGTGGTGTGTAGTCAAATGTCCATATATTTGCCTCTGTATAAGGTGACGGGTCTGGGGAGCTGAGATCTTTTTTCCTTCCTTCTTTCTATTATTTAAAGACTGTATTTTACAAATTCTTAACTTGGGCTTCCGCGGTCTATGAAATTATATACAAAAAGTTGAATTTATGTGATGATCTAGAGTAGAATATTCCTAGTGTTCATCAAGTTATCAGAGGGTTTCAGCTCCCCTGGCTCCCACAAAAACCAATAACTACAAATACAGAAAGATGTTTTTCTTGTTCATTTTGATGTTATTTCTTGATGTAGGAGGCAAGTGGTTAAACTCACTCATTGAAAATGAGATTTATGCTTTGATTTTGATTTAAAGGCAGTTGTGGGACAGGTGTGTGGCATGTAGTGTAGCAAAGACATGTTTCCATTCTAGAGTCCCTTAGAACTACTTCAGTAGTTTATCTTACTGATGTGTGTTTGTGTGTGTGTGTATGTGTGTGTGTTTGTATAAAGCACTTTATTTATTTATTTATTTGAAAGTTTAGAGTTACACAGGGAGAGAAGGAGAGGCAGAGAGAGGTCTTCCATTCACTGGTTTACTCCCTAGTTGGCTGCAACGGCTGGAGCTGCGCTGATCTGATGCCAGGAGCCAGGAGCTTCTTCCAGGTCTCCCACGTGGGTTCAGGGGCCTAAGGACTTGGGCCATCTTCTACCACGTCTTCTACTTTCTCTCTCTCTGCCTCCTCTCTGTGTAACTCTGACTTTCAAGTAAATAAATAAATTTTTTATTTTTTATTTATTTATTTTTATTTTTTTGACAGGCAGAGTGGACAGTGAGAGAGACAGAGAGAAAGGTCTTCCTTTTGCCGTTGGTTCACCCTCCAGTGGCTGCCACGGCTGATGCGCTGCGGCCGGCGCACCGTGCTGATCTGAAGGCAGGAGCAGGTGCTTATCCTGGTCTCCCATGTGGGTACAGGGCCCAAAAAACTCGGGCCATCCTCCACTGCATTCCCTAGCCACAGCAGAGAGCTGGACAGGAAGAGGGGCAGCCGGGACAGAATCTGGTGCCCCGACCGGGACTAGAACCCGGTGTGCCGGCGCCACAGGTGGAGGATTAGCCTCTTGAGCCGCAGCGCCGGCCAATAAATAAATTTTTTAAAAAATAATCATCTGCTACATCTGTGACCTTTTTTCGTTCACTTGATCTTCTTGGTTTCCATTTTCATTCATATAGTTTTCAGAGATTTTACTACCTCTTTTTTTTTCCTTTGGACAGGCAGAGTGGACAATGAGAGAGAGAGAGAGACAAAGGTCTTCCTTTTGCCTTTGGTTCACCCTCCAATGGCCGCCATGGCTGGCGCACTGTGGTCATCATACCGTGCTGATCCGAAGCCAGGAGCCAGGTGCTTCTCCTGGTCTCCCATGCAGGTGCAGGGCCCAAAAACTTGGGCCATCCTCTACTGCACTCCCGGGCCACAGCAGAGAGCTGGCCTGGAAGAGGGGCAACCAGGACAGAATCTGGCGCCTCGACCGGGACTAGAACCCTGTGTGCTGGCGCTGCAGGTGGAAGATTAGCCTATTGAGCTGCGGCGCCGGCCTTACTGCCTCTTTCACAAGTCATTAATACAAGTAGATAGAAAATCACTAATGATATGGAAAATATGAACAGTGTCAACTAACTTCATCTAATTGACATGAAAAATTTTTAAAAAGCTCATGGAAATAGATACCTGACAGATAATTGGCATTTACTGGTATGAGTATTTATTCAATCAATGAGTAAATGTTGTATGAGTAGAACATCTCCTATCTTCCTTCCTTCCTCCCACCCCACCTCAAAGATTTATTTATTTCTCAAAGAGGGAGAAACACAAAGAAATCTTCCATCTACTCTTTCACTCCCGAAATGGCTGCAGTGGCTAGGGCTGGGCCAGGCTGAAGCCAGGAGCCTGGAATTCCATCTGGTCTCCAGGATGGGTGGCAGGAACCCAAGAACCTGGGCATCATCCACTGCATTCTCAGGTGCATTAACAGGGAGCTGGATTGGAAGCAGCAGAGCAGCCAGGACTTGAACCAGTGCTGTCTGCATCTGTTCTTTATTTTTATTAATCTTCTATAGGATAGCTACTATTTCCCTTTGGTTATCCCTTTTTCAAACAGCTTTTTGTGTTTTTGTGGCAAAATATACATAACATAAAATGGACATAAGATGGGAGCTGGAACTCAATCCAAGTCTCCTACATAGGTGGTGCGAACCTAAATACTTGAGCCATCACCACTGCCTCCTAGGGTCTGCATTAAGAGGAATTTGGAGTCAGAAGCAAGAGATGGGTGTTGAACTCCAGTACTCTGCTATAGGATGCAGCCTTTTTTTTTTTTTTAAGATTTACTTATATGAAAGAGCAAGATATTCAGTCACACCCCAAACGGCAACAAAGCCAGGGGCCAGTATTTCCATCTGAGTCTCCCATTGGGTAACAGTTGCCCAAGTATTTGAGCCACCTTCTACTGTTTTCCCAGGTGCCTCAGCAGGAAACTGAATCAGAAATGGAGTAGCCAGGAGTCAAACCAGCATTCTGCTATGGGATGCAAGTGTCAGATCCTATGGCTTAACCTACTGTACCACAGCACCAGCCACAGGATGCAGGCATTTTAGCCATGAAGTCAAATGGCCCCTCCACATAGATTTTTCATTCTACTTTCTGTCTCTGATCTCCCTATTACAGGTATCTCGTATAAATGGAATCATCTAATACTTGTCTGATTTATTTGCCCTTAGGATGATGTTTTTAATTTTTATCATCCATGCTGTCGCGTATCAATAACAGTCAAATTTCTGAGAGTGAACCAAAGGATATGAAAGCTTGCTCTTTATTCCTCTGTGTGTCTGTCTTTCAAACAAATTTTTTGTTGTTTTTTGTTAATTTAAAAGATTATTGATTTACTTGAAAACTAGAGCGACACAGAAAGCAACACAGAAGATACAAAGATATTCCATCTGTTGGTTTATTCCACAAGTGGTTATAATAGTCAGAACTAGGCCAGGCTGAAGCCAGGAGCCAGGAACTCTATCCTGGTGGCGGGGACCCAAGTATGGATTGGAAGTGGAGCAGCCAAGATTTGAACTCGCGCTCTAATATGGGATGCTGGCATTGCATTGTAGCACCACAGTGCCGTTCCCCAGTGTGTGTGTGTGTGTGTGTTTATTGATTATTTTAAAGACAAAATTTTTAAATACTGATCTCATGTTCTCTGGTCCATCTACTTCACTAACCATAATTTATGATTGTGGTAGGAGAAAGATAGCTAAAGGGCTTTGGGATATAAGTTTAGCCAGATACCTGTGCTCATGTTCTGGCTCTAGCCTCTATTCCAGCTTCCTGCTAATGAACACCCTAGGTGGCAGCAGTGATGACTCAAGCAGTTAGATTCCTGCCATCCATGTTGGAGACCTGACTTGAGCTCCTTGGCGTTTGAGGGCCTTTGTGGAATGAACCACTCAATAGGACCTTTCTCTTCAGAAAAATTTAAAACTGATGTGGTTTCAGTATAATTTTTCTTGAAAAATCTATAGTAACTTAGTAGCTTCTATATAGAAGTCTTATTCCTGGCCCATTCATTTAGTTCTGTGATGTTTGATAGCTTACCAAATGTTCCTCAACTCAACTTCTTTACATTAATACATGGTTCAGAGGGGAATTATAGGAGTTAACAAATATAGAGGCTCTTTGTGGACTCTTCTATAGATGTGAAGAGATGACATCTATTAAAAGCACACTTCTTCAAGATCATAGCGTAGGCAAAATCAAGAGTTTGTTGAGCATACTTTTGTGTCTCTGGGTATTTTCTTCATCTTAAAGCAGAATATTTAGGAAAATAATGGCCTGTTTACCTTGGAAAAACCTTGCCTGAATTTCTGTATATCAGTAAATCTAGCCCTGGGTTTCTATGTAAGTTTAAGACATTTTAATGTGTTGTAAATCGAGTTTTAAATACTTCCTGTTTTGACCTCTACTGACACAAACCTCTTTGCAACAAAGCAAGTGTATGTTACAGTCCATTAAAACTGGTGCACTGTGTTTCTTATTAAGTGACTTAGAATTTACCTAGTAGTGATAGTTTTTTCAGTTTTCTTCTGTAGCAGATTAAGAACACCTAGAGGATTGTTTAATCATTCCTTAAACTCAGAATAATTAACAATTATTGCGTGTTCTATTCCACAGTACTTCTGTTGTTTCCAAATTTGCGAAGCAAGCCTGGATAATTTTGTGGCCATATTTTATGAGGAATCAAACATTGCTGTCTCCCTCCATTCCCTGTTGGATATTGGCATCCATCATTTATCTTCAGGTTGTACTCAGTACCAAAGTCTAGGAGAGCTGTTACTCTGCAGCCAATAACAGCAGTACTTCAGACTTGGATTGTTAGCCAAGAGAGAGTAGCTGTTCTGCTGGGACTGAATAGGGTATGGACCCACCTCCCAGCAAATCGCATCTTCCTTATTTTATTTGATTCCTCTGTATTGTCCCCCTTCAAAGTGCAACATAAGGATAATAATGAGCATATTTGAAAGTTCATTTCATCTTATTTTCTGTTTGAATGCACAGGAATCTGAGAACATGTACCCAAAGTCACAGAGCAGCATGGTAGCAGAATAAGGATGAGAGACCAGGGTTCCTGAGTCTGCACTATAGTATTCTTCAAGTTTAAAAAAAAAAAAAAAATCTCCCCTAAGAAAATTAATTGTATAGCCAAACTTTCGATTTAAGTACAAGTTCCTCTCTCTCAAATGATGTCATAAGCAGCTCAGATTTTCAGTTGTTAGGCCATTTTACACACTGCCTTTTTCTCTTCCAGCTCCAGATTTCTGGCTTGGGAAATATTAACCTCATCCAATTTTGACCTTATGAAAACCCCATAGCTGGCGCTGCGGCCAGTGCACTGTGCCGATCCGAAGCCAGGAGCCAGGTGCTTCCTCCTGGTCTCCCATGCAGGTGCAGGGCCCAAGCACTTGGGCCATCCTCCACTGCCCTCCCTGGCCACAGCAGAGAGCTGGACTGGAAGAGAAGCAACCGGGACAGAATCCGGTGCCCCAACTGAGACTAGAACCCAGGGTACCAGCACTGCAGGCAGAGGATTAGCCAAGTGAGCTGCGGCGCCGGCCTAAACTTCACATCCTTTTAAAAAATACATAAATATTATCAAAAGAAGTAAAAGACTACTCTTACAGATACCAAGGAATTACCAAACTCGAGGATGTTACCAAGATAGTTCTCTTAAATTTCTTTCTTTAATACTAAGTCTTATATAAAAAATTAAAAGCAATTTGAAGGAAGTGTCTAATTTTAGAAAATAAGATTCTAAGGTATGAAAAAATGACATGGGCTGGCGCTGTGGCTTACTTGGTTAATTCTCCACCTGCGGCACTGGCATCCCATATGGGCACCGGGGTAGTCCCATTTGCACCTCTTCCAGTCCAGCTCTCTGTTGTGACCCGGGAGGGCAGTGGAGGATGGCCCAAGTGCTTGGGCCCTCGCACCCGCATGGAAGACCAGGAAGAAGCACCTGGCTCTTGGCTTTGGATCGGCGCAGCACCAGCCATAGTGGCCATTTGGGGAGTGAACCAACGGAAGGAAGACCTTTCTCTCTCTCTCTCTCTCTCTCTCTCTCTCTGTCTACAACTCTGTCAAATTAAAAAAAAATACATTCTGGGCTGCTGCTATGGTGTAGCAAGGTATAGCTGCCACCTGTGATGCTGGCATTCCATGTGAGTGCCAGTTCTAGTCCCGGCTGCACCACTTCCAATCCAGCTCTCTGCTATGGCATGGGAAAGCAGTAGAAGATCGCTCAAGCCCTTGGGCCCTTGCACCTCCACCTCCTGGCTTCTGATTGGCTCAGCTTCAGCCATTGTAGCCATTTGGGGAATGAACCAACAGTTGGAAGAGTTTTCTCTCTCTCTTCCTTTGCCTCTTCTGTAACTCTGCCTTTCAAATAAATAAATCTTTTTAAAAAAAGAAAAAAATGACATGCCTCTTCTTTTTTTTTTTTTTTTAAAACAGGGAGGTGGTGGTGGTGGGAAGAACTCCCCTAGGTGCTGGTTTGTTCTCCAAATGCCTTTAACACCTGGGACCTGACCAAAGCTATTAGCTGGGAACCCATTCCCAGGCTTGTACATAGATAGCAAGAATGCCAACTACCTTACTTATCACAGCTGCCTCCCAGAGTCTGCATTAGCAGGAAGCTGGAGTCAGGATCTGGAGCTGGATTCTTAACCCAGCTACTTTGATATGGGATGTGGGTATATTAACTTGCAGGCCCAATGCCTGCCCATAATTTTTTACTGTATCTCTGGCCAACTTTAAACCCAGCACTGAGACTGGAGTAATGGGTTTGTAGAAAGCTAGGAAAGACAGAAAACTATTGCTATAACACACCAAGGGCAGTAGTTTTCCAGCCATTTTGGTAGTGCTAATCTATACTTGTCATTGTGAAAAACATCTGAGAATAAGGATGTTTTTGGCTTCTGTTTTCCCTTAAGTCCTAAATTCTACCTGGATTAAAATTGAGAAAAGGTATGGTTTTAGGAAAATGCATTTGAATTGAGCATCCCATTCATAAATTATGGGAGATTTTTCTGAAAGTAATCAAATTTAAAAGATTTTCCTGCTCCTTTCATTGTGAACTGTTGGCCTAAGCATTTCATTCCTCTGCATAACCCTATATCAATTTGTCCAGGGGAAATGGACAGTCAACATAGGTAGTAGGTGGAAAGGCTGCGTTGTTTAGAAATAAGGAAACAGTACCACTTCCATTCACAACAGAGTCAGTGATGTATTGGAAAGTGCACTAACATAGAAGTCAGAAGGCCAAGTTCTGTCATTTGCAAGCTATGAATTCTAATTCAAGCTGTTTAATTTATAGGTTTAATTTTTTACTTTGGTCAAGTGTTGATAACAACACCTGCCTTGTCAGACTTTCAAGCTTGTCTATTCTCATGATAGCTCATTGAAAACTATAACATCCTAAATAATTGATAATGATGGTGATGATGGTGATAGTTATCACCAAGCCTGATAGAATGTCATGCAGATAAATTTGGAGCTGTAAGTTTTGGTAGCTGAAGCTAATTGAGTAGTTACTGATAGCATCTAATTAAGCTCCCTGATATTTTCAATTATATCAAGCCCTATTTTAATAAACTATAATTATCATTGGCAAACTTTCATGGTGGAGACAGCATTTGAGGTAGCCATTGAATGATGATTAAGATCTTGACAAGGGAAGATAATGGCTAGAAAGAGGAGCATTCCAGACAGTGAGAACCATAGAAGATGGAGATATTGTAGCATATGCTTTGTTTTGGGAGGAATCCAGGTATCTGGACACATGAATTACACAGGGTAGAATAGAAGAAAATGAGGCCTGAAATTGTAGCTTCAGATAGAACAGCTCAACACTGCTTCAGGAACTTAGAACTTGATTTTGAAGGGAGCAGAAGCCATTGGAAATGACTGAGAAAGGAGGACATAGAATACAGAAAACAGGTTTCTATCTTGGGTGGTGGGTTTATACTATTAATAGAGATAAGGAATTTCGATAAGGAAGGCAGGGGAGTTCAGATTATGTATTGGTTTTGGAAACCTTGGTCACATCCCTTTTATCCTCCAGTCTGCAAACAGAGGATTAAATACTTAGTAAGATTTCGTTCAACTCAAAGTTTCAATACTTACAAAGAAGGTTCCTCCCACCCGACTCACACTTCTCTGTGGTTTCACTTCAAATGTTTTAGCACCCACAGAGTACAAAAATATTAAATGGGGAATTCTGGAAGTAAACAATTTGTATGTTTTAAATTGTGCATTCTTCTGAGCAGTGTGGTGAAATTTTGCGCTGTCCTGGTAGGGATGTGATTTCATCCCATTGTCTAGCATATGTACACTATATATGTGGTATGCTTGTGAGCTATTTGGTAGTCCTCTTGGTTGTCAGATTGACCATTGAAGTATCTTAGTGCTTGTTTTGGAATCACCCTGATTTTACTTAATAATGGCTGCCAAGTGCAAAAGTAGTGGCTGCTGGCAATTTGTATATGCCAAGCTGTTAAGTGCTTCCCTTAAGTGAAAAGATAAAGCTCTTTTACTTAATAAGGAAAGAAAAGGGAAAAAATTGCATGCTAAGATTGTTAAAATATGTGCTGAGTTAATGTTAATGTGTTTAATTAATGAGTTCAGCTTTATCATGAGCATGTTTGTATAGGCAAACACATAAATATAGGGCTTAGTATTATACTTTTAGGGATCTTGGACCACCTCCCCCATGGGTAAGGAGGGGATACTCTAACAAAGGCATAGTTTTTGTTGAGGAACATTAAGAAAGCTTCATTTTGGAGCCTTTTGGAAATGGTATACCACACCCTTTTTCCCAGAGACATCTTTTGAAGTCTAGAATTTTAAATTTATTCTTTTTTTATATTTTATTTATTCTTCCTCCCTCTGTGCCACCGCCTTTTATTTAACAAACATTATTTATGATTTAACTGTCTGCTTTGCTTGAAAGGGCTGTTGATTTCCCTTCTTTCATAGCTTTGAAACCTCCTCAGCTCTTCACAGGAATCTCCTGTGATCTAATTGGTTGTGTCCTGTAGGAGTCTGCTACCTGAAGAAATGGGCAGCTAGTTGGGCACTAGTGGCTAAGTCCTGTTCTCAGAAGACAAGGAGGCTCCTTCTACCTCTAACAGTGGTGCTTTCTTGCTTTGTTTGGGAAGTAATTGAGTGGTCGGGTGTGTGACTTTGGAGCCATACTTGGCATCAGTTGTAAGTCCTGGTTCTTTCTCAATAGACTCACCTTCTTAGGTGTTAGTTAATCCTGTTCTGTCTCACTTTTCACATCTATAAAATGACACCAATACTTAACTTCAGAGTTTTGGTATGGGGATTAAGTATGCTTAATGAGTGTCAGTTTTTGTCCCCAAAGAGACAGCAAATGCTTTTTCAGGGCAGAAGGGAAATATTTCCTTCCTGGCTACCTACTGCTATCTCCCTGCTTCTTCCTTTTCACTTGCACTCCTTCACTTGCACTCCAAGTGTCTTGGAGGAATGCTAGTCATACTTTTCTGTTACCTGCTTTTTCAACAGAAGTCACAGAAAGGTCTTGCCACTAGCACTTTTATTTTTTAAAAAGATGTATTTATTTATTTGAAAGAGTTAGGGAGCAACAGAGAGATCATCTGTCCATTGGTTCACCCCCAGAAGGCTGCAATGGTTAGGGCTGGGTGAGGCCAAAACCAGGGACCAGAAGCTTCATCCAGGTCTCCCACATGGGTGGCAGGGGCCCAAATGCTTGGGTCATTTTCCGCTGCTTTTCTCAGGCCATCAGCGGAGAGCTGGATTGGAAGTGGAGCAACAAAGAGGTGAACTGGTGCCCATATGGTGTGTTGGCATTGCAGGCTGCGGCTTTACCTGCTACGCCACAACGCTGGCCCTGCCATCAGCACTTTAAAAAATAGTTAAGTTTACCATTCCCCTGGATTATCATTATTATTAATGGAATTTAGCTAATTGAAGCAAAAGTGGGCATCAACATGCTGGAAAGGTAATTCAATCATTTCCATTTGTCCTTTAGCATTGACTTTGCTTGTCTGGACTGTGCTGATGTGGTAGAATCTTATGTCCGGATAGATACAAACCCTGAGTCAGAGAGCTAACATTTGTGTATAACCAATAATTGGGTGTTTTCTCTGAGAGAGTTTCATGCTTTCGAGGGTAAATTCATATGTCATCTTCAAGTATGACTGTTACGAAGTTCTAGGAACAATACTGTGTATTTTGGCCTTCAGAGTATTCCAGATTAAACTTATTCTTAAAATGTGTGTGTTTGGGGCCGGCGTTGTGGTGTAGTGGGTAAAGCTACCACCTGTAGTGTTGGCATCCCATATGGGCGCAGGTTTGAGTCCCGGCTCCTCCACTTCCGATCCAGCTCTCTGTTGTGGCTTGGGAAAGCAGTGAAAGATGGCCAGGGCCCTTGGGCCCTTGTACCTATGTGGAAGACCTAGAAAAGCTCCTAGCTCCTGGCTTCGTATCGGTGCAGCTCCGGCCGTTGCGCCATCTGGGGAGTGAACCAGCGGATGAAGACCTTTCTCTCTGCCTCTGCCTCTCTCTCTCTTTCAAATAAATAAATAAATCTTTAAAAAAAAAAAAAAAAAGTGGGTGTTTGTCTCACCTTTGAGTTACTTCTAGTGATTAGTATTAAGCCTTCGACTTTAGTTTGCTTATTTAGCTGAAGTTTCTAAAGTATTCTATTCTCCAGCCTCCCAACTGGTCAGTATTGTAGCCTTCAGTTGTTTTACAGCCCATTTTGAGACTTTAACATACTGTATCTGTTTTGTATGGAAAAGTGGCAGAATCGGTGTAAAATTAAGGGTAACATCACTTAAAACAGGCAGTCAGCAATACATGAACTTAACTTTAACACTAGTAAAAAAATTTCCATCATCTCACTGTCATTGGAAAGGTTCAGCACTTAAACCATTGTGAAAGATGTTTTAAGCCTTTTGGTAAGACATGTTAGAAAATCCCTAATGATGAGTCACCCTGACTGATCGCACATTGGCTCCATTTTCTGCCGCTGACCATATCCTGCTTCTGACTTCCATGGCACTGCTGTAGACATGTTTTGTATCTTAGGACTTTGACCTCTAGCCTACTGCCTGTGCTACTGCAGGTAATTACTTTGCTAGGTTCCTAGAAAAGACCAGCAGAGGGGCTTGCTATTTGTCAACATTCCTGCCAATGTGGTCATTAAGGATGAAGAATTTGACTCCTCTTCTCCCCTCATCTCTTCTCTCTTTTCCCCTTTCTCCCCTCTTTTTTTTTTTATTTTTTATTTTATTATTTTTTGAGACAAGATCAACACTTTACGAGTAGAGCTAATAATATTGTGTTCATAGGTGTTACGGTTGGGCCCTAAATCCAAATTTCTCTGTCACCAATGGAATGCCTTGTGCTACAAGCTTTCTTTACCCTGAAGCACCTGAGTTGAACTGGTATAAAAATCCAAACCTCTTCTTTTATATCTCAAATAGTTGAGCATCCTTTTATCCCATTCTGGTGTTGGGATTAGTTGCACCTACAGCCTACAACAGGGCTCACTATTCTAGGATTAACTTTGAATTTCTTGTGTAGATTTCTATCTGGTTAGCAAACAGGAAGTATGTTTGATTTCCTGGAGTAGCCTAAGAACTGTTTCATTGCCTTGTCATTGTTGGTTCCTCTTCCCTAATCTCTGTTTGGCATGATAGCAGAAAACAAAGCTAAAAACTGAAGGGCTGTGTGCTCACGCTATGGTTGCTAAAAGGTCAGAAAAACAGTTTTCCCTATTTTTTTGTTTTTATTTATTTGAAAGGCTGAGTTATGATGTAGATAGGGGAGTGGTGTCTTTCATGTGCTGGTTCACTCACCAGTGGCCAGAGTTGGTCCAGGCCAAAGCCAGGAGCTTTATCCGGCTCTCTGATGTGGGTTCAGGGGTCCAAGAACTTGGGCCATCCTCCACTGCCCTCCCAGGAGCATTAGCAGAGAGCTGGATTGGAAGTAGAGCAGCTGGGACTCAAACTGGTGCCCATATAGGATGCTAGCGTTGCAGGGGTGGCTTAATCTGCTACACTATAATGCCAGGCTCACAGAAAAAGAGTTTTCTAGAAAAATAGACTAATGTTTTAAGAATTGCTTTCATTGAGAAGGGGAACAAGGAAAGAAGGTAAAGGAAAATGGAGTATTTCTGAACTTAGATTCTTGAATCAGCCACAGATGGTTTTTAAGGAAAGGCAAACAGAGAAGCAATCCCAAAGGTTTAATCTTTTTAGGTATTTAAGTTCTGTTCTAGAAAGTTTCTATTTCATGGTAATGATTTTAATATAGCAAATCTAAGACTTGTAATGCATTTGTCTCTAAAAAGCAGTCTGTTTTAAGTGGTAGGTGTTGATTTAGTGGAAATGTAATGGTATCAATGTAGTAGACGTTGCTTTTAAGTCGGAAATGTTAATGCTAAGTTTAGATTCCATCTTGTTTCTCTCTAGCATTGTAACTTTCGGTAATGTCTTTTAGCCACTTTGTAAGTTAATATAAGGGATAATAAACCATACTTCACATGACTGTTGTGGGGATTGAATGAAATAATTGTTGTGAGAACACCAAGAACAGTGGTTGCTTAGAGATTAAGGTTTTTTCCACATACTTTTGCAAGGGAGGGAAATATCCATCCATCAATATTATGGGTAGTTATCTCTAGATTTTTTGCTTTTGGGCAAAAACTTACAGAGATGACTGCTTAGCAGCTGATGTTTCAAAAAACAAAATAGTGCTTTTTATAACAGAATAGTAATCTCAAAACTTTCTGCTAGTATTATCACAACAGTGTGCTTATGACTGTATGTGTGTAAGCTTCTGAAGAATTAATTCTGGGGCAGGTATTATGGTACAGCAGGTTAAGGTTCCGTTTGGGATGCTCACATCCCATATTGGAATGCCTGGTTTGAGTCTCAACTATTCCATATTTTTGATCCAGCTTCCTGCTACTGTATTTAGAAGGCACCAGATGATGACCCAAATACTTGGGCTTCTGCTACTCACATGGGAGACCTGGATGGAGTTCCTGGAGCTCTAGCTATTGGAGGCATTTGTGATGTGAACTAGCAGATGAAGGATCTCCCTCTCTTTCTGTCACTCTGCCTTTCAAATAAAAATCTTTAAAAACAACAAAAACGCCATTCATGTGTGTGTATGTGTGTATATACACACACATATATACATATATATGAATATATAGTTATATAAATCAGTTCAAGGTTGAGTAACCCTCATTCTAAAGCTGGAAAAGTAAAGGAGAACTGGTAATAAGAATGTTAATATAATTGAGAACTCTTATCCTTCTCTCCCACACAACAAATGATGAGTTTTTTTTGATATAGCATTGCAGTTTGGTAAAACCACATTATGAGAACACATTGAAAAGAATGATGGTGATACTGATGGTAAGAACAAACAACATAGTGGGGAAACTTTGTCAAAATTTCTTTGAGTTAAAAAAAGTTTGCTTAAACTTATTTGAATTTGTGGCACATATGAATAAATAACAGCTCGGTGAGAGCAATGTAGAGAAAGGAGTATCTAAACAAGAGAGAATATGGGCATTTTTTCAAAAATTTGTATATTAGAGTGGTAGAGTTACAGACAGACAAAAGGAGAGACAGACAGGTCTTCCATCTGCTGGTTCACTCCCCAAATGGCCACAACAGCCGGAGCTGGACCGATCCAAAGCTGGGCCAGGAGCTTCTTCTGGGTCTCCCATGTGGGTACAGGGGCCCAAGCACCTGGGCCTTCTTCCACTGCTTTCCCAGGCCATAGCAGAGAGCTGGATCATAAGAGGAATAGCTGGGAAACAAACTGGCGCTCATATGGGATGCTAGTGCTGCAGGCAGAGGCTTAGTCTACTATGCCACAGCTCCGGCCCAAGGCTGTCCCCCTATCTGTGCCAGTACTTGGGTCTTAAAGTCTTGTTTCTACTTAGTTTCCATCTGTCTTTCTGGATATATTTAAGAGTTTCTGCTTGATTTTAGCCCAGATATCTTTCTCGTGTTGTGACTACTTTTGTACACATCAGATGTACACAGGTTATATGGATCTGCCTAACTGGATACCATTATTTGTTTCTACTTTTTCGTCTGTGTAATCAAGTGTTCAGAACAAATGTCTTATAAACTTCTTGGGATGAGCATTGCCTAATCTACTCATTGTTGGTAAAGTCTATTTTTTCCTGTTTGAAGATGCTAAGTATGGGAAATACAGTATGTGGTGGGAAAGGCATATAGACCTGACTATTCTTATCAACTTGGGATGCTGCTTGCTCTCCAGTTCAGAGCACTTGCCTTTGAGCTCCTTAACTTGTTGAATACGTTAGTTGGTGAAATGAGCAAGGCTCCTTGACTGCCTGCCCTAATGGGCTGAAGAAAACAGTCATTCAGAGTCATCTGCCACCTTAAACTACAGCTTATGGTTTTTTGCTTCCTGCCCCTTTAGTCTTTTACAGTATGTATGTTTTATACAGCTGCAACGATTTTATGTACTTTCTTTCATCTCTGGTAAACATTTTCCTTATATTTGTAATACAAATCACAGCATAAGAGCTATGCATTTTCATATATCACACTTTAGCCTCATTAGCCATTTAACTTATATCCAGTTTCTTGGGGAATTTTTTTGTTTTGTTTTTCTTTTTTTGTCATGGGAAGCACCAAAACAAGCATCTTTATATGTAATGCTATTTCCCTAGGAGAAATTCCAGGAACTAGATCCCAGCATAAACAGGTATGACCATTTTAATGGCTCTTGCCTTGTAATGTCATATTTGACTTCTCAAAGAGCAATACCTCTTTGTATTTTTTTTAAAAGATTTATTTATTCATTTGAAAGAGTAACACAGAGAGAGGAGAGGCAGAGAGAGAGGTCTTCCATTTGCTGGTTAATTCCCCAAGTGGCCGCAATGGCCGGAGCTGAGCTGATCTGAAGGCAGGAGCTAGGAGCTTCTTCCAGGTCTCCCATGTGGGTGCAGGGGCCCAAGGACTTGGGCCGTCTTCTACTGCTTTCCCAGGCCATAGCAGAGAGCTGATGGGAAGTGGAGCAGCCGGGACTAGAACCGGCGCCCATATGGGATGCTGGTGCTTCAGGCCAGAGCGTTAACCTGCTGCGCCACAGCACTGGCCCCAGTGGCCCCACACATCTAGTGGGGTTTATTAACATTTAGCACAGAAACATGCCTTTTCTTTAACTAGAGTATTTTTTTATTGTGAGGAAACAAGGAGGATTTCAAAGTGCCATCTAGAAGTGAGTAGCCTTTCATAGTTATAGCCAGAAGGAACCTAGAGCTAAAAGGAACCATCCACAGTGTTGGTCTGCTTACCCCACAATGCCCTTACTTGGCTACATATGTAATATGTGTTGAGTCTGGCACGGAGCCAACAAATGCATTTTTGGTGAGTTGATTTTAACTCTCTTACATCAAATATGAATAAATAGGTAGAGCTTTCCTTATAGTTGTTAGATGGTAGAATGTTGTAGAAATAGATGGATCTTTCTATAGTCTTTGTCATATAAGAAAAAATGTCCTGTTATGCTTAGACTGTTGTGTATTTGAATCCTTTGCTCCTTTGCAAAAATAAAAATAGTAAATGGAGACAAAGAAAGTCTAATGTATTCAAGAGCCTCTGCTTGAACTTTCGGTTAGGACTGTTTATGTAAAGCGCTATAAGTTTCAATGGTTCATGTTATCTTGGGATATCATGTGAGTTCATATTATGAAATGAACCCAATTGGTCCCTCTCTGGGCTAATTGTGCTTATTTTTTACAGTGAACATAAAGATTCTGAAAAGAAACACAAAGAGAAGGAGAAAACAAAACACAAAGATGGAAGCTCAGAAAAACATAAAGACAAACACAAAGACAGAGACAAGGAAAAACGAAAGGAAGAAAAGGTACAGTCTTGGCAGTGGAGGAGAAAGGGATGTGTGATATATTTTTGCTTTATTTACTTTTAAAAACAGTAAAACTTTGTTTTATACCTTTGTTAAGCCAGTGGTTAAATATTATGCTACCATAGATTTTTTTTTTCCCCTTTTAGGTTTACTTATTTATTTCAAAAGAGTTACAGTGGGAAAGAGGGAGAGGCAAAAAGAGAAAGAGGGAGAGATCGATCTTCCATCTGCTGGTTCACTTCCCAGATGGCCACAACAGCTAGGGCTGGACCTGATAGAAGCCAAGAACTTTATCTGGGTGTTCCATGAGGGTGGCAAGGGCCTGAACACTTGGGCCATGTTCCACTGCTTTTCCCAGACGGTTAACAGGGAGCTGAATCAGAAGCTGAGCGACCAGGACTTGAACTGATGCCCATATGGGATGCCAGCATTGAAGTTTGCAGCTTCACCTGTTATACCACAATGCGGCCCCACTACTCTAGTTTTAATAATCTGTGATTACAGGCCGGCGCCGTGGCTTAACAGGCTAATCCTCCGCCTTGCGGCGCCGGCACACCGGGTTCTAGTCCTGGTTGGGGCACCGGATTCTATCCCAGTTGCCCCTCTTCCAGGCCAGCTCTCTGCTATGGCCCGGGAAGGCAGTGGAGGATGGCCCAAGTCCTTGGGCCCTGCACCCGCATGGGAGACCAGGAGAAGCACCTGGCTCCTGGCTTCTGATCAGCACGATGCGCCGGCCGCAGCGGCCATTGGAGGGTGAACCAACGGCAAAGGAAGACCTTTCTCTCTGTCTCTCTCTCTCACTATCCTCTCTGCCTGTCAAAAAATAAAAAATTTTTAAAAATAAAAGAAAAAAAAATCTGTGATTACTTTGAAATTTACTTTATATGGTGAAATTGTCATTTTTCCATTCAGTTATTTTTTATAGCCATTGCCTATATTCTCACTAAACTTGGGTCTTTTAGATTTTCACTTGTTAAACTTAATTGGCAGCCAGCGCCGCGGCTCAATAGGCTAATCCTCCGCCTGCGGCACCGGCACACCGGATTCTAGTCCTAGTCAGGGGGCCGGATTCTGTCCCGGTTGCCCCTCTTCCAGGCCAGCTCTCTGCTGTGGCCCAGGAGTGCAGTGGAGGATGGCCCAAGTGCTTGGGGCCTGCACCCCATGGGAGACCAGGAGAAGCGCCTGGCTCCTGGCTTTGGATCAGCGCAGTGCACCGGCCGCAGTGGCCATTGAGGGGTGAACCAACGGCAAAGGAAGACCTTTCTCTCTCTCTCTGTGTCTCTCTCTCTTACTGTCCACTCTGCCTGTCAAAAAAAAAAAAAAAAAAGCAACTTAATTGGCGAAGCATTAAGCCTTTGTAATGTAATATAAATTAAAAATATGTTATCCCAAAATCAAAAAGGAAGAAGGAAAGAAAAGGAGAGGGAAGGAGGGTGAGGGAGAGAAGAAGGGAATATCATTAAATTCTTAGAATCATTAAAAATTTTTTTAAAAAGAAAAAAATAGCAGGATCCGTTGGCCTTGAAGTGAAAAGGTCTCTATCAGATTTTCAAGCCAATTTTAGACTTAAAACCATGAAAACCAAAACTATTTACCACTATGTAAATGCCAAATCTATCTGTTGTATCTAACTATATTACCAATGGATTAATTGAAAGTATAGGATGTCTAGAAATTTCAGTTTTATTTGTTAGGGAAAATTCATTCTTTTTTTGAGAGACAACCTGATACCTTGTTGTCCTTCTGTTAATTGAAGATCATTCTTGGTGAAAATTTGGTAATGCCTGGTACCCTTTAGTATATGTGCTGCTGAAGCGAGCACAATACTGATACCCTTTGTGACTTCTGGTTACAGCATAACCAGTGTACACCTTCTTCAAATGTCTAGGCTCATCTGGCTGGGAATGAATAGGACTGTGTAATTAAAAATATATATATATTTTTACAAATTTTTTTTTTTTAAATTTATTTGACAGGTAGAGTTACAGACAGTGAGAGAGAGAGACAGAGAGAAAGGTCTTCCGTTTTGCCGTTGGTTCACCCTCCAATGGCCACTGCGGCCGGCGCATTGCGCTGATCCGAAGCCAGGAGCCAGGTGCTTCTCCTGGTCTCCCATGCGGGTGCAGGGCCCAAGGACTTGGGCCATCCTCCACTGCCTTCCCAGGCCATAGCAGAGAGCTGGCCTGGAAGAGGGGCAACCGGGATAGAATCCGGCGCCCCAACCAGGACTAGAACCCGGTGTGCCGGTGCCGCAAGGTGGAGGATTAGCCTGTTAAGCCACGGCGCCGGCCTATTTTTACAAATTTAGCTTTTGAAAAAGTAATGTTGATGTTTGATAAATTTAGTCAGTTTGAAATAGGGACTATGGTGAAAAAGACAACTCCCTCTCACCCCTGACTCCCTATCCCCTATTTTTCATAGAGGCAGCCACTGTACTGATTGTTTTGTGTCTTTCCAGAGACATTTTGTGTGTGTGTGTGTATGTGTGTAGTAGAATATTTTTGTTTTGGTTCTTGTCTGGTTTTGGGTTTTGTTTCCTCTGCACTGCTAATGGCAAATCCTTTGAGTAGTGGAAAATGTTTATTGGGGAAAGGGAAGCTGCCATCACTTAGAGATAAAAGACCGCTGTTTTGAAGGGAAGCTTTTCTCAATAACTTGGACAGGTTCACCCAGAATTGTCAAAACAAGTCTTAGAAAAATATCAAGGCCGGCGCCGTGGCTTAACAAGCTAATCGTCCGCCTTGCGGCGCCGGCACACCGGGTTCTAGTCCCGGTTGGGGCGCCGGATTCTATCCCAGCTGCCCCTCTTCCAGGCCAGCTCTCTGCTATGGCCCAGGAAGGCAATGGAGGATGGCCTAAGTCCTTGGGCCCTGCACCCCATGGGAGACCAGGAGAGGCGTCTGGCTCCTGGCTTCGGATCAGCACGATGCACCGGCCGCAGCGGCCATTGGAGGGTGAACCAACAGCTAAAAGGAAAACCTTTCTCTCTGTCTCTCTCTCTCACTGTCCACTCTGCCTGTCAAAAAAAAAAAAAAAAGAAAGAAAAATATCAAGACCTTTAATCCATCAGTTTAGTTTTGTTAATAAGAAGAGCCAGTCTGGGATCAAGATGCCCTAAGAATTGGTGGCATATATTCTCAAATAAGAGGTTTCTTCAAATCTAATCCTTTCAAGTTACTAATCAGTTACTCTTGTTTTGCTTTTCAGATGAAAGCCTCTGGGGATGCAAAAATAAAGAAGGAGAAGGAAAATGGCTTCTCCAGGTGAGTCTTCTGTTTTTGTGGCTCCATCTTGTCTGGGGACCCTGTAGAGCCAGATGTCCCCTGCTACTCATGTTGTATTGTCTGGGCTTAACCCAAATACAGTAGTGTAGCCACGCAAATGACTCCCAGGAAATCAGCAGTGAGAAGACTGGAGCATTTCTGAAGTGTCATTTAGTGAGACTGACCAATGCATTTTCCAGGTTATTTTGAATGGAGAAAGTTGACAGACACTTTAAAAAGTATATAGTTTTGTCTGGTGTATTCATAAGACTATGTAACCTCTTCACTGTCTTAATTCCAAAATACTATATCACTCTAAAAAGAAATATCAGTTCAGTAGTAATTACCATGTTTGCTGAAAATCACCTACTCTGTGGATTCCTTATTAGTAATATTGCAAGTTTCATGGATACTTACTTGACCTACATTTAGCACCGGGTATAGATTTGGGTAGAAATTGGGTAACTTGTTTTCTAAAAGGAGAGGAAAATGTGTATAACCTAGAGGTCACTTTTCCTGAACTATTGAACTATTTTTTGCTCTATGATTCTGTTTTCCTCTTCAGCCTCAACTCCCTAAAATAAGTCTGAAGTTCCCTTCTAGTTTTAAAAAATCGGACATTTATGATCATGTATCCTCACTGCATTAAGTGGCAGAATGATTTTATTAGAAGTTGTTCAAAGTTTTTTGCATTATTGATTTTGTTCAAGAGTTTTGGGGGAGTTTTGCTTCCTTGAAACTTTCAACTTTAGTTTTCATTTGATTAACTTTTTGAGAATTTTGCCATGAGCTCTGAATCCTTTAGACAAGGAGAAGAAAATACGTTCTTCAGACATGCTTTGTAACTGTTCTAGGAATGCAGAATAATAAAATCCAGGAAACATTGGAGCTGCAAGCTACCCTAGGAATTCTGATTTCTTCGATAAGATGACCAAGGCACAGGGTAGCTAATCTCTGCCAAGAAACTGCCTAGAACGTTTACCAAATAATACTAAGCTATGAATAGACTCTTTGGACTTTTTGTGTGTGGTCGTGGGTTCATTTTCAGATTTTTCTGGATTAAAAGTTAGAAACACACCCTACTTTGAGGCAGTGGTCTCTGTGTTCACTTTGCTGTACTGCTTGCTAACTTGCATGTGTGTATTTGTGAAGAATCTAGATGCTTCACTGGAACATGATTTTCTGGTAAGTTTTAGGATTTCTTCCTTCAGGCTTAGTAACCCTCCCCACATGTTTTAAACTTCACTTGTGACAATCCTAGGATCTAGCAATTACTTAAGTGGCTAAAAGGTAGTGTTTCTCTCCTTCTGAACCCTCGGGTGTCTAAGTGGTTGGGGGATGGACATAGCTCTAGAAATTGGCATTTGGGAAGTATACTGAGGAGAGCTAATGTCTTTGAACAGTATGTGCTGTTAAAAGCAAGGGAATCTAGTATGCTGTTAAGGCAGCAGGGGATGTATCATCTACTCTTTTTTTTTTTTTTTTTTTTAAGATTTATTTATTTAATTGAAAGAGTTACACAGAGAGAGGAGAGGGAGAGAGGTCTTCCACCTGATGGTTCACTCCCCAATTGGCTGCAACGGCTGGAGCTGCACCAATCTGAAGCCAGGAGCTTCTTCTGGGTCTCCCACGTGGGTGCAGGGGACCATGTTCTACTGCTTTCCCAGGCCATAGCAGAGAGCTGATGGGAAGTGGAGCAGCCGGGACTAGGACCAGCACCCATATGCTGGTGCTTCAGGCCAGAGCGTTAACCCACTGCGCCACAGTGCTGGCCCCTCATCTACTCTTGAAACTCTGAGAATGTACTTTGCAGCTGAATCTGGATGTTTATTCCTTGAAGCCCCTCACAGATAGCAGCTTCGTGTAGGGAGACCATTCCCTGTACTAAGTTAGAGTAGAAAAGTTCTGAAGAGATTTGTCCAGCCTGGAAACATTCCAAGGACATAGTAATTGCTGGTCCCTATGGTTTTTTGTTTTGTTTTTTTTTTTTTACCTGTTCCTTCTCCTTTTTGGTTCAAGATAGTTGTCTAAGAGAATCATCTTGTTAAATTTCAAGGGTGCAAACAGCAAAAATGGTGAGGTACTCTTCTGTGAATGAAGTAAGCAGACTTCTAAGTATGAAACTGAACAATAAATAGATTTGATTAGAATGCTTAAGTTTGTTCTGGGCCACTCATCATGTGCTTTTCTTTTGTTTTTACTTTGTTAGCATAGTTATTTCCACATGTAATTGGATAAACATGTACATTATTGCCAGATTTTTAGAACTTTAAGGTACCAAATTTGAGAAGGATTTTTATTTTTCTATAAAGCTACATTTTAGCCTTTGAATTACTAGAACTATCTGCTGAGATAATTTGTGGAAACAGAGTGATAGTAGATCCTTCATGTAGGGCAAGAAGACAATTCAGGTTTACTCTTGTGGTGGTTTGGTTCATGCTGGCAAAGGTAGCTAAGATGCAGTGGAAAAAAATAGTGACTTATAATAAAGAGACCTGATCTTGAATCCTAATATTTTCTATTTATTTGTAAAATGAGGACCCTACTATGTACATCATAGGATTGTAGTGAGTATTGAGGAAAAAATGTTCATGGGAAATTTTATAATATGTATGTTGTTATCCTTGAATTAACTTAAGTGAGATGATATATGTCTACTTTGTATTATTTAATATGTTTTAGTATTCAGTGACTAGCAAGTTTTTTCTTCTGTAGTCCACCACGAATTAAGGATGAACCTGAAGATGATGGCTATTTTGCACCTCCTAAAGAGGATATAAAGCCATTAAAGAGACCTCGGGATGAGGATGAGTGAGTATTATTTCTTCATACTCTGGCTTTTTAAAAATAAAAAGAAGTCGTTCAAAGTAAATCTGTTATATATCCATAATAAACAGAGAAAATGTATTAGTTGATCTTCACTCATTTAGAATTTTTTTTTTTTTTTTTTTTTGACAGGCAGAGTGGACAGTGAGAGAGAGAGACAGAGAGAAAGGTCTTCCTTTTGCCGTTGGTTCACCCTCCAATGGCCGCCGTGGTAGCACGCTGCTGCCGGCGCACCACGCTGATCCGATGACAGGAGCCAGGTGCTTCTCCTGGTCTCCCATGGGGTGCAGGGCCCAAGGACTTGGGCCATCCTCCACTGCACTCCCTGGCCACAGCAGAGAGCTGGCCTGGAAGAGGGGCAACCGGGACAGGATCGGTGCCCCGACCGGGACTAGAACCCGGTGTGCCGGTGCCTAGTGAGCCGTGGCGCCGGCCTTAGAATTTTTTTTTAAAGATTTATTTATTTGAAAGAGTTACACAGAGAGGAGATGAGGCAGAGAGTGAGAGGTCTTCTATCTGCTGGTTCACTACCCAACTGGCCGCAATGGCTGGAGCTGCGCTGATCCAAAGCCAGGAGCCAGGAGCTTCTTCCGGGTCTCCCAAATGGGTGCAGGGGACCAAGGCCTTGGGCCGTCTTCCACTGCTATCCCAGGCCATAATAGAGAGCTGGATTGGAAGTGGAGCAGCTGGGTCTTGAACTGGCGCCCATATGGGATGCTGGCACTGCAGGCGGCAGCTTTACTTGCTACAACACAGCGCCGGCCCCTGTCATTGGCTTTCAGAAACTCCATCCTGAGGGCAACGGGGAACCACTGAGGACTTTGGGTAGATGAGGGAATAAGATTGATTTGGGCCTGAGTCAAATCCAGACATACCAAGTGCTGGGAACAGCGGCCTGTTTTGAAAGGTGCAGAAGTGACATGAAAATGTGGTCACCTCCAGACGTCTGGAAGCTCATGCCAGGGCGTTAACCTGCTGCACCATAGCGCTGGCCTCTCACTTTTTTTTTTTTTTTTAAGATTTATTTATTTATTTGAAAGAGTTATACAGAGTGAGGGAGACACACAGAGAGAGATCGATCTTCCATCTGCTGGCTCACTCCCCAAATGGCTACAGCAATCACAGCTGGTCCCGGCCAAAGCCAGGAGCTTATCTGGGTCTCCCATCTAGATGGCAGGGGCCCAAGCACTTGTGCCATCTTGTGCTGCTTTATCCAGGCCAGTTGCAGGGAGCTGGATAGGAATTGGAGCAGCTAGGACACAAATGGTTGCTACGCCACAATGGTATCCCCTGTTATTTGTGATGATAGAATACCCAGCTGCCTGTTGAGAGATTCTGATAGTTTAAAGTCCCTAATCCTGTGGGTGAGAACTCTTGAGTCATAAATGTGTTAACTGCATATTATGTCCCACTTTCTAGTGCTGATTATAAGCCCAAGAAAATTAAAACAGAAGATATCAAGAAGGAGAAGAAACGAAAACTAGAGGAAGAAGAGGTTAGTAAAGTCACTTAGACTCTTCGGATCCTGAGTTTAGAAGTGGGAGTTTTCCGTAAGATAGCTTTTGAAGGCAACGAAGTATTAGGAATTATTGATCTGTTGCAATAATAACACTTGAAAAAAAATATTATGCACTATTGATATCTATGGCACTATAAGTCTTAAGATCCCACTGAGCCCCTTGGTCTGTCATGTTAATCACAAGCAGCAGTGACTTTATACTGTTTGCCATGCTGTATGTCTAACTCTAGCTGCTGCCAACTGATATTTTAGAGCAATTGTTGTCCTCATACAGAGGAAGTATTAACAAGAAACCACATTTTGGTTTTTAATCCTAAAGAATTTTTTTTCCCAAGAATTATTTTTTTGACAGAGTTACACAGAGACGGAGAGAAAGGTCTTCCTTTTTGCCGTTGGTTCACCCCCAAATGGCGCTACGGCCAGTGCGTTGTGCCGATCTGAAGCCAGGAGCCAAGTGCTTCTTCCTGGTCTCCCATGTGGGTGAAGAGCCCAGCACTTGGGCCGTCCTCCACTGCCTTCCCGGGACACAGCAAAGAGCTGGACTGGAAGAGGAGCGACCAGGACTAGAACCTGGGGTGCTGGCGCCGCAGGTGGAGGATTAGCCTAGTGAGCCGTGGCTCCGGCCTCCTAAGAATTTTTTTGTGCTTACTTAAATCTAACAAAGTATGCTTATCACTTTGAGTGACCATCTTAATTTAAAGACCTTTTAATGGGTGACCCTTTGGCTGTAAGGTGAATTCTAACTCCTCTGAATCTGACGCCTGCATCCATACCTCTCTTCATCCTGTATTGCTTCTTTTTTTATATATATATTTTTTTGACAGGCAGAGTGGATAGTGAGAGAGACAGAGTGAAAGGTCTTCCTTTTGCCATTGGTTCACCCTCCAATGGCTGCCACAGCCAGCGCACTGCGGCCGGCACACCGCGCTGATCCGAAGGCAGGAGCCAGGTGCTTCTCCTGGTCTCCCATGGGGTGCAGGGCCCAAGCACTTGGGCCATCCTCCACTGCACTCCTGGGCCATAGCAGAGAGCTGGACAGGAAGAGGGGCAACCGGGACAGGATCGGTGCCCCGACCAGGACTAGAACCCGGTGTGCCGGCGCCGCTAGGTGGAGGATTAGCCTATTGAGCCGCAGCGCTGGCCCTGTATTGCTTCTTGAACTCTCCTGTTAGAGCCACACTGGCTTCCTTGGTTTCTTTTCTATATTCTTGATTGCTTCAGAGCTTTATGTACACATACTTTTCCTCTTGTCTGGAATATGCATGCTCTTCCTTTCTTCTGTTTATAACTTTCCTTAAAATCTCAGTTCAGTTCAAATACTTTACCAAGGGTTCTATGTGATGCTTGTGGTAGATTTAAAATATGATAAGGTTCCTGTTTTTGAAACTTTGAATTGCTTACACGAAAAAGTTCTAAGCAAATAATTCAAGAAAATATGTCAAGAAATTCACAGAAGTCTTAACCTTGCCACTGTCTTAGGAAAAGAAGTGGTTGAGTGAGTGCTTAGCTTTTACTCTGCATTTGAGGTTTGCCAGTATTGAGGGCAAAATGGGTTCACAAATGTAAAGTGGATATTTTGAAGTTCTGGTATAAAGATAGTGATAGAGTGTTTAAGAGCATGATCTACCATAATAGTTGTAATAATGCTAATTATCACAGTGTAATAGGTGCTTACTTTGTGCCAGGTACTATACTACATGCTTTACTTAAGTATCATTTAATTTCATCCTTGTATCAACCTTAAAGAAATCTGTCTACTGTTATTTCAATTCTGCTGATATACAAACTGATATATAGACAATTTACTCACTCCCCTGAGGTCTCAACAGCTACTGAGTGGTAAAGTCAAGATTTGATTACATGCATTTTGATCCCAAGGGGAGTGCAAAAGTTACCAACTTATCCTGTCTCCTGTGAGACTTAGGTGATCTTTTAACTCCACAGGGTAGGAGAGGAGAGGTCTTTAATGAAATCATATGAAGAAAATTAATGAGTAAGTGAGCCATAGAGAGATAATCAGATCTTGCATTCAGAAAATTGTGCTTGGCAGAAGTTCAAGTTAATGAGAATTGGTTCAGGGAATTAAGAGTGAAATGTTGAATGGTGATTGTGGCCTACTTTAATGTACATAATCTGCTCAGATTAGCCAAGAACAAAATATAAAACTTTAGCTCTCCTTGCATTCTCTTGCTCTGGGATTTATAAAAAATAACACCTTTTCTCCGAATTTGTTAAGCCATTTTGAAAAAAGAATGATTGGCTTCATTTTCTGTTTTTTTAGGAACTCTCCCTCTGTGTGTGGGGGGGGGGATATTTATGAATTAATATATAATCTTAGTATGGCAGGGAACTCAGATGACAGAAACTGGCATCAAGATTTATTTATCAGCTTTAGGTTTTGTTTTTTTTTTTTTTTTCCACTTCTGGGAATTGTTTTAACTGATTATGCCAATTAGAGGATTGAAAACACACATAACTAGTAGTTTCCTGATGAGACCATCTGCATATCTGTTCAGAGAGTGTCTTAACCGAAGAACATTTCCCTTTTCTGTATTGTGTTTGAATCTAAATTGTAAACATTATCAGAATTAATGTGATCTTCTGCTGTCTTCTGCTCCCAAACATACTTACAAATTTAAATTCTCTATTACTATTTTCTAGTGTGTGCTATTATAGTTTTCTCCTTCCTCGTATCCTAAAAGCTTATGAAATGTTAGTTTATTTTTGCTTGCCATCCTAACCTGTTTCAAGTTTTCCTTGTTACTGGACAGGTCAAACCAACTAATAGAGTTCTTCTAATTCTGCAATTTTCTGATTGATTTTAAGATGACTCAAAGCCAGCTTTCATTGCTATATAAAACTTGTTGGATAAAGACTTAAATTATGTTAATGCAGATAGGACAAAGAAAACTCCTCAAGTGACTTTTTTGAGTTGGCCTCCCCCTTTTAATATCACATTTTTAGCTGAGTGTGTATATTTTGACATTTATCTCATTTGGTGAATTGCACTCTTTTAGGTTTGATGCTCTTTTAATGTACCAAAGTGATCAGCTTATTTGTGTTCACAGTTCAAAGAGCCATAAAGAAAGACCACCAAAGAAATCGGTAGTCATTTTAGGACTTCCCAAATACTTGTTGGTTAGTAAGTTCATGTCTTTGTATAAACCTCAGTGATAGAAAGTATTCCACACTGAATGATTTGGTAACTTCCTGTCAGCTTTACTACTAAATTTCTAATTGAAGCTTTCTATACCTGTTGTTTGATTATATTAGGAAAGTTTAAAGACAATTGGATTTTTTTTTAATTTGATAGACAAATGTCCACAAAGGCACCAGGGCTGAACCAAGCCAAAGTTAGGAGCCAGGAACTCAATTGAGGTCTCTCATGTGGGCATCAGAAAGCCAATTTGTTGAGCCATCACTCTTATTTATTCCCAAGGTCTGAATTAGCAGGAAGCTGGAGTCAGGACCCGGGGACTCTAGTCTGGGGCAATAGGCTAAATGTCACTCTGAGATGAATAGATTTAAATCAAGTGTGAAGATATATAAGTGGGGGAAAAACACTGATACACTGGGGCTATTGTCTGACAATGCTTTTCTAAACTACCCAGAGGTTAACAGATAGTTTCCCAGGCTCTTTCCGTGGAGGATGTTTTTAACTGTTTTCCTGGGTAATTATTTATCAGGGAGTGCTTGGGGAATAATGCTGTAGAGCAAAGTAACAGATGAATTTTTATTCATCAGTTGGGTGAGAGGATTAGACCCAAGAATCTTTCCAGTTCTGATATTTTATGATTATAGTTTTTCTTCTTAGTGATCCCTAAAAATTATCTCCAGAAGTTTGGTCAGTCCTTATTTAATTCTCTTAATGTTTCTTTGTAGGATGGTAAATTGAAAAAACCCAAGAATAAGGATAAAGATAAAAAAGTTCCTGAGCCAGATAACAAGAAAAAGAAGCCGAAGAAAGAGGAAGAGCAGAAATGGAAATGGTAACATTTTAGCACTGGGTTAAAATGTCAGCTTTTTTATTGTACAATTTAATTATGGAAGGATCTTGAGTTTTTAAAATCAGTAATCTGGTACTTGGGGAAGATTACCTAAAGTAATCTCTCCAGTATAACAGAGAAAGGAGAGGCAGAGAGAGAGAGGTGTTCCATCTGCTGGTTCACTCCTCAGTTGGCCACAGTGGCCAGAACTGAGCCAATCTGGAGCCAGGAGTGTCTTCTGTGTCTCCCATGTGGGTGGGTGCAGGAGCCCAAGGACTTGGGCCATCTTCTGCTGCTTTCCCAAGCCATAGCAGAGAGCTGGATTGAAAGTAGAACAGCCAGGACTCAAACTGGCTCCCATGTGGGATGTCGGCACTGCAGATGGTGGCTTTACCCACTATGCCACAGCACCGGCCCCAATAAAAATTTTAAAAAGGAACCACGACTATAAGGAAAGGATGTATAAAATTGAATTTCTGTGTTGACAGAATTTTCTTGCCATGAAGAAAAATCTGCAGGAAAAAATTTGCAATTATTATAAATGGATAATGTTTCTAACACTGGAAAAAAAAACTTCTTTAAAACAAATAAGCAGACTAATAGAAAAGTGAAGAACAGGAAGTTCATTAAAGAAAATAAATGGGGGCCGACGCTGTGGCACAGTAGGTTAATCCTCTGCCTGCAGTGCTGGCATCCCATATGGGTGCTATTTCAAGTCCCAGTTGCTCCTCTTCCGATCCAGCTGCTATGGCCTGGGAAAGCAGTGGAAGATGGCCTAAGCTCTTGGACCCCAGCACCCAAGTGGGATACCCAAAAGACGCCTCTGACTCCTGGCTTGGGATCAGTCTAGCTCCAGCCATTGTGGTCACTTGGAGAGTGAAGCAGTGATAGAAGACCTCTCTCTGTCTCTCCCTATCACTGTTTGTAACTCTAACTCTCAAATAAATGAAATCTTTAAAAAAAAAAAAAAAGAAAGAAAGAAATGGTTAATAAACCTTTTAAAATTTGATTACCCACACAAGTAATCAAAGATCTAAGGAAACATACCAAATTTTCCATCTTTTTGTTTAATGCTACTTAGATGGGGGAAAGTAGGCTGTGAATATGAAAAGCAGGCATTCTTTTTTCATGTGAAAGTAAAAATTAAGGCAGTGTTTGGTGTATAGTTTAGTAATAACAGAGTTACTTATAAAAACTATGTTTAGGTGAGAAATGTTTTTACTTTCAGCATTCTTAAATAAACATAATTTTCTTTGTAATTTTTGTTCATTTATTTTCATTTGTACTTGAAAGGCAAGAGATTGTTACAAAACAAGTAGGCCAGGAACTCAATCCAGGTCTTCCTGAAATCAAAGCACTTCAGCCATTACCTACTACCTCCCGAGGTGGGTGCACATTATCAGGAAGCTGGATTGGAAATGAAGCTCAGGAATTGAACCCAGACATTCTGATATGAGATGTAGCATTCCAAGCAGCACATTATTATATTTTAACACCACATGCCCACCACAACATAAATTTTTTAATACTTATTTTTCTTAAGATTTTGAATGATGTAACTATATTGATTTATATTTATGTTAGGAAATTTCACATAAACCAGAGGTTTATTTTAGAAAAATGGAATTCTCCTTTAATTTTTCCCCTCATTCCCATATTCCTTTGCATCCTTATGGTGACCATTATTCATAGTTTGGTGGGTGACTTCCAGACCCAACTGTATGCATTTACTCTATGTGAGTTTTATTTTTGAGAATAGAGATGTCTCCAGCACCTCTAAGGAAGGGGAAAGAGCAGTGGCAAAAGAGGTAGCTGTAATGGCAGAACCACAGGGGCAGAAACGTGGCTGAACAGTCACAGCTGTGTGTATGGCTGCTTGGTGTGACATTGTGGCTTAAAAGGGAAGTGGAGAAAAGGAAAATCACAAAGCAGAGGAATCCTGGGCCTTTCCAGATGTCAGAGTCAGAAAACTAAAGGAAGATGTTATTTTATTTTCCTCATTTTCATTTCATTTTTTTCCTTTGGACCTAGTCAGAGGTTTTCAGTGATCTTTTTCAGTTTGTTTTTAAAGTGTTGAAAGGCTTCTGTGACCTCTAGTAGAATAATTTTTCTAAAATAAGACAATTGTACAAATTAGAGGTTATTATTGAGTCATGATAATGGAGAGTTAGTAGTTTATCAATCTCTTATGTGTTTCTAGTTTTTATCATTGGTGCTCACTAAGTGCTTATTTATTAACAAATAATTTAGTAGCAAATTATTTATATATTTATATAGTAACAAGTTAATTTCCTTGCCATTAGGAGCTCCTCCTTCCTTTTGAGCTTTGGCCCTATGCAGATGCTTATTCTTATAGTCCAACGAAAGGACTTATAGAAAAAAATTCTTATAGAACCAATGGAAGAAAGACCTTTCTCTCTGTCTCTGTCTCTCTCTCACTGTCTGTAACTCTGTCAAATAAATAAATAAAAATCTTTTTTTTTTTTTTTTTTTTTGACAGGCAGAGTGGACAGTGAGAGAGAGACAGAGAGAAAGGTCTTCCTTTTGCCGTTGGTTCACCCTCCAATGGCCGCTGCGGTAGCGTGCTGCGGCCGGCGCACCGCGCTGATCCGAAGGCAGGAGCCAGGTGCTTCTCCTGGTCTCCCATGGGGTGCAGGGCCCAAGCACTTGGGCCATCCTCCACTGCACTCCCTGGCCGCAGCAGAGAGCTGGCCTGGAAGAGGGGCAACCGGGACAGGATCGGTGCCCCGACCAGGACTAGAACCTGGTGTGCCGGCGCCACAAGGCAGAGGATTAGCCTATTGAGCCGCGGCGCCGGCCTAATAAAAATCTTTAAATAAAAAGAAGTTGAGATTTGGACTAGCATTCCAGTATGGAATATGGGCATCTTTGTCTTAATCTGCTGAGCCATATACCCATCGCAGTACATGCTTTTCTCAGTTTTCTTGGGAAATGCTAGTACTGATGGCATTTCTAAAAGGCCAACACTGTGCTTTTATTCATGTAGTATAATAGCTGTTGCACCAGTCTTGGCAACTTTATGGTAAGCTGACGTTATTGGAGAATATGTTCTTTCTGTTTAAACTGAGGTTTGGTGTTGAGTGATAAATTTGCTTAAAATGTAAAGAGGTTGCTATAGGTCCTCAAGATAAAAATGTTGAATTGTGAAACCAATTTGGAGTTTTTAATTTAAAAACACTGTGGAGTTGATAAGAAGAATGGTGCCAAGTCCCAGGATAAAGGAAAAGGAGGCATTTTGCATCGATAGTTACTTTATGATTGCTATAAATAGGCTCCTTGGAATCGCCTCACAAGTATACATACATAGGTATTTTTCTGATTTGGAGAGTAAGAGGCTTTGAGGTTTGGTGGATCCCTGCATCTAAGCTGTCCTGTATATACAAGGATTTCAAAATTTTTGGAGTACTCTCATATTTACCAGTAGTTGAGATCCTGCCAATTTCCTATCTGTAAAGTAGCAGATTGATTATAGATCTTTGAGGGGCCAGCGCTGTGGCATGGTGGGTAAAGCCACCGCCTGCAGTACTGGCATCTCATATGGGCACCGGTTCAAGTCCTGGCTGCTCTGCTTCCAATCCAGCTCTCTGCTATGGCCTGGGAAAGTAGTGGAAGATGACCGAAGTCCTTGGTACTCTGTACCCTCATGGGAGAACTGGAGGAAGCTCCTGGCTTCGGATCGGCGCAGCTTCTGCCATTGCTGCCATCTTGGGAGTGGACCAGCAGATGGAAGACATTCTCTCTCTCTCTCTTTCTCCCTCCCTCTATCCCTGCCTCTGCCTCTCTAACTCTGACTTTCAAATAAATAAATCTTTTAAAAAATTCTATGAAAAAAAGATCTTTGATAGCTCCTTATAGGTCTAAGGTTTTATTAAATCTTGACTTTAAAAATTATTTTAATTGTGGCAAAATACATACTACATAAAATTTACCATCTTGGGCCTGTTGTTGTGGTATATAACATGTTAAGCTGCCGCCTGCAACTCCAGCATCCTAAATGGGTACCTGAGTACTGGATTCTCCACTTCTGATCCAGCTCCTGCTGATGGCCTGGGAAAAGAACAGAAGATGACCCAAGTGTTTGGGTCCCTGACAGGCATGTGGGAGACCTGGAAGACACTCCTAGCTCCTGACTTCAGCCTGGCCCAACACTAGCTGTTGGCAGCCATCTGGGGAGTGAACCTGAGGACGGAAGATCAAGCTTCTTTTTCCTTCCCTCCCCGCCCCCTTTCTCTCCCTCCCTCCCTCCCTCCCTCCTTCCTTGTAACTCTTTCAAATAAATCTTTTTTAAAAATTTTACCATATTACCCATTTAAAAATATTTGTTTTTGAAAGCAGAGTGATTGGAGGGGAGAGAGAGTGAGCACTTAAGCACACTTCCATCTGTTGGCTCACTCCCCACATAACCACAAGCCAGGACTGGGCCAAGCTGACACCAGGAGCCAGGAACTCCATCCAGGTCTCTCACATGGTTCACAGGGCCTCAAAGCACTTGGGCCATCATCTTCAGGCATGTTAGTAGGAAGCTGGGTCAGAAGCAGTGCGCAGACAGGACCTAACCAGCACTCCATATGAAATACTGACATCATAATCTGAGATTTAACCCACTGTCCACATCTTTAACATTTCTAAGTGTAGTGGTATTGTGTACCCATGATGATCATTACCATCCATCCCCACAACTCCCTTCATCCATATGAAATACTGACATCATAATCTGAGACTTAACCCACTATGCCCCCATCTTCACCATTTCTAAGTGTAGTAGTATCGTGTACCTATGATGATCATTACCATCCATCCCCACAACTCCCTTCATCTTGGGGGAACTAAAAGTTCTACCCTTTAGACAATAAATCTCCATTCTGTTCTTTCTCCAGCCTCTGGTAAACTGCCATTCTACTTTCTGTCTCATGAGTTTGAGAGTCTTAAGTACCTTAAAAAAGTGGGACTGTACCATATTTGTCCTTTTTTGCTTTATTTCACTTAGCAAAATATCCTCAAGGTTTATGCAGGTTGTAGCGTGTGTCCTAATTTCCTTCTTTTCTAAGGTTGAATAATACTGCTTTGTATATTGCATTTTCTTTATCCATTCATCTGTTGATGGATACTTGAATCATTCATACCTTTTGGCTGTTATAGTATTGTTATGAACATCCATATACAAATGGTATTTGTTTGAAAAACTTTTCGGTTCTTCTGCATAAATACCTAGGAATAGAATTTTCAGGGCATATAGAAATGCTGTTTAACTTTTTTAGGAACCACTGTATTGTTTCCCACAATTATATCATTTTATACTCCCACCAGGAGGAATGCATGAAAGGTGCTAATTCTTTCACTTCTTCCCCAATACTACTTCTGTTTAATTGCCATTCTGATGAGTGTAGTTGGCATCTCATTGTGGCTTTTGATTTGCATTTCATAATGAGTAATGTGAGAATCTGTCTAGGTAGTTATTAATCATTTTGAATATTTTCTTTAGAGTAATACATACAGTTTCTTGCCCCTTCCCCCCCTTTTAAGGATTTATTTATAGATTTGAAAGGCAGAGTTTACAGAGAGAGAGAGAGAGATCTTCCATCTGCTGGTTTGTTCCCCAAATGACCTCAATAGCTCGAGCTGGTGCTGCTGCTTCCCAGGCACATCCAACCAATGATGATGTATTTGGAGCAGCCAAGACTTGAACTGGCACACCATTTGGGATGCCAGCATCACCAGCAGTGACTTCACCTACTACACCACAGCACTGGTCCCCCTTAGCTCGTTTTTAAATTGGTTGTTATTGTTGAGTTGTAGGAGCTTTTCTTAAAAAAAATATTTTATACATACTAGATAATTCTTACCAGATATACGATTCACCAATTTTCTCCCATTCTCTTTCACTCACTTAAATGTGTCCTTTGATGCATAGGAGGTTTTATTTTTTTTATTTTATTTATTTATTTTTTTTTTTTTTGACAGGCAGAATGGACAGTGAGAGAGAGAGACAGAGAGAAAGGTCTTCCTTTGCTGTTGGTTCACCCTCCAATGGCCGCCGCGGTTGACGTGCTGCGGCCGGCACACCGCGCTGATCCGATGGCAGGAGCCAGGTGCTTCTCCTGGTCTCCCATGGGGTGCAAGGCCCAAGCACTTGGGCCATCCTCCACTGCACTCCCTGGCCACAGCAGAGAGCTGGCCTGGAAGAGGGGCATCTGGGACAGAATCCGGTGCCCCGACCGGGACTAGAACCCGGTGTGCCGGCACCACAAGGCGGAGGATTAAATGCCTAGTGAGCCGCGGCGCCAGCTAGGAGGTTTTAATTTTGATACAGTCTTATCTTTCTGTTGCCTCTGCTTTTGATAGTATGCAGGAAATCATTGCTAAATCCAGTTTCATAAAGTTTTTGCCTTGTGCTATTTGTAAGAGTTTTACAATTTTAGCTCTTTGCTCTATTTTGAGTTAATTTTTATACATTATGTAAGGTAAGGGCCCAATTTCATTCTTCTGCCAACTCCATTACTGTTCTTTCCCTGTTAAATAGTTGTAAGCAGTCTTTTTTTTTTTTTCTTTTTTTTTTTTTAAGATTTATTTTTTATATATTTGGAAGAGTTACAGAGAGGTAGAAACAGAGAGAGAGGTCTTCCACCCACCGGTTCACTCCCTAAATGGCTGCAACTGTTGGAGCTGAGCCAATCCGAAGTCAAGAGCCAGGAGCTTCTTCTGGGTCTCCCACGTGGGTGCAGGGGCCCAAAGACTTGGGCCATCTTGCACTGCTTTCCCAGGCTGCATTGGAAGTGGAGTATATGAGATGCCAGCACTTCAGGCCAGGGCCTTACTTCCTGCGCCATAGCGACTACCCCAAGTTGTAAGCAATCTTGTCAAAGATCTTTTAACCATATGTATTCACTTTGGTATTATAGTAATACCATTATAATACAATTTGATGTATGTGCTTTTTTGGTTTTAAAGATTTATTTATTTTAGAGGCAGAGTTAAAGAGAGAAAGGGAGAGGAGACAGAGGAGTCTTCTATCTGCTTATTCACTGCCCAAAGGGCTACAACGGCCAGGCCAATCTGAAGCCAGGAACCGGGTCTCCCACGTGGATGCATTGGCCCAAGCACTTGGGCCATCTTCCACTGTTTACCCAAGCCATTAGTAGGTCGCTGGATCGGAAATAGAGCAGCTGGGACTTCAACTGGCACCCATATGGGATGCTGGCATTGTAGGCAGAGGCTTAACTTATTACACCACAGTGATGGCCCTGATATATGATTTTTATTTGATGTTTCTGTACTTTGAAATATTGGAGAGGGTATTTTCCAGAGAAAAATAGCCTTTGAGAAATATCCACCATTTGCAATATGTGATCCTTAATTGAATTTTTGTCTATAAAATACTCTTCAGATATGATTGGGAAGTTTTTTTAACTTAGTTTGATAGGCAAGTAGTGAGAGAGTGGGCATGTTCCCATCTGCTAAGTTACTTCCTCAAATTCTTGCAGTGGCCTGTGTCAACAATCTGGGTCTTCGATGTGGGTGGCAGGAACCTGACTGCTTGGGCCATTCTCACTTCCTCCCAGGGTCTGATGGAAGTTTTAAAATATGAACTACTAGAATAATACTAGGAAATTATTTTTGTTAGATATGATAATAGTATTATAGTTATATAGAAAAAATAATTTTATTTATTTGAGAGGGAGAGAGATAGCAACATCCTGTCTCCTGGCTTTCTCTCCAAATGCCTGCAATAGCTAGGGCTGAAGTCAGGAAGTAGAAACAAGTCTCCCATATGGGTGACAAGAACCCATAAATCTAAGCCATCACCTGCTGCCTTCCAGAGTGCACATTAGCAGAAAGCTGAAATTGAGAGTAGAGTCAGTGAACCCAGGTACTTTGATACTTTAAAAAGTTTTACAAACTTACTTGAAAGACAGAGAGCCAGAGCCAGAGATGTTATAGTCACTGGTTCATTTCTCAGATACCTCCAACAGCTGGGACTTGTCCAGGCAAAAATTAAAAGCCTGATGTTTACTCCAGGTTTTCCACATTGTGGCAGGGACCTAAATACTTGGGTAATCACCTGCTGCCCCCACTAGCAGGAAGCTGAAATTAGAAGCAGAGCCAGGACTTGAACCCAGGCACTCTAATCTGTGATGTCAGTGTTCCAAGTAGCATCTTAACCATATGCCAAACACTTGCCTTACAGAGAGCTTGCTGAAATATCTAGTGTCAGATCTGTAATTAGTTTTGAAATGGTTCAGCCAAAACCAGAAATTTTGCAAAATAGTAAACTTTTTAAACTGTAGGTCGTTGCTATGTTGTGCTTATTGTATTACTGTTTTCCTATGTATTTAAGTCATTTTTAAAATTATAAAGTTTTCCACATGTTGTTGTCACTGAGTTTTAGATACCACTTTAAAAAAAATTGTTTATTGCAAGGCAGAGTTACAGAGAGAGTGAGCCCACATGTGATCTTCTGTCTGCTGGTTCACTCCACAAATGGCTGGAGGTGCGCTAATCAGAAGCCAGGAGCTTCTTACGGGTCTTCCACGTGGGTACAGGGGCCTTAGTACTTGGGCCATGCTCTGCTGCTTTCCCAGGCACATTAATGGGGAGCTGGATCAGAAGTGGAGCAGCTGGGACTGGTGCCCATATGGGATAATGGCAGCACAGGCGGCAGCTTTACTCTCTATGTCACAGTGCTGGTCCCTAGATAACACTTATCAGTGTCTACTAGTTCAAGATAACCCGTAATTCCCTGAACTCATTATGCCCCGGATGGACTATTCTGGTCTTAATTTGGTAATACACTTTTTTTTTTTTTTTTAATTATTATTTTTGACAGGCAGAGTGGACAGTGAGAGAGAGAGACAGAGAGAAAGGTCTTCCTTTGCCGTTGGTTCACCTCCAATGACCGCCACGGTAGCGCGCTGCGGCTGGCGCACCATGCTGATCCGATGGCAGGAGCCAGGTGCTTCTCCTGGTCTCCCATGTGGGTGTAGGGGCCCAAGCACTTAGGCCATTCTCCACTGCCTTCCCAGGCCACAGAAGAGAGCTGGACTAGAAGAGGAGCAACCGAGATTAGAACCCAGTGCCCATATGAGATGCCGGCGCCGTAGGTGGAGGATTAACCAAGTGAGCCACGGTGCCAGCCCTCCCCTATATCTTTTCACATGGCATTTCCAATCTCCGGAGACCTTTTCATACATATCAGCAACAGTAATACCTCTGTCGTTTATAACATTGTGGTATATTGTTAACGTCTTTGTGGTAATACAGCTGTTTCCATTTCTGTATCCTCCACTTGCAGCTGAGTTTCTTGAGTAAAGATTTATCTCAGTATCTGTAAACTGAACTGTTAAATTTATTTTTCCTCTATTTACTTGAATATTCCATGTAACTTATGAGTATTGGCTTTTTCAAAGTGAAAGACACTGTTTTTTTTTGTTTTTGTTTTTGTTTTTGTTTTTTAATTTACTGTCATAGCCATTTGTTTATTTGTCAGTTAGCAGTGAGATCTTTCATCCACTGGTTCACTCCCTAAATGGCCGCAGTAGCCAGAGCTAGACTGAGCTGAAGCCAGGAGCCAGGAGCTGCTTCTGGGTGTCCCACATGGGTACAGAAGCCCAAGTGCTTGGGCTATCCTCTGCTGCTTTGCCAGGCCCCCGGGAACTGGGATTGGAAGTGGAGCAGCCGGGACTCAAAGCATTGCCCATATAGGATGCCAACACTGCAGGCAGTGGCTTTACCTATTGTGCCACGGCGCCAGCCCCCAATACTGGTTATTTCAATATAGGCCTTGGTTGTGGAGGTGTTATTCCAGATCACCAATCTTTTGAGCAGATAATTAGTGGCATCTAATAGGCAATGATCTCTGTGTTAGGGAAAGTGATCACTAAATGAGATTGTGCATTGTCTTTGAAAGGTGGGAAGAAGAACGCTATCCTGAAGGCATTAAATGGAAATTCCTAGAACATAAAGGTCCTGTATTTGCTCCACCATATGAGCCTCTTCCGGAGAGTGTCAAGTTTTACTATGATGGTGAGTTACTGATTCTTAACCAGGAGTCTGCTTCTATTTCCTGATAGAAAATAAGGAAAGATTCAGTGCTGGATACTCTTTTTTTTTTTATTATTTCATTGTTTCATTGTGTGGTTTGTGGGAAAAGCCAACATGTGTTATTACTTCTTAAAAAAGGCCACTTGGAATTGAGGAGTGCCACGAGAAAAATTCATACTCCAAAAATTGGTTTATCTACATGGCTCACAGCACGTGGTCTGTAAGCTGAAGACTTTTATCTGAACTTCATTTCTAGTGAGCTAGTCTTTAGTGGAGAAGTTACTAGAAAAACCTTCCCTTGAATGGTAGTATTTTATTTAGTGATAATAATACAAGTCAGAAAGTTATTTATCATTAGAAATAGTACTAGTGTTTGGTTGAGGATTAGTAGTATGCCATCAGCCTCCAAATAGGGCCAGTAGGCATCTATCATTCATTTTACATTCTGCAGCAGTGTGCCTTTGATAAATATGCAGAGGTCTGATGAGCTGCTCTTAAGAAATGTCTTACCTGGGTCTCTTAGATCCCTCAGAATTGCCATTAACTATCAGTGTTTCTGTTTTTCAGTTGAAAGATTTGAGTATAGCTTTTGACACACTCTTTTGTTGATAATCTAGCAGTACATAGTTGGTAATGTTCAGTTGATTTTCATCATTCAAAGAGTTCTTTCCAGAAATAGCTAGAAAGTTGTTAGTTAAATCCTTATGTGCCTAAGGTCACCAAGGTTGCCCTGGGCCCATTTAATAGGTATGGGGTATGATTGGTCTCCTGACCAAGCAAACTTTGACAAAACATTGGGCAGCTTAACTGCTAAAAAGCATCAGTGGCAAACACTTAGTGAATTTTGGTGCATCTCCCTGCCCACTCGCAGTGACTAGAGGGCCACAGATGATTACAGGTCTAGGTAATAATTTATACTAAAGAACTGAGTCTGCAGGGGAGAAGTGTCAATCTTGGTAAACTGGAAATTGTTTAAAACTATGTATTCATTGAAAATGCCAATGACACCTAGATAACCCTTCTCTCCTAATGGATAGTGTTAATGACTTGCACCCTAGCAGAATCGCATTGTCTCAGTGGAAAATGCTTGACCTGTGTTGAACAGAGTACACAGGACAGAGTTTTGGTGTTTTTGTTTGTTTTTTCCAGCCCTCATACTGAGTCGTTCCTAGAAACTCTTAAATGTGACTTGAAACTAAAACTCCAGGACCTAGGACCTGGAAGAAAATTTGTTCTCTGTTCTCTTGCTCTCGTCTGTGCTCACCAAGAGCTTTAAAAAACTCAATAGGTAAAGCCTCACTTTGAGGTTCAAAGAGATTAGAGAGAAAGCTGCATTCCTAATCTTGAGATTTTCTTCTCAAGATGGGAAGCCAAGGCCTGGACCAGTCTACTGACCACTATTGTCTCTTTCCTGTTTTTGTCTAACTCTCCATTATAGGTGTGCCAGTTCCAGGACTAGCATTTTCTTGCTTTGTTTTCCCTCTGGGAATTCCTTTCCTTGACTATATAAACCCCCACTGTTCAGTAACTCAAGAAGTCGCCTTTGACTTAATAGTCTTAACTCAAATTGTAAGTCCTGCTTACTCTATGGGGAGCAGAATTCTCAGACTCCAAAGCTTGCCAGGGAGGTGGGGCAAGGACTGACTGAAGTCGTGAATTGCTAAGGACAGTTTCCTTTTCTGCAAAATGCTACCATTGCCAGGAACCTTCCCATCATCCTATTACTACTGTGTTGCAGGGAACTGCCATTTCATCTTTGACAGGTCATCTAAAACAGGAGTCATCACAGTTCCTCTATTAGGACAGAATTCAATAACCCAAAAAATCTCAACTTTTTCAAATATTGTTAATATTTAGTTCATACCAAATAGACCAGAAAACAGTTTGTTTTTCTGCTTTTATTTAATTTATTTGATTCTTAATGTTTTCCTTAAATTGAAAGCATTGTACAGTTTTACTGCCAGCTGTGGTTCAGACCTGACTTGGGAAGTCAGCATATCCTCCCCAAAGTGTCTTCCTTCATTCTTCCGAAGCAGAAGTTTCAGAGGTTGAGAGGGGAAAACTGTGCCACCTGTCGGCCTCTTATGTTAGGGCTTCTAGGCAGGTTTTGTCTTAATGCCACACTTTAATTTTGTGCTACAATTCCCTATTTCCATATAATCAGGGATGATGACTTCCTAGCTATCACTACATGAGATGTCTTCTGAGTTTAGAAATGATGGATTTCTGGTTAGTTTTTTTATAATGAATGTGGAAACCATTGGTGAATTATTAATACCTGTGTAACTAGAATTATATTTTAACTGAAAGTTTAACCAAATGCTATTATGACTGGATTAGTTACAGAAGATGATGTAAAATTGGATTTTCAAGAGAAACTGGAAATTAACAGTACTAAGAATACTATTACAGTACTTCATTTGAAAAGCATATTAAAAGCTTTAAGTTTTCTTTTATTGCTTTATTAACTAAGGTATATAAAACCCATATGTCCATTCATGTTTTCCTAACAGCAGCTTTCACTGTGAAGCATCAAGATTCCTTTAGAACAGCCTTTTTTTTTTTTTTTTTTTTTTTGACAGGCAGAGAGAGAGAGAGAAAGGTCTTCCTTTTTGCCGTTGGTTCACCCTCCAATGGCCGCTGCGGCCGGCGCATTGTGCTGATCTGAAGCCAGGAGCCAGGTGCTTCTCCTGGTCTCCCATGCGGGTGCAGGGCCCAAGCACTTGGGCCATCCTCCACTGCCTTCCCGGGCCATAGCAGAGAGCTGGCCTGGAAGAGGGGCAACCGGGACAATCCGGCGCCCCAACCAGGACTAGAACCCGGTGTGCCGGTGCCACAAGGTGGAGGATTAGCCTGTTAAGCCACGGTACCGGCCTTAGAACAGCTTTTTATAGACACTTGGGTATTTCCAGGATTATCTGTTGCTGTGGATGAATCCTGTTTACTCAAAGATGTAGCCTCATATTACCTGTACTCCAGAGCACTGCTTTGCAAATTCTGCTGTGTATCATTAAAATGCAGTTTCTGATTCAGTAGATATACGATGGAACCCAAGTATATTTCTTCTTTTTTTGGATGAAGTTTTCTTTTTCTGTTTTTTTAAGTTACACAGAGAGAGGAGAGGCAGAGAGATGTCTTCCATCCACTGGTTCACTCCCTAGTTGGCTGCGATAACTGGGGCTGCACCAGTCTGAAGCCAGGAGCTTCCTCCAGGTCTCCCAAGCAGGTGCAGGGGCCCAAGGACTTCCACTGCCTTTCCACGTCATAGGAGAAATCTGGATCAGAAGTACAGCAGCCGGCACTCAAACCGGCGCCCATATGGGATGCTGGCGGCAGTTCTACCTGTTAAGCCATGCACTGGCCCCAAGATTGTATATTTCTAACAAAGTCTCATGTGATATTGATATTGCTGCTGATCTGGGAACCACAGAGTGGCAAGATTCTAAATGAAGAGTTTATTTTAGCTTTTCATATGGGAAGTCTGGGCTTTCCTGCTATGGATATGTATATATGTATTTAAATTCATATTCTACCCACCTAAGTTTGAAGAAGAAAGATGCCTATTTTCCCCACAATTCCTTTCTTCCTACCACTCCCTGCTTTATTTCTTCCTCGCCTTCTTGAACAAAGGCTGCTTAGCTTAGCCGTGGCAGGAATCTCTTTGAGGATTTGATTTTTAAAAACCATTGAAGAGGTATAAAGGACCTTGCTTGCTGAAAGCAAAAGGAAGAGTAGCAGGGCCTTCCCCCAGGTCAACCCTGTACTGAGCAGGTACCTGGGAACAGTTAAGTGGCAGAGTGTGACACAGGTAACTATTTGTTAAAGGGAAGGACAATTTATACAAGTAGATATAAATTGGTACATTGTTGTTACTATACTCTGAGAAGGTGAACCATTACTTAAAAAAAAAAAACAAAAACAAGTCTCCAGTGCTCAGTATTCATACTTTGAACACTTTTTGGAACCACTTTTCTTTCCAGGTAAAGTCGTGAAGCTGAGCCCCAAAGCAGAAGAAGTAGCTACGTTCTTTGCAAAAATGCTCGACCATGAATATACTACTAATGAAATATTTAGAAAAAATTTCTTTAAAGACTGGAGAAAGGTATTGTAGGTCTTGTTTTAATATTCCAGAGTCCTAAAAATGTTGATCAAGTATTAATCAATAAACTATAACTTTTTAAAAAGTTATCTAATAAAATTATGAATTTTATGATTAATTATTTTGTAAATGTCTTTTTTTATCTAGCAAGAATATATGTATTTTTTTCCTTCTATCAGCCCTCACTTGACTACGGAGTAGACCTAGCAGACTGGGCCAAAAATGAAACCTTGTCTTCAGTTTAGCAGAGGAATGTCTCTGCAAGACCCCCTTCTGTCTACTTACTGTTGTGTAGAAATGTTAATAACATCTCATTCTATCTTGAGTCTTGCTCATTTGTGTTAAATCCTTTCTGCTTTTGGAACCACATTCTGTGTCTGCCTCAATGCTTTCAAAAACTTCACTATTCTCAATTTGGATGGTGTAGCCAGACTGAACTAAAGCTTATCTTCAGAAATTTCTTAAGTTTCCTAAGTGAACATTCTAGGAGTGATACCTCTAAGAGAAAATGAGTATGGGAGTATTTCTGTTGTTACTAAAACAGTTGAACCATATTCATGTTTGTCAGACTGTTATTGATATGTGTGGGCATTCGTGGTAATGTGCCAGTCAGTCCAGTAGACTATATATATATATATATATATATATATATAATAGTTTAATGTTATTCATAAGTCCTTTAAACCATTTTTATATTAAATACACGTTTTATCATAGAATGTAAAATTATAGATTTTTTCCAAAGTTCACTAATGCTGATCGGCTAATTCTCTAGACAGCTTTGACAGAAAAAATGGAGCTTTGCTGTAAATGGCAAAGAAACTTGCTGACTTACTAGTATATTTATATTCTTCTTTTATCTCCCCTTTTCTTTTGACTAGGAAATGACTAATGAAGAGAAGAATACTATCACCAACCTAAGCAAATGTGATTTTACGCACATGAGCCAATATTTCAAAGCCCAATCAGAAGCTCGAAAACAGCTGAGCAAGGAAGAGAAACAGGTATTACAGACTTTATCAAATCTGTAGAGAATTTTAGAATAGTGATAGTGATTATTAGTTTATCTAATTTTCTTCATGGTTCTGTGATACAATCTTGACTTCAATAATTTCATATTGTTCTATACTGAAGATTTGGAACACAACCTAGTGAAATTAACTTTTCTTAAGGTTTTGCTTAGACTGAAAATTAGGAATAAGCATTTTGTTCAGTAGCACAAAATAAGAACCTTGGTGTCCCACTGACCTAAAAATCAGTAACTCCACTAGTATAGTTTTAAGGATGGGCAGACCTTTTCAACCATGGCTACTGGGTGTTATGGGCTTAAAGTAGATGAAATAATATTGGCCATGTACCTCCCTGTTCTTTGTGTTTTAATCGAATCTAGCCACATTTGTTCATCTCTGCCTTCAGCCTTGGTTATCCTCAATGCTGGAGAATATATAAATATTACATCAAACTGACGTCTTTTTGTTCTACAGGCTGCTTGTTTTTGTAAATAAGTTTTATGAGAAAATGTGTGTACCTGATTGTTTAAATGTTATCTGACTACTTATACAGTGGTAGTAGATGGTAGATGATAGAGATCAGTAGTTAGAATAGAAAATGTGTTGTAGCCCTCAAACCTAAAATATTTTCTGTCTGGAAAAATTTCCTGGGGCCAGCACTATGGCTTAGTAGGTTAATCCTCTGCTTGCAGTGCTGGCGTCCCATTTGGGCACAGGTTTGAGTCCTGGCTGCTTCACTTCCAAGCTAGCTGCCTGCCAGTGGAGGATGGCCCAAGTGCTTGGGCCCTTGGATTCATGTGGGAGACCTGGAAGAAGCTCCTGGCTGCAGATGGCCCAGTTCCCTCCATTGCAGCCATTTGGGGAGTGAACCAGCAAATGAAGACCTCTCTGTTTGTAATACTGCCTCCCAAATAAATAAATCTTTAAAATAAATAAATAAATAAATTTGCTAGCTCTTGCTCTTTTTTTTTTCCCCCTGAATGATTTATTTTATTTATTTGAAAGGCAGAGTTGCAGAGAGAGAGCTTCCATTTAGTGGTTCACTCTCCAAATGACTGCAACCCCTGGAGCTGGGCCAGGTAGAAGCCAGGATCCAAGAACTCCATATGGTCTCCCCACATGAGTGACAGAAACCAAGGCACTTAATATTTGGAGCATCTTTCACTGCTTTCCCAGACTCATTAGCTGGATCAAATGTGGAGAAGCTGGCATTTTAACCTGCTGTGCCATAATGCTGGCTTCTACCAGCCCCTAATCTTGAGGACTCTAGGAAAGAATTTCATTTTTCCTAATCAGAGATGTAGGAGTTAAAGATTTCAACAAATTCTTTGCATTTAAAAGCTTTATATTTTGAATGTTTTAAAGGACTTCAATATTTATGTTATTTAGACTTTTATTTATAACTCATCATTTTATCTTATTTAAAGTGAGATGCAAGATTACCTAGATAGAGGGCAGGTGTTTAGCATAGTAGTTGTTGACATTTGGGATACCTGTATCTCATGGAGTGGCTGGCTGGAGTCCTGGCTACTCTACTACTTTTTTTTTTAAAAGATTTATTTATTTGTTTATTTGAAAGGCAGATTTACACAGAGAGGCAGCAGGAGAGGTCTTAGATCCACTGGTTCACTCCCCTGGTGGCCTCAGCAGCTGGAGCTGTGCTGGTCTGAAGCCAGGAGCTAGGAGCTTCTTCCGGGTCTCTTACATGGGTGCAGGGGCCTAAAAACTTGAGCCATCTTCTACTGCTTTCCCAGGCCATAGCAGAGAGCTGGATCAGAAGTGGAGCAGCTGGGACTTGGACTGGGGCCCATATGGGATGCTGGCACTGCAGGCAGCTGCTTTATCCACTACGCCAAAGCACCAGTCCCGGCTACTCTACTTCTGATCCAGCTTCCAGCTAGTGCACACCCTGGGAAGCAGTAGACCAAGCATGGGGAACCTTTATTCTGCAACAGGACAGTTGGCTATTTATAACATCACTTGTGGACTGTACAAAATTATCAACTTAAAAATTCGCCAGCTGTAGTTTTATTGAATTTGAAATCTTGTTTACAGTTGCCTTGGAAGGGCCAAAACTAATGATTTCACAGGCCATATATGGCTTGTGGGCCAGATTTTCTCCATTCCTGCAGTAGGTAGTGGCTCAAGTAGTTTGCTCCCTGCCATCCACATGGGAAACCCAGATTGAGTTTTAGGCTCCTGGCTTCAACCTAACACAGCCCTGGCTGTTGTGGGCATTTGGGGAGTGTACTACAAGGCAGGAAATCTCTGTTACTGTCTTTCAAATAAAATTCAAGGGGCCAACGCTGTAGCACAGCAGGTTAAGCTGCCATCTGTAGTGCCGTCATCCCACAGGGGCACTGGTTCGAGTCCTAGCTGCTCTGCTTCTGATCGAGCTCCCTGCTAATTCTCCTGGGAAAGTCGTGGAAAATGGCCCAGGTCTTTGGGCCCCTGCACTCACCTGAGAGACCTGGAAGAGGCTCCTGTCTCAGGCTTGTGGCCATTTAGGGAGTGAACCAGTGGATGGAAGATCTTTCTGTCTCTCCTCTCTCTCCTCTCTTTCTCTCTCTCTCTCTCTCTCATTCTGACTTTCAAATAAATCTTATTTTAAAAAAAATAATAAAATGAAAATAAATCACAATTTACATTTAAAAATAAATACCCTGATAAAACTCATAACATCCTTTAAGATATGAGGATTGGAACTGGAGCTGTGGTATAGTTGGTAAAGTCGCTGCCTGCAGTGCCAACATGCCATATGGGTGCCAGTTTGGGTTTTGGCTGCTCCATTTCCCATCCAGCTCTCTGCTATGGCCTGGTAAAGATATAGAAGATGGCCCCAAGTCCTTGGGCCCCATCATCCACATGGGAAGACCCAAAAGAAACCTAAACTCCCGCAGTTTTGTTTTGTTTTGTTTTTAAGGTATGAGGATTGGGACCCATTGCTATGGCACAGAAGGTTAAGCTTCCACCTGCAGTGCCAGCATCCCATATGGATGCCAGTTCAAGTCCCAGCTGCTCCACTTCTGATTCAGCTCCCTGCTAATGCACCTGGGATAACAGTGGAAGATGGCTCAAGTGCTTGGGCCCCTACACTCACATAGGAGACCCAGATGAAGCTCCTAGCTTCAGCCTGGTCCAGCCATGGCTGTTGTGGCCATTTGGAGAGTGAACCATCAGTTGGAAGACCTTTCTCTGTCCCTCCTTCCCGTAACTCTGCCTTTCAAATAAATAAAATCTTAAAAACATGAGAGGATTGGTTTTGGATCTGTAAGTCAATCCTTACAGGTCATCTTTTGGCAGATTTTATTGGACACACTTAACGAAAATTCCACTGGAGTTTTTCCTTTATTTGAACTCAATTTCTTAGTGATTTTTAGATTTTTCTCTACCTTGACCTGTTCTCTTGTAAGAGATAAAAATACGTGAATAGAGAATGCCAATTTGAATCATTTTTGGGTTCTTCCTTGTCTTTCAGAAAATCAAAGAGGAGAATGAAAAAGTACTTAAAGAATATGGCTTCTGTATTATGGATAACCACAGAGAGAGGATTGCCAACTTCAAGATTGAGCCTCCTGGGCTTTTCCGGGGGCGTGGCAACCACCCCAAGATGGGCATGCTGAAAAGGCGGATCATGCCAGAGGATATAATCATCAATTGTAGCAAGTGAGCACATAGTTCATCTTTTGGGCCAGATATGAGGTGGAAGGCTTCCTTTGTTGATGGTGGTTTGGAATATTTCCCACATTACAGAGAACTCTTTGGGAAATAGATACTTAAAAACATAGGCTTCTCATGTTCAGGTCTGCAAGTATTTTTCAGGTATTGACTTGTGAGGAGGAAAATTGGAAATGCTCAGTTTTGTCCTTCAGATTATGAAAGGTGAAACTGTCCCTCACTTCTCATTTCATTGTCCTCCTGCTTTGTTTCTTTCTCATAGAGATTCCAAGGTTCCTTCTCCTCCTCCAGGACATAAGTGGAAAGAGGTCCGGCATGATAACAAAGTTACTTGGCTGGTCTCCTGGACACAGAACATCCAAGGTTCCATTAAATACATCATGCTGAACCCCAGTTCACGAATTAAGGTAAGGGGATAGTTAAGAGCTGCATGATCTCTTTTTGTTGAAATGTGATGTTCTTGCCATCTTAGAGTCATTCTGACAAAACCCTTGCCTAAAAAAGAAGACAAGTATTTTCATAGTTAGCATTTTTAGCATTATCTGGTGACTTCCCTAAGATGTGTTGGTTTTTATGTCATACTATAATCTTATTTTTTCATTCATAAATAAATACCTGTGGGAATCACAATATGTGCCAATCAATGGTCTATATATGGTGGTGGTAATTACATTGATAAACAAGACCGGTGGACTTCCTGCCTTCACATTGCTTACTATCTATGGAAAAAGGGAATTAAAAGATGAGTTTATTTTGGTGTACAAATATTTTGAAAGCTGTGCATAGCTTTTTATTTTATTTTATTTATGTATTTATTTATTTTTGACAGGCAGAGTTAGACAGAGAGAGACAGAGAGAAAGGTCTTCCTTTTTCCATTGGTTCACTCCCCAAGTGGCCGCTACAGCCAGCGCGTTGTGGCCGGCGCGTTGTGCCAATCCGAAGCCAAGAGCCAGGTGCTTCCTCCTGGTTTCCCATGCGGGTGCAGGGCCCAAGGACCTGGGCCATCCTCCACTGCCTTCTCGGGCCACAGCAGAGAACTGGACTGGAAGAGGGGTAACCGGGACAGAATCTGGTACCCCGACTGGGACTAGAACCCGGGGTGCTGGCGCTGCAGGCAGAGGATTAGCCTAGTGAACCGCGGCGCCGGCCGCATAGCTTTTTCATAATACACCGTTTCCACAGACAAGTACCCTCGTGTGTTGGCTTCTACAGCTGTCTTCCTCTGCACAGTTCTTAGCTGTAAGGAAGGGCGTGTCATTGGTCTGAATCCAGAAACAACTATGTGTAGGTTCCAGGATCAGAAGGATGATGTATATGAACACATAATGTAAACTGATATGTGTACTAATGTATTGTTATTTACTGATACAAATATAAATTGTCTTGAGAGATATTAGATGTTATCTAGTTCTAGCTATACCCTGTTCTGGAGAGTCCCCTGAACTTCCGCCCTCTGACATATTGTGGAAATGTGAACAGCAACCTCAAAGAGAGAGACTTCACAAAAAAACAGGCAAGAAATCAGGCCTGTGTAGATTGTGACTGTTACATGCAGGAGACTGAGACCTGTCTTAATCCTGGCTTATAGGTATTTACCATATGTTAAGATGTGAAAGCTACAGCTCAAAGAACTATGTAAATTCCCAACTGAAGTGTAGATTTTCTTATTTATTTGAAAGGCAGAATTAGAGTGAGAGAGACAGGGAGATTGATTTTCCATCCCCTGGTTCACTCTCCAAATGGCTGCAGTGGTTGGGGCCAGGCTGAAGCCAGAATCCTGAAACTTCATCCAGATAGCCCACATGGGTGCAGGGGAACAAAGACTTCTGCTGCCTTCCCAGGCACACTAGCAGGGAGCTAGATGAAAAGTGGAACAGCTGAGACTTGAACCGGTATCCATATGGAATGATAGTGTTGAAAGCTCACTTAAGCTGCTTCACCACAATGCCAGCCCCAAGTCAAAGCATGTATTACTGGGGCCGGCGCTGTGGCGTAGCAGATAAAGCCACTGCCTGCAGTGTTGGCATCCTGTATGAGCACCCATTCGAGACCCAGCTGCTCCACTTCCGATCTAGCTCCCTGCTGCAGCCTGGGAAAGCAGTAGAAGATGGCCCAAGTCCTTGAGCCCTGCACCCGTGTGGGAGGCCTGGAAGAAGCCCCTGGCTCCTATCTTCGGATCTGTTGCTGCCAACTAGGGAGTGAACCAGTGTATGGAAGACCTCTCTCTCTGTCTCTCCTTTGCCCTCTGTGTAACTCTGACTTTCAAATAAATAAATCTTTAAAAAAAAAAAACCATACACATATTTTCTGAAATAGCACAAAGCAATGCGAATACAAAGGTGGATAAGCAATATTTTAGCCCACTTGTAGGCCGGTGGGTGAATCAGTTAAGAATTCAGTTGGATTCGAAGAAAAGTAAAAGTTAAAAGAGTAATTATTCCTAGCATATAGAGATAAAAAACTTTATAAAGAAAATTAGGTTAAAGGTAGATCTTAAGTATTCCAGAGGGCAGGCATTTGATAGTGATTAAAACACTGCTTCAGAGTGACTAGCATAGTGAATAAAGCTCCTGCCTGTGATGCCAGCATCCCAGTGGGCACCGGTTCAAGTCCTAGCTGCTCCAGTTCTAATCCAGCTCTCTGCTAATGTGCCTGGGAGAGCAGCAGAAGATGGTCCAAGTGCTTGGGCCCCTGCACCTACATGGGAGACCTGGAAAATCTGGCTCCTGGCTTAGGTCTGGTCCAGCGTAGCTGTTTCAGCCATTTGTGGATTTAACCAGGTGTTGTAAGAAGATTCTCTCTCCCTCTCCCCACCCCCCATCTCTCCCTCCCCTTGTCTCTCTTTCTCTGTAACTCTTGCCTTTCAAATAAATCTTAAAAAATGCAGACTTATGCTCAGGTACTTAGTTCCCTGCCACTTATATGGGAAACTGGATTGAGTTCCAAGCTCCTAGCCTAGCCCCAGCTGTTGTAGGCATTTGGGGAATGAACCAGCAGATGAATTGTTCTCTGAAGTACTTTTTTTGTTAACCAGTTATATCACCATTATCATCTCTCTTTTCCCCTACAAATAAAGTGTAGAAATGTCTATACTTTTGGGTTCCTGATCCACTAGAAAGTGTTTTTGCATACGATAGGAGGTTGAGATCTAATACATATTTTCCAAATGAACCACCAGTTGTTCTACAACTATTTAGCTCTGTATTATTTATTCCCTTATAACATATCAGAATTCTATATGCAAGTCAGACTGTTTCTGGGTCCCCTGCTTGTTTTGTCAGTGTATTTCTGCATCAGTGTCATACTGTCTTAACAACTAGCTTTATAAAATCGAACAAACAGGACAAGTTTCTTTCAGCTTGTTTTGTTTGTTTTATTTTATTTATTTATTTGAAAGAGGTCTTCCATATGCTGGTTCATTCCCCAGGTGGTTGAGATGGTCAGTAATCACTGAGCCAGGCCAAAGCCAGGAATCAGAAGCACTGTCCAAGTATTCCACATAGGTGCAAGGGCCCAGGCACTTGGACGGTCTTCTGCTGCTTTCCCAGGTCATTAACAGGGAGCTGTGTCAGAAATGGAGCAGCCAGGACACCTATATGGGATGCCTGCGTTGCAGGTGGTGGTTTTACCCACTATGCCACAACACCAGCCCCTCCAGCTTGTTCTGCAAGATTGTGTTGGCTCTTCTAGGCCCTGATTACTTTTGAGATAAACTTGTAAAGTTCTGATGAAAATGGTTGAAGTCTGTTATTGCCTTGAATTCATAGACTAATAGGGGAAAGATACAGTGTGATCCTTTAAAAATTTTATTTTCTTAGAAACCATAGTTTTCATTGCCAATAGGTACAAGACATTTTCTATTACATTTTTGTTGTTTTTTTACTAGAATATTTTTTGTTTAAGTGTATCTCTTTGATGTATCCTGCACTTGTGCCCTTCAGAGCCAAGGTTATACTACTGCAGGCCTTATAGGTCACTAGAAAGGATTATGACTTTGAAAACCACAGTTAACACATATTCCAGATACAAAGAAGGTTATCCTGAACTCATTCACGTCTTTTTATGCTCATTCTTATTTGTTATGTATTTCCTCCCACTATTTCCATTATACAGACATCTTGTAAGAGTTTGCATTGTCTGTCTCTCACCCTGTACCTGGTGCCCATAGGATCTGAAATAGCATTGAAATGACAGCCTCTTCAAATCTGTATTTTCAGCCAAGAATTCTCTCCGATCTCAGATAGTTCATGTATTTATAGATGAGCTGCTTACACCTACTCACTGATAAGTACAACCACCTCTCTGCCAATTTGGAAGCATTACTTGCTGCCATAATCTGGAAAGTATGAGAGAAATTGAGATTCTTAGGACTAGTCTTTTTTTTTTTTTTTTAAATTAATGACTACAATGTCAGAATACAGTTTTAAAATTTATTTTTAAAGATTTATTTTATTTATTTGAAAGGCAGAGTTACAGAGAGAGAGAGAGGGTAAGATACAGAGATCATCCAACCACTGGTTCACTCCCAATGGCTGCCAAATCCAAGAGCCAGGAACTTCTTCTGCATCTTCACATGGGTTCAGTAGCCCAACACTCAGACCATCCTCTGCTGCTTTCCCACACACAAACAGCAGGGCGCTGGATAGGAAGTGGAGCTGCCAGGGCTTGAACCAGCGCCTATATAAATCTACAGTTTTAACAATTAACTGCCAAATTCATAGTGTTGGGAATCTCTGGTTTTGGTGAATTTTATTGAGAAGACAAGATGATAGGGGCTGGCACTTGGTGTAGTGGGCTAGGCTTCTGCCTGCGGCTCTAGCATCCTATGTGGGTATCAGTTTGTGTCCTGGCTACTCCTCTTCTGATTTAATTCTCTACTATGGCCTGAGAAAACAGTAGAAGATGGTCCTAGTGCTTGGGCCCCTGCACCCATGTGGAGACCTGGAAGAAGCTCCTGGCTCCTGGTCGGCCCAGCTCTGGCTGTTGTGGCCATTTGGGGAGTGAACCAACAGATGGAAGACTTTTCTCTGTATCTCTCCCTCTATTACTCCACCTCTTACCCCACCCCCCAAAAAAAGACATACAATAGTATGTGTCTTCCCCTCACACACACACACACAATCTTGCTTCTTGAAGTTTCAGTTGCTCACACTATCTTGTACGTCCTAAGAGGTGAGTCATCCTTTTGTTCAGCGTATCCATGTTGTACACACTATCTACTGATAGTCACTGCTGAGTAGCTGCCTTGGCTGTCAGACTGACTGTTGTGGTAACTTGCTTCAAGTAACTTACTTCATAGTGGCCCTAAAGTTCAAGAGTAGTGATGCTGGCAGTTTTATTACAGTATATTGGTTATAATTTATAATTGGTTCTATTGTTATCAATCTCTGTGCCTAGTTAATAAACCTTACTATGGACATGTATGTGTTTTAGTCAGCCTTTCATTACTTTAGCTAAAATCCCTAAGAAGAGTTTCTTAGGAAGGAAAATTTATTTTGACTTAAAAAGTTTGGAAATTCACAGTTGTTTGTTCGTTGTTGTCTTATTTATTTATTTATTTGAAAGGCAGAGTGACAGAAAGTGAGGGACAGAAAAAGAACTCTTCCATTTGCTGGTTCACACTCCAAATGGCTGCAACAGGCAGGTCTGGGCCAGGCTGAAGCCAGGAGCCAGGAACACTATGCTGGTCTCACACAGGTAGCGGGAGGCTTAAGTACTTGGGCTATCATCTGCTATCTTCTCAGGTGTGTTATGAAGAAGCTAGATCAGAAGTGGAATAGCCAATACTTGAACTGGCACTTTGAGGACCAAGCCCCCAGCTAATTCAGGAGCCTTTGGGGCCACTCAAACTGTTACCCAAATGATAGCTGTCTAGGCAAAAACCAGTATTGGGTGCCTACAGTTTCCATAATCTACTTGGTGGTCTTAGGACATATTTCCCCACAGATGAGGGGATATTACTGTTTGGTGTTTTTGTTTTGTTTTGTTTTGTTTTGTTTTTAAATACTCAGCCTGATTTAAGCGTTAAAGCTTCTAGGTGAGGCAGTGTGTGGTGTAGCAGGTTAACCTGCTTGCAACACTGACATCCCATGTCAGAGCATTGGTTAGAGTCTGTGCCCAGTATGTTTCCAATCCAGATCCCTGCTGATGGCATCTGGGAAAACAGCAGATGATGAGTCCCAGGGTGCCCCTGCTGCACATGTGAGACCAGGATGAAGTTCACCTGGCTTTAGCCAGGGACATTTGGAGAGTGAAAGAGTAGATGGAAGATATCTCTCCCTCCCTCCCTCCCTCCCTCCCTCCCTTCCCCCTCTTTTCCTCTGCCTTTCAAATAAATAAATCTTTTAAAAAGAAAAGAAAAAATAGGTTAAAAAAACTTCCAGATTATGTCATGGTAGGATATCTTCAGGAACTAAGAGTAGATTTCTTAGGATACAAAAAGCATTAATAAAAGATATATTTTTTTTAAAGATTTATTTATTTGAAAGGCAGAATTACAGAGAGGTAGAGACAGAGAGAGGTCTTCCATCCCCTGGTTCACTCCCCAGATGGCCGCAATAGCTGGAGCTGTGCTGATCCAAAGCCAGGAGCCAGGAGCCTCCTCCAGGTCTCACATGTGAGTGCAGGGGCTCAAGGACCTGGGACATCCTCTACTGCTTCCCCAGGCTACAGCAGAGAGCTGGATCAGAAAAGGAGCAGCCAGGATTAGAACTGGCGCCCATATGGGATGCTGGCACTCCAGGCCAGGGCTTCAACCCACTACACCACAGCGCTGGCCCCAAGATAAAATTTTTTTAAAAAGCTCCAAGTGGTAAAATCAACCTATATTGAAAAGTGAGATTAACAAAAGAGGCTGGCGCCGCAGCTCAATAGGCTAATCCTCTGCCTGCGGCGCCAGCACACCGGGTTCTAGTCCTGGTCGGGGCACCGATCCTGTCCCAGTTGCCCCTCTTCCAGGCCAGCTCTCTGCTGTGGCCCGGGAGTGCAGTGGAGGATGGCCCGAGTGCTTGGGCCCTGCACCCGCATGGGAGACCAGGAGAAGCACCTGGCTCCTGGCTTCGGATCAGCGTGGTGTGGCGGCCATTGGAGGATGAACCAACGGCAAAAGGAAGACCTTTCTATCTGTCTCTCTCTCTCTCTCACTGACCACTCTGCCTGTCAAAAAAAATTTAAAAAAAAAAAAAAGAAAGAAAGAAAGAAATAGATTAACAAAAGAGATTGCTAAAGAAGATACAGCAGTTATAGATGTTGGGGAAAGTATTTAATGTGTATTTGATAAAGGACTGTATTCTTGAAATTTTATAATAAAAAGACATCTACATCAATAAGAGCAGATTTGAACAGGTAATTTACAAAGGCAAATATAGGAGTGACCAATAAGTAAGCATATGAAAGTGCTCAATATCACTTATCAGTGGGGTGAAGATTTAAACTGCAATGAGAATCTAATGATATACTAATTCTAGTTCTAGATGTTTCTTTTCTTTTTTTTTATTTTTTATTTTATTTTATTTATTTATTTTTTATTTTATTTTTGACAGGCAGAGTGGTCAGTGAGAGAGAGAGAGACAGAGAGAAAGGTCTTCCTTTTTGCCGTTGGTTCACCCTCCAATGGCCGCCGCGGTTGGCACGCTGCGGCCGGTGCACCACGCTGATCCAATGGCAGGAGCCAGGTACTTATCCTGGTCTCCCATGGGGTGCAGGGCCCAAGCACTTGGGCCATCCTCCACTGCACTCCCTGGCCACAGCAGAGAGCTGGCCTGGAAGAGGGGCAACCGGGACAGGATCGGTGCCCCGACCAGGACTAGAACCCGGTGTGCCGGCGCTGCAAGGCGGAGAATTAGCCTAGTGAGCCACGGCACCAGCCTCTTTTTTTTTTTTTTTAAAGGTTTATTTATTTATTTGAGAGGCAGTTACAGAGAGGGAGAGATAGAGAGGTCCTCCATGTTCTGGTTCACTTCCCAAATGGCCATAATAGCTAGAGCTGGGCTGATGCAAAGCCGGAGCCAGGAGCTTCTTTTGTGTCTCCCTCATAGGAGCAGGGGCACAAGCAGTTAGGCCATCTTCTGCTGCCTTCCCAGTTCATTGACTGGCAGGGAGCTGGGAAGGAAGTGGAGCAGCTGGGATTCCCGCCAGCACCCATATGGGATGCTGATGCTGTATGTGAAGGCTCAACCTACAATGCCATAGTGCTGACCCCTCTAGGGAAACAGCCAAGGAGAATAAACACATTGAGGTGTACCATGCATAACAGAAGTTAAAAGGAGTGAACTACTTGAAGAAGATGTTTGCCCTAGCAGTTAAGACAACCACATTCTACTATGGAGTACCTAGATTTCAATTCCTGACTCTGGCACTTGATTCAGCTTCTTGCTAATACAGACCTTGGGGGGCCGGTGGTGATGGCTCAAGCAGTTCTTTTTGTTTTTTAATAAAAGGATTGAGCTACTGATATTCAGCAATATGATTGAATCTTAAAATCATGTTGAAAAGCCAGATAGTGTCTGGTGCTATACACAGCAGCAAATTCATATGAGGTCACCAGCCAAGTGATTATTAAAGAGCCATTTAAAAATCGCTAAAAAAGGGTTAGAGAGCAGGTTTCTAGCTTGCCTCATCACATCCCACTTTGCAATCCTGAATCCAGATTTAGATCCCACTTACCCACTGTACTTACTGGGTAAGCAGCTGTATTAGAGAAAATATGGTAGGCCCACAAGTTGAAGAAAGTTACCCTAAAGAGGGACATGTGTAGCTAATGCTAGATTTCTATTCAGAATAGAAGACTGAATAGAGGAAGCTGGGACAGAGTGTAAAGGGCAGCCCTACTACAGTGGATACCTTGTTTTGTTGAGACCATGTCTAGAAGAACTAGATGGATATTGTTTTGTAGTAGACTGAGTAAGCTTATCTGAGTGTATTGTTATTCTTTGGACACTATTCAGGGGTTCTGAAAGCAGCAGCAGCAACAAGCATTCTTGGAGGCAAGCCCTTTCCTGCTAGATTAAAGCAGGTGGATTCTGCGCTCACCCCCAACCCAGTGAGCCACTGAGAGAATCTTGGATCTTTCTTTTAGGAGCTCATCCAACTGTGAAGAAAAGTTTAGTATAGTGGGATCCTGTGTAATTACTGGTTTTTCTTTTTTTTTTTTTTTTTCCTTTTCTCTTTAAATATTTATTTTATTTGAAAGGCAAGAGTTACAGAGGGAAAGAGAGAGATCTTCTGTCTGCTAGTTCACTCCCCACATGGCCACAGAGGCCAAGGCTGGGGCCAGGCACCAAGAGCTTCAACCATCTGGGTTTCTCATGTGGGTGACGGGCCCAAATGCTTGGTCCAGCTTCAGCTGCTTTCCCAGCCCATTAGCAGGGAGCTGGATCAGAAGTGGACCAGCTGGGACTTGAATTGGTACCCATATGGGATACTGGTGTCACAGGCAGTGGCTTAACCCACTGTGCCACAACACCAACTCCTAGGTTTTTTCCAAAACCTTTTTTTCCTGACTCCTACCTTCTATTTCTTTTTTTTTGTTTGTTTTGTTTTTGACAGGCAGAGTGGACAGTGCGAGAGAGAGAGACAGAGAGAAAGGTCTTCCTTTTGACATTGGTTCCCCCTCCAATGGCCGGCGCACCACGCTGATCCAAAGGCAGGAGCCAGGTGCTTCTCCTGGTCTCCCATGCGGGTGCAGGGCCCAAGGACTTGGGCCATCCTCCACTGCACTCCCTGGCCACAGCAGAGAGCTGGCCTGGAAGAGGGGCAACCTGGACAGAATCTGGGGCCCCAACCGGGACTAGAACCCGGTGTGTCGGCGCCACTAGGCGGAGGATTAGCCTATTGAGCCACGGCGCTGGCTCCTACCTTCTATTTCAGTGAACAAATGTAACCCTAGGGAACTTTGAGAAAGGCTGTGTGCATTGGTATAGTGGGAAAGAAGCCACTCATCAACTAGGTACTGTAGTGTTGAAGATGAGCCTTTTTGTTCCAGTTTTACCTATATGTGTGTTTGTGTTTTAAGAATAATTGTTATAAAGCTTAATTACCAATTTGTACATGAGTACAATTTGTATCACACTGTCTCTTAGTCACTCTTTTAAATGTCAACATGTACTTAAAAAAATCAGTGAAAAATTTTCAGTTCTCTAGGAAATAAGACTGCATCAGCTACTAAATTATCTACTCACAACAGCGGGTAGTTATTAAACCTTATTTTACAGCCAAACAAGTATATATATATAAGTAGTACACACACAGTTGTGGAAGAATGATAATGGCTTCATAGCATGCCTGTGTAAGCTTTAATTCCTGAGCATTTGTTAGGATCTAAAAGTCTAAGACATTTTTTGCTCCGTGTATCCCACACGCCTCCACACTCAGTTGTTATGCCTTAAGGACCATGTGTGCATGTCATAGGCAAGAACCAGGCTATATGGGGGTAGAAATCACTACTTGTCTCATTGCAGGATAGAGGAATTAGAGCAGAGATACTTGGGTTCTTATATTCTTTCCCTGTGTTCATGTCATACAGTTAGTATTGTGCCATGTAATACTCTGTCTTTGAGATTTTGGTCTTTCACTTCTGTTTTGATCCAGTCTTCATACATTTAATAACCATTCACTGGCTTTAGAATTTACTTTTTCATTTTTAAAAAATTTATTTATTTGAAAGGCAGAGTTACACTGATGGGGGGGAGGGGGGATCTTTGATCTGTTGGTCCACTCTCCAAATGGCTGCAACAGTAAAGGCTGAGCCAGGCCAACATTAAGAGCCAAGAACTCCATCCTGGTCTCCCACATGGGTGGCCAGGGCCCAATTATTTGGGCCATCTACTGCTGCTTACCTAGGCACATTAGCAAGGAGCTGTATCTGAAGCTGAACAGCTGGTACTTGAGCTGGAGCCCATATGAGATGCCAGCATTGTAGGCTTAACCTGCTGTGTCACAGTGCCTGGTGGCTAGCCCCTAGAATCCAATTTTTAAATCTTCCACGAAAAGCTAAGTGTTTCCGGAACATTTCCTCTCATTCTAATCAAGGAATGTGGAAAATGGCAAATATAATTAAGAGTATTCCTGGAATATGACTGTTTTGCTTCTTTGACAGCTCCATTAAACTGTGAATGGTAGTCTTAAATTTAATAGAATTCAGTCCTGGCAGAAAAGTGCTATTGGGTCACAGATTTGATACTGATGTGGGAATGAGTATGTTTCCCCTTTGTGTTGAATTTGAAATGCAGAGTTACAGAGAGGAAAACATTTTACAAAATGAAAGTCAGAAGCTTTCTTAGTGATTAGGCAGGAGCCAGCAGGTCTGTCAGCTGTGAAGCAGGACGCTTTGCTTTCTCCTTGGGATAAATATTCCATACTTTAACTTCAGTGCTACACATTTTCAGCCTTGCTTAAGCTCAAATTCCTGTTCTTTGGTTTTAGAGTTCTAAAGTTTGATATTCAGTGCCTTGTCTTTATTTGCTGTCTCTAAGCAATTGCCCTTTGGGGTTGGATCTTTGCAGGGTGAGAAAGACTGGCAGAAATATGAGACAGCTCGACGGCTGAAGAAATGTGTGGACAAGATCCGGAACCAGTATCGAGAAGACTGGAAGTCCAAAGAGATGAAAGTCCGGCAGAGAGCCGTAGCCCTGTACTTCATTGACAAGGTGAAAGCATCTTCCTGTATGCATTGAGTAGTGTTGAGCTTAACAAAGGTGTATGGACTGTCTGCTTTGCTTCAAGCCATGTACTAGTGCTGGAGAGAAGGGTGACACCTTGACACTCACTGTCTTGCTTACATCAATCCTAGTTTGGAAGGAAGATATAGTGGGAAAGGCATCCACAGTGTGTCTTCTACTGCTGTCTAAATTCAGTCTGCCTGATGCAAAAATTGCATGAATTTGAATGTCAGAAATGTTTATTAACTTTTTAAAAAATTTGTTCTGCATCACAACCTAACACAAAAATATATGTGTGTGTGTTTGTAACTGAATCAAATGTTGCACCAAAAAATGCTTCCCTATACTATGAACAGTGAATCCTGATATTTTGCACACTCATTCTTTTAGAAAGAGAGATTACAAACCATAAAATTGGTTAGATATACCACAGATGTATCACTATAGTTTGAACAGTAGTAGTCAAGAGGCTAGAACAGGTTTTCAGTATTTAAGAGAAAAACTTTGTATTTCCTCAGTTTTGCACTGTTTATATTTCAGTACAAATTCTGAATTGTTTCAAAATTAAGCAAAAATGAAGACACTAGCTTTTTTGATTCTCTCAGAAAACACTGCCTTGTTTGCTGCCTTGTGTTATTAAAATATTTTTCTTCCTTTCCTCGATCCTAATTTCAGAGGACATAGTAGAGAAAAGAGAAGCTTAGACATGACATGATTCAAATCTCAGCTGCTCTGCTTCTGATACAACTTCCTGCTATGCATCTAAGAAAGCAGCAGCAGCAGATAGCCCAAGTATAAGTTTAACATCCCCGTGACTTTCATGCAAATAAGTAACACCAAGTAATTCAGCTTGCAGTCTGCTGACTCTGTCCCCAAAGAGAATTAGTTCTGTGTTTCCTAGAGATCCTATGAGGTTTGTATCTCTCTATTCATACTCATTTTTTTTCTCTCCCCCCCACCCTCTTTCCTGGACAGCTTGCTCTGAGAGCAGGCAATGAGAAGGAAGAAGGAGAAACAGCAGACACTGTGGGTTGCTGCTCACTTCGTGTGGAGCACATCAATCTGCACCCAGAGTTGGATGGTCAGGAGTACGTGGTAGAGTTTGACTTCCTTGGGAAGGACTCAATCAGATACTATAACAAGGTCCCTGTTGAGAAGAGAGTAAGTTAATGTGGCCTGTGCTTCCTGCCTGTTTCTACATCTATTCAGTAAGCATTTATGGAGGGCTTTTTTGTGAACTCTGCACTCTGCTGGGAACTAGCAAAAATGACTTAAAATATAGGGAGGGGTATTATGGTGCCTGACCTTGACCCTGGGTTACTTTCTGAGAATAAAAGGCTATCTTCTCTAGCAGTATTCAACAACATACTAGAGAGAACTGGCCCTCACAGCAAACCTAATGTAATATTGAAACTGTTGTTTTCATGACTCAACCACAACTTGGTATTCCCTGGTCATTTTTCATCTTTGTTCCTTTGTGTTTTTGCTCAGCCTCTCTATGACTATGTGAAAGGGTAAGCTGTTAGTCCCCAAATCACTGAGGAGGGCACTAAAACTCCATAGTCCCAACCTAATTTTTCCTAAAGTATTGGGCTTGAGCCAGAGGCCCAGAGGATAGGTGTTTAATGAGTAATTAGTTCTGCTGGTTGTGGAGGTGCTCCAGGCTAAAGGAGACTTAAGAGACCTAAAGTTAAATGTAATAGCTGACTTCACATTGGACTCTTCATTGGGGAAGTAAAGGACATCATTAGGTCATCTGACAAAATGGGAATATGGATAAAAGATAATACTATATATCATTTAAATTCATGAGACTGTCAGTACTGTGTGAATGTAAGGGAACAGTTCTCTATTTTTAGGAAATACACACTATTTAGGGCTAAAGGGACATAATATATTAAGTATCTACAGGTGACTCAGAAAAAAAAAATACTTGTGTTTACGTATTATATATACATGCACATACATACATAAGTACACACACAGGGAAAAAGCAGACAAATGTCCTGCATGGAATAAGCTGGACCAGTGAATCTGGGTAAAAGGATGCATCGGTGTTCCTTTTTGCCTTTTCTTTTTTTTTTAAGTTTGAAATTATTCCTAAGTTAATTTTTTAAAAAGAATAATAATTCATTTCTTTTAGGTTTTTAAGAATTTACAGTTATTTATGGAGAATAAGCAACCTGAGGATGATCTTTTTGACCGACTCAATGTGAGTAGACAAAGTACTTTAGCTGAAGGGTGTCCCAGATGGAACTTTACAAGCTCCTAATGGGGTTCCTTCTTCAGCCTGCCTGGTCTTGTGGCACTCTAGATACTCTTCCCTCTTTTGGGGCACACAGTGAATCCCTGACCAGGAGCAATTATCTCTGCTAAAACCCAGAGGCATGGGGTTAGGTGACCCTTGCCTTTCATTTTCCTGTGGCTCCTACAGAGCCTTCTGGCTTGATGTTCATCCACCTGTGCTGGCGACCCAAAACCTGTCACTGATATTTTAATAGGAAATGCCAAATTTGCTTAATTGACCTGCTTAAGATTGAAATGCTTCATAGAGAGTATTCATTCTGGAATTCTTTTCCTAACTTCTACTTGCAGGGCAGTGACTATGATGGCCTAAATGACTCCTTGGCCTTGCTAGAAGGGGCAGGGTCATCAAGACTTTTACCTAAAATCCCAGTATCTTCTCTGTTGCTTTGTCTCTTTCAGACTGGCATTCTAAATAAGCATCTTCAGGATCTCATGGAGGGCTTAACAGCCAAGGTATTCCGTACATACAATGCCTCCATCACGCTACAACAGCAGCTAAAAGAACTCACAGCTCGTAAGTATTGTTTGTGGCCAGACGAGGCCTGAAGTAAAACTTCATTGTATAAACTCCATGCTGTTTCCTCACTCCTATTTTAACTTCATCTGTTCTGAAAATGCCTGCATTTTGTATCTGTTATTCAAAAGCTCACAGGGTAAAGACAGTGCTGTGATGTTGTTAAATTGGAGGATGTAGGGCCAGCATTGTGGCGTAGCAGGTAAAGCTGCCGTCTGCGATTTGCATCCCATATGGGCGCTGGTTTGTGTCCAGGCTGCTCTGCTTCTGATCCAGCTCTCTGCTAATGGCCTGGGAAAAGCAGTGAAAATGGCCCAAGGGTTTTGGCCCCTAATATCCACTTGTAAGACCTGGAAGAAGCTCCTGGCTCCGGCCTGGCCCAACTCTGGCCATTGCAGCCACCTGCGGAGTGGATCAGTGGATGGAAGGTCTCTGTCTCCCCCTCTCTCTGTGTAACTCTTTCAAATAAATAAATATTTAAAAGGAAAGTAATTGGAAGGAGTAAAGTTGTCAGTGCTTACCAGAAAATACAGGAGCAACTCCTTTTCCTGAGGTTTCTGTCTTTTTATTCATCCCCCCCCAACAAGAGAAAGTAATAGGCTAAAAACTAGCCATAGACAATACCAGCAGGACCGACAGGCTTTTTCTTGGAGTCCAGTCACTATTAAATTTCAACTGCCTTCCATAAATATGTTAAAATGTAATTTTATTTGGATGACATCTATAATTTGAATTTCTAAGATTTAATTATTGGGTGGGAGGGAAGTTATGGGGGGGAGCCATTGTAATCCATAAGCTGTACTTTGGAAATTTATATTCATTAAATAAAAGAAAAAAAAAGATTATTTATTTGAAAGGCAGAGTTACAGAGAGGCAGAGACAGAGAGAGAGGTCTTCCATATACTGGTCCATTCCCCAGGTGGCCACAATGGCTGTGCTGATCCAAAGCCAGGAGTTTCCTCCTAGTCTCCCATGTGGGTACAGTGGCCCCAAGACTTGGGACATCTCCTAACGCTTTCCCAGGCTATAGCAGAGAGCTGGTTTGGAAGTAGGGTAGCTGGGTCTCGAATTGGCACCCTTATGAAATGCTGGAACTGCAGGCTTGGCTTTACCCACTATACCACAGCACTGGCCCCAGACATCTATAAGTTGTAAATTATAATAATATACTGCCTTGTGGCTTAAAAATGTAAATCTAAGCTTCCTGTGTCTCATTATCTTTACAAACTTTTTCTGTTCAGATTCCACATTTTCTTCATTTTCTTGTGTGTGGAAGTAGGGAATTAGGCAAGCAGATGAAGAATCCCTGAAAAAATTCCTTGGGCAAAAAGAAAGATATAGATTTCATAATACCCAAAAGACCCAAAATCCTTATGATGGGAAAAAAATCCAGGCCAAACTTAAATAGAAAGTTCTTGTTGTCATTCATAATACATTTGCCTCTCAGATTTTGACTCTGTGCCTTGGGAGAAATGGGACCTTCTGAGTGTAATAACTACCGGTAAAATCTTGGGGAAGACACATTATGTATGTTCTTTTGGCATATAAAGGTATAAGGACAGAAATTATCATGGGCAGAGAGGGCTTACAGATTCTGAGGATGACTTTCCTTTTCCTCCCCCCGCCCTCTTTTAAGATTTTATTTATTTGAGAGGTAGAGTTACAGATAGAGGGGGAGACAGAGAGAAGGGTCTTCCATCCACTGGTTCACTCCCCACATGGCCACAACAGCCATAGCTGGGGAGCTTCTTTTGGGTCTCCCATGTAGGTACAGGGGTCCAAGCACTTGGGCCATCTTCCATTGCTTTCCCAGGCCATAGCAGAGAGCTGGATTGGAAGTGGAGCAGCCAGAACTAGAACTGGTACCCCTGTGGGATGCCAGCACTGAAGGCAGAGAATTAACCTACTTTGCCACAGTGCTGGCCCCAGCATATAAACTCTTCATGCTTCTTTTCTTTACAGCGGATGAGAACATCCCAGCAAAGATCCTTTCTTACAACCGTGCCAATCGAGCTGTTGCAATTCTTTGTAACCATCAGAGGGCACCACCCAAAACTTTTGAGAAGTCTATGATGAACTTGCAATCTAAGGTATTTTGGATATGGGGTATTAAAGTGAATGAACCTTGTCTGCTGTGGGCAAACCATCTGCAAATCAGAATTTTTTTTTTTAACAGTCTACCCTTTTATGATGGAATATTATCAGGCCAGTTCTGTTCTGAAAGAAAGGTCCATGCTAAAAATAAACAGGTGGAAATATTATAATGGTTATTATCCCTGTCAGGATTCCAAATATCAGGATACCTGTTGTTCAGGAGATCTGATCTATGGATAGAAATTCCACATTGGCCACGTGTTGTTTTCAAAAGCTAATTTTGATGTACCCTCTAATTGCTAATTGTTGCATGAGGAAAATAGATATAAAAGAATTTTCATAGTTCTTGCCACAGCTCAGAAATACAACTATTTCCAAACTAGATTGTTTCAAATAGAAAAGATGATGAAACAATGATATTTAAGTTCTCAGTAGTCCTAGCACAACTATTTTTATTGTTACACGTTCTACATGAATCATATTTTTATTTATAGTTCACCATCAAACATCTGTTGAATACTGGCTGTGTGCTAGACAGAGTTGCTGCCTTAGAGGGAGAGACTGACGTGCAAACAAGGAGATGCTGTTCCTCTTCCGTGTGCCTTTCTCCTCCCTACAACTCTGCCTGGTACTGAGCTTTTAAGCCACTAGGCACTTAACATTTGATAATGAGCATTTCTGTCTTTGCAATAGCTGCATAACTAACCCATCCTAGTTTGCTAACTCACAGTGAGCATTTACAGATATTTCACTGTAGAGTAAAAACACAGGGTTCCAGAGCAAACCAATTATATCAAAATATAGTTACTAAATATATGTAAAGTCTTGGTTCTGAGTCCTGTAAATTTCAAGGTAGTAATGAATATAAATACTAATTCAGGATTTTTGTAACAGTTGTGATATGAAAATATAACATTTATTGGTGGTAATAACAGGTACTACTGATATAATAGTTCACTGCCCACATTAATATGGAAGAAGAAATAATAAATTTCAACTAGAGGTTAAGAAAATTACAGTGTGATTTTTTTGAGCCAAGTTTGTGAAATTTAAAAACTGGTTTTGTGGAATGCGACTTGTACATTTTCAGGCTCAGAGTATATTCTGTCTATTTATTTCTCAAAGATAAATATCCAGAAGTAGTACATCTGGGTCAAAAAACAGATACAGCCTATTTATGCTACAGATGCCATCTGGATGTCCCAAAGGGCTGTACATGTCCATGATGAAGGAATATACGTGACTAAAAATCCTTGAACCATGTTGGTAGGCAGGGAACTTTATAGACTGTCCATCCTAGTAGCACCCATTTGCTGCCACTCCTTTAGCTGGTGGTCATCTAGTATTGTTTATTCTTTTCATGTTATTCCAAACCAAAAATAAAAGCATAAATATTCAAGTGCTATTTACCTAATTCAGGAGACCCTCCCTGGAGCATGAGGAGCTCTTTTGTTGCTCTCACTCAGAAACCACTGTTTGGGCAGCCCAGGCTGCCTGCCAGACGAGCCCTCCAAGCCCAGGAACTCCTGTCCTATGTGCCCACAAAGCAAACACACGCCCCTGTTCTCCAAGTGAATCAATGGATTCTTTGACGCTTTGAGAGAATTTGACACAGCCTGCCAATTTAGCATTCACATAAATGGTTAAAAGATTGTGGTTTGCTGCATTTCTAGCCTGAGAAAAATCTGGCTTGTGGCATCTGTGATGCTTTTGGTGTATTTGGAATCTATCCCCTCAGCTTGGCTTCAGACAACATAGATGTTGGAAGCAAGCCATTCATAGTAAAACATATTTAATGATTCTCTCACAATGATGGCCTCTGTTTTTAGTCATGAGCTGTGTGTGTGTGTGTGTGTGTGTGTCTAATAAACAATTCTAGACTCTGAGCAGTAGGCCAGTGTGTGTGAATCAAGCATGTATTTATTTTCTCTGTGGAGGTTCTGTTGACCTCACAGATCAGCAAGGTGACTGCAGCTCTGGGGTTCTCCTGTCCCTAGCAGTTTGAGGCCACTGGTTTGGACTCTAGCTTCATGGCATTACCTGCTGTGGTTTCTAAACAAAAACCAAGAACTTAAATTCCAGAAATGCTTCAAGGATTCCAAAAAGCAAGAAAGACTCAAAACAACTCTTTTCTCTTCCTTTCCACCATATTTGATTTGAGGAAGAAGTGTCAAAAGTTAAATATTTTCATATCTCTTATTTTTGAGTTATAACTTCCTTCCCATCTCATCTCCTTTTAAAAACAGTGCCAGAACCAGGCCATGCTTTGTATTGATTTGGGATAGACTGGCCGAGCTGCTTATTTCCTCTGTACCTTTTATTTATTTATTTATTTTTTATTTTATTTAAAAAAATTTTTTTTGGCAGGCAGAGTGGACAGTGAGAGAGAGACAGAGAGAAAGGTCTTCCTTTTGCCATTGGTTCACCCTCTAATGGCCACAGCGGCCAGCGCACCGCGCTGATCCAAAGCCAGGAGCCAGGTGCTTCTCCTGGTCTCCCATGCGGGTGCAGGGCCCAAGCACTTGGGCCATCCTCCACTGCACTCCTGGGCCATTGCAGAGAGCTGGCCTGGAAGAGGGGCAACCGGGACAGAATCCGGTGCCCTGACCGGGACTAGAACCTGGTGTGCCGGTGCCGCAGGTGGAGGATTAGCCTATTGAGCCGCGGCGCCAGCCCCTGTGTACCTTTTAATTGCCATATTTTTAGCTTCTTGGATATTCTCTTCAGTGCATTGTTTTTTCTTGAAGATGGCAGCTCTGTTGCAGAGTGCTGGTAGAAGCTGAAGAGTGAAGTGGACTTGCTTATTATTTGCAAGGATTCTGTCTCAGCTTCTTCAAAAATAGCTCCTCCTTGTAGTGAAGCCCAGAAACTGGCACAGGACCCATTTGATAACAGCTGTCATCTCTAGCCCTTCTTATGATGCTCTGTCATTGAAAGATTAGCATCCAAAAATCCCAGTCCCACCAGGCTCTTTTCCTGAGCTTCTGTACTGATGAGGTCCCAGGTTATCAGTTCTCTATCAAGCCCTTTTTTCCTTGAAGGGTCACTGGAGAACATACATGAATAATAAACAGCCACTTAACTCAGCAGTCATTGTGTGTCTCCTCTGTACTTTCATGAAGCCACTCTTGGTGTTTTTACCTGGCAAACAACCGAGAAAAAAGAGCGAGCCTGCCTGCTGGAGATTGCTTCCAGGTTTCATCTTCTGTGATGGAGCCCTTCCCTTTTTCCTTTTTGGCTCACTTCACTCCTAACTTTACTGTGTTCTTCTCTGCTCAGATTGATGCCAAGAAGGAACAGCTAGCAGATGCTCGGAGAGACCTGAAAAGCGCAAAGGCTGATGCCAAGGTCATGAAGGATGCTAAGACCAAGAAGTATGTACCTGGTACTGTGCAAAGTTGGAGGGTTTATTATTAATCAGAGGTGTAGCCCCTCCAGGGGCTTCTGGGATTTTCTGTGCTTGGATCTTTTGTGTTTTTACTGCCCTGAAATGGCAGGGTAAGGTAGCAGTATACGTGTTTCTGTCCAGGAGCCAGGCCTTGTTCTTGATGACTCTTTTATTTTTCCAGGGTGGTAGAGTCAAAGAAGAAAGCTGTGCAAAGATTGGAGGAGCAGCTGATGAAGCTAGAAGTTCAGGCTACAGACCGAGAGGAGAATAAACAAATTGCCTTGGGAACCTCCAAACTCAATTATCTGGACCCTAGGATCACAGTGGCTTGGTAAGCATTGTGCATGTCTTGCTCTCCTGCTGACTGAAGATGGTGGAGGGGGTTCTGAGAGCACTGTGGGCTGCCACATGCCATTCTAAGCAACACACTTGTCCTCTGGGGAAACTTCTAACTTCTGCCGTGTACTTTAGCTCTGGCTGCTAAATCTTGTCTACAATAGCATTGGAACATCTTGGATGGTCAATACTGTTAGACCCACTTTGTATTTATTTTCTGTTTTTCTAAGGTGGCTATCATCCTTATGAAATTTTTGGACAGGAATGGAAACTTTTTTTATTTATTTTCTTGAAAGAGTTAGAGGCAGAGAAAGAGATCTTCCATCTTCTGGTTCATTTCCCAAATGGCTGCAACAGCTGGGACTGGGTTGACCCGAAGCCAGGAGCTTGGAGCTTTTCTGGGTCTCCCACATGGGTGCTGAGGCCCAAGAACTTGGACCATCTTCTGATGCTTTCCCAGGCCATAACAGAGCTGGACTGGAAGTGGAGCAGCCAGAACTTGAACCAGGTCCCATATGGGATGGCAACACTGCAGGTGGGGACTTTACCCACTGTGCCACAGTGCTGGCTCCAGGAATGCAAACCATTTACCCTTACTGAAGGAAAAAATAGAAGAGCTTGTCCATCTACACTTTCATAACTTTTCCACGTAATCTTTGCAAGTTGAGGAAGAATGGCAAAAAGTATAGAAATGAGAATACAGATCTGAACAACCTACACAAAAAGGTATAACAAAGGCATAAGTTCTCTGTGCCTGCACTCACACCTGTTCTTCTAGACCAGAGGTTCCACCCAGATCTTCTACCCTTTTTGCTTAGTTTGATGTTAGAGGAGAGGTTTAGTTAGCTCTTAAGAGGCAGTATCTATGGTACAGTGGTAAAGAGCCATGCTGGGTTCAAATTTTAGCTCCACTACTGACTAGCTGTGGCACATCTGAACCTATACTTCAAGTCTGGGCCATTGCTTTCTGAATCACACTAATCCCCCTTCTCTCCTTTATTTGCAGGTGCAAGAAGTGGGGCATCCCAATTGAGAAAATTTACAATAAAACCCAGCGGGAGAAATTTGCCTGGGCCATCGACATGGCTGATGAGGACTACGAGTTTTAGCCAGTCTCAAAGGGCAGGGTTCTGTGAAAAGGAACAGTGTGGTTTGGGGAAGATGGAAAAACTGTGAGCCTCACTTGCCCTCACACTGGAGGGAGAGAGGCAGCAAGTCTTAACAAACCATCTTTGCGAAAAGAGAAACCTGGAGATATTATAAGGGAGAGCTGAGCCAGTTGTCCTATGGACAACTTATTTAAAAAATATTTCAGATATCAAAATTCTAGCTGTATGATTTGTTTTGAATTTTGTTTTTATTTTCAAGAGGGCAAGTGGATGGGAATTTGTCAGCAATCTGCCAGACAAATTCACTGTTTCACTGAAATGTTTGGATTCTCTTAGCTACTGTATGCGAAGTCCGATTATATTGGTGCGTTTTTACAGTTAGGGTTTTGCAATAACTTCTATATTTTAATAGAAATGAATTCCTAAACTCCCTTCCCTCTCCCCTGTTTCAGGAATTAAAATTAAGTAGAACAAAAACCCAGCGCACCTGTTAGAGTTGTCACTCTCTATTGTCATGGGAATCAATTTTCATTAAACTTGAAGCCGTCGTGACATCGGCAGTGTTTTGGTTCAGACACCTATTCACAGAAAAGCATGATGGGAAAATATTTCCTGACTTGAGTGTTCCTTTTTAAATGTGAATTTTTATTTCTTTTTAATTATTTTAAAATATTTAAACCTTTTTCTTGATCTTAAAGATCGTGTAGATTGGGTTGGGGAGGGATGAAGGGCGAGTGAGTCTAAGGATAATGAAATAATCAGTGACTGAAACCATTTTCCCATCATCCTTTGTTCTGAGCATTCTCTGTACCCTTTAAGATGTCCCATCTTTTTGTTTTTAAACCCCAGTCTTTCACTTGAAAGATTTTATGATATAAAAAGTTCCACAGGTCAGTAAATTTAAAGGAAAATGAGTATTTGGTCCAAAAAAAAAAAAAGGAAAAATAATCAAGATTTTAGGGCTTTTATTTTTTTCTTTTGTAATTGTGTAAAAAATGGGAAAAAACATAAAAAGCAGAATTTTAATGTGAAGACATTTTTTGCTATAATCATTAGTTTTAGAGGCATTGTTAGTTTAGCGTGTGTGCAGAGTCCATTTCCCACATCTTTCCTCAAGTATCTTCTATTTTTATCATGAATTCCCTTTTAATCAACTGTAGGTTATTTAAAATAAATTCCTACAACTTAACGGAAATTTAGTGTCTGCCTCTTTGTTACCAAGGGCCCCAGACCAGAATTAGGGCCCTGGGACTGCATCTTAGTCTGGAATTTTTTTTTATTACTGAGGTCAGTAAAGTGGGAGCAGATGGGGTCAAGAACTATCTAAAAGTCTGGTGTAGACAATGTTTATTGGCAGGATAGAACAGGTATTGTTGAGTTAATTTTCAGAGAGCTTAAGGGAGCTTCTCTGGATTTGTTTGTGTGGCAGAGTTTACAGACAGGGTAGTAACAATTAAAGGTACTACACCAGATGGAATGCAGACTTCTCAAAAACCACAGTGGTCTAGCTTGCTAGCATGTAGTCAAGGAAGAGATCCACCTCTCTGAAGGTCTTGGTTCTCCCTAGAGCCCAGGACAGGGCTGGTGCTGGGCTCAAAACAGAATTCTGGAAGTCCTTAACAGCTTGTATTTCATTGACTAGTGAGGGAAATCACATTCACCAGGGAATAAAAAAGGTTTTGTAGCCATCATTCTCAGGAACAAGATACCATAGCCAGGTATTTTTGAGTTCTACAGTGTTGAGGTAGCTAGAATGTAGAATCTAAGGAATAGCAACAGAGGTTCTTTGGTGCCCAGTTGATTTGCTGTGGTGGTTGGTAACTTGCCTAACTAATCATCTGGTAGATCTCACTTCCATCCATGCATGGCCACATGGGCAAATCTGAAATTCTTTCTGATCAGACCCTTCCATGCTGCCTGAGCCCAGCTGTGGGCCAGTGGGGATGGCTCCCACTGCTATCCACACCAGACATCTGGGTGCAACCTCGTGACCGGTCAGTGAGTCCTGTCTGCTCTCCTTGCCAAAAGCCGTCAAATCTACCTCAGGCATTTACCACATTTAACACTGAAAAAACTTAACCAACCAACCCCAGCACTTCGCAGCTACCCGCCTCTCCTTCTCCTTCATTCCACAAACAAGCACCTGCCATGAGTCATCTACACCACCCGGTCATTCCCCACCCACTGCAGCTAGCTTCTGTCCCATCTGCCCCCAGTTCCCTCCCTTTGCTCTAACCACAACTGCCAATGACTAAGTGACCAAATCAATAAACAGGTTCTTTCTGCATCTTTCTTAAGCTCTTTATGGTGCTAGACGCTGTTGACCACTTTTTTTTTTTTTTAATCAGGCTGTTGCTGAGTCACCTCTTTTAATAGGGGTACGTAGGTGCCATGGTTCTTGTTTCACTAGCTAATTCTGTTCACACCTGAGGGTGATGACTCCTCTATCTCCAGCCAATAGTTCCTCCCTGAGCTCCAGACATGCTGCCAACTACATCTCTACAAAGGAAGTCCATGGGCACCTCAATCTCCACACATCCCTGGAAATGGGTTCAGTTCCCACTGCTCCAAGCCATCTCAGTGAAAAGCACCACACCTGCAAGCCCCCAACCCAGACACCAGGGTAATTATCCTTCATGTCGTTATCTCATACATCCAGTAATTGCCAACTCTTTAGTCACTTTCTAAATAGCATACACATTGAATACAGGAGAAAAGAAAATTGAGGCCTTAAAAATTCCCTCATACTCATATAATGAGACACTCTCAAGTTGTACTGAACTGAAAAGCACTTTTTTGAGAAAACATGTTATCCTGGAATGACCTTAGTCAAGCTAGTTCTGGATACTTAAAAGACAAAATCAGTAAACAGGGAGGCAAAGAAATGTAGCACAGACTTAGTATTTCTCACAATCCCAAGTATTCCACATAGACAAGCCTCATAAAGATCACTATTTTTTTTCAAATTGATAATTCTATTTATAATGTGTATATAATATGTAATATTTTTAGAAAACAAATATTTATGAATAACAAAATCAGAATTTGTATGAAGATAACCAGGAGAGTTTGGCCTGAAGCATCAGTGGACAGTAATTTATGATTTTTTTTTTAATTTTTTTTATTTAACAGATAGAGTTAGTGAGAAAGAGAGACACAGAGAAAGGTCTTCCTTCCGTTGGTTCACCCCACAAATGGTCGCCACGGTTGGCATGCTGCAGCCGGCACACTTGTGCCGATCCAAAGCCAGGAGCCAGGTGCTTCTCCTGGTCTCCCATGTGGGTGCAGGGCCCAAGCACTTGGGCCATCCTCCACTGCTTTCCTGGGCCACAGCAGGGAGCTGGACTGGAAGAGGAGCAACCTGGACTAGAATCCGGCACCCATATGGGATACTGGCACCTCAGGTGGAGGATTAACCGAGTGAGCCACGGTGCTGGCCCCAGTAATTCATGATTTTGGAAGCTGATGGGTTTGTGATTGACATTCACTATACTATGCTGTTTACAACCTAAACACACTTGAGATTCTTCACACAGTGTTTAAAGAATATTATTGGCTGGCACCGAGGCTCACTAGGCTAATCTTTCGCCTGCGGCGCCGGCATCCCGGGTTCTAGTCCCGGTCAGGGCGCCGGTTCTGCCCCGGCTGCTCCTCTTCCAGTCCAGCTCTCTGCTGTGGCCCGGGAGTGCAGTGGAGGATGGCCCAGGTCCTTGGGCCCTGCACCCGCATGGGAGACCAGGAGAAGCTCCTGGCTCCTGGCTTCGGATCAGCATGGTGCGCCGGCCGCAGCGCAGCAGCCATTAGGGGGTGAACCAATGGAAAAGGAAGACCTTTCTCTGTCTCTCACTGTCTACTCTGCCTGTCAAAATTTAAAAAAAAAAAAAAAAATTTGTTAATATTCATCTTGATTATACTAAAAGACAATTAGGCTTAAGCTGAATTATGACTAGTGCCAGCATCATATACTGATTGAAAAAAATAATATCTGGAGTGGACATTTGTTACTGTGGTAAAGATGTCACTTGGGAAGCCTGCATTCCATGTTGGAATGCCTGGGTTCAAGTCCTAGCTTTGCTCCCAATTCCAGCTTCCTGCTAATGTGTTCCCTGGGAGGCAGCACCTGATGTCTCAAGTAGTTAGGTCCCTGGTACCCACATATAAGACCCAGATTGAGTTCCTGGCTCCTGGCTCTGACCTGGCCTAGTTCTAGCTATTGAGGGCATTTAGGGAGTGAACCAACAGTTGGGAGATTTTCTCTCTGCCTTCCAAATAAAGTATTCTCTTTGCAACAATACATTGAATCAAAAAGTAGACACAAGTATATACCTGATTCTATTTACATCAAACTCTAGAATAGGGAAAACTAACTTTAGTGACCAAGTAAATTACTGGTTGCTGGATAAGGGCTGGGGAGACTGCTAGCATAGGCATAATGGAAATGCTCTTCTAACGTGTCTGGGTGGAGGTTATATGAGGGTATAGATTTGTCAAAGCTCATCAAACTACACTTAAAATGGATGTATTGGGGCCGCGCTGTGCCACGGTGGGTTAAAGCCTCAACCTGCAGTGCGGGCATCCCATATGGGCGCCAATTCAAGTCCTGGCTGCTCTTGTGATGGCCTGAGAAAGCAACAGAAGATGGCCCAGGTGCCTGGGCCCCTGCACCCACGTGGGAGATGCCGAGGAAGCTTCTGGCTCCTGGCTTCAGCTCAGCTCAGCTCTGGCTATTGCGGTCATTTGGGGAGTAACCAGCAGAATGGAAGACCTCTCGCTCTCGCTCTCTAATTCTGTCTTTCAAATAAATAAAATAATTCTTTGAAAATAAAATTGATGTATTTATATACATTCCTCAAAGCAAATTTTGCAAAAATGTTCTTTCAAACAACTTAGAGGGGTCTGTGTTGTGGTATAGCGGGAAAAGCTGCTGCCTGCAACAACATTATGCCATGTGTGTGCCGGTTTTAGCCCAGGCTACTCCACTTGGGAAAGCAGCAGAGGATGGCCCAAATGCTGGGGTCCCTGTACCCAGGTGGGAGACCCAGATGAAGCTCCTGGCTTTGGCCTGGCCCAGCCGGCTGTTGTGGCCGCTGTTTGGGAAGTGAACCAGTGGATGGAAGACCACCCCCACCCCCGCAGTTCTGCCTTTCAAATAAACAAATCTTTAAAAACAAAACTTAGAGTCCAGGGCTGTGGCGTAGCTGGTAAAGCCACCACCTGCAGTGCTGGCAACCCATAATGGGCACCAGTTCAACTCCAGCATTGTGCTATGGCCTGGGAAAGCAGTAGAAGATGGCCCAAGTGTTTGGGCCCTGCACCCATGTGGGAGACCTAGAAGAAGCTCCTGGCTCCTGGCTCCGGATCAGTGCAGCTCCGGCATTTGGGGAACAAATCATCAAACGGAAGACCTCTTTTTCTCTCTGCCTGTGCCTCTGCAAATCTGCAGAGTTAAACAAAAAAGCCTTAGAAGACAGTAAAGGTGATGTGCTTTGAGAAATTATATTAAATGACTCAAAAAGTGGCTCTCATGGTGAAAAATAATAGAAATCAAAGGTTCATGTAAAGAATATATTTCTGCAAGTTACAGAAAAACCAAAATTTATCAATTATAAATACTTTAAATACAAACTTATACGTGGACATTTGAATCATGCATCTCTAAAAACATTAATATTTTAGTTGCAAAAAAAACAGAAAGCACCTTGGAATACCCTTATGAAAACAGTAGTTCACCTTGTTTGGAGCTGGCATATCCTCATAAATGCTGTCACTTCTGTTTCCACAGACACCAACAGTTCTGGTGGAGGTCAAGAATCCCTTCTTAGTGCTCCAAGGAGCCCTTAGCACACTCTACTGTCCTTGGCTCTTGGCATTTCTGTGCCTGTACTGGAGTGGGGACTTGGTCTGATGCAGCTGTGCTAAGTGCTCCAGAGGCAGATCAGGGAAGTTTGCTGGAAGAGAGAGGAGAAAGCAGGTTGGCCCCTTCCTGAGTCCCTGATTGGCAAGGGTTTCCCTCTTCTTTCAGTGAAGCATTTACAGTATGTCTGCCCACCCCAGGAGTAAGTGTGTCTGGAACCCAGCTGGAGAGCCTCTCTGAGTCCCATCAGCATGGAGGTAGCAAAGTCTGGAGTGAGCAGATTCCCTGGGAATGGCTGGGCCAGGCATGAGGTTTGCCTTGAGCAAGAGAAAACACAGGACTCCTGAGGGACTGAGCCACATACATCCCAAGTGAAGAAGAAAGCAGAAGGACGGCCGGCGCCGCGGCTCACTAGGCTAATCCTCCGCCTGCGGCGCCGGCACACCGGGTTCTAGTCCCGGTCGGGGCACCGATCCTGTCCCGGTTGCCCCTCTTCCAGGCCAGCTCTCTGCTGTGGCCAGGGAGTGCAGTGGAGGATGGCCCGAGTCCTTGGGCCCTGCACCCCATGGGAGACCAGGATAAGCACCTGGCTCCTGCCATTGGATCAGCGCGGTGCGCTGGCCGCAGCGCGCTACCGCGGCAGCCATTGGAGAGTGAACCAACGGCAAAAGGAAGACCTTTCTCTCTGTCTCTCTCTCACTGTCCACTCTGCCTGTCAAAAAAAAAAAAAAAAAAAAAAAGCAGAAGGACATGTCCGAAGAAGTGTTAGGCCTATGGAGATGCTGGGGCCAGGGGTCGAGAGCCTAAAGAGCAGGTTTGGGTGCAGCTCAAAGTGCAGTGAGGCAAGTACTTAGAAAGTTCTGGATGAGGTGCAAGCTGGCTCACCAGCCCAGAGAGGGTCACCATACAGACAGCTAGCAAAAGGCACAGTAGAAATTTAAGAACAGTTGGAAGAAAAGGAACATAAGTTTATGCATCGATCAAATTAGACATCGGAAGGGGCTCTGTTGAGATATACTTTTATATTATGCTTTCCTTATTCACTCAAGGGCATTTCAAAGGACAAATGAAAACTGTGTTAGCATTTGTAACTAAGCTGTTGAGAACATTCTCCACTATTTCAATCAAGGAAACTTCGGTAATTCAACCCCCAGATAACTTTTACCCTCAAGGAATTGGTTATCAGAATAGAAAGAGGTACTGCTTTGGCTACCAGGAAGTTCAGCCACATTGGATCCTCAATTACCACAGCTATGTTAACCCAGTAACCACTGCACAGTCCTCCTTAAGGTCTCATATCCCATTCCCAAAGAACGGTATTTTTGTTAAGTACCCTAAACTTCCTTTCAAGGTCTGGACAAGAATACATCTGTGGTGGGCAGAGTGAGGGGCCAGCAGAAAACCTTTAGCTACCAGCCCAAGAGTACCCCAGCTGCAGAGAGATGTGTGGCAAAGCTGCCTCACAACTTCACGTCTCCCTATGCCCTTTCCTGTCCCCCTCCAAAGTGCTGGGCCCAGGGGCACTCGCTCATAGACACTGCACACTAACCTGTCAGTCTGCTTCCCAAAGAACCCCATCTGTGACAACACTGAACAAACTTGTGAAAAACAGAAAACATATCAGGTAGGGATGATTGGGAAACATATTGTGAGGGTACACAATATGTTGTCCGTATATATGGCAGGCAGCATAGTACTGACTCAAGAACCAGACTAAGTTTTAATCTTGTCTCTGCCACCCATTAGCTGTGTGACCACGGGCATGTCTCCTACTTTCTCTGGGCCTCGGTTTTTCGCCTGTGAAATGGGAATAATATGAATACTTGTCCAATACAGTTGTAATGAGGAAGAAATGAGACAGTGTGTATAAAGCAGATATGCAGTGTTTACTATATGCCAACCACTGCTCTGAATGGCTATTAAAAACCAGCTGGGGGGCCGGCACTGTGTTGTAATATGCTAAGATTCCACCTGCGGAGCCTGCATCCCATATGGGCACCGGTTCATGTCCCAGCTTCTCCTCTTCCTATCCAGCTCTCTTCTTTGGCATGGGAAAGCAGTGGAAGATGGCTCAAGTGCTTGGGTCCCTTCACCCACATGGAGACCTGGAAGAGGCTTCTGGCTTTGGATCGGCTCGGCTCTAGCCATTGGGGTCATTTGGGGAGTGAACCATGGAAGACCTTTCCCTCTGTCTGTCTGTCTCTCTCTGTAACTCTACCTCTCAAATAAAATAAGTCTTAAAAAAACAAACAACAACAAACAGCTGCAAGGCCAAGCCAACAGGGCCAGAAGGACAAGAGGGCTGGGACTCTCCCCAGGCTCCAGGCACAGGCGTGATATAGGCCAGGGCATGCTGAAGCATGCGTGTTAGCACAAATAGGCCCATGTAAGGCTAGCCTGGATGATGTCACGGGCGTGTGCCTTGTGTGGGTGCAAGGCTGCTCCTCTCAGACAGTGCAGCTGCAGGCACTGCCAGCAACACCCACACACCCAGAGAGATGCTGAGCTGGGGGAAGCCCACACCCCAGCCACACCCTTTGTGTGCCCTGCTTTTCCTGAACCTCCTCTGATGGCAAGAGGCACCTGAGCCCTGGGATGCTGGCCCAGAAGTCCCAAGAGGAAATGGGACCCTGTTCAGTGACTAAAGTCTGGCAGTGGACTGAAAACTCAGGCTCCTGTTGGCAGCCCCTGGGGTCCTGCCACAGAGGCAAGAGTGAAGGCACGGAAGCCTGGGGCTACATGTTGGGAAGCTCCCAGGAAAGAGGGACATATTTCAAAGGCGTATCACAGCCTGTAAGTCGCTGCAGTTGGCACAGGAAGCTTGGAAGGAACTGTAGCACTTCGGTGCCTCATAGGAAAATGGACAAGACCAGACAGGCGGGGAGGGGCTCTACTCACTGGTCGCCCCTCCCCCACACACTCTCCTTCACTGAAGAAACTCCAGCCTTCACTAAACTTAACCACCTCTTTCTGGCCTCCTGCCTGGAAAGTACCTTCCTCCAATCAACATTTAACAGCTCACCCAGCCACCTACTCCTTCCCATCTGACCTCTGCGGAGCCACAGGGAGGCCTCCTGTGTTTTCTTTTCTTTTCTTTTCTTTTCTTTTCTTTTCTTTTTTTTTTTTTTAACAGGCAGAGTTAGTGAGAGAGAGACAGAGAGAAAGGTCTTCCTTCCATTGGTTCATCCCCCAAATGGCCACCACAGCTGGCGCGCTGCGCTGATCCGAAGCCAGGAGCCAGGTGCTTCTCCTGGTCTCCCATGCGGGTGCAGGGCCCAAGGACTTGGGCCATCCTCCACTGCCTTCCCGGGCCACAGCAGAGAGCTGGTCTGGAAGAGGAGCAACTGGGACAGAATCCGGTGCCCCAACCGGGACTAGAACCCGGTGTGCCGGCGCCGCAGGCGGAGGATTGGCCTAGTGAGCCGCCGCACTGGCAAACTTCACTGTTTTTTTTTTTTTTTTTCATCTGTTCTTTTCCTCCGGAGCCCTCATCACAAGTGTCTTTACATAACAGAGTGCTTATTTGTTTAAGGTCTGTTAATCCCGGGAGGGGCTGGGGCTGGATCTCTCCTGTTCTCCTCACGCTTCCCAGCTTAGCGACAGCGGCGCTTTCAGTACAAGCCACGCTCTGGCCACTCATGTTCTGCCAGGTTCCCTGTGCCAGTAGCCATCTAGCCTCATGCCCACTGACAGCTCACCACCAGGACTTACCTAAGCCAGAGGCCCTCTTGTGAGGCAAAAAACGGAGGTGGATAGGTTCAAGTCCCCACTTGTGAGTGATGTGGCCGCTCGGTAAGTTCTAGAACTTCTTTGAACGTCCTCATCAGTCAACTGGGGACCAGTGTCCCCGATTAGAGGGTGATTACGAGGATCACGTGCGATCAGGATCAGCCTGCCTCCCACTTCAAAGGCTTGTCACTAGGTGGCAGTCCATCTCAGCTCCCCTGCTGCCCCTTAGTTGACAGGCGCCTAGTGCTGTTAGCTCCTTGGGGCCACACTCGAGGGAACCAAACGGGCAGGAGCATGCACACACACGCAAGCTACTATCACCGCGAGACAGGCAGAGGCAGCTCCACATACCTAGTACTGGGTGCGGATGCCTGAGCACTTGCTCGCCTGTACTCACAAATCCCAACTCACCTGGGTCTTTCTCTGGAAAGCTCTGCTGGGCCGCTCCTCTCTGAAATGCAGCACCTGGGGCAACACGTGTCAGGCATGCCTCCCCATGACCGCAGATGTCCTCAGTTTTCACAGCACTCAGGAAGATGAAGAGGGTGAATGATTCCAGACAGAAGCCTGCTGACCAGAGGACGGAGAGTGAAGAAGCCAGGAGACAGGAAGGGGCCAGGCCCATCAGAACCTGCTGTGTGCCACTCAGGGCGGGAGAACTGTAGACCAGAGGTAGGTGATCATGGTTTCATTTCTTTTAAAAGCTTTAAACATGGAGAAGAGACGCAGGTGAGAGGACAGGGCCTGGTGGGCTTGCAGGCAAAGTGAACAGGCCTCGGTGGATTTGACCTGGGGCAGACAGAGGAATCAAGGTTACTGGCCAGGTTTTTGGCTTATGCAATCGAGAGGAGTTTGGTGCCATGTTCTGAGAAAGCGAAGGCTGGGGAGCCGTGTGGGAGTGCGGGTGAGGCAGCCGCCTTAGGTAGCGACGTGGTGCGGACAGTGGGACGTGGAGGTGGAGGTGGAGGCACTGGTACCTGCGCGCTGCGTGAAGTCAGGTCGCCGTGGGTACTGGCCCAGGACAGAGTCCAGAGCGAGGTCAGGAAAACCAAAGTTCAGGAGCGCACCTGCAGGAGGGATGTGAGGCAGGGCCTGAGCCCACCTCCCGGATCCGACCCGCGTCCTGCCTCGTGGGGAACAACGAGGGCGAGGAGCAACAGGCAACGCCGATGCTAGGGAGAGAGACAGGGCCGCTGGGGGCTACAGGTCAGGTCTCCAGACAGCGCGGGCGCGGGTTGAACGAGCCCTGCGGGGGATGCTCACGCCTGAAGCGCTTCTCCGAGGGAGCGCACCTACGCAAGGGCAGGACCGACGTCGGGTTCGCCTTCGCAAGGGCGGCCTGTGGGCCAGCTCTGCGCGGGCAGGGGGAGGGGGCGGGACAGAACGCTGTCCATCAGAGCCCGCTGACCAATCCTCGGGATGCCCCGCCCCCACTCCTCCCCGAGGAGGGCGCGCGGAGAACCCGCCTCCGCCGCCGCCGCCGCCGCCGCCGCGGGTGTGAGGCGGCCCGGCCTGGCCCGGTTCCCTCCGCCGGGCAAATCGCCCAGGTAATTGGGTTTGGCCAGGCGGACCCGAGGGGCGCGTGGCACCCTTGCATCTTCTCCGGGTGGCTGTGCGGGCGGCGCGGAGGCTGCGGTCGGGCCTGTGCGGGACAGTGGGCGGGTGGCTTCGCGTGCACGAGCGCCTGACTGACGGGCCGGGCGGCCGCGGGCCTGCAGCCTGTGGGCGGGGCTGCCGTGCGTGACGGGGCCGGTGGAGGCCCCGCGCCCTGCCGGGGTCGCATGAGGAAGCTCTGCGGGGCCGAGCGACCGACGGATTGCTTGGGAGCGGGGCGTACCATGGCGCCCCGCGCCCCCGCTTGCGGCCTGGCCGGGGGTCGCGGGGCGCAGGCGCGGTGGGCCGGGGGCGGGGGTCCTCCCCACGGGCGCGCGGGCGCCTTTGTTCCTGGCGCGCGGGCGGGGCGGATCCTCGGGCCGCCCCGCCTTCGGTGTTTAGGCTCCGCCCCGTGTCCGCCCGCAGGAGCCGCCGCCGCCGGGTCCCGCTCGCCGGCCGCCTCAGCCGCCGCCGCCTGCTCCCGGCTCCTCCGGCTTGCGCCGCCGCCGTCCCCAGCGTCGGAGCCATGGCGGGCGCCGCGTCCCCTTGCGCCAATGGCTGCGCTCCCGGCGCGCCCTCGGACGTCGAGGTGCTGCACCTCTGCCGCAGCCTCGAGGTGGGCACCGTCATGACTTTGTTCTACTCCAAGAAGTCGCAGCGGCCCGAGCGGAAGACCTTCCAGGTCAAACTGGAGACGCGCCAGATCACGTGGAGCCGCGGCGCCGACAAGATCGAGGGGGCCAGTAAGTGCCGCCCCCGGGCCCGCTGCGCGCGCGGGGCTGGCGAGGCGCGCGCGGCCGCGGCCCTCCCTGGCGACTTGGGCAAACTTTGGGCTCTCCCCACCCCCACTGGACCCGCCCCCGCCTTGGCTCCGGTGGTCACTGGGGGGCGGGGATCATCCAAATCCTCGGTCACCTGACAGGACGCCCCCTCCCCCGGCTGGGGGGACTCCTCCAGGCGTCTTTCCCTGAGGCCTAAAAAATCCTGGTGGACTGGAGTCCAGTGGGGCAGACGTCTAGCGCCTCCAGTCCCGGGAAGGGGCGGCGGTGGCGGGCGAGGGGAGCCAAGCTGCGCCCACCCTGCCCGCGATCCTGGGGCTGGGCCCGAGGGGCACTGCCCTCCCCCTCTGCAGGAAGAGTGGTGCGAGATTCCCTGGGTCCCAAGGCTGGGCTCTTCACTGCAAGGGAACCTTTGGGTTCCCTGGGTAAAAGTTAGGCAGATGTTGAGGTAGGGCTGGCTTTGGAACAGGGCTAGGCCTGCTCATCTGCTTGGGGCGGGAGAAGAAGGTGGTCCTTTCTGTCTTGGCGAAGCCTGGGAAAGGCCGCTTTTACTTGCTGCTGCTTTTGTCCCAAAGCTGAGTTGTTGGAGGCCTGTGCCGGTGCCCAAAGCCCGGGCAGGCTCTTGGGTAAAGGGGCTCTGCCCTTGCACTTGGAAGCACCCACCTGAAGCTTGGCCCCAGACAGGCCAGTCCAAGTGCCTTGGCGTCAGGTACTCCTGTCTCAGAGCGTGTAGCCTGTTTGGGGTCTAGCCCTTTGTGTCCTGTGTCCGGTGGCCACAGGGAGCCGACAGTGGCTCCCCCCTTGGTTTCCTGCCTCTGTGCCTTGCCAGGCCTGAGCTTGGCTGCTTTTGCGCAGGTCTCTAGTGGGAGGAGGGAGTTAGGGGGTTTTGAAAAAACCCCAGATCTTTCAGTGTGTTACTGCACTCACTGCATGCCTGAGCTGTGGCCGGATGGGCACTCAGCTCTGCCCTCCTTTCTCTCGCCTTCCTGTGTGAACAGATGTTTCTGCAACCCCAGGCTGTGGGTTGTTTCCTCCAAGGACCTCCCAGAGATGGGTATTAGAACCAGGGGCATGTGGAGAAAGGGGGTCAGGAAGCGACACCCCTGGAGAGGCTCCCACAGAGGTTCTTGGGTCTGGTGTGCATGCGTGTAGATGAGTGAGGAGATTGGGAGGAAGGAAGGTGTTGTGGTAGCAGCCGTCCTCAACTACACACTTCAGATCTGACAGAGCTGCTGAACCAAGAAATGGCAGCTGCCTTCCTCAGTGCCACTGGGAGAACATTTTAGTAATTTGAGAGACTGGGTTCTGAAGTGGAGCAAGAACAGGTTGCAGAGAGCTGGGACAGTCCTGGGAACATCAGACTTCAGGTCCACCCTTGCTTTGTGGTGCTCCCTGTGCTGAGTTGGTGGCAGGAGCTTCCCAGATAGAGATCTCTTGGTAACAGACAATATTTTTTTAAACCATGTTGGGGACCAGCAGGCAATAATTGTAGCACAGTGTTTGAAGGCAGGTCTGGATTTGAAGCCTGTGTGTTGGTTGTATACTCCTCGCCTAGTTATATAACCTTTTGTGAACCTTGTTTTGCCCATCTGTAAAATGGAGGTAATAATACAGCAATCATATCGGGTTGCTCTGGGGACTAAATTAGATGCAAATGTGTTGATACATTGTAGATGTTTAATAAACTGATCTGTTAATAATAATAGACTGTGGCTGTCCTCCTAGGGAATGTTGAGGGATGTGGAGTGTGGCTGTAGGAGGGGGTGAGGGTACAGGAAGGAAGGAGGATGGGGGTCAAGTTCATGTTTCACTTAGCTTGCTACTGGGGGAAAGGGAGGAAATGGGTTTTTGTGTGTGTGTGTGTTTTGCCCTAACCCATCTACCCACTTTTCCACTCATCTCATAGAACAGTGTAGAGAGTAGAGTGTTGCACATTTGACTCCTAGGTGTGACTTTCTTGTTTGTAACTTGGGTCTTGAACAGAAGGAAGTAGTGTGGAGAAGGCACGCTCTAGTTTTAAGGTGTCCCAGGGCTTTGAGGGATGGGACCAGGAGTATAGAGGACCTGATTATCCCCTTCTCCTGGGGTTGGTCAGCCAGAAGTATACAGATTCAGTGATTTCATCATTTAGCTGGGATTTGAGAGGACTGGAAGGCGGCCTAGGGTATAGAGGCATCCTGGTCCTTTCCTTTTGGGAGCTTAGATTAAAGGGGCCTGGGGCAAAAGTGCTTCTAGACACTTGTTTGGAGTTCAGACCCTGCAAATAGAGCGTCCCTCTGGAGCCCCACATTGCTTCTCTCCGCTCATGGGCTCAGCTCATTGGTGGGCTCTGATGCCTGCAGCCTCCTGCTGCAGACTCTGAGGAGGGTTGGTCTGCTGGCTTAGTTGGCTGCCACCCCACCTGTTACCCAGGTGCTTCAGGTTATCTGACCTTTCCTGCTGATCCTGAAGCCTGCCCAAGAGACACTCTGCTACCCTCAGGGTGTCCATGGTCCTAAAGGAGAGACTGTGGTTCCATGAAAGTGCAGCACACTCCTGTGTAAGACCTTGTCCTATTCTGTTCTGTGTGACCTCTCTCTACCACTTGTGAAATGGGGCTGGCACCTGCCAACTTCTAGGGCAGGAGTTTGGCTCTAATGGGAGGTGGGAAGTGCTTGGGCACTTTCTGATTGTCTCGGTGGTGTGACAGGAACCAGATTGGTGTTTGGCTTTTTATGTTGCAGATAGTGACATAAGTGCATAAAAAGCAATTAGAGACTTCCTGCTGAGTGCTATAGAGACTTTTCATCCTGTTTTCTTGGCTAATACTCACAAAGGCCCTGGGGAGGGGCAGTCAGGAGGGACACCCCACTTTATAAATGAGGAAATGGAAGTACGGGGAGTAATTTGTGGCACAGCACCTCTGCTGGGCCCAGTCTATAGTTAGGGCTGGGCGTCAGGCCCCAGGTTCTCAGGGGTCCGAGTTGCTCCTCTGTAAAGAGAAGCCTTTGTGCTCAGACTATACATACAGGGCAAGACCTCTTTGGCTTCTGCATCCCAAGACATCCTCAGCCTCCCTAGGCTCTGGCTCTGCACTTTTTCAGCTAAGTTTTTTTCTGGAGTGAGATGGTTCAGACCAATGTTTAGTGATGTTATGTGGTCAAGGGTCACTGTGGGGACTCTATGGCTGTTCTTCAAATACTGGCTAAGCATATCTGTGGGGCCTTTTAGAGCCCTGGCCTTCTGTTTTTGGTTGACTTGTCAATAGAAGGTCTTCAGGATGCCAGGCCTTCTCAGAGGGTGAGTGAGAAAAGATTCCTTGACTTCAGGAAAACTAAAACATAAGGACAGTTCTGCGTGATCCTTTGATGTGGGTTGGGGTAGTGAAGAAAACAGCAAACCGCCTTGACAAGGCAGGTAGACTGGAGGTGGTGGTGGCTGGTATTGGAACCAGCTGGCTGGAACGTGGCACCTGTGGCTCTGGGTATCAAACTGTTGAGAGAGGAACAGATTAAGGGGCCTGCTCTGAGGCATAGGCACATGGAGCAGGCCAGGCCAGGCAAGTGTCATCAAGGGTTTCTTTGTCCTGGCTGGTTGGTCCCAGTGGGAGAGGGGCAAGAGCATGTGTCCAGATCTCCAGAGCCAGCCATCCCTGCCTGTGTATTTCCTGTCTGACTGTAGTTTTTCCAGGGGAAGTCAGACCTCTTAGTGTTTCCTCAGCACTTTATGCTTGCCCCCAATGTGTGGGTTTCCAAGCCAGCTGTGTCAGGCCCCCCGTCCAGCTGGGGCTTTCTGTTTCCTGTGAACCTAGGAAAAGGGTCTGCTCAAGTAGATAACTAAGAGAAGCTGAGCATGCCCAGCTCTGAGACTCACACACCTCCAGTTTCTCCCAGGACTGTGTGTGTGTGTGTGTGCGTGCGCAGATACAAACTTGAATTGGAGTTAATAGATCTTGGCCACTACTTTTGCTTGGAATGGCTTCTTAGAATGAAGGGCAATTATTTATTCAATAAAATTTTTTGAATGCTTATTTGTCCAGAGCTAGGCAACGGAGGTTCAAAAGATGAATGAGATCTGGTTTGTGCTATAAGGAATTCTTGGAAAAGAGAGACTTGGAAGTGTGTGATTATAACCCTGTGTGTTAGGCCATAGTAAGTTCTATACAAAGAGCTCTATGAGTGCCTAGGGGAAAGCCAGGCAAGGGGTCATAGGGCTCCAGTGATTGAGGAGCTTGCCCACACCGTGGCTGAGGGACTGGAGATCATTCTGTGCAGGGGCAGGGAATGAGTTTGGCACGGTAGAGTTGAAGCCAGTGGGGGTTAGGGTAAGAAATCCCCGGTGTGCTGTCCTCAGTATACTGTGCTTGGTGGGCCACACTGTGACCTGAGGACAGTGGGAGTCGGCAGCTGCAGTGGGACTGACTTGCCTCCTCCCGTCTGGAGTCTGGAAGACCACAGCAGCAGTAGTCTGTGAGTCAGGTAAGTGTTGGGAGGGAAGAGTAAGTGGTGAGCGACTGGTTTGCGGATGAGGGACAGACCTTCAGGAGGTAGGGCGGAATGCAGTGGTGGTAAGAGAGAGATGGTAAAGCTTAGTAGTTTGGTGTTTAGGCTCTGAGCTCAGACTGTTGGGGTCATAATCCTCTTGTGTGGCTTACTTGTTTTGTGACCTTGAGCACGTAGCTACCTCTCTGGTCCCCTCATCTATAAAAGGGAGATAACAATAAATAGCATTGACATAGTTCATAAGGCTTTTGTGAAGATTCAGTGAGAATCTGTAAAGTACATAACATGGAGTTGAGCACCATGTACCTGCTTAATTGGAGTGGGAACTGACAGGAGGGAGATAGGATTTAAATCCCCAGGAGGACCTGGTAGGGAGGAGAAAGGACTTACCTGTTGTGTTGTGGGCTGATGCCTGTCAAACTCCTTGATTCAAGGCAGGGAGACCTGCCCATCCTTATAACTCTTAGCCGTGCCTCTGTTGTCAGCTGCTGGCTTTTGCAGGAGACGGAGTAGTTGTCTGGAAGCAACTGCTTTTGGTGGTAACCTCCCCATGGTGTGAAGGCATCACATAGTATATTTCAGAGTGTCCACCCAAGAGAAGTGCCATCTGAGCGCTAGAGAGCTCTGGAGAGCCTGGGGAACTGAGACTGTGCCTGATGCTCCAGGAAAAGTCTTTCCGGGATCCCCTTACAATAGACTCCTGCACACATTCATTCACGTGCTCCTTTATGGGTCCCACATGCATCCACTGTGGGCCTAGCTGCTGTGTTGGGTACATTGAGATGGACTGGATTGCTCAAGCCTCTGACTTATTCAGGGTGGTGGTAAATCTTTAGCTTGGTTCACTTTCCATGTCATCAAAATTACTCTTTGTTTAAAACCAGTGAAACCAGGGGTGGGTATTGCAGAGGCTAATCACTAGTTGGTACGTGGCTGCCCATACATATCTGAGTGACTGGATTTAAGTCCTGGCTCCACTTCAGATTCCAGCTTCCTGGGAAGCAGCAGGTAATGGCTCAAGTGTTTGGGTCTCTGCCACCCACCCACAAGGGCGACCTGGATTAGGTTCCTGGTTCCCAATTGTGGTCTGGCCCAGCCCCAGCCATTTGTAGGTATTTGGGGAATGAACCAATGGATGGATATACTCTTTGTCTCTCAAATTAAAAATGAAAACAAAAACAAAAACATCCCAGCTTTCTAGGCCTTTGTGGTTCACTGAACAAGTGAGATGCTACTTTTGCTTCTCTGGTGTTGAACTTACATTTGCTAACTTTGCCAACCACTGTAGTCTAGTAGTGAACATAAGAGTAAGGTGGCTACAACTACAAAGAACATCAACAACCAGACAAAATAATCAGAAGGTGTGGTGAAGGAAACAAACAAGAGTCTGCCCCATCTTTCGGGATAGGTGAGAGGACAAACAGATGACCCCAGATCTCAGTGACTGACAGCACAGGTTCATTTCCCCTGTGTTCATATGTGCAGGTCCATCCTAAGCCACACCTGCAGAGTGGCTTCAGTGGCTCTCGATAGCTCTCTTGTGCAGAGCCCAGTCTGTGTAGAGAGGAGAGGGGAGGTTGGGAAGGGATTAATTTCTTTGAATTGGGAATGGGTGTAGCAATAGTGGTTCTGCTATTTTGATTAGATAGAGGCTACCCATGTGGGTCAAGAAACTGCCTTGGCTGACATCTTCAAAATAGGTGTTTTTGTGTTAAGACTTTGTGGCCCTTACTCAGTTGTCATCTCCTTGCCTTGGACCCAACATTATGCCCCCGTTTCAGCTATTCCTGAGGCTAGTCTGTTGTGGATACCGTGTCCTGCAATCACCCTATAGTGAGGACCTCTCACTGCCTCTCATCACTGCTTCTCCCCAGAGTGCTTTTGTTGGGTGTGCTGGAACCTCTGGAGAGAGTAGGAAATACAGGCACCTGAGGCCTCCAGGGACTGCTCTCAGAGCCCAGAGTGGGGAAAGCAGTGTGAAAGGGAGTGTCCATGAATACTTCCCCCATTCGGGGAAGAAGCAATGGGGACAATAGAGTTGGTTGTTTTGGTGGGGCTGGGCTCAGAATCTCCACTTGCCTTCTAGTTTAGGTTTAATATTCTCTCTCTCACACACCCCCACAAACCCCTTGAAGACTAGTTCTTTTTGAGGTGCTTCTTGGCTTGCCTTTAGAGGCTGCAGTGGCTATGTGCCCAGGCACAAGGACTAACTCTCCCCACTCCCCACCTCCTAGGAACCAGGCCCATCCTGGGGGAAGCAGGGAGGGGCTCCTTTTTATAGCCCACATGTAGGCTTTGTGTATAGGCTCTGCTGTTTCCTTCCGGCCCTGGCCCTTTCTGGTATTGGCTGCTGGCCCTGGCTTCAGCAACTCAGGATGCAGAGTAAATGGGGTGGGGCTTTCTCTACAGAAGACTGGCATATCCTTACTAAGTCTAGGCCCGGTGCAAAGAAGGATGGAGTTAGGAAGCAAGAAAAGGAGGAGACCCAATCCTTGATCATGGGAAGCTTACCGTGTGGAATGAGGAAAAACAAACAAAATAAAAACATGAAAGCTCACGGTTGGCAGGAGACAGTAGTGTCTAAAACGCTGCGCCTAAGCCCAAAGGGCTCACACTAAATCAACTTTCCTCTGAAGTAACCCATCCTGGCCGTCCTGTGGCACGTCTGTGTTGGGTAGAGGATCCGTACAAAGGCTGTGAGGTGACGAGGGCACTGTGAAAGGTGGATGTCCTAACTGAAACACCAAGCCCTGTCAGTGAACACTTGGCTGTTAGGTCACTGGGAGTTTGACTTTTTGTTGGTGTACAGTCTGATTCTTCTTTGGTCCAGGAGGGCATCTCACTTTAGGATCAGCTTCCTGTTCTCTTGGATGCTTGGGGATATAGCTAAGTTGAAATACATCTGGGGAAAGTGGTTGTTGAGGGCATGTCCCCAGGTTACAGTGTCCTTTGCTTGGCTTTGCCCAATGGTGGGAATAGGGTATTGACCATACTGGTTCTGACTTGTAGGTGTGGATGTGTGGTGGGGGAATCCCAACCCCATGGGATTGAGTAACTCTGCCGTGCCTTAGGCCCAGAGAGTGTAGGCCTGAGTTCATAGGGTGACTAACCCTCAGAAGGGAGGCCCTGTTTGGCCACAGGTTCCACAGGTTTTCCAGCCTACTCAGGGCAGGAAACCAGCTAAGGGATGGGAACATCAGTGAGGGTAGAGGTGATGATCCCTCTCTGAGCCTGTGCAGACCCACCTGATGGTCCTCCAGCTGTTAGAGTGCAGTTCCCCTCTTCCTACCCTAGTCATTTCCTCTACCCCTGACAACATAATAAGCATGTGTAGCTTGTCAGACCTAACTGGGACCATATATAGCCTTTCTTGGGAGCTCTAACCAAGGAGGTTAGAAAAGATAGTGTGGGGCTGGCGCTGTGGCGCAGCAGGTTAATGCCCTGGCTTGAAGCGCTGGCATCCCATATGGGTGCCGGTTCGAGACCCAGCTGCTCCACTTCCAATCCAGCTCTCTGCCATGGCCTGGGAAAGCAGTAGAAGATGGCCCAAGTCCTTGGGCCCCTGAACCCATGTGGGAGGCCCAGAAGAAGCTCCTGGCTCCTGATCAGATTGGCACAGCTCCGACCATTGCAGCCAACTGGGAAGTGAACCAGCGGATGGAAGACCTCTCTCTCTCTTTCTCTGCCTCTCCTCTCTTTGTGTAACTCTTTCAAATAAATAAATAAGTCTTTAAAAAAAAAAAATAAAAGATAGTGCATGTCGCTTTGTCAGGGATTTTGCTGAGAGCTTCTTGAGTCCAATGGTGAAACACAGAGAGCTCCTTCCAGTGAGAATGGAACCCTGACACCACACTGCTTCCAAGAGGATGTCCTGGACTCTGGCCTGAGAACTGGCCCACACTGGAAACATGAAGTTCCATACAAGGGTGTATGCAAGTAGGGGTTGGGATGAGAAGCTGTCCTAATAGGATAGGACAGGGAATTTGAATCAGAAAGGGGAAATCTACAGTAGCCATCTCTCTTACCTGAGAGATGATTTTGAGAAATCATTGGGCTTTCTGGGTAAGAATGAGTTCTGTCACTTTGGGGTGAGGTAAGAGACTAGATCACTCATAGGAGCCTTACTTCCTCAGGAAGAAAAAGGGAGACAGCAGAGTGGCCTGGGCTGGCAGCCAAAGGGAGTGTGACCAGATAGATGCTGTGGAGTGGTAAGCCCAGTAGCTTCAGAACAGGACAGCATAGTGGGGTCTGCAGAAGCCTTGCATCTGAGCAAGCACGCCTCAGACTTGATGAATTCCCTTTGTTATTTAGAATGTTTCCAATAGTTAAGGTTTTACTGTGTTGGAAGTTTAAGGACTGGCCCCAAATTCCCCACACGCACACTCCCCCATCCCGAGATGGCGGTAACACAGAAACTTTAGAGGTAGAGAGCCCGGGATGCATGGGGCTCCTCTCCCATCTGTCTGACCACACCATCCCTTATCTCTCTGACCCTCCTTCAGTCCCAGGTCTCTGTTACTTCCTTGTGGGAGGGAGACCCCAGATTTTTCTTTCTTCTAATCCATTCCATTTCCTCTGCCTTGTGGGAGAACCCTGCAGGGACAGGGCAGTAAAGAGTGGCTTGTGTGTGTTCTTGGCTGTTTGGGAACAGGTCCTGGTAATCTAATGAGCAGGAACAGGTTGGGTACCGTCGACTCTTCCATTAGGTTTCTGTCTCCACAAATAGTTATTAAGTTTCCTACTAGACATGGTGCATTGAAGATGAAAGACATGGTTCCTGCCTTCAAGTGGTTTACCCTCTCTCTAGTGGACAAGACAGCCTAAAATGCATGTACAAATTACTACTGTGATAAATGCTTTGAAGCAGCAGTGCGGGATACATTCCGGGGCCTGTCTCGCTCTCCCCTCTGTGTCTCTTGGCGCTACTTGGCCACTTCCAACAGAATCCAAGGCGATACAGAGAACAAGCCTAGGGCACAGTCTTGGCTTTGAAATCATGGCTTTGCCACTTAATCCACTGCCACCTTGAGTAAATTAATTAACCAGTCTCTGCTCAGTTTCCTCACTTGGGAAATGGAACCCTCAATACCTACTTTATGGTGTAAGGATGACATGAGGCAGTCTTACCAGTGTGTGTGCAGAGTAAATATGCAAGCATTGTGGGACAGGATGGCAGATGCCACTGTTGCTTCCCTCCCTTCCCACCTTGCAGAGTTGACGACTTCATCCTCTCTGCTTCTCAGCTTCTCACAGTATTTGTGGACTCCATTTTACAGAATCTACCTAGTGAAATATGCATATCTGATCCTTCCTCTCATATTCAAGCTCCTTGAAGTATTTATATTCCAAGTACTTAGGATCATGCCCCTCATAGAAGTACTCAGTAAATACAGTTAATTGTGAATGACAGATAAAGCCAACAGGGCTTTTTTGAGAATTGGATCTGGCGAGACAGGAAATGTTAAGGATGATTTGGACATTTGTAGTTTATACCTCTGTTTGAATAGAGATTCTGTTAACTGACCCAAGGGGCGTTGCAGGGGGTCTGGGTTTTGATCACAGAAGACAGTATTTGACTTTGAAGTGTTTTTGATGATTAATAGGTGGAGATGGCAAGTAGGCAGTTGGTTTGAAAGTTCTGAAGCTTAGATGTAAGGATTAAGCTAGAAATGTTTGTGAATTATTTGTCCAGAGGAGGCCGTTAAAGCTGTGGGCATGGCTGTCATTGACTAGGGAGAAGGCAGAGCTGCAGAGAGGCATGGTTAGGAAAGAGCATGGTAGAAGAGTTAGGTCCAGTGCTCTGGTTCTACAAGTGACCTATCGTATGGCGGCTTCTTTTATTTTCTTGGGGGGCTGATCACAGGCGCTTTATTGGGGGTGGCAGCGTGGCGTCAGCTCAGCTACAACTGGATCTTGCGGAAAGCTATGGGGGCTTCTTAGGAAGACCTTTTGAGATTCTGGACAGTCCTGGGACCTAGCCTTGGGAGGCCTCAGCATGTCTTACACAGCCATCTAGAAGAACTTGGACAGCACCTGTAGGGAGATAGAGGGCAGAGCACACAGGACTCCTGACCTGGAGGCTGACCCACAGACTGCTTGGGGAGAAAAGCTGAGGAAGCCACCTTCCTCTGCTGCTGCCTTCCTTAGCTGTGGCAGTCAAGGCCTGTGAGTCCACCCCACCCCTCTTCAGCCGTGACACTTTTTTTTCAAAGATTTATTTTATTTATTTGAAAGAGAGGCAGAGAGAGAGAGAGAGAGAGAGAGAGAGGTCTTCCATCCACTGGTTCACTCCCCAGAGAGAGAGAGAGAGAGAGAGAGGTCTTCCATCCACTGGTTCACTCCCCAGATGTCCACAGTGGCCGGAGCTCTGCCGATCTGAAGCCATGAGCCAGGAGCTTCCTCTGGGTCTCCCACGTGGGTGCGTGGCCCAAGGACTTGGGCCATCTTCTACTGCTTTCCCAGGACAAAGCAGAAGCTGGATTGGAAGAGGAGCAGCCAGGGCTAGAATTGGCGCCCATATGGGATGCCAGCACCTCAGGCCAGGGCTTTAACCTGCTGCATCACAGCGCTGGCCCCAGCCATGACACTCTTACACATTCTTTTCTCAACCCATCTGACTCTCCCTATTTTGATATGTTGGCCTCCATGACCTCTTGCCCAGCATGTGCAGGTCAACAGTGAGACCTGCCTTTTGCAGAGCTCTTGAGGCTTTTCTTGTACACTCAGCACCACAGACATCTCCCCTCCATTCCCCTCTTGTTGCTGACCTCACGGTTATCTACTTCCCCATCTGTTTCCTCCATTAGGCAGGATTTTTCTGCTTCTCTAGGACCCATCTTGGGGCCAGACATGCAGTAGACAGAAGCCTAATAGATGATTGGATGATGGAATGAGTGAATAAACCTAACAGATGACTGCTGGGCTCTCTTCCAGCTTTGAATTCTCTGGGTGGGGCCTCCTTTCCCTTCCTTCCTTTGGAGCCTTGGCATGCTGTTCCGACCTCTGAAATGGGTCCTAGCGAGAGGGCTGACTGGATGGTGGGAAGGCTCGCTCTCTGTGGCTGCCCTGCCTTTTCTCTATACCCGATGTCAGCTGCTTGTAGGCACTGCAGAGGGCCCCATGACAAGACCCCTTTGGACCCTCGGTTTCCTCATTGTTCCAAAGAGATTTGTCTAGAATTTAGCCTGTAGGTGATTCATGTATTGGCAAGGATCTTGGACAGCTGTGACCTGAAGTGATTAATTTGTAGCAGTACTGGGTCCCACTTAGGGGGATCCCACAGACCTTCATCCCACTCTTTGAATGGGCTCTTCCTGTTTACCAGGAGGGGAGAGGGGCGAGGGGCCAGATGCTGAGTCAGGCTCAGCTGCTCTTCTCAGCCAGGTATTTAGGGGAGCAGGCCCTGAGCTCTGTTCTTCTGTGTTAACTGACTCCTTGTTTGGCCTGTGCTCCCTCTATATGTCCTGGGAAAGGGGCGCTGGTCCTGTCTCCCACTGCTGGTCTGATGTGAAGACTGCTGCCACACGGAAATGGGAAGGAGAATAAGCATTGCCTTCCCTTGGTCTGTGACCCCGCAGTTGCTGAGCTTGGGTTCTCATCTATAGGAGCTGGGATGTGGGCAGAGAAGCCTCCTATCAGAGTCATGATTGTATTTCTGTTGAGAGTTTAGAAGAGAGAATATTATGGCTTCAAGCCAGAGGGAGGCATGGGAGGGAGAGAGGAACTCTTGTTCTTTCCAGAGGCACTGTGCACAGGAAGCCAACTTGGGACCTGCTGGCCGTCCCTTGGCCTGACCACTGCTGCATCAGGTTCCTTTGCCACCTGTATCCAGGTTCTGTCTTTGTCACCTCTTTGGGCCCTCCATCCTTTTGCAGAGCTGTGAAAGCCCTGTCAGAACTGTGTATTCCTGACAGGTGCATAGCCCCTTGTGTCTGGCTCCCTGTGAATGGGGATCTACAGTATAGTGCCTGCCCACCCCACACAGGAGCCTGGGGAGGAGTGGCAGTGGTATGAGGCTGGGAATGGCTGGATGGCTTGAAGTTAGCTCTGCGCATGTCTCAGCATCCTCTGGGGAGAAGGCTCAGCTTCCTCAAGCTCCCCCATGCCTTCACTGTGTACTTTCTTTGAAGGGTAATGAGAGGTGGCTGCCTTGAGGTGTGGCCCATCTGTTTGAGGGTGATGGGTAAGAATATCTCCGCACCTCTCCAAATCTTCTGTTGATCTGGGCTTAGGACTCAGGAAGGTGAGGGTGCTCAGAGAGCCCTGCCTCTCTTACAGTTCTATCCCCACCCCCAAGCTCTGTTAACATCTCATGGTTTCCACTGGTTGTAGGAACCTGCCAGTGCTTCCCCCTGGGGCCATGTGTCGTCCCCCCTACTCCCCATGTGGTCCTTTTTCTGTCCCATCAACCCATCAACAGCTGCATTTGTGTCTTTGCAGTAGTTCCTCAGCCTCTATAGCACTGTTGCACTGCCTCTTCCAGGAAGGCATCCCAGATAGCATCTTCGAACATCTGTGGCCTTTGGTGCTTTCTAGAGAATTAGCTCTTAAGTACTCTGTGAACTTTTTTTCTTTTTAGAGAATTTTTTTTTTTCTTTTTAGAGATTTATTTATTCATTTGAAAAAGCAGAGCAATTGGCAGGGGTGGGAGTTTGTGAGATCCCCAAATGGCTGCAACAGCCAAGTCTAGACCAGACCAAAGTCAGGCATCAGGAACTCCACCCTGGTGTCCCACATGAGTGGCAAGGTCTCAAGTACTTGGATTATCTTCTGCTGATTTCCCAAGTGTATTAGCAGGAAGCTGGATCAGAAGGAGAGCAGCTAGGACTCCAACCAGCACTCTGATAGGGGGTGCTGGCGTCACAAGCCATGGCTTAACTCACTGTGCCACAACACTCACCCCTTTGTAAACCATTTTGAGTCCCCTTCGGTATGGGTTTGTGTTTGATTGATGGAGAATGCAGAGAAGAGTCAAATGTGGTTTCTTCATTGAGGGAGCTCAGAGGTCAATGGCTTAGACACCAGGAGGTACCCACAAGTATGACATGGTGGGGCATAGAAGAAGAAGGGGTGTCTAGTGAACCACTAGACTGAGTCTGGTGAGGGCTTAAGTGAGATCAGAGTGGCATCTTCAAAGGCTCAGAGGAAGGAGGAAGGAGCATGGGAGACATGGGCTGGGGTCTTTGTTGGCTTGATTGCACTTGAACCCTTGTGAGAAGGGCTGGGCTTTCCACCTTCCTCCAGTACCAGAAGGCTGAACACATAGGCCTGAGGAGATCTGGGTCTACTGCCCACAGGTAGGGTAGTGAACACCCCCAGAAGGGGAGGGGTATGTCCAGATAATACTCACTTACCTCTTTCAAGCTCTTTAAAATTTAGACACTTTCATATTTATCGTAAGTTGTGATTTTTTTTTTGTTACAAATTTTATTTACATGCATTTTTGAGTGGATTGCTTTTACTGTAATTAACTAATGCACTTTATAAAGGGAAAACCCTGTCAGTGAAGGTGTATTTCATGTCCAGAAATTGTGGAATGTGTCATTTCCTTCAGTGTTTCTGTTGTGGTTTTTATGGCCATACCCTCATCAGTTTGAAGGCTTAATTCCCAGTGTGGCCTCCTGTTCCTTTCTGGTAAAGTTACTTGCGTGTCTCCTTCTTCATTGACATCTCACTGTAGTCCAGTAAAGGAGTTGTGAACGGTGGTGATCCCGTTGTGCACGTGAGGAAAAGGAGACTCAGAGATGTGGCCTTGCTTCTTGCCTACCTTGCCAGCACCTTTGCTCTAATACTTCACACCCTTCTTGCCTGACGGGTGGTTGAGTACATTTGTGGGACCTCTGTCTGCTGGGCTGTTTGGGAAGGGGCTTTGTTGAGGGCAGGGGACTATTACATGAGTTCCTACCAAGACACTTGGGTCTGATTTTTTTTTAAAGATTTTATTTATTTGAAAGTCAGAGTTACACACAGAGAGAAGGAGAGGCAGAAAGAGAGAGAAGTCCTCCATCTGCTGGCTCACTCCCCAGTTGGGCACAACGGCCAGAATTGCACCAATCCAGAGCCAGGAGCTTCCGGGTGCAGGGGCCCAAGGACCTGGGCCGTCTTTCGCTGCTTTCCCAGGCCACTGCAGAGAGCTGGCTCAGAAGTGGAGCAGCTGAGTCCCCCAACACCAACACCATCTCCTCTCCACCCAGTAGATTGAGTGCTGTCCTGGGAATGAAGGGCTTCTCTGCTGCTGAGACAGGTTCTCTGCCAGCCCTGAGAACTGTCTGGCTTCATAGCTCCCAAAGTGCTTGGGATGCGTTCTGTAGGGGTGGGAAGCAGCACAGGATGTGGCTTTCAAGAATCTAATAGCTGCCAGGTCCTTGTCAGCTTGCTGTTAGCTTGATAGACTGGGAAGGCATCAGGACCAGGCTCATGCCTCCTTACAGGAGGAAGTACAGGGGACCAGGTATGGCCAGTGGGTGCTTGGGAACATTGTATACTTGACCTTAGCTACTCAGTGCCTACTTTGGTCCCTGACTTGGGTCAGGCTATTTTGCTTTCAGTCTGGGCTCAGTGGAAATGAACACAAGGCAGGCTGAAATTTACCTAGGGCGGCCGGCGCCGCAGCTCACTAGGCTAATCCTCCGCCTTGCGGCGCCGGCACACCGGGTTCTAGTCCCGGTCGGGGCACCGATCCTGTCCCGGTTGCCCCCCTTCCAGGCCAGCTCTCTGCTGTGGCCAGGGAGTGCAGTGGAGGATGGCCCAAGTGCTTGGGCCCTGCACCCCATGGGAGACCAGGATAAGCACTCTGGCTCCTGCCACTGGATCAGCGCGGTGCGCCGGCCGCAGCGCGCTACCGCGGCGGCCATTGGAGGGTGAACCAACGGCAAAAGGAAGACCTTTCTCTCTGTCTCTCTCTCACTGTCCACTCTGCCTGTCAAAAAAAAAAAAAAAAAAAAAAGAAATTTACCTAGGGCTTGATGGTGGCTCTGCCTGTATGTGTTGCCTAGCAGTAGTCCCTGGACTGGCCCTCCAGCTGCCTGCCAAGTGATACTCACATTACTGGACTACATGTGATGCCTGGTAAGGTAGTTGAAAGGAAGGGCCCATGCGCCCATGCTGTGGACCACACAGGCCCTGGCCTGCATACATTGCTCTGTGTGTGCGCCTTTGTGAGAAGGTGTAGGAGGGGATGACAGTAGCACTGCACCGGAAGCTTGCTGGTTTCTGTTGCAAAGCATAGAGTGTGTGGCTCTGCAGTTTCTGATCTGGGCATTTCCCCTGATGGAGGCTCTTCCTTCCATCCTTGGAGCTTGTGTTCTCAAGCTGGTCCCTCTGACCCCGTTTGCCCCTCCTTTCTGCCAGAGTGTAATATGTCATGTTTACTCCATCCCATTTCATTGCTCTTTCCCGGGCCTGTATGCCTGCTCTTTTCATGTGTTCATTTAATTATTCAGCAACCACTGGAGGTGCCCTGTCTGGCCTGGGGAAGATAAAGAGCATACATTCATGTAGTGGGCCCCAAGAATATGTTTACTACAGAAAGGAGCTTCTCCCTTGGAGCTTTGGTGGGAGAGAATGGATCCTGATAGGTGGGTACCCTTAGGCCAGGGACCAGGGTGAAATGGGGACAGGAAACCCCAGTTGTTGTCACCCTAAGTCTGGGTTAGTTTGGATGAAACAGACAAGATGGGAGGTAAATCTCTGAGCCCCCGTCACAGAGAACTTTGAGGGCTGCAGAAGGAGCACGTTCTCATGAAGCTGGTGGTGGGCAGTTTGGGAGGTGGGGGGTCTGCAGGGATCAGAACGATGCTTTATGAAGATTCAGAAGACTGGGAAGATGGCTGGTTGGTGAGAACTAGGAGGCAGGGCCACCAGCAGGAAAGGCAGGGCTCTCAGAGGATGGGGGAGATGGACTAGATGCTCAGGGGATGAGAGCTGGGTCCAGGTAGAATCAGTACTGTTGTGGCAAGAGATTTGGGATTGGGGCCAGACGCAGTGTCCACTGTTACAGATGGGATAGATAGGGCCTGCTGTTCAGGGCTATGCCTTGGGAGGGCTGGGGTAGGAGGGCCCTTCGATAGCTGATCGGGGCATGACAGTCCAGGATGGCTGCTGCGCTTGGACAGTGTTGCCTTGGGGGCGGTTAGGCCTCTTGCTGAGATTGTGTAAGGCTGTCTTTAGGGGTTGGAACATCTCAGGGGTGTACCTGTTTCCTGGGCCTGCTTTCTTCGTGAGATTCTGAGACCCATGTGGACCTGTCCATCCCAGCCCTGCCCCTGCTTGGGTGTGCTGTGTGTCATGGAGTGATCCTCGCGGAACAGCCTTGGGACCCATTGCTCCTCTGGAGTTCAGCTCTTTTCCAGGTCAGAACGTCCATCCCGTATTCTGAGAGAACAAAGATGGGGGAAGGTCTCCACAGAGAGCTGCCTGTCCCCAGGTAGCCTTTTCTGACCGCTCGGCCCTTAGCAAAGGCTTGTGTTTGGACCCAGCCCAGCTGTCTTTTATCATTCAGTGTGACTGAGTGCTCTTGGCTCTTGGCTCTTGGCCTTGGAGGTTGGGACAGGGCATTGTCTTTCTTTGTGATCCCTTCCCTGAGGGAAAACATGCAAGTAAGTGAGGAAACTAGGCTGCCCTTGGTGCTGACTCTGGGAGCCTCCAGCCTGACCTTGGCCTCTTCCCTGCCTTCCTAGTTGACATTCGTGAAATCAAGGAGATCCGCCCAGGAAAGACCTCACGGGACTTCGATCGCTATCAAGAGGACCCCGCTTTCCGCCCAGACCAGTCACACTGCTTTGTCATCCTCTATGGGATGGAATTCCGCCTGAAGACCCTGAGCTTACAAGGTGGGTTTCAGAGGGCTAGAGGAGGTAGGGATAGTTAAGAGGAGCACCTGCTGGTTCCTGGTCCCATAGCAAGTGTGCCCTCAGTTCAGCTATTCTCCCTTGCTCAACAGCAACGTCTGAGGATGAAGTGAATATGTGGATCAAGGGCTTAACTTGGCTGATGGAGGACACATTGCAGGCAGCTACACCTCTGCAGATTGAGAGGTGAGAACCACCCCTGAGAGGGTTAGTGCCAGGGGCCTTGGAGCAGGGGCAGGGACTGCAGCCTTTGGATGCCCAGACGCTGCCTGCTCCCCTCCTCCCCAGGCCTGGCCCTAGGTGGAGAAGTGTTCCTCACCTTGGGTTTTTCTCTCTCCAGGTGGCTTCGGAAGCAGTTCTACTCAGTGGATCGGAATCGGGAGGATCGGTAGGTACTAAGCTATGAATAGGAGAAGCAGAGCCATAGCCATGCCTCTGAGCAGCTACCTGGAGAGCCAGGGGACCCCAGGAATCTGCCTGAAGTGGAGTGGGGGAGAATAGAGGGTCCTGGCACAAGTAGTTCTCTGCAGAAAGCCTTCTGATAGCCTTGGTACAAGCTAGTGAGGAAAGCAAGTGACAATATGGACATGCAGAACAGGCTGTGGGTGTCCTGAAGCTGGGGAGCAGGGGCTCAGATAGTATGTGAAGTGTGTCTTTTTTTTTTTTTTTTTTTTTTGACAGGCAGAGTAGACAGTGAGAGAGAGAGAGACAGAAAGATCTTCCTTTTGCCATTGGTTCACCCTCCAATGGCCGCCGCAGCTGGCGCACCATGCTGATCCGAAGGCAGGAGCCAGGTGCTTCTCCTGGTCTCCCATGTGGGTGCAGGGCCCAAGCACGTGGGCCATCTTCCACTGCACTCCCTGGCCACAGCAGAGAGCTGGCCTGGAAGAGGGGCAACCGGGACAGAATCCGGTGCCCCGACCGGGACTAGAACCTGGTGTGCTGGTGCCGCTAGGCGGAGGATTAGCCTATTGAGCCACGGTGCCGGCCAAAGTGTGTCTTAAAATGTAAGCGGGGATCCTGAGGGGCCAAGGAGATGAGGGAGCAAAGACCAGGTGGTGTGGGTGCTGTCCTGTGGTTAAGCCCTCTGAGCCTGAGAGGCTCTGAGGAGAGGGGTGTGCTGTGACTTAGTGTTGCTGAAGATCCTGTGCTGCTCTGGCACTCCTGGGGAAAAATGAGCAGGCTGGGATCAGGGTGGTGATAGTAAGAAGTGGATGGATTTGGCTGTGTTGTATTTCAAAGATAGAGCCATAAAGAATTTCCTTGCAGATTGATTTTGGCATATGAGAGAGAAAGGAGTCTGCTTTTGGCTTGAGCAGCTAGAAAATATAGTTGGCATTGACTGACGTGGGAAGTCCGCGGGGGGAACACATCAGGGGTTCAGTTCAGTGTGTGTTCAGTTTTCTGATGTCATGTGTAGGCCGAGGTACTGAGTAGGTAAGAGGGTAGAATGAGGTTTAGGGGAGAAGTTGGGGCTAGAGATACTAACTTGGGACTGTGAAGATACTGTGGAAAGCCATGGTGGGAGCTGATAAGATCACCCAGAGGCAAGTGTGGCAAGAACAGGGATGCCAGCCCATCTCAGAGATTGGGGATGAATGGCGGCTAGTGTAAGCTAGTAAGAGGAAAATGGTATTGAATTCTGGCAGCCTGAGGGAAGACTGTGACATGACCCTTAGGTCAAACAACATGGTGGGAGAGCAGCATCAGCAGAGTGGTGAGGGCTCCAGGCATGAAAGGGGGCTTGGGAAACTACTTCTAGAAGTTTTTACCGCAGAGGGGAGCAGGGAGAGGTAAGCAGGGCGAGACCTGTCTTTTGGTGGGAGACAACAGATGGTTAACATGCTGATGGGAACAGTCCACAGGGAAGCTCAGATAAGAAGGCATCTCTTTCCTTACCAGAAACTCGAAACCCTGACAGCTTTTACCTCTTGGGACTGAGGGTCAGATGAGGCTCAGCCATACTGGACCCCTGTGGAGAAGCCGAGTTCCCTCTGGTTTTGTTGCTGCCTATTGGGCTATCTCCACATTTCAGGAGAGAAATCCTTTCTTCTCCCATCTTGTCCATCCTGTTGCCAGGTCCAACAATATCCCCTGGCTCTCCCTTCCTGCACAGGGTACCCTGGAGGGCAGGGATGCTTGCTCTCCAGAGTTCCTTTCCCATCCGACACCAGGCGAGTGCCCAGTCACCAGCAGTTTGTCTGAGTGTGCCTATCCCCTCCTCCCACATTCCTTGCACTGTGGCGCTGGGTGCTCATGGGGCTTGGGGGTAATATGTTCTGAGGAGCAAACTCCCAGCATGCCATCATCCCACTGCTGAGCTGCCCCTTGTAGGGAATTTGCCAGCGAGCCCTCCCTTGTGCCCTGCAGGGGCCAGCTGGCACCTGGAGAGCTGGAGGTACACGCTTCAGCAGTACTGCAAGGAGGGGAGGCCAGGGGTTTGATTTTTCCCTCCTGTTAGGCCTGACCTGTTTTACTGAGCCTGGCCACTTCCTCATTGTCAGAATCATGGGATTTTCTTTGCTCAGATGAGGCAGCTGAGGCCCAGAGAAGGAAGAGACTTCCCTTGTCCACCTCATGGGTTCTGATTCAGTCTCGTGCCCAGGATTCCAGATTCCCAGAGTAGTACTGATTACCTATCCAGCCCCAGGTGGGGTAGCCCACACATCAGAGGCCATGAGAAGTGGGATGAGGCCACTGAGGATGTACCTGCTTTCTCAGTATTTCAGCCAAAGACCTGAAGAACATGCTGTCCCAGGTCAACTACCGGGTCCCCAACATGCGCTTCCTCAAAGAGCGGCTGACGGTAAGGACCTCCTGGAGCTGTCTGCAGGTGAGGGGCCAGGGTGGCCAGAAGCCTTTGGCTTGGGTGTCTGACTAGCCATCCTGCTCTGTACTGTGTAGGACCTGGAACAGCGCAGTGGGGACATCACCTACGGGCAGTTTGCTCAGCTGTACCGCAGCCTCATGTACAGCGCCCAGAAGACGGTGCATGAGCCACCTACCCTCCCCTGCCCTGCCCTGCCTCTCCACTCCATCCTCAGCCCTGCTTGCCTCAACCCTGCTGCCCTGCTTGGGGGCTTTTGGGTGCCATTTCTCTAGCCTTTCTTCTCCTGAGGTCTGTCCCCTGCTGCCCCAGCCTCTCTTCCTAAGAGGCCGTTTCCTGTGAGGCCTCCCAAGGACTTGCACCCTGACCAGGTTCTGTTTCCTGCAGATGGATCTCCCCTTCTTGGAAGCCAGCGCCCTGAGGTTTGGTTTGGAGTGGGGAGGTGGGGTTCTTTCCTGGGCCTCCCTCATCTCTGTCATGGGTACTTCCTAATCCATGTGAGAGGGGTGAGCCATGCTAGACTACTCTGGGTAGCTATGCTGGCTGGGAGTTGGTCTCTGCCCTCCAGGGGGCCCCTAGCTGTTAGCAGTGCTAGCCAACTGGCTGCCAGGCACTTACCATTTCTCTCCCTGCAGGACAGGGGAGCGACCAGATCTTTGCCGAGTGACCCTTCCTGAGTTCCAGCAGTTTCTCCTTGAGTACCAGGGGGTATGGCAGGGCTGGGGCTGGGCCAGGGTATCAGGCTTCAGGGCTGGGTTCATCCCTGACCTGAGGCCTCTCCCATGCCTTCCCTTTGTTCCCCTCCCTGTCAGGAGCTATGGGCCGTCGACCGGCTCCAGGTACAGGAATTCATGCTCAGCTTTCTCCGGGACCCCTTGCGAGAGATTGAGGAACCATACTTCTTCCTGGATGAGGTGGGCTTCACTGTTATCTCTTTATGTCAGGGCTAGGGGTGGTGGTGACCAGAAGCCCAACTGAACCCCAAGAGCCAGCTTCTCAGAGATGCCTCCTTGTTACACCTGAAATCCACCTTGACCACCCCAACTGAGGCTGAATACCCTCTCTTCCACCCGTTCGCCATCCCAGGGGCTAGGCAGGGGCTCACTTTGTCTTCCCTTCCACATTTGTTTTGGACAGTTTGTCACCTTCCTGTTCTCCAAAGAGAACAGTGTGTGGAACTCCCAGCTGGATGCAGTGTGCCCAGACACCATGAACAACCCTCTCTCCCACTACTGGATCTCATCCTCACACAACACGTGAGTGTGGCTCCCTCAGCCCCACTCTGTCCTTTCTCGAGGAAGAGGAGCCCACCTGACCACACCCACTTCTTGCCTATCCAGATACCTGACTGGGGACCAGTTCTCCAGCGAGTCCTCCCTGGAAGCCTATGCTCGGTGTCTGCGGATGGGCTGTCGCTGCATTGAATGTGCGTGGGGGCCTGGATCTGGGAGGGGGAGGGTGCGAGGCCTGCCCCTTTGACTGGGATAATGTTGCTTCCCAGTGGACTGCTGGGATGGCCCAGATGGGATGCCAGTCATTTACCATGGACACACCCTTACCACCAAGATCAAGTTCTCAGATGTCCTGCATACCATCAAGGAACATGCCTTTGTGGCCTCAGAGTGAGTGGAGAGGGGGTCCTCCTGGTGAACCCGGCCCCTAACTCTGACTCCTGGGACAGAGGGACCCCCTCACACCCATCCCCACTCCCCTCTCCTTCCTCTTGGCCTGTCCTCCTCTCCTTGCTCTATTTTCCTGTTACTTCCTGTTTCCTGCATCCCTGGCCCACATGGTTCCTGGCTCCTTCTCTTCAACCTGAGGAACACATTTTAGCTCTTCTCAGTGTTAACCCTGGTCTCTTTCTGCCAATGACCTGCCAGTTTCTTTACTTCGTAGCCTAGGGAATTACCTACATTCACTGTATCCCATTCCTAGATTCCTATTTACCACCTAACCTGTGGTCACTTGCGTCTCGCCTCACTCAGGGAATCACCAGTGGTCCCCAATAGCTAAATTTGGAGGTCCCTTACCTATTCTGACCTCTCAGTGGAGGATGTCTGCATTGCTGGGCAATCTGTGTAACTGGATTAACTGGGAACTACTTCAGTGCAGCTATTGCTACCCCAAGGCTTCCCCCTGAAAAACCCCTTCTACTTGCCAGTGGTCGTGGTCTATCTTTTCCATAGACAAGGTCCCCAGGCCCTTGGTTCCCAGTATCTTAGTCTGTAAGGGGCTGTTTGGGCTGAGCCCTGGATCAGCAGAATTGCAGTGTCTGTGTCCCTGCACCCATCGCCTGCCCTGCAGGTACCCGGTCATCCTGTCCATCGAGGACCACTGCAGCATTGCCCAGCAGAGGAACATGGCCCAGTACTTTAAGAAGGTGCTGGGGGACACGCTCCTCACCAAGCCTGTGGACATTGCTGCCGATGGGCTGCCCTCACCCAACCAGCTCAAGAGGAAGATCCTTATCAAGGTAGGGGTGGTGGGCTATGGGTGGAGTCCTTTACTCCCAGCACCTCTCCTAGACCAAGGTTCCAGCTCATGGTCTAGTCTTGGGTGAAGAGGTGGCTCTGAGACTGGGAATGGCATTGCCTTGACCTTGTGTGCACCCCATAGCACAAGAAGCTGGCTGAGGGCAGTGCCTATGAGGAAGTGCCCACCTCGGTGATGTACTCTGAGAATGACATCAGCAACTCCATCAAGAATGGCATCCTGTACTTGGAGGACCCTGTGAACCACGTAAGGGTCACACTGGGCTGTGGGTGGTGGGCTAGAGGGGGTGAGAGGGCTCTGGTTCATGGTCCCCTTTGGTCTCTTTCAGGAATGGTATCCCCACTACTTTGTTCTGACCAGCAGTAAGATCTATTACTCTGAGGAAACCAGCAGTGACCAGGGCAATGAAGATGAGGAGGAGCCCAAGGAGGTGAGGGGTTGGTCCAGGGCTGGGGGCTGGTGGGCTGGGTCAGAGTCACTGAGTGTTTTTGCCTTTACCTTCTTCCTCACAGGCCAGTGGCAGCACAGAGCTGCACTCCAATGAGAAGTGGTTCCACGGGAAGCTTGGGGCAGGACGGGACGGGCGGCACATCGCCGAGCGCCTGCTCACGGAGTACTGCATCGAGACCGGCGCCCCCGACGGCTCCTTCCTAGTTCGGGAGAGCGAAACCTTTGTGGGCGACTACACATTGTCTTTCTGGTAATGTGCTCTCAGGGCAGATGCCCGGGCTTAGCTGGCGTTTGCATGCAGACTTGGGCTGCCAAAAGACAACTACAGTGACCATTCTGAGCCTCTTGTTCTAGGCTCTTTTGTGGAACAGAATTTCTTCTCCACACACACAAAAGACACACATTTTCCTAAAAGAGTACCCCATACCTGACCTCCTTAGGAAACTGGCTTTCCTCCTTGAGACTTGATGCTTTTCATAGGGTGGAGCTTAGAATTTTGGATTCTGGCCTGTTTCTCACCACCTTCCCCCATCCTCTGTCTTCCTTCAGGCGGAATGGGAAAGTCCAGCACTGCCGTATCCACTCCCGGCAGGATGCTGGGACCCCCAAGTTCTTCCTGACAGACAATCTGGTCTTTGACTCCCTCTATGATCTCATCACACACTACCAGCAAGTACCTCTGCGCTGCAATGAGTTTGAGATGCGTCTGTCAGAGCCTGTTCCACAGACCAATGCCCATGAGAGCAAAGAGTAAGGGAAGCTGGTGGAGGTTGGGAGGGGTGAGGATGTGGGTGGTGCTGGCTGGGGCCTGATTGTCCCTGTCCACAGGTGGTACCATGCAAGCCTGACCAGAGCACAGGCTGAGCATATGCTGATGCGTGTTCCCCGTGATGGGGCCTTCCTGGTGCGAAAACGGAGTGAGCCCAACTCATATGCCATCTCCTTCCGGTGAGGGTTGTGGCCTGGGGTGCTGGAGGCAGTGTGGGTCCTCTCCTGAGCCCAGGTTGTGGGGACCTTGTGTGATGTCACTATCCTGTTCCTGTGAAGGGCTGAGGGCAAGATCAAGCATTGCCGTGTGCAGCAGGAGGGCCAGACAGTGATGCTGGGGAACTCGGAGTTTGACAGCCTCGTTGACCTCATCAGCTACTATGAGAAGCACCCACTGTACCGCAAGATGAAGCTACGCTATCCTATCAATGAAGAGGCATTGGAGAAGATTGGCACAGCTGTGAGGGGGTCATGGTGGGGAGGGGCATGTCAGGGAAGTTGAGAGAGACTCAGAATCTATCACTGGGTGATTCGGATATGTGAGACAGTGAGGCCTGGGCTATTTTAGGACTGCCTAGGTGGGGCCAGAGCCTGACTGGAGGCCATGGCTTAGTGTCCACAAAGAGGTCTGGAGAGAGTGACAGTTGTGTTGGCAGGGATGGGACAGACACTCAGGCAGAAGGATCCCTGGGAGCCAAGGTGTGGTGTGGGGAGGTCCCGGTGCTCATGTGAGCTGGAAGCTTGCTTATTCAGCCAGTGTTGGCCTAGATTCTGTCCCAGGGCAGAGGACAACAGGCTACATGGGTGTGGTTGAACAGATTCCATCTGAGGGCTGGTGTGCAGGGCATGGGGGAGGGATTAGTGAGGGCAGAAGGCAGGGCCTGTGGTATAGGGGAGGTCCAGTGAGGGCCCTGGACTAGGGTCAGGTCTTAGATAGGAAAAGGCATCTAGGACAGGAGACAAGTTCAGAGACTGTTGTCATCAGTGGACGTGGGTGGCTGGGGAAAGGCCTGGTATCTGCCAGACCCTGTGGGCTCCGCTGGTGAGAGGACAGGCAGGAAGGGTGTGCGAGGATGGGGAAGGCTCTGTGTGACTTTCGGCTCAGCAGAGAAGACAAGCTGAATAAATGGTGCCTGCTGGGGCCCCACCTACAGAATCCAGCTGCGGAAGCAGTTGGCGTTTGGGCTTTCAGGAGCACATGCAGAGATTTTAGAGGCATGGGGTGGGTGTCAGGGTAAGAGTGTGGCCAAGGTGAGGTTGGGGATCCTGGTTGGTCAGGTGCCAGTGAAGTGGTGAGGAGGGCTGCACTGGGGAAGGTGGGCGGTGGGGACCCACAGCTGCTTTTGCTCTCTGGGCTCTGGAACACTAACAAGTACGGTTGGTTTCCAGGAACCTGACTATGGGGCCCTGTATGAGGGCCGAAACCCTGGCTTTTACGTGGAGGCAAACCCTATGCCGACTTTCAAGGTACAGCTCAGGCTTCTGGGCACAGGAAGCTGGGGGTGGGGTCCCCAGCTGCTTGGGGTTTGCATTTTTGTGTTCTGGGTCCATCTGTGGTCTTGGTGGAGAAGTGGTGGTTGTGGTTTTCCGAGGCCCAAGAGGTTGTGAGAGATGTGTGGTTGGTGAGCAACCACAGCTCTCCCAGGACCGCCCTACTCCTTAGCCCCTTTCTCTTGGGTCAGACTGACCCTTCCAGATTGTTCCCCAGGGGCAACCCCCATTTCTTCCATGGACAGCAGCAGGGCAGGAGGTGGGAGGCACACTGGCTAGTCACTCCTTGGCCTCATGGAATCCATCAGGCAGAATCTTCCTTTTTCTGCCCTTTTTCTCTAAGGTGAAGGAGCCTGTGCGCTGATCCTCACCCCCGCATTCAGCATCCAGGGGGTCTGGGAGAAGGTTCTTCCTCCTACTCCAGAGATGAGGAATGTAGCGTCCCAGCTCTGACCACAGGCTTTCAGGTCTTAGGGAGGCACCCAGAGCAGCCATAGATACCTCTTTTGCTGCCAGCCCTCATATTGAGAGACAGATTTGGGGTTCCTCCTTGTAGCCCAAGGCAAAACTTGTAAAAACTTCTACCTGGATCCCGGGGAGCTTCCTTGGCAGAGGCACTACCTCTCCCAGGTTGAATCTGTCTCATGCCTCCCTTTGGGGCAGTAGTGAGAACTGTAACTAGGGCTGGTTGCTGACAGTGGTCTGAGGCAAGGCCATGTGTGTATGCCTGTGAGGCCCCGGGTCAGGAGAGGCAAGGACAGTCTATTTGCCCTGACTTGTGCTTCTCACCTCTGCAGTGTGCAGTCAAAGCCCTCTTTGACTACAAGGCGCAGAGAGAGGATGAGCTGACCTTTACCAAGAGCGCTATCATCCAGAATGTAGAGAAGCAAGAAGGAGGCTGGTGAGCCTGGGCCCTGGGGTCAAGGGTCCTAGCAGAGCTAGCACTGGGGATGGGGGTGTCTGACGACATGCCTAGGTGAAGCATCTGTCCTGTGTGTGCACCAATACCCTGGCTTAGGTGTGGGATACCCCCAGTAAAGGACACCGTGGGAGTTTGAGGTGGTTGCTGGGAAGTCAGCTCCCTGTGGTTGCCACAGGTGGCGAGGAGACTATGGAGGAAAAAAGCAGCTGTGGTTCCCTTCAAACTACGTGGAAGAGATGGTCAGTCCAGCGGCCCTGGAGCCTGAAAGGGAGGTGAGACAGCAACCATGTGGGATGGGTTCCCCACCCCAGGTTTTCTGCATGCACCAGTCGCAGAAGTCCTAGGCATGGCTGTGCCATCACACAGCCCAGTCACCCTCTGTGTGGCCATGCTTGTGGTCTCGACATCTCTGTGCCACATTGCCTGATCCCGGGCACACTTTGAGGATGTATTTGTCACGTGCACAGAAACATTGCCTCACGCCTGTACACAGCAGCCATGCTGACCATCCTGTGGGCTTTGCTTCCCACAGCACTTGGACGAGAACAGCCCCCTGGGGGACTTGCTGCGGGGGGTCTTGGATGTGCCGGCTTGTCAGATTGGTGAGCCCCCATCCCTTTGGCCTATCGTTTCTTAGTGTTGAGCCCTGTTTTGTGTTCTGCCCTCCTAAGGAGGAAGCTGATGGCTAACCCCTAAAGACTGCCTTCCAAGCTCTCTGTACTTTGGATACCCCCTTAATATCCTCGGCTCCCTTGGTCACCTCCAGGCGGGATTCCTGCGTGCTCGCCCTGTGCCAGGCACTGTGGGGTCAGTCAGATGAGCAGATGGCTGGCTGACCTGCGTCCTAATGGGATGGGCCACAGGGCTGTGACAGCTTAGAGAGGGAGTGGGAGGGGTCATGGCCAAGGAAGGGGCCTGAATCCGGCAGAACTGGATTAGAGCACTGGCCTCCTGCATGACAGGCAGTGACTAGTCTTGAACTGCCCCATCCTTGTCTGTGAAATGGGCCTGCACAGTGTTCTCCCCCCTCGTGGATGATGGTACAGAAGAAATGGGAGGCAGTAGAACCCAAGTGAGCTAATGCCTGTGGTGCAGAATGGGGGACAGATGCCTCTCGCTAGCTCTTGTCTTCTGTCGCCCTCCCAGCCATCCGTCCTGAGGGCAAGAACAACCGGCTCTTCGTGTTCTCCATCAGCATGGCCTCGCTGGCCCACTGGTCCCTGGATGTTGCTGCTGACTCACAGGAGGAGCTTCAGGACTGGGTGAAAAAGATCCGTGAGGTGGCCCAGACTGCAGATGCTAGGGTGAGAACCTGTTAGAGCCTGGAGAGTGCTGGAGCTGTGGGAGCCTGTTGGGCAGCCAAGGCTTCCAGCTTTCGGCACCAACCCCTCACAGCAGGACAGTCAGCTGCCAGCCTGTGCTTGCCTTGCTCCACCCCTGCCTGAGGTAGAGATCCAGAAGAAACGGGCAGCATGTGGCATGCTTGGGATGTGAGATGTCTGAGTGGGTCTGCTTAGTGGCCAGTAGGATAGGATCCACAAGGCTAGAGCTAACCTGGACTGGAAGCATGGGCAGCCCTGGCAGGCGGCGTTGATGTAGAGGAGGAAGAAGGCTCCGGAGAAACTGCCCCTGTGCGTGTGCAAGCCCGGGAAGGGCAGGCCAGAGAGACTGGCAGCTACAGGAGAGGAGGGTGGAGGGCTGCGGAGGTGCAGCCAGGCACAGTAAGAACCTGAAAGTGCCCACTAGACTGAGCAGCAGCACACAGCCTGTGGAGGACCTGGCTGTGAAGGAGACCCTGGGTTGCCGGCATTTGAGTGCTTTTCTTTGACAGCTGAAGGAGCTGGCAAGGCAGTGGGTGGAGAGGGGCCATGTGTGGTTGGGAGGAGCAGCCTTACTGGAGGAGGGAGGCCCCTTCCATTGAGAAGTGCTCTCACAGTAAGGGGATTTCTCCTGGTGCCTGTTACCCCCAGGGCATTGGTAGATGCACCCTTGAGCCAGGCAGAGAAGGGACGGGTATACCCTGGAAGGGCGAGAACTCAGATTAGAAGGTGATTGAAAGGCTGGATTCCCAGGTCTATGCAGCCAAGGAAAAAAGTCAGGAGCTACCAAGAGACAGGAGCAGGAGCACCTCCGGGAGTGAGGGAGGTGGGAAGGAGGCACTTGTGAACAGAGAGTAGATGGCTGTGTTAGAGCGTGGAGACTTGGGCATGGGTGAGGCCACGCTAGGGGCCTCAGTTCTCAGTGTAGTCTTGGGAACCCAGGAGGTAGTACTTTTGCCAGGAAGGAAGATAGATACTAGATGATCAGAAAGCATCTGGGGAGTGCAGCCAGCCTTGGGGTTCCTGGGACATGGGTTCCATGGACATCCTTGGTCCCCTGCAAGCACGTGCATCCTGGGGACAGAGAATAGGAAGGGTGATTCAGGGCTGATGACAGAGGGCCTTTGTTTAGTCCAGTGGGATCTGAAGGTGCAGGCAAAGGGGCCCAGAACACCTGCAGCATGGATGTGCCCAAAGCTGTCAGGGGCTTCCTTCTTCTGGGCAGGGCTCTAGCCTGGGGCTACAGGGCCTTGTGTGTGTCACCAGCTCACTGAGGGGAAGATGATGGAACGGAGGAAGAAGATCGCTCTGGAACTGTCTGAGCTTGTCGTCTACTGCCGGCCTGTGCCCTTCGACGAAGAGAGTAAGGGCTGGGGCCCGGGAGGGGGATGTGTATGCCTGGGGGGATGCCATAGGGGTACAAGGGGGTGTTTAGTGACCTCAGCACTACCTAGGTGGGCAGGCCCTGTAAACTCTTCCTATTTGGCCCAGAAATCGGCACAGAGCGAGCTTGCTATCGGGACATGTCATCCTTCCCGGAAACCAAGGCTGAGAAATATGTGAACAAGGCCAAAGGCAAGAAGTTCCTCCAGTACAACCGTCTGCAACTCTCTCGCATCTACCCCAAGGGCCAGAGGCTAGACTCCTCTAATTACGACCCTTTGCCCATGTGGATCTGTGGCAGTCAGCTGGTGGCCCTCAACTTCCAGACCCCAGGTGAGAAGGCCTCTGGACAGGATGGAGGGGGTGTGATGTGGCATGTGAGCTGGAATGTACCGAATCCAAATGTGATTCTTGCAGATAAGCCTATGCAGATGAACCAGGCCCTCTTCATGGCTGGTGGGCACTGTGGCTACGTGCTGCAGCCCAACACCATGCGGGATGAGGCCTTTGATCCATTCGACAAGAGCAGCCTCCGGGGGCTAGAGCCGTGTGCCATCTGCATCGAGGTGGGTGGTGCTTGTCTGGGCTTAGGGTGGGAAAGGGGCTTCCCAGCTGAAGAACGTTTATGCTGAGCTTGCCAAGAATGGGGCTCATTGGTATGAATGGGGAGGGGCAGAAAACCAGCAGAGTGCAGCATTGCTGTGACTTGGCTGGGGAGGAACACTGGAGCTGGGCTCTGCTGAAGCTGGAGCGAGACATGGCTTCTTGAGAGGGGGAGTCAGCAACAGACCCCTGCTAGGAATGAGTTGCCAGTGGCAGAGGGCAGCAGCAGTTGAGATAATTGGTCCCTTTTTGGAGCCCAGAAGACAGGCAGGAAGCTGGGGTCACTGTTGAGCCTGACTAGAACTGGGCTTGAGCGAGAGATCAGCTCCCTCACTGCCTCCTCATTTGGAGCCAGCCCAGTCCTGTGGGGTACAGGGTCCGGGAGGCCTGAGCCATCTTGAAGGAGGAGTGGGAATAACATGGGGTATACATCCTGCTACTCTGATGAGGAGAAATTATTTGAAAGACTTCTATATTAAAATAGATATTGGTGTCATACAAAGTGAGTTACAAACTTCACATGAAATTTTTGGCTAGCCATGCACAGCAGACTTAAGGGTGTAGTTTGCAAGTATGATCTGTAAAATAACTGAGATGCATTCCCATGTATAACTGTGTAAATAGATTTGTCAACTGAAATGTAGTTTAAGGGTAAAATCTGTAAATAAACTGATTTATAAATTAAAAAAAAATTTTTGGCTAAAGCTAAGATAACTTCAAATAAATTCTTATAGGTAGGCCGGCGCCACAGCTCACTAGGCTAATCCTTCGCCGACGGCACCGGCACCCTAGGTTCTAGTCCCAGTTGGGGTACCGGATTCTGTCCTGGTTGCTCCTCTTCCAGTCCAGCTCTCTGCTATGGCCAGGGAGTGCAGTGGAAGATGGCCCAAGTGCTTGGGCCCTGCACCCACATGGGAGACCAGGATAAGCACCTGGCTCCTGCCTTCGGATCAGCGTGGTGCGCCAGCTGCGGCGGCCATTGGAGGGTGAACCAATGGCAAAAGGAAGATCTTTCTCTCTGTCTCTCTCTCTCTCTCTCACTGTCCACTCTGCCTGTAAAAAAAATAATAATAATAAAATTAAAATTCTTATGGGTAGCAGCTCCCCTGGACCACTGTTAGGGCCCTGATTCAGTAAAGGGCTTAAAGGCAGCATCATTGGGGCTGGTGCCATGGCTCACTTGGTTAATCCTCCACCTGCGGCGCCGCCATCCCATATGGGTGCCAGGTTCTAGTCCCGGTTGCTCCTCTTCCAATCCAGCTCTCCGCTGTGGCCTGGGAGGCAGTGGAGGATGGCCCAAGTGCTTGGGCGCCTGCACCCACATGGGAGACCAGGAAGAGGCACCTGGCTCCTGGCTTCGGATCGGCACAGCGTGCCGGCCGTAGCAGCCATTTGGGGAGTGAACCAACGGAAGGAAGACCTTTCTCTCTGTCTCTCTCACTGTCTATAACTCTACCTGTCAAATAATAAAAAAGAAAGAAAAGGCAGCATCGTTGGTGGCCAGCAGAGGGCACACTGCCTCCACTTCACAGCTGTTCACCCTGTGCCTTCCCCCTGGGAACCTGGGGTAAAAGGAAAGACAAACCTGGCCTCAGCTTTGGCTGTCTCACAGGTGCTGGGGGCCCGGCATCTGCCGAAGAATGGCCGAGGCATTGTGTGTCCTTTTGTGGAGATTGAGGTGGCTGGAGCAGAGTATGACAGTACCAAGCAGAAGACAGAATTTGTGGGTAGGTCTGCCTTTTCCAGGTACAACCTCCTCTTTTGGGAGGCTTTGCGGACCCCTCCCACCGTTCACCCCATTCTCTCGGGGTGGGGCCTGAAGCCATCTGCTCTGATTTTGCAGTGGACAATGGACTGAACCCGATGTGGCCCGCCAAGCCCTTCCACTTCCAGATCAGCAACCCTGAATTTGCCTTCCTGCGCTTTGTGGTATATGAAGAAGACATGTTCAGTGACCAGAACTTCTTGGCTCAGGCTACTTTCCCAGTGAAAGGCCTGAAGACAGGTGAGGTCCTTTCTTCAAGGTAATGTTCTAGTGGGTAGGCTGGGCCCTTGCTTTCTCTCCTGGGCTGAATGCCGGTGCTGCTCCTCCAGGATACAGAGCAGTGCCTTTGAAGAACAACTACAGTGAGGACCTGGAGTTGGCCTCTCTGCTCATCAAGATCGACATTTTCCCTGCCAAGGTAGCAGTAAGTAGGGGTAGCTGGCCTGGGCTGGGCGGAGAGCCGGGCAGCGGCCTCCCCAGAGGCAGGGCTGTCGCTGACTTCTGTGCACTGGCCCTTGTTGAAGCAGGAGAATGGTGATCTCAGTCCCTTTGGTAGCACGTCCCTGCGGGAACGGGGTTCAGATGCCTCAGGCCAGCTGTTTCACGGCAGAGCCCGAGAAGGTTCTTTTGAAGCCCGCTACCAGCAGCCGTTTGAGGACTTCCGCATCTCCCAGGAGCATCTTGCAGACCATTTTGATGGTCGAGAACGAAGGTGAGGGAGGCGGAGGGGCAGTGGGCAGTATAGGGGAGGGGCACTACAGCCAGGAAGACTGTCCAGTTTGTTGTCTGCTTCTCTTGGGGAGAAAAGCTGTAACTGTGTGAGTCGGGGCTGCACTGCTGGGCTGCAAGTCCCCACTGCAAGCAAGGACGTTCTCTTCCATCCAGGGCCCCAAGGAGGACTCGGGTCAATGGAGACAGCCGCCTCTAGTTGTGCTCCCGCCTTGTTGGAGAGCAGCAGGGGTGTGCGCCTCGTGGAGCGCCGTCAGCTGGGTTCTTCGGAGCAGCCTTCCTGGTCTCGCAGCCTGGAGCCTGGATTCCAGCAGGGAATGCTAGACAACCAAGCCATTAATGAGATGTACTGTTTGGGGCCTCCATGCCCAGCTCTGGGTGAAGGCAAAAACTGTAGTGGGTCTCGCATTAAGCACACACATCTGGCTCTGACTTCTGGAGGTGGATCCTTCGATCATGTGGGGCCAGGACCACAGCCGAAGCCCCGTGGAGTGGCTGCCTCAGCCCACAGCACAGGAGGCTCCAAGGAGCCGCTGAGGTTCTCAAGAGTGGAGAAGAAGGAGGAGCCTTGCTGGGCCAAGGAAACAAAGTTTACATTGTCCTGTAGCTTTAAAACCACAGCTGGGCAGGGTAAGAAGCTCGACGCCCCTGCAGCCAGGACAGAGGAATGCAGGGCCTGTGTGGGGAAGGGCTCTGCCCCGCCCGAGCAGAGGACACAGCACAAGGGCACATCGCCCACGGCTGGGGATGCCACCCAGCCTGAAAGATAACCGGGGATCATGATGGAAATAGCAGTATTATTTTTTTCTCCTCAGTGGTATTGTAGCTAAGTTATTTCCTCCTCCTACCCAGTCTCTTCCTCTGAGAGGAGACTGGCAGGTGGGCCTGCCACGCTGGGAGAGCTCAGTTGTGGAAGTTGGGAGGCGTGCTCAGGAGGAGAGGAGCAGGTGGGCAGAGAGGACACAGCCAAGCCTACTCTGGTAGGGTGGGTTGTTTGTTTAAGGCAAAGATGACTCGGTGTGCTTTCTCTTAGGAATGAGAAAGGGATTAAGAAGCTGCCTGTCTCGTGGGGAGGTGTGAAGACAGGCAGGTGCAGGATGGAGCTGGCGCATTACTGCAGCTTCTGCCTAGTCACAAATAAGGAGATGGAAAGGTTTGGAAAGGCAGTCCCCACCTGAGGACAGAAACTGGGGTCCAGGCCCGTGGGCGCAAAGGTGCCTCATAGTATAGCCAGCATCCAGCACACGCAAACCCACTGCCCATGGTTGGGCTCTGGGTTGGCCATTTGCTAGTTCTCTTGCCCTCTTCAAATCTGACTGCCAAATAAATCATCCTCATGTCCCTTTTCCTTTAACTTGTATGCTTTTTGGGGAGCCCAGGAAGGCCTGTCCCTGAGTAGTTACTCAGCAGTTGAAGCAGGTGAGTAGTTTCGGGAAGCTTCTCAGGCCCAGCATGTCTTCCCTTCCTCTGGGCTAACATCAGACATGGGGCCACTCTCCCCCAGCCTGTCCTCCGCCAGTGTGACTGGATAGCATGCATTTCCTGCTGGAATCCAGGCTCCAGCCAGCTTTGATGGTGGGTGAGGAGCGACCAGCACCCTCTTTGGTTCCACAGAAACCTATCATTTCAGACAAGCAGCTTCCAAGGGTGTGTTGCCAGGTGCCATTCTGGTTGCCTCTGTAACTTGGAACCCAAATCTCCATGCCTGCAGCATTGGTTGGAAAGGTCCTTTTCTCACGGTTCTGTTTTTGTAGTGGTTTGTGCTAGAGTTGGACAAAGATGATGCCACTCTTTTTTTGACAAGCAGAGTTAGACAGGGAGAGACAGAGAGAAAGGTCTTCCTTTTCCGTTGGTTCACTTCCCAAGTGGCCACTACAGCCGCCTCGCTGCGCCGATCCGAAGCCAAGAGCCAGGTGCTTCCTCCTGGTCTCCCATGGGGTGCAGGGCCCAAGCACCTGGGCCACACTCCACTGCCCTCCCGGGCCATAGCAGAGAGCTGGACTGGAAGAGGAGCAACCAAGACAGAATCCGGCACCCCAACCTGGCCTAGAACCCAGGGTGCTGGTGCCGTAGGCGGAGGATTAGCCTAGTGAGCTGTGGTGCTGGCCACCACTCTGTTTTTTAAATGGTGCATGTGATGCCCTGAACTGGATCTGACAGCCACAGAGCTTGGGTTCTGGCTGGCCTGGGGCTTTCTTCTAAGGGCTTTACAGCTTCTGCTCAGAGAAGGGGGTAGGAGGAAGGAACTTGGGTCTCATGATCCATGTTTTCCTACTGCAGATTCTTGTGCACCACGGAGAAAACATTCCTAATCAGGGAAGGAGGAAGTCCGCTGGTCCTTCAGTTGGGGCCCACCTGTGTTGTCTTTGGCTTATTGGCAATGACCCCTGAGTTCATTGGTTACTGAGTTCTGGAACATGGCCTGGGGGAAGCACAGCCCTGTTCGCTAGGCGGCTTCTCAGACCCTTGGCGCACCTATCTTGGGCTCCTTACAGCGTTCACTTTGCTTCTTCCTGCAAATGTTTGGTTCTTCCTAATGGAAAATATGGCAGTCCTCAGTCACACAAATTTAAACATCAGTTTCCTGCAGTGACCCAGGAGGTACAGCAAGGTGGAGTATGTGTGCTGATGGGGCTGGACTCTTACCTGGGCCTGAATGTCTTGGCATCCAGCAGTTGCTTGCTTCACCCCACACATGCGGGCTGTGTCCAAACAGTGCACAAATTGGTTAGCACTGCCTTCCACCCACAAGGCTGTAACCCAGGGAGTCTCGGCCTTGGGAAGCTTCTGAAAAATACTTGTGCCTGGGGCCTTAGCTCCAAGGTAATTTTGTCAGAGGGAGGCAAAGTCACTGATCCCAGGGGTGCTGGCAAAATGAGCAGATTCCCTTGCAGCCTCCATGCTCTCCCGTCTGCATCCTAAGACTTCCTGGCTGGAGAGCAGGTTCAAAGCAATAGATGTTCACTTTGTCCCCAAGGGACACACACAGACAGCATTGCCCTGGGGTTCAGCAACATTGTCTCCTGCCACAAGACCACTGAAGGCAGGAGCAGTTTCTAACCTCAGTTGAGGAAATTGCCACCAACAGTTATCTGTGGCCATGAGCAGAAAGAGCAGGGGCCTCCCTCCTAACCAGAAGCATCACTGGAGGGCTGGGCCTGGGGCAAGAAACTCAGTGTTTAACCAACATCTCACCATATCACTTCTGTTGGCAGGGCGGGGCCACACCAACACACTATCATGTTATCCCACTGAACTAGCTCAGTGGGCAGAATGGGGGCATGCCTCCCTCACACTTGTGGATCAGGCTCTGTCAGCCTGAGGGCCAGTGTGGGTGTGCCATTCCCTGCCTTGAGGCCACCACAACTGCCCACTGCCCGAGTCTGTGCCCACCACGGGGTTCAGCTAATGAGCTGCAGGGTTTCACAGCAGTCTGGTCTGGCCCCGGTCTCTGGAAGGACCGAGTGAGGACCGGCCCTGGTGTCTACCTGGACCAGAGTCACCACTGTGCCCTGGCATCTGCCCCAGGTGTTTTATTTCAGGGGCACCTTCTAGTTTCTGCCACAGGCACTTGGGACTACCCCAACAAAACCTGTGTTCGTCTGATTCCTCCAGGAGGCCTTTGGGTCCTTGGCGCGTGTTCACCAGTCCCCTCAGCAAGTGTAAGCTCTGCTTGTGGGCACTTCACTCCCAGGGGGGAGGAGACAAACGCCACACCGCGCCAGCGTCTCACCAGAGCCCTGATGTCTCCAGATTTGCCTTTGCCCTTTTAGCATAGTTTCTAGAACAGCAGCTCTTTCACAGAGAATTCATGACAGTGACCTCAGCAATACAAGCAGCGGGGGACCGGGAGCTCCTCTGAAGTGAGCTGACGGAAACGGCCGCTTGAGCATCCGTATAAGGTCAGTCTTGGCCACAGAGCAAGTCAGCAGATAGAAAGTGTTCTGAGCTTGTTTGCCCTGACCTCCCACATAGAAGAAGGCAGCAGATGTAAAATGTATTTACATTTTTATTTAGGAACAATCAAAGGGCTTGAAGTACCATTGAGGCCCATTTCAAACTGTACAAGCAATTTGTCCCTGTTCCCCTCCCTTATCCAAATCCACAGATACAAAAATCTAGGAAATGTGCAATTTGCATCTTAGAAATAGCAGCATCCCCACAGGGGACCTTGTGAGGCCTGGAGACTGAGCCCAGGGAGGGCAGCCCCCACTCAGCACAACCAGAGTCCAAACCAAAGGCACGTTGTGTCCTGTAAACACTGACCCCAGGTGCAGAATTCCCAGGGCTCCCCGCAGATCTCAATGCTAGGACTGTGCCACTTCCTTCGTTTGGGGTCTGAGGGTTGGCCACAGTAGGGGTGGGGCCCTCTCACACTGTCAGTTTGGCTAAAGTTTCAGTTTGCTTTTCACTTAGCACCAAGATGATCACTTCTTCGGCTATCTCTGGGAGACAGGAAGTGCAGCAAAGGCAGGCTGCTCCCCAGTCCTCCCCAGTCACACCTCAGCAGGGTTTGCTTGAAGACCAGAACACAGACAGGGGCTAGCGTGCAGGGACTGGGACTTGGTCAGGAAGGGATCTGCAAGCCTTTGGCAACCTCCCTGGCTTCCACAAAGGCTGTGCTCAGTAAAACTCAATGAACAATGGCCAGCAAAGGAAAGAGGAGGGTTGGCGTGATTTTTAAATAACAATTATGGCACAGTCTGACCTCCCTGAAACAGCTGAACAAAGTGGCTGCTCAGATGTGCGGTGGGAGCTTGCACAAGGGTGCCCACTTCCCTCGCCCAGTTTCCTGAGCAGGCCTATTACTGTGCCAGGTCCCTGCTAAGGAGTGGGTGCCAGCTCTGAGAGTGACATCAGGCTCTGGCCCCATGTCAAGCAAACTGCAAGAGACAGCTGGGTGGGCACGCACCAGGGATGAATGAGAAGAATCTTGAAGCACAAATCACAAGACTCATAGGTACCACGTGGTGGATTTTCATTCTTTCACAGTGATTCTACTGGCTGGGATTTCCTCCCAGGAAAGACCAGGCTTCTCACAGTGACTCAACAACCTGTATCCTAGACAATTTCACCTTCAACTGCAGTCACAACGAGTAATCCTCAACTGTCCATTTATAAAGAAGGAAATGAAAAAGCAATAACCAGGAAAAGCTGCTCATCGGCGCGTGCACCATGTCCACCACCCACCCTGCCCCGAGCCGGTCTGAAGGAACAGGCCTGCTGGCAGGTAACCACACGGGCTCCTTCCATGGACCCTGGCCCTCTGCCCACGTGGGCACACGGAAGGAAGGTGCCAGCGTCCTCTCCAGAACAGCGCCCTGGCCCTGTGCCCACTCCGCTCGGCTCCCGCTGGAGCAGCAGCAGAGCCAGGCTCTGATAGCTGCAACAACAGAGCAGCAACCGCACATCCACTCTTAGGGACTCCTTTTGGCCTGCTGATCAAAACAATTTCTAAAAAGGAAGCATTTGCTTGCTCCTGATCTTGTCCACATGGTAACCAGAGTCTGCCTAATATAGCCCCCAAGCTCCAGGCTCCTCCCCTGCTCCAGACTTCAGAAACATTCCTGCTGCATCCGGGGCTGACACATGTCTGTCTTGCCTCCATTCTGGTGAAGGACCAGGCCCTGGCTGGCTCATCCTGACAAGTGAGCTCACGGCTGCTAAGCCAAAAAGCAGGATCTCAAGTGTGTCTAGGGCCACATGCTTGGTGTGTGCTGCTCCTACTTCACAATAAAACACAGACTGGGAGCATGTCTGTGGCCTCCCTCACCCCAGCCTTCCCAGGGGGACCTGGCTCGGGGCAAACACAGACTCCAGCAGAAAGGAATTCTAGCCAAGAGCTGTCAGGTGCCATTGGGACTAAGAGCTGGGCAGGCAGCAATCAAGGAGCCACCTCGAACTCCACTTCCACCCAGTAAAGGTCAGAATCAAAACCAGTCCATGATGTTGAGGTCGCTGCACAGCTCAGCCATTCCCCAGACCCCACTTAAATGATCAGCGCAAACCAGATGGTGGGTACCTCAGCTTGATGCCAGGTCCAGGTGGGCACTGGAGCTTAGGAGAGACTTGAGCCCACAGCTCCCTGCTTGCTCAGATGCTGGGGGTTTTCTGGGGCAGGCCAGGAGGGCTGGTTACAGGGAAAAGAGAGAAGGAAGCTGAGTTAGACCCTAATGAAAAGGCTCCATGTCTGGAAAGAGGAGAACCAAGTTCTGTTAGGCCTTTGCCTGGAAGGGTTGGCTGTGTATACCTTTATATGTCTAGTGAGTTCTCTAGCCTTACGATACAAAAGAATATGCAAAAACTGAGTTAAACACCCCCAGGTAAACTGAGCAAGGAAGACAGTGGTGACTTTAGGAAGATCTCAAAATCCAGGTTAGGTTTTGCATAAGATTTTCTTCTTGGCTGCTTCTCCTCTCCTTTAAAATGCTTTTATCCAAGTGGGCTGTGATGCCTGAGCTGAAAAATCTGCTCCAATCTGAGAAATTGGGTCCAAGAGAAGACTAGGAAGACAAGAGGCAACAGGACCCAGGACAGGGACAGAGCATAAGAAGGGAGTGAGGGAGATGATGTGCATAGAAAGACCAACGTCCACCCAGGAAGGCCGACAGCCACCTTCCACAGGAGGCAATTACGGGACAGATGTCCCAGAGCAGAAGGGAGGGGACACAGGACCTGTCACTGGGCTACCGAGCAGGGTAAAACTCAGAGGAGCCACATCTCAGCCTGGAGAACACACTGCAACTTCCTAGAGGGACAGCCTCCCAAAGCCAGCTGGGGACGAAGCCATTAGAACATGTAGGAGCCCACAAGGTACCACTTAACACTCTGCTCAGCTCCCTCCTTCTGCCTCCAGAGAGCACAGTACTTGGGTCCTTGGGTCACGGTGCTTTGGTCCACCAGAACAGCCACCTGTTGCTCAGCCGATAAAAAGGAGCTCTACGTCACACCCAAAGTGCTGGCAAGCAGCTGTCCATGCCATGGTTTTTCAGGAGCCCAGGACTCCCCAGAATGATACTCCCCAACCCCCAAATAAAAGGTCTCTGCTGTTGTCAAAAATTAAAACAAGTAATTAAAATATGAAAAGTATATGTATCATAAGTTCAAAGTTTCTTTAACAGAATGCTGATCTGGTTTTACCTATTAAAACTGGATCTACAACCCATGTAAAAAAAGAACTTAGGCAACTAGAAGTCGCGAGAGACAAGAAACTACAAGATGATCTTATTACCTCCAAGTCCAAGTGCAGAGACGTATGAGTCACCACAAAAAGGGCTTCTTCATGACAGTGACCCCACTGCACCTCTTAGCTGTGCACCCACAGACCACACCTACGACTGCAGGCTGTCATAGCGGTCTGTCCTGTGATGGGACCACATCTCTGGCTGAGGCGGGGCGGGGAGGGTATCTGTGCTCAGCTGGCTGCATACAGAGCTTTCCACCCAAGCCCTGGGTATCTACCACCACATCCGTTTAAGCACCTGCTTGGTGACTGCCTCTGTCACCTTTGATTATACTGTTTCAAGCATTAAGGTCCAAGCCACCATTATTTAGCCCCATCCAAGAGCACAGGAAGGAGGAGGGAGGGTCTACTCGGTCCAGGATTCCTTACCTGGGCAGTCCTGCCATTCGCAGCATGGCCCTGGCTAGTGCACAGAGCCAACACCTGCAAGAAAATGTGCCGGGGCAGGCAGCACTAGCACCTTTCCACCTAAAGATGAGCTGGTGCCCAAGGCTGGCTGCTCTCTGTGTCCTCAGTGACCTTATCCACCACGTAACATCAGTGGTAACAAAATAACACAGAAAAATCCTTTCCGACAGACACAGCCCTTGGGCCACCACATGCAGGGTTCTGGAGGTGAGGCACACTGGGTGGTTTCTCGGACACTTGGAGATGGCTTCATGCTGGGCCACCCCAGCTGCCCCGTGCACCCACATTCCCTCCAATACACTTCCCCAACACCCAGGTGCCACAAAGTTCCTCAAGTGCATACGTCAGATGGACGTTTTACGAGTAAAGCAGCTGATGAATATTTGCGCTGTATGTGTGTATATATAAATTAACCTGCATGTACATAAACACAAAGGGGAAAATCCCAGGTGTCTGTTCTCTAAGGAAGGCAATCCCTCACTCACCATTCTTGGCAGTTCCTCAAAGGCTTTCGGAACCAAAGACCTTCAGTCCCCAAATGGGAAGGGCGCGACACCAAGCTGCAGCACCTGCCAGGTACCCACAACTTCCCTGTTTGAGACGAGTGCCCCTTGTTGGGCCAGGGAAGGCAGGAGAGTACTTGACAAGAGTGATGGTTCTAGGGCTTTTGGTTTCCACAGAGTGCCCTCTCCAGGGAGGCGGAAGATGCCACCCCCTCGCAGGCACCCTGGGTGGGATGGGGAAGAAGACAGTGCCTAAAACACTGCCAGGTCTGGCCCAAGGTGCCCACCCCCTCCTCTGGAGTCTCCTCATTCTCTCTCCCAGCTGGGCCCAGGAAGCAGTGGCTTCTAAGAGGTGAGTGGGACCACAGGTGACAAATCCTTGGTGGCCCTGCTACCTGCTGCTCTCACAGCAGCTAGTCTTGAGGAAGAAAGGGGTTTGTGTAGAGCTCTGTGAACAAGTTTTCAATGTTTCAAAGGTACCTTTTCTCCTGATTCTCTCAATCTGCAAAAGGATAGGAAGGTTAGACGGAAGTGGATAGGGTAACTTCCAATTTGGGTGATATATTCCAATCTGTCCAGGGTGCCCAGCACCCATGGGGCATGTGTCGAGCAGCCTGCCAGGCCCTTGGTAGGGGCAGGCCTCTGTGTGTTCTGCCAGGAACCCCTATGCAGGTCTTCATGCAGAAAACCAGCCCAGCTCCAATAATTCCAGGAAGTCCTCAAATCCCTTTAGCCCACACTGTTGCTACTGCACCAGTGTGCTCTCCTGCCCCAGGAAGCTCTGTCCTGGGCTGAGGAAGGGCCCTGAAGACCTCAGGACCATAGCTATGGCCACAGTGTGGCTGGCACATCAGCTTCCATCCTCCCCCACCCCTTCTCCCACTTTCCTCTCACTCTACACTTGGCTGGGGAGAAGAAACAGGCACATAGGTCAGTGCATTAGGCTTATCAACAGATACTTTAGCTGGTAACGGAAAAGCTATGGTCCACGATTCAAACTGCTGTAACGAGCGAGGCAGGAGGGTGGTAGCAACTGGAGAGAACGGAAGCATGCAGTGCTGATCCCGGGGGCGGGCCGGCTCTGGGACAGAAGGGAACAGTGGGTCCTGCGCTGTGGGCACCCAAGGCCAGGCCAGCCTGGCTGAACTGGGGCTGCTCAGAACTCACAGCGGAGATCTCTTCAGAGTTACTGCTTCCTTGAGGAAGGCAAAGGGGGCAGCTGGGGCTGCGGCCGTGGCCCTGAGAGGGCTAAAAGCCCCTGCTCAGTGGGGGAAGGTGAGGGGCACCTGTGGCCCCAGCACTTCCCAGAGAACAGACACAGGGCATTTTCAGAGATGACGCACAGGATAATGTACTACTGTGCTGACCAAAGTTTCTATGTAATGAAAGTGTTTGTAATCTGATGTTTTATTAAATGTATATAGGCGGATGTATATGTTAAAAACTTGATTCTATGAATATAAAATCTGAATGATTTTATCCACTGGAAGGCAAAGGAAAGGTCCTACATTGTGGGAGGAAGAACTGACGAGAACCCCACTTCCTCCACTGGCGTGGTGGCGGGCAGGGCGAGGGCAGTGGCGGCGGGCTGTGGCTGCTGCGCGGCCTGCAGAGGCTCTCCTGGTGCCTGGTGGCCAGGAACAGCATGTGGAGCAGTCGGGCTTGGCTCTTCCTGTGGCAGGCAGCATCCAGACCGGCCCGTCCTTCACAGTGATCCGATCAGATTCAGTCTGTTTCTGAGGAGAGAGCACACGTCTGTCATCCACAGCAGCTGCCACTCGCACAGCCCCCAGGGCAGCCTGGTGCTCACCGTGCCAGGGTGGCATCGCCGGCTCTGGACACCTTAATTCCGTGTGCAATGCCTTCCTGCCAGCTGCTCCCCCACTCTCCAGCTGGAGGGAGTGTGCAGAGGAGTTTGTGGCTTAAGGACAGGATGCTGGCTAAATCTGGCAAGGCCTCCAGACACCCTGAGGGACCAGTGCCAAACCCCAACCTAGCAGCTGGAGCAGCAGCTTGGCCTCTCCAGGGCCACTAACCCCTGCTCCCACTGCTGCCACCTCCAGAGTCCTGTCCTGAAACGCCTCCTCCTGCCCACTGGCTCTCCAGAACACTGTTCTAAGATGACGGCAGCCAGGTCTCATTTTTGATAAGTATTCTGACGATGTCTTACAACCCTGAAGTCAGTGAGGCTGACCGGACCAGTCCATCGTCTGCAGCAGGAACTCAAGGACCTGGGCCATCCTCTGCTGATGCCCAGGTGCATTAGCAGGGGGCTGGATCGGAAGCAGTCAAGACTTGAACCAGCACTCGGATTTGGGATGTGGGTACCCCAAATGGTGGCTTAACCTGCTGTGCCACAATGCCCATCCCAAAATTTTAAATTCTGATATAGTGTGAATGCTTTAGGTTTTGTTTTTGTTGCTATATTGAAGAAATCATGGCCTAATCCAAGGTCTATGTTTTCTTCTAATTATTTTGTAGTTTTGCCTCTTTTGTCCAGGACCTTGATCCGCTTTGAATAACTTTTTATATATGGTTAAAAATGAGGGCCAACTTCATCCTTTCATATGGGGATATCCAATTTTACCAGCTCCTTTTGTTGAAAAGATTGTCTTTTTCCCCACTAAATGGTCTTTGCTCTCATGTTGAAAATCAACTGACCATCATGTGAGGCTTTGGGGCACTTAATTCTTTCCATTGATCTAAATGTCTCTCCTTATGCCACTGCCAGACTGTTTTGATTATTGTACCTTTGTAGTAAACTCTGAGGTCAAGAAATCAGTGGGTATCCTCCAATCTTGTTCCTTTTTCTCAGTTTGCTTCAGCTATATAGGGGTCCCTGTCAATTTTAGGACAGCGTTTCTATTCCTGCACAAATACCATTGATTCTGGCGTGTCTGACAGTGAGTCTGGAGACCACTCTGATGGCACTGGCATCCTAGTCATTTCAGGTCTTCCTTCCCGTGAACATGTGACATCTTCCCATTTAGTCAGATCATTTTTTTTGTTTTGTTTTGTTTTTTTTGTGAGCAATGTTTTGTGGTTTTCAGTGTATACACATCTTTTACCTCCTTGGCTAAATTTATTCCTAAGCATTTTTTAAGGATTAATTTTATATATTTAAAATGTAGAGTGATGAGGGGAGTGGGGAGATCTTCCATCTTCCAGTTCACGGCCTAACATATGGTTTATCTAGAGCACATTCCATACATACTTGAAAAGAATGTATTGTGTTGTTGGGTGGGGTGTATTGTTAGGTCTAATTGGTTTATAGTGTCATTCAAGTCCTTCTGTTTCCTTATTGATTTTTTGTCTTTTTCTTTTTTAAAAGATTTATTATTTTTCTTTTTTTCTTTTTTTTTTTTTTTTAACTTAAAAGCCAGTTAAAGAGTCAGAGAGAGAGAGAGATCATCCATCCATTGGTTCACTCCTCAAATGGCCACAGCTGCTGGAGCAAGGTCAGGCCAAAGCCCGGAACCAGGAACCCCAACTGGGTCTCCCACTTGGATAGCAGGGGCCCAAGTACTTGAGCCATCTTGTGCTGCTTTCCCGGGTGCCTTACCTGGATTGGAAGCAACACCCATATGGGATGCTGGTACTGCAGGCAACAGCTTACCCTGCTGTACAACACCAGCCCCAATGTGTGTTGGACATTTAATCAATATAAAATATCCTTCGTTGTTCTTACAACTCTTGTTGGCTTAAAGTCCAAGTTGTTTAAGAATAATATGGCAACTCCAGCTGTCTTTTGGTTGGTAGTTAATGGAATACCTTTTTTCATCTTTTTGCTTTCAACCTCTTCATGTCCTTATCTCTAGGCAGCATAGGTGGATCCTATGTTTACAAATCCAATGTGACTATCTTTTTTTTAAAGTTATTTACTTATTTGAGACACAGAGTTATAGATAAGAGAGGGGGAGAGACAGAGAGATCTTCCATCTACTGGTTCACTTCCTAAATGCCTGCAGTGGCCAGAGCTGGGCTGATCCAAAGCCAGGAGCCAGGAGCCTCTTCCAGGTCTCCAACATGGATGCAAAGGCCCAAGTACTTGGACCATCTTCCACTGCTTTCCCAGGTGCATTAGCAGGGAGCTGGATTGGAAGTGGAGCAGCTGGGGCTCAAACTGGTGCCCATGTGAGATGCCAACACTGCAAGTGGAGGCATAACCTTCTGCGCCACAGTGCTGGCTCCTCTGGTAAGTTTTTTATTTCTATAATTGTAATTTTCAGCTCTAGAATTTGTTTGGTTCCTTTATATATATTATATTATAAATATACCTTTATATATATTTTAATTAAATTTTTTTTACTTTATTTGAAAGGCAGAAAGATAAAGACAAAAAGAGAGAGAGAGAGAGAGAGATCTTCCATTGTTGGTTCACTCCCCAAATGCCCACAAGAGCCAGGGGTGGGCCAGACTGAAGCCAGGAGCCCAGAACTTAATCCAGGTCTCTCAGATGGTATGAACCCAAGTACTTGGCACATCATGTGCTGCCTTGCAGGGTGCTCATCAGATGGAAGCTGGATCAGAAGCAGAAATACTCAAAACAAGTACGCCGATATGGGATGCCGGCATTCTAAGCAGTGTCTTAACCACTGCACGAGATGCTATTCTCTTTTATATAATTTCTCTATCTATATTAATAGTCTCAATTTGTGCATAGGTTTCCTGATTTCCTTTAGTTTTTTTGCCCATGATTTTCTTCAGCTTATTGAACATATTTAACAGTTGATTTAATGTCTTTGACTAATAATTCCAATGTCTGGACTTCTTCAAGGATTATGTCTGTGAAAATTTTTTTCCTGTGAATGGACGATACTTTCCTATTTCTTTGTATGTTGTAATTTTTTGTTGAGAAGTGGACATTCCGAGTATTAGGATGTGGTAACTGGAAACCTAATTCTCATGCTTCGGGGCTTGCTGATTTGTCTGCTCGTTGAGGGTTGGAACCATCTGTTTGTGACTTTTCCAAACTCTTTGCAAAGTGTATATTCCTTGTGGTGTGCAGTCACTGAAGTTTCTATTCTTTTGTCTCTGTGGTCAGCCAGTAACAAAAACTTCTTTAAATGTTGCCAAAGGGGTGGGTGAGGTGGTGGAGAAAAAGGGTATGTCTCCACCCTTGTGGCAAGGAAGTTCCTTCATCCCAAAGGGGCTGAAACAGTCCCAGCCCCTGTGTGACTCCTCAGTGATCGAATACAGTGATCAGCAATCTAAACACAAAACCCTGACTTTTGTTTCCCAGAAGGTCAATGTTGTTATTGAGCACCCTGACACCAACAGGCTACGCCATGAGCCTGGGCCATGGGCACTGCAGCTGCTCGCTGCAGCACGGGGGAGAGGAATGTTGCCACGTGAAACACAAAAATTCACCAAAATAAAGAAGCCTCTCCATCTAGTCTCCTCCGGATGTTACAAGCATTCAATTAGACTCCAGAGTTCCAAGAATAGTTGCTTCAGACAGTAACTGTCAGTTCAACAGTGGCTTTGGTGGAGGAATGGATTCTTGGTGCTTCCTACTCTCTTGTCTTCTGTGCCATGCCACTTTCCCAGCTCAGCTTTTGAAACAAACTCATCCAGACATCCTCACATCTCTCGTGCATGATACCCTGCCAACCATTAATCCCAAGAAGTGTAGAACTGAGTGCAAGACAAGGACACTTGGATCAGTTTGGACAAAGCCCGCCAGGTCTAAGAGAGACAACGTGCTCTGCCCTGAAACAGCATCAAACCTTCCACAGGACTCCTCCCTCCGATGCTGCTCTGGCTGCAGGAGGTGCCACCAGCCACTTTGGGAAGCAGCTAGTGAGCTTGGGGCCTGGAAGAGGGGTGTCTTCCCCCGCACTTGCCTCAGTGAAAACACAGCCAGAGTTGGGTGAGCCAGCAAAAGGCCAAATAGTGACTTCAGGCTCTACCAGGAGTTTGCCGTCTCTGCTTTGCAGAGCTGAGTTTTGTCTTAGTACATAAGAACGAAAAGAATAGGTTTTCTGCAAATGCTAAACAGATGGAAAACACGGCTCCAAATTATGGCAGGCTTGCAAGTCTCCCTTTCCTTAACTAAGTGAGGAATTAATGGCATAACCATGTCTCAAAATGGTGGTGTTCAAATGAATTTAAGTATTCAGAGAAACATATTTTGTCTTTTTTAGAGACTTTAAGTAGAAAGAAATGAGGGGCAGAGGAGCTGGGATTTGTCAGGCCCAAACCAATCAACAATGACATTCACTATAAATGGAAACCATGACACACCACCCAGGAAACACTATGGGATCCCTGAGGGGCGGAACACCCTGCTTGGCCCTGGGCTGAGGTGAAATACAAAGCTCCACCCTGAAGCGGCTCAGGACAAAATCCCCAGGGACCGCTGCTCAGTCCCACTGATGCTTTCAGGGTGTTAACCACAGCCAGCTTAACAGGCAGGGCTGCCATGTGGAGTCCCCAATGCCTACAGCTTCTGCAATGCTCCTCCCTGTTGGCTCTCAACCGAGCTTCTGGCTGCCCCATCTCGGGGCCTCTCCTGAGCAGACAAACACTGAGGGGTGGCGAGAGAAGGGAGAAGCTGGGAACCCAGAGACCAAAGACCCAGGAAATCGACACCTGACAATGTGACTTTCCTGTGGCTCCAAAATTGTGTCATGAATAATCTAACTTTTAACTACGAAAACACCATGATCTAGAGAAACTGAGGGACACAATTTAAGCTTTTGATTCTATAAATAGCTAAGAACTTTTGATTCTATGAATATCTAAGTATGTATCGATGTACATCTAAGAGCGAGCATGATTTTCCTTTGTAGTGAAAAATTACCAAGAACAAGAGAAACACAGACTAGGACTTTCATACCAGGACAAAGAGCACTTCATGTACTTTAGAATAATTAAGGGCTCGCTTTCCTCTTGTCATCAATATCTGTTGAATTCCCCTGATGCCCTTTCACTCTCTGGCACCCAGGGGCTGTGGAGCCGCCTAAGATGACCTGAATCACTCTCCCATTGCTAAGAAATAGCTGGAAAAACTTGCATCTCTTTAGGCACACCAAGTTCTTTCCTCTGCACAGGCTTTACAAAAACAAGAACTGAAACAAAACTCCACTTCTCACCCCTTTATCAAACAACGCTCCCATGGCGCCTGCTGCCAAGTATCCCCAAAGCAGCCACGCGGCTTTCCTCCTGCTTGGTACCTGTTCTCTGCAACAAACACAGTGCCCATCTGTGAATGTGCCCTCCTCTCCCCCACAGACGACTGCCAGGGCTCCCATGGACTCCTTACCGAGCTGAGGTCCGGCCTGGGGACTCGACGTCTCAAAGGGCTCTGAGCTGGCCTCAGGGGCACTGGTCTCCCACGACTCACTGTTTTCAGATACTTCCGAATAGGTGTCGCCAACCCCTTTGTGAACGGCCGCAGGCTCGCCAGCACCAGGGCCCTGGTCCTCACTGCCTGTATCCACTACAGCCCGGGTCTCCTCGCCCATCTTCTCGGCAAACCACTGCTTAACCTGCTGGCAGCTCATCTGGGTCTTGTCACAGAGGCTCTGCAGGTCCTCCTCGTACAGCATCTTGTGTGTCACGTAGTAGTCCTGTAGCAGCTCACGGTTGCCGGGGGCAATGACCAGCAGCCCTGGTGGGAAGTTGCCCCGCTTGTAGTCTTCGTACCACTTGAGCTGGCCATTCTTCAGGGCATACCTGCTGTCCCCGAACCAGCGCACCACCTCAGGCCGTGGCAGACCTGTCTGGGCCATGATGGAGTCGTAGTCCTGGTTGCTTGGCCACTGTGTCTGGACAAAGAGCTGCCGCAGCAAGTGCCGCTGCTGGGCCGTCTTCTTGTAGCTCACTCTGCCGGGGGGCTGCTCTGCCAGCTTGTTGGAGCCATCATCCTCGGGCTCACAGGCACCCAGCCCTGGAAGCTCACTCTTGCCATTGGCTTCTGTGACCCGCAGGTTCTTGAGGTTGATTTTGATGGGACTGACTTTGCGCTCTGCTGAGATGTGGCTGCCGGGCACTTCCGCGGAGCCGTCTTCGCCAAGGACCCGCAGCTCACTGGCCAGCTCCTCTTCTCCACCCTCCTCCTCCGCAGCCTCCTCTTCCTCCTGACAGGCAGTCTCATCCGTCTTCTTGGTCTCCTCGGCATTCACTTTTTTCCGTCTTTCCGAAAACCAGCTATCGATTTCTCTTCGAGTCATTTTGGTTTCAGTTCTCAGGCGGTCCAGTTCCTCATCAAGAGGAAGGGGGTTTTGTGCAAAACTGCTCTCCAGGGCTCTGAGCTGCTCGGGGGCTCGCTCCTTGTATTTGGTTGGTGTGAAGTCAGGAGTCTGGTGCCAGGACTGTCGCTTGGCGGCAGGGTGGCTCGCTAGTGTGGCTGCCATGGGGATGCAGGTCACCTCTGAGGCCTTGGCCGACGGGGAGAAGGGCACCTCTGGCACAGAGTCAATGATGATAGAACCTGGCTCTCCAGGCATCATGGCTCTGGAGCCCTTCAGGTTCCGGCAGTGGTATCTCCGATCACTGAACCATTTCCGTACCTCCCTGGTACTGAGGCCGGTCACCTTGGTCAGATGCTCAACTTCACTCTGCCCAGGGAACTGGTTCCGACAGAAGCTCCCTTTCAGAGCTGACAGCTGTTCATGAGATTTCTTATTTTTGTAGATGTTAGCATCCAGGAAGGCTTGGGAAGTTATGCTGGGGCATGCCGTGAGGAGCGTCTGGGCCGCATTGACCACCTTCACAGCTGAGGCTGTATTTGAGCACACAGTGTTAATGGGTGCCACAGCTGGCTGCTTAGGGACAGATGTAACAGACAGGGGGAGAGATGAGTTTGGGGCTTGCAGCCCATTGGCCATCAGTGGCTGAGTGACCAGAAGTCCCCCTGCTGTGCCCTCGGGCTGCCCCACCACATGGCCTGGGAGAGCAGCCTGGATGAGATGCTGGACGTTGCCTGCACTGGCGACCAAAGGGGTGTTTAGGACTGTGATTGTGGGCTGAGGTACAGACTGGATCACTGTATTGAACATCTTCTTCCGGGCATCCTCAATCTCCTCGGGAGACCAGCTGATACCTTGTTTCAGCCTCTGGGCTGTGAACCAGATCTTGAGCTGTTCTTCTGGATACTTGGTCACCACAGTCAAATAGCAGAGCTCAGCTTTGGTGGGGTAGGGGAACTTGTGGAAGGAGTTCTTCAGGAAGCTGTTGGAGTCCATGGCCGCATTGTACGTTGGAATGCTGCTCAGGGGAATCATCACTTTGGGAAGGGCCTTGGATGTGGGCAGGGGCTGGTGGGCGTGATGCTGAGCATGCACTGGGGGCTGCTGCTGGAGGGAGAGGAACTGTGCTATACCAGCTGGCAACACTGGCACTGTGCCTATCAGGGGCCCATTGGTGGCATGTGGGGGCTTAGTGGAGCTGGAAGATGCCTGGCTGACAGGAGTCGCTCCATTGACAAAGGAGTGGTCGCCCTCTTTCACCTCTGTTTCTCCAGCTAACGGCTTTGGCAAGGCCTCACCCACAGGTTGGCTAGGGATGTTCTCCTTGAGTGTATGAATTTTTTTGGCTTCAGCTTTACCTTTCATTATCTTCATGATTGGAGTTTTGGTAATAATGATTTCAGCCTGTCCATCAGTCCCTTCGGCACTGGGCTCACCTGCTAGGTCAGAAGTGCCTGTGCCCTCGGGGACACTCTGCTCCACGACCACATGATTGTCTGGCTTGGCCACACTCCACACAAAGCTGGCTTCCCCCAAGTGAGACTTGGCGTTGTGCAGGGAAAGTCCCTCAGGGGTTTTTGCCAAAAAACTGCACTCAGTGCATACAAAAGTTGGGTCTTTGTTGAAGTCTGTGTGCTCTGAGTTCATATGTCCCACAAATTGGGCCACATCCTGGGATCTGAAGTCACAGTATTTACAGGAGTATAAATAGCCATCCAAAGTGCTCCGATGCCCATTGGCCAGTGCAGGGCCGTCAGGACCTGAGTTCTGGGCTGCCTCGCTGCTGGCAGCAGGTGTTTCTGGAGGCAGATCCTGCTGGGGTCCATCAGGCCCGGCCTCAGCAGGCTGGGTCTCCACGCTGGCGTCCTGCAGCACCACCGTCTTCACTGGGATCATGCAAGGGGTGGTGGATTTCCTCTTGCTGGCCATGGTGACAGTCACTCTGGGTGATCAGCAGGTGAGAGCTTGTCCCATCAAGGGCCTCACGGTACAAGTTCCAGCTACTTCATGAGGACCCAAGAAACAGTCAGAGGGCAGCTTTTTCAGTTGTTTGCAGAAAACAGGTTTACTTTATTAAACCTAAGGAGGAAGAGAAAATAAATGATTGAGATCTCTTAAGCTCTGTTCGCATACATGTATTTCCCAGTCACCCAGTCGTACTTCACTGCTTGTCTTCCACCATGCAGATCATTTCACAAGAAGTTCATCAGCAACTTGGATGTGCAGTCTGAGTGCAGAGCCCTCAGCCACTAACAAAGTGCCCTGCTAGCATGACTTGGGGATGTTCCAATGCCACTTGATAAGACTTAAGCCATATTTTATTTATTTTTTCCCCATCTAACCCTGCATTAAGTAACTCAGATTAAAAACCGAAAATGAAAACACCCTCTCTCGGACTGCCAAATTAATTCTGACTGTGCCAGAGTGAGAACAAACGATCCCAGTGTAATTCTTGTTTAAACGTTTGGGCCAAGAAGGATTTTTCTTTTCTTAGCCTTCCCACACATGAGAACAAGATGATGCTTCTGTCTCGCCCATGCCAGGCTCAGAAGCCGACTGGCAGGGTGGCAGGACGACTGGCTGCTGTCAAGGCCGGCCTCCCTCTGTGGCCTTTCCCTGCCTCTGGCCCTACTGCACTTTTCTAGGCCCCCAGAAAAGGATAAGTGCACAATTACTGGCTGGACACTGTCACTCAGATGAAGCCAGAAGTCAGAGGGTCATGGGATCCCCAGACCCAGTGTGTGGCCCAGCAAGCTATACTTCTCCTTGGGTCCAGCATCTTAAAGAGGGGGCCCACCTTGGGGTGCACAGGCTATGCATGACCTTCTTTTGTTCTTGTTTACTTTAAATTTTTCTTCCAGTGTCTTTAATTGTTCCTTGAAAAGAAAAAAACTATTAAATCTTTTCTTTGTTTAAAATTTGTGTCAAAGGCTGGCTGATTTACTTTTATGCAAACTGATTGTAATGACAACAATTTCATAAGATATCATGATAAAAGTGTTTCTGTGATCCTTGCTATTGAAATGCTACCATAATCATCATCACCTTTCTTGATACCAAACTCTCATGCTGTAATGACTAAAATAATAGTAATTCTAATAATGAAATCAAACTATCATCAGTTCATCAGTGCTTGGATTTAATATAAAAATGTAGAGAAAATTAAAATCTCTATTCAAATTCTTAGCAAACAAATGCAGCTACCTTTTATTTGTTTATAAACCAAATCCTGATGATCATGATGACAATAAAAATAATTACTACTGGGGCAAGCATTTGGCTAGTGGTAAAGTACTGTTTGAGCAAATAACCCAGTTTAAAAATGGGCAAAGGATTTCAACAGACATTTCTCCAAAAAATGATATACAAGTGGTGAATAAAAAAGTGCTCAGTGGAGTGAGTAGCAGTTAAGTTACCAACTGGGATGCCCCCATCCCATATCAGGGTTAGTAGGTTTGAGTCTCAGCAATGCTTTTTTTTTTTTTTTTTGACAGAGCTATAGACAGTGAGAGAGAGAGACAGAGAGAAAGGTCTTCCTTCTGTTGGTTCACTCCCCAAATGGCTGTCATGGCCAGTGCTGCACCAATCCGAAGCCAGGAGCCAGGTGCTTCCTTCTGGTCTCCCATGCAGGTGCAGGGGCCCAAGGACTTGGGCCATCCTCCACTGCCCTCCTGGGCCACAGCAGAGAGCTGGACTGGAAGAGTAGCAAAAGGGACTAGAACCCGGTGCCCATATGGGATGCTGGCGCCGCAGGTGGAGGATTAACAAAGTGCGCCACAGCACCGGACCCATTAGCTATGCTTTTGATTCTAGCTTCTTGCTAATGTGCCTCCTGAGAGACAGAGGCAACAGCTCAAATCCTTGAGTCCCTGCTACCATATGAGAGACCTGGATTGAGTTCTAGGCTCCCTGCTTTGGCTTGGCCAACCCTTGGCTATTGCAGACATTTGGGGAGTGAGCCAGTGGGTGAGAGTTCTGTCTCTCTGATTCTCAAGTAAAATAATAACTACTTTTTAAAAAACATGTTCTTTTATTATCTTTGTCTGGTTTTAGAACCATGGTAATGCTGTCTTCATAAGATAAGTTTGGAAGTATCGCCTCCTCTTCATTTTTTCTGGAAGAATTTCAGAAGCACTGGTGTCATTTCTTTAAATATTGGGTAGAGTACTGGTAGTCCTAGCCAGAGCAATTAGGCAAGGAGAAGAAATAACGGGGATCCAAACTGAAAGGGAGGAAGTCAAACTGTCACTGTTTGCAGATGACATGATCTTATGCATAGGAAATTCCAAAGACTCCACAAAGAAGCTGTTAGAACTAATAAATAAATTTGCCAAATACAAAGTCAACATACAAAAAATCAGTAACATTATATGCCAACAGTAAATCAACTGAAAAAGAAATAAAACAATCCTGGGGTTGGTACTGTGACATAACTGGTAAAGCTGCCGCCTGCAGTGACGGCATGCCATGTGGGTGCCAGTTCGAGTCCTGGCTGTTCCATCCAGCTCTATGCTATGGCCTGGGAAAGCAGTGGAAGATGGCTCAAGTCCTTGGACCCCTGCACCCATGTGGGAGACCCGGAAGAAGCTCCTGGCTTCGGATCAGCCTAGCTCTGGTCACTGTGGCTATTTGAGGAGTGAACCAGTGGATGGAAGACACACCTCTCTCTCTTTCTCCTCCCTCTCTCTGCCTCTCAGTAACTCTGTGTTTCAAATAAATAAATAAATCTTAAAAAAAAAAAAGAAAACAATTCCATTTCCATTAGCTACAAAAATACCTAAAAATAAACTTAGGAGGTGAACAATCTCTACAATGAAAACTATGAATCACTGATAAATGAAACTGAAGAATAAAGAAATGAAAACATATCCTGTGTTCATGGTTAGAAGAATCAATGTCGGCCGGCGCCGTGGCTTAACAGGCTAATCCTCTGACTTGCGGCGCAGGCACCCCGGGTTCTAGTCCCAGTCGGGGGCCGGATTCTGTCCCGGTTGCCCCTCTTCCAGGCCAGCTCTCTGCTGTGGCCAGGGAGTGCAGTGGAGGATGGCCCAAGTCCTTGGGCCCTGCACCCCATGGGAAACCAGGAGAAGCACCTGGCTCCTGGCTTCGGATCAGCACGATGCGCCGGCCGCAGCGGCCATTGGAGGATGAACCAACGGCAAAGGAAGACCTTTCTCTCTGTATCTCTCTCTCACTGACCACTCTGTCTGTCAAAAAAAACAAAACAAAACAAAACAATTTACAGATACAATGCAATGACTATCAAAATTCAAAGGATATTTCTCAGAGAAATCAGAAAAACACTGATAAAATTTGTATAGAACCACAATAGACCCTAAATGACCAAAGAAATCATGAGCAAAAAGAACAAAGCAGGAGGTGTAACACTATCTGACTTTAAAACATACTATATAACTAAAGTAATTAAAACAGCACAGTGTTGGCATAAAAACAAATCCATAGACAAATTGAACAGCTTAAACCCATGCATCTACACCAACTGATCTTTGACAAAGATGCTAAGAACACACACTGGAGAAAGCATAGTTTTTTTCAATAAATGGTGGATATGCTTATACAAAAAATGAAACCAGATCCATCTCTTGTACACAAGTTATTATCTTTGCCACAGCCAAAAATAACCAATTAGAGAAATAGAAAGGGAAAAAAATCCCATTTACATTAATAACCAAAGCTGGAAAAGACCTCAGAATAAACTTTATAAGTGCAAAAGCTATAGCAGTAACTACAAAGCTCTAATAAGAACAAAAAGAAGACCCAAGTAAATGGTGCACCATAGCATCTCCCTGGAAGTGAAGACCTGGAACTGGAGATATGTGTGTTCTCTCCAGGTTAACCTCTAAATTTAGTGAACTATAATCAAAATCAAAATGTCACCAGGTAGAACAAGTACTATAAGATGTTATTGAGAAAATCTAAGTGTTAAGCATATGGATATCTATCATAAGATTCTTTCAATTCTGCAGGATATTTGAAAGTTTTTATTCAAAAAATTGAGGGGAATACCACTAGGATTTTTTTGTGTGTGTGTGTGTGTGTGTGTAATTTGAGAAGCTGAATCTTAACTTCTTTGAGAAAAAAAAAAATACAAATACCTTTAACATTTTTGAAACAGAACAATGAAGAGGAACTTGTTTTACCAGGTATCAAATATATATTTTTTTTCTTTTTTTTTTCTTTTTTTTTTTTTTTTTTGACAGGCAGAGTGGATAGAGAGAGAGACAGAGAGAAAGGTCTTCCTTTTTGCCGTTGGTTCACCCTCCAATGGCCGCTGCAGCCGGTGCATCTCACTGATCCGAAGCCAGGAGCCAGGTGCTTCTCCTGGTCTCCCATGCGGGTGCAGGGCCCAAGGACTTGGGCCATCCTCCACTGCCTTCCAGGGCCATAGCAGAGAGCTGGCCTGGAAGAGGGGCAACCGGGATAGAATCCGGCACCCCGACCGGGACTAGAACCCGGTGTGCCGGTGCCACAAGGCGGAGGATTAGCCTGTTAAGCCACGGCGCCGGCCCAAATATATTTCTTTAAAGATTTATTTATTTATTTGAAATTCAGAGTTACATACAGAGAGAAGGAGATGCAGAGAGAGAGAGAGAGAGAGAGAGAGAGAGAGAGAGAGAGAGGTTTTCCATCCAATGGTTTACTCCCCAATTGGCCACAATGGCCAGAGCTGCACTGATCTGAAGCCAAGAGTCTCTTCTGGGTCTCCCACGCAGGTGCAGGGGCCCAAGGACTTAGGCCATCTTCCACTGCTTTCCCAAGCCATAGCAGAGAGCTGGATCAGAAGAGGAGCTGCCACGACTCAAACCGGCACCCATATGGGATGCTAGCACTGCAGGTGACGGCTTTACCAACTACACCACAGCTCCAGCCCCAGTGGCTGGTTCTGTAAACCACTGTCACAGCCTTCAAATGAAATCAGGAGATCTCACCTAAAGAACCTTTTGAATCATATCACACACAAGTGGATCAATTTGTACTCATGGTGTCACCACCATGCTAGAAAGGCAGGTTTAGTTGCTCATGCAAGAAAACAAGCTCCTCAAATCAGGACACTTTGTTGCATGTCAGCCTGTCAGGAACCTGTCTGCCTTTGCCTGCCTTCAGAATGAAGGAAGTTCTAGGCATCTTTGGGAGCGTTAAACACCAGAGGACTTGCTCTAAACCACTGCTCCTTGGGCTTTCTTCTGTAAAAATTGGTACTAAGAGCACAATCTTCCTTTTTCATATAGAAACAAAGGGCCTTCTTTTTAAAAGATTTATTTATTTATTTATTTGAAAGGCAGAGTTACAGAGAGAGGAGGACAGAGAAAGAAATCTTCCTTCCACTGATTATCTCCCCAAAATGTCGCAACAGACAGGGCTGGGCCAGGTCACAGCCAGGAGCCTCCTCCAGATCTCCCACAAGGGTGCAGGGGCCCAAGTACCGGGGCCATCCTTCTCTCCTTTCACAGGCCATTGACAGGGAGCTGGATCAGAAGTCAAGCCTTTGGGACATGAACTGGTGCTCATATGGCATGCCAACATCACAGGTGGTGGCTTAACCTGCCATGCCACAATACCATCCTCACAAAGGGGCTTCTTCATGCCAGAATGCTTCCTTCTCAACCAAGTAATTGAAATGATGTCCTCAAAAAATGGGCATTTATTTCTTTCTGTACTGCACTTATATATTCAACAACTAAAGTAAACTCAATATATCTATACAAGAAATAAAGAACAGAGTAACAACTACAGAGAAGTTATCCTCTGTTATCAGAAAAAATTGAGTTTATAGAAGCATACTGAGACAAAGAGATTTCATTACTTTGTCTTAGAGGTTAGTCCTGGAATTGGCAGTGTCACTTTTAACACACTTTGCGGGTCAAAATGAGTTACAGTCCAGTACAACGAGGAGTGGAATCAGACTCCACAAAAGGTCCATCCAGTGAGGAAGGGAATAGGTGACAGCCATTTTCTGGAGTCCACCTAACACAAGTAGGCATTAAGTGACATTAAGGGATTACTGTTAACATTGTTATATGTGATCATGGTATTTTGGTTATGTTTTTTAAAAAGTCCCAATTAATTAGTGCTATACACTGAAGTATTTATGGGAATAACCCATTATAGGGGACTTACTAGAAAAACAAAAGAAAGCAAAAAAATATAACCATCAGAAAAAATGGGGGCTAGGAAATAATAAAAGAAGAAATAAATTTGACCATGAATTGACAATTGTCCAAGTTGGACTGGGCTACATATTGTTCATTTTCTCTACTTTTGTGTATATTTAACATTTTTATAATAAAAAACCTAGACTGTTATATAAAAGAAAGCTTTAAATTTGTATTTTTAAAGAGCATTTTGTCTTAAATGTTTCTCTCTTTCCTTCCTTTGGAAAACATTGACTTTGGCTCCATCACCAAATTCAGCCACCCACCTTCCCACTGCCTAAGCCAACCCTAAATAAATCGACCGGCTTTCTGGGAGGTTTCCAGGACCAAACAGAAAACCAAACTCTTTTCAATCCCATCACTCAAAGTGTGTCATGGCCCACGAAGCACTTTCACATCCTTCTCAAGCCATCCTCACATCTTCCTGGGTTGGTATTGTTGCCCCTTGTGCCATCTCAGCACCAAGGAGCTGCAGGGCAGGAATGGGCGGTGACAGGACCAGTTACACAGTGAATTCCTGCACTGCCAGAGATCCTGACTCTATGGCCTATGCCCTCTGCCAGGCCACATTCACTCTGCACACTAACTAAACCATAAATTCCTTACCTTTATTTTTACATTGCATTCTTATAGAGGGCTTGAAGATTTTACAAAGTGAATTATTCTACTGTTGCTACTTTTTTTTAATTAAAAAGGCTTGACAGGGCTATTGTGACCTTTAATATTCATAACATTTTACACTATCAGAAGAGGAGTTGTATTATTTACTCTTTTGTATGAATACAGAACTGTGTTACAGTGGGGCTGAGTGATTAGACCAGGGTTCGTTAGTAGGAATCTATAACAAACAGAGCGCAAGGGAAACCATCCCTCCTGAGGAATGTGTGTGGGCAGGACCTTGGCAGTCTAGTGGATCTGCTGGTTGGAGTAGATTTCTGCTGAAAACAAAGGAGTTACAAAGAATGCAAGTCTGTTTCCAATCCCAAATCCTCCAGTGTCAAAGCAATATCAAGGCCACAGTTGGCCTACTTTTGCCCTCCTGATACTAAGTGGTCATAATACTTTCTGCATTTAGTAATCACCATTCAGCTGAGGGCTCAGGGCTAGCGCACTCTACTTGTTTCCCCCTCTAACAATTCTCCTTTTTGTCAAGTCACCAACAGAAATAGCCTGCTCCAATCAGATGTTATCACTTCTAAAGTGAGCACTAATTTATTCTTTCTCAAGCTTGGAAAGGTGTTTAAGATATAAATACAGAGGTCCTAGAATTAAAAGGGCTCTAGAGGCCTTATATTCAATGACCCACCTTTCTAAGAAATCCCTTACAAATATCACTTCCAGGTGGTTAGGATGGTCTCTACTTGAATATCCCGAGACAGGAGGCTCAGACCTAAAGATACTGAAAAGATGTTTGAAAAATGGGTTCTTTTTAAGATTTATTTTACTTGAAAGATATAGTTACAGAAAGAGGTAGAGACAGAGAGAGAAGAAGGGTCTTCCATCCACTGATTCACTCCCTAAATGGCTGCAACGGCCAGAGCAAGCCAATCTGAAACCAGGAGCTACTTCCAGGTCTCTCACATGGGTGCAGGGGCCCAAACACTTGGGCCATCTTCCACTGCTTTCCCAGGCCATAAGCAGGGAGCTGGATTGGCAGTGGAGCAGCCAGGACTTGAACCGACGCTCATATGGGATGCTGGTGCCGCAGGCAGAGGCTTAACCTACTATGCCACAGTGCTGGCCCTCCAAGTTTTTTTGAGGAAAACACCTGGAAGAATGGTGCTGCCATCAACCAAGAAAGCTTTGAATCTAATAAGCTTTGTGCAAAAAGCAAAAGCAAATATCTACTAAGATCAGGGACTCTCTTCCTAGGGGAAAAGCTGGATTCATCTGGTTTGGACACAAGTGTTTCAGAGAATTAAAGGGTCAGACTGCTAATGAGCAGGCAGGCTGTGCAATGCCAATATTTCCAAAGAAAAAACTCTGGCCTCTGCCAAAACCTACCCAAACCCACAGAGAAACTACAGAAAGTAGAGGGCTGGGAGAAACCCAGATACTGTAGAGCTAAATGGTCAGAACTTTCAGCTTTGAAAGTGTGAGATGGCTCCTCCAAATTTAAACATAATGAACTGGATCCAAACTTTAGTTCCAAGTATAAAAGTAAATTAATTTAGGGCAGCAATTAAGATGCTACATCCCATGTTGGAGTACCTGGTTTGATTTCTGGTTCCTGCTCCCGACTCCAGCTTCCTGCTAATGGAGACCCTGGGAAACAGCAGTGATGGCTCAGGTGACTGGGTTCCTGTCAGCCACTTGGGAAACCTCAACAGTGTTCCCGGCTCCTGGATTCAGTCCAGCCTCAGCTGTTGCAGGCATGTGGGCAGTGAGCCAGAGGATGGGAGTTTCTCCCTCTACCTCTCAAATGAATAAATAAAACCTTTTATTAAATTACTTTATTAACTTTAAAACTAAAAAACTTAAAGAGTAATATAAATGGTTTGTTTTGAATGTGGCTTTGCTTCTGAAATTACATTTGTTTAGTTTTGAGTTTTTCCAAAGTGGGACAGATAGTTTACAGGCCAAATAGTTTACATGCTGGTGAGCTTGCTTGAGTCTCTCAAAAACACTTTTAAAACAGAATTCCCGGCCGGCGCCGCGGCTCACTAGGCTAATCCTCCGCCTTGCGGCGCCGGCACACCGGGTTCTAGTCCCGGTCGGGGCACCGATCCTGTCCCGGTTGCCCCTCTTCCAGGCCAGCTCTCTGCTGTGGCCAGGGAGTGCAGTGGAGGATGGCCCAAGTCCTTGGGCCCTGCACCCCATGGGAGACCAGGAGAAGCACCTGGCTCCTGCCATCGGATCAGCGCGGTGCGCTGGCCGCAGCGCGCCTACCGCGGCGGCCATTGGAGGGTGAACCAACGGCAAAAGGAAGACCTTTCTCTCTGTCTCTCTCTCTCACTGTCCACTCTGCCTGTAAAAAAACAAAACAAAACAAAACAAAACAAACCCAGAATTCCCGGGATCACCCCTGTGGATACAATGTTCCTCCTCCCTCCTGTAGGCTGAGCAGTCTGCATTTAAGACTTTCTTCAATGACCTCACTACAAGGACCAGCAACATCTTACACAAAAAAAAGATACTTGATTTCATCCAAAGTAAAAGAAATACCCACTCAATACTTTGATTCTCTTTACTTATTTTGGAAAAGCTTGAAACATTTCATTACATGCTAAGTTGGCAAAGGTCTGCACAAACAAGGACTCACACTGCTGTGGGCATGAGAATTGGTAAAACATTTACTGAGAACTACTTAACAGCAACAAAATTATAAATACTGCTTTCCTTTAATTCAGCATTGCTGCCTCCTGGAATGTACCTTGCATATACACCACACATGCACTAAATAATACATGGATAAAATATCAATAATATGGATAACATAACAACTATCTGGGCCAGTGCTGTGGTGCAGTAGACTAAGCCTCTGCCTGGGACGCCTGCATCCCCTGTAAATATCGGTTTGAGTCCCAGCTGCTCCACTTCTGATCCAGCTCCCTGGAAGACGGCCCAAGTCCTTGGGCCCCTGTACCTGCATAGGAGACCCAGAAGAAACTCCAGGATCCTGGCTTTGATTGGCTGAGCTCTGGCAGTTTTAGCCATTTGGGGAATGGACCAGTGGATGGAAGACAAATCTCTCTCTGTCTCTCCCTCTCTCCTGTCTATAGCTCTGCTTCTCAAATAAATAAATCTTAAAAAAAAAAAAAATAAGAACTGTCAACACTGTAAGAACAAAGAATTGGAAATAACCCAATTGCCCACCAACTGGAGACAATCAAATTAATTTCTGCCTATCTATACAATGGAAAAGTATGCACTTGTCAAAAAGAATGAGGAGAGGCCTGCATTGTGGCATAGTAGGCTAAGTCTCCGCCTGCAGCACCGGCATCCCATATGGGTGGCAGTTTGAGTCCTGACTGCACCACTTTCAGAGTTAGACAGTGGGGGAGGTGGGGAGGGAGAGAGAGAGAGAGTTATAGACAGTGAGAGACAGACAGAGAAAGGTCTTCCTTTTCCGTTGGTTCACCCCCCAAATGGCTGCCACAGCTGGCGTGCTGCACCGATCCGAAGCCAGGAGCCAGGAGCCTCCTCCTGGTCTCCCATGCGGGTGCAGGGTCCAAGGGCTTGGGCCATCCTCCACTGCCCTCCTGGGCCACAGCAGAGAGCTGGACTGGAAGAGGAGCAACCAGGACTAGTACCCAGCGCCCCAACCGGGACTAGAACCCAGGGTGCCGGCACTGCAGGCAGAGGATTAGCCAAGTGAGCCATGGCGCCGGCCTGACTGTTCCATTTTCGATCCAGCTCCTTGCTAATGTGCCAGGAAAGCAGCAAAGGATTGCCCAAGTCCTTGGGCCCCTACAACCACATGGGAAACTGGGAAGAAGCTCCAGGCTTCGGCTTGGACCCACCCCACCATTGCAGCCATCTGGGGAGTAAATCAGCGGATGGAAGATCTCTGTCTCTCCCGCTCTCTCTGTAACTCTGCCTTTCAAATAAATAAATCTTGAAGAAGAAGAGTAAGAAGATCTGGCTGATCATGTAGAGTTCCTTTACCTTTTAAATATGTTACTTACTTGGAAGGCAGAGAGTGAGAGAGAGATCTTCCATCCACTGATTCACTCCCTATATGGCTACAACAGCCCAGGTTTGGGCCAACAGAGAGCCAGGAGCCAGGAACTCCATCTGGGTCTCCCAGGTTGATGGCTAGGGCCCAGGTACTTTGGACCACCTTCTGCTACCTTTCCAGGAACATTAGCAGGGAGCTGGATGAGAAGTGCAGAGTAGCCAGGGTTCAAATCAGCACTCCTATGTGGAATGTTGATGTCCCAAGAAGTGGCAGCTTAATCTGTGGCACCAAAATTCCCACCCTAAACTTCTTTTTAAAAATAAGTCATTTTTAAAAGTTAATAAATAAAAGTTGTAAGTGGGCTTTGGTTTAACTTATTCAGTGGTATACATGGGCACTTCACCTATAAATATAATACCTACAAGTAAAAATATTCAGTTTGTCTCCTAGCTTAAAGCTATCATTCTAAAACAATTCAGACATACCCAATATGGAAGAATGACCTCTTTTCCATTTAAAAATTACTATAAGTGACCTGTCATGCAGTATTCATTTGAGTATCTCCATGGCCTGGGAGCTCATTATCACTGTGACAACTCATTATAAAGTTCCTTTCTTACTTGGACCTGTTTCCTTGATTTTAGCTCAGTCTTCAGGACATAGGATAAGTTAACTCTTTTTACTATACAATGAAGTCAACTCTCTTCTCTATATATCACCCATTCACACAACTGATGATAATCATTTCACCCTTTAGTATCCACCTCTGCAGAGTAACCACCCTGAATTCATTCCACATTCTTCACTGCCATACATTTCTTTAAAAAATTATTTTTGTTTATTTGAAAGGCAGAGATCTTCTACCCTCTAGTTCACTCTCCAAATGCCCACAACAGATGAGGCTGAGCCATGCTGATGCCAGGAGCTTGGAATTCAATCCAGGTCTCCCAAGTGAGTAGCGGGGACTCAACTGCTTGGGCTATTATCTGCTGCCTCCCAGAGTGTGCAGTAACAGGAAGCTGGAATTGGAAGCAAAGCTGGGACTTAGAACCAGGCATTCTGACATGAGATCCAGGCCTCTGGAGTAGCACCTTAACTGCTTTGCCAAACGCCGACTCCTCTACTGACCTACTCTTTGAATACATTCTAGTCTGTCCATGTCTCTCTCAAAATGTGACTATCAGAACTGAATGAAGCATTCAACATGTAGCCCAACCAGAAGAGAACGAAATGGAAGCAGTGTTTTCATTATTCGACTACCACTATGGATACCATCAGAAATCTATCTAGGTACACAAAGTATTTTTGTATTTTTGCATCTGACTTATTTCATTTAACATAATGCCCTCAAGTCTCATCTGTGTTGTTGTACATGTTGGAATAACATTCCATTGTATGCATATTTCACATGTCTTTATCTACTTCTCCACTGATGGACACTCATGTTGTTTCTGTCTCTTGGCTATTGTAATGTCACAATAAACATGGGTACAAATACATATTTGAGACTGTTTTTGATTCTTCTGGGTACATGCAGTTTTTTCTTGTTTAAGCTCTCCACACTCCTGTGAGCTGGATGAGCAGCAGCAGACACAGGGGTATGGATATGTACCTTCATTTTTTTGTCCTTGTCACCAAATTATTCCTATCAATTTTCCCCCAGTCTTTTCTGATGCCTTCACAGTTCCTCTATTTTTCACTGAATTCACCAGGTCAAATTTCAAATTCATCACTTGTCAAAAGGAAATAAAGTTATTAAACCTTCCCTTTTCCCTCTCTGCTGGAAAAGCTCTCGCTCCCTCACCCAGAGCAGAGTGCCTAGCCCTGAGCAGAGTGAAGCTGCAGGAGCCCAGGGCCTAGTCCCCTGGAAGAGTAAAGGGCTGTGGCTCTGCCTCAGTGGGCCCAGGACCATTTCAATAATGTTGACTTTATGAATCATGTTTTGAATGCAGCTAGTATTTTATCAGGAAGTTATGTTTCTCTTGACAGGTGAGATTAAATACTATTCATTAGTTTGCTTAGCCTTATGATTTGTAGCCAGGATATTTCTATGTAAATCTACTTCCAATCTTATGATGCCTAACTAATGGGATTAACTGGATTTGATAAACAAGGATCCACATTTGCACAGAACTCTTCAGGATCAGAGTCACTTTCACATCGTCCTGGGAGGCAACAGACAGAGGTGCTGAGATGGAGCAGACACTGGGGGAACACACGTTGAGGGTTCTTGGCTCCATCTTTGAGGAAGCATAGAGCACTGCGGTGACCCAGGGAAGGAGGCAGAGGCCTCAGCTTCTGAGCCTTCTCTAGGATGTAAAGAAGTAAAAGTAATCACCAATCACAAATGAGTGGCTGGCACAGGTGCATGAATACACTCACAAACTCATAGTGATCCATTCAGCAGTGTTGGCAGTCAGTTCACTTCTGTTTTGTAAAAGAGTGAACATTTATTTCATTACTGTGAGATTTCAGGAGCCTAAATACAAAGTTTCTTAGAACTTCTCTTGATGTTATATATTGAAAACTGATATGCGTTGCCTGCCATCACATATTTGGTAAAAGTTGTATTTGTTCAAGTTTAACAAAAGGGCTGCTTAGTATTATGTATTGGTTTGTTGCTGCTGTTTCTATGATAACCTTGGATGATAAAATGTCATCTGACTTTACTTAAAACATCACTTAACTCTCATAAAAAGTAGAAAATGTCCCCTTAATCAGGCCTCTCCCATCCTCCCTCCTCTGCAACCCCTCCAGCCACCCATTCTCCCACTTGTTCAACCTCCTTGCTCAGTCAGTTTTTGGTGCATTGCCAACTCCATTCTCTTGTCCATTCTTCCCAAACTACTTGCCCCAAGGTCACCAGTTAAGTGGCTCTTTGGACTCCTTGGCAGCTTTTATGGAATCGCAAAGCCATTCAAGACTCAGAGGTTACGACCCACACCTCTGCAATCTCTCCACAAGACAGCAAATTCATCCTGCCCAGGACATGGTCGCCTCCTGTAGCCAAGTCACTTTCAAATCTCTCTTGTTAACTCTACCCCATCTGCCAAGCTTTAAATCTATCACCTCCCAATTACCCTTGGTCACTGTAAGTTTTAAAAAACTATACACATAGTTCCTGCCTCCAGTGATCTTGACATTCATCCCACCAAGAAATAAGCAAAAAACAAACCAGCAAACAAAACAAAAACACAAACCAACAACTAAGCCACCTTGTTCCACTGCCTAGATTTTCATCTCGCGTCTCACTACCTTAGTTTGGACTGCTGTAACTAAAATATCAGAGACTGGGTGGCTTATAAAGACCGAAATTTATTTTTCACAATTCTGAAGGCTGACAAGTCCAAGGTTGAGGCATAAGCAGATTCTGTGTATGCTGAGGGCCTGCTTCCTCATAGTCAGTTGTCTTATTGATGTGCCCACACAAGGCAGAAGGGACAAAGGAGTTTCTGGGGTTTTACAAGGGGACTAATTCCACTCACAAGGGCTCCCCACCCTCCCAGTTTAATCACACACCGAAAGCTCTGACTCCCAATAACATCACATTGTGGCGTTAGGATTTCAACCTAACAATTTGGCGGGGGGAGTTATTCAGTCCATTACGTCATGCAACCAGATTTCCAAGCAGCTATCTCCGAATCACTCCTGTATCATTCGTGCGGCCACCTCCCTTCTTTCCCTTTTCTGGCTGACATCAAATCCTCTGAATCCAAGAATGATGTTTCCAATGTGACCTAGTTTTCATCATTGGGAAATGCAGTCTACTGGTTAAAGACCTCATCTCTGGATTCAGACAGGCCTGGTTTAGTACTCTGCTACCTATGAACTTTGGAATACTGGGCAAGGTGCTTATGCCTTTCAAATCTCCATTTCCTCTTCTGTAAATGAAGATAACAGCCTCAATCTCAGGGTTGGTGCAAGAATTAGGGTAAGTGCGTAAGTGGCTCAACACTATGCCTGACACATAGCAAGTGCACCATAAATGATGGCCGGGGTATCGCCCTCATACCTTTTGTCCTTAATTCAGGCTCTGTCCATTTGGCCTTGAGTACTCTAACAACTCTCCAAGCCCGCAGCCCTTAGCTCTTTATCTCCTTCTTCTACTTCTCACATCGTCACCAGAATTAACTAAGAAACAAATCTCTTCCTATCACCCCCCCCTTTTTTTGACAGGCAGAGTGGACAGTGAGAGAGAGAGACAGAGAGAAAGGTCTTCCTTTTTCTGTTGGTTCACCCCCCAAGTGGCTGCTACGGCCGGCGTGCTGCGCCGATCCAAAGCCAGGAGCCAGGTGCTTCCTCCTGGTCTCCCATGTGGGTGCAGGGCCCAAGCACTTGGGCCATCCTCCACTGCCTTCCCGGGCCACAGCAGAGAGCTAGACTGGAAGAGTAGCAACCGGGACAGATTCCGGCACCCCAACTGGGACTAGAACCCGGGGTGCCGGTGCCACAGGCAGAGATTAGCCTAGTGAGCCATGGTGCCGGCAAGTATATTCTTGAAATTAATTTTGCATGTTTTTTTACTTTTTCAGTGTGAGCCCTAGAACATTTAAAATCATACATATGAGGCCAGCGCTGTGGCGCAGCAGGTAAAGCCACTGCCTGCAGTGCCAGCACCCCACCTAGTTGGTGGTTTGCGACTCCATTTCCAACCCAACTCTCTTCTATGGCCTGGGAAACCAGTAGAAAATGGCCCAAGTCCTTGGGCCCCTGCACCCAGGTGGGAGACCTGGAAGAGCTCCTGACTTCAGATCGGCCCAACTCTGGCCTTTGCAACCATTTGGGGATTGAACCAGTGGATGCAAGATCTCTCTCTGCCTCTGCCTCTCTGTAACTCTGCCTTCCAAATAAATAAATCTTTCCAAAAAATCATACATATGGCTTCCATTATATTTCTACTGGACAGTACCATCCTACATGTTCAAAACTGGAGCCACCAGGCAGCATGGAGAGCAATGGTTGAGATCATGGGATTAAATGATCGTCTGCAAGCTCCCTTCCTCTGTTTATTATTACAGAGTTCAGGGCAGAGGAGACCACTATGATTGAGAATAGAGGCTTTTGTGTCAGATAAGCCCAGGCTCTACGACTGGCCCTCTTCTACAAAGAAGCCACTAGCTATAGGTACTCAAGTGCCTACTGAGTATTTAAAATGTGGCTAGTGCAAATAAAGAAGTTCTTTAAGTCTAAGAAACTCATAGTGACCAGGTCCAAAGACAATACAAGAAAAAAGTGGGCTGGCACCGTGGCTCAATAGGCTAATCCTCTGCCTGCGGCGCCAGCACACCAGGTTCTAGTCCCAGTTGGGGTGCTGGATTCTGTCCCGGCTGCCCCTCTTCCAGGCCAGCTCTCTGCTGTGGCCCAGGAGTGCAGTGGAGGATGGCCCAAGTGCTTGGGCCCTGCACCCACATGGGAGACCAGGAGAAGTACGTGGCTCCTGGCTTCAGATCAGCGTGGTGCACCGGCCGCAGCAGCCATTGGAGGGTGAACCAACAGAAAAGGAAGACCTTTCTCTCTCTCTCTCACTCACTCACTGTCCACTCTGCTTGTCAAAAAAAAAAAAAAAAAAAAAAGGCCGGTGCCACGGCTCATTAGGCTAATCCTCCACCTTGTGGCGCCGGCACACCGGGTTCTAGTCCCGGTCGGGGCACCGATCCTGTCCCGGTTGCCCCTCTTCCAGGCCAGCTCTCTGCTGTGGCCAGGGAGTGCAGTGGAGGATGGCCCAAGTCCTTGGGCCCTGCACCCCATGGGAGACCAGGAGAAGCACCTGGCTCCTGGCTTCAGATCAGCGCGGTGCGGCAGCCATTGGAGGGTGAACCAACGGCAAAAGGAAGACCTTTCTCTCTCTCTCTCTCACTGTCCACTCTGCCTGTCAAAAAAAAAAAAAAAGAAAAGAAAAAGAAAAAAGTGAAATATCATTAATTTTTTATCAATTACATGTTGATATCTTAGTATTTTTGACAGACTAAGTTAAATAAAATATATTATTAAAATTAATTTGACTTTTTTTAAAAGATTTATTTTATTTATTTGAAAGATAGAGTTACAGAAAGAGGTAGAGACAGAAAGAGAGGTCTTCCACCCGCTGGTTCACTCCCCAGATGGCTGCAACAGCCAGAGCTGCGCCGATCGGAAGCCAGGAGCCAGGAGCTTCTTTTGAGTCTCCTACGTGGGTGCAGGGGCCCAAGGGCTTGGGCCATCTTCTACTGCTTTCCCAGGCCATAGCAGAGCTGGATAGGAAGTGGAGTAGCCGGGACTAGAACTGGTGCCCATATGGGATGCCGGCGCTTCAGTGCAGGGCTTTAACCCGCTGTGCCACAGCACCGGCCCCGACTTATTTTTTAATCAACTTGATTTTTTAGAGTAGTTTTAGGTTCAGAGCAAAACTGAGCAGAAGATACAGAGTTTTTCCATATACTCCCTGCCCGGACACATGCATAACCTAACCCAATACATCTGTTACCACTGATGAACCTTCTCTGACACACCTCAAGTCTATAGTTTACTTTAGGGTTCATTCTTGGTTTTATATATTCTATAGGCTGGACAAGTTTGCAATGAGATGTATCCACTGTTGCAGTACAAAACGCATTCACTGCCCTAAAAATCATCTGTGCTCTACCTGTTCATCCCTCCCTCCTGTTCCGACAACTCCAGACAACTTCTGATATTTTTACTATCTCCATAGGTTTTGCCTTTTCCAGAAAATCATATAGTTGGAATTGGACAGTAGGTAGTCTTTTCTCGTTGGCTTCTTTTATTTAGTAATATTTAAGTTCCCTCCATTTTTTCAGGGCTCATGAGTTCATTTCGTGACTTGTTTATTTTTGCTTTTTAAAATGTGGCTCTTAGAACATTTTAAATGACAAGCAGTACACATTATGTTTCTCTTAGTTTGGCACAGGCAGATTTTCACAGTCTGGCATCTGCCAGCCTCTCTGGTCACTCAAGTCCATGCCTGGCCATACTTAGTTTGCTGCACCCTTAATACACCAGCATCCTTACTTTCATATGCACTGTAGTGCTTAGAGTCTTCTTTGACTCCTTCACCACCTGAAGGGTAATCCATAAGACCCAGTTCAAATATGACATCCTCAGTGAAACCATCTTAAACTTTCACTGTATTTAAATTGTCTTTTGCAGCACATTTCAGCTCGTAAGTTTCTGGGTCTATGTCTGACTCACACTCCAGGTTGTAAGCTCCTTGAAGGTAAGTCCCAGGCTTTGTTCATCTTTGGAGTCTCAATCACTAGCACAGAGTCTAACACACAGTAGGCATTCAAAAGAATGGACTTAATAAATTAATGAATAAAACAGGAAAATTCAGATTATCCTTGACAAAAAGCACACTCAGTTACAATCAGACAGCTCAAAGGATCTCAAAGGCAACATTCAGGTTGCAAAAGTCTATCAGCCAATAGCCAGAAGAATTCACAAACTAAAATGCATATTTTGGCCGGCGCCATGGCTCAACAGGCTAATCCTTCACCTTGCGGCGCCGGCACACCGGGTTCTAGTCCCAGTTGGGGTGCCGGATTCTATCCCGGTTGCCCTTCTTCCAGGCCAGCTCTCTGCTATGGCCCGGGAGTGCAGTGGAGGATGGCCCAAGTGCTTGGGCCCTGCACCCACATGGGAGACCAGGAGAAGCACCTGGCTCCTGGCTTCGGATCAGCATGATGTGCCGGCTGCAGCGGCCATTGGAAGGTGAACCAACAGCAAAAAGGAAGACCTTTCTCTCTGTCTCTCCCTCACTATCCACTCTACCTGTCAAAAAAATAAAATAAAATAAAATAAAATAAAATAAAGTAAAGTAAAATGCATATTTTAATCAACTCAGCACCTTAGTAAGTAACATTTATCAAGTGTGTCCCAACGAAGACCTGGTAAAGAAGCTCTAATGGTTAGTGGATTTGGGTTGACTTGTACAGGGATAGCTATAGAAACTAGATGGTTAAAACAACCACATTCCGTATCCATTAAATGGTGACAGCACAGATCCCACCAGAATAGAGGCAGTGAAGCTGAGCCTTTGATGTTGTTTCCAAAGAAAGCCACCACGATGATTAAAGGGTTGGAAAATGAGATTTATGGGGAATGGCCACAGGAACAGAGACAATTTTGCCTAGACAAGAGAAAAGGCCGCAGGGTGACTTAATAACCATTTTTAATCATTGTTATTATACAGATGACAGTGACCATATGGTCTCCATTTCCACCAAAGAAACAATATTGAAAATGTTCTTAAGCTGCAGCATAAAAAAAAAAAAGTTGTCTGGTTTTCAACAAAGAACTTAATGCTTAAGACCTAGTATACAGGGGCCGGCATTGTGTTGTAGAAAGTTAAGTATCCGCCTACAGCACCAGCATCCCATAGGGGCAATGGTTCGAGTCCCGGCTGCTCCACTTTCAACCCAGCTTTCTGGGGTGGCCTGGGAAAGCAGTAGAAGATGGCCCAAGTGCTTGGGCCCCGCACCCAAGTGGGGGACCTGGAAGATGCCCCTGGCTCCTGGCTTTGGATTGGTTCAGCTCTGGTCATTGCATCCACTTGGGGAGTAAACCAAATGGAAGACTTCTCTCTCTGTCTCTCCCTCTATCTGTAACTCTGCCTCTCAAGTAAATAAATAAATCTTAAAAAAATAAAAAAGAGCTAGTAAACAGCAAAGCAGACCTAGGGAATGCATGGTATAGCTATTTCTGAACTCTATTATTTTGCTAGAAAGGAGTAGATAGGTGGGGTGTGTTCTGGCCTCAACAATCCTGTGCTGAGGGTAAATTCTCAACTGGCTGATCTTCAAATGAATGGCATAAATATGAACACTGGAATAAAAAAAAATAAAGATAACAAAAATTGAAACACAGCACCCTCTGGTGTGCATGAGTGTTTTTCAATCAAGGGGAGGAATCTTGACATGTTAGTATTTCTCAAAATATAATATCCAAACCATGACAGAATTGAGAGAAAAAAACGTATACAAAGCTGGTCTTTTAAAATTTATTTATTTATTTATTTGAAAGGCAGAGTTACAGAGATGCAGAGGCAGAGATGAGAGAGAAGGGGGGTCGGTGTCTTCCATCCACTGGTTCACTCCCTAGATGGCTGCAACAGCCGGAGCTGTGTCAATCTGAAGTCAGGAGCCAGTAGCTTCTTCTGGGTCTCCCACGTGGGTGCAGAAGCCCAAGGACTTGGGCCATCTTCTACTGCTTTCCCAGGACACAGCCGAGAGCTGGATCAGAAGAGGAGCAGCCAGGACTCCAACCGGTGCTCATATGGGATGCTGGCACCATAGGCAGAGGATTAACCTACTGCGCCACAGTGCTGGTCATGGAAGCTGATCTTTTTTATTATTGATTTTTTTAAATTCATGCATTTGAAAGGCAGAGTGACAGAGAGACAGACACAGAGACAGCCAGCCAGAGATCCTCCACTTGTTGGGTTACTCCCCAAATGTCCACAAGAAGTAGAACTGAGTCAGGCTGAAGCCAGGAGCCAGGAACTCCATTCATGTCTCCCATGTGGGTGTGAGGAATTCAAGCACTTGAGCCAGGCACATCAAGCACTGTCTCTCAGGCGCATCAGCAGGAAGTTGGGTCGCAAGTGGAGACAGCGCTCAATCCCAGGTTCTCCAACATGCCATGCAGGTGTTTCAAGCAGCAGCCAAACATTTGCCCCCAACACTGCTCCTAATATTCATTGAATTGCCACATCCATCTTTATCAAGCACCTACTACCCACTTTCTGGTTTGGTACCAGGAAGGCTATATGCAGGCAACTGAAATGTCAGTATACAGTAAATATGGATATTTCCCAATCACTGTTTGACTGAATTCAGAGTTTGGAAACATCAGCTGGCACATGAACATTCCAGGCTGAGACATGACCATCCTTTCTGATAACATGAAGTTTGCCCTACATTAAAGAGTATATGAGTATTATGTGCACAAGTCAGGGAACACCTGAACATGGGTGGCTCCCTTCAACACACCTCTGCTCTGTAGAGCTGTACATAGCCCTTCCTTGCTAATGGCTCTTTGTCTCCTGAATGCCAACAGGCCATGCTCCAAGATTTTTTCCCCTAGCCTCTTATTTTTAAGCACCAAAGATATCCCATAAGCTCAAAAATCTAAGAATCAAGAATCTTCTAAAGATCTCTCTGTATACACTAAGTCATCTTAGTGTTGGATAGGAACATCATTTATGTGGCACCCAAATTTCATTTGTGTAACTCACCATTGCTAGGCAGCTGGTATGTCCTAGATGAATAAAATATAGGCTTTTGGCCGGCGCCGTGGCTCAACAGGCTAATCCTCCGCCTTGCGGCGCCGGCACACCGGGTTCTAGTCCCGGTCGGGGCACCGATCCTGTCCCGGTTGCCCCTCTTCCAGGCCAGCTCTCTGCTGTGGCCAGGGAGTGCAGTGGAGGATGGCCCAAGTGTTTGGGCTCTGCACCCCATGGGAGACCAGGAGAAGCACCTGGCTCCTGCCATCGGAACAGCGCGGTGCGCCGGCCGCAGCGCGCTACCGCGGCGGCCATTAGAGGGTGAACCAACGGCAAAGGAAGACCTTTCTCTCTGTCTCTCTCTCTCACTGTCCACTCTGCCTGTCAAAAATAAAATAAAAATAAAAATAAATTAAAAAAAATATATATAGGCTTTTGTCTGAGATTCACAGTTCAGTGAGGGGGCAGGGAGACAGACATAGTTACAATCAGAAAGTTAAAGTTCAAAACTCTAAGTGTTAATGAGAAAAATAACACACACACACACACACAGCAATGGAAACACCAGAGAACCATCTGAGTCTTCTCAGGACATGAGAATAAACTCACATCCTGTAACAGACAACCTTAAACTTTATATGGGTGTTACAGGAATGAGAAGGAGTTTCTAGGCACAGGACACAGGAATGTGTATCATTTTAGGTGTAAAGGCCTCAAGACCTAGGCCTAAAAAAAAGAAAAAAAAAATCACAGCCCCCAGGCACATCATCTTTGGGAGAAGGGAACCACACAGCACATTTCCCTCCCATCCCAAAGGTCTCCATGAGAAATGCACTTGAAAAACCTAACCCCACTTGAAAAAACCTGACCCCACTTGTTACATACAGCACATGCCCAAGTAGCATCAAACAATAAAAATAATTTGACACAGGGCCAGGCACTGGTCTGATGGAGGTAAAACAAACTGGAGTAGAGAGAATGGAGAAGCAGGAGTCTGGCTGGAAACGTCAGCAGGAATTCCTCTGATATCCTCCTCAGAATATCCTTGCCAACAACATCCAGGAGCTCTGCTATGGGTCCGTCTCCCTTATCAAACTGGCAACACTGCACAGTATTGTGGGTACAAGTTTCTTTTCCTAAAGGCTTTGGACTGGGGCAAGAGCTGTACCTTTTTATACTATGCTTTTACCACCCAGCACATATGCAGCTCAAACAAATTTTACTGGCAAAGCTAAGCAATTAGTTGATATGCATGAGTGTGGTTTGAGAGAGCAGAATTCTGGACCTAAAACCCCTGCACCTTTCTCTATTTAGTTCATCTGGTTTTATTCTTTCTCAAAAGCCATCTATCCTCATTTGGCTCATGCTTTCCTACCCATTTTGTACTTATAAATGGACCCCACCTTCCAGCTGGGAAAAGGGGGCAGATACTCATGTTCTCAGTTCAGAGTGACATATGTCAAACTGAAAAACAACTGAGCCAAAGAGGTAACAGGAACTGGCTTTGTGAAATTACTGCCTCAGGAGGGAAAAGAGAAACCCAACTCAATCACAGTGTAAAAATAGGTCACTGCTTGAATATAGTCCTTTAGGTTACTGGCACTAAGCCCCTTTTGCTTCTGACTCCGGTGTCAAGACAAAGTGGCAGCACAGTCTTAGAATAAGAGCTCCGGGGCCAGCTGGCCACCTTGGCCTGGCCTTCCAGCTGGCATTCTAGAAGCAGCCCACAGGGCCAAGACACTACAGAGAGCTCAGTGAGCCTTTGTCACTGCTAACACCAAACACCGGAGCTGGTAAGTTTTGTTTTAAGCAAATTAGGAAGCAGTTCAAGGTTGTCCGTGTAGTAAACCTCACGTGCATTTAGCTATGCATGTTTAAAAAACTTTAATAATTTTAAAGGCAGAGTTACAGAAAAAGAGAAAGAAACAGAGAGAGAGAGAGACAGAGAGAGAGAGACACAGAGAGAGAGAGTAGAGAGAGATCTCGATATCGATATCTTCCATTTGCTGGTTCATTCCCCAAATGGCCACAATAGCCAGAGCTGCGCTAGGCCAAAGCCAGGAGCCTGGAACTCCACTGGGGTCTCCTACATGTGTGGCATGGGCCCAAGTACTTTCTTCTGCTGCTTTCCTAGATAATTAGCAGAGAGCTGGATCAGAAATAGAGCAGCCAGGACTTGAACTGGCATTTATATGAGATGTTGGCTTGCAGGCTACAGCTTAATCCATGGTGCCACAACACGGGCCCCTGAGCTATACTTTATTTAGTAAGAAAGGAATGAATAGAGTTCAACTAGCTTGCTCATACCTAGGAAGACCTAGCAATCAGTCTCTTTTCCCTGAGAGATGGTTACAATTTTAATTATTATAATGCTTTACTTGCAGCAAATTGAAGTGTGTGTGGGTGTGTGCATTCATGGGTACACATGTGTGCAGGGATATACCAAGCTGGGAGAATGTCAAAATGTTAATTCTATGAAAAAAAAAAAAAACCTGTTGGTATTCCACAAAAAACCAAAGAATGATAATTACTGATCAAGAATCAGTGGCAAAATAGAAAAGATAAAATATAGATGTTCAAATATCCTTTATCAGAAAACGGCATATGAGTATTTCATAATAGCAATGATTAACATTAACTAACCATAAGATTCCAGAGTATTCTTTTTTTTTTGTTTTTTTTTTTTTTTGACAGGCAGAGTTAGAGAGAGAGAGAGAGAGAAAAGGTCTTCCTTCCCTTAGTTCACCCCCCAAAATGGCCGCTACAGCCAGCATGCTGCACTGATCCGAAGCCAGGAGCCAGGAGCCAGGTGCCTCCTCCTGGTCTCCCAGGCGGGTGCAGGGTCCAAGGACTTGGGCCATCCTCCACTGCCTTCCTGGGCCACAGCAGAGAGCTGGACTGGAAGAGGAGCAACCAGGACAGAATCCGGCACCCCAACCGGGACTAGAACCCGGGGTGCTGGTGCCACAGGCAGAGGATTAGCCTAGTGAGCCGCGGCGCCGGCCCAGAGTATTCTTCATAGAGTAAATTTGGAGAAGGGGTTCTAGAATGGCCTACTGATGTATTCTTCTATAAAAGTAGCCCTGGCCCAGCACCGTGGCACAGTAGGTTAATCCTCCGCCTGCAGCGCTGGCATCCCATATGGGTGCTGGTTCTAGTCCTGGCTGCTCCTCTTCTGATCCAGCTCTCTGCTGTGGCCTGGGAAAGCAGTAGAATATGGCCCCTGCACCCACATGGGAGACCAGGAAGAAGCTCCTGGCTCCTGGCTTCAGAATGGTGTAGCTCCGGCCATTGCAGCCATTTGGGGAGTGAACCAACAGAAGGAAGACCTTTCTCTCTGTCTCTCCCTCTCACTGTAACTCTACCTTTCAAATAAATAAGTAAAATATTAAAAAAAAAGTAGCCCTGGTTTATAAAGTATCTGTTGTACATATCTAATATGTACTCTAGTATCTCTGAGGGAAGGTCTCAGTGCTGCATCACTCAGCTACACCACTGGTGACATGCACACAATAGGCAGCACTAAGTACTTCAATTACAGAATTTCATCTGCAGCTTCTTGCTTACTAGGAAAAATTAGAGTCAATAATTATAAGCATTCCTATCCAACAAAATTTATTGCATGGGGATTGAACTTCAGTATAGGTCCTTGGTACCATAGCACTCAATACTCAATATTTGTTTGCATGTACATAGAACTCATAGATGCAAGTTCTAAAAAGTTAAGTTAAACCTTAATGTTGTCATCTAAATAAAATTAAAATGTATATATCATTTAAATTAGGTTGAGTTTGATTCAGTTGCTCTAGGATAAAAACAAAGATCTTTTTCCTTTGTCTCTATTAGTCATGTCCTAGGAACTGCTTCCTTTATCAAGGCCAGATGGCTATGGCAGTTCTAAGCTTCATAGCCCCACAATATCCAAAAGAACAGAGTGGGGACTGACTATGGGAGGCCTATCAGAAGACTGACGAGCTTTCTTCCCAAAGTCCTCAGCAAACGTTTTTATGGCTTTGCCTGGGTCATAAGCTCAGCCTTGACCTAAAGCCCCCTCACCACTGACTACTACTGGGTTAAACATTGTGACAACATGTGTGGGGTTACCTCATTGGGTTTCTTTTTTCTTTTCTTTTTTTTTTTTTTTTTGACAGGCAGAGTGGATAGTAAGAGAGAGAGAGAGAGACAGAGAGAAAGGACCTCATTGGGCTTAAATATTCAAGACCCACTTTGGAGTAGGGAATAGTGGAACTAATCCCTCTCCATCCAGAAGACAAAAACAAACTGCTAGGGAAAGGATCAAGGAAGTAAAAGAGGCCCAGGGTGGGGCGGGGGGGATGATTAGAATGTACTCCATCCTTCACCTGGCATTGACTCTGAGGTTCCAGTATCAAGAGAAATGTATCTTGCATGACATTTTTTTCCCATCATTTAACACAGTCAAGTGTTTATGCTTATACAGAGACAAATTAGCTTGAAGAGAAACTCAATGATAAAAATGTCTTAAAACTGTGCATGAGGGAAAACCCAGGAAAAATGAGGCCAACAGGTGTGTTTTAGAAAAGGATATGATAATATACCAAAATCAAATGAAGTGATTCCCTTCAAACTATCAAACTTAAGAAAAGGACAGGGACTGGCCTATCTTTGACTTTCTATTACTTATCAAATTTCTAAAAATGACATCAAATATTTTAAAAAACATGACCTTGGGGCCAGTGCTGTGGCATAGTGGGTAAAGCCACTGCCTGCAGTGCTGGCATCCCAGATGGGCGCCGGTTCGAGTCCTGCCTACTCCACTTCCTAACCAGCTCTCTGCTTTGGCCTGGGAAAGCAGAAGGTGGCCCAACTCCTTGGGCCCCTGCACCTGCATGGGAGACCCTTAAGAAGCTCCTACTTTGGATCAACGCATCTCTGGGATGTTGCAACCAATTGAGGAGTGAACCAGCAGATGAAAGACCTCTCTCTGCCTCTCCTTCTGTGTGTAACTCTGACTTTCAAATAAATAAATAAAATCTTTTAAAAAGAAATAGATAAAAAATGAAAACATGACCTCTAGAGTGTTTAAAATTATTGCATTATGAGATTATCCCCAAGTATGTGTGTGCCCTTGTGTTATCTGTCACTTATTTCAAATAAAAAAATATTTGAGTGCTACTAAGATTTCTAGCTCTGTACTAGGAAATACAGTAGAAACAGGAATAATTCAAAACTACAGCATCTTTGCCCTCAGGGAGTACAACCACGACCACCACCAGTGGCTGAATAAAATTACTATGTCAGACTCTGCCAACTACTTTACATTGATTTTCTCATTTAATTTGATCCTCACAATAGCCCCATAAGCTAAGTATTAACCCAATTTTCCAAACTGGGAAGCCAAAGCTTAAATGGCGAAATAACTTGAGTCAGGTCACACAGGCACCAAAGCCAGATCTCCCTGATCCAAAGCCTATATTCTTGAGAGCTAGTGTGGAGGTTCTAGCAGGGGAGTGCAGCTACTCGTATACCCTTGACTGAAGACAGGTCCTACTCTGCGCGTTAGGTCGCATCCGCCTAGCCAGCCAGATCAGCCAAATCAACCCTGGTGATCAGTGGGGTGGATAGATGTCGCAGCCAGATTGCCCTCATATCCCGAAGCCTATATCCTTAAAGCACGGCACAGCTGGCTGGAAAGAAAACAGACACAAGCATTCTGGAGGGTGAAGAGTACCAGTGAGTATATCAAAGAGCCAAGTTCCGAGAAGTAAAGTGAGGACCCTCAGCAGTCTGACGAGAAATCAAAGAAGGCAAACGTGGTGAGGAGATGCCACAACACACTGACGCCTCATTGCTCCTCACTATCCGTGCACTGGCCTCTGACCCAGGACCTGTTCATGGACCATGTCTTTATTATTTAGCTGCAGATAGAAATGAGGACCAACGACATTTCTTCAGGCCTCGGAACCTTTCAAAGCTACTTCCAAAAATGGAATCAGCTCTTTCCCTGTTGCACATAGACTTATCTTTCTTCTCAAGATAAGGCCATGTGAGAAGAGAATAAGTTGGAAATTCTCTAGACAAATACTAGACGGTATGTCCACTACTGAATATTTTTATTTTTATGACCCTTGTCCTAAGTGTAAGAAAATTGCCTTTGCCCTAGGCAAGGGAGTCATTTTGCCACTAGCTTCCTGGCACTGTGGAAAAGGTAAATGCATTATAATGTCTGAACAAAATGCAATACCACTTCCTCTGTGCTGGTCTCCATGTGCCAGAAAGCCATGGAATGAATGGAGGCAGTATCCTCTCATGCCTCAGCAGATCCTTATAAAGCAGCTAATTTCTGGCTACCTCTGGTCAGGGAGGGCTCTCAACCTTCAGGGTATGGTTTTAGGGTCTCAGTGTTCCAAAGAAGGGATAAATATCATCAATATTCAACAGAAGAGAGTTCAGAAGTGTGTGCGACTTCCTTCTGCTTCCATGAGATCAAGAGAAAGTGTCAACACTTTTTAGAACTTCTGTGCTGGTGCTGTGGCTCAACAGGCTAATCCTCCGCCTTGCGGCTCCGGCACACCGGGTTCTAGTCCCGGTCGGGGCGCCGGATTCTATCCCGGTTGCCCCTCTTCCAGGCCAGCTCTCTGCTATGGCCCGGGAAGGCAGTGGAGGATGGCCCAAGTCCTTGGGCCCTGCACCCCATGGGAGACCAGGAGAAGCACCTGGCTCTTGGCTTCAAATCAGCGTGATGCACCGGCCGCAGCGGCCATTGGAGGGTAAACCAATGGCAAAAAGGAAGACCTTTCTCTCTGTCTCTCTCACTATCCACTCTGCCTGTCAAAAAAAAAAAAAAAAAAAAAAGAACTCCTGTGCTAAACAGGATGAACTACAGGCCCAACACCAGTAGGTGCCTGATTGTTCTCAGGAAATGCAATGGTGAGGCAGCTACCTGGAATGAGACTTGTTACTATCAAGGCAATGAGAAATGATTGTTTTCTCCATGAGCTTACCACCTATCATCAGGGCCACATCTGGAACCATGGAACCACATCTGAATGACTACTATGCATCAGTTTCTATGCTAACATCTCCTCACAGACTCAGTCTTAGGAAGTGAGTATTATCTCTGCCTTGCCTATGTAGAAGCCAAAGTTTAGGGAAGTTATGTCTGTTGTCACAGCGAGAAAAGTACAGTTGGACACTAGACATGACACCAAGTCCTGAATTCACTCTACTATGTGCTACTGACTGTTCTAGTGCCAAGGCTTGAATGATGATTTCATTAAAATCAATCTCTTACTCTGCTCTCAAAAGAGGAAGAATGCACCAAGCTAAATGGAACTATCAAGGCAAAGGAGAAAAGTACTGCAATCAATGGACACAGCAGGCTGGAATCCATAGTAGGAGGCTCAACTCTGATTGGAGGAAGGGATGACAGGCTTCAGAGAGGGGAACGCACCTAGTGGGGAGGGGCTTTTTGAGATTAGTAAATGCTCCTCAATATAGACTGAGACAGGTCAATACAAAGAGAGGGCTCATGTTAGTACCCCTTTCAAGTCAGGGTTTCACAGCCCTCCTGGTTACTGATATCTTAGATCAGCTAGTTCTACGTTCTAGAGGCTGTCCTGTGCATTGCAGGGTAACTAGCAACATCCCTGACCTTTATCCATTCGATGCCAGTGGCACACTGCTCCCCTACTGCCTCGGCATAGTAAAAATCAAATCTTCAGACATTGCCAAACATTCCCTATTGGACATGATCAACCATCCCCATTGGAGAACCACTGCCTTAAGTGAAAATGTGCCAGCAACTGGGGACTGGCTGCATAAGGGGCTGGAGAAGAGAAAAAGAAAGAAAGGCCAGGAACCAATCAGAAAAGAGAGCAGATGTGTGCTCTGAGTATCCTCTTGTCAACTCCCTCAGACATGGGCTCTACTAAAAACATCAAGACAAATGAAGTCAAACATGGTCCTACCACGGGGCCCTTTGAAGAGTCCCCAGCAGAACCCCAGCTAGGATAGAACATCTACATGAGGAGGGAGCCGATTCTAAACCTAGGCAACTTGGAAAGGGCAAAGCCTTACTCTTTCTCCTTTCTGGAAATTGAAGCAAGAAAAGAGGACACAGGGAATGTTATAGGGGAATCAAGAGCCAGGAATTCTAAAACCTATTTGGGAGGATTTGAGGGGACACGAACAGGAGAAATCCCAATCTGTAATGTGTCTGTAGAATCCTTACGTTCTCAGGACGTCTCTCATTCCCTTGCCTTTCCTCCTTGGATTGCTGTCGCACAGCAGAAGCAGTGAGGAGTGGGGGTAGTTATTTCTGGGAGGCAGGAAGGATAGAGAAGGTAGATGAAGACCAGAGAGATTTGAGGTTCAAGACAGATATATTGACAGAGTTCACTAAGGGCCCATCACGTTCCTCAGTAAAAAGAAGGCAAGGTAGAGCTGGAGCTGGAGGTTTGAGGAGAGGAGAAAGGCAGAGAAATGAATATTTACACAATGTCCTCTGAGCACTAATTCTGGACCAGGCATATTGCACAAGTTACCACATTCGATTTTCAGTCTCACATAATAACTGCGGATGGAGTGGGCACTATAATCTCTTTTTCAAGTAGGGGAGCGAGGCTCAGGGAGTCAAGGCCACAGACTGAGGGGCCTCCCAGTTTGATCAGAGCCTAGCCTTGGTGGTCAGGTTCCTGCTCATAGCTCTGGTGCCCCCAACCCCTCGCTCTGCTTGCTTACTTGTCTGTCTGTTCTGCTGGAATGGGCTGTCAGGGGATGTGCTTTGGGTTCCATGTCTCCAACACATCCTATGTGCCAGTCACAGGTCCCAGCATCATGGAGGAAGCAAGCAAGAGTTAACACTGAGGTGAACCAAGGACCCGAGAGGCCACACAGTGTGAATTTACAGCAGAACTAATGAGCACACTCAGTTACATAACTGCTTTTCCCACTAGCTCTGCAACCACTAGAGGAAGGCAGAGCCATCTTTCTTCTCCTGTGCTATATATAATCCACCTGACTCTGTTTCAGCAAGGGAGTGTGCAATAGCTCCACAGCTTGGACATATTCGATATTAATTTTTTCTTCAGAATCCAGCAAATTTTAGCAGGGAAGCTATAAAATAACAATACAGATTTTATTTACGAATTACACACTTTCCCCACATTAGCTCACAACATTACTGTCTATGCTGGGACCTGAGGCCCCAGTCTCAAACGGGACAGTGTTTTCCTCTGGTAACTCAGTAGAGGCGGATCCATTAATGAAGAATACATTTCTGAGACAGAGGAAGCCAGGTTTGGTTTTTGTTCTTTCCCATCTGTCTCCTCGTCCCTAACCCTGGAATCTATGACCTCATGCCTGAAAAATGAATGCTGCATAGAAGGAATCATTCATTTGTCCTGGGGATTAACTGAAGATGATTTTGGGTTAGTAAATCCCTACATGAGAATAGTACAAGAACGGTCACCTGACAAGTGTGCTGAGACCTTTCAGAGCACACATTTACTAAAAATTACCACACTCATTCATGTTAGTCCTGAAAGGTTCTCTGACTTCTGAAAATCATACTTTGTTGTTCTGATATACATACTCACTTGCACATTTAAAAAATTACATTTGAGTATACTCATTTATTTTTGCCAATTTAGTTGAGACTTCCTACAAACCACTCCTCCCCAAATGGTGAGATTTTAAGAAATGAAATCATGTATCTGATGTTTTCATAGGATAACAGGTTAAGAAGAAAAAGAGGTTTTTTGAAATATGGTTTGTATTAGCTAAATACTCATAGTACTATTATTTAAAGACATGAGCTTTTATAAACAGTATATATATATCTCATGACACCTGCTTACCACTGGGCCATTCAGTAACCACAAGTACTATTCAAGGGTGGCATGTCACTATGTTTGGACCCAGATAAACCTAGGTTCCAGCCCTGACTCAGCAACTTCCTAATAGAGGTCACTTGTGTCTTAGGTGAAGTATTGAACCTCTCAGGCCTGAGCTCTCTTCTGTACAATAGCAATCATTTGCATGCAGATGGAGAGGGTTCACTATGGAAATTAAACAAGACAGTACATTTCATAGTCATGTTGAGAGTTCAGTAGAAGTCTTGGGCTTCTTGCCTCCTTCCCTTCTCCCTGCACTGTCCAGTCACCAAGGTGGCCCCTGAAACTGACCCTCATCTCCTGTTGTGGACTGCTGCAGTGACTTTGCAATGATCTACACGGGCTTCACCAGGTGGTCCTCTGAGTCATAACCATATTTGCCTTTCCAGAATACACATCATTGTCTTCAGTGACTCCCTGCGGAATAAACTGCCTACGTCAGCCTAGGGTCTTCATTCTTTGTCTGGTTCAGCCTAGCCTTTTAAAGCTCATGATTCCTTGCAAACCCACCTATCTCCACCCTAATTCTGTCTATGCCATTCTCCTGCTTCAACCTTCTACAGAACTCCCAGGACTAGAATAGAATTTCTAAATTGTTTCACATGGTATTTGAGATATATGGTGTCTGCTCCCTGTCCCTCTCTAGTTAAACTGTCTACTGCACCTTTCCTTCCTTATACTTTATACCCAAGCATAATTTTATTTATAGGAACCGAAACACCATTTCATCAGTCTGCAACTTTACATATGTCCCTCTATTTGCCCAGGATATCTTCTCTCCTCCATTTGGCAAACTCCTAGACAGTCTCTAAACCTATTCAAAGGCCTTCACTTCTGTGATTCTGTCCACCAAGGACTATATTTTATACAGTTTTCTTTCTTAAAAAAATTATTGTCATTTATTTAACAGGCAGAGTTATGGGTGGTGGGCAGAGACAGGGAGAGAGCTCTTCCATCTGTTGGTTCAGTTCCCAAATGACCAAAACAGCCAGGGCTGGACCGAGCCGAAGCCAAGAACTCCATTAGTATCTCCCAAGTAGATGGCAGGTGCCCAAGAACCTGGACATCGTTCTCTGCTTTCCCAGGCACATTAGCAGGGAGCTGGATCAGAATTATGAGCAGCTAGGACTCCAACCAGCACTCAGATAAGGGATTCTAGCATTGTAACTGGAAGCCTAACCCAATGTGCCACAATGCTGGCCCCTTCATTTGTCTACTATTGTACCTCCCACACTCTCATGCAATGATTTTTCATGTATCTATGCAATTCATTGACCACTATAAATGTCTTCTTTGGAGGGTAGACCAAAAGCCATGCCCAGGGCAGTCCCTCAGGAAATGCCTACGACACGGGACAGAAGCAGCTTGCAGCTCAGTGAGAAACTCAGGTGATACATGCTCCTATACAGTCTGAGAGGGCTAGGAGAGCAGGCAGAGGGAGCATTCTATCATATTCCCATCTAAAATGTTGAAGTGTTGGTGACTGCCAGAGCTCAGGAGAAGAAACCCTTTAAATGAGGTTACAATTCACTCTAATGAGTTGATTACATTTATCTAAAGCCTGTGGAGCTCAGAACTATAATTCTCTTCCCAAAGCTTCATTCTGTTATACAGTTCCTTGCTCTGTGGAATGAACATGGGCAATTGCTTCTGCAGCTTTTGGCGATGCCAGTTTATGGCTATGTTTTTCTGTTCACTGGACTGGCTCGTTTCTTCAGAAGAACAAACTGTTCTGCGCTGAAGCAGGAATTGGCTGGGTTCTAACAAAAAGATTTTCCCCCCGACAGTGTTTTTGCAAAAGACCCAAGTCAATTTATAGCCAAGTAACAAAAGGTCAGAAAGGTTAGTCAAGCAATGGGCGTAATTCCTGTGTGTCACAGCCAATAAAGGAAATGGGTGGGAATACATACTATGCAATTTTAACCTGAAATTATTTGTGCAAAACTATTATTGTAAACTATACAAAATGACCCCTGGCTTCCAACATAAAGGATTTCTCACCCTGATTTTTTTTTTTTAATGGCATATTTACTGCGGAAGAACTGAGATGACCTCAAATTCGTCATTCGCATGTGGAAAATGTCAAAACTTTCTTCACACTAATTTGTGAAAAAAACTTGGTCATTGCTTTACAGTTCTGAAACAGAAATGCTCACATAGAAAGTAAATATATCATAATTAAGTCACAATTAAATAAAATTTGCATGGTAACGTAAAATCCTTACAACCAGAGAGACATTATTGACCAAATGAACAGGCTAAGAAAAGGCTCTACAAAGGTGATAGTTCAGCTGTTTTAATCATGCTACAAGTATGGCAAACCACTGCATTATTCAATGAGCATAAGAACAACAAGAAAAGCTTGCCTTTAAAGCAGACACGAAGGACTGACATCACCAGCCAAGCAAGCGGAAGACAGATGAATAACAGCCTGTACTGGGCAGCTAACCAGGCCCAGGCCCATGGGTCTGTGCAGTAAAAAAAAAAAAAACCTTTCAGATGTCAAGGCTGTTGGAATGGTTCCTCCCCTACCCGCCACCCCTTCATGATGTCTAAAATACTTAGCATTTAAAACAATCTTATCCCAAAGATGAAAGTAAAATAGAACAGCCACAGTGCAGAAAAGATGGTGTGAACCCATCTGTCCCCCACCTCCTGGCATTCACCACTATAAAACACACAAGAAAACAAAAGAGAAGTCTGTGCGTTGCAAAAAAGGAAGGTGATTGGTTGGGACCCCAGATCTAGAACAACACAGCATCAGGGCATCCCATGATCTGCCCCCTCCCCCTCACTCCCCATTCCACAGAAGAAAGTAGTGCTACAGAAGACAGCCAGGACTAAATGAACCGGAATCCCACTGACAATACTAGGCCAGCTGCCAACTAGGGGGTAGGTAGCTCAGGAACCTACTGACAACAAAGTGGTCTAGGGAAACATTCTTCCTCTCTATAGGGCCCCCATGAAATACTTTCTATTCCAGTAGGACAAAGACTGTCTACCTAGAGGTTCCAGGCAGCACGGCCTGCGAAAATTCCTTACCCACCTCAAGGCAGCATCAACAAGGACCAACGCGGAACCCCACCAGCAATGGATGAACAAAGCAGATCAAAAACAGTACTAGAGGCTCTGAAAAGTAAATTGGCCTTGGAACCACAAAAGTAGATTCCAACCTGTATGCTAAAGCTAAATAAGGAGACTGCCTCTAAAACAGAGATTTAAATAGGATGCAGAATGTCAAGACATAACAGGCAGGGCCGGCGCTGTGGTGCAGCGGGTTAAGCCTCCGCCTGCAGTGCCGGTATCCCATATGGGTGCCGGTTCAAGTCCTGGCTGTTCCACTTCCAATCCAGCTCTCTGACATGGCCTGGGATAACAGAAGATGGTCCAAGTCTTTGGGCCCCTGTACCCACATGGGATATCTGGAAAAAGCTCCTGGCTCCTGGCTTTGGATCAGCACAGCTCCAACTGTTGTGGCCAATTGGGGAGTGAACCAGTGGATGGAAGACCTCTCTCTCTGCCTCACCTTCTCTCTCTGGATAACTCTGACTTTCAAATAAATAAATAAATCTTTTTTTAAAGACATAATAGGCAAAATATCCAAAATAGAATTTAAAAAATCACTCAACATCAAAGAATTAGGAAAATCACAACTTGAATAAGAAAACACAATCAACTGATACCAAGATGAATCTGATGTTAGAATTAGCTTATAAGGATTTAAAAGTAACCAATCATAAAAATGCTTCAAAATTACAAATTCTTTAGAAACAAATGAAAAAAGTATAAAACCTCATCAAAGAAAAAAGAATAAAATGGAAGTTTTAGAATTGAAAGACAACAACAAAAAATTTAAAACTTGCCTGTTGGACTTGGGTGGAAATGACAGAGAACAGAATCAGTGAACTTAAGGCTGGATCAATAGAACTTACCCAATATGGACAAAAGAGAAAATGGACTAAAAACCAATCAACAGAGACTCAGGCACTTATGAAACAATAATGAAAGGCCCAACATTGTCACCAGAGTCCCAGAAGGAAAGGAAAAAAAGAGAGGGACTAAAACAGTACTTAAAAAGACAACAGGGGGCCGGCACTGTGGTGCACTAGGTTAATCCTCCGTCCGCAGTGCCAGCATCCCATATGAGCGCTGGTTCTAGTCCTGTCTGCCCCACTTCCAATCCAGCTCTCTGCTATGGCTTGGGATGGCAGTGCAGGATGGCCCGAGTACTTGGGCCCCTGCCCCTGCATGGGAGACCCAGAGGAGTCTCCTGGCTCCTGGCTTCGGATAGGTGCAGCTCCAGCCATTGCTGCCATCTGGGGCATGAAAATGGAAGGAAGACTTTTCTCTCTGTTTCTCCCTCTCATTGTCTGTAACTCTACCTCTCAAGTAAATAAATAAAATCTTATGGGCGCCGGATTCTGTCCCGGTTGCTCCTCTTCCAGTCCAGCTCTCTGCTGTGGCCCAGGAGTGTAGTGGAGGATGGCCCAAGTGCTTGGGCCCTGCACCTGCTCGGGAGACCAGGAGAGGCACCTGGCTACTGGCTTCAGATCAGCGCAGTGTGCCAGCCACAGCGGCCATTGGGCGGTAAACCAACAGAAAAGGAAGACCTTTCTCTCTGTCTCTGTCTACTCTGCCTGTCAAAAAAAATTTTTTTTTAACTTTTATTTAATGAATATAAATTTCCAAAGTACAGCTTCTGGATTACAATGGCTTCCCTCCTCCCATAACTTCCCTCCCACCCACAACCCTCCCCTATCCTGCTCCCTCTCCCCTTCCATTCTCATCAAGATTCATTTTCATTTATCTTTATATACAGAAGATCAATTTAGTATATATTAAGTAAAGCTTTCAACAGTTTGCACCCACACAGAAACGCAAAGTGAAAAATACTGTTTGAGTACTAGTTATGGCATTAAATCACAATGTACACCACATTAAGGACAGAGATCCTACATGAGGAGTAAGTGCACAGTGACTTCTGTTGTTGAGTTAACAAATTGACACTGTTGTTTATGGTGTCAGTAATCACCCTAGGCTCTTGTCATGAGTTGCCAAGGCTATGGAGGCCTTTTGAGTTTGCCGACTCTGATCATATTTAGACAAGGTTATAGTCAAAGTGGAAGTTCTCTCCTCCCTTCAGAGAAAGGTACCTCCTTCTTTGATGACCTGTTCTTTCCACTGGGATTTCACTCACAGAGATCTTTCATATAGTTTTTTTTTTTCCACAGTGTCTTGGCTTTCCATGCCTAAAGTACTCTCATGGGCTCTTCAGCCAGATCTGAATGCCTTAAGGGCTGATTCTGAGGCTAGAGTGCTGTTTAGGACTTCTGCCATTCTATGAATCTGCTGTGTATCCCACTTCCCATGATGGATTGTTCTCTCCCTTTTTAATTCTATCAGTTAGTATTTGCAGACACTAGTCTGGTTTATGTGATCCCTTTGACTCTTAAAATCTTTAAAAAAAAAAAAAAAAAAAGATAACGGGGACCAGCACTTTGGCTGATGGTTGAGTCACCAGTTAGGATGCCTGCTTCCCACAGCAGAGTATCTGGGTTTAATCCTCAGCTGCAGCACTGGATTTCACCTTCCTGCTAGAGCTGGCTCCAGAAGGAAGTGGTGATGGTTCAAGTCGTTAGTTGGGTTCCTGCCACCCACACAAGAAAGAGGGATTGAGTTCCTGGCTCCCAGCTTTGGGCCCTTTGCTACTGTTGGTTTTAAGAGTTTAACAGTGGATGGGAGCTTTCTGTCTTTCAAATAAATACATAATATTTTTAATTTAAAAGACATTTAATTTAATTTAATTTAATTTAAAAGACAATAGGGGTCAGCGGTGTGGCAGAGCAGATAAAGCCACTGCCTGCAGTGCCGGCATCCCATGAGTGCTGGTGGGAGTCCTGGCAGCTCCTCTTCCCATCCAGCTCTCTGCTATGGCCTGGGAAAGCAGTAGAAGATGGCCCAAGTCCTTGGGCCCCTGCACCCATGTGGGGGACCAGGAAGAAGCTCCTGGCTTTGGATCAGCACAGCTCTGACCATTGGGGCCATCTGGGGAGTGAACCAGTAGATGGAGGATCTCTCTCTCTCTCTCTCTCTCTGGTTCAGCCTTTCTGTAACTCTGCTATTTAAATAAATAAATAAATCTTTTTTTAAAAAAGATAATGGCTAAAAATTTCCTAAATTTGGTAAAAGACATAAACCCAGATGCATAAAGCTGAACAAACTCCAAATTAGTTAAAAACAAAGCTCACATCAAGAAACATCATAATTAAATTCTAAAAGTTAAAGACAAAAACCTCTTGAAAACAGAAAAAAAACAAACCCACAACACATTACCTGTAAGAAATCACCAATTCCAATGAAAACAGATTTCTGAATCCATGGAGGGCAGAAGGAATTGGCACAATGTTTTCAACACTGAAGTAAAATAACTGTCAAACAGGAATTCTCTATCTGGTGACACTGTACTTCAATATTGGAGGTGAAGACATTGTCAGGTGAAGGAAAGCTAACAGAATGTGTCAGTAGAAGACTTCTCTTTAAGATAATGGTTAGAGGAAGTTCTTCAAACAAAACAGAAATGAGATAAAAGAAGAAATTCTGGGGCTGGCATAGTGGGTAAAGTCAACACCTACAGTGCTGGCATCCCATATGGGAGCTGGTTTGAGACCCAGTTGCTCCACTTCCAATACAGCTCTCTGCTATGGCCTGAGAAAGCAGTAGAAGATGGCCCAAGTCCTTGGTCCCCTGCACCCACTTGGGAGACCCAGAAGAAGCTCCTGGCTCCTGGCTTTGGATTAGTGCAGCTCCAGCTGTCGTGGCCAACTGGGGAGAAAACCAGTGGATGGAAGACCTCTCTATCTCTGTGTCTCCTTCTCTCTCTGTGTAACTCTTTCAAATAAATAAATCAATCTTTTAAAAAAAAGAAATTCTGGAGCATCAGGAAGGAATAAAGAACAATGGAAAGAGCAGAGATATGGGTATATTTGATGACTGAAAAATCATAACACAATCTGACAGTCAAAACAGTTATATTTAAAAAGGGAAAGATAAAGAGGCCTAGATGGAAGTAAGGTTTCCACATTTTATTCAAAGTGGCAAAATGCTGTTAATAGCAGATTGTAGTAAGTCACAACTGTAATACCCACAGCAACCATTAAAAATTATATAAAGACACACACTCAGAAACATTATTAAAAAGTCAAGATAAACCCCCCCAAATTGTTCAAGTAGAGGGGTGGAGCAAGATAGTAGCTGAGTAAGATGCTCCAGCACTTTCCCTATGGAGACAAAAAATTTAACAACTGTTCAGGCATCAAGTCACCTTCACAAGAACCAAGTAAGTCAGGTAAGAGGCCACAGTGCCTAGTGTTAATCTAATAATAAAAGAGATGCAATGAAGAAGGCAGGAAGCAGAGTTGTTGAGTTACCTGTCTACCAGCTCCAGGAGGGGAAGGAATAAAGGTCAGATCTTAGATTTGAAACCCAGTACCAGGCTTGCTATCGTCACACAGGCCCCCAGGTCCTCTGCCTCCAGGCCAGAACCTGAAGGCTGAGCCTTTGGCCAAGGGTCCACGTGTACCATCCTTCCTCCAACCTCCAACAGATAGCGCAGTGGAGCAGAACTCCAACCACGAGGGGAAAGTGAGCATAGGGCTGTGTCTTGAATCTCCTAAAAATCATCACTGTCTCTGGTCAGTGGCTGCAGACAGAGCCCCTGGATCTGCCCTGGTTGTAAGTGGAGACACGTGGCCCCAGTAAATTGGACTTCTATCTTGGCGAGCATCAACTGTGGTTGGTTGCAGCAGCCTCAGACTACAAGCCCACCTCAGTGCTCAGCAGCCCCTAGCAAAGTGAGTGTTGGTCCAATCCGCTGGTTTAGTCATGCGAGGGAAAAGCACTAGGTCACTTTTCCTTAAGTTAACCTTCATTAGATTAACAGCAGGCCAGGAGAGAATGGAATGATATATTTTAAGTCTTCAAAGAAAATAACTGCTAACCAAGAATACTTTACCCAGCAAAGTTATCTTTCATAAGTGAAGGAGTAATACATGTTTTCCAAAACAACCAGCAGCTGAGATAACTCATCAGACAGACCAGCCTTACTTACAAAAGATGCTTAAGACAGTCCCACATATAAAAGCAAAAGAAGGACACAACCATTATGAAAACTGAGTAAGAGGCTCCAACGACCACCTCCCCACAGACACCCCAATGTGAAAAGCTATACACACTAACTCACCTTCACAAGAGTTACAGAAGTCAAGTAAGAGACCAGAGGGCCTCGTTTTGTTACAATCATTAGAAAAGTCACATCAAAGAAAGGGATAAAGAAGGAGTTACCTGTGTCACCCTTCCCCCAGCTCCAAGGGAGCAAGGCAAAGAGAGAGGTCTCCTGCTTGGGAGAGGGAAAGTGAACTGAATCCCAGTGCCAGGCCCACTGGAAAAATTTAGTTGGATGGAGCCCCGCCAACCTGGTCCATAGGCCCATACCTGTAGAGTGAGTATTTTGAGCTTTCAAAGCCAGGCAACCTCTGCCACCTCTCCCACAACTGCCAGCAGAAGGCCAAACTCCAGCCACACAGAGAAGCCAGGAGAGGCAGCTTAGGGCCATGCTAGGGAGCCCAGAGCCAGGCTTACCACACCAAGATCCAGAATCTGATAGAGCCCAAAGGCCACTAGATCCTTGACCCATGTTCAAGACTGAGCCTCCAGACTTGCCTAGCACCTGTGTTCTGTGGGGTTGGACTCATCTTGGCATATGTCACTGCCAACTGTGGGTAGGCTTAGTAGATGGCCCCAGGACTTTGTAGGGAGTGTGACTGTGAGATACAGATGTGGCCAAACTGGTGCCAGTCTGGGGGACCAGAGGGCTGCCTTCAACTCTCTCCTCTGGCCTTGGACAGACAGCAAGGGGCCACAGGATCATGATGTGGGAGTCTGTGCTGGGCTGGGAAAGCCCAATGCTGGGCAAATTCTATTAGTTTCCATCCTGAGGCAAGTATCTTCTGTCGGTCTCTGGACTAGCCTCAATATCAGGGGAGCCCTGCACACTGGTGGGACAGATTTGTTTTGATGTATATCACCATCAGCCTCTTGTGGGCATGTTGTGCACCTCAAATGCCACCTAGGGCCTGGTGACTGTGAGACCCAGATGTGACCCACCAAAAGCCTGCCTGAGTAGCTGAAGGGCTACCTCTATCACCCTTCCTGCAACCTTGGGCAGACAGAAGGAATCACAAGGCTGTTTTGGAACTCAGTGCCAGGTGGATAAAACCCAGCATTGAGTGGCTCCTAATGGTCCCTGTCTCTAGAATAATGCTTGCAGACAGAGCCTTTGGGCCTGCTTCAGTACCCTGCAGAATTCCATGGTCCCAGGTGAGCAGTCACATACCCCAACCAACATCACTAGTGGCTATTAGGTGTGGCACCGGGTAAAGAGCCACCTCAGCAGCAGACAGACCACAGCACGGTGAGTTTAGACCTGTCCCCAGGTTGCACTGATCTTGGTGGGCTGGCAGCTCTGGATATGATGTAGCGTGTGGCATTCATGAACACAGGACAAAAAGAGCCTACCACAAGACCAGGAAGAGGCTTGTAGGGACGGGCTACACTTTTTAGGCGCTTTCCCAGTTCATACTGAACAACACATCAATAGCTGATTTGGGACAATTTGAGTTTGGGGACTATCTTAAGACTGAATCAGTAAAAGCCAAACAGCAACGTAGGGTGCTATCTAGGGCTGAATAGCAGAATTAGCTGTGTCCTCAGAAAAATTTAAAAAGATCACTTAGAATTTCTGGAAAGACAGCCACAAATGACGTCAGATTACTATTACTAATCTTTCAATGTACAGATGAAGTCGTATACCAACAAGCACCAAGAACTTGCAGAGAACTATGACCTCAAATTAAGAGCAAAATAAGGTGCCAGAAACCAACCATCTAGGAATTAAAATTGCCTAAAGCTTGGATGAAGATTTCAAAATAGCTGTTCTAAGGAAACTCAATGAAATTCAAAAGAACACAAGTACTTCAATATCCTGACAGAGAGATGGAAGTAATTAAACAAAATCAAGCAGAAGTCCTTCAACTGAAAAGTACACTAAGTGAAATTAAAAACACAATAGGAGGCATCAGGAACACAATTGATCAACAAAAGAAGGAATCAGTGAGCTGAAAGACAGGATATTTGAAAACACACAACAGAAGGGGAAAAAAGAAAAAAAAAGTTAAGAGGAATGAAGAAAGCATAAGCTCTTATGGGATAACAAGAAGAGGGACTATTAGGTTAGTGGAGTCAAGAGAGACTTGAGCATGCCAAGGGAGAGAAAGCCTAGGAGCCAGCGCTGTGATACTGTGAATACTGTGATACTGGTGCCCATACGGGATGCCGACACCGCAGGCGGAGGATTAACCAAGTGAGCCATGGCGCCGGCCCCAGCTCTAATATTTTAAACATGGTATGTAAGCTGGGACTCGAACCAGTGCCCATATGGGATGCCGGCACTGCAGGCAGAGGCATAGCCTACTACACCACAGCTCTGGCCCCTGATTTTTTACATAGATACCAAAAACATACACTGGGGGAAGGACAATCTCTTCGATAAATGGTTCTGGGGAAAGAGGATGTCCATATGCAGAAGATTTAATCTCTTAGCTCTCATTCTATAAAAAAATCAACTCAAAATAGATCAAATATCTAAATATAAGATATGAAACTACTAGAAGAAAACGTAAGTGAAACATTTCAAGACATTTGCATGGGCCCTGATTTTTTAGGTAAGACACCAAAAGCACAGGCAACAAAAGCAAAAATAGACAAATGGGATTCTATCAAACGAAGAAGGCTCTGCACAGTAAAAGAAATAAACAGTGGCAGGTGCTGTGGTATAGCAGGTAAAGCCACCACCTGCATTGCCAATACCCCATATGGGTGCCAGTTTGAGTCCTGGCTGCTCCACTTCCCATCCAGCTCTCTGCTATGGCCTGGGAGAGCAGTAAAAGATGGCCCAAGTCCTTGGGCCCCTGCACCCATGTGGGAGACATGAAAGAAGCTCCTGGCTTCTGGCTTTGGATCGGCCTAGCTCTGGCCATTGTGGCCATCTAGGGGAGTGATCCAGTGGATGGAAGAGTTCTCTCTCTTTTCTGCCTCTCTGTAATTCTGACTTTCAAATAAATAAATAAATAAATAAATAAATAGAAAGTGAAGACACATCCAACAGAATGGGATAAAATACTTTCAAACTAGGCATCTGAAAAAGAATTAATATCCATAATATATAAGGAACTCAAAAACTGCAATAACTGGAGTGGGTATTTAGGTTTTTTTTTTTTTTTTTTTTTTTAAGATTTCATTTATTTGAGAGAGTTACAAAGAGAGGGAGAAAGGGAGAGAGAGAGAAAGAGGGAGAGACAGAGGGAGGGAGGGAAGGAAGGAGGGGGAGAGAGAGAGAGAGAGAGAGATCTTCCACTCACTAGTTCACTCCCCAGATGGCCTCAATGGCTGGAGCTGTGGCAATCTGAAGTCAGGAACCAGGAGCTTCTCCCGGGCTTACTATGCAGATACAGGGTCTGGCCAAGCACTTGGGCCATCCACCACTTCTCTCCCAGGCCAAAGCAGAGAGCTGGATCAGAAGTGGAACAGCCAGTACTTGAACCAACGCCCATATGGGATGCCAGCACTGCAGGTGGTGGCTTTACCTGCTAGGCCACAGCACAGCCTGGTATTCAGCCTTGCAGTTAAGATGCTCCTGGCCCACATCAGAATTTGAAACCTGTCCTCCAGCTTCCTGCTAATGCAGATCCTGGAAGGCAGTGGTGATGGCTCAAATAATTGGGTCCTTGTCACCTACATGGGAGACCTGCTTTGAGTTACCAGCTCACAGCTGTGACCCCAGCCCCACCCCAGCAAAATGCAGGCATTTGGGAAGTTAACTAGGAAATGGAAGTTCTCTTTCTCTTTCTGCCTCTCAAATAATTACTTTGCCAAAAAAACTACCATAACATAAAACCATACAATCCAGTTAAGAAATGGGGAAACAGCTCTAAATAGATATTTCTCAGAAGAAGAAATACAAATGGCAAAGAAACACATTAATAAATTCTTCAATATTATTAGCCCTCAGGGAAATGCAAATCAAAACCACAGTGGAGTATCACTTCACACAAACCAGGATGATTATTATAAAAAAGATAAAAAATAACATACTGATGAGGATGTGGAGAAAAGGGAGCCCTTACCAACTGTTGAGAGGATTGCAAATTAGTCTATCCAATACGGAGAATAGTATGGAGGTTCCTTGAAAAACTAAAAATAGATCTACCATACAACCAAGCTATCCCACTTCTAGGTATATACCCAAAGGAAATGAAATCAGCATATGAAAGAGATACTTCCATTCCCATGTTCACTGCAGCACTGGTCAGAATAACCAACACAGGGAATCACCCTAGATGTCCAATTTTGGATAAATTGATAACAAATATGTATATATACACAATGAAATGTTATTCAGCCATAAAAAAATGCAATTCTGACACTTGCAGCAAAATGGATGGAACTTACATTAAGTGAACTTACATTAACTGAAATAACCAAGACAGAGGGACAAACACTTAGCTTCTCCCTTATATGTCAGAGTTGTAAAAAACTGGTCTATCACAGCCGATGCTGTGGTGTAACAGGTTAAGCCATCACCTGCAGTGCTGGTATCTCATATGGGCACTGGATGGAGTCCTGGTTGTTCCATTTTTGTTGTTGTTGTTGTTAAGATTTATTTATTTATTTGAAAGGCAGAGTTACAGAGAGGCAGAGGCAGAGGCAGAGAGGTCTTCCATTTGACGGTTCACTCTCCAGATGGTTCCAACTGTCGGAGCTGCGCTGAACTGAAGCCAAGAGCTTCTTCCAGGTCTCCCACGTGGATGCAGGGACCCAAGGACTTGGGCCATCTTCTATTGCTTTCCCAGGCCATAGCAGAGAGCTGGATGGGAAGTGGAGCAGCTGGGACTCGAACTGGCACCCATAAGGGATGCTGGCACTGCAGGTAGTGGCTTTATCTGCTACGCCACAGCACCGGCCCCTGCTCCACTTCTAATCTGGATCTCTGCTAATGTGCCTAGAAAAGCAGTGGAAGATGGCCCAAGTCCCTGGGCCCCTGTCACCCACATGGGAGACCTGGAAGAAGTTCCTAGCTCCTAGCTTTGGCCTGGCACCGTGGCTTAACAGGCTAATCCTCCACCTTGCGGCGCCAGCACACCGGGTTCTAGTCCCAGTTGGGGTGTCGGATTCTATCCCGGTTGCCCCTCTTCCAGGCCAGCTCTCTGCTATGGCCCGGGAGTGCAGTGGAGGATGGCCCAAGTCCTTGGGCCCTGCACCTGCATGGGAGACCAGGAAAAGCACCTGGCTCCTGGCTTCGGATCAGCGTGATGAGCCGGCCGCAGCGGCCATTGGAGGGTGAACCAATGGCAAAAAGGAAGACCTTTCTCTCTGTCTCTCTCTCTCACTATCCACTCTGCCTGTCAAAAAAAAAAATCAAATAAATAAGTAAATCTTAGGAAAAAAATAAACTGGTCTATCTTAACATAAAACTATGATTACTGGAAGTGGGAAGGGTAGGGCAAGAAGAGATGGAGGGAGGTTGGGTACAGGTACTAAAGCTCGAAAGTAACAAGTTCTAGTGTTCCATAACACAGTGGGACAGCTACAACTCACTATAATGAATAACAGGGAGAAGTTGAAAAGAGAAGTTGATAAACTCTAAGCACAAAGAAAAAAGGAGATGGAAAGGTTAGTGCCTGGTTTGACTGGTTTACATTGTGTATATGTATTAAAACACTGTACCACATACCACAAAAATTACAACTATCACATGTTAATCAAAAAAAGTTTTTAGAGGCTGGTGCTGTGGTGCAGCAGGTTACGCTGCCGTCTACAGTACCAGCATCCCATATTGGTACCAGTTTGAGTCCCAGCTGCTCTACTTTTGAACCAGCTCCCTACTAATCTGCCTGGGAAAGCAGTGGAGGATGGCCCAGGTGTTTAGACCCTTGTACCCATGTAGGAGACCTGAATGAAGATCCTAGCTCCTGGCTTCGTCCTGGCCCAGCCTTGTTCCTTCCAGGTATTTGGGGAGTTAACCAGTGGATAGAAGATTTTGATCTCTCTCTCACTCACTCTCTCTCTGTAATGCTGATTTTCAAACAAATAAATAAATCTTTTAAAAAGATGTTTAAGGGGTAGGCATTTTGCATGGTAGCTTGGATGCCATTTGGGACACCCATGTTCCACGTTGGTGTGCTTGGGTTTGAGCCCTGGCTCTGTTCCTGATTCTAGACTTCCTGCTAACATACATGCCGGGAGGCAGCAGGTCACAGTTCAAGTATTTGGATCCTTGTCACCATGTGGGAGACCTGGATTGGGTTCCTGGCTCCCAGCTTTGGTCCAGCCCAGCCCTAGCTGTTGTGGGCATTAAGGTAGTAGGCCAGTGACGGGAGCTCTGTCTGTCTACCGGTCTGCTTTTCTCCTCCACTCAATCAATCAATCCATATCAAAACAAACTTTTTAGAATAATATGTTCAAGTAACCCAGAGAAAGGCAAGAAAAGAGAAAGGGAAGAATGAGAAACAGGAAATTAAATAAATATAAAGTAGCAGAGTAAAGCCCTAATACATTAATAATTTTCTTAAATGTAAATTGTTGAAATATACCAATTAAAAGAGATTGGCATAGTGAATAAAAACATGACCCGACTACATTCTGTTCACAGGAAACTCACTTATGATTCAGCAAAATGGGTAAACCAAATAATACAGTATGGTGTACACAACAGATAGAATCTCAATGCCTATTTTAAATGATGCTTATGGACAATCTTAAAGATATGGGAAAGTATTTAAAATATTACATTTTAGAAGACATGATAAGTAAGCAATTTATTCTAAAAGCAAAGTATAACACGGTGTGTAAGCAATTTGTAAATAAATGCCTAAAAGGAATGCTAGAGAAGGTATCATTAACGGAAATCTCAATTATCCCCATTATGTTTCCCTTTATTTCTCAGATTATCATCAGAAAGTACAGTTTTCCAATCATGAAATGTTATTAAAATTATTTTCTTCAATTAAAACTGTCCACTAAACACAATTATGTTGCTTCATAGTGGTGAAGAACTGATCTTTATCATTGGTGGTCCCCATTAATGTGGATCTTTTTAATGATGGGTTGGCTGTCCACTCCTCCCCTGACCCTCAGAGGATCAGAGGCACAGGGCAGGAAGCCTGGAAGACCAGGAAATGTTCCAATTGCAAGTTTGGGTAGGGAATGCAGAGAGGGAGGTGTGAGAAGTGGGGTAGAGAATGGGGGAGCAGAGAGACAGAAGGGGGAGATAGTGCAGACAGCAGAGCAGGATGGTTGGACACCCTCCTCAATTTCAGTAGTCACTAGAGTTACTGTACTAGATCTGCACAGGTCTGACCACTGAGCTGGTCCTGTGTTTCCTCACTCTCTCACATAAGACCATATGAGCATGTCTTGACCCTTCCTAGTTCAACAGGGCTAAACACAGATACTATCTCACCACACTGGGGGCTGCAGTTCAGAAGAGGGAGTGCTTCTGTCTTATATTGCCAAGTAAATCTGGCATGCCCATCTCTCTCTTTCTCCCTTTCTCCCTTCCTCCCTTCCTTTCTTTCTTTTTTATAGGCAGAGTAGACAGTGAGAGAGAGAGAGAGAGAGAGAGAGAGAGAGAGAGAGAGAGAGAGAGAGAGAAAGGTTTTCTTTTTCCGTTGGTTCACCCTCCAATGGCTGCTGCGGCCGGCGCACCGCGCTGATCTGAAGCCAGGAGCCAGGTGCTTCTCCTGGTCTGCCGATGTGGGTGCAGGGCCCAAGCACTTGGGCCATCCTCCACTGCACTTCCGGGCCACAGCAGAGAGCTGGACTGGAAGAGGAGCAACGGGACAGAATCCGGTGTGCTGGCGCCGCAGGCAGAGGATTAGCCTACTGAGCCACGGCGCCGGCCCATCTTTTTTTTTTTCAAAGTCTGTCCTTGACTATCTAGGATCCATAAGACAAGCTTTCCACTATATAACAGGCCCGATCCTTCTTCTGGCATTTCAAGTTAGAAACCTCAAAATAAAGGAGACTCAACACAGAATGTAGCAGGCAGCAGATTTCCACGGTCCCTTATTAGAGATTAGTAGCACTTCTACTAAATATGATCTTTACTGTTTCCTAACACAGTAAACAAGCAAACTCCATACTAAAGTCAAAACCAGAAGCTCAGATCAAGACTTTCATATAGAAGATGTTTCCTTGATGTTGCTATAGTCCTATTCATCAGTCAACAGGATTGTTTCAAGACTTCTCACTCATCTCACCAGTCCTGAAAAAGCTGCCTTTTTATCTCACTGAGGACATAGAATACCATCTCCAGAGCCACACAAGACAATTCAAAGCCAACATTGACATTAAGGTGCCTTGCGGGGCCACCGCTGTGGTATAGTGGGTGAAGCCACTGCTCGTGGCACCAGCATCCCATATGGTGCTAGTTTGAGTCCTGGCTTCTTCACTTCTGATCCAGCTCCCTGCTAATATGCCTGGGAAAGCAGAAGATGGCCCGAGCGCTTGGGCCCTTGTAGCCATGCAGAAGACCCGGAAGAAGCTCCTGGCTCCTGGCTTTAAATTGGCCCAGCTCCGGCCATTGGGGCCATTTGGGGAGCAAACCAGCAGATGGAAGACCTCTCTCTCCCTGTCTCTCCCTGTCTCTCTCTCTGTAACTCTCCCTCTCAAATAAACACATTTTTTTAAAAAAATGTGCTTTGTAAGAACTGCAGGACTATTTTATTGCCCATTCTCACCATCTCCCATAGCCAAGTTGCTAGTAAGATGAAGGTAACAGAATTTGACAAATATTTGAGTGTATTTGTATTATTTAAAACCATAATAACATTTAAAATAAGTTTTAATTTTATCTGCTGTCTTCTTTTTTGGGTTAAATGGAAAGAGTATGGACTTTGAAGTCGATGAGTCCCTATTATTTATTAGCCACACAACTTTGGAGCTTCTTCATCTATAAAGTGGAAATAATTACACATACCTCTTATGAGGATTGAGTAATATGCTACTTATTCCAGGAACTTTTATAATCACTGGTGCTCTCTTGTACCCATTTAATATTCCTACCTTAAGGGGTGCTGGCCCCTAAGCACTCAATTTAAATGTTAGTGAACTCACTATGCTGGACACTCAGAGGACATAAAGATGAATGAATAAATCCCTAACATCTCAAGGAGCTGGTAATCCAAGAGAGTAACCAGGAGACAGAAGGTCTCCCTCTCTCCCTCCCTCCCTGTGTGTGTGTGTGTGTATCTGTCTATCATTCTGACTTAAACAAGTAAATAATAAACAATCTATCTATTTTTTAAAATGCACTGGTACATCCCCAGGCTTTTGCCTTCTCGCTCTTATCCTTTGTCTCACAAAGTCCTGCTGTTATATACAGTAATGTACACTCCCAGCATGCCTTCACCACTCATCAAATGTCACTCCCTTCTTGTCCTGTGTTTCCAATACACCTGACCCATTACATCTTCTGCCATTATTGATTTGCATGTCATGCCATTTCCTTAACCAGAAAGGGGGCCTTGAAGGCAGGGTCAGAACTGCTTTTATCTTTGCGTCTTCTGTTCCTAGCTCAGAGTCTGTTGGCTCTGAGTGAGGTGTCAGTGGTCACTGAACAAATCAAAACTAGTAAAATCCATCAGGCCAAAGTTCTGAAAAATTATTACATCTCAGAGTACAAAAATATATAGAATGTAAAAAGGAAAAACAGTAACTGGGGAGGGGGACAGATAAGAAAGAGGAAGAAGATACCAAAAAGGGAAGAGACTGAATGTTCTTATATGGAAGGAAAGCAAAGTTCTTGCTTTTGTTTTGATGATAGTAAACAAACATAGAAACAAATATTATTTTTAGCACTCAGAGAATTCAAAAAACTATTCCTCTTTAAAATGTATTCAAAAGCTAAAAGAAAGCAAAGAATATTCCATAAAAAAGTATGATGGAAAAGACAACTTCTTAGTATAAAAATTGGGGCTGGTGCCATGCAGGCATCCCATATGGGCACCAATTTGATTCCCAGATGCTCCACTTCTGATCCAGCTCCCTGCTAATGTGCCTAGGAAAGCAGCAGAAGATGGTCCAGGTACTTGGGCCCCTGCCACCCATGTGGGTAGACCCGGAAGAAGCTCCTGGCTCCTGGCTTCAGTCTGATCCAGCTCCAGCCGTTGCATTCCCCTGAGAGAGACTATCCAATACTTATCTCCTCTGCAAATGTTTCCAGTCCACGCAAAGAGGCCAGCAGTTAATACCCAGGCCAGAGGAGGGGGATGTGACTCATGTCCAGAACAGAAGAACAGCAGTAAGAGATAATCGTTCTCTGTTCAATTGCTGTTGAGGCAGGAAGCATATGTGGGATCTAACAGAGGCTAAGGTGGCACAAGATTACCTGCATAGATGTATGAGATTTTTTTGTGAGATAAATTCCTAGAAATGCAATTGCTGGATCAAATGGTGTGTGCCTTTAAAAGATAAACATGGGCACTGTGGCAAAGCAGGTAAAGCCGTTGCCTGCAGTGCCGACATCCCATATGGGCACCGGTTCAAGTCCCGACTGCTCTACTTCCAATCCAACTCTCTGCTATGGCCTGGGAAAGCAGTAGAAGATGGCCCAAGTCCTTGGGCCCCTGCATCCACGTGGGAGACCGGAAGAAGCTCCTGGCTCCTGGCTTTGGATCGGCACAGCTCTGGCCGTTGTGGCCATCTGGGGAGTGAACCAGTGGATGGAAGACCTCTCTCTCTGCCTCTCCTTCTCTCTCTGTGTAACTCTGACTTTCAAAAAAATAAATAAATCTTTAAAAAAATAAAATAAAAGAGAGACATGGATTTTAAAAGATTTTAAAGGTGAAATAGAAAAAGTGTGATGTATAGAAAATATACTTCTAGGTAGGAGTAGAGCAGGCGAAGTAAGGTAAGCTAGAACTAGACAAAATGGCTTAGCATTGCCAGATTGAAAGTACGGAGACAGAGATTAAAGAATACTTCTAGTGATTCTAGTTTGACTTGCCCTTCTCATTTACTTTCCCCCACTGCAACCTCTTCATCATAGGCAATGTCCCCGTCGTACCAGCCCCTAACTCAGGAGGTCTTGGTAGAGCCTGCCTGTTACCCTCTATCCTGACCATGGAATTCTTCTTTCATGTCACCTCCCATTTAACTCTTCGGTTACCTCCCAATCTTTAACCATCCGAAGTTTTCCTAGACATTTCTATCCAAGGAATACTTCATGACTATTTTTTCAGTTATAAGACTGTAATCTGCCACTTATATTCCAGAAGTGGGCTTAAATTACCTTCTAGATTGAAGGGTTCTATTTGACAAAGTTTTTAAGCCCTCCTATTTATCAGATTTAATATGAAGTTTAAGATACTTCCTCCACAACATTTCCCTTTTAGTCATTTTCTTTATTTTTTTAAAGATTTATTTACTTATCTGAAAGTCAGAATTATAGAGAGTGAGCCAGAGACAGAGAGAGAGATCTTCCATCTTGGCCACAACAGCCAAGTTTGGGCCAGGCGGAAGCCAGGAGCCAGAAGCTTCTTCCAGGTCTCCCATCTGGATGGAATGGCCCAAGCACTTGGACCATCTTCCACTGCTCTCCCAGGCACATTAGCAGGGAGCTGGATCAGAAATGGAGTAGCTGGGACTTGAACTGATGACCACATGGGATATTGGCACTATAGATGATGGCTTTAACCCGTTATGCCACAACACTGGCCCTGTAATCATTTTCAATCCAATCACATGATTTCCAAATCTACTTTACTCTCTCTCCTAACAGAAGCATGCCTCATTTATCCGCTCAACACATACTTGCTGAGTAGCTGCTACTCCCCAGCATTATTTTACATCCTGGGATCAAAGTTCTTGCTCTCAGGGAGGTCAGGCATGGAAGGTATGTGGAGTGAGGACAGAAGTCAGCTAATCAAACAAGTGTATGTGTAGACGTCCAATAGTGTTAAGTGCTATGGAGAAAACAAAGCAGGACAGTGATTTCAGAGTATGGTTAGATGCCATCTTCAATTCAAGGCATCACGGGAGGCATCACTGGTAAGGTAACCTTGGAGCAGAAGCTTGTAGGAGGAAAACAGGGGCCATGTGACTTTCTGGCTGCAGAGGATTCCAGGCAGGGAAAACAAGCACTACATTCCTGAAACAGGAGCACTTATGGATTGATGGAATCACAGCCAGGTCAGAGTCAGAGCAGGTGAGCACTAGATAATATGTATGCAAGAATCCTGTCTTGCATCATTGCTGGTGTACAGAATTGATTGAGGGCCACTAAATAGTTTTACTCAACTTTAAGTTTCAGAATGATCAAGGCTGCCAGCACTGTGGTAAAGTGGGTAAAGCTGCCAGCTGCAGTGCTGGCATCCCATATGGGCACCGGTTCGAGTGCTGGCTGCTCCTCTTCTGAGTCAGCTCTCTGTTATGCCCTGGGGAAGCAGTAGAAGATGGCCCAAGTCTTTGGGCCCCTTCACCTGCGTGGGAGCCAGGAAGAAGCTCCTGGCTCCTGGCTTTGGATGGGCTCAGCTCCAGCCATGGCAGTCTTTTTGTGTGTGTCTTTCCTTCTTTCTACCTTTAAAAATTAAAAAATTTTTAAATGTGTCCTATTACAGATTCTAGAGATATATGTACACATATTATAGTCTGAGAATACAGCTTGGATAATTGGTATTCAAACTAGTTTTCTAGTTTTTTAAGTCAGTCACTCAATAAAACATAAGAATAAATTTGGTGCTCAGGCTAAAAACTGGCACTTGGGGCCAACATTGTGGCATAGTAGGAAAAGCTGCCATCTGCAACCATAGCATCCCATGTGGACTCTGGTTCATGTTCCCACTGCTCCATTTCTGATTTTGCTCCCTGCTAATAGCCTGGAAAAAGCAGCAGATGACTCAAGTGTTTGGGTCCCTGCCACCCACATGAGAGAACTGGGTGAAGCTCCTGACTCCTGGCTTAGGCATGGCCCAGTCCCAGCCATTGCAGTCACCTGGCAAGTGAACCAGTGGTTAGAAGATTTCTCTATCCCTCCTTCTAACTTTGACTTTCAAATAAATAAATCAATCTTAAAAAAAAACCAAAAAACTGACACTGGCTTAAACCTACACATCACAGACACATAACACATAATTATGCTTTTCTAATACCAATATAAACCTAAGGTGTAACAGGCTCCTATCAAATGATCTAAAGTATCACCTAATTATATATTCAATAGATTTTTTTTTTTTTTGACAGGCAGAGTGGATAGTGAGAGAGAGAGAGACACAGAGAAAGGTCTTCCTTTTTGCCGTTGGTTCACCCTCCAATGGTCACTGCAGCTGGCGCATCGCGCTTATCCAAAGCCAGGAGCCAGGTGCTTCTCCTGGTCTCCCATGCAGGTGCAGGGCCCAAGGACTTGGGCCATCCTCCACTGCCTTCCCGGGCCACAGCAGAGAGCTGGCCTGGAAGAGGGGCAACCAGGACAGAATCCAGCGCCCCAACCGGGACTAGAACCCGGTGTGCCGGTGCCGCAAGGCGGAGGATTAGCCTGTTAAGCCATGGCGCCGGCCTCAATAGATTTTTTACATTAATCCAAAAAACCAAAAATGAAATCACTTGAACAGAAAGCTTGGCAATAAAAATGGGGAATAAAAAAAAGAATATTTAACATCCATACAAAGACAAAATATGACTGTAAACACTTAGGGACTACAGAGTTATGATAACTGAGGGAGCAAGAAACTTGTTCAAATTCGGAAGCATTATATTTACCTGGGAAATACACTTTTTCCTTACTTCATTTTCCCCAGTTGCCTTCTCCACTTCACGCAGCCCCGTGTGCATCTTTAAAGGGTCACTTGTTGCTGCGGTTGCAGTTCAGTCCTAGAGAAGAGCAGCGTATCATCACTGCTTGAGCAGAGAACACATTCTAGGAAGCTGCTAGCCAATCTCATCAATCGCCTTTTCTAATTAATGTTCACTAGAACTCCATACAAATGGGGTAAGGGAGAATTTTAAAAAGAGTTCATCAAAATACAAAAGGTAATTCATAACTACTAGAAAATGCTATTACAAATTGAAACATACAAATGGAAGTAAGTCAAATCAATTGTCTTTGATAACAGAACAGGATGATTCACTTTGTCCATTCCTCTCTTCTAGTTAAGTCTGAGATGGCTTGGCAGAAATGGTAACTTTAACTGATATGGAAGCTTACAGTTCCAAGGATGCACTATTTCCTGATGCTCTTCCATTCACTCCCTGAAGTTTTCCTGGCATGGATTCCTGAGGTTCAGAAAGTTCCAGGGCAAATAACTATGTTCTCTTCATCTTTGTCTCTGACCCTCATCCCCATGTTGTTCCATTCCAACCATCAATGTTGAACACACAATAACTCTTGGTGAATGAGCCAGGAAATATGCTTCAAGAACTTTTATAGTGACTTGGGAAAGAGCTGAAGAGCCACTTCTCCTGAGTTCTTTCTATCTCAAATCATTCTTTTGGGTTGGGATGCCCATTAGCAGTAAAATGGCCCCAAAGTGATTACACCAGAAGGTCTCAGAACTTCAGATGTCCAGGCACTGGTATACTATATAATAATGAGCGTCTGAACACAAGCAGGTTTGTCCTTCAAAAAAGCATCCCTCACCAAAGTAGCTCCTAGTTAACGTCAGCACACTTATGTCTTTAATACACACTTATCTATCTTTTCCACTGCCTTAGGCACTGCTCTAAGACCTTTAACAATAATAAAAACGCAATCCTTACAAAGTGGCCCTATTGGATAGATTCTATCATTCTAATTGCCCAGATGAGGAAACCAAAGCATAGAAAGGGGAAATAAATTACTCAAGGAGACACGTGGTATGCTACGCTGTTTTTCATAAGCAGGAGTCTCTGGTAAAATGTAAGTTTACAGTAAGTTTTAATAATACTCACCTGTTTTACTTTCTTTTACTACTGTTTTAGTATGTCTAGTTAAAGTAGCTCAAAGTCTAGTTAAATTAGCTCTTGTTAAAATTTTTTTCCCAATTAAAAACTTAATGAAAAAAATAACTTTTAATTCCCCATGACTTAAAAGGTGACTTTTTCTTCTTAAAAAATAATTATCGGAGCCGGCACTGTGACGGGTGAGGCTGCTGCCTGCAGTGCCAGCACCCAATATGGGCACTAGTTCAAGTCCCAGCTACTCTACTTCCAATCCAGCTCTCTGCTATGGCCTGGGAAGGCAGTAGAAGATGGCCCAGGTGCTTGGGCCCCTGCACCCATGTGGGAGATCTGGAGAAAGCTCCTGGCTCCTGGCTTTGGATCAGCTCAACTCTGGCCTTTGCAGCCATTTGGGGAGTGAACCAATGGGTGGAAGATCTCTCTCTCTTTCTCTCTCTGCCTCTGTCTCTCTCTCTCTGTAGCTCTCCCTTTCAAATAAATAAATCTTTTAAAAAATTACCTATGAGCCTTACAAAAAGGAAATTTTTCCAATTTTTTTTCCACTTTTTTTAAATTTTTTGACAGGCAGAGTGGACAGTGAGAGAGAGACAGAGAGAAAGGTCTTCCTTTTTGCCATTGGTTCACCCTCCAATGGCCGCCGCGGTAGCGCGCTGCAGCCGGCGCACCGCGCTGTTCCGATGGCAGGAGCCAGGTGCTTCTCCTGGTCTCCCATGGGGTGCAGGGCCCAAGGACTTGGGCCATCCTCCACTGCACTCCCTGGCCACAGCAGAGAGCTGGCCTGGAAGAGGGGCAACCGGGACAGGATCGGTGCCCCGACCAGGACTAGAACCCGGTGTGCCGGCGCCGAAGGCGGAGGATTAGCCTAGTAAGCCGCGGCGCCGGCAATTTTTCCAATTTTTTAAAAAAGATATACTTATTTATTTGAAAGGCAGAGTTAGAGAGAGACAGACAGATTCACTCCCCAAATGGCACCACAGGTGGAGCTGGGCTGGTCTGAAGCCAGGAGCCAGAAATTTCTTCCGGATCTCCCATGTGGGTACAGGGGCCCAAGTACTTGGGCTTTTTTCTGCTGCTTTCCCAAGTGCATTAGCAGGGAGCTGGATTGGAAGTGGAGTAGCCGGAATTCGAACCTGTGCTCATATAGGATGCTGGCACCACAGGTGGTGGCTCTACCTGCTACGCCATAGCACCAGCCGGAGAAATTGTCCTAATTTTGAGAAAGTCAAAATCAATAATGATCCTAAGCTAAACACTCATATTCACCTACGTCTTCAGCTTATTGCATGTATTTAGATACTCTTCTAAGCTTCCCAGCTCCCCTCCGACGTTACAATCAGAAAGCCCTTGTTCAAGCAAGGCATATATTCTCATACTCTCCATTTCAGTTGATTAGAACATGATGCCAAATGCTGTGGGTTCAGTCCACTGCACGCCAGGTAGCTCTGCTTCACCTGTGTGGACTCTAAGCCTGCATGGCATCTTCTGGATCATGAGAAGAACCAGGAGGGAGTGTGCAAGACAACAACATAAATACATTTGTTGGACAAACAAGTTCCCAGTAAACACAGCGTGACCATGGGCCAGAGCATCAGGCTCTCATAAAGAAAAGCTTAATTCATGACCAACAAAGCATTTCTACCTTTCCGAAGGAGCTCTTTTCAATCTCAGATATCTTCCCAGAATATAACCTAAAGTTCTTCCTTCAAAAAACAGATATAAAATAAAAATAAGAAATTAACATTTTTAATCTTTGCACATCTGCTTAATTGATCTGAAAATACAATTTTCTTATTCCTGACACCAATTTCACTGACAAAACAAAGCATTTGTCATAGTTTTGGGTGGTGTCACAAAAAATCTCCAGCAATGCATAACAGAAAAATCTGTCTGCAATTCTCTAAGACTTTCTCACAGATTCTTCAGAGATTACTCAAAATTTTCATAAAACCAAAAATTGCTCATCTCCAAAAAAATACAAAGTTATTTGAAACACACTTTTTCAAATTACTATCAGACCGGATCACATTTTAAAACCACCTGGAAGGGCCAGTGCTGTGGCATAGTGGGCTAAGCCTGCACCTGCAGTGCCAGCATCCCATCTGGGTGCTGGTTCCAGTCCCGGCTGTTCCACTTTCAATCCAGCTCTCTGCTATGGCCTGGGAAAGCAGTAGAAGATGGCCCAAATGCTTGGGCCCCTGCACACATGTTGGAGACCTGGCTTTGGACTGGTCCAGCTCCGGCCATTGTGGCAGATGGAAGACCTTTCTCTGTATCTCCTCTCTGTCTGTAACTTTACCTGTCAAATAAATAAGTAAAATATTTAAAAAAAAAAAAAAAACACCTGGAGCCCATTCAAGGTAGAAGCTTTACCAGATTTAACAAATAAAAATGAAAAATAAAAGCTATGTTCCTGTTATTTTAGGGAGAAACTCACTTGGGACCATCTGTCTTTGAGATTTCCTGCCCACAGCTGGAAAGAACTTCCCAGCATATGAATGCTATAAAGGACATGGGTTCCAACAGTCACAGGTAACTATGACTGCAGAGTCAGTTATTTGTGAGATCACAGAAACTGTATGATGTAATTTTAAAAATAGAGGTAAAATTCACATAATGTAATATTAACCATTTTAAGATACAAAATTTCCTATGTTTACAATGTGCAACCATAGCTTCTACCTGGGTCCAAAATTTTTCCATCACTCCAAAATAAAATGCTGTACTCATTAAACAGTCACTCAAATTCCTCCTTCTCCGCCCCTCGACACTCACTAATGTATTTAATGTCCCTGTGAATTTCTCTCTTTTGGAAATTTCATACAAATACAATCATACAATATGTGACTTTGTATATCTGCCTTCTTTCACGTAGCCTAATGCTTCAAGGTTCATCTACATTATAGCGTGTTTCAGTACTGCAATCCTTTCTACAGCTAGAAATAGTCCATTGTACAGCATATATCACATTTTGCTCATCCATTCATCCAGTAAAGGCCATCTGTGCTGTTTCCACCTTGTGGCTACTGTGAATAGTGCTTTTGTAAACATTCTATGTACACGTATTTGTTTGAATACATGTTTCCAACTATTTTGGGTATATACCTAAGATAAGAATTGCTGGGTCATATGGTAACTATATTTAACTTTTTGAGAAAATGCCAAACTGTTTTCCACAGTGGCTCTACCATTTATAGTCCCATCAGCAAAGTATAAGCGTTTCAATTTCTCCACCTCCTCACCAATGCTTGTAACTTTTGTGTTTTGTTTTTAAATTATAGCCATCCTGGGGAGTGTGTAGATGATATCTCATTGTGGTTCTGGTTTACATTTCCTTAATGACCAATGGTGCTGAGTATCTTTTAATGTGCTTGTTGGTCCTTTGCATATCTTCTTTGGAGAAATGCCTATTCTAGTCTTTGCCCATTTACTTGTTGCTGAGTTGAAAGGATTTTAAAAATATATTATGGATACTAGATCCTTACCAGATTTGCAATACCCCCACCCCATTTTGTAAGTTGTCTTTCTACTTACTTGATAGATTCCCTTGATGCACAAAAGTTTTGAATTGTGATATAACTCAATTTATTTATGCCTTTTTTTTTTTTTGCTTATGCTTTTGGTGTCTTTTCTAAGAATCCATTTCCAAATCAAAAGTCATGGAGATTTACCCTTATGTTTTCTTCTATGAGTTGTATAAGAGTGCTATAGTTTTAGCTCTTATAATCGTCTGTGTCCCAATTTGGGTGAATTTATTTTTTATTTATTTATTTGAGATGCAGAGAAACAGACAGTGAACGAGAGCCTTTATCTTCTAGTTCACTCCCTAAAAGACCACAAGAGCTAGGGCCAAAGCCAGGAGTGGGAAATTCAATCCACATGAGTATCAAAAATCCAATTTTGTGAACCAGAATCTGCATTGGCAGGAATCTGTCATGGCAAAGCAGGCAAACCTGCAACCTGCAACACCAGCATCCCATATGGGCCCCAGTTCGTGTCACAGCTGCTCCACTTCCAATCCAGCTCCTTGATAATGGCCTGAGAAAAGCAGCAGAGGATGGTCCAAAAGCTTGGGTCCCTGCACTCATATGGGAAAACCAGAAGTTCTTGGCTCCTAGCAGCTTCAGCTTGGACCAATGACGGCTGTTGCCATTTGGGGAGTGAACCAGTGGATGGAAGATCTCTGACTCACCCTCTCTCTCTTTAAAAAATAAAATGTATGATATGGGGGCCCTATTTAATTCTTTTTTTTTTTTTTTTGACAGGTAGAGTTAGACAATGAGAGAGAGAGAGAGAGAGAGAGAGAGAGAGAGAGAGAGAGAGAGAGAGAAGGTCTTTCTTCCATTGGTTCACCCCCCAAATGGCCGCTACAGCCGGAGCTATGCCAATCCAAAGCCAGGAGCCGGGTGCTTCCTCCTGGTCTCCCACGCAGGTGCAGGTGCCCAAGCACTTGGGCCATCCTCCACTGCCTTCCCGGGCCACAGCAGAGAGCTGAACTGGAAGAGGAGCAGCCGGGACTAGAACCCGGCACCCATATGGGATGTCGGCGCAGCAGGTGGAGGATTAGCCAAGTAAGCCATGGCGCTGGCCCCCAATTTAATTCTTTTGCATGTGGATATCCAGCTGTCCCTACATTATTGAGGAGATTCTCCTTTCCCTATAAATGGCCTTGGTACCCTTCTCAAAACTCAATTGACCATAGATGTATGTATTTATTTCTGGACCCTCAATTTCATTCCACTGATCTATATTCTATGCCAGTCCCACAGATTTTTGGCTACTTTAGCTTTGGAGTCACTTCCAAAACTGGGAAGTCGGAATTATCTTTTATAAGATTGCTCTGATGGGGCCGGAGCCATGGCGCAGTAGGTTAATCCTCCGCCTGCAGCGCTGGCATCCCATATGGGCACCAGTTCGAGTCCCAACTGCTCCACTTGCAATCCAGCTCTCTGCTATGGACTGGGAAAGCAGTGGAAGATGGCCCAAGTCCTTGGGCCCCTGCACTCACATGGGAGACCCAGAAGAAGCACCTGGATCCTGGCTTTGGATCAGCACAGTTCGGCCATTGTGGCCATTTGGGGGGTGAACCAATGGAAGAAAGACCTTTCTCTCTGTCTCTCTCTGTGTGTCTCTGTCTGTAACTCTACCTCTCAAATAAAATAAATAAAATTAAAAAAAAAAAGATTGCTTTGGCTATTCAGGGTCCTTTATAATTCATGTGAATTTTAGGATAAGCTGCTCCATTTTCGCCTACCAGAATCTTGATAATGATTGCACTACATCTTAAGATTGCTTTGGGTAGTATTGCCATCTTTACTACATCAAGTCTAACAATTCATGAATATGTCTTTTTGTCCCATGATATAATTTTAATGTTATCTTAAAACATCCTTGATAAGCTAATGCACTAACTTCCCTTAGTTGTACCTCTGGTAATTTGTTAACATCCTTGAGTAATTCACAAATATGAAGATTACACTTGACATGGAGAATCTAATATTCTTACTACGGAGAATGAGATCAATTATTCAAAATGTTATTGTTTGTCTTTGGAGGGTTAAAACTCAAGGATTTTTGTTTACTTGATTTATAATTTTCCTTTTTTTTTTTTTTTTTTGACAGGCAGAGTTGGAGAGAAAGGTCTTCCTTTTTTCCATTGGTTCATTCCCCCAAGTGGCCGCTACGGCCATCACATTGCGGGCTGCGCCGATCTGAAGCCAGGAGCTTCCTCCTGGTCTCCCATGCAGGTCCAGGTCCCAAGCACTTGGGCCATCCTCCACTGCACTCCCAGGCCACAGCAGAGAGCTGGACTGGAAGAGGAGCAACTGGGACAGAATCTGGCACCCCGACCAGGCCTAGAACCTGGTGTGCCAGCGCCGCAGGCGGAGGATTAGCCTAGTGAGCCACAGCATCAGCCATAATTTTCCTTTTTTAAAAGATACATTTATTTATTTTGAAAGTCAGAGTTATATATATAGAGAGAGATCTCCCATTCACTGGTTCACTCCCCAGATGGCTGCAATAGCCAGGGCTGAGCTAGTCCAAAGTTGAGAACCAGGAGCTTCATCTGGGTCTCCCACATAGGTGTCAGGGGCCCAAGCATATGTGTTGTCTTCTGTTGCTTTTCCCAGGCCATTAGCAGGAAGCTGGATTGGAGGCAGAGCAGCCAGGACACAAACCAGAGCCCGTACGAGATGCCAGCATTGTAGGCAGTGGCTTTACCTGCTATGCCACAACACCAGCCTGCTCGATTTATCATTGTTTCATCATCTTCAGCTCTTACTGGAAAAGTTGACCCACATGAACTTTATGTTCACTGATAAGATTAAGTTGTTTAACAGACTCCACAGAGTGTATCAGGAATTCTTTTAGTTCAAATCCTCTCCTCCCATCCCCACCAAATTGATTATGAAACATTAGCTACCGTGCCAAAGATTTTACTCAAAGTTGGGTAGACAGAAAGTAAAGTGTTTACTATAATTGGGTAAGGTAGGGGATGGAGAGGAAGACTTAAAAACAGTATTTTCTCTAAAACTTTTGGCTCAAGTCTATGGGAAAACAATTGTTCGAAGTTATAAATGCAACTTTGGCTGGACACCATCTGTCCTTTGCTCACATCAAAATTAGAACCGAAGGAGATGTAGTAACCTAGGAAAAATAACTGGAGTTCTCTAAGACAAGCAATGTCAAGGAAATAGTATATTTCCCAAAAATAAAAGTCATTTTTGAGACCAACAGATTATGAGTCTGAGGGCAGCTACTGATTCAGCTCCCATGTCTGATGTCAACTTTTCTAAGGTTTATTTTATACCTCCTCTCAATACATGAGCCACAAGAGACGTGCAGTCTGAGGTGATCGAGCTGTGTCACAAAGTTTTAAAAATCAAATTGCCTATAAATAACTTCAATCAGAAAATAGTATCTGGTGTTGGAATAAACAAGTAGCAAGCAAATCCCAGGAAAAAGAAATCCAATTCCATGTATTTTGTCATCTATAATGAAACTAAAGGCAATAAAAATATCTTCTGGCAGGTGCTCAGGGTCAGGGCCTTGGCAGGGGATGTTGGCTAATGCAAAGTTAAGAATTCTGAGTCAATGTTTAGTTTGTTGTTGTTGTTTTCACCACAAAACTTAAGTTGAAGAAGGCAGGGGGAAAGGAGACAAGTTTAAAAAAAAAAAAAAACAGGCCTGGAGAAAAAGCGGGAGCCAGATTAACCAGGTAAAGACCTGATACGGTGAAGCAAGAGCCAGACAATATAGCACCAGAAAGGAGGCAGCCGAGCCAGGACACACATGGAGTACAGCGTTTGCAGGCTGAGTCCGAGGCCAAGCAGTCCAAGAATTCCCTAGGTGCAAGTATCAGCAAGGCTGGTCAGTACCACATCCATCACAGACTCCCTCTCATGGCATGAGTTTTGCCATAAATGCTTCCAGAATGGTAGGTGGAGAAGGCTTCCTCTCTTCTGATTAAGGCCTGCACAATTCCCCATCCTCTAAGATTGCTTTCATCAAGCTAACTTAACATTTGTGCGTATCCCTCCATATTTCCTCAGTTCTAGTTGCACTCAGCTCACCTGAATTCAGCATTAACATTTAGAGGACAGGTGAGATAAAGTGGCAGTACCTGAGGAAAAAGGATCAAGTCCACAAGGTTTTTGGTTTGTGGTGGCACAAAGGGAAATGAATTCTACAAGGAATGATGTGGGGATGAGGGGTGCTGTCAGACAGAGACATATCCTGGGCCTCTCAAACCCAGAACTCGGAATTCCTGCTCTGGGGTGATATGCTAAACACCTCAGTGTAGGATACCCACTTGAGTCTCTGAGGTTTTAAAATTTTTTCCAGGTATCAGCATGTACCCCTACCCAACAAAAGTATCTGGGTTTTTTATGTAGCTCAAGTTGGAAGAGCTGACAGAGGCAACCCACAAGTGTTTCAAGTGCATCCTGGCGCTCCCCATCCCAGAAGCCCCAGCAGAAGGGCACCCAGTTCAGGTACTCCAGGGACACTTGCTTTGGGCTGCAAGTACTAGCGTGTGTAGTCCAGGCTCAGCATGCCGAGTAACCCCTCTGTCTCAAAACAACCACTGTGATCTGATCCAATGTGGCGGTGGTTTTCCTGGTTTCTGATTGGGTGCCCTGAGCGCTCTCGGCGCTGAGTTCTTTCTTTCTTTTCTTTCTGCAAAGGGTGCTTTCAGTTAATTTGCAGGCCTGCCATTCTGTGCTTGAGAGCTGAACTCCTGAGGCCTCCGGCTGGGACTTGGCAGGCCTGTTTCAGTTGTATTCTCTGCTCTCTTTGTGGTGGTCTTAGTTACAAGCTCCTGGAAACCAGCCCTTACTGCAAGGCAAATGCCTGGTTTGCAAGCTCTGCTAGACAGGAAAGAGGAAGCAGATGGCAGCTGACGCTTATAACACAGCTGCAAACTAACCAGCCTTGATTTTAAAATAGCCAGAACCTGGACACATGTTTGTCAACCTAAGAATGGGTAAACAAATTGGGGTATTCACACAATGGAATACTACTAGGCAATAAAGAATAAGTAACGCTTATCTGGATTGATCTCAAAATCATGCTGAGCAAAGTAAACCAGACATAGAGGAATATGTTGTAGGATTCTCTATGGAATTTCTCAACACAAAATTAATCTGTGGGGATAAAAATCAGAGCGGAGATTATCTTTGAATGAGGAAGACTGACAAGAGGGAACATAGGGAAATTTCTAGGGTGACAAAACTGTTCTAATGTGGGTTGAGATAGTGTTTACATAGGTAGCAATACTGTTCAAAATGTATTGAACTATACACTTAAAACCACTATGTTTTGCTGTATGTAAATTATACCTCAATTAAAAAAAATAGTACCAAAAAAATTTTAATGGCCCAAAGGCAGTTTTCCATTATGTTGTACCTATGTGGCTAACATTTTGATAAAGAGGCAAGGTATCTGAAGCATGTATTCAAATACTTCTTTAAACACAACAAAGTTAAATCTTTTTAAGGTAGTATGGTAATTTACACTAATAAACCAATTCTGTAAAAGCAATTACATAGAGGACTCCCTCCAACTCTCTTACTCTAACCTCCATGGTAAATATCTCAGACAAGTTTTGGTCAGGAATTACAGTGTAGAGGATAGACAGATTTGGTTTCTTTTTAATGCATAAAAAATTCCACTAATTATAAGAGTATTCAACATTAAATACAGACAAACTGGAAAAATACAGAAAAGTAGATAAGACTTGGGGATGAGAAGTCACACAATCCAAATAGTAAGTAAATAGAAGAAAATTAAAGGTCACCCTAAAAATATCCACTAGCAAGAATTAAACAGTCAACACTTTATTAAATATATACTCATAACTTTAAGAAAATTGGGATTATCCTGTATATACTAGTACTTTTTCATTTAAATATATATAACAAACATTTCCAAAGTTTTTGAGCATTCTTTGCAATTTTTATGCCACCAAAGTTAAACATTTGGGACAGTTTGGCAATTCTAAAAACACTGATTTTTTTTCCCTGACTATAATATGCTTACTATAGAAATGTGGAAAATACAAGAACATGAAACTACAAGGGGTAAAAACTCACATAATCCAATCATAAAAATCATTACTGTTAATTTTTAATTTTTTAACACGTCTTCTTATAGAATTGGAATTTTGAATAGAACCATTTTAGAGCCTTTTTTTTCACTTAGCATCATTACATGAACACTTTATGTCACTGAAATCTTTGCATTTATTATTGTTAGCTTCATTTTGTTTGTTGACTTTTTAAAAAATTTATTTATTTCAAGGTCAGAGTTACACAGGGAGAGGAGGAGAGGCAGAGAGAGAGAGAGAGAGAGAGAAGTCTTCCATCTGCTGGTTCACTTCCCAGTTGGCCACAATGGCTGGAGCTGTGCTGAGTTGAAGCCAAGAGCCAGGAGCTAGGAGCTTCTTCTGGGTCTCCCATGTGGGTTCAGGGGCTTAAAGCCCTGGGCCATCTTCTATTGCCTTCTCAGGTCACAGCAGAGAGCTGGATCGGAAGTGGAGCAACTGGGACTCGAACCGGCACCCATTTGGGATTTCGGCATTGCAGGCGGCGGCTTTACCCACTACACCACAGCGCCAGCCCCGTTTGTTGAATTTTGTTAGTTGTATGGATGTATCAAAATTAGACACTATCCAGTATCAGGAATTTGCACGTCTGTTTTATTTTTGTTTATATTTATTTCATAACATCTTTGGATATAAATTACTGTCTTGGGCCGGCATTTGGCACAATGGACAAGATGCCACTTGGGATGCTTGCATCCCGTTATCAAAGTGCTCCTCCGCTTTCTATTTAGCTTCCTGTTAATGCATACACTGGGTGGGTGGGGGGCAGCAGGTGATAACTCGAGTACTTAGTTTCTTGCCACCGATGTGGAAGACCTGGATGGAATTCTAGGCTCCTGGCTTCCATCTTGCCCAATCCTGGCTATTGCAGGCATTTGGGGAGTGAACCAGCAGATGGAAGATCCCTTTATTTCTCTGTGTGTTCCTCTTTCAAATAAAATGAAAATAAATTTTTAAAAGTTATTGTCTCCACCCATGATCAATTTCTTGGGATAGACTGCCAGAATTTGAATTCCTGGGTCAAAGGACAAACATTTTTGAGATCCATATTGCCAAATTGCATTGAGATTATACTACTTTGCACTCCTCAAGGAGTACAATAAAATGTGCTTCTACACACTCTCCACCATAATCCCCATATATACATACAAAAACACACTTTGCCAATTTGATATGAGAAAATGGTGTTTCACAATTTCAAATGCATTTTTTTTTTTTTTTGACAGGCAGAATGGATAGTGAGAGAGAGAGAGACAGAGAGAAAGGTCTTCCTTTTTGCCATTGGTTCACCCTCCAATGGCTGCTGCGGCCAGCGCACTGCGCTGATCCGAAGGCAGGAGCCAGGTCCTTCTCCTGGTCTCCCATGCGGGTGCAGGGCCCAAGCACTTGGGCCATCCTCCACTGCCTTCCCGGGCCATAGCAGAGAGCTGGCCTGGAAGAGGGGCAACCGGGATAGAATCCGGTGCTCCAACCGGGACTAGAACCCGGTGTGCCGGCGCCATAAGGCAGAGGATTAGCCTGTTAAGCCATGGCGCCGGCTCAAATGCATTTTTTAAATTGATACAATGAAGCAATTTTTCATTTGGTGAAATCTGTAACTCCCCCTCTGTGAACAGTCTGCTACATTCCTTAGACATGTGACACTTTTCAGAGGTAACCAATATTTGGGAACTCTAATTCTTCATGAATAACAGAACAGTAGAAGGTACTTCTCCCTGCTCTTGAGAGGGTGAACATAAAAGACTATCTAAGAGTCAGAATATATATTAAAAAATATAAAAGATTAAGTCCACAGCAGCACAGGATAAACAGCAAAGAGGCATCACAAGAACTGTATGAGGATTTACAAGGTACTGTAAAAAGTTCATGGAAAAGCATACTCTATGTAGAGTTTTTTTTTATAATACAAATTTTCTATTTGAAGAGATCTCATGGAAGAGGGGAGCCATGACTACTGAGTGAAAGTAATGGCTTAGGTATCTCAAGGAAGCTTCAATTTGAACCAAGCAAAAGAAAAGACCTCTAAAAATCTATGTGCATCTATAGATCCCCAGGGTAAGCAACCCAAATTCAGACACTGTGGAAGCAGAAGTGAACTAGAGATTGTCAGAAGAATAATTAAAGGTTTGGGGAACAAATGCATCCTCCAACTTTCTCAGCAAAGCTAAGCTGTGAGAACAGTTCTCCACAATGAAGTGGGGGAATCAGCTGTAGGGGACCACCCACAAATGCCAGGACAATAGTAACACATGTGACAAGGCACATACCCACCCAAAAGGCAGCTGACTCCGAACCCTGGAGGGATATTACCAGTATTTAGCAGAACCAGGGCTCATATACTCCAAATATACTTTTGAAATAGTAATTCCCATTTGTGCTTAGAGAACCTAAAACACTTACCACTCTGATCACATAACCAGGGTTCTCAACTCTGTACATCAGAATTATCTGGAGAGCTTTTGGAAAATAACAGTTGCCTAGGCTCTATCAGCATCCAATTGAACCAGCATTTATAGAGAGAATAGGGTCCGGACATTTGCATTTAAATGCTTTCTGGATAATTCAATGTACTCTTAGGATTGTAAACCACTGGTCCGGATCCTCATTTATAAATGTGAACAAAAACCCAACTAAGGAAAATAACAAAAATGACACTAAGTTGGACAGAGGGACCAATCCCAGAGGAAACAGAGCTAACGAAAGAAACAATTTTAGTATTCCCAGAGGATCTATGAAACTACCCTTTCAAAAACCTATGAGGGGAAGTGGGCCTAGCAGTTAAGATGCCTGCATCCTGTATCAGAGAACCTGAATTCAATTCCTACACGTGGATCCTGACTCTGGCTTGCTACCAATGCAGACCCTGGAGGAGTGGTGATGGCTCAAGAAACTGGGTTCCCACCACCCATGAGAGAGACCTGGACTGAGTTCCTGGCTCCTGGCATCAGCCTGGTCCGGCCCTGGCTGCCGCAGGTATTTGGCAAGTGAACTAGCAGATGGGAACTCTCTCTCTCTCAAATAAAAAATTTTAACAGTTATTTAATTTTTTTGAAAGTCATGAGTTAGAGAAAGAAGGGGAGATTCACAGAGATCTTTGTCTGCTGGAACACTACCCAGAAGGCTGCAGCAGCTGGAGTTGGGCCAGGCCAAAACCAGGAGCCAGGAACTTCACTTGGGTCTTTCACGTGGGTGGCAGGGCCCAAATACTTGGCCCTTCTTCCAATGCTTTTTTCAGGCCGTAAGTAGGGAGCTGGCTTGGAAGTGGAGCAGCCAGGACACTAACTGGTACCGTATGGGATACTTTGGTGTCATAGGCAGAGGATTTACCCACCATGCCACAACACCAGCTCCTAAAAATTATAAAAAGAACAATGTAGGGCTGGTGTTGTAGTACAGTGGGTTGGGTCACTGTGGTATCAGCATCCCATAAGGCACTGGTTCATGTCCACTTCTGATCCAGCTCCCTGCTGGTGTGCCTGGGAAAGCAGAGGAGGATGGCACTGGTCCTTGGTCTCCTGCACCCATGTAGGAGACCAGATAAAGCTCTTGCTTCCTGGCTTTGGCCTGGCCCAGCCCCAGCCTTTGCAGCCATTTGGAGGATGAGCCAACGGATGGAAGATTCTCACACTCTAACTCTGCCTTACAAATAAATAAAAATAAATCTTTAAAAAAAAAAAAAACAATGCAGATGCTAAGGAGTAGAGGAAGGAGGGAGCAGTACAAAATAGTTACTCCTGGGGGCCAAGATGTGGCATAGTAGGCTAAGATTCCACCTGGGGTGCAGTCAATCCAGATGGGCACCGGTTCTTGTCTGGCTGCTCCTCTTCTGATCCAGCTCTCTGCTCTGGCCTGGAAAAGCAGAGGAAGATGGCCCAAGTGCTTGGCCTCTGTACACATGGGATGACCTGGAGGAAGCTCCTGGGTCCTGGCTTTGGATTGGCTCAGCTTCAGCCATTGAGGCCATTTGGGGAGTGAATCAGCAGATAGAAGACCTTTCTCTCTGTCTCTCCCTCTCTCTGTCTGTAACTCTACCTTTCAAATAAAGTCTTTTTTTTTTTTTTTATAAAGTTACTCATGGGAAATAGAACAACAAAACTACAAAAAACATTTTAATTCCTCAACAGAGGTCCGAATAGCAAAAGGAGCATGACCAAAGACACAAGTGGTGAACTGTGAGATGGAACTGATCAAACATCCCAGACTAAGAGAAAGGAAGTATGAAGGAACTTCCAAAACGTTCATCTGAAAAAATAAGTTTAACTTCAGGACACTGGAATGGGCAAGGATTTTTTGGATCAGACCCTAAAAGCACAGGAAACAAAAGCAAAAATCGACAAATGGGATTTCAGCCTTAAAAAAAGGGGATGAAATCTTTTCATTGGCAACTATGTGGATGGAACTGGAGGTAATTACATTAGGTGAAATAAGCTAAGTACTGCACCATCTCACGCATGTGGAAAAGCTGATCTCACAGAGGTTCAGAGTAAAATGGTGACTGCCAAACGCCCTGGAGAGGAGGAAGTGGTGAAGTGGAGAGAAAAATTAATTAAAGAATATTGTTACAGGTAGATAGGAGTAAGAACTTCCCATCTTCTATTACATGGTAGGTTGGGACTGCATGTAATGATAATGTAGTATATGTTTTCCTAAGAAAACAAAAAAAAAACCAAAAAGCTGCAAGAAAGGATTTTGAATGCTTTCAGCATAAAGAAATGACAAATGTTTAAGACAGACAGACACACTTACCTGATTGGACATTACACAATGTGTGTGTGTACAAAAATGTCACATATACCCTAGAATTTGTATAATTTTTATATGCCACTTACATTTAAAGGTTTTTATTTTAGTGCAAAATTTTTTAAAATCTGTGTATAGTTTTTTTCACAGTATGCATTTTCTATGAACTTTTTGAAGACTCCCTTATATGAGGGAGGAAAGGAAAATAAATCTAGATGATCCAATATATGTGTGATATATTTCTAAATTTTTTTTGAGAGGATGGGGGAAAGAAAATTACCAAAGAAACAATAGGAGCAAATTTCTGAGTTGGAGAAAAACCTGAATGTCAGGTTGAAAGGTTCTGCCATATAATTTGTAACAGTATTGAAAAAGAAACACCTAAATGCAGCTTGGTAAAATTTTTTAGATGTAAAAATAAAAAAAATCCTGCAGTTTAAGTAGGGGGTGGGGGGCAGTTGTGTTAATTGTAACAACAGGAAAACTGGGCTTTCAACAGACCTCTTAATCTGTAACACCAGAGGACTTTGCATATGTCTGCTTCTCTTTTCCTGGCTCCCAGAATTTTGTTCAGAATTTCTGATTAGTTTTCTATATTGTACCTTTTTTTTTTTTGCGGGGTGAGGGGGGAGATCAGGTCTCTCAGCCTCTGTCCCCACCACCTTAGGTTGTCACACAACTGACCCCAGCATGGTGGTGGACACGAGTCAGGGAGACAGGGCTTTCCTTGTGTTGGATCCAGGCAGCTCCTTCTTTTTTCTTTTCCTTTTTTTTTTTTTTTAAACTCCTCCCTTTATTTTTATTTTTTAAGATTTATTTATTTGAAAGAGTTAGAGAGACAAAGTCTTCCTTCTGCTGGTTCATTCCCCAAATGGCTGGAGCTGAGCCAATCCAAAGCCAGGAGCTTCTTCTGGGTCTCCCATGTGGGTGCAGTGGCCCAAAGGCTTGGGCCACCCTCCGCTGCTTTCCCAGGCACATTATCAGGGAGCTGGATCAGAAGTGGAGCACCCAGAACTCGAATCTGTGCCCACATGGGATGCGGGCACCGCAGGTCGGGGCTTTAACCCACTGCACCACAGTACCGGCCCCATATTATACTTCTTTTGATTCAAGAGTTCTTTGTCGAAGTTGTATCTCACCTCATGTCTGTTTTATCAGCGATTGTGGAGCTTTAGCCATAAGTTTTATTTATTTATTTGTTCAGCACTGCTTTTTGTATCCTGAGTTGTCTCTTGTTTCTTGGATTTAAAATTTAACTCGCTGCTGATTGCTTCCCCTCACCCCTATAAAGCATGGTGTGAACTTCATGGAGCTCTTGCCTACTCCCCAGAAATTTTATTTTGCCTTTATATGTAAATGAAAGTTTTAGAGATTTATGAGATTCTGTTTAAAATTGTTTCTCCTTTTAAACAATGTAGAAATTGCTCTAGTTGTGTTTTAGTATCTGGTATTACAGATTAAGAGGTTTGTTGAAAGCCCAGTTTTCCTGTTGTTACAATTAACACAACTGCCCCCCACCCCTGCTTAAACTGCAGGATTTTTTTTATTTTTACATCTAAAAAATTTTACCAAGCTGCATTTAGGTGTTTCTTTTTCAATACTGTTACAAATTATATGGCAGAACCTTTCAACCTGACATTCAGGTTTTTCTCCAACTCAGAAATTTGCTCCTATTGTTTCTTTGGTAATTTTCTTTCCCCCATCCTCTCAAAAAAAATTAGAAATATATCACACATATATTGGATCATCTAGATTTATTTGTGGAGTAAACATAGATGCTATTTATATTTTGATTTTGACAGAGAAAGTTAGGTTCATACAAAAGGATGAGTCCTGCAGCATCTGACAGATGGCATACTGAATGCCAGTGAGAAGGCTCAAGCGAAGGTTAACTAATCCAAATTCTCATCACACATCACAGAGTTAGGGGTTTAAACATTTTATCCCAAGTGCAATGGAAGCCAGTTAAGAGTTTCCAAAAAGATCACTTTGGTTGAAATGTAAAATGAATGGGAATGTGTGAGATTAACAGCAGAAACAGAAAACAAAGCCATTACAGAAGGCTTGGCTACATTGAGAGTGGTCCACATTAGGGTATAGAATCTGCAAGCCTTGGTAGATTGGGCATGAAGGACAGGGTTGTTAAGGACAATTTCTAGGTTTCTGGAGCTAACAATTAAGTCCACAAAGGAAACATTTTATCAAGATGGGGAAGACAGAGAAGAAACAAATCAACAAGATATCGAATAACTAAGTACTTTTCAGTGCTTTTGCTCTGGACTAGTTTTTTTCATTTAAATTCTAGATTCAGTGGTTCACTGCAAACATCAAAGGCATTACATAATTTCTCTTCTCATTCTCCCTACCAGATAACAATCTCCCTAAGCACATATTTTTATTCATTTTCAACACTGTAGAAGCAATGCCTCAGAGGCCCATTAGATACAATCAGGCTTTCAACGCCTCTAATGAAGTCCACCTCTAAATGACAGCCAAACATCACCCAGAAACCTAATTCCAGTGCGTGCAGTTAAACTGAGCAAATAAAGAATCTAATAAAATGTGTAACATCTTACAACAACTTCTCACTAATGAGACTGATACAAGTAATAATACTCAAAAGTCAATGCATCACCAACCACACTTCAGAATATATGTCCTATTAGGAGTGTGTGTTTGTGTGTACAAGCATGTGCTTACACACATGCATTCACACACCAGTGATTTTTTTTAAAAGATTTATTAATGGGGCTGGTGCTGTGGCGCAGTGGGTTAACGCCCTGGCCTGAAGCGCCGGCATCCCATATGGGCTGCTCCACTTCCTATCCAGCTCTCTGCTATGGCCCGGGAAAGCAGTGGAGGATGGCCCAAGTCCTTGGGCCCCTGCACCCACATAGGAGACCCAGGAGAAGCTCCTGGCTCCTGGCTTTGGATCAGCGCAGCTCCGGCCATTGTGGCCAGCTGAGGAGTGAACCAGCGGATGGAAGACCCCCCCACACCTCTCCTCTCCGTGTAACTCTTTCAAATAAATAAAAATAAATCTTTTTTTAAAAAGATTTATTTAAAAAAAAAAGATTTATTTTTCTGAAAGGCAGAGTTGTACATGGAGGGAGAGACAGAGAAAGAGAGGGATCTTTCATCCACTGGCTCACTTTCCAAATGACTGCAACAGCCAGGGCTGGGTCATACCAAAACCTGGAGCTTCATCTAGGTCTCCCACATGGATACAGGGGCCCAAGCACTTGGGCCATCTGCTGCTTTCCAAGCACATCAGCAGGAAGCTGGATCAGAAGTGGAGTAGCCAGTACTCAAACTGGTACCTATATGGGATGCTGGTGTTGCAGGAAGCAACTTAACTCTGAGCCACAAAGCCAGCCACATTGTGATTGTCTGTACCTTGGAAATAAGAACCCTCTTCTCTGCATTGGTCCAGCTGTGATAAAGCTTCCAAAATTAATAATGTAGGGCAGGGTTTCAGCTCTCACTTGCTATGCAGTTGAATGACTTCCTATAAAAGCAAAGTAGCTCACCACCAAGGGCAAAGGCAAGCTTATCTCCTGGGGAGGCAGTCACTGTACATTAGTTAATGTAACTTGCCTATAGTTACTTTGAGTTGATTATAAACATGAGGAATCACATTTTTAAACTTCCAATCTAGACTAGAATACAACCTCTTTTAGAACAGTACATGGAAAGTAATTTTCAAAAGGTTTTGGGCAGAGAGACCAGCAGAAAAATAAAGTGACATTTTACTCTGCATACTTCCACATTTTTTGGATGGTATGAGCACATATGTAAGGCACATATGCCTTACTTAATGTAATTTTAAAAAGAGGGGAAAAAAGAAAGGCTATTACACAAAAACCTCCACTTCCCAAACCTTTGTAATAGAAAAAAGCTGGCTTCCCCAGAGTTATAAGAAAACTGTACTTGCTTCATAATGTTTCAATTACTGAATAAGGGATGTTTATTACATAATTACTTGAAGAAGAATACAGCTGTTGATCAAATAAATGAGTTTATAAACATTTATTGGGTACTCAGAAGGCGCCAGGCAGCATGCTATGCTAGACTGCCTCCTCCTCTCAGGCCACTCTCTTCCCCTTGCTGATCTATCTCCTCTGTTCCAACTGCTTCAAGTCCCACCTTCCATGCCAACAACCCTGAAAGCTCACCACAGGACCAGTTACTCACTGAATATCTGCTCTTGGATGGCCCAATGCCTCCCAAGTTCATCACATCCCAAAGCAGAATCATCTCTCTCAAACCTGATCCATTTCTTATATTGCCCATTTCAGTAAATAACAAAATGCCTAATCCCACTTTCTCCTGCCTCCCGCCTCCCACCAGTATCTAACACTTGGCAGTTTTCCAACTCGAATCTTTTTTCAAATTGCTGTTTGATACAGTTATATACTTGTATTTGTTCAAAGGAACAGCCCTTCCCACTCAGACCCTACCCTTCAAGCCCTCTGCAATCCATTTTCTTTCTTTTAAAGATTTTATTTATATAAGAGGTAAAGTTACAATCAGAGAGAGAGAGACACAGAGAAAAAGGTCCTCCATCCACTGGCTCACTCCACAAATGGCCGCAACAGCCAGAGATAGGCCCAAGCAAAGCCAGGAGCCAGGAGCTTCTTCCAGGTCTCCCATGCGGGTACAGGGGCCCAAGCACTGGAGCCATCTTCCAGTGCTTTCCCAGGCCATAGCAGAGAGCTGATCAGAAGAGGAGCAGCTGTGACATGAACAGGCATCCCTATGGGATGCCAATGCTGCAGGTGGAGGCTTAGCCTACTGTGCCATTGCACCAGCCCCTGTAATCCATTTTCCACACTACTCAAGGTTTAATCTTTCTCACTGAAACTGAGGGTGGTCATTCTCATGCTGTAGAGTTTTCAGAAACCCTTCCTCAAACCCTCAGCAGCAAGTCTAGGCATGTTGTGATCTGGGTCTGGGCCTTTCTCCCCTCTCTAGCCTGTGCTCTACCCATCTACCCATCTACCACCTTCAGGCTCTACCTCACCCTCCACATTACATGTACTGGAGTACTTGCCACATGGTTTTCCCCCTTACTCTGTCTCCCCCATATACTTCCCAATCCTCCCTTGACCTAGTACATTCGTACTGGTCCTTTCGATTTCCACTTAGATACTTATTCCTCTAAGAAGTTTCCCTAACTACTCTTGCTTCTTTCCCTCCAAATATTGGGCAGGTTTTCCTTTTGGTGACCATTCTTGTTTTCACTCCTCTCATAGAATCTAACATGGTGAACTGCAATTTCTTTTTACTCTTCTGTATCCTCACCAGACTGAACTCTATCTATCCAAGGCCAAGGTCATGTTTGCCACTCTTCTCCATGGAAGCTATTTACATTAGCAAATTTTGGTTATATAAATGCCAGCTTTATAGCATAAGCATCTCTGGATAAAATATTTTCTTAAGTCATTCCAATAAAACTCTAATACTTTTTTGAGGTTAAATGCTCTGATTCTAGAGGAAATAATACTAATATTAGTGTCAGAAGACCTTTCCTTTAGATATTTCTGTCTCCACTTCTGTAATCTTGGACAAGTTAACTTGCATGGTCCTCTGTTTCCCTACTCATAAAACGAGAGAGTTGATCTAGTTCATTAAGATCCTTCCATGGCCAGCACCGTGGCTCAACAGGCTAATCCTCTGCCTAGCGGCGCCGGCACACCAGATTCTAGTCCCGGTCGGGGCACCGGATTCTGTCCCGGTTGCTCCTCTTCCAGGCCAGCTCTCTGCTATGGCCCGGGAGTGCAGTAGAGGGTGGCCCAAGTGCTTGGGCCCTGCACCCTATGGGAAACCAGGAGAAGCACCTGACTCCTGGCTTCAGATCAGCGTGGTGCGCCGGCCACAGCGTGCCAGCCGCAGTGGCCACTGGAGGGTGAACCAACGGCAAAGGAAGACCTTTCTCTCTGTCTCTCTCTCTCACTGTCCACTCTGCCTGTCAAAAATAAAATAAAATAAAAGATCCTTCCATTTACAAAATTTTATAATACCATATACAGTAAAGTGTCATCAAATTTTTTAGAGATGTCAGTTTAATTTAGCACTCCAGTAATTTTGCCAAAATAAAGTAAAAAAATGTGGGTAGAAGAAGAATAAGGTAGTAGTTAAAATCATGAGCTCTAGAGTCAGACTTGTGCAAGTTCTTGTTTTATCTGTGCTGCTCACTAGCTGGTGTTACGGCAGTGCTATTTAATAACTAGTGCTATATCATCAAAGAGTTACTCAATCTTTGTAGCATCAGATTTTTTGTTTCTAAACTAAAACTAACAATAGTGCCTAGCTCACAGAATTATTGAGGACTAAATGAGACAATGCATATAAAATACTTAGTATAGTATGTCTAGTACAGAATCTAAAAGCTCAATAAATGCTAATTATTGTTATAATTTTAAACTATTAGCTAATAGAGTTCTTGTGCTGATAATGGTTAAGAAAAATTTACAATAGCATCACAGTAACACTCACTGTTTAGAATATACTTCTTTTACATAAAGTCTCTTTTAAAATTAAAAATGCAAAAAAAGTATAAAGACAAACAGAAAGCACTTCTAATCATACATCCTTAGTGGTTCTTTAGCAATGATCAGTGTGCATGAGAGACTTCTCAATATTTGTCTATTTCAACTATATATATATATATTTTTTTTTTGACAGGCAGAGTGGATAGTGAGAGAGAGAGAGAGACAGAGAGAAAGGTCTTCCTTTTTGCCGTTGGTTCACTCTCCAATGGCCACTGTGGACGGCGCATCTCGCTGATCCGAAGCCAGGAGCCAGGCGCTTCTCCTGGTCTCCCATGTGGGTGCAGGGCCCAAGGACTTGGGCCATCCTCCACTGCCTTCCCGGGCCATAGCAGAGAGCTGGCCTGGAAGAGGGGCAACCGGGATAGAATCCGGCGCCCCGACCGGGACTAGAACCCAGTGTGCCAGTGCCGTAAGGCAGAGGATTAGCCTGTTAAGCCACGGTGCCAGCCTTATTTCAACTATATTCTTAAATGATAGTTAGCCTGATATCTAGTGACAGGTAAGCTTGAATGACAGTTTATTCTTAGTTGACAGTTTTTTCTTCACAGCACTTTGTTCCATTGTCTTTTAGCTTCTGTTGTTGCTGTTGAAAAGTCTGCAATAAGGCAAAATGATGTTCTTTTCCTTCTGGTTTCTTCTAAGAAATTCTCTGTCTTTGGGATTCTACAGCTTTACTAGATTGTATCTAGGTGAGGATTTCTTTTTATTTATTTATTTATTTTTTTGACAGGCAGAGTGGATAGTGAGAGAGCGAGAGAGATAGAGAGAAAGGTCTTCCTTTTTGCCATTGGTTCACCCTCCAGTGGCCGCTGCGGCCAGCGCATCATGCTGATCCGAAGCCAGGAGCCAGGTGCTTCTCCTGGTCTCCCATAGGGTGCAGGGCCCAAGCACTTGGGCCATCCTCCACTGCCTTCCAGGGCCATAGCAGAGAGCTGGCCTGGAAGAGGGGCAACCAGGATAGAATCCGGCGCCCCGACCGGGACTAGAACCCAGTGTGCCGGCGCCGCAAGGTGGAGGATTAGCCTGTTAAGCCACAGCACCGGCCAAGGATTTCTTTTTATTTACTATACTTACTACTCCTTGTAATTCTTCCATGAGAATTCACATCTTTCACTAGTTGGGGAAAATAGTCAACCCTTAATTCTCTAAGTTCTTAACCGTTCTTTTCTTTTCTTTTCTTTTCTTTTTTTATCTCTAGTCAAAACCCTCTAATGTCTTCTCATATCAGCAAAAATGAACTTCCATTGGTTCAAAACTCTGCATGATCTGTCCTTCCCACTTGCATCTTCTACCATTGATTCTACCACCTGAGCTCTGTGCTACTCCTTGAGCACAAACATGTGCCAGGAGGCCTTTTACTTACTATTCATTCTGCTTTTAATGAATGGTGTTCTTTCTTCTCCTCTCTTGGATCGTGTATCCAAGGGGAATCACGTATACAAGGGAATCCAGTATCACGTCATGAAGATGGGCAAATGAGGTGAAGGACAGAGGCCTAGCAACAAGCACAGCTGAGCTTGAAAGTGGATACTCCTCTCGTCTTTCAGAGGAGACTACATCCCCAACCCACTGCTTGACTGCACTTTCCCAAGACACTGTGAACAGAGGCACCAGGAAAGCCCTGCATAGGTTCCCAACTCACTCCTGCTAGATAATAATAGTTTGTTGTGCTAACCTCTAGGGTCACTAGATAGTTAATACACGGTTATGTATAAAATATCATGAGATGTAATGAGAAACTTGCTACTATGTATCTACTGTGATGATAAACAGATCTCTAAATTTGTATTTGGAGTAAGAAAAGGACCTCTTTTATGTCATATGTGACTATAACTTTATAGCCACTCTTTCACGAACTTGAAATCTCCATGATGGCAGTGACTTTTTGCTCAGTGCTATCATTCCTTTTGTCTAGAAAAGTGACTGGCACACAACAATCAAATATTTGCTAAGTGAATACATGGTTAGAATTATATGCTTGGAGCCAGCACTGTGGTGCAGCAGGTTAAAGCCCCAGCCTGCAGTACCAGCATCCCATATAGGCACCAGTTTGAGTCCCGGCTGCCCCACTTCCCATCCAGCTCTCTTCTAATGAGCCTGGGAAAGTAGCAGAGCATAGACCAAGTCCCTGGGCCCCTGCACCCAGGTGAGGGACCTGGAAGAAGCTCCTCGCTTTGGATTGGCAGCCATTGCAGCCATCTGGGGAGTGAACCAGTGGATGGAAGACTCTGTCTCTACTTTTCTCTGTAACTCTTTCAAATAAATAAAATACATATTTAAAAATATATATATATGCTATCTTGGGCCAATGCTGCAGCACAGAGGATTAAGCTGCTGCTTGTAACCCCAGCATCCCATATCAGTGTCCAGTTCTAGTCCCAGTTACTTTGCTTCCAATGCAGCTTCCTGCTAATGTGCGTGAGAAGGCAGCAGAGGATGGCCCGAGTACTTAGGCCCCTGCCACAGATGTGGGAGACCAGGATGGAGTTCCTAGTTCTTGCCATCAGCCTGCTCTAGATCTCACTGCTGCAGCCACTTGGGGAATGAACAAGCAGATGAAAGGTAGGTGTGTGTGTGTGTGTGTGTCCGTCTGTCTGTCCATTTCTCTCTGTTGCTCTACCTTTCCAATAAATAAATCTTTTAAAAATTCATTTAGAGGGGCTGGCACTGTGGCATAGTGGGTAGAGCCGCCGCCTGCAGTACCAGCATCCCACATGGGTGCTGGTTCAAGTCCCGGCTGCTCCACTTCCAATCCAGCTCTCTGCTATGCCCAGGAAAGAAGAGGAAGATGGCCCAAGTCCTAGGGCCCCTGCACCCATGTGGGAGACCCAGAAGAAGCTCACATCTCCTGGCTTCGGATCAGCGCAGCTCTGGCCATTGCAGCCATCTGGGGAGTGACCCGACAAATGGAAGACCTCCCTTTCTCTCTCTCTGTGTGTGTGTGTGTAACTCTGACTTTCAAATAAATAAATAAATAAATCTTTTAAAAATCATTTAGAAAACTAAAAAGATCTTAAGCTATTTCCCTACCCAATGCCAAAAATTTACTGGATAGGCAACACGTTGAGGGTTCATATGTAGAGACTGTCTGGCAGAAGACAAGTCTTAGGTGGCCAGAATGACATCTGGGGGAAAAAATTTGTACTGACAGATAGGACCCAAAAGTTTGGCACCAATACTATCAATCCAGTATTACAACAAACAAATTTCCACCTTTATATTATATGCTGGTGACCCCTTGTCTATACTTAGACATTCTCTATCACTAGAAGTGTCAAAACAGACCAAGGGCATTTTCACACTGTTAAGGTGACTGTCCTAAATTATCTTTAAGGCATCTTTGAATTTTAGGACTCCATAGTTTTGCTTATTTAATTGTATGTATTTTGCAATTATTTAACACTAAAATGTTAATTTGAATGTTAACTAAAAGGTTTAATTTAATGATACATATACTTGAAAACATTTTAGAAGAAATCAGCACACTTAATATGCTAATTGGGGCTGGTGCTGTGGCATAGCAGGTAAAGCCGCTGCCTGCAGTGCCAGCATCCCATATGGGTGCCGGTTCGAGTCCCAGCTGCTCCACTTCCGACCCGGCTCTCTGCTGTGGCCTGGGAAAGCAGTAGAAGATGGCCCAAGTCCTTGGGCCCCTGCACCCATGTGGGAGATCCAATAGAGACTCCTGGCTTTGGGTGGATGCAGCTCTGGTCACTGCAGCCAGCTGGAGAGTGAACCAGCGGATAGAAGACCTCTCCCTCTGCCTCTCCTCTCCTCTCTCTATGTAACTCTGACTGTCAAATAAATAAATAAATCTTTTTAAAAAGCATGCTAATTAACAGAATCTAACATACTGCTGAATATACAACCATTTTCAATAATCACTAGGTCACTGACAGCTTACTTTCAATTGTGTCATTTAATGTGCCTGCAATTTCAAGTTCATGAAGGAGTGACCCCAAAGTCACAGAGAAACCAAAAACTCCCCATTTTACTAGAAATTTGAATTTAAAGGGCTGGTTATATCACTGTACTGGACAAAGTAGTGTTTCCTTTAGCACAAGTAATTTTATTCATAAAGAAGGCATCTTTCTTTCTTTTGGGTAACATGCTGGGGATATGTTCTTACTGTACCACTAAAAGGTTTGGATATGCCTAACAAATATTCCTAAATTTCCCATTTTCTTTTCAGCAGTTTTAACAATGTTAATTAAGACCGTCATATCTTTACCCAAGTTGTTTGTACCAGGTACTACAAGTTTTTTATACTCTAGACTATAAATGCCACAAAGAAATGATAGTCTTGTTTGTTCACTATTATATTCCAAGTGCCTGGCAGCATGCCTTATAAATATTAGGTAGTAAATAAAATTGTTGAATAAATGGATAGTTAATTATGGAAGTATTCAACTCTATCCTAGTTGCAATTTTAGCAAAGACACACACAGACTAAAAATTAATAGTAAGCCCAAACATTTTGAGCAACACTTAAGTTTTCAAGTTGACCAACTCAAAGAAAAAGTCATATGTTTGTCAAGTTACAATTATTAGAAACTTTGCTTAATCTATAGTCACAACTTTGAATGTTATTAAAAGCTACTAAAACCACAAACTTCCTTTAAAAAGACTGTAAGTCTACAGAAAAGTAAAGAATGAGTAACAATTTGCTTTATTGACTATTGATCACGTGCCAAGTACTGTCAATGGCACCTTAGACACTTATTTCATCTAAGCCTCACAAATACCCAACAAAGCAGATGCTGTGCTATCTCTGATGCACAGATTCAGAGCTGAAGGGCCTTGCCTCAGGTCACACAGTGGCAAAGCAGGGATTTCAACCTAGTGATGGTTCTTAACCACAAGGCTTCAATGGCAGGGTAAAAGTTGCTCCAACCATAAAAATCTCCAGGGTAGCTGCGAGGTCTAAATGAATCTGCAGAAAAGTGTCTACAGGCACTCATTAAATATCATTTACCATCTCCCTTCCCACATCACCTCTCCCACATTCATCTACAGCCTTTCATTCTGGCTCTTTAGGCAATGCTAAGCTGTAGCTTAGGATGATAAGCAGTGACCCAATAATTTGCCTCCTCCCTGCCTATAAGTTTGGGGAACTTTAGGGTGTATTAACCTGTAGGATTATTTATGTAGGAAACTGAATAGAATTAAATATGCTACTTAATTTAAAAGTAAGGGGGGGGGGCCCACACCGTGGCACAGTAGGTTAATCCTCCACCTGTGACACCGGCATCCCATATGGGCACCGGTCCTAGTCCCGGCTGCTCCTCTTCCAATCCAGCTCTCTATTGTGGCCTGGGAAAGCAGCAGAAGATGGCCCAAGTCCTTGGGCCCCTGCATCCACATGGGAGACTGGGAAGAAGCACCTGGCTCCTGTCTTTGGATCGGCGCAGCTCCAGCCATTGTGGTCATTTGGGGAGTGAACCAACGGACAGAAGACCTTTCTCTGTTTCTCCCTCTCACTATCTGTAACTCTACCTCTCAAATAAATAAAATCTTAAAAAAAAAAAAAAAGTAACTGGGGAAGTTGAATACACTGGCTCAGGACATACAACTAACTAAAGGCTAAGGCTGAGGTTTGAACTTATATTCCTCCCTTACCCTACTGGGCAATGATTCTTCCACTACTGAAAGGAGAGAAACCTAACCTCAAGGTTAGTAATCCACATAGAAAAGAAAGATTAGAGAGAGCAGGCACTGTGGTGCAGCAGGTTAAAGCCCTGGCTTGAAGCGCCAGCATCCCATATGGCACCAGTTCTAGTCCCGGCTGCTCTACTTCCAATCCAGCTCTCTGCTGTGGCCTGGGAAAGCAGTAGAAGATGGCCCAAGTCCTTGGGCCCCTGCACCCATGTGGGAGACCCAGAAGAAAATCCTGGCTTCTGATTGGCACAGCTCCAGCCATTGCGGCCATCTGGGGAGTGAACCAGTGGATGGAAGACCTCTCTTTGTCTGTGTCTCTACCTCTCTCTGTAACTCTGTCTTTCAAATAAATAAAATAAATAAATCTTTTAAAAAAAGAAAAGAAAGATTAGAGAACAGGGGCTGGTGCTGTGGCATAGTAGGTAAAGCCACCACCTGCAGTGCTGGCATCCCATATAGGCACCAGTTCGATTCCCAGCTGCTCTACTTTCGATCCAGCTCTCTGCTACGGCCTAGGAAAGCAGTAGACGACGGCCCAAGCCCTTGGGCCCCTGCACCTGCATGGGAGACCCAGAAGAAGCTCCTGACTTCTGGCTTCATTGCAGCCAACTGGGGAGTAAACCAGCAGATGGAATCTCTTTTCTCTCTCTCTTTCTCTCTGCCTCTCCTCTCTGTGTAACTCTGACTTTCAAATAAATAAATCTTTAAAAAAATGTCTTTCTAACAAAGATATAATAATTATGATGGAAATTATATTCATAGAGTTTAATCAGAGAACACAAGTACTATATGAGAGTTATATTTTTAAATTCATGTATCTTCTGTATTTATATCTTTTAAACCTACAACAATTTTCATATAGCCTGTCAATTTAAAAAGGCAGTCAGGAAAATTTTAACATGAATTGGGTATTAGTTAATATTAGAGAATACTGCTATCTCAGGGTATATTAATAGCATCTTTTTTTAAAAGTTTCATAATTCAATTATTGCCAATATATCCAAGCTATTTATTTTCTTTTTGTTGTTGTTGTTTTAATTTATTTGACAGAGTTAGACAGTGAAAGAGAGAGACAGAGAGAAAGGTCTTCCTTCCATTGGTTCACTCCCCAAATGGCTGCTATGGCCGGAGCTATGCCGATCCGAAGCCAGGAGCTTCCTCCTGGTCTCCCATGCGGGTGCAGGGCCCAAGCACTTGGGCCATCCTCCACTGCCTTCCTGGGTCACAGCAGAGAGCTAGACTGGAAGAGGAGCAACCAGAACTAGAACCCGGCGCCCATATGGGATGCAGGCACTGCAGGTGGAGGATTAACCAAGTGAGCCATGGCACTGGCCCTAAGTTATTTATTTTCAACCTGGATTGAATATGGGCATTATTGCTTATTTTTCATGGGACTAGAACATCCAAATTATTACCAGTGTTAATGGTTTGTTTCTGTTGCTTTATCTTTCTCCTTGATAGGGATTTCCTAACTTAATGCCTGTGGTGGAATGAGAAGGCCATGCCAAAATGGCCGCTGGCAAGTGAGCTTCAGTTACTCAGGGATGGCTTTGAAACCCACCTGGCAATGGAGCCTGCCTGGCAACAGGCTGTGATTGGATGACTTCAGATACTGCCTGGCAACAGGCTGTGATTGGTTAGGGCATAAACCGCCCCTTGACAGGATTGGCTGCCTTGGCTATATAAGCTGCTGTACCAACTGAAATAAACGAGTCTGCAGGCTGCTCGCCTCTGGCCTGCTTTCACCCAACTCCCAGGGTCTGTGTGGTGATTCTGCACCTCTTGCCCCCACCACGCTCCTCCTCCCAGAATGAATCCACTTCAACAAATGCCTAGTTACAGAATTCAACTTTTATGATATCTTCGGAATATACTACCTTTAGGATTTAGAAATCAGAATTATCTACATATATTAACCAACAATGATGAAATAATTAAATCATTGAGACTAATAATACCTTGGTCTTCAAAAAAAAGGGATAGAGTCAAATTGTGTTTTATGGATTTACGATGAAAATATACTAATTAAATTGCAGACATACCATAATAGCTTTAATTATTCACTAGAATAGGATTGGTAAAGGACAAGCTGAAGATTAACACTGAATTTGTCCAGAGAAGTCACTGTCTAACGCTGGTAATGTTTTGTTTCTTAATCTGGGTGTTGCTTACATAGGCCCATTCATTCTGTGAAAATTCACCAGGATCTATACTTATGTTCACTTTTCTTTATGTATATTGTACTTCAATAAAAAAGTTTTAAAATTTTCTATTATTACTAAAGTGTTACAGATGAAATGATTGCATATCTGAGATCCGCTTCAAAAGATTTCAGTAGATAGGATGGAAAGAACATATATGGTAGTTTGTAGAGAAAAGGATGAAACATGGTAGGAAATAAATGAGATTAGCAAGATGTTGACATTGGAGTTACATGGTAGATTCATGGAGATTCATAATACATACTTGATAGTTACTACAATAAAAACAATAGGTAAAGGGATAGCGTGATTGCTGCTGCAACTGTGTTTGCATAAGAGCAGCTGAAAGAACAAATGAGACACACATCTGGATGAGTGTAGGAAAACATCATGGAAAGAGATGGCAAACTATAGCAGTAACACATATCTGTCACTCCTCACTTTTCCCCCACATCTTCAGATGAAGAACTCAGGGCTTAAGGGCTATGAGAGGGACCAGTACTGTGGCAAGGTTAAGGTTAAGGTTAAGGTTAAGGTTAAGCCTCGCCTGTGGTGCCGGCATCCCATATGGGCTCCAGTTTTAGTCCTGGCTGCTCCACTTCTGATCCAACTCCCGGCTAATGGCCTGCGAAAGCAGTGGAAGATGGTCCAAGTGCTTGGGCCCCTGCAACCAACTGGGAGAATCCAAAGAACCTCCTGGCTTCTGGCTTTGGATTGGCCCAGTTCCAGCAGTTACAGTCATTTGGGAGTTAACCAACAGATGGAAGACCTCTCTCTCTCTCTCTGTAACTCTGCCTCTCAAATAAATAAGTCTTTTTTAAAAATTAAGGGCTTTGAGAGAGCAGGAGAGAGGCTTTTTTGACATTCAGTGGGGAGAACAGCTTCCATGATAGCAGCCAAATATACCATATCCAAAACAAAAATGAAAAAATGGTATGCATAGGTAAACTTTAAAGGACTGTGTGTATTGTGATAGTTGCAATAAGCAGGCGATCGATAAACTGACAAAACAAGGGCATTAGGTAAAGTTCATTTTGAAAGTGATTCTCTATCCATTCCACCCTTCCACATGGGTGCCGGTTCAAGTCTTGGCTGCTCCACTTTTGATCCAGCTCTCTGCTATGGCCTGTGAAGGTAGTGGAGGATGGCCCAAATCCTTGGCCCCCTGCACCTGTGTGGGAGACCTGGAAGAAGCTCCTGGCTCCGGATCAGCACAACTCTGGTTGTTGTGACCATCTGGGAGTGAACCAGAAGATGAAAGATTCTCTCTCTCTCTCTCTCTGCCTCTGTCTCTCTGTAACTCAGACTCCCAAATAAATAAATATTTAAAAAAAGAAATTATACTACAGTAATAACTCAAAAAACCAACAATTATCACTTTACCAAACATCCAGGACAAGAAACTTGAAAAAGATACCAAACATGCTGAGTAAAGACTTGTCTGAGTGGAATAAAGGATCCAACTGAACAAGCACAGAGACATGTGCAACCTCTTAAAAGTCAGGGAAACACCAGAACTCTTGTTTCCTTCATCTACCTAGTGAGATGGGAGATGAATATCTTGAGTATGGACTCAGAACCTACATTAGATATTATCTTGTGGGGATCCTGAAGGGTACAGCACAGCTACCCAAACAATGAATTTTCTCTCATGAACAACTTTATCCAAAAAATGTGCCTTGTTACTCAAAGTACGATCCCACCTGCAGCATCAGCAGAACTTTAGAGAGCATAAGACAGACAGGCAGAATCCCTGGCCACACCCAGACCTACTGAATTAGAGTTTCATTCTCACCAAATTCCCAGGTAATTTATATATACTTCAGAGTTTGAAAAGCATGGCATTAGGAGATTACTGTCAGTTTGGGAGGGAGTTTCTACCACACTCTTCCTTGGGCCTCTCTTGTTCCTCACTTTTATTGGGGGCTCATATGAAGATATTGAAGAATCTTCATCAAATCTCAAGTGACACTAATCTAGAAGAAAAAAATTGTGCAAGAGAGATCAGCTTGACAGCAGATCACACAAAAAGATATAAGCGGCTGGTGCCATGGCTCACTTGACTAATCCTCTGCCTGCGGTGCCGGCACCCCGGGTTCTAGTCCCGGTTGGGGCACCGGATTCTGTCCCAGTTGCTCCTCTTCCAGTCCAGCTCTCTGCTGTAGCCTGGGAAGGCAGTGGAGGATGGCCCAAATCCTTGGGCCCTGTACCCTCATGGGAGACCAGGAGGAAGCACCAGGCTCCTGGCTTCGGATCAGTGCGGTGCGCTGGCCGCAGTGTGCTGACCGTAGCGGCCATTTGGGGGGTGAACCAGCGGAAGGAAGACCTTTCTCTCTGTCTCTCTCACTAACTCTGTCAAAAAAAAAAAAAAAAAGATATAAGCAACCAGAGATTAGCTAAAGATTAAAAAAAAAAAAAGTAATGCACACTTGAACTTACTACAACAAATCAAACCACTTCTGGAGAAGTGGCTATAAATCTTGCCACATTTTTCAACAACAAACTGTGGCCACAGGCAGTAGGAAGGGAGAGGGGTTTGAGATTCTCTCATGAGGAATGGCTGAACTGGAGGATATATACTTAAACAAGAGGTCAATAAGTAGGGCCATTGTGGTCATATTCACACATTTGAAAAGATTGTCTCAAGACACTTCATTCTACAAATGTGCTTTTCAGCCTTTGCTATGAGCCAGGCACTATGCCAGGAGCTAGGATACAGAGAGTGAAAGCCAGAATTGATCTTTGATTTTTCTGTTTCTTGCCTAGTGGAAGAAATTTGTCTGTTGTTCCAAAAAGCAAAACTATGGCCAATGCAAGGCAGTGGAAGGATGTGGGCCACTTCTGGTCATAGAGCTACAGCCCTGTAAAGCAACAAACAGAAAGAAAGATTCAGGTTCCCCAGAGCTGAGAGGAATGAATTAGGAATGAGATGGCCATCTCCCAGGGAGCAGCCCAGAGGACTACCAAGCCAATGCTAGTATCCCAAGTTGGAAGATCACTGGAGCTGACATCACAAGCCTAATGTAAGATTTGTTTATACTTACTCTACATTCAATTTAGCTGAGAATAAAATTTTTTAAATTTATTTATTTATTTATTTGAAAGAGTTACAGAGAGAGAGAAGGAGAAGCAGAGAAAAAGATTTTCCATCTGCTGGTTCACTCCCCAATCAGCTGCAATGGCTGGAGCTACAGCCACCGGAAGCCAGGAGCCTCTTCTGGGTCTCCCATGTGGGTGCAGGGGCCCAAGGACTTGGCCATATTCTACTGTTCTCCCAGGCCATAGCAGAGAGCTGGATCGGAAGAGGAGCAACCAGGACTAGAAACCAGTGCCCATATGGGATGCCAGCATTGCAGGCAGCGGCTTTATCTGCTACACCACAACGCCAGCCCCCTAGAACAAAATTTTTAAATCTTAACCACAACCTAGGGTATCAGCTAAATTTTATGTATAAATATAAAGGACAACTAATTTCTCTTTCAGCCACAGTTTTTAAAACCCCAGATTCAGTAAAACTCCACATTAACATTTTAAGCAACAACTCTGCTTAAGGACTCATTTCTATTCTACACTTGCTTTTCTCAGCTACCCTTAAAACTACTCTACTTCATGTCCCTTAATGCAGCTTCAGAGTTGCTCATCCTACTTTCCAATTTTTTTTTTTTTTGGGGGGCAGGCAGAGTTAGACAGTGAGAGAGAGAGACAGAGAGTTATAGACAGTGAGAGAGATAGAGAAAAAGGTCTTCCTTCCATTGGTTCACTCCCTTAATGGCCGCCACGGCCGGCGCTGTGCAGATCCAAAGCCAGGAGCCGGGTGCTTCCTCCTCGTCTCCCATGCGGGTGCAGGGACCCAAGCACTTGGGCCATCCTCTACTGCCCTCCCGGGCCACAGCAGAGAGCTGGATTGGAAGAGGAGCAACCAGGACTAGTACCCGGCGCCCCAACAGGACTAGAACCCAGGGTGCCGGCGCCGCAGGTGGAGGATTAGCCAAGTGAGCCACGGCACCAGCCCCAAATTATTTTAAAGAAATAACAATTTTCTTCTCTCTTCCAGAAAGAACAAAAAAATGAGGGGTAGGCAAACAATATGCTGGAAGATGTAACTGAACAATATTTGTAAAGAAAAATAATACATAAGCCAGCTTGAATGTTCAACAAAACTTCCAAATCTTTTCAGGGAATGAGGCAAGGTACAGATAATAAAAATAATATTCAACAAGTTGGAGAATGCATAAGATAAACTGATAAACTATTATAATTATGTAGGTTATATGGCAATATAGGAAGTATTTACAATGACAAGAGAATAGAAACTCATACAATTCTAGCAATGTAAAAATGGAGCATGCATGTGAACAAAGACCAAACATAAATATTTTAAAGTTTTCTAAGTTGTTAAGATTCCTTTTTTTTGAATTTAAAATTTCTATTTCACTATTGGGCATTAATACTTCTTACAATGAATGTATCAGGAACCAAAATAATTATAACTCATCGTAAGTGTAGGACTTTGCATGTTAGCAAGAAATGAAATAGTAAAGGTGACCCATAGTTTGATCTTCAGGTTCAATTAATTCTTTGTTCTTTATAAAGCTATTTCAGCTCATAAACAACCAAAAGTAAAGATAATGAGATTCATGTTATGAAAAGCACTTAACATTTGTGGAAAGTGAAAAGGACTTTGTACAGCAGCCGCCCATGAACTCTGGGTAAAAGCAAAACTAAATTCTGGATTCTATTTTGCTTTTCACCTTATTTGATCTTGCTTAATATCACTCATGCCAAGTTGGGTTTTTTTCCTCTTCTTTCCCTTCTTAAGTTCATAGATGTGAAGGGATAAAAAAATACACACCAGTTGTGTTATAGTCCTCCTCTGTTCTCACAGGAATGCCATGAATAGGGCTTTCTGGAATAGGCTATAGAGTGGGACATGAGGAATATCCAACTTCTGTCACCACAGGGGTCACCAGGACTGAGTTGACTTAGGGCCAAGAGATCTTAGGTTCAAGTTTTCCACAGCTGTCACACGGAAATAATACCACTTACCCCAAAGGTGAGGTCACAAAAAAAATCACTAGCACATGATGCTAGCACTAGCACAAGAAATGCTTGCCTCAGCCTGTCTCCTCACCTTTCACTATACACATGCATGTAAGTTCTGACCCTTACAAAACTGCATGGATTTCAATGTCTATTATTTCACAGATGTGCTTTCTACCTCTCACTACCTTGTTCTCTGCCCAAGCAAGCTGATCTTTATGGATCACACCAACAGGCTCTAGTGCCCTTTGACCTCTGATTGGGTTTGCCAGTGCTAAATCCCAGAAAGACTTCAGGGGGAAAAAAATGAGGTAAGGGAGGGATTGAGGAATTAATCCCACTTGGGCTAGCTGCATCCTTCAACCAAAAGTCTCTGCTCCTCTCAAGGTGCCCTCTTCTAAATATCCACTTCTTTTGGCTTCTGAAAGTCAATTTTATCCACCATTCCTTTAGAGCTAGGTTTGGTAATAGCGTCATCATCACCATAAGCTGGGGTCCCTGCACTATCCCTTATGGTTTCCTCTACATGCTACTCCACCTCTTGGAGTAAACCCTCCTGGAATTATCCTGAATTGAGAATGACAATTTTTCCTATTGGGACTCTGATGAATAAAATCCTGTCTATAAGGTTTCAGAATCCTTGGAATCTCCCTGGAATCAAAAAAGGAATTTCTGGGTTCTTCTTAGAATGAGATGAACATGCAGACAGGACCTGATGATTCTAAAGGATCAGCCTCTCAAGGCTAGTCTGTGCTCCCCTAATAGGCCAGCAGTAGCCCACAGCTAAGCCACGCTCCTTAGGGAATAACATCAGTTTCTAACCCCCTGGAGCCCTGTGAATCGGGGACAAAGTTCAAAGTATCCCCATATTTTAAATCTCCAGTCTCAGTCAATAAGTCTCAGCTTTATCTCCAGCTAATAATCGTGTCCAATTTGCCAGTCTCTTAGGAGCCAGGGAAGGAGGGACACAGCAGCCTCCCAAAAGTCCCCTCCTACCAGCTGTGCCACTGTTTTAAAGGTGGAGTTAGGAAACAGCTCAAAAACAGACTCTGAAAGGACTGCCTGAACTCCGACACTGAGAAGGAATGCAGAATGATCACTGCCCTCACTTTACCCTCTCTCCCAACTCCAGAGGAAGTGAGGAAACTGAGGCCCGCAGAGGGTAAGTGTATAGACAAAGCCAGAACTGAAACTGGCAGCCAGGCCAGCTTTAACTACTATGGTCATATTCTCTCCCTTTTGGTTTGTGTTCAGTTTCCCACAGCCAAGTCAAGAATACTCCCCCTCCAACACACCCCAAATTCAGTCTTGGCCCACCACAATGCAGCCAACTTTTACTGTTTAAGATGTACTTATGGGGCCGGCACTGTGGTGTAGCAGGTAAAGCTGCCACCTGCAGTGCCGGCATCCCATATGGGCACCAGTTAAAGTCCTGGCTGCTCTACTTCCAATCCAGCTCTCTGCTATGACCTGGGAAAGCAGTAGAAGATGGCCCAAGTCCTTGGGTCCCTGCACCCGTGTGGGAGACCTGGCTCCTGGCTTTGGATTGGTGCAGCTCCAGCCATTACAGCCAATTGGAGAGTGAAGCAGCAGATGGAAGACCTATCTCTGTCTGCCTCTCCTTCTCTCGGTGTGTAACTCTGACTTTAAAATAAACAAATTAAAAAAAAAGATGTACTTATGGGGCCTGGAGTGGCCTTAGTGATTAAGACTGGAGAACTCAGAGATTTCATCTTTTTTACTGAGTCTAAAGGCAGAGTTAAGGGCTGCATCTCTGTCAGCCACCATGTGCACAGCGCTCCTCAAGATGCCCCCTCCCTCTTTTTTAAAAATTACATTTTAATTAAGGATACTAAAAAGCTAAATATGAAACAAGAGAAGGGAGTGGTACACAGAGCTTACCTTGCAGAAAAGTGTCAAAAGAAACAAAGCAGTGGCAAATCCAGGGTTCCCACTCTGGGTCGCACTGCAGCACGTGAAATATAGACCAAGTCCCCACTTCTCTACGCCTCTGTTTCTTCATCATTAAAATGAAGTCAACACAGTATCTACATTAATGATATTGGTACTGCACCACGGCTCAATAGGCTAATCCTCCGCCTGCGGCGCCGGCACACCGGGTTCTAGTCCCGGTTGGGGTGCCAGATTCTGTCCCAGTTGCTTCTCTTCCAGTCCAGCTCTCTGCTGTGGCCCAGGAGTGCAGTGGAGGATGGCCCAAGTCCTTTGGCCCTGCACCTGCATGGAAGACCAGGAGGAAGCGCCTGGCTCCTGGCTTTGGATCTGCGCGGTGCGCCAGCCACAGCGCGCCGGCCACAGCCTCCATTGGGGGGGGGGGGGTTGAACCAACAGAAAAGGAAGACCTTTCTCTCTGTCTCTCTCTCTCACTGTCCACTCTGCCTGTCAAAAAAATTTAAAAATTTTTAAAAATTTTAAAATTTTAAAAAACTTTAAAAAAATGATACTGGTACTAATTCAGGGCTGTTGAATGAAACAAATAGGATTAACAGTCTTGGCACAGCGGCTGGCATGCTGCAAGGGAGTGGCTAATGTTGGCTTTTTTTAAAAAAAAAAAAAAGATTGATTTATTTATTTGAAAGGCAGAGTTACAAGAGGCAGAGACAGAGAGGTCCTCCATCCACTGGTTCACTCCCCAGTTGGCTGCAACAGCCAGAACTGCGCCAATCTGAAGGTAGGAACCAGAAGCTTCTTCTAGGTCTCCCACAGGGGGCTATCTTCCACTGCTTTCCGAGGCCATAGCAGAGAGCTGGATCAGAAGTGGAGCAGCCAGGATTCAAACTGATGCCCATATGGGATGCCAGCATTGTAGGCAGTGGCTTTACTCGCTATACCACAACACTGACCCCATAATGCTAGTTCTTATTATCAGACCCAACTGGAGTGGCTAAATATCCAGATGGAAACAAATTCTACCCCCTCAATGGCCCTTCACTTGCACTCAGGACTTAAAAGTCTTTGTTTTCTTTCAGGGGTAAGTACGGTATAGTATTCCTGAATGTAACTGAATGTAATAGGAAAATTATGCTGGTAAGACAACTGAGATTTAAAAATATTCCATTAAATAGATATTTTAGAACCTACACATAGCAAGAGTTCCTTTAGGGTGGGTTCTGACCAAGAGTAAATTCAACAAGGGACTGAACCCGTAGGAAAGAAAGCTAACCAAACCTTAGAATGATCTATTAAGAGCATAAAATGCAGAATAAGGAAGGAGGTTACACTTGAAGAATCCAGGGATCTTTCAGTCTGAGGAGAAAGAACTGGAGGGTTAAAGGTAAGATGGTGGCATCTTCAAGCACGCGAAGAGCTATATATGTCACAGATGGTGGGGAAAGACTGTGAATCCAATGCATCAAAGGTCTCAAGACTCAGACTGTGGCATCTTATGAGGAAGAAATGTTCCTGAGTTAACAGGTCTCTCACATAGCAAAGGGAGGTGGCATCTCATCAGTGGGCACACTGGGAAACCCTATGGTTACTTCCTGCTGAGATTCTACAATCCTAACGTCTTATTTATTTGGCTCCCAGAAAAAAATCTAAGAGGGAATCAGTAGAGTGCAGCTCCCAAGTTTCTTACCCCGCTAGCAACAAACCTGAGAGAGTAATATAAAGGCTCAGATTTAGCTTACATTACATATATTTAAGCTGTCTTATTCTACATGAGAGGTATTCTAGTTATAAATTAATAAATAACAATCAGGTTTTTTTTCCTTAGAAATCATCAGTCCAACACTAGATCAAAAAGGTACGGCACCACCTCCGGCATTATTTGGAGTAATGAGTTTTGCTTAATCAAAGAAGTCATTTTTTTTTTGGTCTGGTTAGCCTCAGAAAACCAACCACTGAAGAAAATCAACAAGGATTCTAAAAAAGCAAAGTCACTGGAAAGAAAATGATTCAACATTTTATTTTCTTTGTTCCACCTGCCAAAAAAGATAGAGTGGGTTTGGAACAGAGGGAAATACAAAAAAGAAAAGATTCCAAGGAGTAGAAAAAGATATTTGAAAGGCAAACTTGAGAATGTAGTGACATTAACCACCCCAAACCGTAATGAAATTCCAGATATGTGGCTTGTATATCTAAGTGTATATTGCACTGTCTCGACCCACCTCTTTTTCCTTAACCACAAGTAGCTGGTTAGCAGAAGGGAAGGATATAAAGGCAGAAGTTCATCTTTCATTCAGCCTATTTGCTGCCTTTGACAACTATCACAGTTCAGCACAGGAGAACATTAGTGCTCATCACCATGGAGGCAATTGTAATGTCAAACCCAGGATGTGGAATCACAAAGTACAAGACACATGTACCAGGTCTCGAGGTGGGAGTAAGAGTATAGAGATCCAAATTACTGCAAGAAATGCTGGGCTTTAGAAGCTCTTCTGAAGCAATTCATATTAAATCATTTTTTTCCTTTCAGAAGATGGGGATAATTACTGATGACTCTGAGTTAAATTAATTCCTTCTGTTCACAGACTATAACAGAATTCCAGCCTTCAGATTCAGTGAGAAATGAATACTCTATTAAAGGACATACAATCAGGTGTAGATGCCTTCATTATAAAGTGTGGCTTTCACCTGAACTAGAGAAAGCAATCTTTGCCCTAGATCACAGTAGTATTTTGGTGTAACCCTATCCTTCAAGTACTATTAGACTGGAAAGACAAAGAAGTACACAAAGTACTAAGTGCTATCATAGAGAAATGGAAAAAAGGAGAAGTGTGGTACCTAATCCAGTCTGAGGCATCAGGAAAGACTTTCTGGAGGAGGGAACCTGAGCTGAAGCTGGAAAGGCAAGTGGGTGTTGGATTGATAAAGGAAGGGAGCGCTAAGTCTATGCAGAGGGGTAGAGAGGAAACCCAGGAGGAGCAAGATCAGAAGTCTGGGGAATGCTGTCACTTCAGGGCTGGTCTGAGGACATGGGGATCAGAATGGTCCAGAGAGGCAGAAGAGCTAAGGGGAAGTACATCTCAAGGCAAGAATGGCTCATAGTGTGAATAGATAGATGCAAGTCAAGTCAGGCAAGGGCTAAAGGCCTGAGCTTAGCTAACCACAAAGGGTTTTGGGTGCCCTTTGCCCAGATATTTCAGAGAAGTACCATGACAGAGGCCAGGGCACAAACTGTTGATTCATAGGAGCTGAAGAAGTGGAGATGGGGATAAAGTTACCTGCAGAAGATCCAGCTTATAACAAGGTGTGAACTAATTAAAAAAAAAAAAAAGGATTGAATTTTATTTTCCAGCCTGAACCTCTGCTCTGAGCTCCAGATGCTCATGTCTTTTTGAATCCTTTCTTTTTACTCTCCATTGCATTCAATTTACACTTGCCCTCCCCACCCCATTCTTCACACAACAGACTAGGTGGTCTTTTAAAGCTATATATCGGGCCATCTTACCCTTACTCAAAATGTGAAATGGCTTCCCACTGCTCATAGAATAAAATCTTGGGGCCAGCACTGTGGTATAACAGGTTAAAACCCTGGCCTGAGGCACCAGCATCCCAGGTAGGTGCCAGTTCGAGTCCTGGCTGCCCCATTTCTGATTCAGTTCCCTGCTAATGCACCTGGGAGGGCAGCAGACAATGGCCCAAGTCCTTGGGCCCTTTTACCCATGTGGGAGACCCAGAAGAAGCTCCTGGCTCCTCACTTCAAATCGGCTCAGCTCTGGCCACTGTAGCCATTTGGGGAGTAAGCCAGCAGGTGGAAGACCTCTGTCTCTACCTCTCTCTGTAACTGTCTTTCAAATAAATAAAATAAATCTTAAAAAAATAAAATAAAATAAAATCTTATGGTTCCCCAGCAGGATGGGGAAGTGATTGAGAGTGGGTGATGGGTAGGACTTGGGAAGCATTTGGGGGCCTGAAACTGGTTTCTGGTGAAAGGAGGTGAAGTAAAGACAGGAGAGATTCCCTGGGTCAGGGGAGATATGAGAACTGGGGTGTTTACACATCTTCTGACCTGAGTTTGGGGATAAGAGTGTTTGCACAAAACAGTAAAGGGGGCCTTGGGCAGCTTCAGGAACTCAGGTTCTATCCATCTCTCCTTTGGCTTTAGTCACTAACTCCCATCCTAGGTCTGGTGCATAAATCTCTCCCAGTCACCCACTCTCAATCACTTCCCCATCCTGCTGGCTAGCCACTGATACCCTGAGCAACTTCAGAAACCTTGGTTCGAAGATGGTAGAGCATCCAACAGTCTGGGTCCCCTCTATCATGGCTGATTGGATTTTAAATGAGCATGAAAATGTTTACTATTATAAACCACTGAGGTTTCAGTTTTTCTATTACAGTAGCTAGTATTTCTCTACCTAACACAGACTGAATTCAGACAGTTATAAAGAACAAGGACCCTAACAGTAAAGAAAATTTATGCAAAATTCTGAAGCTAGGATTAGGCATGGTATGACACCACCACCTCTGTCTGTATACTACTCATCCTCTTCAAAATACCTTGAAATATATTTTCTCATTTGACATGCCATAATCAATACTTATTACTGCTGTTAACACTTCAGAATGAAAAAATGAACTTAGGGGCTGGCACTGTGACTTAGCAGCTAAAGCCACTGCCTGTGGCTCTGGCATCTATATGCCTGCTTGTCTTCCCATCCAGCTCCCTGCTAATGCACCTGGGAAGGCAGCAGAGGATGACCCAAATGCTTGGGCTCCTGCACCCATGTGGGAGACCCAGAGGAAGCTCCTGGCTCCTGACTTCAGATCAGCCCAGCTCCAGCCATTGCAGCCCTTTGGAGAGTGAACCAGCAGGTGGAAGATCTGTCTCTGCTTGCTTTTCTTTCTCTCTCTCTCTCTCTCTCTCTCTCTCTCCCCTTCTTCCTTTCAAATAAATCTTTTAAAAAAGAAATAAACTTAGAGTTGTAAGTGGTTAATAAAAGGAGAAGCTAACACTGAACCACAGGACTCCTGATTTGTCATGTAATGGGATTTTCACTGAAACATCTAGTCTCTCGGAGCCACATTCTAATGCTTCCCCACAGGTACTTTTGATTGAAGTACAAAGGCATTGGAATGAAACAAAAAGGATAGGTAGTCTGGTAGAAGTGATTATAGGCAGACTGTGAAGGTCTTTATAAACATCAGACTGTGGAGTGTAACTTTCATTTAGTAGACAATGGAGAACAATAAGCAACTCCCACTTCAAACCTCAACAGTAGTAATTTTATACCTTCTCCTCTGTCTTCAAAGATTTGTTACTGCAACATCTCCCCTAACCATCAACTGATGTCAAAAGTCCACTTCACAAAGAAAATAGAAGCTTTTACGAGGGCCAAACTTCCAGCTCCCTATCTTCTATAGACTTCTCTGTATTCCCAAAAGGCCTTTTCTTTCCACAGCCAGGCAGAAGAGGCATTCCTCCTCCAGCAATGCTATTGGCCATCCCTGTGTGTGTCCTCAATCCATGGAGGAGCACCTGCTCACTCATTTACCCTCTCTCTACCTTCAATGTTGCCTTTTTTCTTTCCTTTGGCTATTCCTTTCCCCGGAATCTGAACATACCACATTCTCGCTCATCCTAAAATCGTCCTTCCTCAGGAAGCCTACAACCCCTTCTTACATTCACAATGGCAGAGCTCCTCCAAAAAGCAGCAGCATCAAACACACATTTCCACTTAATCACCATAGATTCTCCTTCCATTCACTGTGAAGTGCTGGTGGGACACTAAAGCAGCCGCCTCTAGTGATAGAATTTAGGAGCTAAATTCAACGGAAAATTTCCAACATTTCTCTCACTTCAACATTTTATGGCACTTGACACTTCTGGAGCTCTTTTAAAAAAAAAGATTTATTTTTATTTATTTGAAAGAGTTATAGAGAGAAATAGAGGGGGAGAGATGATTGGATAGGGATAGGGACAGAAACAGAGATGAGATACAGATACAGATACAGCTACAGATAGATTTTCTATCTGCTGCTTCACTTCCCAAATGGCCACAATGGCTGGGGCTGGACCAGGCCAAAGCCAGAAGCTTCATCCCAGTCTCCCACACTGGTGCAGGGTCCCAAGGACTTGGGTACCCAGGCACGTTAGCAGGGAGATGGACTGGAAATAGAGCAGCCAGGACTCAAACCGGCACACATATGGGATGCCAGCATCACAGGTGGCAGCTTAACCTGTTATGCCACAATGCCAGCCCTGGCTCTCCTCCTGAAAATGTCCCCCTGCCTTGACTCCCATGGCTCCTCTTTCTCCTGATCTTCCTCCTCCCCTTCTACTCCTTCTTGGTTCCCTTGATGGGTTGATAAACTTGTTAGGTTCCTCTTCCTCTGCTTCCCTACTCAATGTTGTTTTCTGGGGTTCCTTCTTTATACTTTCTCTTATTTACATACTCTATTTTTTGAAAGGTTTATTTACTTATTTGAAAGGCAAAGTGACAGAGAGAAAGGGAGAGAGAGAGAAAAAGATCTCTCAAACACTAATTCAATCCCCAAATGCCTTCAACAGCCAGGGCTGGGCCAGGCCAAAATCAGGAACTTCATCCAGGTCTTCCACATGAGTGGACCCAAGTACTTAAGCCATCATCTGCTGTCCCCCAGGCATAATAGCAGGGAGCTAAATCAGAAGCAGAGCAGCTGGGACTTGAACCAGGCACTCCAATATGGGATGCTTGCATCCCAAACAGTGGCTTAACCTGTTGGGCCAGAATGCCTGCTCCCTTTACTCTTTTTGCAATAATCCATAAGCACAGCTTCAACTGACTTTTTTTTTTTTTTTTTGGACAGGCAGAGTGGATAGTGAGAGAGAGAGACAGAGAGAAAGGTCTTCCTTTTTGCTGCTGGTTCACCCTCCAATGGCCGCTGCAGCCGGCGCATCGTGCTAATCCGAAGCCAGGAGCCAGGTGCTTCTCCTGGTCTCCCATGCGGGTGCAGGGCCCAAGCACTTGGGCCATCCTCCACTGCCTTCCCGGGCCATAGCAGAGAGCTGGCCTGGAAGAGGGGCAACCGGGATAGAATCTGGCACCCCAACCGGGACTAGAACCCAGTGTGCCGGCACCGCAAGGCGGAGAATTAGCCTGTTAAGCCACGGCGCCGGCCTTCAACTGACATTTATATACTAGTGACTTCTAAAATTACATATTTCCAGTCCAGACCACTTGTGTGAGCACTCTATATCCTGAATACATGGTTTCTCCAGTTGGATTGCATGTGCACCTCAAACTCAATACAACTAAAACCACAATAAACAAACATCTTGTTTATCACACTTGTTTCTTTCTATATTGAATATTAGAGTACTGTATCTGTTCAGGGTTCTTCAGAGAAACAGAATCAGCATGAAATATATCAATATATGTATGAATGCACGTGTGAGGGGTCCTCAAAATATTCCTGGAGGGGCCGGCGCTTTGGCACAGCGGGCTAACGCCCTGGCCTGAAGCGCCAGCATCCCATATGGATGCTGGTTCTAGTCCCAGCTGCTCTACTTCCCATCCAGCTCTCTGCTATGGCCTGGGATAGCAGTGGAAGATGGCCCAAGTCCTTGGGCCCCTGCATCCGTGTAGGAGACCCGGAAGAAGCTCCTGGCTCCTGGCTTCAGATCAGCGCAGTTCCGGCCATTGAGGCCTACTGAGGAGTGAACCATTGGATGTAAGACCGCTCTCCCTCCCTCTGCCTCTCTTCTGTGTAACTCTGACTTTCAAGTAAAATAAATAAATCTTTAAAAAAAGATTCCTGGAAATGTATATTATCTTTTAATTCCATTTTTCCATGAACACTTTGAAGTATCCTCATATGTATGAATACACTTACACACTCACATACACTCTAAATGAGTAAATTCATTTTAAGGAACTAGTTCATGCAATTGTAGGGGATGAAAATTCTAAAACCTGCAGGGCAGGCCAACTGGTTGGAAATTCAGACAAGAATTAACATCACAGGGGGCTGGCACTGTGGTGCAGTGAGTTAAAGCCCTGGCCTGCAGTGCCAGCATCCCATATGGGCGCTGGTTCAAGTCCAGGCTGATCCACTTCTGATCCAGCTCTCTGCTGATGTACCTGGGAAAGCAGCAGAGGATGGCCCAAATCCTTGGGCCCATGCAGCCACATGGGAGACTTGGAAGAAGCTCCTGGCTCCTGGCTTTGGATCGGCTCAGCTCTGGCCATTGCAGCCATTTGGGGAGTGAATGAGTGGATGGAAGACCTCTCTCTCAATCTCTACCTCTCTTTGTAACTCTTTCAAATAAAAAATAAAAAAAGGATTAACACTGTAGTCTTGGGCTAATCCTCTACTCAAATAGGTGTCCCAGAAGACAGGTCTGGATCTGTCCCCTCTGTATCACCAACATTTTGCATGGCCTGAAGCACAGCAGAAGTCCAGTAAGTATTAGCTATTGGTCAGCTGGGTATAAAGTAAGATGCTATTAAATGAGATTGGGACAACAGGATGTAGAAAGTACTGAATCATGATTGGGAAGAATTGGTACTACTACAAATCAAGACATAGACCTTCTAGGGCACACATTTGCCAGAATGACTGGATCACTAGGCCTATGACTGAAGATCATCACACAGATAGAAGCACATCCATTCCAATGTTTGAAATGTCTCAACAACTCTGTCAAGTTGGCAAGGCAAAGAAAAGGCCACATTTTATGAGTGAATTGAGATTTAGAAAAACCTAAGAGTCTTGTTTAGGTTTCTACATAAAACACTTAGAATAAAAAGTCTTAGTTTGGGGCCAGCACTGTGGCACAGTAGGTTAATCTGCCTGTGGTGCCAGCATCCTATATGGGCGCCAGTTCTAGTCCCAATGGCTCCTTTTTCAATCTAGCTCTCTGCTGTGGCCTGAGAAAGCAGATGAAGATGGCCCAAGTGTTTGGGCCCCTGTATCCACGTGGGAGACCCAGAAGAAGCACCTGGCTCCTGGCTTCAGATCAGCGCAGCTCCAATCGTTGCTGCTATTTGGAGAGTGAACCAACGGAAGGAAGACCTTTCTCTCTGTCTCTCCCTCTCACTGTAACTCTAACTCTCTCAAATAAATAAAAATATCTTTTAAAAAAATTCTTAGTTCTTCAGTGATATTCAGGTGAGATGGACCATAAAAACAGAATATCTGAAACAAAAAGTAGCACAGCAGTTCAAAACTTGTCAACCAAATTTGCAAAAATGTAAAAATATCTTTCACTATTTATAAAGTATACTTTATTAAAATTAGTGTTCAATTAATTTTTATACTATAATGTCATGACATGTAAAATTATAAGGATAACCATATATCCATTATTGTAATCATAAATTTCTGATTATACAGTAAATATCTAAGATTGTTTTCTGTAATAATGTCAGAATGTGTTAAATCTACAGTTCTTTAAAAATGACTATGTGATCTTAGGTACTCCAAAATTAATAGTTCTTATTTATTAATAATCAGGATTTGTGAAATATGAATATGTCATCCAAGTATCATATCTGGAGACACCATGGCATTCTCCAAAGCCCCAGAATATTAGAAACTCTTCATTAGCCATTCCTATTAAAGAAGGCAGGGCTGTTATCCCCACTTATGCTTGCATATATAATAACAACCTTTTCAAAGCTCTTTCCTATGAAGTCTCATTTATTATAAAAATCTTAATCACAGCACATCCTTTTTGTTTCAGTTTACAGAAAAGAGACAAATTCCTAAGGTCATACAGTTGTTAAAAGGCAAAACTAGGATAAGATACCAGGTCTTTATGCCCCAGGCCTATATTTATTCTATAAAATTATCACAACTTCTTGGCCATGGGCCTACTAGACCATAAGTGCCAGTAGGCTAGAGAGAAACCATGTCTGACTCCTCTATGTTGGTGTCTACCATAGTAGCTGACACACAGTAGATATACAGTAAGTACATTATTTTATGAATTGTTAATTCATTTTCTTAGAGTGGCTTTAGTCAACTGTCTGGTAAAATGGGGTATATAGCTTTTCCAGATATCTTAGGGTCTTGAATACTATTGCCAATCATCAAGAATAAACAGAAAGGAAATGTTATCTTTTCTGAACCAAACATGTTGACCCCCAAGGAGATGAGAATTCTAGACCAAGGTCCTGTTTCAGCATAAAAAATAGCAAGCAGTATGTTTTTCAGCTTCCTGGAAAAATTGATTGAGGGAGCAGGTGAAAGAGTTAAAACAGAAACTGATAAAGGTAAAAATGAAAAACCGAAGGCAATGTCTCTGGTACATTAACCACCTGCAAGGGTAGCACAATGATCCAGCCATAATCTACAATGGCAAGAAGCGACCTCAAAAAAGGAAGAATGAAGAGTCAGAGGGATACACAGTAGTGAGAGAATCCTCTGTTACAGGAAGATGTAGCTTTGAGGCAGGCCAAATCCAGAAAGGGGTGTACAGAGGCCTGGAGCAGGAAGAGCCACTCTGGGCACATAATCACAACCCTTCCAGAAAACCCTCTTTGTTCAACCATGCTGGAGCAGTAAAGATCAAGAAGCAGCTGGCCTTTCTCAGACTAGAGTGACCCACCCCTATGGGCTCCCCTACCCACCCCACCAACCATCACCAAGAAAGACTCAGAAATGAGGCAGTGAGTATTCAAGAGGCCTGCTGATCCGGCAGGCTACTCCTTCTATGACGGCCTCACCAAAAGCTCCATCTTCCCCCAGTTCCTAAACCATATATCCAAAACGTATACATTCCACCAACATTCTAGCTTTCTGGTTACTACTACACCACTATATCTGATTCTTTTAGATATCCACTGTGATTGTTTTTAAGAGACTTTATTTGAGAGGTAGTGTTACAGACAGAGAGAAGGCAGAGAGAAAAATCTTCCATCTGCTGGTTCACTCCCCAAATGGCCACAATGGCCAGAGCTGGACTGATCCAAAGCCAGGAACCAGGAGGTTCTTCTGGGCCTCTCATGCAAGAGCAGGGGCCCAAACACTTAGGCCATCTTTCACTGCATTCCCAGACCATTAGCAGAGAGCCTGATTGGAAGTGAAGCAGCCAGGACATGAACCAGTGCCCCTATGGGATGCCGGTGCCGCAGGTGGAGGCTTAGCGCCACAGCACCGCCCTCCACTGTGATCTTAAGATCATGTTCATCTATGCTTCCATAAAAGCCCTTCTCCACCATACATTATTTAACACTTCACATGTTAATTACAGAAAAAGTAAGTTACTCAAAATAATTAAGAACTGAAGTACTCTGGGTGACAGTCATTTAGATAACTGAAGGCTAGTTCTTTAGAATATTTCTGTCATCTCAAACAAATGATGCCTTAGTAAACGGAAAATATCAAATATAATTTAATAGTTTAAAATTTTACCCAACCTTCAAGATCGTCTGAATACAACACCTCCTTACTTCCTGAAGGCATTCTCCAATCCCCTCTGCCTCCAGAATCCCACCTACCTCCAGAAACACCCTCTCAGCTGTGTTCCTGCAGTGTCATTATACCTCTTTTGCAGCATATATTATGGCCTGTTTGAGGTTAGATACTTACTTTTTAATTTTTAAAGTTGATTTTCATCTTATTTGAAAGGCAGAGATACTGAGATTTTTTCATCTGCTGGTTCATTCCCCCAAATGCCTACGACAGCTGGGGCTGGGCTGTGCCCAACCCAGAGGCCCAGAACTCCATCTGGGTCTCCCACAGGGTAGCAGGAACTCATGCCCCTGAGTCATCATCTGCTGCTTCCCAGAATGGGTACCAGCAGAAGCTGGACGGATGCAGAGAAGGGACCTGAGCCATGCTCTGATATGGGATGCTATGTCAAATGCCTGTCCCAAGGCATTTAAAGATTTACCTGTACCTTGTGCAACTTTGAAATAAGTTCCTTCTCTCTTAACTTAGACCTTCTCTCTTAACTCCAAAGTACCTCATCCACAGCTGACATATAAACACTTCACAAACAGAATATGCATAGTGTTTCAATCATTTTAAAGAACACCCTAATTCAGTGGAGCCATCAAGGGTTCCACAGCTCTGTAGAGAGGAAAGCTATGACATTTAAGAGCATGCTACTATCATCAAATCACTCACTGGCTCTGTTTAATATTCCTCAACTTTAAAAGATATTTTTCTAGGGGCCAGCGCTGTGGCTCACTTGGTTAATCCTCCACCTGCGGCGCCAGCATCCCATATGGGCACCGAGTTCTAGTCCTGGCTGCTCCTCTTCCAGTCCAGCTCTCTGCTGTGGCCCAGGAAGGCAGTGGAGGATGGCCCAAGTGCTTGGACTCCTGCACCTGCATGGGAGACCAGGAGGAAGCACCTGGCTCCTGGCTTCAGATTGGCAAAGCTCCCCCCATAGCAGCCATTTGGGGCATGAACCAACGGAAGGAAGACCTTTCTCCCTATCTCTCTCACTATCTAACTCTGTCAAATAAATAAATAAAGATATTTTTCTAAAAAGGAAAAATATTCTGAATTCCTTTTTCTAAGGGGGATCACTTTTCTAAAATCTCAGCTTTCAACCTCTGCTTAAGTTGGTGCTGTTAAACCTAAAGGTGACATTTTGTAGGCCTCATGATGTGCATCCACCAGGAAGAGGTGAAAGCAAGTAGTTGGATGTGGTAGGTACCTGAAATATAACTAAGATGCTACCCAGTAGGCCATTTTGAAAGCCAGGCTTTTCAGCACAGACTCCTAAGAGGAACGAAGGAATGGAATACATGACAGAGCAAATCAAGTTTTAGACTCAGGGTCCATAGCAACCACTTCTAACAGTGCTGACAACATTCTCCTCCCAAAGCTTTGGTGTTTGGGTATGATAAACCAGCTGGCAGGTATAGTCTCAAGTATTCTAAACACTGAAACTCAAACTCAAAACTCCTGACTAGCAATAGGGGATTCTAAGTGGCCAGCCAACAACAGCTAACTCCCTGTTCCACCCCAACAGTAATTCTGCAGGATTTCTCTTCCTTGCCACATAAAGAAAATACTTTTCTGCCGGCGCCGCGGCTCACTAGGCTAATCCTCCGCCTTGCGGCGCCGGCACACCGGGTTCTAGTCCCGGTCGGGGCACCGATCCTGTCCCGGTTGCCTCTCTTCCAGGCCAGCTCTCTGCTGTGGCCAGGGAGTGCAGTGGAGGATGGCCCAAGTCCTTGGGCCCTGCACCCCATGGGAGACCAGGAGAAGCACCTGGCTCCTGCCATCGGAACAGCGCGGTGCGCCGGCCGCAGCGCGCTACCGCGGCGGCCATTAGAGGGTGAACCAACGGCAAAGGAAGACCTTTCTCTCTGTCTCTCTCTCACTATCCACTCTGCCTGTCAAAAAAAAAAATACTTTTCTTAGTGAAAACAGGAAGAATGGGGTAATTGAGCTGCTGGGATCATGACATGAAGTATCATATCATATACACAGCCTCCTGAGGGATAACTGCTTTTCTTTTGGCTTGTTATTGAGTAAATCTTTTCTTAACATCTACTCAAACAGAATTGTATCATGTTAACCTTCTCTTTTAAAGGTTTATTTATTTATTTGAAAGGCAGAGTTACAGAGAGGCAGGGGCAGAGAGAGAGAAAGGGGTCTTCCATCTGCTGTTTTACTCCCCAGATCGCCACAATGGCCAGAGCTGCACCAGTCTGAAGCCAGGAGCTTCTTCCAGGTCTCCCACATGGGTGAAGGGGCCCAAGGACTTGAGCCATCTTCTGCTTCTCTCCCAGGCCATAGCAGAGTGTTGGGTCAGAAGTGGAGCAGCCAGGACTCGAACCGCCACCCATATGCGATGCTGGACCTGCAAGCAGCAGCTTTACCCGCTATGCCAGAGCATCGGCCCCACACATTAACCTTATGAATAACTAAAGCACTGAAACTTGCTAGTTTATCATGGAAAGCTTGATAAATTTCATTACTTCCTTCCCAGCCTTTCTGGACAAACCAAGCAATAATTTGACCTATTCATGTTGAGCAAGTTTAACAATTATGATGAATTAATTAATATATTCAGAGACCATTTAGGCAAACAAAATTGTTTTCCTCTATAATGAATATCCCCCAGACTGCCATATTTTGAGTTAGAGAGTACTTTCTGAGGCCAGTGCTGTGGCATAGCAGGTAAAGCTACCGCCTGCAGTGTTGGCATCCCATATGGGTGTTGGTTCAAGTCCCAGCTACCCCACTTCTGATCCAGCTCTCTGCTATGGTCTGGGAAAGCAGCAGAAGATGGCCCAAGTCCTTGGGGGCTCTGCACCCACGTGGGAAACCCAGAAGAAGCTCCTGGCTTTGGATCGACTCAGCTCTGGCCATTGCAGTCATTTGGGGAGTAAACCAGCGGATGGAACACCTCTCTCTCTCTCTACCCCTGGCTCTATATCTCTCCCCTTCTTGCTGCTGTGAAACATTCCCTAATTCATTGCTTTTGATATCAAATGGACCTAGAAAATTATTAAGATTCTCAGCACTGGTACTGTGCTATAAAAGCTTAAGCTTCCACCTGCAATGCTGGCATCCCATACAGGCACCAGTCTGAGCCCTGGCTGCTCCACTTCCAATCCAGCTCTCTGCTGTGGCCTGGGAAAGCAGCAGAGGATAGCTCAAGTCCTTGGGGCCCTGCATCCATGTGGAAGACCCAGAGGAAGATCCTGGCTCCTGGCTTGGGATCAGCACAGTTCCGGCTGTTGCAGACATGTGGGGAGTGAAGCAAAAGATGGAAGACTTCTCTCTCTCTCTGCCTCTCTGTTACTTTGCCTTTCAAATAAATAAATAAATCTTAAAAAAAAAAAATTCACAAGGGGCAGGCATTGTGGTACAGTAGTTTTTAAGTTCCCTCTTGGGAAGCTCACATCCCATATTCGAGTGCCTGGTTCAAGTCCCAGCTACACTGCTTCTGATCCAGCTGCTTGCTTATATGCCTAGGAGGCAGCAAGTAATGGCCAGATGCTTGGGTTCCTGCTACCCATATGAGAGTTCCTGGCTTTTGTCTTAGCCCTGATGTGGCAGGCATTTGGAAAGGATTCTGTCACTCTTTCAAATTAATCAGGAAGAAGAAAGAAAGGAAGAAGAAAGAAAGAAGAAAAGGAGGAAGGAAGGAAAAGTCACAAGCTGAGTGAGGGTGGCATTGTGATGCAGCAGGTAAGGTGCCACTTGGAACACTCAGATCCCATAGAGTGTCAGGTTTCAATTCCTGACGACTTTGCTTCCAATCTCCTTTCCTGCTAATTCCCACCTTGGGAGGCCACAAACAGTGGCTCAAGTATTCAGGTCCCTGCCATCCATGTAGGAAACCAGATGGAGTTCTGGACTCCTGGCTTCAGGGGGATTGAACCAGAGAATAAAAGATTTCTCTTTCTGTTTCTCTCTCTCATCTCTTCTCTCTTTGCCTTTCAAATAAAAATAAATTTAAAATGACATTTTAAAAAAAGAGTTATGGTATGAGGTGGATGTTTGGCATAGTGGTTAAGATGCTTCTTGGGGGCCGGTGCCGTGGCTTAACAGGCTAATCCTCTGCCTTGCAGCGCCAGCACACCGGGTTCTAGTCCCGGTCGGGGCGCCGGATTCTATCCCAGTTGCCCCTCTTCCAGGCCAGCTCTCTGCTATGGCCCGGGAAGGCAGTGGAGAATGGCCCAAGTCCTTGGGCCCTGCACCCCATGGGAGACCAGGAGAAGCACCTCGCTCCTGGCTTCGGATCAGCGAGATGCGCCGGCCGCAGCGGCCATTGGAGGGTGAACCAACGGCAAAAAGGAAGACCTTTCTCTCTCTCTCTCTCTCTCACTATCCACTCTGCCTGTCAAAAAAAAAAAAAAAATGCTTATTGGGGCCAGCACTGCGGCTCAACAGGCTAATACTCTGCCTAGCGGCGCCGGCACACTGGGTTCTAGTCCTGGTTGGGGCACCGGATTCTGTCCCAGTTGCCCCTCTACCAGGCCAGCTCTCTGCTATGGCCCAGGAGTGCAGTGGAGGATGGCCCAAGTGCTTGGGCCCTGCACCCCATGGGACACCAGGAGAAGCACCTGGCTCCTGCCTTTAGATCAGCGTGGTGCGCCAGCAGCAGCACGCCACCCGCAGTGGCCGTTGGAGGGTGAACCAACAGCAAAAGGAAGACCTTTCTCTCTGTCTCTCTCCCTCACTGTCCATTCTGCCTGTCCAAAAAAAAAAAAAAAAAATGCAATGCTTCTTGGGATGCCCACATCCCAAATAAGAATGCCCGAGTTTGAGTTCTAGCTCCACTTCTTATTTTTAATTTTTTTAAAAGATTTATTATTTGGGACTGGTGCTGCGGCACAGCGGGTAAAGCCACCACTTGCAGTGCTGGCATGCCATACGGGCACTGATTTAAGTCCTGGCTGCTCCACTTCTGATCCAGCTCCCTGCTAGTGAGCCTGGGAAAGCAGCAGAAGATGGCCCAAGTCCTTGGGCCCCTGCACCCATGTGGGGGACTGGGAAGAAGCTCCTAGCTCCTGGCTTTGGAATGGCCCAGTTTCAGCAATTGTGGTCATCTGGGGAGTGAACCAGCAGATGGAAGACCTCTCTTTCTCTCTGCCTCTGCCTCTCCAATAAATAAATAAATAAATCTTTTTTTTTTTTTTTAAGGCAGAGCTACAGAAAGAAAGAGGCAGTGCTTCCATCCACTGGTTCACTCCCTAAATGGCCACAACTGCCAGAGCTGGACTAATCCAAAGCCAGGTGTCAGAAGCTTCCTCCAGGTCCCCCATACGTGCATACAGGGGCCCAACCATTTGGGCCATCCTCCGTTGCTTTCCCAGGCACATTAGCAGGATGCTGGATGGGAAGCGGAGCAGCTGGGACTTGAACTGGCACCCACATGAGACACCAGCACTGCAGGCAGCTGCTTTACCCACTTTGCCACAGTGCCAGTCCCCCGAGCTCCTAATTCCAGCTTACTGCTAATGTGTACCCTGGGAGGAAGCAGATGATAATTCAAGAAACTGAATCCCGACCACTCACCTGGGAGACCCAATTTGAGTTCTGGGCTCCTGGCTTCAGCCTGGGCCAGCCCTGGCTGGTGTAGACATTTGGGAAATGAAAAATTTCTAAATTACTTAATTTCTCCAAATTCAGTTTTCTCAACTAAAAAAATAGAAATGGTAATGCAATTATTGTTACCACTTTACTGAGTCCTCCAAAACAGTAAGAAATAAAGTACGAGTTCACTTAGCAGTAGACCTAGTATCTAAAGTCTCAAAGAGTGTAGGGTGATGTAATAATTATTACTCAGAATGTTGTGAGGCCCTGTGCCTACTAACTTCTAGGCAGAACACTGGATGCCAGGGCTGTCCCTGCCATCACAAATATTGTAGTCTATTGGGGAGCAGACAATAAAGAAGAAAACAAATGCATAAATTAAATACTTGGATTTCTGGTGAAGTGCCAAATAGGAAAAGCACATGGACTGAGGCAGGGGACAATGGGAAGGAAACTGCCACACAAGGGGTGATCAGGGAAGGCCATTCTGAGGAAGACATTTTACTTCAACTAGAGGTGCAAGAAGCATCTTTCTTGAGAAGAACTGGGGGGAGGGTGCCAGGCAGACAGGAGGGCCTGTACACAAGATGGGGAGAACTTGGCATGTTTGAGGAACTGATGTACTCAACCTAGCAAGTACGGTGAGCACAGAGCAGAGGCTAGGGAGGGGTCAGGTGCGTCAGCAGAAGTATTGATGAGAGTCTAACTGCAGTGGGAGCCTCTAGAAGAGGACAGAGTGCTCTTTTTAGTAGGACCACTCTGACTGCTCTGGGAAGAATGTGCTAGAAGAAGGCAAAAGTTTAAGCTTGGAGACCAGCTAGGAGGTAGGGGCAGTCATTCAACTGAGTGAAGGATGGCTGGATTAAAAAGATGGAGGAAAGGTAGGCTCTCAGACATTCTGGAGGCCAAACCAACAGGCCACACTGATGGACGAATATAGTGTGAGGAAACAGGAAGAATCAGAATGTGTTTCAGGTGTCTGGTCTGAAAAATGAGTGGAGAGGAATGACACCCAGGCAGGGAAGGCTGAAGGCTGGGGAGAAAAGGGAGGAATCAGGACTACACATTTGGAAGTCTGAGAGGGACACTGAGATCACTTTGGGACCTGGGAAGTCTGAAATCACAGTCAGACGGCAAAGCAGAGCTAACAAGAAGGCGGCAGGAGAAAAGGCAACGTCTGGGACCAGAGGAAGGGCAGAAGGTGGCACTGAGGGAGTCACCTTCATCCGCGGGGTATTAGAGTCCAGGGAATGGGCAAGATCATTGAGGGAAGAGCAGCAGCTGAATGAGAAAAGAAAAAAGAAATCAGGTTGGTAATCTAAACCTCAATGTGGCAACATAGCCCACACAAAAACACATAGAACTGCCTCAAATATAAGCTCAATAAATGCCCATGGAACAACAAAAAAATACATTCTTAACACATCCTCTTTAGGCCTTTAAAAGAATAAAATTTTCATTTAGCATCCCCCTGCCCCAAGTCCTTGTATTTTTGGAACATAAGAAAAACAAATTTTTGAAGGTCTCTGGCCTCTGTTCAAAGAAATCCTTTTCCTTAAGAACAAAAAGCAAGTCTTTTAAATTTTTTTTATGAAAATTAAAAGTACCTTACTTGAAACCAAACCTTTTGAAGCTTAACTCATATCTTCTCTGTAAAACTTATACCCCACGATATAATTTTCCCCATCCTTGTAAATGAAAGTACAATTATACACCTTACTACAGATATTGTTTCATCCAGAAAGATGAAACTGGTGCTTTTAAACAGTTCAAGAGTCACAAGGAAGATGTAAAAATGCTCAGAGTTCAAGAATTTATTTTAAAATGTTAAAAAAAAAAAAAACAACCTACGTGTACCTGCTACACCATCCAAAAGCTGATAAGCGGGGAGATGAAAAGGATAGAATGGCCAGGAGAATAAGTGAACATAACAGCTACTCCCCAAATCAATACACATTCAAGGTGTAATTATATCTCTGGGTGTCTGTTGACACAAAAAGCCCACTATATTCTTAAAGCTTACACAAGTACTATCACTAAAAACCTCTAAATTGAACTTGCAGCTGTAAACATAACTGGGACATTTTACACTTTTCAAAGATTTACAGTGTGACACAAGAGATAATGCATAAGAAGGAAAGCCAGTAACATTAGTCAAAAATGTTCCTTCCCTCAATTGTTCAAGTTAAATCAAGACTGTAATTTTTTTTTTTTGACAGGCAGAGTGGATAGTGAGAGAGAGAGACAGAGAGAGAGAGAGAGAGAGAGAGAGAGAGAGAGAGAGAGAGAATGGTCTTCCTTTTTGCCGTTGGTTCACCCTCCAATGGCCACTGCGGCCGGCGCATTGCACTGATCCGAAGCCAGGAGCCAGGTGCTTCTCCTGGTCTCCCATGCGGGTGCAGGGCCCAAGGACTTGGGCCATCCTCCACTGCCTTCCCGGGCCATAGCAGAGAGCTGGCCTGGAAGAGGGGCAACCGGGATAGAATCCGGCGCCCCAACCGGGACTAGAACCCAGTGTGCTGGAGCCGCAAGGCGGAGGATTAGCCTGTTAAGCCACGGCGCCGGCCAAGACTGTAATTCTTTTTAACATCAGAAGCCTCACTTAGTACATTTCTTCTTTTCATATGTGGAAAGGATAAGAATATCCTTTTATGTGATTACATGATTGTTACTTCACTTTATGATACTTTACGATCTAAAAACCTAGAAGGCTACCATCAAGATCACATGGATGAATGGATATAAGCATTCATGTGTTGTTCATTCACTTGACAAATGTTAAGTACCTACACTGGGTCAGGTGCAGTTCTGGGCCCTGAGGATCCCTCCATGAAAACAGTCTTACATTTCCGAGTTAGACAATAAACCAAAAAATAAACATCTAATAGCAAGCGGTGTAGTGAAAAATGCAGAGTAAGGAACACAGGAGGACGCTGTACATTCTATGGAGTGGTTGGAGAAAGCCTGGCAAGGTTACAGTTGAGCAGAGATCTGAAGAACTGAGTCAGCCAGGATAATATTCAGGGACAAGAGTTCAAAGTAAAGTGGACAGCAAATGCAAAGGCACTGAGGCTGGAGTATGCCTGAAGTTTTTAAGGACTAGCAGCGATCCATCTGGGAAGACTGGCACTGGGGACAGGGAGGTAGCCTGGTAGGCCACAGCAAGAACTCCAGATTTTAAGATAACAAGCTATTGATTGGGCAGCTATAAGCAGAGGATTGATATGATCTCACCTAGATTTTTAAAAAGAATTTTTTTATTTGTTTATTCATTTAAAAGGCAGAGAGACAGATGGGGATGGGGCAGGGGGAGAAACAGACAAACTACTCCCATCCACTGGTTCACTCCCTGAATTCCCAGGGCTGAGTCAAGCTGAAGCTGAGAGCCAGGAACTCAACCTATGTTTCCCACATGAGTGGCAGGGACCCAACTACTTGAGCACCACCTGCTGCCTACCAGGTGTGCATTATTAGGAAAATGGAAGCCGAAGTGGAACAGGGACTCTAACCCAGGAACACTGCTCTGGGATGTAGGTAGCCCAACAGACCAAATGCCTGCCATTAACTTACTTTTTAAAAGTATCGCAACAGCTGTGGCTGGCGCTGTGGCACAACGAGTTAACCCCCTGGCCTGAAGCACCGGCATCCCATGTGGGCGCTGGTTCAAGACCCAGTTGCTCCACTTCCAATCCAGCTCTCTGCTGTGGCCTGGGAAAGCAGTAGAAGATGGCCCAAGTTGTCGGGGCCCTGCATCTGCGTGGAAGATCCAGAAGAAGCTCCTGGCTTTGGATCAGCGCAGCTCCGGCTATTGCGGCCAATTGGGGAGTGAACCATTGGATGGAAGACTTTCTCTCTCTCTCGCTGCCTCTCCTCTATTATGTAACTCTGACTTTCAAATAAATAAGCCTTAGAAAAGAAAAAAGTACCGCAAAAGGAACACGAGTTCCTACTCATAAAACCAAGATATCTCTCTCATAGTCTGTAAGTCAAAGGAAAAAGCATACAACACTCTGGTCTGGTAGGTATACATGGCAACAAAAGACTAAAAGGATAAATACCAAACTAAAGTTTGTGGGATTGTGGATTTTTTTTCTTATAATTTTCTTTGCTTTCCAAGTTTTCCATCCTAAATATGAATTTCTTTTAAAAAATTCTTAATGTCACTTTGAAAAAAGAAAAACCCACTCTACTATGAGACAGCCCTAGTCTGAAATATTACTTCAATATGGAAAAAAAAAAAAAACCACCAAACTGAAAAACAACACGGGGAACATTTTTTTCCAAAAATTACCACACTTCCCATGCAATGTTTGCCTGTCATGAACCAGTGCACAAATCAAACGCCGCTCAATGTATCAAGGTCACAAAACCAACTTGGTTAATATGTTTATCATTACATAGTAGCTCTGTCCTCTACAGCAACTTTGATACCATCTTTCCAAAGCAGCCACAGAAGGGCCCTTTTCATTCATTTCTTAAGTCCCTTTGATACTACCTTGCACTTCTGGGTTTTTCCACCGTGTGCCTCTTAGAAACAAATTAAGCCGAGTAAGTCGTTCCAGCTAATGAAGTGTGCTTTTGGCCCTCTCTCTGTGGCTGAGAAGGATCCGGCAAAACACCCATTGTTTTAGGACGCATTTTCTCTTGGTTTTGAGACATGGCAACACTAAGCGCCAGCAAAGAACGTCAAGATAACCACGTACAAGAACACGTATAAATGGAAACCACTGTCATCCTTTTATAAACTGAAGATGTGTGGACGCCTCGTGAGCAAACCTTTAAGGTGCCTAGATAAATATATACTATGTGTTCACTCGACACAGATAAAAACAGACAGCAGCAGCACGCCCTCCTCCTCCCCTACCTAACACCCGTGCCCCAGCCGCGCACGGCTTCCCGCGGGGCGCGAGCCCGGGGCCAGCCCCGCGCTGCAATGCAAACCGCGCACCTTGAAGCTTTCAACACCCTAGCCCCGCGTCGCACCCACTCCATCCCTTCCAACAGGTTTCTCTGAATGAAAACGCCACACTCTGCTCCCACGCCATTCGGAGCACCCGGGAGCCCGGGGCCCACGTGTCGTGCAAGGGCCCCAGGATTCAGGACGACCGTACCCCGAGTGGTTCGAGTCCCGGCGCGGCTGCCTTCGCTGGCCGAGCCGACGCTCTTTACACCGGAGGCAGGGGCTGCCACATCCCCGCGGGCCTCCACGGACACCCCCGCGGCCACTCCGCCAGCCGCTCGGCTCCTTCCGCGACCGTGTGGCCCGCGGAGTTCCGCCGGCCCGGGACCCCGGGCCGCCCGAGCCTGGAGCTGGGGTGATGACAGATGGGCGGGGGCGGGGCCTCGGGGGGAAGGGGCGGAGCCTCCCGGCATGGGGGTGCTGGCGGCTGACAGAAAGACCGGGACAGCGCGGGCGGGGGCTGACGGGGACCGCGCGCCGGGCCGGGCGCCGGGCGCGGCGGGAAAGCGCTCGCGCGGACACAGGGGGCTGACAGGCGGAGAGACACACGGACACCGGGGGCTGACAGCCGCGGGGCACACGGGGCGGCGGGCCGCGACGGGCGCTCACCTGGCAGCGGCGGCGGCGGCGGCGGCGGCGGCGCCCGCGGCCCGGCCGCTCTCCCCGCGCTGCGGGCCTCCCTCCCGGCGGGCGGGCGGGCGGCCGGCGCAGGCCCCGCGGAGGCGGCGGCGTCGACGCCGGAGCCGCGGACTGCTGAGCGGCGGGGACGCAGCTGCACCAACCGACTCCGGGCCGCTCGGCTCAGCTCGGCCGCACTCGGAGGCACTCGGCCGGGATCGGCCCAGCTCGGCTCGGCTGGGGGCGTGGCCCAGGGCCCCCCGCCCAGGTCGCCTCTGGGGCCCTGGGGGCGGGGCTTTGGAGCGGGCGCGAGCCCCCTGACGTCGCGGGGAGCGAACCTAACCCTGGGCGCATGCGCGAGCTCGGGCTTCGCCTTCCAGGCGTGGAGGCCAAAGAGGCAGGGGCAGAGGGATGGGCGCGGATGCTACGGCCCCAGCGGTTCCTGGGTTTTGTGCTCAAGATCCTGGCCTTTCTACGGAGCCAGCTAAGGAAGACCACACCAGGCTGCACTTCCAAAAGGATGTAGGCCGTTGGTGGTTGGTTTTTCTTTGCTCCCACTAAGGCTTCACTGTAGTTTTTAAATATAATCATAAACAAAACAACTTGTGATCACCACTTCACATTAAGTCTTATGGTACTGGAGCTTTCAAGCGTTAGCCGCCTTGCACCAATAATGCAGCCCTATTTTCAGAACTGGGGTGTAACCTGTAACACCTGGCATGGGGTGGGGCTCTTCTGAATTCCGACTCCGTGCTCCAGGCACGTTTTGGGGTCGTGGAACTCAAGTCTGCAGCAAATATGCTGGGAAAGCTGTACTCACATGAAGAACTCAGGGACCAGTAAACAGCGGGAGCGCTGCAGATTCACACACCTGGGCTGGAATTCCAGGTCTGCGTTAATCTGGCAGATTAATGATTGGCCGAGTGGCTTTGGCCATGTTAATCGCTCATCCATAAAAGGGCAATGAAATACTAGTAACTAAGCCAATAGGATGAGTGAAGGAATTACATGAGAGCACAAAGAAAGCTTTCTCCACAGTGCCTGCTTAACTTCGGGTTGCATTAGAAACTTCAGATCCTGAAAAACTGTGAATATATGCATAAGTGTGAGTGCTATGTTAAACTTAGCATGTCCACAGTCAAACACTCGGACTCACCGCTTGCTGCTTTCACAGTCTTCCCCACTTAGTTAATGTCCACGCCATCCTCTGGTCACAGGTGGGGGCATCTTTGATGCCTCACTTCCTAGAATCCCCACATGCAATCCATTAGCAAAGCCTGCCAGCTTTACCTTTAAAACAGCCCCTTCTAGCTCCTGGAAGATTGCAATAGCCTCGCACCTGTTCCCCCTGATTCCACTCTGCGCTCACAGAGCCCGTTGCAGCAGCCAGAGGGATCCTGTTAAAACCTGAGTCGAAACGTGCTTCTCAGGGACAGGAGTTTAGCCCAGCAGTTAAGGTACCCGTTTCCCACACTGGAATATCTGGGTTTGATTCCACCTGATGCCTCTTCCTGGAAGGCAGTGGTGATGACCCAACTCATTGGTTTCCTATTACCCTCATGAAGACCTGGATTGGATTCCTCACCACTGGGGGAAATCAGAGAGAGAACCAGAGGATGGGAGCTTGCTTAAACAGATTAAATTTTAAAAATGTGTCTTCCCTTCCCCTAAAGCAGGGGTGGGGAACCCTTTTTCTACTAAAGGCCTTTTATAACATCCTTTGTGACCCATACAGATTATCAACTTAAGAGTTAGCCTGCTGTAGATGTATTGAATTTTTGAGTCCTGCCCACAGTTGCCTCAGCAGGGCAGGATTAAAGGATTTTGTGGGCCTTATATTGGCCAGTGGGCTGGATGTTCCCTGCCCCTATAAAAAGCATCCAATTGTTTCCCCATCTCAGAGTGAAAGAAAAGGTTTCCCCCACCACGAAGGGCTCAGAGACCCTATAGGACTGCCCTCCTTCTGCACGCCCCTCCCCAGCCCTCCAACTGCACCTCCTGTGCTTGAACACCCTCGTTTCATTCCAGCCACACTAGCCTGCTTCCTGCTCTTGGAACAAGGAGGCTCACTTCAACCCTAGGGTTCTTGTGCTAGGCATTTCTTCCCCCAGAAAGACACACTGTGGCCCTGCAATGCTAGTAGCATCCCTTATGGGCACCAGTTCATGGCCCAGCTGCTCCACTTCTTATCCAGCTCCCCACTAATGTGCCTGAGAAATAACGGAAGATGGCCCAAGTGTTTGTGCCCCTGCCACCCATGTGCGAGACTCCTGACTTTGGCCTGGGCCCCTGGCCATGGCATCCATCTGGGGAGTGAATCAGCAGATGGAGATCTTTCTCCCCCTTTCTCTATTTCAAATAAACTAAAGAAAAGGGGGGGGGGGCTTCTTTACAAATTTCTACTCAAAGTCACCTCCCCAGAAAAACCTTCCCAGATCATTCTCCTAAAACATGAAATCCCAACCCTCCATCACCACTACCCCTCAGCCTGCTTTACTTTTCCCCCTAGCCTCATGCCCTGAATATTATCTGTAATGTCACTGAGAGCAGGAGCTTTGTTTGCTCATTTCTAGCATCTGAAGCATGGGCTAACAAGTTCAGGTTCTCAATAAATATTTCTTGAATGAGTGACAGCCTATTCAGGAAATACTGCTCCCAATTTAATTTCTTTTTTAAATTTTATTTATTTGAAAGAGTTACACAGAGAGAGAAGGAGAGGCAGAGAGAGAGAGAGAGAGAGTCTTCCATCCAGTGGTCCACTCCCCAATTGGCCGCAATAGCCAGAGCTGTGCCAATCCGAAGCCAGGAGCCAGGAGCTTCTTCCGGGTCTCCCATGTGGGTGCAGGGGCCCAAGGACTTGAGCCATCTTCTACTGCTTTCTCAGGCCATAGCAGAGAGCTGGACCAGAAGTAGAACAGCTGGGATTTGAACCAGTGCCCATATGGGATACTGGCACTACAGGCGGTGGCTTTGCCTGCTATGCTACAGCACCAGCCCCCCAATTTAATTTGTTCAACCAAGTTGTCTAAGCATCTACTCTGATCCAGGCATTGTGAATGGTAGAAAAACAGTAACTCTCCTAACCCCAGAGGAATTCAGTATTTCAGAGGAGATGGACATGTAAAGAAATACAAAGGTATTTCCAAAAGTTCATGGTAAGTGGAATTCTAAGATAATCTATTTTGGTGCAAAAATTTTTGAAAACCATGCATAGTATGCATTTTTCCATGAGTTTCTTTTTTTTTTAAGAATTAAAAAGTATTATTTATTTGAAAGATAGGAGAGACAGAGATCTTTCATATCCAGGTTCACTCCCCAAATGGTAACAATGACTGGGCTAGGCTGAAGCCAGAAGCCAGGAATTTCATTCAGGTCTCCCATGTGGATGCAGGGGCCCAGGCACTTGGGCCATCTTCCTCTGCTTTCCCAGGCACATTAGCAGGGAGCTGGATTGGAAGTGGAGCAGCCAGGACTCAGATTGGCACCCATATGGGATGCCGGTGTTGCAGGACAGGGCTTTAACCTGCTGTGTCACAGCACCAGCCCCCTTCCATGAATTTCTTGAAGACTCCTCATACTTCTGGAATATGTTACACTAGAGGGATGTGTCAACTACTGTGGATGCACAGAGAAAGGCATATATATACTTTAAAAATTTTATTTATTTGAGAGGTAGAGTTACATACAGAGAGAGGGAGAGACAGAGAGAAAGGTCTTCCTTCCGTTGGTTCACTCTCCAAATGGCTGCAGCACCCAGAACTACGCTGATCCAAGGCCAGGAGCCAGGTGCTTCTTCCTCGTCTCTCATGTGCAGGGGCCCAAGCCATCTTCTACTGCTTTCCCAGGCTATAGCAGAGAGATGGATTGGAAGAGGAGCAGCTGGAACTAGAACTGGTGCCCATAGAAACCATAGAACTGCTGGTGCTGGCGCCACAGGCGGAGGATTGACCTACTATGCCACGGCACCAGCCCAAAAGGCATATTTTTTTTTTTTCAGTTTTTAGCTGCTTTATTTCTCTTTTACAACATTCATGCCCCACAATCAACCATTCCTTCCTCATTACTTTATTCATCTAGTCTTTTTTTTTTAACTTTTATTTAATGAATATAAATTTCCAGTGTACAGCTTATGGATTACAATGGCTTCCCTCCCCCCATAACTTCCCTCCCACCCGCAACCCTCCCCTCTCCCGCTCCCTCTCCCCTTCCATTTGCATCAAGATTCATTTTCAATTCTCTTTATATACAGAAGATCAATTTAGTATAAAGATTTCAACAGTTTGCACCCACATAGAAACACAAAGTGAAACATACTGTTTGAGTACTAGTTATAGCATTAAATCACAATGTACAGCACATTAAGGACAGAGATCCCACATGAGGAGCAAGTGCACAGTGGCTCCTGTTGTTGACCCAACAAATTGACACTCTAGTTTATGGCGCCAGTAACCATCCTAGGCTGTCGTCATGAGTTGCCAAGGCTATGGAAGCCTTCCAAGTTTGCCGACTCTGATCATATTTAGACAAGGTCATAAAAGACAGAGTGAGGATAGTAACCAATGATCCTAAGAGTGGCATTTACCAGGTTTGAACAATTATACAGCATTAAATGGGGAAGAGGACCATCAGTACACACATGTTGGGAGTAGAGCCATTGGTGGTAGAGTAGAGGTTATGATTACAAAGGAATGAGGCCCAAGTGCACTAGACAGGGCCTAGAACAAAGGACAGAGTCATTATTAGAGGAGCTAAGAAAGGTGCTGTCTAAGCTACAATTAAGTTTTCTGATTGAGAGGCAAATAGAACCTGATAGAAGGGGCTTGATAATAATCTGGTGGGCTTTAGGCCTTGTAAATTCAGAGGCCCAGACCTATCTATCTCTTCATATGGGGTATATCCTAAGGGAGGTGTGAACCTCCTAGGGGAAGGCACTCTGTTGACTTTCATTACTTGGCTGGCCTGGGAGGAGAGCTGGCCAGGTAAAGGCAGGTGGCATCTCTAACAAGAAATTTACAGTTCTGCCTGCAATGTTGCTGACCCTACTTGACCATCCCCTCAGCTGCAGTGGTCACTTTGGAAGTTGGGCTGAGTGAAGGGCTTTTTAGCTTAGAGTACTTTGGGATGGCTCTGTAAACAGATGAAGCCAATAATGTATTAACAGTACCAACTGAGAGAAAGTATGGTTAACTGAGGTTACTAAAAAGAAAAAGCAATTCAAATCAATTGGCAATCTACAAAAAGAGTTAAAGATTTTAAAAGCTAGTATTAAAATTGCTATATTGGTCTATTATGCTATATTATATGTGTGTACATATTGTATGTCCACATGGGAAATTTTATTAAGAGTTTTATTTTAAATGGCTTATAGATAAGATTGTCCATAAATTTAAGCTGCTAAAATCAATCAAAGATACATTTTAATTTGTGGGACCTGAATCTGTGTATCATATGTTTTAGACTTGTTGGTAGAAAGAAACTAAAAACATTTTAGATGGTTGTGCTTAAGTTTACTGGCTAAACAAACTACACCATGTTAGATATTTAAGAGGTGTTTTCAAATACATGATTCTTAAAATTTATAGAAGGCATTGACCTTCTGGTAAATGTTTTCTTAAGTTGTTATCTAATGGTTGAAACGGTTTGCTAAGTATTCATGTGATATTGCTATTGTCAGCAAGCGATCTAGGACTTGCTCCCTCATTTCTCTATTCTAAGCCCAACTTGTTCTTTCATTTCTCTATTCTCTTCAAGGTAGGAAACTAATTCTATTATGAAGGAATCTGTAGGATGCACAATTTAATCTTTAGACCTTATAAAAGAGATGGCTAACATTTTTCTGCAATAGCATAGCCAAAATAAGAACTCAAATAATAATCTCATAGCTAGATTCACTTCGCCATCAGCGAAGTATACAGTAAGTAGAAAAAACCTCCCTTTCAGACCAAAGGGAAAGAAAGTTTTAAAGTGAGAATATAATTTTCCGCATGGGCATTGTCTACCTTAGAAAAACTACTACAGAACATGCCTGTGACTATAGACTTGTAGTTCAGGCCACCGAAGATTAGAGATGGGACACGGGCACTCCCTTGACTTGCATCCTCTGGTCTGCTTTAACACAAACCAGGAGGAAAAGAAAGCTCGGCATCAGAAGCAATGGGTGGCAGGCCTATTAATGGCTGATCTGTACAGTGATCTGCCCTCAAGGAGACCCAACAGGCCAGTCCACTGCAGTGGCTTTCAATGTGGTAAGCCTGGGCTTCAGCAGAAGTCATCTTGTGAAGAGCCCTGGCAGCTCTGCCAAGAGTTGGATCACTGGAAATGGACCTGCCCTGGAGTCGAAGGATGCCCAGGTCAGAGCCACAGATCTTATTGGCTCAAAAGGCATATATTTTAACAACACATAGGACAATGTGAGAAGCCACCACCTACAGGTGTGTCACTGGGACTGGCTTGAAGAGCTGGCAAGAAGGAGACTCCTGGCAGAAAAAACAGTATGTACTCAATGCCAATGATGGCGGTTACATCGCAAATATCGTTTACCAGATGGCACAGATGTTTTTGCTCTACAAAGTTAAGCAGATTCCAGGTGCTGTGTAATAATATCATTTGCACTCACCTTGTGATGAGTTTTCTCAAGAAGGAAACTGTCAGAGGAGAGTTGATGCAATACAAATACAACCTGATTGCTATCTTATTGGAATGGGCTACACCTGTGAACTTTTTGGTCCGATTCAGAGGCAAAAACAACCACCACAAAATCATACCGGGCGTTTGCTGGCTACAAGTACCAGTAATGCATCAGACCAATTGAAGGAAAATTAAAAGAGGATTTTAGGCTTTTTAAGGGAAGACCCACCCCTGGTCTCTCAGAGGCCAGACTGCCTCTGGGCTTGGGGACGGACTGGAAGCAGAGCAGTGAGAGTCAGAGGAAGTCACTCTGTAAACTTATTTTCTCTGCTCCCAGGTCATATGATCACTCCCATATAAATGATACAAATACCCAGGGAGAGACTAAATGCCCTAATCATTCCAAATTCAAAATCCCAGAAAGGAGGCTTTTATTGACCCAGCTTGAGTCAGGCACCTTCCTCCCCCAGATCCATCATGGCCAGCTTGCTGGTCATGAGGTTCACCAGGAACCTATCTCTGTGGCTCTAGGAATAGGCAACCACCAGAAAAGGGGGAATTGTCCCTAGTTGAAGAGCTACCTTAACAAAAGTCCCCACAGAGAACCACTGGACACCCCTGGGAGACGTTTAGTAGTAAGAATAAGTTGGAGTTCCTGATTTCTACAAAGTTAGAGAAATCCTTTTTAAGGTGGTAATCCAAACACGAAGTTACTCTTTTCCCAAAAAACCGGAAAAACTCGGAGGACTCCCCATTTTCTTTGTAGGCATGTGACAGGATTATACTTCCCTACAAACACCTTGGCCACTTCAATAAAGCATGAGTAGAAGTCCATCACTTCAGATCCAAATCAGGTCTCAGACATTTGTGCACTTCATGTTCATAGCAGAATTATTCACAATAGCCAAAAGATTGAAACAACCCAAGTGTCTATCAACAGAAGAATAGGAAACAAAATATACTATGTGTCTGTGTGTATATAAAATATATAGTGAAATGCCATCATGAACAAAGAAATGGAATTGGGACAGATATTACAACAAAGATGAACCTTCAGGGACATTATGCTATGCCAAATAAAAATTTTTTAAAGATTTATTTTATTTATTTGAAAGAGTTACAGAGAAAAAGAGACAGAGAGAGAGAAAGAGAGATCTTCCATCTTCTGGTTCACTCCCCAAATGACTGCAATGGCCAGAGCTGAGCTGATCCGAAGCCAGGAGCCAGGAGCCCACATGGGTGCAGAGGCCCAAGGACTTAGGCCATCTTCTACTGCTTTCCCAGGCCATAGCAGAGAGCTGGATCAGAGGAGGACCAGCCAGAACTTGAACTGGTGCCCATTTGGGATGCCAGCACTACAAGTGGTGACTTTACCTGCTACGCCACAGCGCTGGCCCTTCAGATAAATTTTTATGCAATTTAATTGGTATTTTAACAGGTATATTAAATCAACCAATTAGGAAAAAGCAAATAACATGAGATTCCACTCAAATCAAGTACCTAGAGCAGCCAACTTCGTACATTCAGAAAGTGCGGGGCCGGGGGAAGGGAGAAGGAAAGTTCTTCAATGGGTTCAGAGTTTCAGTTTTGCTGGATGAAAAAACATTCTGGAGATGGGTTATGCAATGATGCAAATGAACTTAACACTAGTGAACTGCACACTTCAAACAGTGAGTATGGTAAAATTTGCTATGTGTGTTTTCCTGCAATTGAAAAAAAATTTGACAAAGATAAAATGGAATGATGAAAAATGACTGATCTAAAATAAAAAAGAAAATAGAGACAAAACTCAAGTAGGCCAAACAGAAAACAAATGGCAAAATTATAGATTTAAATAATTTGGACTCATATCTGTAAGTACAACAAATGTGAATGGACTTAGTGTTCTAATGAAAAGAAAAATATCGAAGATTAAACAAACAAGAGAACCCAGACTCAGCTACTTGATCTTTATGGAGATGTGCTGTATAGAAATATAGATTGAAAAGGTAAAATGGAAATATTCTAGCAAATACTTGAATAAAAAGTAATATCTGTATTACATAAATTCTCCCAGAAAATATAGGGGGAAAACTTTCCAGTTCATTTTATAAGGAGAGCATAATCCCAGTACCTAATTCTGGTAAGAATAAGACAAGAAAAAATATCACAGTCCAGAATATCTCTCTCATGACTGTAAATGTAATACTCCTAAAGAAATGTTAGCAAACCAGCCATAAACCAAGATAACAAATCATAATCAAGTGGGACTTATCCCAGGAATACAAATTGGTTTAACATGACGATACCATAACTTCTATTTAAAAAACTAACAAGTAGGGCCAGGGCAGTGGTGTAGGGGTAAAGCCGCCACCTGCTGTGCCAGCATTCCATATGGGCACCGGTCTTGGCTGCTCTACTTCTTATCCAGCTCTCTGCTGTGGCCTGGGAAAGCAGTAGAAGATGACCCAAGTCCTTGGGCCCCTGCTCCCACGTGGGATACCCGGAAGAAGCTCCTGGCTCCGGGATTCAGGTTGGCACAGCTCCAGCCGTTACGGCCATCTGGGGAGAGAACCAGCAGATGGAAGACCTCTCTCTCTCTCTCTCTCTCTCTCTCTCTCTCTGTGCCTCTCCTTCTCTCTCTAACTCTTTCAAATAAATAAATAAATCTTAAAAAAAAAAAAACTAACAAGTGTTGGCAAATATGTGAAGTAATTGATAGGACAGCACAACAAAGAAGAACTAGAGGCCTGTGTCATTCATGAATATTTGTACATCAAAAAATTAAAAATAAACCAAGTCCAGGATTGCATTTATCTCAGAAAGCAAACAGTAACCTTATCCAAAAAGTAGTTCACCCTGTTACCAAAATACGAGGGGAAAAAAATGACGTGATCATCTTAGTAGATGCAAGTGTGGCACCTGATCAAATCCAACATCCATTAATGAGAAACAGCAATCTCTGAGACTGGAAAGAGATAAAATAATGGCAAAGCCAACACCTAATGATGAGATACTAAAAGTTGTCCCCGAGATTGTGAATGAGACCATGATGTCCACCATCACCACTCCCAATTACACAGTGTCCTGGACTTCTGCACTGGCTCAGGGACATAAGAAAAATAAAACAGCACAAGGAATTGGAAAGCAACAAAATTCATTTGAAGACACTCTTGTATATGTACAAAAAATAATCCAAACCAAAAGAAGCAACTTTAGCAAGATTAGTGGATACAACTACATTTCTCTATATTCTAGCAAACATCAGAAACTAATTTTTTAAACAATACTTTTTGAAATAGCAGAAACCAAATTTTAAAAACAGTACCTGTAAGATAAAAGGTAGGAATACAATAAAAGACAGATAAGACCTCTATGGGGAAACTGAACATTTTAATAGATATTAAAGAATAAATGTAATTTGGAAAACTCAGTATTGTCAAACTATTATTCTCTCTAACTGGCCTTTCAGTTTGTCTCTTTATTATAAATCTATGATTTTCACCAGTCAAGCCCAGTTGATTTTCTTTTTTTTTTTTTTTGGACAGGCAGAGTTAGACAGTGAGAGAGAGAGACAGAGACAGAGAGAAAGGTCTTCCTTTTCTGTTGGTTCACCCCCCAAATGGCTGTTGCGGCCAGCGCGCTGTGCCGATCCAAAGCCAGGAGCCAGGTGCTTCTTCCTGGTCTCCCATGTGGGTGCAGGGCCCAAGCACTTGGGCCATCCTCCACTGCCCTCCTGGGACACAGCAGAGAGCTGGACTGGAAGAGGAGCAACCGGGATTAGAACCCGGGGTGCCAGCACCGTAGGTGGAAGATTAACCAAGTGAGGTGTGGCGCCGGCCAAGCCCAGTTGATTTTCAAATGGAATTTGACAAGATTTCATTTTATTATTTTTAAGAGATTTATTTATTTGAAAGAGTAACAGAGAGGGAGAAACAGGGGGAGATCTTTCATCCACTGGTTCACTTCCCAAAATGGCTGCGATGGCTGGAGCTGGGCCAGGTCGAAGACTTCCATCTAGGTCTCCCACATGTGTAGCATGGGCCCAAGTATGTGGGCCATCCTCTGCTGATTTCCCAGGCGCATTAGCAGGGAGCTGGATCAGAAGTGGAGCAGCCAGGAGTCGAACAGGTGTTCATATGGAATGTCTAGAATCACAGGGGGCAGCTTAACCCACTGTACTGCACCACTAGTCCCAAGGTGATTTAAATATAATATGTACATTCAAAGAAAGCCAAGAATGGTCAAGGTACTCTTGAAGAAGTACTATATAAAGTGAACTTACTCAATCAGCAAGATTTATGATATAGTTCTAAAAATTAAAGCAGTATGGTATTAGCACAAGAGGAGACAAAAAACAAATGGACAGAACAGAGAGCCTCAAAACAGATTAACAGGGATGGGCAGTTGGCTTAGCAGTTACAATGCCTGTGTCCTACATCAGAGTAGCTGGGTCTGATTTGAGGTTCTAGCTCCCACTTCCAGCTTCCCGCCAATACTAACCCTGCGAGACAGCAGGTGATGACTCATGGAATTGGGTTTATGCCACCCATGTGCAAGACCTTGATTGAGTTCCCAGCCCCTAGGTTTGGCCAAGCCCAGTCCCAGCAGTAGCAGGCATTTGGGGAGTGAACTGGCAGATAGAAACTGTAATCTCTGTCTCTCAAATAAATTTTGTGAAAAGCAGATTAATGATAAAGATAGCTTTGCAGAGCAGTGTGGGGAAATGATCTTTTGAATAAATGTAGTTGAGTCAGTTGAATGTCCACATGGGAAAATGACATTAGATAGCTATCTCACATCATATTCAGAAAACAATTTCTGATGGACCTGTACATACATATGAAAAATAAAAACTGGATACATGGCCTGATATATAGAAGATATAAGTATTTTTGAATGAATGGGCACATATATATTTTCCAATTTAACCTCAGCTATTCAGTGAACAACCAAACCAATCTCCAAAGATTTACTTATTTGAAAGGCAGAGTTAAGGGGGGGTGGAGAGGTGGGGAGAAAGAGTGTGTCAGAGCTCTTCCATCTGCTGGTTCACTCCCCAAATGGTTACAAGAGCTGAGGCTGGGCCAGGTTAAAGCCAGGAACTCCACTGGGTCTCCCATGTGGGCTCTGCTGCTTTCCCATGCACATTAGCAGGGAGCTGAATTGGAAGTGGAACAGCTGAGAGTGCTCATTATCAAACCAATTGATATGGACTTAAATGTGAAAGATAAAACAATAAGACTTTAGAAGACAACACAGAATAATATCTTTATGACCTCAAGGCAGAACAAATTTTCTTAAACAGAACAGAAAAAGCTCTAATATAGGAAATATTTGAATGTTGGACTCTTCACAATTGAGAACTTTTCATATATTAGGAGACATCATTAAGAGTGAAGAGGTGAATCATAAAGGAAGATTTGTAATGCACATAACAAAGAACTTATATCCAGAATACACTAAAAAAATCCATACATAATGAAAACACAGGCTAATAGAAAAAATTAGAAAAATAGGCTCATCACAAGAAGAAAATCTGGGAGGGGCTGGCTGCTGGGAGGAAGGCAGGAGGAGCCCCAGAGCTCAAAGAGCTGACGCCACTGCACTAGAACACCTAGTAAGACCATCTTCTCCCACCTGTTTGACTCCCCAAGATTCAACCTCAGTCTCTCAAGGCCATACCTGGGCCCAATAGGAGAAGGAGGACTGGAGGAAATGCAAAGGAGGAAAGAGAAAGCCAGTGCCCACTGCTGCGTCCCCAGACCACCTGTCCCCAGAGGGTTGTCCTGCAGAAACCAGCTCCTAGAGATCATGAGAGAAAGAAACCCCGAATGGTGTCGTGTGGGCCAGGAGGTGTGAAACTTGGAGATGTTCTTTGGGAATGGGGTTGAGAGCCAGATACCATGGCATGCTTATAGTTCTGACTACCACAAGCACAGTCATATTTTAATAGTCACATCCTATACACCCTCTCCCTTTTTGTTCCACCAACATTTGCTTTGTGAAACAAAGAGTGGGACAGGGTGTACTCAACCACCCCACATCTTGGGTCAGTGTGCCAAGTCCTGATATGATTACAAGATCATTTTTATTTTAAAAGTAAATTCATGATCTAAAGGTAAATTAATGACCAAATAAAGTCTTCATTTATTTAGCCATTGGTTCAACAAAAGCAAATGTTTCTGAGACACTGTGTTGGAAATTAATGTGATGAGGAATGTGATCTCTGCCTTCATGAGAGATAGGAATAAAACAATACCAGGACAAATACTTTGACAATGAAAAAAAAAATCCAATTGGCCAATAAACATGTGAAAAGTACTTGGCCTCATCAATAACCAAGGAAATGAACTACACTGAACTACTATAAACCCACCAATAGCAAAATGTTCCAGGTCTGACAGTATCTCTATGTGACTGAGGGGACTGTACTTGTGTCATCATTTGGGAATTTTATAAAGGTAAGTGGAGACATAACGTGTGATCCAGAGATTCTGCTCCAAAGTATAGGTCCATGAGAAATGTGTGTCCAGATACAGCCCTACACATGTACAAGAATGTTCACAGCTGCATTATTTACAAGCATTCCAAATTGGAAACAACTCAAGTGTCCTTGGTAGACAGGATACATGTTTTGGTATAATGACTCAATGGAATGCTATAGACAGCAATAAAAGTGATACACTGTAGCTACACACAACAACATGGAAGACTCTGTGAAGCAATGCAGTGAAGGGCAGGCCTTTGGCACAATGGTTAAGATGCTGCTTGGCTGGGCTCCTTATTCTAGCTTCCTTCTTACGCACAACCTGGGAGGCAGGAGATGATGGCTTAAGTAGATGAAACTCTGCTACTCATTTGAAAGGCTTGTACTAAGTTCCCAGCCCAACCCTTGTTGTTGCAAGCACTGGAGGAATAAACCAGTGGAAGGTGGAACAAATGTGGAGTGAAAGAAGCCAGAAATAAAAGAACATACACCATAAGACTATCTTTATTTAAAACTCATGCCCTTCCTTATGGCTGGAACTCCATCTTCCAGTAACTCACCAAGATGACAAACACAAAGGGAAAGAGGAGAGGTACCCAATACATGTTCTCCAGGCCTTTCAGAAAACATGGAGTTGTTCCTTTGGCCACATACACGGGTGTTTACCAGAAAGGTGACATTGTAGACATCAAGGGAGTGGGTGCTGTTCAAAAAGGAATGCCCCATAAATAGAACCATGTCAACACTGGAAGAGTCTACAGTGTTACCAAGCATGCTGTTAGCATTGTTGAAAACAAGTGAAGGCCAAGATTCTTGCCAAGAGAACACATGTGTGTATTGAACATATTAAGCACTCTAACAGCCAAGACAGCTTCCTGAAACGTGAAGGAAAATGATCAGAAAAGAAAGAAGCCAAAGAGAAAGGTACCTGGGTAGCTTTGGAATAATTCCCAGCAATGAACATAATTAAGTTTGGTGTATGTTTCTCAAGACTTTGCAAGGTATCTAAACATCATTTATTATTAGTATTTTTTAAAGATGTATTTATTTATTTGAAAGGCAGAGTTACAGAGAGGCAGGGAGAGTGAGAAAGGTCTTCCATCTGCTAGTTCACTCCCTAAATGGCTACAATGGCCAGAGTTGGGCTGATCTGAAGCCAGGAGCTTCTTCCATGTCTCCTACATGGGTGGAGGGGTCCAAGGAATTGAGCTACCTCGCATTGTTTTCCCACCATAGCAGAGAGCTGGATCGGAAGTGGAGCAGCAGGGACTAGAACTAGTGCCCACATGAGATGATGGCACTGCAGGTGGCAGCTTTACCTGCTATGTAACAGCACTAGAGATTATAAATATGGGATTCTATGAATATGCTGCATACTTTTTTTTTAAAGATTTATTTATTTGAAAGTCAGGGTTACATAGAGAGAGGAGAGGCAGAGAGAAAGAACTCTTCTATCTGCTGGTTCACTCCCCAATTAGCCCAATGGCAAGAGCTGCACCGATCCAAAGCCAGGAGCCAGGAGCTTCCTCCAAGTCTTCCCACATGGGTGCAGGGGCCCAAGGACTTGGGCCATCTTCTACTGCTTTCCCAGGCCATAGCAGAGAGCTGGATCAGAAGTGGAGCAGCTGGGACTTGAACCGGTGACCATATGGGATGGTACTGCAGGCAGCGCTTTACCCACTACGCTACAGCGCTGGAGATTATAAATATGGGATTCTATGAATATGACCCATATTGAACTTTTTTTTACCTAAGAGTAGGTATTAAACATCTGTACATTTTAATACACGTGTGTATAGATCAACTTGATACTTTTGGGGATGATGGAAACATTCAATATTTTAATTTGACATATAATGTCAAAACCCAAGTTGTGCACCTTAAATATGTATGGCTTAGTGTACATCAATTGTACCTTAGTAAAAGTGGAAAACTACTGTAAGTTTCTCTTACTGGTTCCTCCATTTAATGCTAGAAGTTCCCATTACCTTGCAGAATTCCAGGGTGTGCCATCCCATTTGGTCAACTCATTTCCCAATGCTTCCCCTGTCTCCAGTTCCCCTGTGCTAGAAGCAACACTGTAACACAGCCTCCTGCTTGTTTTCCTACCGCCCTGAGCAGAATTTCTCCAAAACACATCTCCAGAAGTGAGACTGCTGGGCGATGAGCCCTGTGTGTGCCCACCTTTACTAAGAACTACCCACTTACTTTACCAAAGGCGCTGAGCAAATTTTTGTTCCTACCAGCTGGGCCTGGAAGTTTCCAGCCTCTTCTTTTGGTTTTCTGAACCTTCATCACTGCAAAAAAGTCAGAGGGGACGGGTGTTGGTCCTGAGTGCCCCCCTTCAGTTCAGTATTGACCTCATGGTTGCTGACAAATAATTGTTTTGGCCGTGGCACAGGGCTGCGGTCATTCCTTAACGATGGAATGGATGAAATTTCTTGCCTCTTCTTGCTTGTTTTTTTTAATCATGTTTCTGGGGAGGGGTACAGTTGGAGATGGGAACTGTACACCCTTTCTTCCCCAGGCACTTCTTGGCACCCCTGGAAGGGCCCACTGACATGGAGGAACTGGTCCTCAGTGCTTGGGCCAGCGTCTGAAGCAGAGAGGAATGTGGTGAGTCAGCTAGTCACGCAGGGACACCTCGCTGAACAAGGCCACGGGAAGGAAGTCATTACACAGACAGCTGGGCTGTAAAAAAAACTAAACTACTCTCCACACCAAGCTCCACAAAGCAGCGTGGCTGCGCGCCCCATGACTCAACAAGACTGTTTCTGCCACGCGGCTCCCAGCTCAGAATACGTGGCGCACAGCCCTCTGCGCACGGCTGCTGCCACTCCTCTGAGTCGCCCGAAAAGCTGCAGGGGTGTGGGAACCCCAGGAAAATCCATGACTGTCTTCTTCCTCCACCTCTTCACCCTGTTGATCCTATCATCAGCTCCTTTCTTCTTGATCCTTCCTCTTTAACCCTTTTGCCCTAAAAAACAAAACAAAACAAAAGGACCTGGAATTTTGTATTTCATACATACCAGTAATCTGGCAGAGAATCAGTGAGGTCAAAACACTGGCTTACGAGGAAGGCCCCAGTGAGTCAAGCAGGCACTGGGCGAGAAGTCCTATCAGAGGGAGACAAGGTCAAGTGCACTGGGGAAAGAGGCCAGAGGCAGCAGCAAGGGACAGGCTACAGCATGGAGGCGAGATCATCAAAGGTGCAGACACGCTTTCACTGATCTTTCCCGGAGACCCACTGTGCGCCTGACACTGTTCTTGGATCACATGTCCTATCCTCATGGAGCATCCATTCTTGGGAAGAGAGATTGACAAACACCAGATACAAATTATATATCTCACGAGGAAGTGACTCAAGCAGGGAAAGGTGGCAGGAAGTGGTCAGGGCAGACTTCACTGAGAAGGTGACACAGACTGGTCTTGAGGTTGGTGAGAGTATACCTAGGGAAAGAACATTCTGGGTAAAGGAATCAGCATAATGGCATTGAGTCAGCTGGATATCCGTATGGCAGAAGTGACATTGCAACCCTATGCTCATTCTAGCCAAGGAAGTGCAAAGGCAGCAACGGGTCTGTCGTGCTTAAGGACCCACAATGAGGAGAGGGGCAACTACACAGTGAGTGAGGAGGAGCCCAGAGAGAGGAGGACTGAGAAGGGGCATCTGAGGTGAGGAGACCGGGAGCCACTGGAAGGTCTTGAGCAGAAATTTAATGGGTACTGACTTTGGTTTTACTAGCATCCCATTTTCAGATGGCTTTGACTTCTAACGGTCCAATGCAAGTACAGTGCAAAGCAAAACTGCAAATCTTGCTGAAGATGTCGACTTAAAAAAAAAAGATTTTTATTTTATTTGAGTTAGAGAGAGAGAGAGAGGCAGAGACACACACACAGAGAGAGAGAGAGATCTTCTATCCATTGCTTCACTCCCCAAATGGCCACAATGGCCAGAACTGGGCTGAACCAAAGCCAGGATCCAGGAGCTTCCCCCAAGTCCACACATGGGTGCAGGGGCCCAAGCACTTGGTCCGTCTTCCACTGCTTTCCCAGGTATATTAGCAGGGAGCTGGATCAGAAGTGGAGCAGCCGGGACCTGAACTGGCGCCCTTGTGGGATGCTAGTGCAGATGAGGATCTGGCAAAATGAGATTAGAAAAGGATGGCAACAAGGCAGGAGTTTCAGAATTATTTAAGTAAAGATTCAGGGAAAACAATCAAAGGAACTCAGAAGTATTTTTGGATAGAGAGTTGTGCTTTTTACAAAATGCAATACTACATGGAGGATGACATACAATGCAAACATGAAATCTCCCTCCTGCTCCCAAGTCATTTAATTATTCTTTGGTCACACTAAAAATTAGGACACAATCATATATTCACTTTTTGTAACTACAAAACACATACCCAAGAGGAGCAACTGAGGAGGAAGGCATTTATTCCAGCTCATGGGCTGGGAGGTTCACATTCAAGGCCAAGATGCCCCATTGGTCTGGTGTTTCAAGAGGATGGCAGATGGGATGCATGCAGACAGAGGATCCCATGGTGAGCCAGAAAGCAGAGTCAGAGAGAAAGAGAGCAAGCAAGTGAGCTAGGCTGACCTCACTTTAAGGAAGCAAGCCTCTCAGAGGAACTACCTCTCCAGAGTACATCCCCAAGGAACCGAGGACCTCCCACTAGGCCCATCACCCAGACACCATAATTGAATCACACCTCCACCTTTAATCCATCAACCATTAACATTTATCCATTAACCATTAACTTAAGACTTCTGGGCTTAAACATCTACACGAGTTGGAAAGCCAAATGCCATTTAAACCATAATGAGGGGTATGCATAACCAAAATTGTGTTACGTATACTTTTGTTAAGTAGAGTTAATAATTGGTTTCCTTCTACTCATCTGTCACAATGGTTATCTCTTCACCACGTTGCTGTAAAGACCGAATAAGAGCATTCACTCACTCACACCTGCAACTCATACTTATTGTGGGTTGCTGCCATCTGTTTGCTAGGCACTGTGTGAGGTGCTGGGGATTCAGTGATGGGTAAGTGCCCTCATGAAGACACAGCACTGGGCTGGCACTGTGGCTCACTAGGCTAACCCTTTGCCTGCAGCACTGGCACCCTGGGGTTCTAGTCCCGGTTGGGGTGCTGGTTCTGTCCCAGTTGCTCCTCTTCCAGTCCAGCTCTCTGCCATGGCCCAGGAAGGCAGTGGAGGATGGCTGAAGTGCTTGGGCCCTGCACCCGCATGGTAGACCAGGAGGAAGCACCTGGCTCCTGACTCCGGGTCAGCGCAGGGCACTGGCAGTAGTGGCCATTTGGAGGCTGAACCAACAGAAGAAAGACCTTTCTCTCTGTCTCTCTCACTGTCTAACCCTGCCTGTCAAAAAAAAAAAAAAAAAGACACAGCACTGATCAAACAAACACATATGTCACATAAAACACAAAGATGGAAAGACACAAGAGGCTGTGTAAGGAAGACTTACCGAGTCAGGAAGCAAATTACTCAGCACTGTGTTAAGAAATCACTACAAACCTCAGAGGCTGTGAACCACAGACATTTATCATCTCACAGTTGCTGCGAGTCAGGGGTGTGGGCATGGCCTGGCTGAGTCTCCTGCACAGGGACTTACGTGGCTGCAATCAAAGAGTCTTCCAGGCTGCGCACCCCTCTGGAGGCTCGCCTGGGGAAGACTCACTGCCAAGATCACTCAGAGTGCGGCAGGGTTCACGTCCTTATGGCTGTAGGATGGACAGGCTCACTTCTTGCTGGCTGGCTGCTGGAGGCTGCCTGACTCCCACAGCTGCCCAGCCACAGCTCCTTGCCTTGGGTGCTTCCTCGACTCGCTGTTTACGTCCTCGAGTCAGCAAGGAGAGTCTTCTGAGCTGCTCTGTGACATAATCAAGGAGCGACAGTCCCTTCTGCTTGCCATATTACACCAAGTAAAAGCAAGTCACGGGTCCCCCCCGCTCTTCAGTGGAAGGGGTTACACACAGGCACGAAGGCAGGGGGCAGGAATCCAGGGGGTCATCTTCAGGTCTGTCTGCCACTACGGGCATTCACAACAAGTTGGCTTCAATGACATGGGCAGAGGGAGGGAAGAACTGTCCAGGCAGGGAGGGGCAGGTCAGTGCGGGTGACATGTGCAATGGGTCTTAACCAGCAATACTGTACCACCGTGCTGCTCAGCAACCACTGTTGACTCCTCTTTGCTGTGGCTTTGCTCTGCGTTTGAGACCGGACAGGCTACCTCTGCACCACCGTTCTCTCTCCAGCATCCACGCCGCACTCACCACTTCCACCTGCTTTGACTGCCTGTTCTCCCAGCTATGTCTAGTTCTCGCCTATATATTCCCTGGCTATACACAGTTCCATTCCTATGCATAGCCCACCTACAGATAGTTCAAGGCCCAGCATAAATGGGTCTTCCCAAAACAACAGTTCTGGGGATTTATTTAAGTGGAAGGCCCCTGCTAGACTCTCCCTGAGCTGCATAGCATGCGGTGTCGGGCATGCACCAGATGGAGGAGGCTGGGCAGATGGCAGGCATGGACAGGTAAGACCGGGAGGCCCCCTTGCTGAGGGTCAAGCCCAAGGCAGGCTATAGGTCCCGGAGCAGTTTTTAGAACACGGTAAAATTCCCCCCTCACAGAGTTCAGTGATCTTTTTCAGGATTCCTCTGTAGGCTAGAAATCACAAAGGGATTCCAGAGTCTTTCCGGGAACTGCCCAGCCACGGCCTGCACTGCCAGACCACTTGGCTGCCACCAAAGGCTTTTTGGGCAAGAGCAGGAAGTGACAAGGGAAGCGTGCTGCATTCCAGCCCAAAGACCCGGATCACATCCAAGGCCCGGAAAGGCCGGGGAGAAGAGGCCCCCAGTGGCTGGCAGCCTTGGCCACGTCCCCAGGGAAAGAGAACTTGGAAGGATCCCTCTGAAGGGTGTCAAAAGGCGTGGCCAGAGGGCGTGGCCTCCGGCTTCCCCAGCCCCACCTCTCCTCTAGCCCAGGAAGGCTCTGTGGCTCCAACCTCTGAACTGCTCATACTCCTACCTGCTGCGACTGAGGGTTGAGTCTCTTTAGAAGCCGCCTGGATCTAAGGTGGTGGGGCAGGGTGGGGTGGGAGAGAAGGGCTGCACACCCTGGGTCTCCTTGTCCCCCACCCTCTTGGGGCCTTATGCCCCACACCCATTCTGGTTTCTTCCTTGCTCTGACAGCAAGGGTTTGTACACCTTCTCTTCCCCTCCACTTTGAAGTCTGAGCCAACCCCAGGCAGCACTGCTCCTGGTCCCTACACCTGGAACACAGTCCCCACCCATCTTCATCTAATCCCAGCTTAGTTCTCAGGCCAGGAAATCCCCACAGGACAGCTTTCTGGGGTTCCCCCTCCTCAGCCCTCATCATCTCATATCACTGTCCCCATCCCACCCCCTGGAACTGTGGGGCCCCCAGTGGCAGCTCCAGTGCCTGACACAGGCATGGTGCACAGCGAGAACATCAACATCCTGCCTGTCTCTACCTGGATGGGAGACCTCACCTCTCAGAGCAGCAGGTGTCAAACCAGAGGGAAAATCACCATCCCCCTTATTAAAATACAGATTCCTGGGCCCTGCCCACAGTCTTAGAGCACTGTTTCCGCACTGCTACAGCGGATGAGAGTCCCTATGACCCTGGGACTTCTGTGGGAATCCGATGCGATGATGGCAAAGAAAGAGCGCAGTATGACGCCTGCGACCAGGAGCTGCTCTGTAAGTGCCAGCCACTGCTCCTGGGAGTGGGCAGGAGACCCGCCAGGCGGTGAGGTGGGAGAGGGCCCGAGCAGATCAGCAGGGCTGGCAGAAGAGCGAAGGCCCGGCACAGCAGTAGGGAGTCCAGGTTGCACCGTGGAAGCAGCTGGGAGCCACACACAGCTCTGGAGGTGGGCAGTGAAAGTTGGAGGTTGCTCAAACGTGGCAATGTTGGGCAGGAGGCCAGCAGAAAGCCCCAACTGCTGGAGACTTGGCTGTTCAGCCAGGCAGTGGGTCACTAGCAAGTAAAAATAAAGAATATCCAATTAAATTTGAATTTCAAATGAACACGGATTTTTAGTATGTCTCAAATATCGTGTCGAACACAGGTATGCTAAAAAAATTGTATTGTGTATCTGAAATTCAAATTTAACTGGGAGTCCTTTAGTTTTCCTTTCAAAGTCTGGCGAACCTGGCCAGCTACCAGCTGCCTGCCCCCCACCAGCTAAGCCTGCCTTCCGGGGCTGCACTGCCCTTCCCCACCAGCAGTGGCCGAGGAGCCACTCCTGGCAGCCACTTGCTGCTGCTGACAAGCGATCACAGCTGCAGGCCTGGGGGACTGGGCCCTCCCCCTTGTGCCAAGTTCACCCAGCAAGAAAGTGGCAGGGCACAGCAAGCAATCACTGGCTCTGTGTATTAACGGGGCACATGGGCTCCCAAACCCCATACAGAAGGAAGGGCCACTGTGCTCTTGGATTAATCAGCAAACAGCTGCTGGGGACTTGCCCACCTATTAAATACGCACCCACAGAGAGGTAAAAATGGCCTCCACTCCTAACCCCAGAAACGGGCCAACAAAGCATCCACACACTGCGCTAGGCTCCAAGGAGGCCCCCGAGACGGTTTGCAAACCGCAAGTACGGCAGGACGGTCCCTACCTCCCTCACCTCAGCTGAGTGCTGGGAAAGCCAGAGCAGCAGAGGCTGCCTCCACCCGCCCTGCCCCCCAACAGCCCGCCACAATCACCAAATCCCAGATGATTCAGTTCCGAAAACAAGCCTGCCGGAAATCCAGTTTTTGCAAGAACCTTTATGTCAACTTTTTTTTTTTTTCCTGCTCTAACAAGAACAATGAAAACAATTGGTGCTCCATCTTAAAAAAAAAAAAAAAAGTGTGACAAACATTCCTGAATGCCTACTGTGGGTTCTGCACTGTCTAGCACTTTATCTTAACATTTCTCAGCCTGGCTGCGCATTGCAACCACCAGGTGAGCTTTGTAAACCCCCGGAACGCTGGGTGTCCGTGCTTGCCCAGGGCACAGCGACCCCAACATCCAGCCCCGGGCCAGAAGCGCGGACCGAGCTGAGCCCATCCTGTACCTAATGCGGCCGGGTGCCGCAGGTGTTTTTTTGCTCACACTGTGAACGCCCCGCTCCCCACAGGGCAGCGGCCCACACTGCCCGGGTTCACGACTCAGAGTCAAGAACTTCTGCCCGTGAGGACAACTGAGGTACCCAAGATCCCGTCACCTTGCGTACAGAGCAATGGCGGCCGCCTCTCATCCTCCACGGTGCGGTGGGGTCTAAGTCTGGCTGCTCCGCAACCCCAGCTCGCCAAGCCTTTCCGGGGTGCACTTCCTCTTCACAGCCAATTCCTCCACCTCCTGAGCCTTCTTAGAGAATCTTCTTTCCCCGGGCTCCACATCCTTACCAGTTGTCGGTCTTCGATCCAGAAAACCTCCGAATCACAGCAGCAAAGGGAAAAGCGTTTCCCCGGGCCCTGACTGCGCTCACCTGGGCTCACCTGCGCGGGCTGTCAAGGGCAGCGTGGTTGGGTGAGAAGGCTGGTCATCGCCTTCCCTCTGGTGGCCAGTGGTGGTATTGCGCTCACTGCTCTTCACCTGATCTCAGCCAAAAGGCGGAGAAACGATAAAGCTCACTGCTCTTCGACACGCGCGTCCCGTGCGTGGAATGAAGGGAACGGGCGTTTATTGAGTGCCTTCTGTATGTCACACACTACACTGAGCCCTAGGGTGCAAGAATGACTGTAACCTGTTCTCACGCAGCTCAGATGCAAACGACGAGGTAGACCTCAATCAAATAGTTTTTCAAGTAATTATGAAATTATAACTGCAAGAGCACGTGACACGGGTGCCCAGTGCAGTGGGGAGAGGGGCGGCGAGCAGGGTGGGTCACTAGGCGTCTCACAAAGTCACTCCATGCCATCGCGAACATCCTCCAAGGCGAGTCTCCCCTTGGCAAAGCAGGAGACGAGCTCAGGTTGGGAACAGAACCTACCTGAGGTCACGCAGCGCAGCCGGGAAGACCGAGGTGGCCTGGACTCACTCCCGAGGCCCCACTTTCCCGCCGCCACGGGCGCCGGGCGGGGCCGGGGTGGAACCTGCAGCCTGGCCCCGCCCCTGCCCTACAGGTGAAAGAGCGTGAGGGCGGAGCGGGCTCTCCTTCGGGGTGGAGCCTGGACGGATCGGGGCCTGCAGAGGCCGCACCTGGCTGGTGGAAGAGGTGGAGCCGGCATCTCGCCCGGTGCTACAGGAGCCGGAAGCGCCGAGTGAGTGCGGGCAGAAGGCGTTTACCTTTTGAACCTGTGTCCACAAGTGGAGGCGGCCGCCCCGCGTCCAGGCGATCCAGTGGGCAACTCCCCAGGTAGGGTAGGGTAGGGCCCACCCCGGGCCGGGAAGAGGTGTCGCTGTGGCCTCTTGCCCTGCCCATCTGGTCTGCCCCCACCCCAGCTTCATTTCTGCTTGCGAGCCTGAGTCCACCAGCGGTCATCCCACGGGGAACGCAGGGCTGGAGGGGCCGGCCCCCTTGTGTCCTTCTCCCAGCCTAAGGCTGCTGACCACCTGGATACCCAGAACATGGGGTCTGGGGGGGGGGGCGTTGGCCCAGCTTGTCGTTGTCGGCCCTGTGACCTGGGAGGACACCCAGGGGCCTCCGTTGCTAAGCAGGGTCTGACCCTCCCCCTGCCTGACCTGAGGCTGGGCCGGTCAGTCTGGGGAGCTGGGATGGCTCTCTCTGACCCAGGGCAATGGAAGCCTCTCCTGCCCGCTCTGTCCAAGATGGAGAGCCACACCCATCCCTCATGGGAGCCTGGGAGGGCTGAGGACTCAGACCCAGGGCAGCCTGTCCCAGCTCCCCCATGGGGGAGTTGCAGACTACCCTGAAAGGCCTGGGGTCTGAGGCTGGAGCAAGGCACTGTCCCCATGCAGGGCCTTGAAGGCCAAGTTAAGAAGTCTAAACTCTGCACCAGATGCCAGGGGGCTGCCATGACCTCGAGCAGCGGCTGCAATCGTCAGAACGGGTGACCACATTCATCGCACACCTGAGTCACTCACGTGTGCCTGTGTTATCCCCACTTCTGAGGTGGACATTGAGGCTGTGAGAGATGAAGTGGCCTGTCCAAGGTCATGGCTGTGAAGTGGCATCCTGGGGTTAGAACCCCAAGGTCTGTGCCCTCCCCCACAGTGCCCTGCTCCTGCTGCCTTCCAGGAGCTGGGCATCTGGCAATAAGGCCTTGACCGGGACTGCAGGAAATGGGGGCCGGGGAGGAGAGGTAGGAATGAGAGGACTTGGAACTGACCAGGCACGAGGTGGATGGGAATGGGAGAAAGAGGAAGGGTTTGATGTTACACTTGTTTGTGTGGGGGTGGAGGGTGATATGGGGGAGCCAGGCGGAGCAGGTCCCTGACTTCTCAGGGAGGATGCCTGACCAAGGAGGCAGAGCAAGGTGCTAGGAAGAAGGTGCCCTTGGGTGTGAGTATAGGCAGAAGGGCAGAGCCCAGGGCAGGGTTCATGGAAGGCCCCTAATATGCTGAGCAGGCAGACCTGGGGCATCTACTGGTGAGGCTGGGGTGGGGGGCAGCAGGGAGAGGACAGGCTTCTATACCCCAGTGACATTACAGCTGAGACAGGCCTCAGAAACGGAGGCCATGGTTCATAGAAAGAGACACGGAGTCCAGCAAGTTCCTTGCCTGAGAATCCTACATGGTGGATCGGAGCACCAGGTGCCAGGTGCCTTCTTTGCCATTCAGCTCTGTTTGCTGGATCACTTGTCTGCCAGGAGACTCGGAACAGTGTCTAGAGACAATTTGGGGTGCAGGGAGGTGCGACAGGTGTCTACTGTATAGAGGCCAAGGACATGGCAATGCTATCAGGCCAGCACCCCTCCCTGAAACCTCCAACCAAGAACCATCTGGCCCCACATGGCAATAATGCTGAAGCTGAAAACCTGTGCTGGAGCCAGCTGAGCCTGCCACCCCCTCCCTCCACTTTTGTCCTCAGCAGGACACGTAGCTCGGGCTTGGGCCTCCAGCTGGCCAGACCTTTACCCCCAACCCCCGATCCACCCCCCCTGTGCTGTCGTCTTTATTCCCAGAGGCTCCAGGAGTCCTCTCTGTTTGCTTTGGTCATAGTGGTCTAGAGCCCTGCCCTCCAAACCTTGTCAGTCTGTCCATCTCCCAGGACCTACGCAGAGTTTGGTGCTAGGTAGTGAGAAACAAAAGAAAAGTGAAACTTTCACCCAGCACATAAGGAGGTGTCTTGCAGATAAAACAGTTACTTGAGTGGCGTGGAGAGTCCACATTCTCTCCCATTTGCACTTTAGCAATTCTAGTTGTCTCTTGTATTTGTGAAGCACTGACACAGACCGAAAGAAGCCACTGCTTTGTTGCCCACCCAGGAAAGGCAGAGGATCAGGATTGCCCGAGACATGGTGTCTGTCTGGGCCTTGTCATTCTTGTCTCCCAAGAGAGGCTGTGGACTGTGAGCACGTTCCAGTTCTTCCCCCGACACAGAGGGCACAGCAATCACTTGTGGATCCTGTTCGAATACAGATGCTGATCCAGGAGGTCTGGGTTGGCTCCATTTGTATACTGCTAACAAGCCCCGCGGGGGGAACTGGTGCCTGGTCCGCATATCCAATGCCAGGCAAGAGAGGGATGGGCAGAGGCGCCTGTGGGCCACACTGCCTTCTGTGGACAACTGCGACGTGGCATGGGGTCGTGGCTTGGAGTAAGAGAAGCCCATAGGATGGGACTGAGGGCCCTGGAAATAGGACATCACTCATACTCCCTCCTCCATCTATGGCCTGTTAGCTTAGCTTTGCTAACTTACCTGACCCTGGCTCCTTCCAGGAGTGGCCTTCCTGGGCAGGCTGTCTTCCAGAGGTTCTGATTCGGGGTCTGAGAGAGACAGGTGCCCTGTGGAGATGGGATGGTTGGAGTCCTAGCAGCCAGAGAGTAGCAGGCCACCAGCCTGGGTGGCAGGGCTGCTTGGGGACAGCTCATGATAGCCCTGGCTTTTCTCCATGGCTGCCGCCACCTCCTGCTTCTGCCTTGCCCAGCCCTGTTGGTGTGGGAGACTGGAGGGACCAGTCTGGCTGGAGGTAGGGCCTGAGTGTGGGTCTGAGGGCCTAGCTGGTCATATTAGTCAGCTTGCCGTCGCTACAACAGAACAAGACAAGTTGCTTCAGCTCATGGTTTGGAGGTTCACCGTCCAAGGTTGGGTGGTCCCATAGTTTTGGCATCTGGTGATGGCATTCTTGCCGGCACCTGTGCTCCTGTCTCTCCTTAAGCCGCCATGATCCGATCCGGGAGCTCCACCTCAACAACCTAATCCAATCCAGTCACTTCCCACAGGGGCCACCACTAAATATCCTAACTGGATTAAGTTTCCACCCTCTTAGGATCATTAAGGCTTTGTCAACTAAGCCTCTAACACGTGGATCTTTAGGGGACACCCAGACTAATATCCAAACGGTAACACCAGCTGAGCCAAAGCTGCAGCTGCGGGCTGGGACTGTGGCCTGGACCCCAGGGGATGGGGCTGTGGGCAGGCCTCCCACCAGGGAAGCTGAGCCTCATGCCTGGGACCCCCTGCCTTGGGCATCTGACTCCAGGAATGGCACTGAAAAGCCTTAGATACTTGGAGTGCTCCCACCTCTGATCCCCTCTAACCAGGCCACAGGCCCCAAAAATGACCTTTCCAACTCCTAGGACCAAGAGGCAGCCAGGCAGCTGAACCCATCTCTCAGGTGGAAAACAGACCCTCTGCCCCCAATTTCTGGGAAGAGAAGGCTGTAGCCCATTATCCAGTGGGGCCCTGGGTCTGATTGGTCAGGAAGTGGCCCGCATTGCCGAGCCCTCCTGTTCCCGGCCTGGAGCCATGCTGGTGGTTCACAGCAAGGGCTCTGGGGGAGAACCACACTGCCTTGAACTTGAGTTCCAGGTCCTGCCCTTGCTAGTTGTGAGACCCTGGACGAGTCACTCTGCTCTGCGCGTCAGCTGGCTCATCTGTAAACAGACATAATGACACCCGCCCGGCCAGCCTCACAGGGCTGTTGTGAAGATGAGTGAGCCCTGCCCATGGAGCACCATGGTCATTATCATGAGTCACGGCATTTAGGGGTACACAGCAATCTGGTGTTGTCTTACTCCGTGCCCTTGTTTTACAGAGGTGGAGATCAGCAGCTGTGCTAAGCTCCCGAGGCAGGCCGGTGGGCAAACTGGGGCTAAACCCACGTCTGCGGGTGCACCCCCTACCCACGGCAGCTGCCGTGTGTGCAGAGGCTCGCCGAGGCAGGACACAGGAGTCAGCGGGGGCAGGAGTGGCCGGACCGCAGGAGACGCCGCACGGAGGGTGCGGGAGCCGGCCTCTGTGCACAGCACTGCCTCTGCCTGCCGGCACCAGCCATGAACCTCGTGGGGCAGCTGGCGGAAACAGTGTTTGGGACTGTGAAGGAGCTGTACCGGGGCCTGAACCCAGCCACGCTGAGCGGAGGCATTGACGTGCTGGTGGTGAAGCAGGTGGATGGCTCATTCCGGTGCTCGCCCTTCCACGTGCGCTTCGGCAAGCTGGGGGTGCTGCGGTCCCGGGAGAAGGTGGTGAGTGCCCTGGGGAGCGCTTTTAACCTGGGGCGGCCACTGCAGCCCCCGGAGAGGACCTGCGCCTCCCTGAGGAGCGGATCTGTCCTCTGGATGAGCTTCTCCTCTCTCGTATTCTCCTTGGGTGTTTAGGGTTGGTTGGAAGTTGGGTACAGGAGGGCTCCCATTTTTCCCATGGAAGCAATGCATGGATCTGGGGCCGTCAGGCCTGGCTCAGGCTTCCTTAGACCTTACCTGTGGATTCCTGGCCACGGAGCCCAGTCACTTCACCTGTCCCTGTGGGCGTGCTCTTACCTGCCGAGTGGTAGTGGTGTGGTGGGCTGGTTTGGAAGACGTACACAGGACCAGGTATGCCCTGTCCCAGGACCAGGTATGTGGGTGGCACTCAAAAGCTAGTCCTTGTCCCTTCGTAAAGCCGCTGCCTCCACTCAGTCTGCTGTGACTCAAGGTTTCCTGGGCCTGAATCCCCTTCACATTAAAGCAACAGAGAACTCTCTAAAATCCTGATAGGAAGGTATAACTGGAGAAGGCAGTTAGATCTAGGAGGTTAAAAGTTTGGGTTGTGGACTTGGACCTTCCAGATTCAAAGACTAATTGGCTGTGAGGCCACTTCCTCTCAAATGACCCCGCCCACCAAGCCTCAGTTTCCTCATCTGTATCAAAGTGGGAATAATGACAGGAACTACTCCACGGGGTTGTTGTAAAGATTAAACCAGATGATCTCTATAAAACACCAGCCAAAGTGCCCAGTTAGTAGTAATTCTCACCATTGTTCATGCAGTCAACCCCTGGGGGCTGGGGCTCAGCGATGACAGGTCACGTCCCTGTTCTTGTGGGCTGTGGGAGAGAGAGGGACATGGACAAGAAGCAATCAACAGCAGCCGGGCACACCGGGGTCCAGGAAGCCCAGTGGCCTGGAGCATGGTGAAAGGCCTAGCAGTTACCATTGCAGGTGGACATCGAGATCAACGGGGAGCCCGTGGACTTGCACATGAAGCTGGGGGACAGTGGGGAGGCCTTCTTCGTCCAGGAGCTGGACAGTGATGAGGTGAGTGTGGCCATCCTTGCCAACATCTGCCCCATCCCCTCACCGGGGCCCTCTCTGGATTTGTCACCATCCCCCTCCTCGGTGCGCCCATCAGTGTGGGTCTGGTACAGGTGGGACCCTTGTGATGTGCTGCTGGGGCCCAGAGGAAGGGGCCGGGGTGCAGGCAGACTGCCCTTCCTGGGAAGTAGGGGCAGGGTTCTCAGAAGAGGGGACACCTGATGACCAGGAAGCCTTGCCCGAGCTGCTTGGAGAGGAGGCGGGGCGGGGGGGGGGCTGCAGGACGGCCAGGGGCTGGAGAACAGAAGGCCTGCCTTGTTCCGGGCCTGCCGTCAGCTCTGTGCAGCTGGAACACAGAAGTGTGTGGGTGGGCGGTGAAGAGAGCCCTGTTTGCAGAAGGCGGACAGGGTCCAGCCCCGGCCAACAGAACCGTTAAACCATCTGAATGTGACAAAATGGTTTATTTGTATGTATGCTGGACGCTGTGTGGTGGACACGGTTGATGGGTGATCCCTACTTTAAGGAATGTTCTGGACTAGTCGAGGAGACAGACTTGTAAACAACAGATGATGGGACTCTCTGGTCATTGCAGTGAAGGGGGTTGGAACTGGGGTGGGGAATAGGCAGGGAAAACTTCCTGGAGGAGGTGGCCTCTGGCTGAGTCTTAAGGGAGAAGCAGGTATCTCCTGAGTGGAGATGAGAGGCTAAAGCCCAGGTCTCTGCCTGGCCTGTGAGGGTGTCTGTGGCTCCTGGGAGCCCTGTGGCCATCAGCGGCTGCCACCTTTGTCTGGCCTCCATGTCTCCCTTCCTCTCAAGGAGCCCCCAGCAGGGCCTGGGACCCAGACAAGGCTCAGGATGATGGTGGTGGGCCAGCCTCCAGCCCCAGCCCCTCAGCTCTGCCTCCCCCCCTCCCACCTGCTCCATAGGAAGATGTGCCTCCCCGCCTGTGCACCTCACCCCTCCCGTGGGGGGCCCTGCCTGGCTGGGACTCCCAGCTGCGCACAGCCGAGGGCCTCCTGGCGGCGGGCATGGCCTCTGTGGGGCGGAGGAGGAAGCGGCGCAAGAAGAAAGCCCGTCGGAGGGAGGATGCCGGGGCGACGGACTCCAGCTCGGAGGAAGCCGAGGCTGGCGCTGAGAGGGAGTTGGCCCTGCTGGCGAAGCCCAGGCCGGAGCCTGCAGGGTGTGTAGGGACCAGGTGGGGGCCAGGGGTGTGGGGACACCCCCCTCCCCCGCCCCGGGCTTCGGGCGCTGTTTCCTCTGACCCCGGGCAAGGACCTTGACCTCTCCATGCTCTTGTTGCTTCATCTCCCCAAGTCTGCCGGCTCCCGCGCCAGGGCCCAGCCCCGCCTGTGAACCCTTCAGCAGTGTCCCATCAGAAGGGGCGTCCTCACCGCAGCCCAAAGACTTCTACCCCTACTCGGACGGCGAGTGGGCCCCGCAGGCCAGGTGAGGGCCCTGTGGGTGGCAGCGGGGCCTTGGGTCTCAGCTTACGTTGTTCTGATGACGAGTGACACAGAGCCCATTTCACCTGTTCCTGGGCCATCTGTCTGTCTCTGTTCAAGTCTGCTTTCTCCCCCTTGATTGTGGTCAAATACACATAACGTAAAATTCACCATTGGAATGAATCCAGTGGCATTAAGTAAGTATGTTCACGATGGTTGCAGCCATCACCTCCGTGGGGTTCCAGAACTTTCCCCCACCCCAGGTAGAGACCCTGTTCTGGGCTCAGTCGTAACCTTGCCCCGCACCCCTCCTCACTGGACTGCTTTCTTGTTATTGGATGTAGCGTTCTTTAAGCCCTGGCATTCTGTCTATGTATCTTCACGTCTTTACGTGGCCTGGGTGGGCAACGGGGGTGGCAACCTGACGTGGTGGTGTCTGAGTCTTATTTCCTGCAGCCTCGCACCAGATGGGCTCGTGTCCCCTAAGAGTGACTCAGAGCTGGAGCTCCGGGCCCTGGAGCCCAGTCCCCTGCGAGCTGAGTCGCACATGCAGTGGGCCTGGGGGAGTCTGCCTAAGGTGAGTTTCCCCACGTTAACCCCCCACCCCTGCCTTGTGGGTCTGTGGCCTGCCCGGGTTATGGCTGGAGTGACTGAGACTGGGACCATTTCCCCTGAGCTGTGGGGGGTGTTAAAGGCTGGCCCCATACCTGCCCACACGTCTTTGACTGCAGGTGGCCAAAGCCGAGAGGCCGGAGTCTTCAGCGGTCCCAGAAGGCAGCGCTGGGGCAGCTCCTCAGGGAGGATCCAGCCCCTCTTCCTCCTGTGTGCCTGGTGTGGACCCGTCAGGACCCCCAATCCTGCAAGCAGGGGCCCGTGCTGACTTGCTTCAGCCTGATGTGCAGTCCCACTGGAGGGGGACAGCAGTGGGTCCCCCTCTCCCCACCCCAGAGAGTGAGAAAAGCGAGACTCAGAGCTTCAGGGGTGCCGGCCTCCCTCCTACCTCTAAGTCCTGGAGCTGGGCGACCCTGGAGAGGCCACCTGCCCCCAGGCAGCCAGAGGGATGCTCCAGGGGGAAAGGTGAGTGATGGCTGGGATCCCTGGGTGGGCTGCGGGACTCCAGGTTTGTTTTCAGCACCTACTGTGTGCCCGGTACTTGGTAGCAGGCCTTACGGGGCTCCTGGTCCAGTGGGGAAGACAGATGACGCATGCATTAGTAAAACTGGGCAGGACCAGCGCAGGACAGAGCTGTTGGCTGAAGACGGCTGTTTGAATCACGTGGTTCGGGAAGGCCTGTCTGAGCAGGAGACGCTGGAGTGAAGAGTGAGACAGATCAGCCTCCTGAGGAGCACAGGGAGAGACTTCCATGTGCAGGGTGCTACTGCGGGAGAGGTTTTGTGTCTAGGAACTGAGGGCAGCGGCTGTGTCTGGAGCTGTTGAGGAAGGAGAGAGGCTGGGGAGGAAGTCGGGGAGACAAGCAGAGCTGGATCCTTCCTGACACACAGGCTGGGCTTATCTAAGAGTAAGGGGGAGGCATGGGAGCCACACTGTCCAAATCAGTGTCTGCTGGCTCGGGGTAGCTTTTAAAAACTACGTTAGTTAAACAAAGGTGCGAGCGTTTGCTGTAAGATGTGGCTTGGGACACCTGTATCCCATATGGGAGTGCGTGGGTTTGAGAACCCTGGGGGACATCAGGTGATGGCTCAAGTACTTGGGTCCCTGCCACCCATGTGGGAGACCTGGATTAAATTCCAAGCTCCTGGCTTTGGTCTGGCCCGGCTGTAGTCATTATGGGTATTTGCATAGAAAATCTCTGTCTCTCTGTCTCCCAAATAAGTAAAGGAAAAATTTTTAAAATTAAGCACAACTTAAAATCCCATTTCTCTGTTATACTAACCCCGTTTTAATGTGCTTGATAGCTACATGTGGCTGCCAGCTACCGTACTGGGCAGTGCAAATGTAGGGCAGAATGTTCAAAGGCAGGGGGCACAGGCTAGGTCTACAGGTGTCCCTCCCCCACCGCAGGTTCCCTGAAGAAAAGCCAGCACCTGGGCCCCAGTGACATCTACCTGGACCACCTGCCTTCCCTGGACTCTGAGGGTGCTGCCCTTTACTTCCCCAAGAGGTGCCTGGGTGTCTCGGGGTCAGGGTGTGGGGGCCAAGGCCTAGGAGGAGGGGCCCCACATCTCACCTGCCTCTCACTGTTGACGCTTTTGCCCCCAGTGACCGTGGGCTGGGGCCCAGGAGGTGGAGTGAACCCAGCAGCCAGAAGCTCCCGAGGGAGCCCAACCCTGAACTTGGGCCAGAACCCAGTGCAGACACAGTGGACACCATAGCACTGTCGCTCTGTGGTGGACTGGCGGACAGCCGCGACATCTCCCCAGGTAGGTTCCAGCCTGGCCTGAACTGCTCTGAGGACTGACGCTGGGCCCAAGAGATGGGGGAGGGCAGGAAAGACCCCTGGACTGAGTGAGCATTCCCCAGTCCCCAGAAAGCCAGTGCTTAAGCTGTGACTTACCCTGCAAATCCTGGGGTGGGAGCAAGCCCAACCACCACAGATAGGGAGGCGCCTGCTACATCAGTAGGACCATCCGGCAGCTGTGTGGCAGAGTGTGGGGACCAGGAGTCCCATGGGGGCTGGGGGTCACGTGGTCTGCGCCAGGCTTACCCCTCCCTTTCTTCCTGCGTACCCAGAGAAGTTCAACCAGCACCTCGTCTCCTACCAGGACCTCATCACAAAACCTGGGCTCCTGGATGACCCGAACCTGGTGGTGAAAGTCAATGAGAAGTGAGTGCTGGGCTGGGGCTCCTGGGGGTGGGAGAGCAGCCCACGCCCATGCCCCTGAACTGCAGCTGCTGCCTTTTGTGCCTGCAGGTACTATAACTGGGCTGTGGCTGCCCCCATGATCCTCTCCCTGCAAGCCTTCCAGAAGAACTTGCCCAAGGTAACAGGACACTGTTGGGCTGGGGGAAGTGGCCATCACCCCTGTACCTGGAGGCCCTTGGCAGGAAAGTGGAAGGTGGACAGAGAGGGGCCGGTGGGGAGGGGTCCGCCTGTGGAAAGGAGGCCCTGCCCCTCCCTGGTACCCTGGCTATGGCTGGTACTGTTCTATTGGGATTTTACTTCAAAGGAACTCAGGACAAATCAGAGGGGATACACACTCAACAGAGGCCTCAACAGGGACTGGCCTTCAACAGGGGGCTTTTAGATCTGAACCAAGGGGCTTAGGAAATGGAAACTCCACCCTTCCCCTAAGACTCCCCCTCCAGGCCAGGCTGTGGGGTGCTTGCTGCTTCTAGGAGCACACACTTGAGTCCCTACTGTGTGCTGGGCCAGGATGCGAACAGTCATAAACTAAACAAAAACTGTCCCTACCTTCCTGGGAAGGAAGAAGAGATGGCCAGGTGTGCTGAGAGCCTGCAACAGAGTAGGGGGGCGGTGCTGGGGGCAGAGGTTAGAGGATGGATCTGGGCTGGATAAAGCATGTGGAAATGCCCAGATGTGGGAAGGACCCAGCCTCTTCACCCTTCCTAGGCCACCCGCCCTGACCCTTGGAGGATGTGTGCTCCTGGGCAGGGCCAGCCTGTGCCACCCTCAACCTTCCTCCCCTCTGGGTACAGACCAGGGTCAGTTCTTGCTAGGTTAGGCTTACTCAGCTGCTGATAGGTGGTGCCTATCTTTGAAGATGCTCTGCTCCACCCCCGGGCTGGCTCTGGGACGTTGACTTACGGGAAGGAAGGGGGCCACTGCCCTTTTGGGTTGACCCAGACAGCCTCCAAGGCCTGTTCCCAGCTCAGGTGGGCACTTTGACAATCACCCTGAGCCCTCATCCTCCTGACCCAGGTTCCCCATCCTGTGTCTCCCAGATAAGCCTTGGTCAGGACTTTCCTCAGGGTTACCTAGCACAGATCCAATCAGCACTTTTCACAATATCGCATGGCCCCAACCTGTGATGGGAACACAGACAGCAGCAGGCTATGCCTAGGGCGATTCCTGACTTTGGGAAGACCCGTGTATTAGTGTTGGCGATTGAGGGGCACCCTGGCTATAGCCTGTCGCTCCTGCTGCCACTTGGTAGCCTCATGCAGATACTGAATATCAGATCTTATGAAACTCCAAAAGCCCTATCTTGAGCTTCATCCCACTCTAATACAGGGATAGACTCAAGACTTGGAGCCCAGGGCTGAGGCTGGCCTAGAGCCAGAAGGTCAAGGTTAGGGGACAGGAAAGGCTCTCGGTCTCCTGTGCATGGCCCTGTGAGTGACAACTTGAAATCCCAGGAGAGAGGCAAGTGCCTCCTCAGCACCCAGACGTTGACTGCAACTTGCTCTAGGGTTGGCCCAGACTCGTGGCTCAGGCCCTCCTCCTACACCCCGGAGGCAGCGCAGTATAGTCGTGTGGGGCACAGGACAAAATGCCATGGCCTTCACCTGCCCACAGAGCACTGTGGACAAGCTGGAGAAGGAGAAGATGCCTCGCAAGGGGGGGCGATGGTGGTTTTCCTGGCGACGCAGGGACTTCCCGGCCGAGGAGGTAGGTGGTCACGGTCACGGTCATGGGTGGGGCTTGCACAGGGCAGGCGGCAGGCTTCACTGGCTGGATATTCTCCCCACAGCCCAGTGCCCAGAGGGAGCGACCCACAGGCAAGGAGCAGCAGGGGTGAGTTGAACCTCCTGGTCGCAGCTCTGTGGCTGGAGCTGGGGAAGACTGCCCTGGGGTTGAAGAGATGGGTTGGAGCCAGCACCCCTTCCCCAACCATGGTTCCCATCACTCCCCAAGCACGTCGTTCTCCTGAGAAGTGCCCCCACTTCACAGGTGGGAAAACTAAGACCCAGAGACACATCAAGTGTCCCTCAGCTACTGACAGGAAGTGGCACAGCTGGAACAGGTTCTGAGACTCCTGGCCCAGGCACAGGGCTGCTATAGGGCCGAGGGCAAGGCCTCCCTCCCCACCAGCCCTGGGTTGGGAGGTAGGGGACTGACTTCCCTTCCTTTTCTCACCTCTGAAGTGATCCAGCCACCTGAGGGTGGGTAGAGGGTGACCAAGGCCGAGTAGACTGAAGCTGAAGCAGGTGGCGCTAGGACTAAGCCCTAAGATGCACCTCCAGGTATCTCAGGGAAACAGCTCAGGACAGGGCCTGGCATCCTGGCTATGGAGGTGCACTCGGGGCTGGCAGCCCTGGGGCTTGGCTCCAGCTGTTGTCACCTGCTTGGGTGGAAACTGCCAGCCAACACCTGTGTGTCTGTCGCCACCCGACCTGGGAGGTACCTGGAGGGAGGGGTGGCCTCTGGAAAGACAGGGCCAGGTGCCTCATGACGTGGGCCAGTGTGAAGGCCCTGAGAGCCAGTGCTGTCCGCAGGGAGAAGACTGAAGTCCCCAGCAGCGATGACGATGGCCCAGACAGCCCTGTGATCCTCGAGGTCCCCTCCCCTCCACCCAGGACTCCTGCCTACATCCCCACCTACAAGAAGTCCCTGCGCCTCTCTTCTGATCAGATCGTATGTGTGCACACGTAGCTTAGCATGTGTGTAGGGAGCGGGCCTGCACGAATTCCATCTGCAGGGCTCAGCTGAGAAATGGCTCCACAGGGCTGCGTGCTCACCATAAGCCAGGATCCATTCCCCTGGCCTCCCTGCACTGGGAAACCCCCAGAGGGAGGAGGCTCACTTCTCACTGCAGCCCATTTCTCTGCCCTGGGGAAGGCTTCTCTCACTTCCTCCTATAGCATCTATCTGCAGTAAACAGCTGGCCCTTGGAGGCCACATACAAGGAACCAAATGCCACTGAAAGCCTCTTGGGCTTAGGCAACCCCAGACCCCCCAGCCACGTGTTCCCTGAGCTCTTGTAACAAGAATATGTCTTCTTCCCAAGTGTGGCTCTAGTCAGGGAGGCATCCGGCAGGGACTGCCCAGCCCATCACAGAACAATGGCCACTTGCCTGGTACCCTGGGACTCACACCCCCTTTGGGGTCAGCCTTGGTCATGTGGCTTTGGTGCAGCACTGCCCCAGTCTTGTCTATGGACCAGTACTGGGCTAGGTCTCTCTGTGTGGGGTGTGAGGAGCCCTAGCCCCAGGCAGGGGCTTCCTTGTGAGACCCCCATGGGGCCTCCTCTATCGATTGGGCCTGTCTCCATGGAAAGAGCAGCCGTGGCCTTCGGGCTGACTTAGAAATCTGGGTGGGGTTTCCGCTATGGCAGCTTTGTTTTATTTCAAAGGGGAGTAAACGGAGGCTTGGGCTGACTGGGAGACTGGGGAGCTAACGAGAGGCTTGTGGGAACTGCAGGCCAGTTTGGGGTGGGCAACACCTGGCTATGGCAAGTTACAACCCCCTGCCCTCCCTCTGCCTGGCCCCAGCGGTGCCTGAACCTGCAAGAAGGTGCCAATGATGTGGTATTCAGCGTGACCACTCAGTACCAGGGCACCTGCCGCTGCAAGGCCACCATCTACCTGTGGAAATGGGACGACAAGGTGGTCATCTCTGACATCGATGGCACCATCACCAAGTGAGGTTCAGCTGGCCCAGGGCCTGGGGGCTCACTTCCCTCCGGGCTGGGGGGTGGTGTCTGTCAGGGAGACAGTGTGGGAGCGCCTCCCTTCCTGGTGGGTCGTGGTGGGCCTGCCCTATAGTGACCCTTCCTCTTGGGCTGCAGGTCCGATGCTCTGGGCCACATTCTGCCCCAGCTGGGCAAAGACTGGACTCACCAGGGCATCACCAGTCTCTACCACAAAATCCACCTGTGAGTGCTGGCTGGGGCCTGGCCTCCAGCAGGAGGGAGGGAGGGAGGGAGGGATGCCTTAGGGCACCCTGGCCTCTGCCCTGGGAAGCGAGGCTTGGGGACCAGCAGGACCCACACGGGAAGCAGCCTGGGGAGACGCCTGGAGCACAGAGCTGAGAACCACTCATCCCTGGGCCACGTTCCAGGGTGGGAGCCTTTCTGCTGGGCCCGGGGAGAGGGGAGCCTCCACCATCCTGCTTCTCCTGGCCTTGGGACTGCTCGTGCTCCTCCTAGCTGGGACAGCCATGGGGGAACCTCTCTCAGGCCTGAACCAGCCGCTTTCCCCACATCTGCACCCTGTGAAGTCTCTGGGCTTGAAAGCCGGGGCCCAAAGCTTGGGCTAACTGCTGGGGACAGCTGGCTTCTGATGACTCATGCCTCCCCATCCTACCCCGCCCCCTAGAAACGGGTACAAGTTCCTGTATTGCTCGGCACGGGCCATTGGCATGGCTGACCTCACCAAGGGATACCTGCAGTGGGTGAACGAGAGGGGCTGTGGCCTCCCCAAGGGCCCCATCCTGCTGTCTCCCAGCAGCCTCTTCTCCGCCCTCCACAGGTAACCATCGTGACTCAGTACAACTACAGTACCCCTTGGGAAGGGGGCAGGCCTGGTGCCAGCCCATCCCCAGCCAGCATGAGCTCCTGGGTGGCAGCAGAGGCTGGGCCAGACCCCACGTCACCCGACACTGCCATTCCTTCCATTTCTACCCCTCCATGGTTCCCTGCTCTGGCCGTGGCCCCGCCCCCCAGGGAGGTGATCGAGAAGAAGCCAGAGGCGTTCAAGATCGCCTGCCTGAGTGACATCCAGCGGCTGTTTCTGCCCCACGGACAGCCCTTCTATGCTGCCTTTGGGAACAAGCCCAACGTGAGTGTATCCCTCCTGCAGACACAGCCGCTGCCTCCTCCGTGGTCCCTGCCTCTGTCCCACGGGCCTCACCTGTCCCCCACAGGATGTCTTGGCCTACCGCCAGGTGGGCCTGCCTGAAGCGCGCATCTTCACGGTTAACCCCAGGGGAGAGCTCAGCCAGGAGCTGCTGAAGAACCACAAATCCACGTGAGAACAAACCCTGCCTGGGGTCCCACAGGCCGGCCTCTCCCTGCACTCCAGTTTCCCCCTCTCCTCCTGGGGGTCTGGCCCTTGCCCAGGGCTCCTGGGTACGATGGGGTGGAGGCCTGGTCTGGTGGCAGCTCAGCTCTCAGGGCCGGCCCATTCTGCCCACAGGTACCAGCGGCTCAGTGAGGCGGTGGAACTCCTCTTCCCCCCTGTGGCCCGGGGCCCCAGCACAGACCTGACCCACCCCGAATACAGCAGCTTCTGCTACTGGCGGGAGCCACTGCCTGCTGTGGACTTTAATGCCCTGGCCTGAGTCTGCTCTGGGTGCCACAGCGCCAACCCTGACCAAGCAGGTGGGGGGCTGCAGGTTGGTTGGCTGACCCCTCTTCTCCCCATCAGCTGCTCCAGGTCTCAGCATGTCCCTGTCACCCCAGGGTCTTGCCTCAACTGACAGGAGGGAGTGAAGAGGGAGGCCCCACCGAGACTTCAGCCCCTGCAGATGGAAGGGTTGGCAGCTGTAGGAGTGTGGGTAACTGAGTAGCTTCAGGAAAGAACTCTGTCCTCCCACCCCCCTTCTAAGACTGTTCCCTCCAAAACTACACTCTTACCTGGCCGTTGGCTCTTGAGCCAGGCATCACCGCTTCCCATGGGTGCATGGTTTTGCCATGGAGCCTGGATGCTCCACTGCCCCTCAGACCTCAGGGAGTCAGGGCCCATGTAAGGGCTAAGGGAACAGGGCTCCCATTCCCCAGCCCCCACCTAATCACTGTGGCTTTTCTGACACCTTCCCTGGGGACAGCCCAAACAAGGCAGGTGGGTGTTTCCTGGCTGCTCTTCCCTGGGCCCCGCCGGGCAGGCTGGCAGCATGAGCTCACACAGAAGTTATGAGGAGCAGAGCTGCCACCTCTGGCTGCCCTCCCTCCCGCTGTTTTGGGGGAAGAAAATAGCTTCAGAGTGGCTAAAAGCTTTAATCCAGAACCTGCTCCCCACCAACAGTTCCCAAGTGGAGGGCAGAATACCCAGCATCCAGAAACCAGGTCCTCACGGCCCTGTACACAGCACAGGGGCTGCTGAGGGGGCACGGAGGCGGGGACTCTGCCGAGCCGGGCAGCAGTCTGGGCACTGCACAGGCCTGAGGAGCAGTTTTCAAGGTGTCCCGTGATGGCTTCGTACCTGAATTCCTTGCCACTTTGTGAACATCCTGGTAGGGCTGGAGTTTCCCAAGGGCCTTAAAAGCAAGGCCTGTGCCCCCTTCCCTCCGGCTGTGGCCTCTCTCTCTCCATCTGGCCTCTTTCAGACCTGGGATAGATCAGCATTGCTCTCCAGGGAGAGAATCCTTGTGGGTCCCAGAGCACCTTGAAAACATCTTGGGGGAAGGAAAGGGAAAGGATATTGGGGAGGGGTCTCGAATCAGATGGCCTGAGTCCAAGTCTTTGCTCTGGGATTCTACAGCTGCCTAGGCCCTCCCCTCAAAGGAGGGCCAAAAGGAATAAAGCAAACTCTCAGTGAGTCGTTGTGCTTCTGTTCTGTCCTGGAAACGGTGTGGGGATCCAGAAGTTTCTGGTCCTCGATTCATAAACGACACCGGTGACGCTGCCAGAGGTGGGGACAGCTCCCGGGGTATCACCTTCCTGCAGACTTCGAGCCCGGAAGCCAGGACACAAAAGCCAGGGGGACAAGGACCAGAAGCCTCCAAGGGCTCAGGACTATTTCAGGCAAAGGGAGGGCCTGTGGGTCCTTCCACCCCTGCCTGTTCCAGCTGTCCACAGAAGAACAATCTGCAGACCATGGGACGCGAGTGCCACCCTGGCCTTCAGGCATGATGTCCTTGCGCCAACCATGACCCTGAACTGTCCAGTCTGAATTGTAGTACTGAGCATGGAGCTTGTCAACTGGGACAATCAGGTGGAACTAGATCAAGACCATTCCTCCAGTGGCCTCCAAAGTGGCATCAAGGTAGGCCAGGCTGGAAGGTGCTGTTGGCTAAGTCTGGGCTCTGTGGTGACGGCCCCGGGGCTGGGATTCTGTCCAGCCTGCCTAGTGAGCATGCACGAGCCGGGCCTGCTCAGCCAGCTGGGCCCGGCAGTCCAGCAAGTCATCCTGGAGGCGGGCAATGTCCTGCGTGTGCTGGGCCAGCGTGCGGTTCAGCTGGTCCATGTGGCCCCATAGGCCCTCCCTAGATCCCAGTGGCTTGGTGGGCAAGCTGTCTAGGCCTGCAGCCAGCAAGCCCAGCCTCCCACATGCACCCTCCACCTGTGCCACCCGCTGGTCAAAGTGGCCCACTGCATGCTGAAGTTCCTGGGCTGTATCCTGGCAGCGGCTCAGCCTGCCGGCCATGCTGGCCACACCAGCCTTGAGTTGCTCGAGCTCCCCACGCAGGGTCAGGACCTGCTTGTGCCCAGCCCGAAGCCTCGAACCTTGGCTGCTGACCTGCTCCTGGATGGCGTGGACTTCCGCTTCCACCTTGCGTTCCCGCTCATCCAGGGATGTGTTGGCAGCCAAGAAGGCATCAGAGTACTGGCTGACAGAGTCACTGAGGCCCGTGAGCGATTTGCTCACCGAGTTCAGGTTGACCTTGAGTAGAGTGATCTCACCTTGGAGGGAGCTGCCCGTGCCCTCTGCCAGCTGCCCCTGGACCTCGGCCACGGTGCCATTGAGCTGCTGGAGCAGGGCGGCGTGACTGGCCACCTGGTGGAGCAGGGCCTTGCTCTGGCTCTGCCAGGCCTTCACCTCTGCCACAAGGTTGTCCAGGATGGCAGAGGTAGTGCTGGGCGTGCACGACGTCTCCAGGGAAACCAGCCGTTGTTCCAGCACAGCCAGCTCTGTTTGCACGAGGGGCCGCGCCGACCTGCCCGGCGGCGCACTACTGTGGCTTAGCTCACTGGCCAGTGTTGCCAGGCGCTCTTCCAGGCTCTGTACACGTTCTTCCAGCACGGTTGCAAAGCCCCCCACTCCCCAGCCCCCCATCTCCATCCTCAGGCAGCAGCTCCTCGCTCCATTCTCTGTGCCGTTGAGGGACTCCAGACCCTCGAGCAGCCCATCCACTCCTCCCTCAAGCATGGCAGCAGAGAGTCTGGTGAGCTCATCCCCAGCTGGGACGCCCGGGTTCCTCTGGGCCTCGGCTACAGTCTGCAGGTTCCTCTCAAGGCTGTCCATGCGGGCACTGATCAAGGCCAGCTGGCCGCAGCAGCTGCCCCCGCTGGCCATGCTCAGGCCCTGTAGCCGGGTGCCCAGCTGTGACAGCTCGCGGCGCAGGGCCAGCTCCCGGCCATCGAGACGCTGGTGCAGCCTCCTGCTGGCGGCCTGGCCCTGTTCACACTGCCGCTGCACCTCCTGCACCCGCAGGTCACACTCATCCTGGACGCCTTGCAGCTTCTGCTCGAAGCCGCCCAGCAGGCTCCCCCAGAGCCGCTGCAGCCTCCGGTCCACGTACTCCTCCAGCAGAGCCAGGGAGGTGAGCGGGGATGGTGGAGCATCCCGCAGCCGCTGCAGGTGGGCCTCGTGGCCGAGGGCCAGCCCATGCACCTCATCCAGCAGCTGCACTTTGGTCTGCAGTGTGTTGCTCACCTCTGTCACCTTGTTCAGGATCTCCCCCAGTGGAGGCATCAGTGGTCCTCCGGCTCTGTCTCCTGGGTCCGCAAGCCCCTCAGGGATGTCCCCAAAACCTGCAGGGGCAGCAGGAGCCCTGGGGCCACCAGTTGTCCTGTTGGGGTCCTCTTGGCTGGCCACCAGGCCGCTGAGGGTACCATAGGCTTGGGCCAGGCGCCGGACGTCACCCTCCAGGCGTTCTAGCCGCTCACCAAAGAGTCCTGGGCCTTTCCTTCCTGGAAAAGGGGAAGAGGAGGGAACCCCAGGGTCTCACTGGCCTGGCCTCAGCCTGCCACTTGATTTCCTGTTCTAAATCCAGCTTCCCACTGGGCAGAGCACCCTCAGCTTTGCAGCAGGGGCAGAGTGGGGTCCTGGAGGTCACCCTCATGCCCAGCATGAAAGGGACCCAACCCCCAAGCTTTGCCAGACCCCCTCTCTGGGTCAGACCCCTCCCTTCGCCAGTGAACCCAAAGTTCTCGACAGGCAGACTCACCTTGGGGGCTGGGGGCTGCTCTGCTATAAGGAGGGGGCTGGGGACCTGAGCCCAGCTGTCCTGAGGGAACCTGGGGCTCAGGTTCCACCTGGGGTGGGGCAGCCCCATGCTCCGTGAGGTGCTCAGGGCAGCCTTCTCCAGCGAGGCCAGGACAGCAACGCCAGGTGAGCTCTGTCACTGTCTTGTAGCCAACCTTGTACCTGGGTCTCAGCACGGTGTGGTACCTGGGCCGGGGAGGGCAAATGGGCAGGTTCATGCACCTGTGGGCTGAGGCATTCAAGGCCCCCCTCCAGCACTCACCCCAGGTCTGGATGTCTCCCTCCCACGACTGTCCTTTTGCTGTGGTTAAGGTGACAGGGAGTGGTGGGTGGGAGAAAGCCCTCCTGGGGCTTAAGCTATGTGAAGGGAGAATGCAGGTAGAAGGCCCACCCCATCCTATTTGCTTAGGGAGAAGTGAGCAGGGGCTGAGCCCCAAAGCTCCCAAGACCACCTGGACCTCCTTAGCTCATGCTGCCCTAAGGAATTCCACTGGCTTCACTGGCACCTCCGAGTCCCAGTAAACTCTCAACCCCTCCCTGCTGCCCCTCTGGGTAGGTGGGGATGGGTCCTGGCCTGGAGCTGGGGTTGGCAGCTCCCTGCACTGCCCTCTCGTGGTGGCCACTCCTGGCTCCCATGCGCCCTTAGTTCTTTCTACCCTTTAGGCTACTTCAGGGACAGGGCACTGCCCATAGAGGCTGACGGGAAGGCAGCTCGAATCTAGAGTGAGGCAGGGCAGGCTGAGGGGCTCGGGCAGAGCTCACCAGGGGCTCTTCCCTCCATGTTCCACTGCATCCACATTCACCTGCTGACACACTGGAGCCAAGAGGTCCATTTCCAGACAATGCCCTTGAACCTCTCCAGGCTTGCACATCACACGGCTCCCGGCTGTCTCGTCTAAGCCCTGGCACCTGGCTTCACCCTTGACCCACTTAGTAGAACTGGGGTTTATGCCCGGGGGTCCCAAGTAGGCAGGGTGGGGGCACACTCACGTGACTGTCCCGGGGCACTTGGGGCCCCACCTGCACTGCCGGTACTCAGCCTTCACGTAGCGCTCGGCTCCGTCTTGCAGGATGCACGTCACGTTCCTGTGCACCACATAGGCACAGAGGGCCCTGCAGGCGAAGAAGGCCCCCCTGGACCATCTGGCCTCAGCCAGGCCACTGGGAGCTCCCACCCCCTCCCTGGACTGTGAGGCTCGGTGGAGACCCCATCCCTCTCCCATCTGGTCTCCTTGTTCTTGAGAGGCAGGCCTTTTGACCTGGGGTCCAGAATCTTCTTCCAGGCTGGCCCCAGCCTCACTGCTGGTCTCTCTCTGATCCCAGCATCCCTGGAAGGTGGCCACTAGGCTAAGCTCAAATCCACCCAGGAGTCTGGTGTGGCTGGGAAGAGGCCCCCGGCTGCTGCCCCAAGGGCACCCCCACAGCTCCCACCCTCCAGCTCTTTCACTGGTCCCAAAGTCTCCTGAGATTCAAGGCATCTCCTCTTAGACCAGACTGCTCAACCTCCCTCCCCTCACTGACTCCTGGTGAAGTGGTCCTCCCCGCTCCCCTTGCAGCTTTCCAGCCCCCACCTTTGCACAGCTCACCTCACTCTCAATGCAGTTCTTATACTGCCTACTCCACGAAGCTGCTCTGCTGTGCCCAGGCCCACTGGCTGGCAGCTCGGGGCTGGGCATCTCCTATCACACCTCTCAAATCCAGCCAAGCCCAGGCAGAGCCCCTAACCCACCTCATAGAGGCCAGACAGCCAGCTGCTGCCTCCTAAGTTTATACAAAAAGCTGGGGCAGCAGCGCCCCTCACGAGCTGTGGATGTTGGTCCCACAGGATGGGCCTAAAACCCAAAAGCCCCGACCAACTTCGCGGCTCAGCCACCTTGGGGCTCCTATGGGGTTGCCGGGGCCATGCTGTCCGCAGGAGCTGCCGCCAGGCGCACGGCTCCACCTACAACCTGGCAAGGCAGGGAGAGCTGCAAGGCCTCCGCGCACCGACCGCCCACCCTCCGCTCCCTCCACCTGGGCCGCTGCGCCCAGAGCTTGCACGCAGCGCAGCTGGAAAATGTTACTTCGTTGGAAAGGTTTCTGCTGGCACTGCCAGGATCTCAGCCGCCGTGACAGCCACCCAGCATCCCGGAGAGTGGGGGCGCCCGCCGAGGCGAGGGCTCCGGCTAGGGGCAGGTGGGAGCGGCCGCGCGCCGCGTGGACCCCGTCCCTCCCTCTTCCCGCCACCGCCGCTCGGCCCGCGCTTACTTGTGCGGCCCCGGGCGCAGCCTGGGGCGCCATCCCGTCGTGTAGAGGTTGTAGCGGGAGGCACCGGGCGCCGATGGCCGCGCCAGGAGTGGGGTGCCTCTGGCCTGCGCCCCGGAGAGCAGCGCCGCGAGGGCGCACAGCCAGACGGGCAAGCGGTGGCGACCCATCGCAGCCCCGGCGTCTCCACCTGGACCCGCGCGGTGGTCCCCAGCCGTGCGTCTCTGTCCGCCCGCTGCGCCAGCCGCTTGCCAGCCCGGGTCCCGTCGCTGCCCGCACCCCCCGGAGCTCACCCGCCGCCCGCCTGGCGCTTAGAGGCGGCTACGTCCCGCCGAGTGGCCGGCGCTGCTCGCGGCTGGGGCCGCAGAGGGGAGGCGGGAGGCGGGCTCTGCACGGATTAGCATAAACTTGGGGCCGCGCCGCTGCTCTGCTCCGCCAGCCCCCTCCTCCGCCGCCAGCCCCCCGCCCCAGCTCGGAGTCGACGCCCGAGGGGCCGCCTGCTAGCACGAGGTTAAGGGAACAGCTCACCTCCACCCCGCCCCCGCGTGCCCTGGGGTGGCAGGGATGCGTGCTGCTGTGCCCTGGCAGGCTCCGAACACGCTGAGCCACTACCCGACCCCTGAGGCCGGCCAGGGCCAGGGCGCAGGGCCTTGCCCCCACTCCACCCCCACAGGTCTCAAGTCCTTCGCGCCCAGGAACCGTGGGGTCTGGAGTGGGCAGGATGATGTTTTGGGGTGCACCAGCATAGCCTGCTGAGCCACCTCCTTGGAATGGGTGCTAGACACGATCCCCACCAGTCAGTCCTGCCTCCTCACCCATTGTCTGGGGACGCCCAGGGGGCCTGCAGACCCCTCTTCCCACCAGCCTCTACAACCTAGTTTGGTGGCCAGGCTGCCCTGTGGTTCTGATGGGTCCGTGTTGTCTCAGTCTCTCAGGTACGGGCTGCACCCTGCACCGAGTCCCGCCAGGAATGCTCCATGTCCCTTTCTGCCATCCAAGCTCTTAATCACCTTCGTCACAGCTCTTGTTCCTCATTACTGAAAACATCTTCCCCGGCACGGAGCTGCTGTTGAGCCAGGCTTCCTTCATACCTTGCCTGTAAAATGAATTCCTGGAAGCCACGAGGCCTTTACCACCGGCCTCATTCAGCCTGGCCTTGCTAACTCCCCAACCGGCAGAGCCTTTGGAATCCTGGCTCTGTCTCATCCACACTGCCTTGCAGCTGATAGGTGTGCAGGCAGCACAAAACCACCCCAGAGTGACTGATGGAACAGTCAACACAAGGATGCTGGAAGGGGCAGCTCTGGAACCCACATCTGCCTATTCCCCTGCCATCTCCCAGCCACAGTGGGCACACACCTGACCCAGGGCGGCTGATGGGTCTTCCTCCCCGGCTTTGGACTGAAGCAGAGATGGGAGGGGATCCAGCTCCAAGGGGTGGATTTATTCATCCCCCAGGGCTGCTGGAGCAAATAACCACAAGCCTGCGGCTTGACACAACGGAAGTTGTTTCTTCCTCTGCTTCCCCTGCGACTCCAGAGGCTAAAAGGCCAGGAGGAAGCCATCAGCAAGGCCACGCTCCCTCCCAGGGCTCCAGGGAAGAATCCTTGCTTGCCTTTTCCCGTTTCCAGTGGCTCCTGGCGCTCCTTGGCACTTGGTGGCTTGTAGCTGTGTCACGGCGGTCTCTGCCTTTGTCTCCTTGTGGCCCTTTTCTGTGTCCTGAGCTGTTCTTAAAAGGACACCAGTCATTGGGTTTAGGACCCAACCTAACCTCATCTGAAATAATTGCATTTGCCAAGAGCCTACTCCAACAGAGTCACATTCTGAGGTTCCAGAATTTGGGGGGGGGGGGGAGGGGCACTAGTCCTTCCACTACAGGAGCCTTTTTGGGGTAATGAGGGGACCGACCATGGCATGTTGTGACTGTAGCTCTACGGGAGTTGTGGAAACTGAGGAGGGTGGGGCTGGGGAGTGGGGTGCAGACGGGGCTATATGGGGCCCAGGGAGAAGTGTGGCGGGGAGCCATTTGGCAATAAGCTGCGGCTTCCCCTGCCTGCTTCCCATCACCCACTTAGCTGGCATGAATGCTGTGATCCCAGCAACCAGTGAAGCCTAAGTAGCCTTTCACGCTCCCTACAAACAGGGCAAATGTGCTATTATATTCTCATATCTTCAACAGAGATGGTAGGAGCCATTTCCCAGGGGCCAGAAACACAGTATCAGTACAGAGATCTTGTAACCGCCAGCTTTCTGCTTTCCAGAAAGTGAGAGGCAGCCCAGGGGGAAATCAACAGAGCCCAGCTCCTTGGCTCTAGGCTGGGCTCTGACTGCCTGGCAGGGCTGCCCCCACTGCCCTGGGAGAAAACTCCAGCACCCAGAAGCTGTGATTTTTCCCAAGGGGCCCCTCTCCTTCCCTTCCCCAGCCCCAGACGTGGGAGGTGGTGAAGGGAAACCTCCAGGAAGGACAGCCCCCTGCCCAGGTGGCTGACATCAAACACCATGCTCCCGCTTTAATTGGAGCAGTTTTGGGAGCCAGGGCCTGGGCCCCATCCCAGCGAGGGTGGAAGACGTCAGTACAGAAGGATGCTCAGGGTCTGGGCTGGATGCAGCTGGAGGCTGGGGTCTCTCCCATAGACGATGAGGCCACTTGGCATCTGCCAGACAGGAAACCTAGGGAGGCCAGAGGCAGGGGAGGGAGGCAGACAGGCACATTCTCCCGGAATGACACTGGACTTCCTCCACCTGCCTGGAGACGGGCTGAGGGGCCTCACACAGCACGGTTTCTGTGCACATGGACACACACAGCCCAGCCTTGACACCATTGTCCCCCTAAACACACACACACACACACAGGCACTCTGCTTGCACTGCCTGGCCTCTCAGGAAGAACAGAGGATGCTGTCAGGCTGACAAGATCATCCTGGACGGGCACGGTCTTGCATGTCGAGGCCATCAGTGGCGCAGTGAGGGGGATGTGACTGGCATCTGCTGGACACCAGAGCCTCCCTCCTTCCTTTGGGTACTTTCTGGGGGCAGAAACAAAGTGCTGACTCCCTGGGGGCAGAGAAGATACAAGAGTGGTTCCCAGGAAGCCGTGAGAGGGCTTGCCTTAGGGTCAGTTAACACATGGACCTGATGCTTCCCTGCCCACGGACCTGGGGGACTTTGCCTCTGCGCCCTCCTCAGAAGGCCCTTGCCCATCCCCTTCCACCTCGCCCAGGATGTTCCTCTCCCTTCTCACTGAGAGCCCAGCATGAGGGATTGCCGAGAGCCACACCAAGTGTTACGGAATGTAGTCCCCCTAAAAGAGACAGAAATAGAAAGCACTGAAGCCGCAGAATTCCTGGCACAAGCCCTGCCTGCTGCAGATGAGCCCCTGGCTGCTCCAGGCAGCATGGTCCTAACACCAACCGGCAGTGGCAGAGCCCCAGAGAGCAGACTTCTGCCTCCAATCAGCCCCCTGTCCCTGCCCACTTCCGAGCGTGCACCGCCAGGCACCCTGCACTTGGGACCCCCTTTGGCGGTTCTGTGCAGCAAGGCTCCGTCTTACCTCACTTTCTCCAGTCAGCATTTTGATGACACCTGCACCATTAGAAAAGGTTACTGTCGAATCCACATGAGCTTGTGCGGCAGAGGTTTGCCACGGGCTCTCTGAGCTGGGCAGAAGCTTGTCCAGGACCCCCGGGGTAAGTGACCTAAGGGAGAGCCCAGAAGTCATGGAAACCGGACTCTATGCTGCCCGGATGAGTTCCCATCGAGTGAGAGTGGCTTCGAAGCAACTTAAAAAATGTGCAGTGCTGATGGGTTTGCAGCATGGACACATGCAAACCAGATGCAACCATTATGCAAATTACATGCAAAATACATGCTATAGGCCTCCCAGCTATTGCAAATGCCAAATGTGGCTCCTGGGGACTCTGGGTTTTTAGCTGAGCCCTGCTGTGACGTAGAGAGATGGTGCTGGACTCACCAGTCCCTTACAGTGAGCAGGAATGATGGCGCTTTGAGGAAGTTCACCCACAGCGGGAGGAGGAACCAGGTAGAGAGTTAGCTGGGCCTGGGTTTGGATTGTGCCTTTTCCATTGTCAAGTGCATGAACTCCCTGGAGTGAATTCCCCCTTCTGAGCCTCTGTAGTCCCACCTGTGAAGTGGATGTTACAAGAAATGGATGAGAACACTGGCTACAGCTCCCATCTGCATGGCCAGGCACATAACAGACACTCAGTGAGGCCAGCAAGGCTCATCAGAGGGTCCCTTCCCCGGGAGCTGGATGCCTGGGCTCCTTCCCAGTCACAGCAATGGCAGCCGTGTCCTTCAGGCTGTAGGCAGTACGTGCCGCCACGGGCTGGGGGAAGTGTTGGTGTTGAGTGAGCCAAGAATCCACTACTGACATTCCCTCGGAAATCTTTCAGATGTCCCACTCAGCAGGAGGGTACGGTGGGTACTGTCAGTGCCCTGCCCGCCCAGACCCCCTTCACCTGGCCAGGGCACCCACCAGAGCCCTGCTGTAGGCGTAATGACCGTTAACACTCAACAGCTGCTGCTCCTCCTGCAAATCGCCCTTGGCCGACAGCCACGCTCCCTGGGAAGTTTTGAACCTCCCACGCCACGGCCAACGACTGGCTGATCCAGGACATGAAAGGCCGCTGTCTTGTCTCAATGGAGACAGCTCAGCAGTGCAAAAGCCCTTCGGATCAGGCCCCAGCCAGACCTACCCGAGACCTATTTGTGTTCTTCTCCATTCTCCTCCTGCCCTCCTTGCGCCCCTCAACAAACCGCCTGTCCCTGGACCCCTGTCTCAGGCCTGGTTTCTGAGCTCCCCCACCCAAGCCCACAAGCAGAGAACAGTGAACATGATCCTCGACCAGGGTGGCCAGGGACCATGTGGTGGCCGGCTCACAGAGAAAGAGGACTGTGTGTCTGGGCCTGGGAGCAGGAGTCAGTGTTTCACAAAACAGGTCGCCCTGGAGTTTACCATGTGGGGAAAACACCCAGGTGGTGGGTGAGGCCTGGACAAAGCCTGCAGGCAGGAGAGCACCTGCTGTGCTTGGGGGTCCCCTGCAGAGCTCTGGATGGTGCAAGGGGGCCTGGCAAGAGGGCCCCAAACACCCCAGCGAAGAGTCTGGCCTTTACAGTTGTGCGATGATGCTCAGAGAGCCACCGGGAGCAACATGGAGCAGCATGGGTATTGTGCTCTCAGCAGGGTGGTTGACAAGGGTGCGTGGCACAGCTGGCCTGGTTCCATTGGGAGCTGGGGCTGCTCCCCCACTGGAGGGACCGGCATCTGGGTCTGTGTAGGACTTGGGTAGGGAGAGGCTGGGAGGGGGCTGCAGAGCTGCCTGGGCACTGGGTGGGGGATGGGGTGCAAGCTGTCCTCTAACTCTTCTATTCATAGGCACCCAAGTAAAAACCACACAGGATTACCCACTGGTGATGGGCATATGATGGGCGGGGCAAAAAAGGCCAAAACAGGAGGGGAAGGGCAGGGCAGGTCGTTGCCATGGAGAACTCACGCTTGGACAGGCAGAACCTGACCTTCCCCCAGACACTGTCCCTATCTCAGACCTGCTCTGCTGCAATTCTCTAATTTGCTGGGACAACTGCTGGGCACCCGCTTGGTGTGGGAAGCCCAGATGGGCTGGCCCCTGGCTCAAAGCGCCCCAAGACTGGGCTGGGAAGTGGATGAGAGCTGGGAGAAGGCTCAAGGGGAGATCAGCAGGGAGCCGCCAGAGGGAGGAGGGGGGATAGGGTCCCTGGTGGGGAAGGGGCAGGATGGGGGGCAGAGGCAGAGTTAGGGAGGGCTGAGTGCAGGCTGAGCGCCAGGGAGGCACTCAGTCTTCAGCCCCTGAGAGTCCACGGAGTCCACTGCCCACACAGCCCTGCCCTAACCTGCTCCTGCGTGGAGCTCCCCCTGCAGACTGGCTGTCCTGGATGCAGGTCCAGCCCTTGCACATGTTTAGAGCCGTGACCAGGAGGAGCTGCTGGGACCCAGGCAAGAGCTGCTGGGACCCAGGCAAGAGCTGCTGGAGATGGGTGATGGTGGCGTTTTGGAGGCAGAGCTGCCAGGTTTCAAGAGCCAGACAGGTCAGAGCCAAGGTCAGTTACGGGCCCCTATGCCAGCCAGGCCTCAGGTCTGTTTCACGCTTAGGGCTGGATGATGGACTTGGCACCTGTTCAAAAGGGCTTCCTGCCAGGGTCCGACCACCCTGACCTCCCACCCCCAGGAGCCCAGCCTTCTCCTTTAACCCTGGTCTGTGCCCCTGCTCTTGCCATCTGCCATGTGTGACTTCTGGGGTTGCTCCCAGGTTGTCTCTCTGCAGAGGGCCTCCACATTCCTGGTGATGCTGACATTGGCCAGCGGCCCTAGTCCCTTTGGGAAAGAGTGGACAGGAGGCTCCCACGGTGGGACTCCATCCCTCCCCTGCCCGGGGGTGGGGAAGCTGTGTGTGATTGGAGCATCTTCCTCCCTGGTTGTGTGGCATTCCTGCCTGTGTCACCCCTCCCACCCCAGCCAGTCTCCTCTAACTCATACCTCCAGCCACGTCGTCCTCCTCCCCAGCTCTGGTCTCATGAAGCAGTCCCTGGGCAGGTGTGGAGAGGGGTCCGAGCTGGGAGCCATGCCAGTTGGACGGCCGTACAGATGCCTAAGCTGCAGGCTGGGACTGCCCACGTTGGTGAGGATAAAGGGAGCAGGGAGGGTCTGGAGAGATGAGGAGCAGCACTGATAGGCCCTGGGACTTTGGAGGGGTTCCAGGTGGTCCCTTTGGCTGAGGTGAGGAAAGAGGGGCAGCCTAGGTCTGGAGGGAACCCACAGTGAGTTTGAGGAATCTGTGGATCCCCTGGAGACAGCTAGTGGCCACAGTAGCAGGAAGCACCCAGAGTTAATTGGGGTGTCCCATCTGTCTGCTGCCCCTTCCAAGCTTGAGCAGGGGCGAGGTGTGCTTGGCGTGGGTCCCTGTGGCCCACGACACACACTACCCCACTGCTGTCGGCAAAGTGGCTGAGCGATGGTCCTGGTGACGTCGCTGCTCCCAGAGGTAGGAGGGGTCTACCGGGCAGAGTGGGCAGCTTCCCCGGCGACCATTCTTCCCTTTTCCTCTGGCCCAGCGCCTCCCAGGCAGCTGCCCTACCCGACCGCCTTTCCACTTTGGCTTCCTAGTGTGTGCCCTGGCCCCTGCCCCGCTCTCCCCAGCCCCTGTCCTGCCTCTGTCCGGGCCTCCATCCCGAGGGCCTCCCTCTCTCTTCCCCCAGACCACTTTCTTCTTTCCAGTTATCAGAGCTTTGATGACCCAGTGTGTCGAGGGCCCAAGTTGTCTGCTTCCCTGCTCAGGGTTCTGCCTCAGACCCTCGGCTGCCAGTCCTGGTGGCATTCCTGGGAGTGGAGGAAGAAGTCTAAGCCTGACCCTGGCCAGGATACCCCCTCCACAGAAGAATGGGCCGAATGATGCCTAATGCAGGGGGGAACTAAAGGCCAAAAAGAAAAAAAAAAGTTTTCATTTTGTAAGTAGGATGTTCAAAAGCTGTCTCAACTCATTCCCCTGGAATTGGAGAAGTTAACTCACCGGCAACAGTCCAGGCGATGGGAACAGAGATCTCCAACGGCATTTGGTACAAGGAGAAGGCTGGGGACGTTGAGGTTGAAATCAGTGATGGAAATCAGAAAGATGTGGCTGGGGGAAGGAGGAGAGAGGGTGTTGGGGGAGAAAGAGAGAAGAGGGGAGAGAAAGCCAAGGCAAGGGGGGTTACGGCATCTAAGTTTCCAGGAGACTCAGGCTATAGGTGGTAACCTGGGTTTCAGTGGTGCCCTCTCTCTGGGCCAAGTTGGGCTGGATCTGGGTGAAGGGGCTCTAGGAGCTGGTGACTGAGGAGGGAGGAGGCAGATGATTGGGAGTGAGTGAGGTCCAGAGAAAAGCGGGCACTGAATGGTTTCTAAGCAGAGGGAGAAGAGCCAGGGAACATGAAGCAAGACCCCTAAGGGGACAGGACCCAGGCCCAAGGTGGGAGGAATGGGAGTAGGAGGAGGGCCTCAAAGCAGAGCGCCTGCAGGTGCTACGGTGGCTGAGGGGGCGACAGGAAGCAGAAATAGGCTCTGCCATTCCTCGCTGTTCCTTGCTAGGGAAGCAAGGTTTGCTCCTGAGAGTCAGGGAAGAAATGGAGGGAAATTTAGATGGAGCAAAGCAGAAGTGAGGAAGCGAGGAGAGGCTGGGCCACAGCCAGGCCCCAGTGCCTGCAGCCCTTGGCAGCTTGGGGGTGGCAGGAGGAGCAAAGGCCCAGGGCCTATCTAGGGCTGTAAGGGTGGCTCTGGGGAGGGAGGGAGAACCTGGTGGGACTAAAGAGTGGTATTCCCTGACCAGGTTCCCAAGGAAAACACGTTTAGAGGCAGCAGACACAAGATAGAGCTTTCAAGTTACCGTAAGACTGGTAGGCAAAACGGGACTCTGCTCTTTGGTGGCTGCTACGGTTTGCGTGTGGTTTTATCTGGTTGCCGATGTGGTGGTCTTGGGAGGCAGGGTCTTTAAGAGGAATTCTTTGGGCCTGTGTTGTGGCACAGCAGGTTAAGCCCACTTGAGACACCTGCATCCCATATCGGAGGGCTGGTTTGAGTCCTGGCTACTCAGCTTCCAATCCAGCTCCTTGCTAATGTACCTGGGAAGGCTGCAGCTGAAGGCTCAAATACTTGGACCCCTGCCACCCACGTGGAAGACCCAGGTGGAGTTCCTGCTCCCTGGCTCCTGGTTTTGGCTTGGCCCAGCTGCAGCTGCTGCTACCATTTGGGGAGTGACCCAGTGGGTGGAAGATCTACTTCTCTCCCTCTGTAACTCTGCCTTTTAAATAAATAAGTCTTTAGGGAAAAATAAAAGAAAACAAAACAACATAGGAGGGCTTCCTGTCTTTCTCATGAGCCTGGATCAGTTCTTGCAAAAGTAGGTTGCAATAAAGGGGTCACCTCTTGTCTCCGCCTGTGTCCCACGCATGCCCACTGGCCTTTCTGCTTTTCCACTGAGCATGGAGAGGCATGCAGAGCCTCACCAGAAGCCAAGCAGATACAAGTACCATGCTCTTGGGCTTCCAGAGCTGTGAGCCAAAACAAACCTCTTTCCTTTCTATAAATGACCTAGTCTTAGATGTTCTGTTATAGCAACAGAAAATGAACTGGGACAGTGGCAATGCAAAAATAATAATCACACATTTTCACTGAGAAAGCAGGAAACTATGAATGTTTGGAAATAACTTAGCTGATGCTGGCATTTCTGTGTGCTCCCTCCACCTGGCGGGTGTCCACCTGCCCACCTGCCTGGCTGGTGTGTCACTGTGCTTGCAAATATTTCCTACTTCTTACTTTTTGAAGTCTTTTTAAAAAATTTATTTATTTGAAAGCTAGAGTTTCATAGAGAAAGAGAGGCAGAGAGAGAGGTCTTCTATCCGCTGTTTCATTCCCCAATTATTGGCCGCCAACGGCCGGAGCTGCGCCAATTCAAACCCAGGAACTTCTTTCTGGGTCTCCCACGTGGGTGCAGGGGCCCAAGGACTTGGGCCATCTTCTGCTGATTTCCCAGGCCATAACAGAGAGCTGGATCATAAATGGAGCAGCTGGAACTCAAACTGGCATCCATACAGGATGCTGGCCTGTAGGCAGAGGCTCAGCACTACACCACAGTGCTGGCCCCCAATGGTTGGGACATGAACCAGTGCCCATATGGGATGCCGACACTGCAGGCCGTGGCTTTACCCGTCATGCCACAGAGCTGGCCCCAACTTTTTGATGTCTTGACCAAGGTTGTCTGTAGCTCTTCTCTCAGAAACCATGATTAGTTAAGAACAGTCTATTGGTGTTTTCTACCAAGAACTCACCGAGGGACTTAAGTGGTGATAGTTTTCCAAAATCATTAACACTTGGCACCAAAGAGAGGTAGCGGCTGTGAGTGAAGGATGACATTCTAAGCCAGGTGTCCCTTATAAAGTGAAGGTAAAGGCTGGTTGATCTTGCCCATTAAAAAAACAACAACAACAAAAGTTCTGTGTAAAACATAGATTTTTTTCAAATAGGACTTCTTACCTGTCACTATTAAAGTCTAAGTGTTTTTTTTTTTAAAGATTTTATTTATGGGGCTGGTGCTGTGGCACAGTGGGTTAAAGCCCTGGCCTTAAGAGCTGGCATCCCATATGGGCGCCTGTTCGAGTCCTGGCTGCTCCTCTTCCAATCCAGCTTTCTGCTATGGCCTGGGAAAGCAGTAGAAGATGGCCCAAGTCCTTGGGCTCCTGCACCCATGTGGGAGCCCCAGAAGAAGCTCCTGGCTCCTGGCTTCAGATCGGCACAGCTCTGGCCATTGCGGCCATCTGGGGAATGACCCAGCGGATGGAGGACCTCTCTCTCTGTCTCTACCTCTCTCTGTAACTATGTCTTTCAAATAAATAAAATAAATCTTTAAAAGGCCGGCGCCGTGGCTCAACAGGCTAATCCTCTGCCTAGCGGTGCCGGCACACGGGGTTCTAGTCCCGATCGGGGCACTGGATTCTGTCCCGGTTGCCCCTCTACCAGGCCAGCTCTCTGCTATGGCCCGGGAGTGCAGTGGAGGATGGCCCAAGTGTTTGGGCCCTGCACCCCATGGAAGACCAGGAGAAGCACCTGGCTCCTGCCTTCAGATCGGTGCGGTGCGCCAGCTGCAGCGCACCGGCCGTGGCGGCCATTGGAGGGTGAACCAACGGCAAAGGAATACCTTTCTCTCTGTCTCTCACTGTCCACTCTGCCTGTCCAAAATAAATAAATAAATCTTTTAAAAAATTGTTTATTTATTTGAGAAGTTGATTTAGACAGAGGGAGAGACAGAGAAAAAGGTCTTCCATCTGCTGGTTCACTCCCCAGATGGCCACAACAGCTGTAGCTGGCCCAATCTGAAGCCAGGAGCTTCTTCTGGGTCTCCCATGTGGGTGCAGGGGCCAAGCAGGTGGGCCATAGCAGAGAGCTGGATGGGAAGAGGAGCAGCCAGGACACACACTGGTGCCCACATGGGATGCTGGCACAGCAGGCGAAGGCTCAGCTCCGGCCCCTAAAGTCCAAATTTTAAACAGATTCTTGGACTTGTGATTCATATCCCCAGCTCGTTAGACTCCAGCACCTGTTTCATCCCCAGTGACTTTTCCAGAATTACTGCCTTCACCAGGAAGCTCTAGGAGTTTTCCCAACTCAAACCTGGCATTTTTATTTTTCTTTGACAGGCAGAGTTAGACAGTGAGAGAGAGAGAGACAGAGAAAGGTCTTCCTTCTGTTGGTTCACCCCTGAAATGGCTGCTATGGCTGGCCGGCGTGCTGTGCCGATCCGAAGCCAGGTGCTTCCTCCTGGTCTCCCATGTGGGTGCAGGGCCCAAGCACTTGGGCCATCCTCCACTGCACTCCCGGGCCACAACAGAGAGCTGGACTGGAAGAGGAGCAACCAGGACAGAATCCGGTGCCCTGACGGGGACTAGAACCCGGTGTGCTGGCGCCGCAGGTGAAGGATTAGCCTAGTGAGCCGTGGCGCCGGCAGCATTTTTGCTTTTCTAACAAAGATCTCATGGAGAGGATTAATAGACTGGCAAGCCTTTTCTATGTCTTTTCCAGTGCTCTCTGGAATCAGTTTATTGACCACTTGCTTTCAAGTCACTTGTTTCTGTCTCCTACCTCATGATTTCCATCATCCTCTTCCGGGGATTTGGCGGACCTACTGGAGCTCAGAAGTCTTCCACACCTGATTGTTGCATAGTACGACCAAAACAGAACACATGAAATGATTTTTTTTTAAAAAGATTGTATTTATTTATTTGAAAGGTAGAGTTACAGACAGAAAGGTCTTCCACTCACTGGTTCACTCCCCAAATGGCTGCAATAGTCAGAACTAGGCTGATCTGCAGTGAGATGCGCCAGCCACAGCGGCCACTGGAGGGTGAACCAACGGCAAAGGAAGACCTTTTTCTCTCTCTCTCTCTCACTGTCCACTCTGCCTGTCAAAAAAAAAAAAAAAAAAAAAAAAAAAAGAACTAGGCTGATCTGAAGCCAGGAGTCTCTTCTGGGTCTCCCACATGGGTGCAGGGTCATAAGGACTTGGGCCATCTTCCACTGTTTCCCAGGCCATAGCAGAGAGCTGGATTGGAAGTGGAGCAGCTGGGACTTGAACCGGCATCCATAGGGGATGCTGGCCTGCAGGCAGAGGCTTAGCCTACTACACCACAGAGCTGGCCCCCAACAGTCTTGACATCAACATGAGCTTCCATCACAGTCTGCCAGGTTTTGACCATGGAACACATGGGTAAGAGCCATGCTGTGGAAGTTACTCTGGTAGTTTTTGCCCTGAACATTCTCAATCATTGGCTTGAGTTTTCTAAATGTGACTTCATCCTTCTGCAGATCAGCAAGACGCACTTCAAACACACGACCCTTGAGGCCATCAGATGGAATTCTGGCCCCTTGTGTCCCCGTGGTTAGTGTTTTCCCAATATTTCTTACATTAAACAGAGCAGGTAGGTACTTTCACATCACAGCAGTCTTAGAGAATGGATCAACCACTCTCTTCTTGGCTTCCTTTTTGCCGCCTTTTGTAAGATGCTGGTTCTTGCCAACTGCCATGGTGATGCTTAGAGAGCCAAAAAGGCAATCCCAGGCTTTGAATGTCTTAGTAATCACAAGGATTAAGTATTTTGTGACTTTTGCCAGTTGTCTGCCATTTAAAAAGTCAGCTACAGGCCGGCGCCGCGGCTCACTAGGCTAATCCTCCGCCTTGCGGCGCCGGCACACCGGGTTCTAGTCCCGGTCGGGGCACCGATCCTGTCCCGGTTGCCCCTCTTCCAGGCCAGCTCTCTGCTGTGGCTAGGGAGTGCAGTGGAGGATGGCCCAAGTCCTTGGGTCCTGCACCCCATGGGAGACCAGGATAAGCACCTGGCTCCTGCCATCGGAACAGCGCAGTGCGCCGGCCGCAGCGCGCTACCGCGGCGGCCATTGGAGGGTGAACCAACGGCAAAAGGAAGACCTTTCTCTCTGTCTCTCTCTCTCACTGTCCACTCTGCCTGTCAAAAAAAAAAAAAAAAAAAGTCAGCTACAGAAAATTCAGAATAATGTTTATGAGACAAAGAACATGCCTTGGTAAGTCATTTTATGAAGGAGCATTTTTTTAATTATTGGAAATCAGAATCAAAACTGAAGGAGAAGAAATTCATTGATCAATGAAGACCAGCGCTGATTTCAGTAAAAGTATACAAATTCTTTTTTTTAAGAGAGGAAGATACAGACTGACTTTTTTTTTTTTAAGATTTATTTATTTATTTGAAAGTCAGAGCTACACACACACATACACACACAGAGAGATAGACAGACAGAGGTCTTCCATCTACTGGCTCACTCCCCAGTTGGCCACAACTGCCAGAGCTGCGCCAATCCAAAGCCAGGAGCCAGGAGCCTCCTCCGGGTCTCCCACGTGGGAGTGGGAGCCCAAGGACTTGGCCCATCTTCTACCGCTTTCCCAGGCCACAAAAGAGAGCTGGATCAGAAGTGGAGCAGCCAGAACTCAAACCCGCGCCCATATGGGATGCCAGCACTGCAGGTGGCAGCCTAACCTGCTACACCACAGCACTAGCCCCAAAAGTATACAAATTCTAAGTGAAATTTCTGGGAAAAAAAAATGAAAACTGAAATGTTATGGAGTTTTATGACCACAAGGGCTTTCCCAGCTTTTGTTTTTTTTTTTAAGTATCCACACAGATACTATTTTATTCCCTCTTTTGTGACTATGTTGAGAAGTTTCCATGGTGAGGGCAGGCATCTGCTGCCTTGTTTAAGAGGCTGCTTGTTTGTCCGTATCCCTTATCAGAGTGGCTGGGGTCAAGTCCCAGCTCCCTTTCCAGTCCCAGCTTCCTGCTGATGCCCCTGGGAGGCAGCAGGTGATGGCTCCAGCACTTGGGTCCCTGCTACCCTATGGGAGACCCTGTTTGAATCTGGGCTCCCAGCTGTAGTATGAATCAGCCCCAGCAATTGTGGGCATTTGGGGAGCAAACCAGGAGAAGAGAGACCTCTCTCTGTCTCTCTGCTTTTCAAATAAATAATAAATGTAACATAAATGTTTAAACCCTCAAACCCAACTTTAAAAAAGTTCCCATACTAACATATTTTTAAAGTTTAATTTTTTTATTTTTTATTTATTTGAGAGAGAGTGAGCGAGTGAGCATGCACTCTTATTCACAGGTTCACTCCTGCAACCGCTAGGGCTGAGCAGGGGCCGTAGCCAGAAGCCGGAATGCAATCCAGGCCTCCCACGTGGGTGGCAGGAACACAATTGCTGGAGCCATCACTCTGCTCCCAGGGTCTGCACTGGCAGGAAGCTAGACACAGAAATCACTCACGTACTCTGAGGTGGGCGTCTTAACTGCCAGGCCAAATGGCTGCTCCTATAATAAAAGTTTCAAATGTTTCTTTAAGAAGGGTGGAACAACTCACAATAGACGCCTGCCATCTCTTGCCCTCTGATTTCTGAGTCCTGCTGCATGCTGAGTCCCCCTAGTGCTGATTTTGCCTTTTCTGGTTTTTCTAACAACAAAAACCCCACTTTCCTGGTACAAGTAGGCAGCAATTAATTCCTCCTGTCAAGGGGCTCTCTTCCCGCCCCTCCCCACCCCCAACCAATAAGAGAGACTTGGGTGTTTTTGCTGCCCCCTTTCTGCCTCAGCTCCCACAATTTGCCAAGAGTATTTAGCGCTTTTAGCTGCAGGCTGGCAGGACCTCTTACTGCCTCTCTCTTCTGTTTAAAAGAAACTATGTATTTAGTGCATACATTTCACATTCCATCTGTCTTAGTCCATTGTCTTCCGCTATACCAGAATACCACAGGCTGTGTAAATGATAAACAGTCCATGTTTACTTGGATCACAGTTCTGGGGGCTGGGAAGTGCGAGCTGGAGGGGCCACTGGGGAGGCTGCTGCTTGTGGCATCAGAACGTGGTAGACTACATCATCTGGAGAGATGGAGAGAGGGGGAGAGGGAGGCAGCAGGAGGGGAGAGGGAAAGGGGCAGAACCACGGAGCCCCACTCCTCCCTCTTATAACTAATTCACGCCCAGGGCGATGGCTCTAATCCATTTGTGAGGGTGGTACTCCCAGGACCTGATCACCTCTTCTTTTTCTGTTGTTTAAAAATTTACTTATTTATTTATTTGAACGTCAGCATTAGAGAGAGAAGGAGAAGGAGAGAGAGATCTTCCATCCTGTTTTTCACTCCCCAGATGGCTGCAACAGCCATAGCCGGGCCAGGCCTTAGCCAAGAGTCAGGAGCTGCCTTCTTCCAGGTCTCCAAGGTAGATGGCTGGGGCCCTAGGACTTGCACCATCTTGTGTTGCTTTTCCCAGAGCTGGATGTGAAGAGGAACATCCAGGACTTGAACTGGCACCCATATGGGATGCAGGCACTGTAGGTAGAGGCTTAATCTGCTGAGCTATGGTGCTGGCCCCCAGGGTGCAGAGTCCCAAGCAGTAGGGCCATCCTCTGCTGTCTTCCCAGGCACGTTAACAGGGAGCTGGATTGGAAGTGGAGCAGCTGGGACTAGAACTGATGCCCAGATGGGATGCCGGTGCTTTACCCACTATGCCATGGCACCAGCCCCATACTGCCTGATTAGATTTCTTTCTCTCCTGTTTTCCCTGTATGGGGACGCTCTCTGGACCTCTGCATTGTTTCTGTCCTGGGTAGCCGACTTGCACCCTGGCTGGCAGAAGATGGTTCTTGTCGTGCCCATGTTAGTTTCTAGCATGGCCAGTGAGATATCTGGTCTCAGGCCGAGTCTCTCCTTCCTATGCAGCTTGCTCTCCCCTTTTGGGACGCTTATGTGAGTTTTCCTGTTAATCATGGAATTCCAGAACCTTCCGAGGCTCTGCCTAGATGTATGTCTTTTTCCATCATTCCTGCCTGGAACTCAACAAACCTTTCAATCTGCAAACCCAAGGCATTCCTTCAACGATGGAAAAATTTCCTTCTCATTTTAAAATGATTGCTTCTCTTCCAGTTGTTCTTTTTTTCCTCCTCCTAGGAGTTTTAGCTTTTATTATTATTATTATTCTTCATGAATTACATCTCCTGGATCTCTCTCCTCCTAGGTGCTGGTTTTTTTTTTTTTTTTTTTTTTTCTCCTGCAAAGTTTCTCTCTGACCTCTTTGCTCTGGGTTTTGCGTTATCTCTTCCACTTGGTTTCCGTAGGATTATATCCCTTTCTCCAATCCATTTTACATTTAAAACTGTGTTTTAATGTTTAACACTGTGTTTCTTAGTCAAGTAAAGTGTATTATTCCCCAGCTGATTTTTTTTTTTTAAGTACTGTGATTGTTGTGCTTTTCCTGTTGTGTGCAGGTTGAGGTTGATCTCCCATGGTTCTTCCTTCCTGGCCGGGGGAGTCCCAGGGCTGGGGGGTATTGTCTTCACTTTGCTTCCAGCAGCTCCAGGCATTCCCTAGGGCTCAGGTCCAGCTGACGAACTAGCAGTGCCTCGCTGGGCCCCAGGAGGGAGCTCTCTGCGTCTCCCTGTGCAGCCTGGGGCAGGAATGGTTACTGGGGCGCCCGCGCGTGGTGAGAGGGGTGTGGGTGCAGATTCCTCCCAGGACCACCCAAGGCTGCTGGCGCTGCCTCTCTTGGGCGGGGGTGGGGATCCCTGTGCCAAGCTCTCGCCTGCACCCGCTGAGATGGGATTCTCACGCAGGCTCTCTGCTGCCGCCCTCTCCTGTCTGGCCCAGAGGGAGACTAAGTCCTAAGCCTGCAGTCTCAGAGTGCAGGGAGGCGCTGCCCAATACGCCACGCCTGGCTGCTGGCTGACCCTGAGGCCGCGTCGCGGTAGCACGTTCGGAGCCGGGCGGGGGGTGGGGGGGGGTGGGGTGAGGGCAGCCCGCTTCCAGGCCGCCCAGATCTGGGAGGTTTAGTGAGAGAGAAGTTCTCGGGTTTCATGGATGCTGAAGAGAGAATCACCCGTCTCGTGCAGGGTTATAAAAATAAATCAGCAATAGCCCTCGACCCCCGCCCCCCAAAAGCAGTCCAGTGGAGTTAATGGGAATAAAACCGTCTTGGAGGTCCAGAGCAGCCTCGGGGGAGGCTGGGGAAGTTGTGCACATCTCTGGCTTTCCTTTCTGACCTTGGCACCACCGGTGGATGACCTGGAAGAGTGTTCCAAGCCTTTGGAAGCAGGTGAAGAGGGCTGAGAGGAGGCGGGGTGATTTCTTTCAAAGGCGGCTGATTGGCCTCGAGGGGCCCCTTCGGCCATGATGGACAACAGCAGGTATGTCAGGTATGTTAGGGCCCAGGAAGGCAGAGCAAATGCCCCTGCCCGCTAGGTGACAGATGAGGGAATGCCCACCTGTGGTCCCCCTTCCCATTCATTCGTGTTTACCTTTTGTTTTAGATTTCATTCCCACTGAAGTGTCATAGTTTTTTTTTTTTTTTTTCTCAAGAGCTTGGAAGTGAAACTGTAGACATGATCTTTGTCTTTAAAAGCCAGAAAAGATCATCTGAGGGAAGCTATGAACCTTTCAAGGCCACTGGGGACAGAGTGGACAGATTACTGCCAAACACCCATTCCTGGAGGCTTCCAAGCTGAAAAATATTGCCTTCAGAAGAAAGGAATCTTAGAAACAGGACGGATGATGGGAATTCCGATTATGCCTTTCGCCTACTTTGTCAGCAGAAAAGATTTAAGTTGATATCCGCGATAAAGGATGGGCTCCCATTCATCACCTTGAAATTCACACTCTCCTGGAAATGCTCCCGACAAGTGAGACCCATTGCTGACCAGCACACACAATGCATAGCATTGTGGTCCCATGATTTAGAGTGTGTTTGGTAAAACTGTGACAGCACCCCTTCCACCGGGATTGCATCCACTTAGCTGCTCCTGTGGCTTGGTGATAACACCGTCCTCACCACGCTGCTCCTGGGTGGCAGACGGTGCGCCTGGCAGTGCAGGGAGCTCGCTTTCTACTCCTTGTGGCCTTGAAACCCATGTTTGCTGCCTGATGTGGGGGTGGGGGTGGGTCGGGGAAGGGCTTTGGCCCTGCTGGCTGCTGAGTGGAAGCGGTCACATCACACTCCCTGCCCTTTACTTTCTCCACACTGAACGCTTCGTTCATGCAGTCTTCAAGCAACCTGAGGGATGGGATCATTAGCCTCATCTCTGGGAGTTGAAGGGAAGGAAAGTGGGGCTCAGAGACGCTAAGTAGCTTAGCTAAGGTCGCACAGCAAGTAAGATGCAAACCCAGAGCCACCTGCTTTCAAAGGCAATGCAATGCAATGCAATCACTGTGTTATTTGCAGCCAAACAGATGGAGACCCGAGGCCTCTGTGACATCTGCTGAGATCCCCAGCACCTTCTCATTCCAGGAGGTATAAAGTATCTTTCAAGGGAGTTCTCAAGCTCCCTGCTGAGCATGCCTGGCTTGAAAAGCCATTCTGGGGCTGGTGTGGGGGCGCAGCACTGGCATCCGTATCTCAGTGCTGGTTCGAGTCCTGGCTGCTCTGCTTCTGATCCAGGTTCCTACTAATGTGCCTGGGAAAGCAGAAGATGAAAGATGATAGCCCAAGTACTTGGGCTCCTGGCACCACGTGGCAAATCTGGATGGAGTTCTGGACTCTGGCTTGGGCCTGGACTAGCTCAAGCTGTTGTGGGTGTTTGGGGAGTAAATCAGTAGACAGAGATCTCTGTTTATCAAATAAAGAAACAAAGATACAAAAGACCATCCGTTCTCATTGATGGGCTCACATCATATGATTCCACTGTCATTAAAAATGAACTGCCCTGGCTAAAGAAATGGCAATATTCATACCCATACAATGGACTCCTACTCAGCAGTGAAAAGGAACAAGGTACCGGCTCACGTAGCAGCACGGGCGGAGTGAGTGCCGTCTAATGCTGGGCACAATGAGCCAGACACAAAGAGCTCACGGCGCTGTGTGTGTGTCCGCTTCTCGTCACTCCACCTAAGCACCAACCCAGGCTACTTTGGCTTCTGGCTGAGGCTGGAGGGTGACAATGGCAGAGTGCAGGTAGAGAGAGGGTTCCGTGGCGAGCCAGGGAGCAGAGAGAGGGGCTGGGTCTGACTTGGGCTTCGATAAGTAGCTGGCAAGGGTGGTTTCTTCTGAAGTCTCTCTCTTACTGGTTAGGATAGCATCCTTGCACTGTATCTTTTTTTTTTTTTTTTTAAGATTTATATTTATTTTGGAAGTCAGAGTTACAGAGAGAGGGGAAGAGACAGAGAGAGGGATCTTCCTGTTCACTGGTTCACTCCCTAGATGGCCACAACAGCCAGGACTGGGCCAGGCTGAAGTCAGGAGCCAGGAGCTTCTTTGGGGTTGCCCCGTGGGTACAAGGACTTGGGCCATCTTCCGCTGCTTTCCCAGGTGCATCAGTAGGGAGCTGGATTGGAAGAGGAGCAGCGGGACCTGAACTGGAGCCCATACGGGATGCTAGTGTTGCAGGTGAAGGCAGGTGGAGGTTTTCCCTGCTGCACCACAATGCAGGACCCTCGCACTGTGTCTTGATGAGGGCTTCCCTTTGTGGATCTGGCTCCTAATTTCTTCCTCTGATGAGAACACCAGACATATTTGATTCAGACCCACCCGGATGACCTCATTTTTAACATAAGTACTTCTTTAAAAACTGCCTGCAAGTGCAGTCCCATTCCAGGGGACTGGGAGTTAGGACTTCAAAGCAAAGATTTCAAGAGAACAGAGTTCAGCCCTAACACCTGGAGAGTGGGTGCCTCCGGGAGGTACGGGGTTGGGGGTGTGCTGGGAGAGGTGTGGCAACTTTCCGGGCTGGCTGAGGTCTGCACATTGGCATGGGGTTGGTCACGCAGGTGACTATACTGACCAACCACGTGGGAATATTAAGTACACTTAAAGCTTGTGTATTTCATCATCTGTCAACTTTGCCTCAGAAAGAGCCAGAAACAAATACTGAACCCTAGGTAATGTTACCTGTGTCTGATGTTAAGGGTGAAGCAGACCGATGCCTGCATGTTGCTTTGAACTGACGGATGCGTGACTAGGTGGGCAGACCTGTGAAAATGCAAATACAGTGACACATCAATCCTTGTGGGATCCAGGTGCTGGGTGTGTATGGGAGTGCATGGCACAACTCTGCCAACTTTTCTCTATGGCTGGAAATTTTCTTCATAAAGTGTTGGGAGAAATAAAAACGAAAAAAGAAAGTTTCCTTTGGAAAATGTTAGCCAGACATTTCTCACAAAGGCTGTTCATTGCTGGAGCAAGGTCTGCTCGGGGAGAACCCCCACCCCCCAACACACACCCCAGTGCCCAAGTCACACGGCTTCAGCATGCCCCACCCACACCACATTTTGTCTCGGCTGTCCACCTGTGTGTCCACCCTGTGTCTGGGAGGAGGGGACGGAGCAGCCTGGGGGAGCTGGGGAGTTCTGGAGGCCAGCTAAGGTTTCGAGGCTTGGTGTTTGGGGAAACTGAGGCCAGAGTTATTTGCATGTTGCTGTCTAGGATGCGGGCAGCCTGTGACACATGTACTTAGATCAGGTGGGGTTCTGGGGGTGGGCATGGGAATGAAATGGAGTAGGCAGAAGGTAGCAGGCATGCCAGTGTTTGCCGAGTGAATGGCTGAATGACACTGGATGGGAGCCTTCAGAGACGCGGGCAGCAGGAGGCCATGAAGTTGCCTGTCTGGTCAGAGTCTGGGGGGGGTCTGGGGTCTGTCCCTGTCTCTGCCCTGTCCACCTTTGGTCTGGCCTGAGACATCGCATGGGCCCAGGAGGGGCTGTTTGGTCCCTGAGTTCCTGGACAGCCAGGGGGAGGGCGCTTTGCCACATTCAGGAGAGAGCACATCCAAAACAATTTCTTTTCTAAAAACTCAGCGCTAACAGGTTCCAGATGGCCGTTTGTTATATAATGGGGTTTGTTTTAATAGCGTCAACTTCCAGATGTGCAGCCTGGAATCTAGAAGCCCACTGGCCCCCTGAGGACAACGTGAGCCAGGCTGCGAGCTGCCCAGGGAGAGACGGCCAGACGTGCAGAAGCAGGGACACGAGGGCAGCTGGAGGTGCCTTCCTGCTGCCCGCTGGGCTGCTCACCTGCCCAGCCGCTGGCCCTGAACTCAGAGGCGGACAGGGCGTGCCGGCCGTCCATTGGCTGGGCCTGGCTCTGAGCAGAGAGGCAGCTTGGGGAGGATGGGCTTTGGAATTCCAAGGTCAACAGTTCCAGCGCGGTGACCTTGGTTAAGTCACTTAGCCTCGCTGAGATGCGCTGTCTTTGGATGTAAAATACATTAGAGGTCACTGCACAGAGCAAAGTGAGGTGAGTGGCCCGGAGCGGGTCTGGGCAGAGTGGAAAGACTGCTCCTGTCACCAGCCCAGAAGGCCCTGGGCAGCCCAGGCTACATTTTCCCTGGAACACTGGACAGGAGCCAGTGGTGGAGAGCTCGCCACCTCCCCCCGGCTTGTTCCCCGAGTCCGCAGCTCCAACAGATAGAACATTCTTCCATCAGATGAGCCAAAGGCGGCCTCTGCGTGACCCCCGACGGGTCCGAGCTCTACTTTCCGGAGCTCTGCGGCGTGTTCTATGCTTCTTCTAGGTCCCCCGACCCCCTTTCTTCCTGGGGGCAGCTATAACCCGAGATGGACTCGGGTTAAGAGCTCCAAGGAGGGATGATCAAGATTCCGAAGGAGGAAAGTCCCAGAGGCCGAGGACAGTCACAGGAGAGAGACACCCAGCGCCACAGAGAAAACAAGCATTTCCAGATGAATCTATACAGACAGTGCAGTTCCCACAAAATTCCAGTGCAACCGGGGGGTGGGGTGCGCAGCATCAAGTGGACGTGGAAAGTCAGTGCAGGACAGTCAGCGCGTCACCTTCCCCTCCTCTGTCGAAACATGCGGTGAAAGCACAGGCTGCAAACGGTAGGGCCTAGCACTGGAACTGCAGGACAGGGAAACACAGGGGGAGTGAGGGGCCAGGAACAGACCTGCTCCCAGATGGGAACACGCGAGGTGGCAAAGAGAGCCGCTCACACTCTGGCCAACAGGCAAGGTTAGCAGTGGCCACCTCTGGGGAGAAGGACACGGCACGGGCGGTGCTGAGAGGGACTGAGCGGATTCTTGTTTTCTATCTTTCGGGATTTTTCAAATTTCACCTCTGTTTTATTTTTTTAATCAACATTTTTAGGTCAATATTTGTTGTGTGAAGATTCTGGTCCAGTAATGGTAGTGAAAGGAAGTGAGGCCAACCGCTAACGCTGCTTCTGTCTCTGAGAGGTGGGAAGGAGGGTTTTCAAGGTCTAAGTCAGTCATTTCTGGGACATTTCCATAATTCTTCTTCTTCCTCCCACCCCTCCAACATCCTCCTCCACCTCCTTTCTCTTTCCAGTTAGCGAGGATAGCTTTAAAAAGCAAGGAGTGGAGGAATGAAAATTTGAAAAAATAAAATCAGTGCAGAAATGATGGATTATTAAAGAAACAGGGCTGCACGACTGGCTAACAACTTGGAAAAAATAAGGTTAGGCTTCCTACCTTACACCCAAAGAAACTGCAGATGGCTTAACGATCCACCGCTTAGAAGCTAAACCAGAATCTAACCTGAAATCTCACACAATTTTAGGATAGGAAACAAGTCTCAGGGAAGACATCATTTCAATAGATTGGGAGAGTTCACAACATAACAATGTGAGCTTTCTTTCCAACAAAACAAAATAAAAATAAAGGTCAAATTGTAAAAGAGAAAGAGAAAAAAGAAGGAGAAGGAGAGAGGCTACTTAACAGAGGATGAAGAATTTTAATATACAAAGAGATCTTGCAAGGGTTCCTGCCTCTTTTTCTTTTTGGTTCCTGAGCCAAGCAGAGAGGGAATCCGACCACAATGGAACCAGTTTCCTAGGACCAGGGTGGGGAGAGTGGGGCTGGGCCAGAGCCTGCAGGAGAAGGGAGGATGGCACAGGGCCGGGCCCCAGAGCACCCCCCCCTCCACAAGTGGGGCAGGAGTTCCCCAGTCTTCCTGGCACGCACAACCCTGTCTGGTGCCAGCTGCTTCCCCGGCCCAGCCGGCCGCCCCCCTGCCCGGGACGTCCAGTGCTCTGCTGTCCCTTCTCGCCCAAGAAGTGTTTCCCTATTTCCGTGAGTTAGCAATGCTGGGCTGTCTGCCTGGCTCATCCTCTCAGGCCGAACACTGATGCTCCCCAAGCGTGCCTAGTGCAGCTTCAGGCTCAGGCCGGCTTTAGCTTGCCTAAAGCAGTATGATCTTGTTCAAAACAAGGACATGTGTTATTTAATTATGATATAAGTAAGAGAAACTATTTCTCATAATTACATAATGGTTAAAAGAGGTGCCAACTTCCAGGTGAAATCAAAAAAGAGAAGTACGCTAAGGGGTACCTGGTACCTGACTGCACTTGAATTATGGAAACCCATTGCTGAGCCTGACCACCGTGGCCTCAATAGCAAGACCTGGGCCAGGCATGTTCCTGTCCTTAAGACACCTACATCTACAAGGGGTAGGGAGTAGGGGGACGGAGGGGAGAGGAGGAGTCAATTAGTGGGAAAAAGAGTTACCATAGCAACATCCTGAAATTTTTGTGGCAACACAAAGAAGGAAGTGGGTCTGCCCTTGCAGGGGGATCACAGCTCCTGGGCAAATCCTTTCTTCTTTTCTTTTTTAATTGAAGATTTATTGATTTATTTGAAAGTCAGAGCTACAGAGAAGGAGAGGCAGAGAGAGAGAGGAGAGGAGAGAAGAGGGGAGGTGAGGGGAGGGGAGGAGAGGGGAGGAGAGGAGAGGAGAGGAGAGGAGAGGGGAGGAGAGGGGAGGGGAGGGGAGGAGAGGAGAGGAGAGGAGAGGAGAGGAGAGGAGAGGAGAGGAGAGGAGAGGAGAGAAGAGAGGCCTTTCATCTGCTGGTTCACTCCCCAAATGGCTGCAATGGCCAGGGATGGGCGAGGCAGAGCCCAAGCACTTTGACCATCTCCCGCTGCTTTCCCAGGCGCATTAGCAGGGAGTGGGATTGGAAGTGGAGCAGCTGGGACTTGAACCTGTGCCCATATGGGATGCTGGCACTGCAGGTGGTGGCTTTACAGTGCTGGCCCCCAAGTCCTTTGCTTGAGTGAGTAAAAGTGGGCTGATCCCAAAGAACCCAGCTCCAAGGGCTGGGGCTGGGCCTGGGGTGAGAGGAGAGGGGACTTCAGAAGGTTGAGGAGGAGATGCAGAGGGCACTGGGCACCTGCAGGGGCTCGAGTGGGTGGGATAAGGGCCAAAGGGGGAAGAGGCACTCCAAGGATGGAGCCCCTGAAGATGGGGCTTAGGGCCTGCTATCCTCCCTGGAGCCAGGGCAGCAGGAGACACACAGTGGGGTTGGGCAGGGGCTGGGGACCGAGAGGGCTGACCCAGCTTCCTGGGCCCAGAAGATGAGGTGCTGAGTGAAGGTCGCTGTGGGCAGCAGGCTCTGTGGAGGGCATTTGCTCCCACATTCTGAGCCCTGAGCACATATCAGGCAAGGTCACAGGAGCTCGAATGGGGGTTCAGGAAGGTCAGGTATCCTCCCAGCCAGAGAGTGGCTAGAACTGGGACTCGCCTTCACATCTTTCTGATTCCGTGGCCTGAACTTTTACACTCTGCTGAAAAGTGAAGCCACAGGCGCAGGGCAGGTGTGGAGCCCAAGCCAGAGCCAGGCCTCTGTCAGGTTCCGACCCCTGGCAGCACCAGGGCCAGGGGACGGAACCACAGCCATCCTGGGGACAGTTCAGGGGCCACAGTGGCCAGGGGTGGGGATGACTGGTTTTCAGGGTTTTGTGCCACCAGCCAGACACAGTGTTCCTAGGTCAGCGGGTGGCAGGGCCTGCTGGAACTTCCAGCTCCCAGAAGCCTTCTCCCTCAGTCCTGGGCCTGGCGTGGCTTTCCTCCATTGGCCAAGAAGTTGGCCTGGCCCTTGTCCTGGGGGAGGCTGCAGCTGCTCCCATAGCCCTGGGCCCAACAGACAAAGGCGCCTTCTTTCCCAGTTCAAGGTCTTGATTGCATGTTGCCCTGGATCCAAAAGCTTCCGTGAAAAAAGTGGTCCTCTCAGAGGGATATGTGTGTGTGTGTGTGTGCTGGACCCCAGCGAGTGGGGTATCAGTACTTCCAGCTGTCTCCCAGCCTCCTGGGCCTGGCCTGGCACTGTTCAGTCCACCTCCTTGCATACAGACACCTTTAGGTATCTGTGTACCCGCATCTGTACCTAAATGCTTTCGGGTGAGTGTGTGCTTATGTTTCACATGTGTGTCTCCCTGAGACACCCAGCACCAGGCCCCCACCTCCGCTGCCTCTGGCCGTGTGTTCCCGTTCTCCCCACCTCTGGATACTGCTGTGGGCTCTGCAGTGTGCAAGTTCTCTCAGAGTCCCCCTCCTTCTTCCCAGCCCCGCCTCTATTCCTCTGCATTTGGGAATAACCTGGCCTCTTTCAGTTTGAGAAGGAAGACTGGTTTGTACAGTTTGGCTTGGCTTTCTAGAAGTTTCCATCTCCTAGACACTTTGTTAAAAGGTTCATGGGGAATGGTCTAATAGGAAGGTAGGTAGAAAATCCCTACCCCCAGGGGCCCTGCCTCAAGTCCCAAGAGCATCAGACACTGAGCTTCAGCCAGAGAGGGGGCCCCACGGCCCAAGGCTGAGCTTAATCTGAGGACCCTGCACCCCCAAAGAGGGGAATACAGCATCTCAGGGTCTCGTGCCCAGGGTGGCAGAGCTGCAAGGGAGCCCAGGACTCAGGAAGCTCAGTCCTCTCCCCACAAACAGAGAAGGAGAAGGAGAGGCCCAGAGAGATGGCCCAGGCCACGCAGGACGCCAAGCCCTTTCTGCGCAGCCTGTTGTAGTTCCTGGCCTTGGTGACCATTTCTTGGATGACCCTGGGTCTGCCCCACTTGCAGGAGGACAGTGCTGCTACCTGTCCCTCACGACCTCCCTGTTGCAGGCTCCAAGGCCTGGCTACTCCTTGCTGTTGGGCCACGACTTCCTAATTCAAATCAGAACGTCAGTGTCTGGCACAGGGTGGCTTTCACCGTGCACCTGCCTGCCTCTGCTTGCCGGGGGTGCTCAGGCTGGCTTTCCCCAGCCCCACTGACATATAAAGGAGGGGCTTTCTGCATCACTGTCCTCTACCTGATATCCCGAGACGCCGCCTCTATTGGCATGGGAGTCTTACAGGCATCCTAGCTTGTCAAAGGAGAACTGTCCAGTGATGGAGGAGGAAGGACCATTCCCAAATGGATGGTCAGGGCACACAGGGGGCACCGCCTCTTACCACTCTGTCTCTGGGAGGCACATGGGCTGGTGCTGAAGGAGGTGCCCCAGGCACATGGGAAGAGCACCCAGTGAAGATCCTGGAAGTCTCCAGCCCAGACTTGGCTCCAGGAGGCTCCCAGGTGCTGCAAATGGGCAGGATACCCTCCCCAAAAGGTGGTCCCTTCAGTACAGGCCCCACCAGTGCACACTGAGCCCCCTTCTCCTTTTCCCTACAGAATCTTTTTCTAGACAAAACGCTCTTACCCATTTTGTGTCCAGGCCAGGGGCTGATTTTGAGACTCAGAAGCCAGAGAACTTTCCCCCACTGCCTCCCATTGACTCATCTTGTGCCTGAGAAATGAGCACAGACTCCACAGTGCAAAAGAGAGAGGGGAGCCAGAGGGTACCAGGAACACGCAGGCACGAGAGGAAAAGGGGTTCCAGGACACTGCGCGCCACGGCCGGCGAGGCAGAGCCAGTGCCACTCGGGACAGGCCTTGTGTTTCCTTTCGCTCTTGCTCCTTCGAGAGGCTGGGGTGGAGCAGGCTGTGGGGTGTGGCCCCTTCTCCTTGGTCCCGTCTTGGGGTGCTGGGTTGCATACTAAGAGTGGTGTCGGTGGAGGTGGGCTCCAAGTCCTCCAGCACCCCTAGTCCAGGAGAGGGGCCTTCCTCTCTGTTCCCTCTCCCCACGGGGTGCAAATTCTCTCAGACGTGTCTGGGAGGGAAAGGAAGTAGCTTCAGGGGCTGGCAGCAAGAACCCCTGCTCCCCCGCCCACAGCCTTCCAGCTCTGTCTGAAATGCGTGCCAGGGCGAGGAATGTGTGAGGTGAGGGCCTGTTGCTTTTATACACACATACGCCGTGCTCCCTGATGGGGGAATCTGTCGAGGGGCTGGGGTGAGGGTAGGAGGAGCCTCCATACTGCAGGACCCTAGGGACTGGGGTTAGAGGCTTTCCTCGGTCTGCCACAACCCACCTGAGCCCTGCACGCCCTTCCCCTGCCCCCCTCCCAGGCACTCACCCCACCCTTGGCCCTCTGGCTCTCTGCTGGCCTGGAAAGTCTGGGATCTGTGAATGGAAAAGCCTGGGTCAACGCTGGAGTGGGAATGGGGGAAGGGTGGGTGGGAGCTGTGTCTACTGCATCTATAGTTTTCTCGGTCAGAGCCAGGAAAGAGGTTTAACACCTCAGCAGGGCTGAGCCGCCGCCCCTGCCGCCCCACGTGGCCTGGACCCTTCCCAAGCCTGTTCGCCTCCCCCTACTCAGAGCTGGGGGCGGGGGGAGCTGTGGTGAGATCACTCCCTCTTTGGAAGTCCCTGAGGAGGGTGGAGTGCCAGTGTGCGGGGGACAGAGAAAGGTGAGTCTCCCTGGTCATCCAGAGCAGCTGGTACAACAGGCACATGCCCTCAGCGGGGACCACCGAGGCCAGGTGCCTAGCGATGGATGAGATTAAGGGACCTCTGCAAAGCTGCTTCAGTCTGGCCTCAGCACAGTCCTGAACCCTGCCTGGCATCTTGCTTCTAAAAGGCATCTGGACCTCCCAGTGGGGGACAGGACAGTCACCCCTTGGCTCTCTGAGGACTTTTGGTGCCCACGGCTCTGCGATTCCTCGAGCAGCAAACTTGTGCTCTTTACTGTCCACCCGACCTGCAGACAGGTACATATCTGGCCTGTGTGTGCTTTGTTTTTAAACTGGACTAATTGCACACATTTAAAAATCAGGGGATTTTATGTGAATATCTGAATTTCAGTCCTCTGCTGAAAGAATCAGGCAACACAGCCTGCATTCCTGCATGGCAGTCGCTGGCATGGCTGGTAGCAGCTGTCCCTTTTGCTCAAGCCAACACCACATTTCCATTGTCCTACTTCCTACTGCCTTAAACCTGATGACTGTTACTCATGTCTGTCGCCTGCTTCGCCTGGCAGGTGTGTGAGTTAACAAACTGCTGTACATTGAGAAAGGGGCCATGAGCCACTGAGGTCTCTCCACATGGTCACAGCCCTTTGGGCTCTGCCATTCAGGTAGACAAGTGCCCACAGCTCTCCATTTTGTCCATCACTATGGAAAACACAAGAGCTGCTCTCTTCCTGGCTTACAGTAATCCCTGGGCATGCAGTTTGGGATTGAATGTTTGTGTCTTTGCCAGTGCCCATCCATATATTGAAGCCTAACTCCTAGTGTGAGTGTATTTGTCGATAGGGCCTCCGAGGAGCTAACTAAGGTTAAATAAGTCATAATGATCGGACAAGAGCAGCGTCATTAGAAGAAACTTAGAGAGCTCACTCCTTCTCCCTCCACACTCACACACTGAGGAAAGGGCACGTAAGGACACAGTGAGACGGCTGCCATCTGCAAGTCAGCCAGAGAGCCCTCACCAGGGACCAACATGGCCTTCTGGAACCTTGGGCTTGGACATCTGGTCCCCCCGAGTGGTGGGAAATCAGTGTGCTGGTTAAGTCACTCTGTCTATGCTGTTTTGCCATGGCAGCTCAAGCAGACTAATACAAATTCTTTAAAAGTTCTTTCTGGCCGGCGCTGCGGCTCAATAGGCTAATCCTCCGCCTTCGGTGCCAGCACCCCGGGTTCTAGTCCCAGTCGGGGCGCTGGATTCTGTCCCGGTTGCCCCTCTTCCAGGCCAGCTCTCTGCTGTGGCCCAGAGTACAGTGGAGGATGGCCCACGTGCTTGGGCCCTGCACTTGCATGGGAGACCAGGAGGAAGCACCTGGCTCCCAGCTTCGGATCAGCGCAGCATGCTGGCTGCAGCACGCCAGCTGTAGCGGCCATTTAGGGGGTGAACCAGTGGAAAAAAGGAAGACCTTTCTCTCTGTCTCTCTAATTCTGCCTGTCAAAGAAAAAAAAGTTCTTTTTGCAATTTTGTCCTTGAGGGTTGAGGAGTTTACTAGGCTGTCCGCACGTGAATCCCTATCTTCCTTTGAAAACCGTGGTACTTTCTGCCTCTTGTGTCGCACACTTCTCACCACCAGGGCACAGTTCACATAGGCCGACAGGAGGGCAGAGGGGAGAGCAAGAACCTATTCAGGGCCTCAAGTCCCTGGGTCCCTAAGCCACCTCCAAGGACCCAGCGCCTTGGGGAGCCCAGCTCCATGGCTCTGTCACATGAGCTGTGCCTGCAGCTCTTGGCTACCGGTTGTGGGATGGTGATGAGAGCTCGCTCACTTGTGCCCTGCAGAGACCCCGTCCCAGCTGCTTCTTCCTGCTTCCTCCAACATGACTTCCGGTTGGCCTGGACCAGGGCGCTTTTCATGGGCCTGCTTCCTCGGACTCCGCTCCCCATGGCCTGGCCTTCCTGTTCTCTGAGCTGCAGTCGGGAAGGTGACCAACACGGTCATCCTGGGCCCTGGGACCCACGCTGCAGGGAGTACAGCCCACATCCCCCCATTCAGAATGTCCTCCTGGGCCCCTTCACGTGCATCAAGCACAGTATCGCCTCTCGCTCTCCTCCCTGTGTCCTCTCTTTCCTGCATTTTTTGGTTCCTCTCTGTTGCCAGCATCTTCAAATCTGTCCTCTGGCTCTGTCTCCTGCTCACAAACAGGATTCTAAGGGCAAGGGCCAGCCCCAGCTTCTCCTTCAAATGGAAAGGATGCCTTGGGGCTTTGGAGGCGGAGCCTTAAGGACCCCGCCCAATGTCCAGTGCTCCTTTAAAATCTGTTTTATCTTTATTATTATTATTACTTTACAGGCAGAGCGGACAGTGAGAGAGACAGAGAGAAAGGTCTTCCTTTTTGCTGTTGGTTCACCCTCCAATGGCCGCTGCGGCCGGCGCACCGCGCTGATCTGAAGGCAGGAGCCAGGTGCTTCTCCTGGTCTCCCATGGGGTGCAGGGCCCAAGCACTTGGGCCATCCTCCACTGCACTCCCAGGCTACAGCAGAGAGCTGGCCTGGAAGAGGGGCAACTGGAACAGAATTCGGCGCCCCGACCGGGACTAGAACCCCGTGTGCCGGCGCCGCAAGGTGGAGGATTAGCCTGTTAAGCCACGGCACCGGCCGGTCTTCTGTCTTAACTGCCTCTTCCCTGGTCTCAGGCTGGTAGCTGTAGCTCATGACACAGCTCTTCTCCCCTTGCTCATCATTTGTGCTTTGTGCTATTCTAGGAAGCTGAACTGTGGAGGGGAAGGTTGCTCCAAGTCTCAGGCTAAAGACATCTTGCTCCCCTATTGGTTAGTGAATGGCTCTGGAACCAGTCCTTTCTCAAAGCCCGGTTTTGCCACTCACCAGTGGGATAACTGGGCAAGTTATTTAGCTTCACTGGGAGACCATTCCCTAGGATATAGGGGGATAACCTCATAGAGTTAATTGTGGGGATTGAGAATATGGTCACAGTGACCCAACAGGAAGTGCCTGTAAGAGCGTGCTATTCCCACAGAGTCAGTGACCAGGTGAAACACAGGATGTCTGGTTAGAAGAGTTCTAGATAAAAAACAGAAGTTTTTTTTTTTAGTCTAAGTATACACCAAATATTGCATGGGATATATTTATACTACAAAAATGTTTATCTGAGTTTCAAACTTAACTGAGTTTATTTTCCCCCCTAAATCTGGCAACCAGACCCACAGAGGGAGGTTTCCTGGACCCAGGAGCCTCCCTGCTCCCCAGCAGCCCTCACTCCTTTCCAGTTCACCCAACGATGGGCTCCTGAGGAAAGCCACCTTCTTTCTTATGTGTGGGGCCTTGGGGATGTAGTCAGGCCAGAAAGCTTCGAGTCCAAGCCTATATCCATGCCATACTCGCCTTGGGACTTGGAGCAGGCGTTCCCTTGTGCTTTCCTCATCCCTGCTTTCCCCATCTTTCCACTGGGCTTGTCATCAGGAGTACAGTTAGATGGCTCACAACACAACAAGCATTTGCCACTGACCAATCAACTCCATCGAACGTACTCTAGAACCCAATAACCACCCCCACTTTATAGATGGGGAGACAGCCTGGGCAAGGTGGGGGTACTGTTCCCCCCTTCTGCTGGAAGTTCATCCACGTTACCTGCTTTCCTCATTCTAGTTCCCCCTTTGTCCTGCAGGGCTGGGGCTAGGTAGGGCTAAGCCACAACTCAGGAATCAGGGCTGTTTGGATGGCAACAAATTGCCACAGCCACCCGCAATCTCCATGTCCAAAAAGATGTGATGGAGTGCCTTTCTGGGAGCAGCCAGCACCCAATTCACCCCCTTTCCGATCTTATCTCGCAGACACCTGGCAGGCTGGCATTACGAGGGCGGCCACAGCCCGGGCTACCACGCAGCTGAGCGGCACATCCTGAGACCCTGCAATTGTGCTTCCAGGTTTGGAGAAGTGGAGAACATGGCACGGTCTAGAACCAAGCTCCTGGTCTCTGGCTGGGAGAGCTCTGTTTCTGACCTAAGGAAGAAATCCTTCTGTGGTCTACAGAGCAAGCAAGAGAACAGCAATGTCTGTAAGAAAGCATTTTGAAGCATTCACTGTAAATGAATCAAGGGTGCGACATTTAAGTGTGTGTGTACTATTTTCCCCAGCACTAATTTTTTCCAAGTAGAATCTCACTCCGTTGTGGTCTCTGAGGTGGAGTGGTTCAAGGCTGGTATCACAAAAGCCAGGACTCGGGTGCCTCTCGCCCAGCTTGCTGGACTGTGAGGCCTGGCCCAGCTCTGCTCTTCATGATTGACAAGACAGCCCTGACAGCTGGGCTCTCAGGAGGCAGACAAGATGCCAGCATCCCTCTGCCCAGCTCCAAGATGCCGTGAGGACAAGTGAGGTCACTGATGGCAAATACACAAAACACACTAGCCCAGCCTACTGGATGCAAGTGTACTGTCTGCTCTCATACGAGGGGGTCCTGTCCACTGAGACTGGGTTTGAGGCAAAGAGTAAAACCAAGCCTCTAGACTCCTTGTTACCACTCTGTCCAGGAGGAGGGGCCCCTGTATTGAGCAGAGGTCTTCAGGGCTGCTAGTAACACATCCTTACTTGAAAACTGGTAGCAGGGACTCTTAACGCATCCAACAAGCCACTCACACACCCATCTGTTGGTGCCCAGGAGGGATCCCACAAGGTGAGGCCAGGTCAGTGTCCTCCTCTGTCCTGAACAGGGCCGCAGCAGTTTCCTGCCAGCCTCAATGGTTTCTCACACAGCCCTTCCTGGGTGGGGAGCTGTGCTTCCTAAAGCTAAGGACCACAAAGTTCTTAAAAAGCCAGGAGTGCCTCAACCACCAAACTGTTCCTGTGTTTTATGGGCCTGTTCCAAGCCACAGAGTCTAATCGGCCCTAGGAGTCCCAGGTGTGTGGTCTGAGGTGGGATTTCTGGTACAGGGCTTAAGGAGGTGGTGCTGGTGAGGCTTCTGCTCAGAGTTCAGGCCCTGAGCCTGGGGAACGGGCTGCTGACCTCCTTCTAACTGAGGCACGTTCTAACCAGGGGTTCTGATAGGGACAAGGAGACGGCCAAGGCCCAGTCCTCATGCACCAATCAGGCGCCTGGGGGAGACGATGGACTCCTAGTGTGCTGACGATGCGTTTGTAAAACACCCGGGCAGCAGAGAGACAGCCACGTGCCACTGAATTCCTCCATACAAATTTGACTTTTAAACTTTCTTTTTTTTAAATCCAGGATCAAGACCACAGACAATTTATTATGTAAAGACATGGGGTGAAGAATGATCGAGGAAAGTTATGGCCATGAGTGACATGGAATTAGATGAAAAGGCTCAAGTTTGCGGAAGAGAGTTTAAATTTGGCTTTTGCTCTCGGAAATGTGAAAATAATCATAAGAAGCACTTATTATGCCTTACAGAGCAAATAATCCACAGAGTGTCATTTTTCATTTTGCAAACAGGGTCACAACAGCAGTCAAACAGAAGCCTAAACACCCAGAGAAATAACATACAGGTTTGAGAAGACAGAACGAGGGGTTGCACATGCTGGTGGGTTTTTAAACTCAGATCCACATTGAACCCTGTGACCTACTGGAGGTTTTAAGTGGAACCTGGGGAAAGCAGTTTTCTATACAAAACAACGACAACACAGTGACAACAAAGAAAACCGGACTCTGTTGGATGTCTAGGATACGCATTTGCAGTAAGGCTTTCAAGATACAGGAATTTTTATAGCATTTGTATTTTAAGGATTTAGGGCAAATACATTTTTTTTTCTACTTGATAAAAAGAAAATTAGTACTTAAAAGGTTCAAAAATATATTGATTGAGTGATTTTTTTTACATAAATAAATTATATTGATTTTTAGGATTTAACAGCTGAAAAAACCATTTCTGCTTCCACTGGAGGCAAAACTGAACACAATGTTAGTTAAATAGAGAGAGCAGCATTTCTAAGAAATCTGTCGTCAGCATTACAGACCATCTATACTACAAAGATGTCATTAAATAGGATCTGTTCAATTATCAGATTCTTTCTTCTTATATGATCAGTTACGGAATTTCTGGCTTATATCTCGGATTCAAAAAAATGGGACCCCACTTTTTGAAAATACATCTGATTTTTTATCATGATTTAACAGACTTCTTTCGAGATGCTCATTTAAACATTTACATAATTTATAATCCCAAATGTATAAAAGACAATGACAAAAGCATCATAAATAAATAATGCGAACTGAAATAGTTATGTCAAACTTTTGGACCTTCTGATAAATTAGCAAAACTGTAACAGAAAAAGTAAAAAACACAGTAAATTGTGACAACAAAAAGTGAAACTGGTACTAGTAACACTTGCAACGTTTCTGACCACCCTGTGCAGCCCTGTGCCCCCGGAGTACTGACCCCCCGAGTTTATTCCGAGTCTCCAAGTGTGAACCATCCAGAAGGAATGAAACCATCAGAAGGGATGCAATATGAGTGCAACGGTGAAAGAGGTCAGGAAAGCACTGCTTGGGGCAGGTTCTTCCCAGCCCCTGCCCACCCACTGAGAAGCTGCAGGACAGGGAATAATGTGGATGTGCAGCACAGCCTCGACTAACTGGCGATTTGGAATTGGGTCCAATGCAAGATAGAAACAGAGGAGAAATAATGGGCGAGAAGAAAAAGAAAACACACCTTTCACAGTTGTATCGTACAAGGAGGCGCACGCACATTCTGCCAGCCTCAACTAACTCCAACGAAAGGACCTCGCAAGTGTAGAAGTGTTGAGTGACTCTTTTCTCATGGGCTCCAAAAAGAGCCTTATTCTTGGTGAAGCAAAACACAAAATAAAAAGCCCATTAGGTCCTTGTGTTCTTTAAACACAGAAGCGACTCAGAGGCTGGAAGAACTCTCAGGAGGAGGCGAGAGCGGAGTGCCAGCCGTGCGCCTGCAAAGCAGCCGCGGCTCCACGGGCCCTGCCCCTGCATGGCCGGCTCCGACTCACGCGTGTGAGGCTTTCTCGAATTCAGAGTCCTCTTTTAACTGGGGAGAGGGAGCATACGGGTCCACACAAAATACAAAATAATGCCTAGCCACTGGCTATTTCTTCTTGCTGCAGGTGTCTGACAAACCATGAAGGAGCAATTTATATTACTACTGGTAAGGTTTTTGTTTCTTAAGGAAATCAATATATGCATTTTCAACCATTAGTTAGATACTTCTGTCTATTCTACTCACTTAGTAATCATGATAAAATAGGGAAATATTTTAACTCAGAAGTACACACCAGCGTGTCCTTTTCCTGTGCTTTTTGGTTCCCAGTAACATTCTCTTTGCTCAGCCCAGCTCACGGGAAAAAAGAGCTTCTTTGTCGCTAGTCTTCAGTCCCTAGACAGCTTTCTTTCGCCATCTTCCTCCTCAAATGAGCAGGAAACTTGGAAGGGGGAGGGGGTAGGGCGTGTCACCAAGTACTGTAGTAACCACGGCTGCTGGAATGAACAACTGGATAACAGAATGAGAATTCTGTGCCCCCTAGACTAGATAGACGACACTCATCTAACAAAGTGGCAAGACCCTGCACTATCAACATGTGTTACCACAGCCCTCCGACAGAAAATCAGGTAGGCAATATTACTCATGGAGACACAGGTTCTTATGAAGGTGAAGTGAGGGATAACAAACCTTTATGGGATAAGAAACTTACAAGTCACAATAACCTCTGAAATGAAAAAGTTCTAGTTGGTGTCGTCGCTGGAGTCTTTGAGTGTCCCCTCCCCAGCCTGTGCCACGTGTTCTCTCTCTGCGGGCAGCGGGGCGCTGGATTCGGGGCAGTTCTGATGGCTGCCTGGCTCCCGCTCGGCCCCGGGAGCAGGGTCTGGGTTGGGGTTCCCGCTGTCCGCCTTGGTTTTCTTCTTCTTCCGCTTCTGGCTCTCCAGAGCCCCTATTTCCGAGTGTCTGGCCTGCTGCATGGCTGGCAGAGCCATGCCCATGCCAGGGGACAAGAACATGGATGGGTAAATGAGTCCAGGAGAGACCCCCGGGATGAGAAACGGGTTAAAAGCCACGGGACTACTGGTAGTTATTGCAGGTTCAGACTGATCAGAAAATGGACTAGGACCAGGCTTGTCTTCGGCTAAGGTGTCTGTTTTCACGTCATGGCTGCCTGGCTTGTCCTCCACAGTCTTTTCAGTGGTGGCCGCGCCACTGTTCGTTGTGCTTGACAGAGACGCTGGGGCAGGGGATGCACAGGTGGTCGCCATGGGTGCATTGAGGAGTCCCCCCACCCCGAACATCTGGGGCACTGCGGCCATGCCCGGCAGCATCATAGGCAGCATGCTCAGGGTGCTTTTGACTTCTTCGCCGGTGGGCATGGTGGCAAAGCCGGCTGGGAAGCCCACGAGCCCGGTGAGGGGGATGCCTGGCACATTTCTTACGTTCTGCAGGCCCACCAGGTCCATCCCTGCAATCAGCCCATTCATGAACAGCGGCCCCATTCCGGAGGCAGAGTCTGCCACGATGGCTGGAGCCTTCAGGAGTTCGCCCCGGGGCCGCCTCCCCCTCCTGCGGGGGCCCACATCCCGAAGAACAGGCTCAGCCAGAGTGTGGTTGAACTTGCTTTCTGGGAGAAACCCCTAAAAAAAGGACAAAGAAACACAAGACGCCGAAGGTTACCGGATGGCAAGTGGTCGGTCAGGAGAGGACAGGGCCCTCCCTGTACTGGCCTCAACTGTCCCAAGTGCCACGCGGGGTTCCTGGTGGAAGGAGTGCCTCTCACCCACTGGGGCCCCTGGACCCTCATCGCTGCCAAGCAGGGCTTCCCACACACTCATAGGCAAAGGCAGCGTCCATGCTGGGACAAACTGGCAGGGAGCTAGGAGCCGTGGACCAGCACTTCCAACAGGCCAGGTCGAGGTAGGACCTTCACCAAAACCTTACGGCACACAAAGGCTCTTATTAAAACAACAAAGCAGAATATGTAAGATAGGGCTTTGCAGCCAGGCAGAGCTCAGCTCCAATCCTGACGGTGCAACCCCCAGCCGCTGGTAGAAAGGACACTGATACCTAGCTTCCAGAGTCGCCGAGAGAAGTGTTTTCATGTCAGCACACCCATAGGAAGCAGTGTTTGCTTTGCTCCCCTCTGCAGGCTGTGGCCCTGGATGCAAGGGGGTATATACACGCTCTCTGTGGTAAGGGAGGCACCACTGAACACGCTGGGGACACACCATCCACATAAGTGAAGGTCTGATTTCCCTTAGGGAAGACCATCATTTGTTCCTGTTTGGAGGCTTCTGAGTTAGCAAAGAGCTCCATAGTTAAGCACTCCTGCTCGCATGGACTACCAGGCTGCGGCTGGGCCTGTGCCTTCCACCATGCCCGCACACGGGTCACCAGGCTTTATGCCTTTGGATCCTTCTCTGTGGTGCATCAGGATTAAGCCACACAGAATTCCAGAGGAGAGTAGAGTGCTGTAACAGCACCATACCCTCCCTCCTCTGAGAATGAGGCTCAGGAGCTCCACAGGGCAGTGAGGACCCGGAGGAGAACGTATTCCCTGGAGTGCCCAGTCTGGCTGCTGAGAGGTAATTAAACCACTGGGATTACACAGTATGTCTCTGGACCTGTGTCAAGGACGGTGAGCATCATTCCCATTTAAGAGAGAAACGGTTTCCCCACAGGAGAGCAGCTCCTTTCAGGACCTGGTGCCTGCAGTTCCTTGCCTCTGGCTAACGTGGCGCCCCCTTCTCTCTTGACTGCCCTCTTCTTCAGTTTATCAAGTCATAACATGTCTGGAGGGTTAAAAAAAGGCATTACACTCATGCTGTTGAACACTCTTGGTCTTTTCTTGGGCAGAAAAGGACAAAGACTAAGTCTTCCAAGCTGGTGCCTGAGAAGTCAGCTGCCCTGACCATGCACGTGTCTCCTTCTTAGGGTTCCTGTTACAAAGTCGTTGGTAGTTTGCCACCTTCCCTGTGTTCAGAGTGGCCCCAAGGGTCCAGTAACACAGGTCACCATCACGGCTGCAACATGGGGCCTGCAGAGCGGCTCAGGTGGGAGGCTGCTTGGCTGCCAGTGCAGGAGGGGCCCAGGCCTCCACGAGCTGTGCCTGCTGCCTTCTCAGGATTCTCCTTTGTGCAGATGCTTTCCTTCTCTACAAGAGTCTGGTGAGGGGGCAGTGGGGAGGTGGCGAGAAGCAGCGAGACTCTACTGGCCCACAGCCCCCATGGCGTTGAGAGTCAGAGGCTGAGGCCTGGCTGTACTCCTCAGCAGAGCACACTCAACAGGTGCAGGTCTCCTAAAAGCCAGAAGAACTATCAGGGCTGAAATACTAGAGGACGTGAACACAAAGGTCAGGAAAGCAGGGTCTCTGAGGGCTCAGCCTGGCAGCCAGGGCTGAGAGCAGTGAAGACAGCTACTCAGATTCCTCCAGGGGCTTCCAGAACTGAACTTGAACTTGGTAACTCCGTCATTTCCCATTTGTTTCACTGCCTCTCTTCTCGCAAAACTGTAAAATAAGATACTTGGGAAAAGCAACAGACTTTCATGTGAGAGGCAGCTGGTGACCTTGGTTTTGAGCTCTCAGGGAGCTGTGAGGATAATATAAGAGGTGGTCAGCAGTGACAGGGACAGTCTAGGAGCAGTGGTCATGAGGTGAAGGTGATATCAGGGAGCGTGGCAGGGGAAACTCCATAAGTATTTGCCCCATGTCAGGCACCCCAGGAAGGACTCTGTCTGCTCACCACATCAGTCCTAGGAAGTTGGCACCATCACCCATTTACAGGCCCACAGACACGTGAAAACACCTGTATCTGAATGCATCCAAGTTTCTGGAAATGGTTATTTTTCAAGCTCTATACCTGTCTTTCAATTTCCCAAAGAATAGTCAAGAAAAATCTGCTCGGTGTGGACAAAACGCTTTATGATGGCAGCTTTGTCCAGGGAGAAAATTTTTCCAAACGCCTTGATTATCACAGGGCTGGAAGCAGCCTCTGCAATGGTCTTGTCGGGTGCCCCTTCCCTTCCACTGAGAGGGGGCGGGATCTGCCCAGGGGGCACAGCTGCTCAGAGGCAGAGCAGGCCAGAATCCAGATCCTGTTGTGTACAGCCCAAGACTTTTCCACACTCAACCATCACATCCCTCCTGTTTCCAGTGTGATGAGCCACCTGCAAAGCGTAGAGAGCTCTGTCCTGAGTGTGTCAGGGTGGCTGCCTTCTGGTTCTGGGGATAGTCACCGGGGAGGAATCCCTGGCTGGTTGTCTCCAGAGAGAGATGTAGGATCTCATGGATTATGGCCAGGTAAAAGGACAATCTTTCACCTGTCTGTCTTGAGCCCAGCAACATAAACCAGTGCATTCTGTGCCGGCTGCTCTGCCAGCGCTGGGCAGTGTCAGGTGTAGGTGGCACTGTACCTGGGCCCAGCATGGGCCAGGGCAAGGTGCAGGTGGTGTCTTCCTCATGTGTACCACCCATGTCCCCTCAGAAATTTCTCCCCTTACTTTCTAGGGGGAGGGGTGTGGTGGATCTCACAAATCTTTTTGCTGTGAAGAAACCAAGCCCAAAGTTTGACAAACGCCTCCTCCATCTTTTTTTTTTTTTTTTTTTTTTTAATTATTTATTTACTGGAGAGACAGAGAGAGAAACAGAGAAAAAAACCTCCTATCCACTGGTTCACGCCCCAGATGCCTGCAATGACCAAGGCTGGGCCAGGCTGAAGTCAGAAGCCAGAAAGTCAATCCAGGTCTCCAATGTGAAGGGCAGGGATCCCACTCCTTGAGCCATCACCGCTGGCTCCCAGGGCCTGCATCAGCAGGAAGCTGGAGTCACGACTGGAGCTGGGTCCTGGATGCAGCTACTCTTGATACGGGACACTGGTGTTTTAACCACTAAGCTGAATATCTACCCCAGAGCTCCATCTTATTTTCAAAGAGTTTGCTAGAAATCAGATCCATAACATACGTGTGAGTTCCTCCCCAGGGCCTCTAGGACTAGATAGGACTCAAGACCAGCTCACACCCTGCAGCTCCTGTGGCCTCTGGGACCGTGCCCTCTGAGTGCACACAGCACCACTCAGGCATCAGGATGTTCAAGGACACCCTGGCCCTGCCCTTGCTGAGAACCATGGATGTGGACGACGCTGGGCTCTTTTGGAGAAGAGAGCTGGCTAGGCAGGAACAGGTTGGTCTGCTTTCCCAGTCAGATGAGGACAGCAGCAATACAAAGTCCCCGGGGGTGGAGGTGGGGGGAAGAGCAGCTCTTCACTTACCATTACGTAAAGGGGGGGGGGGGGGGCTGGTAGAGGAAGCCAGCAGCCAGCACTTCCTGTGGAGGGAGAGAAACTCCCACCACCCAGCTGCTGCCCACCCCAGGCAGGTGCCCCTCCCAGCGGCTCAGCGACCACACACACACAATGGCCAAATTGGGCTTTGGCAGCTCTCCCTCCTGGTAATTATACCCTGGGAGCAAACTTGCTTCCTCTTGCAGGGGAGGCTTGGGGAGAGGGTGAAAAGAGAAAGGAAAAGGCGATCCCTTGTGTTCAAGCAACGCTGAGAGCAGCTCTGCTTCTCCAGATGACGACATGGGCATTCCAGCCCAGCCAATCATCCTCATCATCACAGAGGGCTGGCAGCTATGCCAGCTCTAGAACCCCAGAACGGAAGCCAGAGTCTCCTTATTCCTCCCAGGAAGCTGGGCAAGTTCATCCAACAAACGTGGAACAAAAAGAGACTTAACAACCAAATGCAATGTATGGCTCCTTATTTATAAACCCTACAGCCAGGACAAAATAAAACAGAAAACCAGCTCTAAAAAGACATTCTCAGGACAACTGGTGAAATCTGAATATGGGCTAGACATTAGACACCACGAGTATTCACCTGAGTGTGCGACAATGGCAATAATTACATAGGAAAAAGTTCTTGGGGGATACATGCAGAAGTATTTAGGAGTGATATGTCTTGTCTTCAATTTACTATCAAATGGCTCAGGAAAAAACCCGAAAAACTAATTACATATGTAAAACATGTACATACATAATTTCACGGTACATGCAACTACTGCCCCCCCCGGTCATTGTAATGCTGAATCCTACGGCCTTAGGTGCAGTGTGTGTTGTGGGACCTTGCTCAGCCAAGTCACAGACACAAAGCATAAGGGCTGTGTGAACTCAAAGGAAGGAAGGAGTTCCTTGCAGGATTTTCATCTACTTCCAGAAGACACCGACAGGTTCTTGTTATGGGTGGAATGTCTGTGTCCCCTCAGATTTCTATGTTGGAATCCTGCCCCCCAGGTGATGGCATCAGGAGCTTCATAAATGGGCTCAGCACCGAGAGCTTGTTTGTCCTGCCTGCCATGTGAGGACACAGCAAGAAAACAGCTGTCAATGAGGGACAGGCGCTCAGGCACCTTGGCCTTGGACTGCCCGGCCTCCAAAACCATCAGCAATGAATTTCATGCAGTTTATAAGCCTCCCAGTCTAGGGTATTTTTGTTGTAACAGCCTAAGAGTCTGTATGAGAAAGAAAAAGAGTACAGTACCTCCCCTAGCTCCCGAGGGCTCATGTCCCAGGGGGAGTGGTTGGGAGACCAGAGGTAGGGTCTGGAGCGAAGCCCAGTCCGTGGCTTTGCACTGCTGAGAAGGCCGGAGGACCAGGTGGACAAGTGCTTCCTGTTCTTGCCTCACGGCAGAAAAAGGGCCTCCAAGGCAGGGAGTGTGTTTATGTAACAAAGGAGGGGAATGCATCTCTGGGAAGAGGCTGGCTTGTAAGGAGAGCTTGGAAATGGGCTTTCTGGCAAGAGTGTCAGTGCCTGCAGGGGAGGGAGGAACATCAATTTCCAGGGAACAGGAGGGAAACTGTTGGACGTGTACAAAGAAATGAGAAAGCAAGGTGGGGGCGGGGTGGGGTGGCGGCATGCTTTCTCTTTGGAGAAAGAGACTCAGCGACTACTACAAAGCGGGAACCAGAGGTCTTTCCTGACAACCTTCCCGGAAACACTTAACGTGTGCTAAAATACAAGAAGGCTGAGAGCAAACAGAAGAAATGGGAGCTCCCTCAGCCTGTATACCCCAAGCAGGTCTTGGGAAAGGGGAGCAGGCACATTTTCTGAGAATAAAGGGAGAGGTGGGGAAAAAGGGCAGCCTTCCCAATGTGACAGACTTGGGGGCCTGCACCCAGGTCTCAGTGGCTGTGAGTGGACAGAGGTGAGCAAGGGCTGTGTCTGGTGGATGCTGGGAGAGAAGTAACCCAGGCGACTGAGTCAGCAGCAAGTTCTTCAAGACCACCGAGTAACAGCTGCTTTTCACACCAGGAGGAAATGTGCAGGGTTTGTCCACTGGAGCTAAAGAGAAATCACATTCAGGCAGTTCTACCAAGGGAATGCAGAGACGAGGTGCTCAGGAAAGCTTGAGTTTAGGACACACCTGGGGAGAGCCGACGTCCCCACCACGATTCCCAGAATGCACTCTGAGGAGGTGAAAAGCTCATTTACATATAATTAGCCCAAACTCAGTATGTGTTCAAACTGAAATGTTGTTACTGCCCCCTAGAGGTGATGAGTTTCCTAGTCCAAATCTGTACTCATCTGTAAGCTATAATTAACTCCGATTCATTTGATGACAAGTATTCTGCAGATGTCTTTGAAGTCAATTCCAGGCTCATGATTCTAAAATAGGAAAACGGCAGTGCTTGCACTCAGCTGTTTTTCATTGCCAGTGAGGATGGACTAAGAAGAAATGTCTTAAAAGGTAGCCAGAAAAATCCAAGATTAGAAAACAAAAATTTCCAACAATGAAGTTTGCTAAACACTGGAAACAGACTGCAGGTGGGGGTTAGGGTTTCTGTTTTCTTGTAACTCTACATAGGAAAAAAAGATTCAAGCTTTGGGAATGGCTTAACAAACAGTTTTGGAGGTAAAGGCTGAAAACCAACGACCACGGAAGTCATAGGAAGTCAAAAATGCTCACACACTGCTTACCACAATTTATCAACTTCCTGTGCCGGCCTCTTGTCCTCTTTAAAAATGTCACCCGACTGCCCACCTCCCAGCTGGGGCTCTCTCAGGCCTGTAAGTGTGGTTCAGCTGGCAGGCTCACTCCCCTGAGCCCCACGCCCATGTCTCTCTTCCTTACCCTCAGTCCTGGCTCCTTGGGGACAGCTGGAACCCTCTCTTCCCCACTCAGAGAGCTGATGTCTAATTTTCCAGGTTCTTTACAGCGAGGCCTCCTTTGCTTTGGTTTGTCTGAAAAATTCTAGGAGGCAAACGGAGACCAACATCACAAAACATTCTGTCCCAGGTTCTTCTGATGCAGATGCCCCAATCCACCGATCCAGCCGCTCTCTCAGTGACCGCTTTCTGCACAGGGCCTGCCCCTCCCTGGCCTTCGGCTAGCCCTTCTCCTTGAAGCCTCAGGGTTCCTGGAGCAGGTTGGAAACGGGCTGTGCAGGCTGCGTCCCCAGCCTAAAACACCAAGCTGAAGGGCACTGCTCAATCCCCAGCTTCCTTAGTATCGTTCTCCTCATGGCTGCCTGCCTGGTATTTTTGTCTGTCTTGGGAGGATGCATCTGTGACCCATTCTCCTTGTGCTGGGTACTCTCTGCCTATGCATCTTATTAGTGTGATGTATCCAGGACAAAGATGGTGGCAGGGTAGACCAGCAAGTGAGAAAAGAGAAATTAATGGGGCTGGTGCTGTGGCACAGCGGGTAAAGCCACTGCCTGCAGTGCTGGCATCCCATATGGGTGCTGGTCCAAGACCCAGCTGCTCCACTTCTGATCCAGATCCCAGTGGAAGATGGCCCATGTGCTTGGGCCCTGTGCCCACATGGAAGACCCAGAAGCTCCTGGCTTCGCATCGGTGTAGCTCTGGCCGTTTTGGCCATCTGGGGAGTGAACCACTGGATGGAAGACCTCTCTTTATCTCTCTCTCTGCCTCTGCCTCTATGTAACTCTGCCTTTCAAATAAAATAAATAAATCTTTAAAAAAAAAAAAGAGAGAGAGAGAGAAACTAAGACATCAGTACCTAGGGGCTCTCTCCTAAAGAATTTTTATCTCAATAACTTAGCACATGGGCAGTTAGATGATCTGCCAGGAAGGTCCTAAAACAGTAACTCCCAAGTCGTAGTGGATTATCTTAAAAACACAGGAAAATTTCCATCAAGTGGCAGGTTTATGTGACTTCAACATTTCTCTGCAGGGTCAAGACATTGTGTGATAGTTTTTGGGGAGGATGGGGGGCCAAAAGGCAAATTTTGGCCTCTTAAGCTGTTGCATGTCTATTTGGCATGCTGTTCCGACATGAGCTGTAATTCTTGCTACTGGAGAATTTAACCAAAATTCAAATTTAAAACATCAACAAAACACTTTAAAATGATGTTGTCACTCAACACAAACTTCTCCCCAGCAACCCTCAGCTCTGGCTTCCCTCAACATGCACTTATCACAATGGCACCAAGTCTGAAGGGAGTTAACACAGGTCCCAGGCAGCAACAACACACACTTACTGCCCCAAAGCCAGGAACTTCCAAGGAGCAGTCCGCTTGTTGCCTCAGCCAGTCCAGCAGACTCTTGCTGGGAAGGGCCTTCTCGGCCTGGCTGTTGGTCACTGCAGCTGGCTCGGAGGCAGAGGCAGCAGGTCCTGGCCCTTCAGGGTGTGTGGTGCTCAGGGTAGCCTGCCCGGGGTCTTCATGGACTTCCTGGATGAAGGAAAAAGGAGTACATACAGTTAATCTGACAGAAAAAAAAACCAGTTCCTGAAAGGAAAACATGAGGTGGTCTGTGACCCTCTCCATCTATCCTGCTATCACCTGGGGTGTTGGCACCAGAACTCTGCTCACATGCTGGGTGCTCCCTCCACCCAAGTGTTCCTCTTCTATTGTCCACCTGTTCTCCCATCCTGACTGCTGCCAACTCACTGTGCATTCTGTGTCACCACCACTGACTGTCCCAGGCAACACTGGCCACTCCAGCTCCTGGGCCTACAGCACTGTGCTCATGGCTCTGTCAGGGAACAGAAAAGGCCACACTAGGATTTACTCAACTACTCCCGCTCCTCACTCGGAGTCTTACTGCCTGTCTTCCTCATCCCTGTGTTCCTGGGGCCTCTAATGGGATCTACTGATACATTAGTGTGCCAATGATATACACATGCCTGTATTCATAAATTTAAAAAATACTGAGGTCAAGGGGAAGAAAAATATTTATTTATTGGAAGGGGAGCATGAGAGTAAGAATGGGGAGGAGAGGGAGAGGGGGGAGAAAAGGGGGGAGGGCAGAGAGAGAGAAAGAGAGAGAGGGAGGGAAGGAGGAAGGGAGAGACAGAGAGGGAGAGAATCCTCCGTCTAATGATTCTCTCCTCAAAAGACATGCAATAGTCAGGGCTGGTCCAGGCTGAAACCAGGAGCCCTGAACTCCATCCAAGTCTTCTGCATGGGTGGCAGGGGCCCAAGAACTTCAGCCATCCTCCACTGCTTTCCCAGGCACATTAGCAGGGAGCTGGATTGGAACTGAAGCAGCAGGGACTTGAACCGGTGCTCTAATATGGGATGCTTGTATTACATACAGGCTGCACTACAAGGGTGGCCCCTAAAGGAAGGGGAAGAAATTTTTATCAGTTCATCTCCCAGAATTCTATGATCATTAGAGAGAAATATGACACTGTAAGATCAGGCAGGAGAGGAACTGAAACCTCAGCTTCCCAGTGTCCACGAGAAAGACATACCCATACTATTTAGCTTGGTAGTAAAGCATCTAGAGAGCTGGATCCTTGGTTTGGTTTCTTGCTCTGCTACTCACTGGCTGGATAATCTCAGGCAAACTATTTAATGCTTTGAAGCCTAACTTCCTCATCTATAAATCAGGAATAATAACATTTATCTTCACAGGGTTGTTGTAGGGCTCAATCAAGATAATCATGTAAAACCATGAACATAGTGCCTGGCACAAAGTAGGCACTTAATAAAAAAAACTGGTTATTATTATTGCTTTTAAAATAAGAAACCATGAAATGTGACTCCTTTTTTGGAGTTCAAAATTTAACCAACGGAAAAAGCCAAAATACATTAAGCAGTAAGTAAAGTCTTGGTCAAGCCTATACTTTTCTGACTTTTTTGCAGTTTACAACAATCTCCTGTGAGTTTAGAAAGCACTCAGAATGATCTCCAGGAGCCCTCACAGAAAACCTGTGGTAGCTGCTGCTGTCCCACTTAACAGAACAGCGAAGTGAGGTGCAATGTCCCACAGTGAACAAGGACCCGCACTGGGGTAGTCCTGACTCCTGCTGCTCCTCCGGACCCTAGCTCCATGCAAGCCCCACAGTCCTGGGACGTGCTGCCTCACATTCATGCCAACGCAAACTCAGCCCCATCTGCTGCTTGGCTTGTTCTGGGTCACCTTTGGCCCATTCTGAAATTCTGGAGGATTTGGGTTGTTTTTACCTGGACAGGCCAAGGCCTGCTGGCTCATTTCTCCAGGCTGCATGCAAGCTAGGGGCCAGGAATAACTTAGTACCTAGCTCCTAGCTATTTCTAGAAAACATCAAGGGTACTTCTCAAGAGAGAAAGCAAGCAGGAGAATGGAAACAGGGATAAAGGTCCGCAAACCAAAATATTCTGTGCCTGAGGAAGGAGTTTCTCTGTGTAGAAAGGTCAGTGTTTTTACTTACAGGCCTCCAATACCCACCAAGATCCCTGCCTGCAGTGTCTGTTCCTTCAGAAAGATGAGGTCCATGCCCGCTTCGGCGTGTTTCCGCCGGCCCCTTCGCCTCCTTGAGGCAGCATCATCTCTTCTGAGGCTTCCATTGATGATCTGCCCTGTCACTGGATGGATCAGGCCAGCCTGCAGAATCCCAGACAAGTCCATGCCAAGAGCTCCTTGAAGTGAACCGATAGCCCCGATCTTTGGAGTGTTGGCACTCACTGGGAAGGGGGATGTGGCTCCTGGGGACCCTTCTGATGAGCAGGAGAGGTCTACAGCTGACTCCCCATGCCAGCCATTGAGGACAATGGGGGGGTGCCTGTGGGTGGCAGAGAACTGATCCAGGCTCCGAGCTTTGGCATCCCTCTCCACCTCAAACTCATAGGGCCGTCTGTGCTTGTGTTCATCCTTTGCGAAGACCGGAGCTAAGAAGCTGTCCTGTGAACACAGACATGGCAAGAGAGGTTGACCGCCTCTCCCATAGTTGAATGCCAGGGCTTTCTCCAGCCCAACTTCCCCAGGCCTCGTCCTATTGTCAATCATCTTCCCACAAATTCTTCTACTCAAACTATCTCAAACTTTGGTTCCCCGTCACCCGGGTGGCTTGTTAAAATGCAGATTCTACTGTTGTGAACCTGAAACTGAGCCTGAAAATCTGCATTTTTTTAACAGGTTTCCAGATGCTGCTAATGCTGTTGGTCCATAAACTCCTGTGGGTTGCAAGATTCTAACTCCAGGATTCGCAAGCCCAACTGTACGTCAGAATCACTGGGGAGTTAAAAAGAGAAATCCCAATATCGAGGCCAGTAAATCACAACCAGTTGTTTGCCAAGGTCCTCAGCTGATTTCAACATGCAGTCAAGACTGACAGCCAGCGTGCTCACAACTCATCTCAAAAAACCTCATCACACCTTCCAGAGACGCTCACTCCTGCCTTGATTTCCTAATTTCCATCAGCTGCCACCGCTCTGGCAGCCCACCCTCTCCCCCGACAGGCTGAATACACTGATCCACTCATGCCTCCCTTTCCTTACAAGGGTACTGGAAAAACTGAGGAAAACCGGAATTAAAAGAGAAAGTTTATTATGGTGCAAAGACAGAATGGAAATCTATGTATGTTTTCTCGCTAGTACTACTTTTCCATGAACTTTTTGAAGACTCCATCATATACTCACTATCAAGTTGTTTCTGCCAACTTTTCTTCGTTTCCTTGCACCCACTCTGCCTGTGACCTAGAGTCAGGAGCCTCCGTTATTCAACTTTTAACAGCTTTCCACTGGCTAAAGGTGGAGTCTACATTCCTTAATTAACATTAATACTTGACCAAAAAAATCCTCTATCCATTCAGTACCTATCTGCTGAATGAACGACTCAATGAAGTGGAAGGTGCCCATTCTGCCGGCCTCACCTTCTGGATCTGGGCCGCCAGTGCTGCCCCATTGCTGAAGCTGTGTTCTGTTGCATCTGGTTCTGAGAGGCTGCTTCGAGAACCCACGCTGCTGGTTAAGATGGGGGTGGGCAGTGTGCCTGAGGGCTCGCACTGCTGGCTGGAGGGCCACTTCCCCTTCAACACCACGTGGCAGATATTATCCAGCCGGTTAATTATCACACGATCCTAGGGAAAAACAACAGTGAGGAGGAAGTTCCAAGTTACCCAATTCAGTCTCTGGAGATCAAGGGTCATGTTTTCTCACCTGAACGAGCCGATTATAAATGAATACATTTATTTTATTTATTTTTAATTACTTGAAAGGAAGAGAGAAAAAGGGAGAGGAGAGAGGGAGGGAGGAGGGAGGGAGAGAGAGAGAAAGAGAAAGAGAAAGAGAAATAGAAAGAGAAACAGAAAGAGAAAGAGAAGGGGGGGGGGGCTTCCAGCCAATGGTTCAGGGCTGCATCAGGCAAAAGCCAGGAGCCTGGAACTCTACCTGGGTCTCCCATGTAAGTGGCTCATCCATTTGAGCCATCATCTGCCTCTGCAGGATAAGCATAGCAGGAAGTTGAATTGGAAGAGGAGTAGCCAGGACCTGAACCAGGCACTGCAATATGGGATGCAGGAGTTCCAAGCAGTGGACTTACCCACTGGACCACAACATGTGCCCCATAAAAGGAACTAATTAGGAAAGAACTCATTCAAACATAATCACTTTATAAACCTTCAAATAAATTTCACAGTCCAGACAATGAAAATTAAAGCCACAGTGCTATAGATATGAGAACAATTTTACACTTTTTTTTCTTTTGGACAGGCAGAGTTAGACAGTGAGAGTGTTCCTTTTCCGTTAGTTCACCCCCCAAATGGCCACTACGGCCAGCATGCTGCGCCGATTCGAAGCCAGGAGCCAGGTGCTTCCTCCTAGTCTCCCATGCGAGTGCAGGGCCCAAGCACTTGGGCCATCCTCCACTGCCCTCCCGGGCCACAGCAGAGAGCTGGACTGGAAGAGGAGCAACCGGGACAGAATCCGGTGCCCCAACCGGGACTAGAACCCAGGGTGCAGGTGCCGCAGGCGGAGGATTAGCCTAGTGAGCCGCAGCGCTGGCCACAATTTTATACTTTCACCATATGGTCAAAGCAGCCAAGTGTACATGTCTTTAATGTTCAAATGTTACATAACTGATACCTTTTAAAGGTATTAGACATTTCTCTGAACCTATATACTCAGAAATACTCTAAAAGGTTTAAATGGAAGGATTCGGGGCTGGCACTGTGGCACAGCAGGTTAAAGTCCTGGCCTGAAATACCGGCATCCCATATGGGCGCCATTTCTAGTCCTGGCTGCTCTTCTTCCAATCCAGCGCTCTGCTATGGCCTGGAAAAGCAGCAGAAGATGGCCCAAGTCCTTGGGCCCCTGCACACACGTGGGAGACCTGGAAGAAACTCCTGGCTCCTGGCTTCGGATTAGTGCAGCTCCGACCGTTGCAGCCATCTGGGAAGCGAATCAGCGGATGGAAGACCTCTCTCTTTGTCTCTACCTCTCTCTGTAACTCTTTCAAATAAATAAATAAAATAACTCTTTAAAAACCACGTGGGCCAAAGGCGCACGCACCCCGGCTCGGCTAAGCCTGCCATCCACTGAGCAGGGTGAAAAAAACATAAATAAAGGAAGGATTCAAAGCTGAGAGTGCTTTGCTGTGGGAGGTACCTTTGGCCACTCTGAGAAGGAATAGAGGGTTTTCTCCTGGAGCAGCTGGGCAATGGTGGGAGCACGAGCCTCCTGCACGTCATCCCCCATATCTCCTGCAATGCCCGAGGTCGAGCTCTTGCTCTCCTCTTCAGAGTATTTCCCTGGATAATCTGGGAAGAAAGGAAAAAAAAAAATTAGATGCTTGGGAGATAGTAGTGGTCTGAGAGATCACGACATCCAATCTCTGTTTTTTGTTTTAAATTAAGTCTATTCCATGCTCTATTAACTACTAAATCTTCTCTTTCCAAGATAATCACATCAGTGAAGCCATAAAGGGGAATGCTGTTCCAGGGCTACCAGTGCGAGACATCCAGTGACTGGGTCTGCATCCAGGGTAGGCCCGTGGTGCAGCAGTCTACGTGGGCCACCTGCATTCCACAGGGGAGTGCCTGCTGAGTTCCAGGTACACAGTTTCAGATCCAGCTTCCTGTTAATGAGCACCCTGAGAAGTGGCAGGTGAAGGCTCAAGTCCTTGGGTCCTCACCACCCTGGAGACCAAGACAGAGTACTGGGCTTCTGGCCCAGTACTGATTCTGGCCCAGAGTACTGGTTCACTGGTGGAGTGAACCAGTGGCTGGAAGATCTCTCTCCATCCATCTCTCATTCTGCATCAAATAAAATGAAAATAGTAAAAATTAAAAAAAGAATTAGTTGACCCAAATGCTTACCAAAAAAAAAAAAAAAAAAAAAAAAGCTTGCATCCACACTCTAAAACCACCACAAAGAAAGTTAATCTTCCCATGTATCCGAGAGTGTGCCAAAATGAATGACACAGAGAGGCTTTCTCATTTGCTGTAGTGAACAAGGGGAAACTGAACAGTATAATATTTTGACACATTTGAAGGGACAAAGTATGTAATGTTAACACAGCAAGCAAGAGGGTGGTATGGATGATAAAGGATGAAAGGCCATGAAACGTTCAACAAAGGTAAAACAGACCAGGTTTACGGGAAAAAATGATGTAAAGAAACCCATAACGTTTCAGTTTACTGACTGAAAGAAAGGCAACTCATTTGTTTCCGTGTCAGCGGTCAACATGAAATGAATCTTCAAAGATCTGCTTACCAGTAATGACAGACAACGAACAGATGGCAGCAAAAGGCCCAAGGCAAGAAAAGCTGTAGACCCCTTTTCCTGGTGAAACTGTCAAGGAATGTCTCTCCTCTGAAATGGGAAGATTTCACTTCTCATAAGCTAGGTCTGGAGCACCCAAGGATAAACAAGACAGATGTGGCCCTGAAGGCGCAACAGTCTCAAGGTGGAGAACAAGCAGGAAGGCAGTAAAAGAACAACTGAAATCAGTGGTGACAATGCTACAGAGGGAAAGATCCCGGGTGTTATGATGGGGAGTAAGAGGAAGGGATGCTCAAGCTGGAGAGGCATCCGCAGGGGCAACCACCTTGAAGGTGAGGCTGCCCGGGGGAAGGGCGTTCTGGGACACGAGGAACCAAAACATGGCCAGAAGGCAGGAACTAGCTAGATCAGGGCTGGGAACCTTTTTTCCTGCCAAGAGCCACTGGGATATTTATAACATTATCACAGGCCACCAGAATTATGTTTAAAAACTAGCCTGCTATAGATTTTCTAGCCTTGTCTTGGTTGTCTTGGCAGGGCCAGATGAAATGATTTTGCCAGTATTATACAGCCTGTGGGTAGGATGTTCCCCACCCCTATCTAGGTTATGCTGAGTCCTGTAGGCCTTAACATAAGATGTAAGTTTTTTTTTTTTTTTAAATTTTTGACAGGCAGTGGACAGTGAGAGAGAGACAGAGAGAAAGGTCTTCCTTTTGCCGTTGGTTCACCCTCCAATGGCCGCCGCGGTAGCGCGCTGCGGCTGGCGCACCGCGCTGTTCCGATGGCAGGAGCCAGGTGCTTATCCTGGTCTCCCATGGGGTGCAGGGCCCAAGGACTTGGGCCATCCTCCACTGCCTTCCCTGGCCACAGCAGAGAGCTGGCCTGGAAGAGGGGCAACCGGGACAGGATCGGTGCCCCAACCGGGATTAGAACCCGGTGTGCCAGCGCCGCAAGGCGGAGGATTAGCCTGTTGAGCCACGGCGCCGGCCAAGATGTAAGTTTTAAGAAAAAGCAAAATGACGTGAAAAAGAAACTCAAGAGCCAGGAGATCTGGGTGCTGGCTCTGACAGGTGCACCAGTCACCATCCCTTCAGGGCTGCAGATTGCTAGTCTGGAAATCAGGACTAATCCTCCTGGCCCTATCAATCCCACACATACTACATGTGGATGACCCCCCTCTGAGGACTGCAGAAGCAGCACCTGCAAAAGCACTGGAGTAAGGGACTCCCACATCCATGTGTGTTTGTACGTGATGTTCCCAGAATCTCACCACGTTCACTAATGCCTCTATTCTAATTTAGCAAGGTAGATGCTGACACTAAAAGACATCAGTTCAGGAACATTTCTTTTCCTCTAAACCACATTTGTTCTTACTCCACACTCATTTGATTGTCTGGGATTCCAAAGACTACTTGGTGATTTTTTTCACAACAAGGCTAAAAAAGTGATGTAGGTTTTATAACACAACACATGGTGGCAATCCTTTGGAGTGTGGGGTGGGGAGGACTCGGCATGCTGGTGGTAGACTGGCTCTCCGGGTTGCCTGGGCTAGTAATTCAATCAAGCAACTTTCAACCCAGCATCTCAGTCCTTATCCTAGCTACTATGTACATCTTCATTTGGATTCAGAGCCTTTCCTTCCCAAGACAGACACTAATTCCACTTATGAAAATCAAGGGTGGGGAAAGTTTAAACATAAAAAGCTAGATAACTCAAGGAAGTTTAGCTTTGCTGCTCTCTGTCCCTCTTTTTAAATTTTTATTTACTTGAAAGAGAGAGTGAGAGGGGTGATTTCCCATCTTCTGGTTCACTTCCCAATGTCCACACAGCCAGGGCTGGACCAGGCTAAAGTCAATCTGGGTCTCCTCTGTGGGTGCAGGAACCCAAGTACTTAAGCCATCACCTGATGCCTCCCAGGGTGCCCGTTACTGGATCGGACGCAGAGGTGGGACCTGAAAGCAGGCGTACCAATACAGGATGCAGTTATTCCAAGTGGCATCCTAACCACTATGCTCAACTTTGTTATTCTTATTTAGCAAAAGGAACTTAAACCAAATGCACTTACATAAAAACCACAGTATCTTGACAATGACATGAATAAATGGCACTTTTCTCTGCTCAACTTAAATAACAAATTTACTTATAGTTTTGGAGCTCCTGAAAACTCCTGGTGCCTATATTATAGTGCAGGTTTCTGATTCCAAGCCAGTTTGAAGAACCTCATGTGGGAAAGAAAGAAACTACTTTCCCTTGGACGCTACACTTAACATCTACTTTATAAAAACACACAAGCCCCTTCCCAAACCACAGTTGATGCAGCAAATCTGCTACAACTGGCTGGTCTTCCACCATCTCCAGGACTGACCAAGGCCTGGGACCTTGGTTCTGAACACAGGCTGAGGGTAGGCAGGCCTGTTTCAGAAGCTGTAAAGGTATGGGAACAGTGCCCTAGCCCTATGCGAGGACTGGTTTACTCCAAACACAAGCTCCCCAGTTCCATACCTTGGCTATGGCAGGCTCCATCTCTATCAAAATCATCTTTATTCTCAAAATCCAGGTCTTCTGACTTGAGGTCACTTCCTTCAGGAACATACATGGGGAAACCTTTTTTTCCCTCTGCACTTTCCTTCCAAGGTTCTTTTAAAAGCCCACGTGTCACTTGAAATGGCTCTGGTGCAACAGCAGTGGGTTCACCTTCCATTGAGATACTACTGGTGTTGATGCTGTAGGGGTCTGGGTTATAAGTCTTGGGTTTTTCTACTTCAAATTCCTCATGCTCGAGGCCCCGTGCCCACCTCTCCATGTGCTTGCAGTGACACTGACAGGCTTCTGGGAGAAAGGCCCTCTGTGGTCCAGGAGTCTGGCCTCCTGCCTCCAGGCTTCCTTTCTGGGTTTCATCCACGTGGAGGCCTTGGCTCTTTTCCCTTAGGATATTTGGAGAAGGCTCAGAGAGATGCAAAACCGGTGGCATTTCCCTCATGCCTGCTACCACAGCCAAGCTTTCCTCCTCATTTTCTTCCTCTTCCTCCTCCTCATCACTGTGGTTCTGACCCAGAATCAATTTACTTGCTAAACTTTTGTTTTCTAATACATCAATTAATTGCGGATCCGACGACAGGTTTCCTTTGGAGTCACAGACGCTAAGGTTGCACATGTCCACAAGCCCACTTTCATTTCCTGGATCGGAGGACGGCGAAGGTAAGCATTTGGTGTCTAACTGCCCGATGGTTTCAGGCCTCTGTCTCACTTCATGGCAGCACGGCTCCCCTTCCTTTGAAACAGGCATCAGCAGATGTTTTCCATCTTTAATGTTCATCTGAGCTACTCCTGCTTCTAAGCTACCCATAAAAGAGGGACTGGGAGCCACTTCTGCCTCGTGGCGGCCAGGCTGGCAGCTCCCGTCTGTGCCCACTGACATGGCAACAACATCCTTCCTCGGTTCTGCACTGGTGCCTGGACTTTCCTGAAAAGAGCCTGGCTGGCGGCAGAGCACCTTCTTACCGTACATCAAGTTCTCCAAGGACTCGGGCAGCAGACTTTCGCCATGGCTGATAGACATGACATCCTGAACTTTTGAGAGAAAGTTTTCACAAGTTACATCAGGTAAGCTGCCCCCAGGCAGACTGAGAGGGTCATCTCTGCTTTCTATTTTCACTAGATTCTCAGGTTCCTTTTCAAGGGATTCTGAAGTCCTGCTCCTCTGAGTATAGGTAAGGGATTCATACAGTTTGGTGTTGGTCTGGTAAAGACAGCAGAGACTGCCTGGTGCCTGGGTGTTGGTTCTTTTATGCTGGGCATAGTTTCTATAGGCGTCCAGGAAGGACAGCTGGGGGTCGTTCATGATGTAATAGTCGGTGCGGTTTAGCCCGTGTCTGGCAGTGCCGATGAGCAGGTCGCGATCGTGCTTCCCACACTCCCACCAGACTGGGAGGTAGAGGCTGGGCCTGCAGAGTTGAAGACGCTCGTGCAGCTGAGGACACTTGAGCACCTGCTCTCGGATCTTCCGTAACAGCTCAATGCGGTACAGAGTCCTTGCAGCCCGTTCCTCAGTGATGGGTTCAACGTAGATGGTGGCATCAGGGGGACCTGGAGAAAGAGGGAGACAAAGCCTATTACCAGAGGTGGCCCTCGGCTATCCCCTGTTCATCTGGGCCCTGTGATTTAGGTCAGAGCCCTGGCTCCTGAGATTGGCAGTCTGAGGGGGTGGGGATCCTGCTAAATGGACAGTAAAAGGGAAAGGAAGGCTTCTATGAAACAAGGACAGACCCAGTGAGGTGAAACAAGCCTAAGAATGTCAGTTCTGGAAATAACATTAGTTCCCATTTATTAAGCATACATTATGTGTCCTTTGCATTAGGGACTTTATATGTTTACTTAGTTCTCAAGAACTTTAAAATCATTATCCCTGTTTTCGGAAAAAGAAATAGGCTCAGATAAGCTGCCTGGCTTTGAATCCAGGTCTTGTTAGTCTTAACTCTACAGTCCAGAACTTTCCAATATACTCAGCTTCCAGACCTGAACAGAAACACTCATTCCACACCATATCAGGTGCAAAGGTGGGGGTGTCTGCGCACGCCAGAGTGTGAGATGTGGGTCAGGTTCCCAGCTCCTGCCTTTGGCCTAGCCTGGCCTAGCCTAGCCTAGCCTCAGCTGTTGTAGGCATTTGGGCAGTAAACCAGCAGATGGGAGCTATATCTCTCTGATTCTTAAGTAGATTAAAAAAAATTTTAAAACAAGATTATGAATTTCTAAAACTTTTCTTGTCCTTCCATGAGTTCCTGCCTCAGGCAGACTCTACTGCCACAGCTCTGTCTAAGGAAATTCTGCCAAGTGAACTTCAGCAAAGTGGTCTCATGTGACAATGCACTGACTGGGTTTTCTCACCACCATCTTTCCACACGGGCAGGCGACAGACACTCCGGCACATGGCCACGAAACTGTAGAAATAGTGTTCCAGGCTCTCATCCGACTTCTTGTCCAACCGAGAAATTATGCGGAACTGTGTCCAGTCAAAGGTTTTTTTTTCTTGATCATAAATGACACCAAAGGAAGACACTGTTCGGTAAAAGTCGGCCTGCTCTCTCCTTGTCCACCTGGAGATTAATCAGGCAGGGAGGGTGAGCTGGGTTTTTTTTTCTTTTTTAAAGCCCACAGTTGCTTATTGAGTATATACTGTAAAAGCCTATAAAATCAAGAAAGTAGGTAGAGCTGGTTTGTCTATTTCATGGTTTATTTTTATTTTTGCTTAAGTTAAATTGGGCTGACAGACTTTTACAACAAAAACAGCCTATATCCCAAAGAGGTAAACAATTTCAAATCTTCCAGCTCTTTCTTCTGGTATTTACCTCCCTAAGTCATATGATGACTTGCTATCTCTGGAGTCAACATTTCTAGGAATTACCTATTTGCTTCTGCTTAGGGAAATAAAGCTTTCAAAAACACCACACATATCCTGCCCTGATGACAAACACCCAGTCACAGGATTCCAGAGGGCCTCCTAGAGCAGTAAGTTCAACTTTTCTTCTCACAGCTGAGAAAAATGGTAGAGGAAAGCCACTACCTCGGTGCACAGACCCCCGAGCACCCCCCAGCTGCCTTTCTTCCTGCTTTTATGTGGGTGGCCTGCCCAAAGTAGTGGGCAAAGGTCCTCATATTTCTATCCTACAAGATGAAGATGCTGACTCAGGGAGCCAGACAATGATACAGGCTGCAGTGTAGAGAAGGGGTCCCTGGGCATGGTGCACTCCACACCACTGGGAGTCCAGCTAGCAGTGTGTATGGGGAGAGGGTTCACGGACCAGGGAGAAGCAGGGAAGAAGGGGCTCTAGTTCTCTTTGGAGCTCTGCAAGACAGGTCAAATATTTTTCATGAATCAGCAAGTCTTACAAAGTCAAAAGGAGCACCAAGAAGTAAATGAACTTGATACATGGGGTTCTTTTTAATTCACCAGAAGCTTCACCAGGATACTGAGATACAAAGACTCAAAGACGGCAGCTCTGCTGATATTTCCTGGTGGCAACATTCCCAGCCTGTGCTGACTACCACAGAGTAACTCCGATGGCTTACACCTTCTTTCTGGGCCTGTGATTTATGGTTTAGTGCCCTCCTGTAGAGGACATACAGCCACAACCAGAGACAAAGAAAGAGAAGCAGACCCCTCCTCCCAACACAGACCTGGAAAAGTGGCTGCTCGCAGTTACCTAGAGCAGCAGCTGCCCACTGTTCCCTTGTCTGGGGAGGGAAGAAGCCCTAGGCTCTGCTTCTGTAACCTCCAGTCACACATCTGCCCTAGAAATCTGCCCCTGGTATCCCTTTTACAAACACACCAGGCCCACCGACCATTGGAAGTGTGGTCCTAAGTCACGTAGGCTGCAATTTAAACCCACCAATGCTGTGACAGCTAAGGTGCGATGCTGATGAACCTATAAATATTGTAAGAAACTGGGGATTGTTGCTCAGTTCTCAAGAGATGACTCCAGCTGAGCCCACTAGTGTAATCAACTGTTTGATCCTCCTCTGTCTCTGGTGCCTGTTTGAACAAAGGGAGCTTTCCCACTCCAGGTTTCTCTAACACTCCAAGGCTTGACACAGATTGTAGCTACATAGGACAGCTTCAATGCACACTATTCCCTTCACTGCTGAAAGAACAAGGGGATCTGAAATATGCCAGTGTGGTGTTTTTAAATTATATCCCCAGAGACTGGTTGGACTCAGGGAAGAGCGTCAAGCTGGCCAATCACGAAAGTCTGGAACTGAACGGCTGGCGTCCTGCATCTCATCATATTCCCCAGTCAGGACAACGCCATCACGGCTGCAGGTCAGACCTGGTGAGTTCTGGAGGTAACCTAACTTCACATGAGAACACAGACATCCGTGCCACCTCGGCTCTCAGCTTTACCTTTGGTCACCTCTCCCCAGTGGGCAGCTCAGCATGCCCTTTTGGCCAATGGCTTTTACCTCTTCTGGGCATCCTTGTTGATGAGGTCCATTTCTGAGCTTCTCCTGAACATCTCTTCCTGAACCCAGTATCCTTGGTTACCTGGTCCCATAATCTCAGGTCGGCAGAGTTCCTTGCGGTTACAGCGCTGGTAAACGGTGACCAGACGTCTGAGACGAGCCGTGAGGGCTGATGAGGCTGGCCAGGGTGATTTGTCTGGGTCGGAGCCATCCTGGGCTTCAAACACCAGTGAGGATATTAGCATTTACCAACAGAGCTAACACAGGGGGACTGGTTTCTAGATTTTATTCAAAAACAAAGTTGACTTAATACCTTAATAAAATAGTTACTATTTTAACAATTGGCTCAGGAATTACTCAGCAAAGTGGGAAGGGTTGCATTTGCTTTGGAAACAATTTTATGTTTTTATCTCTCAAATACAGATGTATCCTTCTTTAGGGGCAGACTAATTTGAGGACCTTTGCTCTAAAGAATACGAAGGCACAGGCCCTGTTACCTTTTCTTTACAGAAATAGAGGCTTTTGTGTAGCTGGTCCTTCCAATGGCAAAAGCCTCAGTTAAGTTTGAACTCAGAAAATATAAAAACAAAAAACCTCAAACCAATCAAACTTCTACTGGAAAAAAAAAAAGAAGAAAGAAAGAAATCACAATTCTTTCTTAGCTCTCAGACACTATCCTAACTTAAGATATTATCTAGAGTCATGATCGCCATGTTAAAGCTCTATGTGTGACTCCAGAAGAATCTGATAAGACAACTTACTTAGTTTTTCAAAAAGAGTCTCCTTAAAAAAAGTCTTTTTATTACACATGAACTCCAGGATAACTACAAACTGGGACCTTATTTTTCTTTGCCTTCAGAGGGGCACAGTCTCACCTGCCCGGCTGTCATCCTTCTTTTCACCAAAAATGCCATCACCTCCATCACTGGAACTCTCCTAGGGGTAAATGAGGCATCCCATGAGCAAAACTGCAGTTCAGAAGAAATCAGCCCAGAGTTCCTGTGCAGAAGGAATAAGCATGCACAAGAGACATTTCCTGTCCACGAACACCTCAAAGACAAGATGGTAACTGACAAATAAAGGTTACTTATGCACACTCTTCAAAGAAGTAGGGAGCAGTTTGTTTAAAATAAGCACTACTTTTTCCCTGGAATGATTCTGCCTAAAGAGAATCAGCTTTAAGAAATGATGAATTGGCATGCTCTCTCCCTGGCAATCACATTTTACAAACACCATTTAAGCTGTGAATTTAAATATTTGCTTTATCATCGTCACTTGCAATTTAATACTGTCATTTCACCAAGACTATACTTGCATTTTTGTGTTTTGCTATGAACAAGTGTCATGCTCACGTTCATTATGGTTAGCTTCCTGCACAGCAACAGACACTATTTTTGTAAAACATGACTGCTCCAGACATGAGACCTGATGGTGCAAAACCCCAGGAATTTAAAATTAAAATCACAACTTGAGGCTTCAAAGTGAATGTTATGGGTGTGGAGCATCTCCAGTTGGTATACTGTCAAGCCTGCTGTGATTCCTTCACAAACCCTGCCTTGGTCTCAGGAACTGGATTTTAAAAGATCCTCTATAATGGATGTGGGAGAGATTGTGGTATTTTTCAACCTTTCCAACCGGACTCTAGTCTTAACATTTTAACTTAATATATTTGAATGGCATCCTTTTTTTTTTTTAGATTTATTTACATATTTGAAAATAAGAGTTACAGAGAGAGGAGGAAAGACAGAGAGAGATCTTCGATCTGCTGGTTCACTCCTCAGATGGCTGCAACAGCCAGGGCTGCACCAAGCTGAAGCCAGGAGCCAGGAGCTTCTTCCATGTGTCCCACATGGCAAGCAGGGGCCCAAACACTTGGGCCATCTTCCACTGCCTTCCTAGGCCATTAGCAGGGAGCTAGATCACAAGTGAAGCAGCCAGGATAGGAACTGGTACCCATATGGGATGTTGGCCTTGCAGATTGGCAGCTTTACTGGCTACACCACAACACTGGCCCCTTGAACACCATCTTTTGCATCCTGAATGATGGCACATAATCATCTTGGGATTCAAGACCTTGGCAATTAAAACACAGAATTTCAGCATCATTTTTTCCAGATCTGAGAAGAATGTCTTTGGTATTTTGATTGGTATCGCATTGAATCTATAAATTGCTTTTGGGAGAATGGACATTTTGATGATATTGATTCTTCCAATCCATGAGCATGGAAGATTTTTCCATTTGTTGGTATCCTCTTCTATTTCTTTCTTTAAGATTTTGTAATTCTCATCGTAGAGATCTTTAACATCCTTGGTTAAGTTTATTCCAAGGTATTTGATTGTTTTTGTAGCTATTGTGAATGGGATTGATTTTAGCAGTTCTTGCTCAGCTGTGGCATTGCCTGTGTATGCAAAGGCTGTTGATTTTTGTGCATTGATTTTATATCCTGCCACTTTGCCAAACTCTTCTATGAGTTTTAATAGTCTCTTAGTAGAGATCTTTGGATCCCCTAAATAAAGAATCATATCATCTGCAAAGAGGGATAGTTTGAGCTCTTCCTTCCCAATTTGTATCCCTTTAATTTCTTTTTCTTGCCTAATGGCTCTGGCTAAAACTTCCAGAACTATACTGAATAGCACTGGTGAGAGTGGGCATCCCTGTCTGGTACCAGATCTCAGTGGAAATGCTTCCAACTTTTCCCCATTCAATAGGATGTTGGCCGTGGGTTTTTCATAAATTGCTCTGATTGTATTGAGGAATGTTCCTTCCATACCCAGTTTTCTTAGAGTTTTCATCATGAAAGCGTGTTGTATTTTATCAAATGCTTTCTCTGCATCTACTGAGATAATCCTATGGTTTTTCTTCTGCAGTCTGTTAATGTGGTGTATCACGTTGATTGTTTTGTGAACACTGAACCATCCCTGCAAAGTGCGTTTTCTGCATCTAGTCCTCTCTTGGAGGGACTTTTGCCCTCTAGAACTGACAGCACATCTTAGCCCTTGTCCCTTGGTGGCTCAAATGAAAAAGATGTCAGAGTTTTAGTCAACAGCTGATTTAATGTCAGCATGTGAGGGGCTACAGAAATGATAGCCCTAGATCACCAGAAGTGGACAGACCCTCGACACACAGAAAGCTCCGCATCTCAACTGTACAGCTGAATGTTAAGGCCCTCCATTTCTGTTTACGTGACTCAATCCGGAGAAATGTTCACCCTGAAAGAGGCGCATGAATCAGCCATTTCCAGTGAGGCCCCAGGCAGTGCTGACATCACAACGTGAACAAGCCACACCTCTTGTTTACAATATCCAGTGTCTCCTCCTTGGGGAACATGATGCTTGGGGTTTGGCAGACCACGGCTCCATGGCCTCAGCTAACTCATTTCCATCTCTCTCAAGCTCATTTCTTTTTTTTGCAAAATGGGCAACTGTGGCACACAAATGAGTAGATGTATGTAAAGTACTTAAGCAAAGCAGATGCCTATCAGGTACTAACTGGGGCTAAGGAAATGCTGACAGTCTCAGTTACTAGATCTCTACGTAACATTTCTATGCTCAGGCTCAAATGTGTGCTAACGCTTTGTGATACTATGCAACACAGCAGGAACAACAAAGGTCTCCTGAGCCCCAGGTAAGCTGGCAGACACTGTACCAAGGGCTTCATATGCATTTCTTCATCTATTCATCCTCACAATCCATTTTAGATAGGAGGAGTCTGACAGTGTTGCCCAATATTACACAAAGCTTGGTGAGTGATAAAGGTGGAATACAAGTCCAGAATGTCTGACTCCAGACCCAGAGCTGTGACCTGCTATACAGTACTGCCTAGTGGATGGGAGAAGGACTGTGCCAAATTTTTAGGTACTGTCAGTAACTAAAAACAACTGGACTCCATGCCCACTACTTGCCTGCTGGGGCATGCGGCTCCCTTTCCTTATCTGAAACCAGGTGCAGTCTTGGCTTGCCTGTGACTGCCCTCCAGGCCTGGCTGCCTCCTCCAAGTGGTCCAGGAGTGAGTGAGGTGGTGGCAGGGGCAGTGCAGACCTTGTCTGGACCTTCAGACACAGGAAATTTCTCCCATATTTTTGCAGCACCCCAGAACCAATGTAACAGGCGAAGAGCCATCTCCTTACATTTAGCCAAACAAAGTGTATCTCATGACTGTCAGGAGCTGCACTAGGTTATGAGGCTACAATGGTGAAAAAGATGGAACCTTTGTCCTCCAGGGGCCAAAGTCTGGTGGTTACGAGAAACACAGAGATACACAATGGCCACACCGTGTGGTAAGTGGTCTCAAACATGGTAGGAAAACAAGCAAAAGTTGTTAACTCTGCCAAAGCTGGGTAGAAGACACCCATGGGGTGATTTCAGAGCTAGATATTGAGAGATGCACAGGAGTGTGCCCAGGGAGAACATGAGGGCTCTCTGTAAGGTGACAGGATGTAGAAAGGCAGAAATGAGTAAAAAGGCCCTACACTAGGACTTTCATTTTGCAGGAAAATTGAGCATCCTATTCTTATATAATCTTCACTTAGAAAGCAGATACACACAAAATGTCAACATACAATCCAAGAATTTTATGAAAGAAAGGTGGCAGGATTTAGAAGAGATGTGAGCAAAGGAGACACTGCTTTTACATCCTCTGGCTGTATGAATGTCTCTGTTTCTAAAAATCATCTGTTTCTTTGAAAGAGGGGAGACAGGAAGGTAAAGAGGGTAGGAGAAGGCAAGAGAGAGATCTCCCACTTACTGGTTCATTCTCCAAATGTCTGCAACAGTCAGGGCTGAGCCAGGGCTAAACCAGGAGCTGGGAACTCAATCCGGGTCTCCCAAGTGGGACCAAAGTGCTGAGCCATCTCCTGTTGCCTCCCAAGGTGTGAATTAGCAGGAAGCTGGAATCAGCAGCAGTGCCAGGACCTGAACCTAGGCACTCTGATAGGGAATGCAGGCATCCCAAGTGGCATTGTAACTGCTAAGTTAAATGCCTGCCCCTGATGTTTTATTTGTAGCAGATTAGTTCCTAATTCAAGTTTTGTTACAATGGGATTTAACCATTTTAGACATCATATGTCCCTGTGAGTTTTATCTTGTCTCACTTTGGCTGTGACTTCATGGTTGCATCCACACCAGAACACAGCACAGCCAACTGTAGCAGAGCTACCTTTCACAACACAGCTGTATTGATGAGAGATGTCACTCTCCCTGCATACTAGGTTTCATAGAGAAAGATTTCCCACATCATCTAGGCTCCAGATCATTAAAATCAAACTTTTAGCCTAAGTGTGTTAGAAGCTCTCTGTAGTTTTACTCAATGCACTGCATCTGAAATCTGTAACCACTTACTAATCAACAATGCTATTGGCATTAACAGAAAGAAGGCAGGGGAAGGAGTTGACTAGATCACCTCAATGTCCCTCCCAATCCAAACATTCTATGGTTTTCTAAGGTCACAGTTTAAAAGGACAACTACAGTGTGGCCAGAGTAGTGAGGGGTCTGGGGCTGATACAATTCACAGAAATGCAAGAGCCAGGATATTTTACCTGAAGAGTTAAAGAGATTAAAATAGCCAGCTGTCCTCAAAACTGAAGAACTCCTATCAGGGAGGAAAGGAAGAATGGTCGTACCAGGAAATGAGACAGAATCGATGAAACCAACTAGGAGGCAGATTTCTGGTTCAGATTTAGTAAGTGTTGTCCAACAAGACAACGGATTCCCTTGGAAGGTGGCATGCACCTCTTGGAAAGTCCCTCACCTGCCTGGAATGATCCACGCAGAGGGAGTGGCACCCCGAGACACCACGCCGGCATGTGTTGAGGGTCTGTCAACGTTACGCTTCTGCTTTCTGTGAAGTGGCTCCCCTGTTATGCCCATGCCTGTTTAATCCAGGGGAACCAGTCACCAGGCCCTGGAGACAACGCTTCTCTAACCCTGCCTGCGGAGAACAGAGCCGAGAGAAGGAAATGCCCAACCAGTGTCTTCCACGTGGGAGCAGCAAGCAGGGCAGGAGGAAGGGGTGAGGCGGCAGGCCTGGTTCCGTCGGTGGCCATTCTGCTGACCTGTGCTGTTGTAGCATGGGGACTAGAAGTTTGCGGAATCTGGCCCTAATTGTCCACCCCCAAATCTGGGAGAAGCCTCTCCCCATTCCATCTGCTTCTGATTACATTCTATAGCCCAGGTCTTAAGGATCTGAAGAGCCAAAGAAATAATACTGGCATTAGTTTTGTGAACAAATAAACAGTAGAGTCAGTAACCCTACTATAAGGAAACTGAAGTTATTTTTACTGATTCCGCCACAATTCCTTGGATGCCGTGGTGGCTGATAGGTTAAATGTGTGAAAATTAAGGAAACAGCTTTCAGAACCAGGACTCACTGGCTGTATTTCCACAGGAGCTACTGCTGGGGCAAAGGAACATATTTCTACCCCTGAAATACTTCCTACTTTTTTGACTATGAAAAGAATGTTTGACTTGAAAAGAGGAGTGCCTGAATACTTAGGCAATTTCTAGTCTTAACTTGGGCATCTACTAGCTGTGAGAATTTGGCAAAGCCCCTTAACTTCCACAGCTTAAACTCTCTTCAGCTGTCAAATGAGAGCAATGATATCTGATGGGCTTCACGGGGGGCAGGTGAGGAGCATCTTACATGGAAAATGAGCTTTAGAAAGACTAAAGTTCCCTATGAGAACACAGTATTACTTTAATTTCTTCGATGCTGGAGTTTTTTCCTATGGGAAAAAACATCTCAAATTCTAAATAAAAGAAATAAGCGTTTAAAGAGTGTCAATTTGTTAAGTCAACAACAGGAGTCACTATGCACTTACTCCTCATGTAGAATCTCTGTCCTTAATGTGCTGTACATTGTGATTTAATGCTATAACTAGTACTCAAACAGTATTTTACATTTTGTGTTTCTGTGTGGGTACAAACTGTTGAAATCTTTACTTAATGTATACTAAATTGATCTTCTGCACATAAAGAGAATTGAAAATGAATCTTGATGTGAATGGACAGGGAGAGGGAGCGGGAGAGGGGAGAGTTGCGGGTGGGAGGAAAGTTATTGGGGGGGGGGTAGCCATTGTAACCCATAAGCTGTACTTTGGAAATTTATATTCATTAAATAAAAGTTAAAAAAAAAAAAAAGAAATAAGCTTCTAAGCCAGGGACTGGAGTGGCAGAACTTGGATTTAACTGTCAAGATCAGAGTTCAGCTTCCTTCAGGTCCAGGGTCAGAGACTTCATGCTAATTTGCTTCAATCCACTGCTTCCCAAACCTTGGGCATATAGGGAGCCTTATGTTTGAAAAATAATTGTTTCCCATTTTGGTGCCACTGTTATAGGAATCAGAGTGGATAGAGGTCAAAGTAATACCACAAATTCTGCAAGCTAGAATAAGCAGCAAAGGAAAGAACTGACTGATAACTCTTGGCTGGAGCTCAGGATAACGAGGACCTGGTAAAGGAGCTGCTTGTGGACAATGCTATAGTAACTTTTGGGATCTAGAATCCATGGCACCCTAACAGATTTATTTACTTTACTGCCCAAAGCTACAGAAAATTTGGTCATATGATGCTGGGGAACAGGTGAAGTCTCAGTCTGTTTATGCAAAATCTCAGAAACTAATTCTACAAATTCAATTCTGCTTCTGGGGTATGTATATATACCTATTCCTCACTCTAAGCACCATACAAACCACCAGACATTATACATAAAACCAACATAAGAAAACTGAAGGGCGAGTAGAAGAAAAGCCTACTTTTTCCAGCAAAGGATCAGGAAAGGGACAAGATAGGAACACAGAATATTTGAAGACACTGACTGCATTGCTCTGGCCCAACAATACAGAAAACCTGGGCTCACCCCACCCAGGCCAGCAGAAGTCACGTGGGGAGCCCAGAACTCTGCTGCATCCAGGTGGTAACAGGGCACCCCACCCATCTCTCTGCTGCAGTGGGAGCCAGGACTTTGATCTCTGATGTGTGATGCTGAGCCCAGCCCCACCCCTGGCATCAGCAAAAGTCCTGAGGGGGACTGGACTTTCATCCCTGTGCAGTAGTAATGAGAAACATCCCTTCAGGAGTTAACAGGAGCAGACTGGGAGCTGAGCTTCTTCTCCCTCTGTGTAGAGAAAAGGTGACCCCACACATTTCTTTCTTTCTTTCTTTTTTTTTTTTTTTGACAGGCAGAGTGGACAGTGAGGGAGAGAGAAAGGTCTTCCTTTTGCCGTTGATTCACCCTCCAGTGGCCAGCGCACCACGCTGATCCAGCAGGAGCCAGGTGCTTCTCCTGGTCTCCCATGGGGTGCAGGGCCCAAGCACTCGGGCCATCCTCCACTGCACTCCCTGGCCACAGCAGAGAGCTGGCCTGGAAGAGGGGTGACCGGGACTAGAATCCGGTGTGCCGGCGCCGCTAGGCGGAGGATTAGCCTGTTGAGCCGCAGCGCCGGCCGACCCCACACATTTCTTGTGTGGACTAAAACAGAATGCTTAAATGAGACCCAGTCTCACAACATAGTATCTCAAAATGTCCAGGTTTCAATCAAAAGTCATGTATAACCAAGAATCAGGAAGACCTCAAACTGAATGAAAAAAGAAAAGCAACAGATGGCACACTGAAATGACAAGAGATCTCAGGATGATCGGACACAGGAATTTAAAGCAGTCACCAATGAGCAATCCAAGCCTGCCTGCCACAAAGGAAAAGGCTGTACATCTCAGCAAAGAGACGAAGACCCAAAGAGCCAATGGAAACTTTATTTATTTAAGATTTATTTATTTCGGGGCTGGCGCTGTGGTGTAGCAGGTAAAGCCGCTGTGATACTAGCATGCCATATGGGCACTGGTTCGAGTCCTGGATGCTCCACTTCCAATCCAGCTCCCTGCTAACACACCTGGGAAAATCAGTGGAAGATGGTCCAAGTGCTTGGGCCCCTGTACCCATGTAAGAGACCCAGAAGGAGCTCCTGGCTTTGGATCAGCCCAGCTCCGGCCGTTGAGGCCATTTGGGGAGTGAACCAGCAAATGGAAGATCTCACTCACTGTTTCTCTTACTCTCTGTCACTCTGCCTTTCAAATAAATGAATAAATCTTTTTCTTTTTAAAGATTTATTTATTTTACTTGAGAGTCAGAGTTACACAGAGAGAGAAGGAGAGGCAGAGAGAGAGAGAGGTCTTCCATCCACTGGTTCATTCCCCAGAAGGCCGCAATGGCTGGAGCTGTGCTGATCCAAAGCCAGGAGCCAGGAGCCTCTTCGGGGTCACCCACACAGGTGCAGGGGCCCAAGGGCTTGAGCCATCTTCTATTGCTTTCCCAGGCCACAGGAAAGCTGGATCGGAAATGGAGCAGCCAGGATACGAACCGGCGCCCATATGGGACGCCGGCATTGCAGGTGGCAGCTTTACCCGCTACGCCACAGTGCCGGCCCCAATAAATAAATCTTTAAAAAAATATTTCTTTCAAAGGCAGAGTTCTAGAGAGAGGGAAAGACAAACAGAGATCTTCCATTTACTGGTTCACTACCCCAGATGGCTGCCAAAAGGCTAAAACCAGGAGCTGCTCTTTGCAGGTGCATAGCAGGGAGCTGGAAGTGGAGCGGCCATAACTCAAACCAGTGCCCATATAGGATGCTGCTGCTGCAGGTACAGTGCTGTGTCACAATGCTGTCCCCCAGTGTAATTTCAGATTTCAAAAATATAATATACAAAAAACAAACAAAACATTCTCAGTGGACAGGTTCAGCAGCAGAATGGAGGAAAAAGAGGTAATAATAAATAAACTTGAAGATAGAATAACAGAAAGTATCTAATGTGAGAAACAGACTGGAAAAAAATTAAGAGATGTACTTCAGACACCTGTGAGACTGTAACTAAAGGTCTGACATGCATTCCATCAGCAGCCCAGAAGGGAAGGAGAAAGAGGGCGGGGCAGAAGCCATGCTGGGGGAAACCATGGCTGAAGACGCCCCAGATTTCTAGCAGAAGACATAAACCTTCCGTTTCAAGAAGATGAGAGAACTGCAAACAAGAAAAAATTCAAAGAAATTCACACACACAAAAATCACAGTTAAACTTCTGAACATTAAAGACAAAGAAAAAAACAGTCCTGAAAGCAGTGAGCGACAAGAGGCCTTACGCCTAGGGGTGCAAACACAGCTTGAATGACAACAGCCTTCTCATCAGAAACCAGTGAGACTAGGAGGAAGCGGCAGAACACTTTTTTCCCTAGAGATTTATTTTATTTTATTTATTTGAAAGATAATTACAGACAGAGACCATCTGCTGGTTCAGTCCCCAAATGGCTGCATTGGCTGGGGTTGGGTAGGCTGAAGCCAAGAGCCTGGAACCCTGTCCAGGTCACCCAAGTGAATGCAGGGGCCCAAGCACATGGGCCATCTTCCTCTGTTTTCCCAGCACATTAGCAGGGAGCTGGTCAGAAGTAGAGCAGCCGGAGCCATCACTGTGGCATAACAGGTGAAGCTGCTGCCTGCAGTGCTGGCATCCCATATGGGTGCCAGTTCAAGTCCTGGCTGCTCCACTTCTGATCCAGCTATGAACTGGGAAAGCAGAAGATGGCCCAAGTCCTTAGGCCCCTGCACTCGTGTGGGAGACCTGGAAGAAGTTCCTGGATCCTGGACAACTGGGGACTGAACCAGCAGATGGAAGACCTCTTTCTCTCTCTGCCTTTTTTTCTCTCTGTGTAACTCTGACTTACAAATAAATAAATTTAAAAAAAAAAGTAGAGCAGGCAAGACTTGAATTGGCGCCCATATGGGATTCCGGCTTAGCAGGCGGCAGCTTAACCCACTAGGCCACAACGCCAGCCCCTATGTGTCAAAAATATTTTTTAAGAGCTGAAAGAAAAGAACTATCAACCCAGAATTCTACATTCCATGAGAATACCTGAAGGAATGAAGGAGATATTAACACCTTTTCAGATAAAGAAAATCTGGGCCGGCGCCGCGGCTCACTAGGCTAATCCTCCACCTTGCGGCGCCGGCACACCGGGTTCTAGTCCCGGTCGGGGCACCGATCCTGTCCCGGTTGCCCCTCTTCCAGGCCAGCTCTCTGCTGTGGCCAGGGAGTGCAGTGGAGGATGGCCCAAGTCCTTGGGCCCTGCACCCCATGGGAGACCAGGAGAAGCACCTGGCTCCTGCCATCGGAACAGCGCGGTGCGCCGGCCGCAGCGTGCTACCGCGGCGGCCATTGGAGGGTGAACCAACGGCAAAAGGAAGACCTTTCTCTCTGTCTCTCTCTCTCTCACTGTCCACTCTGCCTGTCAGAAAAAAAAAAAAAAAATCTGAAGAGAACTGTCATCACCAGAACTACCCTCCAGAATGGCTAGTGGGGGACTGGCATTATGGTGTGGTGGGTTAATATACCACCTGCCAAGCCAGCATCCTATGTTGAAGTGTTGGTTTGAGTCCTGGCTGCTCCACTTTTTTTTTTCTTTAAAGATTTATTTATTTATTTGAAAGGCAAGTTACACAAAGAGAAAAGGAGAGGCAGAGAGAGAAGTCTTCCACCCGCTGGTTCACTCCCTAGTTGGCCACAATGGCTGGAGCTGAGCCGATCCAAAGCCAGGAGCCAGTAGCTTCTTCTGGGTCTCCCACACTGGTGCAGGGGCCTAAGGAGTTGGGTAATCCTCTACAGCTTTCCCAGGCCATAGCAGAGAGCTGGATTGGAAGCAGAGCAGCCTGGATACGAACTGGTACCCATATGGGATGCTGGCACTGCAGCTGTGTGCTACGCCACAGCACCAGCCCCTGCTCCACTTCTAATTCAGCTTCCTGCTAGTACACCAAGGAAGGCAGCAGAAGCTGGCCAAAGTACTTGGGCCCTGCCACTCATGTAGGGCATGCAGATGGAGCTCCTGGCTCTTGGATACTGGGCTCTGGCCCAGACCTGGCCATTGCAGCCATCTGGGGAGTGAACCAGTAAAGGAAGATCTAGGGGAGTGAACCAGTGATGGAAGATCTGCATCTCCCTGATGCTCTATGCTCTGCTGCCTTCCAAATAAATAAATAAACCTTTTTTATGGCTTGTGGGGCTTCCCAAACAGAAGGAAAACAATAAAGGAAGCAATCTTGGAATGGCAGCAGCAGAATGAACACAGTAAACAAAAATATGGGTAGGTGTGTGTGTGTGTGTTGGGGCACAATTGGTTAAGATACCTCTTGGGATGCATCCCATATCAGAGTGCTGGTTAGAGTCCCAGCAACTTCTGCTTCCAACTAAATCACCCTGGGAGGTAGCAGATGATAGCTCAAGTGCTTGGGCCCTGCTACCCATGTGGGAGACTTCTGGGCTCTTGAATTCTGCCTGGCCAAGCCCTGGCAGTCGTGGGCATTTGGGGAGTGAAACAGTTGATAGAAGATCTATCTCTCTGTGTCACTCTGCTTTTCAACTGAATGAAAAAAAATTTAAAAAATCTAAAAAATACAAATACTGTAGACATTTACAGTTTTCTTTCTTTCTTTCTTTTTTTTTTTTTTTTAAATTATTCTATTTCTTTGAAAGACAGAGTTACAGAGAGAGGTAGAGCCAGAGAGAGAGGGAGAGGACTTCCATTCTGCTGGTTCACTCCCCAAATGACTGCAACGGCCAGAGCTGAGCTGATTCACAGCCAGGAGCCAGGAGCTTCTTCCAGGTCTCCCACATGGTTTCAGGGGCCCAAGAACTTGGGCCATCTTCTACTGCTTTCCCAGGCCATAGCGGAGAGCTGGACCAGAAGAGGAGTAGCCAGGATTTGAACCAGTGCCCATATGGGATGCTGGCACTGCAGGCTGGGGCTTTAATCCATTGCGCTACAGCACTGGCCGCGACATTCACAGTTTTCTAAATTATATTTGACAGTTGAAGTGAAAATTATAACATTATGTGATATGATTCTAAACCTATGCAGAATAATTATTTATGACAATTATACTACAAATGGGGAAAGGATGAAGTAGGGTATCTACACTTAACTTTTAACTGGTAAAATCATGCTCTTCAACTTATGGTTTTATGACCTGATAAGCTCAAAGTTGAAAGTATCCTAATTTGAACTGCACTGAACCCATCTAACTTACTGAACATCACAGTTTAGCAACCAAGTGCACTGTAGAGTATCAACTGTTTACCCTCATGATAGAGTGACTACCAGGAACTGTGGCTTGCGGTTGCTGCTGACCAACACTATGTTGCATACGGCTAGCATGGGGAAAAAACAAAATTCAAAATATGGTTTCTACTGAATGCACACAACATCATGAAGTAAAAAAAATCATTAAGCCCAACTTTCATAAGTTGAGAACCACAGATAGACTGTGACACATTATGCATCTATAATGAAATACCCAGTACCTAAATGCTACAAAAACCCAACACAGATAAATGACAATGGTATGTTAACAAAAAATGTTAAAGCCCAGGAGACAGGAGAAATAAAACAAAATAAGAAAAACAGAAAACAATAAGAAATGTATCAACAATTACATTTGGGCTGATGCAGTGGCACAGCAGGTTAAGCTGCTGCCTGTAGTGCTGGCATCCCAATAAATAAATAAATAAATAAATAATAAAAACTTTAAAAAAACCTATAGTTTTATATATAAGTTTTATAATAAAAACTTAAAAAAACCTATAGCAAGTTTATTAGAGTAGAAATGCAACACAGTGTATATGTTCTGTAATAATGCTGAGGAACGTGGAATGCAAGTGCAGCAATGCAGAGCAGTTCCTGAGACCACCACCAAGACTGGAATTTCTCTCTTGACATGAAAGACAGTGCGACTGACAGCACGCCTGACTCACCGTTTGTTTCTGGAGGCCATCTAATTTGTCCTCAGTATTGTCTTCTTTGTCCATGTTGCCTCTGAATAAAAGTTAGGAAATAAACAAAGCATCACATTCCACTCAAGAGTTATTTTGTAACCAGGATGCTGGCAAGAAAACCCAAGTCCCTGAGCTCTACACTACTGCCGCTCAACATCTGAGTCCTTCCCTCCTTTCCGGGAGATCCTGACCATGGGAGACACCATCATCAGATAGTGTCATCACTTCTACAGGCAAGGGCCCCACTCCACTGAGAGAGCAACGTGGGCTCCAACCTCATGATCTCAGGCCAGGTTCAGAGGCCACTTTTCAGTGGTAACTGGCAAAAAAGGGTGGTAACTGTCCATCTAAGGTTGCCTGAATATGTGGCTCTGATAAAAGAACAGGCTTTTAAACCCGTGCAAACCAAGTGTGGCCTGATGTGCCCACCCCAGATCTCAGACCTCAGGACGCCTCTTCCCCAGAATCACTTATACTTGGCAAGAGCTGCCTCTGGGTAGTGAGCTCTGCAGGCACTGCAGAAGGGCATTCTGGCCTCTTTACCCCTTGGATGCTTTGCTGCTGGCTTAGCTGCCTAACGCTTCTCTCCTGTGACCTTAACTATTGCTGATGTCTGTTTTTCATGTTTCCTTTTAAACGTGAATCTGCAATGTTCCTGTTCTTCTGTTCGGGTCCGGGAGGCGCAGCAGTCTCCTATCCTCACCCTTAGCCACAGAGGGAGCAGACACCCCACAAAAGCATGAGCTTTTCATGTCACAGTCAGGTACCTCTCCTTGAATCGGTGTTTTCCTTGAATTGGTGAATCTAACATTCGGATCACAAGTTACCTGGGGGTTTGTTAACATCTCCCAGAATGCACCTTTTTTATCTGTCCACAGGAAATACCTCTGGGGCACAGAATATTATGGCAGCTAAAGTGTTCACCAGGGCTTAAGGACAGACAGAAAATGCATCTTAGCTTTTCCAAGCCTCAGTGGACAGTCAGGGGCTCCTAGCATTGCTACTCACAGCCGGGCCTGGTTACAGTCCCAGGCAAGTAAAGCAGTATTTGCTACTTTAGGGGAAAAGACTGAGTCAAACAGTGAAGAGATCAATGTCATATCTTCCAACAAAATATATATTTCGGAGAACTACAGTTAATTTAGTTTTCCTGTAACACTAGGTCAACAGCAAATAAAACAACCCAAAGGAATGCTGCTTCCACACTTTTCTGCACACCCCCAAGGACAGAAATGCATGCCACGCCCATCAGGCAGTGGCTCCTAAATCTGCCTTAACTATGGACTGGGCGATCCTGAAATAATCCTGGAATTTCATGTGGGGAGCATCCAGGTCAGGAAGCCTATACTCCTGTGCCTCTGCTTAGTTCTCTGCCAGCTAAGAGCAGTCTGAATTCTTCCTCTAGGATCCTCAACCAGACAGGAGACAAACCTGGTTACAGGATTTGTGGGCAGCCTGGGGTAGCCAGGAAGGACAGGAACTGACATTGGGCTCAAAGTGCTTAGAAGTCAAAGAAGAGGCCTAGAGCTAGAAGGGTATAACCAGAGTACCAACTCTGGAAGGCAGCCACATGTGACAAGGTTTAAAGGAGACACCAGACACTGAGGCAGACACAGGAAGGCACTGGATGTAGGCAGAAGGGGTCAGAGTAGCATGACATCACATGGAGTTGCTCTGTGTGGCATCTCACCTTTCGGGGATGTCTGAGGTGCCATCTGTGACACCCTGTTCTGCAGAAAGGGACTTTTCGTCTGGCATCCCAACTTTCTCCAGAAAGCAGAGTGCTGGGTCTGCTCGCATGGCATTGTACCGCTCATAACCTGACCAGGGATAAAGAGAAACACAGAAGCCACATCAGAACTCACAAAATGAGCCTCGGACCCCAGACTGTCATTTATTTCCCTTGTTAAGTAAAAACTAAAACAAAACAAAGGAAACATTTATTTAAGATTAATCAGATCCTGTAAGGCTTCCTATCAGGGAAAGATCCTGGAGCTACAGCACACTCCTGGCTCGCACTTAGTCCACAAGCCCCTCTCTAAAAATATGAGGAGAAACAGTGAAATCTCTATCTTGTCTTGAGGAAATTTCCTCAATCTAGGCTGCCCTTGAGGGGCCACAGGCACTTACTGCACCTGAGAGCTGTCGACAGCATCAGAGGTTTTGCACAGAGGCTTGCTTTCTTCCTCTTCCTTTATTTTCTCTTTAAAGCTTCAACCAAATACTCAGTGCTTCTAACAGGGTTGGCTTGGAGACAGAACCATAGCTACTTCCTCTCACTGAGGCAGGGCTATGTCTACAGTAGACTAAAGCTGTGTGTTTCTTAACAAAGAAAATCACTGCAGCATCCCAGCTCACAACTGACCAAGGCACGGAGGCAAGGCCGACAGGGCTTCCTAATACAGATCCCGGAAAAGTGAACGTTAGGCTGCCCGGCTTTCTGCAAATGGCTGAGCATCACATCTCCGCCAGCTGCAGGGGACCTGGGAATTTCATTGTCCCCTGGTGGTTATGCCATGGTGGGGGAGGGGGCGGTAAGACCAGACAAGGGTAGTCAGGTGTACCCAATAGTACCCAGATGAGGAGAGGCCTAAGCCTTTGGTCACGGAAAGTCTGATGGGCAGCAACCATCAGAGGTAGCATCTGCACTGGACTTTGGAAGGCACTAAGGATGGGCCCATGAGGCATCTCTCCTACCTCCTCCATAACCAATCGGACTAAATAGGTCTGGCCCTATCCAGGGTCTACAAGGATGACGTAGGTCCAGTTCCTCCATGCTGAGCACTGAGTACAGGGGCTGTCTTTCCCCCCGCCTTTACAGCACATCTTCTGAAGTCACCCTGTACCACAAGGAGGCACCTCAGGCACTGGACATATCACCTTCTTGCCATCCACTCCTCGGCCCTAACATTCAACACCAAGCTACCTCAGCTGGTGGTCTGGGGGACGCTGGAAGACGGGTGCGACATCATCTTAAGGTCTCACAGGTGTGCTGCTCAGGAAACACAAATTAACTTCTCCTCCTACCTCATAACCACTTCAGAGTAGAGTTTCACATCTGGAAATGACCTCACACATCACCTAGATGGACTCTGCAATATCTGATAAGAGACTAAGTGATCAAACGATCAATCCCATTACCCTGACCTTCACTGGGAGGCGAAGTACCAACACTGAGACTGAGTGATTAAATGATCAATCCCATTACCCTGACCTTCAATGGGAGGTGAAGTACCAACACTGTGTTTTCTAGGAGACAAAGCGTTGTGGGCCCCTTAGACTGAGACTATCATTCACCTGAGGTCAGACCTGGCCCAGCGTCACATATTTAGTAAGCAGCAAAGCTGACAGCTAATGCAGGTGTGTACCTAATTCTTTCCACTCTAAACCTTGCTCCTCAGTTTAAATTTTACATGATTCACCTGGTAGAGTGTATATCAGGCATACTATGGGTGACTATCCTCACCTGGCAGGTAGAGTGTGTATCAGGCATACTATGGGTGACTATCCTCACCTGGCAGGTAGGGTGTATATCAGGCATACTATGGGTGACTACCATCACCTGGCAGGTAGGGTGTGTATCAGGCATACTATGGGTGACTATTATTTGACTTTCATTATTATCTAAACACAGCTGGCAGTTGGCTGACAGCAAGTACAGGGGCTTAACAGCCTGAAGTGAAGAAATGGGCAAGTGCTCCAGTTTTCCATGCCATTCACAAACTTCTCTCAGACCCCTTTAGTCTCTTGATTATGACTTAAAAGATTGTATGCCATCTTCTATGCTTCCATTTTTGCACCAGTGGGGCAAAAGATACAGCCTAGGAATATGCAGGTTATTTAGAATGATCTCAGAAGTCTGTATATGTGTGAAATGCTAAACGTAGCCTTTTCTTCTGTTCACTTGTTCTTTCACTCAGAAAACACTGGATACCCACTACAGGCCAGAACTCAGCCACACATTGGGATTTTAGGAATGAATGGGAGAGAGGCAGTCCCAGGCATACCAGTGTGGACAGGCAAGTGATGAAGATATACACTGAACAAGTCTCTGATGGCCTCAGCTGCCCTTTACAAGTTACTCAATAACACTAGGGTCACAGTATCTCCATGTCACTCAAGATTCCAAGACGGTGGAGGTGAGGCTCCACTTTCTGAGGATCGAGTTTTGCAGGAATATGACGAGCTGCACCAGAGTGCCTGAATTCATGTTTCCTGAGGAACTGCTCCGAAGGGAAAACATTCACTAAAATACATACCATGCTTGAACACACCAATGAGAAGAGACTTATCGGCCTCAGCATCCCACCAGTCCACTGGGATCTCCACGTAGTCAATGTCGGGCAGAAGCACGTCCAGGTCCCTGTGAAAGGAAGGGTGTGGACTCAGAGTTCCTTCAACACAGACAGAAAACAACACAAAAGCTACTGGCCCAAACCCGGTGTTAAGCCACATTCCTGGTTGCATACTGAGATGCTGAAGGAACAAACCAAATGACGCAGAAAGCTGTGGGTTAATGTTTCTTGGTCCTTACGTAGAACCACCTGGGGAGATATGCAGTGTACGCACTTGACTCCTGGACTGCACACTACACTGACGGATGAGTCTTAAAGCAACGCTTGGAGAAGCCATCGTCAGCTGGTCCAGGGTAGGGCCCTGGAATCTACATGTATTAGGCAGCTCTGATGTGTACCTTCAGTTGAGAACCAGAGCAAAAGACACTGATACATATGGGGCACCTGAAGGTAGAACTTCACTCATGACTGAATGCTTAAATTCATAATGCCTAAATCATCCTAGTTCAACATGTAAAGATCCCAAGCACTATTTGGAGAACCAAACAGTCTGCACAGGTACAGTCAGGGGTACAAAAAGGGCCTTTTGGAGAACAAATGCCACAACAGCAATTAACTCCTGGCAGGGGTCTATTAACGGTCTGTTGGGTCAAAGCTGATCACAAATTGTACTTCTCCTGGTTAAAAGGATGAACTTGCCTGGGGTGCAGACATGTGAGGATTAGCAAGCCTGTTCCATGAATCCCTCCGTGTGCATCCATGTTCTGAGAGCACACATGGCCCCTGAGCCCACTGTCTGACTCGTCTGGACTCCTTGCTCTTTCAAGGCAGCAGTCTCTATCTACTGTGACACAGGACTGCCTGCCCCTTGCCAGGCCCAACTCCTCTGGGGATACAGTGTTCCCTAGCCCCCAGCTTTCCAGGGACGCACTGCCCTGCCAGCGTGGTACCACCACTGAATAACTCTTTTGGGATGAACTGCTGTTTACGCCTCATGGCAACTGCTCCACAGGGCATTAAACCAGAACAAGACCAGTGGGAGAGAGAGAAGCAAGAAAGGGGGTGGAAACAGACTCACACTCTCCATGTTCTACCCAACACCACCTATCACTTTCTACATGTCTAAGAAAGCACATGACAGCAGATGTGTCTTCTGCCAGGTGACGCCTGACATGAGCTATCAGGTTGAATTCTGCTGCACCCATGTGACTCAAACTGAAAAAAACCTTTCTACTGGAACCACAACCTCCTATCCCTGCTAGAAATTACGACAGTGACTCCAGAAAGCATACTGGGTAGTAACAGTTACTGTGAGGAAGGACCCTGGTCACAGCTGTCCCATGGGTAGGGCTGTCTCTGCCCCTCTCTCCTTCTTTAGTATTCCTGTGACCATTAAAGTAGCCGCCATTGCTCAATGCAAAGAAAGAGAAAGAAGGAACGACAGCCCAGGTCACTGCAAAGCAAGGTGCAAACACCAACAGTTCTGGTGCTCACTGGGAATGGCCTGAGCGTGTGGGGCTTGAGCAAACTGCAGACCTGGGGAAGGTGAAGGAGACGGGGGCAGCCTCACCTGCTGGGATCCTGGGAGCCTCCACAGCTCTGGAAACGTGAATTTACAACACAAAGGTACACCAAGGCAAATACACCACAAGGTCAAAGACAGAAGAAATCCTCAAATGTTTACGAGTACAAAGGCCAAGAACGGGATTCTGGATAAAACTTCCCATCTGTACCTGTCAGATCAAGTCTATCAAAGCAACTAACACTCACTCTACAATGTACTTAGGCCAGAGAAATTAATGTTTTAAAAGCAATTTAATAATTCTCTGGGTGGGTAGAGTTAAAATAAAAAACTCACCAAAGCTGTTTCTAAGAAACGGTTTTCTTATTTCACTTATTTGTAGGTGACCTAACAATCATCCCCACTCCACCACTGGGTAATTGGTTCTGGGTGGGGGTGGCATGGGAGTGGTGATGGGAACTGAGCTTCCTGAAGAACAGCAAGCTTGGCCAGCTCCATGAAGAGCTGTTTTGTGCCAGTTCTTTAATACTGACAGCTGAGTCTTATCTGGGTTACCTGGCAGGAGTTCCTTCAAATGCTTTATCAGCTGCTTCTCCCAGTATTTCAGCTTTCAGGTAGTATAGCATCCGGACTCGCAAAAGTACCCTACAAAAAGGGGAGCACATTGATGCAAACAAATTAGAACCCATGTGTGTTTGAACCACATTCCCAACTTAACACAGGGAAATCTGGGGCACTCCCAAGTTGTTTAGTGATATCACGCAATCAACAAGCGTATTTCAGAAACTTCACAGATCATGGAATTATAAGTTTGATCCCAGTTTTTCCATTAACTTTTTGAAGTTCCTCATATAAGACAGCACCAGAATAACAAAACACTATGTACCGACAGCAGACGTATTGTGACCATCTGCCTTACACACAACATGACTCCGTGACTCAGCTGGCATCTGGGAGCCCATCCTGCAAGCCACGGAGGCAGCACAAACACAGCTCTTCTGACCTTTGCACACTACAGAGCTGACTTTCACCAGGCCAGTTTTCAGTTTGCTAGCTGCTGAGGGGTGACTAATGTGGAGTGGCGGGGCTTTCACACATTCTACTCATACAGAGTTACATGAATTTTTTTTTTGTTACATGAATATTTAAAAGTCTACATCCCATGGCACTGTCTTCTCTCTTGAGGTGCTCAATGGGCCACACTCAGGTTCTATGGGAGTGCCACAAATGTTTAAGACAAAGCAGTTAAGCCAGTATTTGATGGGCAGCTACTGCTCTATGTGCCTTGTAGCATGCCAGGTGCTCTGAGGCAGACAGCAAAGTACACAACCCAACTCTGTTCCTGAGAGGTTTACAGAAGCCTAGTTGTGAAAGGAGACCAACGATGAAGAGAGTCAGAGCACAGAAGATGACCCCAGCAGGCTCATGTGTGCAAGAACAGGGTGAATGTAAAGTAGGCACAGACATGCAGATCACTGTGGAGGAACTACTTCACTTGAAGGCTAAGAAGCAAAGAGGTTTTGAAGAACACTTATAACTTGCTCAATACTAGCCAAGAGCGTTGAAAACAGAAGCCCAGGAGCCAGTGCTGCGGCATAGTGGGTAAAGCCACTGTCTGCAGCACTAGTATCCACTATGGGCGCTGGTTGAGTCCTGGCTGTTCCATTTCTGATCCAGCTCACTTTTAATGCACCTGCGAAAGCAGCAGAAGATTGCATAAGTTTCTGGGCCCCTGCACCCACGTGGGAGACCCAGATGAAACTCCTGGCTTCAGCCTGGCCCAGCTTTGATCCTTGTGGCCATTTGGGGAGTGAACCAGTGGATGGAAGATCTTTTTCTCTGTTTCTCTCCCTTCCTCTTTGTAACTCTGACTTTCAAATCAATAGATTTGATAGAGTTAGACAGTGAGAAAGACAGAGAGAAAGGTCTTCCTTCCGTTGATTCACCCCCCCAAATGGCCACCACGGCTGGTGCTGCGCTGATCCGAGGCCAGGAGCCAGGCGTTTCCTCCTGGTCTCCCATGCACCTGGGCCATCCTCCACTGCTTTCCCGGGCCACAACAGAGAGCTGGACTGGAAGAGGAGCAACCGGGACTAGAACCTGGTGCCCACGTGGGATGTCGTTACGGCAGGCGGAGGATTAAGCAAGTGAGCCATGGCACTGGCCCCAATAAATACATTTTTGAAATTAATGACAACAGAATTCCACATACACACAATTACACAGGAATCAGACTCCAGGTGAAAAGTTCAAAAACAAGGGATCGTATACAGCAATGTACAAAATCTACTATGTTAAAGAACACAAAAGGAGGCTGGTATATCCATATACATGTACCTGCACAGAGTATCATAGGAAGAATCAGGTTAACAGTGGTCATTTCTCTCTCTCTCTCTTTTTTTTTTTTTTAAGATTTTTATTTATTTATTTGAGAGGTAGAGTTACAGACAGTGAGAGGGAGAGACAGAGAAGGGTCTTCCATCTGTTCCAATGGCTGCAACAGCTGGAGTTGAGCCAATCTGAAGCCAGGAGCTTCTTCCAGGTCTCCCATGCGGGTGCAGGGGTCCAAGCCCTTGGGCCATTTTCTACTTTCCCAGGCCATAGCAGAGAGCTGGATTGGAACAGAAGCAGCCAGAACCATATGCAATGAAGGTGGAGGATTAATCTACTGCGCCACAGCATTGGCCCCAGTGGTCATCTCTCAATAGGCAACAAGGGAATTGGAAGTGGCAGGAAAACTTAAGGAATTTTTAAAAACATATGTGTGTTACTAATTCAGAATAAGTTAATAAAAAGAGCTGAAGCCTCTAAAAAGCCATAATTTCTATTGGCTCTGGGAAGAAAATGCCACCAAAGGCTCAAGATATAGGTGGAAACAAAGTTAGAATTTTTAGATGGGAAAGAATCCTTATGTCTTTGGCATACCATTCTTTTCCCTCAACTGTCAATCGGCTCAAATAATTTTGAGTTTTGCTTTTTTTTTAAAGCCTAGAGAATAAGAACTCTCTGAGATCTTGACACCTAGCTGATAGTAGCTAGCAGCTCCTTAGGAAGAACTGGAACAGAATGCTGGTGTCCTACCTGCTGAGATCTAGCTCAATCGGAGCACGCTTTCTTAAAGCTGGGAGATGGTGACAGTTCTTTCTAGTTCTCTAAAGAGAAGCAAATGTGTTGTGGCAAGAGAGAATAGACTTTAAAGCTAACAGTATTCACTTCTTCTCCAAATGGGATACAAATCAGTTCAGACAACAGACGGAGCCATCTCCTCCGAGAGTGAGATGACAATCCTGTGGGCATCCGACCTCAAGAGGAAGGACAGCTGGAGCAAGTCTGCAGCACCCTTGCTTTAGCCAAACAAAATAACCTGGTGTTTTGCATGGTGGCATCTTTTTCTTTTCTTCTAAGACATTTTACTGGCATTAAATATTCTTCCAGAGAACAGACTCTGCATAAATGTACTGCTTGATGAACTCCCACAAAGAGAACATCCAGAATCCAGATCAGAGACAGGGCAGCAGAACATTTTCCAGAAGTTCCCCTGGTATTTCTCTCCAGTCATCATTATCCGCTTGCCTGCCCCTGCCCAATTCATAACCACTATACTGATTTCTTTAAACTTGGATTTGAGGCAGTTTTTTTTTTTTTTTAATGTTTCATAGTCCTTTTAATGACAGCTTCACGCTTCCAAATAATATTCTGCTCAAATAACAAACAATGCTTTGAGCACCTACTATGTATGGAGTATACATTAACTCACTCCATTCTCATTACAATGATAGAGGCAGGAACTATTAGTATTTTCATTTTATGGATGGAGGAATGAAGGCAAATATAGATCATGTAATTCACTTGCTGGCCAAGCAATGGGGCCAGGATTTAAATCCAGGCAGTCTTGACTGCAGAGCCTGTTTTAACCTTTATTTAATTTTGGGATGGTAGCAGACTTGCTAATTATGATGCAAATCTCCTAGTTAGCCATTCAATTCTCGGGTCACTTTACTCCAGTTGGCGAACTCTTGCCAGATCAGTTTTTCTTCCCAACTATCATTGTTTTTAGTTACCTGTTTCACCTGCTCAAGAAGCACGGTTGCCTGTATTTAGAATAAAATCCTTAGCCTAGCATGCCAGGTATACTATCAGTGAGTCCTCTTACCCAGACAGCTTCCTCGTTCTCTTTCCCATGTGGCAACTCCGATGCAGGCACATCAAATATGCAATTGGATCCTTCCCCAGCCAAGCTCTACAATCAACTGCATGTGTCTTTTAAATCCCAATTCAAGCTTACTGTCTCCAAAGAGCTTGTACTTTTGTATACAGTTTTTATTACATTGCTGGGTATAAGACCTATTTTCAAATATTTGGAGTGATCAAGGGAAAGGATTAGGCTTCATCTGTAGAAGAAAAAAACCCTCACAACTTAATAACTATCTGACCTTCAGGATGTTACAGAGAGACAGGAAAAACCAAGTACAACATTTTAACCTATAAGGAATAAATTCTTTGATGACCACAGGTGCATACAGTTCTTCTCACTGCCCACCAGGAATGCTGGGGCAATAACTGTGGCATAGCCTAGAGCTAGAGATGGTCTCCAAGGGTCTCCAAGATGGTCACATTATATAGTGATGCAGACACCCACTTGCAAATTTGAGATGGTTTTGTGGCCAAGTGCCCTAACTCCCTAAAATTAAACTACACAAAAACAGAATTTCATTTTCTATCATTTTTAAACTATACCCTGCCATGCCACCTCCAGCTGCCAGCCTATAGATATGAAGTATACTATTTCAGATGCATGCCTATCAGATAACTGGAAGTGGGGGAAGGCATTTGGTGCAGCAGCAGTTAACTCCCCACCTGGACGCTGGCATCCCATACTGGAGTGCCTACTTTGAGACCTAGTTCCCTCTGCTTCAGATCCAGCTTCCTATTAATGCACATGCTGGGAGGCAGTAGGTGATGGTTCAAGAGCTTGGGTTGCTGTCACCACGTGAGAGACCAGTATAGAGTTCTGGGTTCCGGGCTTTGGCTTGGCCCAGCCCTGGCTATTATGGACATTTGGGAAGTGAACCAGTGGACAGAAGATCTCTGTCTTTCTGCCTTCCAGATAAAATGAAAGTAAGTACATAAAAATAAAAAAACCCGAGGCCACGAATGGGAACAGCAAACTGGAAAAGGAAGCAACCTGGCACAGGGAGTTGAGAGTAGAGGCCACTGAGGCCCGTGTTCTGCCCTTGCTAATGTGACCCTAGGGGCAGAAGGAGTCAGATCAGAAAAGTCCTCAGAGGTTCACAAGGCACAGCTAGATAGGCCAGGTTCCATGGAGAGAAGAGACAGTGTTAACGGAGTAGGAGGAGCTCTAACATGAATGAATTCTGACCCAGCTCTGACCCACATCACACACCCTGATTTCCAGACCTTGCGTGCACAGGAGCACAGGAGCTTGAAGAAGTCTCCCTGTGGGGTTCCCAGGAGTCTGAAGAGTCCCAGCAGGGCGGCCCCCGGGGACAGGAGGGAAACACTCACTTGTTGCAGTGTTGTTTGAGGTGTTTCTTGTAGCCGTCGTCATGCAGGACCACCTCGGGATTGCACGTCGCCAGCCAGTCTGCGTTCTTCAGTTCCGGAAGCAGCAGCTGGTTCTTTGTCTTCTTCCCCTTCCTCCCTCTAGGGACTGGGGCAGACAACCCTAAAACAGAAAGCAGTGAAGGGCATCTGGATGAGCCAAGGGGGCTTGAGTGTCGGTGCTAGAACACGGCTGGGCTGGGCTACAGAGACGCAGCCAGGCCACGCACCCAGGAGTGTCCAGTCAGTAAGTATCCAGAAAGATGTGGCGCAGCCTGTGATTCGGAGGATTTACAATCTAGCTGGGGAAAAATGAAACTTGACCTGAAACCTCAAGGGGAGCTCTGGCCAAACACTGGAAGGAACAACAGCACCAGAAAAGGCACAGACAGAATTGGAACAGGGGCAGAATGGGGAATGCGAAAGGCAAGTCACAGAGCGCCAGGCCCGAATGCCTCGCTGCAAAGGACCTCTGTGTGACTGAGGGTAGTGGGTAAGCCTGGGGTGTGGGAAACCTCAGGAGGGTCCCACTGCACTTAAACACAATGTCACAAGCAACCCTGGATGATTCCGAGAGACAACTGAGAGCATCAACGTCCTTTCCCACAGGCAACATTCCGGAATACACAAGCGGTCTTCAAAAAAGTCAATGGAAAATGCCTATCATGAATAAACTATACATGGATCTCAAAAAATGTTTGTACCAAAATAAACTCATTTTTTAATTCCACTTTACCAGGAACTTTTTGAAGTTCCCTCGTATCTGAGAAAAGGAAGTCCTGGAAAGCACAGCACACGGACTGTTGCAGGAAGAGGGAACAAAAGTGCTTGCGGGTTGTGCTTCCCAGGCACGGCCCTTCCACCTCTCACCTGAGTGGTTCTGCAGGGTCTGGGCCTGTCCGTCTTTGGTGGGTGTGATCAGCTCCCAGATGAAACTCTTGATCTTCTCGTCCCCTTTGTAATGCTTGACACAGTACACCAGGAGGGCCCGGCAAATCATCTCCATGTCCTTCTCATTCAGATGCCACTTGAATCGCCCATGAGTCAGGATGTCCTTCCAACGGCCCCAGCTGACGGTGGAAATACAGAGGGCGCTGGGAGGCAGGAAGGTCCAGACAAGCTCCCTCCACACAGCAGGACAACCAAGAGCCAAGAGGACTTCTTGTTCTCTGCTGGGTCTATCAGTCAACCTGAAGGCTTGGTCCCGAAAGGCCTCTGAGGACTGCGTAACTAAGGTGACCTGGACCTTGGACTCTGAGAGGTTCATATAGCCTCTAGAATGCTAATTTTGGGGGAACCAAAGTATTGGGAGCAGGGAACGCATTTTGAAATAAAACAGAGTCCAGCTGTAGGATTCAAAATCTACCAGAGCCAGAGCTGTGCAAGAATCATGCCTTGACTGAAACATCTGTTGTGCTGGCTCCTTATATATCCATAGGGAGAAAAAGCAGGAAATCAGTACTAGGAAGCAAATTAGTCCCAGAGATTTGCTATGGCCAAGCATATGAGGAAATCGGGGCACGCCTACATGACGGCTGCAGAGCGCATCGTGACAGAGAGGGGTTCTGGGCAGACAGCACAGTTCTCTCTTGCCCCAAAGGGCCCTGTTGGTCTGTAACTCTAGAGGGGGCTGCAGAGACATAGGGAACAAATCTCAGGGACTGAGAATCAGAGGGGGGAAAAGAACAACACAAAACCAAGCAGTCAATACCCACCCAAAGATGAGCAGGTTCTTCTCTACCCGGAAGCACTCGGCTCGGAGGTAGCGCCTGGCTTTGTCATTGAGGCGCCTGGATCTCGTGGGCCTTTCATCCGAGTCACTGTCTAACTCTGAAAACTCCATGAGCTCATCCTCCTCAAACGAGTTGTAGTGTTTGGTCTGCTTTCTCACACGAGGGCGGTCGATCACTAAGCTTTCCTACAAATGGAGAGGACTGTTGGGGAGAAGGCCCCTCTTCTCCACTCCTACTGCAGCGCACAAGCATGCCCTGCTGCCACGCCTCAGGACACAGTTGGGCAAGAACCATGTCTCTGTCTCACCCTTCTTTGCAGTACACCTGCTCCCTCCACAACCACAGGACAAGCAAGGGGATTCTCTGGAACCTCCTCAGGCTAGCATGTTCCCGGACCCCCAGTGCTCTCCACCACCACCTGCTGTTTTCTGCAGTCATTCTAACGGGTATAGGCAAACAAGACCTCCCAGTGCCCACAGCAGCAGTCTGCTCTTGCCAAGAAAGTCTGGGTTGGTGATCCCCAGCTGTTCTGCCCAGCACGCAGACAGCAGTCTGTGCTCTGGAGGCAGACGGGGTCAGAGAATTCCATCTGTTCAGCAACTTTCTGAAGACAAACACTGTGTGCCCGCTGCTTCGCAATCTGCCTTCTGCTGGACTATCCACCAACCTTTCATCTCACTGACGACACAATCCCTTGCTCAGTAACCTCACTCATTCTGGTGGCTCCCCTGGCCACGTCCACTGCTTATTTTCTCGTCTCCACTGCTCCTGCTCCTTACCCTTTCCCCTTATAGCTCCTCCAAAATGCAGCCTCAACTCCTGACCACTCCTAGATGGCCCAGCTAACTGATTTCTAACCCTACCTAAGCTATTTCAATCACTTTGCTTCCCACCTTGCAATGCTCCAACTGCTGCTTACTGCCCAAGGGGCCAGAGCTCGCCCATCCCCCCTCCCACCACTGACTTGCACAGAGGGACTTCTTGATTGTGACACTGTAAAACACTTAACACAGATTACTAAGGGGGCCACGGACTCTTTTTAAAACAGGAAAAATAACACTGCTATTTGGGGCAAACAGGTTGGATTAGCACCTCTGGTGGTCCCACAGAGGGAGAGTTACATGCTAGGCGCTGTTACTGATTTGCCTCCTGGTTTACCCAGAGAAGACGCGTTGCCACCCCATGAGCTAGGCTACCTTGCAGCCCTCAGGGTGGCTTTAGCACTCCTTCTGTCACTTGTCTCAGGGAGGTCACGTACCTCCCTCAAAGGCGCACTTCAGTTTCATTCCAAAGCCCATTCTCTTTTTTTTACGTTCAGAAACAAGAAAATCTGAGATACTGAAATAACGGAACTTCTTTGTCATGCTCTTTTCCTCTTTGTGTCATCTGTCAGAGGTGAGGTTTCTTTCACAGGTAGTGTTGAAACCCAGGTAAAGCAGGCAGTTGCCAGGGAATGAATGTTGGCCTGAGACAGAGGGTTGAACTTGACCTGTTTGGCTTGTTTGAGCTCTAACTGCATTCATTTTGTTGCCTTAGTACCCAACAAAGTAGTGTTCCATTAGGTCATTTAAAAATGACAACTTTAGCTCTGTGACAGGTAATGTGCATTATAAACATGATCTCATTCAAGAACCAAGACTCACGTATAACAGGGCAGGACTTTCCAGGCATCTAAGACACTAGTGAAATAAATGTTCAGTGGAATAAAATATCCTCAGGCTGTACCTTTTCATTCTTTGCTTCAGTGTCCAGTTCAGCTATTTTAGCCCATTTCTGCCAAAAGTTAGGATCATCTAAGGAAATGTCTGTTCTGTTTCCTGAAGCCACAAAGCTAGCCTGTGAAAAAGACAGGAGTCAACAAGCTGCACCTGAACACTGTGCAAACTAATACAGCATCCATGTTATTCCACATGCATCAGAAACCCAAGTGTATTAACCAACTGATTTCCAAGTCAAAACCTTTAACAGAGCTTCCAAAGTGAACATGAAAATCTCAAAGGAATTCTTTTATTTTGAAAAGTGGGTGAAGAAATTACTATTTCAACCTATGAGGTAGTTTTTTGAAACTTAAACTTGGAAGCAGGGGGCTCGTGCTTTGGCCCAGTGGGTTGGGTTGCTGCTTGAGATGCTGGCATCCCAGATGGCTACCAATTGAAGTCGTGGCTGCTCCACTTCCAACCCAGCTTCCTGTTAATGCACCTGGGGAAGCAGAAGATAACCCACATGACTGGGCCCCTGCCATCCACATGGGAGACCACAGATGGAGTTCTAGGCTCCTGGCTTCAGACTGGCTGAGCCCTGCCTGTTGTAGCCATTCGGCATAAACCAGTGGATGGAAGAGCTCTGTCTCTTCTACTCTCTCTGCAAACATGCCTTTTAAACAAATATATAAATTTTAGAAGACAAAAACTTGGAAGCAGGAAGACAAACCTTAGAAGACAAAGGCTACATGTTATTTGGTATCTAGTTCTCTGTGAAAGGCTTCCAGTCCAGCTCTCTGTTGTGGCCCGGGAAGGCAGTGGAGGATGGCCCAAGTCCTTGGGCCCTGCACCCGCATGGGAAACCAAGAGGAAGTACCTGGTTCCTGGCTTCGGATTGGCGCAGCACGCCGGCCTTGGCGGCCATTTGGGGGGTGAACCAATGGAAGGAAGACCTTTCTCTCTGTCTCTCTCTCTCACTATCTAACTCTGGCTGTCCAAAAAAAAAAAAAAAAAGCGTTAATTCTTAAAACTTTTGTAGATTTAATTTTTCTTTCAGCTCAACATTTACGAAATGTCTGCCACAGAAGATGCACTAGCTGGGCAGGAGAAGCAGGCATGAGGGAGATGTTGCCCATACTCTTCCTGTCACACAAGGTGTCCTCCTGAAGGAGCCCGATGTGCGTCACCACGCAGGAGGTCTAACCAAAGAGGCCGCAAAGCTCACACAGGAATCGACAGAGCCTGTGCTCAGGGCAACTAAGTTCTAAATCCAGGGGCCTGAAATCCAGAGGAAAGAGGCACCTCAGCCAGAAGCAGGGAACCTAGAATCGAATCTCCTTCCCATGAAATGAACAAAGAGTGGCATTGAGGCAGGAGTGCTCACTGGAGGAGGCTGCCCTCCGACAGCAAGGAGTGCTCTACAAAGGCACCAGCGACTACTCCAAGGTTTCAGGGCAGACTTTGTGAATTAACAGAGCAAATCACAAACAAAGTGATTATCCTGCCTGCTATGGATCCCCTCTCAAAGGCTGGGGTTCTTTCTATGGCCCCTGCCTCACTGGCCAGACTTCCTCTGAGGCCCTCTATCTACTGAGTTCCACAGATGTGCAGCTGGATCATTTCGAGGGTTTGCATTTAGGGAAACAGAAATCTTGCTAATGAAGGTCAAAGAATTTTATTTTCCCTTCCATTGCAATCTCGTGTCTGCAGAGGAGGTTCTGTACCTTGGCAAAGGTGGACCCTTTCCCCTCAGACTGGATGGTGATGGTGTGGGTTCTTCTCTGCAGGATCTGGTCTATGTCTTCTTCACAGAACTTGGAGCCTTCGTCTTCCTCGTCCATCAAGGCTCCGTAAGCACCTTTCCGGAGTAGGTCCTCCACCTCCACTTTTGAGAGCTGCTGTACCTGGACAGGTCACCAAAGGCTACTCACAAAGTGGAAAACGCACAGGAGAAAAGCCACCTCAAATCTGGCCTTTATGATTCAGCACACAGTTTCTCCATTAACTGCACAAGTCAGAAGAACAAAGGGCACGGACAACAAAATGAAGATTTTCAGAGAAACGAAAACCCAGAGAGGGATTCTGGGGAAGGCAGGCAGACGATCCTCTATAGGGAACTCTGGAAGAAAGCCTAGTACATGATCCAAGGGCCCCAACATTCTTTAAGATGCTGGTTATTATCAAATGCCACAAACCATTAAAACTATGTACCACTGAAGAGGATATATTTGACATCTTTTTTATATTTTAGTTCAAGCCTGTATCTTTAAAAACCTCCAGATGTACCAAACAAGCTGAAGAATAATGATTTATTTATTATTAGATAAATACATTAGTATTGGAAATGATGTCATTTCTAAACTTAAAAAAAAAAAAAAAAAAGGATATCGTGCCAACTGTGATCTTCTCAACTGCTTATTGAAAACAGGAAATGGGGTCCAAAAACACCCTTTCCTGGTTCAAATTAAGAATCTGGTTCTCTTTATAAGAAACCACAAGAAGGAATTAAATGACTCCCAGCACAGATAACTTGAAGTACACTGAGCAACACATGCATAGTTAAAGATACAGGACATCTGGACTAAAGACAACTCATTTAGGAAGTTTAAATTCCCAGTCTTTGATGCTATAAACCCAGAGATTAAGGAGATAGTTTTTTCTAGTCTAGTTTTTCTAGTCTAGTTTGCCTAGACTTTAAAGACAATTTAAGAATTTTACCTGTAATCTTTTTCTTCTCTAGAGGGGAATTCAAGCTGCTAATTTATTCATTCATTTATAAACTGACCACCATATATTGAATATCTTTTATATGCCAAGCACTATTAGGGGCCATGGAGCACCCAGAAAAAATTGGTCCTGTTAAACCCTCAAGAAGCTCAAAGTCTGGAGGACAAAGTAAGACACGGTGAGAAATACATACTATTCGCAGTTAAGAGTGTTACAATCTTGGACAAAGTCAAAGAATGGGTCATAGAAATGTTACTGCATGCTGGGCAACCTTACCACGTAACCGCTGCTTCAGATTTCCTTTATCCATCTAGAGTCTAGAAGATGCAGCAACCTGTCGCTCACCTATCCTCTACTGTAGGGAATCACCCAACAATGGTGTGTGGGCTGAGGCAACATGGCAAAAGTGAGAGCCCTGGATCAGCAGTGAGGAGGAAAAACCCAAGGAGAGCTAGGCTGCAGAGCAGGTCTTCATACTCACTCCATTGGTGCTGCCCTTTCGGTTGATGTCCTGAAGAACTGCCTTGTCCAGGCCCAGCTTTAGGCTGGCTTTGTCAAACATCTCCCGCTCGTAGGAGTTCCGGGTGATGAGGCGATAGACCTTCACGGCTTTGCTCTGGCCTATGCGGTGACAGCGGGCCTGAGCCTGGGGAGGAGGAGGATCATATGCAGCATGTCATCACATTAATAGCAACAACTCTGAGAAGATGCAAGTGCTTAAACAGTAAGTGGTGAGTGGCCAGCTCTCACAGTTATGAGTCATGGGACTGATTGCCAATCAGAATTCACCCAAATGTCAATGGCCATGCCATGTACATGAGGCCTGTAGGTTCCCTTAGAGACCTGGATCTTTCCAGGCTTTACCAGACGTAGCCCAGGGTAGTGGAGTGTAGACTTGGCTCCTGACCCATGGTCTTACTGTAATCCCAGGGTCCAGAATAGGAAGTACTGGGGTCCCTGGCACAGAAGACAGGCTGCTGAAAGGAAGCTGATATCTTGGAGTATGGGTTTGAAAGCAGCAGGCCTAGAGAAAGGGGATTAGTCTAAGTCTGCCACCAGGAACCTACCTAGTATCAGAATCTCTGGACAAGGAGGTCCCTACCCCTGTCCTTCCTTAATCTCATGGCTAGAAACCACACCAGAAATCCTCTGACTCAGTTGCTAAAGTGGCCAAAGGACTGGGAGGCATGGTGGTGCTGGGACAGACGGGGGGCCAGTGGGAAACAACACATGGGAAAGGGGATCAGAGCAGAGCCCACAGGGCAAGGGTGGCCAAGCTGAGCAAGAGTTGCTTGGGCTGGGCTTAAGCACTGCCTGCCACCTCGTCAACTGGGTTACATAGGTCTTCCTTGCAGGACGAAGGCATGGAGTTCATCTTGGTGCCCTAAAATTTCCTATCCTGAATCATCAGGTTGTTCTCGGGCAGGAGAGAAAGCAGAATTTGTTCTCTACTCTCACCTTCTCAGACTCAGCAGGAGTGGTCACTTCCTGAAGGAGCTCATGTGGGAGGCTGCCGAGCACTGGCAGCAGTACAGACTCTGAGCTCTGTGCACAGCAAGGCCATGAGCAGGACCAGAGCAAAGGCCCTCACAGTGTGGCAAGGGCTCACTCCTCTTTCTGGTCGGGTTGGCTAAGGGAACAGTGTAGTCGCAGGCAGGGACAAGGGTACTCAGGAATAATCTGGATATTCTAAGGATGCCCACAGCTACTACCAGGCTGGCCACTGCTTCTAGATCTATTCAGTGGGCAGATACAGGAAGTGTCTGTGGTAGAGAATAAGCACATTATGAGGTCATACTTAAAAAAAAAAAAAAAAACAAAAATTAAAAAAAAAAAAACTCCATCAACCTCGTATCTGTATTTCTTTTCAGCCACATATAAAGGTTCAGAACTCAATCACATAGCTATCATTCTCATTTGATTTATACCATAATACAGGTTGATGATCTTACTGGAAATGCTTACTTAGGAACAAATCCTGACTTTTTCAGATTACAGGATATTGCATAGACTTTACCAGTTAGTATTCCTAATCTAAAACAGAAAATGTTTCCAAATCTGGAACTTTACTTTAAAAGATTTACTTATTTGAAAGGCAGAGTGATGGTGGTGGGTGGAGGGAGGGAAGACAGCTTCCATCCACTGGTTTACTCTAAAATGGCTGCAACAGCCAGGTTGGGGCCAGGCTGAATTGAAGCCAGAAGCCAGAAACTCTATCCTGGTCCCCCATGTGGGTGGCAGACAGGGATCCAACAGCTGGGCCATGTTCTACTACCTTTCCAGATACCTCAGCAGGAAGCTGGACCGAAAGCAGAGCAGCCAAGAAGCAAATCTGCACTTTGGTATGGGATGCCAGTGTTGTAAGTGGTGGTTAACCTGCTGCATCACTACACTGGTCCCCAAGTCTGAAACTTTTTGAGTGTTGTGTTGACAATCAAAAACTTTTAGATTTCAGATTGGCGGGCTCAACCTGAATATATATAACATTTTGACCCACCCCAAACGTAATTATTGAAAAAAAGTCCAAGAGTTTTGGTTTACCACTGCTACCACATAGGATTATATGCCCACTAATTATGCATTATCAAATTACAGTTTAAATACACACTTGAAAGTAGATTTTATTGTAGTCGCAGGGTTAGCAATACTGGAACTATTTTCTGTGTAATTTAGGGTTGAGCCAATGGGGGTAGCAGAAGTAGGGGTTTCCACTGTTAGAGAAGGAAGTACAAATATGGAAAGGAGGAAATTAGAATAAACTCTGTGGTGTTAAGAGTAGATTGCAGGAATCAATATTAACTAATGGTTAGGCATAACTGAGTGTACATATATACATACACATAGAGAGATACAGAAATAGACATGGATATGTATGCATGCCTATGTGTGCACATATGTGTATATACACATACAGAAATGAATGCACATGTATGCATATATGTATATTTATGCTCTGTGCATATATCCGTGTGTTCTAGCCATGTCTTCTGAGATGAAATGTTGTACCTAACTACCAGATCTTGGTTTCTAAATACCATTCCCCACAAAACAGAACCAAGAAGGTACGTTAGAGAAATGGTTAATCGTAGGTAGGGCTGGGGGAGAGAAATTACAGCATCAACTTGAAACTGTGCCAAACGGAAGGAAGTACTCAAAGAGTGATGGCGATATATCAAAGTAACACCAGACACTTGCTGGCTAACTCTAGGAAAATATGAGGACACTTTAGAAAGCTCATGAAAAATGTGTATTACAAAAAAAAAAAATACACATGGGTTTCAAAACTTTATACATTGGGGCCGGCGCCATGGCGCAGTAGGTTAATCCTTCACCTGTGGTGCTGGCATATCATATGGGCACTGGTTCTAGTCCCGGCTGCTCCTCTTCCAATCTAGCTCTATGCTGTGACCTGGGAGGGCAGTGGAGGATGGCCCAAGTGCTTGGGCCCCTGCACCCACATGGGAGACCAGGAAGAAGCTCCTGGCTCTTGGCTTCGGATTGGCGCAGCTCCGGTCGTTGCGGCCATTTGGAGAGTGAACCAACAGAAGGAAGACCTTTCTCTGTCTCTTCCTCTCACTGCCTGTAACTCTACCTCTCAAATAAATAAATAAAATCTTTAAAAAAAACTTTATGCATCATAATAAATTTATCTTTTGGGGCTGGGGTTGTAGCATGGCAGGTAAAGCAGCCACCTGCAATGCCAGTATCCCATATGGGTACTGGTCTGTGTCCTGGCTGCTCCACTTCTGATCCAGCTCCCTGCTAATGACCTGGGAAAAACAAAGGAAGATGACCCAAGTGCTTGGGCCTCTGACAACCCATGTGGGAGACCCGGATGAAGCTCATGGCTCCTGGCTTCAGCCTGGTCCAGTTCTGGCTGTTGCAGCCATCTGGGGAGTGAACCAGCAGATGGAGGATCTCTCTGTCTCTCCTTCTCTCTGTAACTCTGCTCTTCAAACAAATAAATAAATCTATAAAATTTTTTCTTTTGATTCAGTTTTCCACGAACTTTTTGAAATGTACTCATAAAAGCATTAAAGCAAAGACAGTAATAGATTATAATCTGAACAAAAAAAGAACCTAGAGTCCATACTGACATAAACTGAGAAAAGGGAAAACACTTCCTTAAAGTATTATCAACAAACAAAAATGCATTAACAGGTGACAAGAGTTAGAAAAATGACTTTATTATTTTTTTTTTTTGGACAGGCAGAGAGGACAGTAGAGGGAGACAGAGAGAAAGGTCTTCCTTTTTGCTGTTGGTTCACCCTCCAATGGCCGCCGCAGCTGGCGCGCTGTGGCCAGCGCACCGCGCTGATCCGATGGCAGGAGCCAGGTGCTTCTCCTGGTCTCCCATGGGGTGCAGGGCCCAAGCACTTGGACCATCCTCCACTGCACTCCCTGGTCACAGCAGAGAGCTGGCCTGGAAGAGGGGCAACCGGGACAGAATCGGTGCCCCGACCGGGACTAGAACCCGGTGTGCCGGCGCTGCAAGGCGGAGGATTAGCCTGTTGAGCCGCGGTGCCAGCCAGAAAAATCACTTTATAACCATCATAATGGTGACTGCACAGGCAAAAATAATCAATGGAAACTAAAACTAGCAGGTTTTCAATGTAGTTTCAATGTGGTTCTTGAAAATTACTCAATATCAAAGAGAAAATTAGAGAAAAACAGAGAAATCTGACAGAACTTAACTAATGATCAAAGTCAGCATCATCAGACTAATGGTTATAATGTTCTTCTTGACGTGGTATACTGAGAAGGCTGCATCAATCCCGAGGACACAAAGACCCAAAATAAGAGACAATCAATTTAACAACTGACCAGTTACTTTCCAAAAGCTTTAAAAGTCATTCAAGAAAAGAAAAGAAAAGAAAAAAAAAGAGACTGAGGAACTGGATCCACATTAAGGGAGACTAAAGAGATAACACCTAAATGTAATGGGTGATCCTGGACTGGATCCTGGACAGGGGGAATGACAGCTATAAAACAGCTGGAAAGGAATGATAAAATGTGAGTATGGACTGTGTACTGGAGAACAGCTTTCTTACTTCCTGATTCTGAGATTTGAGCTGTGGTTATGGAAGAAAAGGCCCCTGCACTTAGGAAATATACACTAAAGTGTTCAAGGGATAAAGGAAAACTACACTGTAACTTTCTAATGGTTTAGACAAAATATGATGTGTGTGTGTGTACATTTGTACTCAGACAGAAAGTGATGAAGAGAGTAAGAGAGGACAAAAATGTTAAGTAAATTGGACCAAAAAGGTAAACCTTGCTGGTAAATCCAGGTAAAGGTATCAGAGTTGTACAATAGAATTAAATCAAAATGGAAATGTGCAAAAATATTAAATATAGAACCCTAAAATCCTGTTTGGGAACTATGCTGTCTACTTGACATACAAGTAAATGAATTATTTCATTTTGCTTTTGGATTTTGGGGACTGACCCCTGTCCCCATTAGTCTAACCACACTGGCAGGAGTGGGAAAGAAAATAAATAATTTTGAAAAATGGTATTTTGATTATATACTGTGGTAATAATGATAAAAAAGTGTTGATCAATATTTTGTTCTTGTAAATTTATTTTTCACAATATATGTATAGCAATTTTGAAACTACTTAAATGATAGGACTGAAAAAGGGTAAATATTCTGTGTTAGGAAATGAGATCCAAGCTTCTCCCTACCAGAGAACGAAGGAAGAGAGAGGCTGGTGGTGAGCCCTGTAGCTTTAGACTGGAACCATGAACTCACTACGGATGGATACACACAGAATGAGTACGGATGTGTGGTATGATTGCTTCTGATGGTTATGCATACATCTATTTCCCAGTTCTGTCTACACAGTCTAAAAGCTATTACACTCCAGTAGCAGTGGGCATAAATAGTAGCCTGATCTTGATTCCAACATGCCACTATCAAATGAGAGAAAAAAAGCATCCTTGGAGAAACAATTCCAAGGCTGTGGCAGGAACAAGGCAACATGAACCTGAACAACTTCTGGTGCCAGAAAGCAAGGGAGTGCAGGCCGGCGCCGTGGCTCAACAGGCTAATCCTCCGCCTTGCAGCGCCGGCACACCGGGTTCTAGTCCCGGTCGGGGCACCGATCCTGTCCCGGTTGCCCCTCTTCCAGGCCAGCTCTCTGCTGTGGCCAGGGAGTGCAGTGGAGGATGGCCCAAGTGCTTGGGCTCTGCACCCCATGGGAGACCAGGAGAAGCACCTGGCTCCTGCCATCGGAACAGCGCGGTGCGCCGGCCGCAGCGCGCTACCGCGGCGGCCATTGGAGGGTGAACCAACGGCAAAGGAAGACCTTTCTCTCTGTCTCTCTCTCTCTCACTGTCCACTCTGCCTGTCAAAAAAAAAAAAAAAAAAAAAAAGTAAAAAAAAAAAAAAAAAAAAAAAAAGAAAGCAAGGGAGTGCTGCAAAAATGATGCAAACATGTCAGAAGGACACAGGTGTCTCCAAATACCACTCTGAACAATCCAAAAACAAAATAAATGGATGAGCATAATGGATAATAAAATATTCACGAGTCCACATTGATATACATGTTCTTTATAGTAGAGTTTCTTATTAATAAATGCAGAAGAAATAATGGAAATAGAGAATTACCATTAGCCAAACATCATGATAATTACTGAAGGCAAGAACCACTGAGGGAAGCTAAAATTAGTAGGCAAAATTATGATGAGAAACAGAGTATTTATAGAGTCTTAAAATACCTACTCACAAGACATTCATTAACTTTTAAGGTAAAAATAGCCACCCTCTAGGAGATACCACCTTTACCACATGAGCATGGCTATGTAAATAAGACATACTGACATCATGTACCCTGATATGACGCACTGAGGACATTATACCAACATTATGATATTCTTGCCCCAAAGGCATAACCTCAAACTTGAGCATGAGAAAACATCAGGCAAATGCAACCTGTGTACAAAGCAGCTGCTCAGTGCCCTTCCAAAGTGCCAAGGACAAGACAGACACGCAAAGATGAAGGAGCTGTCACAGACTGCAGGAGGCTAAGGAGTCCCCACTACCAAGTGGAATGGGAGATCCTGGATGGGATCCCAGATCAAAAACGATCGTTTTTGGGAAACTGGAGGATTACAAATAATATCTATAGATTAGTGAAGACTATTGTATCAATGATAATTTCCTGCTTTCCATAAATATATTATGTTTTATAAAATGTTAACATTAAGGGAAGTTGGAGTGAAGGGTATATTGGGATACTGCACTATTTTTGGAACTTTTGGAAACATTTAAAATTAATTTTGTCGGGGCTGGGACCGTGGCACAGCAGGTAAAGCCACCGTCTGCAGTGCCAGCATCCCATATGGGTGCTGGTTTGAGTCCTGGCTGCTCCACTTCTGATCCAGCTCTCTGCTATGGCGTGGGAAAGCAGTACATGATAGCCCAAGTCCTTGGGCCCCTGCACCCATGTGGGAGACCCAGAAGAAGCTCATGGCTCCTGGCTTCAGATCGGCGCAGCTCTAGCCATTGCAGCCAACTGGGGAGTGAACCAGCAGATGGAAGACCTCTCTTTTTGTGCCTCTCCTTCTCTCTCTGTGTGACTGATTTTCAAATAAATAAATCTTTAAAAAAATAAAATCAATTTTGTTTTATAATGATATACAAGATGGATCATTCTGAAGTCAAATATACAAACAGGTTTTTTGGAAAAACTAGCTTCTATTCCTAGCTCTCTCTATAGCTAACAATTTAGAAATCAAATGTTTTAATTTTATTCTTGGTAGAAAAGGGAGAACACAGAGAAACAGAGCTACAGTGACAACAAGAGAGCGCGCGAGAGAGATACAGACACACAGCCATTCTAAATAGATGCTAGCATATTACATAATTTTTCCATCTTATTTTTACCCTGAGCTGTATACCTAAGAGATGACTCCATAGCAGTATATAGAAACATTCTTTGTTCTTTTTTCAAGCTGAATATATTAGTTTACTCAATCAGTCTTCCATTGCTGGACAATTGAGTTGTTCAGTCTTTGGTTATTACAATCAGTTTCTGGACCTTCTTTCAGTACCGTTAGTGGTGTCAAACCTCTGTTATTGGGAGAATATTTGATGAACAGTAGATAAAGAAGTAATCAAGGTAAATAATATGCTTTAAGGGATTCACAGTCAGCAGCAATATATGGCAATGAAGTACTGACACTGATTTTTTTTCCAGCTCATCTGATCTTGAGGGTAAATTAAAAGAAGGAGTTGAAGAAAAGTTCTGAGCAACATCTGATGGAGGAGCGCGGCAGACACTGTAACTGCCTTCATGGATCCACACTCCCTTTCTTGTTAACTACCAGAAACCTAACTTTTCTGTATGGTGGCAACGTGTTCACCAGAAACCACTTCCAGCCTCCTGGAAATGGTGAGTTTAACAATCCTGAGCAACGAGATTTACCAGTGTATAGGGATATCTACAAAAGTTCCACTTTCCTGTAGAAGGCATCATGTCTGCCTTCCTTATCCTTCCTGCCTGGGCTGGAACAAACAGGATGTAAATCACATACTCTGCGGATGATGGAGCAGAAAGACAGTACGAACCTGGAACTCTGGGGACACTACGAGGCCATTCACTGGTCCTGGACTTCCACCTTCAGGTTTCTTGTTAACTGAGGAAAACACCCTTTTGGGAGGAGCCAGTGCTACAAGCAGCTAAATGATACCAGGTGACAAACATGCACCTGAACAACAGGATGAGTCCCATTACGTTAGGAGACCCACAATTTTATAGTCAAATCTCAAACTGCTCCTTGTTTTCCTAAACAGAACTCACAAAAACATGAGGTAGCACGAGAAACATTCAGAACCAGAGCAGAAACTGTAATGAAGCCCAAACAAGCAGCATCGGCAGAAGTCTAAATAGGGAAACCTGTGGAGCTGGGGACCACTAGGGGCGGTGGCACTATAGCCACTCCCCCAAGGGAAAATTATGGCGCACTGAAGCTCTCCTGCAGGATTGGTAGCTCTTAGTTGGTTCTTTACCTTGTAATACACTTGAGGTGAGCAAAGGCCAAAGAGAAACAAGTAAGGATGATTAGAACACAGGTACAGATCCCAGTGACTGAGGGAAGAGACAGCATGTGGCTCAGCTGTCCAAACACTGACAGATTTCATGCTGATTCTGGCTCTCAATTTACCACCATGAGGCTCCAGCCCAGAACTCGGCAGAATCTTGCACCACATCTTTACAATCATGTGAAAGTCAAATGGGTGGTACAGAAAGTCAAACACAATGTTGCTTCCTCTAAACTACTTACCCAAATCATTAGTTCTACTACATTAAAAAAAACACCACCAACCTTTTCCTTAATATTAAAAGTATTCCTCATTTCTTAATGAAAATCTGCATAATCAGAGAGGTCAAGAAAGAAGCAAAACATCCACTTTTCAACCTCAAGTACTCTGCCCACACTGCTATGGATTCCAAGTCCATTTTCTATGTGCAAGTTATTTTATTTCAGGGATTTTCTATTTCTCCCAACACACACATGCCTGTGTAGGCCACTTACAATGAAAAAAGGGGGTGTCCGGGGCTATCCATGCAGTAGAAACTGGGTAGGAGGCACTAGGAAGCTGCTTCGCTTCAACCATTTTTGCAAGCCTTTGGTGGAATCTCCCATTTCCACCTCTAAGATTTATTCCTTGGGGTAAGGTATTATCCCCTCTTAAAACGGAAAGTTCTTTGGGAAACAGCAAACTGATTTTCCTTTTATACTGTTTTTACCATGTGGTTAGGTCATCAGATCAAACCAGAGTCTTGAGCACTTTGTTTTTTTTCAGGACCTAGCACGGTGTATCGGGCTCAATAAACAGGCCAGTTAATTCAGTCAAGAACTGACTGAGAACGGGAAAGAGGTGAATTTGGAGCATGGGAAAGGGGTGCTTTTGGGCAACAGAAAGAAGAGTTGAAAAGCACACTGCAAGGAGAGCACTCAAAAGAAACTGACATCACTTTACTTAGGACCAGTGCTATTTGATAAGAAAATCCATCCCCATCCTGGGCTACAGGCGTGCCACTTATGATCACTTACACTCGATGCTGTCATACCTTGTTCTCTGAAACAGTCTTCCTTCTTATCTCATAATTTAAGACCTTCTCACCATTTAGCCTCATATCACCCTCTTAAAAAAGCCTTCCTATTCTACTTAAACCGGTACACTCAACTCCCATCACTTTTATCCCCTTTTATTTTTCTTTTAACAAGTACTGCTCTCTGTAGCTTATTTATTCCTTGTTTATTGTTTGTTTATCCCATTAAAAGGAAAGCTTCATGAGAGCAGGAACTGTCAGTCTAGCTCACTGGTTGTATCTCCAGAACTTTTAAGATTTATTTATTTGAAAGGCAAAGTGATAGACAGAAACGGAGAGATAGGTCACACAGAGATAGGTCTCGCATCTGCTAGTTCACTCCCCAAGCCTTAACAGCCAGGTATGGGACAGGACAAGGCCAGGAGCCAGGAACTCCATCCTGGTCTTCCACTTGACAGGGGTTCAAGTATTTATGTCATCTTCCATGAGCATCTTCCCAGTCCTATCAGCAGCAAGCTGGATAGAAGCAAAGCAGCTGAGACTAGAACCAGCACTCTGCTATGGGATGCTAGCATTGCAAGCAGTGGCTTAACCTGTTGCCCCACAATGGTGGCTCCATCTTCAGTATTTTAAATGATGTGTGGCACATTCTGATGTTAAACAGCCATTTGCTGAACAGACAGCAAAATGGAGCATTTATGCATACATTTATAAATTCTTATTTTTTTTTACTTATTTTTATTTATTTTTTATTTTTTACAGGCAGAGTGGACAGTGAGAGAGAGAGACAGAGAGAAAGGTCTTCCTTTGCCGTTGGTTCACCCTCCAATGGCCGCCGCGGTTGGCGCGCTGCGGCCGGCACACCGCACTGATCCGAAGCCAGGAGCCAGGTGCTTCTCCTGGTCTCCCATGGGGTGCAGGGCCCAAGCACTTGGACCATCCTCCACTGCACTCCCTGGCCACAGCAGAGAGCTGGCCTGGAAGAGGGGCAACCGGGACAGGATCGGTGCCCTGACCGGGACTAGAACCCGGTGTGCCGGCGCCGCAAGGCGGAGGATTAGCCTAGTGAGCCGCGGCGCCGGCTAAATTCTTATTTTCTTATAGCAAAGAAAATCTAATAGGTATAATTCTCCCAGCTCACGCATACATACTGTCAAGAAGCCAGTGGTGCTCGCAACACGGTGAAATAAGAGGAAGTGGTGAAGAGGACCAATCCCTCTCCTCTGGAGCAGCATGGTAGGCTGCCTCTTGAAGGGGGCTCTTGCTCCTTAGGCTGGATTTCCTCCTCCCTTTCAAAATGCTGTAGACAGGCGGCAGGTGCACTGTCTGTGGCTGTGCTCTTGGTTGGGACATCTGCTCCCAAACTTCCTGAATTCTACCATCAGGGACCTTGGCAACAGAAAGGACATGGAACCATGCAGTCACTTTTATTTTTAACCCTGCTCAATGCTAGGGATCTCTTGCTTCAAGGTGTAAAAATCCCTTCAGAGAATAAGAAGCAGAGGTACCACGGAGCAATGAAACAGGAAAGTACTTGAGGCCTCAGTGAGGGGGGCAGGACATCCTGTGATTCCCAGGTCGGGCTTTGCCCTTAGGACTAGCAGCAAACTGGCTTCCTCCTAAGAAGAAACCAGTTCTTCATTTCTCTCCTTCTCAGGCTGCTGTCACGGTCCTTTGCTACTTCTCAACCTCAGGTCCTGCTGTTGCTGAAGTACCAGGACTGAATCACAGCTTGTGTCTTCTAAATGAAGGCAGAAAAGATGAATTTACACCTGTGATCTTCTTACACACATTGATGCTAACACCAACATAGTCAAGGTTTGAAAAAGAACATGGCATCTGATCTCTCTAGGTAAGATCTTCCCATTCTGGGAACCCACGAAATCACCTTCCTTCTGATAGTACAGATGAAACAATAATATTGCTGAGATCTTTCAGTAGTAACTTTAATCTCTTTTAATATTGCTAAGTAGTGCCCAGTTCCTATCCTGGGTCCTAAATGAACTTGTATGTTTGGAGGATTTGGGAAGGGGAACTTCTCTAGCCACACTCCCTTATCCCCCCTTCCACTCACTAACCCAAAGGAGGGACCTACTTGGCCAATAAAATATGGGACAGGGATTGAGCCTGTATAGACTGGGCCCCTGCCCTCTCATCTCCCAAGGAATACAGGAGCCTCCCCTCTGTTGCTGACAAGTTCACCAGGCCAGCCACTGCTCTGCACATGGCTGTGGGCAGTTTCGGTTGGCTAAGTTGAACACATGGATGAGTGTGCTTGTGCAGGGGGCTCCGGAAGCCTGAACCTGGCTACACACTGAGCTGTAACACCTGATTTGCCTTTACTGGTTCACACCCAGGCACGGGAGAGGGATACAATCTACTGAACTTCTCAGACTTCAACGAGAAAACTCAACCACTTAGGCCATTCATTGATGAAGCTCAGATTAAATAAATATCTTTAGCAAGGCCTCAACTTCTAATTCTATCCACAAAGCACAGAAAACCACAGGAAAAATGATCAGAGGAGAAGGCTGAATGGATCTTTGCCAATAACAAAAAAGCAGAAAAAGCAACGCTGTTTTCTGACTCTCAGCTGATGGATCTCTGCTCTCCAGCTGCAAACCTGGTTTGTCTGCAGCTCTGCCTTGGGTCTTGCGCCCATGTTAGCTGAGCCCAGCTCCCTGCAATCAGGTTGGCTTCACTCTCCAGACTCTGAATTGGGTGCGGGATCAGGTTGTCCTGACTGGAGACAACCACAACCCGTCCCAGATCCTGCAAGCCTGAGACCAGAGTGGGCTCTCACAATTTGTATCATCTGAACTGAGCCTTCTGCAGACTCTACTCAGGATGAGTCTTTGTTTTTGTTTTTTTGGCCCAGATATTTGTATCAGGCAGTATGTGTCACAGTCCACTCCTAGGTAAATGTTCTTCGACTAAACCCATCTCCCAAAAGCAATCATCTTAAAGAACTACAGGTGACTGAGAGCTTTTACTAATTGATAAAAAGAGTACATATACCAGTTTCACAAGGATAATACTGGGGACGGGTCTGGTTAAGCATGCTGTGTCTGTTAGGATCTCATTTCACTCATCTTCATGGCTGATTCTGCTGCAGTCTCATGAATCGCATGACAGTGTTGAAGTCCCAGCCTCCAGACTTTCTCTCCTACCTTACATCTGCAGGACATGGTGCAAGGACAAACGCCAGAATGGGGAGTGTGGGCGGGTGGTACATTGGTCTGTGGGTAGTCTCCAGCCCTTTTGCTGTAAATCCTGTACAGCCCATTGTCCCATTCACCAATAAGTACTGATTTGGTTTCATGTCCTAGCATTACTGTACATTTCCCAATTCTTTTCATTTCTACCCAGTCTGGTCTGACATTTGAAAAATTAAGGCTAATTCCCTCTGAGTTATACATTTTTTTTTTTTTTTGACAGGCAGAGTGGACAGTGAGAGAGAGACAGAGAGAAAGGTCTTCCTTTTGCCGTTGGTTCACCCTCCAATGGCCGCCGCGGTAGCGCGCTGCGGCCGGCGCACCGCGCTGTTCCGATGGCAGGAGCCAGGTGCTTCTCCTGGTCTCCCATGGGGTGCAGAGCCCAAGCACTTGGGCCATCCTCCACTGCACTCCCTGGCCACAGCAGAGAGCTGGCCTGGAAGAGGGGCAACCGGGACAGGATCGGTGCCCCGACCGGGACTAGAACCCGGTGTGCCGGCGCCGCAAGGCGGAGGATTAGCCTGTTGAGCCACGGCGCCGGCCGAGTTATACAATTTTAATAATAATCAACTAACCCACTTACCCAGCCACTCCAGAAATCAGTGAATCAAGAACAAAGAAGCAAGACCATGAGTTGAAGAATGCGAACTCTGATCCTGATCCAGAGTTGCCATCACCATCAACTCCCTTGCTCGCTACCTCAGCTGTGTCAGAGCTCCCACACTACATCACCCTTACTGCTAGTCTTTGTTTCTTCATTTGGATTGAGCATTAGGGGAAGTTCAGAAACTGACTCAGAAGATTAAAAAAGCAAACCACATAAATCACATCATCCAATTTCAGTTTGGACTTGATTGCTATTCCTTACTCCATCTCTTGTCAGCTCCCCAAGCAGTAGACACTAAACACAGTGATTCGAGAGCTTCCTGTTTCTTACCAGACTCTGACTCTGGATAGCCTCTCCCACCCACCCTGGTCACTACACCTCAGGTAACTTCATCTGTTCCATGTACTAGGCTTGAACGTTCTCATTCTCATCCACTTCATTTCTTAGCATTGCGCCTATTCAGTTGGTCATGTCTAGACTTCACCTAGGTAAAGTATGGTGATTCTAAAATCTTTGCCTGTAGTCATGACTGCCCTCCAGATGCCAGCCCCATCCTTCCAATTTCACTCCTGAACATCCCTCTCAGTTACGTGCAGGCTTCAAATCAGGGCTGGACAGTGAGCTAATCAAATACTAGTTTTTGATTATGCTTTTAGTGTTGGTATATGTCACTCCTTTAAAAACTGGTTATTCATTATATCTTGCAACTCGTCTTTGACCCAAGCATCTCTTCATCAGCAGAAAGGACTCATGGTAAGCTATTCATAACTCGTGACTTTCTTTGAAGTGGGATGGTGAACACAGCTTCCCACAATCTGCTTCCTGATGATTTATTATATTTTTTTCTTAGTTTCAGACAATTGTCACCAACTTAACAATTTAAAGCATTGGTTTTCAACTAGTGGACTGCTTTTTTTAAACAAAAGTTTATTTAGAAACTGACTGAGTGAATAAGATAAATAGAATAACTCTGCAAATGGGTGGGCAGGGAAGGAGCCCAGATATCCATCAGCTTGGCTCCTTCTTTCCTGCATCTTTCCTTCACAGTATCCCCTGGGGTTCCTCTTGAGTTTCGTGCAACAGCAGCCTCCAAATGTTTTTTGATTGATCGCCTGTATTACGAGAAATGTTCTGAGCCATCTGCTCACCCCTCCCCTCCACAAACAATCCTAGTATCAATGAATATTCAAGATACAATACAGAACCACAGGGATGAAGTTAATCATTGATGAAATAAATGTACACTGACATTCTAAACAGTCTTCTTGACAAGTTAGAATCTTTTTGGCTGACTTACTGTCCAATCTGGTTAGAATGTCATTGTTTTTACTTTGAAGCAAGGTTGATGAAGAACTCCAAACCAGGCTGTGTTATTTTCTTGTTGTCTATGGTAGCTTTTTGTACCGCATTAAAGCCAATCTTTGCAGTAACCTTTTAAAGCCACCTGTTATTTCATTTGGTTAGAACTAGAAAACAGAATCTGTAGAGTCACTTAGCTAGGCACAGAGAAACTGTTAATACAGCTAACGAACTGGTGAGGGTACTGCTGTTCTACTACCCAGGAAGCTCTCTCACCTCTCCAGGTTTACTCATTTACTCTATGTGACATATGACCGTCTAATAAATACACCTCGAGTGAAAATGTCAGAATCAATCTATATATTAAGAATTAGAAAATTAGTCCAGTTTAATATCTTTCCTTATGCCTGTTAATAATAATAAATAGCAGTTCTATCCTGTATTTGGGAATCTGTGGGAGGGGCTGACATTTACTTTTTATTTGGCTTCCCCCCCAACCAAGGCCCTACACCTGTCATCTGGCTGACACCACAGCCTGGAGCATGGCAGACACTCCACAGCCAAGCCAGGCCCTGTCATGATGTTATGGGATTTAGGGGTGGCTAAGGTAAAGAGCAATCATCCTAATGGTTACCTGCAAGTCATTTTGTGGGTTCCAGTCAGAATCAAATATGATGCAGGTATCAGCAGCTGTGAGATTGATCCCCAGGCCTCCCGCTCTGGTGCACAGAAGAAAGACAAAGCGGTCTGAGTCTGGCTTACAGAACCGGTCGATGGCTGCCTGGCGCAGGTTTCCCCGTACTCGCCCATCAATTCGCTCATAGGTGTATCTGAGGGGACCCAAACGAACGAAAGCCCAGGTGTTAATCATGATGTCAATGGAGAACAGCAAACAAAGCAGGAAGCTGTTGACTGACAGCCTTATATCCCTTACTTCTAAATTCCAAATGGCAACAGTCTAGTAGGGACCCCGCCCCTTACATGTGCAGCAGGACAGACAAAACTGCACAGCAAAATGTTCCCCCTCTCAAAATGAACAAAAAACAAAACAAAAAAGCAGCCACAAACCCAGGAGGACTGAAGAACTACAAATACAAAATATTGACACCCACAGCCCAAGAAACTTAGTCTTGATTATCTCCCATTTATATTCGTACTGAATACTCCTAAGACCAGGACAAGCAAATTAAAGCTCCAGCCATGGACTCTCAGCAGTGCTCTTAACAAGGACTCTAAGTTCATAGCAATCTCTGGCAGCTTTTGGGTGACTGGAAGAAGATGAGACCGCTGAGCAGTCCTTTTAGGCTGGGCTGGGCATTTCTAACCTGGCAGTTCCTCAAAGCTTCAGAGGGGCATGGCAAAACCTCCAAGTTTATAGGTAAAATCAAGGTCTCTGGGCAGCATATTGCCAAGCCAAGCAAGCTGGCATAAATCACTAAAAGGGTTTCTGAGGTGTGTCGGTGATGCTGCAGATTATTTAGAGGAAAATTACGTAGGGAAAGTAAAGCTGAATATCATGAGGTAGGCATACATCTGTGTGAATAATGAAGAAACAGGATGGACAGCATGGTGAAGGGCAAGCAGAAGAGAGTAAGAAATGAAAGCATTCTGTGGGCACACTGCTACTGTCCTTCCAGAGAAAACACAGATGGGAGGGGCCTTCACGATGGAGATCACAGTTAACAAAGCAGATACAGCAGCAATCTGCACAGTCGCTGATGAGCCTGATTCTGTTCTTATTTGCCTCCTGACAACAAATGAATTAACAAGGGGAAACACTACTTGGGGCTCAATTTTGACTCATAAGTAATAGGAACCTTGTGAGAAAAGGACCAGTTCATCATAAACCTGACAATAGTCAAGACCATGAACCCTGGCAAAGACCTGAAGTGCTTAAAAAAAAAAAAAAAAAAAAAAAAATTACCAGTAGCCCAGATTTGGGAATCCAGATCTGTAAAACTTAAATAAACCACTGGTAAGGGAATAAGGACAGATGCTCTAGGGGTAGATGACAGTGTGGAGAGGCTTTGGAAGCCTAAGTCTGCAATATAATCCTGTCTTCCTTGAAATAAAAGGAGAATCCATGTAAAGAAACTGCAATACAAGTAAAGAAGGCTGACCAACTCGAACTTATATGGGACAGGTATTAAGCAAAGACATGAGCCTGGAAATGCTCTCTTCCTTTTACAAAGCCAAGGGGCAACCACACATGTAATTATAGGTGTGGTTCTTTTGTTTCTTCTCCCTTTAATTTATTCAAGAAAAATATTATATGAGAACTATGGTAGTAAATGCAATGGGTGGTGGTTTCTTCTTTTTTATTATAATATCCTGAATAAGATTATATGGGAAATAGAGCAGGGAACAAAGCATGTGCGTTCTATAGATTTCTTTATTATCTATTATAGCCAGAACAACAATTTCAGAAGCATGTGGTACATGCTTGATATGCACCATGACATTTAACTCTCATAATAATCCTATGAGGTAGTGAGGAAACTTAAGACTAAAAAGCCATGCAAGCAAAATACCTTGCTCAATCACCTTGGCTGGTTAAGTTGAAGCCAGACTCATTTGATTTATGATTTTCACACAGTACCCTACATTTCAGTGCAATATGACAGAAAGGTTTCCCTGAACACTTAAAAAGAGAACTTTGGCAAACTTTAGGAAACGTGTAACCGTAACAGACGATGGAAGCAGAATCTATAACTAGGTACCAAAATGATTAGCCAAATCAATGCTCTGGGGATCTGTATCTGGTTACCCAGATTTTAGCACTGTACTGATAGGCCGGAAGGAGAGGCAGGATCTGGAGTCAGAAAGTAGGGTTGAGGCTCAATTAAGCAATAACTGCTGCCGTCCCTACCCGCCCATCACACTTGTGAACCATTAATGCTTCAGGACAGAAGACTGGATGCTCTCTACCAGATACTGAGTCATCAGAGAAAACCTACATGCCCATGGATCAGAGCGAGGCACAGCCTTAATGGAAGGGAGAAATCGATAAACAGTGGTGATACAGATCAGCCATCACCTAGGGGGATAACAGTGTTCTGCTAGCTCTGATGTAACAGCTTTAGAACTTGAGCAGGATGGTTTGAACAATACTTTTCATTGCTATCGCTTGTTAAGTTTGGAGGGAGTGCTTTCAAAGAACATGAAACTAAATTAAAATAAAATTATTTGAGGACTTTAAAATCACTCTTCACTCCCCTCTCACTTCTGAGCCAGATCGCCTGGCTGTGCTCATTCCTGTATGAATCCAGCACGAAATTAAACAAGAACAAATCCAAACCCACAGCTGGAGAGGAAGAGAGGCTCAAGAACAAAGAAAACCTTGAGGGCGAGTAGATCTGGATAAAGAACTCAGGCATCATGAAATTTTCCACACCAGACTTCAGCACAGTAATTAACCCTCTGTGAAAACAATATCTTGAAAGGGATCCCTAGGAGCTGATGTGGCTCATCAAACTGTAATTCTGAGTCACTGTCAAATATCAATGAGAAGCAGGTGGCACTCTGGAAAACTCCCTGTGTGACTGGCCAGGAGGGAAGGGGCTACACATTTCTGGCTAAAGAAAAATTGACCTCAGAGGGCCTGATGGAAAATGAACAACGTTTTTGTCTCCCGGCAATAACCAGCTGGAAAACATAAAGAGGATAAAAAAATCCGCTCACAGTACCCACAAAAACATAAAATCCTTAGGCTTAAATCCACTAAGAAACACACAGGAGCAGCCCCACAACACTAGGAGCCATGTTGTTCTGTTCCCTATGATATCCGTGACATCTACAGAGGCTCGAGCGCCCATCAGTGCTGCGTAGAAAAGATCTAAGTGCAGTGAACAGCATGTTCCTGAAGTTTGCAAAGAAGCCAGTCCTACCTTACTTTGGTCATGAAAGCCAATAAAAATCCCAATGGATATATATATATGTGTGTGTGTGTATGGATATATATGAATCTTTATAGATATATAAGTGTGTGTGTATGGATATATGTGTGTATATATATGCGTATACACATATATGTGTGTATGTATATAAATATATGTATGTATGCATGTATATGTGTGTATATATATATAAATATACACATATATACATACACACAAACATACACATACATTTTTCTGGAGTTAAGGGCTGGAGTGATCAGAGATGGTTTAAAGAATAATTGTGGGCCGGTGCCGCAGCTCAATAGGCTAACCCTCCACCTGTGGCGCCGGCACACCGGGTTCTAGTCCCAGTCGGGGCGCTGGATTCTGTCCCAGTTGCCCCTCTTCCAGGCCAGCTCTCTGCTATGGCCCGGGAAGGCAGTGGAGGATGGCCCAAGTGCTTGGGCCCTGCACCCCATGGGAGACCAGGAGAAGCACCTGACTCCTGGCTTCGGATCAGCACGGTGCGCAGGCCGCGGCGCGCCAGCTGCGGCGGCCACTGGAGGGTAAACCAATGGCAAAGGAAGACCTTTCTCTCTGTCTCTCTCTCTCACTGTGCACTCTGCATGTCAAAAAAAAAAAAAAAAAAGAATAATTGTGAAGTTCATCTGGAATACCACATGAGCAAAGGAACAGAAATATTGATCAAAAGACTAGAAAGGCTAGACACACACCCAGAATATACAGTATCTTGGTATATTTCATGAATAGTATTTTATATGAAGGGGGAAAAAGATGACCTGTCTTAGTAACAAAAAACTAGGGCCACTTAAAAATAAAATTAGACTTTAATTAATGCCGTATATTAAAATTACAGAAGAACTGAAGAATGAAAAATAAGAAAATCAAATAAATCCAAAGATTACAAATTAACATGTAAATTCAATTCTTTGACCTCCCCAAACCTTTAGTAAAACTTAAGAGACCTAACTCCATCTCCCTATTAAGTCCCCAAACATAAGAGAAGGGATAAAATGTTGGAAGCTGGAAAGCAAGGCAAGTGGTATCCGATCTGAAGAAAGCAGAATCCCAGGCAAGACACAATAACCTGATGGATCAGACACTGGCGGCGCTAGGTATCTTGGAAGTATGGATGCGAAGAGCTTAAACACAGGGGAACCCGTAGAACGTCTGTTGCAGAAGCAGCCTCTAGAATGGTTGTTCTAGCCTTGAAGAGGGTAAATAAGGAACAAAGCTGGATGTACCATACTGAAAGAAGGGATGAGAGACAGAGATTTTCAGACACCCACCCCTCCCTCCTCTCTCAGCTTCAAGTATTAGCAAGGTTCCACCTGTTAGGCAGGAGAAAGGAAGGAAAACAGCCAACAAATTGACATCGAAGGGTCTCCGATCAAATAAATGGTCCAGCCAGACAGTGCTAACACATGGAGAGAGTGAGGCCCACTCAACATGCCTGCCTCACATTCCCAGAGCTTCCAACAGGCTCGACAGTGCCCAGGTCTGATGGCCCAGGACACCAAACATCTGCAGAAAGTCCAACCTGAAACACAGAGGCTCTAAAACGTCCAGACACACCAACCCCCAGCAAGTGACAGCCACAAAGCCAACAAGCAGAAAAACCTACCTGAGGGTACTGGAGAGTTAACAAAAGCAGGCAGATTTTGAAGAGGAAGAGAAATCTTGTGGTTTTAGCCAGGGGGAGGCTACTGACAAGGCAGCAGAGGTGCAGGGCAGTGACAACTCCTTTCCGATAGGCACTGGGGAAGGAGCCCAGGCAACTGTGATTGCCAGGGAGTGACAGGGGAGATGGGGAGCACCACACTCTGGGAATACACTTTGTCTGAAGTCTGGCTGAGCCTCTGCTTACACAGTAAGTTACCTGAACTGACATAAGAGCTGCCACCTATCAGAGACACTGACAGAGTGCGCCAGAGGCATGCATTCGGCACAGCAGGTAAGGTGCTGCTTCAGGAATGGAGTGCCTGGGTATGAGTACTGGCTTCCAATTTTTTTCCTCGAAGATTTATTTATTTATATGAAAGAGTTAGAGAGAGGGAGAGGCAGAGGCACAGAGAGAGGCCTTCCATCCACTGGTTCACTCCCCAAATGGCTGCAACAGCCAGGGCTGGAACAGGCTGAAGGCAGGAGCCAGGAGTTTCATCTCGGTCTCCCACATGGATGCAGAGTCCTAAGGACTTGAACCATCTTCTGTTGCTTTCCCAGGAACTTTGCTGGGAGCTGGGTCAGAAGTGGAGCAGATGAGACTCGAACTGGTGACCATATGGGATGCTGACTCTACAGGTAGCACCTTTTACCTGCTACACTACAGTACCAGGCTCTCTGCTTCCAACTGTATCTGCTAATAAGCACTCTGGAGGCATCAGGTGATGACTGAAGCAGTTGGATCCTTGCCACCTACATGGGAGACTGAATTCTGGATTCTGGGCTTTGGCCTGGCCCAAACCCTCCTGTTGCAGCAATTTGTGGGGAGTGAACCAGTAGATGGAAGACTTCTCTGTCTGTCTGCCTTTAAAACAAATAAATAAAAACCTCTGCAAATTAAAAACTGACCATCTTCAGAAAAATGTAAAAGTACTCTCCACAATGTAATGTTCATGATGACCACTGAAAAACTCCAATTTATGTAACATGAAGAAACAGGAAAATGTGACCCATTCTCAAGGGAAGAGATTAATAACTGCCAAGCTTACCATATTATAATTCTGGTAAGAACTTTAGAGCAGCTATTATAATTATGCTCATGAAGCCAAGGAATCCAAGTACGGACATATAAAAAATCTCAACAGAGAATCAAAACACTAGTAAACCAAGGATTAAATGAAAATCTTACAGCCAAATATACAATCTTTAAAACGCTGAGTGGGGGGCCGTGTTGTGGCACAGAGGGTTAAGTCACTGCCTTCACCAGCATCCCAGACAAGCATACCGGCTGCTCCACTTCTGATCCAGACCCCCGCTAATGTGCCTGGGAAAGCAGTGGAAGATGGCCCTAGTACCTGGGCCCCTGCAGCCATACAGGAGACCTAGATGGAGTTCCAGGCACCTGGCTTTTGCCTGGCCCAGCTCTGGCCGTTGTGGCCCAGGTGGGAAGTGAACCAGCAGATGGAAGATCTCTCTAATTCTGCCTTTCAAATGAGTAAATCTTAAATAAATAAACTGAATGGGCTCAATAAGCATGAAGGAAACAATAGAGAAAGTCAGATAAAACAAAAGAAGACAGATAAAACAAAAAAGAGAGACACAGAATCAAAAACAAAACAGAACCCACACATCTGTGGGACATGATTGAAAGGTCAAATACATAGGCAATCAGTGTTTCATAAAGGAGAGAAGGACAAAAAGAAGAAAAAGAAACAGAAAAAATAATGAGCGAAGCGTCCAATATTTGATAAAATGAATGCACAGACAAATTCAAGAATCTCAGTGAAATCCAAGCAGGACAAACTCCAGACACCGCAGTCAAGCTGCTGAAAACCAGGCAGTGAAGGACGATCGTGGACCTGGTCAGAGATGAGCGCATCGCCCTCACAAGTGACAGTCTGAACGACTGTGGAACTTCTCATCAGAAACCATGGGGGCCAGGACGCAATGGACTTGTCATTGGAGCTGTCAAAGGAGAAAATTCAATCTAGAATTACTTATACGAAAGATAAACAGAGACCAAAAAAAATATGACACAGAGAAAACAGAGACAGATAAAAATAATTCTATCAGGTTTTAACCTCAGAAAGATAAGAGAAGGCATGGCACTTGTGAAGTAACTAGTACCAAAAGAACTGAAAAATTAGATGAAAATATTCTTGGAAATTAAAAATATAATTACAAAAAGAAAAAAAAAACCTCAGAGATTCAAGTTGGAAGATAAAGCAGAGGGTTTCTACCAGAAGGTACTAGAAAAGATAATGAGACAGAAAATAAAGAAAAGAGAAAAATCAGAGGATTAGTCCAGAAGGTCTAACAGGAGCACCATAAAGAAAACAAAACAAAAAGAAATAATGAGAGGCCGGCACTATGGTGTACTGGGTAAAGCGGCCGCCTGCAGTGCTGGCATCCCGTGTGGGTGCCAGTTTGAGTCCTGGCTGCCCCACTTCCGATCCAGCTCTCTGCTATAGCCTGGGAAAGCAGTAGAAGATGGTTCAAGTCCTTGAGCCCCTGCACCCACATGGGAGACCCGGAAGAAGCTCCTGGCTCCTGACTTTGGATCGGCTCAGCCCCAGCCATTGTGGCCATCTGGGGAGTGGACCAGCGGATGGAAGACCTCTCTCTCTCTCTGCCTCTGCCTCTGAAATAAATAAATAAATCTTAAAAAAAGAGAAAGAATGAAAGATAAATTCAAGAAAATTCCCAGGAATTGAAGGAACTTAGATTTTAGATGGGAAAGATCTACTTTGTATCCAGTACAACAAAGTATTTTCTTTGCTAACTTTCATAGGGCTAGGGACTAAAGAATATATCAAGCCTCTAAAAAGAAAAAGTGTATCATAGGCCAGGAATCTGAAGGGCTCTGTATGTCTCCCTGGAAACCCTGGGGGCAGCAGACTAGAAGACAGTGGGGTAACTGTCAGGATTCTGTAGGAATGGTGTCAGCCAGAAACTCAAATCCAGGCAAACTATTAAGAGGGAGAGTGGACTAAAACCATTTTCAGACAAGGTCTCACACTCTACCCATCATTCATCCTTTCTCAGAAGTTCCTAGAAGAGACTAACGGTAAAATCCACCAGCAACAGAGCAGACTCAGAGGAAGGAAAGCAACATGGCAGTAGGATGAAAACAGGCAGATCGCAGACGACAGCTGAGTACTGGGTGGGAAGGGCAAGGGGTGGGCGGTCAGCAGGTGCCTGGAGAAATGGCCCTGAAAAGAACAGTGTGCTGGAACACAAGGACAGTCCATGCACACAACTGAGGGAAAGTGCAGCTGAACTGTAATAAGCATACAGAAAAAGAAGAGATAAAATAAAATAAAAGATAGCTTTTAGTTAAAGGAAAAGTAAAAGCTATACAGAAAAAAAAGCAAATAGCACACTACATGGTTGGGTTGTGAGTCAGCATTTTTGTATGTCATAAAAAATGCTGACTATTAATCTAACCCAAGTATTATGTGGCATAGTGAAAAGACGGGAGGACAGGAAGGGGCGCACGTGGTGGTTATGGTGGGGTCAGTGAAAGAGGGCCGAGTACGTGTCTTCCACAGTAAGAACAGATAACACCCCAAACTGAAAAATACCAGGAAAGACAGCTAATGGCATTACTATTTAGACATACAGCTGTAAATACTTTGTCCTGTACAAAGTGTTGAAGGTAATGGTTTTTTTGGTATAGGAAACTGAGGAGAGGGGGAGTAAATTAGGAAATGAAATTTTTCTTAAGTCTAATAGAATGATTTGACTTTTCAAAATTTAAGTAAGGGGGCTGGTGCTGAGGCATAGCAGGTTAAGCCACTGCCTGCAGTGCCGGCATCCCATATGGGCACCGGTTTCAGTCTCAGATGCTACACTGCTGATCCAGCTCTCTGCTGTGGCCTGGGAAAGCAGTGGAGGACAGCCTAAGCCCTTGGGCCCCTGCATCTGCATGCGAGACACAGAGGAGGCTTGAGGCTTCTGGCTCCTGGCTTCGGATGGGCACAGCTCCAGCCGTTGCGGCCCTCTGGGGAGTGAGCCAGAGGATGGAGGACCTCTTTCTCTCTCTGCCTTTCCTTCTTTCTGTGTGTGTGACTCTGACTTTCTAGTAAATAAATAAATCTTAAAAAAAAATAAGAAAATAAAATGTATGTAGGGGCCAACTCTTCGTTGCAATGGGTTAAGGCCCCAACCTGCAGCTCCGGCATCCCATATGGGTGCCAGTTCGAGTTCCGGCTGCTCCACTTCCAATCCAGCTCTCTGCTATGACCTGGGAAAGCAGCAGAGGATGGCCCAAGTCCTTGGGTCCCTGCAGCAGCGTGGGAAACCTGGAGGAAGCTCCTGGTTCCTCACTTCAGATTGGCTCAGCTCCGGCCGCTGTGGCCACCTGGGAAGTGAACCAGCGGATGGAAGACCTCTTTCTGCCTCTACTTCGCCCTGTAACTCTTTCAAATAATTAAAAAATAAAATGTATATATGTGTAACTGCTGAAATAAAAGTTACATTAAAAGGAGAAACAATGAAAATACTAAGGTCACAGGAACCCTGTTCAATGCAGCGGGGGTAAAGAGATCACGAAAGAAATAAAAGGAAAATACTTCAGAATTTTCACATGATCTCACAGGTGTGAGGAGAAAGAAGTCTTTTCAAGCATATTAATCCAAGCATCGAAGCATAAATTTAAACATAAATGAGTATTTAAGTTTAAAGTTGTTTTAAAACAAAGATTTGACTAATAAACATTTAGAATTTCTAAAAATAAGATAAACAAAAACCCATACTTATAAACAAAGTTGAAAGGCAAAAATAACACTGGAGAAAGGATATGCAATATATTCATAAATAAGCCATTTTTATAAATCAACAAAAAATCAAAGAGCAACAGAAAATGGAGGGAGAATAAAAATTAATAGGAACAAGCAATCAATAGGAAAAACAATATAAACAGCTAATAAACACAAAAAACTCATCCTCACTAGTGATCAGACATAGAAATTAAAATAAGACAATAATTCAGTTTACTGAACTAGGAAAGTTCAAAGGACAAAAACAGTATTTCTCAGAATACACAGAAAAGCATTCTCATATAGTATTGACAGGCATACAAATAAAACACTCTTTATAGGGTGCTTTAGAAATATCTACCAATGTTTCTAAAAATGTACATCAGAATTTATCCTAAGGAAATAACTGGAAACACTCACAATGACTATAAAGGATTACTCATTCAAGAGTCCCTTACAGAACTGGAAAATTGGAAATTACCTGTATTACAGACCATCAGAATTTTGTCACAGAAAAATAAAGGAAAATTTTCATAACATATTAGAATAAAAATGAGTTGTAAAGTAGACTGTAAAATATCTTCACAATTCAAACAAACAGTAAAACTAAAAACATACAAATGCAGAAAGAAAAAAAGACTGAAAAAGGTCAGCCCTCCGGCACAACTTCTGCAGTGGTGGTATTCTACATTTCCATATTTGCAAAAATACTGTAACACTTAAGTAATTTTAACATAAAATGAGTGATAAATGGTATGGAAAAAATAGCATAAAAGGAAGTTAAAGAGTTTTGTACTTACCTTACCGAGTCTGTTAATTACATTTTTTTGAGTTAAAAAATATCTGTATATACAGTAGTACACATCTTGAAGATTAAGATAATATAAGAAACAAGTGTTTTGGCAATGGGTTTCTAAACTATAGTGAACTTATAAACTACAAATTATCAGTTTTAATTTATTCATAGAGGCTTTCTAAAAAAAAGAAGAATTTTTAAAGATTTATTTTTATTTATTTGCAAGGCAGAGTTACAGAGAGAGAGAGAGAGAGGGGAAGATAGAAAGAGAGATTTTCCACACGCTGGTTCACTCCCTAGATGGCCACAATAGCCAGGGTTGTGCCAGGCCAAAGCTAAGAGCTGGGAACATTTTCTGGGTTTACCACATGGGTGGCAGGGGCCCAAGTACTTGGGCCAACCTCTGCTGCTTTCCCAGGAGGGAGCTGGATCAAAAGTGAGGCAGCCAGGACTTGAACTGGTGCCCATATGAGATGCCTGCGTTGCAGGCACTGGCTTAAGCTACAAGGCCACAATGCCAGCCCCAAGAATTCTTTATATATAAATCTCTACCATAGAGCTCTAAGAAATTCTTTTATTGTCTACCTAGACTTTGAAGAATTAGTTATGCAACATTAAATGTCAGCACCTCTATTTCTTTTTTTTTTTTTTTTTTTTTTTTTTATTTTTGACAGGCAGAGTGGACAGAGAGAGAGAGACAGAGAGAAAGGTCTTCCTTTTGCCGTTGGTTCACCCTCCAATGGCCGCCGCGGTAGCGCGCTGCGGCCGGCGCACCGCGCTGATCCGATGGCAGGAGCCAGGTGCTTCTCCTGGTCTCCCATGGGGTGCAGGGCCCAAGCACGTGGGCCATCCTCCACTGCACTCCCTGGCCACAGCAGAGAGCTGGCCTGGAAGAGGGGCAACCGGGACAGGATCGGTGCCCCGACCGGGACTAGAACCCGGTGTGCCGGCGCCGCTAGGCGGAGGATTAGCCTATTGAGCCGCGGCGCCGGCAGCACCTCTATTTCTTTTAAAATTCTTTCTACAAAACATATGTACATGTAATTTAAAGGGCAAACAAAATCCTAAAGAATAAGGACATCTGTTAAGACACCCAAGATGGCTGTGATTTTACTTTTTGAAAACAAAGATTTCCTTTAAAACCCAGCAATGCCTAGGCTACTGGTTTCTGTGATCTTAAAAAGTCTTTTTTCTTAAGGATAAATTTTAAGATTTATTTATTTGAAAAGTAGAGTCAGAGAGAGGGAGGGACAAGAGACCTTCCATCTGCTGGTTCACTCCCCAAATGGCCACAATGGCCAGGACTGGGCCATATGGAAGCCAGGAACCAGGAGTTTCATCTGGGTCCCCCAGATGAGTGGCCAGGGACCCAAGCACTTCGCTGGTCTTTTGTTGTTTTCCTAGGTACATTAGGGGGAAGTTGGATCAGAAGTGGAGCAGCCAGGACAGGAACTGGTGCCCACAGGAGATGCAGATGCCATGGGTGGCAGCAGTTTATTAACCCACTACACCACAACGCCAGCCCCTTGAGAATAAATACTAAAAAACTCAGTTGTCCTCTTCAGATCACCAATATATCATAATGACTGAAAATCTAAGGTACAGTGTACGAAGTAACAAATGTAACTCCTAACACAAAATCCAAATAACCTACTTAAGATTAAGGTCTTTTTGCCAGCATGAGTGAGGGACTTTAGGTTCAAAGAATGAGTAAGAAAGTAAGTTGGGATGTCATACATACTGAATCATAAAACCTTATGGGGCTTGCTGAGAAAAGACAAAAAATATCCCCAAATTTCTTCTCTGTGAGTTGTCAGCTTAAGCTCTGCTAGAAACTTGATAAGAGGATGCTTTCTAGGATGTGTTCCTCTCATTACTTTTAAGAAGCAAAAATGTAATTACATTATTTTCTTTTCCTAATGCTACTTGAATTCTGTTTCTTCCTACTAAAGAATATAAGCAGACATGTGGGATTTTTTTTTTTAAAGCAAAGCAAGGACTTCATGTCAGGCCCTGTGAAATTCTCTCTAAATGGCTGAACTTGAGTATACTTGGTCAAAAGATTTAAGTCTGAATGTTAGCCATGCTTTAAGGAGGCTCCTTTTCTCCATTTTTGAATGACTTCTTGTTGTTACACTGTAATTTCTGCATAGACCAAGGATGTATTAAAACAACAGGGACCACCCAGGGTTGGAGGCAGAGCTCTGACACAGGCCTCACCTTCTCTGGATGAGGTAATCCTCCAGGATGTCGAGGCAGCGCACCATCTGGGAGAAAATGAGCACTTTGTGGCCCCCCGCGATCAGCTTAGGGAGCAGCTTGTCAATCAGCACCAGCTTCCCTGCTGCCTGAATCATGGCCTGGAGCTGGAAGTCAGGGGCGTCAGGGCTGTGGGTTTTTCGGAAATCTTCCAGAATTTTTTCCTCTGCCCCTGAAAAGGAATGGAGCAAAGCTATTTCTTGAACAAAATATATTCCTTGATTTGAAGATGGTTTGACTTTACACTCAGTCTTGAATTCTGACCTTTTCTGGGGCTGGCAACGCATGGCCTGATACTCTCTGAAGATGCTGGGCAGCAGCAGTGAGATACAGCTCCCAGCCAGCCACCCAGTCAGGAGGGGAAACAGCTGATAGGCTGCAGTGCACTGTACTGCTAAGCTATGATGTTTGTTAGTTAAGTGTACTACTTCCATTTTCAACTTCCTTCAACTTACAATGGATTTACTGGGATTTATCCCCAGTAGGAGGAACATTTAGATAAAAGTAAAATCTGCTTTCTGGGAGAGATCCTGGGAAAAATGATGTGGATTCTCAGTTCCTGGACCAGCAGATGAGACAGGAGATCCTAGGTGTGCATCCAGGTCTGTGCACAGGGCTCTGTGGTGGCAGGCAGCAGGGCCATCTTACAGAGAATGTGGGTGCTTTGCTTTCCTGGGAAGTCTCTCTAAGCAGACAGAAGATTTGAGATACCATGTCCTAAGGTGACTCACTCAAGTAAATAAATCTCCCCAGGAAGTTGACAAAAAAGACCCATAAAGACTAGCGGTCAGATAATTGACATCACATTACAATTAAAAAATTTCTCAGCTTGATCTGATGAGGAATGGCCACCTTCTACCAGGCAGAGTGCAGACTGTGGGGACAGACAGCTGGAGAAGTTAACCTGGCTCTGTGTCCCTCTAAGTTAGACAGGTTAGGTAAATCTATCAATCTCTTTGAACCTCATATTTCTACTCTGTAAAAACTGTAGAGTAAATACACCATAGCACATGATGCAAGCTCAATACACGAGATCTTTGATTATCACTAGCTTCTGACAGAGGCCCATGCCCGACTGCCCCAACTCACCGTTGATCAGGTAGGGGTGATTACAGCACTTTCTCAGCTCCATCATGGTGTTGATGAGATTGGGCATGTTGTGCTGATTAGCGCCCTTGGTCAGAAAGGAGAAGTTCTTCTCCAGGATGGCCCGGTAGTACTTCTTCTGGATATTGGTCAGTTCTACTTCAATGATGGTCTCCTGCTTGGGAGCTAGGTTTTTTTCCACATCATCCTTCAGCCGCCGAAGCATCATTGGTTTTAGGATAGACTGCAGTTTCTTTACCTGTCCAGGGAAATGAGCTCTATTTACTCATCGCAGTCCTGATACATGATTACCGGGGTTTTCCAACACTCACTATACTCTCTTGAACATCTAATTATGATACTGTTGTAGAAAACTAAAAGAAAGATCATGACTGATCCCTGGAAATAGGGAGTTTATAACAGTACCAAAAGGAAATAGGGGATCTGGTTTTCATTCACAAGTAATTACTGAGAACCTATGTGGCAATCTCACAAGATAAAAAGGGAGAAAGATACGAAAGACAGTCCCTGTTCTCTAGGATGGAGAAAACAAACTTTACTCTTTCCTAATACACACACATGCACAGTAATTACTTGAAGAATATTTTAAGTCATGTTAGGAGGTACAAGTGAATTATTACAAAGGGAAGACTTAGATGCTGAAAGAACAGAGTAAGAAGTAGAGGCAATCTGGACACGGATTCCACCTACACCCTCTGAGTAACAACAGCAGAAAACGTACTTGGAAGTAGCAGTGTGTAAAGAATTAATCTGTCATTTCAGGGGCACTTTGAGCCCAAGAGTGTTCTTTGCTATGATCTGTCTGTTCTTCTAATTTTCCAGGCCTGAACAGCAGATCTCCACTCACTTGACTGTACCAGCAAGGTGATTTGTTCCCTCTTCCAGGAAGACAAATGAGGGACTCAAAGTCAAAGCACTTTAGTTAACCTAGAGCTAAAATATGGCATCAGATTAACCCTGATGGGAAAATAAAATAAGGGCAAATGACAGTGCAGTCAGTTTCAAGTCAGAAAGGGCTGCTCAAAAATTTAAAAAGGGATAGGGATAGGCTGCATAAATAAGTTGTGTGCTATGGTAACGCTTCCTAAAGAAATAGAAAGTGATTTATAAAGAGTGGTTTAGAAGAGTTACTTACTGCAACAGGTTTGAGATAATGATGAATATGCTCTACTTTGGAAACAGACGCTTTCTAGAACTTTATCTGTTGTTTTTTAAAATACAAACGTCTCAAAGAGGCAGACAGTAGAATGGTGGTTATCAGGGACTGCAGGGGTGGGATGGGATGGGGAAGGGGTTTAGGGAGATATCGGTAAAAGGATTCAAAATTTTAGTTAGCTAGCAGAGATAAGTTCAAGAAATCTTGTACAACATGGTGTCTATAATTAGCAACAATGTATTCATGAAGATTGCTAAGAGAGTATTCTCACCACAAAAAATAAGTATGTGAGGTAGTGCATGTATTAATTAGCTTGATTTAGCCATTCCACAACACATACATATTTCAAAACATTATGTTGTATGTGATAAATATATACAATTTTATTTATCAGTTTAAAAGAATAGATAATTCTTTAAGAAACATAATAATACAAACATTTAATGCCATTTTTTGGCTTTTCTCCTAACTAATCCCAATCTTAAAGCTAAGCCTTTTAGGAGACTGATTTTACCAACCAAGGGTACTTAGGAATCTAATCCCCCACAGGGGTAAGGAATTCCTATGTAAGAACCCAAAGAGAAAAAGACACAGCTAGCTCATTGTTAAAGATAAGGACAAATGTCAATCTGCCACATGCTGGGTTCAGCTTTTGCCCTTCACTTGGTTTCATACCTTGAATCATTTAGAGTATACTACATGCCAGACACTGTGCTGGTCAATACAACAAACACAACTTTGGAGAAGATGTGGGCCTTGTCCTCAAGGAGATCATTGTCTAGGAAGAAGAAAAAATGCATACCACAAATTAAGTGCAATGGGAGAAGAGGATGCTTTTCTAATGGTCCAAAAATGGAGAGAGGGTTGGAGCTGGCTTTTGAAGGATCAACAGATACACTGTTGTAGAGAAGGGGAATTAAATTTGGTTATTCACTGCTCTCAAATCTGACGTGCATCAGAAGTAGAAGGAAACAGATTGGAACCAGAGTATCCTTTTGACACCTGTTAGTGAAATCCCCAAACCCTTCAGTCCCCAAATTCTCTGCCCCAACCCACTTTCACACCATTGCAAGATTAACTCAGCAGAACTAATCTCGTCGGTGCTGCAGTCAAAGTCATGCATGGTGTCCCTTTCTTCTTCTAAATTCTTCAATCTGACTTTCAAGGACTTCCCACTGCACAATCCTAAACACTCTGCTTCACACACTCCCCACTTCACCCATCTGGTCTTCAGCTCAACTACAGAATTCCCTATTTCAGAATCGATTCCATGGCTCTGATTATGCTGATTTTTTTCCCTCCTTTCTCCACCTGCTGAAAACTCACCTGACTCATGAACAAATGTGGTGTCTCTCTCTTTTAAAGTCCCTGCTCTGTTACAGGTTCTTCTCATGGCATGTAAACTTGTCTGGCATTTCTATAATCTCTACTATAGTAGAGACTTCTACCCATAGAAGATAGAAGTTTATTAATACCTGTTGTTTTGAACAAACTAGACTTAGGGATGAACATTTGGAAACTGAGGACATTCAGTGGATGTGGACAAGACTCTCCTAGGCACGTGACTGCATTCTTTTCCCCAGGACTTGGGTATCATGCTATACTCAGGAAGACAGGCCTGGGAACATGCTACAGATTATGTAGGAGGAAAGTCAAAGGACAAGGGAAGCAGAAGAAAGCACTTTGCTCCTGAGGCCAGGGTTTAAGCAAAACCTTTGAATGTACAAGGGAGCTCAGTGAAGCAGGATGTCTGATAGGCTACCATTAGATATTTTAGATACTGACCCATCTTCCCTTTGAAGCCATAAGAACTGCTATAAAACACCTTCTCTTCCCAACATAAACAAGTAGATACAGTAAAGGAGGTAATGTTCATTTTATCAGGGGTATACGAAATTGCTAAGGGGCTGGCATCATGGCATACCGAGTTAAGCCTCTGCCTGTGAAAACAACATCCCATATGGGCACTACTTCAAAACTTGGCTGTTCTACTTTGGATCTAGCTCCCTGTTAATGCATCTGGAAAAGCAGTGGAAGATGGCCCAAGTCCTTGGGCTCCTGCACCTATGTGGGAGAGCTGAAGGAAGCTCCTGGCTCCTGGTTTTGGCCTGGCCCAGCCCCTTAGCTGTTGTGGCCATTTGGGGAGTGAACCAGTGGATGGAACATCTCTCTCGCTGTCTCTCCTCTCTTTGTAATGCTGCCTTTCAAATAATTTACCCACCCAACTGAAAGGCAGAGTCAGAGAGAGAGGGTAAATTTTCCATCTGCTGGTCCACTCCCCAGATGGCTGCCAGGTCTGGATGGGTCCAAAGCCAGGAGCCAGAAGCTTCCTCCAGATCTCCCACATTGGTGGCAGGGACCTAAGTACTTGGGCCATCTTCCACTGCCTTCCTAGGCACATTAGCAGGGAGCTGGATCAGAAGTAGAGCAGCTGGGACTTGAACCGGCGCCTATATGGGATACCAGTGCTACACGCACTATGCCACAGCACTGGCCCCAAAAATAAATCTTAACAAAACAAAGAAATTACTAAATCTTGCTCCCACGGTGACTCACTTTTTCCCTGATGATGAAGGTGATCATCACACCCCCTCTGCCATCCTGCAGGCCCCCAATTACCTGCTCCTCTGTTTTCAGATCTCCGAACTCCTCCAAGAAAGCAGTCTCTGAAGGAAACTGTGATGGCTCCAGAAAATTTAGCAAACTGAAGAGTTCCTCCACAGAGTTCTGCAAGGGTGTTCCAGTGAGCAGCACTTTATGTTCCTACACAAATTAAAAGCACACGATCAACAGTGTTTGGGACACCCAAATAGAACATTCTAGTGGAGAAAATTAAGCCAGGGCCCTCACTGTGCTCAATTTGAAGCAATTCTGTTCTGCTTTAAGGAAAAGATAAAGGCCAACACTTCCTAGGCGTATAAATGGATCTACCTTCCTTTCACTCACATCACCGATTCTAGCAACAATTTCAAGCTAATTGAAGCAATCATTCATTCATTCATCCTTTCATCATTAGAACTGAGTGCCTAGCCGGCGCCGCGGCTCACTAGGCTAATCCTCCACCTTGCGGCGCCAGCACACCAGGTTCTAGTCCCGGTCGGGGCACCGATCCTGTCCCGGTTGCCCCTCTTCCAGGCCAGCTCTCTGCTGTGGCCAGGGAGTGCAGTGGAGGATGGCCCAAGTGCTTGGGCCCTGTACCACATGGGAGACCAGGAGAAGCACCTGGCTCCTGCCATCGGATCAGTGTGGTGCGCCGGCCGCAGCGCGCCAGCCGCGGCGGCCATTGGAGGGTGAACCAACGGCAAAAGGAAGACCTTTCTCTTTCTCTCTCTCTCTCTCTCACTGTCCACTCTGGCTGTCAAAAAAAAAAAAAAAATTTAGGAAAAAAAAAAAATTAGAGAAGAACTGAGTGCCTACCCACCACACAATGGGGAATGGGCCAAGGTAATGATTAAAAGGCCACCGTCTTTTGTAACTTAGTTCATTCAGGGACCTGGAAACAAGCCAACACATATTACATTTCCAGGTCACGAATTCCATGGTATTTAAGGGTCTCCAGTCCCCTCTGGGAATCAATTTGTGGCAAAGGTTGAACTGCTGACCTAGTTGGCAACCAAAAAAGAAAAAAAAAAAAAAAAAAAGAGAGAGAGAGAGAGAAACTTGATTCCTACAACTACAGAGGGAGAAAAAAAACCCAAAACCCCCACATCTAAAGTAAAAGGACTCTACACGCGGAGCATTTCCTCCACGATCCACAGAGGGAACCTGGGCTTTTTTATGGAGAGACCTAGACTCTCACCAGGGCCATGAGCTTTAGACCTTCGAGAAGTTTGCAGTTCCTGTTCTTCAGTCTGTGGGCTTCGTCGATGATCACACAACTCCAGTGAATCTTCTTCAGCTCTGGGCAGTCTGCCAGGATCATCTCAAACGTCGTGATGACGACGTGGAACTTGAAGACTCCTGAAAGGGGGTTTCCCTGAGGATGACACAATCAGAGGCTCACCTTTACACCTTGGCCTCAGGATTCTGCTAATGAACGACCTGCTGGATTAGAGGAGGAGGCGGGAGATAGGCTACGGTCAAGGTGAGAAGCCAATAAGCACTGCTTTTCCTCATGTGAGAAAGGAGAGAATGTAAGAATGAACGAGTAATTTAGACAACAGAGACCTCACAATGTCAATGAAACAGAAGCCAAGAGAGCAACTGTCCCCACAAAAGTGAGAAGGGTAAGCACTACTAAAGCAAGGCAAAGGAGCTTTTTATTTATTAATTGCCATGAGAAGGAAAGCAGATGGGTACCAATTCACCCATTCCCAGCCAGCAGTCAGTCTACCCAACGAAACCCTCTGCTACTTTTCAGATTTAATTAATTTCCCCCTGTAACTCCAGTTCTAGGATAGAGTCAAAGCAATGATCATGGTTCATTTGGGACAGTGCTACCGGTCAGAACACTTCTTTGTCTGTCAGCCTATCTTGGAGTTGCCGTCACGTTTCAGGAACAGAGCTGCATTCTGTTTGAGCACATTCTAAGTTTCTTCCAAGTGTCATCTTTGCTGCTTAGGAAATCCTTGGTGACAACACTGACTTTACCTTGACTGGAGTCACTTAATTTTTATGTTGCTTAATTATAAAAACCAGTACCCAGGCCAAGCACACAACCATACTCAGCAAAATTATTACATTTAAGAAAAACATAAAAAAAGGTTGTGCTGTGCTTTTAATAATTGAGCCTTGTTTTTTCTCTTTTTATCCTTCCCTGTAAAATCTGTTAACCTCCCTTCAAACTCTTATCTACTGTACACTAATTCTGCTTACTTTATGTACTGAGCTGATATCAATTCAGGTAAAATCATCTGTATATAAAAGCAATTTCATAAGCTAACCAGTAAGCCAAGATTTCAGTGTCTTAAAAAAGGCCTATGGCACAACTCACAGGGTTTGGAGAGCATGCCCTACAATCCTGTTTTATCATAAATTAACATTAACTATTAGGGAGCAACAAGAAGCCAGCCTCAATAAGCATATATCTTTACAGAGCAAGTCAATAGGAACCCAAGCTGCAGGGTGCTGCAAGTCCTGCAGTATCAGAAAGCTGTCCTGAGCTCAGGCCACCCCAGGTCTCTGTTTCCCACGAGGCTCACCTGTGCATCTCGGTACACCATCTCATACTGCTGGATCATCTGCCTGCTGATCTGGCTGCCGTGGTAGACAATGGCATTCATCTCTGTCCATGTCCGGAACTCTCGCTCCCAGTTAGTGATGGTGGAGAGAGGGGCGATGATGAGAAAAGGACCATGGATTCCTCTGAGGAATATTTCTGAAAGGAATGTGATGGACTGGATGGTTTTTCCTAAGCCCATCTCATCAGCCAAAATACAGTTTTTCCTGCAGACAGTAGGAAATATAGGTAATTCATTATCAATACAGGAGAGTTGTAGAGATTGGTTATAACTAAAAAGATGCTTCAGAGGTATACCTTGACCTGTAACATCACCAGTGAAGATTCTACAGTCATTTTACAGAGAAAAATCTGAGGCTACCTTTAAAAATTATTATTATTCATACCCTGTCTACTTCCAAAAAGGAACTATGCTAACATGGAAGAAAATGTATGAAGTAGTCTATATATTCTTGGGGTGGACATTGTAGTGTAGTGGGTTAAGACGCTGCTTGAATTGCCTGCATCCCACAATAGAGTGTCAATTCAAGTACCGCCTGCTCTGCTTCTGATCCAGCTTCCTGTTATTGCATCGTGAGAGTCAGTGGATGATGGCTCAAGTGCTGGGACCTTTGCAACCCATGTGAGACCCAGATGGGAGTTCCAGGCTCCTGGCTTGGCCTGTTCCAGCACTAGCTGTTGGAGGCATTGGGGGAGTAAACCAGTGGGTGCAAGAGCTCTCTCTATTTCTCTTTCAAGTAGATGAAAAAAATAAACATTTATACACAAACACACACATAAACTTAAAATACTAAAAATTAAAATGACATTAAGACAGAGAAAAACAAAATATACCTCCAACCTAGCCAGTTCATTTAACCAAAAAACTTCCTAAAAGGTAAGGTTAAAAAATTAAAACAATGGTGATTCTTATTATCATATGTATGTTATCACAGGACACAGTTTCAACCCACATGATCAACTCCTTATCAGAGTGAAAACTCTGGCTTCTTCTGGTGACCCAGACTCACAGACTATGTACTAGAACTGGGATTTTGCAAGGGGTATGACCACCATCCTGTGTCTCATTCACTGTTCAGTTGGGCAACCTGACACCTGGGCAGGTTAGGTGAGTTACACTCTGGGTAACACTGTGAATAAGTGGCAAACATTATGTTAGAACACAGGTCAGGTCTGGAGACTCACCATGGTGTATCTTTTTTCTTTAAAGATTTATTTATTTGAAAGGCAAAGTTACAGAGAGACAGAGGCAGAGAGAGAGAGAGAGGTCTTCCATCTGTTGGTTCACTCCCCAGATGCCCTCCAAGGCCTGAAGCTTCACCAATCTGAAGCCAGGAGCCAGGAGTTCTTCTGGGTCTCCCATGAGGGTACAGAGGCTGAAGGACTTGGGCCATCTTCCACTGCTTTCCCAGGCCATAGCAGAGAGCTGGATTGTAAGTGGAGTAGTCAGGACTCGAACCAGCACCCAAATGAGATACTGTCACTGCAGGTGGCAGCTTCACCCACTACACCACAGGGCCAGCACCCATAGTGTGCTTTACATTACAACATGTGTCTTAAAAATCACTAGTATGGGGGCTGGCACTGTAGCATAGCCAGTAAAGCTGCCTGCAATGCTGGCATCCTATATGGGAGCAGGTTCCAATTCCACTCCTTGTTAATGCACCTTGGAAGGCAGTGGAAGAGGGCTCAAATTCTTGGGCCCTTGCACCCATGTGGGAGACCTGGAAGATGCTCCTGGCCTCTCCAGGCTGTTGTAGCCATTTGGGGAGTGAAATAGCAGATGGAAGATCTCTCTTTCTCTCTGTAACTCTGCCTTTCAAATAAATAAATAAATCTTTTCATAAAATATCACTACTATGGGGCACATTCTAGAATGCTAAGAAGACCCCCAATCCATCTTCCTCAAATTTCTCACTTCAGCTAGATTCCGGTAAGAACCAGAGCATAAACAGTTTAAAACAGAGTATATAGTACAAGATCAATACAACCATGGAACACAAATAAGGAGTAGGAGTTAGAATCTAGACTCATTCTCCTCCTTTTTTTTTTTTTTTTTTTTGGTAAAGATGTATTTATTTATTTGAAAGCTAGAATTAAAGAGAAAGTATGTGTTGGAGGGGGTGGGGGTGGGGATGTAGGAGATAGCTTCAATTGGCTGGTTCACTGCCCAGGTGGCTGCAATGGCCAGGGTATGATAAGGCTGAAGCCAGGAGCCAGGAGCTTCTTCCAGGTCTCCGATGTGGGAGACAAGTGACAAGCACTTGGGCCATATTCAGTTACTTTCTCAGACCATTAACAGGGAGCTGGATTGGAAGTGGAGCAGCCTGGACTCCAACTCGCAACTATGGGATGCTGGTGTTGTGGGTGGTGGCTTTACCTGCTATGCCACTATGCTGGTGCCTTTATTCCCTTTTCTAGCTTTTTGTTTCCAAAGACTTAAAGATAGTGTCTGGGTTGTAGTGCAGTAGGTTAAGCCTTGGCTTGTAACATGGGCATCCCAAATCAGAGTGCCAGTCCAAGTCCCCATTGCTCTGCTTAGATAAAGCTCTCTGATAACATGCCTGGGAAGGTAGTCAATGGCCCAAGTACCTATATCTCTGCCACCCATGTGAGATGGAATTCCTGGCTGCTGGCTTTGGCCTGGACCAGCCCTGGCTGTTGCAGCCATCTGGAGAATGAACCAGTGGATGGAAGATTAATATCTCTGTGCCTTTCAAATAAATAAATAACTCTTTTAAAAGATATAAAGACTTAGAGAGAAAAAGCAGTTTTAGAGGATCATCTGGGCTGATCCTAACCTTTTAGTTAGATGGGCAGAAAAAGAAAAGAAAAAGTAGAATGTCAATGATTGCTCAAGATCATTCCTTTGGATTGGAGAAACACCTGATGTACAAATAAAGTCAGTCTTGGCATGACTAATGTGGAAGAATTACCAACTAAACTGGTGGCTGTGCTGCTCACTCTCACTGCTCTGCTACTGATACACCGTGTTTTCCAGGTTAAGGAACCAATATTCTCCTAGGTACAAACATGCGGACTGGTTCTGGGTCCTCACCTGTTATACCAATTAAAAAGAAGCCAGTTCATCCCCTCCAGCTGGTACTCCCGGAGCTGGTTACTGTTCTTATACTCGCGAGACTTCTCGAGCTTCTGCCAGGAGTCTGACGCAGGCCGCTCCTGGGGAGGAAGCCAAGAGCACTTCACAAAAGCAAAGGTGTTTAAGCACAATACAGAAAACGACGGACAAGGGGACCAACCTCAAACACCGTCTGAAGGCCAGTTTCAAACTGCAGTTGTTATTTTCTCAGTAATGTGCAGGCCCAGTATTTTCCAAATTTCAATAAATTTACACCTTTGTAGAATTTTCAAGTAATTAAGAAGATTAACAGACTGATCTAAGAATCTTGGTGTGTATTATACTGTTTTACTCCACCTCTTAGATATGACTCTCACTTATACTTTAATTTCTCTGAAAGCTCATATTAGGATTTTTGGTTTTTATAAAGAGAATTACTTTTTGTTATTTCTTTCTGCCTAAGGAATCAGACTAGGAAAGCATGGTGGGTTGAACAGTCAGCTGGTTGGTTTCTAAAGTCAACACATAAGGCAAAAACTATGTATAATCAAAACTGCAAATTCCTTAAATTTCCCTTGGAAAAAAACCAGAAGCAGTCTCATTATTTATTTTTTCATTTGAGATACTAGTTTCTAAAAAATAATTCATCTCTGGGCCGGTGCTGTGGCATAGCAAGTAAAGCCACCGCCTGCAGTGCTGGCATCCCACATGGGCGGTGGTTCAAGTCCCAGCTGCCCCACTTCCAATCCAGCTCTCTACTGTGGCCTGGGAGGGCAATGGAAGATGAACCAGAAGAAGCTCCTGGTTCCTGGCTTCAGATGGATGCAGCTCTGGCCATTGCGGCCATCTGGGGATTGAACCAGCAAATGGAGGACCTGTCTCTCTCTGTGTGTGTGTCTCTCTCTCTCTCTCTCTCTCTGCCTCTCTCTAATTCTGCCTTTCAAATAAATAAATAAATCTTTGTAAAAAATTCTCTCCTATATGAAATGTCACCTTTATCTTATCCTTGGTTTCACAATATTCATGGAGCTGTATCTGGATTTTACATTCTGTTCCATATCCATGACTGCAGTAGAACCATTTTTCAATTACTGCAGCTATAGTCTTCTAATTGCATTCTCTTGCTCTGTTTCTTTAAAGAATCTATCTTCTTAGTCTATCTGAACCATTCAGCACAGATCCCTGGGGCTCAGGCAACCGCTCCACTGGGCGTTCTTTCTCACTCTACTAGATACCGTGGAGACAATTTCTGGAAGCATCTTCACCCCTGGGGACTCAAGTAGCTCGCTCTCATCACTGCAGACACTACACAGTACAATTTCCCCTGTAGCGTCTACTTAGTTGTCCTGAAAGTGTTCTAGATGGAGAGGCATCACTTTCTTACTCAGTCGCTCCTCCGGGTCTCCCTCTTTCTCCAGAGCTACAGATTTCAGTTTTATGTTACCTACTGCTCAGAAGTTTCAGCCTTCTAAGCACAAGCCCTGAAATCAGCTGAAGTTTCTAACACCTAGTCTGGATGGCTCCTAAGAGGCACGGACTACAGCAAACAAGCTTCAAGGGCTACTTAGTTAATTTCTAAAGAACAGAATTGGTTCTTAGGATTTCCAGTCAGGGTCTTACTTAATAAAAACCCATTTCTCTCCCTTGGCACAATCATTACTAACTCTCACTTCTCTCTTTCTTGAAATTCCATACTTTAGGCCGGCGCCGCGACTCACTAGGCTAATCCTCCACCTGGCAGCGTCGGCACATCGGGTTCTAGTCCCGGTTGTGGCGCCGGATTCTGTCCCGGTTGCCCCTCTTCCAGGCCAGCTCTCTGCTGTGGCTAGGGAGTGCAGTGGAGGATGGCCCAAGTGCTTGGGCCCTGCACCCCATGGGAGACCAGGAGAAGCACCTGGCTCCTGCCATCGGATCAGCGTGGTGCGCCGACGGCAGCGCGCCGGCCGCGGCGGCCATTGGAGGGTGAGCCAACGGCAAAAAGGAAAACCTTTCTCTCTGTCTCTCTCTCTCTCTCTCTCTCACTATCCACTCTGCCAGTCAAAAAATAATTTTAAAAAAAAATTCCATATTTTACTGATGACAAGTGACCCATTTTTACCACAAAGATTTTAGGTAATGAACGTCCTATTCATCAAGAGTGGTAAGGTCATCTCTAAACGTCAAAATTCAGAACAAGATCCCTTTAAGAATAAAGACAAGTTATTCATGTGACATAGTATTTGGAACCAGCCCTTTGCTTAACATATGAATAGACAGCTGTTTTAGCTACCATTTCAATTTAGAATTTCTGAGGCAAAATTTCAAAATGTACATTTTAAATGAGAAGAATTAGATTGGGAAATAAGACAAGTATAAAATAATACTGTCCCACTGACCAGTGGGTAGGTCAGTGGCAAACACTTGAGGATTTATGTTCTTGCCAAGTGCACACAGTTAGGTTGAGGAACTGAGCAGGAATCGGGCAGAGGGAATGGGTGGGAATCCTGATTACTTCAAGATGATCTTTTTTTTTGACAGGCAGAGTGGACAGTGAGAGAGAGAGACAGAGAGAAAGGTCTTCCTTTGCCATTGGTTCACCCTCCAATGGCCGCCGTGGCTGGTGTGCTGCGGCCGGCGCACTGCGCTGATCCGAAGGCAGGAGCCAGGTGATTCTCCTGGTCTCCCATGGGGTGCAGGGCCCAAGCACTTGGGCCATCCTCCACTGCACTCCCTGGCCATAGCAGAGAGCTGGCCTGGAAGAGGGGCAACCGGGACAGAACCCAGTGCCCCGACCAGGACTAGAACCCGATGTGCCAGCGCCGCAAGGCGGAGGATTAGCCTGTTGAGCCATGGCGCCGGCCTCAAGATGATGATTTAAAGTTAGCCTCACAGGTCAGTGCTGTGGTGCATCGGGTTAAGCTGCTGCCTGCAGTGCCGACATCCCATATGGGTGCCGGTTCGAGTCCTGGCTGCTCCACTTCCAGTCCAGCTCTCTGCTATAACCTGAGAAAGCAGTAGAAGATGGCTCAAGTCCTTGGGCCCTTGCACTCGCATGGGAGACCTAGAAGAACTCCTGGCTCCTGGCTTTGCATCAGCACAGCTCCGGCCGTCACAGCCATCTTGGGAGTGAATCCGCGGATGGAAGACCTCTCTCTTTCTCTCTCTCTCTCTGCCTCTCCTTCTCTCTGTGTAACTCTGACTTTCAAGTAAATAAATAAATAAATATTAAAAAAAAATTAGCCTCAGAATGAAATTCTCTCTTCTTTCCGCTCCTACACTGGTTTGTCTCTATTACACTGCACATCACAACGAGCCCGGTGCTGTATTTGTGCTTGTACACACATGCTTCTTCCGTTAGACTGTGAGCTCCAGGGGACAGGGCCTGTTCCTTGTTTCTTATTATTTCTCACAAAAGAATCAACCTACAGCAGATGTTTAACGAACACTGACAAATTGAATTAAAAACAGACAATAGAGTATTTTTAGGAGAGGACTGAGAGGAATTTAATAATTCAATCACTACATAAACAAAACATTTTAAATTATGTAAGTTTCTGATCTCCAGATACCTCTATTCACCTTTCAAATGCCAAGATCTGACAGGAGTCTAACTGAATGCTGAGGTACAGTCTTTGGCCAAACTCTCCAGTGGTAACAAGCAACAAATAGTACTAACGAGGAGCTAGATTTTCTTTTTCACTTAACAATGGTGATTTTTTAACTGACACTGATAATTCTACCCTATAGCCATATTTTTCAAACTGATTCTCTTTCCAAGCCTGTTACACTTTAACAAGGCTCTGGTCCCAACTCTTCCCCCTTTCAGTTGTTGATATTTTATGTACAGCTACTTCTCAGGCACCCTAGGGCACTTCTGCAGCAGAGGGGTAATACCCCAGACTCAGAAATACAGAGCCAATAGACATACAGTGTTGAAAACCTATACTCTTTCTATGTAGGAAATCTACAGATAAAGGACAGCTCTTCCTCTTAAGAATGCTTCACCTGAGTGAAGGAAAAGGACACAAAGAAACAAGAGGTCATCCACCGAGCAAGATAGGTAAGAGCTTCTTATGCATGCACGCGTTTCTTACACATTCTGTCATATGAAATCCATAGGACAAACACACACCAGGAAATCTGAATCTACATCCAGGGACACACATCAAAACCAAGCCCAGACCTAAAGCGGGCCAGCGGGCTGGCAAAGTTTCACTTGGGGAGGAATATCCTGAACTGCAGGTTCATGAGGGTGGGAGTGAGGCATGGAAGGGTCAGATACTACAGAAATCATTCAGGAACACAGCCGTATGGACATGCATAACCACCAAGTTCATAAGATGATACGCTGCAAGAGGCATCAGAAAGAGTATGGATGCTTTACCACATGCTTGATTTCAGGGAGAACTTGGAGAGATTCAAATTCTTTAACTTTGGCAGGATCCACATCTTCCTCTAGCTCCCAGGTGCTTTCTTCGTATGGCAGTGAGCACCACTTCACCAGGTAATGTGTCACCTCCTGGCAGGACACAGGACAGAAAATCAATGTTCTTGCCACTAGATTACAGCAGTCAGTCATACTCTGCCAAACTCTGAAAGAATAGCCTATATGACAGCACAAGAATACTATTTAAAAAAAAAAAAAAAGGCCACATGTAAACAAAACAAGCAAAATACACAGGATGAAGGGAAGACACTTTAAGAGAGGCAAAATGGCAAGCCACCTACCTCTCCTGTTTCTGCATCCTTGGTGTGGGCCACCTCCAAGATGCGATCAACTTCCACATAATCTGGATTGAACAAGTCTTCATCAGGCTAATGAGAACAGAGAAGAGCAAGTAAGATGTACATCCCCTCCCCAACAACAAGCACCCAGGGTCTATCTTCTATGTATCATTCCAATTTTAGTGTACATGCTGCCGAAGTGAGCACCCCAGGGTTTATCTTTAAGTAACCCCTACTCTGGTTCCTATTAGGAAACACAGAAAGGAGTTACTGGAAAATGAAAATAACATTACAAATGTTTCTTTATTGTCCCCAAATCTTGCTCTTCACAGCTGAATAAAGGATCCAACCACCTTAGAGGATGCATCAGGTGAAATCTTCCTGGTGGCCATTACAGCAATGCACACAAATTAGCACAAGGGTCTCTTTTACAGCTCCTTGTTCCAAAGATGGTTCCTGGGGAGCACTTAGGGGTTAAGATGTCTGTATGCCTGGGTTTGAGTCCTTGCTCCAGTTCCTGACTCCAGCTTCCTGTCAGTGCATACCCTGAGAGGCAGGGGTGATGGCACAATTGGGTTCCTGTCACTGACATGGGAGACCTGGATTATATTCCCAGCTCCAGGCTCTGGCCTAGCCCTTGCTGTTGCAGCCATCTGGGGGAGTGAACTAGTGGATGGGAACTTTCTGTTTCTTTTTTTTTTCCTAACAGATTTATTTATTTATTTGAAACACAGAGTTAGAGAGAGAGAGATCTTCCATCTGCTGGTTCACTCCCCAAATGACTGTAACAGTGGGGGCTGGGCAAGGCTGAAGCCAGGAGCCTGGACATCCACCTGGGTCTACCACATGAGTACAGGGGCCCAAAGACTTGGGCCATCTTCTGCTGCTTTCCCAGGCATTATCAGGAGGGAGTTGGATAGAAGTGGAGCAGCCTGGACTCTGGTGAGGAATGCTGGTGTTGTAGGCAACAGCTTAACCCACTGCACCAAAACGTTGGCCTCAAGGATGGATGGGGGCTTCTTTTGTCCCTGTCTCTCAAATAAATAAATAAAAATCCCAAAAAACAAACACACAAAGAAAAAACATAGATAACCTTTGGTCACTGAGAATTAGTTTCTTTTTGTTTTTAATAACAATAAGCCAACATCTTTGGAAGTGCATTCAAGGAACAATTCCTGGATATGGATAATGTTCTATTTCCTGATCTAGGTGGTAGTTACACAAGTGTTTATTTTATAAAAATTCAGAGGGGCTGATGCTGTGGCATAGTAGGTTAAGCTTCTGCCTATGGGCTGGCATCCCATATGGATGCTGGTTCGAGTCCTGACTGCTCCACTTTTGATTCAGCTCCCTGTTGATGGCCTGGGGAAACAGTGGAAGATGGCCCAAGTGCTTGGGTCCCTGCACCTGCATGAAAGACCCAGGAGAAGCTCCTGGCTTCTGGCTTCAGATTGGCTCAGTTCCAGCCATTGTAGCCATCTGGGGGGTGAACCAGTGGATGGAAGACCTGTCTCTCCTTCTCTCTGTCTGTAACTCTGCCTCTCAAATAAATAAATCTTTTTAAAAAATTCACTGAGATGTACACTTAGGATTTACTTATTTATCTATGTATATTATGCCTAGATAAAGATGTACTTACAAGTCAACAATAAGCATCACTCAGGAATGTTTAACCTGCATCAGGAGTCATGCTAAGTGGTTTTGAGTCTCAAAACATCATTACGGAGCAGTTACACCATGTTGCTGAGGTCACAGAGCTATGTGAGCTGCAGTGTTCACCAAGGTCTTTCCTGTTCAGAAGCCCTCCTTCTAGACTGCTGGCAAGTCCACTGCCTCTTGGGTGAGAAGGCACTTTGGGCTACCTAGTTTCACTGTCCGATCGATGCAGGGATGCCTTCTGCAGCATCCCTGACAGTGCCACCCTCAGATGCAATTATTCTTGTGAAGCAACTTGACTTCCCTCTGTGACTCACTGTCAGAACAGTTTTATCGCTACCATTTAGTCCCAGTATTATGACCTTTATCATTATTAGCAAGTTGCAGCCTAACTTCCTTCCTCGTAACTGTCACTCATTCCTGTGAGCCATTTCCTCCACAGAGGCGATAAGAAGTTTGATACCCTCCTCTCTGCATCGGCTCTTCAGTAATCTCTTCATCTGGGTTAAATAACTCCGTTTGTTGATCATTCTTCCTGCATACTATTTCCAGATCTCACAATGAATGATACAGAGAACTAATATTTATGAATAGTGACTATGAGCCAGGCACTATGCAATGCACTTCTATAAACATCATCATTCATCACCCACGACAGCCAAGATATGCAGACAACCTCAGTGTCTACCTATGGATGAATGGATACAGAAAGTGTAATGTATACATCTATATAACAGAGTATTAGTTAGCCTTAAAAAAGGAGGACTTTTGCCACTTTTGAAAACATGGATGAATCTGGAAGACATTATGCTAAGTAAAATAAGCCAGACATGGAAGAATAAATACAGCGCAATTTCCCTTACAGGTGGATTATAAAATAAACTTACAGATGCACAGAGTAGAATGGTGGTTGCCAGGGAGTGGAGGAGAGGGGTAAAAGGGGAGATGCTGATCAAAGGGCACAAAGTTTATCACACAATATGAATGAAGTTCCAGAGACCCAATGCACAGTATTGTGTGACAGTTAACACTGAGTCTTACAGTCAAAATATGCTAAGAGGCAAGATCTTACCATAAAAGGGGAATAAAAACCAAAATGGTAACTACGTGAGGTGACAGAAACGCTAACTAGCTTGATGATGGTGATTATTTCACAACATATATGTACATCAGAACATGAAGTTGTATACCTTAAATATATGCAATTTTTAAAATCAATTGTACTTCAAAAAAGATGGAAAACAACAGCGCTGTGTCATTTATTCCTGGCAGGTATCGTGTGAGGCGGACAGCATTAAAGAGTCCATCTTTATACACATGAGCATATGGAGTATGAAAGAGCTTATGTAAGTGGCCTGAGGCCACCCAGGTTCCCAGTGTCATACAGTCTGTAACCACCTCTGCTCTCGGACTCGACCAGGCCTCTGCCCCTTACACCACGACTGTTCTCCTATAGCCGCCTTCAGTTGCCTCCTTGAATTCTGGTGCCCAAATGAACTCATAAGGAGAAAATGAAGAGAAAGGCACAGTGGGCTTGTTTCAACGGTGCGGCCTAGGACTACTGTGATTTTTAAGAAGCCACACCCCACTTTTGGCACACAGTAAACCTGTAAGTAATTAAGCTGGCAATTTCTTTTCTCCCTAGAACCCCTATTCAATTATCTTACCCACTTCAAAATCATAAATATTTTTAAAAAGCCAATGCAACACCTGGCTTTTATGTCTGCATCATTTTACAGAACACAGGGTTTGACTCTGGCATTCCCCTCTCCATGCCCTGGATTGGACAAAAAGTATTCTGAGTTTTCTAAAGGTGTCACGAGTTGGGGTCGGGGCTGTGGTGTAGCAGCTTAGGCTGCCTCCTGCAATGCCAGCATCCCATATGGATGCCGGTTCAATCCTCAGCTGCTCCACTTCTGATCCAGCTCCCTGCTAATGTGCCTGGGAAGGCAGCAGAGGATGGCCCAAGTGCTTGGGCTCCTGCACCCACGTGGGGGACCTGAGGGAAGCTCCTGGCTGCTGGCTTTGGGCTTGGCCCAGCCCTTCCTTTTGCAGCCATTTGTCTCTCCTTCCCTTTCTCTCTGTAACTCTTCCTTTCAAATGAATAAATAGCAACAACAACAAAAAAAGAGTTGGGGTCAGAGGGCCTCTCCTCTGTGGCTTGGGGGTCTCACAGACTCGAGTCTGAGTCTCCTTCACATGTGCCCTGGCTACCTCACAAAGCAGCTGGAAACAATGGATATGAAGCAGGTCTGTCCCGACTTTGTTACTATTTATACCAGAAGACTCTTATATCTCCACATTACTAATAAAAGCGTTGGCTAGGTCAAGACCAAAGACCATGCTATAGGAACTACTCTCTCCTATTACCTACTTCTCCCTCATTTCATGGGATCCAGTCTTCTCAAAGGTTCTAACTTCCAACAAGAAGATGAACTCTTGTTACATTATTTCTATATAGCCTAACAGTTTCTACTCTCTACCTTCAACCAATGGGGGGAAAGACACTTCCTTGGGAAGCTATATAGGCTACAGCTATATAGGCTACACTGAGGAGTCTGGACTTTATTCTAAGAAAAGGGGACATGTTGAAGGGTCTCCAGCAGGGGAACGGGTCAAGGCAAGCCCTCTTCTTCCTGGGGGCAGTCAAAGAATGACTAAGAAAGTGCTCACACTGTGCCTACTACCAGTGATGGAAATAGGAGGAAGACATGGGCTCTGACCGTCTCACAGAGCTTAAAATGGAAGAACCAGACGTGTAAACAAGTCACTACACTGAAAATACTTGCTAAAATAGAGGTGTGAATAAAATGTTCCAAGAAATATGGAGAGTATCCAACAAAGCTTCAAGAATGGTTCTTCCAATTCCAGTCATCACCTTCCTTTCCCCAACTCTCTATTAGAGGAACAGTGCCCTGGAAAACAGTTCTCACAGACTTTAAAACACTCACAGAGAAGGCTGGGGCCAGACTTTAAGCTAAATAGGAAGGATTCCAAATGGAGATAAGGGGAATGTTTACTGACATTTTCCTAAAATAACTTTATCACTTGAGGAGAAGGAGCTCCACATGAAGAGCGAGCTGGCTGGCGTGCACAGCCGTTTCTGGGATCCCACGGTGTCTGCCTGCATCTCAGAATGCAGCCCCAGGCACTTCACGTTCTAAGAATTTCTATTACTTCTTTCCTTCAAAGATTATTATATAATTTAAAAATTACATGTTTCATATGGTAAAGTAAGAGATTTTACCATAATCCCAACAAACAAAGGAAATGACATCAGCATTTCTGTTATTTTATTTATGCAAGATACTTCCCAGGCACTGTTTGTTAACGTACATCTTTTCTCCTGCACACCACCCCTCAAAATGGAACTGTTTCATACATTGCCAGAGCCCGACATTTTCCACTAACAAGAGTTCCCAGCATTGAACATCCTTCCACATTGTCAATAATTTTTCTCTAATAGTATTTTTATCAGCTGCACAGTATTTCATTTTATGAGATGTATCTTAACAAATGCCTATTACCTAACATTTTGTTTTTAGTTTTTCATCAATACAAACAATTTGTGCAAAGCCTTAATAATTTAAAATACGTATTTCAGAATTTAAGCGGGACAAAACATCTACAGATTCTGGGAGTCAATGCCTGTTGCCACCCTGCTCTCCTGACAGGTCCAGCCAAGTCATGGTCCCACCAGGAGGTATCTCAGAGTGTCTCTTTCTCACCCTCACCAGAAAGGGGAATTTTCTGTTCTGAAAACCTTCAAACATTTGGCAAATGAAAACTAGTATAGGGGCCAGCACTGTGATAAAGCAGGTTAAGTCACAACTTGCGCCACTGGCATCCTATATCGGAGTGCTGGTTTGAGTCCCAGCTGCTCTGCTTCTGGTCTAGCTCCCCACTGATGCATCTGGGAAAAACAGCGGAAGATGGCCCAGTACTTTGGCTTTTGCCACCCATGTGGGAGACCTGGATGAAGCTCTGGGCTCATGGCTTAAGCCTAGTCCAATCCAGGCTGTTGGAGCCATTTGGAGAGTAAATCAGTGGATGGAAGAGTCTCTCTCTCTCACTCTGCTTCTCAAATAAATACATAAATGCACCAGAATATTTTCATTTGAATTTGCATTTCTTTGCTAGCAAAACTGACTACACTAAAAAACATAGCTAATGACAAGTTTTTTCTTCTTTGTAAATTCCTGATTAATTTGTCTGTTTCTTTATCTTTGGCATTTTATATTTTTTATTGAATTATCAAGAGATTTCTTATCATAAAAGCTATGTCATGTATTTGTGTATATGTGCATAACTTGTGTACTGTGAATATAAAGGGAAAAGTTCCTACTGGATAACAATGAATGTATGGCATATGTATAATACACATATATGTGTGTATATATAATATATATATATTTCCTTAACATTTGTTTGTTGTATTTTTTGATACATCCATTTAATATTCAAATCTATCAGTGTTTTCTCTTGCTGTAGGTACAATATTTAGAAATTCCCAAGTTACATAATTATTTATTTCCTAACAATTTTAGCTTCTTGTTTTTTATATTCAAATTTTAAGTCTTTTTGGAATGCCCATTTTGGGGCAGGAATGAAAAAATTGTAGGCCTATTTCTCTCACTTGAGCTACTTTTGAAACCAATAGGCATTTTTTTTTTAAGATGGCAGAATGAGAAGGGGAGAGAGACAGAAATCAATCTTCCATATGCTGGTTCATTCTCCAAATGCCCACAACATCCAGGGCCGGGTCAGGCTGAAGTCACCAGCAGCCAGGAACTCCATCTGGGTCTCCTACTTGGGTGGCAGAGACCCAAACAGTCAAGTCATCGTCTGTTGTCTTACCAGGTATATTAATAGGAAGCTGGATCAGAGGTGGAGTGGCTGGGGCTGGAAACAGCACTCTGATATGGGATGCAGGTGTCCCAAGTGGCAGCTTAACCCACTGAGCCACAATATTTGGCCAAGATACATGTTTTTAGGAACTATCAATATAAAAGGTTTGATCCTTACACCTTAGTGGACAATTTGTTTTCTTTGGCCTAAACCTAGATTAATTTTGCTACCAACCAACACATATTTGTTATTCTAACTTGAGCAACAATCTCTATAGGACTTTAACTAGAACTTAGAAACTTAAACTTAGAAACTTAGTGCGGCAAGAAAAGCAGCAAATCAATCAGTAAGCATTGCTTCACCTCAGTAAAAATGTGCTTCATCTGGGCTTGTTTATTCCTAAATCGCTTGATCTTCTGCGCAATGCGAGGATCCTTTTCGAGCTCTTCCATTGTGGCCCATTTACAGTGTAAGTAGGAACTATCCAAAGACACACAAATGGTCAGACAAGCACATTGCTAGCAAATGATTGAACTTCAGGGTGTTCAATAAACAGGGTGATCATCTGACACAGAAGCAGGAGAGTGGTTTGCTGGGAAACTGCTGGAGACTGGACTTAGAGAGGCCTTGCCCTTAGGGGCAACAACAGAAAACAAAACAAAATGAATCCCTTCTGAGCAACTGACCTTTCTGCAGCTTCTACAGAAACTGGCTTGGAGCAGAGGGAGGGCAGGTGTGGGCAGGCTCTCATAAATACATGTTAGTCAAAGGGGGCAGGTAGTGGACAGGAAAAAAAAATGCAAAGAGGTAAAAAGAGTATATGCTATAGGATGGTGATTTTCTACCCTATGTACACATGAGAATTGCCTAGAGTATTAAAAAAACCAGTCCTCAGGAACCATTCTAAATCTGAGTCTTGGGTGGAGAAAGGGGTTCAGCAGTTTTAAAATAGCTCTCCAGGTGATTCTACATGCAGCTAAACTTGAGCATTACTGCCTAAGGTGAACTTGACTCAGCCAAGATCTGTGGGTCAAGCCTTAGAGGCCAGTCTCTGAATATATAGAAGATAATAAAATGACAAGGGAAAGGAAGGTTTATTCATGGAAAATCCAAATACGCAAAATACATTAAATAGACGTACAAATTTCTATACTTAACGTAGAATAGCTCCAAGTCGAACGGGGGTTCTCCTGGGTGAACCTGTAACCAACAATAAGCAGTTGTCAGCCCAGCTCCCAGGGAGACCACCCTATGTGCCAGCTCTGTTTGGTTTTAGTAAACATTTCTTGGGGGTATTTTTTCATTTTCCCAGACCTTAGGTATTGCTCATGTTTTCCAAAGGCTGAGTACACAGCTGTAGGGTTTTTTAAAAGGGGGGTTGAGGAGAGGATGGGCAGGATACTCCTGCTGCCCCTCCAAGGCCCAGGCTAGGAGAGTGAAGAGCTGACGAACCCGCAGTGCCCAGGGCTCTGAGATATGTTGGGACCACTGCCTAGTGTGAAGTTTCTTCACGAGTCTCTGGAGTCCCCCAGGCCTTCCCCATAACACACCAGGGGTATTCCCTCTCCAGGTGATGAAGTTTACTTTCATAAACACTTGAAGTCAAGATGAAACCACCAACATGCTCTCCCACTCCAGGGATTTTCTCTAGCGGATTCCTACAATGGCCTAAGATGTCTAAAGGAAAAATACCCCGTAGGTTCCATTAGGACTCTTCCCACGTTCTTCTTGGCTTTCTGGTAACTTTCAAGGAGCCACAGAGACTGAAGGGGGATAAAAGCACCTCTGCTAGGATCAGGAGAAAAAGGTCAGTCTGGGCCATTCTAGATATTACAACGTTTCATGTCCTAAAGTCCTTCATGGGAGTGAAGTTAAGTGCTGACTAGGCAGGCAATATTCTTGCCTACCTCTCAGTCTAGTCAAGAATGAACATTCTAAGTTCTCTAGCCAAATGTCTCTTCATGGAGGGTGAAATCTGGGTTTGTGATTAAATAGTAACATGAGCCACCAACCTCCTGGACAGTCTTAGATGCCAGAATCTTCTCAATGATGTTTGCATCATCTTCTGGAGGCTCCTGCAGACAAGAGATGAAAAAGAAAGAAAGTTATTGCAACAACAGAATCCAAGAGAATAACTCTGTAAGAAATACAAGTTGAGTATCCCTTATCTGAAATGCTTGGGACCAGAAATGTTTCAGTTTTACAGATTTTGGAATATTTGCATAAACTACTGCTTGAGCATCTTTAATCCAAAAATCTGAAACGCCCTCAAATCCACTGGTGCTTAAAAAGTTTTGTGTTTTGGAGCATTCTATATTTCTGGATGAGGGATGCTTGGCCTGTACCACAATAGCTACTACTTCATTCAAAAGTTCACCTGGGACTACTGAAGCTTCCCTTCAATGAGCCCACCATCCCAAACCATTTCAGAAAATATTGCTTCTTATGGTCTTGAATCAAGTTTTGCCCAGAAAAGTGATGATAGTTTTTTTTAATTAAAAAAAAAATGAGGAAGGCATATGGCAGAAAAGAATTATGGAAATCAGCAAGTAGGCACAGACAGATGCTCTCAAAGGTTACAAATATTTACTATGCTTCCCCAGACATACGGCATTGTGCTAGGCACCATGGAAAGTTCATCCAAAATGACAAAAGTTCTTTCTTGTACTCAACAAGAAGCCAACTGAATTGTACTTACCATACAATAGAAGGAAGGGGTGGGATACAACTAAGATATGCTTTTCTGGTCAAGTATCTGTTCTGGCACAGGTAAGGAAAGAAGGATACAGTATTTTGTTTATCTCCTATCTTGTCCCTTTACAAATAAAGAAAAAAAAAAACCTTTTTGTCTATTTGAAAGGCAGAGTTACAGAGAGAAAGAGAAAGAGAAAGAGAAAGAGAGAGAGAGAGAGAGAGAGAGAGAGAGAGAATCTTCCATCTGCTAGTTCACTCCATGAATAGTTGCAATGGCTGGGGTTGTGCCAGGCCAAAGTCAGGAGCCTGGAACTCTATCCTGGTCTCCCACATGGGTGCAGGAGCCCAAGCACTTGGACCATCTTTTGCTGCTTTCCCAGGCACATCAGCAGGGAGCTGGATTGGAAGTTGAGCAGTTAGGACTCAAACCAGTGCCCAGATGGGATGCTAGGATTGCAGGTAGTGGCTTAACCCCCTGTGCTACAACGCCAGATCCACAATGTAAAGTTTTTTTTGAAAGGCAAAAGTTAGAGAGATCTTTTGTCTGTTGGTTCAATTCCCAAATGGCTGCAACAGCTGGAGTTGGGCCAGGCTGAAGCCAGGAGCCAGGAGCTTCTTCCGGGTCTCCTATATGAATGGCAAGAGTCCAAGCACTTGGGCCAAGCCGCTGCTCTCCCAGGTGCATTAGAAGGGAGCTGGATTGAAAGTGGAGCAGCTGGGTCTTGAACCAGAGCTCATATGGGATGCTGGTATCACAGGTAGTGGCTTAACCCACCATACCACAATGCCAGTCCTTATGTATTGGTCTTAAATAAATAAATGATTTACAGTCTTCATCCTCAAGGAACTATCAGACATGCTCTAACATAACACTTAAATATTGAGATCTGGAGTAAGTACAGTGTGTACACAAATTTCAAATGTTTATCTGAATGAAATTTTACACATACAAATATATACTTGCATAATTACCACCCAGAGTTACATAACTTTTCCAATAATCTGGAAGACTCAGTGCCCCTTTTATACGTAACCATTATTCAGACTTCTACCACCATAGATTAGTTTTGCCTTATGATTAAACTTGATATAAATGGAATTACATACAGTTGGCTCTTAAACAGTGCATGGAGACTAGAGGTGCTAATCCCTTGAGCAGTTGGAAGTCACTGTGTGAGCTGACTCCCTGCAACAGTAGCAGGAGGGACTATGAAATAATTACAGTAGCACAGTATGCACCACAGTTAATTTTGTGCCATTATGATTTAATGCCACATCTTCACGTTTGTTTACATTTCTCTAGACTGCAAACGGCACCATGTATGAACTCTAAGCATTTGTGTAAGCTTTGATAAATTTTAACTTTCTGTGTTTATTTTATGGTAGTAAATGCTAAAATAGACTTATCAACAATTTATATGTTCATGACATACCCAACTTTTTCTTACTTTATTCATTATTTTCTAGGCTATAAAGTACATTTGTGAGTTTTTCCAAATTGCTGTAGATCTTGAGCAAATAAAAATTCATCTATTACTGGACCTGTGCAATTCAAACTTGCATTACTTGAGAATCAGCCATAGTATATAGTCCATTTTTTTGTAATCCTGCATAGTGTTTTGTTATATAAACATATCACTATTTATTTATCCATTCTACTGTTGAGGAATATTTGAGTTGGTTCCAATTTTTATATTACACATAAAGTTCTTATAAATTGTACTTTTTTGGCAAATATCACCCTGGATTTATACCAGAATGAAAATGCTGGGTTATGGGGTAGGCATGTTTAGTTTTAAAGGAAATTGCCTATTTAAAAAATTGTCTCTTTATAAAAAAATCTAGTTTCAGGATGTTAAAAAATTTTGGATAAGAGTCCTCCATCAGATATAGAGATTACAACATTTTCTACCAGTGTATGGTTTGCCTTTTCAACCTCTTCATGTGTCTTTTGATAAATAAAAATTCTATACAATCTACCTGACTAACCTGTTATGACTAGTATCTCTGTGTCTAGTTTAAGAAATCTTTTTTGACACCAAGGTTATTAAGCCATATTTTAAACTTTCTAGAAGCCACATTAAAAAAAAGTAGAAACACATGTGACTGACTACAATAAAAATTTTATTTAAATCAATATATTCAAAACATTGTCATTTCAATAATATAATACCTGCACATTCTTTTCTTCATTCTAAGTCTTCAGAAACACAGTGTGTATCTTACACTCAGAAAACACCTCAATTTGGACCAGCTTCATCAAGTCCTCAAAAGCCAAATGTGGCTGATAATGTTCATACTGAACAATGTAGCTCCATAGCAATTCTACCCTGTCTCCATTCCTGCAACTCAATTACAGTCTTATTTACAGTAAATCTTCCAATTTAGTTCTTCTTTTTCAAGACTGGCTGAAGTTTCTACACTCAGGAGGACTCCAGTCAGATATACATTTGGCCCTTTAGCTATATCCCACTTGGCTCTTTCCTCTGCTTTTATGTTTTCCCTGTCCTATCTGTTATTTTTTCTCTATGTGCTTCAGAAATTTTCTACCAATCTGTCTTCATATTCACTAATCTTATCTTCTGCTGTATCTAATCTGCTTATAAAGCCATCTATTAGATTCTGAGTTTTATAAACTGAAGTTTTCAGTCCTAGACTGTTCAAATGGCACTTTACAGATTCAGTTCTCTGGTGAAAGTCTTCACTTAAAACATTTTTTTGGTTTATCTTTTATTTTCTTGAACAATTAGTCAGAAATTTTAAAGTTCTTTTCTGTTAACCCCAATGCCTGGGTCACCTGGCATCTGCTTCTACTATATGCTAAATCTCTTGATTTTTCAGTCACATTTTCTAGAATATTTAAATATGTAACATATCCAAAGCCATGATACAGGAGATTCTTCCTGGTCTCCCATGTGTGTGCAGAGGCCCAAGGATTTGGGCCATCTTCTACTGCTTTCACCTGCCATAGTAGGGAGCTGGTTTGGAAGTGGAGCAGCTGGGACTCGAACCGGCACCCATATGGGATCCCGGCACCGCAGGTGGTGGGTGGCTTTACTTGCTAAGCCACAGCACTGCCCCCTACCTCCCCAGCCCCCAGGTTAGTTTTGAGAAGAATGAAAACTTCTCATTTTACCCTGTTCTTGGAGCACAAATGTTCATGGTCACTGACTGAAAAATCTTTTTTGTCTTGAGCCCTGAAACACGCCCTGTGGAGGTTCTGAATTTAGCATTTCAGTCTCCAATCCCAAGGTTAAAAGCCTGACAAGTTCTTTAAGGCAACATCAGCATTTTTGCTTCAGACCTGTTAATAAAATTTTTGTCTCCTAAGTACTGTTAGACTATAAAATTTCAATCTGTCTTCTGGTTGATCGCCTAGTTCCCAGGCTGCCCCCAGAATTCAGTAAAAGTCTCTTAAGGTAATCTCCTTGTTTTGGGGATCTGCTTGTTTAGTTTCCAATCATCTCACCAGCCTTGACTAGTCCATCATCAAATGTTTATTCCCTCCCTCCCTCCCTTCCTTCTTTGTTTCCCCTCCCTTCCCTTTCCACCCTTCCCCCCCCCTCTCCTTTCCTCTCTCTCTCTCTCTCTTTTTTTTATTTTTAAAGATTTATTTATTTATTTATTTATTTGAGAGGCAGAGTTAGACAGAGAGAGGGAGAGGCATAGAGAGAGGTCTTTCATCCACTGCTCTACTCTTCAAATGGCCACAACATCCTGGAGCTGGACCAACCTGAAGCCAGGAGCCAAGAGCTTTCTCCCAGTCTCCCACATGGGTGTAGGGGCCCAAGGACTTGGGCCATCTTCTACTGCTTTCTCAGGCCATTCCAGAGAGCTGGGTCAGAAGTGGAGCAGCTAGGGGCCGCCCCGTGGCGCAGTAGGTTAATCCTCCGCCTGTGGCGCCAGCATCATATATGGGCACCAGTTCTAGTCCAGGCTGCCCCCCTCCCCCTCTTCCAATCCAGCTCTCTGCTATGGCCTGGGAAAGCAGTAGAAGATGGCCCAAGTGCTTGGGCCCCTGCACCTGCATGGGAGACCAGGAAGAAGCTCCTGGCTCCTGATCATCCCAGCGGCCATTTGGGGAGTGAACCAGCGGATGGAAGAATCCCCCTCCCCCCCCCCCCCACCTTTGCGTCTCTGTAACTGTGCCTTTCAAATAAATAAATCTTTTAAAAACAAAAAAAGTACAGGTGGCAACACAGGGGTTAAATGAGGAAAAAGAGCATCTCAGGAAGGTGCTCCCCAGCCTTTGGGGAGTTCGAGGTAGAAGCACATCCTGTGTGAATGAGTATCCGGGACTCGAACGGGTGCCCATAAGGGTTGCCGGCGCTGCAGGTGGCGGCTTAACTGGCTGTGCTACAGCACCAGCCCCACCTCCTGTACTTTCAAATGTTTGCTCAAATGTTATTTTTTTAGCAAAGGCAAATAACTCTGAACATTCTATTACTGCAAATCTGAATTCTGTTATCACTTTCATTCTGATATCTTTCCAATAGTATTTAGTGCCACTGACATATTACATACTTTTTTTTGGCACTGGTTAAAGAATGGGGATTTTTGCTAGTGTTAAAGCATCAGTGCTGCTCATCAAAATACTGAGAATAACTTCTTATTTTATCTTAATAATAAAGGAGAAGGGAACAGTATTTCCAAAATATACATCAAAGTAGGAAGGAAACTGGAAAATCTGGATCTTTTTTTCCCTAAACAGAGATTGTGCATATCATGTGTGTATAAACACTCAGTGTATACAGATAGACACAGATATAAACTAAATCTGCTTGCCAAACACACTTCCATAACAACCATCTGTTCTCAAATGCTTGGAATTTTCTCAAATTATCCTTTAAAGAAGACCGTTTCAATTCATTCATTTCTATGTCAGAGATTTGTTTAGTTTTCAAATTTTACTCCTAAGAAAAATTTTAGAACCGCTCGATCCTATTTGCCCTTAACCTCAACCAACCACCTCATTTCTATTTAGCCAACTGTAGGAGGAAGTTTATCAAGAAGCAAATCACCTTTCTTTTTTTAAGTTAATTGATTTTCACTTTACTTGAAAGGAAGACAGTCAGAGACAGACAGACAGAGATCTTTCATCAGCTGGTATACTACACTGCAACAACCAGGGCTGGGCCCGGCTGAAGCCAGAAGGCCAGAACTCAATCCAGGTCTCCCACATATGTGGCAGTGACCCAAGTATTTGAGCCATCATATGCTGCCTCCTAGGGTACTCATTGCCGAAAAACTGGATCAGAAGCAGAGAACAGGAACTGGAACTTGAAAGACTAATAAGGGATGTGGCTCTGTCAATGGCATCCCAACCACTTGACCACCCAAACGCCAAATGCCCACCCAAGCAAATTACTTTCTTACTTACCTACCAACCACTACAAAAAAAGAAAAACACAGGTTTCCTATAGTTATTGTCAAATAATTTTCAAATTCTTAAGCTATTCCTTATACTTCAAAATTGAACCTCATGTTCTCTCAGGTTTTGAGGTTCCTCTGACTCACTCCAGGTTTGCAGTTATTTGTATTTCTAAACATTGTCAGGCAAGGACTGTGGGTCTTCCAGAGGACTGGGAGCTGTGGACAGGGACTAGCGCTGACAGTGTGTCATTCTCTCTGTAGCACCAGTGCTTGACATAGTGCCTGTGGTTCAAAGTCAGCATTTGAGAAGTATTGTTGAATGGATGCCCTAAACTAAAAATACTCTTAAAATATCTTGCCGAAAGAATCATCAGATCACACATTATCAATGCTTTTACTACACATAGACATGCACACACACACATTGATTGCATATAGGGGAAATGGGATCTGTGTTTTCTTTCTTTCCTTTGTTCTTTTTTTATATATATACTTTTTCTTGCTCTTTTCCTTCCTAATTCTTTCTCTTTCCTTCTCTTCTTCCTTCCTCCCTTTTTTAGGAAATCTATCATAAAATTGTGTGTCCTTTATGATACAAATCATTGTTTCAAAAAGCTTTATTTATTTATTTATTTATTTATTTTTTAATTTTTGACAGGCAGAGTGGACAGTGAGAGAGAGAGAGACAGAGAGAAAGGTCTTCCTTTTGCCGTTGGTTCACCCTCCAATGGCTGCCGCGGTTGGCGCGCTGCGGCCGGCGCACTGCGCTGATCCGATGGCAGGAGCCAGGGGCTTATCCTGGTCTCCCATGGGGTGCAGGACCCAAGCACTTGGGCCATCCTCCACTGCATTCCCTGGCCACAGCAGAGAGCTGGCCTGGAAGAGGGGCAACCGGGACAGGATCGGTGCCCCGACCGGGACTAGAACCCGGTGTGCCGGCGCCGCAAGGCGGAGGATTAGCCTAGTGAGCCGCGGCGCCAGCCAAAAAGCTTTATTTATTTATTTGAAAGGCAGAGCTACAGAGAGACAGAGAGATATCCCATCTGCATGTTTACTCCCCAGATAGCCAGGAGTCAGGAACTCAATTCTGGTCTCCCATGTGGTCAGCAAAGTCCCAAGCACTTGGGCCATCTTCTGCTGATTCCCCAGTTGCAGGGAGCTGGATCAGAAGTGGAGTGGCCGGGTCCCGAAAAGGTGCTTATTTGGGATGTCGGCATCACAGGCTGTGGCTTAACCCACAGCGCCAAAACAATGGTCCTACAAATCACTTCCCAAATCAACAAGTATTTACCGAGTGCCATGGGGGGTACGGAACAGAAGACAAACAGAACATATTTGTCTTAGAAGTGTCCCTGTGCAAATGTTAATTGTTGTGACAGTAACAAAGTCCAGTGGGAGTTGAGAAAGCAATAGTAGCTTAGATTTTACAGAACAGGTGAGGTTTCAGAAGGCTGTCAAGAATGGTGCCCAAAAAGGAAGGTAGCAAAGCACAAAGCAAGAGCAGAAGAACTCAAAGGAAGAAGGAACAATAGGGGCTGGCACTGTGGCACAGTAGGTTAATCCTGCTGCGCCAGCATCCCATATGGGCGCAGGTTCTAGTCCTGGCTGCTCCTCTTCCAATCCAGCTCTCTGCTGTGGCCTGGGAAAGCAGTGGAAGATGACCCAAGTCCTTGGGCCCCTGCACCTACGTGGGAGACTGGGAAGAAGCACCTGGCTCCTGGCTTCTGATCAGTGCAGCTCCAACCGTTGCGGCCATTGGAGAGTGAACCAACGGATAGAAGACCTTTCTCTCTGTTTCTCCCTCTCACTGTCTGTAACTCTACCTCTCAAGTACATAAATAAAAATATTAAAAAAAAAAAAAAAAAAGAAGGAACAATGAAGTGGGAAGTATGTATAGAACAGAAAATAACCTGAAGTCTGAGAGAAATCAGGTAGTGTGTGGGCATTATTGAAGGAGAAAACCAGACAGGAGTTTTGATCTAATACAGGAGCTAAGAAGTAACTACCTCAGATTCTTGAGCACGAGCCTGATAAACATCAGCAGCTCCTCTGGTGTTCTGGGGAAGTTCGTCTGCTGTCAGACAGCAGGACAGAGGACAGAGACTCGCAGCAGGGGAATGACAGAGGTGAGCGCTACAGCAATCTGAATAGGGTCCTCAGCTCAGGGGGTGGCAGCAGAAACCAAGAGAAGCAAATACTGGACACAACCTGAAGAGAAACAGAGCCTGGAGGAGGGTGGAGGGTGCTTGTATGCAACGGTGAGGTAGGAAGACTCCAGAAACCATCCATCCAGGCTGAGGGGACAGAGCCGGAGAGGAAGGGCCAGACCCAGGTGGCTGATGCAAAGCTACAGCAATGCCAGTGGCAGCAGGAATCCTGGGAAAACATGTCTGCAAGTACAAGGACCCATGTAGAGGGAAAAAACAGGTGAGCACGAGTTGGAAGAACACGCCAGCACAAGGGAATGGAGAAAACAAGAGCCAGGGAGAGAAAAACAGCTTTTGCTTCCTAATCTAGGAGTTTAAAAAAAAAGAAAAGAAAGAAACTTGTCTATATCATGAATTTAATGTATTTATTTATTTATTCACTAAATAATATATAATAAGCACAACTATTAGCTACTACTTAACAAAGTTATGCCTATACTAAGTAAAAATTGTGAAAAATTAAAAAGCGGCATCTGTTTTGCATTTTCTTACAACCTGATTAAGGGAACAACCAAGAATGATAATCAAAACAGATAGCAGAGGCCTTGAAAACCAGAAGTTACAGGCTGTGAACAAGGGGTCGTGGTTCTAGCTGACTTGACTGTGGTAATAATAAATATAACAACAGTAATAACAGAAGATGGACAGTGCCCTGCATGGGGTTTCATCTGAATGGTTCTTGGGGTTAAGGAAAATTTTACTCTATTCAAACTCTTTCAGGTCTGAGAGATACAAAGAAGAAGAAAAGATACAAATCCTACCCTAGAGAAGCTCATGGTGTACAGGAAGGAAACAAAAGCATTGGCAGGTGTTCAGAGGGCAATGAAAGCCAGCAGAATTAAACAGTGCTATGGAGCACAGATGAGGGGCACTTACCCCCAGCTCAGGGGGAGAAGGGAACTCCCTCCCTGCCAAACACAGGAAAAGACACAGAAACACAGGGCTAGGCACAGGAGAGACCGTGAGCCAAAGCCTCATTCAAATCAAAGCCCTTTTATTCCAAAAGGCGAAATCACTCAAATTGCGCAATTCAAAGCTAAGAGCCTTGTAGAAGTCTATATGTTATAAATGGTCCTCAGAATGTGAAACTGTTTCTATTCCAGGCACCTATATCATCAGTAAGACCAAGAGTAAGAACATTGAGTCAGTTGGGACAGAAGCTTATTTCTAGCCCCTGAATCCCATGGCCAGGTTGGAGACTCCACACAGTCCCCTGGATCCCAAAGCAGGGCTGTGAGAAAATGCCAGCCTTGAGCTGGAATCACTCATGCGTGGAGATGTTTTATCAACTCGAGCCCATGACACCAGTGCTGGGCGAGGGACAGGGCCGCTGCCCCAGAACTGGGCTGAGCGTGCTGAGAAGCAGCTGTACAGATCTGCCAAGAGAGGGCAGGGGGCTTTTCTGGTGCTGACTCCACCCCTTCTCTGCCATAGGTGAAGCCAGCAGGTGGGTGGAAGGTCACCCAAAGGGCCTGGGAAAAGAACCTAAGAAAAAGTCTCTACTCCCTCAATGATTTCTGCGTTACCAGATGCACCGAGGATTGCTTGGGATCCTGGAAGAGATGCATGGCTTTCAAGCTTTGAGTTCGCCTGGGAAATCTTCGTTGAAACCTCACCTTTCAAAACAGATGCAAGCAGAGCTGCTTTGGTTCTGTAGCAGCCAGGGCTCTACAGGGCACTGAGTCTGAAAAATACTCGATAAGCTGATCTCACCGGTGCCCTTACAGGCGTATGGCCTGGCTGCAAGCAAGGCCAGGCCTTTGGCTCAGAGGCCAGATCCACAGGGCTACCTCTCCAAACATCAAAGGCAAACCATGTCAGGCCTCTTTCTTGTCTGAAAAATTCAGTAACACTTTTTGAGACATAATTAATGTAAAATTTAGATTTTATATTCTGCTTCTCCTTATATAAACCCTCTTTTTGCTGTACCTTTATAGGAAGAAAAGAACCTTGCTAAGATACACAGCATTTCCTGAATTATTTCTCTAAGATCAACTACTGCTGCCCATCGGGTAAGAAGAAGTTACAACAAAATTTGAAATGTGGTTAATGGCATAGGTTAAATGGCTACTACGAGAAAATGAAATTCTTTATAATACTGTAACTACCAAACCAACCATAAAATCTCCAAGGAAAACCCACAATAAAGCAACACAATCATAGCATCTCTGGTCAATCTTACAAAAGCTATTTTTAACTAATTGCTTGAAAAGTAACGCAATGACAATACATCAAATCATTATCCCTATTGTGTATTATATTCATTAGCTAGGAAACCCTTACCAGAACCAGAGACATGAAATCAACTCTCACATGCGAGTCGCTGATTAACTGCTGGTGTATAACTCTGACCTGGATCGTTCTGTGCCTCAGTTTCATGATGGTTACAATGGGGACAATAACCCCTGCTCCTTGCGATTTCCCATGTAAAGACAGAGCGAAAGGATATGTGAAATTAAATGGAGTTGGAGGCAAGGTGGCTGAGGAAGATAAAGCATTATTAGCTTCTGTAAGACACACTGGTGTCCTGGAGGAAGGCCAGGAATTTGTGCTGCTGCCACTCCTCACACACAGTGTGAATCCTGCCAAGTCAGCAACAAGGACTCCGTAACAACAGACAGCCTGTGTCCCAGAATGTGCTGCTGGTAACAATGCCCCTCCAACACGCACAGCTTGCTGCTTCTCTCTTTTTTTTAAAGCTTGTTTCTCCATCCTATTGTTTCAGATTTTTTTTTTTTTTTTTAAGATTTATTTGAAAGGCAGAGCTATAGAGAAAGGGAGGGGGAAACACACATAGAGAGAGACAGAGATAGAGAAATCTTCCATCTGCTGGTTCAATCCACAGATGGCTGTAAAGGTCAGAGCTGGGCTGATAGGGAGCCAGGAGCCAGGAGCTTCTTCCAGGTCTCCCATGTGGTTGCAGGGGCCCAAGGACTTAGGCCATCTTCTGCTACTTTCCCAGGCACGTCAGCAGGGAGCTGGATTGGAAGTGGAGCAGCTGGGACTCAAACCAGCGTCCATATGGGACGCTGGTACTGCAGACGGTGGCATTACCGCTACGCCACAGTGCCAGCCCCACTTCTTCTCTTGCTTTTATTCTTCTAACTGCCTTGGTACAGACCTCTTCCAACATTAACCCCTTTCCTTTCTCACACTCCACTATCACGCCCTAATCCTATCATCTTCCTCCTTCACACTGCTGCTGATAGAAATTACCAAAACACAATGATGGTAATCCTGCTCTTCTGCTTGAACCCATCAATCTCTCCTCCCTCTAGCTCAACTTACAGTATAGAAGCCAAACAGCTACGCTGGTATCCAAGGCCCTGCAAGGTGTGACTCTTTCTACCTCTCAGTCCTCATCTCCCATCATTTCTCAGCATCCAGCCAAGCCCGTCCATCTGTCACACCACACCTGCTATACCACATTCAATGCCGGGGCTTTAGCTCATAGTGGAAGTGTCCCTGCTAGGTCCTTATCCCCTGAAATCCAATCATTTTTGTCCACTCCTCCTTCTATGTAGCCGCATACTTCTAGGGCTGTGCTTGCCACAATATTAGCCATGTGTCCTTTCACCTAGACAAACTTCTCGGAGGCAGGGACCATGCCCTGATACTCACTGCTGCACCCCAGCACCTGGCCTTGCAGGAGACTCCCATTACACATTTGTTAAATCAGCTTTCACCTGTAATTACTAGTTTATCTGACTGCATTCACTGAACTCCTAATACTTGTACATTCTAATGGGAGAGACAAAAGAAATAAATGCAGAGACTGGACACATTCAAATTTGACTGCTTGATTACAAATTGTAATAAGTGCTGTGAAGGAAATAAACAAGGAGTTGAAACAGAGGGGCAGCGATATACTTAAAAAGTCAGGAAAGACCTCTCTTGGGAGGTATCATTTTAGTGGAAATATAAAGGACTGTGAACCCCTCGTGTAAAATGTGTGGCTCAGAGCATCCCAAGCAGAAGGAACAATACAGGCAAAGACCTGGAGGTGGAAAAGAACGGTCTGTTCATTAAAAGATGCAAAGTCTTCTGGCTGGAGTATAATGACAGGGAAGAGTTGCTTATCTAAAAAATGAATTTGGTGAGGCCAGTGCTGTGGCGTAGTGGATAAAACCACAGCCTGCGATGTTGGCATCCCATATGAGCTCTGGCTCATATCCCAGGCGCCCCACTTCCTGTCCACATGAGAGATCCAGATGAAGCTCCTGGCTTCTGGCAGGACCAGTGCTGGCTGTTGTGGCCATCTAGGGAGTGAAGCAGTAGAAGGAAGATCTCTCTCTCTCTCTCTCTAACTCCTCCTCTCTGTAACTGTGACTTTCAAAATATTTTTTTTTTGGACAGGCAGAGTGGACAGTGAGAGAGAGAGAGAGAGAGAGAGAGAGAGAGAAAGGTCTTCCTTTGCCGTTGGTTCACCCTCCAATGGCCGCTGTGGTCGGCGCGCTGCGGCCGGCGCACCGTGCTGATCCGATGGCAGGAGCCAGGTGCTTCTCTTGGTCTCCCATGGGGTGCAGGGCCCAAGCACTTGGGCCATCCTCCACTGCACTCCCGGGTCACAGCAGAGAGCTGGCCTGGAAGAGGGGCAACCGGGACAGAATCCGGCACCCAGACCGGGACTAGAACCTGATGTGCTGGCGCCGCAGGCGGAGGATTAGCCTATTGAGCCGCAGCGCCAGCCCAAAATGAATTTTAAAAATCTTTTTTAAAAAGTGAATTAGGTGAAATAGGGAAAGTGTATGATCATAGGCTGTCCTGCGGGCTCAGCAAAGATTGTGAATTTTATTCTAAGTCCAGCAGGAAGCCACTCAAAGGTTGTGAATGGCACAGATCTAATGTATGTTTTGTCAAGCAGCAGTTTCATCAACTAGGACAGTTCAACCATGGTCAGTACCTTCATGTAAAGGACATACCTCTGCCTGCCAAGCCAGTGTAGACGCTGAGAGTGCAGATGTTCGGCCGGCTCCAAGAACAGCGATTGTCTCTCCGTCGTCGTCCACCACTTTGAAGTCCAGGTCCTCATTGTATTTTCTGCGCTTCACTTGTCGTCCTGAGCGTCGTTTCTGCAGGGCAAACACACCTGTCACAGCAGCTCTGTAAGTCAAACGCAAAAGCTGGAACAAGAAAATCCTCATCTGAACTTGACAGCGTGCCAAGGAGAGCTCTCTGAAGGACTCACTCCACTCAAAAAGGGGTCTAGCTGAGGGAGGGGAGGAACAATGACCGCTCTTCAAACTGCCATGTTCTACCAAGAAGAGGGTGTAGCCTCAGAGTCCAGAGGCCGTGACTTTCTCCTCTTTTCTGGAATCATTTCTTACCCAGTGAAACAAGGACAGGAGGAGAGCACCATCATCTTGGAAATTCCTTCCAGCATTAGCAGCAGGAAGCTCAGATTTTAAGACAATGGTGACAGGTTTTGTTGAGCTCAAATTCACCACACTTATCATGTACTCCCAAAAACGTAATTTGAAAACCTAATTAATATCAACTTTATTAGGACTCACTTTGAAAATCTCATAGTACTGCTGAAATGTAGGGAGATATCTCGAGCATGATAAGACATGGTTTGTAAGTCACCATCTATAGACTCATTTCTAATTAAGTGCCTTGTACCTTTTAGAGAGACAACATTCATCAATAAAGTAGTGCAGTTTAGTGTTTCCCAAACACAAAAGCACACAGTTCATCTCTACGTACTCATCGCATCCAATTAGCAAGGTCACCAGCCAGCTCATTCTCAATTATTTAAATCCCCAAAAAGAAAAGACAAAAGCAAAGCCTCATCTCTGTGTTCCCATCCTTTCTGCAGTTTACCTGAGGGATTCCATCTAAAACCTCTCCCTCACTCCAACACACATCACCGTCCTACAAACAGCTCCCTGCCAAGCCCCATCAACTTACACTCCTCTGCCAATCTGGAAGCCTAGTGATCACCAGGCCCAGCTGATAGACAGTGAGGGCTTTTCTGCTCTGACACCAGGCACTACTACTTATTAATACTTCGATGTTATGAGCTGACACCTTCCCACAGTGAAGATCATCAAGAAGCCTATGAGGGTGATGAGGGTGCAGATAGGCTGCTGTGACCACCCAAGGAAACCGAGCACTTCCAAATATTAGAATTCACATCCAAGAGAGGCTGCCAAGCCAGGGAAAAAAATCCCTTCCAATATCATGGGCCCACAAAGGCTTGTTTTTAGGAACTGATGTAGATGAGGAACTCCTTGTTTCCATGTTTGGCCAAATCTTCCTTATTCTTTTGGAATAATAAACATAAACCTGACTTTTTCAGCTTCTGGGATTCGGAGATGTCCTCATGCAGACTAAACACATTAACCTACCTGGCAAAACAAGTTCCCTGAGTCGTACCCAGCTTGGCGTACAACTTCATTTTCCATATCAACTCCCTCTGCAGCCTAGTATTATGATACTTTCCAAGAAGGAAACAAACAACACTAGAAAAAGCTGGCAGATTATCAGTATAGAGATCAGGTTGAGTTGAAAAACTCTGTGTTCGGTCTGCTCACCCACCGAAACTGTAAAAGCCCAGCCCAGGTCCGTGTGTAAGGGTAGCACGGTAGATAGAAGACAGGCATGGAGGACACCAGGATCAGTGTCAGCAAGACCCGTCCGGTAGCCATAACCTCCACCAGGCTCCCGGTCACAGCTGTACCTGGCTGTCTGCAGACTCAGTGGACTCCTCAGGACTCCGCAGGGACGAGCTCGGCAGGCCCTGATCCAGCTCTAAACTCTCCACTGTGGTTTCACTTTTCCTTTTTCCTTTCTTCTTTTTCTCCACTGGGGTTGGTCCTTGCTCCTTGCTACAAGGATAAATTCAGAATTAAAACTGTTGGGCAGTTTTTAAAACTAAGGCTTCTCACATGGTCAAAGTCATGAGGTCACATCCCAGAACTCTAGACCAGGGCAGGCTGTAATGAAGAACCTACAAGAGTTTCTTCCCAGAAGTATGGGAAGAAATATCTACATAGGTTGAAGTAGACTACCCCTCATGACTACCATGGCTATGACTAACCTAGTGAGAACTAATACGAACATCTTCAAAAACCTAACTTTCAGTTTGTACTAGGATGTTTACTTGCTTCAGAAATACTAAAAAGTACCAAAATATAATTTTCATTTAAGATATACTGCCTATAGGAAGACACATCTCCCTAATCTGCCATCATCCTGCAATGAGTACAATCTTTGTATAAGAGCTGGAGTGAGCACTGGGAACTAAAAAATGAAGAGAACACTGCCTCTACCTTGGAGAAGCTTGTAATTCCAAAAATCTTACAGTCCATCTAAAAGCCCCAGCTCAAGGCATACAGGAGCACTTGCTCAGAGAGGTAGAGCCAGGCAAAGTCCATCCAAGGCCCTGCCAAGATGGGAATGTCTCCTCTAAAGATAACCTTTCCTGACCCTCCTAGCTTGTAAAAATCTCTGTGCTACACTTCCAAAGCACTTCAACCATGCTTTGCCTAAGGTACTCAAACTCCAATCTTTCACCACAGGCTCAGAACATGTCACTATATACAGTGCCTGGGTCCCCCACAGTTGCTCAATCAGCATCTGTTGCGAGGATGGATATTTTATAGTTCCCTTGTCGCTCCAGACTCTGAGTTCCTAGAGAACAGACAGCAAGTATTTAATTCAGTTTTGCATTCCTCACAGTGAGTAGGGTTAGACCATAAGCACACTCAGTAGTCAATAAATATTTACCCAAGTCTTAAAACATTTTTTTAGACAATGGCTAGATGGATAAATTAATGAATGGATAAAATTATTCTTGCTTAGAGAAATTTAGAGAAACACACTGACCTGAGACATATATTGAATGCTGACAGATGTCAGATAATGGTAACAATAGCTAATAATAATGACTACAGGCAGTGTTTACATGACACTGACTACAGGCAGGCACAGTGCTAAGTTCTGTACGTAGTCATCTCCTTTATACCTCCTGACGACCCTGTAGGGAAGACAATATTCCCACCGGCAGGTTAAGTTAGATTTCCAGGATGACATCACTGGTAGACAGTAGAGACAGCAGGCAAAGTCTGTGTACTTAATAACATGCCATTCTTGGGACACATTTAGCAAGAGATAGCGGTGTGGCTGGACGACAGGGCAAAGGAACAAAAGGACTATAATAGAGCTGGAAAACGAGTTCAAGGGTGCACAAGGCCAGAGAATCTGGACTTCATTCTGGGTGGGGCAAGTCCAGGAAAGAGGGACTGAAGACCTACACTAGATAAGACCAAGGAGAACTCAAGGATAACAGTGTTTGAATGCTCCAGAACGTAGAGGATGAGGAAAGAGTCAAAGCTGGATGGCCCCGTCTGGTGCACAGCTCCCAGAGCTGACTGCTGAACTGGCGTGGTTCCCTGCAACATTCTTCATCCCTCACAGACCCCAATCAGACCAGTGCAAACAGCGCAGTCATAATTCTCCAGGCTGAACACTGGTTTGCTTGCCCTCCAGGGAAGTTCAGGAGAAAGATCAATCTGGTCCAACCTGAGGACGTAAAAGCCAACAGGTGTTGCTAAGATAGAGGATTACAGGTTTTACCAAGGAGCTTGAACCTAGATACAGGAGGGGAAAAGCAAATGTTTTCCTGCTTCTTATCAGCATAGGAGAGGAGACTCAGGTAAAACAGTTTTAAAAGATGCTGAATTTTCACCGGAGTACTTATTTCATTTTATATGGCTTCTAATTAAGAAGACTTACAGTAATTACAATCTACCAAGTATTTATGCTTCTGACTCTTATTTAACTGTTACAATCCTGAGGGAACAAGGGAAAATAATTCTATTTCACATGAGAAAATGGAAATTGAGGTTTCCTTTCTTATTATTTATTTGAGAGGCAGAGATGAGAGGGAAACACAGAGGCAAGAAAAAGAGCAAGAAACAGAAAGGGCTCTCATGTACTAGCTCATTCCCCAAACTGGGGCCATGGTCCAGGTCTCCTACAAGGGTGGTAAGAACCAATCACTGGAGCCATCACTGCTGCTTCCCAGGGTTCTGCATTAGCAGGAAGCTGGAGGCAGACACAGAACTGAGGCACTCCAAGAGGGGATGCAGACCCTCTAAATGGCAAATTAGCTGCTGGGCTGAACACATGCCCCAGAACTGAAGTCTAAAAGCTGCAAGGGTGCCCAGGTCAGCAGCAGAGCGTGACTGACGCTCAAGTCATCCAAGTCACGAGATGCTGTTTTTCCACACCACATGATGCTTCCTGACGTCTGAAAAAAAAAATGCTCCCACTTGATGAATGTAAAAAACTTCAAATCTCATCTAATATTATTTGAATTTCAAAATCACAACTAAAACAATCAACAGTCAAAACATTCTAATGACCCAGATTCAGAAAAATAAAATAATCCACAAACCCACAGCTGTTGATGGCTTTTTATTAATCTCTTAGCAAAAGAAATCTCTGCTTTACTTTTATGATACAACTGCAATGAGGGGTGATAATATCCCCAAAGTCACCATAATAATCACACACTTATATGTCCACTGAATTTTCTCAAAAATATTTTTTTAGTATTTATTTATTTGAAAGGCAGAGTTATAGAGAGGCAGGGGAAGAGGCAGAGGCAGAGAGAGAGGTCTTGCATCCAGTTGTATTCACACTCGAAATGGTTGCAATGGTTGGGGCTGGGCCTGGTTGAAGTTAGGAGCCAGGAGCTTCTTCTGGGTCTCCTAGGTGGCTAAAGACTTGGGCCATCCTCTGCTGCTTTCCCAGGCACAGTAGCAGGGAACTGGATTGGAAGTGGAGCAGCAGGGACTCGAACTGGTGCCCATCAGGGAGACTGGCACTGCAGACGGTGGCTCTACCTGCTATGCCACAGAGCAGGCCCTCTATAAAACTGTGTATCCTTTTCCACAACACATTTGAAATCAATTTCATCTATTTACTAAATGTAACTTCTTTTTATGAAGAAGCAGTCTGTGTGTTTAAGTGTGCATTTTAAATACAGGAATATGCTAGAAACATGCGTTTCACCACGGATTATCATATTCCAAGCTAAAACAGGCTGCTCAAAGTAAGACACTTTACCACACAACTTAGGTGCATTTTCAGAAGGCATTAAATGATAAAAGTGAAGAGGAGCAGGAATGCGTGCTTCTGGATTTTCCCAGCCAGACGGTGTGAGCAGGGTAAGGCGGGCAGCACACCTTCTCGAATACATGTCGGTAAAACAGGGAAACACCTCCTGGAACCTGCCCATTTATCTGGAGGTAAATAAGAAGATAAAGTGCTTTCCTGAAGGTTACCTATGGCAAGACCAATTCTGAATTCCAAAGCTTCTTTCTGATGAAGACAGAAATTTAAAGATACATCTCCAATATGAAAACACATGTGAACACATGTGTAACATTATTTGTAGTTGTAAAATAAGGAAAAGAACCTAAATGTCCAAAGGACTTGGGCTATCTTTCACTTGCATCCACTGGTTCACTCCCCAGTTGGCCGCAATGACCAGAGCTGCAACTATCCAAAGCCAGGAGCCATGAGCTTCTTCCAAGTCTACCACATGGATTCAGGGGCCCAAGTCAGGCCATCTTCCACTGCTTTCCCAGACTATAGCAGAGAGCTGGATCAGAAGTAGAGCAGCCGGGACTCGAACCAGTGCCCATATGGGATGCTGGCACTGCAAGTGGCTGCTTTACCCACTATGCCACAGTGCCGGCCCCTCCTAGTTTTAACTCAAAGGGCTGAGAAGCAAAAATACTCCATTACCAATGTGTACACATAGCACTCAGATAATTTTTTTTTTTTTTTTTTTTGTGACAGGCAGAGTGGACAGTGAGAGAGAGACAGAGAGAAAGGTCTTCCTTTGCCGTTGGTTCACCCTCCAATGGCCGCCGTGGTCGGCGCGCTGCGGCCGGCGCACCATGCTGATCCGAAGGCAGGAGCCAGGTGCTTCTCCTGGTCTCCCATGGGGTGCAGGGCCTAAGGACTTGGGCCATCCTCCACTGCACTCCCTGGCCACAGCAGAGAGCTGGCCTGGAAGAGGGGCAACCGGGACAGAATCCGGTGCCCAGACCGGGACTAGAACCTGGTGTGCCGGCGCCGCAAGGCGGAGGATTAGCCTGTTGAGCCACGGCGCCGGCCCAGATCATTGTTTCTAACACTGAAGTTCCTCAGAGAAATGGTAGATTCCACGGCTAAAGTAGGGAAGAAAGAAGGGGAGCCTGAAACATCTTGCTACATCAAGAAAGTAAAGGAGTGCTTGAAAAAATGAAGGTGGCACATCAAGATGACAGCAATTAGCTTGGAGAGCACCCCCCAAATGGGACCATTTCAGCACCAAAGTAATTGTACACAGTAAAGAATTTTAAGTCACTGTAAATAATAGTAATCCATATTGATGACAGGCATATAGATAACAAACAAATGATGAAGGGGGAGCTCTTATTTAACAGAGTCCAAACAACAAATGCAGACAGGGCCAGCACTGTGGCGTGGCGGGTAAAGCCAACATCTGCAGTGCCAGCATCTCATATTGGCGCCAACTGTAGTCCTGGTTGCTCCACTTCCGATCCGGCTCTCTGATATGGCCTGGGAAAGCAGTATAAGATGGCCCCGGCACTTGGGCCCCTGTATTCATGTGAGAGACCTGCAAGAAGCTCCAGGCTTCTGGCTTCGGAGATGAGCCAGGAGCCAGGACCTTCTGGGTCTCCCACACGGGTGCAGGGGCCCAAGGACTCGGGCCATCTTCTACTGATTTCCCGGGCCATAGCAGAGAGCTGGATCAGAAGTGGAGCAGCCAGGACTCGAACCAGAGCCCAAATGGGATGCTGGCACTGCAGGGATGGCACTTTAACCCACTGTGCCACAGCACCAGTGCCTATAAAATCATTTTGTAACCACTGCAGAAAAGATGGGTACAGGGGCCGGTGCTATGGCATAGCAGGTAAAGCCACCGCCTATGGTGCTGGTATCCCATATGGGTGCTGGTTCTAGTCCCAGCCGCTCTACTTCTGATCCAACACTCTGCTATGGCCTGGGAGAGCAGTGGAAGATGGCCCAAGTCCTTGGGTCCCTACACCCACGTGGGAAGATCCTGGCTCCTGGCTTTGGATCGGCACAGCTCTGGCCACTGTGGTCATCTGGGGAGTGAACCAGTGGATGGAAGACCTCTCTCTCTGCCTCTCCTACTCTCTCTGTGTAACTCTGACTTTCAAATAAATAAATAAATCTTAAAAAAAAAAAAGAAGAAAGAAAAGATGGGTACAGTCCACAATCATCAAGGGGTGCAAATCTAAGGAGAAAAATTTGAAGAGGAACAGGATAAAGGTTGAGAAGCAGTCTTAAAGGTTCCCTACAGCTGGCTTGTTAGTTAAAAAGGAACAAAAAGAGGAACTAGACAATGCTTATACGTTTAAGAACACTCTTAGGAAAGACATGCAGGAGTATTCAGGGGAAAAAAGGCACAAGGAATGCAACTTACTATTGGACAGTTCTAGAAAAACATATAAAACTATTATTTATGAAAACACATTATTTTCTATATAAACATGTCTGTATCTACCTATGAGAGGGGTCTTCAAAGAGTTCATGAAAAACACATACTATAAAAAACTATTGATGGGGCCGGCCCTGTGGTGTAACTGGTGAAGCCATCGCCTGCAGTGTTGGCATCCTATATGGGCGCCGGTTCGAGTCTTGGCTGCTCCACTTCTGATTCAGCTCTCTGCTATGGCCTGGGAAAGCAGTAGAAGATGGTCCAAGTCTCTTGGGCCCCTGCACCCACGTGGGAGACCTGGAAGAAGCTCCTGGCCATTGTGGCCACCTGGGGGAGTAAACCAGTGGATGGAAGACCTCTCTCTCTGCCTCTCTGTCTCTCCTCCTCTCTCTCTGTAACTCTGCCTTTCAAATAAGTAAATAAATCTTAAAAAAAATTATTTGTGGCTTTCAAAATGTTTACATCAAAATAAACTTATATTGACTTGTTTTAAGATGTTGAATAGGATGTAGTTTGAGGCACTAAGATGGATGGATAAGACAACAGTTTGAAAAGCGTTCTTATCAGAATAACATGACTTTTGCTAGAAATGAAGCAATAACAAAAATGAAATTTAAGGTGAAGAATGTGGAAATCACTGATGCTTTATAAAGTTTACAGGGACAATGCCCCAAGGAGATCAGCAGTTTACAAACGGGAGGCTAGTATTACCAGGGCATGAGACAATGTTGACAATGAAGCAAGTAAAGGCATCACATTTGCAAGTAAAAGATGTATCTTGTTCACACTTTAGCTGAAGAGGACCACCAAACAACAGTATAAACAACAGCCAATGCAGCAGGTATCTCATTTAGTTCAGCTCACATAACTCAGACTGAACAATTACAGTGGAGCAAACTTGCTGCTCAATGAGTGCCAAAAACTATTGCAACCAGATCTTCTTTAAATGGAAATTTTAAGTAAGTGCAATCAAGACACTGAAACATTTCTTCAAAGAACTGTAAAAGGACAGTAAACAAGGCTTGATCTTGAAGAAAAAGCACAACCAAAGCAAGGGCTACCAAGAGGTGGAAGTGGTCTGCTCATAGCAAACATGGTCCTGTCCAGGGCAAAGGTCACACTAACAGTTTTTTGGGATGTGCAACGCCACGGGACAGTAACATCTGCTTACTAGAAGAATGTCTGCAAAAAGTTAATCAGAGCCAACCTTGTAGCAGAAAAATGCCCAGGGGCCGGCACTGTGGCATAGTGGGTAAAGTCACCACCTGCAGTGCCAGCATCCCATATCGGCACCAGTTCAAGTGCCGGCTGCTCCACTTCTGATCCAGCTCTCTGCTATGGCCTGGGAAAGCAGTGGAAGATGGCCCGACTTGGGCCCCTGCACCTGCATGGGAGACCTGGAAGCCCTTGGCTTCACTGCTAGAACTCAGAGTCAGAAGCTGAGTACTGAATCAGAAAATGAGGAGAAAGACCCAGGTACATGTCACTACTGTGAGACTTCATTACTCTGTGCCTGTGGATTCCAGGTTTTGAAAGATCTTATCTACCATTACTTCAAAATGACTCAAATTCCCATTTTAAAATAAAAATGTATAAAATGTCCACCAGAGCCTTGGCAGGAAAGAATGAGTTTCTATCAGAGCACTGAGAATAGCTCAGGATTCCAACTAATGCCTTTTGAGAAAAGCAGAGTGAGGGGTCTAGCCTGCGGCCATCGTCCCAATCTAGGAACAAACCCCTCGGAGAAACTGAGCCCCAGCCTTCCTACAGGCTTTGACCCTATCCCCAGGAGTAGGATACTGAAAACATGGACAGTATCCCAGAAAAGAGCATTCGCACTTTTTTTCAATTTATTCATAACACTCATCTTAGTGCAGTGTACAGAGAACTGAGTTGGAACAGATTTTAAAGATACTGGTTAAAACAAAAAAACACACTGTAGATGTGGTCTGTTAGACAAGACGTACACCACATCTGTCTGTTCCTCAGTTCCTTTAACTGTATGCTCAGCCTCATCAGAAAAAGACCAGGTGTTTGGCCTAGCATTCAAGACGTTGGTTAAAGCTTGGGTTTGATTCCTGGCTCTGGCTCCCGACTCCAGCTTCCTGGTAACGTTTCCGCCGGGAGGCGGTGGTGATGGCCAAAGTGACTTGCTGCCTGCCATCCACAGAGAGACCTAGATTGTGTTCCCAGCTCCTAGCTTTGGCCACAGCCCAAGCTACTATGGACATCTGGGGAGTGAACCAGCAGATAGGAAATTTCTTACTCTCTGCCTCTCAAATTAATTAATGCTAAAAAGATCATCCAGGTTGCTGATATATCCTAGCTAGTAAATGAAACAAAAAGATGTGTACCTTTGACAACCATTACTCTGTGGATGAAACTGTCACCAAGAAATACCATATTGTCTATGGTCACAACTGTGAAGGAAGGAGGGTCCTGTGGAAGCAGGATGTGCCTAATGCTTCATCCATCCCAAGAGGCTGAGGTGGTTCTGGGAACTTTGGTGGTGGTTGTAGAATTGGTTTTGGTGGCAATGACAACTTTGGTTGTGGATGAAACTTCAGTGGTGTGGTGGATATGGTGACAGTGGGAAAGGTTACAATGGATTTGGTAATGACAGAAGCAATTTTGGAGGCAGTGGAAGCTACAAAGTCTGGCAATTACGACAATCCACCTTCACATTTTGGACCCATGAAGGGAGGAAATTGTGGAGGCAGAGGCTCTGGCCTGGGGCTGCTGGCCAATGTTTTGTCCAAACGTGAAATCAAGGTGGTGGTGGTTCCAGCAGCAATGGTAGCTATGGCAGTGGCAGAAGGTTTTCATAACTGCTAGGAAGCAAAACTCAGCAGGAGAGGAGAGCTGGAGAAGTGACAGGGAAGCCACAGGTTACAACAGATTTGTGAACTCAACCAAGCACAGTGGTGGCAGGGCCCAGCTGCTACAAAGGTGACGTGTTTTAGACAATTTGCACAGGCAAAGAAACTTGAGGGCTGTATTGGTGACCAACTGTGTAACACAGTATTTTAGTTTCTGTTCTGTGGAAAGTGTAAAGTATTCCACCAAAGAGCTTTAATGTAGTTTTTTCTTCTCTTTTTCTTTTTTGGTACCCATGCTGTTTATTGCTATACCTAACAGATTGATCATGATGCCAAATTAATATGTCTTAAAAAAAAAAGATTATGCACTTACAGGATGGAAAACCAGTTTTACCAGATAATCTTATTATAAAGTAATAAAAGCAAATTAAAATTAAAATCCAGAAAATGTAGAAAGGTTTCAAATGAAAAGTACAAGCTGTCCTTAGTGCACCAAATCCCACTCACCTGAGAATTGCTTTTGACTGCTATCCCTCTAGTACTTTCATGCCTCTGGTTTGTTATTTATCACTGTTAAACAATCACTACTGACATCCTGATATTAAAAGCTGATCTTAATATACTTCACCTATTCCTGCTCCTACTCAATATTTTGTTGAATTATTTTCATTCAGCAACCAGGTTTTAAAATCTCATTGATACTGTTTTCTGGCTGCTTCCTTTTTATAATTCATTCTTATTTTACAGACAAAATATCACTTTGAATCTGAGGATACTCATTAAAATCTGGTTTCTTTTCCTTGAATTATTCCTTCTGAGCACAGTTGTTCCGTTATTCGTCTTTTTCCTGTCATAGGCTGCCTGTTTGCCTCTGTGGCCTCATGCTCTCTGGCAGATCGTTTCTATTGGGGATGAACTGGGGTGATGACACAGGTAGCTAGAGAGGCTCTCTTCTGCGGCTCAGTGAGTTGCTACTGCACAAGCCTCACCTCGGACCCAGGCTTTCTCTTTTCCTACTGTTAGGGTAAGAGCAAAGAAAGGCAGAGAAGCAAGTACTCTATGCCCCCTCTTTGCAGATGTTGGTCCCTACCTGAAGTCCTATTTCTCCAGGGCAAAGAGCTTAGTATCTTTAAGGAAACCATAGGACTTCAGCCTAAAGCTGTTAAATCCACACCCCCCTTAAAGACAGTCCCTTAATCAGCCTTTTCCACTACAGGCCTGACCCTAGTCACTCCCACTCTGCTGCAAAGGCAGTTCCTGCAGGTGCTCTGAGCCGGGACTCCTGCCACAGCACTATCCACCAAGATGACACCACTGGCCTTCCTCGTCCAGAAATTCATCAACATCTCTCATCTTTAAAGAAATTATTAAGCCGGCGCCGTGGCTTAACAGGCTAATCCTCCGCCTTGCGGCGCCGGCACACCGGGTTCTAGTCCCGGTTGGGGCGCCAGATTCTGTCCCGGTTGCCCCTCTTCCAGGCCAGCTCTCTGCTATGGTCCGCAAAGAGTGGAGGATGGCCCTTGGGCCCTGCACCCGCATGGGAGACCAGGAGAAGCACCTGGCTCCTGGCTTCGGATCAGTGCAATGAGCCGGCCGCAGCGGCCATTGGAGGGTGAACCAACGGCAAAAAGGAAGACCTTTCTCTCTGTCTCTCTCTCTCACTATCCACTCTGCCTGTCAAAAAAAAAAAAAAAAAAATTATTTTCTTCTGTTTGTCCTGTCATTTTAGTAAGAGTTGAAGAAGGGAAAATAAGAGTACAGTAGGTCTACCATCTTAAAACTGGAAGCCCTTTAAAGAATATTTGTGTAAATTTTTTTTTTTTTTTTTTACTTAAAGTCTTTTCTCATCTATTAATTCCTTTAATTCCTGGCTCAAAACTCACTTCCCCTAAGGGACACCCTAGATCAGAACTGAAACACTCTTAATCTTCTAAAGTGTTTCAGCTATTCTACATCCAGTTATACTACGTTCTTTCATTTATTTATATTTTCGCCAATTTCTTGAAAACTTCCAAGACTATTTCTCTAGCATGTGAAAGTTCCTCAACTATCCATAGATGATGCTTCTGTGACACTTCTGCCTTCACTATTCCATTCCCAATAAAAATACTCATACACAAAATAAGACATGCAGGAGGCCCAAAACCATACAGGATAAATAAAAGGAGCAGACATGTATCAAGCATTATTATTAACTGTTTCCTTACAGATTTAGTAAAGTTCCACTATGTGCTAGATCGTAACTTAGGAAGTCCTGCTGATTACACAGGAAGTACTCCGGGTGCTCGGAAAGTGTGTGTGTTGGGGGGACGGGGCAGGAAACATCTGGTCTAGAATGGTTAAGATGCTCACCTCTAACATCCAAGTACTTGGTTCAGCTCCCAGCTCTGACTCCCAATTCCAGTTAGCGCAGACCCTGAGAAGCAGCAGGTGACGGCTGAGGGGACTGCATTCCTGCCCCCAACTTGGGAGACCTGGCTTTGGCCTGGCCCAGTCCCAACTAATGTGAGCATTTGGGAAGTTAACCAGTGGGTGCAAATTCTGTCTCTCCAATCAGTTAATCAATAGGAATGGAAACTTAGCCCAAGCTTCAGAGGTGGGTCTGTCATCATTATTTGGATTTCTTCCCTACTTAACATAAAGCCCAGTAGGTTCCAAGCACAGTCTCAAATCAGATCTCATACACATCTGTATGTTTTGTCTTCTTTATTCTAGCAAAAGACCAGAATGTAAAAACAAGTCTCTCAAAACAAAGAACCCTGTCAGTGGACTCTCTGAAGCCTGAAACTAGCCTCAAGGAAGATCTCCACTCTAAAGGCAGGCATGCAGGCAGGCAGGCACTGGGCCTTCACAAAGGGAGGGGAGGAAGCTAGCTGAAGATGACTACTCTTCATGCAGCACACAGTATCAGCCGACTCAGTAGCAATCAGACAGCTAAATGGTTATATAATCACAGAAGAAAGAGAAAAGGCAACATCTTTCTTCTAGAATGTTACCAAGCTTATTGGAATCGGGAGAAAAACCTGCTCTGGGCTGACAAAGCAAAACAAATGGGGCAAAGACTGAAACCCAGTATCTGGGGCGGATCACCCCATCTGCTTCATCTCCTCCTTTGGGCTTCACCCCTAGCAGGCGTGAAACACAGAAATGTAAGGGGCAAGCATTTAGTATAGTGGTAAAGATGCTGCTTGGGACAACACACCTCATATGGGAGTGCCTGGGTTTGAGTCCCACCACTCCCAACTCTGGGTCCCTGCTGATGTGCACCCTGAGAGGCAGCAGATGATGACTCAAGTACTAGGGTCCCCGTCACCCATGTGGAACACCTGGATTGAGTTCCTGGCTCCTGGCTTTTGTGGGCATTTGGAGAGTGAGATCATGATGCCACCCACTGTTATTTAACAATGGGAATTCTTAGATATCTTAATGGGTCTTATTTTCAGGAAAAAGAGCTCTAACCATTTGTTCTTGCAATACAACTAAATTATATTCATAAATTTAAAATATATGTGATCCTGACAAACCTCTCTGATGACTGGACCCCAGGGACAGAAAAGACACAAGGGAAGACAGCCCTGACCTTAGACACTTAACTTCTGTTGAGGAGATAAGTCACACGTATTCATACATGAAAACCACAGTAATGACTGAGAGGTAGCTTATGGCAGAGGCAAACACACAAGACTAGAAATCAGGAGGCCTGAGTCTGTAACAAAGCCCTGTGAAGGACCATGGACAAGGCTCTTCTTTGGGGGTCTCCCTGTCCTTGGCTGCAGTACATGAGTTGGACTATATCTCTTTTAGTTTCCCCAGTCTTCCTCAATTTATGGTTTATAATGAAAAGCGAGGGGGCCAGTGATGTGGTGTAGCAGGTAAAGCAGCTACCTGCAATGTCAGCATCCCATACAGGTGCTGGTTTGAAACCTGCTGCCCCACTTCTGATCAAGTTTCCTGCTAATGTGCCTGGGAAAGCAGTGGAAGATGGTCCAAATACTTGGGCCCCTGTGCCTAGGTGGGAGACCTGGAAGCAGCTCTTGACTCCTGGCTTTGGCCTGGCCCAGCCTTGGTCGTTGTGGCCATTTGGGGAGTGAACCAGCGGATTCTCTCTGTCTCTTCCTCTCTCTGGGTAACTCTGACTTTCAAATAAATGTCTAAAAAAGAAGGAAGGGAGGGAGGGAGGGAGGGAGGGAGGCTGTGAGTGCCATGGCAGTTCCGAGGGGACACACAGGCATACTGCTTTGGGGAAATTCTATGGAGGAATTAGGACTTGCACTCAGACACAAAGAACAGAAGGAAGCTGGGGTAGGGGAGAAGGACAAAGGGTATAGTGGCTGGGAGACACAGCAAGAGCAATCCGAAGAGGAAGGAGGGAAGTGCTTTTAGAGGCTAATGAGATCACTCTGTAGCCAGAGAGAGAGAGAGGAAGGGCAAGATTAGACTCCAAAGGGTTTTAACACAGAAAGGAGTTGGATTCTGCCCTGGAAGCAACAGGAACAATCAGATATTTCTAAGCAGATCTAACTGCTTAGAAGGAACTGAAGAAGGAACTCCATTTCCTCCTCCCCATGTTATACTCTCAAGGACTTGGGCCATCTTTTGTTGCTTTTCCAGGTGCATAATCAGGGAGCTGGAATGGAAGTGGAACAGCTGGGACTCGAACCGGTGGCCGTATGGGACATTGCAGGTGGCAGCTTAACCCGTTATGCCACAGTGCTGGCCCCTATCCAGTTTTTTAGTAATAGAGCTGACAACTGGATCTCTTCTGTTGATGATTTCCTAACTGATTTAGAACTGAGAAAGAGTGAAAGGAACACGATTTGGCACCACCACCACTGACTGGTAACATAAATAAGGTAACAGCAGTGCTTCAGAGAGACTGGCCAGGCAGCAGCTGGCAAGATGGACTGAAGAAAGCCAAAACCCTGTAAGCAAGCTGTGGAGCTCCTACTGTACTGCAAGCATTTGGTGAATCATTTATAACCATCATTAGGCCTATTATCCAGGGCCTAATCAATAACTGCTCAAATCAAAGCACGCACATGGTGTGCATTTTTAGCCTAGCAGTTAAGGCACCCAGAATCCCACATCAGGGTATCTGAGTTTGATAAGCAGTTTCAGCTTCTCACTCCAGCTTCCTGCCAATGTACTAGACCCTGAGAGGAAGCAATGATGGCTCAAGTACGTGGGAAACCCAGATTTGAGTTCCTGCCTTTGGCTGCCTCAGCCCAGCTCTGGCCATTGTGGGCATATGAGGAATGAATCAGCAGAGCTGTCTGAGTTTCTTTCTCTCTCATATAAATTAATTTAAAAATTAAAAAACAAAACATGAGCTGCAGCCAATCTGCAAGAACAATCACACTGCATAGAAAACTAAGACTTAATTACTAAGATTAAAAAAAATCAATTAATGTCTTTTCATAACTAAAACTGTTTGTGCTGATCTGTGGGATAATTAAATAAAGGGCCTAAAGCAATTTTATGGAGCTACAGGGGAATCAAAAGCAAAAGCTAACCAGTTCAGAACCCTAGCTGGGGTATATAGATTAATTCTACTATGCCATACATCAGGATAATACAGCCATAAAACAAGGAGAGAGAAGCCTTGGGAAATCTCTCTACATCTCTAGAGATGACCATGCTCATCCCTCTGTTAGCTCCTATCCAAGGATGTCCTGGATTTGGAAACCTCAAGAAGTTCTGTTGTCTTCTAAGTTAGCAGTCCTAGAAAACACTACCAAACACTTCACCAAGTCACTCAGACCTGATGCAGCCTCATTAGATCAAGCTCATGTTCCTTTAACTAATGCACATACTCATGAAAGGCATTAAGTTTCCACTAGTCAAAGTCCTGATTGTGCTTATACATCTGACACCCAACCCTGTTGTGCAAAATACCTGTTCATTATCCCAAAATGGAATTGATGGCTATGTCTGCATACTCTTGCCTTGTTTCATTTCCCACACAATATAAATGCGAATTTCTTTTTTTCTTTTAAATTAATTAATTTATTTGAAAGGCAGAGTGATAGGCATAGAGACAGAGATCTTCCATCCACTGGTTCACTTCCCAAATGGCTGCAAACAGCCAGGGCTGGGCCAGGGCAATGTTGGGAGCCAGGAGCTTTATCTGGGTTTCCCATGTGGGTGCAGGGGCCTAAGCACTCAGGCCACCCTCCACTGTGCTCTCAGGAACATTAGCAGGAAGCTAGATCAGAAGAGGAGCAGCTGGGACACATACTGGGACCCATATGGGATACCAGTGCTGCAGGCCATGGCTTAATCCGCTGTGCTAGAGCACCAGCCTTGTGACTTTCTTTAAGGATTAGAAAATCATCCATCTGGTCCCAACTGTCGTTCAGAAGAAGAACTGAACCACACAGTAAGCTCCAAGTTAGTACACACCATTTAAAGTGCTCTCTCTTGGGGTAGGCATTTGATGCAATGGTTAAGACACTGCTTAAGATGCCTGCATCCTGCATCAGAGTGCCTAGGTTCAAATTACGGTGCCACTTCCAATTCTAGTTTTTTGCTAATGTGCACCTTGAGAGGTAGCAGATGATGGTTTAAATACTTGGGTCCCGGGGCCGGTGCCGTGGCTCACTTGGTTAATCCTCCTCCTGAGGCAGCAGCATCCCATATGGGCACCAGGTTCTAGTCCTGGTTGCTCCTCTTCCAGTCCAGCTCTCTGCTGTGGCCCGGGAAGGCAGTGGAGGATGGCCCAGGTGCTTGGGCCCCTGCACCCGCAAGGGAGACCAGGAGGAAGCGCCTGGCTCCTGGCTTCGGATTGGCGTAGCACGCCGGCCGTAGCGGCCATTTGGGGGGTAAATCAATGGAAGGAAGACCTTTCTCTCTGTCTCTCTCTCTCACTAACTCTGCCTGTTAAATAAAAACAAACAAACAAGCAAACAAAAACAACTTGTGTCCCTGCCACCAATGTGGAAGACCTGGATAGAGTTCTGGGCTCTTGGCTTTGGCCTGGCCCAGCATGGCTATTGCAGGCATTTGGGGAATGAGACAATGTCTCTCTCTGCCTTTCAAATAATTAAAAAAAAAAATTTTTTTTTAAAATGCTTTCGTTGTTTAAAACTTATCTCTTGTATGCAGGTGTGGTGGCCCCATTAACTTATGTTCTGTTAGCATGCACATCAATCTCTGGGTTTCTATGGGTGCTCCTAGCCTGATACATAAATAGACACTGATATAGATATCCTGCGTCTGCACTTAGACTTTAGACACTTAAATTCCTCAATATAGGGATCATACACTTATCTAGCACTTCTTCAAAAAGTTGAAAACAATTGTTCTGCACAAAGAATTCAAAGAGAGAAAGTAGAAAACATTACTTTTGTAGACACATGACAAAAATTTAGTTCCCTACGTAAGGAGGGAATCTGCTACACGGATAGGATCTACAGCCAGGCCCCTCCTATCACTCATCCCACAGTGAATTGTACCCATGCCTTCATATCTACAAGTTGCTTGGATCTCTTCTGGTCTCAGTATCTCTAATGTGTCTAGTACTATGCTAGACAGTAAACTAGAGACATAAGTCGCAGGTGGTCCTGCACCCAGAGCTCAGAGCCTGTGGAAGCCAGTCAACCCTTACTATCTGGAACTTGCACACTCCCTTGGCTCTTGCAGACTGTGCCTTTGATTACCAGGATTTCGTACCTTCTTCACAGCTGACCCTTTGCCTCTACACTGTTCCTGTTACAAAAATCCCTGAATCAGACCTGGATGCCCCATTCCTTAAACCCTGTGCATATTAACATCTTAATTCTTCTTAATTTCAAAGGAGCAGTGTTATGATTTAGACAGACTTATTCACGCAGATGCTTAAGTCCGATGTCTTAGGTTAACGATTAATTGACTAATGGTGATGGATTAGGGTGGAGGCCAGAACCAATTAATGTCTGAAGGTAGGGCCTTTGGGAAGTGATGAGACTGCACTAGACTGCTCGAGTAGAAGCTGTGACTTAATCCTGCTGGCATTACAAGGAGACCAGATGGTAGATGCAGTGTGTGCTCCCTGTCTCTCTGCTTCCTGGCTCACCATGTCACAGTCCCCCTTACCATCCTCTAGCCTTACCAGATGCCTAAAGCAAAGGGGCCACCCAGTATTAGACTGTCAACCTCCAAAACTCTAAGCTCAAATGAACATTCTTCCTTCCTAAGTGGCTCCTCTGAGGCATCACACAATAATGAAAAGTTGATGAATACTATAAATAGCAAGAAAATTGCATGGCCAATATTAACTAAGGTTATCACCTCATTAGGTGGTGAGAAAAGTGGCTCATTTTTGGCTTAAAACTAATATGGACACCATGAACACATAAGCATGGGATTTAAGGGGTATATCTACACATGTGACAGGATACCAGTCACCAACCAAAGAATGCTAAGTACTAAGGATAAAAAGGATGGCTGGGGTCTGAAGGGCATAAAAATTTTTGGAATCTTAAAACACAAATGTGGTTTCTGAAGCAACAAAATCCCAGGAATGCAATTAGAAAAAAGCAACCTCCAAGGACAGCCTCTTGCATTAGAAACAGGTGGCTATCCTTGCTCCCCAATCTACAGGAGAGGGGTGTGAAGTTTAGGCCCATAGGAGAGCAGTCCAGTTGCCCTCGGGGGTTGCAGCTAGTGTGAAAGTACACACCTGGCCTTCTTGGACTTTGTCCTGCCTGTGGAGTCGGAGCAGTTCCTCTTCTCTTTGGCCTCCTTGGTGCCCGAGGCCTCCCGGGGCCTCCGAGCCTTCTTGGCTCCATCCTTCTGCTTCGGCTCCTTGGGCTCCTTGGCTTTCTTGGGCTCCTTGGCCTTCCGGGGTTCCTTGGGTTCTTTAGGTTCTCGCTTCCTCTTTGGCTTGGGCTCCCTATCCTTGCTTCCTTTTGCAGTACCCGCCTGCTCTCCTGGCTCCTTTTTCTTCCGTTTCTTCTTCACTCCGGTTCCCCCTCCTCCACTGTCCTCCATCCCATTATGAGACGTCATTTTCCTAGGAAAAAGGGTATCTGCTTCCTCTTCAGCTGCATACAGGTCCTTCTGGGGCAGACAATGCCTAGCAACACCATCGATCTTGTCTTCCTGATCAGTGCTGCAGTCAAATGGGGATGGGGATTTGAAGTCGAAATTGACAGAGGCATCAGACATTGGGGAGTGATTCAGAACTTTTAAGTTTGACAGCTGCAAAAGAAAGAGAAACAACCTATTACTCCTCCATTGTATGCTTTACACAAACAGTGCTACAAAGTTTGAAAGCATGGATTTGTTGAATAAATATTTACTGTGTTCCCACTAGGGTTAGTTCCCACTGTGCTAGGTAGGTCTTGAGGATACAGTGCCAAACAGGACACATGAGGCTTTTATTCTTGTGGAGCTGCACAAAAATGTTACTTATAAATTATGTAAAAAATTACTAAATAAAAAACCCATAAGATCTGCATATTAACAGCAGAAGTCTAAAACACCCTTAAAGCTTGATGTCCAAAACACCAACTACAGGAGTCTTTCACAGAATAACTTTAGATGCAAACACAAAATCCTAGGCACACCCAGAATAGCATTTATCACACAAGACACAAATGTTTCTGTTTGAATGTGTTCTGAGATGTCCATCATGGATTGAGGCGCTATCACCAGGGTGATAAGGGCTGCAGTGTCAAATTCAGCATATCGCTGTATTTCCCAAATCTTCATTCTCACCTATCATCAAGCAGCATCAACATTCAGCTGGTCGATTTTCTTTCTTTTCTTTTCTTTTCTTTTTTTTTTTTTTTTTTTTTTAACAGGCAGAGTGGACAGAGAGAGAGAGAGACAGAGAGAAAGGTCTTCCTTTGCCATTGGTTCACCCTCCAATGGTCGCCGCGGCCAGTGCGCTGCGGCTGGCACACCACGCTGATCAGAAGCCAGGAGCCAGGTGCTTCTCCTGGTCTCCCATGGGGTGCAGGGCCCAAGGACTTGGGCCATCCTCCACTGCACTCCCAGGCCATAGCAGAGAGGTGGCTTGGAAGAGGGGCAACCGGGAAAGAATCTGGCGCTCCGACCGGGACTAGAACCCGGTGTGCCGGCACTGCAAGGCGGAGGATTAGCCTGTTGAGCCATGGCGTCGGCCTATTCAGCTGGTTGATTTTCAATCTGAAAATCAGAATCACTTAAAGTTTTGCCCTTTATTTTAACTACAAATGATGCTGTTCCACATGATTGTCTGACTTAGCCACCGGATTCAGCACCAAATAACCTTCGGTCACTTGCAGAAAACAACACTATCAAAGCAGCAGGAGGCCTTCTTGTGACAGACTCCATTCAAAAGGATGTCATGGTGCCGGCGCTGTGGCATAGCAGTTAAAACCGCAGCCTGAAGTGCCGGCATCCCATATGGGCGCCGGTTCTAGTCCCGGCTGCTCCACTTCTGATCCGGCTCTCTGCTATGGCCTGGGAAAACAGTAGAAGATGGCCCAAATCCTTGGGCCCCTGCACCCATGTGGGAGACTCAAAGAAGCTCCTGGCTCCTGGTTTCAGATCAGCACAGCTCTGGCCCTTGCAGCCATCTGGGGAGTGAACCAGCGTATAGAAGACCTTTCTCTCTCTGCTTCTCCTTCTCTCTGTGTAACTCTGGCTTTCAAGTAAAATAAATAAATCTTTAAAAAAAAAAAAAAAAAAAAAGGATGTCACATAGGTGTTGAAGGTAGCCCTAAAAAGGAAATTTCAAAGCTGCTTTCAACTACCACCCAAATAAAAGTGCAGTCTCCCATTATGATCACTTTTAAGGACAAAAAGTGGTTACAAATGCCTTCGGATGATGGCTCAGAAACAGCACCATCTGAGTAGCCTGTCTTCTAACAAGAGGCCTGGTGTGTGCTCCAGGGCACAGACACTTGGCCAGGTGGTATGGTTTCCCTCCAGTGTGCTGCTTCCCCAATCTGTGCTCACATTTCCTGACCCGCCGTGGGAGTGATGGAGACTGCAAAATTCAGCTGCCCATCTTGCCTTTGGTTTCTTCCAGTTCCTTTCCCTAGTCTGATGCTCCCAAACAACACTGAGACTCTCAGAGAAAAAGATGAAAGAGAAAGACTCCTTGGGATTTTTATCACAAATAAAGTCTAGCCACATAAATAAGCCTAAATCCAGAGGGAATCGGTGACTCGGACAGGACTCATTACACTACAAAAGGAAAACATGAAAAAAGAGAATTCAGTTTGACTTCATCATTGCTGATGCGCTGCTGAAGAGGGACTAGGGAAAGGAGGATATGTAGATTAAAAAAATGAACTTAAAATCAAATGTAAGAGCTGGTGCTGTGGCTCACTAGGCTAATCCTCCGCCTGCGGCGCCGGCATCCCAGGTTCTAGTCCCAGTTGGGGCGCCGGATTCTGTCCTGATTGCTCCTCTTCCAGTCCAGCTCTCTGTTGTGGCCTGCGAAGGCAGTGGAGGATGGCCCAAGTGCTTGGGTCCTGCACCCGCACGGGAGACCAGGAAGAAGCAACTGGCTCCTGGCTTCAGATCGGCGCAGTGCTCAGGCCGTAGCAGCCATTTGGGGGGGTGAACCAACGGAAGGAAGACCTTTCTCTCTGTCTCTCTCTCTCACTGTCTAACTCTGTCCAAAAAAAAAAAAAAAAAAATCAAATGTAAGAAAATAGTGAAGATGGTAAATTTTACATCATGTGTTTTTTACCACTTTTTAAATTGTTTTTAAATGAAACAGAATGAAGAAGAAACGCAGCAGTGGGGTGACGGGCATCCAACGAAAGCTCAGATCCTGTGACATCACAACCATCCTCAGGACGTTACTGAATTCTGTGGCAGGTACACTTGCCCTCAGGAACAAGCTTTTGCTTAACCTGCAAGGGTGGACCAGCTAAAAACATACGTCATACAGGCTTGTTTACTGAAGAGGTTTCAACAATGACACACTTAAGACACCTGGATCCACCAAGACGGCTCTCTGAGGTCACACTTGAGACCCTCTCTTCAACTGACACCGCACACCAAGGTCTTTCCTAAAAGAGAAGACTCCCCAGAGAGGCTGGGTGTGGGTGGTACTCAGGAAGCATTTGATCAGCAGGCAATAGTAACAGCAGCAGCTAACACTTACTGAAAACAGACCACATGCAGATACTAGCAATTATGGCAGGTAGGTTTCATGATCTCTCTCTTTATAGCAAGGTCAGTATAAAGGTGCCCATTTTGTACACAGAAAAGTGGAAGATTCATGCTGTTACGTGATGTGCCCGAGGCCACGGCAGATAGTGAGCCAAGGAGCTTGGGTTTGAAGTCTCTGGCTGGCCACAAGCTAATGCTCATTCTATGACTTCTCAGAGAACCGTAATGCTAGGTCACCAGACCAGCAACGACAAGACTTGGTTTAAAATGTTGAACGTGATGGAGTACACATGACTAAGGGAAAAGGTCAGGCAGTTTTTTATGAAACTAAACATACACCCAGCTGACGCCCAGCACTTCCACTCTCAGGAATCACAGACAATGGCTAGTATACCCCCTCATCAGACAGATAAGATATAAAGCCACTTGCTCATATTATATCCCTAGAGAGTGGCAGAGCTGGGACATCCTGGAAGGAGAAGGGAAACCCAGGAAATGCCGCATAATTTCTCAATTTTGAAAAGCAGAAAGTATCCCAAAAGGCAGAAATTAGTAATAAAATATTTTAAAGAATTTATTTTCTTTAAAGATTTTTAAAAAATTTATTTAAGAGGTAGAGTTACAGACAGTGAGAGGGAGAGGGAGAGGCAGACAGAAAGGTCTTCCGTCGGCTGATTTACTTCCCAAATGGCCGCAATGGCCGGAGCTAGGCCAGGAGCTTCTTCTGGGTCTCCCATGCATGTGCAGGGGCCCAAACGCTTGGACCATCTTCCATTGTTTTCCCAGGCCATAACAGAGAGCTGCAAAGGAAGAGGAGCAGCCGGGACTAGAACCAGCACCCACATGGGATGCCAGCGCTGCAGGCCACTGATTAACCTATTGCGCCACAGTGCTGGCCACAAGAATTAATTTCAAAACCCAATAATTTAACATAAATTTTTTACTTTAATTTTTAAAGCACCTTTTTGAGATCTTGGGAAAGATACTTGCTAAGGATTAAAAAAATTAAGACAGGGCCAGCGCTGTGACACAGCGGATTGATGCCCTGGCCTGAAGCGCTGGCATGTCACACGGGCACCGTTTCGACAGCCAGCTGCTCCACTTCCAATCCAGCTCTCTGCTATGGCCTGGGAAAGCAGTGGAAGATGGTTCAAGTCCTTGGGCCCCTGCACCTGCATGGGAGACCTGGAAGAAGCTCCTGGCTCCTGGCTATGGATCGGCGCAGCTCTAGCCATTGCGGCCATCTGGGGAGTGAACCAGCCGATGGAAGACCTCTCTCTCTGTCTCTCTCGCTCACGCTCGTGCTCGTGCTCTCCTCTCTCTGTGTAACTCTGACTTTTGAATAAATAAGTAAATCTTTAAAAAAAATTAAGAAAAGATGGGCTAGCATTATGGCATATTGGGTTAAGCCACAGCCTGTCACACCAGCATCCCATACCAGAGGACCAGTTCAAATTTCAAAGGAAGGCAGCAGAAGATGGCCCAGGTACCTGGGCCGCTGCCACCCAAACGGAAACTCAGAGTTTTAGGCTACTGGCTTCAGAATGGATCAGCCCTGGCTGTTGTGGCCATTGGAGAGTGAACCAGCAGATGGAAGACTTCTCTATCTCTGTCTCTGCCTCTGCTTCTCCCTCTAATTCCACCTTTCAAATAAATAAATATTTTAGAAAACAAAATTTTTTTCAATGAATACCAAACTCAAGGTTTGCCTAGTATTAGCCCTTGGGATCAGGTGTAGAATGAAGTTGGAAAGTCTCAGAAATGATCATTTACTCATTTAAATTGTCACCTTTGCTATTCTTCCTCCTTCATTATTCTGAATTGTGAATCTCGATTCAGGGATCCAAATTGGTTATCAACCTCTTCCTAGTGATCTGAGTTCTCACCTCCCCCCAGCTTTGGACCGCTGGGACTGATTCTTTTGGGAACCGGGCGGTCAGCTAAATCCACCATGCTTCTTTATCCTAGTTTACCTTTGGTCACCACTGAGAACTGAGCATCCACTCCAGGCCTTTCTTTTCCCGTTACTACCATCCTCTGAAACCAATCCATACATTACTTACATCCCTCCTGGCTTTCCTCCAGAGTTCTCTGTAGTACCCTGCCTGAAAACTGGCTCTCCCCAGAAAGTATCACCTCGCTGAAAACACTCAAAGATGTTGGTGGGATTGATATTCCCTAAACCCACACCCTTCAATTCCAGAACTTCACTATTCTACCCACAGTGTAAAACCCTGGCTCTTTTGAAGATATGCCATCCCCTACTTTTAACTAACTGCTTATACCCATACTATAAATTTCTTAAGAAAATTTTTTTTCTGAATCTGGGCTCAAGGGGAACTCAAATATTTCTTGGAGTGAATAAATGCCAAAATACTCAACAAATATGCTGATTTAAAGCCAGGAGCCAGGAGCTTCTTCCAGGTCTCCCATGCACGTGCAGGGGCCCAGGGACTTGGGCCATCTTCAACTGCTTTCCCAGGCCATTGCAGAGAGCTGGACTGGAAGCGGAGCAGCTGGGACTTGAACCAGCGCCCATATGGGTTGGTGGCGCTGCAGGACAGGACTTTAACCTGCTGTGCCACAGATCTAGGCCCCCAGTAATTTATTTTAAAATGTTTTATTAAAGTCTATTTTTCTTGCAGCATGTCTTTAGGCCAAAGTCAACCTCTATACCTTGTGTTCTTGAAATATGACTCAGTTTTGTTCTTTTTGGTTAATAAGCATGATTATTTATTATGAGTTTTGATTAACTTTTAAAATCTGTCATCTCAGCTTAATTTACCTTGCTAACACTGAGTGAGAAAAGTTCAAGATCAGAATGATTCACATATCATTTTTTGCTAGAGAAGATACAAATGAATTAATAATAGGAATGAGGGTTTTTAAAGAATGTTTTATTTGCTGCTGCTTCTAACACCTTAGAATCAGAGAAAAGACAAAGTTTGATGGCTATTTTTATTGTTATACTGAAAGATCTCCTTGCCCCGACACGCTGACGGCCAAGTACTTGACAAATCACCTCCTTTAATCCTCATCTACAGCGCGAGGCATGTATGACTGCTGCCGTGTAAGTGACAGAGAAACGAGACCCACCTTGTCCAGCATTACTTGACTAAGTGATCGTTTCAATCCTGTTCTATTGAAGTCAGAGATCAAGTTTATTCCAGTAACAGATGCTCTTTTCTGCTGGGCACTGAACTCTCATACAAGTTCATTCCTGGAGTCTGTAGATTGCTTTGGCTCAAACATAATTTCTATTTTCATGCCCTGCAATGTCTTGCAATTCAGTCATCAGTCCAAATTTGTAAGAGGAACAGGATCAACTCCTACTGAAAGTGGCTCTATTTATTTAACCTGCTTCTCTACCATATCTAATATTAAGTATTAAATAAAAATCCCATTCTGTTCATCAACATTACTATGAGGTCTAAGATGAAAACCTGTCGGCCGGCGCCACGGCTCACTAGGCTAATCCTCCGCCTTGCGGCGCCGGCACACCGGGTTCTAGTCCCGGGCAGGGCACCGATCCTGTCCCGGTCGCCCCTCTTTCAGGCCAGCTCTCTGCTGTGGCCCGGGAGTGCAGTGGGGGATGGCCCAAGTGCTTGGGCCCTGCACCCCATGGGAGACCAGGATAAGCACCTGGCTCCTGCCATCGGATCAGCGCGGTGTGTTGGCCGCAGCGCGCTACCGCGGCGGCCATTGGAGGATGAACCAACGGCAAAAGGAAGACCTTTCTCTCTGTCTCTCTCTGTCCACTCTGCCTGTCAAAAAAAAAAAAAAAAAAAAGATGAAAACCTGTTTGATTTAGGTTACATGACAGCTGGCTGTTATTAGATATTAAAGTGACTCAGTAAAATCTCTAAAGAAAGAAACCAGAATCCATTTGAAGGTTAACTCCTATAAAATGTTTACATTTAAATAAAAATGTACCTTGAAAATGTTTTAAAAATTAACCAAGTAGACCGTTGTAAAAAATATAAACCTGCCCACATATCACAAATGACAAAAATTCTGAGGGTTTGAGGTTCTCTTCAGTACTTCCTTCTTTTTAACAGTGGCATAATATTCCAGGAGGTAGATGTGTTAAGATTTAAATAGTGCCTATTCTGATGGCTCTGAAGGTTCTTTATCATTTTTGCTACCATAAATGAAGTAGAAATGCAAGCCTTCGGGCACCTCTCTATATACAAAGGATAAACTTTTTTTTTCTTTTTCTTTTTGACAGGCAGAGTGGACAGTGAGAGAGAGAGACACAGAGAGAAAGGTCTTCCTTTGCCGTTGGTTCACCCTCCAATGGCTGCCGCAGCCAGCGTGCTGCAGCCGGCGCACCGCACTGATCCGAAGGCAGGAGCCAGGTGCTTATCCTGGTCTCCCATGGGGTGCAGGGCCCAACCACTTGGGCCATCCTCCACTGCACTCCCTGGCCACAGCAGAGAGCTGGCCTGGAAGAGGGGCAACCGGGACAGAATCCGGCACCCTGCCCGGGACTAGAACCCGGTGTGCCAGCGCCACAAGGCGGAGGATTAGCCTATTGAGCCGCGGCACCGGCCAAGGATAAACTCTTAGCAGCTGACAATTCTATACAGCTAGGACAGACAAAACCAATGTATAGGAAGTATTTAGTAACTGCTCTTCCTGTTATGAACTGGCAACATATGAGTCGATTACTTCCCCAAACAGATCTGCGCTCTGGGCACAGAACAGAGGTTAGTATTTGTAACCGCATCTGACTAGGACTGCCCAGAAGAAGCCTGGGGAATAAAGCCTAGCCAGTCCCACCACACACTGAGACAGCCTGCTCCCCAGAGAGAGGGGCAGATCTCCCATCTGTTCCCACTGAGCCGCACTAACTGGGGTCTCAGGGTTCCCTTGAATAGAAGACCACTTGGGGGAGTATAAACCATATGGCTCTCCTCTCCTGCATTTCAAGAAACCAAATGCCAGGCACCAGCACTATACAACAGTGGGTTAAGCTGCTGCTTGGGATGCCAACATCCCATATTGGAGTCATGCCTGCTCTGCTTCCTATCCAGCTTCCTGCTAACACACATGGAAAAGTTACAGATGATGACCCATGTACTTGGGTTCCTGCCATCCACACAGGAGACTGGGATGGAGTTCCTGGTTCCCAGTTTTGGTCTAGCCAAGTTCTGGCTGTTGTAGGCATTTGGGGAGTGAACCAGAAGACGGAATATATCTCTGTCTCTCTCTCAAACAGAAAGATAAATATGTAAAGGGATAGATACAGGTAAATAAGTAACTGTATGTTTAAAAAAATAAAGAAAGCAAATGTCAAACAGTCAGTGCTCACATCCTTCTAATTAGTTCCTATTCCTTCCTGGGGCAACTGCCAATGGATCATATAAATGAGAATGTTATAAATAAGGCTTTAGTGTAACCAAAAATATGATAAGTAAATAAACTATAAAAAATTGGTTGCATCTCTTTTAGAGAAACTTGGAAAGCTGCTCCAGGGAAGAAACCATTTCTTTTCTACATTGCTAATTGTGAATAATATTCTGATTTAGTTTTTATTGCATTACTTCCATATGGAGAGAACTTTAGCCAAAGGAAAAATTTATACACTGAGTCATTTCAGAATAGAGCCCTTGGCTACCATATGAGCAATGGGAAACAGAGACAACAGGGGAACGACCAAGGCTGAGGATGAACCAACACTGCCAGTGTCTCATTTTGTAAAAAAAACACCCCCAGCACACTGGATGCATTCATTTAAAACATGTGTGATCACTTACCTGCTTCTCTTTCTTTTGTATTTTCATTTTCAACTATTGGAGGAAGATATTTTTTATCTGTAAAACATAAAAACAGCAAAGATTACAAGCCCCAAATAAAACATTTTAGATTATTTCCAGATTAACTATAACACATGAAGAAAACATGAAACAGAAGATTACTGCCATACAACATCTATGTCCCATCAACTCCCACAGTCCTAAGTGTAGACCTAACTATTTCTAACTCTAATTTGTTGGAATGGAATAAAAGCCATCCTCTCTGTAGATCGAGTTAAGTTACAAAAGATGCTGGCATATGTAAATTAGAAAGGTGGGGTAGGCAATAAGGGAAGAACTCATGCCTTTCAGTAGAAAACCAATAAATAATATCTACAATGGAGACATCAAGAAATATAGATAATCAAAAAAGAGAGAGAGAGAGAGAGAGAGAGCGAGCGAGGCCGGCACCGTGGCTCACTTGGTTATTCCTCCGCCTGAGGCGCCGGCATCCCATATGGGTGCCGGGTTCTAGTCCCGGTTGCTCCTCTTTCAGTCCAGCTCTCTGCTGTGGCCTGGGAGGGCAGTGGAGGATGGCCCAAGTGCTTGGGCCCTGCATCTGCATGGGAGACCAGGAAGAAGCACCTGGCTCCTGGCTTTGGATCGGTGTGGGGCTGGCCGTAGCAGCCATTTGGGGAGTGAACCAACGGAAAGAAGACCTTTTTCTCTGTCTATAAGTCTACCTGTCAAATTAAAAAAAAAGAGAGAGAGAGAGACAGCAAACAGAATTCAAAGTAATCTTCTCAAAGAGACAGGTCTGCGTATAAGGTTGCTCCCATTATTATAGCATTTCATCATAAGCTCTCCCAGACTTGGATGTTTTAAACCACATGCATGTATTACTTGACGAAACAAATTCCACTGCAGTATTTCCTATAATTTTTTTAAATGACTGATTTTATCTTTCTTGGTATTTAATCCTCCTTCCCATTCCAATGGTACTGCCCTTCATAACAGAACTTTTTTTCTCATAAATGACCCATGAACACCACAAAATGTTCAGCAACTGGATTCAGAGGTAGACAAGTGCACTGAGGCACCCTGGGAAGTGCGCAGGAAACTCTCAATGTGGGGCTGCCTGTATCATTAAACAGTACCACTTCAGGTGTGAAGCCAGCCCTTTCCTCATACAAGCAACGAGGGATCACAGGACCTTGGCTCCGGTCCTGGCCCAGATACTGCCTCACATTTGTTCACTTCCATTTTCTGAACCCTCCACACAGCCGTAGAATACCACTGTATTCTGTATTCTTCCTAAGCCACCCTGGGGCACCCAATTATCCTTATGCTTCATAATTATTTCTCATATCCAAACGAATGTGATGTGTACACATTATGTAGAGCATTAAGACTAAAGTGAGGTATGTGAGGTGGCAGATATATTAACTAGTTTAATTATTCCACACTGTATTAACAAATCATAACATACTTTGTACCACATAAATATATATAATTTGTCAATTTGCAAAAACAACAATTAAAATTTGAGATGGCCCTGATTCCACATGAGTTCATGATCATGTCTGCTGCAAATACAAAACTGAAAGATTTGTGATTACAATCATCTCTGGGACTACAATTATGGCTTATCACTTTAATGTCTTTAAATCTAGGTTTTTTTCCCCTCTAAGAATTAGAGGCATTTTCTATTGTAATGCCAAGGATTCTCCCCCTGAGGCCTTTTTACCAGGTATTGTTATCTGCAAAGAGCACAGTGGCCAAGAAGGTGGTAAAACAAGCCAGAAAGCCCGCAAGGTCAGGTGCTACAGCAGAGCAGAGCAGGCTTGGGTAAGTCAGGACAGCAAAAGTCCAGCTAGTAAATGACGCATTAAGAATCCCTGCAAGGATTAGTATTTGATGGAACAATTATTCACCTCAAGGAAGTCAGAAATTCCAGAGAAACAGTAAGTGCTTTGAATAAGAATGATTAAAATTTAAAAGAATATTCTCTTTAAGCTTCATTATAGACAAGTCAGTCCTAGGTAATTAACAGACCCTAGAAAAGCAACATTCTCAACTATCGTAAACTGCCACAAATTCTGAAACAGATGGAAGTCTGGGGGAAAAGAGACAGCTAATCACAAAAGGTATTATCAATAATAAGATGTATGTGCTCAAATAAAATTCTGCCCAACAAAGTGAAACCACTGAAAAAATACAGGGGCAAGCATTTGTCCTGGGGTTAAGATGCTGCTTGGAATGCCAACAGCATATACTGGAGTGCCTGGGTATGAGGAGCATCTTGGCTCCTGATTCTAGTTTCTGGCTAATGTACACCATGGTACGCAGCAGGTAATGGCTCAAGCACTTGGGTCCCTGTCACCCACATGGGAAACCTGGCTCCTGGTTTGGCCTGGCCTAGCCTTGGCTTCTGTTGGCATTTATGGATTGAACCAGCAGATGAGAATTCTTTGTCTCTCAAGTAAATAAAATAAAATTAATAAATACAGAAAAATTCTGAATAGAAATTATTTTTAATAAGTAAAGAACCGATACAGGGGCCAGTGCTGTGGCACAGCGGGTCATTGCCCTGGCCTGGAGCACTGGCATCCCATATGGCCACCAGTTCTAGTCCCGGCTGCTCCACTTCCAATCCAGCTCTCTGCTATGGTTTGGGAAAGCAGTAGAAGATGGCCCAAGTCCTTGGGTCTCTGCACCCATGTGGGAGACCTGGAAGAAGCTCCTGGCTTCAGATCGGCACAGCTCCAGACATTGTGGCCAATTGGGGAGTGAACCATCGTATGGAAGACCTTTCTCTTTCTCTCTCTGAACCATTGGATGGAAGACCTCTCTCTCTCTGCCTCTCCTCTCTCGGTGTAACTCTTTCAAATACATAAATAAATCTTTTTTTTTTTTTAAAAAGAAACGATACAAGCATAATGCAATAGACACAAAAAGCCAGAATTTCCAACTTAGTGTCACAAACTAGCCAGCAGATAATCTAATCAGACCTCTAACATGCCGGGAATGTAGACAAACAGGTCCTTTTTACTGGTAGATGGCACTTCCAGTGGTTTCAAGCTTTCTGAAGATCACCCAGGCAATGTAACATTAAATCTATAAACTGTTACAATCCATTTAAATGGCAATTCCATGTTATGAAATATCTGCACAGCCTAAATAAATGGCTAGTAGGAAAGAAACAGGAGCCTTAAAAGAAGCTCAGGGTGAAATGTGGAAATGCCCACCACAGCAGAGGCTTGGACACTGGAGTGGACCCACTGCTAGTGGAGCCTCTGCCATCACTGGCTCAGGGCAGAGAAGGCAGATGAATTCTGGCTCCAGAGATGGGGCTAAAGCAAGCAAAACTTGAATTTGAACGCGTGGAGGAAAAGAGGTAGTAAGAGATTGTAAGTCAAATCTTTTCCTGACAACTTCTATCCTCTGACACATGAGGGGTCTTCAAAAAGTCTGTGGAAACGCACATTACCTTTTAGCTCCATTTTCTATGAATCTTTTGATGCCCTATTGTGTGTGTATGTGTGTGTGTGAGAGAGAGAGAGAGAGAGAAACCCAAGTGAGAGTAATGTAAGAATAACTGCTCCAGTTAACTTAAATCAATCCACAGCAAACCTCATGTTATTGTCAAGTAATTTCTAGCATCCCTGTGGATCACCACACACCAGCATGCTGCCACCCTGCAGACCGCAGATGTCACAAACACCAACAGGTGCTCAATAAGCATTTATTGACTTTTCTCCGAATAGCACCCCATAATTTACGAACACTCTCTTAAATTACCTCTACTTTTAAAACTTTTATGGCACACTTTTTTTTTTTTAAATACAAACTATGTACTCTTTTGGCAAGACTAAATTCTAAGTCCCAGGAATAGATGCATGGAGACACCCTAGTGCTGTACTTTTGCAAACACTGGAAATGGTTTTCCGGCCTCAGTTGCAGCACTGCTATCATTCAAAGTTGTGATTAGATCTTTTTGGCTCAAAAAAGAACAAATCAAACGGTAATTTCAGGGCCCTAACATTTAATTGGAAACATAATACACACAAATCTGAAAAGCGAACTGTGTGGGCAAAGCAGGAAATTTGTCTACAGTGGAAAAATCACGTGTACAACTTCTGAATCCCAGGAAAACTGGCAGGTGTCCTGCTCTCCCCACTGCATTTCAATGCTTTTGTATGAACACAGTATTTAGTTACCTTCACAAGAAGATAAGCTGCTTATAATGCAAAAGGCAAACAACTACCTAACAATGTCTCTAATAAGAAAAATGGTGCGAGATTTTAATAAGCGTATTTTGGAAGGTTTTTTTTAATAACTACTCTATTTCAAACATTCTGCAACAGTGCCTGTGTCATTTCCAAGTTCCTAACTGCTGTGTTATGGACACTTAAAAATATCAATGGGGCTGGTGCTGTGGTACAACGGGTTAAAGCCCTGGCCTGAAGCACCCGCATCTCATATGGGCACCGGTTCTAGTCCTGGCTGCTTCTCTTCCTATCCAGCTCTCTGCTATGGCCTGGGATAGCATTAGAAGATGGCCCAAATCCTTGGGCCCCTGCACTCAGGTGGGAGACCCAGAAGAAACTCCCGGCTCTTGGCTTCGGATCAGCACAGCTCCGGCCATTGTGGCCAACTGAGGAGTGAACCAGCGGATGGAAGACCTCTCTCTGTTGCTACCTCTCTCTGTAGCCTGTCTTTCAAATAAATAAAATAAATCTTTAAAAAAAAATAAAAAACATCAGGTTCATACCACTCAACCCTTCATTCACTGAAGTCATCTGAATCCACTAAACCCAGGGAACTGCCAGTCCCTGCTCAGTCCAAGGGTCTAATTCATTTCAGGACTGGGTTTCTGCAAATACAGACAAGGGCTCACACAGCAGGCCATGGTCCTTCATGTTCTCCTAAGAGACAACAAGGATGGACATCCCTACTGTAAACAGGTTCCCATCTCCTACAATTCCATCAGACACCTTTGGACAAAGAGCACATGGAAAGCAACCTTAAAAATCACATTACCTCAAATTTTCCACAATAAACAAGTATTTTTATAGTGTGTGTGTGTGTGTATATGTATGTATGTATGTATATATATATATATATATATGCGCCTAACCTCAATCTTGAGGTTTGTTCCTAAGACCACTCTAACAACAGCAGGCATAAATATGGCTACCTCATTTTGTTATAGGGTTGGATTTTAGAAGGGAACAGGACATGGAATAACTCAATTGGGAGAATGCAGAGATGTCTTGGGGAATACCAGCCACCTTGTTAAATCCCTACTCAACTAACTCTTAGCAAGAGTCTTCTTTAAAAAAAAAATTATTTGTAAGGCAGAATTACAGAGAAAGAGGGGGAAAATTATGTGTGTGTGTGTGTGTGTGTGAGAGAGAGAGAGAGAGAGAGAGAGAGAGAATAAGACTCCATCTACTGTTCACTCCCCAGATGCCTGCAAAAGCCAGAGCTCTGGCCCAGGCTGAACCAAAGAGCCAGGAACTCCACCCCAGTCTCCCATGTGAATGGCAGGAACCAAAGTTCTTAAGCCATTGTCTACTGCCTTCCCAGGCACATTACCAGGAAGTTGGATCGGAGTGGAGCAGCTGGGACTCGAACAGCAACTCTGATGTGGGTTGCAGGTATCCCAAGTGATGGTTTAACCAACTGTTCAATAATATTCACTCCATCAAGACTCTTCTTGATAGCTATTCTTGATCACAAAGAGGGTCCAGTGGATGAGAAATCTCTCAGTTCCCATTTCCCTGCCTACTACTTTCTGTGACCCAAACTGGACACATTTACCTGTGTCTCTGGCTAGGCTTAAAGCAGTCTACAGAAGTGTTTTTTTTTTTTTTTTAAACTTTTATTTAATAAATATAAATTTCGAAAGTACAGCTTTTGGATTACAGCACACCCCCCCCCCCCAACCTCCTTCCCACAACCCTCCCATCACCCGCTCCCTCTCCCATCCCATTCACATCAAGATTCATTTTCTTTTTCTTTTTTCTTTTTGACAGGCAGAGTGGACAGTGAGAGAGAGAGAGACAGAGAGAAAGGTCTTCCTTTACTGTTGGTTCACCCTCCAATGGCCACCGTGGTCGGCGCGCTGCGGCCGGCGCACTGTGCTGATCCAAAGGCAGGAGCCAGGTGCTTCTGGCCTCCCATGGGGTGCAGGGCCCAAGAACTTGGGCCATCCTCCACTGCACTCCTGGGCCACAGCAGAGAGCTGGACTGGAAGAGGGGCAACCGGGACAGAATCTGGCACCCCAAACGGGACTAGAACCGGACTAGAACCCGGTGTGCTGGCGCCGCAAGGCGGAGGATTAGCCTATTGAGCCGCGGCGCCAGCCAAGATTCATTTTCAATTATCTTTATATACAGAAGATCAATTTAGTATATACTAAGTAAAGATTTCAACAGTTTGCACCCACACAGACACACAAAGTGTAAAGTACTGTTTGAGTACTAGTTATACCGTTAATTCACATAGTACAACACATTAAGGACACAGATCCTACATGGGGAGCAAGTGCACGGTGACTCTTGTTGATTTAACAATTGACACTCTTGTTTATGGTGTAATTACCCGAGGCTCTTGTCATGAGTTGCCAAAGCTATGGATGCCTTTTGAGTTCGCCAACTCCAACCTTATTTAGACAAGGTCATAGTCAAAGTGGAAGTTCTCTTTTCCCTTCAGAGAAAGGTACCTTCTTCTTTGATGGCCCGTTCTTTCTGCTGGGATCTCACAGAGATCTTTCATTTAGGTTGGTTGGTTTGTTTTGTCTTTTTTTTTTTTTTTTTTTTTTTTTGCCACAGTGTCTTGGCTTTCCATGCCTGAAATACTCTCATGAACTTTTTAGCCAGATCTACAGAGGTGTTTCAACAGCAAGGTTTGAAGTGCCAAAAGGTAGTTTGAATCCGGACTCTGATAAAGACTGGACACGCAAGACCTTGTCCAGGCTTTGTTTCCTCACCTACAAAACAGTGGTGACACACTCCTTGTCGTGCTGAACAGGAGATACCTGGTGGCTACCAGCATGGCTTGTTCCCATGGTCTTCCCTCAGTGTCAGAGGAAGGTGGTCCTCACTCCCAAGGAGAAAGGAACAGAACTTGTGTCAGTATTTGGGATCCACCCTCTTGCACTTCCCTGCCACCTAGGTCCTCAGTGACTTTGCAGTTACTCTCTCCTCACTTCATTCAGGACCTCCCCAGATGTCACCTTGTCAGAGACACCTCCACCAGTCACCTTACAAGAAAACAGCACCTCGATGGGCCAGCTCCAACGGAGTAGGGAAGGAGCTTACTGCTTTAGCCCAGGAGAAGACAGTTTTTAAAAAGTGGAGAGAGTGTAGTCTCAGGGAAGAGTCAGGGAGAAAACAGCAGAGGAAACTCTACCGAAATTAGAGGGACATGGTGGACCTACGTGGAGGGTGTGGGTGCCCATGGCTCAGGACTCCAGCAGCCAAGAGCCTACACACCAGCACTGGAAAGTGAGGTGAGAACAGACCGCAGCAGCCCAAGCCACTGGTGAAAAAGCTGCAGAAGAGCCTAGAGGGAACCGGGCTTGGAGCTCAGTAGGGGAAAGTGTACCAGCAAAAGTAAAGGAGAAAAAAAAAAGAAAGAAAGAAAAAAGACGGGGCAGACACGTTTCTCTCTCCCCAATCAATTTACAATGGCGTCCTGCAACAAGCTGATAGAGTGGGCACCATTTTAGACATACATAAAAGCTGTACCAGTCTGTGCCTGGCAATCAACCAAGCAGAGACTCCTAACTCTGGTGGGGAGAACTAACAGAGGGCCAGGAGCTTGTAACTGTATGAGGCTTCTGTACCAGGACTGTGAAAAAAACTGAGGATGTGTGGGAGGACTCATGGTGTGGCTGGGACTTTGAGCAGTCTCAGTGGGAGACTCCACAAGCTCAGGGGTTCCTGGTAACCTGGTGAGAGACATTGCTGGGGAATCTGAACTTACACTGAGGACTGCACAGATCCTTTATGTGGTCCTTCAGACAGAGCAGATAAAATATTATACCCAGTGGGGCCAGAATTCAGGCACTGGGCTCCATTGAGGAGAGGAGCTCAGATGAGCAGAATAAACCTCCCTTCTGATTTAAAAGAGAGAAGATTTACCACGCCAAACCGGAGTGTGTCACCTTAAGTACATCCTTAATCCTGGAGAACTGAACAGAGCTCTCTGGCCACACCCACTATAAGCCTCTAGAGATTCACTGAAAGCAGACATTCCACTTGTCTATAGAGTCATAGTACAATGATAAAAGAGGCCACAGGGGAAAAAAAAAAAAAAAAGAGAGAGAGAGAGAGTATCTCCACAAATGCCGAACAACAAATGCACCAATCCAAGAAACAAGAATAGGGAAGACAACATGATGCCCCCCAAAAAGAACATGACACTTCAATGCTAGATTGTGTAAACAATGAGATAAAAGAAATGCAAGGAATGGAATTCAAAAAATTGATCATAAGATTACATAGAGACAATCAAAATAAATGCACAAACTATTGAAATCCGTACAGGACATGAAAGAAAATTTCTCCCATGAAATTGAGATCTTAAAGAGACATCAAAATGAAATGGAGAATTCAACAGAACAAATAAAAAATGCAGTGGAGAGCATTAACAACAGAATCACTGAAACAGAAGAAAGAATATCGGACTTAGAAGACAAAGCACAGGAAGGGGTACAGTCAAAACAAAGACAAGAAGAGGAAATCAGAAAACTCAAAAACACTGATGGGAATCCATAGGATACTATTAAAAAACAAAAACAAAAACAAAAAAACACAACAACATAGGGTTCTAGGAGTTCCTGAAGGCATGGAGAGAAAGGATTAGAAGGCCTTTTTAGTGAAATCATAGCAGAAAACTTCCCTGGCTTGGAGAGTTTGGTAAAGTAATAGGATATAAAATCAAAACACAAAAATCAACAACACATACAATGCCATGGCTGAGAAAGAACTTCTAAGATCAATCCCTTCACAATAACTACAGAAAAAAAAAAATCAAATACCTTGAAATAAACTAATCCAAAGATGTCAAAGATCTCTACAATGAGAATTACAAAACATTAAAGAAAGAAATAGAAGAAGGTACCAACAAATGAAAAAATCTTCCATGTTCATGGATTGGAGGAATCAGTATCACCAAAATGTCCATTTTTCCAAAAGCAATTTATAGATTCAATGTGATACCAATCAAAATACCAAAGACATTCTTCTTAGACCTAGAAAAAATGATGCTGAAATTCATATGAAGGCACAGGATACCTTGAATAGCTAAAGCAATCTTACACAACAAAAGCAGAGCCAGAGGCATCACAATGCCAGATTTCAAGACAAACTACAGGGCAGTTATAATCAAAACATCCTGGGACTGCTACAAAAACAGATTGGTAGACAAATGGAACAGAATAGAAACACCAGATATCAATCCAAACATCTACAACCAACTTACCTTAGACAAAGGAGCTAAAACCAATCCCTGAAGCAAGGACAGTCTATTTAAGAAATGATGCTGGGAAAATTGGATTTCCACATGCAGAAGTATGAAGCAAGACCCTACCTTACACCTTACACAAAAATCCACTCAACATGGATTAAAAATCTAAATCTATGACTCGACACCATCAAATTATTAGAGAACATCAGGGAAATTCTGTAAGAATTGGCACAGGCAAAGACTTCTTGGAAAAGACCCCAGAAGCACAGGCAGCCAAAGCCAAAATTAACAACTGGGATTACATCAAATTGAGAAGTTTCTGTATGGGGGTAAAAAAAAAAAAAGTCAGGAAAATGAAGAGGCACCTGAAAGAATGGGAGAAATTATCTGCAAACTATGTAACTGATAAAGGATTAATAACTAGAATCTACAAAGAGATCAAGAAACTCCACACAAAACAAACAACCCAGTTAAGAAATGGGCCAAGGACTTAGAGATTTTACAAAAGAGGAAATCCAAATTGCCAACAGACACATGAAAAAACATTTAGGATCACTAGCCATCAGGGAAATGCAAATCAAAACCACAATGAGGTTTCACCTCACCCCAGTTAGAATGGCTTTCACACAGAAATCAACAAACAACAAATGCTGGCGAGGATGTAGGGAAAAAGGTACCCTAATCCACGGTTGGTGTGAATGCAAACTGGTAAGACAGTTTGGAGATACCTCAGAAATCTGAATATAGTCCTACCGAACAACCCACCACCTACTCTTCAGAATCTACCCAAGGGAAATAAGATCAGGAAATAAAAGAGGTGTCTGCACCTCCCTGTTTATTGCAGCTCAATTCACAATAGCTAAAACATGGAATCAACCTAAATGCCCGTCAATGGAAGATTGGATAAAGAAATTATGGACTATGTACTCTATGGAATACTACACAGCAGTAAAAAGAAAAAATGAAATCTGGTCATTTGCACCAAAATGGATGAATCTGAAAACATCACACTTAGTGAAATTAGCCAGTCCCACAAGGACAAATATCATATGTTCTCCCTGATCTGTGACAACTAACTGAGCACCTAAAAGGAAACCTGCAGAAGTGAAATAGATTCTATGAGAAGCAATGACTTGATCAACCCTTGTTCTGACTGTTCAGCAACAGCTTATTATTTTATTTTTCTACTTTTTTTAAAAGATTTTATTTATTTATTTGACAGGTGGAGTTACAGACAAGAGAGACGGACAGAGGGAAAGGTCTTCCTTCCATTGGTTCACTCCCCAAATGACTGCAACAGTTGGAGCTGCACTGATCCGAAGCAAGGAACCAGGTGCTCCTTCCCAGTCTCCCACGTGGGTGCAGGGGCCCAAGGCCTTGGGCCATCTTCCACTGCTTCCAAGGCCACAGCAGAGAGCTGGATTGGAAGAGGAGCAGCCAGGACTAGAACCGGCATCCATATGGGATGCTGACACCGCAGACAGAAGATTAACCTACTTCGCCACAGTGCCGGCTCCTTCTTTTTCTACTTAATACCATTGGCTGAACTCTTAACACTGAATTATTCAGAGGTGTTTAAATCCAATTGAAATTTGATCCTAGTGAAAAATAAGAGTGGGAATAAGAGAGGAAGGAGCTGTACGGTACACAAGCCCACGGACTTACCACTAAGGGTAAAGCTAAAAACTTGCCATGGGACTCCAAATACCATTAAGCTGGGTGGCACTAATACTATCTTACTAGCTAAAGTGATCATTTTAAGCATGTAACTGATCATATAGATAGCAATAAGTGTCAAAGGGATCACATAAATAAGACCAATTCTCTGCTAATAACAATAGATAGAATTAAAAAGGAGAGAATGGTCCAACATGGGAAGCAGGCCACACAGCAGACTCATAGAATGACAAACACCTTAAATAGTACTCTGGCCTCAGAATCAGCCCTTGTGGTATTCTGATCTGGCTAAAAAGCCCATGAGAGCATTTCAGGCATGGAAAGCCAAGACATTGCGGCAAGAAATGACCTACATGAAGGATCTCTGTGAGATCCCAGTAGAAAGAAGGGGCCGTCAAAGAAGGAGGTACCTTTCTCTGAAGGGAGGAGAGAACTTCCACTTGGCTTATGGCCCCGTCTAAATACTGATGGACTTTGTAGATTCAAAAGGCTTCCATAGCTTCGGCAGTTCATGACAAGAGCCTCAGGTAATCACTGACGTCATAAATAAGAGTGTCAATTGTTAAAGCAACAACAGGAGTTGCTCCCCATGTAGGACCTCTGTCCTTAATGAGTTGTACTATGAGAATTAACAGTAAAATTTGTCTTCAAACAGTACTTTATACTTTGTGTGTCTGTGTGGTTAGAAATTATTGAAATCTTTACTTAGTATAGAGTTGGTTTTCTGTATATAAAGATAATTAAAAATGAATCTTAATGAAGAATGGAATGGGAGAGGAGTAGGAGGTAGGATAGGAGTGGGAGTGGAATGACAGGTATTGGGGAAAGAATTGCTTTATTCCTAAAGCTGTACCTATGAAATTTTATTTATTAAATAAAAGCTTAAAAATGGTATCAGCAAAACAGTAAAAAAAAAAAAAAAAAAGAAAAGAAAGAAAGAAAACAGTACCTCCATCTCCCATCAACACCCTCTTATCCTCTACCCTAAAGCAGTTTTCTACTCCGCACTTGTCACACCCTGACATTAATCCTTTTGGTTATAGAGTTGTTCCTTGTGCCCCTCACACACACACACAGCAGAGGGTAAGCTTTGCCTGGCTCCTATCATGCTCCATGATTCTGAAACAGTACTGGGTTTGTAGTAGGTGCTCAATAAACATGTACTGACTGGAAGAATCCTTTCTCCTTGTCACTAAACCTCTCTTTCTCTACAGCTCTGCTTCTCTCAACAAAGGAACAAGTTTACTCTATTTCAAGTAGTAACTACACTACCAAATCCTCCACACACCTGAAATTTTATCCCCACTGCCTCCTGTACTACTTTCTTGAAACTGTTCTTGGCAAAGACTCCCTACCTGCCAAAGCCAGCGGGCATTGTCAGGCTTTAATTCTGACTTCTGTGGAGCACTGTAAACCACGGACCACCTCCTCTTCTGAAAATTCTCACCTCACTGGTTTTTTGAAGGCCACTGTCTCCTGACTTCTCTCAGAGCACGGCTTCTCAGCTTTCAGCTTTTCCCTGGGCTCCCCTACTGTAAAGTCCAGCCCTTAAAGGTCACCCTTCCCAAGGTCCAAAGCTTTCGATACCACAAGGGCTCCCTGAGTTTTCTCTTCAGGTAGCAAACTCCATCGCTGTACACACTGATCACTGCACATTTCCCCCTGGCCTCTAAGTGGGCACATCCAACCGTATCCTGGCCACGTCGAATTAGGTATTCCAAGGCACCCACTCCTCCTAAAAAATGCCTTACAACTCTTCTAAATATCAAACTCAGTACCACCTTTACACACACACACACACACACACCCTGTGTCCTTCACTTCTACCCAGCCCAGAACTGACAGCCGCCCATAACTCCCCTCCTTTTCCCTTCCCTTAATTCCTTTCCTTTTTCCCCACTTTTTTTTTTGGACAGGCAGAGTTAGAGAGAGAGTAAGGTCTTCTTTTCCCGTTGGTTCACCTCCCAAATGGCTGTTACGGCCGGCTCCGAAGCCAGGAGCCAGGTGCTTCCTCCTGGTCTTCCATGCGGGTGCAGGGCCCAAGCACTTGGGCCATCCTCCACTGTACTCCCGGGCCACAGCAGAGAGCTGGACTGGAAGAGGGGCAACCGGGACAGAATCCGGCGCCCCAACCGGGACTAGAACCAGGGTGCCGGCACCGCAGGTGGAGGATTAGCCTAGTGAGCTGCAGCGCCGGCTTCCCCACCTTTCTAAGTCCTGAGTATTTTGGTTCTCGTACATCCACTCTGGTTTGTGCCCCCATTTTCATTGTCATTTTTGCCTGAAACAGCCTCCTAACTACCTCTATGTTCCCATGGCTCCTCCCCTCACCCCGTGACCTGCACTTCTGTCTCAAAGCACAAACAGAATCAGATCCCATTCTTCAGAGTGTGTTGTGCTTCAAAGGCACCACCAAACTCCTTTAGCACAGAACCCTGCACGAGTAAACTGCATGAGCAGTGCTGACACCCGTCCTGCTTACTCAGGTCTTGTTCAGACTACACCGCCACCTGGAAAATCATTCCACCTTCCTGCCTGATCCAATCTATCCTTCAAAACTTGGCGCTGGTGTCCCTATAAGCATTTCCTGATAAGCACCAAGCTGTCTGTGGGTACCATCAGCTGCTGGTACCCTCTGGGAAGGAACCTGTTCTGCAGTACAGAGCTCAGTGCCTGACATCTGGACTCTTAAATGATCACCTGTGGAACAAGGGCGTGAATAATGGGAAAGCTATGTTTACCAAAAAGGTGTTGGGCTTCCACATTCTTCATCATAACTGGTGGCCTCTTTACATTTTTTTGTTTTATTTTATATTTATTTATGTTTATTTGAAAGGCAGCAAGGGAGAGGGAGAGAGAGCGAGTGAGTGAGAGCAAGCTTCCCTTCACTGGTTTACTCCCCAAATGCCTGCAACAGTCAGGGCTAGGCCAGGCAGAAGCCAGAAGCCCCTGTGCCAAAGATCTGCTCAGATCTTTTTTTGGTCTTTCCCATTTACTGAGTTTTCCTAAACCAGTCAGCATTCTTCATTCACACATTCTCAAAGTAATGAATGCAATAATATAAACCTTAAAGCAAAAATAACAGTCCCCTGACTCTACTTCTTCTCACTGCTGATTCATCCCTCTCACAGGCAGTATCTCATCTATAGCTATTCTGTCTGCTCCTCTCCAGCACAACCTAACATCCTTTTTTAAAAAAAAAGATTTATTTATTTATTTGAAAGAGTTATACAGAGAGAGAGAGGAGATAGAGAGAGAGAGTCTTCCATGGTATGGGTCACTCCCCAGTTGGCCGCAATGGCCGGAGCTGTGCCGATCCGAAGCCAGGAGCTTCTTCCGGTCATCCACGCGGGTGAAGGGGCCCACGGAGTTGGGCCATCTTCTACTGCTTTCCCAGGCCACAGCAAAGAGCTGGATCAGAAGTGGAGCAGCCGCGTTTCAAACCAGTGCCCATATGGGATGCTGGTGCTTCAGGCCAGGGCGTTAACCTGCTGTGCCACAGCGCCGGCCCCAACAACCTAACATCCTTACCTTACTGCTTAGCTTAAAAGGCCAGGTGATAAACAGCTTAGGCGTCACAAACCATTATTGGTCTCAGCTGCAACTACTAACTAGCCTGTAGTGTGAAAGCAGTCAGAGACAATGTGCAAGCAAATGGGCAGGGCTGAATTTCAGTAAAACTTTATTTACAAAACTCCCTCTTCTATGGAAGATAAAGTGCTATTTTCCCAACATGGCACGTATCACCAGTATTTATATTTACAGCTAAGCCAAGAGTTATACCATACTAAAAATGAAGGTGGGAGGGGTATTTTTTTCCTTAAAGATAAATTTCCTCCTTTAAACATTTGTTATTTTCTATGAATCACTAACTTATACCAAAATGCTTCCCCAAAATCGTAAAATTCCACTCAATCTAAACCCCGTTTCTTCCTGTGGGCCACTACGTCTGCAGTTCTCCATCACTCTCTCCTGTCTGCTTCAAACCCACCTCCCTGGGACTTCTCTCACCATCCAGGGGCCTCAGTGCCTTTGTCTCTCAGAGCCAACCCACTCCCATTTCAGTGACACTCAATGTCCACTAACTCCAGGAACTAGCTAAATGAAAGCTAAGTTCTTCAGGTCTTCATGTCTGGAAATTCCTATTCTACCTTGGTTTGTTAAGGAAGCAAATCACAGGCTGGAGTGGGTTCTCCTCAGAAACTGGAGAGCATGCTGCCCTGGCCTGGTCCCCCACCTGCAGCTGGAGACGCAACCATTCTGATTCCCGGCCACTTGCAGGGAACGCTTCCTCCTCCTCAGAAAGCTGTGCAATCACTGCTTCACCATCATGTGCCTCAGGTTATTTTCATCCACGAGGCTGGGTCCGTGGCAGATTCTTTCACCATCTGGAAACTCCTTCAGATCTTTCAGTTTTGAGAAATCCTCATGTGTCTGTGTGTATGTTTAAAGATTTAGCTTATTGGGGCTGGTGCTGCGGAGCAGCGGGTTAAAACCCTGGCCTGCAGTGCCAGTATCCCATACGGGTGTTGGTTCGAGTCCCCACTGTTCCACTTACAATCCAGCGCCCTGCTAATGTACCTGGGAAAGCAGCAGAAGATGGTCCAAGTACTTGGGCTCCTGCACCCACATGGGAGACCTGGAAGAAGCTCCTGCTTCCTGGCTTTGGTCTCGCTCAGCCCTGGCTGTTGCAGCCATTTGGGGAGTGAACCAGCAGATGGAAGATCTATCTATCCCCATCTCTCTCTTGCCCTCTCTCTGCCTCTGCCTCTCTGTAACACTTTCAGATAAATAAATAAATCTTAAAAAAAATAAGATTTATCTTATCTATTTGAAAGGAAGAATGATAGAGTAAGAGATAGATGAAGAGGTGAAGTATCAACTCTAAACCCCAGTTCATCTCTTTAGTCAGAAAAAATAATTTCTAACTCCTAATCTGGTGATAAAAATTAACTTGCTTGATAAGAATCACTACAAGGGGTAGCAGAGAAGCAAATGTACAGGCATCCCAGAGCTATCACATACCACATCATAGGGTAAAACTTGACAGTACTTTTCTGTTGTCAGACCCTATGCCAGGATGCCAACCAACCCAGCTCACGAGCAAACACATCTGTGAACACAGGAGGGAAATGTCAGTCTCTCGATGGCCAAGCTCGCTCCAGGTTCAGGGCCCTGAAAACTTAAGTGATAATCTCAGGTGTCACAGATGACCCTTGACGCTCAGTCTCAGGAGGCCTCACCACCAGCACAACACCTTTTGACACATTACACCGTAATGCCTTTGGTGGCCGAACAGTTAATTCCTGTAAGCCTTGGGAGTGAACACAAGCGCTGGATAACAGGCGATTCATTCAGTCTCCCTGGGACTCTGCTTCTCCACTGGTAGAATGGGTACAAAAACGAATCATAGCAGGCTGCTACATGGGTTCAAAATAGTTATTTTGTCAACAACAAATTGAGAACACATCCACGAAATAGCTTAAATATGTATGGTTGGGGCACAAAAATTACTTTGTAGGTATTTTCGTGTTTTCCAAGAAAGCATAAAAAGACACACACACACACACACATACACACTCTTCACAACTTCAAATATTTTACTCTGAGAAACTACTGGAGCGGTACCTTCAAATCACAGTTATCAAGAAGAATGAATTGATACATGCAATGTGGAGAAGCCAAATGGAGAGAACTTTAAACTGTATGATTTCACTGAAAGGACATTTTGGAGACAAAAACAGAAAGCCGTGATTTCACACAGCTAGAAATCCACATGAGTTTCAGAGAATTTATACAGAGGAAAAAAGGGAGAACAGTATGGGGCCAGTGCTGTGGCACAGAGGGTTAAAACCCTGGCCTGCCGCGCCAGCATCCCATATAGGTACCAGTTCAAATCCTGACTGCTCCTCTTCTTCTTCTTTTTTTTTTTTTTTTTTTTTTTTTTGACAGGCAGAGTGGACAGTGAGAGAGAGAGAAAGGTCTTCCTTTGCCGTTGGTTCACCCTCCAATGGCCACCGCGGCGAGCGCACCGCACTGATCTGAAGCCAGGAGCCAGGTGCTTCTCCTGGTCTCCTGTGCAGGTGCAGGGCCCAAGGACTTGGGCCATCCTCCACTGCACTCCTGGGCCACAGCAGAGAGCTGGCCTGGAAGAGGGGCAACCGGGATAGAATCTGGTGCCCCGACCGGGACTAGAACCCGGTGTGCCGGCGCTGCAAGGCAGAGGATTAGCCTATTGAGCCGCGGCGCCAGCCCTGACTGCTCCTCTTCCAATCCAGCTCCCTGCTAATGCACCTGGGAAAGCAGTGGAAGATGGCTCAAGTCTTTGGGCTCCTGCACCCACGTGGGAAGAAGATCTTGGCTCCAGGCTTCAGATGAGCTCAGCTCTGGCCATTGTGGACATTTGGGGAGTGAACCAGTGATGGAAGACCTCTCTCTCTCTGTCTCTACCTCTCTCTGTAATTCTGTCTTTCATATAAATAAAACAAATCTTTAAAAAAAAAAAGGGGGGGGGGGAGTCCACATGGCCAAAAGGGCACGGCTGTGCAGAGGAGGATTCCAATCTGCAGACGAGCAAAGAGGAAGCAATGGAAACAGCTTGATGAAACAAAACTCATCCAGAGGGCCTTCCCACACCTCTGAGACAAGACGGAGGGCCCTTCAGCCAGTACTACACACAAGGGAAGAAAAGAGTTCATACAAGTGATTCACATGATAAACACAAGTAAAACCTTGAGGGATCTGACAGTAAGTGATTCTGTTTATATTCAGAAAGCCTTCCATCTGAATTCTGATTGTTAAACAAAATTGTTTTGGAGCAATTTATGGTAAGGAGCAAAGTCTATCTGATAGCTATACAAGACAGCAGGAAACAGTGTAAATGTGTTAACAGAAACCAAAACACAGACAACACACGGGAGAGAAGAGTTCCTACTTGAGACAAATAGCACAAGAAAAATCACCTATGTGCAGGCTCCCAGGCCCAGCCCTCTTCATTCTACAGGCAAGAGAAGAGCCAGCCCAGTGGCAAGCCCATGTGCAATCCGAAAACATCTTCTCAACTACATCTGTGCAGTTCCTAGCACCAAAAAGATGTTTTTCCCCATTTCTTTTTTTTTTTTTCAAAATTAGCTATTTACTTATTTTTATTTAATAAATATAAATTTCCAAAGTACAGCTTATGGATTACAATGGCTTTTTCCCCCCATAACTTCCCTCCCACCCACAACCCTCCCATCTCCTGCTCCCTCTCCCATTCCATTCACATCAAGATTCATTTTCAATTCTCTTAATATTTACTAAATTTATCTCCTGTATATAAAGTAGAGATTTCAAAAGTTTGCACCCGCACAGAAACATAAAATGTAAAATACTGATTAAGAACTAGTTATAGCATTAATTCACATTGAACAACACATTAAGGACAGAGATCCTACATGAGGAGTAAGTGCACAGTGACTCCTATTGTTGAATTAAAAAATTGACACTCTTTTTTATGGCGTCAGTAATCTCCCTAGGCTCTAGTCGTGAGTTGCCAAGGCTATGGAAGCCTTTTGAGTTTGCCAACTCCAATCTTATTTAGACAAGGTCATAGTCAAAGTAGAAGTTCTCTCCTCCCTTCAGAGAAAGGTACCTCCTTCTGTGATGACCTGTTCTTTTAGGTTTTTTTCTTTTTTGCCAGAGTGTCTTGGCTTTCCATGTCTATAATACTCTCATGGGCTCTTCAGCCAGATCCGAATGCCTTAAGGGCTGATTCTGAGGCCAGAGTGCTGTTTAGGACATCTGCCATTCTATGAGTCTGCTGTGTATCCTGCTTCTCATGTTGGATGTTTTTCCCCATTTCTATAACTGTTTTATTAAAGTAAAAATGTCTATAAATTCAATGCTTTTCTACAGCGTTTTCTCCCCCTTTTAAAAGAAAAGACACATAAAGTATCCTGAATCTGACACAAATTTCCTTATTCAGGTCCTATGGGTAAAGACCTGAAGCCTGCTTCCACATCCTCATCCAATCGCCCCTGCAAACCTGGAGGCTGCTGCACGCACGCGGATTCTGCCATCACTTCGGCCTCCTAAAAGCCTTCAGCTCTGGCACCTCCTACACTAGTGACTAAGAGGCTTTTAAATTTTTTTTTAATATTTTTATTGTGTCTTTTTTTTTTTTTTTACAAAAGATTTCTCTATCTCTTTATTTATTTGAGAGGCAGAGCTAGAGAGGGGGAGACAGAAAGATCTTCCTTCCTTTGGTTCACCCCCAAAATGGCTGTAATGGCCAGAGCTGGGCTGATCCGAAACTAGGAGCCAGGAGCTTCTTCCAAGTCTCCCATGAGGGTGCTGGGACTCAAGCAGCTGGGCTATCGTCCACAGCTTACTCAGGCCACATCAGAGAGCAGGATTGGAAGAGAAAAAGCCAGGATTTGAACCGGTGCCCATATGGGATGCTGGCACTGCAGGCGGCAGCTTTACCCTTCTATGCCACAGTGCCAGCCCCTAAGAGGTTTTTTAAAATAGAAACCTGAGAAGTGTTTCTTTTTTTTTTTTTGACAGGCAGAGTGGACAGTGAGAGAGAGAGACAGAGAGAAAGGTCTTCCTTTGCTGTTGGTTCACCTTCCAATGGCCGCCACGGCCAGTGCACCGTGCTGATCCGAAGGCAGGAGCCAGGTGCTTCTCCTGGTCTCCCATGGGGTGCAGGGCCCAAGGACTTGGGCCATCCTCCACTGCACTCCCGGGCCACAGCAGAGAGCTGGACTGGAAGAGGGGCAACCGGGACAGAATCCGGTGTGCCGGCGCCACAAGGCAGAGGATTAGCCTATTGATCCATAGCGTCGGCAGAGAGAAGTGTTTCTAAAACTCTAGACTTTTAAAAGACCAGAAACAAATCTTAATCCTCTCCCACTCCCAATTTCTCCTTCTTCGACACCTAAAAGAAAGACACAACAGACATAAATGCAAAACTGGGGGAATACACAAGGCAAGATGCTCCATGATGAGACGTATCTAAAAAGTTTATCTTGCAAGAGCAAAGAAAGACAGCTCTGGGTAGGTGTGAGGCACTCAGTTGGCAAGAGGAACTCAAGTCCAGACACACAACAATATGGCCTGGTTCTCCGAATATGATTGTACTACACTAAATGCAGAATTCATTCCCAGAATGAGCAAGGAAGCCACCAAAAAGAGGCTGTTAGTTTCTAGTCAATGGTGTCAGTTCTCAGATCAAAACACAACCACTTAAGCATATAAACATAACTTAATAAACATCATTCTTTTGTTATAAGTTCATGGAAAATATGTATTACTCTCATAGATGATCAGTTTGGAGGAGAGAAAACTTCCAAACAGCCACTCTGGAATACAAGTACAGAATGAGACTCATCTTTAATCATTGGTCCCCTGTGCTCAAGATGCTAAATTTGAAAATGAATCTCTCCACTGGTGGCCATAAAAGCCCAGACTCATAATAAAATGGAGTAAATAAAAGTCAGAAAATGCTCTCATTAGGCTGGATATGAAATCCAAGCATCAGTTCTTAATGGCTTAACAGAATCTTAAGGGGTTAGTGACAAAGCTGAGTGTCATAGACTTGTGACAAAGGCAACCTTGGAAGAGAGGAACATGAAACAACACTCCGCAGGGCACAGCAACAGCATCCAACTCTCTTTGGGTCCCCCAAACCTAGGACAGGCCAAGGATACACTAAGCACACACACACAGGATGGGCAAATACATAGACTGAAACTAAGCAATGAAAGGATCACTAGCTAGTCTCACCACTCATACTATTTTCTGTACCTTCAAATGACTTGAGATAAAAAAAAAAAAAGAGGAAACAATTTTTATAAGGGAAGTATTTTAGGTTCTTGTTCTGTGTTATATGTTTCTAGTAACTCTTCCCTTGGGCAAATCATGTAAGAATTCCACCAGCCATTCCAAGCACAAAAGAACCTCTTACCCTATTTAGAGATATCAAGCTCTGTACACAGAAGTAGTTAATTTCAAGTCTACTGCTGTTAATCACTTTAATTCAATTTAAGAACACTGAGTTTTCAGCAGCTGGTTCACTTTAAAATTCACTCTTAACTACTACCCACAGTGTAATGCCAAAGTTTCACAGCAATCTAGCAATATTTGATTTCTGTGAATCTGACTTCCTTTTAGATTCCATATCCATCCCCCTAGGTATCCAGGGCAGATTTCCCTCGATTCTGCCCCCAACGTTGCCTACTCCTTGACAAACCACAGGACCAAGCTGCTTGGGGCTTGTAGCTTCTAAAAGCCACATATTGAATCATTCCTATCACAAACTGTTCATGAACCAAAGTCCATGGTTCCCATTACATTAACTCCTCTTTGGGAATTACTGCGAGCTTCCAAATTTCTTAGGAAAGGGGGGACTTGTCAGCTGCTTTAAGAATGATATAAAGGCAAAAATAATACTTGCAAAAAAGAAGAGTGATGATTTAGACTAAAAACAAAGGTACCTGGGAAGCCATAAACAAGCTTACATGGGGCAAATACTTGGCTTAGCAGTTAAGTCCCTGGTTAGGCCATTGGCATTCCCAACACATGAGCACCTGGGTTTGATTCCCAGGCTCTGATTCAAAGGTTTGGTAAGAACAATAGCAAAAGAAGTGTAAGATGCTCTATGGAAGTTCTCAGAACAATTTGATCTCAAAAGAAAGTCTGACAATTAGTATTTTTGTTGAATGAATTAGACACTTTTGGATATTTAGATAATCCTCAAATGTTTTTAAATTTTTTTTTTTTAAAGTGTGTGTGTGCATTTGGTGTAGTGCTTAAGAGGTACTTGGAATGCCAGTACCCCATACTGGAGTGCCTGGGTTGAGTCCCAGTTCTCCTGGTCCTCTCTGCCTTTCAAATAAATATTTTTTAAAAAAATGGCTGAGTAGCGGTGCCAGCACCCCGGTTTCTAGTCCCGGTTGCCCCTCTTCCAGGCCAGCTCTCTGTTATGGCCCGGGAAGGCAGTGGAGGATGGCCCAAGTCCTTGGGCCCTGCACCCCATGGGAGACCAGGAGAAGTACCTGGCTCCTGGCTTTGGATCAGCGAGATGCCCCGGCCGCAGCGTGCTGGCCATTGGAGGGTGAACCAAAGGCAAAGGAACACCTTTCTCTCTGTCTCTCTCTCACTGTCCACTCTGCCTGTAAAAAAAAAAAAAAAAAGGCTGAGATATTCTGGATTATTTTGTATTTCTCCTATACCTAAACTGGATCCTGTTTTTATTTCTTTAAAAAAATATTTTTTTTTCATTTTTATTTGAAAGGCAGAGAGGCAGAGAGAGAGAGAGAGAGAGAGAGAGAGAAAGAGAAAGAGAAATCTTCCATCCTCTGGCTCACTCAACAAAGGCTGAAATAGCCAGGTCTGGACCAAGCTGAAGCCAGAAGTCTGGAACTCCATCTTTGTCTCTCACATGGGTGACAGGGATCCAAGTACTTGAGCCTTCACCTTCTACCTCCCAGGGTGCACATTAGCAAGAAGTTGGAATGGAAGCATGTGGGTGTCCCAAGTGGTGACTTAAACACTGCACCTGCCCGCTCTCCTGGCAAAGGTTTAAGAGAACCTATTCCCAAACATGTGGCTCACTCACTCGCTCTCTCTCACACTCTCCTCTGTTTTTTCCTTCTTCACCCCTTCCCTCTGGTCTGTTGAGTTTCCCCAGTAAACCCTTTCCCTTAAAATAAATAAATTAAAAAAAAAAAAAAAGAAGTGTGCCAAGTGCCCCACCTCCAGTTTTACTTTCTGACTCAAATAATGCCGTATTTTAAAAAGCACAGCTCTTCAAATATTATTTGCAGAGAAAGCCACCTCCAAGCTCCTTTTTGGTCACTACTCCTTTTCTCCCAAGATAACCAGTAGCCTGAGTTTAGCATGTTCCTGCACCTTATTTTTTTTTTAAAGATTTATTTATTTATTTATTTCAAAGTCAGAGTTACACAGAGAGGAAAGGCAGAGAGAGAGAGAGAGAGAGAGAGAGAGAGAGAGAGAGAGAGAGGTCTTCCATCTGATGGTTCACTCCCCAGATGGCAGCAACGGCCGTAGCTGTGCCAATCCGAAGCCAGGAGCCAGGAGCTTCTTCTTGTTCTCCCACGTGGGTGCAGGGGCCGAAGGCCTTGGGCCATCTTCTACTGCTTTCCCGGGCCATAGCAGAGAACTGGATAGGAAGTAGAGCAGCCGGGTCTCGAACCGGCACCCATATGGGATGCCGGCGCTTCAGGTCAGGGCGTTAACCCATTGTGCCACAGCACTGGCCACATCCTGCACCTTATAAAAGTAGAATTACACAGTACACACTCTTGTGTCCAGCTTCTGTGTCAGTTATCAATTTATCGCCTTTCAACTCTAAGCCCATTCTTCAGTGCCAGCTCTGGGAAAATGGATTGTATTTCTCATTTACAGACAGCAATGCCAGGCTTTGTCACCAGAGGGCGCTGGAGGGCCATGACAGAAGGAAGGGAATCTGTCCCTGCTCTTGCTCCCAGTGGCTGGTGGGTATGTGGGGACTTCTGATTGGTGTCCTACCTGTCACATGCCCAGAGCACATGATCCCTCAGCAACCACACAGCTACAGTTCAGGCTTGGTAAGCACCTTCTGGTCAGATCCTCCAGACGCACACAATAGGGACTCCAAAAGGACAGTTTCCTGCAACTCTCCCAACAGAGACACCATGCCCTCCATGTATTGTGTCTGCAGCGGCACACCAGCTCCCTCTGTACGCTTGCCCACTAGACTTGGCTCATCAGTACTTTGGGAGGTTGTTTCCTGTGCCCTTCCCAGTGTGGACTCTGTGTACGCCAGGCTTAGAAACCACAGCAGCACCCCAACTCCTTTTGCCCACATATCCACCAGCCCAGTATGATGTACCCAAGACAGCTATTTCCTGTTTTCCCCACAACTGTGTACTACCTCTGGCCCAGGCAACCCAGAGAACTTGTATGCCACCCAATGGACTTGTACAAGCACACTTTTCCAATGAAATCTGAACCCCAGCCTAGGAAAAGTGGTCTTCTTTTGGCATCTAGAGCATAAATAATTTGTCCAAGTTATCCAAAGTTAATAAATGGCAGCATTTAGATAGGAGCCCAGAATACGAATCTTTCTAACACTGGAAGAGTTAAAAAATTTCTCTCAGATGTATTCAGTTGGAGAATTCGTGCTTATGTATTTGTTAAATACTAAAAGCAGTCAAAACATCATCACTGGGCCGGCGCCGTGGCTCAACAGGCTAATCCTCCGCCTTGCGGCGCCGGCACACCGGGTTCTAGTCCCGGTCAGGGCACCGATCCTGTCCCGGTTGCCCCTCTTCCAGGCCAGCTCTCTGCTGTGGCCAGGGAGTGCAGTGGAGGATGGCCCAAGTCCTTGGGCCCTGCACCCCATGGGAGACCAGGAGAAGCACCTGGCTCCTGCCATCGGAACAGCGCGGTGCGCCGGCCGCTGCGCGCTACCGCGGCGGCCATTGGAGGGTGAACCAACGGCAAAAGGAAGACCTTTCTCTCTGTCTCTCTCTCACTGTCCACTCTGCCTGTCAAAAAAAAAAGAAGAAGAAGACCTTTCTCTCTGTCTCTCTCTCTCTCACTGTCCACTCTGCCTATCAAAAAGTTAAAAAAAATAAATAAATAAAAAAACATCATCACTGGTTAACATGAAATTGCTCTGACATATGCAGTAAAACAAACTGCAATGCTGGCATCCACTAGGGGCACTGGTTTGTGTCCTGGCTGCTCCACTTCCGATCTTACTCCCTGCTAATGGCCTGGGAAAGCAGCAGAAGATGGCCCAAATGCTTGGGGCTCTGCCACCCATGTGGGAGACCTGGAAGAAGCTTCTGGCTTCGGCCTAGCCCAGCCCTGGCTGTTGTAGGCATCTGGAGAGTGAACTAACAGACAGAAGATCTCTCTGCTTCTAACTATGACTTTCAAATAAATAAATAAATCTTAAAAAAAAATAGAAAGCATTATTTTCAAGTTGATCATGCCACATAAATTTGGTCAAACATCAGTCCAACACATTGAAATGAATTCTTCATGGTCTTAATTTTATTACAATAAAACTTGGTGTCTTTCCAGAGGTGATGTGAAATGGAAATTGGGATCATCATTTTAAGCATGTTGGAAATCAAGAAGAGGCTGCACATTATGATACACAGCTCATGAATCAAAGTTAATAGTAGAATCGGGCTAAATTACATGTTGCCAAGTAGTGAAATTTGGGCAGAATGGTTGCCAATAATTTCCAAATAACCAATAGCTGGCAGATGGGGAGTACCATCTCCCTTCCTGGGGCTTGACCTTAGGGACAAATTCTTTGATCCTTATCATCAGTCTGGATGATTAGACATTTCATCACATTCTAAATCATATGAAGATGGAGACAACATCACATCTGTCACTGTATCCTACTTCTCTGTACAGTGCCTGGCACACAGAAGGTGTTCTATAAATATGTGTTGAATGATATGATCTTGACATTGGAATACCTCCCCTTATACTACCCAAGTTCTCAAATTCAGTGATTTTTAGCCTGTATTATGAATACTACAGGACAACCCTAACCAGGAAAACATAGCATTGCAGATTATCTTGATTAAAGCACAGAAATACCCAGAACTGGGCCGGCACTGTGGCACAGTGGGCTAAGCCTCCACCTGCAACACTGGAATCCTTTATGGTGCCAGCTCGCATCCCAGCTGCTCCTCTTCCTATCCAGCTCTCTACTATGGCCTGGGAAAGCAGTGGAAGATGGCTCAAGTGCCTGGGGCCCTGCATCCGTGTGGGAGACCCAAAGGAAGCTCCTGGCTCCTGACTTCGAATTGGCTCAGCTCCAGCCGTTGCCATCTGGGGAGTGAACCAATGGATAGAAGATCTTTCTCTCTGTCTCTCCCCTTATCTCTGTCTGTAACTCTACCTCTCAAGTAAATAAATGAAATCTTAAAAAAAAAAAAAAATTTATTAGAAATACCCAGACCAAGTGAAAGTGGTGAGCTAAAATTTCAAAATTTCAAATTGGAATTAAAATCAAAGTGATAAAATATTTGTGAAACAGTGATTGAAGATGGGGCATAATGCAAAAAGAAACAAAGTGAAACATAAATGAATAATGAAGACCTAAGCTTTAAAAAAAAAATCTAGGAGCTATACAAGAGACCATACTTCTACATTACTGAAAGTAGGAAGAATCTATTTCACAAAGCACACAGGATAAGCAAGGACTGGGAGCGAAGCCAAGAAAGCAGGGGAGCTCACTCTGCATCTCACTGTTCAGGGAGGGCGCTCTGACAATTAGCAAACCAGCTCAGGTGAGGGTACTACAACACACAGACCACCAACCGGCTTCCTGCCTCACAACCGCAGGATAAGCAATAGTGGGTTTCAGATCTACATACACATACCGAAGAAAGTAAAGCCCCCATTACTCAAAGTGCAAACAGCAGATCTGATGTTCTCCTGAATTTAAAGTTTTGTGCACATTTCTCTGTGTTATCGTTCAGTGAAGAATTTACAAAGAAAAAAATTAGGCTTTTTTTTTTTCATTTCAAAGGTGATTTGGAAGTTTTAAACTGCCAGCACAGATCCCACCTATCCATGGAGGAAATTATCACCCAATTTTTCTTCTCTAGAAACATATTCTCCATTCAGGTATTATTTAGTCACCCACATATTTTCTGCTGACTCAGGAACCTTCTTTATCCTTAATGTGCAAAGTCAGAGCTGAATACAGTACTTTATTGGATTCACTATAGTATCAACCTTTATCATAACCACCTGAAACCAAATCCGACTGTATTCTGAGTGCCATAGGCACTCCCATTGAGAAGCTGAGAATAAGAATGCCCTCAGTCACCAGTGCTCTCAACATTTTACAGAATATGAGGAAAGTTTCTCAGGCATTTAAACTGGAAATATAATACAGAATTATTATTTATATATGATGTAGTTGTTCAACTTGTCTTATTAATAAGCAATCTGGGGGCCGGCGCCATGGCACAGTAGGTTAATCCTCCGCCTGTGGCGCTGGCATCCCATATGGGCGCCAGTTCTAGTCCCGGCTGCTCCACTTCCAGTCCAGCTCTCTGCTGTGGCCCGGGAAGGCAGTGGAGGATGGCTCAAGTCCCTGGGCCCCTGCACCCACGTGGGAGACCAGGAAGAAGCACCTGGTTCCTGGCTTCAGATTGGCATAGCTCCAGCTGTGGCGACCATTTGGGGAGTGAACCAACAGAAAGAAGACCTTTCTCTTTGTCTCTCCCTCTCACTGTCTGTAACTCTACCTCTCAAATAAATAAGTAAATTTAAAAAAAATAAATAAATAAGCAATCTGAAAGCCATGAGAACCAAAAAAAGGAGTCTACAGATGGCCAGTAAACAATATTTATACAAACACCCTTACCTTGGTGAAAAGAAACAGCAAATTTTTGTCATGTATGCAACTGCTGTGGTTCAGTCCTGCACACCACGTGAAACCAACTCCTCTGCTGCAGCTGTGATGGCCCCAGGAACTGGTGCCAACGCAAGGGCCCACTCTACAGGCCCGGTGGGAGCCAACCTCTTGGACCGTTTGAAACCACAATGGAACTGACCCTATCAGACAAAAACCCACACAAACGCAACTCATTGTTAGCCTGCTTTCCCGAACATGCCTAGAATTGCGTTACTTATACATCCAACAGAATGTTCATCTTGCATTTCGATTACCTGAAATCCAATCATTTCTCAAGCCCCGCCCTCTCGTTTTATGGTTTGTCCTGTCTCTGATGAGCTGCTCACCTCAGCAACAACATGAGAAGACATGCAGGGCGTTCAGCAATGATAACCGTTCCACCATTAAATGATGGGTTTAAAAAAAAAAATCGAAAAGATGCCTCCCTAAAGATTCTATGCCCCTAAATCCTATAATTCTATGACCTCAGTACCTAAAACTATAAACCAAGCAGTGGGGGAAACAACCGGTAAAAAAAGTAACATGTTCTCTGTTTTATTGAGTTTTTCATTCTCTAGGTAAATCTGTGTTTTAACATACAGAAAAAAATTCTTTTTTAAGAGATTTATTTATTTATTTGAAAGTCAGAGTTGCAGAGAGAGAGAAGGCGAGGCAGAGAGAGAGAGAGAGGTCTTCCATCCACTGGTTCACTTCCCAATTGGCCACAACAGCTGGAGCTGTGCAGATCCAAAGCCAGGAGCCAGGAGCTTCTTCCAGGTCTTCCCACATGAGTTCAGGGGCCCAAGGACTTGGGCCATCTTCTACTGCTTTCCCAGGGCACAGCAGAGAGCTGGATTGGAAGTGGAGCAGCTGGGACTTGAATCAGCACCCATATGGGATGCCAGCACTGCATGCGATAGCTTTACCAGCTACGCCACAGCACCAACCCCATAAATTCATTTTTTTTCTTCAAGCAAAAGTTACTAAAAAGGAAAGACTGCACAGAAGTCAAGAAGATGATTCAGGAAATCTGTTTCTGTCAGAAGACACAAACACTTTTACAGGTTAGTACTTGAAGAAATTTTCTATATTTGGGGAAAATTAACCCTGCAATAATGATTACCAAAACCACATATAGTGTCAATATTTGAATCTATACACAAAATTAATAAAATGCATTGTCTTTAAGCCCTTGCCCACCATTACACCTAGAGAATCAAACACTTCCTCTTAAATTTTATTACAGGCACACACAGCCTGAAGCTTCAAACAGACTCAAAGACATCAGATCACCCCATCTCCTTCAACCCCAGACCTCAGGAAGCTTCCTCATCTTTTTCCATAATGTTTATCCCTTATCAACGACACCCAACTGTGGCTCAAACACCAGACTTGTTAATACAGTGTTCAGATTCTTGAGGATCTGGTAATTTTCTGATCCACACAGATTAACCGCTTATCAGAACAATACAAAGCAAGTGCAATTCAAATACAGAAACTCAGGAGAAGTAGTGACTTTTCTGTCAAATTATTCACTATTCCCATCTGAACCAACATTTAGTAGTAATGGTAACTTCACTTGCTAAAGTAAAAACAGAATGAAGTACAAAAAGAAGGGAACAGAATTATTCAACAGTTTGATATGAGATATACTACTTCAACTGAAAAAAAAATCACTAAGCAAAGACAGCATGGAGATAAACTTGGAACAATAGTCTCTTCAGTATATTCTGACTTCGGGTTCTGTAATCAGAGATCTGTGGCTGCTATTATGATGTAGAGAATTTTAAAAATGGTTTTAAGGTATTATATTAGATACTAACTATATAGCTTTCGGCTCCAAAAATGGACTGAAATTGTGTCACAAAGACCTCTCTCGGTAGGTATTTAAAGAATAAGCAGCTTTAAGGCAAATAAGGTCCAAGGCCAGGGTTGCAGCCGGCTGAGGTGGAGCTGACTGTGACCTCTCGCTGTCTTTTGACCTTCCCAATCTATTCTGACCTCACAGATCCTAGCTGAGATGACAATGCCTCCACCTGGGTCTGTTTCCATAGCCTAAGGTCAAATTTAGGCATCACAGAAAGTTTTTAGAGGGGTGTGCATGTCTACACATACACACACACACAATAAGTATATATGTAGAGGGACCAGCACTGTAGCATAGCAGGTAAAGCCACCGCCTGCAGTGCTGGCATCCCATATGGGCGCTGGTTCAAGTCCTGGCTGTTTCACTTCCAGTCCAGCTCTCTCTATGTCCTTGGGCCCCTGCACCCGCATGAGAGACCCGCAGGAAGCTCCTGGCTCCCGGCTTCGGATCGGCGCAGCTCCACTCTAGCCATTGCAGCCATCTGGGAAGTGAACCAGCAGATGGAAAACCTCTCTCTCTGCATCTGCCTCTCTGTAACTCTGACTTTCACATAAATAAATAAATCTTTAAAAAATAAGTATATATATAGATTATTTGCATGCTGATATAGATAGATTATCCTCCAAGGCTAGCATGACAGTACACCTGAGGCATTTTTCTTGTCATAAGAGACTAATTTACCATCTCCTCCTGTGAGAGCACAGAAGTACAACCAAGCTGTCGGGGTCCAAATCCTAGCCTTTGCTACATATTCCCCTACCTCAGTTTCCTCATCTGTAAAACAGGGTTGACAATCACATAAATTAGTATAAGCAAATTAAAAAGTATAGACTCTTAACAACCAGAATCACTACATAAGGCTAAATATTATATTGATATGTAGATGACAGCCACCTCAGGTTACAGGAAAAATATATAAGGATAACAATAAGGAGAAAAATGATCTATGCCTTTACCATGATCTATAAACCTCAACCAAGTAATTTTGGAACTTTTATTTCCCTTGGTTAATGGAGCAAGCCTCAATGCAGATAAAACTATTCACAAATTCATGATAATCCTGAGACATTAACTCAAAACGTGTTCCTATAAAACCTTTTAAAGGCAGGCATTTGGTGCAGTGTTCACATACACCACACACACACACACACACACACACACCCCTTTAAAGCTTTTTGACCCCTGGGATGCCTATATGCCATGTTGAGGAGCCTGACTGAGTTCAAGTTTCAGCTCTGCTCCTGATTCCAGTTTCCTGTAAATGTGCACCCTAGGAGGCAACAGGTGATGGCTCATGTATTTGGGTTCCTGTTAACCACATGAGAGACCTGGACAGAGTTCCCAGTTTCTGGCTTCAATATGGTCCAGCCCTGGTGATATAGGCAGGCAGACAGGATTAAATTAATTAGATTTCATGAGCTGGAAAACCACATCTCTCTCCTGCCCATTGTGTGATCTCACACCCCTTCCTGTATATGCCCACCTGTTGATTGGTTACGTAACCACTCCCCTTTTGGAATCAGATAAAAGGTGTAGAGCACCCGGGGCCCCTCCCTTGTTGTCCTTCTGGCCGTCCCTCTCTGCTTTGCTGCCTGACCGCTACACTACCTGTGGCTACTCCTAACCGCATGCTTTGCTCCACGTGGTTCTGCCCTGTGGATTTTTCCCACATGGCTCCGGGCCTGCTCTCGGCCTGGTATGGATTCAGCTCACACTTCCAGACTCCTTTCTCCCTTAAATAAAGCCCTCACCTTCCTGTATATGCTGAAACCTTACCATGTTGCCTGTTTTATTCAAGCCGATATTCAGAATTCTTATCTCAATATAAGGCAAAGACCCCTGAAATATTAATATTAAAATCATTAATAAAGGTAACCCTGAACACTGGTTGTTGCAACCATGACAGGAGCTCTCTCTCTCTCTGCCTTTCAAAATAAATAAATAAATACATAAATTTTAAAATACTTTCTTTTTTTAAAGACTCGTTTATTTTACTTAAGAGGCAGAGTTACAGACACAGAGAGGTGTTCCATCCACTGGTTCAGTCCCCAAATGGCCACAATGGCTGGAGCTGGGCTGATCTGAAGCCAGGAGCCAAGAGCTTCTTCTGGGTCTTCCACGCGGGTGCAGGGGCCCAAGCACTTGGGCCACACTGCACTGCTTTCCCAGGCCATCGGCAGAGAGCTAGATCAGAAGTGGAGCAGCCGGACTAGAACTGGTGCCCATATGGGATGCCAATGCCCATCACAGATGCTTAACCCACTATACCATAGCGTAGGCCCCTATTCATTTTCATCTACTTGAAAGGCAGAGTAACAGAGAGAGAGAATTTTCTATCCTCTGGTCCACTCCCCCAAATGGCTGCAATGGCTAGGATTGGGCTAGGCTGAAGCTAGCAGCTAGGGAACTCCATCGGGCTCTCCCAAGTGGGTGGCAGGGGTTCAAGTACTTAGGCCACATCTGCTGCCTTTCCAGGTGCATTAGCAGGAAGCTGGACTGGAAGTCGAGCAGGCAGGATTTGAACTGCTGCTCACATATGTGATGCCAGCATCGCTTGTGTGCCCAACACCAGCTCCTAAATACCCAACTTTTATATTTGTAGGTGAAATGACATGCTATCTGGAGTTTTCTGTAAAAATGCTCTGGGGAAGGGAAGAGCAACAGGGGACAGAGGAGTCACTGCATTATTCTACTTATGTATATGTTTGAAATTTTCCATTAAAAATTTTCTTAAAGGTTAAGGGAAAGAAAAAACTGGAATTCATAACCAATCCTAAGTATGGCCACCATCCATCCATAAGACACACAAAAAAAATGCAGAAAGCCTATCTATCTAAAGCAAACAAGACAAATATATAGGAGCTGCTCTGGGCAGATTTCCTTTGTCAGCAGAAATTCTCTACCACGTTCCTATGGAGGTGTGCTTTCCACTAGGTAATGCTCTAAGGCCAAAGTGCAAAGTATCCTGACACCAGCACTGAACTGGTCCGGCCTTTCTGCTCTAGGAAAAGTTATAACAGGAAATTAAAACATGCATTTCATCTATTTATTTATTTTTATTTTGCTTTATTTGAGAGGCACTGAGAGAAACAGACATATCCCATCATCTGGTTCACTCCCCAAATGCCGTTAACAGCCCCTAGCTGGGGTTGGGACCAAAGCCGGAAGTCAGGGAATCAGTTCGGGTATGCCACACAAGGGACAGGAACCCACTGCCTTGAACCATCACCACTGCCTAGCAGGGTCTCCATTAGCGGGAAGCTGGAGTCAGGAACCAGAGCCAGCGATTGAACTCAGCCGTGAGACGGGACGCAGGCATCGCTACTGATGCTAAAACATGTGTTTTTAATTAAGGGTTCACGTTTCTGAACTGTTAGCAGTTTGCCTCTTTATACTTTTCAAGTTTCTCTCACATTCACACAAATAATTTTTTACAAGTTGAAGAAATAATCTTTGGTACAATAAAAAAAATAATTCTGGTTAAAAACCATAAGTAAATTTAAACCAATCTCATCTTTGCTATTACTCAGTTCAGGCTATTAAAACCTCAAACTTGGTATCTACGCAGTTAGAGCTTTAACCATGTAAAACTTTAAAAAAAAAAAAAAGAAAATAAGAAAGGAAGGAAGAAGGAGGGTAGGCTGGGAAGTATCCTATTCTCTTAAATCTGTATAAATGAAATATATGAAAGTTGTCCCCTTTATATAAATGAAAAAATTTTTTTAAATATTAAAAAACCCATTAACTGATTATATCAGAGTTGCAGGTCAAATAAATCACCTATTTCCTTTCAAAACTTAATGTACGGGCTGGCACTATGGCGTAGCAGGTAAAGCTACCACCTGCAGTGCTCACACCCCATATGGGTGCTGGTTCAAGTCCCAGCTGCTCCACTTCCAATCCAGCTCTCTGCTATGGCCTGGGAAAGCAGTGGAAGATGGCCCAAGGCTTTGGGCCCCTGCGCTGGCGAGGGAGGGAAGAAGCTCCTGCCGCAGGCTTTGGATCAGTACAGCTTGGGCCGCTGCAGCCAACTGGGGAGTGAACCAATGGATGGAACCTCTCTCACTCTGTCTCTCTCTCTGTCTCTCTCTGCCTCTCCTTCTCTCCCTGAGCAACTCTTTCAAAATAAATAAATAAATCTTAAAAAAAACCTTAATGAAACAGTATTGTACTGCATTTATATAAAAGAGCACAGCTCAAATGTTATAACTACTAATTAAATTAGGAGCTTCAGTAATGCAAGTACCAAAGTAATGCCAAGAATACTTACTACGTTTTGATCTCTTTCTACTCTGTAATCCTTCTTATCATGCAAGAAAAATAGTGAATTCAAAATATTGCACCTTACCAGCTGTAACAATATTTTCCCAACAGCTGTCTGCCAAATATTTTGAATAAGCCTTAGCAGGCTGTCTTTCCCTTTCTGTGACTCTCCTTTGCTTTATAATATCTACTGAACATGATAGGGTCCATAACTGGGAAAAGGAAAGACACTAAAAAATAAACAGTAATAAATAAATGCCCAGGGGCTGGCGCTGTGGTATAGCAGGTAAAAACCGAAACCTGGGGCCGGCGCTGTGGGGTAGTGGGTTAATGCCCAGGCGTGAAGCGCCTGCATCCCATATGGGTGCAGGTTCAAGACCCAGCTGCTCTACTTCCGATCCAACTCTCTACTATGGCCTGGGAATTTACTAGAAGATGGCCCAAGTCCTTGAGCCCCTGCACCCACGTGGGAGACCCGGAAAAAGCTCCTGGCTCTTGGCTTTGGATCGGCACAGTTCCAGCCATTGCAGCCAATTGGGGAATGAACCAGCCGATGGAAGATTCTCTCTCTCTCTGCCTCTCCTCTCTCTGTGTAACTCTTTCAAATAAATAAACAAATCTTTAAAAAAAAAAAAAAAAAGCCACCTGCAGTGCAGTGCTGTCATCCCATATCGGTGCCAGTTCAAATCCTGGCTGCTCCACTTCCAATCCAGCTCTGCTATGGTCTGGGAGGAAGCAGTGGAAGATGGCCCAACTCCGTGGGCCCCTACACCCATGTAAGAGACCTGGAAGAAGCTCCTGGCTCCTGACTTCAGATTGGCACAATTCCAGCCATTGCAGACATCTGGGGAGTGACCCAGCAGATGGAAGACCTCTCTCTCTCTCTGTCTCTGCCTTTCAAAAAAAAAAAAAAAAAAACAAAAAAAAACACTTTATAAATAAATAATATCCAAAGGTGAGGATGAACACAGGTTTAATATATAATTAAAAATAAGGGGGCTGCCTATCCAGGCCAGCTCTCTGCTATGGCCCAGAGAGTGCAGTGGAGTATGGCCCAAGTCCTTGGGCCCTGCACCCCATGGGAGACCAGGAGAAGCACCTGGCTCCTGGCTTTGGATCAGTGTGATGCGCCGGCCGCAGCGCGCCAGCCGCAGCACACTGGCCGCGGTGGCCATTGGAGGGTGAACCAACGGCAAAAAGGAATACCTTTCTCTCTGTCTCTCTCTCTCACTATCCACTCTGACTGCCTAAATAAATAAATAAATAAATAAGGGGGCTGGCACTATGATGCAGCAGGTTAATGCCCTGGGCTGAAGCACCGGCATCCCATACGGGCAGCAGTTCGAGACCCGGCTGCTCCACTTCCAATCCAGCTCTCTGCTATGGTCTGGGAAAGCAGTAGAAGATGGCCCAGGTCCTTGGGCCCCTGCACCTACGTGGGAGACCTGGAAGAACTCCTGGTTCTTGGCTTCAGATTGGCGCAGATCCAGCCGTTGCAGCCAACTGGGGAGTGAACTAGCGGATGGAAGACCTCTCTCTCTCTCTCTCTCTCTCTCTTTCTGCTTCTCCTCTCTCTGTGTAACTCTGACTTTCAAATAAATAAATAAATCTTAAAAAAAAAAAAAAAGAAAAAGAAAAGAAGCTGTTAGGCAAAGTAAATTTGGTCACAGGGAAAGCCAATCTGAGAAATCTATCTCTCCATTGATCTTACCCTCCTGTGAACACAACAGACTGTTTGTATACAACGAGAGAAAAGGACATTATTGCTAGAAAAGCAGAAACCAAATAGCTCTGCTCCCTGTCTGCTTTTAATACTTCCAAGCAAAGGTGGCTACTTCCTTAATTAACACAGTCGTTACACTTATCCATATTAAGATAGAGGGTTTTCAGATATTTGAAGTCTTCCTACTCAAAGAACTTAAAATTGGATTGGTCCTTCTAACACTGACTGATAATGATTAAGAAACTAGAATGCAGCATCTAATTTCATTGTATTTTCTTCTAAATCATCATGATAATCCCATGAGACAGGGACTCTTACTGTTCCCACACAGGAAGAAACTGAAGCACAGTAACTGGGAAAGAACCAGAGCTAGTAAGTGGTTAAGGCAGGATTCAAACCCAAGCAGCCTGGCTGAACAGTCCACACACTCAGCCACGACATGATCAGCCAACTCTGTAATGGAATACTACTACTGTGATTCCTGGAGGCTTCTAAGGGGCGAAAGAACGTGTGTAAAGTATTCCTAGCTTATTCCAAAATCCATCAGCATCATAAATCTTATGAAGGAATCTCTGATGAGCATCTGCTGGGCCCAGTGTTGTGCTGGAGACTAAAGGACACTCAGGAGAAGCAGAGCAGTTCCCCCTCCCCAAACCTTGCCACCAAGGTAGTGAGAGGCAAAACACAAAACCAGGAGAGGAAACACGTGTCTTCTGCGTACAGCTACTGCCTCATAAAATTGCCCATGGCCAGCCCTCACTACTCACCCAGTGCATTTTTTAGATACATCACAGTTGAACGGAAAGACAGAGGCCATTTTTTCACAAACTATTGGGGAAAGGGGCTGTGTGGATTTTTTTACTAAGGAATAAAAATCACTGAATAATTCTGACAATTCTAATCCAAAAGGATATATAATATACATAAAATTTTTAAATAATAAAAAATTACTTCTCCATATCTGAGTAAGACCCTGTATCTACTTCTAAAAGAACCATCCTAGTGAGAAAGATAAACCTGTCAGCAAATGTTATTCAATGTGAGAGATGTTGTAACTAAGACACAGCAGAAATAAAGGAGTAGGCAAGTGTGTGGGGAATTTCTTGGTAAGATGACTCTTAGGGATGCTGGAAAAGGAAAAATAAGATACAGAAATATGAGATTTTATAATAAATGAAAGTTAGGTTATGCTCCAAAATTTGTTAGTAGGTCCTGAAAATCTTTTTTTTTTTTTTTTTTTTAAGATTTATTTATTTATTTGAGAGGCAGAGTTACAGGGAGGCAGAAGCAGAGAGATCTTCCATCTGCTGGTTCACTCCCCAAATGGCCACAATGGCCATAGCTGCGCAGATCCAAAGACAGGAGCCAGGAGCTTCTTCTGGGCCATCTTCCACTGCCTTCCCAGGCCATCAGCTAGATTGGAAGAGGAGCAGCTGGGACATGAACTGGCACCCATACGGGATGCCAGCACCGTAGGTAGACGCTTAACTTAGTATACCACTTTGCCAGCCCTGGTCCTGAAAATCTTATAAACACAAATCTCACAACCATCCAACCAAACATCCCATCACTAATGTAGGGCAGGTTGAAAATTCGTTATCTGAAATGCTCAGGACCAGAAGTGTTTCCGACTTCAGATTTTTAAAGATTGTGGAATATTTGCATATGTACAGTGAGCTATCTTGGAGATGGGGTCCAAGTCTAAACATTATATTCATTTGTTTTGCATATACCATGCAAATATAGCCTGAGACTATTTCATACAATATTTCTATGCATCTGTGTTTTGACTGTGACCTGTTACATTAGGTCAGGTATGGAATTTTCCAATTGCTACAGCATTATATTGGCACTCAGTTTCAGATCTTGGGGAATTTCAGATTTCAGATTAGGCATGCTTAATGTGTAGTAGAAATCTCAATATCAATATTTAATGTCAAGGCCGGCACTGTGGCTTAGTGAGTAAAGCCACTGCTTGTAGTGCTGGCATCCCATATGGGCTCTGATTCGAGTCCCAGCTGCTCCACTTCCAATCCAGCTCTCTGCTATGGCCTGGGAAAGCAGTGGAAGATGGTCCAAGTGCGTGGGCCCCTGCACTCACATAGGAGACCTGGAAGAAGCTCCTGGCTTCAGATCAGCACAGCTCTGGCCGTTGCGGTCAATTGGGGAGTGAACCAGCAGAAGAAAGACCTCTCTCTCTCTCTCTCTCTCTCTCTCTCTCTCTCTCTCTCTCTCTCTCTGACTCTCCTTCTCTCTCTGTGTAACTCTGACCTTCAAATAAATAAATATTAAAAAAAAAAAACAAAAAACAAAAAACCGCAACTATGCATGGAAGGCTATGGTGCAAGGAAGGCCATTTTTGCTGGTTTAAGTGAGCTCTCCAGAACCAAAGAGGGCACACAGCACTTCTTAAAACCGAAGGTGTTTATGCTCTAGAAGAAACTGAATTCAACTGGCCAACAGATGTGCTTACATATACAAAGCAAAGAACAATACAGTGACTCCTGGCAGCAAACCCTAACAAAACCAGAGTAATCTGGGGAAAGACAACCCATGCTCACGGAAATAAGGGCGTGGCTTGTGCCAAATTTCAAAGCTACCTTGCTGTGAAGGCCACTGGACACAGAATCCCTGTGGATGTACCCCTCCAGGATTTAAACTATTGAAAAGTGAACAAAAGTGGGTTTCTTCTCTTGTAAAAAATAGATAAATACAAATAAAAACACATGTGAAAGTAAAGGAAGGAAGCACTCCTATCAAACACAAGGCAGGGAGGCGTGTGGGGCAGTAGTTGAGATGCTGCTTTAGAAGCCTGCACCCCACATTACAGTGCCTGGGTTCAAGTTCCTGCCCCACTTTTTACTTATTTACTTGAGAGTCACAGAGAGAGAATCTTCCATCCACTGGTTCACTTCACAGGTGGCCGCAACAGCTAGGGTTGGGCTACTCTAAAACCAAGAGCCAAGAGTTTCCTCCAGGACTCCCACCTGGGTAACAGGGGCCCAAACATTTGAGCCATCCTCTGCTGCTTTTCCCAAACCATTAACAGGAAGCTGGCTCAGAAGTGGAATGGCCAGGACATGAACTGGAGCCCATAGAGGATGCTGGTACTGCAGGTGGCAGCTTTACCTGCTACATAAACACAACGCAGGCCCCCCTACTCCACTTCTGGTTCCAGCTTTCTGCTAATACACACCTTGGGAGGCAGCAGGTGATGAATGGCTCAAGTACTTGGGTCACTGCCACCCACACTGAGTTCCAGGCTCCTGGGTTTATAGCCTGGTCCAGTCCTAGGCATTTGGGGACTGAATCAGCAGAAGGAAGATCTCTGTCTCTACCTATCAAATAAGTAAAAATAAATTTAAACACACACACACAGCAATCAAAAGAACAAAGTGAAGGATGACCCAGATTTTCTAATTATCAGACAGAGAGTATAAAATAAGTGATTAATATGTTGAATAATTCAGTAGAAAACATGCATGAACAGATGGGAATCTTCAGTAGAAAGATGAAATATGTAAGAAGGGCCAAATGAAAATGCTACAATTTTTTTTCAAAGATAAAAAAAAATTCTTCAATGGTTCATAAGAACACTTGACACAGTCAAGGAAGAAGTCAATTAATTTGAGGCTGGCGCTATGATGTAGCAGGTAAAGCTGCTGCATGTGGTGCCAGCATCCCATGTGGGCACCGGTTCGAGACACAGCTCTTCCACTTCTGATCTAGCTCTCTGCTATGGCCCAACTCCTTGGGACCCTGCACTCGCATAGGAGACCCAGAAGAAACTCCTGACTTCTGGCTTTGGATTGGCACAGCTCCGGCCATGTGGCCAATTGGGGAGTGAACCAGCAGATGGAAGATCTCTCTCTCTCTCTCTCTTTCTCTGCCTCTCCTTCTCTCTCTGTGTGACTCTTTCAAATAAATAAATAAATAAATCTTTTAAAAAAGGTCAATTAATTTAAAGATCAGTCACTTGGAAATCATCCAAAGTGAAATACAAAGGCGAAAAAAAAAATGTGTTGAGGAAGGGAGTTTTGGGAGGGGACAGAAAGAATATTGAGAGCTATAGGATGTGATCAAATGGTATGAAATACATGTGACTAGAGTCCCGCAAAGTGGAAGGAGTGAAGTGAGCAGAAAAAATATCTGGGGAGAGAGAAAAAAAAAAAAGGCCGAGAATACTCCAAAAATAAAGTTGTCAAGCCACAGATTCAAAAAGCTCAGAAAACCCTACAGAATAATTATAAATACACAGCATATAAAAAATACAATAAAGAACACACATTTAGATGCTTCATAGTTAAACTGCTAAAAAATCAAAGTTAAAGTGAAAATATTAGAGGTAGGTATTTGACTTAGCAGTTAAGATGCCCACATCCCATATCAGAAAATCAGGGTTCAATACCCAGTTCTAGCTCCTGATTCCAGCTTCCTGCTAATGTGGACCCTAGGAAGCAACAGTGATGGCTCAGGTTATTGGGCTCCTGTCACACAACCAGGAACTGGACTGAATTCTCAGGTATTTGGGAATGAAACAATAGATTGCGGGTGGGGGGAAAGAGGTAGCACTTTCTCTATTCGCCTTTCCCTCTTTATCTCTCAGATATATAAATAAGAATTGGGAGAGACATAGTGTGAGCTTATGAATGAGAATGAATAATAAACTCAGCTGGAGGGGACAAGACATTACCTTCCATGGGAATATAATTAAAAATTTCATACTACTCATCAAAACTTTTCAGCCCGTAAGACAATGAACAAACAGCTGTAAAGTACTGAAAGAAAAAAAAAAAACTTACAATCCATAATTCTGTAGCAAGCAGATCTTATACCATATGTGAAGTCATTTAATACGTGAAGGTAGGTTATGTTTCTTACAACCCAAAGACAACCACAAAGTTTCTGTAAAGTGTAACTAATATGCCAGTAATGGATATAAAGCAGAGATAAAGAGGAAAGGGGGAACAGGTCAGATAGGACAGAGAAAAATCAACTAGCAAGATGATATACTTACATCCAATCATTACATTAAATGTAAGTGATCTAGATGTCCCAATTAAAAGACAAGGATTATCATAATACCAAGTTACAAGGTTTCCACAAGAAATCCATTTTAAAGGGAAACATAGGTTCTAAGTAAAATGATTCAAAAAGATACAGAATGCAAATACTAATTTTGAAAAACCTCTTTAGGTTATATTAATATCACATAAAACAGACTTGACAAGAAAGAACACACAAAGTCATCATATAATGATAAAGGAGTTAATCTATTAAGAAGCTATAACAACCTGTAACAGTGCCTGAGAGCATATGGGACAAAACCTGACAGAAACAGAGAAAGACACATATCCATAAAAAGATTTATTTATTTGGGGGCCATTGTTGTGGCAAAACGGGCTAACCCATGCCACCTGTGATGACTCTTAGCTGCTCCACTTCCAACCCAGCTCCCTGCTAATGTACCTAGAAAAGCAGTGGAAGATGGCCCAAGTACTCTCACCACGTGGGAGACCTAGATGAAGTTTGTGGCTCCTGGCTTTGGCCTCAGCCTGGCCCAGAGCTGGCCACTGTGGCCACCCGAGGAGTCAACCAGCTGATGGAAGATCTTTTATTTTTCTCTCTCTCTGTCTTTCAAGTAAATGAATACTTTTATTAAAAAACAAAAAAACAAAAAAAAAAAAAAACACGGATAAAAAGATTTATTTATTTGAAAGGCAGAACATTAGCGAGGGAAAAGATGGAGGAGAGAAAGAGACCGAGAGAGAGAGAGAGATCTTCTATCCACTGGTTCACTCCCCTAGATGCCCACAACAGACAGGGCTGGGCCAGGCCAAAGCCAGGAACTCCATCCAGGTATCCCACATGGGTGGCAGGAGCCCAAGTACTTAAGCCATCATCAACTGCCTTCCCAGGCACACAGGCATGGAGCTGGATCAGAGGCAGAGCAGCTAGGTTCTCCAATACAGGATGCCAGGGTCCACAAGCAGCAGCTTAACTTGCCGTGCCACAATACCAGCCTCTCACCATTTTCTTTTGCTAATGTAACAAGTTAGTAGGAAAAAAAAAAAAAAAAAACTTATAGAGGATATGAATGAATACTATCAACCAATCTGAAACAATTAGTATTTACAAACTACTTTACCGGGCTGGCGTCATGGCTCACTTGGTTAATCCTCAACCCACGGTGCTGGCATCCCTTATGGGCACCGGGTTCTAGTCCCAGTTGCTCCTCTTCCAGTCCAGCTCTCTGCTGTGGCCCAGGAGGGCAGTGGAGGATGGCCTAAGTGCTTGGGCCTCTGCACCCACATGGGAGACCAGGAAGAAGACCTGGCTCCTGGCTTTGGATCGGTGCAGCGCCAGCCGTAGCGACCATTTGGGGAGTGAACCAACGGAAGGAAGACCTTTCTCTCTCTCTCTCTCTCTCTCTCACTGTCTATAACGCTGCCTGTCAAATAGATAATTAAAAAAAAAAAAAACAAACTACTTTACCTACAAGAGCATTTACTCTTTCCATGTGCACATGCAACATTTACAAATACAGCCCCAAAAACTGGCCACAAGACAAACCTCAACAAATTCAAAATATTAGAATATTAGAAATTACATCAAAGTATATTCCCTGACCACAAAGCAATTACATCTGAAGTCATTAACAGAAAGCTATTCAGAAAATCCTTAAATATTTAGAAATAAAACATTCCTAAACAACCTGAGTCAAGAAGGAAGTAACATGGGAAGGAAGAAAATATTTTGAATTGGGGTTGGCATTGTGACACAGTGAGCTAAGCTACCACCTGTGAGGCTGGCATCCCATAGCAGCGTGCACCAATTCAAGCCCCTGCTGTTTTGCTTTCAATCCAGCTCCCTGCGAACATTCCTCTGCCACCCATGTGGACCAGCCCAGCCATAGCTGCCATTTGGGGAGTGAACCAGAGGATCGAGGATCCCTTTCTCCTCTGGTTTTCAAATAAATAAATATATCTTTAAAACAAAATTCTGAATTCAGTGAAAATCAAAACGTAACATAGGAAAATTTAACAAATCCAACTTGGCAGTGCTTAGATGAAAAGTTTATAGCACTAAAATTGCCATCAGAAAAGAAGGTCTCAAATCACCTAATAAACTAAAAAGGGAGACTAAACTGAATCCAAAGGAGAAGAAATCTACTACATAAAAAACAAAAATCAGTGGAAAAAACAAAAATCAGTAAAATAGTAAATAAAATAGTAAAATAAAACAAAACTATTGAAAATATCAACAAAAATAAATCCAAATGCTTGGGGGAAAAAACATACATTAACAGTACTAGGACTCAAGAGGACACACCACTAAGGAATCTTACATACACATTAAAAGGATAACAATACAATATAATTAATAATTTTAGGTCTATAAATTAGAAAAACTTACATGAATTGGATAAAACCCTCAAATGCTCGCTCAAGAAGAAAGTCTCAACCATTTTGTAACTATGAAAGATGATGAATGCATAGTTTAAAATATTTCAATAGGCCGGTGCCGCGGCTCACTAGGCTAATCCTCCACCTTGCGGTGCCGGCAAACCGGGTTCTAGTCCCGGTCGGGGCACCGATCCTGTCCCAGTTGCCCCTCTTCCAGTCCAGCTCTCTGCTGTGGCCAGGGAGTGCAGTGGAGGATGGCCCAAGTGCTTGGGCCCTGCACCCCATGGGAGACCAGGATAAGTACCTGGCTCCTGCCATCGGATCAGTGCGGTGCGCCGGCCAAAGCGCACCTACCGCCGCGGCCATTGGAGGGTGAACCAACGGCAAAAGGAAGACCTTTCTCTCTGTCTCTCTCTCACTGTTCACTCTGCCTGTCAAAAAATTAAAAAAAATTTAAAAAATAAAAAAATAAATAAAAATAAAAAATAAAAAAAATATTCCAATAAAGAAAACTCCAGGCCCACATGGCTTCACTGGGGAGTTTTACTAAATATTTAATGACCAATTAATGCCAACTTTTCATAAACTCTTCCCAAAAATAAAAAAAGAAGGAATACTTACGAGGCCAACATTACCCGTGCACCAAACCCAGCAAAGGCAACAGAAGAAAACACAGACCAAGCAAGACATCTTCACAAGATGGGGCACAGCACCACTTTCATTCATTTTACAGGTAAGGAAACTTGAGGCTCCAAGGTTTGACAGCCTGTCCACAACAGTGACCAAACCACGCTTGGTTCTGGATCTGTGTGATGCCAGAGCCCATGCCGCCCACCAGACGTGGACATGATGTGGACTAACAGACATAGGTGTGTCCCCTCCACGTGCCACTCGACAACAGCAAGGTGACTCCTCTCCTGTCTGCACTGACTACTGCTGCAAAGACACATGACATGGAGCAGTGGAGTTGGTTGTACTTAAACTGAGAACCAACCAATTTGCCAAAGTTCCTTGTGTGCTTCCCTCCACTGACTGTATCCCACACTACACAGATCATCCTCTTAATAAGAGTGGTTATGGGGATGATGCCAGAACTCAGGAGAGAGATACTAGTTTACAAGATTCTTATGGTAGGGCTGGCGCTGGGGCGCAGTGGGTGGAGCACAGCAGCTTAAGTCCCAGCTCCTTCACTTCCGATCCAGCTCTCTGCTATGGCCTGGGAAAGCAGTAGAAGATGGTTCAAGTCCTTGGGCCCCTGCACCCACATGGGAGACCCGGAAGAAGCTCCTGGCTCCTGACTTTGGATCAGTGCAGCTCCAGCTGTTGCAGCCAACTGGGGAGTGAACCAGCAGATGGAAGATCTCTTTCTCTCTCTGTCTGCCTCAGCTCCTCTATAACTCTGCTTTTCAAATAAAATACATAAATCTTAAAAAATATTCTTCTGGCTCTTTGAATCCCACCTCCATAATGCCTAATGGTGACAGCTCTACTGGTCTAGGAGCAGATAATACTAATGTCCCTTTTAGATGAGACAAGGGGTCAGTGCTGTGGTGCAGCAGGTTAATGCCCTGGCCTGAAGCGCTGGCACCTCATATGGGCACCAGTTTGAGAGCCGGCTGCTCCACTTCCAATTCAGCTCTCTGCTATGGCCTGGGAAAGCAGAAGAAGATGGCCCAAGTCCTTGGGCCCCTGCACCCATGTGGGAGACCCAGAAGAAGCTCCTGCCTCCTGGCTTCAGATCGGCGCAGCTCCAGCCATTGCGGCCAACTGGGAAGTGAACCATCGGATGGAAGACCTCTGTCTCTCTCTCTGTCTGTGTAACTCTGACTTTCAAATAAATAAATACATCTTTAAAAAAAAAAAAAAAAAGATGAACCCCTTTACTCAACCCCTCCACAACAGCAGTTCACAAACTGGCAAGGCCACCCAGTACATACTGTAAGATCAGGGGGTCCCTAATCTGACTAATCTAGAGAATTCTTGATGACTGTTTTTTGTTCTTTTTCATACTGGTTTATTATTGAATAACTAAAACATTCACAGATGTAGAAAGAATTGTAGAATATACTCCCATGTGTGCATTTAGTTGGCTTTGTCCATTTTTAAACTTATAGCCACTTTGCTTCCTCAAGGGTCCCATGCACTCCACCCAGACCCAAACTATTTAGGTGCTAATCCCAACACTGTATCACTTTGTTTTCATAATCAAAGCTACTCCCTTAAATTTTCTGATTGTGTATGGCAGTCATTGGGGCTGAGAATCTACAAATTTTTTGATTGGCTAGTTTGGGAACCTGTAGTATAAAAGACATTAGCATAGGTTTTATAGTGAGAAAGTCTGAATACTTTGTAACTTTGGGTGGTTAAAACAAACAACAACAAAAATAAACCCTCTGTGATTTGTGGTCCACTAAGACCCTCTGGTAGCACTTAAGTGTCAAGTCTGGTGTCACTCTGCCTTCTCCTAACCTACTGTTAGAGCAGGTGTGAGGGAGAAGAAAAGAGGCATTAAGTTCTTTTAAAAATATTAGAAAATCGAATCCAGCAACATATAAAAAGCATAATACATCAAGATCAAGGGGGATTTACACTGTCAATGTAAAGTGAACCTTCAAAAATCAATGTAACTCACCATATCCACAAAGTAAAGAAAAAGACCCTTATGATCATCAGTAGATACATGAAAAGTGACAAAATCCATCATGTATTTATGATAAAAACTCTCAGCAATCTAGGAACAAAAGGGAATTTCCTCAACCTGATATAAGGCATTAATGAAAACTGTACACAGTTAACTGGACTGAATTATTTTCCCCTAAATTCAAAAAACAGGGCAAGGGTGTCTACTCTCATTCCCTCTATTCACCATCACACTGAGGGGACTTAGCCAGTACAGTAAGACAAGAAAGAGAGAAGTATAAATACTAAAAGGATACAAATAAATACTAAAAGGATATAAATACTAAACAGGAAAATATATGATGTATAAGTGCAGAAAATTAAAAAAAGAATCTACAAAAAAGAATTTCTAGAACTAGTAAATTAGGTTAAATAAGGTCATAGGATATAAGATCTATACTGAAAAATCATTTTTATATACTAGAAGGTACCAGTACAAATTGGTGGTTTTTTTTCTTTTTTAAGATTTTTTTATTTGAAAGTCAAGAGTTACACAGAGAGAGGAGAGGCAGAGAGAGAGAGGTCTTCCATCCGCTGGTTCACTCCCCAATTGGCCACAACGGCCAGAGCTGTGCTGATCCAGAAGCCAGGAACTTCTTCCGGGTCTCTCATGTGGGTACAGGGGCCCAAGGAATTGGGCCATCTTCTACTGCTTTCCCAGGCCATAGTAGAGAGCTGGATTGGAAGTGAAGCAGCTGGGTCTCGAACCAGCGTCCATATGGGATGCCAGTGCTTCAGGCCAGAGTGTTAAACTGCTGTGCCACAGGGCGGGCCCCAAATTGGTATTTTTTAAAAGTACTATTTAGAAGGCAGGTGCTGTGGCATAGCAGGTAAAGCCGCTGCCTGCAGTGCTCGCATCCCATATGTGCGCCAGTTCAAGTCCCAGCTGCTCCACTTCTGATCTCACTCTCCGCTATGGCCTGGGAAAGCAGTAGAAGATGGTCCAAGTCCTTGGGCCCCTGAACCCACGAGGGAGGACCTGGAGGAAGCTCCTGGATCCTGGCTTCAGATCAGCACAGCTACGGCTGTTGCAGCCAATTGAGGAGTGAACCAGCATGTAGAAGTCCTCTCTCTCTCTCTTTCTCTGCCTCTCCTTCTGTCTGTCTCTTTCAAATAAATAAAGAAATCTTTTTAAAAAGTACTATTCACAATAGTATGCAAAGCATGCTTTTTTTCTTTTTCTAGAGAGACAACTCTAATTAAGCACAATTTGTAACTGTTATTTAGTAACTAAGTTGGCCAGTCTCCTCTCCTATACAGAAATGCTATGAGATAACGTAAGTAGCCTAAACCTTCAGAGTAGGCAGACTTATTTTCTTGACTCTCTGGTAGGTTTTGGCATTGGAACAACTAGAGAGCCTTTAAGATGAGTAGGCTTTCTTTCTCTAGAATAGTATGTGCTCTTACACTGTCCTCTGAAAAAGGCTCATCCTGAGGATTTACACTGTTAAGGTATTTTGGAACTAATAAACAAAAAGCAAAATGCAGCATCCCCCATCATGTGACACAACAGGTAAAGCCATTATCTGCGATACCAGCATCCCATATGGGTGCAGGTTCGAGTCTCGGCTGCTCCACTTTTGATTCAACTCTCTGCTAATGCACCTGGGAAAGCAGTGAAGGATGGCCCAAGTGCTTGGGCTCCTGTACACATGAGGGATACCTGGATGAAGTTCCTGGCTTTTGGTTTTGGCCTGACCCAGCCCTGGCTGTTGCAGCCATTTAGGGAGTGAATAAGCAGATGGAAGACTTCTCTCTCTTTCTCTCTCTCTGTCTCCACCTCTCTCTCGCTGTAACCTTGCCTTTCAAATACATCTTTCAAATACATAAAATAAATTATACAAAAAACAAACAAACAAACAAAAAAACCGCAGCTCTCCCAAATTAAAAGCTTGCAAAACTAAAGTTAAAATCTCCCCCTCTTACATTTCAATACTCACACCCAGAACATGTAATGACAACATTTAACCCAGTCTAAAAGATTTGTCTTAAGCCTTCCCAATATTTACAGGCTCTATGAATAAGGCAGTCTGAGACACTTGTCGTGTCCCACCTCCCAACATACCCATAGCCACATGTAACTGGGCACAAAGTGGCCTCAATCTCAAGGGGAGTCAATGTCTAAAAAGGCCTACAACTGAGGACATGACATTTCTTGGGTGGAAAAAAACCTTGCTGGACAAAACAGATTCTCTCAAAATTTATATAGAATGTACTGAAAGAAAAAGCATTATCCAATAGCAGTAGAAGCTGCTAAATTGTTAGGCTGAGAGCCTGAAGGAGCCATGGGGAGCCATGGGGTGCCTGGGGCATGGAAAGGTTAAGAGAAAGCAGAAGTACAGCAGAGAACAACAGGTAGGAAGAGGAAGCAAGTGGGTGGGGAAAAGAAGGGTCAGGCTGACCCATGTGGAGTCCTGGAAACAGCAAAATACTAGAGACCATCCTAGAAAATCTGCCTCCTAAAACCCATGGAGCTGAGTCCAGCAGGATGACAGCATTAGTCACTGTTGCCACAATAGTACTGAGAACAGACCACAAAATCTCAGTAAGAATGGCAATTTCTACTCAGGTATCTGAGTTGCACTGGCGCTGCTCTTGAACGCTACAGGTCTGCAGGAATGGCTTTGCTTCATGGTTTCACTGACACCCAGGCTGGAGGGAGCTGCAGCTATTCAGGGGCTTTCTTCTCAAGGTAATGGCAAAGGCACTAGAGCAAGGGTGGGGAATGTGACGACCTGAACATAGGATAAGCCCACAAGCCCAAACCTCTGTTCTCATTTTCTCCACGAACATCCCATCAGGCCAAAGCCAATCATGGTCAAGCTCCAAATCAAGGTCAGGGACGAAATTCTACCCATCATAACATTACTGTAGGGTATGAAGGAAGAAAACTACTACAGGAGAGAAAAGAATTGGAACCAATGATTCAAACTATTATATCATTTCATATCACTTTCTTAAAAATATATTTATTTATTCAAAAGGCAAAGTTACAGAGAGGCAGAGAGACAGAGACACAGAGAGAGAGGTCTTCCATCTGCTGGTTCATTCTCCAAATGGCTACAACAGGTAGAGCTGGTCTGATCTGAAGCCAGGAGCCAGGAGCTCTTTCTGGGTCTCCCACGCAGGTGCAGGGGCCCAAGCACTTGGGCCATTCTTTACTAGTTTCTCAGGCCACAGCAGAGAGCTGGATTGGAAGTGGAACAGCCGGGACTCATACTGGTGCCCATACGGGATGTGGGCACTGCAAGCAGCAGCTTTACCTGCTACACCACATCGACAACCTCTCCATATCACTTTTCTTTTTAAGATTTATGTATTTGAAAAGCAGAGTTACAGAGAGGCAGAGGCAGAGAGAGAGAGAGAGAGAGAGAGGTCTTCCAACCACTGGTTCACTCCCCAAATGGCCGCAACGGCTGGAGCCAGGCCAATCTGAAGCCAAGAGTCAGGAGCTTCTTCTGGGTCTTCCACGCAGGTGCATGGGCCCAAGCACTTGGGCCATCTTCCACTGCTTTCCCAGGCCACAGCAGAGAGCTAGATCAGAAGAGAAGCAGCTGGGACGCCGACGCTGCAAGCAGCAGCTTTATCTGCTACGCCACAACGCTGGCCCCTCCATATCAATTTACCAAACTGACTTAGATTACCAACTAAGAATCTACCTAAAACACAGGCATTAAGAAAATTCTCAGGGCCAGCGCTGTGGCGCAGTAGGTTAATCTTCCACCTGCAGCGCTGGCATCCATATGGGCGCCGGTTCTAGTTCCAGCTGCTCCTCTTCCAATCCGGCTCTCTGCTATGGCCTGGGATAGCAGTAGAAGATGGCCCAAGTCCTTGGGCCCCTTCTCCCGTGTGGGAGACTAGTTAGAAGCTCCTGGCTTTGGATCAGCACAGTTCCGGCTGCTGTGGCCATTTGAGGAGTGAACCAACAGAAGGAAGACTTTTCTCTCTGTCTCTTCCTCTCACTGTCTATAACTCTACCTCTCAAATAAATAAATAAAATCTTAAAAAAAAAAAATGAAAGAAAATGCTCTAGGAGCAAGACATACTACTCCAGCTCCCACTCTCTAATTCATTGTGGTTTTTTTTGTTTGTTTTTGTTGTTTTTTTTATTTTTATTTTTTGACAGGCAGAGTAGACAGTGAGAGAGAGAGACAGAGAGAGACAGAGAAAGAGAGAAAGGTCTTCATTTGCTGTTGGTTTACTCTCTAATGGCCGCCGCAGCCGGCGCACCACGATGATCCGAAGCCAGGAGCCAGGTGCTTCCTCCTGGTCTCCCATGCGGGTGCAGGGCCCCAAGAACTTTGGCCATCCTCCACTGCACTCCTGGGCCACAGCAGAGAGCTGGCCTGGAAGAGGGGCAACCAGGACAGAATCCAGCGCCCTGACCGGGACTAGAACCCGGTGTGCTGGCGTCACAGGCGGAGGATTAGCCTGTTGAGCTGCGGCGCTGGCCTCTAATTCATTGTTATCTATGAAACACCACCCCTCTTCTCTCCTTACTTTCCTTTAGAGGTAGGATACAATTAGAATAATTTTTGTTAAAATACTCCAATTAAAAGCCAGGAAACATATCTAGAAAATATAACAGCAACCAGTGAAAGATTTCCATGTATGGAAGGTGCCATAAACACGCAGACCACTCTACCAAAGTACACAGAATTTCAAATGAGACTCCTCTGGCTCCATGCCAAAGGTTCCCTATATCAAAAGTTTCTCAGCACAATCAGCACCAAACGGTTATAAGAAACAAAACACTTTTTTAACATTGATATTCTCTGCCTATTTATAAAAAGAGCAGAGTCATGAATATCTCTCTCTACACACACACACACACACACACAGAGATAATCATTGAAAATGGTAGAAAAAAGAATAAAAACCAATCAGAACAATCTGGAAAATTAAGACATTTAATCTGCTGTTGGAGACAGGGAATGTTTACTGTCTTGAATGTTTACTGTTTTGAAAAAGCTCTATTCAAAAAGTAGGTAAAACGTATTGAATACTTTTGAACTACAATTATTTTAACGAACCTTTTCTTTCATAATGGAATTCAACCTAGCAGTTAAGACACTAATAGGGCTCTTGTGTCCCATATTGGAGAGTCTGGGTTTGATTCTTGGCTCCAACTCCTGATTCTGGCTTCAGGTGAACATGGTCCACGTGGACTGTAGGAGACAGTGGTGATGGTCAAGTAATTGTGTTCCTGACACTCACATGGGAGACCTGGATTGACTTCCTAGTTCCCCGATTCAGTCTAGGCCACTGCTGTATTTGAGGAGTGAACCAGTGGGTCGAAGCGTCCTGCCATCCCCATTCTCTCCCTCTCTATCAAATTAAAACAAAACAAAACAATGACTCAGTTGTATCTGTTAAAAGAACCTAATTCCTCGAAAAAGAAAAAAAAAAAAAGACAAGCAAGGCAGAGATGACACAAGTATGCATATCAATACAGACAGAAATTGGAGCTACAATGCATACTATCTTTGGCTGCTATTTAAGGATTTAAAAATGATCATTTCTAACCCAGACTAACCTAGCAAAATCTAATTCATGGCCAGTCAGCCTACAACTAAGAAAACAAACAAAAAAGCAAGGAAAAGCATCCACATTAACAGATGCAACCTGAAAATACCTGGGCATGCTGTAATTTCTCCATCCCACTTCTCCATTAGGCTGGGTCTAATCAATGGGTGCAAGCTAATACATCTTAGAGATGCTGCCTGCGTTTTCTTAATAACCAAGAAGCTATAAAGTTCTAACTCTGGAAAAGGGTTCTATGACACTGCCTCTAGGACACATACCATTCTAACAGACACCATTGCACTGAAAATCAAAGATGCTCAGCTCTCAGGCACCTAAAACAAGCTTCACCTGCTCCACGGAATTCCAGTGCCAATAAAAACATGAATGATCCCTCCACAACTCATCTTAGCCAAAGTCACCTTTATTTACAATAAAAACAGTTTAAAAGCACTTGCTCAAAAGAGAAAGAGAACTCCCACCCAGCCCTGTACCCTCTTTGTGGCAAGAAAAATCAAAATACTACACAATCCTTCTACAGAAAACAATTTCATACACCTAAGAAGGAGAAAGGTTGAGTAGATCTGATTTAAAAACAATTCTCTGGTATTCAAATGTTTTGATAAGGAGAATGCCAAGGCTGTTTTAACTCTGCTGAACCAACAAAAAAGAGTTTTTAAATGGCAAAAGGGGGAGGGGAGGGTATGATTTGTTCAACACTGGGATAGATTATTAGGAGTTATGAAAGTGATACTCACTTGGCCTTTACAGTTTAGGTTCTTCTAAGTTTCTTTCTTTTAAAAAAAAAAAAAAGATTTATTTTATTTATTTGAAAAAGTTACAGAGAGAGGTAGAGACAGAGCGAGGTCTTCCATCTGCTGGTTCACTCCCCAGATGGGCACAACAGCCAGAGCTGAGCTGATCCAAAGCCAAGAGCCAGGAGCTTCTTCTGGGTCTCCCACGTGGGTGCAGGGGCCCAAGGACTTGGGCCATCTTCTACTGCTATCCCAGGCCATTGCAGGGAGCTGGACTGGAAGAGGAGCAGCCGGGACTAGAACTGGCACCCATATGGGATGCCGGTGCTTCAGGCCAGGACATTAACCCACTGCGTCACAGCGCTGCCTCCAAGTTCTTCTAAGTTTCTATGTTTAAACTTTATTAATTTATGAAAAGCCACAGGGGATTAAGACATGCCACCAATGTTCAAGGGTTTGTGTGTGCACAGGACCAAGTCACTATGAACAAGGATGTCTACATGCACAGACCAAAGCCAGGCCAGCACCCATAGGGATCACACTAGACTCTGGTCCATACCACTGCTACCTGCAGGGCTTGCAGCTCTCCCAGCTTCTGTTTTTCTGCTTTGTGTGACAAACTCCCAACAGTTCAACTTTTATGGAGGTTCTGAAACACAGGTGTCATGGCTGCATTCCCTAACCCCCAATTCACATGGGACTGTACTGGGACAGAGGGCCTTTAGAGAGATGATTAAGTTAAAACACAGTTCTCAAAGTAGAGTCTAATCCAGCATGTCTGGTATCCTTATAGGAAGAGGATCAGGACACAGAAACTCGCAGAAGAAAGACAAGATGAGGACATGCAACAGGCAGCCAATCTATGACAGGAGAAACCTCCAAAGAAACCACACCTGCTCACACCATGATACTGGACTTCCAGCCACCTCAACTGTGAGGAAATAAACTTTTGTTTAAGCCACCCAGCCTGTAATATTTTGTTATGGCAGCCCTAACAAAGACAACAGCCTGCTTCACACCTCTACACATCTACATGAATTATCATCCTTTGACTATCTGGAAAACTCTTAATGAAATTTTAAACATTCAGAAGAAATTTCACCACCTCTATAAAGTCTTTCAAAAACCATTTTCACCCCCTAAAAGTTGAACCAACTGCCATTATCATAATTATTTGTGTAAGGATCTGTCTCTTTTGTTAGACTAAAGGTCCTCATAGCAGGAAATATGTCACCTTGACCCACAAGCCCGTGTACAGCACCCAGTATATCACATCTATAAATGTATGCCAAAAAAATGAACACCACCAATCAATTTATAAACAACCCTCAGTAGCATGAATCCTATGTTATGACTCTGGGTCTCTTCCTAGCAGTGTGCTGGTAATCATCTATGCTCTCCAACATCTGGATAGATCTCAGACATACTTTGGAGCTGAAGAAGTGAGTTGAAAAATGATATTCATCCCATTTTAAAGTTCAATAATAGTCAAAACTAATCTTTTGTGACAGAAGTCAGGATAGCACTAATGGGAGTCAGGTAGTGGTGAGGGTCTTATCAGGGAAGAGGCACAGAGAACTTTACAGAGTACAGAAATGTTCCTCTATGTTGATCTGAGGGTGGTGGTCACACAGGTATCTATCTACACATGGAAAAGCCCACAGAGCAGTATACTTGAGATCAGTAGACTTCACTGGAATGCATGTTGTATTTCCAAGGCTCAACTTCAAAAATCCCTCACTGTATCACCCCTCACCCTCCCCAAAAAAAGTAGGTGCTCAATAAACATGTGTGAGTGAATACCTAAATACCTTCTGAATAACAACCATCAGCTACTTTCATGGAAGAAAAATTAAGCCGAGCAACAACTCAATCAAACACTTGGGTTGCAGCTAGGCTATAGGGAATATCATCATTCTCTCACAAATGTAAGAAAGTCGCTTGTACTCACAGCTGCTGTTGGCCTGCAGGTGCTGGGTGGTCAGCATTTTCCCTTTTTTACAACTGGCTGGAGCTCTTGGCTCTTCTCTCCTCTCTCCACTCTCGCTCTCTTTTCTCTGTGCTCTCTGCTCTCTCTTCTCTTGGCTCCTCTTGTCTGCTCTCTTCTCTCCTGCTCACTCTCTCTTCTCTCTGCTCTCTCTCTTCTCGCTAGCTCCTCTCCTGTCTCTCTCTTATACTCTCTTTCTCTCTCTTTTGCCCTCTTCGCCCCTTCCCTCCGGTCTGCTGGGTTTTCCTCAATAAGCCCTTTCCCTTAAAAAAAAAAAAAAAAAAACCTGGCTGGAAGCCTACAGGTATCCAGCCCCACTGCCCCACTGGTGCAGGGCCAGTGCTGTGGTGCAGTGGGTTAAAGCCCTGGCCTGAAGCGCAGGCATCCCATATGGGCATCAGTTCTAGTCCTGGCTGCTCTTCTTCCAATCCAGAAGATGGCCCAAGTCCTTCAGCCCCTGCACCCATGTGGGAGACCTGGAAGAAGCTCCTGGCTGCTGATTGGAACAGCTACAGCCATTGCAGCCATCTAGGGAGTGAACCAGCAGATGGAAGAACCTCTCTCTGTGTCTCTACCTCTCTCTGTAACTCTTTCAAATAAATAAAATAAATCTTTAAAAAAAAAAATTGAACCCAGAGGCAAAAATGGAATTTTACAACTGGATGCTCTACTACATTAAAAACCAAGACATGGGGTGAGTGCTGTGGCACAGGGGGTTAATACCCTGGCATCCCATACGGACACGGGTTCAAGACCTGGCTGCTCCACTTCCAATCCAGCTCTCTGCTATGGCCTGGGAAAGTAGTAGAAGATGGCCCAAGTCCTTGGGCCCTGCACCCACGTGGGAGACCCGGAAGAAGCTCCTGGCTTCGGATCAGTGCAGCTCCAGCTGTTGTGGCCAATTGGGGACTGAACCAGTGGATGGAAGACCTTTCTCTTTCTCTCTGTCTCTCCTTTCTCTGTGTAACTCTTTCAAATAAATAAATAAATCTTAAAAAAAAAAAAAAAGACACACTGGTGATGATATCAGAAAAAAGCCCCTATCCATCTTTCTTGCAATTCTCACTTAATTTTTCTACACCCGTCTATCTGCCAGCAAAGTATTCATCCTTTGCAATCAACTCTGACATCAACTCTTGAGAAGCTCTTCCTAACCTCCTCTAAGTTCCTTTTACTGTACTATTTTGTTTTCCTGCCATTTAAATATTGGCCATATCTATTTCCCCTGTGATCACATTTGCCACCCTGCACCAAGTGCATGGTAAGACTCTTATGAAGCATGCAAATGCCTGTTGAACTGACCTGAAACATGACTACCACTGGATAAGCACCTCCATTTAAATGTCCTACTCTAGAGTCCCAAAATAAGTGGTATTTCCCAGATAAGGCACAGTCTGTACTCATGAAGAGGGAGTGAGTAAAACTATAAATATTCTCTAGGGCAATGTTATTTACAGTATTGTGGTCACCAGTCTCTAAGAGTGAACTTCAGGGTTGCAATCTGAAGACTAAATGACTTCACTGGCATCTGCCAGGTAGGCCCCACTCCAAAGAAAGGCTTGGTGCAGCCGACATGGTTCCAGAAGCAGTGATTCACTCACCGCAAGGCAGGGTTTCCAATGCCTGCATTTACAAACATTTTAGAACGGTGACCATGCCACCCTGTACACTTTATCTGCCTTGTGTCTCAGCTCAGTAGCTCCCCCTCAGTACAATGAGGGTAATAACAGAACCTACAACCTCACAAGTTGTTAAGGGATTAAAAGGGGTGATAAATATAAAATGCTTAGAGCTTGGCTGAGCCAGTCAATAAATGTTTTCTCTAAGTATTTTTGCTGCCCTGGGATGGGATACAGTTTCCTGGGTTTTATTTGGTCCTATCATATCCTGCCCTCCCTGGTGCCATAGCTACTCTTTCCGGTCTCTCCACCTCTGGCTGCCTTGCCTGCTCAGTTTACTCCCCCCAACTATGCATGGCCTCACCCCGTCTACAAATGCATCCCCAACAAAGCAAAATCACACCTCACCTCCCGATGAAAACTTAGCAGGTTGCTAATTTCATTTTCTCAATGTTCTATCCCCCTTTTAGTCAACAGATTAATAACAGCAAATTGATCAAATACATAGGTCTCCATAGACACTTTCAAATACCCTTCTGAGTAAATCCAGTTAATTAATAAGAATTTCAGAAATTTCAGGCTCTACTTGAGATATGTTTTCCCTTCCTCCATCCCTTCCTCTCTCTTTCTTTCAAGGAGGGGTGAAGGATGTTGGCATCACAAACCACAGGACAAATGTACCCATTTTCCATTCCTGGGTGGCAAACCCAGTTTCATTCATGGGCTTAAAAATCTCCCTGCATGAGCTCCCTAGCAATGATCTCACCTAGAAGGGGTACAACTGCCAGTTTGCTCTCGTTTAAGGATGTTTACTGAAACACACACAGCCCAAGTACTACAGTGAGGACGGTTGCTCAAGGTAAGGACTGTGTTCCACCTCTCTTCTCACCTGTCCTGTGCATGGTCTCTAGACCAGCTATGCCTCTGCACTGCTTTTTGCACTGTCACACACATCAGTGGGCCACACCAGCATTTCTTTATAGATTAAAAAAAAAAAAAAAAAGGAATAAAACAGGTGAGTTTCATGGTACACAATTTATATTCCAACAAAACTATTTTTAAAAGACTAGAGAACAGAAAATAGAGTGCATCACAAGTAGTAAGAATACTGAGTATTAACCTTTGAATTAACTACATACACATATATATGCGTGTGCATACCTGGCACAATACACTGATTTTATTACCATGAGTTACAGCCACAAAACCAAGAAAGTCTAGTTTCAACAGTCAGATGCAAGCTAAGGGAAGGAAATTCTTTGTGGGAGGAGAGATAGGCTCTCTGGTGGACTTGTTTCTAGGCGTTAGGCTGCCTCCAGCTTAGGTTAAAATAGGCATTCTCAAAAGAACAATATCACCCCATGGGGGAAAGTATTGGTTCCTTGGGGAGAGAGGGCATAAAAGTATCTCACTTGCTTATATATTAAGAAGATATCAAGGCTGGCACTGTGGCGTAGCTGGTAAAACCATCACCTGCAGTGCCAGCATCCCATATGGGTGCCGGTTCAAGTCCTGACTGCTCTGCTTCCAATCCAGCTCTCTGCTATGGCCTGGGAACACAATAGAAAATGTTCCAAGTCTTGGAGACCTAGAAGAAGCTCCTGTTTCCTGGCATTGGATGGGCACAGCACCAGCTGTTGCAGCCATTTGGGGAGTGAACCAGCAGATGGAAGACCTCTCTCTCTGTCTCTCCCTCTCTCTGTCTATAGCTCTGCCTCTCAAATAAATAACTAAATCTTATATATATATATATATATATATATATACACACAGTATGTAAACAGAGCATAAACAGATACACAGTATATCTGTGGCATTAAAAGTTCATGGGTAGGAGGGAAACAATGCTTTAAAAAAAATCTGAAGAGGCTCCTTTGGGAAATGATAATGAAGAAAAAAAAAGGTATGGGAAACACTGGGTTAAAAGAATTCACTTCATGAAGCCTAAGTTCCAAGAAACCCCATCTAGTAGGAAACAGCTTTGTCAGCAAAGCCCTGCCTCTGGGTCATCTACTTCCCTTCAAGCATGCACACAAGAGGGGAACAGGTCAGGGAGTGCAGGGACTGGTAACGGCCACGATCCCAACGTTCCTTGATCCCTGGTCTAAAGCCATCTCGCTCTCACACACTCCTAATAACTCCACCAGTGCTGTGGTTCACATGAAAAGATGTTGAGTTCAGTTTTGCACATGGGATAGGCGAATAGGGCTGTTTTAGACCAGGGTATAGCTGGAAATGAAGGTTTGGATCACAAGACACAGTAGGGATAGAAAAGCAGATTCTAGAGTCAAGAGTTGAAACAAGAATAGACTGTCCAGAAAGGAGTATAATGATAGAAGGGTACAAGAGCCTGGGGATACAAGCTTGAGGAATATTTACAGGGGGATAAGAGGGTCCTTAATAGCTTTTCTTTTAAATTAAAACTGCAAGAACTACATAAAGACAGATTATGATCATCAGTGGGCCTCAAGAAGTAGCAAGGATGGGCGTTGGGCACAGTGATTAAGTTGCCACTTGGGACGCCTGCATTCCATCTTGGAATGCCTGGTTCAAGTCTTGCCTCTGCTTCTGATCCAGCTTTCTGCAAATGTGCATGCTGGGAGGCAGGCAGAGGCCACAGCTCAAGTACTTGGGCTCTGCCACCCATGTGGGAGACCAAGAGTGAGTTTTGGGCTCCTGGTTTTGGTCTGGCACAGCCCTGACTGCTGCAGGCTTTGGGGGAATGAACCAGAGAATGGAAATCCTCTCCCTTTCAAATAAAATTAAAATCAACAATACTATTTTTTTTTTTTTTGACAGGCAGAGTTAGACAGTGAGAGCGAGAAACAGAAAGAAAGGTTTTCCTTTTTCCGTTGGTTCACCCCCCAAGTGGCCGCTACGGCCAGCGCCTTGCGGCCAGTGCGCTGCGCTGATCCGAAGCCAGGAGCCAGGTGCTTCCTCCCAGTCTCCCATGCAGGTGCAGGGCCCAAGGACCTGGGCCATCCTCCACTGCACTCCCGGGCCACAGCAGAGAGCTGGACTGGAAGAGAAGCAACCGGGACAGAATCCGGCGCCCTGACCGGGACTAGAACCCGGGGTGCCAGTGCCGCAGGTGGAGGATTAGCCTATTGAGCCGCGGCGCTGGCCTAACAATACTATTTTTTAAGTAGCAGAATATTCCAAACTCTTAATGTTTCAGGTGACTTAATAGTCAGCCATGGAGGCCTGCACTGTGGCTGAATGGGTGAAGCCACAACCTGTGACTCCAGCACCTCATATGAGCACTGATTCCAGTCCCAACTTCTCCACTTCTGAGCCAGCTCTCTGCTAATGTGCCTGGGAAAGCAGCGGAAGATGGCCTAAGTGCTTAGGACCCTGCTACCCATGTGGGAGACCCAGAATTGCCTGGCTTTGGCCTGGCCTAGCACCAGCCTTTGTCGCCATCCGGGAAATGAACAAGAGATGGAAGACCTTGCCCTATCTCTGTGTCTCTCCCTCTCTCTCTGTAACTAATTTTCAAATAAATAAATAAAAAAGTCTTAAAAAAAAAAAAAAGCTATGAAAACCTTTTCCTAAAGTCTCATTAACACCATCACACTTTCTTAATTAAGCATAGAATGTGACCTAAATGGCTTTAAACCTAAATGGAAAATAGCTCTTCAAGGACAAAACCTCCCCCATCCCCAGGAAGATGTGATCAAACAGCTCTGCACTGGACCCTAGGGTCCATCTGTCTTCTTTGAAGGCCAACTTCCAGCCTATGGTGGGGAGCTCAGAAGTTGACAAGCAAGGAAGAAGGATGCAGAAGTTGGGCCACGCCATTCTTTTAAGGAGTTTGCATTTCCATTTTTCTGAAACCCCATGACTACCAGATCAAACTAATGAATAGTGAAAGGTAAGGACATTTGACAACTTAATACAATGCATGATCCAGTCATGATAAATCACATCTGGAAGCATTTAAACACAGACTGCATATTGGTTCTATGTCAACTTTCCTTAGTTGACATACTGCAGATGTACAGGGGAATGGCTTTTTCCTTAGGACAAATATGCACAGGGAAGGAATGCAACAAAACCTGCAGGTAACTCTCAAATGGCATAGCCAAAAAAGCCCTTGTACAGAGAGGCAGAACAGTCACAGAGCAAAGCCGGCTCTCCTGGTAACATAAATCTAGGTAAAGGGGAGTATGTTTATAGTACTATTCTCCTTTTTTACAGGTTTGACTTTTTTCAAGATAACAGAATGGGAGAATATAAACGTCTTTAAGTATTAAAAATGTTTAGGCCGGCGCCGTGGCTTAACAGGCTAATCCTCCGCCTTGCGGCTCCAGCACACCGGGTTCTAGTCCCAGTTGGGGCGCCGGATTCTATCCCGGTTGCCCCTCTTCCAGGCTAGCTCTCTGCTATGGCCTGGGAAGGCAGTGGAGGATGAACCAAGTCCTTGGGCCCTGCACCCGCATGGGAGACCAGGAGAAGCACCTGGCTCCTGGCTTCGGATCAGCGCAGTGCGCAGTGGCCATTGGAGGGTGAACCAAAGGTAAAGGAAGACCTTTCTCTCTGTCTCTCTCTCTCACTGTCCACTCTGCCTGTCAAAAAAAAAAAAAAAAAAAATGTTTAGGGGCCAGCACTGTGGCGTAGTGGGTAAAGTCGCCGTCTGCAGTGCCAGCATCCCATATGGGCACTGGTTCAAGTCCAGGCTGCTCCACTTCCAATCCAGCTCTCTGCTATGGCCTACGAAAGAAGATGGCCCAAGTCCTTGGGCTCCTGCACCCACGTGGGAGACCCGGAAAAGGCCCCTGGCTCCTGGCTTTGGATTGGCACAGCTCCAGCTCTTGTGGCCAATTGGGGAGTGAACCAGTGGATGGAAGACCTCTCTCTCTCTCTCTCTCTCCTCTCTCTCTGTGTAACTCTAACTTTCAAGTAAGTAAATTAAAAAAAAAAAAAGTTTTTAAATTCTGTATGTTCTAACTCCCTTCTATTAGAAGAGAGAATGAAGAGTTGACTCAAAAATGCTTCATGGCATTTTAAGAAATACTATCTTCATTCACAAATAATAAATTTATTCAGCAAAGAGAAATTATTTCAAGTGCACCAACCAAGTCAGCCTCTATACCACACTGGTAAGTTCCCAAGTTACTGTTTGAATTAGTGGATTTTAGGTGTTATTTCTAAGATATGCTTTCCATATGATGTTGGATGCTGTATCTGAATTCTTTTTTAAAAAAGACTGATTAGCACTAGTGGGTTTTACACAAATGCAAAAGTTAAAGGCAAAATTATTTGTGTTAATATCTAGGACAGTATAATAAACCAAATCAATGAGACCTTTTTATTTTATTTTATTTGTTTATTTGAAAGGCAGTGTGATGGATAGAGAAATTCTCCACCTGCTGGTGCACTCCCCAAATGCCCGCAACAGAAAGGTCTGAGCCAGGCTGAAGTCACCAGCCAGGAACTCCATGCTGGTCTCCCACATAGGTGGCAGGGGCCCAAAACTTGGGCCATGATCTGCTGCTTCCCATGGTGTGCATTAGCGAAGGTCGGATCAGAAGCGTGGAGCAGCCAGGACTTGAACTGGCACTATGATACGGGATGATGGCGCGCCAAACCGAGGCTCAACCTGCTTTTACCATAATGCTGGTCCTGAGACAGTATCTTAACTCATGAATTTTAACTTCAACTAGAACTATAAGAAAGCAAAAATGAACAAAAAGTTTCATCGTCAGCCACTCTCATCCCTAAAGGAAATACTTTAAATACAAAAAAGAAAGAAGGAAATGAAATACAAATGTCCAAATGGGTACATGAACATAGGAAAACTGATTTTAACTATGGGAAATATTTATTGAGAATCTACTATGTACAAATCTCTGAGGAATTCAAAGCACAATGAATGAATGGGGGGGGGGCACAATTTTGTTGAAGATGTTAATCACACAGAAAAATTTTAAGAAAATTAGCTCTACCTCCCCTTTGTGCTGGCTTCCAAGACTTGGTTTACAGATTTACCTCCTGGTCAGGATGCTCCAGTAGTCTCCTAATCATTATTCTATTGCAAGGACCCTCTAAACCAGTGGTTCTCACACGTGGGTACAAACTGGAATCACCTGAGAAGTTATCAAACCCAATACCTGGTCTGTCCTCCAGAGAATCTGAGTTTATTGTCTACAGCCTAGGCACTGGTATTTTTAAAAGCTTTTCAAGTGATCCTAAAACGTAGTGAAGTTTGAGCTCAAACCTCTGCTGCCTAACTGTAGAATACATACACACTACTCTCCTGTGCTGAAACCTCTGATGATCTCTCACCGCCAAATCCAAACTTCTTCAAAACCTTTCTCAACATCTCCAACCTACCTTTACAGCCCCCAGCTTTCCATATTACTCCAGCCGTAAGTAACACACTGTTGGCCTTTAGGCCCTCCCTAAGGTATTTCCTCTTTCCTGCCTCATAGATACCAATCCCCACCTCTGATGATCAAACTCCAAATCAACTTCTATGAGCCGGTTTAAAAGTTCCCTCCTTTCAAAAGCCTAAACCTGGCCGGCGCCGCGGCTCACTAGGCTAATCCTCCGCCTTGCAGCGCCAGCACACCGGGTTCTAGTCCCGGTTGGGGCGCCGGATTCTATCCCAGTTGCCCTCTTCCAGGCCAGCTCTCTGCTATGGCCCGGGAAGGCAGTGGAGGATGGCCCAAGTCCTAGGGCCCTGCACCCGCATGGGAGACCAGGAGAAGCACCTGGCTCCTGGCTTCGGATCAGCGAGATGCACTGGCTGCAGCGGCCATTGAAGGGTGAACCAACGGCAAAAAGGAAGACCTTTCTCTCTGTCTCTCTCTCTCATTATCCACTCTGCCTATCAGAAAAAAAAAAAAAAAAAAAAAAAAAAAAGCCTAAATCAATTCCACTGAGTTGATAGCTGCTTCCTCTTATGTTCTAACAAAACTCTGCACATAGTTCTAATTGACATCTGTTACGATGTTTGTAGTGTAGGTTGAGCATCCATAATCTGAAAATCCAAATTCCAAAATATTCCAAAATCTGAAAACTTTGAGGAGCAATATTATGCTTGGATTTTGAAGCTTTTTTTTTTTTTTTTTTTTTTTGACAGGCAGAGTGGACAGTGAGAGAGAGAGACAGAGAGAAAGGTCTTCCTTTGCCGTTGGTTCACCCTCCAATGGCCGCCACGGCCGGTGCGCTGCGGCCAGCGCACCACGATGATCTGAAGGCAGGGGCCAGGTGCTTCTCCTGGTCTCCCATGGGGTGCAGGGCCCAAGCACTTGGGCCATCCTCCACTGCACTCCCGGGCCACAGCAGAGAGCTGGCCTGGAAGAGGGGCAACCAGGACAGAATCCGGCGCCCCGACCGGGACTAGAACCCGGTGTGCCGGTGCCGCAAGGCGGAGGATTAGCCTACTGAGCCGTGGCGCTGGCCCTGAAGCATTCTGCATTTCAAATTTTTGGATTCAGTATCTATCTTCAACCATTAAAGTCTATGCAAATACTCCAAAATCTGAAAAACTTCAAAATATAACGTCCTTCTGGTCCCAAGAATTTTGGATAAGGGATATTTAATCTGTAGCAGTTTGCCTTGCTGTATCTTCTAAGAGACCGTGCATTCCACAGGGCAGAGACTACATGTATTTACCTTCAAGTTCCCAGTGCCCAAGGACAGCAGAACCACAATGACTATTTAATGACTATCTACTGAACAATGAACATCATAAACTTGTGGAATAACGGCTTACCAATAGGAGAAAAGCCAAGGACAGTTCTGAATGAAATGCCAAGTTAGTTACATGGGCAAAATCTGACTCCACAAGTGCTGAAGGGACAGAGATTGCTCCAGGCAGATACACACAGGTCTTCAAAAAGTTCAAGGAAAATTACTTTTAAACTACATATGGATTTCAAAATCCTTTTGCAACAAAATAAACTCATCTTTTAATTCAATTTGTCACAAAGGTCTAGAGTATCTTCATAGAAAGTGAAGCTCCATGAAGACACGAGGACTGGTCTGAATCTCAAAGGAAGGAAAATAAACAGGCCAAGAGCGGACAGAGACACCAGCACAATCATGGCCACTACACTGGGAAAAGCCACTCAGCTCTGCCCTGGGTTCCTTCAAAAGATACTCTTCAAAACAAAACAAAAAAAACTTCAGAAAGTTGTCATGGGGCTGGCGCTGTGGCGTAGCAGGTAAAGCCACTGCCGTAGAGCTAGCATCCCATATGGGTGCCAGTTTGAGTCCCAAATGCTCCACTTCTGATCTACCTCCCTGCTAATGTGCCTCGGAAAGCAGTGGAAGATGGCCCAAGTCATTGGGCCCCTGCACCCATGTGAAAGAACCAGAGGAAGCCACTGGCTCCTGCCTTTGGCCTAGCCTGGAGCCGACCATTGTGGTCATTTGGGGAGTGAACCAGCAAATGGAAGATTCCTTCTCTCTCTCTCTCTCTCTCTTCCTCACCTTCTCTGTAACTCTCAATTTCAAATAAATAAATTTTATAAATTTCAAATAAATAAATAAATCTTTAAAAAAATAAAACCAGAAAGCTGTCATGTGTTTCTTAGTTGTATAAATCTGTCTTGTTATCCTATTCGATTTTTCTTCCTAGTTCTCTCACCACTTGAAACATTAGTTCTGCACATGCAACTACTCACCAGGCAGAACATAAGCTCCCCGAGAGCAGGAACTCTGTCTTGTTCACGGCACTTCAGGCTTGAACTAGTGCCCAGCACATAGCAGGTGTTCAGTAAGTACCTGCTTTATTATTATGAGCCTCTGATCCTACTCTTCCTTCCACCTACAGGTTTCCTCCCTACCTCTCTTAGTTTCTACATGTCCAAACCGTCCAAACCCTGCCTATCTTCCCAACGCCACTAAATGCCCATCTGACTCAAAGCCTTTTCTGATTCTCCACCACTCCCTTTTCTGCACTCCCAAGCCCTTCACCTTTCTTACGTCAAAAAATGCATAATTGCACAGTATTTATATATAAGTGTTTATGAGTATCTTATCTCCTATCTACACTGTAAATTCTTTAAGGTCAAGCCCTGTGTCATTTCCCACGAGTACAGTACCTTGTAGAGTCTTGCTCTATAATAGCTGTTGAATAAAAAAAGCTAAATGTGATATTAAATCTTTAACACCTTAACATTAACAACAGAAGGATAGGTAATGGTTTCTCTTCACCCATCGGGTCCTGCATGACCTGACTCTTTACCATTATAATGTGCAACACGTATACCATGCTTACCATGTAGCAGGCACTGTTCCAAGGCTTTCCATAAATTAACTCATTTAATCCTCTAAACAACCACATGAGACAACTACTGTTATTAGCGGAACTTTGCAGATGCGGAAACTGAGGCACAGAGAAGATCACACAGCTAGTACGTGGCAGAGCTGGGACTCAAACCCATGTGGTCTGTCTACAGAATCCACGGCCTTAACCACTATGCCATAATGCCCTTATGAGGGCAGGGCAGTCATCCTATTGGTAAAGCCAACCGTGGGCCTCTGAAAAACTTAATTCCAAAATACTAGAGATGCAAGATTACCTAATTAAGGCAAGGAACTATCTTTATCATGTTAGGAAACATGGAATTTCAGGAGGCAGTAGAAGTAGATAACAGAGGACACAAAAGGAATGGTTTTTGCAGTAAAACACTGGGAAGGATAAATCTGGTAAGAGACAGTCACTCCTGAACCCAAATCTTAGAAACAATTTGTAAGAAGGGACAGATCAGGGAGACAGCCTAAGCTTTGATGTGAAACTGTCGGGGCAGAGCCCATACTCTGTATGTAACAGTGGGCGCTGAGACAGAACAGCAGGGAATGGTGGCAGACTGCACGGCTTAAGGATGCAGAGCTCAGAGTCAGACTGCCTGGGTTACCAGGTCTGTGATTATAGACAAGTAACTAACCCTTTTGTCTCAGTTTTCCCGACTGTAAAATGGACTAACAGGCACTTATTCATGAGCATCCATGGTAATAATTTATGTGTATTCATCAAGAGGGGCTTAGTTATATTGCATTAACAAAAAGCTTCAGTTATAGAAAAAAAAAGCTGTGCTTTAAAGCCAAAGTTTACTTGTTTACACTAAAAGTAATCATCACATGTCCCTTCTGTACCTGCCTAGAAATGACACACATCATTTCCACTCAAATTTCAATATCCAAAGCCACTCACATAACCGTGCCCAATTTCAAAGTAGCAGAAGTGCAATCTCTTCATGTGTCCAGAAGTGAGAGAACTAGGACAGAGGTGAACAGTAATGTCTACCATACCATGAAAGCCCAGCACATGGTAAGCTATTACTGTTATCCTGACTACTGATGGGCCCAGGAAAAAAACCTTTTTCAACAACCCCAGGTCATAAAACTGAGAAGGCAGCATAGGATGGCCCAAGTCTTGGGCCCTAAATCCATGGGGGAGACCTGGATGGTGTTTCAGCTTCCTGGCTTTGGCCTGGGCCAAGCTGCTGCAGCCATATGGGAAGTGAACTAGTGGTTGGAAGTTCTCTCTTTCCCTCTCCCTCCCCACCTCTCTCTGTTTCTATTTCTGTCTCTTCTTTCACTCTGGCTTTCAAATAAATAAAATAATTCTTAAAAAAAAAAAAAACACTATCTGCAGGAATGGGTGCTTTGTTTAGTGGTTAAGATGCCACTTTGGACACTGGCATTCCATGTTGGAGTACCTGGGCTCCAGGCCAAGCCCTGACTGCAGGCAGCTTTCTGCTAATGTGCACCCTGGGAGGAAAAGGTGATGGCACAAGTAATCGAGTCCTGACACCCATGGGGGAGACCCAGATTGAAATCCTGGCTCCTGGGGCTGGCGTTGTGGTACAGTGGCGTAAAGCCACCACCTGCAGTGCCAGCATCCCATTTGGGCATGGTTCGAGTCCCAGCTGCTTCACTTTCAATCCAGCTCTCTGCTATGGCCTGGGAAAGCGCTAGAAGATAGCCCAAATCCTTGGGCCCCTGCACCCTCGTGGGAGACCCGGAAGTGGCTCCTGGCTCCAGATTGGCGCAGTCCTGCTGTTGCAGCCAATTGGGGAACGAATCAGCAGATGGAAGACCTTTCTCTCTCTGCCTTTCCTTCTGTGTGTAACTCTTTCAAATAAATAAATAAATGTTAAAAAATAAGAAAGAAAGAAAGAAAGAAAGAAAGAAAGAAAGAAAGAAAGAAAGAAAGAAAGAAAGGAAGGAAGGAAGGAAGGAAAAGAGAGGGAGGGAGGGAGGGAGGGAGGGAGGGAGGAGAAAGAAAGAGAGAAAGAGAGAGAGAGAGAGAGAGAGAGAGAGCAAGAGCGAGTGAGCGCCACGGCTCAATAGGCTAATCCTCCGCCTGCTCCATCTCCAATCCAGCTCCTTGCTAATGCACCTGGGAAAGCAGCGGAAGATTCAGTAGGGTGACTATAGCTTACAACAATGAATTATGTATTTTATAAAGAACCGGAAGAGAGGGGTTCAAAAGTTTCCAACACAAAGAAATGTTAATTGTTTTGGAAATGCTAACATCGTGATGTGATCACGATATTATATATAATATATATATATCACACTGTACTCCTTAAATATGTACAATTTTAAACATTTGATAAATTTTTCAAAACAAAAGCTACATGTTACAAAATTTTTGCCTCAAGTGACTGAAACAAGAGTCATTTTTCAGCTAAACAGAAGCCCCTGACCAGATAACCTACCACCACATCTTCCCTCTGCTCTGACAATGTGAAGACTCTACAACAGGATGAACAGGGAAACAGTGCTGATTCATAATGAAGACCAATGAAAGATAATACAGCATTAACTCACGGCATAAAAAGAGCAGATGGCACAGCATTACAAATTTTGCTGTGCTGGCAGTCTATCCACGTTCTCTTTGATTTAAAGATTTTTTTTTTTTTTCCTTTGAGAGGTAGAGTTACAGACGGAGACAGGGAGAGACCGAGAGAAAGGTCTTCCATCCACTGGTTCACTCTCCAAATGGCCAAAACGACCAGAGCTGGGCCAATCTGAAGCCAGGAGCCAAGAGCCTCTTCTGGATCTCCCACGCAGGTGCAGGGGCCCAAGAATTTGGGCCATCTCTCACTGCCTTCCCAGGACATAGCAGAGAGCTAGGTCGTAAGAGGAGCAGCCAGGAGATGAACTGGTACCCATATGGCATGCCAAAACTGCAGGCCGAGGCCCAGCCTGCTATGCCACAGCACCCCAATTCATGCTCTTAAATGAACCTTCCAGTTTCGGCCCTGTGGCATAGTAGGTTAATCTTCCACCTATGGTGCTGGCATCCCATATGGGCTCCTCTTCTGATCCAGCTCTCTGCCATGACCTAGGAAAGCAGAGGATGGCCCAAGTGCTTGGGCCCCAGCACCTATGTGGGAGACCTGAAGGAGGCTCCTGGCTCCTGGCTTCGGATTGGCCCATTACAAGCTGTTGTGGCCATTTGGGGAGTGAACCAGCGGGTGGAAGACCTCTCTCTTATTTTTTTTTAAGAAGGCTTTTATTTAATAAATACAAATTTCATAGGTACAGCTTTAGGAATATAGTGGTTCTTCCCCCCATACCCACCCTCCCACCCCAACTCCTGTCCCACATTCTACTCCCTCTCCCATCTCATTCTTCATTAAGATTCATTTTAAATTATATACAGAAGATCAACTCTATACTAAGTAAAGATTTCAACAGTTTGTACCTACACAGACACATAAAGTACTGTTTGAAGACAAGAATTCTCATTAATTCTCATAGTACAACTCATTAAGGACAGAGATCCTACATGGGGAATAAGTGCACAGTGACTCTTATTGTTGATTTAACAAATGACACTATTATTTACAACATCAGTGATCACCCAAGGCTCTTGTCCTGAGCTGCCAAGGCTATGGAAGCCTTTTGAGTCCACAAACTCCATCAGTATTTAGAAAGGGCCATAAGCAAAGTGGAAATTCTCTCCTCCCTTCAGAGAAAAGCACATCCTTCTCTGCTGCCCCCCTTTTTTTTTTTTTGTTTTATTAAAAACTTTTATTTAATGAATATAAATTTCCAAAGTACAGCTTATGAATTACATTGGCTTCCCCCCTCCCATCCGCAACCCTCCCCTTTCCCGCTCCCTCTTCCCTTCCATTCACATCAAGATTCATTTTCAATTCTCTTTATATACAGAAGATCAGTTCAGTATATATTAAGTAAAGATTTCAACAGTTTGCCCCCACATTCTGCTGCCCTTCTTACTACTGGGATCTCACTCACAGAGATCCTTCATGTAGATCATTATTTTTTAAAGATTTATTTATTTACTTGAAGTCAGAGTTACACAGAGAGAAGGAGAGGCAGAGAGAGAGAGGTCTTCCATCCACTGGTTCACTCCCCAGTTGGCCACAATGGCTAGAGCAGTGCCGATCCAAAGTCAGGAACCAGGAGCTTCTTCTGGGTCTCCCACGTGGGTGCAGGGGCCCAAGGACTTGGGCCATCTTCTACTGCTTTCCCAGGCCATAGCAGAGTGCTAGATCGGAAGTGGAGCAGCTGGGACTCAAACCAGCGCCCAAATGGGATGCTGGCTTTACCTGCTATGCCACAGTGCCGGCCCCAATGTAGATCATTTTCTGCCAGTGCCTTAGCTTTCAATGCCTGAAATGCTCTATGGGCTTTTCATCCAGATCTGAATGCCTTAAGGGTTGATTCTGAGGCCAGAGGGCTGTTTAAGCGTTTGTCATTCTATAAGTCTGCTGTATGGCCTGCTTTCCATGTTGGATTGATCATTCTCTCCCTTTTTTTTTTTTTTTTTTTTAAACAGGCATAGTTAGACAGTGAGAGAGAGAGAGACAGAAAGAAAGGTCTTCCTTTTTCTGTTGGTTCAACCCCCAAATGGCCACTACAGCCAGTGCGCTGTGCCGATCCGAAGCCAGGAGCCAGGTGCTTCCTTCTGGTCTCCCATGCGGGTGCAAGGCTCAAGGACCTGGGCCATCCTCCACAGCCTCCCGGGCCACAGCAGAGAGCTGGACTGGAGGAGGAGCAACCGAGACAGAATCCGGTGCCCCAACTGGGACTAGAACCCGGGGTGCCAGTGCCGCAGGCGGAGGATTAGCCAAGTGAGCTGTGGCGCCGGCCTCCTTTTTAATTCTATCTATTGTTATTATCAAACACTTGACCTCTCTCTCTCTCTCTCTCTCTCTCTCCACTGTCTATAGCTCTGTCAAATAAATAAAAATCTTTAAAAAATAAAATTAAATTAAGGAACTTGCCAATTCTAATATTCTATGAGCCTATAAACCACATGGGGCACCTTTTACCATCTCTCATGTTTCAGGAGTCATTACTTAAATAATTAACAATTTCCTGCTTAAAAATCTAGTGAGCATATTTAATAAAACTGCTATATGATTAGGCTTATTTTACTATGACTAGACAGTATTTTTAAAAGCTATAATTTGGGGCCGGCACTGTGGCTTAATGGGTAAAGCCGCCACCTGCAGTGCCGGCTTCCCAGATAGGTACCGGTTCACATCCCAGCTGCTCCACTTGCGATCCAGCTCCCTGCTATGGCCTGGAAAAGCAGTAGAAGATGGTCCAAGTCCTTGGGCCCCTGCACCCACATGGGAGACCAGGAAGAAGCTCCCGACTCCTGGCTTCGGATTGGTGCAGCTCCAGCTGTTGTGGTCATCTGGGGAGTGAACCAGTGGAAGGAAGACCTCTCCCTGCCTCTGCTTCTCTGCAACTCTGACTTTCAAATAAATAAATATATCTAAAAAAAAAAAAGATTCTCCTTATAAACTGAAAAACCACCCTCCAAGTCAGCTGATCCAAGTTAGCTGATAGACATGAAATACTTTATAGTAAAAAAATCTCTATTAACTAATCTAAAGAAATGCAAACCTTTTCAACCAGCATTTTCTATTGAGAACTGGAGAACTATCATGCTGCAATTAAAAGCTGCTGGTCTTAAATCTTTATAGGAAAGGAAAAAAGAAACCATGTTGAAGACACCATGCACATTAGTCACAGGTATGGAGGGTCCTAAGACCTCACTGGAACAGCTACCTTACAGGACACAGCCAAATTTATTTTCTGATCCCACTATTTTCTAATATTCAAATCAACTTATAGACAAAAATAAGTAGGTAAATATAAATAGTTAATCACTGTCAAGTTTTTAATATATGATTTGCTTATTTTCATTTTAGGCTAAAGGACAGTCTTGTTCCAGATGAAGATAAAAACCTACTTTTGCCCCAAAGCAGGTTGGGGAGCTAAGGGATCCAAAGCTGTGCTGTTCAATATCACTGCCACTAGTCATGTGCAGCTATCTAGGTTAAAATAACTAATATTGGCCGGCGCCGTGGCTCACTTGGCTAATCCTCCGCCTGCGGCGCCGGCATCCAGGGTTCTAGTCCCAGTTGGGGCACCGGATTCTGTCCCGGTTGCTCCTCTTCCAGGCCAGCTCTCTGGTGTGGCCTGGGAAGGCAACGGAGGATGGCCCAAGTGCTTGGGTCCCTGCTCCTACATGGGAGACCAGGAGGAAGCACCTGGCTCCTGGCTTCGGATTGGCGCAGCGCCGACGGTGGCGGCCATTAGGGGAGTGAACCAATGGAAGGAAGACCTTTCTCTCTGTCTCTTTCTCACTGTCTATAACTCTCTCTGTCTCTCTAACTCTGCCTGCCAAAAAAAAAATATCAAATTAAAATTAATCACACTAGCCATGGTCATACCAGTAACATTTTAAGGGCTCAAAAGTCCCATGTGGCCAGTAGTTTCCATGTAGACACAATATATTTGCGTCACAGCAGAAAGCTCTATCGCACAGTGTTGATCTAGAATAATGTTTCTCATATTTCAATGTGCACGAAAATCATCAAGACAGCTTGGTAAGAAACAGATTCCCGGGCCCCACCCAGGGAGTCTATGTCAGGTCTGGAATGGGGCTCTAAAACTTGCATTTCTAACAAACTCCAAGATAAGGCTAATGTTGCCTTTTGTTTTGGGTTGTGCGCTCCATGGTAAAAGAATCGTTTTAGTTTTTGTTCTTTCCCAATCCATCATAGAACCATACTTTTATAAAATACCAGAAAAATGAGTAGAAAAAATTAAATCAGGGACTATGATATAAACTAATATGTTTTATTATTGGATTCAACAGAAATGATTTTTAGAAGCTTCCATATGCTTCTTTTGAAATCCTGAAGACTCCTGGTCATAAAGAGGTGGAGGTCTACAGATCTGTATGAGTGTATGATCGCTTTTTGACCTTTTGGCTAAGATCAAGCATATGAGTATATGGACTACTCTGAGTAGACCAGTCTTGTATTTTCACAACTATTTTTCTGTAGCTGGTCATTAACAATCTCTCCACATCCTCAGTCATTTCCTTAGAGTATGTTTATAACTCAAGACAAAAGGGTCATTCCATTATATAGAACGGCACTAAATCCCTTAAAGTGATACTGCACTGCATTTGCTTATAGGACAATCTAATGGTGTTTTAATTTAAAATGTGATCCTGTTCTGTCATGTGATTAACAATGATGATGACTCAATTTTCATGCAAACCCATCGCTGAATTGAGATTGGGAACACTATAAGAATTGGTAAACCAAAATACATAATAAGCAATAATAAAGTTTTTGTGTTTAATTATTTATTATTGCTTTCAGAAAATAAAAATCTATGTTCTGGACCTGGCTGACCAGACGTAATCTTTCAAAGGATTGCCTAGACTACTGATAGTTCTTCTTGAATCCAAAGTAAACAGCCCAAGTACATTTCTTTACTCATGTGTACATAAAGAATGAACAAATCAAACATAATTCTCCTATGCCCTTTATCGAACTGCTACAAGCTGGGGTAATTTCCCTAATCTACAAATCAAACCAAATAAACTGATTTTCCTACTACTCATCTTTTGGTCTGGCCCAACAACTGGACTTCTATAAGAAAATCTCCATGATAACTTCAAGTTCAAACACTTCCTAGAGCTGTTCTTAGAATATTCTTGTTGCTCTAGAACTTTGTTTTCTCAATTTGCTTGCCTTTTATTTAAATAGATCATAAAATAGAGCTGAGGCCCTTACCTTAACATGCTATCCTGTTTCTATACTAACACCTGGATTAATAGAACTTGATAATACATGCATGTCCTCTGTAAAATAATCTTGTATGTTCAACTAGACATGATTTTAAGAAAAATTCCCAATTAAAATTTGTCAAGAAAACTTTCAAGGCATTTCATAAAAGTCTGGGGAATAAAAAAGATGAAGGGATGCTTATTAACTGACCCTCTTCAATGTAAAAGAGAAAACCTTTTTCCTCCTAACATGTTGGACAGAGCACTAACAGAATGAACAAGAAGTAGTATTCAGGGGTTGGCGCTGTGGGATAGCAGGTAAAGCCACTGCCGAAAGTGCTGGCATCTCACATGGTTGCAGATTCAAGTCCCAGCTGCTCCGTTTCCGATCCAGCTCTCTGCTATAACCTGGAAGAGCAGTAGAAGATGGCCCAAGTCCTTGGGTCCCTGCACCCAAGTGGGAGATCCAGAAGAAGCTCCTGGTTCCCAGCTTCAGATCAGCCCAGGTCTAGCAGCTGCGATGACCATCTGGGGAGTGAACCAGTGGATGGAGACCTTTCTGTCTGTAACTCTGCCTCTCAATAAATAAAACCTTCAAAAAAAAAAAAAAAAAAGCAGTATTCAAAGCAAGAAAATGTCAGGAACTTCTGCCACAGTCAACCTTCCAGGACCCTCTGCAGAAGCAGATGGCTGAAACCAAGACATCCAGGACCCTCTAAGACTATCTTGCAAATGCCCCATCTATCAGGTTACAAGGATAAGAGTACAGTTTCCCTATCACCATAGGAAAGGAAGAATTCTTGGGATGATCCCAGAGAATGCCACAAGGAGGCCAAAGCACTTCCCCAAGCCCAGGCCAAATGATCAAGGCTGAGACCACAAGACCTGCTAAGGGGCAAAACAAAAGGCTCCAAAAAGTCAGTGTCCAGGCAAAGATTTTGCTCATACAAAGCAATTGTTTTGGGATGACAGAAACCAACGGTCCTTAAGGTTTTTGTTTTTTTGTGGTTTTTCTGGCATGCAGGTAGAAAGGGAGGGCTGTAGAGAGCAGAAGGTACAGCAGGAGTCACAAAAAGCAATGGATTTGCTTTGTATAAAAATGCAAACACAAACAGAATTTTGCATACTACTTTGGAGAGTTCACAGACAAGCCAACAACTCCCTACAGGTCCACGAACTCCAGGATAAAAACTCTCAAACTCAGTAGGTACAAAGCAAAGGTCAATGTTACCATAATAGTTAGACCTTCTTTTAAGTAGATGCTTACCCTTTAAAATAAAGACAATCTTAGAATTAAAAAAAAGAGACTCAAAACACAAAATTCCTTGGTCACAACAACAATGCAAGTATACCCAAAATATATTAAAACTTTAATTATTTGACAAAAAAATCATATATTTTATCCATACAATTAGAGCAGTAAACACCCCCTATGAGAATCTTTTTATAAAAAATAGAAAAATTAGAATCTCCTTGTATGCATTTAGCAAATTCAAATGTATATCCACCACTTTCTATATTCACTTGGACTTGTGTCCTAAAGTTTTCTGAAATTCTACTTCCCACCAAAATGTACATAGTACTCCAAAAAAATGTACAATCTCCTTCCCAGTTTTCCTGAATTTTTCAAATACTATCTTAGTATACAGAATTCTTCTGAAATAGTCAGCAGACAAAAGCACTATAAAGTATGTTAAAAAATCAGGTTTTTCCTTGATAAAAGTGTTAGCCTTTCCTTAGGATCATATGGGAAAAAATGATGGCCCATTTGAAAAAAAAAAATCTTGCTTCCTCAGAATAAGAGCTATTTAAGTTCTATCACAAACACCGTTACAGATTCTAAAGGGCCCAGAATAGAACAACACAGAGTAAATGTAGGAGGAGGCACAGAATCACTAGTAAAGACCATAAAAACCCACAAATACAGGTACTACAGGCAAAAACAAACACTTTCCTCTGGATTTAATGCACATAATTTAGTTCAGAAAGGGGAACAAGGATGGATATTTTAAAATAACTCCATTTTACTACCTTCAGGACTTATAAGGAAGTAACAGAATTTCTCATGAGGGTATCAACGCCTCCACGACATGAGGTAAAGAAAAGAACATTTTGGCATGGAAAAAGTGACTGGTTCTCCCTCAGTATGTACCAGGCTGTGCCTCAGCTCCCAAGTGCCCTGGAGGACCACTCCTACACTAGGGAGGCAAGAGTGCCCTCGCTGTGGCCCAACATCCATCTTCAGTGACAAATTTTTGAAATGGAAAAGTAAAAACGGACTCTTATGGAAGATATGCTAGTTAGCCTAGCACCATCCCATGAAAACATCGTTAGAAAGTTGTTGGAGAAAAGAACATGTACTTTGGATCCAGGTAAACTGGGTTCAAACTCTGGCCTTCTGCCTTGAGTAAGTTTCTTCATTTCTCTGAGTTGCAGTCCAGCCTCAGGAGGGAGCTATGAAACCAGGGCTACTTGTTCCATCTCCGTAGCCCTACTACCTGGCTGACTGCTGGCCACACACTAGGCATTTAATCAAGGCAATGTGTTCCTTTTGCTCCCCTCGTAAGGATGGCCCATGCCACTGCAAATGAAAATGTTCTCAAGGGGACAGATATCTAAGCTTTAGCTATTATTCATGTATTTCAAAGAGTTTTCAAAGTAATAACCTGGTACAGGAGAACGCAGGCAGTCCCAAGGAATTTGCTACAGCTTTTCACTTAAATTGAACTATAGCCTTGTACAAGAGATGGAAGTATAAGAGAACCAACACATATTTATTAAAAACAAAACTATTTCAAGTCTCACTATACTGGGGGAAGGAGGGGAGATAATACAGGGAGTGAGAGAACAGTGTCTCAGCTGATTTGTGTACTGTCATTGTCCTATGCTATTTTGCTATTGTAAAAGATGTATTTGCAAGTAGAGTTTTTCCATCTCAAAACCTGTCCAAAGGGGCGGAAAAGACGTGTGGTCCATATATGACTCCATTTGGTGGTTATCAATACCAAGTCTTTCTGTGAAAACTGAACATCATAGGCTTACACTGGGAACCAAGCCGGAGGTTGGGAAGTGATGGTTTAACACAGAACACTTAACCACAAACTCTGCTCAGAGCAAAGCCACACTTCCAAGAAAACAAAAAATTTTCTTTGAAACTTTTACAAACCAAAGAGATCTGCAAGACACAGTAGCCCAAGGGCCTGTTATTTCTGCTAAGTTCCCTGCAATACTGTAGCAAAATCACAAATAAGATATGGTTTCTGAAGAGATACCATTCTGCTTTGGAATTTTTCTTTTGGTTTGCCTTTTTTTTTTTTTTTTTTTTTTTTGGTACTTGACTTACTTATAGAAGGGTAAACCAATAAACACAAAAAACGACCCGCTACAAGATTTCCAGAAATGCAGTGGGGTTAGTTGTGGTTCTCCCACTTCATTTCTAACTGGTCTTTCAACTTGCCTGGTCTGTCTGAAGTCTGACTGTCTGCTGAGTTCACAGAACCTCAACTATACTAATAATAAATTTTAAAAATTATAAGGGCTATTTAAACGCTGCAGTAAAAGTGATTCTATTGATAGAGTGGCTGGTGCTAAAACAGAACAGTCAAATGTGAAAAGCAAGGAAACTGCAGAATTAAAAACCGTGACTCTGGAAGACTCACACTGCACTGAGAGACAACTCTAATTTCACAACAGGTCTACATTTACTTTGTCCATGGCCAGATTTCATGAAGAACAGCAACACAATCTGGTTTACCATAAGGGAGATTTCAAGTCTAACAAAAACGGGTGGGGGTGGGAGATGTACACATTATATTTTAACAGTCTATTAATCAATAAAAAATTTTTAAACACAAAAGAAATCATAATTCATCTACAAAACTTGCTCTGACACAGAAAGAACTTCAAAATTAATCATCTTCCCACTGCAGATTTCCCCAAGCCTTAGGGCTACAGCGATGCATTACATATCTGAAACCACCTGCTCTAGTTGGCACAGACCATGTGACCGACAATTCATGCCTCATCATTTTCTCATACATTGATCTCAAACCTTTCAGAGTTCAGAAAAACTCTCTGAGGTTCTGAACATGGTCTTCAATCTGGCTTACTGTGCACCCCACGTGGCAGACCCCCAAGAGTCAGATGGCTCACAATCAGCCTGGGCAGCACCTGGGGAGCCTCTGTCCAGATTTTTCCTAAGGCCACCTGCATAACCTCATGAAGTGAGGTCCTCACAGTGCACACCATTTGGGAAGCGACAGTCCCATCGCGGGCAACGTTCCAGACACCCTGAAAGCCGCAAACACTAAAAACGCTGTATTTCCTCTGTTCACCGGCCTGTTATACCAAAAACGAGTTTTCAGAAGGTGGGGGAACATGGCACCCACATAGCCCCAGAAAAAAGACACCCACAGATGCCAAAGATTCACTCGAAACCTTGGCCAGATTACTAATGGTGCATACACCCTAATTTGGAGAACATGGGCCTACATGCTAAAAATTGAATTATGCTGCCTTATTGGATCCCACAGTGCTGAAACCAGTCACCTTAGTCGTAACTGGAGCTGGGAATACTTTATGTACACACAGACAAAGTGCCTGCTTATGCATTTTTAATTGGATCAAATCAAACCGAAGCTGCAAACAAACTCAAATTATCTCAAGAGTGAGGGGATTTCCTAATAACGTCTTTTTAAAAAATAAAAAATACCACAGCCCTGCCAACGCTCCTGCGCCTCAGACAGGCTCGTCCCTGGAAATGTGGGAGCTACCGACTCCGTTACTTCTAACGGCGAAGAAAACAAACACCCTGAAGGGGACAGATGCGGGCCCCCACCCCCCCACCCCCGAGCTCAAACGTGCTATCTAATAACGCACAAAACTTGGCAGCGGCGCCGCCGGACCCCTCCAGGGCTCCCATTTTCGGGGCGAGTGCGCGCTAGTGCGTACGAAGGGGGCGGAGGGGACGCGCCGGGGCGCCCGCCCCTCCCGGAGCGGCAGCCTGGCACCAGCCCACCCTCCTCCACCCCTGCAAACAGACGCAGGACGCCGCCGGAGCAACTTCCCCGCGGGGGCGGCGGCCGCAGCCCCCCGCCCCCGGCGCCCGGGGGTCCCTCGGCCGCCCGCCCCGCGGGGGCCCGCGCACGCCCCGCCCCCGCCCGCCGGGCCAGGCCGGGGTCCGCCGGACCCCCGCCCCTCGGCGCGGCCCGCAGCGGCGCGCTCCCAAGGACGGCGCCCGGCGCGAAGGTGGCCCGAGCGGCAGCGGGGCGCGGCGGCGGCGGCGGCCAGCCCCTCGCCTCAGGCCGCAGGCCGCTGCCTGCTCTGCGCCAGGCCGCCCGCCCGCCGGCCCCGCTCGGACCCCAGCGCGGCCGGGCCTCGGAGCCGCCGCAGCCCCTCATCCAGGCTCCATTCATAGGGGCACCCCAGCCGGTCTGTCGGGGCGGGGCCGGGGGCCCGCGGACAAGGCCGGTCCGCCGAGGCCGGGAAGGAAAATAAAAAGTTAAGAGAAGAACTTACCTAAAATGGCTCCTGCAGCAGCCAAAATACAAACAGCTATTATTTGGTGAAGTTTAGCTCAGACACCCTGCAAGGACACCCTAACCCAGCTCGGGCCCGCCTTCCCTGCCGCGCCATTGGGCTTCGCCGGCCCAAAACACACCGTCATTGGACACCCTGGCTGTCTCTCAGGAAGAAGCCCATTTCAAGCTTGCTTGCAGGGACGAGTGATGGGCTCGCTCCATTGTGCTCGTATTTGCATGGATGTGATCGCGGCGCTGATTGGCCGGCTCCGGGGATGCCCCGCCCCCTGCCTCGCGCCCCCCGCCTCGGAGACGCCGCTGCGCGCGGCCCCGCCCCCTGGGACGGAGCGGCAGGGCCACGGGGGCGGGGCAGGGCCGGGGTCCCGCGGGCGCAGGGGGCGGGGTTCTGCACGCCGCAGACCGCAGGCAGGGGGCGGGTACCCGGGGCGCGCGCGGGCAGGGTGGGGGACGGAGCTCTAACCCGCAGGTGGAGGTCTCGCAGGTAGCGAGCCAACGATCTGGCTGCCCCCGGGGCTGGCCAGGTGCAGGAGCGGATTGTTGCTGGGGTCCCGCGACGGAGGGGTTCCGCTGGGGCCGAGGTCGCGCGGACAGAGGCGAGGAGCGGCGAGGGTCCTACAGGTCAGGAGAAGCCGATGCGGGGAGGCCCAGCGAGGACGGGAGCCAGGCGTCTGCGCCTGGGGCCGCCTGCTGCTTGCTGCTGCGCCTGGCTCCCTGGCTCTCACGCGCTGCTTCCCCAGGCCTCGCACCCCCGGGAGTTTCCGCCCGCTGGAAAGACCTCTGTGAAATGAGGCGTCGAGCTGCAGCGTGTTTGTCCCCGGGCCTATCTCCCGTGCTATCCTTGCAGCCTCCTCAAGGACGGGGGCCCAGCAAATGGCAGAGATGCAACTGATTGTTATTCGCATGTTCTTTTATTCGTTCCTTAGCAGCGAATTCGTGAGCGCCCACTCAATGCTAGACGTTGATTGAAACAGGGGATACGGTGGTCAGTAGGACAAAGCCCTTGCCCTCTTGCAGTAGGTCAAAGAAAGGCAGTAAATAAATACACGGGGCAGGTAGAGATAAATGCCATAGAGAAAATAGATGGAGGAAGGAGGGGAAATGAGACCAGCGATGGGGAGAAGCGATTCCAAAGGAGGGGTGGGTGGGGAGTTTGCCTTGCCTGGCTGAATACTCCTTGTGGCAGCACAGTGCTGCCCCTCCCCCCTGCACCCCAGGCCTTGGCACCCATCAAAAATGCTGGCTGGGGTCTGACTGCAGAGGCCCATTCCCCCCCCCCCCCATTTAAAGCAGGATGATGATTTCAGGAGCAGCTTGTCCAGTGCATTCGGGATGAGCGTGGTCAGACTGTCTCCACAGTAACTACAGTGATAGAGCAGAGCCCACTGCCTCCCCGAAATTCCACTTTTCCTGAAGCTTTCAGCCTGTGGTCCCTGCTCTTTCCTGGATACCACTTCTTCACTTCTTGGCAGGCACTAAAGATGTGTCCAGTTAAAAGTACTGCCCCTACCCCTCATCCCCCACCACTCATCTGTCTCTTCTGGGCACATTTCTGTCATTTGACGCAAGGTTGGCCAAGTCTCATGGTTCATCCTTCCTCCTCTTCCTTCCTTCCTCAAACTAATGCTTATTAAGTACCAACTATGTTCCAGCTACTGTTCTAGGCACAAGAGGTACAGCATTGAACAAAGTAGACAACATCCCTCTCCTCACGGCGCCTACGGTCAAGCGGAGGGACAAGGTGGGTGAGTATACTGACAGGTGCCTGTCTTCCCTGCCCAGCTGCCTCACAGGGACAGCTTAGCTGACCTCTTACACCTGAGACAGGATCAGGCAACTGGTAGTCCAAGCTGTCGTAGGCCAAACATCAGGACCAGGACTGCCAGAGCTCACAACAGCCCTTGTGGGGCTCAGGTCTGTACATTTTCCGTGTCCACAAGACTTGCATCAGAAACAGACTTGAAGGGTCCTACATGGGATTCAAGTGGCCCTCCCTTAGCATGATCAAGTCCCCTGCCCATAAAAGTTGAAATAACATGCACTTCAAGATGGGAAATGGAATTAAAAGATAATTTCACATTGGTGCAAGCAATTTTGAAATTCATGCATGAGGACAGGCATTGTCATGCAGGGGGTTCAGCTACCCCTTGGGGTGGGCACATCCCATGGTTCCAGTCCTGGTTACTTCACTTCTAATTCACCTTATTGCTAATGTGATCCTGGGGAGGCAGCAGGCAGCCACACACATGGTTGAGTCTCTGCTAGCTATGGAGTTCCAGGCTCCTGGAGTTAGGGTGGCCCAGCCCTGGCTGTTGCTGGCATTTGAGGAGTGAACCAGCAGATAGAAGACTGTGTGTGTGTGTGCACGCGCACATGCATGTGTGTGTGTGTTTCTCATTGCCTTTCAAATAGAAAAGGGAAATCCATGCCTAGTTTTTTCATAGTATGCATATCTATGAATGTTTTGAAGACCTCTCTTATGAAATTGGGAGAAATGGGACTCTAGACAGAGGAAGAAGCATGTATGTCTTTTTTTTTTTAAGATTTTATTTATTTATTTGACAGAGTTACAAAGAGAAGGAGAGGCAGAGAGAGAGAGGTTTTCCATCCGCTGGTTCACTCCCTAATTGGCCGCAATGGCCAGAGATGCACCGATCTGAAGCCAGGAGCCAGGAGCTTCCTCTGGGTCTTGCCATGCAGGTGCAGGGGCCCAAGGACTTGGGCCATTTTCTACTGCTTTCCCAGGCCATAGCAGAGAGCTGGATCGGAAGTGGAGCAGCTGGGACTCAAACCGGCGCCCAAATGGGATGCCAGCACTGCAGGCAGAGGCTTTACCCACTACGCCACTGCACCAGCTCCGAATCATGGATGTCCTATGCAAAGAGGTAAGAGACCATCTGGGGAGGTGAGGGAGCAGGAGGGAGAGGGAAGGTCGACTTGTTAGCAGTCACTGTTCTCAAACATTGAGAAAGTCAGTTAAACACACAATCTTGGGTCAACCAAAAAGAAATCAGTAGGGGTCTGTGATTGATTCACAGACGAGTAGGCCAGAAAGGGCAAAGGAAGGGTCTGGAGGCTACAGCAGAGGCAGCAGGCTTGACCTTGGAAGACTCAGGTTTGCAGAACAGAGAGGGGTTAGTGGAATCTGACTCTCAGAGCACTTCAGCGGTGCCTGTGGCCTGTGGGGAGGCTCTGGAGGGGAAAGAAGCAGCTACATTGTTTTTAGCCATAGCCATTTATGGTAATGCTTTAGCTCTGCATTCTCCAGGAGCAGAGACTGATTGTTTAGGGCAAGTGTGGGGCAAAAGGAGTGAGGTTGGAAAGAAGGAAGTGTCAATACCAGGGTGATTATTAATCTGGGCTCCATTAAGTATGGCTGATTGCTTCTGCTCCAGGGATTATCCTCTGAGAAGCCATGTTAAATGAGTCACAGTATGGCCTCTGGGACCGGGAAGAAAAGGGAACTTATCCACCCTCTCATCACCTATTGGAGAAAGATTCATACCCAGGTGTTTAGGCCTTAGTGCCAAGTGGACTTCTGTGGCATCCCAAAACTCCATGTCAACAGAGAGCCTGGCAGGAGGCACTCGGCAGGGCCATGAGGCAAGATGCTATCAGAGTGCAGTTGTGTAAAGTCAGATGGAGGCCATGCAGAGCTGGCTGCCACGGCAGCCACTGGACGAGAGGTAGTTGATGCTACAAGGCTCTGAAAGTCTGCTCAGGGGTGATGCCTGTGCTGCATGCATTTCTGTACCGTGTAGTATGTTCCCATTTCCAAAGTGCCCCAGAAGAACAACCCTCAAGGGCTCTGAAAGGAGCCACAGAAAAGCTTCCTGTAGTTCTAGAACTTTCTGAGAGCAATTCCACAAACACAAGTCGCATCCTGCCTGACTGGTTCTCTTGCTTTCCTGCCTCTGTTCATTTCTCTGATTCTTTCAGTAGACTGTCAGCTTCTTTTTCTTTTTTAATTTTTAAAAAATCTATTTGACAGAGTTATAGACAGAGAGAGAGAGAGACAGAGAGAAAGGTCTTCCCTCCATTGTATCACCCCCCCAAACGGCTGCCACAGCCGGCGCTGCACCAGTCCGAAGCCAGGAGCCAGGTGCCTCCTCCTAGTCTCCCATGCGGGTGCAGGGCCCAAGGACCTGGGCCATCCTTCACTGCCCTCCCGGGCCACAGCAGAGAGCTGGACCAGAAGAGAAGCAACCGGGACCAGAACGCGGCACCCACATGGGATGCCGGCGCCTCAGGCGGAGGATTAACCAAGTGAACCACCGTGCTGGCCCCTGTAAGCTTATTTATCATTCTTGTTTATAAATCTGTGGCAGAAAGAAAAAAAAGGCTATTTTCACTAGCCCATTTCATTTCCCTCCTAAGATCATAGCAAAATTACATTTCTCAGTCATCATCAGGTGGGCCCATAATGAATCTGGACAGAAGTGATGCATGTATCCCATCTCTGGGATTCCCCTACAAAATCCCGTCTAACCCTCCAAACTCCCTGCCTGTCCTCATCTGTTGGCCAGATGCTAAAACATCTAGGAGAGGACCCAAAGGCCTCGGGAAATGGCGATGGTGAGAGCCTGCATCCCTGACTGGCTGCATGGAGCAGAACCCCCATGCTCACCTGCGCAGACTAGGCTATGAGCAAAAAATAAGCTGACACAGTGTCAAGTCACTGAGATGTGAAGCTGCTACAGCTGTGGGCACGCCCTGACTATGATAGTATTTGTTTTACTTCATTTCATTCCATGTCCCTCTAGGGCAGGCATTGTGTTTCCAACTCAAGCAATCACGCAATGTCTGTCACATAGTAGGTGTTGCTCCATGTATAAATGAACATGAATAAGCTGGTTCCTGAGCCTGGGCTTAAAGGATTAGTCATAGAATGCCAGGCAAAGTGACAGGTAGGAAAGTGTTCCATGAAGGGCAGAGGTGGAGAGACTAGAGATTATGGTCAGTTCTTAGCACTGAGAAAGATTCATGATGAGGGAGGGAGATAGCTAGTGTGGAGCTAGAGAGATGGCTAGGGCCAAGTCACAAAAGGTCTTACATGTTACATGAAGGAGTTTGATAAGACCCATTAGAGAATTGTAAACAAGGATACAATCCAGTTTATGTTTAAGAAAGATTCCTCTAGCTGCCTAAAAGGATGAATTGGAAAGGAAGAGGTGACTATATGGATTTTTCAAAGGCAGCATTTGCCTTTTTCTCAAATCATTCATCTTATAAGATCACTAAAAAGAGGGTTTGTGGTCAAGTTGGTTTGGAAAGCTGTACAATCTGTTGCCCCTTTTGGATATTTTTGGAAATTGTTTATTAACGTCTTTAAAAAAGCAGTCCTGGGGCCAGCGTGGCTGTGCAGTGGGTTAAACGGCCACAGGTGACTCTGGCGCCCCATATCAGAGCCTAGTTCAAGTCATGATCACTCTGTTTCTAATCCAGCTCCCTACTAATGTGCCTGGGAAAGCAATGGAAGATGGCCCAAGTACTTGGGTCCTGGCCACCCACAGGGGAGACCTGGATAGAGATTCTAAATCTTGGCTTCTGCCTGACCCAGCCCCAGCCATTGTGACCATTTCGGGAGTGAACCAGCAGATGGAAGATCTCTCTCTTTCTCTCACTTCTCTCCTCTCTCTCTGTCATTCTGCCTGTCAAATAAATCTTTTTTTTAAAAAATGAGCAGCCCTACATTTATGAAATCTGTTCAACTGTAATGTAGTAATTCTCAATTTATTTGACCACAGAGCCTGCTTTTCTTTAACACCTAGTATAACTAATATCACATAAGATTAGATTTGGCTACAACCATATAAAAGGAGGGGAAAAACATAAGATTAGAGCTTATTTTTGTCTTGCTTAAAGGAAATCTTGAGAAGCAGGCAATCCAAGTGAATTGGTAGCTCTATTACTCTTTCAAAACTCCAGGTCTCAGTATTTTTTTAAGCATGTATTTTATTTATTTGAAAGAGTTACAGAGAGAGGTAGAGACAGAGAGAGAGGTCTTCCATCTACTGGTTTACTCTCCAAATAATCACAATAGCCAGAGCTGAGCTGATCCAGAGCCAGGAGCTTCATCTGGGTCTCCCACGTGGGTGCAGGGGCCCAGGACTTGGTCTGTCATCCACTGCTTTCCCAGGTACATTAGCAGGGAGCTGTATCAGAAGTAGAGCATCTAAGGTTCAAAGCGGCACACATATGGGATGCTGGTGCTTCAGGCTGGGGCTTTAACCTGCTGTGCCACAGTGCCAGCCCCCAGGGTCTCAGTATTTTTGCTCCACCATCCCTAGCTTCCCTTCCCAAGGTTACTTCATGGTCCAAGATGGCTGCTGGAGCACCATCCAAATGTCCTTAGAAGGCAAAAGGAAAAGCAAAGTGGAAAACAGGAGCTGAGTCCTGCCCGAAAGAGCCTTCCTGGAAATACTAGGCATCACTTTTGCTTACATCTCCTTTAGCAGAACTTAGTTACATGACAACAATAAACTGCAAAGGAGGCTGGGAAATTTGGTACTTCATTTTGCTTTTCTTTGTGCCAAGTTAAAAATTGGATCTGTCACTAAAGAGTTAGGAGACTCACTAACAGTCTCCGACACAATGTCCCACAGAATTAACATTCCTCAACACATACGTAGGGATAAAATGACTAAGTAAGGAGTTTGATTTTTTTAAACATTTCTCACAGCTTTACTGCAGTATAATTCACATACCATATAATTTGCTTACTGCAAATGTATGGTTTGAGGATGTGTGCTGCTATCACCACAGGCCAGTGTTAACACATTCCCATCACCCTGAAAGTTCCCTCTTCCCATTTGCAATCAAGCCCCTCTCCCACCCCTAGGCCTAACAACCACTGATCTGCTTTCTTCTTAGCATCTTTACCTTTTATAGAAAATTCAGACAAATGCAGTTGTGCAATGTGTAGTCTTGGATGTCTGGCTTGTTTCATTTAAGATAATATTTTTGTGGTTCATGCATGTTATATAGCATGTTATGTGGGTTCATTCTTTCTTATTGATGAATAGTATCCCATGGTATCTTTTTTTGTTTCGTTTTGAAGGGGGAGAGGGAGGGAGAAGGAAAGGTTTTTTTGTTTGTTTGATTTATTTATTTGACAGGTAGAGTTATAGACAGTGAGAGACAGAGGCAGAAAGAAAGGTCTTCCTTCTATTGGTTCACTCCCCAGATGGCCGCCACGGCCGGTGCTGTGCCGATCCAAAGCCAGGAGCCAGGTGCTTGTTCCTGGTCTCCCATGTGGGTGCAGGGGCCCAAGCACTTGGGCCATCCTTCACTGCCCTCCCGAGCCACAGCAGGATTAGGAGCAACCAGGACTAGAACCCAGCGCCCATATGGGATGCTGGTGCTGCAGGCAGAGGATTAACCAAGTGAGCCACGGCGCCGGCCCCCATCCCATGGTATCAATATGCCATCTTTTGTTTATCCACTCACCAAATGATGGTCATTTGTATTGTTTTCACTTTGGGCTGTTATGAATAATGCTGCCATGAGCCTTCACATAAAAGTCTTTGTATGGACAATTGTATTCATTTTTCTTGGTGTATACAGAAGGATATTGATGTTTAAGTTGAATGCATTCATTCAAAGAAAGGATATTTATGGAATGCCTACTGACAGTACCATACTAGATGCCAAGGATACAATGGTAAATAAAATTTGGCACAAACAGGCCTCATAGAGCTTGCAGTCCATGGTAGAGACGAATCATTCATTGGTCCAATAGTTAAGCAAACAAGTAAAACTTCAGAGCAGTGGTAAGTACTATCCACAGCTGGTCTGTGGTGCTGTGAAGTTGGGCTAGAAGGGTCAGCCTTGGTCATGGAGGTCACAAAAGCTGTCCTTGAGCTGAGAGCTGAAGCATAGGTACTTAGTCACTCGTGAGTTCCATCCTTCTAAGTAATGTGAGGTCATTCACTTATTTCCAGTGATGCTATTCTTGAAGAAAACTTTGAACCAGTTTACAGGTGTGTTGGTCTCAGGTGGTTTTAACCTCTTAGAGTGCTTTGAAAGCTCTGAAGCAAATATAACCAAATGTCAATAAGAGTTAGTTAAGGGCAATCTCCTTTTTTATTTTCTGTACTTTTCTATATATTTCAAACATCTCACAATTAAAGTTTTTTAAAATACATTTTTTTATTCCCTTGGGAATTGTAACTGCCAAGCTGCTGTGCTTGTTTTGTTGGACATTAACCTCGTTTTCCCTCTATGGGATCTAGAGTCATGGCCGAAAGGTTAAATTCTGAAACCAGAACCTGGCATTGGAGGAGGATGCTGTTGGCCAGTGATGCAGAGCTACAACTACCCAATGCCCGTATCTCCACCCGGTGGGTGAATCTGCCCCTGCCCTCCCATCAAATCACCATTCCCCAGGACAAAACTGGATTAAAAATAATTAAGCCTGTAGCCATTGGAACTCTGCAGATCTAGTTCAAATCCCAGCTCTTTCACTATGACCTTGAGAAAGTCACTTCACTTAGAATCCAGTGATTCTTTTTTTTTTTTTTTAAGATTTATTTATTTATTTGAAAGTCAGAGTTACACAGAGAGAGAAGGAGAGGCAGGGAGAGAGAGAGAAAGAGAGAGAGATCTCCCATCTGCCAATTTACTCCCCAGTGGACCGCAAAGGCTGGAGCCGAAGCCAGGAGCCAGGAGCTTCTTCTGGGTCTCCCATGTGGGTGCAGGGGCCCAAGGACTTCAGACATCTTCTACTGCTTCCCTAGACCTCAGCAGAGAGCTGGATTGGAAGTGGAGCAGCCAGGACTCAAACCAGTGCCCATATGGGATGCCAGCACTGTAGGTGGCAGCTTTACCCGCTATGCCACAGCACTGGCCCCTAGAATCCAGTGATTCTAATACTAAGGTTGATGTATAGATTAAATGATTGATGCACAGTACTTAGCACCATAACTGTTTAACAAGTTACTCATTGCTACCTTGTTATTCCGTCCTCTCCTTGGGCTCCTGTTTTCTTATGTTCTGTATGGACTTTCCCCTTCATTGACTTTCTGTTTTTGAAGCATATTAATTCCGTGGATTTGGCTGAAGTCAGTCTCTGTTCTTCTTGCCTTTGACCCGGGGGATCTTCTATTCTTCAGAATCCCTTCTGTTATTATACCTTATTTATTAATCTGATTGATTTAACTCTTAAAGTGCTGCAGAATTCTCATTTTTACCCATGTGTAACACTGTTACTACTATTTTGATTTTTTTTAAATCTGAGTTCATATAAATGACCGTAGTCCATCTCAGTTACTATAATTTATGGAAAGCTATACCTCAAATGTTCTTGGGGAGGAGTTTCTTAAAACATTTGTCACCGTACCCTGAAACAGCTTCATAAATCCTTCGTTCTCACTCGGAACATACTTTCTTGCATGGAGTATTACACAGTTTTTGCCATAAAAATTTGCTTAAGCTGAAACTTTCTTCTAAGCTTCAAGTTGTGTGGAATCTTTTCCCTTATGTATGCAATTCTACCTTCAGCATTACTGACCAATTTAGAGACCTACCATCTGCAAAATGACAATAAAAGAAGCACTACTGTTTTACATTCTAGGAGCAAAACACAATGGTTTTTAAGATTAGTTTCCATGTTTTTGCTGAAATAAAGCATAGTAGCTATCCTCCAAGATGATCTCCACCTATTGGGATTCAAGCCCTTTTGTCATCTCTGCCCGTGCTGAATAGAGTTGATTTGTGTAACCAGTAGGATATTGCTGAAACAACACAGTGTGACTCCCAAGGCAAGGTCATAAACCCCATTGCAGCTTCTGCCTTGTTCTCCTGGATCATTTGTGATGGGAAAAGTCAGTTGCTGTGGCTTGAGGATATTTAGCCAGCCCTATGGATAGGTCTGGGTGGCAAGGACCTGAGCCTGTTGCCAACAGCTGTGTGAATTCGCCATCTTGCAATTGAATTCTCCATGTAGTCAAGCTGTCAGATGAGACTGCGTTCCCAGCCAACATCTTGACTTAATTTCACAAGAGACCGCTTTGTCTCTCAACTAAACCTCCCTCAAATTTCTGAACTACAGAAACTGTGAGACAATAAATATTTATTACTGGTTTTGAACCAAGCTTTGGGGATAATCTGTTATGCAGCAATAGATAATGAATACACTCAGTATTTCTTGGGGTGATATAAGTGACATCCATCATTAACGTACTGTATATGTAAAGCATGATTATTGTAAAAGCTTTCCCAAATAGTAAGTGTTTTTCTTAACATCTGCTTTATATCCAGATATTGTAAGTTGTTCCATGGCTCATTTCAGTCTCATTCAAGGGTCATGTGTTGACTACATGATTCAAAAGTTGTTAGTGACAGAAAAATCCAGATCATCCATCAGCAAGTTGGACCAGATGGATGGCAATAACCTGTGTTTCTCCATCCAGTCCCATTTATTATGAACGATTCTTGGGCTCTCATTACTGCAGGTAAAACTCTGAATACCAGGCAGTCCCCCTCTATAACTTTTCCTTCTTCCTGGAACATAACTTAAAAGAGAATAAAGTTGGAGGGAAAGATGTCTTTGTGCTAATAAAACATGGGCTGTTAATCTGATAGTTCATAGTAGCTAATAGTTATTGAACTCTTAATATGTCCCGGGCACTGCTGCAAGTGGTTTACATGTATTAACATATTCAATTATTTTGTTTTTAATGATTTTACTTATTTATTCAAAAAGCAGAGTGAGAAAAAGAACTTCTGTTTAAGGGACCAGCATTGTGGTACAGTGGGTTAAGCAGCCTGTGATGCTTGATCCCATATCAGCATCCATGTCCTTATGGAAGATATTTTTCTCTCTGTATCTCTCTGTCACTCTGCCTTTCAAATAAATAAAATAAAATAAAGAGATCTTCTATCCTCTGGTTCACTCCTCAAATGGCCACAAGAGCTGGGGCTGAGACTTGAACTGGCACTCCAATATGGGATGCCGGTATTATAAGCTTCTGTTTAACCTGCTGTGACCACAATGTCGGTCCCCCCCATAGTTAATTTGCATAAAAGAAAAAGTTGTTATTACCTCCATTTTATGGATGACAAAACTAAGGCACATCACTTCAGCACCGTCTCGGTCCTTCAGCTGCAAGCTTAGGTGCTGAAGTGAGGCAGTAGCTGCCATACCTCCAGCAGTTCAGTCCAAAGTCTTATGTTCCCCTAGGCTCCTGCTGTAGGTATCACAAGCGAAAACAAGGATGAGGGCCGGTGCCGTGGCTCAATAGGCTAATCCTCCGCCTTGCGGCGCCGGCATACCGGGTTCTAGTCCCGGTCGGGGCACTGGATTCTGTCCCGGTTGCCCCTCTTCCAGGCCAGCTCTCTGCTGTGGCCAGGGAGTGCAGTGGAGGATGGCCCAAGTGCTTGGGCCCTGCACCCCATGGGAGACCAGGAGAAGCACCTGGCTCCTGCCTTCGGATCACTGTGGTGCGCCACAGTGTACTGTCCGCGGCGGCCATTGAAGGGCGAACCAATGGCAAAAGGAAGACCTTTCTCTCTGTCTCTCTCTCTTACTGTCCACTCTGCCTGTCAAAAAAAAAAAAAAAAGTGAAAAAAAAAAAAAAAACAAGGATGAGATTTTACAGGAGGAACAGTGGAAAGAAGAAAAAAAGTATAAAAAATATTTGCAGAACACAGATGTTGTGTTAGTGAATTTTATGTGTCTATTTGACTTGGCTAAGGGATGTGCAGACAGCTGGTAAAACAGTATTTCTGGGTGTGTCTGTGAGAGGTGTTTCCAAGAGATTAGCATTTAAATCAGGGGACTGCTTAAAGAAGTCTCTCTCTCTCTCTCTCTCTCTCTGTGTGTGTGTGTGTGTGTGTGTGGTGTCTCCTTGAGCTGGGACATCCATCATCTCCTGCCCTTGGACATTAAAGCTCCGGGTTCTGAGATCTCTGCACTCTGGGACTGACACCTGCACCCTCTACAACTCTCACCGTCTGACTTCAGACCTTCAGTCTTGTACTCAGGGTTATACCAAGGCGTCCATGGTTCTCAGGCCTCTGGACATAGATGAATTACATAACTGGCTTTCCTAGTTCTGCAGTTTACAGATGGCAGATAGTGGAACTTCTCAGCCTCCATAATCAAGCGAGCCAGTTTTCACAATAAATCTACCGTGTGTGTGTGTGTGTGTGTCCTATTGTTTCTATTTCTCTGGAGAACTCTGACTAATGCAGATGTCTTACACTAATTTAAAATGATAGACAACCACAGCTTAGCTTGACTGGCTTAGTTGAGTGCAATAGCTCTCAAAGTGTGGTTCTTGGATCAATAGCAGCATCTGGCACCTTGCTAGAAATCCAAATTTTAGGACTCCAACTCAAACCAACTGGATCAGAAACCCTGGGGGTGAGGCTAGCTGACTGCTTAGAAGCATGCTACAGTTTGAGATCTGCTGAGTTAGGGGACCCAGCTTGGCTGAACCTGGGATGTGTGATTCCAGAGCTCATGACAGCTGGGGACAGTCATTCAAGTGCCGATTTTGAAGTCTGACAGCAACAATAAGAGAGATTGTTCTAGCCAAAAAGGAATATAACTATCATTCTCTCCCAGGCATAGAATCATGCAGAGCTCTCCCACATGCCTTCAATGCTCCCTATTAAAGACAGATCCCTGGGCTAGAATGAAACTTGAAAATATGGATTAAATGCCCATGGTGGCAGGTGAAAGCTATGTTGAGAGGAGGCTGAAAGAGACGCGGCCACCTTATAGCAAAATTAGACAGTATAATATTTACTAACTATTATAACAAGTATACTCACAAAAGAATAATGACTCCAATAAAAAGAAGTTGATTTCTAGCTCATATAGTGTTTTAAGATGAGTATTTCAGGAGCTGGCGCTGTGGTGCAGTGGGTTAAAGCTCCGGCCTGAAGCGCCGGCATCCCATATGGGCACCGGTTCTAGTTCCGGCTGCTCCTCTTCCGATCCAGTTCTCTGCTATGGCCTGGGAAAGCAGTAGAAGATAGTCCAAGTCCTTGGGCCCCTACACCCACGTGGGAGACCCAGAAGAAGCTCCTGGCTCCTGGCTTCGGATCAGTGCAGCTCCAGCCATTGTGGCCAATTGGGGAGTGAATCAGTGGATGGAAGACCTCTCTCTCTCTCTCTCTCTGCCTCTCCTCTCTCTGTATAACTCTGACTTTCAAATAAATAAAATAAATCTTAAAAAAAAAAAGATGAGTATTTCTGGTTGACAAGTCACACTCCTCTAGCTGGTGATCCAGGGGTCCCGATTCCTTTTATCTTCATCCAATAAGGGTTTTGTCATCTGCATCCAACTAGCAGGAAGAGAGATTATGGTCAGGGTGAGGACTTTCTCTCTTCATAAAAAGCAAGGATGCACATCACTCTACTTGCACATTATTGGCTGGAACTCACATGGTCATGCCAAACCACAGGTGAAGCTGAACGACATAGTCTACCTGTATGCCCAGGAAGAAGAAATGAATTGTGATGAAAGATAGGAAAATCTTTCATCAGGGACAGAGTAAGAGGATAGAAATAGCTGGACTCTGAGCTCCTAGAGATGAAGAATTCTATTTCCTTTTTCACCAATAGTCTCAGTACACAAGAAGTATGTTATGATGCTCAGCAAATATTGGTCAAAGAGGGAAAACATTGAAAATGTGTGGCATACCTGTTTCAGCTCTTCCTTCCCAGATCCATGGAGAAATTCTGGCTAGTTCACCACATTCCTTCTGTTGATCCTTGTTAGTCCCAGAATCCTTATCAATTCAGCAACCCAGGCAGACATCACCAATCAACAAGGAATGGTTAGGCTGGCGCCGTGGCTTAACAGGCTAATCCTCCGCCTTGCGGCGCCAGCACTCTGGGGTTCTAGTCCCGGTTAGGGCACCAGATTCTGTCCCGGTTGCCCCTCTTCCAGGCCAGCTCTCTGCTATGGCCCGGGAAGGCAGTGGAGGATGGCCCAAGTGCTTGGGCCCTGCACCCCATGGGAGACCAGGAGAAGTACCTGGCTCCTGGCTTCGGATCAGCGAGATGCCTCGGCCGCAGCAGCCATTGGAGGGTGAACCAATGGCAAAAAGGAAGACCTTTCTCTCTCTCTCTCACTATCCACTCTGCCTGTCTAAATAAATAAATAAATAATTAAAAAAAAAAAAACAAGGAATGGCTTGCAGTGTGGAATTTATTTGACATCTCTGGACTTTCTGGCTGTAGTCATGTGATCTGTAAAATGGGTTTGAGTCCTGTCTAGGCACTTTCTCATCATTGTGCAAGGATAAAATAAGAGGCAGCATATGAAACAGCGTTCATATAAACCTAAGGATTATTATTGTGGGTTTCAAGTGTAGCTTCTTCTTTATGGGACATCAGTGTACACACCTTTTAAGTATCATTTTTAGAGGCCTTAGTGCCAGTCAAAGCCTGTATATAAACCAGTGACATTAAGTTGCTGAAATGTCAGTGCCTTCAAAATCCTTTGACTCAGGACCTTATAATCTTCCAACTGCTCAGGAAATGACATCTTCCCAGACCAGATTACTGATCTGTCACAGGAAGTGCCCCTTCTTATTCATTTCTAAAATATTCTTTTGGTCAAGACTCTGATGGAAGCACATTTCCATTAAATATTTCTTGAAGTGTTTTGAAGAAATATGAACCATGCCTTCATGGAACAACTGTGAACTCCCTGATGTCCCAACATTTCTGCTTGCCCAACAAATGAATAATATCTGTAGAGGAGCTGAGCTACCCAGACTTGCCCAAACAGAATCACTCCAGTTTGAACTTGTGCCCATGAATGGATTCTTGACCTTGAAACTATACAGGGAACTAGCAGTCATTTAGCCACAATTTTCAGTGGTCATGTCTTGAAATGGATGGTCATGAGGTATATGGCTAGTAATTTGTCACTAATCATATATAAAGTACCACAGTCTGAATGATTTAACTTTCTTTTTAAAAATAAATGGAAGCAATTATTTTTATAATAATGTCATTCCTATGCATTTGCACTCAGATCTGCTCTCCTGAGCAATAGAGCAGGGGGTGGCATTTTAGTTGCGTGCTGGGAATTTCTCACAGCCTACAGTCCACCTTATCTGTGTCTCAGCCTGTGGTGAGAGACCATTAACTATTCTGACAACTATAAATTATGGTAGTGTTTCTGAGGGGGTGATGTTATAGTTTTTGCTGCTATTTATGCTTTTTATTTCAAGTAGTATATGCTTTCTCATCTTATTAATTGTACCTCTGGGGCAGAAAGTTGGGGAAGGGGAATAAAACTTGTTGGTAAAAATAAAGATCACCATATTTATTTAGTTTCCCTTATATAATGGCAATTTTTGAGATTTTAAATGACTTTTTTTCATTATTAAAGTATTTGCAAAATGCTTTTATGACCTTCCCACTATAAACATTTTAACATTACTATTTGTCTTACTTCCCTGGAGAAAACCCAACATAGATTGTGAACACTATGGATTTCATCTGCACCTCTTCATGGGGTGGGGTTGGGGGGAAATATAGCAGAAAAAACATTAAGACACACAGCTGTAATCTGGTACCTTTTTAACACACACACACACACAGAAGCTTGTGTGCACAGAAACACATATTGCATGGTTACCTATTGCCTTTAGGCCTTCTGGACATAACCAGGAGAAAGATCAGAGTCAACAAAGAAAAAGTCAACATAGGTAGGGCTCTGTAAACTAAGTTTGATTCCAGGAAGACCCATTGTCATATAGCAAGTATGAAGCACCACAGGCAGAACTGAATGAGGATTTGGAAGTAGGATCAGAAAAAGAGGTGGTTGAGAAAAATGAGTAGAATGACCTGTTTTCATGAGCAGGTCCAAAATGTGTGTGTGTGTGTGTGTGTTTGAGATCTTGAAAGGGCATTGTTTGGTTAAAGAGTCAGAGGCAAAGCAGATTTGGGTAGCTCATGAATGATTATATAGAGGCTTGGACAGATGGATAAATTGATGTGTGAATTATAGGTGGATGGGTGGACAATAGAATGGATAAATGGATATAATGAAATTAGGATAGATGATTGATATGACTGATGAGTGAATGGTGGGTAAATGAATGATTAGTTGGATGAATGGATAAATAAATGGGCAATTGTATGAATAAATACATACATAGATGAGCAAATGGATGACCAAACAGATGAATTAGTAAATGAAGATAATGATAGATTAATGAACAAACAGATGGAAGAACACAGAAATGGATAGAGGATGTGGAAGGCAGAATAACAGTGATTTAAAGATGTTTCCAACCTAATTCTTAGAACATAAGAGTAAATTAGATTGCATGGCAAAGAGGAGTTAAGGTTGAGAGCTGGTTGACCTGGAGAAGGAAGATCATCTTTGTGGGCCCAGCATAATCACAGGGTTCCTTATTAGTGAAGGAGAAGGCAGAAGAGACAGAGTCAGGGAGAGAGTTGACGATGCTCTGCCCTTGGTATTGAAGGTGGAGGAAGACCAGGAGTATGGGTGACCTCAAGCTGGAAAAGGTAGGGAAACAAATTTTCCCTTAGGTCATCCATAAGGACTGCACCCTTACCAACACTTTAATTTTAGTCCCTTAGGACCTCCATCAGACTTCTGACCTCTGGAATGCTAGGGTATTAAGTCTTTGTTGTCTTAAACTGCTAAGTTTGTAGAATTTGTGACAGCAATAATAGAAATGGGTAAATACATCAGTGAGTAATTAAATGGATGGAAGATGGATGAATACTTGGATGACTAAATGGTTGGATGACAAATGGACAGATACAAAGCTAGAAATGTGGGTGGCTGGATAGATACAAGGATGAGTGAATGGATATGTGAATAAATGATTGGCTGGCAGAAGAGATAAATGAAGAAATGGATACCTGAATAGATGGAAACACAGGTAAGTGGATGTGTAGATAAATGGATATATAAACCCATGAAGAGAAAAAAATGTGGGTAGATGTATAGATACATGAATAGAGGGATGGTTGTCTGGTGGGTGGGTAGACAGACACATGATGTAGTGACTGGTATGATGGATGACTAAATGGATATATTAATAGTAACCATTGAATAGATGCTTGGTTAAGATCTAACTGGATAGGGGCCAGCACTATGACATAGTGGGTAAAGCTACTGCCTGAAATGACAGTATCCCAAATGGGTGCTGGTTCAAGTCCTGGTTGTTCCACTTCTGATCCAGCTCCCTGCTAATATGCCTGGGAAAGCAGAGGAAGATGGTCCAAGTCTTTGGGCCTTTGCTCCAACATGGCAGACCTAAAAGAAGCTCCTGGCTCCTGGCTCCTTTACTGATGGAAGACTGGCTCCTTGCTTTGGACTGGCCATTGCGGCCATTTTGGGGAGTGAACCAGTGAATGAAAGATTCTCTCTCTCTCTCTGCCTCTGCTTGTTTATAACTCTGCCTTTCAAGTGAATAAATAAATCCTTTTTTAAAAACCAATTGGGTAGATGGGTACTTGAGTGTGTGTATACATGCACAAATAAATAAAAATGCCTTATGCTTAAAGACAGAAGCAGTGTATTTGACCTGAAATGTGGACTAATTGAACTTTAGCAAAGTTCCCAATTAGAAGAGGAGATATCTAGATAGACTGTAAAAAGTGTGAAACCCTGATCCTGGACTAAGTCTACATCCTTAAAATAAACCATTTGCTGGCACTGTAGCATAGCAGGTGAAGCTGCTACCTGCAGTGCCTACATCCCATATGGATGCCAGTTCAAGTCCCGCTGCTCCACTTCCTACCCAGCTCTCTGCTATGGCCTGCGAAAGTGGTGGAAGATGGTCCAAGTCCTTGGGCCCCTGCAGCCACGTGGGAGACCCGGAGGAAACTCCTGGCTCCTGGCTTCAGATCGGCACAGCTCTGGCCGTTGTGCTATTTGGGGGGTGAATCAGTAGATGGAAGACCTCTCTCTCTCTGCCTTTGCCTCTGCCCTTCTGTAACTCTTCCTTTCAAATAAATAAATAAATCTTTAAGAAAAAATGTGTACAGGGAAACCAAGATAATAAAAAAACAATAAACCATTTAAACCAAGATACCTTTTGGCCCTGATGGTTTCTCTATATGGGCTATAATACCCTTTCTTCAAATAATTAGCTTCTACTGACTCCTTACATCATGGCACAAGCTTTCTTGAGGAAATAGTGCTTATGTGCTTTTATAGTGCCATGTACCGTTCCTTTGGAGCACTTATTAAAAGTGCTCAATTTACATTCATTTGTATGATCACATGATTCATGTTGTCTCTTTCACTACACTATGAACTCCACAAAGACAGGAAGACAAGTATTTTGGGGATACAATTTTATCCCCATGCCAAGTGATGCCAGGCACAGAAGAAAGTACCCAGTGAATACTTATTTGAATGAATGGAAGCCCTCCTGTGGCGCTCCCACTCACATCACCAGGGAAGACCTGGATGGATTGCTAGGGTATTATGAATACCATGGCAACTAAGTCTGGCTTTACTGATAGACGACTGACAAGGAGAGTGCTCTTCAAAGAGGGAAGAACCAGCCAATGAGCTCAGAATCCTTTATCTCAGGGTGGTAAGAGTCCCCATCTCTGGGACAGATCAGCCATCTCTTTGCCTTCACTCATTTCCTCCTCACTCAGCTGCCCTTGAACCAGCACCTTCTCTGACGTGATGAGATCCTTTAGCTGTGTCCCACCTGACCTCCATCAGTACCAGCGGCAGATACCAGCGCCTGCCCTGCTCCAGGCGGATCGTCAGTAGACCTACCTCTTACTAAAGACTAGCACGGCCCCTTCTGTCACTCTCATCATCCTTCTCTTTTCTTGTAGTTAGTTTTGCTTTGATCTTTTCAGGATTTGTTGGGCTTTCGTTTGAGTTTTATTCTATTCTTCCTTTTTTGTACCTAGCATACTAAAGATTGAGAGAACTGCACTCTACATGAGCTAGCTGTGTGTCCTTGAGCAAATCACTTAACGTTTCTGAGCAATTTCCTAATCATGAAATGAATGTTGTTAATCTACATCGCAGGGTGGTTGTGAGGGTTAAACAAGATAATATAAACGAAGCATCTAGAACAGTGACTGGCAGCAGTAAGTGATGATCAATTATTAATTTCCCTCTATCTGCCCAGGTTTTTCTCTCTTGTTTCTTCCTGCACCACAATGCAATTTCCCTTTGTATCTTCCACTTTTCTGTCTGCAGACTGTTTTCTAGCTTTCATAAAAATAGCACCGCACAAAACAAAATTGCACAGTATTTTTATATCTTCCAGATACTCAATTCAATTATAGGCTGGCCAATTTCAGTTATTTGAGCGTTGCCAAAACATTAGAAACTGGTAAATAAAGTTCTATATTGACATTCAGAAAACAAAGAGCTAATCAATACTTAGGGACATGGCAAGAGAAAGACATATACCTGGAGGCCTAAGACCTTATATGGGACTGTCAGCCTGTAGCTAATCCTGCTGGCTAGAAGACAATACACAAGAAAGCCTTTATATTTTTAATTTGACACAGCAGGCTTGAAACTAGGGGAAGGGTGAGGTCCACATTTTCTGGGAAGTACATATGGCAGGAGGTCCTTATTGTGCAACCCACAGGGTGCTCATGTGCATAATTTAGGGTGCCACATTTGAAAATTCAGGAAGAAATGGAAAAGTTACTGAGAAAGAGCTTATCTTCTTACTATTGAACTAGCAGACCAGCAGATAGCAGTGAAACTCCAGCAGCTAAAAGGAGGTTTCTAGACAGGCTCATAATCAACGATTACAAACACAAGCACAAAGGACAGCACATGCTCCAGGCCTCAGATAGTAGCAGAACTTTACTTACTGACTTTGCAACCTTGGTCAACTTACTCCATCCCTCTGGGCCTCTAGTTCTTTTTAAACATTTTGTTTATTTATTTATTTTCATTTTATTTGAAAGGAAGAGAAAGAGAGAGAGAGGAAACTTCCATCTGCTGGTTCATTCCCCCAAATGCCTATGATAGCCAGGGCTAAATCAGGCTCAAGCCAGGAGACCAGAATTCAATCTGGGTCTCTCACATGGGTGACAGGGACCCAGCTCCTTGCACCATCGCTGCTGCCTCCCTGGGTGCACATTAGTGGGAAGCTGGATTAGGAAGTGAACCTGAACTTGAACCCAGGCACCCCAATACAGGGTGCAGGTGCTCCAAGCTGCATCTTAACTGCTGTGCCAAATGTCCACCCTGTGCCTGTTTCTTTGTCAGCACCACAGACATGTTGTAGCTATTAAATTGTCCATGAAATGTGCCAAGAAAGTGCTTAATTAGGGAGTAAATGTGGTTATTGATTATTATTAGTTAAGGGGTTTCTGGCACATTCACCCTCACGACTTGTTATTAAGAAAGGTATTTGGGGGCCGGCACTGTGGCTTATTAGGTAAAGCTACCATTTGCAGTGCCAGCATCCCAAATGGGCGCCAGTTCGAGTCCCGGCTGCTCCACTTCTGATCCAGCTCTCTGCTATGGCCTGGGAAAGCAGTGGAAGATGGCTCAAGTACTTGGGCCCCTGCACCCATGTGGGAGACCTGGCAGAAGCTCCAGGCTGCTGGCTTTGGATTGGCCAGTTCTGGCCATTGCAGCCATTTGGGGAGTGAACCAGCAGATGGAAGACCTCTCTCTCTGCCTCTGCCTCTCTGTAACTCTGCCTTTCAAATAAATAAATAATTTTTTTTAAAAAAACAAAGGTATTTGTATAACCATGGAAATATTGAAGATTGTCTCTAAGAAAAGGTGGTGAGATTGAGAGTTCTCAGAAATATTTGGATGAATTAACAAAGTTCAGTCGGTCTCTCATACTTAAGGCTCAGAAACTTGATTTTGTCAACACTGAGAAAGATCTATATTGATGGAACAAGGACATAAGCTTCAGCCATTCTCCCTCATTGCCTAAAAGAAATAATAATTGGAATGTATTCCTTGCCCTTGAATCTCAACTGGGTCTTCCATCCTGTTTCCTACATTCCCCACCCCCCCACAGCCAGTTCCAGGAATTCTCCTCTGCCTGCTGTCCCCTACTCCACCCCCATCCCCAGCCCTCCTAAAATATAAAAAGGCCCGGCCCCTAGGGGTCAGAGCCTTCTGCCATGTGTTCCATCAATGTGCACGTGGGCAGTTGGTCACCCACCTCTACGGATTTATTTTCTCTGAATAAATTCGATCTGGCTATAAATTTGTACACTGCCTCCTCTCTATTTTGCTCCTTTTTTCCTGACATTTTGGGGGCCCGTGTGAGGAGGCACCAATCTGCAACTCTTTCCCTAACACATATCTAGTGCAGACTCACACCAAATTCTTTACAGCAATATAGGAACTATTTCATAGTCAACTGATTTTCAGTGATTAAAAATATAGCCTTTGAAAGAACCAAAGTACTCAGGTCTGTGTGATCAGTGAATTTCTTCCCGGAGTCACACAAAAAACACTGTGAAACATGAAACTTAGAGCAGTGAGACTTAGCAGATCTAAATGTCAAGTACATTCAGTCTACACTGGCACAAACTGGCAATCTCTCGCACTCTGTGTTGGGAAACTTTATCTGCTTTGCCAAGTCAAAAAAGAAAACATTCTGTAGGGTTTGAATATGTCCCCCCAAAACTTATGTGTTGGAAACTTAATGCTCAAATTTATATGCTAATGAGACTTGGAGGTGGGACCATTAGGAGATGATTAGGACTAAAGGAAGTCCTGGGGGTGGGTTCCCAGGATGGTGTCAGCGCTTCTATAAGCAGTGAGAGAAAGACTCAAGCTACCCCATTTGCTCTGTCTCGCGCCGTATGGTGCCCTGCACCACGTTGTGATGCAGCAAAGACTTTCCAGATGCCAAGATAACGCCAGCAACAGCCTCTAGAACATAAGCCAAATAAAGTAATATCTTTTATAAATGACTTGGTCCCCAATATTTTGTTACAGTAACAGAAAATAGATTAAGACATATTTACTGATGATTTTGATCATATAAAATATTTTTAACTTCTGTACAAGCAAAATACCACTAAGTGAAAAGACAAATGACAAACTGAAAAAATATTTGTAACACATATGATAATCAAAGGCTAAAATTAAATACACAAAGAGCTCTTGTACCCCAGTAACAAAATGACCAACACACCATCAGAAAAATGGACAAAAGGTATGAATAGGCACTGCTCAAAGAAAAATAATACACATGGCTTATAAATTATGAAAGGAAGCACACCATACCTATGATTAGATACTTCACAAGGGGCTCAGGGTAAGTATTTGGTGTAGTCCACATCCCATACCTGAGTGCCTGGGTTTCTGTCTCAGATCTGCTCCTGATTCTGGCTTCCTTCTGATACATCCCCTGGGAGGCAGTAGCTGAGTACTCAAGGACTCCATTCCTGCCACCCAGGTGGAGACGCCAGTTGAGTTCCAGCTCCTGGCTTCAGACTGGCTCATCTTTGGCTGCTGCAAGAATTTAGGGGAGTGAACTAGTGAATGGGGTTCAAATAAATAAAAATAAATACATAAAAGCTTTGTCAAGCTCATCTTTTTGTCAATGAAATATCTATGCATATGGTTGAATATTTGTATGTATATGATAGTATATTTGTATATGATTAACAGCTATTAAAATGTATACTTTTATTAGGTACTCCTATCTTTTGACTATTTTTCTTTTGGGATATTCTTTCTCTTATGGATTTAGAAGAACTCTTTATATATTCAGGTATTAACTCTGTGCATGGTGAATAAGTTCTTTCCTGGGCTTCCTGAGACAGAGTCACAGTGGAGAAGCAGAAGAGAGTTCCCCTCAGTTGCACATCCAATGTGTACCAGATTCTTTCACATAAATAGCCTCATTCACCTGCTCAGCAGTCACAGGAACGGGTGGTGGGATCCCTGTTTTACAGCTGAGGACCCAGTGGCTAGGGATTGGTGACTTTCACACAGACACACAGTAAATTCTATTTAAACTTGGAACCAAAACCTGTGCTGTTTCCTCTCAGTCATGCAAATACCTCCCAGAAGGCTCCCACTTCTTTTGTCTATCAGCTACTAACCTCAGCCAACAACAACTGGGCAGGGACTCCATCAGAAGCAATCAGTAGGCTGCTCTTGTTCCAGCAGCCTGCGTGGCTTTGATTGAGTACTAGACACCTGAACACCCACTGAGTTGCAATTCCCCTGATTTCTTGCTTCAGTTCCCTCTTCCCCTGAGGCAGGCCAACCCAGCCTCCCACACTTCAGAAGTAGGAACTGATACAAAACAGAAGCTAGCTATCTCCCATCTCTCCTCCTCAAGAAGAGGCGTGGTCTTCTGAGTGGGTCAGATGTTAGGGCTGTAGGGAGACAATGCATATGAGTGTTATTACTAGGTAGGATCACCAGGATCACAGCCAGGAATACAGCTCTTCCTGCTGCCTCCTGTCAATACCTGAACCATTTTCTGCCACCTGGTCATAGGCACCAGGGTGCCAGCCCCACCCCTTTACCTGCAGTATCCCTAACAGGCGCTGCTGTAACATATTCCACACCCACACACAGGCTTCTCTAAACACTGTTACATCCTTCAAGTCCTAAATCACCTTTACCTCTAGAGTCTCTCCTCCACTCACCCCACAACCCTCCTTCCAAACGCCCTCACCCTGTGTGCTCCATTGCCCCCTGTGCTTGCCTCTGCCACAGCCTTGACCATGTTTTGTAATAGTTTCTTGATTCCCCACCAAACTCAGACATGAATTTCTTCCAGGACACAAAGCTTGACCAATCCCCTGTGCACCTCTGGTGCCCAGCATCGGGGGATGAAGGGGTGAGAGCGCTTCGGCACCTGTGGCCTCTTTTTCCCACCCAGCCTGTGGCAGATGCACGGGGTTGCTTCCTGCTTTGGATCTTGCTCTGATTTTTGTTGAAGTGATTTTCTTCCTTCTTCAGCTTTCTGTGAATATTGGTTCTCAATTCAACCCTGCTTTGATGGAGCTGATATACTTCTTACTTGTATCCCCTGCCAGCTGGACCACCCGTCGCTAATCCTGGCGACCTGGCTGGTGAGTCCTGAAGCTTGGGCTGCAGTGAAAACACTGCGACCTCGTAAATCCTTTCTCGATTGGCAGAGTTCTCACAGCCCCTGCCGCACTTCCAGGCTGAGTCCAGGACCAGCCTCTGAACCTTTTAGCCCTCTCCACACCCTTACAGGCAAGAGACCAGGCCTCCTCGTGACCATAAGGCTCAGACCTCGGTTCCAATTTGACCCCCTACTATGCCTCTTCCTACAACACGTCAGGCACGGAAGAAGGCAAATCAGCTGAGTCACTCCTGGAGTAGGAGTCCTGCAGCATCCTAAGAGAAATCAACAGAGCAAGAATAAATTAGCTGATTCCACAGAGAGGCGCTTGGAGCAGCCAGGCAGCTCAAAGTCTCTGAGAGGGCAAGCAGAGGACTACCTACCTAGGTCATAACTGTGTCCTCTCAGCTACTGCCACTTTGTGGAGAGAAGTGCTCTCAGGACCTGATCCATTCACACCTAAGCAGTGTCCATCATCACAGGGTAGGGAGGGGCCCTGCCAAGTTGGTTCCAGCACCCTCATTTTTACATGCCTCCTGGAAGCAAGCTACTGGCCTGGGGGATGGGAGGAATAACAAGAGACTGGGTCCTAAGCCCTAAGGGAAGGGTGTTTGAAGGTCATTGCTGTGTTAGTCTTTAAATCCTTGCTGACATTCACCCTGGCTAGCCCCAAAGATGGCTAAGTCATCATTCTAGCTCCAAAAGAGTTCGTGGTCTAGCAGATGAGGATGTTACAGCATTCCAGACTGGGATCTTGTAGAGGAGAGGAAGTACAGAAAGAGACAGAGAAATACAAAGTTCCCTTGTGTGGAGTGTCCTTGAGAGAAGAGTGTGTTAGCCACAGGGTCGGGACAGTTGATTTCACTTTTTTTTTTTTTTTTTAAGATTTTATTTATTTATTTGAGAGGCAGAGTTACAGACAGAGAGAGGTCTTCCGTCCACTGGTTCACTCCCCAAATGGCCACAGTGGCCGGAGCTGAGCCGATCTGAAGCTAGGAGCCAGGGGCCAGGAGTTTCTGCCTGGTCTCTCACATGGGTGCACGGGCCCAAGTATTTGGGCCATCTTCCACTGCTTTCCCAGGCCATAGCAGAGAGCTGGATTGGAAGTGGAACAACCAAGTCTTGAACCAGTGCCCATATGGCGGCAGGCAAAGGCTTAGTACACTGCACCACAGCACTGGCCCCTTGATTTCACTTTTAAGTGATGTGTGGTATGGGCACTTGGTGCCATGGTCAAGACACCACTTGGGACTCCTGCAACTCATATTAAGGTGCGTGGATTCAGGTTTCAGTTCTGCTCCTGATTCCAGATTCTTGCTAATGTGCACCCTGGGGGGCAGCAGATAGTGTTCCAACTACTTGGGTCTCTGCCACTAATGTGGGATGCGTGTGCTGAGCTCCTGGCTCTGGACTTCAGCCTGTCTCAGCCCCAGCTGTGTGGGGATTTGAGCAATGAATCAGTAGACAGAAGATACTTCTCTCTGTCTCTCTCTTCCTTTCAAATAAATAAAATACAGTAAATTACATATGAGAAGTTCAGATGGTTGTGGAACAGTGGCAGTGGAAGGAGATGAGGCTGCAGAGTAATTTATGAGAGGGGCTTTGTTCTGAAGACTGGATCTCTTGAGCAAAACATTACAATATTCATCGAGTTATGGAACACGGGAACAAGGGGGGACCCATGAGTGAGGACCCACACTTTGCTTTGTGCAAGTTGTGTCTGAAATGCTGGATTAGAGTGGAACCCATTAGTTTGTGTTTGCCAACTCCTCAGGCATTGCAGGAAAAGTCACCGCAGACCAGAAACCTTGTGTAGGATTTTGTAAGAGAAATGATCAATGGATCTAATCACATCCTAATTTGAGAAGTTTGGAAGTTTGGATCTACGAGATAAACTTAACAGTAGAATGGTCTGGACGTTGAGAGAAATATAAGGGAAAAGTTAGCAAGAAGAAGCAGTGAGGCAGCAAAGACACTAGCCTGGAAAAAATGCTGCGACCTCATGATAGCAAATGGTTGGTAGTGGTAAGAGAGTGCAATCAGCAGAGGGAGTAGCTGAGAGATAGAAGACAAGATTGACAGGCCCTAACTTGTGACGCAGGTAGGGAGCAATGGTGCAGGGAGCTTTCTAATAGATGTGCTGCCCAAGCAAGCACTGCAGGAAGCATTGTGCAGGGAACCGTGCAATGCCTGTAGAAACAATGCCCATTTCCTGTTCACTCATTTCTGCTGGACTCTAGGAAGAGGTGCATCTCTTCTCTCCCTGGCCTGCCTCTAAGCAGCACACGTGCCAATACAAATGGGCCAAGGGCCTGTACTAATTGGACCACAGGCTAAGGGTGAATCACCTTTTGAGATGAGATCTTTTTGAAATCCTGTCTCTTTTTCTCCCATGTGGCCAAGAAAGGAAATGGCCTGAATCACTGCATTGCCAACCCAACCCATAAAGAAAACCCTAAGGTGGGGTGTGTGTGTGTGTGTGTGTGTGTATAAGTCAGGATCTGCTGTGGGGCTTAGAATCGCTACCCTTCTCAGTACAGTCTTCCTGGGCTTGCCAGTTGGTACCACTGGAGCAGGGATTGCCAGGAGTTGGCAGAAGAAAGGATATTGAACTGTCCAGGATTTCTGGTTTCCAGCAACAGAGGCCACATTCAGTGATCTTAAAGAGAAAAGGGTTTACTGGGAGAATATCAAATGTCAGAATTTATAGGAAGGCTGGCACCGCGGCTCACTAGGCTAATCCTCCGCCTTGCGGCACCGGCACACCGGGTTCTAGTCCCGGTCGGGGCACCGATCCTGTCCCGGTTGCCCCTCTTCCAGGCCAGCTCTCTGCTGTGGCCCGGGAGTGCAGTGGAGGATGGCCCAAGTGCTTGGGTCCTGCACCCCATGGGAGACCAGGAGAAGCACCTGGCTCCTGCCATTGGATCAGCGCGGTGTGCCGGCCGCAGCGCGCTACCGCGGCGGCCATTGGAGGGTGAACCAACGGCAAAAGGAAGACCTTTCTCTCTGTCTCTCTCTCTCACTGTCCACTCTGCCTGTCAAAAAAAAAAAATTAAAAAAAAAAAAAAAGAATTTATAGGAAGGCTGGAATCCTGGCCTCAGAAAAGCCAGTTAAGATACCTCCACAGAAAGGATCCAATTAGGTCATTCCTACCAGTGCTATTTCCACTGGACTCATACCGCCAATTTGCTAGACTCAGGTTCCCTTCAAAAGCAATGGGTGTTCAGATGCTAAGGGGCCAAAATGGTAAATGTCCTTTTCTGAGATCAATTACTTCTCCCCTCCAGCCCAGATTAAAAAAAAAATCCTCTCCATTATTCAAATTAGCACAATCAGAAAGAACCAGAAAGAGTGTGCATTTGTCTGGCCTTATTATCTTGGCCTGTATTTCTCTTTAAAGACTTGATAAGAGGGGTCTGCATTGTGGTGTAGTGGGTAAAGCCACCATCTGCAGTGCTGGCATCCCATATGGGCACTGGTTCAAGTCTCAGCTGCTCTACTTCCGATCCAGCTATATGTTGTAGCTTGGGAAAGCAGTGGAAGATGGCCCATGTCCTTGGGCTCTTGCACAAGCATGGGAGACCTGGAGAAAGCTCCTGGCTCCTGGCTTCAGATGAACACAGCTCTGGCCATTGTGGCCATCTGGGGCATGAACCAGCAGATGGAAGACCTGTCTCTCTCTGCCTCTGCCTCTCTGTAACTCTGCCTTTCAAGTAAATAAATAAATCTTTATAAAAAAAAGACTTGACAAGAAGAAACAGGTCATTAGTGGTTTGGGAAGGACAGGTTTCAGGTCTCAGGAACCCTGGGCATCCTTCAAATTCATTGTCCCTAACATGACTACTTGTTGGCAACCCTGGCCAAGAGAACGCTAAGCTGCAGGGTGAGTACTTAGGCAAAGCAGGAGGTGGTTAGAACTATATATATATATATATATATATATATATATATATATATATATACCATTCTAGATAAGCAAAGGCTTCTTGCATGTGAGTAACTGAAACTGATGCCATTTGACTGGGAAGGAAAGCAAAGGAGAGAGTGGAATGAAATGAGCTAGTGAAGAAGGCATATTGGTTTTGGATTTTATGCTGAAAGCAGTGGGATTCCATTGACATACTTTAAACTGGAAACAGACATGATAATATTTGTAATTTCAGGAAGATAACTGGCTCTGTAAGAACACTAATTCTGAAGAGTAGAGTTTTGGCACAGCAGTAAAGATGCAGCTGGGGACGCCTGCTTCCCATGTTGGAGTGCCTGAGTTCAAGTCCCAGCTCCACTCCTGCTTCCTGCTTCCTGCTACCGTGTACCCTGAGAGGTAACAGCTGAAAGCTCAGGTTCAGTCCTTGTCACCTGTGTGGAAGACCTGGCTTTAGTTCCTACTCCTGGCTTTGGCTTGGCCCAGCCCTGACTGTTGTGGGCATTACAGAAGTGAACCAGATGGTTCTCTCCGTCTGTCTCTCTGCCTCTCAAATAAACAAAATAAATAATTTTTTTTAAAAAAGAATGTTAGTTCTCTGAGGAAAAAGGCTTTATTTTGCTTACTACTGCCATATCACCAGCAACTAACATACCATCGGTACTCAGTAAACAATTGTGATATGAATGAATGATCACTGGGTGGAAAACATATCCAGAATAATCAATCAGGAGGTGCCTGTGCAGTCGAAATATTGAACAACAGGGGACCTGAGCTGTAGGGGTGGACAGAAGTGGCCAGGGCCGTTGGATGTTTGGGAGGTTGAATGAATTCGATGCTGGCAGGGAAGTAACGATGTTGGTAGTAGGGTGCAGGTACCAAGGAGGAGGTCCTTGTTTCTAACTTAGACAACTGAATGACTGGAGTTTTTTTCATCTGGGATGTGAAAAACTGCGGGAGGGTGTTGGAGTCGGAGATGAACAAATACCTCGTGTCAGCACACTAAGTTTTAGATGGCTATGGGACATCTAGGTGGAGACTTCAGCTGTTGCCACTCTTGTAGGAGACTTTGTGACAAGCTCCTGGGAAAGCACGCCTATACCTGGACTTCAGGGGAGATTTATCGGCCCACCCCCCCAGAGAGCACAGCCAGGTCGGTGTTAGCAGAGGCTCCGGAGCCTCGCATGCTGGCCTTTCTGCCCCGGTCTCTGCCCTTGGCTTGGTCATGAAACACTGATGCAACAAACACTGCGGAGGACCTGCTGAGCCCCTCATCCTGATGCCCTCCCTACCCTCTCCCACCCCCGGGCTCACCGTTTCTTTACACTGCAGGTAGGATGGCCAGCACTGCTTTTGTGGGGACCGAGCCCTCACGCTGCACCAGAACTGCTTTGTCAAAAGTGTGTAACCACCTCCCGCTTTGCCTAACTACTCACCCTGCAGCTTAGCGTTCTCTCGGCCAGGGTTGCCAACAAGTAGTCATGTTAGAGATAATGAAATTTGAAGGATGCCCAGGGTTCCTGAGACCTGAAACCTGTCCTTCCCAAACTACTAATGGCCTGTTTCTTCTTGTCAAATCTTTTTTTTTTTTAACAAAGATTTATTTATTTACTTGAAAGGCAGAGTTACAGAGAGGCAGAGGCAGAGGCAGAGGCAGAGGGAGACAGGCTCTCAGCAGAATGCACACACTGATAAAATAGAGTTCTCCAATCACATACTTGCATTGCTTATGTAATGAAAAAGCAAGACTAAACTAAATCGCCTAACCAAATGTTTATTAGCACACAGCTTATGTAAGAAAAAGAACAACTTACATAAGGAAAAGAACTCTGTTTTGTCACGGCAGTGTTGTCACATCCCTAGGCCACTCCCACTTCTCTGGGCTCTGATGTGAGGCCAGCCTGTCTTTCCATTGTCAGCAGTGGAGAAATCATGCTGCAGGAGGCAGGAGGGTGGGGAGGAATTCAGTGATCTGTGTTCCTAAGTCACCAAATGGCGATTGCCCTATTTGTTCCCTGACATGTTCAGGGCCTATAGGACTGGGGAGAGTGGGTGCTGCTTCTGCCAGGGACACTGCTGTTTGGGAGTTACTGCATCCCTTTTCCCTGCAAGCTTATGAATCCAAAGAAAAGTGATCGCCATGAACAGTGAAGAAAAGGAATAGATTCATTAATTATGCTTATAATTTGGCCAACATACAAAGCTTTTTCTAGTAGCAAAGATTTCCCTATTGTGTTTCGTGTGATGACATTTGTATTTAATTAGGAATGAAAACAGAACACACATTTTGATTTATACATATTAAGTGCTATTTATTGAAATCCTAAATTTATTTCACTCCAAAAATTAAGTAATACCCTAGCAAATATAATTAAGATAATAAAACCTTGCAGTTCCGTCTGTGTGCTCTTAGATTGGTCCTTGTCCTTCTGCTTTGCTCACAGTCACAGTGGGGCTGAACTGCAGGCTCCTTTCTCAGACTCCTTGGCCAGCTGGGATACAGCTGGGTGGATGCTTGCTGTGGTCCTGCATTTTCCCAAGGAAAATTTCCCTGGACCTCAATAGTGCAGCCCCCTTATTCCCCTCCAGCCTAGCATGGGAGTGGCTTCCTGGTGTTTGCTAAGTTCTGAGTTGCTTTGCCATGTTGTCTTTGGTGTATCAGCTTCTCCTACACTTAACCAATTCTTATTCCATTCTAGTCTCTCTTTTAAAAATACCTAGCATGGTTCCGTTTTCCTGGTTGGACTCTTGCCGGATACATGCAATATTTATGGAGAGGTACCATGCATGGAACACTTTTGTTTTTTAAACTGAGGATGGCCACTTTCTGACAGACAACGGCAAGGACTCAGAGTCCGCCTGGGAGTTGTGAGTGTGTGGCAGGGGTACACGCCTGCACCTCCCCGTCTCTGAAATTAACATGCTCAGGGAGAGGACGTCCATGTGGCAGAGCACAGCAGAGACGGAGCCATCCCTGGAATCTGGTGGCAGCCAATATGGCAGTGGATGAGATGTGATGGAGGCAGATTCCCAGGCAGGAGGCCAAAGCCTGGAGTAGGGACAAAGCCTATTTACTTTGTTCCTGGGGCATAGTAGAGAGCAGCGTTTGTTTGTTCTTAGAGTTCTTTAGCAAAAATTATTTAGCAAACAAGGTGACACAATTGTCTCTGGAAGTCATGCTCTAGGAAGTAACTGCCCAGAGCCCTAGCCAATAGAAAAATCGTCACTCTTTAAGGTGGAATCAGTGGGCAAAAGCAGAGAAGTTTGTGAAAGAACTGCGAGGTAGTTCATAAAGTTCATGGCAAAATGTAATTAAAGGAATGTTTACCTTGGTGCCAAAAAATTGAAATTCCATGCATCCATGAGATCGTCAAAAAAATACATTTTACCAAACTAAACATATTTTAATTCCATTTTTCATAAACATTTTGAATTTCCCTTATTTAAAAGCTTCACTGGGATTGAGAGGTTTATCAGAGATGCCAGCTTGGTCTAAGCTGTGCCCATGCATGGGATATAAACAGGTGTGGGTCTGTGTCTATAGAGTTTTTGAACCTGCCAACCAGATATCAATTTGCATGAGGGCATGAGGGGCATCCTGGGAGGAAACTCATCCTAACTAAAGAGAGAATCAGAGAACGAGAGATCTTAGTGAGTAAGGCTGTCATCCCAGATAATTCTGAGTTTAGAGAAGAGGCTCTCACTCAGCTTTGTGCTCGTTAGGTACAAGTCTTGATCTTAAGGTTGGGGTCAGGGAGCAAGAAGGAGGGAATGAGAGATACTGAGCTCTGAATTCTGAAAAATGGAAGCATGCTGTAAATGGGAGAACTGGAGGAACTGCTACCCTAACCGCTCTGTAAAGCTCTGTCCTCAAACCTCAAGCACAAGAGCTACGGGTCTTCTGTCAGTTCCCTGCCACTCTACTACATTTCAGCATCAAGGACAATATCTGGAGGAAGACAGCATTGTTCAGGTGATATAGCTGGACCCAAAGCAGGATATCCCTGGAGCCCTCTCAGGCTTCCCTCCTAGGTTGTGGGCACATGTGAAACACTTTGTGTGTTTAAGGCTGGGAACAAAAGCCACCAAAATTCAGGTTATTGGAGGAAGAGCATTCCAAGCAAAGGGAACGGTAGGGCATGGAGACAGGAATAGCCTAAAGAACTGCATCTTCCAAGATGGGCCCAGTTGCTATCACTTTAAAAATTCTGGCCAGCTTCAGTTTTGCAGTGAATCTGCAGTGGAAAGGTCTTGGCTAGGACTTGTGTCCATGCTAAAGAAGCCCTTTTTCTTAAAGACTGATTACATGGTTCGGCCTGGCCTCTTTCCCTTCCTCACTGTCTCTCTTCCCCTCCTCAATCCGTTCCCTTTACAATTGTTACGATTCCTTGCAGCAGCTGCGTTCACAAAAGCTGATGGCTTATGCCTTCGAGAAGGGAAAGTTCACAAATTGCAAGAGTGTCTTTTTGTTTGGTTTTTGTTTTAAAGCTGAGCAGCTGGAAAATAGAACCTGCAGGTTTGCCGCCTGCTCGGCAGGACAAAGAGAGCAGAGGCAAGAAGACGAAAGCCAAGTAGGCCCGCAGAAAGGGAGCCTGCAAGGAAGCTCATTGCTCAAGCTATCTGGGGTGGGGGCACTTTGGAAAGCATGTGCTGTTTCCAGGGTCCAGATGGTGTCATTTGCCCTGCAAACAAGTAACAGACAACACGATTTAGATGCTCAGAAAGAAATGTGTGAGTAAGTCATTTGGGAAATGATGCCCATGCCATTATATTGAAGAGATTCAATCATAGTTGAAAAAACTGCCCTGCCTTGCCGGCCTCCAATTCATTTGAATTCTCTATTTACATTGTTGCCTCCTATATTTGCACAACTAAAACTTCCACCTGCTTGATCATTTACTTAAGAGTACATATTGTATTTACATGGCATAGACCAGAGTGGGAAAACTAGTCACACCAGTTTGGGCCCAGGAAGAGTGGGCTATTCATCTTGGTTTCCCCAGACCCATTGCACATAGTAATTTATATAAATATATAATAATGATAACAATAGCTAACTCTAATAGAATGCTTTACTATGTGCTAGGCACCCTCTTAAGGGCTCTTAAATAATGTGAAAGGTGTGCTTCTATTATCCCCATTTTACAGCTGAGGAGACTGAGGAATACAGAGTTTCTGTATCGTACAAGTGGTCACCTAGTACATGCTAAAGCCAACATTTGAACCCGAGCAATCTGAATTCAGTGATGTTAGTACTGGTTGTTATTCAATACCAAGATGGCTGACTGTGGGGCCAGTGTTGTGCTGCCGCCAGTTAAGCTGTGGCTTGTGATGCTGGCATCCCGTATTGGAGTGTAGGACTGTCTTCTCCACTCCTGACCCAGCCCCTTGCTAATGTTCCTGGGAAAACAGTGAAAGATGGTCCAAGACCTTGGACCCCTGTCACCCATGTGGGAGACCTGGATAGGGTTCCAGGCTCCTGGCTTTGGCCTGATCCAGCACTGGGTGATGTGGCCTATCGGGTGTGAACCAGCAGATAGATGATCTCGATTCTCTCTCTCTCTCTCTCTCTCTCTGCTTTCTTTGTCACTCTACCCTTCAAACAAATAAATATTTTTAAAAGATGGCAAACTGAAGAAGTGCAATTGGTTACTACCCCTTTCTCAAAACTCTAATAAAATAATAGTTTGGCAATTTTTCAAAGGTTTAAATCTGCAAAGACGGGGCAGGTACTTATTTACTCTAGGGGTTAAGACACCAGTTAAAACATCTATGTCCCATTATTGAAGGGCCTGGGTTCGATACCTGGCTCCATCTCCTGACTCCAGCTTCCTGCAAATGCAGACTCTGGGAGGCAACCCTGATGGCTCAAGTGATTGGTTCTCTGCTACTGACGTGGAAGATCTGGATTGAGTTCCTGCTCCTGGCTTCAGCTTCAGCCCAGCTCTGGCCACCACAGGCATGGGGGGTGGTACCCCAATGTATGAGAACATACTCTGCCTGTCTGTTCCTCTTCCTTTCAAATAAAGAAAATTTTAAATATTCTACAAAGACCAAGAGAGTGGGGAAAGAGACAATATCCCCAAGCAGCAATACAATTTTAGGAGCTGGAAAGAAGATGCGTGAATGGTGGTTGACTTAACAGACCCAGAAAGTTGAATCCTAAACTGACAATGGGAAAAGTTGAGCAATAGCAACCTGATTTCATGGCAGAAACCCCAGAGGCTTGGGACCTGGTAGCATTGGATGGGGATAAACCAGGAAGATGGGTTTAAAATCTGAGATATGGACTCCCAGAGGCTCTCCTCACCCCAGCAGAGCAGGGTTTATTTCCTGGAGGATGTAAGTGGGAGCTTCTGGACCGAGGGATGCCAGTTATCATGGAGGGTAAAGGTGTTCCCTGCAGCTAATAAAATGAGGCATCCATTTGCATGCTGAATGTGATCCTCCTGTCCTCTTCTTCTCTCACAACTGTTCAAATGCTGGTAGCCAGGATTATATGCACCAGGCAGGAGAGTGGAAAACCCTTCTTCCTGGGGAAGCTGACGAGCCCAAGAATAAGGACATCACCAATGAGTCTAGGAGGATGCCGTTACTATGAAACCCACAGAGCAGTTCACGTGCTCAAGCCAAGTGCATGGAGCTTCAGGTCAGTTTTTCCAGGGCTTAATTTGTAAGGGTAATCAGGCAGCCTGAAGGTCTAAACCTAAACCTAGCCCAGATATGGAAATGTCCAAACCACCAACCATCCTGTAACATTTGAGAAAAACCTCTACTATGAAAGATGGAGACCCAAACTAACAGGTGCAATTTTGAGGGATTCAGTATGATGTAGGGAGAGCATGACACTGTGCCCATGAAAAAAGGAAGAGTGGTATGAAAGGGGGGTATGAGAGGATTAGATGAAGAAAGAGGTCTTGGAAATGAAAACAGCTATCATAGATAGCTGAAGGATGAAGTCATTTTTCTCAAATCTTTTGAAGAAACCATGGAATAACATTCCATGGTTATCTATCTGATGTCATGAGTTTTGACATTTTATATGAAACTCGACTTCACTCTCTGGCATCTTTTGGGAACTTCTCTTTGTCACTGATGATCTGATACTTCCCAGAAGTGTGATTTGTTATGGGGATATTTCCAATGTTAGGTGCTGACATTGATGATGCAGTGGGTTATGCTGCTGTTTGCGATGCTGTCATCCCCCAATAGAGTGTCAGTTAGATCCTAGCTGCTCCACTTATGATACAGCTTCCTGTTAATGTATCTGAGAAGGTAGCTGATAATAGTCCAAGTACTTGGGTTCCTGCCACCCACATGGGATGGAGTCCCTGGCTCCTAGCTTTGGCCTGGGTTAGCCTGGTCCACTGTGGCTCTTTGGGGGAGTGAACCAGTGGATAGAAGATCTTTCTCTCTCTTTCTGTGTTTCTCTCATTCCGACTTCCAAATAAATATTTAAAAATGCTTAAGAAATATTTTCAGTGTGAGTCTGGGAACGCGTATCTTTTTTCTGGGATATTTCAATTATTTTAATATATTTGCTATTTCTTTGATGCTTTCCTTCTATCCACTGTCTTCTTTATTTCTGGAATTCCTGTTAGTTGTTGTACCTCCTCACTGGTGCTCAAACCCTCATATGTTTCCTTTCCTACTGTCCATATCTTTATCAACTTGTCCTTCCGAGGGATTTCCACCTTATTTCTAGGCCAGTCTTGGATAGGGAATCCCAGGAAGTCTGCATTGGAAGATCCAGAGAAGAAGCTCTGCAGAAAGACTGTGGCATGTGTGATGTGGCATCCAATGCCCTTAGTGTGTGAATTGTGGGGTGGTGGAAATCACTGCCTATTTGTAGTCCTGGGAACCTCAGACAACTCTTATCCACAACCCCTCCTTATCTTTCCCATCCTCCCGTTCAAGCCTACTCCATTCAACTTCAACAGCAGAATCTCTGGATACAGTCTGAGAGAATTGGGGATATGACATTACCTTCTGAACCCTATTCTATTAATATATCCCTCTAAAGTCATTCTTGTTTCTAAACACCCAAAGAATGTATTCCATGAAGTCCCAGTAATTGACCAAGACTATAGGTTAAGCATTCTCTTCTAAGAGCTAAAACAAAGCTTCACATGGTAGTTGTCTATGACAGTTTAGGGAATTACAACTCATCAGGAATATGGGACAGCAGGATTTTTGTTAGGCCTCAGGTAACACACGGCTGCTGGGGCCTTGCTGCGTCCTGGGATGCCAGAGGACTTGTTTCCTTAGCAACAATAACCATGTGACAGGAACACACAGAGATCCAGCAATGTTGCTTAGCAACCATACTGCACCTGCTGGGGCTTTGGGCCGGCAGCTTGGGCCAGGGAACCTGGCTTTGAACTTGGAAACTCCCATCACGGCTGGAAAAAGAAGGAAGACCTAATTTGGGAAGCCCCAATTTTGGCCCTGGGCTTATGCAGATATGACAGAGGTATACTTGGAGAGCCTGAGGCAGAAGAGATTGACTTTCCCACGGTAGTGGAGAAGGGTGGCTGACGAGGAGAGGCAGAATGTTGGGCTAATGTGGGTAGCAGTCCTCTGCTTAACCTGCACTAAAGAAAACCCTTACATCCCAGAGGAGGGCCTCAGAACCCTGAAGAGTAATGTAGTGGCTCAGGACCTGCATGAAGCCAGAGTATCTGGTCCTTGGTCAGTCTAAGGAGAATTCCACTCTGCTAGGCAGCAGAACTCTTCACAATGAGTATACATTGATGGAGGCCAGAAAATGCCTTGCTACAGCCACAGGAATCTAGCTATTCAAGCACAGGCCACACGGGAGCTGTCCATGGTTTTGTGTAATCTCTTTATCAGCTCACTCTCTCTGACTCTCCATTGGGGCAGAGTTGACATAGAGGTAAGCTGTGCAAACTACCTAGATGTGAGTTCAGCTTCCTCACTCAAAGGCAAGGGATGAACATCTGTACTTCAGTTTTTCTATCTGTTCAATGGGAAGGTAAAGAGTAATCACTTTATAGATCCTTATAAGAATTAAAAGAGTTAACCCATGTTAAAATAATTAACTAACAAACTTCTTGGCAGAAGTGGTCAGTAAAAGTATTATCATCTTCACTCCCATCCCAGGAGACAGTTTATGGCCAGGTCTTTCTTCATCTTTCTTGATGTTGCTGGAGCAAATGCGAGTTGAACATGCTGAGAATGCTAGACTCTCTCCGTTTGCAGACAAAGGAAGTTTCTCCTGCCCCTGCAGGGCATACTGAGGGTTGGAATATCCCTAACCGTTTGATCTTGTTTTAGAGAACCAGGGGTTTTTCAACCCTTGCTGCCCCAAACACCCTAATATCTTCCTCTTGATTCTGCTCAGAAAATAGAACATATAGCATGTCATTTTTGGAAGTAGTGAGGTCTTAAGTTCAGGAATTGAGCTCCAGATGCTGCCACATACTGACCACGAGAACTTGAGAAAGTTTTGAGAGTTTTATGAGCTTCAGCTTTCTTATTTGCAGTACAGGAAAGTGACAACACCTAACCTCCTCAGTAGCAGGTATTTCTGCTTCTTGATCTATAATGGCAATTTTTAAAGACTTATTTATTTATTTACTTATTTATTTGAAAGGCAGAGTTACACAGAGAGAAGGAGAGGAAGAGAGAGAGAGGTCTTCCATCTGCTGGTTCACTCCCCAATTGGCCGCAATGGCTGGAGCTGGGCCAATCCAAAGCCAGGAGCCAGGAGCTTCTTCCAGGTCTCCCATATGGGTGCAGGGGCCCAAGGACTTGAGCCATCTTCCACTGCTTTCCCGGGCCATAGCAGAGAGCTGGATTGGAAGTGGAGAGCCAGGACTTGAACTGGCACTTGTATGGGATGCCAGCACTGCAGGCGGTGGCTTTACCTGCTACACCACAGCGCCAGCCCCCAATATATTGGCAATGTCAACATGCATTGATAGCCAGAGATGGTTATTGGTATGCAGCTTTGTGGACTGGCTCCAAATGAGAATGTGAGGACCAAGGGGATGGCAGATTCCCCCGGTCCCTCAAAGGGAAGAAGGAGGCAGTTAAAGAAGCTGATGGTGTCTCCCTTTCCACCCTGAGGTGGTACTGGAAGCTACAAAGCAGCTCAGCCCTCTCAGGTTCAGGACACTGACTGTGCCGCCGTCTGGTGCTGAGGGAATGCCACCAGGCGCCTTGAGCGCGCTTCTCCCTCTAAGCCTTGGCAGGAGCTGGCGCCGGCTCTTCCTCCTTTCTTGGCTGAGCTTGTTCCCCAGATGACCCTACAGCTGCATGTTTCTAAAATTAGCTGGATCCTGCATTTGACTCTGATAATTAATTACCCAAATGGAGAAAATTGAATAGTTAACTGGTTCACAGGAAGATAATTAGCTTTTCTGAGCCCCTGTTACAGGCAAATAAAGAGGAGGATTGTTTCTCAATTGCCTTCATTAAAGGGAGTTCCTCTCCCCCAGAGGCCATGTCCCAGGGGCCCCCCTGGAAGTCCCCGCAGGGTTCCTCAGCACTCCTGGTGCTTTGTCCTAACCTAGAGAGACAGCCGGCATGGTATAGCCAGCAGCACAGGCTTCGGACTTTAACACATTACTGATGTGACCTTGGTTATGTGACACAACTTCACTTTCTCTGAGCCTCATTTTCCTTATGCAAAAATGGGAATAATACTGTGTAACTGACAGGGTCATGATAAACATTGAGTGATACAATATCAATAAAATGTTTAGTTCTCCATTCACTGATGGCTTTTTCATTGATAAAGTCCATGGTTCATTGATGATGTGTTTGTTGACTGGGGGCTATTTTACCGATCATCATCATTGCCACCATCAACAGCATCATGCTCCCTTATCAGGGAAACACGTGAAATACTCATGGAAATCAAGGGAACATGAAATCCACATTAAATCAAGCATGCTGTGCTGACTGATGCAGAGCCATACAAGGTAAGGAAGACCCCTAAGGGTCTTCTCCAGCCTGGTCAATTGTTCCTGTACTGATATTGGCTTTGCCCTTTGGTTGTAGGTTCTAAGTCCCTTACCAACCCTCTCCTAAGCTCAGAATCTCATCTTCACCAACTAAGTCATAAATTTTTAAAATTTTGTTTACTTCTCGTAAGCCTAGGCTTCTCTAGTGTTTATCGCTGTCTGACATTTCTTGAACGTACAGATATACATTTGTCCATGGGCAGTTGATCCCATGATCATGTGTGGGTACCAAATCCATGGATACTGGGGCCAGCGTTGTGGCATAATAAGTAAAAGCTGCCACATGAGATGCCAACATCCCATATGGGTGCTGGTTCAAGTTCCAGCTGCTCTACTTCTGATCTAGCTCTCTGCTAATGGCCTGGGAAAAGCAGTGGAAGATGGCCCAGGTATTTGGGCCCCTGCACCAACATGGGAGACCTGGAATAAGCTCCTGGCTCCTGGCTTCGGCCTGACCCAGTGCTGGCTGTTGTGGCAACTTGGGGAGTGAACCAACAGATGAAGATCATTCTCTCTGTCTCTCTCTCTTTCTCTGTAACTCTGACTTTCAAATAAATAAATGAATCTTGAAAATAAAATCTAAGGATGTTCAAGTCTTATATATAAGATGGCAGAGCATTTGCATATAACTTACACACATCTTCACATATATTTTAAATAATCTTTAGGTGACTTACAATAAGTAATGCAATGCAAATGCCATGTGAATTATTGTTGTAGGCTATATTATTTAGGGAATAATGACCAGAAAAAAGTCTGTACATTTTCAGTATGCAGTTTTTGGGGAATACTTCTGATTCACAGTTGGTTGAATCCATGGATGTGGAACTTGCAGGTACTAGGGAGGGCTGTATATGTGGAGGTCAAAAATGGGCCCTGGGGCCAGACCTTTTGAGTTCAAATCCAGCTCAGGCCTCTACTGTGTTACTTACCTGGTGCCAGTTATAAAATGGAGTTGATAATAGTGGCACATACTTTGTAGATATGACTAAGTACATGATTGGACCTTATAAGTGCTCACAGGGTTCTCTAGTTCCAGTACTAGACTGGGGCAAGGAGAGATCTACAGATGAGGATAGAGCGAGACATAGCTGGAGACCTTCTGAATATACAGATACAATCGAACCCTCTCTCCTGGGGAGGTTAACTTGAGCAGCATTTCTCACAGTAGGTAACTATGTTCTACTGTCCTATTTCTGCTCACCCTCCCAAAAATTCCTCCCCCAGTTTCACTTTCAGCTGGTTTCTTTGTTTCTTGTTTCATTAAGAAAATACAAACAGTAAAGAACCACAACAACCTCTCCTTCCCCCAGCTCTGTCCATTATTCTGCTTTCCTCACTGTTACTATAGATGAATGGCCCTTGTTCTTTTTGAGGACCAACCTTTTACTTATTGCTAGATCCCATCTTTTCTTGCTTACTCAAGGATACCATTCCAGCAATTTTCCCTCTCTTTCCTACATCATCAGATTTTTTTTTCTCTCTACTGGAACATTCCCATCAGCATAAAAACATGCTGCTATTTCTTCACTGTAAATAAAACAAAACAAAACCCAAAAATAAAAAAAAGCAAAACTCTTTATCTCATAAGGCTTCCAGCTACTACCTCATTGCGTTGTTCCTCTTACAGCAAATCCTATTGCAAGTTGTGGTTACTATTTTTAGCAACTGCTGCCTCCAGTTGTTCTCCTCCCATTCTTTCTTCAACCCACTCCAGTCAGCTCCCCAATCCACCACTCTAGCAAGAATGAATTATCTAGACCACCAATTGCCTCCATATCGCTAAACCCTATGGTCAGTTCTCAGTCCTCATCTCACCTGATTATGTGGGAGAGAGGTGTTAGCTGTTCATCAGATCTCTCTTCTTTCTCCTAAACACTAGCTGGACCATATTTCTCAAACTGACTTGTAATCAGATGGTTGAGTGTGGCCATATGATTGGCTCCAGACAGTGGCCTCTGGGTACAAGGGATGTATTTCATTTCCAAACCTGACTCCAAACCTTCCTTTGCTGATTATACTCTTTCTGCACTCTGCTCATGCCTTGGGGGCCTAACAACTAAGGTCTATAACAACTAGCTTTCTGGTTTTTGACTGGATGAGTCAATGGGAAGTGCCTGTGTAAAAGTCGGAGGGACTCAGAAGAGTGAGTTTGAAGTACTCAGACTGTTGCTCTCTCGCTGTGGGATTGCTTTAAGGTGTCTGTTTTCCTCTCCTGAAGTTTCAGTCAGACATCTCTTCTCCATAGCTCTTTTTCTCTCCACTTCCACTACTCATTATTTTCTCTTGCCTCTTCCAACCTAGGTGGTAGTAACAGCTCCTGCTGCCAGCCACCTCAAGGTTATGGTCATGTCCTTTGATAGTTTTTCCTGTCCCTGCTCACATTTTATTCTGTTAAAACTTTCTCCAGTTACCCAACTTGACTGTGTTCTCTGTTTCTTACCAGACTATAATCAATACACTCTCCATGTACCACCCTCATCTTTCACACCCATTTATTGGCTGGATAGTGACACCCAGAATGTCATACAAGGTGGAGATACTTGGTCTCAGTCAACATGAGACCCTGATTGTCATTAAGGAACATGCAGCCACTGTTCCTGTCTTTTCATACCTCCCCTCCACTGCTGAATACACTTTACATGAGTGGGAAATAAACATATTGCTTTCACTACTGAGAAATGGGGATGTCTATTATAGCAGCTATTTCCCTTTGACCACTACAACTTATTGGCAGCATTTTGCACACTTGATGATTCTCTGATATTGGAAACCCCTTTTGTGCTTCTGTCTTCTTTTCTATCTCCATGTACATCCTACTGACCTCTTCCAGTCTCAAGACTTTAAATATCTCTAATCTGGGCATGTCTCACGAGCTCTTGTCTTATACATCTAACTACCCATATAATCTTCTCCTTTAGGTGTCTAACAGCAACTCAAATAAAATGTCTGAATTAAATTTCAGACTTCTTCAAAACTTGCTCATTCTATAGCTTCTCCCTATGTTAAATAAATGGCAATTAAATGCTTCCAGTTGCTTAGGGTAAAAACCTTGGAATCATCCTTGATCCATCTGTTGTTTTATCTTACATCTAATTTGTTAGAAAAATCCCATCAATTCTATCTTCAAAATATGTTTAGAATACAGCCAAGTTTCACTACTCCTACTACGTGAAATAAGAAGTAAAAGCTAAAGTCCTTTAATGGCCAATAAAACTCTTTATTATCCAGTCCATTGCTTCTCTAACTTTGTCCCCTACTACTTTCCTCTCAGTGGCTTTTGTGCACCTGTATTGGCCTCCTTCAGTTCCATGAATATGCCAGTATACCGCAACCCGAGGGTCTTTGCACTTGTTCTCTCTTCCCAGAATGCTCTTAATTCAGATAGCCATTCCCTTGTCTTCTATAGGTCTTTGCTCAAATGTCAACTCATCGGAGAAGACTTTCCTGACCATTTCATTGCAAACCTATTCCCCTTCCTCCTTTATTTTTCTCTGTTGTACTGATCATCATATGGTGTGCATTCACTTATTGTCTATCCCTCATTGCCCCGAGAATGTAAGTGCCATAAGTGTAGGGATTTTTAAAAAATATTTATTTATTTGAAAGGGAGATTTTGAGAGAGAGAGAGAGAGAAAGAGAGAGAGAGAGAGGGAGAGAGAGAGAGATCTCCCATCCACTGGTTCACTCCCCAAATGACTGCAACTGCGGGAGCTGGGCATATCTGAAGCCAGGATCCAGGAGTCTCCTCTGGGTCTCCCACATGGGTGCAGGAGCCATCTTCTGCTGCTTTTCAAGGCACAGCAGCAGGGAGCTGAGTCAGAAGCGGAGTGGCTGGGACTTGAATCGGTGCCCATTTAGGATGTCAGCACCACAGGTGGCAGCTTAACCTGCTATGCTACAGGAAGTTGTTGCAGCAATCTGTGTGGGGAGAGGGCTGATAAGGTGACTTAAGGAAGAACAATGCAAATGATGGAGACAAGTGGTTAGTTCATGGCTGGGCATTTGGCATAGTGAATAAAATGCTATCTGCATCTCATATCATGCCTAGGTTTAAGGCCTGGCTCTGCTTCGAATCCAGCTTCTTGCCATTGTGCCATCTGGGAGGCAGCAGATGAATGATGGCACAAGTGGTTGGTTCCCTGCTGCCCACATAGGAGGCTTGTATTGAGTTATGGACTCCTGGTTTCATCCTGGTCTAGCCCCAGCACTTGCAAGCATTTGGGGAGTAAACCAACAGATGGAAAATCTCTCTCTGCCTTCCAAATAAAAGGAAAATTTAAAAAATTTAAAAAGAAATGGTGATTTCAAGAAATGGTACTCTATTTTCATTAGAAAACGTGCTATTTCTAAAAAGTAACTCTAATGACATAATCCTTTAGTTCACGGCTCTTCATGACATCCAAGGTAAAGCACAGTGGTTGACCTGGCTCTTAGTCATTTATCAGCTCTGCATCTGCATCATAGGCTCCAGCCATCCTGAAATGTTTCCAATGTCCCCTGAGCACTAGAGGAGCTCAGGCCCAAAATGTTTGCAAGAAAACTTCCCTTGGGCCTGGCATGCCTTATTTCTCAATTTTGTTCTATGACTTCTACTGCTAACACTAAATGAGCTTCCTGTTGCTCAATATAAAACACATCCCTGAATTCTTAATTGATCTTAACATTTGGCCTCTTCCTCCTTCTTGGAATAGTCTTTTTTTTCAGGCCAGCGCTGCGGCTCAATAGGCTAATCCTCCGCCTGTGGCGCTGGCACACCGGGTTCAAGTCCCGGTCAGGGCACCGGAGTCTGTCCCAGTTGCCCCTCTTCCAGGCCAGCTCTCTGCTATGGCCCAGGAGTGCAGTGGAGGATGGCCCAAGTGCTTGGGTCCTGCACCCCATGGGAGACCAGGAGAAGCACCTGGCTCTTGCCTTTGGATCAGCGCGGGGCACCAGCGGTAGCGCGCCGGCCGTGGCAGCCATTGGAGGGTGAACCAACGGCAAAAGGAAGACCTTTCTCTCTGTCTCTCTCTCTCACTGTCCACTCTGCCTGTCAAAAAAAAAAAAAAAAAAAAAAAAAAAAGGAATAGTCTTTTTTTCTTCATTTATATAGTACATCCTCAGCCCTATTCTTACTGTGCTAGAGATAGAGTACTGGCAAATAACACATTATTCTTGCCTTCTAGTAATACATGGTAAAGTCCAACCACAGATAAAAGTGGAGGAACACTAGCAACTGAAGGAGAGGAAAAAAAATATGAGAAACATGGCCTGTTATTGTTTATCATGGTCTTGAAGGTTCTAAAAAATGACAAAAGAGAACATGAAATAGTTAACATAAGCATTGGAAATAAAGAGCTAAACTCAGTTATCTCTGGCTCTGTTTTTTTTCTTTGTCCTTCCATGTAATTGTTTAATAAGTAAATGCAAGTTCCAGTGAAAAAGGAGTTTATGAATAAGATAATTTGCCAAGATGTCTTACCATAAGATAAACATACAAAAAATTAGGGGACAGTGTTGTGGTATACTGGGTTAAGCTGCCACCAGTGATGCTGGCATCCCATATGGGCATCCCAATATGGGTACTGGTTCTTGTCCTGTCTTCTGCAATTCCAATACAGCTCCCTGCTAATGTGCCTGGGAAAGCAGCAGAAAATGTCCTAAGAGCTTGGGCCCCTGCCACTCATGTCAGAGACCCAGATGAAGCTCCTGGCTTGGGCTTGGTCCAGTCCTAGCTGTTGCAGCCATTTGAGAAGCGAACCAGAGGATGGAAGATATCTCTCTTCCTTTCTCTGTAATGCTGCCTTTCAAATAAATAAATTAATCTTTCTTTTTTTTTTTTTTTTTTTTTGACAGGCAGAGTGGACAGTGAGAGAGAGAGACAGAGAGAAAGGTCTTCCTTTTGCCGTTGGTTCACCCTCCAATGGCCGCGGAGGTAGGTGCGCTGCGGCCGGCGCACCGCGCTGATCCGATGGCAGGAGCCAGGTGCTTCTCCTGGTCTCCCATGGGGTGCAGAGCCCAAGGACTTGGGCCATCCTCCACTGCACTCCCTGGCCACAGCAGAGAGCTGGCCTGGAAGAGGGGCAACCGGGACAGGATCGGTGCCCCGACCGGGACTAGAACCTGGTGTGCTGGCGCCGCTAGGCGGAGGATTAGCCTAGTGAGCCGCGGCGCCGGCCTCAAATAAATAAATTAATCTTTAAAAAAATAACTTTTCACTAACAAAAATTGCCTAGAAATGGAATGAGAAATTATTCTATTTGTAAGAGGTTCACAAATTACGGCATATTTAAGAATAAATTTAACAAGAGAGGCATAAGGAAAAACATATGAAGTTGGGATGGGTGTTTAGCTTAGTCTTTAAGTCATCCATGTCCTTAGATTTGATTGGAGTACCTGGGTTTGATACCTGGCACCAGCTCCTGACTCAGATTCCTGCTAATGCACGCACTGAGAGGCAGCTGTGATAACTCAAGTAATTGGCTTCCGGCCACCAGGTAGGAGATCCAGATGGTGATCTGGGCTTCTGGCTTTAGCCTGGCCCAGATCTGGCTATTGCTGCCATTTGGGGAGTGAATCAATGGATGGAAAATCTCCCTTCCCGCCCCTCACCGCCCTTCTGCCATCAGTATGCTTTTCAAAAAAATAAAAAATAAATAAAAAAACTTTTGAAACAATAAGAAAAAAACTGTAAAGTTTATTGAAAGGCATAAAACAACTGAAATAGAAAGTTTATTTATCCTTGGAGAGTAAGGTTGAACAGGAAACTTTTAATTTTCTCAAAATCCGTATGTCAACTTATGATTCTATTTAGAATCCCATAGATTTTGGTTTGAGCTGGATAAAATTATCTTGTCACGTAAAAGAATTTTAGAAAACATGGAAAGAAGAGTTAGGAGTCTTATGTTACTAGATATTGATTAATAGTCTGAGAAAAGCAAACTGAGGTAACAATACTTTACATCTACCAGGTTGCTAAAAACTAACAAGGAGCTGTTTCTGGAGGGGATGTGGAGAAACAATGTCCTCCTATGTTGCTGATGCAAATTTAAGTGTTGCAGGCTCTCAGGAAAGCAATCCAATAATGTCTATATATAAGTTAAAATACACATTTTTGAATTCTTAATTGATCTTAACATTTGGCCTCTTCCTCCTTCTTGGAATACTTTTTTTTTTTTTTCATTTACGTAGTACATGCTCAGTCCTATTTTTCTTATCCAGCTAGTATACTTAAGAATTATGACTACCAGCATGAAGGTACCTTAAATAACTTATGGGAAATGCATATTGTGAAAAATTATGCATCGACTGCATTTTTTGCACGAAAAATGATATTTGAATCCTAGTTTTCATGAACTTTTTGACATACGCTCTTGTAAAAGGACATATGTTTATTGTTTGTTAATAGTGAGGAAAAAAACTGGAAATAGAGCAAGTACCTACTAATAGGAAGATGGAAGAATAATTTGCTTTTTGGTAAACATTTATTTATCTATTTGAAGGTCACTGTGACACAGAACAGACAGAGAGAAAAAAATCTTCTATTCTCTGGTTCACTCCCTGTGTGGAACTCCATCCAGTCCTACCACATCGATGGCAGGGGCTCAAGTCATTGAGCCATCTTCAAATACTTTCTCGGGGAGTTGGACTGCAGGGCAGCAGCCAGGACTCCAGCGGGATTTGGGATGCTGGTGTCTCAAGTGGCAGCCTAACTCACTGCACCACAAGGCTCCCCCTGATTTTGTTACTTTTTTGAAGTTACCTACAAATATATAATAGAACTATTCTGATTGACACATAATTTCTCAAAATGTATTGTCTAAGGAAAACAAAATGAAGAAAGTTTTTTTTTTCTTCCACCAAACAGGGACAAAAAGCCTGTATTAAACTTGAGTGTATGCATATGTGTGTTTATCTAGGTCTGGATATGATTACAGAAGCAAGGGTGGGGGTGGGATCTGAAAGGTGTTGAATAGATTAGATTCATCTGCGAGCAAGGACAATCCAAGCCTAAGATAGTTCATTTCTCTTTCACAGGAAGCTCCCCATTCATCTGGACTTGCTGTGGTTTTGTTTTCTGAAAATGTCTGGAACCCAGGATCGTTCCAATTTTCTGCAGTGCCGTTACCCGGATGTCTGCAAACCTTCACCCTCAGATTTCATGTTCCAAGCCGCAGGATAGAGAAAGGCAGAAAGGATGCCTGTGGCTGTGTCTTAAGAAGGACTTCTTGATGCAGCAACAGAATGCCTTCCCTGGTAAGAACCTAGCCACAAGAACACAAGCAGCTGCGAGGGAGGAATGGAGGGGTAGTCTTCGCCCATTCAAAAATTTCTTGACTCTTCACGCATGAATTCCTCCAAACTTTGAATCTATCAAGTTCCAGAAAAAATTCCGTAGGCATTCTGGTTGAAGCTGAATTAAATTCATTAATGACTTATGGATAACTAACATCTTCATACTTTGCAGTACGGCATATCTCTCCAGTGATGTTTGTTTTGTTTTCCTTTTTCTCACATTGAGAATATTCTATAGTTTTCTTCATGTAAGTCTTTTACATTTCTGGCAAAAGTTACAAACAGGTATTCTACAATTACTGTTGCAATTATGAACAGAATCTCCTTTATTCACTGTGTTTACTAGCTGACTATTCTTGGAATTAAAGGCACAGATTTGTATATGTATTTCTTGTATTTGAAGCACTTTATTGGCTTTTCTTATTGCAGTAATATTTTCAGCTGGTTTTCATTGATTTTCTAGGAAGGAAATAATATTGTCTGGAAATATACTGTAGATAATGTGCTGTTTCTTTTGGTATTATCCTCTTTTTCTTACTTAATGGCATTGTTCTGAGACTCCACAAATATTTTGATTAATGGCAGTAGTAGTGAGTATCCCATAAAATAGAAATGTCTCTAATGCTTAATGTTTTATCACTAAGTTTGCTGCTTGTGACTTCTAATAAAAGAGTATCCTTGTCCTTGGCCTTTCTGTTCTTCGCTTACTAAGATGTTTGTCACCATTTTGTTGTCAGTCATTGTCGTTGGCACCTGGGGTGAGATTATGTTTTAATTAATGTATTTTGGCATATGTTGAGATGATCATATGCTTATTCCCTTTCATCCTGTGATGTGTTAGAGTGTTTGATTCAACATGGATTTTTTTAAAGATTTATTTTTTCATTTGAAAGGCAGAGTTATGGGGAGTAGAGGGGAGGGAGAGAGAGAGAGAGAGAGAGAGAGCGAGGTCTTCCACCTGCTTGTTCACACCCTAACACTGTAACAGCTGGAGATGGGCTCATCTGAAGCCAGGAGCTAGGAGCCTCCTCCAGGTCTCCCACATAGGTGCAGGAGCCCAAGTAACTGGGCCATCCTCTGCTGCTTTCCCAGGTGCATTAGCAGGAAGCTAGATCGGAACTGGAGTAGCTGGTACTAGAACCAGCACTCATGTGGGATGCCAGTGCTGCAGCCAGTGGCACCAGCGCCTCAAGTTGAGATTTTTAAGAACTTCATTTTTAACTTGTAATAAAAGTTTACAACTTGATTTTTTTCAAAAGTTAACAAATGGCAAGCACCAGTTGGTAAAGGTCTTAAATAATAAAAATAATGATAAAAAATACCTTTGGAAAAAGAACTCCCAGCTCTTTACAAACTCTAAGGTATATGCAATATGGATTTACTGAATGCTCTGGTGGGCAGTGGAGATGATGAGTATTCTGTGGATGGTGACGAGCAAGGAATGCTGATTGCTTAGAGAACACAGGGGGATGTTGGAAGCTCCTCTCTCCTGCTCCCAGGTGGTAGAGGCCGCAAGAGACAGGGTAAGAGTTCCCTGAAAATCCTAAGGAGAGGGAGGACTCTTACCTCATCCCAATATATCTGGGTCTTTTGAGTTCCCTCCAGCCCTGGGGTTCTGACTCCTGTCTCCCTCTCCTGCCTCAGCTTCCTACACATACTCAGTAGCTCCCACAAATGTCATAGACTCCTACCCTTGGACCCACGCACAATTCCCTAAATGTGTCTTATGTCCTTGTATCTCTCTCTGTTTCCTGATGTGGTTCCTCTCTATGGAACACTGGTTCCTCCTACTTATCTCTAGCACCGTATCTCTTGGTTCTTCAATACCTGGCTGTGGTAGATTAAATTATTATTCAGCAAACATTCCCTGCTTCTCACTGCACCTCCATGGGAGGAGCTCTTCCTTTTACCTTCACTTTGGACTTTATCATGTGACCTACTTTGGCCAATGGGATGTTAATGTACATGATGAGAGCAGAGGCTTAAAATATCCTTGCATGTTAGACTTGGCCCTTTGCAGGCCTATTTTTTTCCCACCAAAACAACCAGGTATTCACAGGTCCAAATGCATGGGACAGACTTGCACATAATCTATGGCCCAATTCCAAGCCCTTTAAGATCAGGGTCAATGCCCAGCAAACCTCCAGTCACCTGAGCAAGAAATTCACAAATACTGTGAATATTTTTTAAAATATTTATTTATTTATTTGGAAGTCAGAGTTACACAGAGAGAAAGGCAGAGAAAGAGAGAAAGAGAGAGAGAAAGTGAGAGAGAGAGAGAGAGAGTGTGTCTTCCATCTGCTGGTTCATTCCCCAACTGGCCACAATAGCTGGAGCTGCACTGATCAGAAGTGAGGAGGCAGGAGCTTCTTCCAGGTCTCCCACAAGCACTTGGGCCATCTTCCACTGCTTTCCCAGGCCATAGCAGAGAGCTGGATCAGAAGTGGAGCAGCCAGGACTTAAACTGGTGCCCATATGGGTTGCCAGCACTGCAGACGGCAGCTTTACCCACTACGCCACAGCGCCGGCCCCTGCTGTTTGATATGAGATTATTGCGGCACTTGTTAAGCAGCAGTAGCTGCCTCTTGCCCTTGCTTCTTGTGTTATGTACTTCTCTGAGTTCTTCCCCCAGATTTCCCCACCCCTGTTACACAACTGCAGAAAAGTACAGGGAATCGTTGAATTCCTGCCTGTATACCCCCTTAGACTGTGGACTTCCAGGTTCATCTAAATGTTTTGGGAGACCTTCAGTCATGTTCCTCTTTGTGAACCTAAAACATCCCTTGACATTCACTTTAGAGCTAAAAACTGTAACAACTGAGCAAGTTACACCAAGATCTATGAGCACATATTGCAACAAGTGGAAAACAGAATGCTGGTGTTTTCATGTTGCTGTTGGATAACAGAGAGGGACCAGCCCACTGAACTTATCTCAAATGAGTGAAAAGAATGTGAGTGGGCACCGCGACCCATGAGCTCTGCACAAGGGGAGGAAACAAAAGAGACACAAACATCTCCCTCCTTTGCAGCACGGACGAAAAATTACAGGACTCATAAAGCTGTTTAGATGTTTGAATCAAAGAGTTTCAGCTGTTAGAGACTGAGAGCAGAGTGGTCAGAGTTGAATGTTGTTCAGTGTTGTCTGGGTCGAGAATAAACGTAGCAGTGGAATCATCCTTGATCACATCTATCTCTTGGTGTTCAAAACTTTCATCTTATTTTTAATTTAATTTAATTTTACAAAAAGGCTTATTTGAAAGGTGGAGTGATACAGAGAGAGATACAGAGACCCATCCATTGCTTCATTCCCCAGATGCCAATGGTTAGAGCTGGGCTAGACTGAAGCCAGGAGCCTAGAACTCCAGGTCTTCATGTGGGCAGCAGGGGCTCAAGCACTTGAGCCATCTTCTGCTGTTCTCTCTGGCACATTAGCAGGGAGCTGGATCAGAAGTAGAGTAGCTATGGCTGGCGCCGCGGCTCAATAGACTAATCCTCCGCCTGCGGCGCCAGCACACTGGGTTCTAGTCTCGGTTGGGGCACTGGATTCTGTCCCGGTTGCCTCTCTTCCAGGCCAGCTCTCTGCTGTGGCCCGGGAGTGCAGTGGAGGATGGCCCAAGTGCTTGGGCCCTGCACCCCATGGGAGACCAGGAGAAGCACCTGGCTCCTGGCTTCGGACCAGCGCGGTGCGCTGGCCGCAGCGCGCCAGCCATGGCGGCCATTGGAGGGTGAACCAACAGGCAAAGGAAGACCTTTCTCTCTCTCTCTCTCTCTCTCTCTCTCACTGTCCACTCTGCCTGTCAAAAAAAAAAAAAAAAAAAAAAAAGGAGTAGCTGGTGTTCTAATATGAGATGCCAGTGCTCTAAAAATGATTGTCACAGGTGGTAGCTTAACCTGCTGCACCACAACGCCAGCCCCAGATTTATTTTATTTCATTTTTAAGTTTTTAAATAAAGCATAATTTTTATTTTTGTATTTATTAATTTATTTAGTTTTAAAGAGAGAAGGACAAGCAGACAGAGAGATATCTTCTATCTGCTCGTTCACTTCCCAGATGCCAATAGCTGGGCTGGGACAGGCTGAAACTAGAAGCCTAGAATTCAATCTAGGTCTCCCCTGTAGGTGGCAGGGACCAAGTATTTGAGCCATCCCCTGCTTCGCCAGGGGTGCACATTAGCGCGGAGTTGGAATGGAGAGCAGAGCTGGGGTATGGGAGGCAGGCGCTCCAGGTGGGAACTTAATCACTGAGTTAAACACCTGCCCCTTATTTTTGACTTTTTTTTTTTTTTTGACAGGCAGAGTGGACAGTGAGAGAGAGAGAGATAGAGACAGAGAGAAAACCTTATTTTTGACTTTTAAAAGGCCAAATATCAAAATGGAGCCATTTCAAAGGAGGAAGGCACCCATGATTTTGTCAAGGCTCTCAACCATCAGGTTTAGTCCAGGGTCATTACTCACACTTGGCAAGTGTTTGATATAGGTAAGTATTGGTGAAGAAATCAATAGGTGAATTGATATCTAGGTGTGTAGAAAGAACACTGGACATGTCCTCTACAAATCAAGTAATTTTCAGAGATGGTCTTCAGGGACCCCTGGGAAACACATGTGACCCCATTTTAAATCTGACATTGGTATGAACTTAATGAAGTCCATTTATAGTACAACATTGCTATAAAAATGATTTCCCCCAAAATATATCATGAACTTTAAAAATATCTGTACCCTTTGGCCTAAAGATACTGCACATAAGGAGCACAGCAGACAGAAGGAATAAATCTGAGATGTAAAGATCTAAAGTAATGTTCCTGGGGCCGGCGCTGTGGCACAGCAGGTTAAAGCCCTGGCCTGAAGCGCTGGCATCCCATATGGGCACCGGTTCTAGTCCTGGCTGCTCCTCTTCCGATCCAGCTCTCTGCTGTGGCCTGGGAAAGCAGTGGAAGATGGCTCAAGTCCTTGGGCCCCCGCATGCACGTGGGAGAGCCGGAAGAAGTTCCTGCCCTGGTTTTGGATCGGCTCAGCTCTGGCTGCTGCAGCCATCTGGGGAGTGAACCAGCAGATGAAAGACCTCTCTCTCTCTCTACCTCTCTCTGTAACTCTGTCTTTCAAATAAATAAAATAAATCTTAAATAAAAATAATGTTCCTTACTTGGCTATTCAAAAGGGCAAAAAATAAAAAGGATTTGTTAGCACGAACTGCCTTGTGACATGTCAGTTACTATGGGTACTGTCAAATTTGCTGTGTCATCGGTCTTTAGAAGCATCAGTCAATCTAATTCAAAGAGGCTGTGACTGGGAGAAGTGGTGAGAGAGGAAGGAATGGAGTCAGGGAGAGACAGAGGAACAGAAACAGAGACAAAGGCAGTGGTTGGTGCCTAGTGGGACGTAATGGATCAGTGTTTGTAGAATGAAGACTGGAAAGCGAAGCCAGTCAGACACAGGAGTGGATTACAAGGCAGATCTCCACCTCCTTGCCCACATTAGACCTCCCTGACCCTGCAACACCCACTTATGGGGTGCTGCCACACAGGGACTGGAGGCTGGCAGTGGGACTGAGGAGAGGGAAGGCGGGGCAGGGCATGGGAGAGGGCAAGGAACATCGAGGCAGCTCTGGGCCGGCTCATTTCAAACGTGGGACGATGCTGCATCCAGAGACCCCCACTGTGGGTCTGGAATACGTTCCTCACCTTGTCCTTTCCCATTGTGTTCCCCGCCCTCCACGAACTCCTGTGTATGCTGGGCAGTCAATTTATTAATAATTGTCAGGAAAAGCTGTGTTGGTGTTGTGGATGCCTTTGCATATTTTCTTGGAATGATTTTAGAGCTCTGCTTCAACAATTACTTCAAGTTTATCATTTCATGTGTGATCCAGATCTCAGGGGAGGTATTTTATCCCTTCCAGCCTCTTTTGGATTGTGTGTGTGTGTGTGTGTGGTCGGGGGTGCATCCCCTGCACATGGTGGACAAGGTAGCCTTCTCTGACTGAGTCCCTGCTTCCACGGCCTGAGTGCTGCTTCAGGATCGCTTTGTCTTCCTTCCTGCTCTTCTGTTCTGCACTGCAGCATCGCCAGCAGCCTTTTCAGCCGACTGCGCTTGTCCCGGACCTCACACCCACACAGCGTTTGTGTGCGTAGCAGTCCCTGCTGAGCTCCATGCAGTGGACAGCTTTCACGCTGCTGCCCTGCTCAGCCCCTTCTCCTACCTCCTTCCTCTTTTTACCACCCGGGTTCCCTTCAGAAGCCCAATTCTCTGCCTTTAATTTGAACTAAACCCAAATCTCCATACTTTCCTCATCTCCAGGAAAGCATCCCCAATGTGCCTGATAAACAAAGGGCCGCCTACTCTTCCAGTTTTTTTAGAAGCAAGGAGCCTGACAGGACTCTGAAACAGGAGGCTGTCTTGGGTTGAGCTTCCAGAAGCAGACTGAGAAGAGGATTTGTTTAAAAATTATTCATTAGGAAGTCTTCCCAGGGGCTGGGTTTTTGGTATAGCAGTAAGGATGTGGCTTGGGATACAGGCATCCCATAATAGAGTGTTTGGATTTGAGTTCTAGCTCTGTTCCCATTTCTAGCTTCCTGCTAATCCTGGGAGGCACCAGGTGATGCCTGGATCCAGACTGAGTTCCCTGTTCCCAGCCTCATTCTGGCCCAGCTCTGGCTCTTGCAGGCATTTGGGGAGTGAATCAGGGGATGGAAGATCTCTATCTGTCTTTCAAATAAAATAAAATATTTCAAAGGAAGTCTTTCCAGAAAAAAAGAAAACTGGTTTTGAGGGGTAGGGTGGGTATGGAAGGGGAACCCAGCAAGCAAGGAGACTGAACAGATCCAGTATCCTTCAGATAGTTTGTGGAAAAATGGAATTAACAACATGAGTTTATTTTGGTGCAAAACAATTTTTCATAGTACGTGGAAAATGTATTATGAAGAAACTATGCATGGATTTCAAAAAAATTTTTGCACTAAAATAAGCTCATATTTTTAATTCCATTTTTCAACGAACATTTTGAAGTCCCCTTGAATGACAGCAGGGAGGGTTGCTTGTGGGAGCTCTGGAGAAGCATTAAAAATGTCCCCATCATTTAGGCCGGCGCCGTGGCTCAATAGGCTAATTCTCCGCCTGTGGCGCCGGCACTCAGGGTTCTAGTACCGATCGGGGCACCAGATTCTGTCCCGGCTGCTCCTCTTCCAGGCCAGCTCTCTGCTGTGGCCCGGGAGTGCAGTGGAGGATGGCCCAAGTGCTTGGGCCCTGCACCCCATGGGAGACCAGGAGAAGCACCTGGCTCCTGCCTTCGGATCAGCGCCGGCCACAGCGCGCCGGCCATGGCGGCCATTGGAGGGTGAACCAACAGGTAAAGGAAGACCTTTCTCTCTGTCTCTCACTCTGCCTGTCAAAAAAAAAAAAAAGTCCCCATCAGGGAGCAAGAGAGCTGGGAGATTAGACTTCCACGTTTGGCAGGCATTTCTGAAAGCTGCCCAGGGGAGACGTAAATTCTTCGGCTCTCTGCTAAGAGAGGCAGGTGCAGGCTGTCAGAGTGGACCCACAGGGAAAGCTCGTGGGCACAGACACAGCACAGGGGTCCAAGGCACTTTGGGCAAAGCACCAGTAGGGCTTCTTTCTCTGCCTTTCCTCACCGTGTGCAGAGGAAGGGAGCGGCGCAGAGAACAACAGTCTCTTCATTGTGCGTCTGCCAAGGTGTAGAAAGCAGAGGCAGCCATCACTGAGGCAGTGGTGCTGGCCTGCTGGCTCACTGCAGCAGGCGCTCTTCCTCCTTCTGCCGTGTTCTGACTCCTCTCAGGGATGACATAGCATCTCAGGATGACTGTAGCTTGCCCAGGGGTCTGGACCTGCTCACTTGCCTTCTACACGTGGCCCCTCTGCCCACCTCTGAGACCACGCCCCAGCCCAGAGCCACTCAGGGGCAACTACACTGTCTTCATTGTCTTCTTCCAGAACTGCCCCATCCGTCTTTTTTTTTTTTTTTTTTTGACAGGCAGAGTGGACAGTGAGAGAGAGAGAGAGAGAGAGAGAGAGAGAGAGAAAGGTCTTCCTTTTGCCGTTGGTTCACCCCCCAATGCTGATCCAAAGCCAGGAGCCAGGTGCTTCTCCTGGTCTCCCATGCGGGTGCAGGGCCCAAGGATTTGGGCCAACCTCCACTGCACTCCCGGGCCATAGCAGAGAGCTGGACTGGAAGATGGGCAACCGGGACAGAATCCGGCACCCGGACCAGGACTAGAACCCGGTGTGCCGGCGCTGCAGGTGGAGGATTAGCCTATCGAGCCGTGGCGCCGGCCTCATCTGTCTTTGATTTGTGGATGCGAGGGGCGAGTTGTCATTGTCTGACACAGCTGTCATGCAGGTGGCTCTCTGCCCGATACCGGAGGCAGGGCGGGGCGTGTGATCATTCATCAGGTCCTGACCTGGGCATGAGAAATCTGTTTCTGCCCTTTAGGAACGCAGCCTCAGGTGCGGTGCTGGGGTCCTGCCCACATGGCGCCTCAAACCTAAGCAGGGGCTGCTAAGGGGAATTGCGCCCTCTCGGGCTACACCTCAGGAGCACCCAAGATTACCTCCTTCCAGGAAATTAACTCTCCTAATGGCAAGATCTGGCCTTCAATGCTTTCCCAGTAGATCTGTGCTTGTTTTAATAGAGCTTGATTCTGTTTTCCCGGTACAATAGCACCTTCCTCAGGGGCTCTTGGCAAAAGTTTTGCTGGTCTAAACACACACATGCAGAGAATTCCTCTTGACGGCTACATATCTGAATGCTGACCGTGTCAGACAGTCAGCCAGCAATCCTAAGGCCTCTGAAAACCAGAGGCAGTGGCAGCATCCCAGAGGCTCTGCAGACTCCCTGCAGTTTTCCATGGTTCTCTCCTCAGGCACTTTTCACCTTCTATCATCTCTATGCTGTTGGGCAGCAACACTGAGAACTCAGGCACTTTGCTCCTCCTCTTCCCCAAAGCCTCAAGATGACAGTAAAGAATTTACAACCCAGGGCCAGTGCTGTGGCATGGAGGGTAAAGCCACTGCCTGTGATACTGGCATCCCATATGGATGCTGGTTCGAGTCCCAGCTGCTCCACTTCCGGTCCAGCTCCCTGCTAATGCACCTGGGAAAGCAGTAGAAGATAGCCTAGGTACTTGGGCTCCTGCACCCACATGGGAGACCCAGAAAAAGCTCCTGGCTCCTGGCTTTGGATAGGCCCAACTCTAGCTGTTGAAGCATTTGGGGAGTGGACCAGTGAATGGAAAATCTTTCTTTCTCCCTCCCTCTCTGTAACTCTGCCATTCAAATGAATAAATACATCTTAAAAAATTTACAACCCAAACCACAAAGACACACAAAAGAGAATTGGTGAGGAAACAAAGTGAAATAAAATGTTGGAAGCAGGAAAATCAGTGGTAACTGACTTGGAAGAACAGACAAAGTTAAAGATTAAACCTTAAAAATGAGGGGTGGTACGAGTAAATCCCTAGCTGCATAATTCCAATTGGAATACCCCTGAAGATGGGTTGAGGGGTGGGGCCGAGAATAGGCGCTATGGCTCCATGTTCTGTCCCAGGAGCAGTGAGACTCCCACATCCCCACCCTGATTCGACACGGTCAGATAACATCATCCTCTGCCGTGGAAGAAGATGGGAAAATGGAGATGGTTTGGATTTGGAGGTCCCAGACACAGCTGAGAGCAGTGTGAAGTGAAAGTCTATTTTGTGACTGGCATCACCCTAACTTCCCAGTATTGGGGTGCAGTGGGTTAAGTCACTTTTTATGACACCAGCATCCCGTATCAGAGTGCCAGTTTGAGTTCTAGCTTCTCTACTTCTGATCCAGCTTCCTTCTAATGTGTCTGGGAAGGCAGTGGATGATGGTCCAAGAGCTTGGGCCCCTGCCACCTATGTAGGATACCAGGATGGTGTTCCTGACTCCTGGCTTTGGCCTGGCCCAGGCTTGCGGGTGTGGACATTTGGGGACAGAATTGGAATCTAGTTGATGGGAGATCTCTTTCTCTCTCTCTCTCCCTCTTTCTGCCACTCTGCCTTTCAAATAAATAAATAAATCTTACTCTCTCTGCAAGAGCAGCTTAGATTCTCCATGAAGAAGGATGGAAACTTCCTGTCTGGGGAAACTGTTGAAGCTAAGAGAAAAAAATCTACTAACATTTCGTGTTTCGTCAGTGAGACAATGGAGTCCCCAGCTAAGTACCTTACTGAGAACATCACTGGCAGAGGGACCACCCATGCACACAGAGCTGCTGACAAGCAGGTGGATTCCTCTACTTTCACCTCTGAGCAGAGAGCTTGGCATCACTTGACATCAGAGAGGAGCTTCTAGCATAAAAGACAGGGATATAAATCAACCAGTTACCCAGCCAGCCATATTAGGGGAAAACTGAAAGTTCATAAGGTAAATGAAAGCGTCAAGAAATCCTAAGCTTTGTATGTTTTCTATCTGTGAAAAGAGAACAGTAAGTATAAAATGGAATATCTGGATTATTAGTTATTTTTAAAAACTTTTTCTCATTTATTTGAAAGGCAGAGTTATAGAGAGAGATGGAGAGGCAGAGAGAGAGATCTTCCATCTTCTGGGTCATTCCCCAAATGTTCACAATGGCCAGGGCTGGGCCAGACTGAAGTCAGGAGCCTGGAACTCCATCTGGGTCTCCCAGTTGGGTGGCAGGGGCCCAAGCACTTGGGACAATCCTCTATTACTTTTCTAGTCATATTTGCAGGGAGTTGAATCAGAAGTAGAGAATCAAAATTCACACCAGTGCTCATATGGGATGCTGGCATCACAGGTGGCGGCTTACCCATCTGTCTGCTGGCCCCTGGAGAACAAGTTCTTGAAAGTTCAAAATATAACAGCAAAAATGAAAAACTCCATAGGTGAATTGCAGTCTAATTTCAGGAATTCTCGAGGATAGTAAAAGAAAAGTACAAAGCAACAGAAAACAGGATACAAGATATAATAAATTTAAGGCTTAACTTAGAAGATCTAATAACTAAGTTTCAGAGAGAAGAGAAAAAATGAGGGAAAGGAATGGCCACATTAGTAGATATAATGGAAAAAAAAGATAAAAAGGAAACAAAATAATGTCCATTTTTTGGATAACAGATAAATAAATTATGATATCTCCACATAATAGCATGTGAAATTTCATTTCACAATGAAAATGCAACAAACTACAGCCATGTGGGTAGATGACTCTCGGGAGCAGTGTTGAGTGAAGGGCAAGCTGCAGGAGTGCCACTTCCAGGTGATTCTATTTCTATGACATGCCAAAGACATATGGAAAAATAGCAAGTGAACTATAAATGAGTCATGAGGCTGGTTACATGGCTGGTGGAGGATGAGGTATGGCAGGTGTGGGGAAGACAGGCTGGAATTAGAAAAGAACATACATGATGCAGGGAGGTATTGGTCATATTCTATTTTCTAAGCTGGGTGATGGGTTATGGGCATTTGTTTTGCTACTATGTTTTATAACTTATATTACTCATATGTTTCTTGTACACATCCAAACACAGATACACACACACAGAGGGAAGTGATTCAAGGAATTCTCCTTTTCCAGGGCCTTGCAGTCCAATGCAATGTAGAGGTGGTGGTGGAATCTATACCAAAGCCTATCTTTGTGAAATTTAGGAGCATCAATGATAAAGGGAATATCTAGGATGGTTACTGGCGCCATAAACTAGAGTGTCAATTTGTTGGGTCAACAACAGGAGCCACTGTGCACTTGCTCCTCATGTGGAATCTCTGTCCTTAATGTGCTGTATATTGTGATTTAATGCTATAACTAGTACTCAAACAGTATGTTTCACTTTGTGTTTCTATGTGGGTGCAAACTGTTGAAATCTTTATACTAAATTGATCTTCTGTATATAAAGAGAATTGAAAATGAATCTTGATGCAAATGGAAGGGGAGAGGGAGCGGGAGAGGGGAGGGTTGCGGGTGGGAGGGAAGTTAGGGGGGGGGAAGCCATTGTAATCCATAAGCTGTACACTGGAAATTTATATTCATTAAATAAAAGTTAAAAAAAAATAAAGGGAATATCATATCATCAGAGATAAAGAGAATATCAAAACAGTTCAACTACAAAAAACAGAATCAGAAGAATGTTGGTGTTCTCACTGCCCGGGCTGGAAGCACAGGGCAACACTCTTAAGATTCTGAAGGAACAAGAGTCCTACCTATAATTCTAGAACAAAGTAGCAAATGAGAGAGCAGAATTAAGACACACTCATATAAATTAGACCTCAAAACTTTTATCTCCCATGCAGCTGTTCTGAAAATGAGAGAATGTGCGCCATCAAAGTGAGCCAGTAAATCAAGAAAGAGGAAACCATGGAAACCAGGACACAGGGATTCCAATACAGGAAGGATACAAAAGGAACATAAAGACCGTAAGCTGGGGGAAATCACCAACTGTTCCCAGCACCCCCCCCCGCCCCGCCCCCCGACACACACACAAAACAAACTGCTGGAAGCAGGCACAGAACACAACTAATACAGGTGGGAGCCAAGAAGACAACAGAACTCAAGGAGCGATTTCTCCATGAAAAACAGGCAACTGACCAACTGTCTAAGTGCATTGAGAGGAGGCTTATAGTTCCATGTGATAGTTTCAGAAAGAATTGTGATTGGCACCTAGAAAACTAGGCTGAAAAACAAAGAAAAAAAAGAAATGAAGGAAGGAATGATGGGAAGAAGGAAGCAACCAAGGCCATTTATCAACTTCAGAGGAAAAAAAAAAGTTGTACAAGAAAACATATAAATACACTATGTGGGGCTGGCACTGTGGCATAGCAGGTAAAGCTGCCGCCTGCAGGGCTGGCATCCCATATGGGTGCCAGTTCGAGTCCCAGCTGTTCCTCTTCCTATCCAGCTCTCCGCTAATGGTCTGGGAAAGCAGTAGAAGATGGCCCTAGTCCTTGGGCCCCTGCACCCACGTCAGTGTCCGGATCGGCGCAGCTCCGGCTGTTGCAGCCACCTGGGTAGTGAACCAGGGGATGAGAGACTCTCTGCCTCTCCTTCTCTCTCTCTGTAATTCTGACTTTCAATTAAATAAATAAATCTTAAAAAAAATACACTATGTAAATTGTTAGCATATGTACACAGTATTTACATAATCCAGAAAATGCTGAATATTGTCTGAAAATACAATATAACTATATGGGAGATTTAAGGCAACAGGAAGTATGTTTGTAGATAAGAGAGTGTGGAATTTAGGAGAATTAAATTTCTACCTTCTTCAATTGTAAGTGCCTGATTTCTAAAATGAAAAGAATCTACCCAAATGAAAGAAAAGGGAATACTTCCCAATTTAGTTTGTGAGGTTATATAACTGAAACCCAACTAGATGAAGGCAGATAGGTAATTGTAGCCAGTTTAACTTATTAGGATGCATGTAAGAATTCTAAATAAAATGTAAATAAGCTGAAAGCTGCAGAATTAAGCTTGTTTTATTTCAGTAATGCAAAGTTGGTCCAAATTAAAAACAATACATTTATATAAACCATTACAATAACAGAGTAAAGGAGAAAATACACAGGATTATTTAAACAGGCACTGAAAGGGTATTTGATAAAACTTAGAATTTATTTAATTTTTACTTGAGAGGTACAGAGAGGTAAACAGAGTTTCCATTTGCTGGTTCAATCCCAGGTAATTGCAACAATTGGTGCTGGGTTAAGCTGAAGCCAGGAGCTCCATCCAGGGCTCTCACGTGGGTGGCAGGAACCCAAGTACTTGAGCCATCACTTGCTGCCTTCCAGGGTGTGCATTAGCAGGAAGTTAGAACTGGGAACAGAGCCAGAACTTCAACCCAGGCACTCTGATGTGGGATGTGGGTGTCTGATATTGTATATTAGTAGCTCTGCCAGATAGTTGCTCCTATCCTATGTTCTTGAACATCTAAAAAAGGAAACATTTATGAAAATGTCCTTTGCAACATTGATTGTAATAGTAATAAAACAATTGGAAACAACCCAAATTTCCATCAATGGGAGAATGCGGAAAGCAGTTATGATATATTCATATTATGAAATCCTCTACAACAGAGGAAATCATGAGCCACAGCTATCTGTGTCACTATGGACTATTACTAAAACATGTTAAGTTAAAAAAAAAAAAAAACAAAAACAAGTTTCAATTTCATTCTTCAGCATGTGGATATCTTGTTTCCGGTTTATGGAAGAGACCACCTGTTTCTGACACCTTTGTCAAAAATCAACTGAACAGGGGTGAGCTTTTTGTGCAGTGGTTAAGACTCTGCTGGGGATGCCACATCCCATACTGGAGTGCCTGCGTATGAGTCCTGGATCTGCTTTTGGATCCAGCTTCCTGCTAATGTGTCCCTGGAAGTGGCAGGTGATGGCTCAAGTAGTTGAGTCTCTGCCACCCACATGAGAGAACCAGATTGAGTTCCTAGCTTTCAGCTTTGGTCCAGGGGTGTGAATCAATGGATGGGAGATTTTTGTATTAAAAAAAAAAAAGTAACATTAATATGTGGGTTCATTTCTGGGCTCTCTATTCTGTTCTATTGATTAATGTGTCTATTTTCATGCCAGCATCACACTGTTAATTACTAAAACTTTGTAATACAATTTGAAATCCAGTAGTGTGATATCTCCAGCTTTGTTCTTTTTGCTCAAGATTACCTTGGCTATTAGTTGTTTTTTTGTGGTTCCAAATACATTCTAGGATTTTTTCCTATTTCTGTGAAAAATGACATTGGAATTTTGACAGGAATTGCATTGGCTCTGTAGATTGCTTTGGGAATGAAGAGTTTTAAAAATATCATCCTTCCGATCCATGAGCATGGAATATTTTCGCATTTATTTGTGCCATCTTTAGTTTTTTAACAGTATATTATACTTTTCAGTGTACATATCTTTAATTCTTAGTTAAATTTCTCCCAATCTTATTTCTTCTTTTGTAGCTATTTTATGTGGAAATGTTTTCTTGATTTTCTTTTCAGGTAGTTTGTCAGTATATAGAAATGTTATTGATATTTGTATGTTGATTTTGTATCCTATAGGTTTGTGTAATTCATTTATTTTTTTAACTTTTATTTAATAAACATAAATTTCCTGTGTAATTCATTTATAAGTACTAACAGCCATGTAACAGAATCTTTAGGCTTTTTTCACTAACTTGTATATGATTATACCATCTATGAAAAAGGACAATTTAACACTTCCTTTGTAATTTGATGCCTTTTATTTCTCCCTCTTGCCTAAATTGCTCTGGCTAGGACTTCCAGAACTATGTAGAATAAGTATGTTGAAGTCTTAAGAGTGGGCATTCTTGTCTTGTTCCTGATCTGAGGAAAGCCATTCCTGAGTATGATGTTAACTATGGGTTTGTTATATGTGATGTTCATTGTGTGAGGGAATAATCAAAATACATGATATTGGCAAAAAAGACACACAGGCCAATGAAACACAATAGAGAAACCAGAAACAAACCCATGCACATATAGTCAATTGGTTCTTGACAAAGGTGCCAAGAAAAAACAAACTCTCAATAAATGATGTGGGGGCAACTAGATATTCAAATGCCAAAGACTGTGGTGAGGCAGAGGGGAGAGAGAGTTGACCTGTTAACCCCATGGCCTTTAACCAGTTCTCCATCAAAAGACTTTGGCCCACTATTGTAAACTTGAATTTACAAACTTGAATGAACTTGGGTTTCAACTGTTAGATCTGCTGTAAATACACTGCATTTTTATGACAAAAAAATGCAAAAGTATGAAGTTAGAGCCTCACTTTATACCATAAACAAAAATTAACTCAAAATAGATTATAGATTTAAATATAAAATCTGAAAATGTAAAAATATTAGAAGAAGTTGGAAAAAAACTACATGACATGATCTAGGCAATGATTTTTTTTTTTGACCTTTAACCTAAAAGCTCAGGCAACAAAAGCAAAAATAGACAAATGGGATTACATAATACTAATAAGCCTCTTCGCAGAAAAAGAAACAATAGAATGAAGAGATGACCTACAGATTGGGAGAAAATATTTGCAAGCAGTACATCTGATAATAGGTTAATGTAGAAAGAAAGAAAGGAAGGAAGGGAGGGAGGGAGGGAGGAAGAAAAAAATTTTAAAAACTCAATTGCAAAAACACGAATGACCCAAATGGACAGAGGATCTGAATACACATTTCTCAAAAGAAGACACACAAATGGCCAACAGATACAGGAAAAAATTCCTGCCACTGGGGCCAGTACTGTGGCATAGTGGGTTAAGCTTCCACCTGCGATGCCAACATCCTATATGGGTGCCTATAGAGACCCAGCTACTCCACTTCCAATTCATCTACCTGCTAGTGTGCCTGGTAAGTCAGCAGAAGATGGCAAAGTGCTTGGGCCACTGCACCCATGTGGGAGATCCAGAAGAAAGCTCCTGGCTCCTGGTTTTTGCCTGGCCCAGCTTTGGCTGTTGTGACTATTTTGGGAGTGAACCAGCAGATGGAAGATCTCACTCTATCTCTCCTCCTCTCTTTGTAACTTGGCCTTTCAAATAAATAAACAAATCTTAAAAAAAAAAAATAAAATGCTTGCCATAATGACTCATTAGGTAAAAGCAAACTAAAACCATAATGACATTATCACCTCACACCTGTCAGAATATCCATTACCAAAAAGATAAACATTGACAAGGATTCTGAGAAAAGTAAACACTTGCACACATTTGGATGGAAATGTAAATTAGTACAGCCATTATGAAAATTTATGGAGGTTCTAAAATTCCAGTATGATCCATCAACCCTACCTTTGGGTCTATATCCTAAGGACATGACAGCAGATTGCCCAAGCAATATCTACACTCCCATATCTGTTGCAGCATTACTTAGAATAGTCAAGCTATGGATATCCCAGGTATCCCAGGTATCCTCTAATGGATGAATAGATAAAGGAAATGCAGCATATACTTACATTCATAAGGGAACACTCTTATATCTAAAAAGAAGGCAATTCTGTCATTTAGAACAACAAGAATGAACCTGGAGGACATTGTGCTAAGTGAAATAAGTCAGGCACAGGAAGACAAATACACATCATCACTTATAATTGGAATGTAAAACAACTGAACTCCTAGAAGCAGAGTGTAATGGTGGTTATCAGAAGCTGGGGGGTTGGGGAGAAGGAGATGTTGGTGAATGGGTACAAAGCTGTAGTTAGGAAGAGTAAATAATAAGGATTTGAGGTGAAGACTACATTAATTATGTTGATTCAATCATCCTACATTAAATATATATCATAGCATTGCTTTGTATCCCATAATTATATACAATTATAAATACATACAAGATAAATAAACAAAACAAGATAAATAAAAATACAAGTTTTAGAAAGTATTTGCCATTTTTATAAAACTTAAAAACACGAAGAACAATATATTTGGGAATATAGATAGATCTAATTAAAGTATAAAAAAGAAATGTACAGGAAGAATTGATACCAAATTGAGGAAGTGACTTCCTAGGCAGGAGGGATTGAGATCAAGGAAGGTAACACAGAGCTTACCTACAGATATGATGCTTAGTTCTTTTTTTTCCTTTTTTAAAGATTTATTTATTTATTTGGAAGGCAGAGTTACAGAGAAGGAGAGACAGGGGCAGGGGAAAGAGAGCTTTCATCTGCTAGTTCACTCCCCAAATGGCCACAATAGCCAGGGCAGAGTGAAGCCAACGCCAGGAGCCTGGAACTCCATACAGGTCTCCCACATCGGGGCAGGGACCCAAGGACTTGGGCCATTTTCTGCTGCTTTCCCAGGCACACAGACAGGGAGCTGGATCAGAAGTGGAGTAGTCAGTTCTTGGAACCCACACCCTTCGGGATGCTGGCATTGTGGACTGCGGCTTAAGCTGCTGCACCACAACACTGGCCCCAATGCTTCGTTCTTTTTAAAAAAAAAAAAAAGATTTATTTATTTATTTGAAAGCCAGAGTTACACGGAGAGTGGGAAAGCAGAGAGAGAGAGGTCTTCCATCCACTGATTCACTCCCTAATTGGCCGCAACAGCCGGAGCTGTACTGATCTGAAGCCAGGAGCCAGGAGCTTCTTCTGGGTCTCCCACTTGGGTGCAGGGGCTCAAGGACTTGGGCTATCTTCTACTGCTTTCCCAAGCCATAGCAGAGAGCTGGATTGAAGGAGGAGCAGCTGGGACTAGAACCGGCGTCTATATGGGATGCCGGTGCTTCAGGTCAGGGCATTAACCCGCTGTGCCACGGCGCCGGCCCCTTAAGGTGAGTGATGGGTATTAGTATTTGTACTTTGGAATGGCATAGGTGACTTAAGTAGCATTACATGCTTATTATTCAGAAACATGGAACGAAAGGAAAAGGGAACTGGGCAGTGAATGAAAATGCAGGGAACTTTTTAAATTTAAACCTTGTATTTTTAAAGTATACATTTTCACTACTTTAATAAAAGTCAACAGGGTAAAAATAAAGTTTGAGCTGAGGAATAATTTGTGATACGCTTCTCAAAAATCTCCATGTTTAGATGCCTTATCTCCATGCTTTTCAGAACATGGTCTTTGGACAAGAGTGGGTTGCTTATGTGGTCTGCTATGAACTAAATACAGACTTCATAAGCCAGTCCCAAAGGGACAAATATCATATGTTCTCCCTGATTGGCGACAACTAACTGAGCACTAAAGGGGAAACCTGTTGAAGTGAATTGGACACTATGAGAAACAGTAACTTGATCAGCTCTTGTCCTGACTGTTGATGTACAAAGTAATACTTTATACATTTTAGTATTGTTTTGTTTTGTTTTGTTCTAGTACTATTGGTTGAACTCTGTAATTAACACACAATTATTCTTAGGTGTTTAAATTTTAACTGAAAAGTGATCCCTGTTAAATATAAGAGTGGGAATAAGAGAGGGAGGAGATGTACAATTTGGGACATGCTCAATCGGACTTGCCCCAAATAGTGGAGTTAGAAACGTGCCAGGGGATTCCAATACAATCCCATCAAGGTGGCATGTACCAATGCCATCTCACTAGTCCAAGTGATCAATTTCAGTTCACAATGGATCACACTGATAGGTCTAAGAGTCAAAGGGATCACACAAACAAGACAAGTGTCTGCTAATACTAACTGATAGAATCAAAAAGGGAGAGAACAATCCATCATGGGAAGCGGGATACACAGCAGACTCATAGAATGGCAGATGTCCTAAATAGCACTCTGGCCTCAGAATCAGCCCTTAAGGCATTCGGATCTGGCTGAAGAGCCCATGAGAGTATTTTAGGCATGGAAAGCCAAGACACTCTGGAAAAAAAAAAAAAAAAAAGAAGACCTAAATGAAAGATCTCTGTGAGTGAGATCCCAGTGGAAAGAATGGGGCCATCAAAGAAGGAGGTACCTTTCTCTGAAGGGAGGAGAGAACTTCCACTTTGACTATGACCCTGTCGGAATAAGATCAAAGTCGGTGAACTCAAAAGGCTTCCATAGCCTTGGCAACTCATGACTAGAGCCTAGGGAGATTACTGACGCCATAAACAAGAGTGTCAAATTGTTAAGTCAACAACAGGAGTCACTGTGTACTTATGTCTCATGTGGGATCTGTCCTTAATGTGTTGTCCAATGTGAAGTAATGCTATAACTAGTACTGAAACAGTATTTTACACTTTGTGTTTCTGTGTGGGTGCAAACTAATGAAATCTTAATATATACTAAATCAATCTTCTGTATATAAAGATAATTGAAAATGAATCTTGATGTGAATGGAATGGGAGAGGGAGTGGGAGATGGGAGGGGTGTGTGTGGGAGGGAAATTATTGGGGGGAGAAACCATTGTAATCCATAAACTGTACTTTGGAAATTTATATTTACTAAATAAAAAAAAATACAGAATTCAGTCTAAGTCTTTGGGAAATTTTACTGTAATCTTAAAATGATTTTATGTGAGTTAAATCTAATAATTAAAAAAATGGGACTTGTGTTTTATATAATTTCATTTTTTCTAGAAATAAACAACTTGATTTTACAAAAGTATTAGTGTATAATGCATTGAAACATGGAAACAAAAAGTAACTGGTCCTGCACAAATAGTTTGAGATGCATTGCTCTCTATCTTACTCAAAATGGATGTTTACTGGGCTGGGGTTTTGGCACGGTGGGCTAGGCTGCTAATGCAAGATCCCATGTTGGAATGCTGGTTTGAGTCCTTGCTGCTCTCTTTCTACTCCAGCTTCCTGCTGACGTGCCTGGAAGGCAGTGGAAGAAGCCCACTGTGGAGACCTGCCACTCAAGTGGAGACCTGGATGGTGTTCCAGGCTCCTGGCTTCAGTTTTACCCAGCCTGGCTATTGTGGTCATTTGAGTGAACCAGCAGATGAAGGGTCTGTCTCTCCCTTTTTCTCTGTCATTCTGCCTTTCAAATAAATAAATAAATTTTTATAAAAGGGTTTCTATGTTAGATTTCTTTTCTATACAGCAAAGGTTTTCTTGGTCTTTGGTGATCTTGTGTTCTACTCCTAAAATATTAATGTTATGTGGGATTCTGGAATTGTTTTGTTCGAGACATTTGCCTTGCATATATAAAGATGTGGTTTATTCTCCCTAGAGACAAATGTAAATGATTTCCTGTTGATAAAGAGCAAGTCTTTAAATTTAGAATGAAGTGGAAAGGTTGGTATGTAGAAGTGTGATAAACTGGATTGTTTCCAAAGCAATATCTTTTTAACTGTTAATTCACCAGTTTGTTGCTTTCTTAATCCTACCAAAATCTCCAAGTTTCTGAAAACACTGTAAATGTGGTTTGAGTATTGCAGACTTTTTTTTTTTTTTTGCATGACAAACAGACTTCATGCTATAAAGGAATGAAGGCTATACATTACTAAAGCATCATCGTTGTAAGAGAACAAAACCAAATCTGATCTGATCTCCTCTCCGGCCTTGGAAGCACACCTCATGAGAAGTTTCAGGCTGTGTGTGGCCTCCAACAGGGGCTCAAAGCTGCTGGCTTGTGGGACTGCAGGAGCTTGGGTCTCTGCCTCCCCCATGCAGCACCGTGGGAGTTCCTGAAGTGCCCAGACATATCTGTTTATGATTTTTGTTTCCCCAGAAGAGAAGACTCCTTAAAAAAAAATTTTTTTTTGAAGCCGGATTACTTACTGATTTTCAGAATCCTCTTACATCTGCCACTTCTCAAGGGAATTTTTGGGGGTATAATCTTTTAATCTTTAGGGAAAGCTAATAAAACACTGCCTGTACCTGGCCTTCCACCAGAAGCACTCAATCTCTTAATTACAGTGATATCAAACTGCCTACTTTAAGTTCCTGCTTTCTTAAGGGAGCTACCAAGCACCTGACAATGCTCTGGCCTGATTGATTCCAATCCCCCTCCAATTACAATTCTCCATACCAGCTCCCGCCTACCTAACCCATAAAGCTTCCCCCAACTCCCTGGTTGGGGGAGTCTGCTTCCCTGCTTCCTAAAAAGCCTTTCCGCCCTCCAAAGTCCGAGTGTCACAGATCATAATAGAGAGCAATGGGCAACAAATCTACCTCGTTCAGTAACAACGTTTTAAAGTTACCTTTTGTTTTCTGGTTCTTCTGAACTCTTTCCACTGACTCCAACTGAGTGTCTCTGCTGTATTTTCTTGCTATTTATTTCATCTTTTTACAAGTCACTTTCTATTTCTCTTTGAATTGTTACAGTACAATTAGTACTGTCTGACCACCTTGCCACTCTAGACTATTCCTCAAACTAACGTTTTCCTTTGTTCTGTATTTCATTCTCCGGCCGTTAAGAAAAGGAAAACATAAAGGGGAGTCCATAAAAAGTCCTTCCAAGGCCTTGCACTCCCACCAGGGTCTCAGCCTCCTCCCGGTGAATGGGGTTCGTTTCAGATGAGACAGAAGATTCGTAGGATTCAGGCTGGATTGGAGAGGACTGATGGGGAGAACGTAGGAGGGGTCCGTGAGACTTGAGTTTCTAAGGCGCCAATTAGGGGTGAGGACAAAGTGGTGCAAGGAAAACTGGTAGTGGGAAAGGTTCCCCAAGAGATAAGGCGATCAAAAAACGGATTAAAGGCGAATGGTTCACTTTGGCGGCTGCAGCGGTCATGACAAACTTAAGGATATGCAAATTCGCGCTTAGCGTCCTGTTTGGGCAACAGCGATGGCGCAGGAACCGGGGAAGTTATTCCAGACGAGTCCAGACAGTGCTGGAAAACACCCCAGCGCTCAGCACCCCTCCTCACAGCAGCTCAGGAAAAGGCAAAATCCCGGAAGGGCCGATTGTAGGATCACGTGACACACTCCGACCTGGCCTCTAGTAGGCTGCAAAAGCTCGTTTGCTTCCGGGACTCCGTTTCCCAGAAGCCTTCTTTGGAACTACATTTCCCAGAAGGCTCTGCAGCGCCCACTTTCTAGTTGCGGATTACACGGGAACGTTGTGGCGCTTGCCCGACGTCTGGAAGAACTTGCAGGCTGGAGAGGGAAGGGCGACACTTTCTCTATAAAACAACCTACGTGCTCCAGGTTGGACAAGCGAGCCGCGGCTCAGTTCCTGTCCTAGCGCAGAGCCGGAAGCCGGCCCCGAGGGCCTCTGGGAAGTGTAGTAACGGGATGTCTCCGGGTCCCGTGGGCTTTGGTCTTCGTGGGGAAGACCAGAGTCCGGGCGGGCCTTCCGCATCGGCTCCCGGCCGTCCCCAAGGTGGCGCTGCGCATGAGCGTCTACCCGCCTTCTCGGGGATTTTCCTCCACGCCTAGATTTCTAGCAAACGCCTTTTAGATTTGCAGGTAGTGGCGAAACTACTAAAAAAGAAAAAAAAAAGCCCTCAGCTACTCCTCAGCTCTTGCGGCTCCTCGTGATTTTGAGGTTACAAAGAAGCATGGCGCCGCCCGTGTGGAGGAAGGCTTTTACCTCAGGACTGCCTGAGGCAGCGACTTCCGCCCTCCAAGAGGGCCCACGGCTGGTCTTCCAGGTGTTCTCATTTGGGCCCGCTGCAGCCTGGCCCTATCCTTGCCTTGTTGTTAATGCCTTGGGGGAAACTGGCGGTGGAAGCTGCGGTTTACTGAGGGGATGATGGCGTGTGCTGGAGTCAGGGTTTGGCTACTCGGGCTGTACCAGCTACAAGTGTGAGAATTCAGTACAGTCGGAACGGATTTTTATTTAGTTGTTTTAAAGATTTATTTGTATATTTAAGAGGCAGAATTACAGAGAGAGAAAGATGGAGAGAGAGAGGGAGTCTTCCATCCGCTGGTTCACTCTCCTTTGGCCACAAAGGCTGGAACTGGACTGACCCAAAGCAGGAGCAGGGAGCTTCTTCCAGGTCTCCCACATGGGTGCAGGGGCCCACACTTTGGGCCATCTTCCTCTGTTTTCCTAGGCCATCAGCAGGGAGTTGGATTGGAAACAGAGCAGCTGGCACTGGAACTGGTGCCCATATGGGATGCTGGCACCACAGAGGCTCAACCTAATGCCACAGCGCTGTTTTTTTTTTTTTTTTTTTTTTTTTTAAAAGATGTATTGGGGTCGGCGCCGTGGCGTAGCCTGCATCCTGTATGGGCGCTGGTTAGAGTCCTGGCTGCTCCACTTCTGATCCAGCTCTCTGCTATGGCCTGGGAAAGCAGTAGAAGATGGCCCAAGTGCTTGGGCCCCTGCCACCACGTGGGAGACCTGGCAGATCCTGGCTCCTGGTTTTGGATCAGCACAGCTCTGGCCATTGCGGCCATCTGGGGAATGAACCAGCAGATGGAAGACCTCTCTCTCTCTCTCCCTCTCTCTCTCTCAACTCTGACTCTCAAATAAATAAATCTTTTTTTAAATTTAATCGAAAGTCAGTTATAGAGAGAGGAGAGGCAGAGAGAGAGGTCTGTTGGTCTTCCATCCATTGGTTCACTCCCCAGTTGGCTGCAACAGCCAGAGCTGTGCTGGCGAAAACCTTTCACCTTTTACAAATGGAATGACCAATCTTCTGCTTTCCCAGACCATAGCAAAGAGCTGGATTGGAAGTGGAGCAGCCGGGACTCTAACCAGCAGCAATATGGGATGCCAGCACTGCAGGCGATGGCTTTACCCGCTACACCACAGTGCCAGCCCCAGGATTTTGATTCTTAAACTTGACCTGTCCACTTTGTGGGATAGTAGTCCCCTGCACTTCCTTAGGTTAAACGGTGAGCCCCCAGACTGTTCTAATGATCTCATCCATCAAATGTTTGCTGAGATCGTGCACCCAGTGCCAGGTATTGTGCTGAGCGCTGGGGACGCAGTGTTAAGTGGGGGCAGACGTGACTCCATCCTCATGGAGTTTACAGTCTAATGGGGGAAGACAGATGCTGATCAGAGGATGGGAATAAGAATAAAGTTTAAGTTGTGATCAATAGAAGAAACAGTGTACTGCAAGAAGGTACTCATGGAAGGGCCATAAATTAGATTGAGACGTTAGGGGAAGGAAGAAATACTTGATCTGAGACCAAAGACTGAGAGAAAGGGAACTTGGACAGTCAAGAGCACAGTGGTTCACACCAGGGGGACAGCAGGTGCCAAAGCTTGAGGGAGGAAGGAGCTTGAGATGCCTGTTTTAACTTGGGTGTTGTTCCTCTAGACCTACTTCCCTTAGAGCACTTCAGATATTTTTGAGTTTATTATAAAGTTGACATTAAGCTTGTTATTTATTATTCAGGGAACACAGTTGACACAGCTTCTTGTGACTAGAGCACACGAAGGTAGGGAGAGAGTGGAACAAGCTGAGGCTTACCAGTCTCACCGCTTCCAAACCAGTCCCACACTGGCAGTGTAGACATACTTTCAGTATTCAAATACAATGACCAATATCAATATGCTGGTTTCTCTTCAGATCGTATAAACCTTTCGCCTTTTACAAATGGAATGACCAATCTTTTAGAAGCTCAGGGACCTTCATAATTGGAGTTACCTTGCTTTCCAGCCTCCCTCTTGTGCCTGTGCTGTTGTCTCTGGTAAACATGCCTCTGCCGTGTGCTGGCTGAGCACACAAACTTCTTCGTGCCCTTTCTAACTTGGTTGAAATATCACCTCTGTGTTCCTCTCCCCCTGCACTATATTAGCTTTTGGTACTCCTGCTGTGTATTGGTTTGCCTAACCATCTGTCCCACAAGGCAGTGTGCTACCCCTTTCAGGAGCTAGTTTACTTATCTACTTATTTTGTCTCTGTACGATGCAGAACATGAGACCAGGAAGTCTGCATTTTAATAGCAAGTATTCATTGAGAGAATGAGTCGAATAGCTAGCCATGACTAACCTCCATCTGACACCTGATGAGAAAGTGACCTCTGGCTCCTTTTCATGGAAAAGTGGAGATTAGCATCCAGAAGAGATGAGTAAGGAATCTATACTTACCATGAGCCAGCCACTGTCTCATCTGCTATCTCACTTAATCCTCATGGCATTTGTAGATCTTAGCAAGAAAACTGATGCCTTAAGGCTTGTCCAAAGACCACCCAACTAGTAATGGGGAACCTGGCATGGGAACCTAAGTCTGATTTCTAAGGTTGAACGTCTTCATACTATCTCTGTTCCTTTTGCTCCTATTCTGCACCTATATTATTTAATTTTTGTTAATTCTCAAATTAAAAAAGGTATTTGTGAAAGGGAGGAAGAGATGGGGCTGGTGCTGTGGTGCAGTAGGTTAATCCTCCGCCTGCAGCACCAGCAGCCCCTATGAGTGCCGGTTCTAGTCCTGGCTGCTCCTCTTCCAATCCAGCTCTCTGCTGTGGCTTGGGAAAGCAGTATAGATGGCCCAAGTGCTTGGGCCCCCGCATCCACATGAGAGACCAGGAAGAAGCACCTGGCTCCTGGCTTTGGATTGGCATGGCTCCAGCCATTGTGGCCATTTGGGGAGTGAACCAACAGAAGGAAGACCTTTCTCTCTGTCTCTCCCTCTCACTGTCTATAACTCTACCTCTCAAATAAATAAATAAAAATCTTTAAGAAAATGGAGGAAGAGAAAAGGGGTGGGGGAGGGAGGAACGGAGGGGGAGAGAGAGAGAGAGAGAGATATCTTCTATTTGCTGGTTCACTCCAAGTGCCAGCAAAACCCAGGATTGGGCCAGGCTAAAGTCAGGAGCCAGGAACTCCATCTAGGTCTCCCATGTGTGTGGTAAGACTTAAGTACCTGAGCCATCACCTACTGCTGCCCAGAGTGTGCATTAGCAGGAAACTGGATCAGAAATGGAGTCGGGACTTGAACCTATGCACTCTGATATGGGATGCAGCTGTCACAAGTGGCGTCTTTACCACTGTGCCAAATGCCTGCTCCTACTTTTATTTTTTTAATCATTTCTAAATGTCCTGAGTTTCTCATTTCATTTTATTATATATTTTATTCTGTTTGAAAGGCAGCAAAAGCAGAGAGACGGATATAGAGAGATCTTCCATCTGCTGATTCACTCCCCAGATGCCCATAATAGCCAGGCTGAAGCCAGGAGCCCCAAACTCAATCTAGGACTCCCACAAGGGTGGCAGGGACTCAAGTATTTGAGCCATTACATGCTGCCTTTCAAGATACACGTTAGCAGGAAGGTAGAACAAGAAGCAGAGCCAGGACTCAAATCCAGGCACTCAGATATGGGATGCAGACATCACAAGTGGCATCTTTATTTATTTATTTATTTTTATTTTTGATAGGCAGAGTGGACAGTGAGAGAGAGAGACAGAAAGGTCTTCCTTTGCCATTGGTTCACCCCTCCAATGGCCGCTGCGGCTGGCGCACCGCGCTGATCCGAAGGCAGGAGCCAGGTGCTTCTCTTGGTCTCCCATGGGGTGCAGGGTCCAAGCACTTGGGCCATCCTCCACTGCACTCCTGGGCCATAGCAGAGAGCTGGCCTGGAAGAGGGGCAACTGGGACAGAATCCGGCACCCCAACCGGGACTAGAACCCGGCGTGCCGATGCCGCTAGGCAGAGGATTAGCCTGTTGAGCCACGGTGCCGGCCACAAGTGGCATCTTAACCATTGCACCATGGTCCCTATTTTTCCCACACAGAACCCTGGGAAGCTTAAGGAAATGAACTGCAGAGGCCCTCTATCTCTAGTGTGTTGTTTGTACCTCTGAGTTATATTGTACATGGAACAGCTACTATGGCTCTGCCTCCCTCAGAAACCAGCGACTCATGTCAGTCTCTGTTTGTATTCATCTTTGAAGGAATTGGAAAAATTGGTAGGACTCAGAGAAGCAGAAAATCCAGGAAAGACACTGTCCAATAGAAATCTCTGAAATGACTGCAGTTCTGTATGTGTGTTTTTCTCCCTTCCTTCCTTCCTTCCTTCCTTCCTTCCTTCCTTCCTTCCTTCCTTCCTTTCTTTCTTTCTTTCTTTCTTTGACAGGCAGAGTGGATAGTGAGAGAGAGACAGAGAGAAAAGTCTTCCTTTGCCGTTGGTTCACCCTCCAATGGCCGCTGCAGCCGGCGCATCACGCTGATCCGAAGCCATGAGCCAGGTGCTTCTCCTGGTCTCCCATGTGGGTGCAGGGCCCAAGCACTTGGGCCATCCTCCACTGCCTTCCCGGGCCATAGCAGAGAGCTGGCCTGGAAGAGGGCAACTGGGATAGAATCCGGCGCCCCAACCGGGACTAGAACCTGGTGTGCCAGTGCCACAAGTCGGAGGATTAGCCTGTTAAGCCACGGCACCGGCCATGTATGTGTGTTTTTCAATATGGCAATGGCTCAAGTTCCTTCTTACACCGAATCTCATCCCCCTCAGTGGTCCTTGATTCCAGGGTCATTCTAAGATGCTCAGCCTGAAACCTCTGACTAGGCCTTCAAGAGCCCTTCCGATTTGAGCTGTCCCTCAGTTGTAGCTCAAGCACTGCCCAGAAATACATATCAGCGTGCAGACAGATGGAATGTGCATGGCTCTGGGGATAGCCAGTGCATTGTTGATATTACCACCCCAGCTTCCTGGCTAGAACTTGGCCCAGAGCAGGCATTAGGTTGACATGCTAGATGAATGAATTTACCTTCTCGTCCCCAGGCTGGGGTTCCCTTGCCTACTGCGATTGGCTTCTGGAATCCCTCCTTACCACTGTGACCTGATGCCATTTGCCAGGCAGTGAAGGTTAATGAAGTCAGTGTGTCATAACTATCTCCTCCATCCTGGCTTTCTGGAGGGTATGTCAAGGGGCAGCTGCAAAAATAGTGAGTAATAATTCCTGTGAAGCATGCTGGATTCAGTATTTTTATGTGATGATCTGATTTTTATTTTGAATCTGTGCAAAATGACTGCCCAAATGAGCATTTGCTACATAGGATTAGGGGCAGTGTGGAGCTGAGGAAAGCACACTGGCTGAGGAGTCACCCTGGACCTGTGACCTTGGATAAGGTCCACAGTGCCTCTGGTTCCCAGTTTTCTCAGGAGTAAAACAAAAACATTAGACTCTAAGTTCCTTTCTGTGCATAATGTGAATGTTTAATGAATATCTGGTCATATCTTCAGTCAATCTACATTACATACTTTTCAAGTGATCATTGGCTTGAATCTGGTCTGTTTACATTACACACCTTTCACCAAACCCTTCCACTGCCTGTATCTTCCTCACTTGTAAGGTCATCAGTATTTTTTAATTGCTTCTTTACATCCCAACAAACCATCTTGGGTTCCAGCCACTGAGTCACCTGATCCTTGGCCATACCTGGAGTCTCTAATCCTCAGCATTCTCAATTCCTGACAACAGAGAGAGGAGTCTTCCTCCTCCCTGGTTTACTTCCTCACTCCCCAGAAAAATCAAACCTGAAAAACCAGGTTTCTATTCTACAGTTGCCTCTCTCACCACTAGATGGCACATGTGATGCAGGTCACCAGTCTCTTGGGCAAAACTTTAAATATTTTATGTAGTTATACTTTACCTCAGTCCACAAAAGCATTGAGAGACATTACTAAAGTATAAAGTACACAGAAGAATAAAGTGGAGGTTGAGGGGCCTGGAGAAAATAGAGAACAAATGGAAGAAACAACTCCAGGATAACATTAGCTCAAGGTGAACAGTAGCAGAGGCTCACACATTTAGTTCCAAGCATCTGAATAGCCAAAAAAGGGAAATGTGAAAAATTCCAGATGTAAAGCAAAAGTTATTTTATTTAATTGAGAAGGAGGAAGAGAGAGAGCTCCTACTTGCTGATTTACTTCCCAAAAGCCTAAGAGATGGAAATTCAGTCCAGGCTCAAACCACATCTCATGCATGGGTAACGAGGACCCAACCACTTTAGCCATTGCCTGCTGCCTCTGATGGTGCACATTAGCAGGAAGCTAGAATCAGAAGCAGGGCCAGAAGTTGAACCCTGGCACTGCAGTATGGAATTTGGACATCTAAACCAGCATCAGTCCCTAAAATTCCAGATTTTACACAAGCGAAGTAATTATTTAGGAGGTACCCAGAACAGAGACCTGGAACTAGAGAATTATTTTCCTATGAATCCACTGGCCAAACAGTGACATAAAGACAGCAATTACTTGATTGGAGCTGTTCCTTACAATGTTCTATTCAGGCCTATGACGTGAGACTAAAGTCCTGTTGAAGAAAGGCAGTTCTATGGAACTCAAACACAGGTTTCCAGGACAGAGTAAATTCACTGTTTGCTGTTTGTGTTTTCACAAGTGAAATGTGCATCTCCCATTCCAGGTTAGGGTGGAGTTTGGGAAGATGGAGTTGTCCTTGGAGATGTGGTAGGCTGTCTTTTAGGAGGCCCCAGTGATCCCTGTCTTGTGGTTTTACACCCATATGTAGTCCCTTCCCACATTGTACCAGGGGTGGTCTATATGACCAACAGAATCCAGAGGGAGATATGGTATGTTATATCTGAGATGAGGTTAGAGAAGACATTGCATCTTCTCTCTTGATCTCTCTGTCTCCCTTTCTATCAGGTCACATGCCTTGGGGAGAGCCAGCCATCATGAAGAGCTCTAAGGGAGACCCACACAGTGAAGAACTGAGCCTACTGCTAACAGCCAGCATCAGTTTGCTGGTCATGCTCCACCGTGGTAGCAGATCCTGCAGTCCAAGTCAAGCCTTTAGAGAAAATCCCCAGCTAACATCTGTGTGGAAGCCTCACCATGTAATTAAGTCACTCCTTGGATCTGTGAGATAATAATTGATTCTTACTTTAAGTCATTAAGTTTTAGAGTAATTTGTTATGCCATAGATAACTAATAAAAAGGCCAATAGAAACCCAGGGTTGTATCAGGGATGTTTTTACATGGGTGATCAACTTGGTTTCAGAGACTAAGAAAATATTTCAAAAGCAATGTAGGGGCTTTAAACATGACACCTATGAACACTCAAGCTGTGAACATAGAAAGATGGGTAGGTAGAAGGGTCCATATAAAATGAAAAATAGGGGCCTGTGCTGTGGTGTAGTGGGCTAAGCCTTCGCCTGTGGCACTGGCATCCCATATGGGTGTTGGTTCTAGTCCTGGCTGCTCCTTTTTCGATCTAGCTCTCTGATATGGCCCGGGAAAGCAGTAGAGGATGGCCCAAGTCCTTGGGCCCATGCAAACATGTGGGAGACCCAGAAGAAGCTCCTGACTCCTAGCTTCGGATCAGTGCAGCTCCAGCCATTGCAATCATCTGGGGAGTGAACCAGTAGATGGAAGACCCCCCCCCCCCTCTCTCTCTCTCTCTCTCTCTGCCTCTGTCTCTCTGTAACTCTGTTACTCTGCCTTTCAAATAAATAAATAAATCTTAAAAAACAAAAGAAAATAAAATTGGAACCCAGAATCCATAAGCTCTACAAATAATTTCTGTGCTCACAGCAGTCTTCTTTGTGAAGTGCTTGCCCCCTCACTATTTGAACGGGCTTGAGTTTGTCTCCACCCACACTGGCATTCACTCTTTGCCCAGGATAAAGAGAGCCTGGGCTGCCTGATGGAGATAAATTAGCTCCTCGGGCCTCACCTGGACCTACTGAATGAGGATTGCCGGGGGAGGCCTGGTTGTACATCCAGCAGATTGCCTGGGCAATTCTTATTTCCAGAGACGTTTGAGAAACACTGTTAGCTTATCTGCAGCTAAAAGCACTGTAAGCACTCTCCTGGGCTCTCAGTTGAGTTTCTAATGCTTAATCATGCTAAGCTTCATTTTTCTCCCTACAAAATGGGCATAAGGGCCAACACTGTGGTGCAGGAAATTAATCCTCCACCTGTGGTTCCAGCATCCCATCTAGGCGCTGGTTCTAGTCCCAGCTGTCCTCTTCCAATCCAGCTCTCTGCTATGCCTGGCAAAGCAGTGGGAGATGGGCCAAGCACTTGGGCCCCTGCACCTACATGGGAGACCCAGAAGAAGCGCCTGGCTTTGGATTGGCCCAGTTCCAGCTGTTGGTGGCCATTTGGGGAGTGAACCAACGGAAGGAAGACTTTTCTGTCTGTCTCTCTCTCACTGTCTATAACTCTGTCAAAAAAAAAAAAAAATGCACACAATAGCCAAGATTGGGCCAGACCAAAGCAAGAGTCTGGAGTTCAGTTGGGGTCTTCCATATGAGTAGCAAGGACTAACTACTGGAGCGATCACATGCTGCCTTCATGGGTGTGGGTGCACATTAGTAGGAAGCTGGATCAGGAGCAGAGCTGGAACTTGAACCCAGGGACTCCAATATAGCATGTGGAGCATGTGGGCATCCCAAGTAGAGACTTAAATTACTAAGCCAAACACTGGCTCCTCTCTCTTCCCCCACCTTTCACCCTCCCTGTGTATTCCATTAATCTGTGTTTTGTCCTTAAAATTCTTTATTACGTGAAATTTACTTATTTATTTAATTTATTTGAAAGGCAGAGAGACAGAGATCTCTCTTCCTCTGGCTTACACCTCAAATGCTTGCAATAGCTGTGGATGGGCCAGGTTGGAGCCAAGGGCCAGGAACTCAATCTGGCAGGGACCCAGCTAGAGCCATCACCTGCTGCTTCCTAGCAGCATGTTATCAGCAAGCTGGAATTGAGCGTGGAGTCATGACTCAAACCCAGGCACTCTGATACAGTGTGTGGGTGTCACAAGTGGCATCTTCACTTCTACACCAAACTCCTGCCCCTATTTCTTTTGTAGAGATTTTCTTATGGAGATTTACATGTCCACACTGAAAACTTTTTCATAGGATAATGTTCTTAGATGACCATGACAAGTAATTTCTTGTCGCCATTTTTCCAACAGAAGGACCAGAGTTGCTTAGACAGTTGGGTTTTTTGTGGTATGATATTATCTTGGAGTCTGCCTTGCTGCTTTTTCTTTCTTTTTGTTGAAAAATGACTTGAACTGGCTGGTGTTAATAACTGTTTGGTTGCCTTTGGATGACAACTATCTAATAGGGTCTATATTCCTCCTTGCATGTTGACTTTGTTACTGATTTTAATGCAATAGAAAAACCCTGGGAACTGAGGAGAATCCATTAGCATATTGGCCTCGGACCCTGTGCTTCCCCTCTTTGTGAAACTCTTCTTCCCCCATGGCTGGCTCTGCACCACTTCCTCATCTTCTGTTACCACCACAACTGTTATTACTTCACAGCTATTACTTTACTGAGCACCTTAATACATAGCCATCGCTAAGTTATACAAGTGTTATACATGCATTGTGTTGTACATAACATGTTATACGTGCATTATTGAATCTGTGCTAGAGACTGAATTGTTAGTCCAGATCCTTTGAGAAGCAGGTACCAAGATGGGCTGCAGTAAGTGTGCAAGTGTTTCACCAGGGAAAATGCCTGTGTGAGAGGAAATAGGAAAGGGGCAACAAAAGACAGGGAGCTAGAGAAGTCCAGGAGAGCCATCGCCTCCAAGCAAAGGAGAGCAAGCAGTGGCTTGTTAGCATTCTAGAGGACACTGCCTTCTAGAAAGGTACAGTCTAATGAGGTTCCACAAAGCCATCAGGGAGCCCTTGGGCCAAAGTCTGCCAGTAAAGGAGTCCCTGTCTCTCAGGTCTGGGTCCAACTTTGCACCCTGCCCACATCCAGTCACTTGGATTTCCACATTCAGTCACATTCAGTGGATTTCAAAGCAAAGCAGCTGGGGCCTCAGCTCCCTGCAGGAGGAAGCCTGCAGATGCACATTCATGTGGCTGCCATGCCAAGATTTACTCTTCCTTTGTAAATAACAGAAGCCTGATATATTTGGGGTGGCAGAGACCTGATGCTGAACAGAAATTTCAGTTCCTCTCCTTCCTTGCAACAAGGTACGGCCCTGGGACTGAGTTCTGTTTGATGCAATATAAGCAGGTGCTGTGAGGATCTTTCAGATACATGAAGGGGCTTCAAAAAGTTCATGGAAAATTGCATTAAGAGATAAGTTTATTTTGGTGCTCCCTATTTTTAAACTTAATATTTTGTTTATGTTTGAAATCACATGTTTAATTTACACTCTAGACAAAGGCTTAACGGTTCTACTAAATAAGGAGCTCAACAAGTATGAAAATAAACAAGGGCTATGATGTCTGCAAGTTTTGAAATCCATGCATATGAGGGGGGTCTTCAGAAAGTTTTTGAAAAATACTTACCATGAAAAAATTATGCATGGAATGCAAGAGTTTTTTTGGCATCAAAAATAAACTTATCTTTTAATTCTCTTTTTTTCCAAGAATATTTTGAAGTGCCTTTCATAGCCTACTTAAAATCTGGCTTGGCTGGGAGGTGCATCCCTTCTTCTCGCCCCTTTACTTGGGTCTGTGGATAAAATAGCTGCAGCCTCAGTAGTCATTTTGTGCCAAGAGGCAATATGTGAATAATGAAAGGACAGAAAGCAAAGGTCTTTCTCCCTAATGATTAGAGACCTCATATCAGCTGTGGGTTGTCTACTTATGCATTTTTTTTTGACAGGCAGAGTGGACAGTGAAAGAGAGAGAGACAGAGAGAAAGGTCTTCCTTTTTGCCATTGGTTCACCCTCCAATGGCCGCCACGGCTGGCGCACCGCGCTGATCCGAAGGCAGGAGCCAGGTGCTTCTCCTGATCTCCCATGGGGTGCAGGGCCCAAGCACTTGGGCCATCCTCCACTGCACTCCTGGGCCACAGCAGAGAGCTGGCCTGGAAGAGGGGCAACCGGGACAGAATCCGGCGCCCCGACCAGGACTAGGACCCGGTGTGCCGGCGCCGCAGGCGGAGGATTAGCCTATTGAGCCATGGCGCCGGCCTACTTATGCATTTTAACTTGAGAGAAAAACTATGCTTAAGCCATTTAAAATTTTTTTTATGTAAAGATTTATTTATTTATTTGAAAGTCAGAGTTACACAGAGAAAGGAGAGACAGAGAGAAAGAGAGGTCTTTCATCCGATGGTTCACTCCCCAATTGGCTGCAACAGCCGGCACTGCACTGATCTGAAGCCAGGAGCCAGGAGCCAGGAGCCAGGAGCCAGGAGCCAGGAGCTTCTTCCGGGTCTGCCACGTGCATGCAGGGGCCCAAGGACTTAGGCCATCTTCTACTGCTTTTCCAGGCCATAGCAGAGAGCTGGATCAGAAGAGGAGCAGTCGGTACTAGAACTGGCACCCATATGGAATGCCGGCACTTCAGGCCAGGGTGTTAACCCTCTGTGCCATAGCACCGGCCCCGCCATTTTTTTTTAAAGATTTATTTATTTACTTGAAAGAGTTATACAGAGAGAAGGAGAGGCAGAGAGAGAGGGGGGGAGAGAGAGGTCTTCAATCCGTTTGTTCATTCCCCAGATGGCTGCAACGGCCGGCGCTGTGGTGATCCAAAGCTAGGAGCCAGGTGCTTCTTCCGGGTCTCCCGCACAGGTGCAGGACCCAAGGATTTGGGCTATCTTCTACTGCTTTCCCAGGCCACAGCAGACAACTGGATCAGAAGTGGAGCAGCCAGGACTCAAACCGATGCCCATACGGGATGCTGGCACTGCAGGCGGCGGTTTTAACCGCTGTACCATAGCACTGGCCCCTATTACTTTGTTTTTGATGTGTGCAGGCATATCTAGCCCTAATTGATAAAGTTTCTAACCTTTATAATAATCCCACCAAACACATTTATGCTCATTATTTATTTTTTAAAAAGATTTTATTAAAAAAAAAAAGATTTTATTTAGGCTGGCGCCGTGGCTCAACAGGCTAATCCTCCGCCTAGTGGCGCCAGCACACCGGGTCCTAGTCCCGGTTGGGGCGCTGGATTCTGTCCCGGTTGCCCCTCTTCCAGGCCAGCTCTCTGCTGTGGCCAGGGAGTGCAGTGGAGGATGGCCCAAGTGCTTGGGCCCTGCACCCCATGGGAGATCAGGAGAAGCACCTGGCTTCTGGCTTTGGAACAGCGCAGTGCGCCGGCTGCAGCACGCCAGCCATGGTGGCCATTGGAGGGTGAACCAACGGCAAAAGAAGACCTTTCTCTCTGTCTCTCTCTCTCACTGTCCACTCTGCCTGTCAAAAATAAAAATAAAAAATAAAAAAAAGATTTTATTTATTTTTTTGAGAGGTAGAGTTACAGACAGAGAGATGGAGAGACAGAGAGAAAGGTCTAAATCCACTGGTTCACTCCCCAAATGGCCACCAACAGCTGGAACTGGGCCAATCCAAAGCCAGGCGCTTCTTCTGGGTCTCCCATGTAGGTGCAGGGGCCCAAGTGCTTGGCCCATCTCCCACTGCTTTGCCAGGCATAGCAGAGAGTTGGATTGGAAGAGGACAGCTGGGACTAGAACCAGCGCCTAGATGGGATGCTGGAACCACAGGTGGAGGATTAATTTCCTGCACCACAGTGTTGGCCCTTATGCCCATTTTGTAGGGAGAAAAATGAAGCTTAGCATGATTAAGCATTAGAAACTCAACTGAGAGCCCAGGAGAGTGCTTACAGTGCTTTTAGCTGCAGATAAGTTAACAGTGTTTCTCAAACGTCTCTGGAAATAAGAATTGCCCAGGCAATCTGCTGGATGTACAACCAGGCCTCCCCCGGCAATCCTCATTCAGAAGGTCCAGGTGAGGCCCGAGGAGCTAATTTATCTCCATCAGGCAGCCCAGGCTCTCTTTATCCCGGGCAAAGTGTGGGTGGAGACAAACTCAAGCCCGTTCAAATAGTGAGGGGGTAAGCACTTCAAGAAGACTGATGTGAGCACAGACATTATTTGTAGAGCTTATGGATTCTGGGTTCCAATTTTCTTTTCTTTTTTTTTTTTTTAAAAGATTTATTTATTTATTTGAAAGAAAGAGTTACAGAGAAACAGAGGCAGAGAAAGAGAGAAAGTAAATCTTTATCCGCTGGTTCACTCCCCAGATGATTGCAATGGCTGGAGCTGCACTGATCCGAAGCTAGGAGTCAGGAGCTTCTTCTGGGTCTCCCACATGTTTGCAGGGGCCCAAGGACTTTGGCCATCTTCTACTGCTTTCCTGGACCATAACAGAGAGCTGGATTGGAAGTAGATCATCCAGGACTCAAACCGGTGCCCAGATGGGATGCTGGCACTGCAGGTGGTGACTTTACCTGCTTGGCACAGCACTGACCCCAAGACAGCAATTTTTGTTTATGAAAGGTTTGTTGTGGTGGGTGTTTGTCCTAGTGGTTAAGATTCTGGCATTCTATATTTGAGGGCCTCAATTCGATCTGATTCCCGGTGCCAGCTTCCTGCTAATGCAGACCCTGGGGTGGCTCAGCAGTTGAGTTCCTGCCCCCTGGACTCAGTACCTAGCTCTACTGAGCCTCAGCTGTTTTAAGTATTTGGTAGTGAACTGACAAGTGGGAGCTCTCTGTCTCCCAGTCTCTGTCTCTTTCATTCTCTCTCTCTCTTCCTCTTTCTCAAGAAAAAAAAAGTTGGTACATGATTTGTGGGACTGGAGGAAATGCATTTTGAGAAGTTCCCCACAGGACCATCCAGTTTGAAGGACTCCGGCTGAACAGTTAAGGGCACCAGTGTTAGAACATGATGCACCTGGGTTTGAATCCTGATGCGGCCATTTATTTGCCAGGTGACCTCTGGCTGGCTAATTAAGCAATCTGCCTCAGGTTTCATCATTTTCACGTTGAAGAAAATAACAAGGTCTACCTCACAGGATCATTGTGTGGATTAAAAGAGCTAATTTATGTAAAGCTCAAAGCTTTGCATAAATAGGCTCTCAATAAATGGTAACTATTGTTATCAGCATACTGTATGCACTCTGCTTGCAAACAGTATTGGTACAGTTTCATTACTATGGACAATTGATACCAATTGGTGGGAACTAGGACTCTCTCTAGCTACTTCTAAAAATGAGTGGAGCGGCCTGCTGTCACACAGAAGGTCCCTAAAGGTCTTCTGGACCTGCTCTATGGGTCCCAGCTGCCCCACATATCTTCCCTTTCTTCTTTTCCGCCGTCAGCCCAAGAATCCTCTCCATGCAATGGCTCTGTTTTCCTGCTTCCCACTCCCTCCTCACGCCTTGCAATTTGTATTCTGCTGTTGCTACTCCGTTGAAAGTCTCTCAGCAAGGTCACCAGTGTCTTCCATGTTGCCAAATTCAATGGGTATTTTAAAGTCCCCATCCCATGTGAGTCTCCTGGTTGTTTTATTTATTTTTTTATTTATTTATTGTTTTTGTTTTTTGACACTGTTGTTGGCTTATTCCCTATTGGGACTTTCTCTCTTGGTTTCCAGGACTTCACAGTTCTGTTTCTTCTAAGTCTGGGATCAATTTCTTCTGGTGAAACTTTACCTTTTTCCTCACTATCAACAGCTGTTTTCTGCCCTTGTCAATTCTTCATTTTCTCCTCATTGTGTTTCACTATTCTTTTTCTTTCTCTGACAAGAGCCCACTATCATTGAACTTTTCTAAATTCTAGGTGAATTTTCTGCCTTTTAAGGATATATTTGTCTAATGCAACCTTTCCCCTCTTTCCTCTATGAGGTGTGAATAAATCAGGCCCAAGAAGTCTCTTCAAAGCTCTTCATAGGAGGCCAAGCAAAACCCATGACAATAGGACCTGGGTTTTCTGTAGATCAGGCCCCTGGATGGCCCTCAGATATACTTAGTAGTCCCAAGTTACACTGATATTGGAGATAGAGTCACTGAATGCATTCTCTTAGCTCAGACACCAAGGTCTTATGTCTGGGCTTTGGCTTCTCTGATACTCAGTGCCTTTCAGAGGCAGTTGGGCCTATTCCTGTCAATGACTTGACTTTGGACCTTGCTTTAACCTCTCCGTTTTCAGTTTTGTCATAGATGAAATGCAAGAGTTGAAATAGTTATCTAACTCTGTGGTACCATCATGATTAACTTTGTCATCATTTGTGCAACCCTTGATTTCACTCCTGGAAATGCATCCCACAGAAATATTCTCCCAAGTACATGAGGATGTATGCATGCAAGAATGTTTGTATGAACCTTATCACGAGAGGACTGGTTAAATAACGTAGGGTATTGTTCTATGCCTGCACTGCCCAGAGTAGACAATATGCTCTTTGCTACCAGTCCACTAGGAGATAAGGAGCTTGAACCAGAACATAATTCAATGAAACACACACACAAATACCAGCTGAAGTGAACAGGGTATATACAAGCATAATGATATGCTTTCTGGTGCAAGCTCATTTCTTAGCTGTTCTCAGCCCAGCAGCAAACGATTTCCAGATCAGTGCAAACTGGTTTACAGCCCACCCTTGGAGTAACATTGCTAAAGCTTAACAAAAATGAGGTGGAGACAGGTGCAAAAAATGTGTAAAATACTGTCTTAGTGAGTTTTCTGTTACTGTAACAAAATACCTGAGACCAGGTAGTTGATACAAGTATAAGTTTATTTGGCTCATGGTTCAGGAGGCTTGGAAATGTAGGAGCATGGTACTGCTTGGCATCTGGAGGGTGTCCTACTATCCCATAGCATGGCAGAGAGTGTCACAAGCTAACTCAGGTCTCATTCTCTTATTATAAAGCCATTAGTGCCATCCTGGGGACCCCACCTTCATGACTGCATCTAATCCTTTTTGCCTCCAAATACTGTTAGTGTATTAATTTGGTGATTAAGTTTTAAACTTTTAGGATTTTTTTAAAAAGATATACTATTTAAAAGATATACTGTTCACTTGGCTCCTGGCTATGGATCAGCGCAGTGCGCTAGCTGCAGCGCACCGGCCGCAGCGGCCACTGGGGGGTGAACCAACGGAAAAATATACTGTTAAAAGAAAAAAGTATGCCACAGAAGAGTAAGGTGTTTTCAAAATCAGAGCTCTAGGCCAAAAAGGGCTATAAAGGCACACAGATATGCCTGTGGATGTGTGGAACATCTCTGGGACTGGGCCTCGGGATTAACAGTGGTTCTCTCTGTGAGTGTAGCTCGGAGTTCAGGTAAGGCACCTGTTTTGTGTTGTCTATCCAGCTTGCTATTCAGTGGATACTCTCCTATACGGCAGAGTGGCTGGAATCTGTTCTGATTGGTGTGTACCCTTCTTGCAACAGTTGTTGAATATTTTGGGTGCCTGAGTAGGCATTTTAGCATAGGTTAAGACATCCATGTTTCACATCAGATTCAACTCCTGTCTCTGGCTTCAGATTCCAGCTTCCTGCTAATGCAGACCATGGGATGCAGTGATGATGGCTTAAGTGATTGGATTCCTGCCAACCATAAGGGAGATCTGGATTGAGTTCCTGCCTCCTGGCTGTTGCCCCAGTTCAGCCCTGGCTGGCCCTTGTAGGCATTTGGAGAGTGAACAAAAAGGTAAGAGCTCTTTGTCTCTCAAATAAATTAAAATATTTTGAATGTTACTCTTATTACATATTTTTACTTTTTTAGCATTAGAACAATAAAGCAAAAAACGTATTATTTGCAAATGTAAAAACAAACTAGTTCCAGAGAGAATACCAATGCTTCTAGAGCTTCTAGAGCTTCTATTTGCCAGTAAACAAGTGTCCCCTTTTCATTTCTCATGGACATTGTTTCCCTCTGTCCTCGCAGTGGGGGTCTGTGAATAAAGCAGCTCTCTCTGCCCTGTGCTCTGGATCTTTTCCGCAGATACATTCCTGAGAAGGCATTTTGGTTCACAGCCTAGTGATGACGAAGGCTCAGGGGCCAGAGGACTGATTATGGTTCTAATTTGCAATTATCCAGTGATTTTTCATGCTGCTCAAGGAATTCTGACTTCCTCCCTGTTTGGGTTGGAGAGTTATAAAGCTCTGATTTGATTGGAGTAGGATAGGCTATGATTATCATAAGCATTTGGCATATTGAGTTGGGAAGTATTGGGCAACAAATGTAAATTACTTTTTTCCATTTTTGCTCTTTCACAACTGCATATTTACTGTTTGTGCCGACCCTGAGTAGAAAAGTGAAATGACTTATCTTGACGGCCTAAAAATGGAAACTGTTGAGATGCCTGGGTTGTCTCTTTAAACTCAAGATGCAAACATAATGCTGATGAAGCAATGCAGAGCTGAGACAACATACCTGGAGCCTGGTGAATTTTTTTAACTTTTATTTAATGAATATAAATTTCCAAAGTACAGCTTATGGATTACAATGGCTCCCCCCACCCCCATAACTTCCCTCCTACCCGCAACCCTCCCCTTTCTAGCTCCCTCTCCCCTTCCATTCACATCAAGATTCATTTTCAATTCTCTTTATATACAGAAGATCAATTTAGTGTATATTAAGTAAAGATTTCAACAGTTTGCATCCACACAGAAACACAAAGTGAAACATACTGTTTGAGTACTAGTTATAGCATTAAATCACAATGTATAGCACATTAAGGACAGAGATCCCACATGAGGAGCAAGTGCACAGTGACTCCTGTTGTTGACCCAACAAATTGACGCTCTAGTTTATGGTGCCAGTAACCGCCCTAGGCTCCCATCATGAGTTGCCAAGGCTATGGAAGCCTTCCGAGTTCGCCGACTCTGATCATATTTAGATAAGGTCACAGTCAAAGTGGAAGTTCTCTCCTCCCTTCAGAGAAAGGCACCTCCCTCTTTTTTTTTTTTTTAAGGGAAAGGGTTTATTGGGGAACACCCAACAGACCGGAAAGCTGATTCCAGCCAAGACTGGGAGAAAAGTCACTCATCTTTTGTAGGTCGAGGGGTTTGTCTGTAGAGAAATTTTGAACAATTATACAGCATTAAGTGGGGAAGAGGACCGTCAGTACACACAGGTTGGGAGTAGAGCCATTGGTGGTAGAGTAGAGGTTATGATTACAAAGGAATGAGGCCCAAGTGCACTAGACAGGGCCTAGAACAAAGGACAGAGTCATTATTAGAGGAGTTAAGAAAGGTGCTGTCTAGCCGGCGCCGTGGCTCAACAGGCTAATCCTCCGCCTTGCGGCGCCGGCACACCGGGTTCTAGTCCCGGTCGGGGCACCGATCCTGTCCCGGTTGCCCCTCTTCCAGGCCAGCTCTCTGCTGTGGCCAGGGAGTGCAGTGGAGGATGGCCCAAGTGCTTGGGCTCTGCACCCCATGGGAGACCAGGAGAAGCACCTGGCTCCTGCCATCGGAACAGTGCGGTGCGCCGGCCGCAGCGCGCTACCGCGGCGGCCATTGGAGGGTGAACCAACGGCAAAGGAAGACCTTTCTCTCTGTCTCTCTCTCACTGTCCACTCTGCCTGTCAAAAATAAAAAAAAAAAAAAAAAAACAAACAAAAAAAAAAAAAAAAGAAAGGTGCTGTCTAAGCTACAAGTAATTTTTCTGATTGAGAGGCAAATAGAACCTGACAGAAGGGGCTTGATAATAATCTGTTGGGCTTTAGGCCTTGTAAGTTAAGAGGCCCAGACCTATCTATCTCTTCCCATGGGGTACATCCTAAGGGAGGTGTGAACCTCCTAGGGGAAGGCACTCTGTTGACTTTCATTACTTGGCTGGCCTGGGAGGAGAGCTGGCCAGGTAAAGGCAGGTGGCACCTCTAACAAGAAATTTACAGTTCTGCCTGCAATGTTGCTGACCCTACTTGGCCATCCCCTCAGCTGTGGTGGTCACTTTGGAAGTTGGGCTGAGTGAAGGGCTTTTCAGCTTAGAGCCAATAAGATTTGTGGCTCTGACCTGGGCATCCTTCGACTCCAGGGCAGGTCCATTTCCAGTGATCCAACTCTTGGCAGAGCTGCCAGGGCTCTTCACAAGCTGACTTCTGCTGCAGCCCAGGCTTACCACATTGAAAGCCACTGCAGTGGACTGGCCTGTTGGTTCTCCTTGAAAGCCTGGTAATTTTTGATTCAGGTGTTCTAGGCCAATCTACTCTGGTTCTTGATGATAAACATTTTTTTTTCTTTTTAGTTTTATATTTCCGTAATAAAAAAAAGTTGATTGGCCTTTGTCCCTAGTTTCTGGGAGATATTTTCTAAATTCTTGGTATTTCCTGATGATATGAATGGCTTTTTACTCATTTTGGGTGGGCCCTGATAGTTTATGCTAAGGAGATGACACTAGATGGGCACTGGCCCTGCCAGAAAGGGGGATGGTGACATTGGAAGGCTGAGGCTCTGAGCCATGTAGTATCAGCCTGACCTCCAAGAAGAGGGAAGGGGCACAGCCAATGATGTAGTCAGTCATGCTTGCATAATGAAACCCAAGTAAAGACTGACTTTGGATGTATAATCAGGTGAGAAAACTCAAGGGCTCTTGTCTAGCATGGATGCCAATGGAAACACATGATGATTCGAGTGGTAAGCAGAAAGGAGTATATTTGGTTTGGCCAAGACAAGAAGCCAAGGTGGTCTTATGACCAAAAACCAGGTTCTCTGAACAACCAGGAGTTACAAGTTCTATAGGGCTTGCTTCTAGCAAAGTTATACATAGTCATTAAATTTTAGAGGAATTCTAGACAACTTTATGCATATTCACACATACCCACTAAGTTACCATACATACTAAGTTATATACATTCCATGTTCAGTTTTGAGTGGAGATTTAACATTATAATTAGGGGATTTTTGGCTTTCTATGTGACAAAAGTAAAGTTGAGAATGAGATTGTTGCTTATGAGAAGAATCTTTTTTTTTTTTTAAAGATTTATTTATTTACTTGCAAGTCAGAGTTAAACAGAGCGAGAAGGAGAGGCAGAGATAGAGAGAGAGGTCTTCCATCCGCTGGTTCACTCCCCAGATGGCCACAATGGCCAGAGCTGTGCTGATCCAAAGCCAGGAGCTAGGAGCTTCTTTCAGGTCTCCCATGTGGGTGCAGGGGCCCAAAGACTTCTACTGCTTTCCCAGGCCATAGCAGAGAGCTTGATTGGAAGTGGAGCAGCTGGGACTGGAACCGGTGCCCATATGGGATGCTGGCATTGCAGATGGTGGCTTTATCCGCTAAGCCACAGCAGTGGCCCCATAGGCAGAATCTTTAACCAAGTTGGGAACCAAGTTTTGTTATCAAGGGGTACCCATTCAGCCCTGAAATGTGTCTTGATCCAGTAAGTTGTGAGATGCATCTGCCTGCAAGAACATCTGGTTGATTTTTAACTAGGACTAATAGGATTGGGTCCTTTTCTTTAGGGGTTTGGGTAGGGCTGTCAGAGCGTAGGTGAACTTTCTTGGTTGACAACCTTTTGTATCACTGTCACACATCAGTGGGAGAGGAAGACACATCATGACAGATACAGGACAGTGAAAACTTTCATTTGAAACTCTCTAAGATCTTACCCTGTGTTTCCTGCTTTGGCTCCTTCTAATTTGTATCCTTTTGCCATAATAAAACTTTAATTGTAAGTGTAGTTCTTGCTTGTGTACTGTGAGTCATTCTAGTGAGTTACTAAACCTGAGTGGGTAATGAGAACCGTGATTTTGTAGGCAGCTGGTTAGATGTGAAGGTGATGTGGGGACCCCCAAACTTGTGACTGGTGTCTGAAGCGAAGCCAGTCTTGTGGAGGACTGTACCCCTCACTGGTGAAGTTTTACCTAAGCTGGGGTAGCATGGCCTCAGAAGTCATTATAATTTCCCTAACCTTTTTTTTTTTTTTCCACAACTAGAGTTATAGACAGAGAGAGAGAGAGAGAGAAAGGTCTTCCTTCCGTTGGTTCACTCCCCTAATGGTCGCTGTGGCTGGCGCACCACGCTGATCCGAAGCCAGGAGCTTGTCCCTAAAATATCTCATATTTCTTTCCTTCCAACTTAGGGTCAATCAAAAATCATGTATTGTGTTTGGTTGGCTTGTTTCCCTGGTTTCCTTTTATCTAAGATTTTATTTTACTTATTTTTTGTCTTTCATGGCATTGACACTTTGGAAAGGGCCAGGCTACTTGTCTTTTATATTGCCCCAGGATCTGGATATGTCTTGTTATTTTCTCATAATTAGATTCAGATGATACATCCTTGGCAGGAATACAAACTACATCAATGATGTGTTGATGAAAGGTTTGCATTGAAAAAGAAGAAAAAAACACCCCACATCCACAGGGAGGAGCAAATATGCCACACATGTTACATGGAAGAACTGCCTGGGACAAGGGCCAGTGCTTGTGGTGGAGACAACTTTGCAGAAGAGGAATTCTGGAATTTCTCATCTTCCTCACCGTCATCTTCTCAGTCTTCTTCTTCTTCGTCTTTTTTTTTTTTTTTTTTAAGATTTATTTACTTATTTGAAAGGCAGTAACAGAGAGGCAGAGGTAGAGAGAGAGAAAGAGAGAGGGGTCTTCCTTCCGTTGGTTCACTCCCAAGATGGCCACAATGGCCAGAGCTGCGCTGATCTGAAGCCAGGAGCCAGGAGCTTCTTCCAGTCTCCCATGTGGGTGCAGAGGCCCAAGGACTTGGGCCATCTTCTACTGCTTTCCCAGGCCATAGCAGAGAACTGGATCGGAAGTGGAGCAGCTGGGTCTCAAACCAGCTCCCACATGGGATGCCAGCACTGCAGGTGGTGACCTTAGCTGCTACACCACAGTGCTGGCCCCCATCTTCTCACTCTTCTTGGACCGTCTTATCCTAGCCCTGCCCAGGGCTGAGAGGACATTCCCAGGTTCATCTGCCACCCAGCTTGCTTTTCTAAACAAGTACTGATACCCAACTGCTTCTTTTCATCTCAAAGTTGTCTCAAGGACCCTTCACACTTAACAGGTGCAACACTAAACTTTTGAGTTTCCCCCAGCCCCCATGTCCATGAATGGCCCTGCCACACATAGGTTTATGTGAGCCAGAAATCTGGACGTCATTCCTGATGCTTGCTTTTCTTTTTCTCCTTTTACAGCCAGTCCATCACCAAGTCTTGCTGTTCTGACCACCTGAATAGCTACCACATCCATCCACTTTTTCCATCTTCTCTGCCAGCTTAACCCAATCCACTATTTCTTTCTTTCTTTCTTTTTTTTTTTTTTTTTCCCAATCCACTATTTCACCACAGACTCCTAACTGGTGTAGAATTTGTTTAATGTCAAGTAAACCCCATCTTGTCTCTCTGGCTCTCATTTTGGAAGCTGAATTGACTTAATGTCAAATATGACTAAGTACCTCCTTGATCTTCTAGAATCTGTTGCTCATGAGATAGTCTGCTAATGGCCGCAAAACAACTCCACTCTTCAGTCTTCCACCTGCAGCCCCTTCAACCCATCGGAAAGTTTCAAAGCAAGTGGTTCTAGATCAGGCCATTTCTCTGCTGATTCCTTAAGAATCTTCCTGGTCCTTTGTTGGAATACACTTTGGGTCTGCCCTTGGTTGTGTGTCTGAATTACAATTCCTTTGCTTGTATCATAGCCTCATTCTTTTTCTGTTGGCACTGGTTCCTTGACTACCACCTAGACTCCCTTCTGAATCTGCTCTTCATGTAGCAGCCAAGAATCTGATAACATCATCCCTGTACTTCCTGTATTTCATATCCTTTGATGGATTCCCACTGTTTTTTCTAAGATCAAAATCTTTGCTATGGCTCTTGGTCTCTGTAGCATCCTTGTTCACCATTATTCTTGTTCTCTGCAGTGTTGCCTTCTCAGTTTCTTCTCTCCCACCCTGACGCTGAATTTTTATTTATTTATTTGAAAGAGAGAGAGAGGGAGAGAGAAAGAAAGAGCAAGAGCATACTCTGATTTGCTGATTCACTCTCCCTGGTAGCAAAGATGGTTGGAATAAAGGCCCTTGTCTCCCTATAATAAAAGAATTTCAGATGTGAGACAGTAGTGGTAAATAAGCTAGCAAAGTTTAGTGAGGTAGTACATCTGAGAAGCCAGATGTGTAACTGGTCAGAAGAAACTGAGAGTGCCCAGTCTACACTGAGAGTGGGGTTTATGTGGTTATGGAGTGCACTTCTTCCCACTGTTTCACCTTCTCCCTCCCTCTTTCGGAATATTGCTGGACAAATGGATTTCTAGATGAGAAATTTGTGAAATTCCTTCCCAAGGTTTTATTGCCCAATGTTATCAGACTGGGTAGCCCACAAAATAGTGCCCTTGCCACTAGGCCAGGAAGATTCTCTTGGGATGTCCAGGTGGGGTGTGTGTGTATTGGGGGGGGGGGTGAGACTGGGACCACCTACAAAGTTACTGGGATGTGGGTAAGACTTTGATGTGCAAATGCTGGGTTGCCTTCAAGGCTTCTATGGCTTCTATGTTCCTTCCTGCAGGAACTTTCTTGTCTTTTCCCTTTAGCCTCTTTCACACGCGTAGGCTACTGTTTATCTTCCTACCTAACATCCTCAAATGCTTGCAATAGCTAAGGCTGGGCCAGGCTGAGGTCAGGAGGCAGAAACTTGATCCAGGTCTCACATGTGGATGACAAGGAGCCAACTATCTGCTATCTCCTAGGGTGCACATTAGCAGGAAGGTGGAACTGGAGGTGGAGACAGGACTCACATATAGGCACAGATGTCCCAAGTGTCATCTTAACCACTGCAACAAATGACTGCCTGGCCTTTTGGTTTCTTAAATCCCAAACAATTTCTCGCTCCTCCTGCTCCCTAAGGCGCACATACACACTTGTGTTTTCCTCACGCGTGTTCTTCCTTCACACCTTTGCTCATTAGCCCTTTTCTCTGTGGAAGCACCCCTGCCGCCCCGTACATCTTCAGAGCCCTCTATTCTTTTAATACTTGTTACGGATTATATTATATTTCTGCAGTTGTTCTGTATTTCATTAAGATCTGTCTCCCGACTTCCAAGCTCCGAAGGACAATGACTGTATCTTCTCCCCCTTGGTAGCCCCAGTAAGTAGCACAGTGCCTGGCATTGTGAACCCTCAATAAATATTTGGGGGTGTGTGAATAGTCTCCAGGAGGCTTCATGAGAATTCTGAAGGACATGTGTGTCGATGCAAATGTTAAAGAATTCATTCCATAGTCTCTTACAGTCTTGGTAAGCTTGATAAAATATTATCTATTTTATCTGCTCAATCTGAGTTAGGAAGTCCACGGGGAAATTTTTATTTCAAAGCAGTTCCTACATTTAAACTTTGTGAAAAGGAAGAGCAACCAGCATTTCTTCCATCTTTCCATTATGTCTTGAGCCATCTAAACTCGGAGGGTGGCCTAGGCAGCAAATGAAGTGAGAGGCCATTGATATGCAAATGTGGTCATTAAGATTAGAGGCCACACCCCAGAACTCAGCCTCAGTTCTTTGGAAGTCAAAGCCAATTTGCATTAAAAAATGAATCTCCCAAACTTGAAATTATTCTCAAAGCTATAATGCATAGAAATTAAACTATTAAAAAAATCGAGTTTTCAATAGAACACATTGCTGTTTTCTGAGGAGAAAGCTGGCTGTCTTCCAACACATGGGTTCTATGTGCCTTGTGAAAGGGCTTTTAGGTTATTAAAGATGGGCAGCCTTGACCTTGGAGTTCTTTATAGTTTCTCTGGAGCCTAGACACCAAGTAGTCAAGACAAGCGCTGCAGAAGATATTACTACCATTTTTGGGGTCCACAGAGATTGCATGATATGTTCAAGACTTGAACTCAAGGCTTCAGATTTTAAGTACTGGGCTCCTTGCCCAACATTGGGACTGGTGTTGTGGTGCAGTGCCATGCTGGCATCTCATACTAGAATGCCAGCTTCAGTCCTGGCTTCTGAGCTTTCAATCCAGCTTCCTGCCTGTGCCTGTGCCTGGGAAGGCAGCAGCAGATGGACTGAGTGTTTGGGCCCCTGCCAGGCATGTAGGAGACCAGGATGGAGTTCCTTGCTCCTGGCTCTGGACTCACTCTCCATTTGGGGAGTGAACCAGCAGATGGAAGATCTTTCTGTCCCTTTTCTCCCTTTTCCTCTGTTGCTCTCCTTTTCAAATAAATAAATCATAAAAAAATCTAAAAAAATCAACATTGTCTTTTTTTTTTTTTTTTTTTTGACAGGCAGAGTGGCAGTGAGAGAGAGAGAGAGACAGAGAGAAAGGTCTTCCTTTGCCATTGGTTCACCCTCCAATGGCCGCCGTGGCCGGGGCACCGCACTGATCCAAAGGCAGGAGCCAGGTGCTTCTCCTGGTCTACCCATGGGGTGCAGGGCCCAAGCACTCGGGCCATCCTCCACTGCACTCCTGGGCCATAGCAGAGAGGGGGCCTGGAAGAGGGGCAACTGGGACAGAATCCGGCGCCCCCGACCGGGACTAGAACCCGGTGTGCTGGTGCTGCTAGGTGGAGGATTATCGTATTGAGCTGCAGCGCCAGCCAACATTGTCTTTTAAACAAACCAAATCCTCTGAAGGGCTGTGATTCTCTTTTGAGCAGAGACCAAACCAGTCAATGTTGCTTCTATCTACACTTTGCCCTCTAGATTCCACAGGAGCTTTGGAATGTGTTTCTAATCTCACAGGAAAGAGGCAAAGCAAATTCCTTCTAGTAATATCAAGAAGGTGATGTGTCTTTCATCTGTCCTGCTGCCTAAATCTGGTTTCACACAAAATCTCCAAAATGCTCTAAAGTCACTTCGATGGCCAGATGCCAGAGTCAGAATTGATGACTTGAGAGAGGAACAGAGCTTCTGTGATGATCAGGGGATAATGCCATGTGGCTGCTGAAGCCGAGTTTGGCTCCCTGCAAACCTCCGCCCTGGTTGCCAGCGTCATCTCCTACTGCTGATGGATGATGCCCCTGCAGCTCTTGTCCTTGTGGACAGCTCTCATTTCTGTTTTGAACCTGTAGTTGGGTAGCCCTTGGAATTAGAATGCTGTCTTCTGATTCAGCGGATTCTTTTCTTTTCTGCAACAGGGCAAATGAAGGAGGCATGTACTGGTTAGGACTGTAGGCGTTCTGTTCACCAGCTCCGTAGTCAGTCTCCAGCAAATGACTTTTCTGACCCTCAGTTTCCCCTGTGTAATAACAGACCTTGTGAAGCACTTCGCTGTGCATTGGTTACCAATTTGTCTGAGTCTGATCAAACAGCCCTGCATCCCTGCAACACACACCACACACACACACATGCATGTGCACGCATACACACAAATTACTTGAAGTAGAGTTATTACCTACAGATAGGCAGCAGGGCTTAACAGAATCCTAGGAATTGTTGCTAGCCAGTCCTCCAAGGCTCAGAAAAGCTACCCAGAATGGACTGAGACTCTCTCTACTGCACATGCCCAACTCACACAACTGGGGGAACCATTCTGGGTTTTATACCCTAAGGGAATTAGACTTGCTGAGCTAAAGCACTGAAGGACATCCAGTTTCTAGGAGGAGAGGGGGTTGGAAAAGATACTGGACTATGCTGGCCAACTGTTCCCTTATCTCAGGATGTTTCATTCCCATCACATTGTGCGGTTATTCTAGAGAACTATAAGAACGATAGGAGAACTGGGCCACTCAGCTAACTGTGTTGCTGATCCCACGTCATAGGATTCTTGTAAGGATTAAATGGAATACTCATCTTAAAGGGCCTGTTCCTGCACACGTGCTCTCTTGGCCCTTCTTTCCTGCGCTCTCTTGGTTCTTCTCTCTTGGCTCTGCTCTCTTGACTCCTCTCTTCTTCTTGTCTCTCTTCTCTCTCCTCTCTGTCTCTCTCTCTCTTACAGTCTCCTCTCTCTTTCCCTTCGCCACCCCTTCACTCCGGTCTGTTGGGTGTTCCCCGATAAACCCTTTCCCTTAAAAAAGTGGAATACTCAAATTGGAAATGCTTAACCAGTGCCTGGCATATAACAATAAAAACTAGTTATTCTTTTTAGTAAATTATGAAAAGGCCTATATATAGGATCACTGCATGGGGACTCTGCATGAGGATGCTTTGTGACAAACAGCATCATGAAAGTAGCTCAAGAAGATGCATGAGACTTGTGCTTTTGAAGCCTTGTGAATTGTGACAGAGGGTGGCTGTTTCATTTGGGTTAATCATGAAGGCTTTTCTGAGAAGGTGACCCTTGAGTGGACACTTATGGACAAGAAGGAGCCAGCAACAAGAAGATGTTGGGGGTGGTGATGTGTGTTCCAGACAAGGGAAGTAACCAGGCAGGACTGAGCTTGGTGAACTCAAGGAACAGAAGGCCTGTGCGAGGGAGAATGAATCTAGAGAGGACCAGAGAAGACTGAGGTTAGATTCTGAATACCCTTGTGGGCTGTATGTTATTCATTCAGCTTGCTGACTCTTCCTGGCCCTTGGCTAGGATGTTTTGATACCACAACTGCTGCAAGATCAAGATCTAAGAGTGTCCCTTTCTGCATGACAATAACACTCACCCATCCAGGCCTTTGCACAAACTCTTCTCTCTGCATGGGATGCCCTCCCCACTCTCTCTGTTCAGAGGTTGCTCAGATATCCTTTAAAACCCAGCTACCACAGCACATCTTCCCTGAAACCTTCCCAGGGTGATCTGGGCAGCAAGCCAGCCCCTCCTTTGTGTCACTGCAGCCCTTTGTACATGCACTTATGCTCATAACGATCAGCTGCATTGTCACTTTGTATCTCTCTCTCTCCTTCATCTTTCTTTGCTCCTTGAGGCAGGGCCAACGTCTGATCTCTCTGTTCCCAGCTTCTAGTTAATATCAGCTGTATGAATGCTTGGTGAATGTGTGCTTGAGAACCTTGGCTTCTTCCAACCTCAGTCTCCCCTTGGCTGTTTCCTCCTTTCTCTCCCATCCTTGCTTGTGTTATTTGTGGCCAAGCTGGGCCAGGAGCACTAAACTTGGTTGCACCTGTAGAACCAAGTTTTGGGTCTTGGAAAACCTACATTTGAGTCTTAAGAAAAGATGATTCCTTTGCTCCCATGGTGCATATGTGTCCATGTTTTTAGCTACCTAGCATCTAGTCTGTATCTAGTCTGTTTTCTTCAGAGCACTGGATTTCTGGTGGAAAGATCCAAATACAGTCTCTTCATAACCTTTCCTATGTCCCAGGCACTTTTTAAAAATTTATTGATTCTATATTTGGCTACTATCAGTTATTTGTTTTTTGAAAATTTATTTATTTGAAAGACAGTTACACACACACACACACACACATACACACACACGGGGTGGGGCGGTTATCTTCCATCCACTGGTTCACTCCCCAAATGGTCACAATTGCCAGGCTGGGCCAGGTCAAAGCCAGGAGCCAGGCGCTTCATCTGGGTCTCCCATGTAGGTGAAGGGGTCCAAGTACTTGGGCCATCTTCCACGGCTTGCCTAGGCACAGCAGCAGGGACCTGGATTGGAAGTGGAGCAGCTAGAACTCGAACTTGTGCCAGGCACTATTTTTAAATGCTTCCTGTTTATTAACTGATTTCCTAACAGCCCTTTGAGCTGAGTGCTATTATTATCCTTGTTTTGAAATGTAACCACAGAGGTAAAGGGATGTCAGCTTGCCCAGCATCACATACCAGCGACACATAGTCTGGTTTTAGAATCTATGTTCTTTACCATAACTTTGCTGCCATGATATACAGACCTATTTTGTTTTCTTTGCCACAGAATCAGAGTCCCTACAGCCCCTTCAACTAAATCTTTCCTCTTACTTCTCGGTGGAACCAGATGGAGGGAAGGTGGCCTAAATTAGCCAAGAGAAATCTTCTACGAGATGTGAAGCTGAGGGGATGTGAGGTCTGGAACTGCAGCAGTCATCTTGGAACCCTAAGGGTTTGGTTTGTGTGAGAAGGCAGCTGAAAGTACGAGTTGAATAAGAGCTGAGTGGAGAGGCAGTAAGAAGTAGACTCTGAGCATATCAGTTTCTTATTGTGGCAGTAACAAAGTAGCATGAACTTAGTGCTTATAAACAGCACAAACTTATTATTATCTTATACTTCTGGAAGTCTACAGTCTGAAGTTGACTTCCTGGGCTGAAACCAGACGATCTTATTCCACTCAGACTACTATAACAGAACACTTTAGACTGGGTGATTTATGAACAACCATATTTATTGCTCACAGCTCTGAAGGCTGAGAGGTTTAAGAGCAAGTCACCAGCAGATTGCATGGCTGGTGAGGGCTAGTGATGTCCTCACAGATTGCCAGGGGAAGTAAGCTCTCTTGGGCCTCTTTTCCAAGGTCACTGATTGATTGCTAAGGGTCTCATCTCTAGATCCTCTCACCCCAGGGGTTAGAGTCTCCACATCCGGGTTTTGGGGGAGCACAAGTGCTCAGGTCGCAGCAGCAGGGTTCTTCTTCAGGAGGCCCCAGGGAAGAGTGTCTTTTCCAGCCTCTGAAGTTGTATTCTTTGGCTCATGGTTCCTCTTCTGTCTTCTAAACCAGTATGATGGCATCTTCAAAGCTCTGCTTCCTGCGGCTCTCACTCCTCCTGCCTCCCTCTAGCAAGGACCGTGTGATGACAGTGCCCAGGCAGGGCATCCAGGGGCATCTCCCCACCTCGAGGTTTTTCACTTCATCGCACCTGCAAAGCTCCTTTTGCCCTGTAAAGGAATGCAGGTTTCATGGATTAGCGTGTGGATGTATCTGGGAAGTGATTGAGCCTACCACAGGGAAATTTCCCCTGCTGTGCTTGCTAGGTGGGCAGGGCGGCCACTGTGCTTGTGCCAGTGCAGGTGCTGAGCACGCTGGTGCAGTGCCTGCAGTCACCTTCGATGATAGACTCTGGCCATTGTTGGAGGGTGAATGCTTTCCCTGAGAGGAGAAGGGAGATTGGAGACAAGCCTTCAATGGGAGCCAGAAGCAGGAGGTCTGAGAATGTCATGTTGGCAAGGAGAAATAAATGGGAGTCCATTACAGTGACATCATCAATAATAGTAGTATTTAATAAGCATTTCATTAAAATGTAATATAATGAATATATTAATTTAATAAATATTTATAAAAATTTAATGACATTAGCACTGAGTCTAAACACTTTATATTATTAATTCATTAAAGATATTAAATGTAAAAATGTAAAATAAAATAGTATAGGAAGATAAACTATAAAATATGTTCCCTTCCCATCCAGGCTCTCAGTTTCATGCCTCAAAAACACTGATTCTTGCATATTTTTCTAGAATTTTTAAAATCCATGAACAACCATGTTTGTGCATGCCCTTTTTTTTTGTGCATGCCCTTTTTTTTGGTGCATAATTGTTTTATTCATAATTTCCCCAAATGTCAAAAACAGGATAATACATAAATATTCTGTAGTACTACCATGCAACTGAATAACACTCACCAATAAAAATGAGTGAACTGTTAATATATACAACAATCTCAAGAATATAGCATGTAAAAGAGACTTTTTGAAGTATATGCTATATGATTACATTTAAAATATCTATTTATTTAATTTCTTTGATGAGCAGGGAGACAGAGACAGAAACATACACACAAAGAGAGATAGAGAGACTTCTCCCATCTGCTGGTTTACTCCCCAAATGCCCTCAACAGACAGGGCTGAGCAATGACAAAGCCAGGAGCCGGGAACTCAATCCAGATATCCCATGTAGGTGGCAGGGACCCAACCACTTTAGCCCTCATCCTCTGCTTCCCAAGGTGCACATTAGCAGGAAATTGGACTGGGAAGTAGAGCCAGGACTCACACTCAGGAGCTCTGATATGTTACAGTCATCCCAAGCAGGGCATGCCCTTTCAATAAAGAACAGACACTTGCATTTCTACAGTTTGTACTGTTCCTTGCATTACATGTAATGATATATCTTGGAAAATTTTTCATTTTAACCCAAATAGATCCATTTTATTTGTTTATTCTTAAAGCAGTATGGCATTCCTTTTTATAGATGTGCCATATTTATTAAACTATTTTCCTTTTGAGGGATATTTAGATTGTTCCTAGTACTTTGCTCTTAAAACTTGGCAATGAAAATCCTTTATGTATTTTTTTTTAGTGTTAGTGTGAATTTATCTGTAGCATAAATTCCTAAAAGTAAAATTGCTAGGTCTTATCTTTTTAGTTTTCACAACAGTCTATGAGGCTGGCACATTATTATTTTATTTAATGCATGGGAAACAGCAATACAGAGAAGCTAAATAACTTGCCAGATAAATCACTGGTGGGGATTGAGTTAAAACTAACTTCAAGGAGACTGCAAAGCATATCAGGAACCTGATTCTTCTAGGAGCTATAGACTTCTTGACAGTAGAAAAGATCCTGGGAGTGGATGCCTTGCCATAGTAGGTTAAGGTGCTGCTTAGGATGCCCACATCCCATACTAAAGTGACTAGTTTGAATCCCAGCTACTCTGCTTCCAATCCACCTTCCTGATAACATGTGCTCTGGGAGACAGCAGATGACGGATCAAATTTTTGGGTCCTTGCCACACATGTGGGAGAGCTGGATGGGGTTTCTGGACCCTGGCTTTTGCGTGGCCCAATTCCAGCTGTTGTAGGCATTTGGGGAATGAACTGGTATGTGGAAAATCTCTCTCTCCCTCCCTCCCCTCTGTCTCTCTCTGCCTCTGTCTCTCTCTCTCTCTTTCTCTCTCTGTGTGTATGTGTGTGTATGTGTGTGTGTGTTGCTCTGCCTTTCAAATAAATAAAGAAAGGATTCTGGTTTCTTTGTTCAGGAGCAAATGAGAACCTGCACCTGCAACTCTAAGAATCAGGATAGGAGATATACTGCTGCAACAATTAATCCTCAAATCTAATCTGAGTTTTTAAAAATTTATTTCTTTTGTCATGTGATAATTTGCTACTGTTGATTTAATTATTCTTTTTTGGGGGGTGGGGGAAGGGAGAGAAAGAAAGAGTGTGAGTGAGAGTGTGCTTCTATCTGCTGGTTCTTCCCCAAATGTCTGTACTGGCTGGACTAAGCCAGGCTAAACCAGGAACTGGTAACTCAATCCTGGTCTTCCACATGGGTGACAGGAACCCAGTTATTTGAGTCATTACCTGTTGTCTCCCAAGATCTACATTAGCAGAAGGCTGGAATTAGAAGCCAGAGCTGAGGCTCAAACCCAGACACACCAGTATGGAATGCGGGTATCTCAACCAACATCTAAGATGCTAGGCCAGTGCCTAGAACAAATCTGAGTGTTTTAATAAGACCAATATTTACTTCTTGCAATGCAAAATCTGATGGAGACTATGGGTGCTCTCCTTCATCTGGTAACTCAGGCATCCAGGTTCTCTGAGAGACCACCATACCAACAAGTGATTTTCAAGGTCCTTGTGAAAGGAAAGAAAGAAAGTAGTATGTAGGGAGTATATCGGCTCTTACCCAAATGTGCTTGAAAGTGGCACAAGCCATGGGTACTCACATTCTGTTGACCAAGATCAATCAACACACCACTAAAATAGCTGCAAGTTACTGATAAATAATCTTCCCTGTGTCCAGGAAGAGGAAATGCTATGGTAAGCAATAATTCAGCCACATATGCAAATATCTCCTTTACTTTGAATAGGGAATTTTAGGAAGCTTTGTTATGCAATGTGAGTAAAACTCCCAGCTCTGTTTTTCCAAGAAACCTTCAGGAAAAACTCGTTTTCCAATACATTTGGAATCAGAACCATATTTTTTTTCTGATGCAACACTGATCTGAGACTGGCATGAAGGCAAGAGGAAAAATGGTCCAGTTACATTTGAGTTTGATTAATTGTATATCAATGTTATTAGATGCTTTATTTAAGTTACAGCATAATCAGGATTTATTCTTATAATGTCTCTTTCATTCCCTTCATCCCACTATGTTTTTGTAAGAGGGAAAGAAAAAAGATGAAGTTATTAAAGGAATTCTAACTTACTTCCAATTTATTTCTGCTGTAATCATAGTAAATGAGGATTTACCTATAGGCCATTAATCAATAACTATGTGAATTATAAATTATTTTAGTGTTTAGTTCTCTGAAAATTGCTTGCTGTTATCTAAGCAAGGATCCAGCCTTGGGAGTATGTTGTGAATGTGCTTATCTCCAATGATATGTGTCATGGCAGCAAGGGCCATGTCAGTGGCCTCAGAAATGTTGGGAACCTGGTTCTGGGAGGACCAAACCAAGGGATGTATCACTTTCTTCAGTTTACTTGGCTGAGTGTATGTGGTGGAGAAAGATGATGCTTCAACTGACCAAACAATAATTGAGGATTTGTGAGGCAGGTGGGTTAGAACAGAGGGATGGATGTTAAAAGCATTGACAATAGTTGAGAAATGGCTGCTCCATGGTCTCTGGGCTGAAGAGAGCAGGTGAAATGGTGGTATAGGAACAGTGACGGGGAAAGTGGGAGGTGTCCAGAGCCAAGGAGTCTCAATGAGGTCAAGAGATAAGGAATGGAGTGAGAACGAGGAAAAAGGGTAAATAAAGGGTAAATGTTGGAATCAAGAAGAACCTGGAGGGTTCTGTGGACCTTCTACAAGAATGGTGAATTCTGTTGAGTCTGGCAGGAGGGCTAATGAAAACTATAGAGGCATGAGCCTCAATATGGAGAGGGTGTTTTTTTTTTTTTTGGACAGGCAGAGTGGACAGAGAGAAAGGTCTTCCTTTGCCGTTGGTTCACCCTCCAATGGCCGCCATGGCCGGTGTGCTGTGGCCAGCGCACCGTGCTGATCCAAAGGCAGGAGCCAGATGTTTATCCTGGTCTCCCATGGGGTGCAGGGCCCATGCACTTAGGCCATCTGGAGAGGGTGTTTTTCAGATAAGTGAATAAATGGTGATCTGCCAAACTGCTCGCTGTTCTTTTGATGGGTAGAGGATATTGTTGGTTATTTATTTATACACCTCCACAGTAATTGGCTTGTTGCAGAGACCAGAATTGCTTTTAAAGTTTGAAGGTAAATTTACTCAAGTCTAGGAAGAAATTTGAAGTTATCTAGAAAAATTAAAAAAGAAAACTGATGGTCTAGGAGCAGTGCTTGGCACATAGTAAATGTTCTGTAAGTGTTAATCATTAACACTATCATTATTTTCTAGGTTAACAACAGCATTCTTTATGCTACTGCAGACTCTCCCTGTCTTCTATTTACATTCCTGCAGCTGCTTCTCTTCCATTTCCTGATGGCTGCGCAGCTTGCTGAAAGGAAGACAGCGCAGTCTGAGAAGCTTTCCTTCTCCATGCTTGCTTCATTATGTTTGTTACCGAGTTGTTCTCCTACACCACTTAGTGGTAAAAACCCAACATTTGGACACAGGGTTAGAGGGAGAGAGGAGATACTACTTAGTTCCTCTATTTATTAATCAACAAGTATTTATTTTCATAGTAGATACCACTCGTTTTCTACCCAACAGCCTTTCTTTAATTATTCCCTGACCTTGATTTTGTTCAGGCAGAAATATGGTCAGCTCCAATCCTCTTACCTTTCAGCGGTGATTGGTCTAGAAGAGGGCATGTGACTCTGTCGCCCTATGGCAGGGGCGGGGCTGAACCCGCCTGAGGTACGTTCCAGAACCTTCTGAGGCGCACTAGGCAAACGTGAAGGGGACAGCGAGGGCTTTGGCAAATGAGATAAAAGACATGTCTTCTGGGGCTTCTGGGAAACCACCTTCCTGATAGAGTAGACTTTCTTCTTGCTTTGTGCATTATCTTGTGAAGATGTGATGGCTTGTTGCTGAGGTGCTCATCTTAGTATCATGAGAGCTGACTTGATTATGGTGGAGTGGAAGGATCCTAGGAGCCTGGGCTTTTGATGACATAGTTGAGTTGCCCTTCACTCAGTCTACATCTGAACTTTTTAAGTAAACAATAAATGCGGCCGGCGCCGTGGCTTAACAGGCTAATCCTCCGCCTTGCAGCGCCGGCACACTGGGTTCTAGTCCCGGTTGGGGTGCCGGATTCTATCCTGGTGCCCCTCTTCCAGGCCAGCTCTCTGCTATGGCCTGGGAGTGCAGTGGAGGATGGCCCAAGTCCTTGGGCCCTGCACCCGTATGGGAGACCAGGAGAAGCACCTGGCTCCTGGCTTTGGATCAGTGAGATGCGCCGGCCGCAGTGGCCATTGGAGGGTGAACCAACGGCAAAAAGGAAGACCTTTCTCTCTGTCTCTCTCTCACTATCCACTTTGCCTGTCCAAAAAAAAAAAAAAAAAATGCTCTTAGGTTAAGCAATTGCTAGTTGGGTTTTCTGTTGCCTGTAGTTGAAGACATTCCCAGCTGGTACCACTTGGGCCGTGTGCTTAATGCAGGAGCATAGAGCTGAACTGCATACATCTCCTGCCCTCAGGGAGCTCCCAGTCCAAAGGAGAAGCCCCTCCAGGCAGTGAAGTCTGAGCGTGAATGAAATGCACTGATAATGCTGGGCCAGGAGAAAGTGGTGGTGTGTAAGTATCAGGTGCCTGGCCTGTGGGACACCTATAGTCCCATTCAACCTGTGTCTTGTCATTCTTAGTCCCACCAGACTCTCAGGACATGAGCCACGATTGCCAGAAACTGGGTAGCCTTCTCTCTCTGAAGGCAGGCACTTACTTTTCTGAGAAACACTCAGATTATGCTGGGGCTACAAATTAACACGTTATTTTAGGCCATTTCTGGGCCATAATTTTATCTTTCCTTTAGCTATTTACCGCATGCAAATTTTCCACTCTATGCAAATCACTCAATTTATGCAAATCATCTACTGTATGTTCTCAAGCCCCAGCACCTGCACCAGGCAGAATCAGATGATTCAGGCCTTGGAGTATTGAAGTGCAAACACTTTTAACTCAGGAAATCTCTTGGGGGATAGTTGAGCATTGGATGACAGGGTCGGCAGCCTCTGCAAATAGCCTGCTTCACTCACAGGGTGTGCTGAACCCTGCTGCCTTGCCTCCCCTCTTCCTCAGCTACCTGCAAGCCCCTTCCAGGTGGTAATGACTATTTGGAGTAAATATTTTGATGTGAGTGGAATGATTAAGTCCTGGCTGGCTCTGCACAGAGTCTTAAAGCAATTAGGTTTCCCAATCAGTGCAGGTGAGCATATCAGTGTGCCTGGCTGGGCTCAGTGAGATGCTATAGGAAGCCTTTTTCTCTAAGGTGGGCTGCTGGCAGAGAGGGAGTGAAGCAGTGGCTGCTTAATCTTAGATGCACACTGGGATCACATGCAGACCTTCAAAATCTACTCAGACCTGGGTCTCACTCTCAGGTAATCTGATTTAACTGATGGGGGTAACCCAAGTTTGGGAAATTTAAAGACCTTCTCAGGTTGGCTCAAAGGTGCAGGCCAGGTTAAGATGCAGGGACCTGGACAGGAGTTGGGGGGCCTTTGTTGGGCTCTGGCTATCCTGATTGGCCCTCTGCATGACAATGGGAAAGCCCTTATTCCTGTCTGGGACATGGTCCAGTGCTGGGGAAAACACTTGGTGTGGGGCCTGGTTGAATGCTTGATTCATTAATCTAAAATAATAACTTGATAGTGGATTTGAAGAACAATTTTATTGAGGGGTAATTGACATACATACTATATTTATTTAAATTCTGCAATTTGATGTGTTATGACATATGTATACACATAAGATACCATTACCACAATGGAGAGGAGGAACAGATCTACCAGGCAGTTTTGTTAGGGCCACTGTAACAAAGTGACACAAGCTGGGTGGTTTGAAGCCTTGAAGTTTGTTGCCTTAGTTCTGGAGACTAGGAGTCTTAGCAAGCTGTTGGCAGATTTGGAATCTTCTGAGGCCACTCTCCTTGGCTTGCAGGTGGATATTGCTTCCTTGTATCCTCAGATGTCTTCTCTTTGTGAGTCTGTGTCCTCGTTTTTCCTTATAACAATACAGGTCCTATTGGATTCCCACCACCCTTTAGACCTCATTTTACCTTATATACCTCTTTAAATACCATATATTTAAATCTGGTCCTTGTTTAGGTACTAAGGGTTAGGACTTTTTTTTTTTTTTAAAGATTTATTTATTTATTTATTTAAGACAGAGTTAGAGAGGTAGAGACAGAGAGGTCTTCCATCTGCTGGTTCACTCCCCAAATGGCCGCAGTGGCCAGAGCTGTACTGATCTGAAGCCAGGAACCAGGAACTTCTTCTGGGTCTCCCACGTGGGTGCAGGGGCCCAAGTACTTGAGTATCTTCCACTGCTTTCCCAGGCCATTAGCTGGGAGCTGGATTGGAAGTGGAACATGCCCATATTGGATGCCAGTAAGGCAGGCAGAGGCTTAACCCATTATGCCACAGTGCTGGCCTCAAGGATTAGGACTTTAACATATGAATTCTGGGGGGGACAGTTCTATTCATAGTCATCCATTACTTTCAGGAGTTTCCTGGAGACTTCTAAAATCTCTCTCTCCCTCTGCATTTCCCCATCCTCATTTGGGCAGCTACTCATTTATTTTCTGTTTGTAATAAATCAGTTTGCATAAAAATTAATTTGCATTTTTCCTAGACTTTTGTATAAATAGAATAACACAGCATGTATTCTTTCTTGTCTGATTTTTTTTTTTATCTCATTTGGCATAATTATTGTGGGCTCCATCATGTTGCGGGTGTCAGTAGTTTGTTTCCTTCTATTGCTGACCAATATTCCAGCGTGTGGACATACCACAGTTAATCATTCACCTGTTGGTGGGCATTTAGGTTATTTTCAGTTTTTGGCTATTGTAAATAAACCTGCTATGAACACTTGCTGATGTATTTTTACTTTATAAAGCACACTCTACGTGTTGATCTAGTTCTTACCACAATGGGCAAGGCACATAATTTGATTCTGATTGTGGGTTAGGGGACTGAAATGAGGTGCAGCTGGCATTGCAAGTAGGAAGGAATTGGGTCTACCTGTATACTGCATGTCTCCAGTGGCTGAACTCACAGTGGTCCCAGTTGATGCTTTCCCTTGAATGTCTAACTGAATAGATGAGGAGTAGAGGAATTGCCTGAGGGTGCCCTGTGGAGTCAAGAAGCTGCTTATGTTAGGTAGGAAGTCAGAAATGAGCTTATGTGTGTGGGACAAAGGCCTAAGGCATTGACATCCAGGTCCAGCATCTGCATCTCAAAGTCATCCCGATAACCTGCCAGGTGCAGCCCAGTATCTGCACTTCAAAATCCTGCCCCTTCTACCGGATAACTATCCTTCCTCTAACCAGGGCAACACCAGCCAGGCTTCCCCATGTCTGATAACTTAAGGGGGGAAACTCAGAAAGGAATTGTTCGTATTTACATCCAAAAAGTCCTGTGTTCCAGGAGGAGAAGAGGCGGGAAGGCTGGACCCATCCCCTTAAAAACCCTCGGCCTCAACCAGACTGCGCTTTCAGCTCTCTGCCCCTCTGTGAGTTGCTGGCCTGCCGTACCCAGGTGCCTCCACTCAACCATGTAACCTCGCTCTCCCCTAGCCTGAGCAACTGGGCACACTCTCTCTCAGGTTCTGTCGGGAGAGGTGCCCATCAGTTCTTATGGATGTCCCTGCCCTAATAAACCTTGCTATTTTGCTTTCCACTTACTCTCTGTCTCACATCTGAATTCTTTGTTGTGCTAAGACAAGAACCCCGACTTCTCCAGTTTTCTCTTGGAAAACAATACCATCTCTGTAGCTTCTTCCAGAAGAGAGCCTCCATGCCTGCAGTTGCCTTGGGTGTGATCAGAGATGAGCTGGACTTGCCAGTCAAGGTAGCTTTGAGGCTACACCTTGCAGGTTGACACTGGCAAGAAGTTCAGCAAAACCTGAGGGAGCAGAAGCCTGACCCATGGTGAGCAGTTTTCTGATTCTGAGCTCCAGAACGGGGTGAGTATCCAGTCAGGATTAGATGCTAGGCTCCAGACGCCTAGCCCAGGCCTCTGTCTTCTCATCTTTCCTTGCTGACACCCTTTTGTGCTTGCAGGAGTTTTGAGATATGAGCAGGTTGTGGGCTGTATATGTCAGTGTGCATATGTGCATGTGTGTACATGTGTGACTATGTGCCTGTGCATATGGGTGTGCATATATTTATGTGTATGATATGTGTTCATGGGTATATACATATGCATGAGTATGTGTGTGAAGATGTATGTGCTTGTGTATGTGTATATACTCATGTGAGTACATGAATATATGGGAAAATGTGTATATGTGTGTGTGTGTGTTGATTTGCAAACCAAAACCTGTTCAGTAGGCAGTGGAGTTGTTACTATACCAGTCCTTTAGCTTTGGGCATCTGCCCACAAAATCAGGCTAAGAATCGTAAAGCAAAAGCACATCTTCACACCGCAACTTCTAGGACACATTGCCATCTAGGACACAGACTGCAGCCATCCTCTTTTGGGCCCTATACCAGGGTGGTCCCAGCATAGAACATCGTGTTATTGGCCACTTCTGTGGACATGATGCAGGAAAGAATTCAGAAACTCCTGTGCTCAACTTCTAATTTAATCACTCCAGTCCCTGCAGGAGATTGCCCTGGTCTCATTTTATTGGAAGGGATGCTCTGGCTCAGAATGGAGAGGTGGCTCACTGAAAGTCTCCCAGGTAGACAGCAGCACAGATGTACGAGGACACCTGCCTCCAGGGGCTACAGCGAGACAACCAGGCCCAGGACAGCACTGTTGCTAGAATTTAAATCTTGTCTCAGCCACCTCCCTCCTGTCCGAGAGTGGGGACCTTGCACATCAAAATCCTGCTTCTCAGGCTGTTTCCCTCTCCTTCGTGGGTAAAAGAGCTGGACTCCTCCTCTATCACTGGGCCCTTATAGGAAGTACAGCATCGCGTCCAGAGCCTGGCTGGGCAGAGTGGAAGAGCCGCCAGGAACCATGCCCAACGCGGGAGACCCACTTACTGGAGGAAGGATCCTTGGCATCAAGTGTCCCGTTGTTGGGTGGCAGCTCTCTCTTCACTTCTCGGATCTGTAAATTCCTCATTTGTCAGAGGAGGATTAATGCTAGGTCTTCCTTTTGGAGTCCTGGTGAGAATGGCCTCAGATATTGGACACTGTGCCCTTAGGCCAGCACTAAGTAGGTGCTCACTGCACGTTCATTTCCCTCTCCCTCTTTTTCCCTTCTTTGATTTCCTTTGGCACAGATGTCATAAATTGTAATTTTTAGAACATTTGTTACTAAATAGTAAGCAGGACACAAAGGACGTAATCACAGAGAAGCCAAAATGGGGACATTATTGATTTAATTCTTTAATGTTAAAAAAAAAAATAAGCTTCTAAAACAGCCTTTCAATCAAGCATATTGTGTGGTTCCAAAAACCCCAGCAGGGTGAGCGAATTGCCTGCTGCTCCATCCTGCACAAGTCTGCTGGTTTGTTCCCATGTTAATGTCGTGTGAAGAATTCAGGAAGTCCCCAGCTGGGCAGCGCCACATCCCCAGAGGACCCCACAGTTCCTTCTTCCTTGCCTTCCCCAGGGGCATGGCATCTGAGTCTCCTGCAACCATTCCAGCGATCCTGTGTCCAACAAAAGGCCTGAAAATATTGCATCAAGGAATGAATGAAGGAAGGTCTTGGAGCCAGAGGGAGTTTTCTGGACTTCCAAATGGCCAGGGTTGCTTCTGAGGGCAGCAGTTGGCAGTGTTTGCTGAGAGATGGCAACATCCCATACAGAGTGGAAAGGGCAGCTCCTCCAGGCCAGCCTGGGCAGTTGCTCTCAATCCACGCCTCCTCCAGGATTCTTCCAGGCTGTAGTCCTTTGCCTGATCCTCTGGTCCTCAGTTTTAGGCACTGTCTGTATCCTCCATTCAGTTCCCATTCTAAACCTCAGCCCCTTGTTTAATGCTTGGCTTAACCCAGCCAGCTTTTCTCCAGGGCCTGACTTCTAGCCTCCATGTTGGCTGCATGGATGGCTTCTACCGGAGGTTCTTCCAGTCCCAGGCCACAGGATCCAGGGCTCAGGGCTTTCCAGCAAGGAAAGCTTGTTGATCTTGACTTGGGTCCTGATTCTGGCATTCACTGTTTACACACACATGGGCATGCTACTGTGGGTTCCTGAGCTTTAGTGAAAGAAACTGAGGCTTGGAAGGAGCTCGTTACCCATGGTCACACATTGGACATTGTTGAGTGACAGCCAGAACCCCAGACCCCAGGGCCAACGGAAGTTCCATTTCCCTTGAGAAAAATGCTTCTTTCCACTCAAATTGGGATGTGCCTCCCACTTCTCTTCCTTCTTCTGACAAGGATAGGCCACTTCCAGGGTGAAATGATGAAGCTTCTAGCTTTATAAATGATGAAGTTTGTAGTTCCACCAAATGCTGAAGTTTCTAGTTTTGTGACCTTGCGCGGGTCTCTGATTTGTTCTTTATTTATGTTTTATTATCTATCAAATGAGGAATAGTATCGCATCTGCCTTATGCAATGTAAGGTAACACCATCACAGGTTCTGGGGGTTAGAATGTGGCCATCTTTTGGGTGAGTGGGGGCATGAACCTGCCTATCACAAGGCCCTATCTGGCTTGGTAAATTATGTGATCAGTTGAGATCTTGGGTCCTGTCCCATTCTCTAGGTCTCTGCCATTCTCCTGCAACACACAGAGGTGAGCACCACCTAGGGGACTGTGGAGAAGTGGGGCTGAAGCACTGGATCCAGCTGACCCTGAAGCCCATCTTACCTTCTTTGATATTAAGTACAAATAGTTTCTTATTAGTTGAATTAATCCGGGTTGCTTTTCCTATTAAATGTAATCTAAAGCTTTCTAAACAGTGAAGTGTGAGGGGGAGGAAGAACATTAGAGGGAGAGAGATTTCAGGAAAGCTCTGGAAGTTGGAAAGGAGATGGCAGATGGTGCCCAAAGAACCCACTGCTTGAGTGCATGAACCATGATGGAGGTGTGTGGCTGTACACATTTCTTGTGTACGGAAGTGTTGACTCCCTTCTCAAGTAGTTGGGTTCCTTCCACCTACGTGAGAGACCTGAGCTGAGTCTGGGCTTCTGGCTTTGGCTTGGCCTAGTCCTAGCTGTTACGTGTATTTGAGGAGTGAATCAGTGCGTGGGAAAACTCTGTTTCTGTGCCTTTCAGACAAATAAAATAAATTAATAAAAAAGTGAAATGAGGGCTAATAAATACTAATACTAATACAACAGCATCCAAGGCTATTCAGAAGCTTCATGGTTGTAAGGTCAGAGCCTGGCCATGCTGGAATCCTGGTCTCAGATTATCAGCTTCGGCTTAGAAGCCACCCAGCTTATAGTACTTTGTTACATCAGCCAAATTGACTCAGACAGACTCATTCCTGTAAATTTGCTCAAGTACTTGGGCAAGGAAGACTAGAAAGAAAGAGCATGACCGTCCTTTGGGAAAGTTGCAGTTTCTGATTATGACCACCAGATGGCAGTGTAGAGATTAGCGCTAGTTGGAGTCCATAGAATCTGCCTGGGGTCTGGAAAGAGCCCTGCCTGGTTGTCAGTGGATGCTCCAGTGAGGATGCCCCAAGCTGGCCTGTCCTGATCAGGCCTGGCAGAGTGTGATCCACTCAACGGGTGAGGAGCACTCAGTTGGTCCCATGTTCCCAGCTCAAGGAACAACCTCAGTATTCACTGGGGGACCAGCATGCCTGGTGACTTTGTGGCTCGGGGCGTCTCTCTGTTCACCCTTACCACCAGCGGGCTCTGTCCACTCATGGGACCTCCATCAGCTGAGAAGGAAAGCACCATTTATTTTTTTGGCTATATATGTCCACATTTCCTGGAAACAAAGGTGTGGCTTCCTGTCCTGGCATATACACTAAGACAGGCCCTCCTTGGCCCTCCTCACTAGCTTGTCCCTTGCTGGGCCCCAAGTGGCCACTGTGAACTGCTTGCCATTGTAAGTTCATCACATAAAAGGGCAGGGAGCACACTGCCACAAAGTTCACTCCCTGCTTTGTTCCCCGAATAATGTCTGTAAATGAATTAGAAGCTGATTTGATGTGTATTTTAAATGAAAAGGTCAAAAGCACTGAGACTGAGACCATTCCTCTCCTTTTGGTCTGACCTGCCTGCCTGTCACAGGCCCTGCCAAGGAAACAGAGGAAAGTCAGCCCTGCTCCTGGGCCAGCAGGTGGCAGGTGCTTCGCCTACCTTCTGTCCATAAAGCAGATGTTCTTGTTAGCATTGTCATTCCTATCTTACCACGAGGAACTGAGGCTCAGAGGGTGTTAGTTACCGATTGCTGCATAACAATTTACTCCCAGACTCGGTGGCTTAAAGCAAAAAGTGTTTATTTCCCCCACAGTTTCTGAGCATCAGGAATCTTTGGGTTGCTTAGCTGGTTTTAAATTTTGTATCTGTCATGAGGTTGCGTGTTTCAGATGTTTGCTAGGATGGCAGTCATCCAAAGGCTTGACTGGGGCTGGACTAACTGCTTTCAAGATGGCGCCCTAGGCGGACACCGCAGCTCAATAGGCTAATCCTCCGCCTGTGGTGCCAGCACACCGGGTTCTAGTCCTGGTTGGGGCGCTGGATTCTGTCCCGGTTGCTCCTTTTCCAGTCCAGCTCTCTGCTGTGGCCCGCAAAGGCAGTGGAGGATGGCCCAAGTTCTTGGGCCCTGTACCCGCATGGGAGACCAGGAGAAGCACCTGGCTCCTGGCTTTGGAACAGTGTGGTGCGCCGGCCATGGCGGCCGTTGGGGGGTGAACCAACGGTAAAGGAGGACCTTTCTCTCTGTCTCTCTCACTTTCTACTCTGCCTGTCAAAAAAAAAAAAAAAAAAAAAAAAAAAAAAAAAAAAAAGATGGCGCCCTTACATGGCTATCAGCACAAGTCTCAGTTCTTCATTAAGCAGTACTGATGAGGCCTTCAAAGGGGGCCTGGGTATCAGTGTCACATGGCCATTGCTCCCACCAGGGCTTGTGATCAAGGGAGAACAAGGCAAAGCCACATGGCTTTTTATGAGCCAAGCTTAAAAGCTGTATTCCTTCATGGCTGTCACATTCTCTTGGCCATACAGACCAACCGTGATGCAGTGTGGGAGGGTGCTACACAGGGACACAGACACTGTGCACAGGGGCTGTTAGGGGCCCTTCTGGAACCTGGCTGCTATCAAACAGCTTTGGTAACTTGGCCATCAAATGGAGAGACTAAATTCACTCAAGACAACCTTGACTCCTTTGTAGAGGGGGAAGAAGCTTTGGAGTGACATTTGCATATGGAAAAGAATCCATAATTCATGTTTTGTCCACTATGCTAAAAAATTTAAAAATGTTGATAATGTTTATTACTTGTTAGGACAGAGAAACACTTTCATTCAGTGTTAGTGGAAGTATAATCAAGATGTAAAGTTTTCTTGGACTCAACTCAAACACTGAGACTCTTTTTTTTTTTTTAAAGATTTTATTTATTTATTTGAGAGGTAGAGTTACAGTCAGTGAGAGGGAGAGAGAAAAAGAAAGGTCTTCCTTCCGGTGGTTCACTCCCTAATGGCCACCATGGCCAGAGCTATGCTGATCTGAAGCCAGGAGCCAGGTGCTTCTTCCCAGTCTCCCATGTGAGTGAAGGGGCCCAGGCATTTGGGCCATCTTCTACTGCTTTCCCAGGCCTCAGCAGAGAGCTGGATTGGAAGAGGAGCAGCTGGGACTAGAACCGGTACCCATATGGGATGCCAGTGCCACAGGCAGAGGATTAACCTACTGTGCCATGGCACTGGCCCCAATACATGGCTTATTTAAAAAGTATCATTTGTGATAGGAAATAATTAGAGACAAACTTGGGATTGGCTAAATAGGGGCAGGCATTTTTTTTCAAGATTTATTTTATTTATTTGAAAGACAGAGTTACAGAGAGAGGTCGAGACAGAGAGAGAGAGAGGTCTTCCATCCGCTGGTTCACTCCCCAGATGGCAGCAATGGCTGGAGCTGCACTAATCCGAAGCCAACAGCCAGGAGCCAGGAGCCAGGAGCTTCTTCCTGGTCTCCCACACGGATGGAAGAGCCCCAAAGACTTGGACCATCTTCTACTGCTTTCCCAGGCCATAGCAGAGAGCTGGATTGGAAGTGGAGCAAGGGCAGACATTTTGGACAGTGGTTAAAGCACGGCTTGGAATACCTGCATCCCATATTGGAGTGCCTGGGTTCAAGTCCTGGCTTTGCTATTAGTTTCAGCTTCCTGCTAATGTGCATCTTAGGAGGCAGCAGGTAGCTGGGTCTCTGCCTCCCCCTTGGGGGATATGTATTGTGCTCCTGGCTTCTGGTTTTGGTCTGGCCCAGCCCTTGGCTATTGTTGTTAGATATTTGGGAGGTGAACCAGCGGATGGGAGATATCTATCTGTCTCTATTTCTGTGTCTTTCAAATAAATAAAAGAAATTATTATAGTAGAATATTATATATCCATGGAAAAGAAGAAAGCAGATATCCCTGAAAAACTACTCAAGATATAGTGTTGAGTAAAGATAGCATGTTACAGAAATATATATTATATATAATATTTATGTACACAGTAGTATTCCATTCATGTATATACACAAGGGATACATAAGTATATGTCTTTATTTTTATTTCTTGTAACTATAAAATGCACTAAACTGTTAACAGTGATTACCTGTAGGAAGGCGACTTTGGGAAAGGCTCTTCTACTTTGTACACTTCTATATTGTTTGAATTGATTCCATAGACTTTTTTCATAACTAATTGCATTAATCTCTCTTCTGTTGATATAGCAAAATGCTCAAAGCTGGACATCTTAGACAGAGAAGAGGCTTATTTAGCTCACAGTTTTGGAGGCAAAAAGTCCAGCATCAGCTGGCTCCGTTGTTTGCTCTCTGCTGAGGGCCACCTCCCGTGGCAGGTGGCATTCTTGTGAAACTGCATGAGGCAGGGAGTGATCGCACGGTGAGACAGGAAGCCAGAGTGTGAGGGGCCAGTCTCATTCTTTTATAGCTACGTGCTCTTGTAGGGACAAGTAACTCAGTCCTGGGGACCAGTGGATGCCTTCCCAGGGCAGTACCCTCAATGCTGTGCCCCAGGCACCACCTGCTAAAAGTTCTCCCAGTGCCCAGCACTGCCACACTGAGGAGCGAACTTGCAGCCCATGGGCCCCTGGGGACACACCCAGCCATGTCCAAACCACACAGGAACTCAGTAGAACTGATGCTGACTCTCACTAGTTCTCTCTTGTTCAGGATCCGCTCTGGTATATCACTGTTCATTTAATTGTCATGTCTTCTTGGTCTCCTCTAATTTATGAGAGTGCCTCAGACTTTTCAGCTTATTTATTTTCATCTACTTGAAAGGCAGAGTTGGGGTGGGAGAGCAGATAGACTCACACATGTGCGCGTGCACACGCACACAGAGAAAGAGAGGGATTTTTTCCATCCTCTGGTTCATTCCTTAAAAGTCTGCAGCAGCTGCACTGGGCCAGTGCTCTAGAATGCCATCTGAGCCTCGTATGTGGGTGACAGGGGCACTAACACTTGGCCATCATCTGCTGCCTTCCAGGATGTATCAGTAGGAAGTGGATTGGAAGTGGAGTGTCTGGGACTGAAACTGGCCCTTGGATATGAGGTGTGGGCATCCCAAGCAGTGGTTTAAGCTGCTATGCCAGGGTGCCCACCCTACCTTGACACTTTAAAAAAAAGATTTATTTATTTATTTGAAATAGTTGTGTTTTGTGGGTGTTTTGGGTACATGCGCTGGGGTCTCCTCCCTGCTAACCCTTCCCATCCCATATCATGGTGGAGCTTCTCTGGAATTGTTTGCCAGCATACCAAGGCAGAGTGCAAGTCCAAGACCATTTCCATCAAGCTCAAGTTTCCTTTTCTGCGGGAACTCTTTCTTTTCTTCTCCACCCCCCCCAGCACCCACCGTACATCCGAAGGCCACTTCTCATCTTTCCTGGATCACTACCGTGAAGTATACACTTGTGCGGTTCCCAATCTGGCTGTGGCTTGTTCAGATGAAACTTTGTATGTATTTTATATGGCATGGATTCTATAGTGTAAAGATGTCCTATGCAAAAAGAAAAAAAAAGATAATGGAATTGTAAATTTTATTGTTTTAATGTGTATGCTTGTTTAGTGATGTTTCCATTTTGAAATAAAATTTATTTTCATTATTTAAAAAAAAAAGTTACAGAGAGAGAGGGAGACACACACACACACACACACACAAATCTTCCATCTAGGGAGATGGCCACAACGGCTGGGGTTGGGTCAGGCTGAGGCCAGGAGACAAGAGCTTCTTCTGGGACATAAGCACTTGGGCCATCTTCTGCTGCTTTTCCCATGCCATTAACAGGGAACTGAATTGCAAGTTGAGTGGCCAGGACTCCAATGGGTGCCCATATGGGATGCTGGCATTGCAGGCAGTGGCTTGACTTGCTACACAACACTGGCCCCACCTTGACACTTCGGAGGAGTGCTTGTCAATTATTTTGTAGAGTGAGCCTCAGTTTGGGTTTGTCTGGTGTTTTTCTGTGACTCGACTGAGATTATACAGTTTGGGCAAGGTTGCCACAGAAGTGATGCTGTGCCTTTCCCAGAACATGGTATCGCTGATGTTGCTGTCTCATTACTCGAGATGTTAACCTCTCAGGAAGGGTGGTGTCTGCCACCTTTCTTCTTACTGTTAAGTTACGGTTTTTCTGTTCATGTTCAAGAAGTATCCTGCTTGCAGTACTTGTGCTGTCTTTGCTTAATGGTGACTTTTTGTTTCAATGTTTCCTCACACTTGTATTATTTGGTTTCCTTCCTTTAAAAAAAAAGATTTATGTATTTATTTATTTGAAAGGCAGAGTTATAAAGAGAGAGAGGGAGAGACAGAGAGAGAAATCTTCTATCCACTGGTTAACTCCTCAAACAGTTGCAACGTTTGGGGTTGGGCCAGGCTGGAGCCAGAAGCCTGCAACTCCATCCAGGTCTCTCACATCGATGGCAGTTGCCCAGGTGATTTGGCCATGTTCCGCTACTTTCCCAGGCGCATTAGCAGGGAACTGGATTGGAAGTGCAGCAGCCAGGACTTGAGCTGGTGCTCACATGGGATGTTGGCTTTATATGTGGCAGCTTAAGTTGCTGTCCCACAATGCCATTTCCAGCTGGTATCCTTCTATAAGGATGAGTTATACACTTCCACCGATTTATTTATTTAACAATTTGTTTCAGCGTGGAAAATGAGCATGCTAAAATGTACTCCTTACAACATGAATACAAATTGAAAAGCTTGAATTTTGAGTTGCTTTGCAGAAACAGCTAGTGGTATTTGGCAAAAGGATCTGCTATCACGCAGTATGGAGAGAGCAGGGCTTTCAGGGGTAGGAGCCCAGTCATGGGGACGAGACCCGACCTTGAGCTTCCCAGGGAAGTGAATTTGGCAAGTCACGCCATAGCCACATCTGGCTCCAGGACACACATGCACACTATCACCATCCTTCAAACCTCAGGAGGAGGTGAGCTTTAAGATCCCTTTCAGGTCTGAATTTCTGCACCTACGAAGTCTTCCAACTGTGTTGAGCTGTGATCCCACCTTCCTTTCCTCCGGGGCTCAGGCTGGCCACTTGCTGCCCCAGTTGCTGTTCTACAGACTCAGCGTGCCTGAACCTCAGAGATAAGGCTTCCTCTTAGAGAGCCTTTCAGCTCTTCCCCACCTGAGCACGACTCCATCCGACTGCAGTTCTCCTCTGCTCGTCATTTAATTCCTGTTCAGCACAAAGAGCCGGGAAATCAATGTGCGCGTATACTTGTGTGAATGTAGCTATGTGTACTTGAACACTTGTGCATGTGTGTGCGGGGGGAGGCGAGAGGGCATGAGATGAAACACGGCCAGTACAGGGGTCGATGCAGATCCCATTGTCCTCAGCAATCAACTTCTATCAGACTTATTGATGCAAAGCGTTTTCTCTAAATCTCCTGGAGGAGAATGCAGACTTGGGGCTTGCAGCTTAGAAACCGCAGGAGGAGCTGCTTTTGAACCCCAGGACTAAATCATACTCCCTGCTCCATGACATGCGGCTCATAACCCCCGTGTCCTTTTCCAGCACTTCCTTCAGAGTAGTAGTAGCTCAGTGATTATTTGATTTTATGTCATTTAACCTACTTGACCAGAAGCAGCATGACAGGTACAACCGTGTTTGTTTTCTTCATTGTTATACCCACAGCACCACATACAGGGCCCAGCCCTCACTGGGCATTCAATGACTATTTGTTAAGTGAGCAAACCATTTAGTCCAAAAATTTGTATTTCCTTTTTTGTTATAAAATTTATTTATTGGCCAGCGCCGTGGCTTAACAGGCTAATCCTCTGCCTTGTGGTGCCGGCACACGGGTTCTAGTCCCGGTCGGGGCGCTGGATTCTGTCCCGGTTGCCCCTCTTCCAGGCCAGCTCTCTGCTATGGCCCGCAAAGGCAGTGGAGGATGGCCCAAGTCCTTGGGCCCTGCACCCGCATGGGAGACCAGGAGAAGCACCTGGCTCCTGGCTTCGGATCAGCATGAAACGCCGGCCGCAGCGGCCATTGGAGGGTGAACCAATGGCAAAAAGGAAGACCTTTCTCTCTGTCTCTCTCTCTCACTATCCACTCTGCCTGTCAAAAAAATTATTTATTTATTTGAGAGTAGGAGAGAGAGAGAGAAAGAGAGAGTGAACGAGAGAGTGTGAGAGCATTCCCATCTGCTTTCTCACTCCCCAAATGCCTGTAATGTCTGCAGCCAGGCAAAAGCTGGGAGGGGAACTAAACCCAGGCCTCTCACATGGCAGGAACTCAGCTACTTGAGCCATGACCAGTGCCTCTCATGGCACTGACTAGCAGGAAGCTGGAGCCAGGAGTTGAAAACAAACATGGGACATGGGTATCCTAACTGGCATCTTAACCATTAGGTCGATTGCCCTCTTCCAGTCCTCCTTCCTTTTATGAGCAAGAAAGGCCTCCAAAGGCAGAGGATGGAAAACTTGTGGAATGCAGCCTTTCTCTAGTCTGCACCTGCGCATTGCATCCTGGAGAGTCAGGAAATGTACGTTTTCTCTGGGAATCTGACTTTTCTGGTAACACAAATCCACACTGAATCGGGGGATTGATTTTATGTTTTCCTTATGTTTATAATGGTTGAGAAGTGGGTCAAATTGTTAAACACGGAGTCAGATATCCTTAGGAAGACCTCCACCGTGGTGATTTCTCAGCAGCTGGATTGCACACACCCAGGGAGGGCAAGCACAGTTCTGTGGTGTTCTCAAAAGAACCACACGATGGCGCTGCTGCTGCTCCCCAGGCCTGCCTGTACAGATCCCTGCTTGTAGCTGCTGGAATAATTACAGCAAAAAGCCCTTTTTATAAGCGATTGCCCAGCGGAAACCCTGCTTACTAGTCTTCGATTTTGGCTAATGATGGAGACTTTCTCACAATGAAGGCTTTTGGAGAAGTCCTCCGTGAAAGCCTTGCCTTCTTGGCTGTATTTTGTCCAAGGTCTCCCCTAAGAGAAGTGGCTGGATCCTGAGCCGGCAGTCTCTTCCTTTAGAACCAGCAGCGCACAGAGGACTCTGGAAGTCTGCTGGAGGGCTCCCACTCACTGTCGCTCCAGCACAAACCTGTCTCAAGTGGTCTTTCCACCCTGGCCCCTTGCATCTTCTCCAATGGATCCACTTGTCTGTTAGCAGTCGTTCCACTGAGCTGGGTCCCGCTGGTGGTAGGAAGCCTCATGATGAAACTTGAAGTCTGATAGAATTACCTTCTTGTGTTCCATATGCACTGAGCTTTGCTATGTTCCAGGGGCTGTGCTAGGGACCAGGGATATAAATGCAAATGAGACAACCTTGGAGTTTTGAACTTGAGTTTCCCCTCTGGCCCTGTCCTTCCCTTTTCCAGCCTGATCCTGGCCAGGCATTGCTCATTGTGGGGATGCCTTTCCCCTCATCCCCGTGTTTGGGGTGTTGCTGTGCCTGGAAGAATGTCTCACAGGCTGATCTGAATTACTGCTTAAATACTGCTTGCCCTAGAGCCTTGCCTGTCTTCAGCCGTCTCATCTGATGGGTGAAAAAGCTGCCCTGTGTTAGGGGCCTAATCAATTCCATTTGCTTGGGACTCAGGGGCATATACTCTTGGGATGCAGAACTTTTGGTTTTAAAACAAGGCCTGATGGTTTTCTTGGGGTGTGGGATTTTGGCTGCTGAAGCCTGGAGCGTCCTGGGCAAATTGGGATGGGTTGGCTAGCACAGGCCAGTCTCGCCTGTCATCCGCAGGTCTGGCCTCCCTTTCCTCCCACCACCCTGTGTTTCTGAGGTCCCAGCCGCTATTCTGAGAGGCCCCTGCCTGTGGTTGCTTTTGCCTTTGGAGCTGACTGATGGGAGGCCTGGTGGGGGTGGGGGAGCACGACTGAGCACGATTAATCACTTTGAACAAGTTATTTAACCGCTCAGCCTCAGGTTTCTTTTATCATAGAATGGATCTAATTGTCCATGGTCATAGATTTGTTGGCAGGACTACATGCGATGATGCATACAAAGTGTCAGGTGTAAACTGAAACACGTGGACATAGCCACATGTTGATGACACTAAGTGAAAAAAGAAAATGGTGAAAAGATAGGAGGAAGTAAGTCTAGAGCCCGACAGACTGGAAGGCAGAGAGCAGGCTGGTGTGCAGGCTGGTGGGGGTGAGATTGGAAAGACGGGTCCTGTGAGGCGTTGTAAGCTTCCTTGTGGCATTGGATTTAACCTTGACCGGCTGTAGGGAGTCACCAAGAGAGCCTGAGCCTCTGAATGACCTTGTTAGTTTAGGCTTTAGAAAGACACTCACCCCCACCCCCTGCTGCTGTGTGAATGTAGTGCTAGCCCCATAGTAGCTCCTCAAAAATCCCCTTTTCCTTATGATTATTGTGTCCCCTCCCCCTCCTCCAGCCTCCCCAGTCCCTTCACCTCCTTTACTTAGTAAATTTTTATGAACGTGGGGGTTGAAGTCTCTGGCAAGCAGGGCAGGTTGCTCAGGACCCCACCTCCAGTAGAGCCCACCCAAGGCTGGTTTGAAGATCTGTCTGAGCTCTGGTCCCATGAATCTCTGAGGCTGCCTGCAGACTGGACCACAGTGACAGGCTGGTGGAGGCTGAGGCAGTGAGCCGGCCTCCTTGCTTCCCTGAACCAGTTCAGTGCAGGTTCTTGATGCTGATTTCTGCTCCAGAACGTGCAGTGGGGTCAGGTCTGGGGACTCAGGTGGGAGGAGCGGCAGGGCCAGCCTTGGCAATGGTTTTGGGCACCCCGTGACCCCTCTGTGGCCAGAGTCCAGGGGCTCATACCTTGTTCCTGAGACTGCCTGACTGTTGGTACTCAGCCCTCCCTCTGCCCTTTAAGCTTTCAGAGCTGTCTCATGACCCTTCCGCGTGCTGGTCCATGAAGGGAACTTTGCTTAGTCCCTCCTCTGCCTCTGTCCCTCCTTGGACCTGGCTCCGTCCCCTCCACTTCCTTTGAATTTCAGTGGTTGCCCCTGGCATTTGGTCCCATGTGTTCTGACTTCTTTAATTCCTCCTCTGTCCTGAGTAGAACTTGCTGCCCAAGTCTCGTCTTAAAATCCCCATTCCTGGTGGCTGGGGCTTCTTGTGAGGAGTGCCTGCATGTGTGTGTTTGGTGGGGAGTGGGGATTTGGGTGGGCACCACAGGACTTGGCCGAAGCAGGGTCAAGGATGGGCCAGGTCAGCATGAGGGGTGTTGGGTGTGACCCATGCTGTGCCTGACCCATGAGAGTCAGTTCACAGGATGGGAGCCATGCAGGCACTAACAGGATTTACCCAACAGGACCACTCCCAAGGCAGCCAGAAACTCCATGTGTAAAGTTGAGCCACGTTAGGAACCAGAGAGGCAGCTGTATGTCAGGTGAGTGGGTGACTCATTCAAGGCGACATGATGGAATTTTGTCAAGTGTTTTATCGGTTCCACAACATCTTTTCTCCTCGAAGATGATGCTGGAAAGACAAAAGATGGTGCCAACTCCAACGTCCTATGCAACTCTCCTGCAAGGAACTATAAATCCAACCCCCTTGTTTGGGAGCCTAAGAGAAGGTGGAGAGGGGTCCCTCTGTGCTGTGTCGTGGCAGCTGAGAGGGACCCCTTGTGAGCGGCAGCAGGGATCGGTATCATTTTGAGAACAGGGATGATCACAAGAGAGCACGAGAGCTTCTACCAGGTCCTGCCAGGGGAAGGACTGAAGGGAAGAGCAGACAGGTGACCACGCAGAGGGGAGACAGGACTCGCTCTTCCTGCAGGAGCCCCACAGGGCAGCCTCCGACCTCTGTGTGGGCCACTGCTGGGCAAAACTGCTTTGGATGTGTTCTGCTGTGCCATTGCTCTGCCCTTCCTCACACACAGGGCTGTGCATGGTTCGGGGAGCACAGAGGAGTAAGTATGAGTCTTCTGATCCCACTAATGAGCCTAATTAACCTCTGAAAGCCTCGAATTTTCCCAATTGTAAGGTCCTTTTTAAAAATTATATTAAAAAAAAAACCCCAGGATCCTTATGAGTTTGCTCTGAGGATTAAATGAGATAAAAACATATAATGTGTTGGCACAGTGACAGGCTCACAGTGAGTCTCCTGGTTGTACCCTGATTTGACTCATTACTCACAGCTCCAAGATTTGTTTGATAAATGTCAGCCTTTTCTCTAGGTCCTGGGATCACACCTAGAATTACCTGCAGGGCAGGACTTACTGAGCTGCCCCTCTGTTCCACTCTGCACAGCACTGCCAACTCAGGCTCTAAACTCACAGGTGTTCATGGATGTGTCATTGCGGTTAATACCTGGAAATAGTCCGCTTTGGGGGACATTCTGTGGCGTTTTTACATCTGCTGTGGTCTGAATGTGTCCCCCGGAATTCATGTGTTGGAAACTTAATCCCCAGTGCAACCATTCTGGGAGGTGTTCAGGTCATAAGGCCCCACCCTCATGCCTGGGTTAATGTGGATTACAGAAGGCTATGAGGGATTAGGTTCTCTTGTACTCTTCTGTCCACGTGAGGACACAGTGAGAAAATCCTCATGCTGTTGCCACATGCGGGCACCTTGGTCTTGGACTTCCAGTTCCAGAACTGTGAGAAATAAATTTCTCTTCTTTCTAAATTACCCAGTCTAGGGCATTCTGGTATAACAGCACAAATGGACTAAGACAACATTCATCACTCTAAGTCTAATTAACGGATGCCCCCTCTTTGTTCTGGCAGAGATTTAATGCAGCTTAAATTAGAGTAATCATGCTACTCCCTTGTTTAAAAAGGCACAAACCAGTCCCAAGTGCACCCTGGAGAGAGTGGCCACTCTTCAGGGTGATGCATGAGGCCCTTTGTGGTCTGGCACCTGTTTACCTTCCCACCATCATCTCTCATTCCACCTTGGCCTGTACCCGGCCGCTGCTTCTTTCTGTAAGCCAGGGATGACTCTGCTCAGCCTGAGAGAATTCTGGTTTATCTGTTTAATTTTTCCTTTTTGAAAAAAGTGATTCATTTACTTGAAAGGCAGAGTGATAGAAGTGGGGAGGGATGGGGAGAGAGAAAGTGAGTGAGTGAGTGAGTGAGTGCTTTCATTCACTGCTGCGCTCCTCAATTAGCCACAGAAGTCTGGAGCCTGAAACTGTTCAGGTCCCCCATGTAGGTGGCAGGTGCCCGACTACCTAGGCTGCCTTTCCAGCCATATGAAGGATCCAGGTATATTAGGGATTGGAAGCAGAGCAGCTGGGTCTTGAACTTATGCTCCCATATGGGATGTTGGCTTCATAGGCAATGCCAATCCCCTATCTGTTTTATTTTTAATATTTTTTGGAAATATGAACTCTTGAAAAATAACTGGTTCATCTTCACTTCCAAATTCATCACTCACTGTTTTCTTTAGTTATTCCTTCTGTGCTCTTGGATTAGGATTGCTTGGTTGTGTTGACTTGCTATTCTGCTCCCCACTCCAGGTGGGCCCAGTTGCTCTTGGTAGCAGCAAGAGTTGGGAGCTGGTCTAAGCAGTTCTCCTGGTTTGTTTGAATCCCAGGTTTTACCTCCCTAGTACATGCACAGTTCCTCCTCTGCAGCCACACTGACTAGGAGAGGAGTCAAAGCAGTGTGCTTGCAAAGTGTTTGCACCAATCAGTGAGAGAGAAGTCAGTAGGATGGATGGCCATCTGCTGTGACTCAACGTTTTGAAACTTACAAATTTGGTTTCATACTTGTAGAAACCCTGAGATCTTCCTTCTTTCAACTCAGTTTTTTTTTTTTTAAATAAAGATCTATTTTGTTTATGGGAAAGGTAGAATGAGAGAGAGAGAGAGAGAGAGAGAGAGAGAGAGAGAGAAAGAGAAAGAGAAAGAGAGATCTTCCATTTGCTGGTTCACCCTGGCCACAATAGCCAGGGCTGGGCCAGACGGAAGCCAGGAGCCAGGAGTTTCTTCCATATTTCCCACATAGGTGCCGGAGCCCAAGGACTTGGGCTATGTTCTGCTGCTTTCCCAGGCACATTAGCAGGGAGCTGGATTGAAAGTGGAGCATCTGGCACTTGAACTGGTGCCCATATGGGATGCCAGTGTTGCAGGGGGTGGCTTTACCTGCTATACCACAGTGCTGGTCCTATTTTTTTTTTTTTCAAACTTCACTCAGGTCCCTCTCTGTATTCCTCTTGTGGGCCTTTCATTGTCATCTATCCTGAAACTATATGAAACCATGTCAAGTTAATACTTCTTATTTCTTTTATTCTGTTTTATAATGGGGTTTGCAACCTTGTTTGATATCTATGGAATAATAATGAGAAAACTATACATCCTATAGATATACTTAAATAAATGAGTGCAAAGAGGCATGAATCAATATTCTTTGCAGCAATATTTGTAATATCCAAAGTTGAGAATAAACATCAGTCAACCATGAATTTGTTAAATATGAGTATACATGGGGCCAGCGCTGTAGCACAGCAGGTTAAAGCCCCAGCCTGTGGTGCTGGCATCCCATATGGGTGCCAGTTTGAGTCCTGGCTGATTCACTTCTGATCCAGCTCTCTGCTATGGCCTGAGAAAGCAGTGGAAGATGGCCCAAGTCCTTGAGTCCCTGAAACTGTGTGGGAGACCTGGAAGAAGCTCCTGGCTTCTGGCTTCAGAGCAGCTCAGCTCTGGCTATTATGGTCGTTTGGGGAGTAAACCAGCGGATGGAAGATCTCTCTCTCTCTCTCTCTCTCTCTGGCTCTCCCTCTATCTGTAACTCTTTCAAATAAATAAAATAAATCTTTAAAAAAATGAGTATATAAGATTATGCAATACAACTGAACATTATGTCACTATTGAGAAAAGTCTGTATGTACTAATATGCAGTTACCATTATTATGCTTTAGTGGAAGGAACTAATTTTATGGAAATATTAAAGTTATAATTCCATTTTTGTTGAAAAGAAATTGTTTTATATGTACATAATCTAATAGCCTAAGATTTAAGGAAATATTCAGCAAGCAGTCCAATTAGTTAAGGGAGTGAGGATGCAGTAGGAAGTGGAATTACAAAAAGCAGGTCTTTCTCATTTAAGCCATTTATTACTGAATATTTACAAAAGTAGTATGTTAATTTTACAATTGGAAAAAAAGTTTAAAAATGCCTGTTTTCTAGGGTACAACCAAAGCTATAATCAACGGAAAATTCATTGCCTTTGAAAGTAGGATTTATGAAATAGAAACTGAAAGTAAACTTTTAGATAAACAAATAAAAGAGTAGGTGTACAATTGTTTTGAAATAAATGGATGTATGTAAAAGTAATCAAAGAAATAAATCACAGTTTAATACATGGAGCAAATAAAAAACACAGGCTATTTTAACTATAACCCCAGGCAGGAAGAAAATGAGGGGCTGTATATGCTTCTGGAAAAATTTGCTTTGCAAAACACTTGGAAGGAGTAATGGTATTTTAGAATTTGTAGAGCACACAGTTTATTGTAATTTCATTTTGAAATAAAAGTTGTTCAAAGGGTTTAATTCTTAGTGAGTTAGCTTTCTTATTCTGTTTAAACTTTTGTCAGTTTTTATTATTAGATTTTATTATATTGTGTTTGAAAAAGTATATGTGCTATTTCTACTTTTTATGATTTTTTTAGACAGTTATCTCCAATTTTGTTAATCTATTCAAAGAATCAACTTTTGATTTTGTTTTTATACGCTCAATTTCATTAATATTTGCTTTAATCTTTATTACTTCCTTCTGCTTTCTTTAAGCTTAGTTTTTGCTAATGTTACTTGCTAACAATTTTTACCTAAGAGCTCAATGAGAAATTTGTACTTGAGTGCCCATCTCAGGCTCTGCTCCTAGGGAACATGACACTGACTGGAGAATTTCCTCTCACTCCAGCGTTGGCCCACTCTTCCTCCAGCTCCCATTTCTGCTCTCACCTACCCCCTGCTTATTTCCCCAAATGGAGTTAAATGTGGTAGACACTGAGGGCCTAGACCCTGAGGCCTGTGAAAGGCCCTGTGTACTTTTTCTGGACTTAAGAAAGGTATACTTCTTCTAAGTGGTAGAACTGAACAAATATGGTTGAGGTTACTTATGCTGCTGCATTAACTTCTTTTTTTTTGACAGGCAGAGTGGACAGTGAGAGAGAGAGACAGAGAGAAAGGTCTTCCTTTTCCGTTGGTTCACCCCCAAAATGGCTGCTACAGCCGGCGCACTGCGCCGATCCGAAGGCAGGAGCCAGGTGCTTCTCCTGGTCTCCCATGCGGGTGCAGGGCCCAAGGACTTGGGCCATCCTCCACTGCCTTTGTGGGCCACAGCAGAGAGCTGGACTGGAAGAGGAGCAACCGGGACAGAATCCAGCGCCCCGACTGGGACTAGAACCCGGGGTGCTGGCACTGCAGGCGGAGGATTAGCCTATTGAGCTGTGGTGTGGTTTTTGCTTCTGCATTAACTTCTTAATAACTCTCCCTATGATTAGGAAGATCAGGCATTAACTAGATATTCTTAAATTTGCTGTGAATTATCCTTCTGTTTTTCACCAATTTTTTTTTTCTATTGTGGTATTCATTTTCCTCCTTACTTTTGGTAAGAGTTTTCTGTCTTTATAAGTAATGGTAACCTTTTGTCTGTAACATATGCTGAAAATATTTTCCACATTTATTTATTGGTCAGACAGAAGGCTTACATTTTTATGTACTACAATCTGTCAGTCTTTCCTGCTTGGCTCCTGTTAGTGACATGATGTTTTAAAAAATGCTTTCGCCATTCTGGGATTATAAAACTATTTACTTTATGGCCTTCTTCTGCAGGCACTTTTGATAATTCTTATTCTTGGGTAGGGAGTGAGATAGCATTCGGCCTAATTTTTCTCCCATAGGACTAGTGAGGTAGGAGAGGTCTTTGCAGAATGTTCCTTCAGATATCCCTGCATCTTTATCCTATGTGAACTTGAGCCAATTCCTTTCCTTCCCTGAGCTCCCTTTCTTTACCTATAAAGTAAGGACAAAATAGCACTTACCCCTCAGTGTTGTTATGAAGATTATAGGAGAACCTGGATGTAAGGCACTGAGCACATGATCTGTCCACTGTGTGGCAGCTATTTTTGTTACACGGTTCTAGATTCTGTGCACAGAGCACTGTGAAATCTAGTCTTCCTTCAGTCCATCTCTATTTACTTATTTTTTATTTTTTTTTATTTGACAGGTAGAGATATAGACAGAGAGAGAGAGAGAGAGGTTTTCCTTCCACTGGTTCACTCCCCAAATGGCCACCACAGCCGGTGCTGCGCCGATCCGAAGCCAGGAGCCAGGTACCCCTTCCTGGTCTCCCATGTGGGTGCAGGAGCCCAAGCACTTGAGCCATCCACCACTGCACTCCCGGGCCACAGCAGAGAGCTGGACTGGAAGAGGAGCAACCGGGACTAGAACCCGGTGCCCATATGGGATGCCGGCGCTGCAGGTGGAGGATTAACCAAGTGAGCCACGGCACTGGCCCCATCTCTATTTATTGATTTAATTTATTTGAAAGGCAGGTATAGATAGGTAAATAGAACGATATATCTCATCCACTGGCCCACTCCCTCAACACCTGCAATAATTGGGGCTGTGTCAAGAGCCAGGGACTTCTTTTTTTTTTTTTTAATAGAAAACTTTTATTTAATAAATATAAATTTCCAAAGTACAACTTTTGGATTATAGTAGTTCTTCCCCCCATAACCACCCTCCCACCCGCAAACCATCCCATCGCCTACTTCCTCTCCCAACCCGTTCTTCATTAAGATTCATTTTTAATTATCTTTTTTTTTTGTATACAGAAAATCAACTCTATACTAAGTAAAGATTTCAACAGTTTGCACCCACACAGACACACGAAGTATAAATTACTGTTTGAAGACTAGTTTTACTGTTAATTCTCACAGTAATCACATTAAGGACAGAGGTCCTACATGGGGAGCAAGTGCACAGTGACTCTTGTTGCTGATTTAACAATTGACACTCTTATTTATGATGTCAGTAATCACCCGAAGGAGCCAGGAACTTCATTTGGGTCTCCCACATGGTTGTCAGGGACCCACATACTTGAGCCATCAGCTGCTGCCTCCTTGGGTGCACGCTAGCAGGATACTGGAATTGAGAGTAGAGCCAGGACTCAAACTTAGGCATTCCAGTATGGGAGGTGGATATTCCAAGTGGCATTTTAACTGCTACACCAAATACCTACCTCTCTCCTGCCCATTTCTACAAGAGTTTTGATGGCCTGAAGAGTTCTTAGAAACATTCATTACCTAATTAAAAATGGGAAATTGTTTGTACAACCTTTGATGCAACTCAAAACAAATAATAATAATAGTAGCAGACACTGGCTATTTCACTGCCCATCTAGAAAAACTGGGAGCAAGCAACATGGTTTTATACTATTTCTTTACTAACTGAAAAAGCCAAGACAGCTCATGAATAGATCTAATACACACCATTTCTTTGTCAAGCACCAATGCCAACTGTAAAAGGAATTGGGTTGAAAAGTACACAAGTATATGCCCAGATAATTTACAAAGATTTTTCAGTCTTTACTCTTTTGCATATACTTGACCTGTGAGTTGTTAATAATCAATTCTCCAGCATCTGGTTCCTGGCTTTGGATCAGCGTGGTGCGCTGGCCACAGTGGCCATTGCGGGGGGTGAACCAATGGAAAAGGAAGACCTTTCCCTCTGTCTGTCTCACTGTCCGCTCTGCCTGTCCAAAAAAAAAAAATTCAAAAAAAATAATTAATTCTCCAACATATTTCCTACTGACTTCTTTTATTTTGAAGTATTCCTAAATTGTCACATGAACAATTCCTACTTAGAACTGAATCTATCACTCTTACATTTTCACTTTTTATTAAAAAAATAAAAAACATATTTATTTGAAGAGAGAGAGAGAGAGAATAAGACGGCGAGAGAGCACTAGCTCCTATCCTCTGGTATACTCCCAAAATGTCTGCAATGGCTGGGGCTGGGACAGGGCCAAAGCCATGAGCCCAAGAATTCAATTCAGGTATCACAAGAACCTGTTACTTGAGCCATTACTGCTACCTTCCGGAGTCTGCATTAGCAGGAAGCTGTGATCAGGAGCAGAGCTGACAACTGAACCCAGTACTCTGATGTGAGGTTTGAGTGTCTTAATTGCTAGGCTAAATGCCTGCCCCCATCTTATATTAATATTGTATTGATATTAAGACAGAATCCATGCTTCTTACTATGATGTAAAGCCAATTCAAGAGGTGTCCAGTCTCTGTAGTATTTTAGTTTTCAGCGCAAGCACTGGTTCTCCCTCAGTTGGGGTAGACATGGATATTGCACAATAGAGACTGCCCCATCCTGGGCCTGGAGGCACTTGTTATAAGTGGGTGGGGGCTGCTGTTCTCATGCCAATGTATATCATAGTTATAGAAAAGGTAATATGCACTGTGGGTCTCCAAGGGAAGATGCTGTAAAGCAGGTAATGTGAGCTGGAGGCTGGGAAGAAATGTGGGATGTGGTTTGTGTAAAACTTAAGAGAAAATGTGAAGAAGGAAAAGACAAAAAGACTAAAACTCATGTCAGGTGGGAAGCCAAGGATCTAGGAAACAGCCTGTGGAGGACTAGTGGGAGTTGGCTTTTGGAATGATGAGCCTCAAGAACCCTGGAACCTGTCTGTAAATAGCTACAGGTGCATCCTGAGTTAAGGATGCTGACTTTCTGCCCCTCCCTTCCCATCCCATCCCATCCCATCCCTTCCCTTCCCGTTCCTTACCTCCCCTCCACTCCCCTTCCCTCTATCTTTCCTCTCCTTTCCTTCCTACTTTCCCACCTTCTCCAAGCCCAGAAAGAATGGGTATTGGTTCAATCTAGAATGAGAGTAAGATTTCTTTTTTGTTAAAGATTTATTTTATTTATTTGAAAGAGTTACAGAGAGGTGTAGAGCCAGAGAGAGAGGTCTTCCATCTGCTGGTTCACTCCCCAGATGGCTGCAATGGCTGGAGCTGCGCCGATCTGAAGCCAGGAGCCAGGAACTTCTTCTGGGCCTCCCATATGGGTGCAGGGGTCCACTGCTTTCCCAGGCCATAGCAGAGAGCTGGATCAGAAGAGGAACAGCCGGGACCAGAACCGGCACCCATGTGGGATGCTGGCACTCAGGCCAGGGCTTTAACCCATTGCACCATAGCGCTGGCCTGGAGAATAAGATTTCTTAACTTGAAGGCTCTGAAGGGTCTTCAGTAGAGTTCTGGGAGTCAATGAACTTAGATGAGAAAATATTCCATTTTAATTTTTTCTAATATCTAATTGAAATGTACTATGCTATAGCAATATTTGTGATTTTATTACCAATAGATATCCACAGATAGAGGCCAGCATTGTGGCATAGTGGGTAAAGCTACTTCCTGTGACACTGACATTCCATATGGACACTGATTTGTGTCCTGGCTGCGCCACTTCTGATCCAGCTCCCTGCTAATTCCCTGGAAAAGCACCAAAAGGTGGCCCAAGTGCTGGGCCCCTGCAGCCCATGGGGAAGACTCAGATGAAGCTCCTGGTTCGTCCTGGCCCAGTGCTGGCCATTGAGGCCATCTTGAGAGTAAACCAGTGGATGGAGGGTCTCTCTTTCTCTCTCTCTCCCCTCCCCCGCCCTCTCCCTAACTCTGAATTAAAATCCTTTTTAAAAAACCACAGATATTTTAAATTTCACATTGTTGTTACTGCAGATATCTTAAAGATCATTTGTGTTAATCATTACTTTGAAATTATGAATATTATTAGACCCTTGATAGATATTGCTCTTTAATGCATTAATAAAGAAATACACATATTCCTATTATACATTTAAACACATTTTGAAAACTATTTCAATATCACTGATGTTCTTTGTCAACCATTGTGTTTTGTTTTATGCATTTAAAAATAATAGTCTGAGAAGTGATTAATTGGCTTTAATAGATTGCCAAGATAGTCTTTAGACAAAGTCAAATTCTGGGTTAGGTGGTGCAGAGTGGGGCAGATAGCTGGAGAGACATCTTTTTTTTTTTTTTGACAGGCAGAGTGGACAGTCAGAGAGAGACAGAGAGAAAGGTCTTCCTTTTGCCATTGGTTCACCCTCCAATGGCCGCCGCGGTAGGCGCGTTGCGGCCGGCGCACCACGCTGATCCGATGGCAGGAACCAGGTGCTTCTCCTGGTCTCCCATGGGGTGCAGGGCCCAAGGACTTGGGCCATCCTCCACTGCACTCCCTGGCCACAGCAGAGAGCTGGCCTGGAAGAGGGGCAACCGGGACAGGATCGGTGCCCTGACCGGGACTAGAACCCGGTGTGCCAGCGCCGCAAGGCGGAGGATTAGCCTAGTGAGCCGCGGCGCCGGCTGAGAGACATCTTTTGAGCCTAGGGGATGGAGTTGTGGTTAAAGGGAAAGTTGTGAGAGTGATCTGGGAGGAGTTGGGACTCTAGTACCTGGACTTTTGACTACCCATTGCTGCTGTAGTTTGTTCCTGGATGGTACTCAGACCTTCCTTTCCCAGGGTAGACAATGAAGCTCAATGAATCTGTGTCCCAGGCAGATCTATTCAAGACTGATGGATTTTAACCTACTGAGATGATCTGGAGCATGGTTGCAAGATGCCTCACTGGCCCCAGATCTCCATCTGTTAACAGAGATGGAATATCTGAGATGAAGAACCAGACTTTGCTGGTTAACCAGACTGGCTGGGTCAGTGTGGACCAGCCATGTAACTTCTGAACCTCATTTTTATTATGAATTGGCATCCCTTCAATTAGTATTGATTAAACTCCAGGCATGATATGGAAGGATGATACCTCTACAACCAGTGAGTGGATTACATGAGATGCTATATCTGAAAGCACAATGGAAATGAATACTCTCACAGAAGAAAAAATAAATTATCCTTGTGCAAATCGTTGAAATCTTTACTATAGAGTTGGCCTTCTGTGTATAAAGTTAATTGAAAATGAATCTTAATAGAGAATGGGACTGGGAATGGGAGAGGGAACAGGAGGTGGGGTGGGAGTAGGGGTGGGAAGGGAGTATTGTGGGAAGAATCACTATATTCCTAAAGTTGTGCTTATGAAATTTGTACTCATTAAATAAAAGGTTTCTTTGGAAAAAAGTATCTGTATTTTTCTGTTCCTTAGTCAAGTTAGTCAAGTTGCCCTTCAAGAGAAGCAATTTGGGTCTTTCTAAAAAGAGTGCAGCCTCGAAGGTTTGCAGCTCCACTGGGCTGACCCTTCCAATCATCCTGACAATTCAGTGCAAAATGTCAGAACCAAATTCTAGAGATTTTTACTGGAAGAGACCAGACTGCTGGATTCAATTAGAGCTGTCAGCCTGGCTAACAGGGTGTGCACAGTTATTTATGCACTGAAGTACCCTGATAATTAAACTCATTCAAAGTCACAATGATTGGTTACTTAAGAGGCTCAAATCATCATAAGTGAGCATTGTAATTTGAATGCACATCACACTGTTTGACTTGGAAATATGACACAGTTTGTTGCAAGAAGGGCAAAGCAAAAAGTGTTTCATATGTCAGAGGCAAACCAGGAATGTCAGGACAAGTGGGGCAAACCTTGTTGTGATCCAGAAGGCTCCACAAAGCTTAGTTATACCACTTTCTCTTGGAGGAAAACAAGGAGGGCACACCAACATCTAAGAGTCAAGAGTTCTACCTTACAGGAGCAGATGCTTGGCCAACACTGAAGTTGGCAACATTTGTTGACCATGCCTCTGATGTTGTCTACCTTCCAGGCCTGGAAATTAGCCCTTCTTTAGGATTTTGACAGGTGAGGTCCTGCAAGAATCTATGCAGATGCTCACCTGTGTGGTGATAGGCACAAAAGAGCCTGTTCTATTTGCAGAGACAGCTGAAGGTGGTACTGAATAATTTAGGCTGTGGCTCCAGACTCTTCAAATCCCACGTCTTCCATTGATTGGCTGGGTCATCCTTAGCTACTTGCTTAGCACCTCTGAACCTCAGTTTCTTTATCTGCAAAAATAAGAATGGCAGTTATTATTGCATTGAATTGTCTGAAGATTACATAAGGGAATGATTATAAAGCACTTGGCTCAGTGCCTGGCCCACAGTCAGTGCTAAATCAGTGTTAGCTGTTGTTGTGATTATCAGAGTTGGTGTGGAAGGAAGCAAACCGTTAGATCCTCCCTAGTTGTGTTGCTTCCATCACTTCATTTCTCCTCTTGCATCCTGCCTTCTGCTCTTGTTGGCTCCTTCTCTCCACTCTTAGGAAAATTCTAGCACATCTCTCTAATGATCCTTCAGTTAAAACATCCACCTCCTAGGAGCAGAACAAATGAACATCTGCTTATGCGGCTTCAGGACTCAGAAAAGTTCTTCAGAATCTTGAGGTCAGGAAATGTCACCTTCTGTCCTCAGTGCTGAGAAAATGAGCATAAGTCAGGGCAAAGGATGGGAAGGAGTTGGATACTTCTTAAATTGGAGGGACAATTGCACCACTTACAAGTGACGTGTTCTTGGATAAATGTTTCAGCCTCTACCAAGACTGGTATGGCTGAGACAGCAAAATATCTTCTGCAAGCTCATTCCACATAGTGGGGGTCACTGAGAGGTGACTTCCAGTCAGAATTTCTGTATCTCAGATGTACCTCCATCTGAATGAGGCAACATGACCAGTTCTCTCCAATGGGCTGAGTGGCAGTGATGTGTCATTTCTGAGCTGAGCCTTTGAGGAAGCATGTTGGGCTTCCTATGCTTTCATTTTGCTTCTCCTGCTTGGAAACAATGACCTCTGAAGCCCAAGGGGATTGTGGAGCAACAAGATGGAAGGACCTTGAGTTCCTAAATCAACATATGGAGGAAAGCCAACTGCCAACCATGAAAGAGAGTGAGAGCAAGGGAGAGAGCAAGTTCCCATCTGCTTGTTCACTCCTTAAATGCCCACAACCGCTAGGGCCAGAGCCGGAAGCTGGGAACACAACCCAGGTCTCACATGTAGTTGTCAGGAAACCAACTACTTGAGCCATCACTACTGCTTCTTTCCCAGGGTCTTCTTTAGCAGGAAGCTGGGGCCAGGAGGCAGAACCAGAAACTGAACCAGGCACTCTGATATGGGATGTGGGCATCTTAACCACTAGTCCAAGTGTCTGCTTCTATTTGTACTTTAAGTGATTTCTATTTATAAAGTATTTGTTAATAGTGGCTCATATTATTGTCATAAAGCCCTCATGTAAAATATGTGTACTGGTTGGAAGTGCTCAATCCAGCTTACAAATCCACCATTTGTTGATTTATTCATCTGCTCATTTTTTTTTCTTTTGCCAGGCAGAGTTAGACAGTGAAAGAAAGAGACAGAGAGTTATAGACAGTGAGAGAGAGAGAGAGAGAGAGAGAGAGAGAAAGGTCTTCCTCCCATTGGTTTACCCCCACAAATGGCTGCTATAGCTGGCGCACTGCGTCGATCCAAAGCCAGAAGCCAGGTGCTTCCTCCTGGTCTCCCATGCAGGTGCAGGGCCCAAGGACTTGGGACATCCTCCATTGCCTTCCCAGGCCACAGCAGAGAGCTGGCCTGGAAGAGGAGCAACCGGGACAGAATCCAGCGCCCCGACCGGGACTAGAACCTGGGATGCTGGCGCCGCAGGTGGAGGATTAGGCTAGTGAGCCGTGCCGCTGGCCAGGAAAAGTCCTTTCTGAGAAGATATTTGAGCTGGGACCTGGTTGATAATAAAAATTGTCTCCTTCCTGTCTTCCTATATTGCAAGGCATCCAGTTACCTGCTCTTCTAACTGTACACTTTCTTGAGTCTATGCCATTGGTGCAGTTTCTCTTCCTGTGAGCTTCTTCTTGGTGTAGACCCCCCTCCCCAGTCAGCAGATGGACTCACACTCCCGCCCTGACAACAGTGAGCTGTGTGGCATTCTGTTTCTTTCTTTCTTTTTTTTTTGCATCAATTTTTCTCAGCAGTCTGTGACTTCTTATTCGTCTTTGTATTCTAGACTATTGCACTGTCCTGGGCACAAGGACAGGGTGAGCTAAATATTTGTGGAGTTGATTGGATTGCAAATTCACTAGGAATGATTATTTTGTTTTGTTAGGAGCCTGTGTAATGTGCTTTGTGTTTTGAAAGCAGCTTTTGTTTGATGTCAGTGTCTAGAACATCAACCCCTTTAACTGTGTGCAATATGGTGCCTGAGCCAATTTCAATTAGTATGTGCATAAATACTCATATTTCTCAGACACAAGGCAGGATCTCTTTGTTTTCTTGTTTCTTCTTTGTTGTTTCCCTCTGATTGCAAAACATATCCCCACTAGCTCCTGGAAAACTTGATGAAACTTCCTTGGATTGGCAAAACAGGATCACCTGCATCCTGTGTAAGGGGGGACCTGAGGGTTTGGGGTGAGGGTGAGAGGAGATGAATCTCCCTCTCTGAATGCCCAGACTTTATTCTTCCTCCTTAGAATGCTTGTCAGACTGATAACTAGTGATGCATGGATGAATATTAGACCATCACGGAGAAGCTCTTCTGTCTACGACATGGGTCATTCTGTTGTCATTCCTTGGGACCCTTCTTGCAGGAATGTGGGGAAGAGAAGGAGAGCTCCCATTTGATAAGAACTCTGTGAAAGGTCCTTGGTGTCTCTACCTTGGGCTGGAGTTAATTAGGGCTTCAGAAATGGGAGAAAAGACAGAAAATGGTTTCTGCAATAGGAGAAAGTTGAAGAAAGCAAAGCAGGGTAAGTGGATATATCCAGGAAGGAGCAGAGGTTGAGTGGGAGATAAGTGAACAACACCACCTTAGAAAGATTTTCCTGGAGGAAGGGAGGAAAGGAGAGATCACCAGATCTTTGGGCTGGGAAGTTAGGCCAGAGTGGAGGAGTCCCTGTGTAGCAGGAGAGGATGAATTGAGGAAGGAATTTAGCATTTGCTATTTTGAGATTTTGAAGGATATTTGCTTTCTTTAAATGGTGATTGGATTTGGGAAAGATTCCAGTCCATGAAGCATACTCTCGGGAGTATAATTCTTTTCTTAATTTTAAAATTGATTTCTATTTTCGTTTGTATTTGAAGGGGAGAGAGAGAGAAAGAGAGAGAGAGAGAGAGAGAGAGAACATACATGTGCAAGAGGGATATCTTCCACCTATTGGTTCAATCTTAAGGTGCCCCCCAAAAATCAAGACTGGGCTAGGCCAAAGCCAGGAGCCAGGAACTCAATTGAGGTCTCCCACATGGGTGGCAAGGACTCAAATATTTGAGCCATCATCTACCTCCTAGAGTACACATTATCAGGAAGCTGGATCGAAAGCAGAGGAGCTAGGAGGTGAATCATGCACTCCAATATGGATGCAGGTATCTCAGGAAGTGACTTAACCAGTGTGAACAGTGCCTGTCTCCTCAGGAGCATAATTCCAAAGGCCCAGGGACTCCCAGCATGTCTGATGGCTCTGTTACTGGGAACAGTTGTGCTAATGGGAATCTTAGTGACGCCTTCTGGGTTCCTGCTTTTGGTGCCTTGCCCAGGTCCCTATTGTTGGCAGGTGCATCCTTCATACTCCAGCTCCTGGGAGTGGTGTCACTAGACCATACCTGAGAATTGCCCTTGAGTGACTGGAGCTACCTTACCTGGTGACCTGGAAAATCTCATCCCACCTCTCTCTAGTATGCCAGTTACTGATATAAATGTACAAAATGTCAGCTCCTTGCCTTAAGGCAGGTCAACTCTGTGGTGTAATTTATGCTCCCGATTCCCCTGTGGATCACCCCAAACCCCATTCTTACTGAGCTCTCTTTCATCCCTCTCCTGCTTCTCTCTCTTCCTATGGATTTCTCCTGAGAGCATTCCTTCAAGGCATCACATGCCTCTGAATCCCTGCCTCAGGCTTTGCTTCCAGGGGCCTCACTCCAAGACACTTACCCTGTGACAGGTGCCATGGCTGGTCCTCTTGGCAAACCCTGGGTGAAGGAAAGCTCTTTTTCCACTCCACAGATGGGGCTTCCAGGCTCCTCTGCACCCCTTTGCTGGTTGTTAATCCAATCAACAGGAGCTTAGTGTTTTTTAGGTCACATCTTGCTAGTGAGCAAGGCCACTAGTCAGCGAGCCAGATCACTGTACTCCCTATCTCTGGGAAGGGTGCCCTGGCTATCCTTGTCCACACAGCCGGGTTAGGGAGCAGAGATCGGCCTGCAGACTTGGAGTCTGCTTGGTCACATAGCTTCTTTCCCATTCGTGAGCATTCAGAACTCCAGATTTAGTAGACTCTGGGGCAGGAGACAGGAGGCCCCATTTGGATGCTGGGACTTTCTGTGGTCTCCAAATCCCTGCCTTTTCTAGAGAACTTTGCATTTGGACACTGCTGTGAATATAGCTGTTTTTCAATGGTCTGTGGACCCTCAGGTAACTTGTTCCTTTGCAGAAATCCAGAAGGAGAAGAAGAATAAAGTGTGGAGTTTAAGCACCAATCCCTGTCCCAACTTCCTGCCAAACCCTACAACATAAATATGATTCTCATTTGGCCCCTGAGAAGGCTTTGGACTTAATTTAGTGTTGCCTGAGCTAGAACTTGAACTTGGGATTATATGCCTGGCTCCAAAGTTCAGGCTTTTTTTTGTCCACATTAGAGGTTGGCAGACTATGAGGGACATCCTGTCCACTGCCTGTTCTTAAATAAAGTTTTATTGGAACACAGTCATGCTCATCCATTTATATCATGGTATGGCTACTTTTGTACTTCTGCAGTAAGACTGAGTAATTGCAGTCTGAACTGAAACTGGATGACCTGCAGACCTCAAGGTATTTGGCTTGACAGAAGACATTTGCTGAGCCCTGTTCTGTACTTTGTTCCCTTATGCAGTGCTCCTCTTATAGCCCAAGAGTCCATGAGACCGAGGGGGTGAAGATACCTGCTCTTTTTTTTGACAGGCAGAGTGGATAGTGAGAGAGAGAGAGACAGAAATAAAGGTCTTCCTTTTTGCCGTTGGTTCACCCTCCAATGGCCGCTGCGGCCGGCTCATCTCGCTGATCCGAAGCCAGGAGCCAGGTGCGTCTCCTGGTCTCCCATGCAGGTGCAGGGCCCAAGGACTTGGGCCATCCTCCACTGCCTTTGCGGGCCATAGCAGAGAGCTGGCCTGGAAGAGGGGCAACCAGGATAGAATCTGGCACCCCAACCGGGACTAGAACCCGGTGTGCCAGCGCCGCAAGGCGGAGGATTAGCCTGTTAAGCCACGGCGCCGGCCTGATACCTGCTCTTAAAATCAAAGCTTTGGGTATTGATTCTGATGGTGCAATTCATCTATAAAATGGAGATAAGAACAGTCATCGTAGGTTTTATTTTGAAGATCAAATAGAATAACACTAGGCAAGATTTTAGTTAAAAGTTATTGATGCTTAATATGGACCAAGTCCTTTTTTTTAAAAAAAAGATTTTATTTATTTGAAAGGCAGAGTAACAAAGAGAGGGGGAGAGAGGCAGACAGAAAGAGAGAGAGAGATTGATCTTCCATATGCTGGTTCACTTTCCAAGTAGCTGCAATGGCCAGATCTGGACCAGGCTGAAGCCAGGAGCCGGGAGCTTCTTCCAGGTCTCCCACATGGGTACAGGGACCCAAGCACTTAGGCCATCTTCTGCTGCTTTCCCAAGCATATTAGTAGGGAGCTGGAATAGAAGTAGAGCAGCCAGGACTCAAATCAGCACCTATATGGGATGGCGGCACCTCAGGTGGTGGCTTTACCTGCAATGCCAGAACACTGGTCCCTGGACCAAGTTCTTTACATACATACATCATCTCTTTTCATCCTTACCAGTGTTTGGTACATGATTGGCATTCCATAAAAAGTTGTTGAATGAATGAGGGAGGTACAATGATTCCTATTTTTCAGATGAAGAAACTGAGATTCAGAAGAGTAAAGTGGCTTGACTACCTGTGACAGTTTGGTTCACAGGCAAGAGAGATCTAGAGTCATGAAGAGCGGGGTTCTCCTGCTGCAGGGATGGAGGGAGTCCATTTTCAGGGGCTGGTTTCCAGTGAAGGTCCTGAAGATTGACCCTTCTCAGCTTCTCCTCCTTGCTAGAAATCCCACCATTGAGTCAGATTCTGTTCTCTCCTCTTGAATTTCCTCTGCATTATCTAGCATTGTCAGCAAACCCATCATTGTGTTGTCAATGTGTGTCGGGAAAACAAAGATTATCTGCCTTAGAAAAGTGAGCATTTGGGACTCACAATTATGGGAATCAGTTGTAGTCTGGGTCCATCTGAGTGAGTCTGAGCCACAGGCAAGGCAGATAGCATGCTTGGAAACTTCAGTTGTGACTCCAGTTCCTTCGGTTGTGCAGGAAGGTGTCACTCTGCCATCATGATGTAGACACAGCCACCTGTACCCTCCAGCTGCCCCTTACCTTTATGAACATTTGTAAATGGAATAAGTAGAATTCTCAAAAACTGCTCAGGAATTTTATATGTTCAGCGAGTCAAGAATTTCAGTTCTAGGAAAAGGAAAATAATTAAGTGGATTTGATTGTTGGTTGTCTTAGTTTGGGTTTTCCTGGCAGCAAATTCTGAGACACAGCTTGTAAAGCACATGCCCTATCTGGATTGGATTCCAGGAAACGCTGGTAGGAAATATTGAGAAGTGGTACAGGGAAGAAAAGGAAGTCTACATAGGATGTGTTCTCAGGGAGATTGCCACCTTGGGCAAATGAAGATTAAATCCACTGGGGAACGCTGGGAGTTGGAACAGACACACACTGCAGAGCTACCCCTCGGGGAGTGAGGGAGCTGGGGTAATTACACCAACTCTTGTCAGTCAGGGCTGAAGCCCAGCCTTCAGTTTGCTCTGCTGGCAGACACATGGAGGGAAGTTGGCTAGTGTGCCCTGAGGTGGTGAGACTCGAGAAGACATCCTCTGTAGAACACCCAACAATCTGTTCCAAGCTCCCACACTGAAACTGGACCCTGCCTGTGTTCAGATTCTTCTTCCTACTTGCTGTGTGGCTTTGGGCAAGTTCCTTACCCTCTCTCATCTTATCTGCTAGATAGACAAGATAAGTGTCCAGACTACCAGGGAGTTGTGAAGTTGAAAAAAGATACTCATACCAGATACTCACAACATGCCTGGCATGAGGTAAACATTCAAGGTATTATTAACTCTTGTTAACAAATAGTCTATTTACTGAAATGGGATGGGAGGACATTCAGGTGTGAAGATGTTAAGGATGAGAGAGAGAGAGAGAGAGAGTGAGCGAGCTTGAATCTACTGGTTAATTCCCTAGTTGCTCACCATGGCTCACTATGGCGAGGACTAGAGCTGGGAGCTAGGAACGAAATTAAGGTCTCTCATGTGGGTGGCAGGGACGCACATGGCTGCCTCCCAGGGTCTGCATTAGCAGGAAGCTGAGTCAGGACTCAGAGCCAGACTTTGAACTCAGGTACTCTGGTATGGAATGTGGGTATCCTAACCAGTGTCTTCACTGGTATCTTAACTAGCAGGCTGAATGCCTGCCTCTGACCCAGGGTTTTGTACTGTGTGATACAGAATAAAATAATGAATAAATAAAGCCCTTGGGGGAGCAATGCTTGCAGGAAGTGGGATATTTTGAGAATGGTAGACAGGAATCAGTCATAGAAGAAATGGCATTGGAACCAGGTAGCTTCAGTCAAGCATGTTCTTTTCCTGGCCTAACCTGTGGGGATCTGCAAAGCCTTTTCCATTAACAGTGTGGCATCCCATGGTAGAACCCCACCTCCAGAACCACCAGCACTGAGTTAGCAGTAGCAACTGGAACACAGAAACCATGCTACCCATGGATTTCAGAGACAGGGAGTTGAGCTTTGGAAGACTGCAATTTGTGACAGCATTGCCTGTATGACATTGCTTTGGACTAGTATGAGCCCATGCATTCTCAGATCCAAGCTTGCTGGCAGAACTGTCGTCTGTAAATGTTGCCCATGCAGCTAGACCCAAAGGCTTCTGCAGCCATGGGCTGGACTGCCAGTAGTTCAGACCAATGAGGGTATTAGAACATGGTGTCTAAGAGGATGAGAATCAGTGGGGATGCAGGTCCTCATCCTGTTAACAACAGGCAACATATATGAGAGTTTTCTATGTGCCAAGCCATGTGCAAAACATTTCATGAGATTCTGCCATTTCCCATCACAATAAATGAAGATATATTCCTGCCGTGATGGCCTTCATATTCTTCCAGAGTGCATTTTAAAATAGTCCTTCTTTGCAACCAGTGATTTCCACTTCAGCTTTTTTTCCTGGAGTCTGGCCTTTCATAACCACCCCCCCCAGGTGCATTCTGAGTGGCTGGGCCATACATGTGACAGGATTTCTCTTCACCTGGCTTTGGGCCCTGCTCTCATCCCCAACGAGCACACGTGCTGCACTGGTCCGTTGTCACTGGCAAAGCAGAGGCAAGAGGAAAACCATTTTGTCTCTGGGCTCAGTCAGCCTGTGGTTAGCAGACAGCAGCATAATGGCCAGGCAGTGTGAAACTGTGCAAATTGCCTCATAAGTAACTAGGAAAGCACAGGCAACAGAGAGGCCATAGTTTGTGGATAAATGACTCCCTGCCATTTGGGGTATTAAACCAGGGCTAATCTGGACCACTCCATGGGGAATCATTAACTGCCGTGGGTTTTCCGAATGCAAGGCTGCTGGGAACAGGCGCCTTGCTTGGGCTTCCTGTGGCCTTATAATGGGGGCAAACACTTTAGGGCAGGGCCATTACAAGAGGAAAGTAAGTACCTTTAACAAACAAGGCTGAGGGTGAACCCTGTAGGGGCCATTTATTTTCTCTGGGCAACTTGCTTTCTGAAGACATCTTTTTGTGAGGCAGAGGGAAACACAGTAACCCCAATAGCTAACATTTATTGGGTGTTTTCTCTGTTACCAGGCACTGGGCTAAGCCTTCTTCACAAACATCCCAGTAAGTAGATACTAGTCCTATGAGTCCCTGTTTTTGTAGAGGAAGAAACTCAGAGGTTCCAAGGGGTTTCATTACATTATTGGGAAGACAGTTAATATATGTGAGTGCATTAGTCAACTTTTGTTATGTCATGGTAACAAATGAGTCCCCAAATCTCGGTGGTATAAAAAAATGTGAGTGTTTTGGTTTTGAGCTCATGCCTCTCATGGGTCAGGCTGCTGTCCCCTTCCAGGATCCAGGCTGCTGGAGCTGCCCCTCTATGGGACGTGCTCTTCTCATGGCAGAAAGTAAACAGCAAACTGTTGGCAACAGTCCCGGCTGTCCAGCTTTCTGCTCAGAGTGGCAGGTGTCTCTTCTGCTCCTGTTTCATTGGTCAAAAGAGGGCATGTGCCTTGCCTTCTTTCACTGACTGAGGAAGTTTATTCCTTTTTTTTAAAATAAAGATTTATTTATTTTACTTGAAAGTCAGAGTTACACACAGAGAGAAGGAGAGGCAGAGAGAGAGAGAGAGAGAGAGGTCTTTCATCCGCTGGTTCATTCCCCAATTGGCTGCAGTGGCAGAGCTGTGCCAATCTGAAGCCAGGAGCCAGGAGCTTCCTCTGGGTCTCCCACGCGGGTTCAGGGGCCCAAGGGTTTGGGCCATCTTCCACTTCTTTCCCAGCCATAGCAGAGAGCTGGATCGGAAGTGGAGTAGCTGGGACTTGAACTGGCACCCATATGAGATGTTGGCACTGTAGGCAGCGGTCCCACCCACTATGCCACTGTGCCGGCCCCAAGGAAGTTTATTCCTCATGCAGGTGGTTCTACAATGAATAACAATTGGTGTGATATTTAATTCTCTTACAAGGAGTCATAGTGCTAGGGTTCTTCAAAAAATACATGGACCAATGGAGCCATAAGATAAGTCTATTTTGGTGTGAACAATCTTTGAAATTCATGCAGAAAGGCAAGGAGGAACCTAGTAGTGAGTCACTGATGTTCATATCATGCATGTTTCCCATGAACTCTTTGAAGACCTCTTTTTTTAATTTAATTTATTTTTTGACAGGCAGAGTGGACAGTGAGAGAGAGAGAGAGACAGAGAGAAAGGTCTTCCTTTTGCCATTGGTTCACCCTCCAATGGCCACTGTGGCTGGTGCGCTGCGGCCGGCGCACCGCGCTGACCCGAAGCCAGGAGCCTGGTGCTTCTCCTGGTCTCCCATGCGGGTGCAGGGCCCAAGGACTTGGGCCATTCTCCACTGCACTCCCGGGCCACAGCAGAGAGCTGGCCTGGAAGAGGGGCAACTGGGTTCTAGTCCCGGCGCCCCGACCGGGACTAGAACCTGGTGTGCCGGTGCCACAGGTGGAGGATTAGCCTATTGAGCCATGGCGCTGGCCTGAAGACCTCTTGTATGATATATTCAGATGAGTGAACCCATGTATCCCTCCTTATATATTTATTCCTCTTATCTCTGCCCTTTGCTGAATTTCGAGTTGGGACACTTGGATTTAAGTCATGGCTCTGCTCTGAGAGCTTTGTGACTCAGGGCATGTTCCTTCCACTCTCTGGTTATCAGTGTCCCTGTCTTGGTGAGATTCCCCCAGAAGCAGACCAGAGATGAGCATTTAAGTGCAAGGAGTTTATTTGGGAGGTAACAAAAGGAGGCCCCAGTAAAGAATAGAGAATAAAGGAAAAGGAAGTCAGTAGAGTGTGTGTTGTCGTCAGGGTAAGCAGTCGCAGCTCTGTGGAGGAACTTTGGAGGGTATACACCTCAGAGTTCCCCTGCCCATACCCCAGGCACAAGGAGCTTCATTCACTCCATGGCCATCATTGGTGGATGGCTGTTTCTAGGGGTAGCTGACTCTGCTTTGGCCAGGAGAAGGCCTCAGATGGAGTGATGAGTGTTTGCAATAAACATTCTGTGGCATGCAGTGGTGAGCTTAAGTCCCCATCTTTGCAATGAGTAGGGTTGACTGGAAGAGGCTTGAAGACCCTTCTACTTTTGTCCCCAGTGCCTGCAGCCCTGCTTGGCCAGATTTAACATGTGGCTAACGTGTGTGGGGGGATAATGGGCATTTACATCTTCCTTACATCCTCCAGTGCAGCTTCATAACTCACTACTGATGCTCCTTCTTGCCGTTCCACAGCACACAAACATTGCTTGGCCAGATGCCCAGTCTGTCTCCTGCCCTTCACCCCATGTGCTACAGTTCTGGCTGCATGCCGCAGTAGAAGGTGGCATTTCTTCCAGACACCAGGCTTTCTGTGGTCATGAGGGAGCAGTGCCAATGACATCCTCATTTCCTGTTGTGTTTGGGATGGCTTGTTGTGCAGTAGTAGCTGACCAATATACTCCCTTTGACTAGAGAGCCTTTGTGCATGATCTTTCTCTGCCTGCTAGGTTTTCTCTCCCCTGGCCCCCTTCATTCCTTAGACCTTATCCTAAATGCAGTCACTTTAGAGAGGCCCTCCTTGACTTCCCTATGTCAGTGCTCCCTGCTCCAGGCTCTCATTCCGCTGTAATTTACCATCTTGCCCTTAAGTACAGTCATACTTTGCATTTATTTATGTGACTGTTGGGTACCAGTTGCACCTGCTAGGCAGCCAGCTGTGTAAGAGTGATGCTGTTTAGGTTTCCATCATGTCTTGGCACATCACAGATGCTTAGTAAGTATGTTGAGGCAATGAATACATGGATGAACGGTTTCATTTTTTACACAAAATTTGAGAATGCTGCTGACTAAACTTTATGATTTATCCACTTCACCCTCCAGTGGTACAGCAGGGAAAACAGGAGTAGGCTTCTCCTGTGCTCGCCTTCCCACTGTTCTCCATGCAGCACAGAGAACTTTCCTTTCTTCGAAGCAGTTTGTGTAGACTATACTCTATGTGGTGCCTCCTGGAGGTGGGCTGTAAGCAGCAGCTCGGGTTGTAAGTTTGGCTAAGCCACGGTTATGCAGAGTGTTGGGCGTGACTTGAAGAGGGGTTCAGCTATGGATAGTCCGAAGGGAAGTATCGGGGTCCTCCCTGGGACCTTTGATCTGAGATACTTGCTGTCACTTCCTCTAATCCTCCTTAGCTTCACTTCTCCAACAGCTGCCACATCTGGCAATTTGAAGTCCTGTCCCTGGCCCCTCACTGTGGCCTTGGTGGCTTTGTGGGCTTCTCACAAAGCCCAAGATCTATGACTTCCTGGCCACTGCATACCTTGATTCCTAGCTCATTCTTGTATCTCAGCCTGGGAAGAGACTGTTGACTTTCTTTCTTCTTCTTCTTTTTAGATTTGTACTTGTTTATTTGAAAATTAGATTTTCAGAAATACAGAAAAGAAGAGACATATCACAAACACACAGAGGGGTCTTCTGTCTGCTGGTTCACTCCCTGAATGGTTGCAACAGCTGGGGTGCGGCCAGGCTGAAGCCAGGAGCTAGGAGCTTCCAGGTCTCCCATGTGGATGGAGGAGCCCAAGTATTTGGGCCATCTTCTGCTGCTTTCCCATGTGTGTTAGTAGGGAACTGGAGCAGCTGGGATTCAAACTGATGCCCACATGGGATGCCAGCGTTGCAGATGGTGGCTTAGCCCAGTATGCCATAGTGCAGGCCCTGAGATTGTGGACTTTCAAGCTGTCCTGTGTCTTTCTAGTGGTATATCTTTGGGTAAATGACTTAACCTTAAGAGTTTCCCACCTGTAAAATGGGCTCATATCTACATTAGCTGGGGTTCTAACTGAGCTGGAGTGTGTGAAAGCACAGTATTAGTGCCTTTTTTCTGCTTTGGTTGGCTGGCCTACAACCCTGAGGCAAGGCTGATGGTCCCAGCACATGTGAGCAGGCAGAGCCTCCCTTTCCTGTTTCTTGTACAGCTCCAGGCCATGTCCTACATGGACTCCTTTCTCTTTTCTTTGAAGGACTGGCTCTGCATGAGAAATGTCCTTGGGCAAGAAGCAGATCTATTAGGGCTGGTGCTTGCGCATCTCTCTCTCTCTCTCTCACCCACCCACTCACCCACACACACTCCTGCCTGACCCACTCCAAGCTTCTCTCTGAGCCCTTCATACCTTATTCAGCCTCATCAACACCTTATTATAAAATCTCTTTCCAGCTCTCTGTCCAAAGGTCATCTCAATTATAATCACTGCTGTAATTATGTCCTACTTTTTAGTCCCTCACTGAACAACATGGGAACATTGTCACTGGCCAGAGAGACTTAGTTCTGTAAGTCTTGTCTGAAACAGCGGGGCTGCCCCACTCAGGGTTGGGGTGCCATGGGAGTCTGGCCTGCACCCTCAGACATACCTCCTTTATTCTAGCTACCCGTATTGGTCCTGTGCCCCAGGGGCTGCACCTTGAAAGCTGGGCCAGTGTCACATGGGGTTGGGGATGACAATTTTCCTCCTAACCTCCTGTGATGCCCTTCAGACATTTCCCCCGCTGTTCCTGACACGAGTTCAAGCTGTGTGTGTGAGAGATGAGACAGGAATCTTGACAGGAATGGCCTCGCTGAGTGGCGGGGTGAAGGTGAGACCCTGTGGCAGGGAGAACATGTGGTACAGCCGTGTGACAGAATCTGGGATGCTGGCATCTCACAGGTTCTGTGGCGATGCTGTTGTCTCCAAGGGCGCCTTGCCTTGAAGAACTTAACCCATTCTATGGCTGAATTGTGCCCCCTTCCCCTGCTCCCCCTCACATATTAACGTCCTAGCTCCCAGGACCTCAGAATGTGATTGTAGACTTGGAGGCAGGCTCTTTAAAGAGTTCATTAAGATTAGATGAGCTCTTTAAGGTAGACCCCAATGTAATGTGACTGTGTCCTTATCTGAAGAGATTAGGACAAAGAGGGTAGGCTATGTGAAGACATTAAGGAAAGATAGCTGTGCTTGTATTAACCACCCAAGTTTCTGTACAGAAACAGGACCCATATATCTATTTATCTACCTATGTACTTACCTACCTACCAACCTATTATCCATATACCTATCTATTAAGATGTATAGAGAGATTTGTTACAGTAATTGGCCCATGTGATTATGGAGGCTGTGATATCCCACCATCTGCCATATACAAGCTGGGGACCCAGGACAGCCAGCCAAGTAACACAGTCTAAGCCCCAAAACCTAAAGGCAGAGAAAGATGAATGCTGCAACTCAAAAAGAGATGGCAGGGCCAGCACTGCTGCATAGTGGGTAAAGCCGCTGACTGAGACACTGGCATCCCATGCGGGTGCCAGTTTGAGTTCCAGCTGCTCCACTTCAGATCCAGCTCCCTGCGAATGGCCTGGGAAAAGCAGCAGAAGATGGCCCAAGTGCTTGGATTCCTCCCACCAATGTGGGAAACCTAGAAGAAGATCCTGGCTCCTGGCTTCAGCCTGACCTAGCCCCAGCCATTGCAGCCATTTGGGGAGAGAACCTGTGATTAGAAGATTCTTTCTCTGTCTCTCCCCCTCTCTCTGTAACTCTGACTTTCAAATAAATAAATAAATCAATCATAATAAAAAAGAGACAGCAAACTCTGCTTCTTCGACCTTCTCTTTTCAGGTCCTCAGCAGATTGGATGGTATCAACTCACACTGGGGAGAGTGGATTTTCTTTACTTAGTCTACTGATTCAAGTGCTAATCTGTTACAGAAATATTTTCATAGACACACCCAGAAATAATTTTTTACCAGTAATCTGAGCATCCCTTGACCCAGTGAAGTTGACACATAAAATTTAACATCATAGAGGCCATCTACACATGAAGAGAGCAGCTTCAGAAGAAAGCAACCCTGCTGGCTCCTGGATCTTGTACTTCCAGCATCCACAACTCTGAGACAGCACATTTTTCAAAAGTTTTATTTTATTTATTTGAAAGGCAGTGTGATAGAGAGGGAGAGACAGAGAGAGAAAGAGATCTTCCACTCGGTGGTTCACCCCTCATATGGCTACAATGGCTGGGACTGGGCCCAGTTGAAACCAGGAGCCAGGAACTCCATCTGGATCTCCCACTTTTGTGGCAGGAGCCCAAGAACTTGGGTCATCTTTTTCTGCCTCCCAGGTGCATTAGCACATTGGTAGATCAGAAGTGGAGTAGCCAGGACTTCAACCAGTGCTCTGATATGGGATGCTGGCATCACCAGTGGTAGCTTAACTTTTTGGGCCACAACATCAGCCAGCAATATACATTCGTGTTATGTAGGCCACCTGGTCTGTGGTAGTTTGTTTTGGCAGCCCTAACAGACTTAAACACTAGTATTCAGTTCACTTCCCTGTAGGTTACCAGGGTATCCACAAGTGCCAATTTCCCAAGATGTTCCCTTAGAAGTGGGGGAACACTAGAACAACTTTTGGTTGAGGAGGGATTTTTTCAAGTGGTTAGAATACCTCCAATCATCATTCAAGATGACCTCTCACAACAGGGAATACCCAAGAGGCAAATTTAGCAGTTTCTTGGTTATACAGCTAGTTAATTATCATTATTCATCAAATACTTTCTCTGTTCATGGCACTGTGCTCATCTCGTCGTGAGTATGGTCTATTTCATCTTAACAACAGTGCAATGAGGCAGGTGTTATTTGGAGCAATGTTTATGGAATGGAGGAGGAAAAGAAAGCTTAGAGAGGTTCAGTAACATGCCCAGGAGCACACAAACAGGTAGTAACAGGGTTGGTGTTTGAATCCAGCTCTGAGGCCTGAGTACAGGCTGAACAGAGCATTGAATTGAGTGGCAGGTATCATAAGAGGACTCTGTCACTGAACTTTGAGAAGTCCACTCTTGCTCCCTACAAAAAACTCCTTTAGGATGTCCTGTAGTCTTGTTTTGCTTTTCCTCTGTTGGGGTTACCTAGAAAAGCCTCAGGTTAGCTCTCATTTTCAGGCCTCTTTGGACACTCTGTCTCCTTTGTATTAAGCAGCCTCTAACAGCTCCTGTGGGTCTCTACCTCCTGGTATTCACACTCTTGTGTAATGCCTTCCCCTTGAGGGTGGGCCAGACTTACTGACTCACTTCTAGCCAACAGAACATGGTAAAATTGGTGGAATGTCACTTCTTAGATTAGGTTATAAGAAGATTGTGCCATAAGAAGAAGAGAGATCATTTTAGGGTTGACAGCATTCAGTTATTTTCCCTGGAGTTATTTCATTGGCCAGGCCTTCTGCGTCCAGGGAAGTGAGAAGTGAACTCACTGTTACTGAACACCCACAATACGCTAAGCCTTCACTAAAGTCACCTTGTTTATTTCTTGCAGGCAGCCCTGAGAAGTAGGTATCAACACCCACTATATGTGCAAAGGATGAGAAAAAATACATTAAACTAATTATGTTCAAGAACAAATGATGTGTTTGTTTTGTTTTGGGTGCTCCCTTTCTCAAGAAGTCAGTTACCATGCTCTCCACCATGGGAAGGCCTAGGTGCCCAGAACTCAGAGAAGGCTCTGGTCCACAGCCAGTGAGCAGTGAATCCTGCCACTAGCGTGGGGAGTGAGCTTAGGTATTGCTCCTCCTCTAGCCAAGCCTTCAAATGAGAACACAGCCCTGGCAGGCAGTTGGATTGAAGTCCCGTCAGTGGACCCAAAGCAGAGGACCTGGCTCAGCTGTGCCTGGATTCCTGACCCTCCAAAACTGTGAGGCAGTTTCTGTTGTTTTGGGCTGTTTGATATTAGGGTAACTTGTTATGCAGCAATAGATAAGAAATATAACCCCTTTCCTTCAAATCTCCTAGTGGAACCAAGGAAACTGCAGGTTCTCTCCCCCTAAACACCCTTTAGGTTTGAGCAACCTTATCGTTAGAGTGGTGGCATCACTGAGCCTAACTCACCAAGACTGGGTGCAAATACAGGTTGAGGTGCACTAGGGAAGAGGGTCAGCGTCCGTAGTCATCCATGATAGTGCTGGTCTCAAATTCTCGTTACCCTCCAAATTCTTCACTGTTCCTGCCTGTTCCCATGGATACTCATTTTTTTTGGAATGGGGTGAGGAGTGGGGGCAGTGTATTGGCAGGGAGTCTGCAGAATACAGCAGAAGCAAGGAAGGAGAGGGGAAAACAGTGTGATGGGCTGCCCTGAGGAGAAGCTTCATCTAAAACTGGTGAGCCAGGTGCTTCAGTCCCAGGGCCTGTGTATTGGCATGCTGTCCAGCGTGGAGGGCACAGGAGTCTCTTCCATGTTTAGGAAGTGCCATGGTGGTGGCTTACCCCTGTGGAGCACCTTGCATACTACGTAACTCTGAGCAAGGTAGCCTCTAGGCCAAGAGCAGGAGTCTGTGCAGGGCAAAATTGTACCCCTTGTGGAGCTTGACCATCTCCATCACGATTAGAGACCTGGCTGAGACAGGATACAACTGAAACATTCATCTTAGCTGGGTGCGATTCCCAGGGACACTCTGGTATAGGGGCAACTTTGTGGGCTTAACATCCTTCTGGAGTGTATGTGGTCTAAGCATGAGAAATACCCCAGATTGTGAGATTGTAGCCCATTTTTATTCTCAGACTTCTGTGGCCTTGGCCTGGAGTTTTGGCAAATATTAGCAATGGCTATAAAAACAGCCCATTGACTATATGCCCCAGGCATTGTGTTCATGTTTCCCTCTCAATAAGACATTTATTTAATCTCCACAATAGCTCTATGTAGGAAAGGGCTATTATTATCCCCCTTTTATAGGCTTAGAGATGTTTAGATAACTCGTATTAGGAAGCTGACCCACAAAGTGAAGAAATTGTCCCAATAAACCCAATGTCTGGCTTCAAAGTCCACATGGGCTAGTTCTTCGCTGCTTCCATCTGTTACTGCAAGCTGAGCTCCAGTGTGTGGATAGACTTGTGGTCTCTAATGACAGCAGTGCCCCTACTGTGTGCCAGCATTATACCGATCATGTCATTTATTTACTCAACAAATAATTCTGAAGTAGTTAATAGTAACCTCATATTGCAGAAGGAGAAACCAAGACTCAGAGGTTAAGTGACTTGCTCATAGTTACCTGCGCGTGAACTGCACAGCTGGGATCCAAGCTCAGGCTGTCTCACACAAAAACTCCCTCTCTATCCAGCCTCATCTTAGTTGAAACAGCAGGGAGTCTGTGGGGGAGATTTGCTACAAGCCCCAGATAGCCTGATTGATTTCAGGCACTTTCCAAAAGAATCTGGGGGTACCCAGTGAGCTCTGAGGCAGGGTCTGGGCATCTTGCCTGTGGTGTGGGCAGAGGACTTCCCATGGCAGCCCTGAGAGCACACACCCAGCCCACACATGGGAGGGTTGAGTTGGTTCCCTCTCTACTTTATTGATGTGGAGCGAGTTGAAGGTTATTGCAATGAATAATAAATGAGCTATCATAGCAGAGCCGATTATTTGGAAGTGTTACCGATGTTTATGTTGATAAAAATGAATAAATGGCTAAGTGTTTTCAGAGAATGGAAGAGAAAAGGCATAAAGAGGAAATTCATATGTGCCTCTGATAGTTAGAAACAATGAGTCTTGAAACAGAGGCAATCAAGGAATAGGATAAAGCAGCTTTGTGATTTGTTATGTAGGGGAAATAATGACAGAATCTTTCATCTCTGGCCATGTTGGCGGCAAAGCAGTAATAGGCAGTGGCTTTGAGCAGAGGAGATAAGAGACCAAGAGGAAAATAAAGTTCAGAGCAGTGAATACAAGAGCCAAATTGTTGCTTGGCTTTTCTCATAGAGAGACAGACCTACAGAGAAAGGATGTGGCTGCCTTCTCTGTTGATAGAGGAGAGAGCCTTTGCTGGCCCCAGATTGGGAGGGGATTTACTCTAAGGGTTAGGAGCCAAGGTCAGATGCAGGAGGGTCACAAGAAGCCAAATTTTGGACAGAGTCAGCCAGCCATGCCTGATCCAGGTACTCACATCCTTTTCTCCCCTACTGAGGCACAATCCCAGGTATAATTTCCTGTCCTGGTGGCTACAGCATCTTCTCTTTTTTCCTACCCCAACAAAGTTGACCAGAAGGCAAAAGGATGATGATGATACAATAAATGCAGCTCGCCAGCCCAGGAGCTGGGTGTTGCAGAGCACAACAGCATACTCAGAGAGATTTCAGGAAATACTTTGAAAACTTTTGGGAGAAACTTGAGAGAAGGTCTGCTAGACTTCATGCTAGCCCCTGACTCAAGGTAGCTAACTGTTTCAGCATTAGACCAGTGTTCCTTTTGAAGACCTCACATGCACACAAAGTTGGGTTTTACGGTTGCTGTGATAAAAATCAAGGGTGGTTTGTCAATCCGTGTGGGACAGATGATGAGGATGGTGGAGCGCAGTCTGATGCCAAGATTTGAGAAGCTGGGCAGTGCCCTACAGGCACACACATCCCATTACTAAGTGAGAATGGAATAAAAAGTTGTTTTTCTTTCAATTAGTGAGAATTAATTTAAAAAAATCAACCATTAACTTAGTTATCAGGAGTTAACTACTTAACTGTTTGACCCTAATGACTTAGTAAACATAATTGTTAGATATTTTTCTTCATCGTGTTGGTGCTCCCATGGAAAGTTATAGAGAGACTAAAGGTGTAATCAAAGAACGCATTTGGGAGCTTCAGGGTAATGTATCAGCAGGACCTAGTGGGAAACAAATTGCATACTAAAACTGGGTAATCTGAAGAGAGTTTAAGAAAGAAATTCTTTTCAAAGGTATGGGGGGCGTGCAATGGCTTGTCCTCCCCAAAATCATCTGCTAGGTAGGGGCTTAGTACCTAATGTAACAATTTTGAGGTGGTGGGTCCTTTAAGAGATGTGAGGTCTTTAAGAAGTAGTAGTACTTTTCTCATGGGTCTGGATCAGTTACCTTGAGTGTTTTGTCAAGTGAATTTGGTGTCCTTGGCTTTCTCTCTGATTTCCTCCCTCACCACATGATCTGTTGCATACTTAGCCCTACCATCTGACACCATCTGTCATGTCATGAGGCAGACAGAAGGCTCTCACTGGAGGTTGACCTGGTCTTGGACTTTCAGCCTCCAAAACTGTGAGCCAAATATACTTATTTTCCTGATAGAGTATCGAGTCTCATATATTCTGTTATGACAACACAGAACAGATACAGAGAGGTGTAGAGGAATCACAAGAAATAGGCAGTATCCTGGGGTCAGTAATGGGGATAGGAAACTGGGGGAGTTGGGAAGAGGAAAGAGGGATGGAGTGGTTAGCCCAACTTGTAGAGAGGTCTGTGGGGAGAGGGCTGCCTGATAGTAGTTATGAACCTCAGCCAGGCATAGAAAGCCTGGGGAGGGAATTTAGGGACCTCATTATTGTCCCTCTCTCCTGGCCCCTGAAGGTTCTCCTTATTGGCCAAAGCAGGCAGAAGCCAGAGGGCAGGCAAGCTTCTTGATGTAACCGTAGAAGTCATAATAACTATGGTTGACAGTAATTCATTGAGTATTTCAAAATAGCTAAAGAGGGTATTTTGAATGTTCCCAACACAAAGAAATGATATAGGTCTGAGGTGAAGGATGTGTCAGTTACCCTGATCTGATCATTACACACTGCCTACATGTATTGAAATGCCATGCTGTATTCCATATATACAATTACTATGTCAATTAAATATGCATACTAAAAATTAAAATTATATTTAAAAAGATTTTTTCAGACAGACAAGAACAAGAGACTAGGTCTGGAGGAACAACTGGGAGCAGTCCAACATCTGTTGTAGAGCTAAATTAGAATCTGCTCTCTTGTATACAAACAACAGTAACTCCTTCTGAAAACTCTGAAACCAATAAGAACAGGAAGAAGTGTTTTTCAAGCACTTTATTATGTGCTCTGTTAACTATTTCGAATGCATTATCTCATCTAATCTATAAACAGCCTAATAGGTATGTTCTATTGTACACTCCAAAATGGGACCTTCGCAGAGTTGTTGACAGGAGGAGAGAAAATGCATTAATAGAACTTCCATCAGTTGTGTGGGGCTCAATCCATGGAAAATGATTTAATGAAAACTTTTTAATTAAAAATACTTTCCAATATGGAAGAAGTGTTGGACAACTAATATAAAGGTATTCTTCTTGGCAGTTCCATTTCCTAGGGGAAGTGAATAGAATGGCATGTGGCCCTTGGGAGTTATGTGTGGCAGTCTTTCAGAACCTAGTCTCTTTTGCATTTCTCATCCTGCAATATTATGCTGGATTAAACAATGCCAGGATGATCTCACCATGGCACCATGTCCCCATGATGTGGCAGAGCTTTGCTGCACCAGTGATTCTCAAATGATGCTTCAGGGAATACCAAAATCACATTACAGTGGCCTTTTCTTAACCTATCAATAACATAGGTAAAACTTCTTCAATTTCAACCTTTTCTCCCATAAATTTTCTTTAAACTGAGTCAAAAAATGAATGAACAATAAATATTAATGGGAAATTTTAAAAATGTGATTTTAAAGGGGTGTTTTATGTATTGTTTTTTTAGATGCAGAAACCTGCATGCATATAATATAGTCATATTTTCTGCTAGTAAAATTGTTCCTGACTCGTGTGACAGAATTAAGTACATCAATTTTTTTCATGTGGTCATGCATAAAGCATCCCATCTTCCCAATGTCTGAGTGAATTTGGAACTAGTTTCATAAAAAAAAAAAAACCTTACACATGGTGTAAAATTTAAGTTCTAGAACATCATTATATTATCACTATCATCATCATCACCACCACCACCACCACTACCACACCATCATCAGTTTATAAGGGCGTCAAATATGCCCTTTAAATGTTTGTTCCTCACTATCTTATCTTAAGCAGTAGTTTTAAAGTGAGGCTCCTGGACCAGCAGTATTAGCAAATGCAAATTCTCAGGCCTAGAACAACTGAATCACAATCTCTGGGCGTGAGGCCAAGCAATCTGTGTCCTGACAAGTCCTCCAGGTTGAGAATCATTGCCCTTAAGTAATCCTTACACACACCAGTGAAATAGAAGCCATCAATCCCATGTCAGAGCTATAGAAACAGAGACTAAGGGAATACTGCACAGTTAAGAGGTGTAAGATTAGAACATAGATTGAATTATTCCATCTCTAGGGTGAGTGCTTGTTTCAGACATCACTCTTGCTTGCACGTATGACATAATGAATCAAGAAGCTGAACAACTACTCTTTTGTGGAAGATAGAATCGTAGATATGGCACAGTTGTCAGAACTCACTCCATTAAGAAGATAAGAGAGGACACAGCCATTAAATGCTAAATGGGATCATTACCAATGTCATAGGACTTTAGAGCTGAAAGAGGCCACTGTGGGCTAGGCTCCATGTGAATGGCACCTTCTGGAATTGCCTGAAGTGTCCGGGTTGCTAAGATACTGATCAAATAGCTCCAGAAATAGGTGACCCTTCGTTAGGTCTGGAAGGACAAAGGATTTGGATAAGTGGCGGAGGAGGAGGTAGTTGATTAGCAGATAGAAAAGAAGGGAGGGCCTTCCAATAGTGAAATCAAGTTAAGGCAGAGAATCCCAAGAGCCTTGACTGAGAAATATGTGTTACGGAAACCTCTTATTGCAAAACCAAGTGTGATGGTGACATTTCCACCTGTTAGGTGGGAGACTGATTCTGCTCTACAGCAGTGAGGTAGCTATACCCTTCTTAGCCCCTCTTTCATTTACTATTGGAACAAGGGTCAACAAACTATCTTTTTAAATATTTATTTATTCATATTTGAAAGGCAGAGACAGAAAGAAAGAGAGAGAGATTCTATCCACTGATTCACTCCCCAAATGGCTGCAATGATCAGGGCTGGGCCAGACTGAAACCAGGAGCCAAGAGCTTCTTCCTGGTCACCAATGTGGGTACAGGGGCCCAAGAGTTTGGGCCATCTTCTGCTACTTTCCCAGGCACATTAGCAGTTAGCTGGATTGGAAATGGAGCAGGTGTGATTTGAAGTGGTGCCCATATGGGATGCCAGCACTGCAAGCAGAGGCTTAACCTTCTATGCCACAGCGCCTGGCCCCAACAGACTTTATTTGTAAAGGACAAGGCAGCAAACATTTTGATCTTTGTCATTCATACGGTGCTTGTTGCAATTCCTCAACTTTGCCTTTATGTGAATGCTGCCAAGAGTGATACGTAAATGAATGGGTATGGCAGTGTTCCAATAAAACTCTATTTATGAACACAAAAATTTGAATTTTACCTAATTTTCACTTGTCACAAAGTATTCTTCTGATTTTTTTCAACAATTTAAAAGTGTAAAAACCATTGTTAGCTCATGGCTCATACAAAAATAGATAGTAGTGGCCTGTAGTTTGCTGATCCTTTTACTAGTTTATAAACCTTGTGATACTAGAGAGAATCTTTCTTGACTTCTGTTACATACCCAGTGTTCATCACAGTGCCTGATGTACAGAGGGCACTCAAATCTGTAGAGTGAATGAATGAATGAATGGTCCATTCTCCTGTTTCCTCTGAATTTCTCCAAAGAAAATATCAGGCAAGAGAGCTGAGAAGGAATAATGGGAATGTATCCAAGGTCTTCTCTTGTCTACATTTTAAGCAGGAATTTACATAGCTCCTCATTTTAGTGAGAGAAAAGATTAAACAGAAGTCTCTGCAAGGGCTTTAGTTGTCAGTCTGTTCTCAAGCTCTGAAACACTAGACCCAGGGCTCAAATATGCCAAGATTTTTTTTTTTTTAAACCTGAGAATGAATCTGGAAGTATAAAGTTGTTTTCTATTTAAGCCCAGAGGGGCTTCTAAGATTAAGCATGGTTGTTCATAGTAGAATGTTAGTAAAAAGGTATTCACAATTCTAAGAGTTGTGTAGTTTTAAATGTTCAAAATTGTGCATTGCTTTTTTAAATGTATAGTAACTAGATGTGAGTAATTGCTATTAGTATGGGATTGGAGGTTTCTTTACAATGTGTCTTAGGCTGAAAGCTTAAGCCGTAAGAGTACAATACTGGCACCTCCTTTGAAAGATAGGCTGGAGCAGGAGGTGTTAGGGGAAAACTGGTGAGATGAGTCCAAGTTCGTGTCCTAGTGTCAGTAACAATTTACAAGGCTGGACAAAATGGTGAGAGTATAAGAAGTGAAGTTTTATGTATGTAAGAAGAAGAGAAGCTCTGAACAGTACAATCGGAGGTGGAAAGAGAGACTAAGTTGCTGAGGTCTCTCAGTCTAGGGGTATTTGTATGTGCTTAACATGTTATCTCCGAGGAGCAAAGGTGAACAAAGATTATGGTTATACATGAGTTACTGTGAAGACCGGGGGTGCAGTCTTAACAGAACCCTTTCTAGCTTGTTTTTATGTAAGCCTATATCTTGTCGTGGTTTATAAGTATTTGTTACAAGGGGCTTCCATCCTATTCTGTTTATTGTTGGGAAGGCACTGCAGTTTGTACTGCTGGCAGGGATCTGTGGGATGGTGTTAGCCTGGTCTGCTTTTAGTCCCGAGCTCCCTCACAGGCTGTTACCTAGGCAAAGCTGAACACGAGGAGGCAGGTAACATTCAGGCAATGGAGCATTTTGGAAATGGCTGAGAACAATGAGTTTCAAAGAATGATTATGTACATGGGAATAATATCTAGGATGGGCCATGTAGTAGTCAACTTTTTGTTAGTACAGTGAAGTACCTGAGGCAGCTAGCAAAGAGAAAAGGTTTATCTAGCTCATACTTTTGGAGGTTCACGTCCAGTATTGGGTTCAGCCTCTGGTGATGACATTCTTACTGGCAGAGTCCTGAGGTGACACAGAGTATCACAAGGTAAGATATTGGGAAGGTGCTTATCTACATATGTTTATGTGGTCTCTTATGATGCCACCAGGAATCTTTAAGGGGTGCTCCACCCTAAAGACTTAATCCAGTCTAATAAGTCTCCAAGGTCTCACCTTTAAACCCCATGACAAGATTAAGTCTCCACTCTCTTGGTACCATTGACTTATGACTTAGGGGTTTCAAGTCCTGCCTGAGCTCAGGGAGATCATGTTCAAGACCTAGCAAGCCTCGGAGGCCAGATCTTCTTCCTGGAATAGGGGTGTGTCCTAGCCCACCTGCGTGAGGAAAACAGAACCGTCTTGGCACTTCAGATCAGGGCTGTATGTTAACACATTCTGTTTCTCATTGTCCAAGACCTTCCTTTTGCAACTCATTCATAACAACTGTTAATACTTTAATAATTGAGTGCAGAGTGTTTATATATATATGATCTTTTAAGCAGAAATAATCAGGAATAAAGAGACATTCACTTTATTTTCAGGAATCTCTTTTGTTCAGTTATTATTGGAGTTTTCTTTTTCTTTTTTTCTTTTCTTTTTTTTTTTTGTTTCTCCAGCACTCATTTGCTCCTCACTGCTAATGACATCTCTCATCTTCCTCCCATTTAACTGAGGCTGTTTCCACCTTCTGGGTCAGGACAGGATGCATGCTCTTGATCTAGCCAATGAAAGCATTATATTCCCCTGGCCATAGTAATTGGTTCAGGAATGAGCTTGTGACCTAAGGTAGACCAAAGAGGACCATTCCTAGGTCTGTGGTAAACTTGACTAAGTGGTTAAGCTCCTAGGCTGCTAATGGGAAACTGTCACCAGTGGTCTTGTCATGGTGTGGGAAGTGTCTCTTGAGAAGGGAGGTCAACAGTGAGGGTGACCACTACCAAGTTATGTTTCCACAAGTGGAACTTGTGCTTCCTCTTCTTTAAAGTGGTAGAGAATAATATCTATTTCCCAGTATTTGTGTGTGTATGTGTGTGTGTGTGTGGACTCCACGCAAAATATTTTGAAAGCATCATCATTTTCCTTTCTTCCTTTTCTCTTTTTCTCCTTTCTTTCTTTCCTTTCTTTCTCCTTCCTTCTTCATGGCCTTACCTTCCTTTTTAGTTTTATTTTATTTTTTAAAAAAGATTTATTTATTTGAAAGAGTTAAAGAGAGAGAGACAGAGAGAGAGAGAGATCTTCTATCTACTGGGTCACTCCTCAGATGGTCACAGTGGGCAGAGGTGGGCCAGCCCAAAGTTGGGAGCCAGAAACTTCTTCTGGGTCTCCTATGTGGGTGTGGGGATCCAAGGACTTGGGTCATCCTCTGCTGCTTTCCAAAGTGCATTAGCAGGAAGCTGGATTGGAAGTGGAGCAGCCAGGACTCTGGTGCTGCAGACAGTGGCTTTACCCACTATGGCACAGCATCGGTCCCCTTACCTTTCTTTAAGAAACAGTACAGAAAACGTTTGGGCACAGACTTGACAACTTTTTCCAGTGGCTGCTCTTCCATGGGGCTGGGACAACCATGAAACAGTCATCGTAAGGCCTCAGGGAACGTGAGAATTGCGTGGCTGGTGTGGCCACCCAGAGAGTTTAGTAGGGATGATACAGCAGAGTATGGAAGTTAAGGAAGAATTCCTTTAAGTATTATTTATTTGAGAGTCAGAGACAGACAGAGAGAGGAGCTCCCATCTGTTGGTTCATTCTTCAAATGCCTAAAATGGTAGGGCTGGGCCAGGCCAAAACTGGGAGCAGGAAATACAATTCAAGTCTCCCATGTGAGTGACAGGAACAAATACTTGTGCCGTTATTATTGCCTTGAAGTATCGATATCAGCTTGAAGTTGGAACATTGAACCCAGATACTCCAATATGGAGTGTGAGCATCCTAACTGGTATCATAACTCTAGGGCAAATGTCTGCCTCAGGAAGAATTTTCTAACCTAAGGGTTTTGCAGTGAAGATCAGGGCATCTTAGAGAGGGTTGGTGCATCTAGCCAAGGATGCTCCAGAGAAACAGAATCAATGTTGTGTGTGTGTATGTATTTTAAAAAGTAATTTATTTCAAGGAACTGGGTCATGTGGTCATGGGGGCTGGCAAGTCCAAAATCTACAGGGTATCCCAGCTGGCAGGAAACCCTGAAAAGTGTTGATACTGCAGCTTGAATCCAAAGACAGTCTGGCCGGCAGAATTCCTTCTTCCTTCAGGGACCTTAAGTCTGTTTTTTCCTTAAGGCCTTCAACTGATTGGATGAGGCCCACCCATATTATGGAAATGAATCTGCTTTACTCAAAGTCTACTGATTTTAATGTAAATCTGAAAAGTATTTTTACAGTAATGTCTAGACTGATATTTGATCAACTATCTGGGTAGTGTGGTCTAGCCAGGTTGAAGCATAAATTAATGATCATAGTTCTACTCCTTGTCAGCTTAGCATCCATACACATCTCCATAAACCATACTCATTCTCCAAATAGAAACAATAACAAGGTTATGTTTTGCCGAACATGCCTAATATGGAACAAAAATCCTATGTACAACCAAAATCACACTAGCCTTTTCTCCAGAATATGCAAAATCCCTAAGTGATGTTTACTCTTTTCCTTTGTATCTTGTAACTTAAAAATTATGACATAAAGTCAATAATACTTAGAAGCTGTGATATACAGTCAACACATTTATGTTATTTGATCAGGGCATAGATGAGGGAAGAAAAGAAATAAATTTGTTTAATACACACATAAACATATTCATAATAAAATAAGGAAGGGATACTTAGAATTACAGTCCTAATTTCTGTGACTGGTCACCTGGTCCAAGCTCATAGTTACAGCTGGCTTTTTTTTTTTTTTTTACTATTTATTCTGTATTTCCTTTGCCTTTGGAAAGTACCTCGTTGAGACTCTTTTACCTGGTGGATAACCATTCATTCCTGAAGGATCTGAGCCATTAGCAGTTCTACCTACACTGGGTTGTTATAGTTTTGCACTGACTTTAATAACAGGTCACGGAAGTTCTAAGAGATTCCTGGCCTAAGGAATCTCCTGTATTCTAGACACAGTCTTCCTTACCTGCACTGTGAAGTAGCAGTCTAATTTGCCCTTGGTAGTCAGGATTGATCACTTCAGCCAGCATAGTAATTCCCTTCTTTGCCTGTTGATTCAGAGAAAGAAGTTCACAGAAACTAGCAGTCTTAATTCAGTGGATTCTCTTGGTGGAAATGTTTCTCCTTTTGAAGCTAAGAACTCTAGGTCATCAAGACATAAGTTTTCATAAATAAGAAGAAAATTTTGCTAGTGAGTCATTAGGGATAATCGTGAATGATGCCACTCTCGTTTCTACCCCTTGGTTCCTGAACCTGTGAATTGTGGCTTTGTGAGAAATGCACCATATATTGGGTGCAGGTTCAGAGCACATTAAGTCTCCTGGGAAACCTTGCCCCACACTGGCAAGGTATTGCCACTTAGATTTAACTGTAACTGCGTCTTCAAAATGAAGGCCATTCCACTTTTCTATCAAACCAACTGATTCAGAATGGTAGAGACATGGCTATATAAGTGAGTTCCAGTGGGGCCGGCGCTGTTGCACAGTGGGTTAATGCCCTGGCCTGAAGCACCAGCATCTCATATTGGCGCTGGTTCGAGACCCTGCTGCTCCACTTCCAATCCAACTCTCTGCTTTGGGCTGGGAAAGTAGTAGAAGATGGCCCAAGTCCTTGGAACCTGCACCCATATCGGGGACCCGGAGGAAGCTCCTGGCTCCTGGCTTTGGATTGGCGCAGCTCCAGTCATTGCAGCCAACTGGGGAGTGAACCATTGGATGGAAGACCTCTCTCTCTTTCTCTCACTCTCTCTGCCTCTCCTCTCTGTGTAACTCTGACTTGAAAATAAAAATAAATAAATCTTTTAAAAAAATAAGTGAGTTCCAGGAACATGGACCCTTGGCCACATTTCGTTTCTATGAAGTGATTTCCTTAATCAGAAACAATGCTGTGTGAAGTGTCATGGTGGTAGGTAGGGAATTCTATAAGTCCATGGTGGTAGTTTTGGCAGTAGCATTCCAAGAGGAAGGCAGATTAAGTTTCTATTCCATGAAAAACAAAAAGCTGCTTTTTCTAAGATGGAAGAGGGCCAGTATAATCAGTCTGCTATCAGGTAACTAGTTGATCATCACAGGGAATCATGCCATATGGGGACTCAGTGTTGGTCTTTTGGTAGGTTGAACACTCATGGCAATCAAAGCCAGATTGACTTAGCTGAGTGGAAGACTTGTTGCAGAGCCTATGTATAGCCTCCAACCCTGTCACCATGGCCACTCACTTAAGTACCAATTGGGCAATGTCAAGGGCATCTCGGGAAAGAGGCTGCCTAGTGTATACAGAATGGATCACTTTACCATTAAAACTCTGCTCTCCTTTGCTGCACATTGGCATGGAACACAAGCATGTTCTACTTTTCATTCACTCAGAGAGGGCCATTCACATATGTCTTCCATAAAGCTTTTCATCATAAATTTCCAACCACTTTCCTTCCAAGTCCCTGGCCTTGTAGCCAAACCATTGGATACAGCACATGAATTGTAGTTAATTGCATGTATGGCCACTTCTTCAAGTACAGTGAACAGCCACGTACACCACTTGAAGTTCTGTCCACTGAGAGGATTTCTGTTCACCATTGTCCTTCAGGAATGTTCCAGAAAGGGGCAGAAAGGGGCCATTTCCGGGTGATGCTTGCAATTGTGCAGTGCTGTCTGTTAACCAAGACTGTTTTCTTTCCCTCAGTCAACTCATCACAGGGAACTTCCTATGAGACCCACCCACATTATGGAGGACAATATGCTTAACTCAAAGTCTACTTAATTAAATGTCAATCACTTCTAAAAAAACACCTTCACAATAGCATCCAGATTGATGTTTGCCCAAGGTCTAGATACCATGCTACAGCCAAGCTGACATAAAAATTAACCATCAAAATCAGGGATGCAATAACAGGCATGTCTGTTCAGATCAGAAACTTCTAAGAAGGCATCTGGCTTGCAAACTGCAATCTATGATTTATTTATTTAACGTTTTCTTAAGGGGATCCCTTCTACCTGATCTTAGGAAAATATAGGGTTGTCAAGATATTCCTTCACTACGACACTGATAGTTAAATCCTTCAGTACATCAGAATCAACTGAAGGACTTTTGTTTTGATTTTTAGATTGATTTATTTGAAAGGCAGAGTTACAGAGAGGCAGAGGCAGAGAGGGAGAAAGAGAGAGATCTTCTATCCGCTGGTTCACTCCCCAAATGGCTGCAACAGCCAGAGTTGCGCTGATCTGAAGCCAGGAGCCAGGAGCCTTCTCTGGGTCTCCCACGTGGGTGCAGGACTTGGATCATCTACTGCTTTCCTGGGTCATAGCAGAGAGCTGGATTGGAAGTGGAGCAGCCAGGTCTCAACCCAGCGCCCATGTGGGATACCAGCACTGCAGGTTGTGGCTTTACCTGCCATGCCACAGTGCCAGCCCTAGGACGGTTAAACTCTTGAGCTACATCCAAGTTTCAGTTGAGCAAGTCTGAGATGGGCTCCAAAATTTGCATTTCTAAGGTGTTGTCAGAGGATGCTGATGATGCTAGTGTAGGGACCACATTTTGAGGCACACTCTCATATGGGCTGATTAATTTTATGAATGATAGCTGATGTATTGTTGAGAAAGCACCACACTTGGAAATAAGAGACCAGAATCCATGCTATTTGCTACTTCATTTAGCTGTGAGTCTGTGAACAAGTTGCTTTCCTTCTCTGGGCCTTGCTTTCCTCATCCCTAAAAAGAGACAAGTCATTGGTGTCCATATTTTCAATACGTAGATCTTCAGTCAACTTTCCTTTTTTGTGGGCATCATGTTTGAAAGATTGTTTTCCACCATAAATACAATGCGTATTTTGATAACAGTCTGGCCTGAATTTTGGCAAATATCTGATTTTTTAGGGTCTTTTTCAAATAGTGATAATATCTCTGGATCTTTGGGTTCCTAACCACTGATTTAACACTACCAGGTAGCTAGTTGATCACCAATGACACAATAAATGTGACATTCAAGGACAACCAGGACATAATTCCAAACTTTGAGATAACTTTTGGGAAGGTTAGGGGGAGGGTCCCGGCTTTACTGAGATTGGAGAAGAGCTCATTGACAATGCTGCCTGGGAGGTTTATCAACTGCAAGTTTGACCAGGAGCCTCCTGAAGTCTCTTTCTCAGTTTTAAAACTATGATGTTAGAACAGCCTCTCTCAGGTCATCCCTTGGTGCCCCATAATTGAAACTCTGGCGATAATACCCATCCAAAGGTTTTGAGGTTTATAGTCCAGACATGTTCTCCAGGAAGGTTGTTAGTTTCCAAAGAGATGAACGAGTTAAATGGGCTTAGAGACTTTTTGTTGGAGTTGACTTTGAATCTTGTTATGCTGAATGAGTTCAGATGCGTCCTATGCAGATAAAATTATCACCTGGGCCTCACACACCCAGAAGGGAGGGCTGCTGACATCTGGGCCTCTGTTAGCTGCTGCAAAGGCTGTCTCTGCTGGTTGGCAACACGTCTGTACTCACATCTTTTCCAGCTAGGTGAACTGTTAGCTTATGATAAAAACACGTGTGAGTTTGATCATTTGTATGCAATTCATGGAGTCAAATTGCTGCCATTCCATGGTGGGAGGGAGAGGTGGGAAGCTTGCTGTTTTGAATTTCTTTGTCTCTTCAGGAACATATAATACTAAATGTGTGTGTGAATTGGACTGATTTTTAGAGACTTATATGCTGAAGTTGATAAGATTATTTTTTCATGCAAGTGTTTTCGAAGCAGTAGCTTCCTCTTCCAGGTTCAGTGCAAGGTCCTGTGAAGGCATTGTTTTGGCCTCTAGATCCTCACAGCTGAGCAAGACAGCAGTCTAAACAGATATTACAGGAAACACTGAAAGCTAAATGAGGACTGATGAGGAAGAGAATTACCTCTCTGGGGCTCTCAGGAAAATCTGTTCTTCAGACTAGCTGAATAGCTAACTTTGGGAACTACACAAGCAAGTTAGGTCCTTCAAAAGGGAAAATAAATGGATTTTTTTTTTAATTTATTTTTTGTCAGGCAGAGTGGACAGTGAGAGAGAGAGAGAGAAAGGTCTTCCTTTTGCCGCTGGTTCACCCTCCAATGGCCGCCGCGGTAGGCGCGCTGCGGCCAGCGCACCGCGCTGATCCAACGGCAGGAGCCAGGTACTTATCCTGGTCTCCCATGGGGTGCAGGGCCCAAGGACTTGGGCCATCCTCCACTGCACTCCCTGGCCACAGCAGAGAGCTGGCCTGGAAGAGGGGCGACCGGGACAGGATCGGTGCCCTGACCGGGACTAGAACCCGGTGTGCCGGCGCCGCAAGGCGGAGGATTAGCCTAGTGAGACGCGGCGCCGGCCAATAAATGGATGTTTTAATGCTAGATCGCTGAAGGATGTGATGCCTGCCAAGCATGTATATATATTCCACACATGTATCTCCTTATCTTCATAACTTTTGTTCTTATTTTTTTGCTTCTTGCTTGCTAAAATGACTGATTAAAAAGTTATCCCATGAATAAAAAGGGGGAAGCCTTCCCAGAGGAGGTAGCAGCAGGTGCAAAAAAGCTATGTGGTTGAGAATGGGTAGAAAATAGGGTGGGTGGGAGTATGTAGGAAATCATGAAAATTAGGACCACCTGCAAAATTTTGTTTGTGCCATACTGTAGAGAAGTGGTTCTCAAATGTGAGCCTGTATCAGATCCACCAGGAGGGCTGTGAAAACTCAGATTGCCAGGTCTCAGTCCAAAATGCCTGTGGTTCAGTAGCTCTGAGTGGGGTCTGACAGCTCGCATTTCTAACAGGTGGCCAGACGAGACTGGTAGCCTAGGGCCTCAGTTTGGATCTTTGAGCTGGGAGGTGCTCCTGAACATTTTCTAAGGGGTGTAACAAAGTCAGACTTGCTTTTTTAAAGGAGCATGCTGGGAAAGTGTGGATACTGTGTTGGGGAGGGAGTTGGGGCACAGGGAGGTCAGTCAGGTGAGTCAGATGGTGGCTGAAATTGTTGAAGCCTCAGAGGATGAGTGAGGTCTGTACTAGGTGGGATAAAAGGGTGGACATGGGGGAGGTGGCAAGTGACCCTGGGCTTTTAATCTGGAATGCAGGCTTCGTGTTAACAGCTCCAGGTTGGGATTGTGTCAGTCCTCCTTGCCTAGTGAGTCGTTCTGCAGGTGTGGTTGTTGAGGCTCCAAGTTGTGTACTGGGCTCATTGCCTCTCAATGATAGGGAAAAGACATTATTTTAAGCCAAATTCTGCAGAATGATCTATTGCAGTTTTCATTTTCCAACACATTTTATTCAATTTTATTAGGTCATTTAGCAAATAATTTTAATTTTCTGCTTAGATCAGAATTTCAGAAAGTAATGTACTGTTGTACTGTTAATGAGTCCCGTAATAAGCTCCAGGAGAATGCGATTTGAAATCATTCCTGAACATAACTTTCACTCAGCCTGGTTGCCAATTAGCACACTCCTCAGCAGTTCTCCTTGAGAGGGCCCAGAGGTTTCTGGAAGATTCTTGTATCTGGCTGGGCTTATTGTGGAGCCTCCGTGGGAGGGGAAGGCAGAAAAAGGAGTCAGAGCTCATTTCAGCATTGAGCTGTGGCACCTGCTGTATTGTTTCCTTCCACAGGCATCTGGTTCATAATATCAAACTGAAAAAAAAAAAAAATGAAACCAACCAAACAACCAAACAAAAAAACAAGACTGAGTGGTACTCTGGGTTGCATGGCACAGTAATCGTAACAGTTGGCAGGTCAATCATGCAGGTACGCTGGGATTTCAGCTGCAGCGTGGCGAAGGGATAGGAAGGACAATTACTATAACCATGGCTTTATACCAGGCACGGCATTAGGACATTGTTTATGGGTACCATTTTTTAAAAGATTTATTTATTTATTTTGACAGGTAGAGTTACAGACAGTGAGAGAGAGAAAGGTTTTCATTCCGTTGGTTTACTCCCCAAATGGCTGCAACGGCCGGAGCTATGCTGATCCGAAGCCAGGAGCCAGGTGCCTCCTCCTGGTCTCCCATGCGTGCATACCATTTTTTTAAAAAAAAGATTTATTTATTTATTTGAAAGTCAGAGTTGCACACAGAGAGAAGGAGAGGCAGAGAGAGAGAGATAGAGAGTGTTCCATCCGATGGTTTACTCCCCAGTTGGCTGCAATGGCCAGAGCTGTGCTGATCCGAATCCACAAGCCAGAAGCTTCTTGCAGGTCTCCTATGTGGGTGCAGGGGCCCAAGGACTTGGGCCATCTTCTACTGCTTTTCCAGGCCATAGCAGAGAGCTGGATTGGAAGTGGAGCAGCCTGGACTAGAACCGCGCCCATATGGGATTCCAGTGCTTCAGGCCAGGGCATTAACCTGCTGTGCCACAGTGCCGGCCCTGAGACATTTTCTCTTGATGATATGCATTGGGCATCATTCCATGGCAGGATATTATGTTATTTATATTTTGTAACTACATAGAAACCTATAGTGTAAATATCTTAGAACTTATTTATGCTTTTCTTTTGGTTTTATTTATGCTTTTTTCTACCTTAACTATTTTTAAAAATAAACTTTATTTTAGAATAATTTGATTTACAGAAAAGTTGCAAAGATAATACAGAGAGTTTCTGTATACTTGTAGCCTTTTTCCCCTTGGTTATTAATATTTTAGGTTACTATGGTATAATGTCAAACTAAGAAACAAACATTGGTACTATTTATTCATTTTTTATTCATACCAGTAATGCATAAAAACTTTCTTCTTTTAAAAATAAAATAGTACAAGATTTGGTTCATGTTCCCTTTGGCCTCCTATCACAATCTCATAGATCCTCACTCCGACCCTTGTCTCTTGTCCCAAATCTGTTTACTATTTGCCATTCCAGGTTGTTTTTTTTTTTTTTTTAATAAGCAGTAAACACACAAGAGGCAATATTGAAAGTATATTACTGGTTTGTGGTTTAAAAATATAAATGGAATCACACACTGTAAATCATTCTTCAACTTGTTTTTCTCCCCTCATCAAAAGGTCTTGGACACCTATTCATGATCATGTATAGAGACTGGTTTCCTTTTCAAAATTGCTGCATAGCTTCTCCATCAGATGAATACAACACATCTGTTTATCCATTTCTCTCTTCATGGTCATTTAGTCTATTCTTATTTTTTTCACTGTTTTAAACAATCTGCAATCAGCATCCTGTACATTCAGCTTGTTTTTCTTTGCATATGTGTAATTATTTTTTTTGGAGGATACATTCCTGTAATTAAAATTACTGGGTCAATGGGCTTATACGTACATTTTCTAGTAGATACTACCAAGTTCCATTCCACATGCTTTACTATCATATATTTCCACTGCAGAATGTCAAAGTGTCTTTTCTAGTAACTGCTACCAACAATTTTTTTTGGCCATGTTGAGAAATGATACCTCATTGGTTTATTAATTTACACATCTTGGTTGTTAGTGAAGTTAAACATTTTAATTATCTTACATTTACTGGGGGAGAGGCTGCACATGTTTCACCAATTAATCATCCCAGCACCTGTCTGGGTGCAGATCAGGAAACTAAGGCTCAAATGAAGTTACCTATTCAAGACTGTAGATGCCATGAGTGGTGGGATTGGGACTGTCCCGAAGTAGAGGAATCTGGGAGAGGCTGTGATGGGCTTTTGGGTGGATGGGGGGGATGAGGCTTACATGGTGAGCTTAAGACACATGGGCTGACATTGTTCAAATGTCATTGATATTCAGAGGGAGAGATGCAGCTGTAAGAGAGTTGAGATCGAGGCTTTACATGGAATCAGGGCTCGTAGCTGAGCTATAAATCTGGGTTGGAGTTGCCATTTGGTTTAGTAAAAAATCCCAGCGTACCAGGTACTAAGTTTTACCTCCCAGAGGAGGAGCAGACAAAGTCTGGGTAGGAATAAAAGGCCTAGGGAATAGGTTGATGTTAAAGTCCATGCAGAGGGCATCCCTGGTAGTGGCTACAACGAGCTGGGTCAATATTTTGTGGATATGAAATGGCACAGGTATTTTCTAGGCATGTGGCTCTGAGTCTTAGGAGGGTGAGGTCAACTTTGTCTGCTACCTGTTGGACGGGGCTCCTAATGTTAAACCCACATTGATGTGGGTGGGCTCCAGCTGAGCTTTCAACTTGAAGATCCTTGGCCCTTGATGCAAGTACAAGAGGCAGGGTTGACAGTTCTGTAACTTTTATTCTTCTCTGTTTAGCATTTTTAAATTTAATTTTTAGTATATATATATATATTTAACACAGCAATTATATATAAGGGATACAGTATGGCATTTTAGTACATGTATGCAGTATGTAATGATCAGATCAGGGTCATTGACATTTTTTATTTTAGGCACATATAATTTATTTGTGTTGGAAAAATTCAAAATACTCTCTATTAGCTGTTTTAAAATATTCAGTTAATTGTCGTCAGCCACAGTTACCCTACTGTGCTATAGAACATTAGAAACTATTCTTCCTATTCAGCAGCACCCGGTATCCATTAACCATCTCCTCTGCATTCTTCCATTTCCCACACCCTTCTCAGGCTCCGTAACTGCTATGGTAAAAAGTTAACTGTCTTTAAAACTGAATTTGGACTGCTGATTTTGGGAAAATTAAATTAGATGTAATTTTCTCTTTTTCTTGTTAAGTCTAATTAAAAACTCTGGACATCAGATATAAAAACATAAGGAGACTCTGAAAAAGTGGAGAGAATAAGTAGTCACGAACCTCAGAACCTGAGCAATAACAAGGTGGCCATTTCCCTGAGTTTTATTTTTGCCTCAAATATTCTAGACCTGGAGTTTAAGTAGCTGGCAATCTGGAAATGCCAAGAGGCAGAGACAAAACAAACAAACAAACAAACAAACCCAAAACCACCAAAAACCTGCCTTTTCTAGTCAAAACAGCAGAGAAGGAGCAGCCTAACAAGACAGAACTTTTTGATAATAGCTATTCTACTTCAGCCATACACCACTGAAAACAATTTTGGTCCACTACCACCCATGCCAACGAGGAACAGGTATGAAGCCTAGACTTCCTTTCTGGCAAGGTTTTAATGAGGTATATCAATATTCACGCTGGGGTTGTGTCAGAGAAGGCCAAGTAGGAAATTGAGACTTTCATCTCTGCTGGCTTTTTTAATGCTCTCACCCCTTCCTCCATTGTGTTGGGAGCCTGGGTAGCCCTCCTTCTACCTGTTGGTATGGTGTCTAAAGAGGCTGCGCAAAGGGTCAGGGCTTTGATAATCACAAAGCACTAATAAGGCTACCTGTGCTGTGGTTTGAGTGGAGAGTATGTGGGAAGCTGGAATTCCCACTGCTGCCCAGAAAGCAGTATCAAGGAGTCTCCTATATTGAGTGTAAACAGAAGCTGATTGGTAAACCTGGACTTTTACCTATAAGTAACGAAGCAATGACCCCACTCTTTACCCTTAACGTGTTGAAAAAGCCAGTTAAAATAGAGGTTTAAATAAGATCCAGAATCTCAATGTACTATGAAAATGTCTAGGTTTCCAAAATCAGTCATCATACTAAGATCTAGGGAGATCTCAGATTTAATGAAAAAAAAAAAAAAAAGGCAATAGATGCCCACACTGAGATGACAGAAAATTATTTGGCAAAGATTTAAAGTAAATTTAAGTAAATTTAAAGTAAAATTAAGAGGCAGAAAGGGAAGGGAGGGTAGAAGGGAGAGAGAGAGAAAGATAAAGATTCCCTTTGCTGGTTCACTCTTCAAATGCCCACAAAGCTCCCTTCCACCTGACTGGGATAAAAGATCAGAGCCAAGAACTCAATCCAGGTCTACCACATGGGTAGCAGGATCACTTGGACCACTACCAGTACAGACTCTGCATTAGCAGGAGGTTAGACACAAAAACCAGAGTCAAGAATCAAACACAGGTATTCCAATGTAGGATGCAAGTATATTGACCCTTGAGCCAATGCTTTTCTCCTTGATAAAGATTTTTAACTGTCAAACAAATCCTTCAATAAATAAATATGAATGTTAATGGAATAAGTGAAAAAATAAAAAGGCTTGGCCAAGAAATAGAAATCTTAGCCAAAAATTGGAGATTTAAAGAACTAAAAAGACATTTTAGAACTGGAAAACATACAAACTAAAATACGTGCTCTTTTTGAACTTAACCAGAGTGGAGTAGCTAGAGGAAAGAATTGGTAGTCTTTAAGACATAACAATGGAAATTACCCAGTATGGACAACACGGAGAGAAAATAGGTTTTATAAAAATGAACAGAGCCTCAGGGACCTGTGGGAATATAATGAAAGATCAAGCATTCATATAATTGGAGTCTCAGAATGTGAGGAGAAAGAAGACAGAATGAAACAAGTACTCAAATAATGTCTGAAAACTCACCAAATTTGGATTGGGTTCCTGGTTCCCAGCTTCTGCTCAGCTCAGCCCAGCCATTGAAGGCATTTAAGGAGTGAACTAGTGGATGAGAGTTCTACTTGTCTGTCTCTCTGACTGTAACTTTGCCTCTCAAATATATAAAAATTAAAACAATGATAAATGGGGGGGGGGGGATAAAGGGCTATAAAGGAAAGTCATTTTTCTATACTTCACTTAGACCGGTAAAATGATGACATCATTAGACTGTGATAATTAAGGCAATCATTAAAATTATACAAGGAGATACAAAAGATCAAAGTGGAATTCTATAGATGTTCAAATAATTTACAGGAAGGTAGGAGACAGAAAAGAAAATCAGAGAAATCAATAATGTCAGACTTCAGCCTATTGAATCAACAACATTAAGTATAAATTATCTAAGTACAACAATAAAAATAAATTGGAAGAGTGGCTTAAAAACATGATCCAATTATGTGCTGTGCACAAGATTTTCATTTTAAATATAAGATACAGGCAGGTTGGGAGTAAAGTAATGGAAAAAGATGTATCATGCAAATATTAATCATCAGAAAGCAGGAATGCCTGTATTGATATCAGGTAAAATAGACTTCAGAAAAAAGAAAGTTACCAGCGACAGAGGGGGATATTTTTAATGATAAAAGGGTCAGTACACTAAGAACAGGTAGCAGAGAGCAGAGCCATGTATCAACATGACCTCGAAAATGTAAACTATGATGGCAAAACTGTACCTTCTAAAACTAAACATCATTCCACCCTATGAGCCGACAATTCCAATCCTGGGTACATACCAGAGAGAAATGAGTATGGATGTTCACCATATACCCATAACAAAAGAAATATATAAGCATATTCATAGAAGCATTTTTCACACTAGACAAAAACTGGAAAAATAGCACAATGTCTATCCACATAAAATGGATGTAAAGACTGGTATATTCAACATTTGAATACAATACAGCAATGAAAAAGGAAGGACCTACATTTTTTAGCAACTTTTTAAAAAACTTATTTAATAAATATAAATTTCGAAAATACAACTTTTGGATTATAACTTCCCTCCCACCTGCAGACCGTCCCATCTCCTACTCCCTCTCCAATCCCATTCTTCACTAAGATTCATTTTTAATGATTTTTATATACAAAGGATCAACTTTGTATATACTAAGTAAAGATTTCAACAGTTTGCACCCACACAGAAACACAAAGTGTAAAGTAGTGTTTGAATACTAGTTTTACCATTAATTTGCATAGTACAACACATTAAGGACAGAGATCCTACATGGGGAATAAGTGCACAGTGACTCCTATTGTTGATTTAACAATTGACACTCTTATTTATGATGTCAGTAATCACCTGAGGCTCTTGTCATGAGCTGCCAAGGCTATGGAAGCCTCTTGAATTCACAAACTCTGACCTTATTTAGACAAGGCCATAGTCAAAGTGAAAGTTCTCTCCTCCCTTCAGAGAAAGGTACCTCCTTCTTTGATGGCCTGTTCTTTCCAATAGGATCTCACTCACAGAGATCTTTCATTTAGGTTATTTTTTTGCCACAGTGACTTGGCTGTCCATGCCTGAGAAACTCTCATGGACTTTTTAGCCAGATCCGAGTGCCTTAAGGGCTGATTCTGAGGCCAGAGTGCTGTTTAGGACATCTGCCATTTTATGAGTCTGCTGTGTATCCCGCTTCCCATGTTGCATTGTTCTCTCCTTTTTAATACTACCAGTTATTATTAGCACACACTGGTCTTGTTTATGTGATCCCTTTGACACTTAATCCTATATTTATGATCAATTATGAACTTAAACTGATCACTTTAACTAGTAAGATGGCATTGGTACATGCTACCTAAATGTGATTTGGAACCCCATGGCACATTTCTAGCTCTACCATTAGCAGCAAGTTGAAGTGAGCGTGTGCTGAACTGTACATCTCCTTCCTCTCCTATTCCCACTCTCATATTTAACAGGAATCACTTTTCAGTTAAATTTAAACACCTAAGAATAATTGTGTGTTAAATAAAGAGTTCAACCAATGGTATTAAGTAGAACAAGAAAATACTAAAAAGAATAAAATAGTGAGCTGCTTTTCAACAGTCAGGACAAGGGCTGATCTAGTCATTGTTTCTCATAGTGTCAGTTTCACTTCTACAGACTTCCTTTTAGATGCTCAGTTAGTTGTCACAGATCAGGGAGATAAGCCTTTGGGACTGGCTTATTTCACTCAGCATGATGTTTTCCAGATTCCTCCATTTTGTTGCAAATGACTGGATTTCATTTTTTTTTTTTACTGCTTTATAGTATTCTGTAGAGTACATATCCCATAATTTCTTTATCTAGTCTTCTGTTGTTGGGCATTTAGGTTGATTCCATGTCTTAGCCACTGTGAATTGATCTGCAGTAAACACTGAAGTGCAGACAGCTCTTTTATTTGCCAATTTAATTTCCTTTGGGTAAATTCCGAGGAGTGGGATGGCTGGGTCATGTGGTAGGGCTATATTCAGGTTTCTGAGATATCTCCAAACTGTTTTTCATAGTGGCTTTTCCAGTTTGCATTCTCACCAATGGTGGATTAGTGAGCCTTTTTCCTCACATCCTTGCCAGCATCTGTTGTTAGTTGATTTCTGTATGTAAACCTTTCTAACCGGGGTGAGGTGAAACCTCATTGTGGTTTTGATTTGCATTTCCATGGTGGCTGATGATCCTGAACATTTTTTCATATATTGTTGGCCATTTGGATTTCCTCTTTTGAAAAATGTCTATTGAGGTCCTTGGACCATCTCTTAAGTGGGTTGTTTGTTTTGTTGCTGTGGAGTTTCTTGATCTCTTTGTAGATTCTGGTTATTAATCCTTTATCAGTTGCATAATTTGCAAATATTTTGTCCTATTCTGTCAGTTGCCTCTTCACTTTCCTGACTGTTTCTTTTGCAGTACAGAAACTTCTCAATTTATGTAATCCCAATTGTTAATTCTGATTTTTACTGCCTGTGCCTCTGGGGTCTTTTCCAAGAAATTTTTGCCTGTGCCTATATCTTGCAGGGTTTCTCCGATGTTCTCTAATGATTTGATGGTGTTGGGTCATAGACTTAGATCTTTAATCCATGTTGAGTGGATTTTTGTGTAAGGTGTAAGGTAGGGGTCTTGCTTCATACTTCTGCACGTGGAAATCCAGTTTCCCCAGCACCATTTATTGAATAGAATGTTCTTGCTCTAGGAATTGGTTTTAGCTCCTTGATCAAATATAAGTTGGTTGTAGATGTTTGGGTTGGTTTCTGGTGTTTCTATTCTGTTCCATTGGTCTATCCATCTGTTTCTGTACCTGTACCATGCCGTTTTGATTATAACTGCCTGGAAGTACCTACTGCTAAAAATAACAACATGGATGGTTATCCAACATTACATTGAATGATGGAAGCCAGTACCAGAGAATTAATACATATTGCATGATTCCGTTTATATGAAGTTAAACAATAAGTAGGGAAAATCAATCAGTGGTTTAGAATTCCAAATAGTGGTTCCTTTGTGACTGTGAAGAGGTATGAGAAGCCTAGGGTGAAGTACTATACCTGGAAACATACTATATATTGACTGAACAGTAGATGTATAAGTGTACACATAGGCAAAAATTCATTGATACTTAAAATTTTCACCTTTTATGTAAGGGTACAAATTTAATAGAAATGAAAAATGGCGGATTCTGACTATGTAATATTTATGAAATATTTATTCCAGATTCTAATTATGTTATTTTATTCAGTCATCTCCTGATCTTCACAGAATCACAGAACTGAGCATCTGCCTCAATTACCTTCTACATTCTTTATCTTTTTAAAAATATATTTATTTACTTGAAAGAGAGAGAGGTAGAGAGAGAGAGCAATAGATCTTTCATCTACTGGTTTACTTCTCAAATGATTATAACAGCTGGGGTTGGGCCAGGCTGAAGACAGGAGCCCAGAACTTCATCTGGATCTTTCGCTTGGGTGATAGCGGCCCAAGTACTTGGACCATCATCTGCTGCTTTCCCAGGTGCACTAGCAGGACGCTGGATTGGAAATGGAGCAGCTGGGACTCGAAATGGTACTCTGATATGGGGATGCCATCATCACAAGCAGTGGCTTAACCTACTGCACCACAACACCTGTCCCCTTCCTTCTGCTTTCTAATTCATTGCTGGATCCGAGCTCCACTCCCTTCCTGGTCAGAACTCCATAGATATCCTGTTTGTTCTTTTTGACTGTGAACATTATCTGTGTTAGAGGTCTGCCTATTCTAGACACAGATTTGGGTTCCTTAATCCAGAATGAACAGACCACCCCGGGACATTTGGCTTCCTTGGCAGGGGGTCACAACCCAGCCTGCTGTCCCTACTATCTCTGCCCTCCACCTTCCATGCCTCCAGGATTGTCCAGGCCTTGTCTTCGTGTAAATTGCTGATGGATGTCCCTCCAGATGATTATCAGCACCTCCTGATGGCACCTTGCAGAGCTGCTGCCTCAGTGAAAGGCTGGAGTGCAGCTGAGAGAGCAGACAGCACCTTTACACTCCTTAACGAGCCTCCCTAATTTTAAAAGTGTTATTTCCTGATTTGTTAAAGGAAGATGAGATTTTTATCAAGGGACATATCTGAGCATCATCGTTGTCAGTGAACCTACCCAAGAGTCTTTCCTGTAAATGTGCCCGATTGTCATTTCATGCCTTACTTGGAGCACCAATTTTGCTGCCAGGAATGATCGAATCTCTTCTTGCTAATCCACCACCAGAACAAATAGCTGGGAAGATGACCCCACTGACATCTTGCTACTGTATAAGTTTAGAAAATGCTTTAGCAATGCAGGCACAAGTTCTCCATGTGGGTAAAAAGCATTCTCACACTTGGCTGTGGGGCAGGATGGCAGCCTTGGTCTTTGGCAAGCAGTGCCAGGTGCTTTGTTCCTGAAACGAATGTGTTAGTGTGCCAACTGTCTCTAACAAAACATCTGCTAGGCCCATTTTTGGCTAACCCAGAAGTCTCTGGACTGGTGAGCCCAGGGTCTTGATCTTCATTGCTTTTCATGAAGAAAGAGAGTGAGGAGCAGCTAATTAGCTGGTTCATTTTGGCTAGTTTCCAGTCTCTCATCAACTTAACAATATTTTCAGTATTTCTGCTATAAAAGAAGCAGAGAACTCTTCTTTTTTTTTTTTTACTTTTTTTCTTTTTTTTTCTTTTTATTTTTTTGACAGGCAGAGTGGACAGTGAGAGAGAGAGACAGAGAGAAAGGTCTTCCTTTTTTGCCGTTGGTTTACCCTCCAATGGTCGCCATGGCTGGCACGCTGCGCTGATCCGAAGGCAGGAGCCAGTTGCTTCTCCTGGTCTCCCATGGGGTGCAGGGCCCAGGCACCTGGGCCATCCTCCACTGCACTCCCTGGCCACAGCAGAGAGCTGGCCTGGAAGAGGGGCAACCAGGATAGAATCCGGCGCCCCAACCGGGACTAGAACCCGGTGTGCCGGCACCGCAAGGCAGAAGATTAGCCTGTTGAGCCACGGTGCCAGCCTGAGAACTCTTCTTAAGTTAGTATTGGTGAATCAAGTGTCCAAGACAGATGGTTATCAGTTACACAGGGTACAAAGCCTTACATGCCACAGAATGCTGACTGGGGATTAGTGAATTCTTACATCCTGCAATAATCTGTTCCTTATCATTAAGGTACCAGGGCACTTGGCATAGCTGCAGGAGGCCACTTTATAGCCTTATAACCTTGGATGAATCACAAAAAGTCACATCCCAAGATCTGAAACATCTCTTTTGTGGTACATACCTTCTGTTTCGTTTTTACTTGCTCATCCAGCTCTGCCTAGATGTTTTCAAGACTGGAGAACTCACTACTCCCTTGGGATGCCTACTTTGTCAAGAAGTCTACATAGCAAACATAGAAGTTAATTTGTTCATTTCTTTTGTCATGGGATGTTGATTATCCTTATAATCACATTTCAAGGTTCACCGGCCTGTGGGTACATGAGTATTCACATCTTGGCCATTCCAGGAAGCAGTTTTTCATGGAATCTTCCTCGGAATTCATCAGAATTAATTTGTCCACAAATTAGACCTGGACTGTGTGGCTATCCGGTCTGGCCAAACTGGAACTTTGTCTCTGCATTGGAGTGGATGAAGCAGGATCTCTGCTTTCTCCTCCTCCAGCATGGCACTGAAGTGTTAGGTATGTGTAGAAGTGGGACCAGTGGCTCTCTTCCCATCTTTGTGCTACACTTTGTTGAGCGGGTCTGGAAATGTGCTGCCTGTGCCCAGACTCTCACAGCTTGTCTAATGGAGCTCTCTCACTCCCTCTGTATCTCTTTTAGAAATTTATTTTATTTGAGGGAGGAGGAAGGCAGGGGGAGATAGAGGGATACACACAGAGCGAGGGAGACAGAGAAAGACAGAGACAAAGCACTTCTAATTGCTGATTCATGCCCCAAATGCCTGCAATGGACAGGACTTCTGAGGAGCCAAGCAACACTCCAGTTCTCCTGTGTGGGTGGCAGGAACCCAATAACTTGAACTATTACCACTGCTTTGTGGGGTCTGTATTAACAGGAAACTGGAGTCAGAACTCACACTCGGATACTCTGATATGAGACACAGGCATCCTGATAGTTAGGCTAAACACTAACTCCAGGAAATATTTATTTTGTGTTCTGGCCTTTGTCCTTCTCTCTGTAGGGCACCTGTGCCCATCTTTTTCCTTTTCTTTCACCCAAAGAAAACTCTTCCCTTCAGCCAAGCAAAGCCATTGTGCAAGAGACTTAGGATAGTTATCTTGGAAAGGAGGGGAAATTGCCTAAGTCCCACTTACGAGAAGCAATTGAATGCCAGTTCTGGAGTGGTCTGGATGTTGTGGTAGGAAGTACAGTGAATAGTGCAGTACATGGCATAGTAGCTTCCTAGTAATTGATAGCCCATATGCTAGCCTCATTCCCACGTGTCATGCCCAGTATGAGAAACTACAGACCCTGGGATGTGGACAGGGTGACACCTAAGAACAGAGTTGAGCATGAGATAAGAGTAGTGTATAGGGAAGGGAGAGTTCAGATTCTTGGTAGTTCCAGCTTGCTTTGTTCCCAAAAAAGCAGCAGGTGGAGCAATCAGAAAACATCCTCTTCCCTCCAGAAACCATTGCAGTTTCCAAATTTGAATCCAAAAGGAATGATGCTCAAGCTTGGGTCAAGGTCACATTGAGATGGGCTTCATGGACCTTTTTTTTTTTTTTTTTTGACAGGCAGAGTGGATAGTGAGAGAGAGAGACAGAGAGAAAGGTCTTCCTTTTTTGCCGTTGGTTTACCCTCCAATGGCCACTGCGGCCGGCGCATCACACTGATCCGAAGCCAAGAGCCAGGTGCTTCTCCTGGTCTCCCATGCGGGTGCAGGGCCCAAGGACTTGGGCCATCCTCCACTGCCTTCCCGGGCCATAGCAGAGAGCTGGCCTGAAAGAGGGGCAACTAGAATAGAATCCGGCGCCCCAACCGGGACTAGAACCTGGTGTGCTGGTGCCGCAAGGCGGAGGATTAGCCTGTTAAGCCACGGCGCCGGCCTCATGGACCTTTTGATATTGGGCCATGCTATGGTCATGGGTAGGCCATTGTGGGGCTTGTTGAACTCCAGGCAAGAATTCACTTTTTTTTAAAAATCTTGTTTTATTTGAAAGGAAGAGTTACAGAGAGAGGGAGAGATGGTGGTGGGAGAGGGGAGGATATGTATCTTCTATCTGCTGGTTCATTCATAAAATGATCATAACAGCTGGGGTTGGGACATTCTGAGGCCAGAAACCAGGAGCTTTATCCAGGTCTCCTCCATGGGTGGCAGGGGCTCAAGTACGTGGGCCATCTTGTAAATTAGCAGGGAGCTGGACCAAAAGTGGAGTAGCCTGGACTTGAATTGCACCTTTATAGGATTCTGGCATCACAAGAAGTGGCTTAACCCACTGTGCCACAACACCAGCCCCAAGGACTCATGTTTAAGTCTTCACATCCCACTCCACTCCATCTCACTGTGTTCCTGTCCAAGTTTTTCTTCTAAGTCGTGACTCCCAGAGCCAGTGACTGCGGAGGACTGGTGTTGGGTTGGAAGGCTGTGGGGCTTTTACAGGGGAGCTGAGGCAGGAAGCCTAGGATGGGGTAGTGGGAAGAGAGAGAATCTGAAGCTAGGGAGAATCAAAGCTTGTAGATGGAAGATGAAGTACAGGCCAACTGTACTGGCAGCCCTGAGAGCAGGCTGGGTGAGGGTGAGCAGTGCAAGATAAGGCAGTGAAGGGATAAGGTTGTGCTGGAGGCCTCTCAGGGCATTATGTGGGTAGGAGTCAGTGTCAGACTGAGTGGTTATTGGAGTCATACAGGAATGGGCACTTTCATTTTATTCCATTCCAATCAGATATTCCATTCCAATCAGATATCAGATATACAGATTCCATCCTGTATGTTTCCAAAGACCTGTTGGACATTCCCACGTACACCTACCGTAGCTAATTCCATCTTGTGTCCCAACAAAATCTATCAGTTCTTACCTTGTTTCCTGTCCTGGAAATGATAGTATCATTTATCTCACTGCCCAAGGCAGAAAGCCTTCTCTCCTTACCACTTACGATCTCCCCATGGTTTTTCTCCTGAATATCCCCTGCAATCATATCCTGCCTGTCCTTCCTGCTCACTGACTCTATGCCAGCCAGTTCTAATGTGTTTCCCCAGGAGCACATCCACAGCACTATGGCCCTTTCACCTCTATCCTGCAGTTCCACCTTCTGTGTGGTCATCTTTCTATGCCCAAACCTTAGAAACATTACTTCTCTACCTGGAATGCATCCATGTTACCCTCAGACCTTATGTGACCCACAAGACTTTCCATATGAATTGCTACAGTCTCTTGGTCCTTTCTTCCTCTGTTTTCCCACAAGTACTCACTATCATTAATGTCATTGATATTCAGTGCTTATTATGTGTTGTGTCCTGTGCTGGGAGCTTTACAAATATTATCTCACAGATCCCCATAGCAACCACATGGAACTACCTCCTTTCTCTCCAGCTGTGACTTCTCTCAAAAATCCATGTCTTTTGGGAGACAATGCTTTTAACACATACTTCGTATCAGGCTCACTGAATTTGAATCCTGATTCCTGGTTAGAAGCTATGTTACCTAGGATATATTTTACTTTTCTAAACCTCCATTTCTTCATCTGTAAAATGGGAATGATACCTTGTAATGGAGCCTACTGCATAGGGTTGTTGTAAGGATTGAATGAGAAAATACCTGTAAAGTGCTCAGCCTGGAGCATGAGATACCTATGCCAGGTATGATTCCACATGGTCTTTGTACCCAGCCTTCCTTTTGAAAGCATCCCATACCACCTAGACATTCTGGTCCCTGCCATTTTCTAAGATCATTCTCTCCTCCAGAGGCTTTGTACAACCCCTATGGGCTGGGATCAGTACTCTCCTCAACAGTTTCAGAGTGTCCCATATTTACCTCCAACATAGCATGTGCTTCTCTGGGGAGATGTATTTCTTATCCCTCAGATATTTGAGAGTAGAGTCTATCCTTGGCCATCTGTGTGCCCAAGGGCCAAGGACAGAGTCTGACTAGGCACACCCTTGGTGAACTTGCCAATGGACAGAGCTAGCAAGGGCTCATAAGATTCCAGGTGGTGGAGAAAAGCCTCTAGTGTCAGCTGTTTCATTGAGCACCCTGTCCTACAACCTGCTGTGTGATGGAACTTAGGAGGCCTATCACACCTCTGACCTCCTGACAAATTCAATGTGGGTATGGGGCTGTCTTTATCTTGGACCTCCCCCCACTCAACCCCAGAAGCAGAGTCATATTTGCATACTGCAGCCATGATCAAGTTAAAAGAATAGTGGAGATGAAAGGAGCCAAAAGCCAGGTCTCCTGGGCAATTTCGCTGGTAATGCAGGAACAGAATTATCCAAGGAGTGATTGACAAATTAGAAGCACTTTGCACCTAATTTTAATGCATTTGGCTCCTTGAGAGGAGGAATATGTTAAACTTAAAATTATTCACCTTGCAGTATCTTCTGTCTTTCAAATCAAAATCAATCTTCATGTGGGGTACTAAATCTTAAGGAAACAAATTGCTTTCTATGGTACATTGCACTCTTTAAATGGCTTTATTTGGAGGGCCAGCTGAGCAAGTTAATTTCAGTAGCACAGCTGGCTGGCTATTGTGGAGTGGGCATTCTCACATGTAGTTGGACAGAAGCTGGTGTGGGGCTCACTAGACACCCTTGGATTAAAGAAATAGAGTAATTGGCATATGCACTGGACAACGGTATGGGAATTAAAATGGAATTTTAAGATCCAAGTTGGTTTGTTGATACAAGATTATGAACTTGGTGTTTGGAGCATCCTTATCTTCTCGTTAAGTGGCTCTCAAGTAGCTGCTGTGATAGCTCAAGGCCATGTTGTTCTTCTCATCGACCATAATGGAAAACTATTCTTGGGAAAGCACCGCATAGACACATTCACATGGAGGTGACCCTGAAACACCCTAAAATATGAGTATACTTTTATCTTACTATTTTTTGAACTTCAGAAGAAGATGAAGCCAAGGGAGTTAACATCTAATTAGGGAATTCTTGGCAAGAACTGATGATTGAGGATTGGCTGCTGTTCTCAAGGGGGATTGCTTACCCTAGAATCATAACATTTTTGAGCTGGAAGGAAACATAGATGTTTTTCTAGTTAATTTCCCATTGGATGCAGGAATTCCATTACCTAATACTTTAATAGCTACCTATGTTTTGCTTGAAATATGAGGGGGAACTCACTGTATTATAAAGTAGCCTACCCTACTGTCAGGCAGTTCTAATTCTTTAAAACTCCCCTCTTTTCGGCTATGATTGGTCTTCCTGAAAGTTGTACCAAGCTAGGCCTATAGTTGAGATAGGATGTGTGACACATGACAGAACTTCAGTGTTTGAGGGTGCCTCCCAGGCCTGTGCTTCTTCCCTCTGGAGTCATCTCCCCTCAGGGTTCAACATTCCATCATGCAACATTCTCATTTGTACAGCTTCCAGATACCTCTGGGGCCTGGCCATTATTCTAGGGACTTATTCTAGTTTGTTCATGTCCTTCTTAAAATGCTGTTAATGCAATTTTTCATCATGTTGCTTGGCTGTGGAGAAAATTTTCTCTCATCCACAAAGCTTTGAGGGTGAGCTGCCCATTCTGGAGGCCCCAGGGTCTCCCAGGCAGGACTTCGCCCTTAGCCTGCAAACTTTGATTTGGCCTGTTATAGTCATCATTCCTCAGCAGGCTATGTGTCTGTTGTCCCTCTCAGCAACATGTCATCCTTGTGTTTTGTGAATTTCTTCCTGCTAGTCTCTTTGATGAGATATGAAAGGCCATTCAGGATAATTTACTCAGTAGTAGGAGACAGTGGCAGCAGCAGTAGCATTAAAAATATCCTTATGTAAAAGCTAATGTATATTTTTTTAAAATATAAATAAGCACAAAGAAAGTAGCAATTACCTACCAAAAAGCCATTGTTGTATGTGTCCTTCCCTATACATTTATTCAAAGTTTTTATGTATTTTTGCCTTTTCACTTATTATGAATATTTTCTTATGCCACTAAACAATCTTATATAAGACAATTTTTAATGCTTTCCTTATATAGGTGTAGTGTAAATTGATTGCCTATTGTTGGGGATTTAAGTTGTCTTCTAATTTTTATCTGTCATGAAATGTGCTGATAGGTTTTTTTGAGCTCATCTGTGATACATTTCTAGAAAAAAAATTGCTGAGGGCAATGGGTAGGTAAAATTTCTGATATTTGGGGGCTGGTGCTGTGGCATAGTGGGTAAAGCCACTGCCTGCAAGGCTGGCATTCCATTTGGGCCCTAGTTAGATTCCCAGCTACTCCACTTCCGATCCAGCTCTCTGCTATGGCCTGAGAAAGTAGTATAAGATGGCCCAAAACCTTGGGCCCCATCATGTGTGTAGGAGACCTGGTGGAAGCTCCTGGCTCCTGGCTTCAGATTGGCCCAACTCCAGCCATTGTGGCCATTTGGAGAATGAACCAGTGGATGAAAGCTCTCTCTCTCTCTTTCTGCCTCTGCCTCTCTGTAACTCTGCCTTTCAAATAAATAAACAAATCTTTTAAAAAATTTCTAATCTTTGTTGCCAAATTGCACTTCAAAAAATCATGCCATTTGAAGCATGGTATTTTATATTTCTCAAGGAAGCTTATTGAAGATTTTGCTTCTGCAGTTGCTTTGAGCAGAATTCTAGACAGTGTGGACAATGTTTGGAACTAATGTGTTTGAAAGGAAAGAAGGCACCTCTCCCTTTAGAAACCCCACGTTAGGCTGCTAGGGCGGGCACACACTGATGAAAGGAATCTGGGAGCAGAAGCAAACTTCAAATTCATGCTTTAAATATACTTGAGGGGACTTCAAAAAGTTCATGGAAAATGGAATTAAAAGATAAGCTTATTTTGCTACAGAGACTTTTTGAAATCCATGTATATTATGCATTTCCATGAACTTTTCAAAGACCCATAGTATTTTTTAAATTGTTATAGAATATACTTATTATTTTAGGCTGCCATTTAATAAATTCAGTTTTTAAAGAAAAATATAATCCTGTGGGGGTGTCATAAAGTGACAGTTGAAGATACCTTTCCTCATTCAAGCTACATGTTGTAATTCACAGTGATTTGATGGGTATTTAAAACTTTAGACCCTAGATCCTGGGGCTTAGAGGAAGAATCTGAAAGAATCAGCTTGTCTAGAACAAACAAAAATATCTAGCTTGTTTTATTCAAAACAGGTATTAATTATGTTGTATTTATAGTAGAGTCAGCTTGGCTAGCTTTTGGATTCTTTTTACTTTTTAAAAAAGATTTATTATTTATTTGAAAGAGTGACAGGGTGGGAGGAAGGGGAAGAGAGAGAAAGAGAGAGAAACAAAGAGAAGAAAGAAAGGTTCTTCCTTCCACTAGTTTACTCCCACATGGCTGCAACAGCCAGGTCTGGGCCAGGCAAAGCCAGGATCATGGAACTCTATCCTGGTTTCCCACACGAGAGGCAGGAGGCCAGGCATTTAGGCCATCTTCTGTTGCCTTCCTAAGCACATTAGCAGGAAACTGGATCAGAAGGAGAATAGCTGGGAACTGAGTTGGTCTTGCAAGTGGTAGTTTAACCTGCTGCATCACAATCCTGGCCTACTTTCTATTTTACTTTTTAAAAAATTTACTTATTTGAATGGCAGAGAGATAGAACAAAAGAGAGAGATGCCTTATCTGGTTTGTTTTCCAAATGTCCACCAGTGGCCAGGGCTGCTGGCCTGGGCTGAAGTTAGGAGCTGGGCATTCAATCCAGGTCTCCCACATGGGTGGCGGGAACCCAAGTAGTTGAACCATCACTACTACCTCCCAGGATCACATTAGCAGGAAGCTGGAATTGAGCTGTAACTGGGATTTGAAACTTGGTGCTCCAATAGGGGATGCAGGAGTCCTAACTGCTAGGCCAAATGCCTGCTTCAGCTTTTGGCTTTTTGATATATAGTTAAGTGAATCTTCCAAACTGGACTCTGATTTAAATTTTTTTTTGCAAGCAATGTAGAATGTACTGATTCTAACTAAATATAGTAGGCCCAATCTCTCAATGAATGCAAGGCAATCAGACAGCTGCTGATTGTCAAAGGAACTGATGCTTCTCAAGTTCCAAAGTTGCTGCTAACATGTAAATCATTTCCTTACACATATTCAAAACTATAGAGTCTCCATGGGAAAACAAATCTTCATTTTAGCCATCAAACTTGGAGATGTTTCTAATTTGTTGTCCATCTGACCATGGAGGCGTGGTGCAGCAGCTGGGACTGCAGTTGGTTGTGAAGAACAGGAACTTGACTACAATGGTGTAACCACGCTGCGGTTCGCTTCTTTCACAGAACCAGAAGTTCAGGCCTGGTGCAGCTGCTTAAAAAATGTTTCCAGGAATTTAAACACCACCTAACTGCCTGGTCTACTATTTTAGTCAGTTTAAAAAAACATATAACCAAACAACTGAGACTGAGTACTTTTAAGGAAAAGGCTCATGGCTTTGGAAGCTACATCCAGTTTCAGGCAATCACATCTGGACAGCTCTCGCCTCATGCTCCGTCATAATATAACAGATGACATCACATGGTTATAGCACTGTGAACACTGCGTGCAGAACAGCACGTGTACGAGACAGACTGTGGGGGAAGTGCCAGGCTTGCTTTATTTATTTATTTATTTTTAAATTTTTGATAGGCAGAGTGGACAGTGAGAGAGAGACAGAGAGAAAGGTCTTCCTTTTTGCCGTTGGTTCACCCTCCAATGGCCGCCGTGGTAGCGCGCTGTGGCCAGCGCACCGCGCTGATCTGATGGCAGGAGCCAGGTGCTTCTCCTGGTCTCCCATGGGGTGCAGGGCCCAAGCACTTGGGCCATCCTCCACTGCACTCCCTGGCCACAGCAGAGAGCTGGTCTGGAAGAGGGGCAACCGGGACAGGATCGGTGCCCCAACCGGGACTAGAACCCAGTGTGCCGGCGCCGCAAGGCGGAGGATTAGCCTAGTGAGCTCAGCGCCGGCTGCCAGGCTTGCTTTATAACAATCCACACCCATAGTATAAAAAAAAAAAAAACAACATGTATTTGCTGACTATACATCAGATTGTATCAAAAGAGAGTGACATGTGTTTGATCTAAATATTTAAAAACAAAACATCCCTCCTTTCTACTGTTACACCTGAAGTTGATTTTGACTTCAGTACAACCCTGAATCATTTTTCTGCTTAGTATTCTTTTAATCATCAAAACTATTTAATCACCTACTAATCAACGACCTGATTAAGTAGCTTTCCAGTTTTATTGAAAACACAGGGCTGAAAACTGACTGCCATAGGGTTGGATGCCCTCTCATTAGAGCCATTAAGACATTTTTTGGTGGACATTGAATTAAGGCTTTTTTTTTTTTTTGTTAGTTGCACAGTCACATTTAATTGTAAGAGTACAGAGGGTACACAGTTTTCAGTTTAATACAAAGATACCCTCTTGAAAAACTATAGCATAGTATCACAACAAACACATTGATACAGATGCATCCTGGTGCAGGGTCAGTCTTCAAGCAAATATTTAAGTTGAGGAAACAACTTTAGGCCAAAGCAAATCTCAATTGCTCTAGCCAACTTCTTGTTTCTCTTTAGATCTATCCACAGCTGTTTTTTTTCCCCAGCATTTCCACAGCTAGGTCTTGCTCACATAGATGGAAAAAAAAAAAACACCTAAGTTCTAATATCTTGATCCTTAAAATGTGATTTTGTGCACTAGCAGCATGGGCATCACCAGGGAGCTTGTTAAAAGAGTCGAATCTTGAGCTCTGCCCTAGCAGTACCAGATCATTGTAACGAGCACTTGCATGGCAACGAGCTCCCCAGGTGATGCATATGCACATTCAGGTTTGCGAAGTTCTGGTGTCATAGATTACTGGGCAGTCTGCTGAGCCAGACATGGTCTTCTCTTATTTATTTATTTATTTTTTTTACAGGCAGAGTGGACAGTGAGAGAGAGAGAGAAAGGTCTATCCTTTGCCGTTGGTTCACCCTTTAATGGCCGCCGCGGCAGGTGCGCTGTGGCCGGCGCACTGTGCTGATCCGAAGGCAGGAGCCAGGTGCTTCTCCTGGTCTCCCATGGGGTGCAGGGCCCAAGCACTTGGGCCATCCTCCACTGCACTCCCTGGCCATAGCAGAGAGCTGGCCCGGAAGAGGGGCAACCGGGACAGAAGCCAGTGCCCCGACCGGGACTAGAACCCGGTGTGCCGGTGCCTCTAGGCAGAGGATTAGCCTATTGAGCCACGGCACCGGCCCCTTCTCTTGCGACTCTCCAACTTCTCCTTGCCATGAAGAGCTATGCCCAGTTCGGTGGGGCAGGGCATAGAGTCAATACACCCAGGTTGCCACTGTCTTCCATTTGACTGCTTTCCCCTCATTGATCCCTGAGGGTGTGAGGATAAATGCTTTTCTTTCTTGGGACTGCTCTGTATTCCACAATGCTCAGGGCTCTATCTCTGAAGGGGCAGTTAAGACAGGAATCCCCACTGTCATAGTTCCCCTTCACAGCAAACTTGAAGTCTGGAGAAATTGTCCCCATTCTTGTGTGGTCTTGTGTGGTCATGACTTTATCAAATTCTTCAACCCCCAAGAAACTCCTTTGTTCTAGCCATCTCCTTTCTCACTGTTATACAAAGAAAGTAAATGAAAAGAAATGTTTGAGTGCCAAATGTTTTATTTAGGCGATCTTTAAATCTCATTTCCCACTGTGTAAAATATATTTTGTCACATACTTTTATAGTGTTGAAAAGAAATTGAGGCTCAAGGAAGAAGTAACCTGACAAAGATCATACTTATATGAGAAGATAATACTCAATCTGGGTGGGTAAGCCTTGGAAAGTTCAAGTCCACTGGACAGAAATAACAGACATGAAGAGCTTTTCCTCTGTTCTTAGTCACTTGACTATTGCTACCGAGATTTCATTAATGTTCTTGTCCATGCCCACAATACTCAGGTTAAACTATGTACTTTATGTGTTCTGTTTCATTGAACTATCATAGGAACCCTGTGACATTGCTCTTATCAAGCCATTTTATAGATGAGGAAACTATGATCTGTCAGAGAAGGGAAAGAAATTATTGAATATCTCTCAGAAGCTATGTGGGAAATACCAACAAGGATGGCTATAATAAAAGAGAGAGATAATCATAGATCTTGGCAAGAAAATAGAACCCTCATACTCTGGTTTGAATGTGAAATAGTGTAGCCAAAGTGGGAGAGATGGGATTTTGTATTAATACAGGCCCTTGCCTTCTACTTAGAAAAGCATTCTAAGTACAGGTACATATTTGGTGCACAAACTGATAGTTTATTTAAAAAGCAAGAAAGCACACACACAGATACACACATGGCTTCATAGCACCTCCCAGCCTGGGTCCCAGGTAAAGGGAGATATACCCTGAAAAGGGGGCTATTTGATTGACTGGCAGATGGGATTGCATAGGGTGGGTACTTATGGTTTTCAGCTCATGGTTTTCATCTACATATCCCATATCATATACACTTTAGACAACAGTCTAGAATTTCCTCAAATGGGTAAACATAGTATGGTAACCCTTTACCATATGAATTAGGAAATCTAGTCTTGGGTACATGCCCAGAAGAAATGGAAACATGTTCACACAAAAACATGTACATGTGTGTTCATAGTAAGATTGTTCATCTTCTCAATACCTAAAGCAGGACCCAGTTCATAGGTCATTAGGTGATGAGTGGCTAAACAAAATGTGGTGTATCAACACAATGGAACACTGTTCAGCCAAAAAAGGGTAAAAATCTTGATCTATACTATAACACGGGTGTGCCTTGAAAACATCATACTACATGAAAGAGGCCAGTCACAAAGAACCACATTTTATGTGATTCCATTTAGAGGAAATGTCCAGAATGGGCACATCTATTGAGAGAGAAGGTAGATAAGCATTGCCTAGGGTTTGGGGGTGATGGGGATACCGGAGCAGGATGAAAGTTAAGGGATAACAAAATAGTCTAAAATTGTGATGATGGGATGATGGTATACAACTCTGTGCATGTAGTAAGGGTCATTGAATTGTACATTTTAAATGGTTGGATTGTGTGGTATGTGACTATCTCAATAAAATTGTAAAAAACAAAACAAAATAACTCCATGTGGTAGAATTGACTATCCAAACCAGCGGTACCTGTCTAAACCCTATGCTTGTACCATACCCCACCAAGCTCTTAAAGCAGTGGTTCTCAACCCAGGTGCTGCAATGATGTCTTGTGCCCAGCGTCCTATTGGTTACATTAGAAGCTTGGGGTGGGAGCTGGGCACCAGCTTTCAGGTGATTCTCAATGTGCAGCTATGTTTTCAGTGGAGAAGCTTTTCTCAGTCTTGGCTCCATGGGCTCTAGGACCACAGGTCTCTGTTCAGAGGCTGTGATCTACATAGAATCTAAAAGATTTGGCATAAAATTTTGATCAGAGCAATTACCTATATGCTTTTGTAGTGCAGGTTGTCTGAGGCATAGCAGTCAGAGAAATTGAACTGTCAGAAACTAATATAAGAATAATAAGGGGATATTTCTTCTTCATTGGACACCCAAGATGAATAGCAGGTAAAATAAAATTTTAAATTAAGTTGAATATGTATATGTCTTTACTTTTTTGTTAAAGGTCTATAACATGAATAATGAACATATTAAAAAGAGAAGACCAGACCCTCAATTTCTTTCAATAATGTTAGTGTTGTATATCCTAGCTTAAAAAAACACATTTCATAAAACACCCACACAGTTCTGCAATGCATTATGGATAGCCTCTCTGGAGAAATCTTACATGCCTTTCAATTTTGACATAGTGATATGGTAATAATAGAAGTCTTTGGCATATAATCCTGCAGGCTTTTTTTTTTTTTTAATTCTTAGCTTTACTGATTGAAAGTCTGGGCTTACCTCCTGTGGGTTCTGACCTGCAGAGGATATGGAGAGGTGAATGGGGTAGAAAGGATGCTTTCTGTTCCCATATTTGTGGGAACATGGAATCAAAAGCTAAATGGAAATGTATCTGAAATTGTGTTAGTTGGGATTGAGTTTTAGCCGCTCTGGGAGAGACAGAAAATGAAAGTAGCTTAATAAACTAGAAGCTAATTTCTACTCCACATACAAGTCCAAGCTAGTGTGGCTGCATTTCTCTTTGCTAGATCTCAGTGATGCTGGCTGCTTCTGTACTTGTTGCTCCTCCATTCCTAGGATATTATCTGTCTTCATATGATCCAATACAGTACACCATCATGATCAGGTTTCTATGGGAAGAAAGGAAAGAGCAGAGCCTGCCTCTTCTAAGAACAGGAATTGGATGTTGTACATGTCACTTTCTGCTCATATTCCATTAGCCAGAACTTAACCATTTTATTAGTAAGATGGCATCTAGCTGCAAGAAAGGCTAGGAATTATAGTCTTTGTTTTGCTTGACCAGTGCCCAGCTAAAAGTCTAGGGTTCTTAATAGCATAGAAAAAAAGGATGAACTGGGTATTGGAGCTTAGTTTCTGCTAAAGGAACATTAAAGAACTTAAAACCATGGTTAGTATAAATGTGTAAGATGGGTATTCTCCTGGGTCATCTAGTACCACCTCTTCATCATCTAATGGACAATTGGATTCACTTAGCCCCTTGCCCCATGCAAACCTGATGATCTCAGGGCTCCTCGAGACTTAGGTTCAGCAAAAAGTTATTGAGGTCCTGCTCTGAGTTGAGTACACAGTGGTCCTCCAGGTGCTCATGAAAATCCCATGAGATGGGATTATTTCCATTTGCAGTGAAGGGGAGGTGACTCAGGGAGGTTGGCTCCCTGAGCCAGCTGAGGTTGTCCTAATTGGTGAGTCTATTTTAGAGAGTTCCAAACTCACTCTGAGGCAGGAGGGTCAGGAAGGACTTCTCAGATGCTAATGAGTTAGGTCTTTAAGGAGATCACAGCAGGGAGATGAAGGTTCAGTGAGGTTTAGGAAGAGAGAACAGCAGGTACTGAGGACAGGGGAAGATGCAAGAACTTCCCTCAGGTAAGAATTTGGGGGATGTGAGGGGTAATGGGACTGAAAGCAGGAGGAATGGGCAGCCAGTTATGAAGGGTACCCAAATGACCTTTTTGAGGTCAAAAAGGAGTTCTGATGGGCTTTAAGCAGGAGAGGCACTTGGTCAGTTTGCCTTTTCCGGAGAGAAGACTCACTACAGAGTGAACTAGCCCTGTAGTGGTGGGGGTGGCAGCTTGGAGATGGAGGCAGAAGATGTCAGAGAGGTAGAACTACGCCTCTGATTGGATGTTGGGGTGAAGGAGGTGTTCAGTTGTAGAGCAACTCCCAGGATGAACCTAGGATTGCATTGTATATGATTAAGTTGATGATGATTTCATTTGTGAAGAAATATTTAACTGGTTTTCTCTGCAAAAATAATTTTAGGGGCTGGCATTATCACACAGTGGGTTAAGCTGCTTCCTGCGATGCCAGCATCCTATATAAGTGTTTGTTCGTGCCCTAGTTGTTCCACCTCCAACCCAGCTCCCCACTAATGTGCCTGTGCAAGCATCAGAAGATGGCCTGGGTGCTTGGTCCCCTGCCACCGATGTGGAAGACTTGGATGGAGTTCCTGGCTGCTGACTTTGACTTGGCCCAACCCTGGCTGTTGTGACCATTTGGAAAGTGAACCAGTGGACGGAAGATCTCCACTTGTCTGTGTCTGTAGCTTTGCCTTCCAAATAAATAAAAAATAATAGTAGATCTGAACATCTTCCTCAAGGTGGGAGACTGTATAATTGAGAAACTTATGGGGAAAAATAAGATCAGGGTTCCAGGATAGTCACACACTTACAGAAGTCCTTATACACACATTTACACTCACACAGTTAAGTCAGTACTGGCATCTTGAATAAACATGATGTAAATGACTTTTTTTTTTTCATTTTGAAAGGACATACATTGTAGTAGTGGGAACTGTAGAGTTAAGTTTCACTTCCTAGGGCTGTCTGGAAATTTTCTGTGTTGCCCTTTCCTATGGTTTTGGGATATGTATGTTCGTTTTGCTCTGTTGAAGATAATAAGCATCTAAGAGGCATTTTCTTTTAGTGCCTGATCCTCCATCCAAATGCTTAATGCCTTTCTGATTTTACGATTTGGACTACTTAAGTCACCCTGTCTAAGTCATGACTCAAAAGTAACTATCAGTTCACAGATAAACTGACCTCAGATTCTGACAGCTGCAGGAGAGGCATAGAGTATGAAGTCCATCCATGAACACCAGAGTTTTAGGAAGGGAGATTGCTACAAGGGAGGGACTGGCATGTTGTAAAGCTGGTTGGGGTACTCTGGACTGTAAGGGTAGGAGTCATCCTCTGGTTTCCATTCAGTTTCTTGTGCTTCATGTACTTACTTCTGTCCACCTGATACCAGTTACATGCTCAGTCTTTCAACCAGGTCCTGCCGAAAAGGAGAGGGTTGGAAAAAAGGCAGCTTGAGTCACATGCCCGGGGCCTTATCTCCAAATTCTAAAATCCTAAGCTGACCAAGTTTGTCTTCCTTACTTTTGAGCTTCAGCAATGGCTCATTTGCCTTGTTCCTCATAAATAGAGCTGCATAAAAGAAAGAGAACAGCTCAACTCTGCCTTTGTTGACTGTGTGATCCTGGGCAGGTTGTTCCACTGCACAGCCTCAGTTTTCTGGAAGCTAATGTCACAGCTATAGAATGTCTATGTGGCTCAACAGGCTAACCCTCCGCCTTGCGGCGCTGGCACACTGGGTTCTAGTCCCGGTTGGGGCGCCGGATTCTATCCCGGTTGCCCCTCTTCCAGGCCAGCTCTCTGCTATGGCCCAGGAAGGCAGTGGAGGATGGCCCAAGTCCTTGGGCCCTGCACCCGCATTGGAAACCAGGAGAAACACCTGGCTCCTGGCTTCGGATCAGCGCAATGCGCTGGCCGCAGCGTGCCGGCTGCAGCGGCCATTGGAGGGTGAACCAACGTCAAAAAGGAAGACCTTTCTCTCTGTCTCTCTCTCTCTCACTATCCACTCTGCCTGTAAAAAAAAAAAAAAAAAAAAAAAAAAAAAAAAAAAAAAAAAGAATGTCTATGTAAGAATGGCTCAGGACTGAGATTCCATGGGAACTGGAGCAAGTATGGCTAGTGGGCCTATGTTGACAAGCTGCATTTACATGACAAACTCCCCATTTTTTAGTTTTCTTATGTACATAGCTCAAATAAAAAGCACAAAAAACTTTCTAAAGATGAATTCATTCATAATTCATATGAGATTAGGGAAACTTAAGTCGCTAATACCAAAGAATAACAAAAATAATCATATGAGTTTGTATCAATAGAGAACCCAATGAAACTGTGATGTTCACCTGGGTTTGATAATAGATGAGAAAGCAGCAAACAATACAATATGTTCATCCTACCCTCAAAAGGTCCAGAGAGGCTGAAAGGTTATAGTGGTGTGATTTTTCAGTTATAGTTGAAAGCAAAGATTTCAGTGATTCTATTGTGAACTCTTATTCCTCTTATTTATTTTTAAAAAATATCCATCAAAAATGTATAATTCATTCAATTCTTGCACCACTAATGGTACTCTTCAAGAAAAGTCTTGCTAGTTGCAGGTAGGAAAAAAACCACACATCACATCCTCGAGAAACCACTGGCAAAGTTATTTTGGAGGAGAGGGTGGGGTAGGTGAGAGAGTGGATGCTCCCTAGCCAATAGGGTTTTTGGAAAGATCAAATGAGATGACGCAAGTAAAATGGTGATGGGGTACATAGTGGTGGCTCAGTAAATGGTACCTAAGACTAGGACTATTTTATCCAAGAGCTATTACTCACTTAAATCAGCATTTTAATGCTTAGTTTTCTTTTTTTTTAAAGATTTATTTATTTATTTGAAAGGCAGAGTTACAGAGAGGCAGAGGGAGAGAGAGAGGCAGGGAAGGAGGGAAGGAGGGAGGGAGGGAGAAGGAGGGAGGGAGGGAGAGAGAGAGACAGACAGACAAGCAGACAGACAGAGATATCTTCCATCTGCTGGTTAATTCCCCAGATGGCTGCAATGGCCAGAGCTGCACTGATCCAAAGGCAGGAGCCAGGAGCTTCTTACGTGTCTCCCACTCAGATGAAGGGGACCAAAGACTTAGATCATCCTCCACTGCTTTCCCAGGCCATAGCAGAGAGCTAGTTTGGAAGTGGAGCTGCTGGTACTCGAACTGGCACCCATATGGGATGTCGGCATTTCAGACAGTGGCTTTATCTGCTACACCACAGTGTTGGCCCCAGTTTTACTTCTTATAGGTTAAAATAGACAGAGCCTGGATCTCAGCCTCCAGTTCTTTGCTGGTTTCCTAAGAAAGCACACTGCAGCCACAAATTTGCAAGGCATAGCTAAATTAATAAAGACTCTGAGAAGTCCTGCAGTAAAGAAACTCATTGACCTTTGTTTAACCCAGTGTTTTCCAATTTTTTGTGGATCACGAGTACTTCTATTATGTCTTATTTTTTCATAGACCACCTGTTAGAATTTTCGGGGCCAAGTGTCCTATGGGACATCCTAGGGCAAAATGATAGTTTCACACTTAGTTTATAAAACTAGGAAAATTCTAGGAAATGAGTCCCTGCAGATATTTTAGGGGAAAATTAAGTTATCATTTCTTCATCCATCAAATGAAAATAAAATGAACTTTGTGAGTAGTTCTTTATGTCAGATAAAGCTAAAATTCCTACTTGACTGATGTTACTGAGTTCCAGCCCTGGAGATCAAGGAAGAGGTGAGCTAATAGATGCCAGGCTACCTATTGGTTTTGGCATTGGTTGGCAATTTTCCTAAAGTCATCTTCACACCTAAGCAGAGCTCTAAAAGTCACATTCACATTCATGTAAACTCATCTTTCTTGACCTTAAAATAGCTGTAGCAAGTTATCAGGATAGAAAATGATTGAACTCATGTTCAAGGAAATTTAAATGTCAAGAGGTCAATCTAGTTAAGGCTAAATTTAACTCTGTGAGCATTAATTTGACACCTACAATGCACCAGGTTGACAGTACAGAATGACAAAATCAAAGATTTTGAAGAGTTTAGAATAGATGGATGCAAATAAAATATGAAAGGGTGTGCAACAACAGACTCAGAGGGAACCAGAATTGCAAGGGAAGAAACAAATGCTTGATTATGACTGGATTTTGAAGAATAAATAAGAGTTTTTTCCATAGGAAATAACGGAAAGACAGGAGCTATTTCTATAATTTTATTATAGCTATTCTTTCCTTTACCTCATAGCATGTGGTGAGCCTTAGAGGATATTACCTGTATGTGTGTTGGGGGGATGAGGTAGCATTTTAGGCTTTGAGATAGCAAAATTCTTAGGATTTCCCTTTCATTATTTTCTACTTATTTTTGAATAAAGTTGGAGGCATAAATGCTTTGTAAGAGCCATGTCACATTAAAGCATGATGATGGATGGGAGGAATTCATCAATGTTGGCTGAGAAATTCATCTATGAGGTTAAAGTTTAAAAACTTTAATAAATCAGATCTCTTTAACTTGGGATTGAAAACCCAGTGAAAGGGACAGGAGTCTGACTTTGGACTGCCCATGGTTCCATTTCATTTGCTGGGGGGAAGGCCTTTTCCCTGAGGTCTGATTTGCAGTGAACTCCTGAGACATTTTAGTCCAAAGTTCCCTCTTCTTGATTAATGTGATTTACTGTGTTTTCCTGGTAACTCAGAACCAATGAAGAGCAATGATCTAGAAAACCACCCCCTGCAGTTTTCTTTGATAGGGTCCTCAGGGAAGACAGGGCAACTAATTATGGTTGGCATCCAGGGACATTGTTGTCAAGTAGCAGCAGCGGCAGCAATGGCAGCAGCCTGGTATTACCTCCATTTGGACCCTCCTACATCCAGGCAAACTGGATGGTGTCAAAATTGTGAAGCCAGACAGACCTAATTGTCCTTGGCTGAACTGGTGCTGCCTGAGGAAGTATCTGTTGACTGGTTCCTGTTTAAAGATGCCTCAAGGTGGCTGGTGTTGTGGTATAGCAGATTAAGCCTGCAATGCTGGCATCCCTTATGGGTGCTGGTTCGCATCTTGGCTGCTCCATTTCCAATCCAGCGCCCTGGTAATGCACCTGGGAAAGCATCAGAAGATGGCCCAAGTCCTTGGGCCCCTGAACCCATGTAGGAGACCCAGAGGAAGCTCTTGGATCCTGACTTTGGCCTGGCCCAGCCCCAGCCATTGCAACCATTTGGGGAGTGAACCAGCAGATGGCAGATCTCTCTCTCTCTCTCTCTGTAACTCTGCCTTCCAAATCAATAAAGAATAAATCTTTTAAAAATTAAAAAAATAAGGATGCCTTGTGGATGAAGTCAGAAGGTCAAGGCCATGGGATGATGATCAATGTCTCTGGGATTCTGCACTTCTTGTGTGCAACCTGCGTTGCTTGTAGACACTCCTTTTCTCCCTCCACAAGGACAAGAAGATGGGAACAAGAGGCTGCTGAGTGTCAGGCAGCAGGAACTGGGCTTTCTTTCTCTGTGGATGGAAAGCATTCTGTGACTCAGGGAGGCAGCCAGAGACCAAAGGACTGCTTGAAGCTGGGCAGCAGTGTGAGGATGAATGCTGTTAATTAAAGTTCTCTTGGCTTTGTTGTGGTGCCTGAGAGGTCAGCTTGTGAGAATCTTGTCATCTTGCTTCTTAGAAGGGACTCTAAGAGACCAGATGTGCAAAATGTTTTCTTTTAAGCACATCTTCTTCTACAAACCTTTCAAGGAAAGATTTATTCAGCGTTTGAAGGAAACTGGCTAAAATTTGGTCAGACTGTTCTAGCCCTTCCTTTCAGCCTGGATGTGCTGATTATTTCATCTTTGGCTCACATGTACTTCAAGTCCATTTTGCACCTGCTTCCACCTTGCTCTGTGCCTGATATCTGTAGATGCAAGGCTGATATCTCTAGATGGCACTACCTGGACTATCTTACCCTCTAGCTTCTGCTGGGCTTGACCAATGAGAAAAGAACAGTGTGGGAACTGAGAGATTTGGGTACTTATTCCCATCCCTTCCCTCCCTCTCCTGCGTCAGTACCATGTCTGACTGTTCTTTGTCTTTCCATGTCTGCTGCTGACTGGGTGACTCCTCCATGTGGCTCCCACTCTCCCTGGACTCCACTATCACTTATCCTCTCTCCTTGATTCTTTGGGTCTAAGGTAGCAAGAGTCCAGCCCTTGCTAGTTTCTGAGTATTTTACCTTTATTTTCCTCATTACCTCTTTTTTTTTTAATTGAGGTGAAATTAATGTAACGTAATATATAACAAATCATTTTAAAGTGTACAATTTCAGTGGTATTTAGTACATTCACAGTGTTGTACAAACACCACCACTCTAGTTTCAAAAGATTTTCTTCAGAAGAATACCATTTAAGGCATTGCCTCCCATTGCTCCCCCTTTTTTTACCCCTTGCCAATCACTAATCCACTGTCTTTATGGGTTTGGATCTTTTGAATATTTCATATGAAAGGAATCTACAAGATGTCAACTTTTGTGTCTGGCTTCTTTCCTTCAGTATATGTTTGAGGGTCATCCAAATTACAACCTATATTAATACTTTGTTTTTATGGCTGAATAATATTCTATTGTATGGATAGACCATAATCCCCTTAATTCTTAACACTCTTAATTGGTGGTATCTAAACATGATCTTCAGACCAGTAGCATTGGCATTCTTTGGTATCTTCTTTGAAATAAAAATTCTCAGGCCACCTACCCCTTCAAATTCTGGGGTAGGGAGTGCAGCCCAGGAATCCGATTTTAACCAAACTCGCCCATTGATTCTGATGCATGTTCAGCTATGAGTTCCATCCATCACTCTAAGTAGTTTCTTGATTAAGATCTAGATAATCTAAAGTGTCTATATTAAGATTAAGATCATTAAGATCATCTAAAGTGTCTAGAGTGAATTCATTTCCTGTTGGGACTCTGATTAATAACCTGTTTCCAGTGGGGGTCACTAATATCTGCTCCTTGTGTGTTCAGTTCTGGGCATATCTTGAGCAGGTCAATGGGATCTTAGAAACTATAAATTCAGAAGATAGATACTGGAGTAGAGCACAGTTTCTAAACTGGTTCCCCAAGCTCTACAGTAGGACTATGTTCTAGCTGTCCGAGTGGAAATTTGCTTCTGCGACACCATTCATCAGCCACTTCCCCTTTCTTATTCAACTTCTTTTTCCACCATTGGTGCTGGCGCTTTCCACAGTCGCTCTCCACCCATCTCATATGTCCCCACCCTTTCTATACACTGCTTGCCCTTGCATCTTTATTTCAGGATCTGATTCTGGAGGATCCAAACCAATGTGTCACCTGATTGACCATGCTGAAAAAATGGCCACTGTAGACATGAAGAGTGATGATTGTGTTGTCACAGCCCTGAAATGATCAAGCAAGAAAACTGTCTTTGGCATTATGTGGGTTAACAATAGAATTTGCTCCTGTTAAATAACTGTCTTATTCCAGCTACTTAGTGAAGGAAAGTACATGGCCCTGTTTGGGATTCACCTTGAATATGTCTAACTGTGCTTATTCTGGGTTGCTACCATAGTAACAGGAGTAATTAACTTTAATCAATCTTTCTCTCTCTCCTTCTCCCTTTCTGTCTCCCCAGCACCTCTCCTCTTCCCTACTCCAGTTCGTTCTGGATTTGCTTTGAAATATTTTAGAAAAGCAGTCAGAACTCCTGTCTACCTTCATGCATATATTAATGATATCCTTTTCCTGGTTTTATTAGGCTGCATGTTCCTGTTGTCTGTACAACCATTTCTTTCGTTGATAAAGCACATGCATGTGATAGCCCAGGCATATCAACAGTGTTCAGCAATTAGAAAACACAGGAGTGACATCAACTGGGGCGGTGTGCAGTTCCCCTTTGTCAACTCAGAACATCTGTTTGGCCAATGGGGGCAGGTTAGTTTATTACTATCATTAGGAGCTGTCATTCAGAAGAACTGAGACCTGCATTTGCCCTGAAGTGTTGAATATTAAAAGCTTTCATTTCCTACAAAAGGCTCAGTCCTACTTCACTTATTTTTAAGAATAAGAAAGTTCTCAATTTCTGTTCATAAGTGTATGTTGAGTTTTAGGAATCATTCAAGAGGCAAATGAATAGTCCTTTTTTATAGATAATTTTCATCTAAAAGGAATAGAACTGATTAATGTAGGAGGTTTTTGTGATATGCTATGCTAATTTGTTAAATCTACTTGATTTTAGAACCACTGGGGTGGACAGCACCATGTCATTTAGTGTCCCACATCAAGGTTGAGAGGTGACCTCTCTCTTTCCTGTGTTCTCCAAAGCTCAGGAGTCTGCTCGGTCTTGCTCAGGCACAACTCAGAAGTGTATAAGAAGCTGTTATTTCAGATACAACCCTCAAGCAGTAGGTTATCAGAGTTGGTAGGTGAGTTCCCCAGAGCCTTCTTGTCCTATGCTGGGACAATTCTGAGACACTTTCTACACAGCTTTTCAGAGTGTCTCCAAAGGAGTTGGGTATCAGTTGTTCACTGAGATCCACACCTATCCTCCCTTATTTATTTATTTATTTACTTGTGCCTGACACTATTGCACTATTACAGTTTGTGTTCCAAGGGAAGCAGATTCCAAGATGGAGATTAACATTCAGGAAATTTGGAGAATTCTTTGGCGATCAACCAGTGCAGAAGGGAAGGGAAGGAAGGAAGAAGGATTGGGTAGAGGTAGAAGTTGAGCTGTAATGCAGCAAGGCATCTTTGAGGGTGTGTTTGGAATCCTCTCTATTCTTTGGTGAGCTACCCAACTGTCATATTCAACAATTATTTATGTAATCTTGATTCCTAATCAGTAATTCCAACTCTGTTCTTTCCAGCTCTGTGTTTTTATCTAGATGTCTGCTCATCCACTCAATAGCATCTGGTCATGTGATAGGTTCTTAAAAAATGAGTTAGACATTGTATTAATCAGGGTTATCTAGAGATAACCCATAAGGGGTGTGTGTGTGTGTGTGTGTGTGTAAATTGAATTGGCTCATGTGATCTCAGAGGCCAAGAAGTTCCATGCTTTCCTGTGTGCAAGCTGAAAGCCCAGGGAAACCAGTGGTATGAGTCTCAGTCTAAGTCTGAGGACCCAAGAACTGGAAGCATTAATGCATAAGAAAGGAGAATATGGCATAGCTTAAGTGGAGAGAGCAACTTTGTACTTCCTCCCTTTTCATTCTATATGGGTCCTCAATGGATTGCCTGATGCCCACACCAATTGGTGAGGCCAGATCCTTACTTAGTCTATGGATTCAAATGTTGATGTTTTCCAGAGACACCCTCACAGACATTATTTCTGATATGGAGGAGTTCATAGTTTCATGGTTGATGAACACTGAAAATTATTATTATAATATACTCTGACAAGTTTGTAGAAATGTAGAAATTAAGATAGGTTGATGTGATAGGCGTATTTTGGGCAAAGAGCCCAGATCACAGTATGTAAGTTGTGGTAAACATCATCAGACATCAGACCTGAAGTGTTTTAAGACTTATCCTTAAAGGAGACAAATGAACCATTGTTGATAGGGATTTTCGCATCTTAAGTCAACTGGTCTAATTTTTACCTGAGATTTGGTTTCTCTCCGTGAAATCCTTGCAAACTAACCCCGTATTGTCCACTTACCTTTAGCATAACATCTGGTGATTTTATTTTATTATTTATTTAGTTTTTAAAGAGTTATTTATTTATTTGAAAGAGTTACAGAGAGATGGAGAGACCAAGAGGGAGAGACATATAGACAGGCACACACACACAGATCTTCTATCTGCTGGTTCATTACTCCCCAAATGGCTGTGATGGCTATGGCTGGGCCAAACCAAAGACAAGAGACAGGAACTCCATCTGGGTCTCCCACAAGGGTGAAGAGGCCCAAGGACTTGAGCCATGTTCTGCTGCTTTCCCAGCTGAATTAACAGGGAGCTGGACCAGAAGCTGAGCATCCAGTACTCAAACTGGCGCTCATATGGGATACTGGAGTCACAGGTGGCATCTCAACCTGCTGCATCAAAATGTTCGCCCCACATCTGGTGATTTTATGTTCCCTGACTGGGAACTATGGACAGATGGAAGTACTTCCTTGTGACTCTGCCCACTGAATGTGGTTTACAGATCTTCATCCTTGGGCTAGCACTTTGCATAGTCCCTTCAAATGCATAAACTCTGGTTTCTTCAGCTACTTACCAAATGACACCTTGCAGTGCTGTCAATTCTTCCTCCAAATATCTCTTGAAACGGGTTTCTTCTCTTTACCTTGGTAACATAGGAAATACGAGAAAAAGCTGTGTGGCAATTTGTATCATTCGATTTATCTGTTACCTCCCTCTTCTCTGGCATAGATGATAGCAACACTCTCCTGATTTGCTTCCCAGCTTCCATTTGCCCTTTCCACTTTGTTTTTACTCTCAGCAGAGTAATCCTTGCCAAATGTAAATATGACCATGCTGTTTTCATGTTTAAAACCAGTCACTCACTTCTTAGGGATCTTCACATAAAGGATAAAAATCTTTATCATGGCTGTCAAGGTTTGCATGTTTGGCCCTTTCCAGTGATGGCTGTCTCAGCAGTGTTCTTGGCAGCTGACATGCTAGCTGTTCCGAAATCATTGTGGCATCTTGATTTTGACATGACTTCTCTGATCCAAGGTCTTGATATAGCTGGATTCATTGCCTGCAATGTATTCATCTGATCTGCCTGGATAACTTCTGCTCATTTTGCATGTTTGAGTTTAGTAGTAACTTCCTCTGGCAAGTGCTGTAACACCCTATGCCACATCCCTTCAACTTACCTGATTTCAGAACCAGTGGGGTAGACTGTTCCATGTAATTTAATGAGTGTCCCACATCAAGGTTGTGGGGTAACCTCTCTCCTGTTTTCTCTGAAGCTTCAGGAATCTACTCAGCCTTGCACAGGTATCTTCCTCTCCAGGTTGTAAGTCTATGGTAAAGAGCTTTTTTTTTTTTTAAATTTTTTTATTTTTATTATTTTTTTTATTTTTGACAGGCAGAGTGGACAGTGAGAGAGAGAGACAGAGAGAAAGGTCTTCCTTTGCTGTTGGTTCACCCTCCAATGGCCGCCGTGGTAGGCGCGCTGCGGCCGGCGCACCGCGCTGATCTGATGGCAGGAGCCAGGTGCTTCTCCTGGTCTCCCATGGGGTGCAGGGCCCAAGGACTCGGGCCATCCTCCACTGCACTCCCTGGCCACAGCAGAGAGCTGGCCTGGAAGAGGGGCAACCGGGACAGGATCAGTGCCCTGACCGGGACTAGAACCCGGTATGCCGGCGCCGCAAGGCGGAGGATTAGCCTAGTGAGCCGCGGCGCCGGCCGGTAAAGAGCTTTTTAAAATTTTTCTTTCTTTTTCAAAAACATTTGAATTATGGTTATGTATAGTAAATTAGGCCCATTTAAAATACACAATCACTTGAATAAAGTTTTATATTTCTCAAAAGTAATGACTGTTATAACCTCCATCGCCATAGATTATTGTTGCACACGTATAAGCTTCATATAAATAGAATAATGCAGTATTCACTTGTGAGCCTGACTCTTTGCAGTCATCTATGTTGGTGCATGTGATAGTAGCTTGTTGTTTTGTTTCTCTGGTGTATTATTCTACGTGCATTGTTTGAATATGCCATACATTTTTGACCCATTATACTCAGTAGCTACTTTAGTTATTTCCAGTTTTTGTCTATTATGAACATTGTACCATGGATGTTAGTGTACTTGTCTTTTTATTGACCATTTTTTATTATGCTGAGATCTTATTTCTTCAAAGTATGTGTTGCCTCTGCCTTCTGGGATCTCCATCACTGGGCCTACCCTTGTAGGGAGATTCTACTTTCTACTCAATTGCCACAAAGGCTGACCTTGTGACTTGCTTTGTCCAGCAAAATATAGTAGAAAGAATACATGTTACTTCTAATCAGAAACTCTAAGAGCCACTGTATGGTCCTGTCATTGTATGCTGCCATTTCCCTCTGATACAAGACTAGCATAGAGGCTAGTCCCCCATTCTGGATACTAGCATGACAAGCAGGTGAAGTACAACCATAGTTGACCTGCAATGAACATTAATGAGAACAATTAAAATCTGAGGATTATTTTTTTTTTACTACAGAAAAACTTTATTGGTGTGGAAGATGGCATAGTAGGCAGGGAGCTAGCTGCTCTAGTCTAGGAGAATATAGTTTTAAAAAAATGGAGGCCGGCGCCACGGCTCACTAGGCTAATCCTCTGCCTGCGGCGCCGGCACACCAGGTTCTAGTCCTGGTTGTGGCGCCGGATTCTGTCCCGGTTGCTCCTCTTCCAGTCCAGCTCTCTGCTGTGGCCCGGGAGGGCAGTGGAGGATGACCCAAGTGCTTGGGCCTGCACTTGCATGGGAGACCAGGAGAAGCTCCTGGCTTTGGATCAGCGTGGTGTACTGGCCGCAGTGGCCTTTGGAGGGTGAACCAATGGAAAAGGAAGTCCTTTCTCTCTGTCTCTCTCTCACTTTCCACTCTGCCTGTCAAAAAAAAAAAAAAAAGTAATCTATAGATACTAAATTGACACTTTGAAATGCAATGAATTTGAGCAGCCCTTGTCTCAACTGTTGAGGCACAGTTTTTTTTTCTTTCATACTATTTGTTGAACTCTTTATTTAGTATACAGTTAATCATATGTTTATAAAGTTAATTGAAAATAGATCTTAGTTAAAAATAAGAATGGGAATAAGGGAGGGAAGAGGAGGAGAGGTTGGAGTGTGGGTGGGAAGGTGGGTACAGTGGGAAGAATCACATGTTCCTAAAGTTGTACTTATGAAATGCATGCAGTTTGTATTCATTAAATAAAAGGTTTCTGGGGAAAAATAAAGTTTTAAAATACAAAAAAATTTAGAGCTGTCTCCTTTGGCATTAAGAGAGTTGAGACAGTGTGTACACATGGACATTTGGGTCCCAACGTGGTGGACTGAAGTAGGCAACAATTTTTCTCTAATACCAGTTATTCCCTTTCACCCAGAGCAAGAACCCTTAACTTTCTGCTGGAATTATGGCTTCTCAAAATAAACACTAAATTGCCAATTTCTCTTGTGTGGATGTGGGACTGAGCTCTTACAAATGGGATATGTGCAAAAGGGATGCAGGTAACTTCCAGGTCTTAATTTTGAAAGGAGGAAAGCGGCCGGCGCCATGGCTCACTAGGCTAATCCTCCGCCTGTGGTGCTGGCACCCTGGGTTCTAGTCCAGGTCGGGGCGCCGGATTCTGTCCCAGTTGCTCCTCTTCCAGTCCAGCTCTCTGCTGTGGCCTGGGAAGGCAGTGGAGGATGGCCCATGTCCTTGGGCCCTGCACCTGCATGGGAGACCAGGAGAAAGCACCTGGCTCCTGGCTTTGAATCGGTGCAGTGCGCCGGCCATAGCAGCCACTTGGGGTGGTGGTGGTGGTGAATAATGGAAAAAGGAAGACCTTTCTCTCTGTCTCTCTCTTACTGTCTAACTCTGCCTGTCAAAAAAAAAAAAAAAAAAAAAAAAAAAAAAAAAAGGACGAAAGCCTTCCTTGTCCCTGTCCTCCTTCATCTGGCTACAGCACAGCCATAATTGTCTTGCAATGGTTAACAAAAGCAAAATCCTATAAACAAGAAAATAGATGTCTCTAAGACTTCGCAAAGTATAGTTTCCAGACCCGTCCTGGATTTCCTGCCCTCTATATATTCACACATAAGAAAAATAAATTTTCATCTTAATTAAATTACGGTTATTTTTGGGTCTCTGCTATATATATATAGCCAATTCTATAATGCCAATTAATATAAGAAATATTGAGAAAAATGAATTATGCATTCACCTGTAACATCAGAAAGAAAACCCAAAATGTAAGAAAAAAGGAAATAAAAATAAGAGTGCCAATGATAAAATATGAGAAAGCAGACATTTTGACAAGAAGTTTTTGAGAAAATTTGACAAGAATTTTTGACAGAGTAATCAAGTATTCTGAAATTACTAATTATGTAGACAAACATTCTCATTAGAGCATATTGAAATACAGTAAAAGTTCACTCTTTGATCAGAAGAGACTGTTACAAACAACTTTATAAAATTGACATAAAACAGCTACAAAATTTTCCTACAAAAATAGAAATTAGCAGAATTGGTACAAGAAAAAAAGTAGAAAATCTGAATATGTCAATAATTTTTAAATTGAATCTTTCATTGAAATTCTTCTGCACCCAAAAATACACCAGACCCAGGCATTTTTTTTTTTTTGACAGGCAGAGTGGACAGTGTGAGAGAGAGACAGAGAGAAAGGTCTTCCTTTTCTGTTGGTTCACCCCCCAATGGCCACTGCGGCAGGTGTGCTGCGGCCGGCGCACTGTGCTGATCCAAAGCCAGGAGCCAGGTGTTTCTCCTGGCCTCCCATGCAGGTGCAGGGCCTAAGGACTTGGGCCATCCTCCACTGCACTCCTGGGCCATAGCAGAGAGCTGGACTGGAAGAGGAGCAACCAGGTGACCCAGGCATTTTTACAATCAAATTTTACCAAATATTCATGGATAAGGCTATTTCTGAAGTATAAAAATTATTTCAGGGAAGAGGAAAGAGAGAAAGACGCTGGCCCATTTTAAGAGGATGGATTAACCTTGATTAGTTAACCAGATATGGGTAATTAATTAACTTTACTGTGGTGGCAATCCAAAAATCTCAGTGCCCTGTGAAAACCAAAGATTTACTTCCCGTTCAAACTACATGGGAGCTGCAATTCAGCTGAGGCCATGACAAAAGCTCAGGTCTGTTCATGTGTTTCCAAACACAAAGATGGAGCAAACAATATCTCCCATGTGGGACATGCCCATTCTTATGGCAGAGTTAGTAGAACAATTTTCAAGCCTATTACACCTCTCAGGATTGACAGAGTCATTTCCATACACATTGGTTTAAATGTATCATATGGTGAATCTAACAAAAGGACATAGAAGTAGGCTTCAGCTTCAGGCAGGCAATGCTTGTCACATTGAGAACATATAGTCCTCTTGCAGGGAAGTTTAAAACAAAAGGACCAGTGTCAATTATAAATATTACCATGAATATCCTAAACAAAACAGTGCCCTGAACCTAGTTTTTTTTAAATTATAAAATATAGAAAGAATGGAATTAATGCCAGGAATTTATGCAAGGATGGCTAAATGTCATAAATTTGACAGTATGATATTTGCCACATATTAAAAGATAAAAACATGGGAAGGCATTTAGCGTGGTGGTTAAATGTTGTATCCTGGGGCTGGCATTGTGGTGTAGCTGGTAAAGCCACTGCCTGCAGTACCAGTATCCATTATGCGCACCGGTTTGAGTCCCAGCTGCTCCACTTCTGGTCCAGCTCTCTGCTATGGCCTGGGAAAGCAGTAGAAGATGGACCAAGTCTTCAGTTCCCTGCATCCGCATGGGAGATCTGGAAGAAGCTACTGGCTCCTGACGTCACATCGGCCCAGCTCTGGCTATTGTGGCCAATTGGGGAGTTAACCAGCAGACGGAAGATTTTCTCTCTCTCTGTCTTCCTCTGCCTCTCTGTAACTCTGACTTTCAAATAAATAAATAAATCTTTTTAAAAAATGGTGTATCCTACAGCAGAGTGCCTGATTTCAGTTCCCAGCTCTGGATCCCGACTCCAGCTTTCCATTAATGCAGACCTTATAAGGCAAAGGTGGTAGCTCTAATATTTGAGTTGTCACCCATTGGACACCTGGATTGTGTTCCAAGCTACTAGCTCAGATCCCAGATCCCGCTCAGCCATTACAGGCACTTGGTGAGTTAACCAGTGGATGGGAGCTTCTCAATCTGCCTCTCAAAAAAATTTTTAAAACAGTACCTCAATAGTTGTAGAAAAAAATATTCAATAAAATTAAAAAGTCATTCCTATAACTTTAGCAAAGGAGAAATAGATTTTCTTAATTTAAAGTAATGAAAATGTTATAATAAACATACTATTTCTTGGTTAAATTTCAAGAAAGCATCCATTAAAATTAAGAACAGCACACAAACATTCTATTTCACCTTCTGTTCCTCTGATGATCACAGCCAATTCAATAGGCAAAGAAGAATATGTGATACAAGGATCAGAAAAAGAAAAATCACCATTATTTGCCAAGACTATGACTTTACCCTGGAATCCCTGAGAATCTAAAAAACTATTAAAATAAATGAGATATTTTAGCTCAATTACTTGATTTAAATTGATTATTTTCAAAAATCCAAGCAGTTATTTTTATATCTCAAATGTAGCAAATTAGAAAATTTACAGTATATTAAAAGAAAAACAGCATTCACATTAGTCAAAAAACATAAGGCAACTGGGGATAAATCTATGAAAAAAATGTGAGATTTTATGTAGAAAAAAAATCACAAAACATTATTGAAATGCTCAATGGAGCCAGAATAAATGGCAAATTATATCACACATAGGAAGGAAGACTGATAGTAAAGATGCCAATTATCCAGAAACTAATTTATAAAATCCATACAATTTTAATCAAATTCTACATAAGGCTTTTCTTAAGAAGTGTGTTGATTCCAAAATTTATATATAAGAGCAAAAGCCCAGGAATAGCTAAGATAATTTTTTTTATTATTATCTGAGAGGCAAAAAGAAAAAGTGACAGATAGAATCCCATCTGCTGGTTCACTTCTCAATTGCCCACAATGGCTGGGACTGTGCCAGGCTGAAGCTGGGAGCCAGGAATTCAATCCAAGTCTCTAATGCAGATGGCAGGAAACCAACTATTTGATTCATCAACTGCTGTCTCCCATAGTCTTGCATTAGTGCGAAGATGGAATCAGGAATGGTGCTTTACCCCAAGCACCCCAATATGGGATACAGGCAACACAATAAGCAGATTAACTGCTAGGTCAAATGCCCACCCCAAGCTTCAACAACTCTGAAAAAAAAAAGCAGGATTGATTTACCTCAAAAGACATAATGGATATTACTATGCTATAGTAACTGGGGCAGTATGGTCTCAGTACAGAAAAAACTATAGCCCCTGCAAAAGAATAGAGAGAACAGAAGCAGACCTTCCTGTGAGTATGAGTGAAGTATGCAAGAGCACTATGCAGCCATGCAGCCTTTCAACAGTTTGAGAACAATCTGATTCCTGTACAGAAAAATGTAAGATTATAGTCTTGCTTATGGCACACATCATTTTTCAAATGCTGACAGATTAGAGACCCATGTGAAAAATATTTTTAGAAGAAAATTTATACTTTGTGAACTCATGGTTGTGAATAATCTGTTAAGAAATAAAAGTACAAACCATAATGGAAACATCAACACTTAAAATTAAAGTATTCTGTATGACAAAAAGATACTATAAACAAAGTAAAAATACCAAAGTGGGGAAAGCTGTTTATAATACAAGCAGTCTAACAAAAATTAATACCTATAACAGTTAAAAAACCTACATATCAACAAGAAAGTATAGATTCTTCCTAAATCAAAAGTTATAATGGCATTTGCTTAAACAGCAAGTGCTAATTTTTGGCCAAGCTATCTCTCACTCTGGCACCGTTACACTCCAGCACAATGAAGTTCAGTTTGCTGGAGGCTGATAAATGTCCATGTCAATCAGAAGTGGACAGAGGTCTGAGATAAAATTTGAAATGGAGTAATTTGGTGTTGCTAGAGGATAAATTGAGGTATAACAACCAGATATAGAAACTGAGAAAGAAGTGAGGATTACATTATTAATAAAAATATATAAATAAACACAGACTCTACAGATGTAAGAGAGACGTAAGGATATGGTGATCAGGAGTTCACCATTGGTACCATGCTCAAACCCAGGATGGGCCAGCTAGAGAAAATTGAGTTTGAGTGAACAGTAAAGTCAACATGAACCAACACTGAGATGTCATGATCAAACCAGTAAAAACCACCCTAAGCTCATCAATAGGAGTATCATGTCCAAAGGAGATTAGAGTTATGGCTGTCCCTTGCTAATCAGACCATACTTGGAAGTGGTGTCCCATGCAAAGGACCCAAAAGAAGATGAATCCAAAGAGGTCCACACCACGATATTATCATCAAATTTTGAAAAGCTAAAGACAACAGGAAATGATGCTCTAATCTAGACCACCAACTATGGAAAGCATATCTAGAAAAATTGACTTTTACAACCTAGGACTCATGTTAAAATCATTCCCACTGAATGAATGTGTAGAAAGTCCACATTTGTTCACTGAAGTACTAGGTGTTGGGATCACAATAATTATCAACAGCCTAGGGTATGTAATAAAGCAGCAGACGTCATTGGAATTTATGACATTTTATGACAGAGGAATTATAAAGTGATTGTGAACATAGAGGAATTATATCAGTCAACTTAAAGTTTTTTGGTGTTTTTTAAATTCTCTGTCAATGTGTATTTCCTTTTTCCCCCAAAGAAATCTTTTATTTAATGAGTACAAATTTCATAAGTACAACTTTAGGACTATAGTGCTTCTTCCCAACATATCCACCCTCCCATGCCCACTCCCACCCCACCCTCTTCCCTCTCCCATTCCCAGGCCCATTCTCCATTAAGATTCATTTTCAATTGACTTTATACACAGAATATTGTGTATAAACTCTATATTGAGTAAAGATTTCAACAATTTGCACACACACAGAGAATTGTTTGAGAACAAGTTTTACAGTTAATTCTCATAATACAACTCATTCAGGATAGAAATCCTACATGGGAAGTAAGTGCACAGTGACCCCTGTTGTTAATTTAAAAATTAGCACTCTTATGTATGAAGTCAGTGATCACCCAAGGTTCTTGACATGAACTGGCAGGGCTATGGAAGCCTTTGGAATCCACAATCTCCATCAGTACTTTGACAAGGCCATAAACAAAGTGGAAGTCCTCTCCTCCCTTTAGAGAAAAGTACATCCTTCTTTGATGGCCACTTCTGTCCACTGGAGTCTCTGTCACAGAGATCCTTCATGTAAGACATTTTTTTTTTGCCACAATGTGTTGGAGTTCCATGCTCCCAAGGGCTTTTCAGCCAGACCAGAATGGCTTAAGGGCTGATTGTGAGGTCAGAATACTACTTAAAGCGATTGCCATTCTATGAATCAGCTGTGTAGACTGCTTCCCATGTTGGAACATTCTCTCCTTTTTAATTCTATCTATTATTATTACCAGATGCTTGATGGTATTTACATGATCCTATTAAAACTTAATCCTATATATATGATCATGTTAACACTTAATATGGTCACTTTAACACTTAAAATCGCATTTTTACCAACCAGCTTAATGGAATTTGGGGTCCCATGACAAGATTTTAAACTGTACCCTTAGAATTAAGTCCGTAGGAATGCATGCAGAACTATATAGCTTTACTGTTACAAATTTCCTCCTCCTTCTCTTATTCCCACTCTTGTTAAAAACTAATCCTTGACAGTCAAGACAAGGGCTGATCAAGTCATTGCTTTTCAAAGTGTCAATTTCACTTCTACAGATTTCCTTTAAGTTGCTCCTTTATTTATCACAGATCAGGGAGAACACATAGTAGTTGTCTTTTTGGGACTGGCTAATTTCACTAAGTATGATGTTTTCCAGATTCATTCATTTTGTTGATTTCACTTTTTTGCTGCTGTGTAGTATTCCATAGAGTACATAACCCATAATTTCTTTATTCAGTCTTCAGTTGAAAGGCATTTAGGTTAATTCCATGTCTTATCTATTGTGAATTAAGCTTCACTAAACATAAAGGTGAATATAGCTCTTTTATTTGCCAATTTAATTTCCCTAGGTAAATTCTGAGGAATGGGATGGCTGGGTTATATGATAGGTCTATATTCAGATTTCTGAGATATCTCCAAACTGTCTTCCACAGTGGCTTTACCAGTTTACATTTCCACTAAGAGTGGGTTAAAGTACCTTCTTCCCCACATCCTTGCCAGCATTTGTTTTTTGTTGATTTCTGTATAAAAGCCATTCTAACAGGGGTGAGATGAAACCTCATTGTGGTTTTGATGTGCATTTCCCTGACAATTAGTGGTCCTGATCATTTTTTCATGTGTTGGTTGGCCATTTCAATTTCTTCTTTTGAAAAATGTCTGTTTAAATCCTTTGCTCATTTCTTAACTGGGTTGTTTGTTTTGTTGTTGTGGAGTTTCTTGATCTCTTTGTAGATTCTGGTTATTAATCCTTTATCAGTTGCATAGTTTACAAAAAACTTCTCCCATTCTTTTTGTTGCCTCTTTACTTTCCTGAGTGTTTCTTTTGCAGTACAGAAGCTTCTTAATTTGATGTAATCCCACTTATTAAATTTGGCTTCATTGCCTGTGTTTTTCTGGGGTCTTTTACATGAACTTGTTGCTTGTGCCAATATCTTCCAAGGTTTTCCCAATGTTCTCTAATAATTTGATGGTATCAGGTTATGGATTTAGGTGTTTAATCCATTTTGAATGAATTTTTGTGTAAGGTGTAAGGTAGGGATCCTGCTTCAAACTTCTGCGTTTGGAAATCCAGTTTTTCCAGCACCATTTGTTGAAGGATGCAAGTGAAATCTCAAGTAACTTAATTCCTTCCATCCACGTTGGAGACTTGGATTGAGTTCCTTGCTTCCAGTCTCAATCCCAGAACAAAGAAGGGTAACTCCAGGAGATAAGGTGATGAGCTAAAGAGTCCCTCCAGGAAGGAGAGTTAGAAGATTCTGGGTGGAACATGGGGTTTGATCATTGTTATTGTTCACTGTTTTACTTCTTAACTGTCAAAATGTGATTTTGTTATTTTCCTGTTCCTGTTCCTACTTCATTGGGTATATGAGAGGCAGATGAGTTATCTCTTATATTTTAAGTCCCTATACCATGAGGAGCCACATGCAGATCTGATGGAGAGTACTGTGAATTACCCAGAAAGCCTGAATGTTGAACTGGATTCAATCACTAAGAATTATAGGCTTCTGGAAGTTGAAGGAATAGGAAAGGAGCTTACTGCTCTATCCTAGTCAAAGATAGTTTTAAAAAAGTGGAGACAGTGCAATTCTCGGGGAAGAATAGGAAGAAAACTCCAGAGGAAACTTCACACTAATTAGAGGAATACTGTGGACCTACATGGAGGGTGTGGACATGCACAGTTCAGGACCCCAGCAGCCAAGAGCCTCAGTACCAACTTTGAAGGGTGCTGTGAGACCAGACTGCAGCAGCCCAAGCCACTGGTGATAAGCTGTGGGAAGAGCCTGGCATGAGTCCATCTTGGAGACCTGTGGGGGACAGTGTACTTGCCAACCTAGAGGAATAAAAAGTGGGGGGTACATTTCTCCATGACCACCGAGCACTGGCATCCTGTAATGAGCCAAGAGAGGGTGGGTGCCATTTTGGACATATGTGACAGTTGTGCCAGCTTGTGTCCACATACTCAGCAACTAGCCAAGAGGAGATGCCTGAGTCTGGCTGGAAGAACTGACAGGGGGCTGGATACTTATGACTGTGGGAGCCTTGTATGCTGGAACTAAGAAAACACTGTGGCTGCTTGGGAGGGCAAAGGGTGTGGCTGGGTCTTCTGGCAGTCACTGTGGGTGGCTCCACATGATCGGGGCTCCCTGATTCCCTGGTGAGTCATTGATGAGGGATCCATGTTCACACTGAGGACTGCACAGATCCTTTATGTGGTTCTTGTGGCAGCGTGGATGAATATTGTAACCACTAAGGCTAGCACCCAGGCATTGGTCTTCTTTGAGGAGAGGGAGGAGTGTAAGACTATGCCAATAGAGCAACACAAACCTCCCTTATGATTAAAAGGAAAAGAGGAGATTTACCATGCCCAATTTGAGTGTCACCTTGGATACTCCCCTCACCCTGGAGTATTGAACAGAGATCTCTGAACATAACCAGCACGTGTCTATGGGTATTCACTCAAAGAGTGGACTCCCCTAAGCCATGGAGGCATAGTCCAAAGATATGAAAAAATAAACAAAATTGACACACCATTGACTCAACTAACAAAAAAGGAGAGAGAAGACCCAAATCAATAAAATTAGAGATGAAAAGTGAATGTAACAACAGACACCACAGAAATAAAAAGAGTCATCAGAAATTACTACAAAGAGTTGTATGCCAACAAACTGGGAAGTCTAGCAGAAATGGATATATTCCAGGAAAAATAAAACCTACCTAAATTGAACCATGAATACATAGGAAACCTAAACAGCCCCATAACCAAGAAAGAAATTGAATCAGTAATAAAGGCCCTCCCAACAAAGAGAAGCCTAGGACTGGATGGATTCACTGCTGAATTCTACTAGACATTTAAAGAAGAACTAATTCCAATTCTTCTCAAGCTATTCTAAACAACTGAGAGAGGAAATCTTCTCAAATTCTTTCTATGAAGCCAGCCTCACCTTAATTCCTAAACCTTAAAAAGGTACAACAGAGAAAGAGAACTATAGACCAATTTCCCTGATGAACACAGACACAAAAATCCTCAACAAAATTCTAGCCAATAAAATCCAACAACACATCAGACAGATCGTTCACCTGGTCCAAGTGGAATTTATCCCTGGTATGCAGGACCTAGAGCCAAAATTGATGACAGATACGCTGATATGAGGTGAGCATCTTAATTAGAGGCAAGCATCTTACTTGTTAGGCTAAACATCCTCTCCAGGTTATCCTTTTGTGTATTCTTTCTTGTCCATTATGCCTCTTGACCATACCCAAGGTGAGCCTTGTGGAGTTGATTCTCCTTTTAGTTGGAAAAACTTTTGGAACCTACTTCTTGCTATTTTTTTAAAAAGATATATTTATTTATTTGAAAGGCAGAACTACAGACAGAGAGAGGAAGAGTCACAGAGAGAGGTCTTCCATCTTGTTCACTCCCCAAATGGGCACAACAGCTGGTGCTAGGCCTGTCTGAAGCCAGGAGCCAGGAGCTTCTTCTGGGCCTCCCACTTGGGTACAGGGGTCCCAGCACTTGGGCCATCTTCTACTGCTTTCCCAAGCCATTAGCAGAGAGTTGGATTGGTAGAAGAGTATGTGGGTCATGAACCAGCACCCATATGGGATACCAGCACTGTAGGCTGAGGCTTAACCTACTATGCCACTTTGCCAGCCCCTCTTGCTGGTTTATATTAAGTCAATTCTTTGTCATGTATAAACAGGCAGCTCTCTTGTTTAGAAATGGAACTTTTTTTAGCTTGAACATTCTCATGTTACTTTTTAAAATTCATCCTGTGCCTCTCTCATTACCTTGTCTCTTAACTTGTGGCAGCCGACTAGTCGCATCTGAAGCAAAGACTTGGGTGGGGAAGACAAGTCCATTAATAGAATCTCTTCCTCCAAGCTGGGTCCAATTTTCTGGCAAGAACAATTTGTAAAATAAGGTGCTGATAAAGTTTAAGGGTCATAGAAATATCTCCTGCTAAGTCTGGCATCACAGAGCTATTGCTCTTAATAGCTATATTTTGGGGGTACAGAAGCAATTGACCTTTCAACCCTGAAAAGCTACAGATGGCCAGCCTCGAGGTCAACTTTGATTGCAAACAGCAGCCAGAGAATACTTTAATGCTGTTCTTCCTTACATCTCAGTTTTTAAAGTTTATTTTTAATTGACAAATATTATATCTATTTATCATAGATAAGACAGTATTTGATATATGTATGCATTGTAGAGTGGCTAAATCAAGCTAACATACCCTTACCTCACATGCTTATCATTTGTTTGTGGTGAAAATACTCTCTTAGTAATCTTCAAAGGTATAGTATATTATTATTAATTATAGTAGCCATGTTGTAGAGTACATATCTTAAACTCATTCCTCATATCTAACTGGAATTTTGTACTTTTCACCAACATGTCTGCTACATTTCTTCCTTGCCTCAGCCCTTTGTAACCACCATTGTACTCTCTGCTTCTTTGAGTTCAACTTTTATTATTTTTAAAATATTTTATTTATTTATTTGAGAGAGAGTTACAGGATGAGGGAGGGAGGGAGGGAGGGAGGGAAGGAGGGAGAGAGAGAGAGAGAGATAGAGAGAGAGAGAGAGATCTCCATTTGTTGGTTCACTCTCAAATGGCTTCAATAGCTGATCTGAAGCCAGGAGCCAGCAGACTCCTCCAGGTCTCCCATGCAGGTACAGAGGCCCAAGCGCTTGGACCATCCTCTACTGCCTTACCAGGCCATAGCAGAGAGCTGGATCAGAAGAGGAGGAGCTGGGACTTGAACTGGCACCCATATGGGATGCTAGCACCACGGTGGAGACTTAGCCCACTACACCACAGCGCCAGCCCTGAGTTCAACTTTTTAGATTCCACATATAAGTGAGGTAAAGCAGTCTTTATCTTGCTATGCCTGGCTTATTTTAGTTAATACAGCCTCTTCTGGGTTTGTGGATTTATAGCTCTTTAAGATTTTGCTGAAAGCCACAAGAAGCAGCAGCACAGCCCAACGTCTTATTACACATACATATTCCCCTAGCACTGCAGCATTGGTGAATGTGTATTTTGCCTTCCAAGGTGGAATATTATGGCTTTGCCAAATGTTTTGCCCTTGAATAACAAGGATTACTAACCCTCCACTTGGCAATGGCTGTTTCAACACTGCGTATCACACAGCCTGTATTCCAGTTTTATGTATGTGTTTGTCTCTTATGTTTGGCACTCCACTCTAAGGTATCACAGTTAGGCATGTCCGTGTTTAAAGTAAATAGTGGCTTTAACAAGATAAATGTTTATTTCCTGCATAAAATTCTAGAGGTAGGTAGTCCAAGCCCACTAATAGGTGGGTCTGCTCCATGAAATCCTTAGGCACTTAGGATCTTTCTGTCTTTTTGCTCTACCGTTATTAAGGCCCTTGCAGAGGAACTACCAACTAAGCTGCTCAATTTGTCCTATTTGCCTGGGACTTTCTTGGTTTTAGCACTGTCATTCTCATATCCTGGGAGACTCTTCAGTACTGAGCAAAATGGAATTATTGGTCACTGTTCCATTTCTTTTTTCTTTTTTTTTTAAGATTTATTTTTATTTATTTGAAAGAGTTACAGAGAGAGGTAGACACACACACACACACAGAGAGAGAGAGAGAGAGAGAGAGAGAGGTCTTTTCATATGCTGGTTCACTGCCCATATGGCTACAATGGCGGGAGCTGAGCCTATCTGAAGTCAGGAGCCAGGAGCTTTTTCTGGGTCTCCTACATGGGTTCAGGGCCTCAAGGACTTGGGCCATCTTCTATTGCCTTCCCATTGCAGAGAGCTGGATCAGAAGAGGAGCAGCTGGGACAAGAACTGGAACTCATGTGGGATGCCAGTGCTTCAGGCCAGAGCTTTAACCCACTGCGCCTCAGTGCCTGCCCTCACGGTTCCATTTCATCCCCAGGTCCAATGCTATCCTGATACTAACCACCCAGAGTTAGCATCAGATGTCACAAGTTAAGGGTTCTGTTTTCATAAGTCTGTCCTCAATTCTGACACCTGCCACAAGTGGGCTCTGCAGATAACCTGAATTTACAAGTAACTGGCTACTGTTATGGAATTTTTGCATGCTTCCAAATTTCCAGGTTTGATAATTTGCTAGAATGATTCACAGAATCCTGACCAACCGAATCCAACTACACATCAGGCAGATCATTCACCCAGACCAAATGGGATTTATCCCTGGTATGTAGGGATGGTTCAACATTCAAAAATCAATCAATGTGATACATCACATTAACAAATTGAGAAACAAAAATAGATGCAGAGAAAGCATTTGACAAAATACAACACCCTTTTACAATGAAAACTCTAAGCAAATTGGCTTTAGAAGGAACATTCCTGAACACAATTAAGGCAATTTATGACAAACCCATGACCAGCATTATATTGAATGGGGAAAAGTTGGAGGCATTTCCATTGAAAACTGGCACCAGACAAGGATGCCCACTCTCACCATTGCTATTCAATATAGTCCTAGAAGTTTTAACCAGAGCCATTAGGCAATAAAAAGAAATTAAAGGGATACAAATGGGAAAGGAGGAAGTCAAAGTATCCCTATTTGTAGATGACATGATTCTATATATAGGGATCCAAAAGTCTCCACTAAGAGACTATTGGAACTCAGGAAGTGTTTGGTAAAGTAGCAGAATACAAAATCAATGCACAGAAATCAACAGCCTTTGTATACACAGACAATGCCATGGCCGAGAAACAACTTCTAAGATCAGGGGAGCGGCAAGATGGCGGAATAGGAAGGGAGCACATTGGTAGTTCGGCAAGACACAGGTTAATAAAAGTGGAGATACTGCAGGGTCAAGGAAGAATAGGGGAAGAAACAGCAGATGAAACTCTTCCGGAACTAGTGATTCACAGTGGACCTGCGTGGAGAGCGTGGGAGCCCAAGTTCGGGACACCAGCGGCAGACTCAACACACCAGCGCTGGAACGCGAGGTGAGCCGAACCTCAATAGCCTGAGATACCAGCGGGCAGACGGAAAGAGGAGACTAGAGGGAACAAGGCTTGAAACTCCATGGGGTAAAGTTCACCAGGCTAACTAGAAGAGAGAGAGGAAAAAAAAAAGTGACCGATACGGACACGAGTTTCTCTCTCTCTGCTCACCCCTCAAAGGCTAGCAAGACAAAGAGCAGGCGCCATTTTGGACATACGTCATAAGCAGGGCGACCTCAGGTCTGCACCGGCCCTGAGCCTAGCAGAAAAACCTGACTCTGGGGGGAGGGGTGAAATAACAGGAGATTAGGATCTAACTTGGCAACCCAGTGGGAGACTGCAGGAGAATTGGAGCCCACACTGAGGGCAGCAGAGATTCCCTGTGTGATCCTTGGGAAAGAGCTTCCAATCTCTGGCTCCTGTGGGTATATCATTTGCCTGCTAACTACCTCCAATTACGTTCAGCTGTGCGGAATTACTTCCCTTTTAAATCAAAAAAAGAAAGAGAGATTTACCACACCTAACCTGGGAGTGTCATCTTGACACACCCTCAACCCTGAGGGACCAAACACAGCTCTCAATCCACACTCATCTCAAGTCTCTAAGGCTCCACTGAAAGCAGACAGTCCACTTAATATAGAGCCATAGTATAACAAGAAAAAACACCACAGTGAAGAAACCAAATATCTCCAACATGCCATACAACAAACGCAAAAACCGAGGTAACAAGAACAAGGAAGACACAATGACGCCCCCAAATGAAAAAGACACCCCAATTCAAGATTATGAAGATGATGAGATAGAAGAAATGCAAGAAGCAGATCTCAAAAAATTGATAAGAACATTAAGAAGTTCTCAAAAACAAATTCTTGAACTACAGAAATCCTTCATGGACAAGATAGAAAATCTCTCTCGTGAAAATGAAATATTAAGGAGGAATCAAAATGAAATGAAACAACTAGTAGAACAAGAAACTGTGATAGTGACGAGAAATCATAATGAAATGAAGAATTCAATAGATCAAATGACAAACACATTAGAGAGCCTTAAAAACAGAATGTCCTGAGAGCCGCGGTACACGCCTGGAGGGCCGCTTTTGTCCCGTCTCGCGTGCAGTCTTTTAGCCAAGATGAGTGACAAGCCAGACTTATGAGAAGTGGAGAAGTTTGACAAGTCAAAACTGAAGAAAACCAATACTGAAGAGAAAAATACTCTTCCCTCGAAGGAAACTATCCAGCAGGAGAAAGAAAGTGTTCAAACATCGTAAAATGGAAATCTCCTTTCAAGAGCAAATTTCGACATTGCTGAAGAGTCTTGGTTTTAGGCCTGTTTTTTGTTAACCTATGTGTTGGTAGAGATTTTAAGCACCAGATGATGATTTCTCACATACACTTCCTGCCTAAGAAGTCAGAGGTGGTCATTGTCCTCTGAAGTTTGTTTTACACTTCCTGTTGATACTTAAATTCCAGATGGCACATGCTGTTAAAAATATCACCACTGATTACCTCTGTGTGTGTAGCCCTTGTACTCTTTGCAAGATAAGCCAGTTTAATCTGCCACAATGTATGTCTCCATTGCTTCTTAATCTTCAGGAAGTTGCATGCTTTTGCAGCTTCTCACAGCTTATTTTCATTTCTAATGTAGCAATAAAATAGTAAATAGCATCATTAAAAAAACAAACAAACAAACAAACAAACAAAAAACAGAATGGGTGAAGCAGAAGAGAGAATATCGGAATTAGAAGACAGAGAACAGGAAAGGAAACAGGGAAACCAAAGAAAAGAAGAAGAAATTAGAAATCTAAAAAATATTGTCGGGAATCTACAGGATACTATTAAAAAACCTAACATTCGGGTTCTAGGAGTTCCTGAAGGCATGGAGAGGGAGAAAGGATTAGAAGGCATTTTCAGTGAGATACTAGCAGAAAATTTCCCAGGTTTGGAGAAGGACAGAGGCATCTTAGTACAGGAAGCTTATAGAACCCCTAATAAACATGATCAAAAGAGATCCTCACCACTACACGTTGTAGTCAAACTCACCACAGTGAAACATAAAGAAAAGATTCTAAAAGGTGCAAGAGAGAAACGTCAGATTACTCTTAGAGGATCTCCAATTAGACTCACAGCAGACTTCTCATCAGAAACCCTACAAGCTAGAAGGGAATGGCGAGACATAGCCCAGGTACTAAGAGAGAAAAACTGCCAGCCCAGAATATTATATCCTGCAAAGCTCTCATTTGTGAATGAAGGTGAAATTAAGACTTTTCATAGCAAACAGAAACTGAAAGAATTTGTTGCCACTCATCCTGCCCTGCAAAAGATGCCTAAAGATGTGTTACACACAGAAACATGGTCACCAATATGAAAGAAGGTAAAGGAAGGAAACCTCACAGCAAAAGTGCTGTTGGTTCTGTGTTTAGCTGTCCTCCTATAGGTTCTTATGACCTTTTCCAGCCACTTCTATTGTATTCAGTACTTTGGGATGGCTCTGTAAACAGATGAAGCCAATAATGTATTAACAGTACCAACTGAGAGAAAGTATGGTTAACTGAGGTTACTAAAAAGAAAAAGCAATTCAAATCAATTGGCAATCTACAAAAAGAGTTAAAGATTTTAAAAGCTACTATTAAAATTGCTATATTGGTCTATTATGCTATGTTATATGTGTGTACATATTGTATGTCCACATGGGGAAATTTTATTAAGAGTTTTATTTTAAATGGCTTATAGATAAGATTGTCCATAAATTTAAGCTGCGGGTTAAGCTGCTAAAATCAATCAAAGATACATTTTAATTTGAGTGACCTGAATCTGTGTATCATATGTTTTAAACTTGTTGGTAGAAAGAAACTAAAAACATTTTAGATGGTTGTGCTTAAGTTTACTGGCTAAACAAACTACACCATGTTAGATATTTAAGAGGTGTTTTCAAATACATGATTCTTAAAATTTATAGAAGGCATTGGACCTTCTGGTAAATGTTTTCTTAAGTTGTTATCTAATGGTTGAAACTGTTTGCTAAGTATTCATGTAATATTGCTATTGTCAGCAAGCGATCTAGGACTTGCTCCCTCATTTCTCTATTCTAAGCCCAACTTGTTCTTTCATTTCTCTATTCTCTTCAAGGTAGGAAACCAATTCTATTATGAAGGAATCTGTAGGATGCACAATTTAATCTTTAGACATTATAAAAGAGATAGCTAACATTTTTCTGTAATAGCATAGCCAAAATACAAACTTAACTAATAATCTCATAGCTAGATTCACTTCGCCATCAGTGAAGTATACAGTAAGTAGAAAAAAAATCTCCCTTTCAGACCAAATGGAAAGAAAGTTTTAAAGTGAGAATATAATTTTCCTCATGGGCATTGTCTACCTTAGAAAAACTACTACAGAACATGCCTGTGACTATAGACTTGTAGTTCAGGCCACCGAAGATTAGAGATGGGACTTGAGCACTCCCTTGACTTGCATCCTCTGGTCTGCTTTAACAAAAACCAGGAGGAAAAGAAAGCTAGGCATCAGAAGCAATGGGTGGCAGGCATATGAATGGCTGATCTGTACAGTGATCTGCCCTCAAGGAGACCCAACAGGCCAGTCCACTGCAGTGGCTTTCAATGTGGTAAGCCTGGGCTTCAGCAGAAGTCAGCTTGTGAAGAGCCCTGGCAGCTCTGCCAAGAGTTGGATCACTGGAAATGGACCTGCCCTGGAGTCGAAGGATGCCCAGGTCAGAGCCACAGATCTTATTGGCTCCAAGCTGAAAAGCCCTTCACTCAGCCCAACTTCCAAAGTGACCACCACAGCTGAGGGTATGGTCAAGTAGGGTCAGCAACATTGCAGGCAGAACTGTAAATTTCTTGTTAGAGATACCACCTGCCTTTACCTGGCCAGCTCTCCTCCCAGGCCAGCCAAGTAATGAAAGTCAACAGAGTGCCTTCCCCTAGGAGGTTCACACCTCCCTTAGGATATACCCCATGTGAAGAGATAGATAGGTCTGGGCCTCTTAACTTACAAGGCCTAAAGCCCAACAGATTATTATCAAGCCCCTTCAGTCAGGTTCTGTTTTTGCCTCTCAATCAGAAAACTTAACTGTAGCTTAGACAGCACCTTTCTTAGCTCCTCTAATAATGACTCTGTCCTTTGTTCTAGACCCTGTCTAGCACACTTGGGCCTCATTCCTTTGTAATCATAACCTCTAGTCTACCACCAATGGCTCTACTCCCAACCTGTGTGTACTGATGGTCCTCTTCCCCACTTAATGCTGTATAATTGTTCAAACCTGGTAAATGCCACTCTTAGGATCATTGGTTACTATCCTCACTCTGTCTTTTATGACCTTGTCTAAATATGAGCAGAGTCGGCAAACTTGGAAGGCTTCCATAGCCTTGGCAACTCATGATGGGAGCCTAGGGTGGTTACTGGCGCCATAAACTAGAGTGTCAATTTGTTGGGTCAACAACAGGAGCCACTGTGCACTTGCTCCTCATGTGGGATCTCTGTCCTTAATGTACTGTACATTGTGATTTGATGCTATAACTAGTACTCAAACAGTATGTTTCACTTTGTGTTTCTATGTGGGTGCAAACTGTTGAAATCTTTATACTAAATTGATCTTCTGTATATAAAGAGAATTGAAAATGAATCTTGATGCAAATGGAAGGGGAGAGGGAGTGGGAGAGGGGAGGGTTGCGGGTGGGAGGGAAGTTATGGGGGGTGGGAAGCCATTGTAATCCATAAGCTGTACACTGGAAATTTATATTCATTAAATAAAAGTTAAAAAAAAGAACTTCTAAGATCAATGAATTCATTCATAATAGCGACAAATACAATTAAGTACCTTGGAATAAATTTAATCAAGGATGTCAAAAGGTCTCTATGATGAAAATTACAAAATATTAAAGAAAGAAATAGAAGGAGACACAAAAAAATGGAAAAATCTTCCATGTTCATGGATTGGAAGAATTAATACCATCAAAATGTCCATTCTTTCGATAGCAATTTACAGGTTCAACGCTATACCAATAAAAATACCAAAGACATTCTTCACAAATCGAGAAAAAATGTTGATGAAATTCATATGGAGGAACAGGAGACATCGAATAGCTAACGCAATCCCACAGGATAAAAACAAAACCAGAGGCATCACAATTCCAGACTTGAAGACATACTACAGGGCAGTTATAATCAAAACAGCCTGGTACTGTTACAAAAACAGATGGATAGACCAATGGAACAAAATAGAAACACCAGAAATCAATCCAAACATTTACAATCAACTCATATTCAATAAAGGAGCTAAAACCAACCCCTGGAACATGGACAGCCTCTTCAACAAATGGTGCTGGGAAAACTGGATGTCCACATGTCGAAGTATGAAGCAAGACCCCTATCTTACACCATATACAAAAATCCATTCAACATGGATTAAAGATCTAAATCAACACCATGATACCATCAAATTAATCAAGAGCATAGAGGAAACCCTTCGAGATATTGGAACAGGCAAAAAATTCCTGGAAAAGACCCCAGAGGCACAGGTAGTCAAAGCCAAAATGAACTATTGGGATTGCATCAAATTGAGAAGTTTCTGTACTGCAAAAGAAACAGGAAAGTGAAGAGGCAACTGACAGAATGGGAGAAATTATCTGCAAAATACACAACTGATAAAGGATTAATAACCAGAATATATAAAATGATCAAGAAACTCCACAACAAAACAAACAACCCAATAAAAAGATGGGCCAAGGACCTTAACAGACATTTTTTCAAAAGAGGGGAAGCCATTGTAACCCATAAGCTATACTTTGGAAATTTATATTCATTAAATAAAAGTTTAATAAAAAAAAAAAGAGGAAATCCAAATGGCCAACAGACAGATGAAAAAATGCTATGGATCTCTAGCCATCAGGGAAATGCAAATCAAAACCACAATGAGGTTTTACCTCACTCCAGTTAGAGTGGCCCTTATACAGAAATCAACAAACAACAAATGCTGGAGAGGATGTGGGGAAAAGGGCACCCTAGCCCATTGTTGCTGGGAATGTGTAGTGGAATGAGAAGGCCATGCCAAGGTGGCCACTGGCAAGCGAGTGTCAGTTAGTCAGGAATGGCTTTGAAACCCACCTGGCTTTGGAAACTGCCTGGCCACAGGCTGTGATTGGATGGATTTGAAACTGCCTGGTGACAGGCTGTGATTGGATGGCTTTGGAAACTGCCTGGCAACAGGCTGTGATTGGTTGGGGTATAGACCGCCCCTTGACCAGATTGGCTGGTCTTGGCTATATAAGCTGTTGTACCAACTTTAATAAATGAGTCTGCGGGCTGCTCGCCTCAAGCCTGCTTTCACCCGACTCCTGGGGTCTGTGTGTTGACTCCGCGCCCTAGCCCCCACCACGCTGCTCCTCTCAGAAACGAACCCACTGCAACATTGTTGAGAAATCAATGGCAACAGGAATGTAAACTGGTAAAGCCACTGTGGAAAACAGTATGGAGATACCTCAAAAACCTGAATATAGACCTCCCGTATGACCTAGCCATTCCACTACTGGGAATTTACGTAAGGGAAATGAAATCAGTAAACAAAAGAACTATGTGCACCTCCATGTTTATCGCAGCTCACTTCACAATGCTAAGACATGGAAGCAACCTTAATGTCAATCAACCAAAGTCTGGATAAAGAAATTGTGGGATATGTACACTATGGAGTACTACACAGCAGTAAAAAGCATGAAATCTGGTCCTTTGTAACAAAACGGATCAAGCTGGAAAACCTCATACTTAGTGAAATAACCCAGTCCCAAAGAGATAAACACTGTATGTTTTCCCTGATTTGGGAGAGTTAATTTAGCGCAGCTAAAATGAAAGCTATGGAAGTGAAATAGTCACTTTTAGAACCAATGTCTTCAAAAGTCCTTGATCTGATTGTTGAGAGACAGTTAACCATTGTTACTTTTTTACTGTGTATATCCTTTTTGTTTTGTTTTGTTTTCTCTGTTTTCTTTCTTTCTCATTTCTCTACTTCACACTATATGCTGAACTCTCTATGTAGCATAGAGTTAGTTATATGTATTTTAAGGCAATTGGAAAAAGATCCCAGTTAAAAATAAGGGAGGGATGGCCGGCGCCGTGGCTCACTAGGCTAATCCTCTGCCTGCGGCGTTCGCACCCTGGGTTCTAGTCCCAGTTGGGGTGCCAGATTCTGTCCCGGTTGCTCCTCTTCCAGTCCAGCTCTCTGCTGTGGCCCGGGATGGCAGTGGAGGATGGCCCAAGTGGTTGGGCCCTGAACCTGCATGGGAGACCAGACTTCTAGAATGACTTTCACAGTAAATAACACTCTGACCTCAGAATCAACCCATAAGGCTTCCTGGTTGGGCTGAAAGATCTGTAAGAGCCTTTCAGGCATGGAGAGACAAGACTCTGTGGAAAAAAAATCCTATATGGAAGATCTCTGTGAGACCTCAGAGGAAAGAAAGGGTCATCAAAGAAGGAGACACTTTTCTCTGAAGGGAGAAGAGAACATCCACTTTGCTTATGGTCGTGTGCAAATACTGACGGAGTCTCTGGTCACAAAAGGCTTCCATAGCCTTGGCAGCCCATGACAAGAGCCTCAGGTGATCACTGATGTCATAAGTGTTAGTTGTTAAAGGAACAACAGTAGTCACTGTGCACTTGCTCCCCAGGTGGGACTTCTGTCCCTATTGAATTATAATATGAGAATCACCTGCAAATTCTCTCCCCAAACTCTATATGTTGTATGTGGGCATGGGGGCAAATTGTTGAAATCTATCAAGTTGGCCCTCTGTATATAAAATCATACTAAGAATGATCCATAATGAAGAAGGAGATGGGAGAAGGAATAGGAGGTGGGATGGGAGCGGTGTGTGGGGCATGGGGGAAAGAACCACTATTTTCCTAAAGTTGTTTCTATGTAAAAATGCATTCATTAAATTAAAAAAATGCAAAAAAGGAATGATTTACAGAGCACACTGAAAGAGCCAAACTTATTATAGTTCTGTTAGAAAGGATATACATAGGGAGAGGTCTAGAAGGATGCTGAAAACAACACTTCCATGCCTTCTGCTTGTGGAGTCAGGATGTGTTACCTTCTCAACACATCAGTGGGTGCTCCAATCATGAAGGCCCTCTGAGAGCTGGTGTCAGAGGGTTTTTTTTTTTTCAAGATTTATTTGTTTGACAGAGAGAGAGAGAGAGAGAGAGAGAGAGAGAGGCAAAGGGAAAGGAGAGGAGGAGAGAGGTGAGGAGAGGAGAGAAGAGAAGAGAAGGAATGGGAAGGGACCTCCCATCCACTGGTTTACTTCCCAAATGGCTGCGATGGTGGGATCTGATCCAGGCTGAAGCCAGGGACCTATCTAGGTCTCCCATATGAGTAGCAGGGGCCCAAAGCTGGCCATCCTCCACTGCTTTCCCCTGGCACGTTAGCAGGAAGCTGGATTGGAATCGTAGCAACTGGGACTGAAACCAGTGCTCAGATATGGAATACCAGCTTAGCTTGCTGGCCCCCAGAATTTTTTAAGGAATTTTATTACATAGGGATGATGGATTAAATTGATGGCCACACAACTGAACACCCCTCTCGTCCTCCCTACAGAGTAAAATTCTTTTATTTTGTCCAGCACCAACTGCAGCTGAAAGCTGCAGGCTCTAACCACAGGCTTGTTCTTTCTGTAACTAGCCCCTTCTGAAGCTAAGTTTCCCACCAAGAGTTATCCATTAGCATAACAGAAACATTTTTATCACTTAAGAAGTTACCAGGGATTTTTCAAGCTCCATGCCAAGAAGTTGGGGCAAAGACCAGACATATTATTTATCACACCACAGTCAACTTCTTGTAACCTCATCTAAATTCCAGTCAGCAGGAAGGTGAAAAGTGCTAAAATGACACTTCAAGGACCCTATCCGAAAGATGCACATATCACTTGTATTTGCAACCCATTGCTAGAATTTCAGTGCCGGTCATGCTAACTATGAGAGAGATTGGAAAATGTGGTCTTTATTGTGAGTATTCACATTCCTGGTTAGAAACCAGACTTTTATTATTATGAGAACGAGGGAAAATAGATATTGAGATATAGTTACCAGGGTGGGCCACATTTCTTTGTTTGATAATTTAAGGGTGTGTATTTTCTTTAATGTCTTGCTTTAGGTCTATCCTACAAGGTTGGTGTGTAGCATTTTTATTGCTTCTTCTCAGTTCTAAATATTTTGTAATTTTCCTTGTGATTTCCTCTGTATCACACGAGTTACTTGAAAGTATTTTATAACTTAACACATTTTCTATCTTAGTAGGCATTTTCTTGATTTCCAATTTAATTCTGTTTTCATCACATGAAGTTTATTAAGACTGTCTTTGTGACCTAGTACGTGACCAGCCTTTGTACATTTTCAACATGTGCTCAAAAAGAATGTAGTCTTTACTGTCTCATGCAAATTTAAAATATGAGCTCTCACCACTCTATCGATCAAAAGTCTGTATGTTTTTTAAAAAAGGCTTCTGTTGTATATAGTATATTAAACATTTCCTTAAAGAATGTAATAATACTTGTATATTATGCAAATATTTCCATGTAAATACATACAAGTTGGTGCCATCCTTAATTATTTTATCAGGATGAATCCCACATATGGATTTGCTCCTTGAAAGGGTTTTTTTTTTAAGTTTCTTCTAAATTATTGCTGTGATTGTAAATTTGCCCTCCCAAGAGGAATCAAACTATTTTTTTGCTGCTTTCAGTCCTGTAGAACACTTCCCATTTCTTATACCCTGCTTCAGTATTGTGTATCAATATATTTTTGTTTTTGCTGAGAGTCAGCTTGCTTCCTTTTGTTTATGGGAAGACTGAAACTTGGGTATGTGCAGCAGTTGGCAAAATAAAGCAAAGGGAGTTCCAGGAGTGGATCTTGCATCTCATTTCCTGCCTAGTACAGAGGGTGGAAAAATGACACAATCCAGCTGTGCCTCTCTCTTTCATGTTCAGAATGGTGAATTCCAAAATTCTTTTACTCTGTTTGGCAACAACTGGGCTGAAATTCTGTGGAAGATGCATCCTTCTCCTGAGGGGTGAATCGTACCTGCCAATATCTATGCCACATCCAGAAAATGGAGCTTGAAAAATATTTTCCAGTCAAATATCTGTTCTTTCCTGGAAACTGGGGAAAAAAAAATCAAGGTTCTTCTTCCCTGGCTGTGTAGCCCAGCTGGGTCCTGATAGCTCTGATCTCTGGCACAATGTTTTTAGAATTTCCTTTCAGAAAGTGGCAGTACTGGGGCCATCCACCTTCCCTGGTTAAGGGATAGATCCCTTGGAAGCAAAGAGATGTGGCCATTTAAATGCAGAAATCAAAGTATTGAACTTTTATACTTCTGGTTCCATTTGAGGCTCACAGTTACTCTGTGAACTGAGAATGATGACTGATTGTTCTTATGAAGATAAGGACATGGAAAATGGGAAAAGGCTTAGGAACTTTTGTTAGTTCCCATAGCTATGAAAGAGGCCCTCCTTGACAATCTTAACTATGTAATCTGCTATCCCCTATCACTTGCTATCAACATTATTCTATTAACATTATTGATCACAGTGTGTAATTATTTCCTTATTTTGGTGTTAGCCTCCATGGTAACTCCCCATTCCTCAGTGATCATCATCTACCAGTAATGATGTCACTGTGTCATGTTTCTTTTATTGAATTGTGCTTGTCTGTGTGACTAACAGAGTATAGCAGAGATGGTTATAAATTACTTCCAAGGCTAAGCCATGGAGGGTATTGCAGTTCTGCCATGCTTAGGAAAGCCAGCATTCCATGAAATCAAGCAAACATTTCACATTAAGAGGGACTGGGTCTCCTATGAACACTCAGCCTCAACCAGCAAGCCATATGAATGAGCCACCTTGCAAGTGCATCCACCAACCCATTCAAAGCTGTAGGTGACTCAGCCCCAGTTGACTTTGAGTGCATTCTCACAAGAGAGCTGGCAGCAGACTGCCCAGCCAACCCATTCCTCAGTTGCTGACCCTACTTGTGATCCCATTTGAGATACAGAATTGAAAATGTGAGATAACAAATGTTCATTGTTGTTTGAAGCAAATATTGGCTAATTTGTTATGCAGGAGTAGATAGATGTGAAGACACCTGTTCATGTATTTCTGCTGGTGGAGCATAAACTCTGTGAAGGCAGGGCTCATGTCTCTCTCACCCCTCCCAATGGACAATGGCAAGCACACAGCAGTAACTTAATATATACCGAGTGAACCAATGAGTCACTGGAAGCAGCAGTGTGAGGATTAATATTTTTATGCTCATATCTCACCTCTAGCCTTTTCTTCTAGCACTGCATTGTCTCCCATCCTTCATAGAGCTGAGCCATACAGTCACCTGGGAGTAGGCGTTTTCCTGTTGCCTACACAGCAATTCATAGTTAATTAAATCTTTGCATAAACAGAACAAGGGAGGATGTAAAAGTAATGAGCTGACAGACCAATGTGTATTATGCTGGGCTGAGAAGAGAATTTAATTTAGAGAAGAATTATGCACAGGCGGAAGAGCAGTCCATTAAAACAAAGCAACTGTCTGGAAAGAGATAAAACAAAATGGATTCTGCATTCTGTGAACTGAATAGCAAAGCTACACTTTGGGGGCACTTTAGAATACTCAGAGCTGGGACTCCTTGAAGAGTGGGGCAGGAAGACACTGGGTTATGTAAGCAGAAGGACAGAAGGGAGCTCCTTCACTGTGGGTTGTAAGATGTATCTTGCTGGCACTTAGCCTTGTCCTAGGACTACTTTTCTCATAGTTCATCTTTCTCAGTGTAGGGTTTCAATAGGACAGACTTGAGTACCTCAGGTGAGGATCTGGGTGCAAATATTTTGTAGGGAGGAACAAAGAGCATCAGTAAGGTGAGAAGAAAGGGCACTCAGGAAAGAAAGGATGCAGGAAAGGAAGAGGGAGTTATGAATGTAGCCACCATAGTGGACAACTGGTGCTTAATCCCATGGTGGAAAACTTTGGGAAACCTCATCTCTTAGTCTGTTTTCAATTGCTATAATCAAATGGCACAAATTGAATACTTTATAAAGAATAGAAATTTATTTAGCATGCAGTTCTAGAAGCTGGGAAGTTCAAGAGTACAGTGCCAGCATCTGGTAAGGGCCTTCTTGCTGCATCACAACGTGGCCAAGGGCATGAGGTGAGACAAAGCAGGGCGCTAGCTCGGTCTCTCTTCCTCTTTGTCTAAAGCCAGTAATGCCATCATAGGGCCCATTCATGACCTCACCTAATCCTAATTACCTTCCAAAGAGCCTCCTCAAACTACTTTAACATAAGAATTTTGGAATTAAGTTTCCAAAACTTGAACTTTTGGGGAAAAATTGCACCTTGCAAAGCACAAACCTCTTATTTATCCCAGGTAAAGGATGAGGGACCTGTGGGGCTGCTGCAGAGGGATGTCAATTTTCAGACACCAGGCGGGTGGTGGCCAAAGTGGCCTCTGATGAAGGTGCAGGTGTGGCTCCTGTTGTGTTCCCTTATGGAACGTGAGGTATCATGGGCAGAGCATTGAAGAGAATCTGTTTCACTTTCTTTGACTCCTCACAGACTCTACATCCATGGCTTCTGGCCTCCTAGATTTCAAAATCCCCAGAGTTTCTCTTTGACTCTTTCATCACCCACCTCCCAATATCCAGTCAGTTTCTAATTTTGGGCCTTTCTTCTGTCATATTTCACGTCTCCACTCATTTCTTAATTCATTTTACTTTGATTGTTCATTCACTCCACAAAGGTTTATTTCTTACCTACCAAGCTAACTGCTGGGTTCACAGAGTGAACAAACACACATGCAGAGGGCAGAGACTAGCCTTTAGATTCCATGTTCCCAGGAGTTCAGGATTTCTCAAAACTCATCAACTGTGCCAATTACAGTCAGAGTTTCTAACAGCAGTCTCATCTCAATCAGGGTGTCCAGGTAGATTTTCTCAAAGAGATGATGCATAACAGTTAAAGTTATCCTGATTGTGATTAAAATAATGTAATTACTATCTGCCATATCTCACTGGAAGCTCCATGAAGGCAGGAATCACGCCTGTCTTCTTTAGAACCAAATCCCTAGTACTCAAACGCAGTGCCTAGTATTAGGGCACACAGAATGCTCAATATGCAGTTGTTATGTGAATACAGCCTTCTAGCTTCTCCTTAGAAAAAGACAGTTGCATGCTCTGTTGGAGTAGGCTAAGCTGCAGGAGCCAATAGAGTCAAATATGGATTGGTTCAGCACAATAGAATGCTTGCCTTTCCATATTTTTTATTTTGAGATAATTTTGAATTCATAGGAAGGTTTCAAGAATTGAGTAAAAGATTCCTGTGTTCCCTCAAAGCAGACTTCCCAGTTGTTACCATTTTACCATATTTGCCTTGTTAATCCCATTCTCTCCCTCTCTCCACCTCCTTTCTCTACTCCCTCTTTATATACTTTTTTTTTTTTAGAAAGCTCTTATTTAATGAATACAAATTTCATAGGTACAGCTTTAGGAATATAGCAATTCTTCCCCCGATATCTGCCTTCCCATCCCCACTCTCATCCCACCTCCTACTCCCACTTCCATCCCATTCTTCATTAAGATTCATTTTTAATTATCTTTATATACAGAAGACCAGCTCTATACTAAGTAAAGATTTCAACAGTTTGCACCCACACAGACACACAAAGTATAAAGTACTACTTGGAGACAAGTTTTACAGTTAATTCTCACAGTACAGCTCATTAAGGACAGAGGTCCTACACGGGGAGCAACTGCACAGTGACTCCTGTTGACACTCTTATTTATGATGTCAGTGATCACCTGAGGCTCTTGTCTTAGGCTGCCAAGGCTATGGAAGCCTTTTGAGTCCACAAACTCCACCAGTATTTAGACAGGGCCATAAGCGAAGTGGAAGTTCTCGCCTCCCTTCAGAGAAAAGTACATCCTTCTTTGATGACCCCTTCTTTGCAGTGGGGTCTCACTCACAGAGATCCTTCATGTAGATCATTTTTTTGCCACAGTGTCTTGGCTTTCCATGCCTGAAATGCTCTCATGGGCTTTTCAGCCAGATCTGAATGCCTTAAGGTTAATTCTGAGGTCAGAGTGCTGTTTAGGGTGTTTGTCATTGTATGAGTCTGCTGTGTGGCCTACTTCCCATGTTGGATCATTCTCTTCTTTTTAATTCTACCTATTGTTATTACCAGACACTTGATCTTATTTATGTGATCCCTTTGACACTTAATCCTATCTATATGATCAGTTACACACTTAATATGATCACTTTAACATCTTTATAAACTTTTTAAAATCACTTGAAAGTCAGTTGCAGATAGGACCAATAACCCCTGAATGCTTCATTGTATATTTCTCAAAAAAAGATGTTTTCTTGCATACCCCAATATAAGTGTTAAAACAAGGAATCCATACTGTGACACTGTCCAATTCCCAGATCCATTCAATTCTTTTTTTTAACTTTTATGTAATAAATATAAATTTCCAAAGTACAACTTTTGGATTATAGTGGCTTTTCCCCCCATAAGCACCCTCCCACCCACAACCATCCCATCTCCCACTCCCTCTCCCATCCCATTCTTCATCAAGATTCATTTTCAATTATCTTTATATACAGAAGATCAATTTAGTATATACTAAGTAAAGATTTCAACAGATTGCACCCACACAGAAACACAAAGTATATAGTACTGTTTGAGTACTAGTTATGCTGTTAATTCACATAGTTCAACACATTAAGGACCAAGATCCTACATGGGGAGTAAGTGCACAGTGACTCCTGTTGTTGATTTAGCAATTGACACTCTTATTTATGATGTTAGTAATCACTCGAGGCTCTTGTCACGAGTTGACAAGGCTATGGAAGCCTCTTGAGTTCACCAACTCCTATCTTATTTAGACAAGACCATAGTCAAAGTGGAAGTTCTCTCCTCCCTTCAGGGAAAGGTACCTCCTTCTTTGATGGCCCATTATTTCCGCCAGGTCCATTCAATTCTTGCCAATTGCCTCAATCACCACGATTTATAAGAAACTTTGTATTTTTTTGGTCTAGGATTTATTACAAACCATGCATGGCGTTTGTTGTCATATTTCCTTAGTCTTCTTCCACCTGGGACAGTCCTTCAACTTTTCCATGAGTTTCATGACGTTGACATTTTTAGAAGTACAGGCCAGGTAATTTCTAGAATGTCTGTCAATATGGCTTTGTCTGAAGCTTTTTCATGGTTAAATTCTTATTAGACATTTATCTGTATGTATTAAAAAACCACAAGAACCTGCTGATGCCACCAATTCAAATCTAACTCCTAGCCTCTCTCCTTTCCATATTTGCATTTCCCTTCTCTGCAAGTAAGAAATCTGGATTCTGCTATCCTAGCTTAATCACTTTTTTCTCAATTCCCATGGAGGTAACCAATCTTCTGATTATTCAGACCACCTCAGCTCCTAAACACGTGACACTCTCTTGAGCCATGTCCTTTTCCATTTCACTGCGGCCTCCGTACCTGGAGTCCCACAGACACGGTGAGCCCAGACACCCAGTTCTCCATGGCCAGGCAGGCTAGGTGAGCACTAATTCTAATCCTGGGCCCCACTGCTATTGTTACTAGATGTCATGTTTGTTCACATAGTAGGTGTGAGCAGATGAGGAGTGCAGTGGTCTGGCCACCTTCATATGATCATTCAGGATTCAGGCTGCCTTATGCTACAATCCTCCCTCTCTCAGTCTGCTAGAAGGGGAAGGGTTCATGCAAGAGGCAGGTGGGAGGTTTTATAGGACATTCTCAAAGTGGTGTGCATCCCTTCCACTCCCATTCCATTGGTTAGAACTCAGTCACATGGTCATGCCTAATTGCAGGGATGTTTGGGATATTCAGGCTAACTGTGGACTAAGGAAGAAGAAAGGCATTTACAGCTTCTATTTATATTTTTTTAACTTTTATTTAATGAATATAAATTTCCAAAGTACAGCTTATGGATTACAATGGCTTCCCACCCCCCATAACTTCCCTCCCACCCGCAACCCTCCCCTCTCCCACTCCCTCTCCCCTTCCATTCACATCAAGATTCATTTTCAATTCTCTTTATATACAGAAGATCAGTTTAGTATATATTAAGTAAAGATTTCAACAGTTTGCACCCACACAGAAACACAAAGTGAAACATACTGTTTACGTACTAGTTATAGCATTAAATCACAATGTATAGCACGTTAAGGACAGAGATCCCACATGAGGAGCAAGTGCACAGAGACTCCTGTTGTTCACCCAACAAATTGATACTCTAGTTTATGGTGCCAGTAACCACCCTAGGCTCCCATCATGAGTTGCCAAGGCTATGGAAGCCTTCCGAGTTCGCCGACTCTGTTCATATTTAGACAAGGTCACAGTCAAAGTGGAAGTTCTCTCCTCCCTTCAGAGAAAGGCACCTCCCTCTTTTTTTTTTTTTTAAGGGAAAGGGTTTATTGGGGAACACCCAACAGACCGGAAAGCTGATTCCAGCCAAGACTGGGAGAAAAGTCACTCATCTTTTGGTCGAGGGGTTTGTCTGTAGAGAAATTTTGAACAATTATACAGCATTAAGTGGGGAAGAGGACCATCAGTACACACAGGTTGGGAGTAGAGCCATTGGTGGTAGAGTAGAGGTTATGATTACAAAGGAATGAGGCCCAAGTGTGCTAGACAGGGTCTAGAACAAAGGACAGAGTCATTATTAGAGGAGCTAAGAAAGGTGCTGTCTAAGCTACAGTTAAGTTTTCTGATTGAGAGGCAAACAGAACCTGACAGAAGGGGCTTGATAATAATCTGTTGGGCTTTAGGCCTTGTAAGTTAAGAGGCCCAGACCTATCTATCTCTTCACATGGGGTACATCCTAAGGGAGGTGTGAACCTCCTAGGGGAAGGCACTCTGTTGACTTTCATTACTTGGCTGGCCTGGGAGGAGAGCTGGCCAGGTAAAGGCAGGTGGCATCTCTAACAAGAAATTTATAGTTCTGCCTGCAATGTTGCTGACCCTACTTGGCCATCCCCTCAGCTGTGGTGGTCACTTTGGAAGCTGGGCTGAGTGAAGGGCTTTTCAGCTTAGAGCCAATAAGACCTGTGGCTCTGACCTGGGCATCCTTCGACTCCAGGGCAGGTCCATTTCCAGTGATCCAACTCTTGGCAGAGCTGCCAGGGCTCTTCACATACAGCTTCTATTTAAAAGCTAGAAGAGTTGGGGCTGGCACTGTGGCATAGCAGGTAAAGCCATATGGGTGCTGGTTCAAGTTCTGGCTGCTCCACTTCCAATCCAGCTCTCTGCTATGGCCTGGGAAAGCAGTAGAAGATGGTCCAAGACCTTGGGTCCCTGCACCCATGTTGGAGAATCAGAAGAAGCTCCTTGCTCCTGGCTTCAGATCTGCGCAGCTCCGACCGTTGTGGCCATCTGGGGAGTGAACCATTGGATGGAAGACCTCTCTCTCTCTCTCTCTGCCTCTCCTTTTCTCTCTGTGTATCTCTGACTTTCAAATAAATAAATAAATCTTTATTAAAAAAAAAAAACTAGAACAGTTTCGTCCATGGGCTCCCAGCATCTCTCTCTCTCTCTCTTTTTTTTCAGCGTGCAGAGTTGGATTTATCGAGCATGCTGTCAGGCAGCAGTGGACAGGAGAGCCAGAGGCTGCAGCATGGTGTATGATCCCAGGGGCATACCTGTAACAGCAGTCTCCTCAGAGTTAGGGTGAGTTTCCTTGAAGTCTAATGGATTTTTCCAGGTAGGTAATTTACATTTCTGGGTGGAGCTGGGAAGTTTCCACTTCTACTAGCTAGCGATTTTCCTGTGCACCAGGTAAGCTGAGATGGCCCCAGAGGCCTCCTGTCTCCAGCCTCATGGTACTGTTAATAATATCAAATACAGATCTTTGCGCAAGAGCCACATGAATTACGTCAACCTGAAAAGAGAGAGGAGATTGTGGTTTTGAGTTTTCTGATCCACTGCTGCCCACCCAATCACTATCACCCAAAAGAGTAGTCTTTATGACAAAGAGCTCTTAATATTCTATTACCCATGGAGCTCACAGATCTTTTACTGGCTTCTCATACCAAGGGAGAGACTTTGAACTTTCACATCTAAGCTTTGCTTTCTTTTTTTTTTTCATTTTTAATTTCTTCATATACAGAAGATCAATTTAGTATATATTAAGTAAAGATTTCAACAAATTACACTCACACAGAAACACAAAGTATAAAGTACTGTTTGAATACTACTTTTACTGTTAATTCGAAACATTAAGGAAAGAACATGGGGAGTAAGTGCATAGTGACTCCCGTTGTTTATTTAACAATTGACACTCTTATTTATGACGTCAGTAATCACCTGAGGCTCTTGTCATGAGCTGCCAAGGCTATGGAAGCCTCTTGAGTTCACAAACTCTGACCTTATTTAGACAAGGCCATAATCAAAGTAAAGTTCTCTCCTCCCTTCAGAGGAAGGTACCTTCTCCTCCTCCTTCTTTTTTTTTTGACAGGCAGAGTGGACAGTGAGAGAGAGAGACAGAGAGAAAGATCTTCCTTTTTCCGTTGGTTCACCCCCCAAGTGGCCGCGATGGCCGGTGCATTGTTGCCGGCGCACTGTGCCAATCTGAAGCCAGGAGCCAGGTGCTTTCTCCTAGTTTCCCATGTGGGTGCAGGGCCCAAGGACCTGGGTCATCCTCCACTGCACTCCGGGCCACAGCAGAGAGCTGGCCTGGAAGAGGAGCAACTGGGACAGAATCTGGCGCCCCAACCGAGACTAGAACCCATGGTGCTGGCACTGCAGGCAGAGGATTAGCCTAGTGAGCTGTGGCGCCTTCCGGTACCTCCTTTGATGGCCTGTTCTTTCCAATGGGATCTCACTCACAGAGATCTTTCATTTAGTGTTTTTTTTTTTTTTTTTTTTTTTTTTTTTTGCCACAGTGTCTTGGCTTTCCATGCCTGAGAAACTATCATGGACTTTTTAGCCGAATCCGAATGCTTTAAGGGCTGAGTCTGAGGCCAGAGTGCTGTTTAGGACATCTGCCATTTTATGAGTCTGCTGTGTATCCCACTTCCCATGTTGGATCGTTCTCTCCTTTTTAATTCTATCAGTTATTATTAGCAGACACTGGACTTGTTTCTGGGATCCCTTTGCCATTTAATCCTATCTTTATGATCAATTATGAACTTAAACTGATCACTTTAACTAGTAAGATGGCATTGGTACATGCGACCTTAATGGGATTTGGAATCCCATGGCATGTTTCTAGCTCTGCCATTAGGGGTAAGTCCGAGTGAGTGTGTGCCAAATTGTACATCTCCTCCCTCTCTTATTCCCACTCTTATTTTTAACAAGGATCACTTTTCAGTTAAATTTAAACACCTAGAATAATTGTGTGTTAATTAAAGGGTCGAACCAATGGTATTAAGTAGAATAAGAAAATACTAAAAAGAATAAAATAGTTAGCTGTTCTTCAACAGTGAAGACAAGGGCTGATAAAGTCATTGTTTCTCATAGTGTAAGTTTAATTTCTATAGATTTCCTTTTAGGTGCTCAGTTAGTTGTCACTGATCAGGGAGAACATATGATATTTGTCCCTTTGGGACTGGCTTATTTCACTCAGCATGATGTTTTCCAGATTCCTTCATTTTGTTGCAAATGACCAGATTTCATTGCTTTTTACTGCTGTATGATATTCTATAGAGTACATATCCCATAATTTCTTTATCTAGTTTTCTGTTGATGGGCATTTAGGTTGATTCCATGTCTTAGCCACTGTGAATTGATCTGCAGTAAACACTGAGGTGCAGACAGCTCTTTTATTTGCCAATTTAATTTCCTTTGGGTAAATTCCAAGGAGTGGGATGGCTGGGTCATGTGGTAGGGCTATATTGAGGTTTCTGAGGAATCTCCAAACTGTCTTCCATAGTAGCTTAACAAGTTTTCATTCCCACCAACAGTGGGTTAGTGTCCCTTTTCCCCCACATCCTCGCCAGCATCTGTTGTTGGTAGATCTGTATGTGAGCCATTCTAACCAGGGTGAGGTGAAACCGCATTGTGGTTTTGATTTGCATTTCCCTGATGGCTAGTGACCCTGAGCATTTTTCCATGTGTCTGTTGGCTGTTTGAATTTCCTCTTTTGAAAAATGTCAGGGAGGGTTGCGAGTGAGAGGGAAGTTATGGGGTGGGGAAGCCATTGTAATCCATAAGCTGTAGTTTGGAAATTTATATTTATTAAATAACAGTTCAAAAAAGAAAGAAAAGAAAAAAAAATACATTAGTGAGCAGTTTCCATGTATCCATACAGACTTCTGCTTGCCTCCCCAAAGACTTAATCAGAATAATAAAGCATACTGAAAAAATAAAATTGATTTTTAAAAACTAAAAAAAAGAAAAAAAAAAGTAAAATGTCTATTGAGGTCTTTGGCCCATCTCTCTCTCTCTTTTTTTTTTTTTTTTTTTTTTTACAGGCAGAGTGGGCAGTGAGAGAGAGAGACAGAGAGAAAGGTCTTCCTTTTTGCTGTTGGTTCACCCTCCAATGGCCACTGCGGCCGGCGCATCACGCTGATCTGAAGCCAGGAGCCAGGTGCTTCTCCTGGTCTGCCATGCGGGTGCAGGGCCCAAGGACTTGGGCCATCCTCCACTGCCTTTGCGGGCCACAGCAGAGAGCTGGCCTGGAAGAGGGGCAACTGGGATAGAATCTGGCGCCCCAACCGGGACTAGAACCTGGTGTGCCGGTGCCGCAAGGCGGAGGATTAACCTGTTAAGCCACGGCGCTGGCCAGCCCATCTCTTAAATGGGTTGTTTGTTTTGTTGTGGAGTTTCTTGATCTCTTTGTAGATTCTGGTTATTAATCCTTTATCAGTTGCATAATTTGCAAATATTTTTTCCCATTCTGTCTGTTGCCTCTTCACTTTCCTGACTGTTTCTTTTGCAGTACAGAAACTTCTCAATTTATGTAATCCCAGTTGTTAATTCTGGCTTTGACTGCCTGTGCCTCTGGGGTCTTTTCCAAGAAATCTTTACCTGTGCCTATATCTTGTGGGGTTTCTCCAATGTTCTCTGATAATTTGATGGTTTCAGGTCATAGATTTAGACCTTTAACCCATGTTGAGTGGATTTTTGTGTAAGGTGCAAGGTAGGGGTCTTGCTTCATATTTCTGCACGTGGAAATCCAGTTTTCCCAGCAGCATTTGTTGAATAGACTGTCCTTGCTCTAGGAATTGGTTTTAGCTCCTTGATCAAATATAAGTTGTTTGTAGATGTTTTGTTTGATTTCCGGTGTTTCTCCCAGCATCTCTTATGCCTAGAGATAGAGATACTTCCCCTATTTTCAGGCCCATGTTCTTCTCTGGGAAGTTACATGTGTAGCTTAAACTTGACAAGCAAAATGACAGAGTACCTCTCTCACTCCCCATCCTGAACTTCCCTGTCTTTATTCTGCTTCTGATTATGAACATACCAGCTTAGTGGGGGCTGAGATTTTAGGTTGGTCCCTGTGAGCTTTCACTGCAAACTTGCAACATTTCACTATTACTATGAGATGAATTCCTGATGTTTGGAAGGTGTGCATGGAAGATTGCCTTTGGAATAGCCATTTTGCTTTTCTTCCAGGTTTAGGAGGCATGGAACAGCATGGACCATATGGAATTTGGAGTCACATAGTTCTGGGTTCCAATTCAGGCAGCACTGCTTATTGGCTGGGCAGCCCTGAGAAAGTTACTTCAGTTTTCTGAGACCTATTTCATTACCTATAAAAAATAGTTCTATTTCCTATAGCTGTGGTGAAGATTAGATACTATAATATGCACAAAGTACCTAAAACAGTGCCTGGCATATGCTGAGAACTCAAATGGTAGCACCTACTCTTCCTGCTCTTTTTTGGGGGGCCTATTTGTCCAAATAAAGACATTGGAATTGTGCCATCCACACATTAAGGACTTTAATATGTCTAATATGTACAAATGTAATGGATTAAAAACATGACCGAAGCCATGTTCTCACCCCCGGCTGCCAGTGAGTGGCCGGTGCACAGGCCATGTGAGAGTGCACTCTCCTGATCATCCTTTCTGAGCAGCAGTCACATGCATCAGAGATCCTGCTGCAGAGCCCTGAAGCAGCCTCCCCAAAGGGCTGGCGCCAGAGACAAGGGTCTTCTCATCAAGTCTCAAGCAAGCAGTTAAGAGGTCTGCTGTCCTGCAGGGTAGATCTTTCAGGATATGTGAGTGGACACGGGCAGTACAGTATCCTCTTACTGGGCAGACCATGACTACCCAGGACTGGGCTCTGACAAGTCCCAAAGAGCTCACCAAAGTGCCCTCTAGACTGGAGAGAGCTGATTACAGGGAGTTGGACACTGTTTTCTGACATCCAGGTATCCAAGCATGTTCTGTCCCATTCCCTCCTTGCAGCTAGTGCTTGTGTCTCCCCTTCCCACCTTCCTCCCCCCTACCATCCCCTTAACCCAGGGGTCCTGAGAGGGAGGACATGGAAAGCACTAGTCTTGTTTAGTATACATCAGCATATGCCAGTGTTAGAAGTTTTCATGTATCCTTGGATGAAGCCCATGAGATGGTCAGAGACCACAGGGCTGATGGTTGAACAACGTTAACTGCGCTGACCTCCTTAGGTTTAAGTGGGTCGGTGGGTGGGGGGAACAGGAAGAAAGGACAGTGTTTGGTCCTGGATTAATGATGTAGTCTGGGCCGATGACTCACCTTTTTTTCCATGCTGGGGGCTTCTGTGCAGACAAAGCTGCAGACAAATTAACCTCTTGGGCTGCCTTGAAATTGCCTTGGCCACTGACAGTGAGGCAGAGCCGACTGAAAAGGCAGGACCTTGCTGCCTTGTGAACTTGGCTGAGTTGCTATGGAAACCAGGCTTCTGTGATTCCTCTGGCTCTCTGGGGTTAGGAGGTGTCCACTGGGAGTAGAGGGGCCATGTGAAACTTGGGGTGGTGTGGGTAAGGAGGTGGGAAGCACAGGCCGTGGCACAAGTCGGGGAAACCTCACTTCCTGAGGTGAGGACCAAGGCCCGATTCCCAGTCGGCTCAGAATTGGGCCTCTGGGAACATTTTTGTAAGGAGACAGCTCCCTTCCCCTGGACTCCAGAGATGGCAGGGACCAGAGGATGACTGGTGTCTTCTTAGGAGAAATCATCAGTTTAGCTTGGCCAAGGAAAACTTCTAGAGATTAGCCTTGGCTTCACATAAGCCGCTGGAGACAGAAGAGCTGAAGAGTTTGTGGGCTGGGAGCTACTTCTGGGCTGACTTGCACAAATCTGAACCTCTCTACACCCCATTACCTACCTGAGAAATGGAACAAGTGACGCCGCCATTCCTACTTACCTTACAAGGCTGCTGGGGACGTGAACAGCAATAGTCTATGAAAATATTTTCTAGGCTTCACTGCCTTCAGACCTGGGGGGCTTGGTGAATCTGTACTTGGGACAGGGATTGACAGTGGTCCCTGCCCCTCTCTAAATCCAAGTCTCTCACTTGGAAACCCAGGGCTGGCCAGAGGATTCCTGCCATTCCTGCTGTTTCTGTCTCTCCTTCTCGCTGTTACCACAGGCCAGTTCCCCTAGTGCTCCCAATCCCTTTCCTGCTCGATGTCCCTCTGGTGGAAACGTGAACACTGTTACACCTGTAGTTTTTAATAAGTCAAATAAACTTTTATCATTATTTCAATGTTTCTGAATTTCTTCTGTTTATGGTTAGGGGCATTCCCAGAAGCAGCTCCTGAGATAAAAATTCAAGGGCAAGTAACTGGCTTGGGAGTTGGTCCCAGGTACTGCTGGTTGAGGAATAGGGAGGTTAGATAGGGAAGGAATATGATCCAGCAAGTTACTGCTGTACACAAGGCAAGGGGACTCTGGGAGCCTGTGGAGAGGATTCCATGGTGTTAACACCCAAGAAATGAGGAGGTAGGATACTTAACTCTGAGCACCCTGCACGGTGAGGGTTGTTGAGGGGGATAAGTCCCTGGATTGGGCTGTAGTTCATAAACTTCAGGGAGGGTTGTTAAAAATGCAGATTCAGGGCTCCAGCCTGGAGAATTCTGACTCGGCAGGTCTGAGGTGGGGTCTGGAAATATGCATTTCTAAGACACAGTGCCCTTTCCTCCCCTCACCCCCTCCAGTAGGTGATTTTGATGGCCCCTCTTTAACACAGAGGGATCAATTGTCTGGAGCTCTTTATCGATAGCAGGGACTGGAAAATTGTCCTCTAAAGGAACAGGTACTGAAGACTTTAGGCTTTAGGGTCATAAGTCTTACTGCTGCCCCTCGGCTCTGCTGTTGTAGTATCAATGTAGCTGTAGATGACACACAAAGAAGGCAGGCTGTGGCGCAGTAGGTTAATCCTCTGCCTATAGCACCAGCATCCCATATGGGCCTCAGTTCTAGTCTCGGCTGCTCCTTTTCTGATCCAGCTCTCTACTATGATGTGGGAAAGCAGTGAAAGATGGCCCAAGTGCTTGGGTCCCTGCACCCATGTGGAAGACCTGGAGGAGGCTGCTGTCTCCCAGCTTCAGATTGGCACAGCTCTGGCCATCGCAGCCATTGGGAGTGAACCAGTTTATGGAAGATCTTTCTCTCTGTCTCTCCCTCTCACTGTCTGTAATTCTACCTCTAAAATTAAAAAAAAAAAAAAAAAAGGGCTGTGCTCTAGTGAGGCTTTGTTTACAATGGCATGCGGCTAGATTGGGCTCATGGGTCACCGTTTGACAACCCTGGTCTAGAGGAAAGAACGTGGGAATCAGAATTGGCTTTAGCTTGCAACCTGGCTTTGCCCATTGATCACTTGTGTCATTTTGACATCAATCACTTTGTTTCTCTGAGACCCATTTTTCTCCTCTGGACAAAGCAGATACTACTCTCCATTTCTCAGAGATGTTTTCAACAGAAGTAGGATACACACCGTTCCTGACACATCAGGGGCATACCTGTGGTAGAGTTCTGTCTTCCCCACACCTCTTCTTCCAGGTATGGTTGCCCATGGTCAGTTTTCTTGGTGGTTAACTTGCCAGGTAAACAAGGTTGAATTTATGAGCTTAGTCCCATGGGACACCTCATAATTCTGCCATGTTCCAGGACCATCAAAAAGAGCCTCTGATCCAGGCCATCAGCTTTGGGGTGAATGGCAGGTAGAGTGGAGTCCAAACTGAAGTCTGATGGTGCTTATATCTGAGCCACACACACTTCTATGGGAGTCCAAACTGCTCGGTTTTGCTCTGAGCCACCTGGACAGCTGGGAATGCATGTCTGTGGCATGATTCTCCAGGGCCATGTAGGAAGAACCAACCAGCTGCTCAGGTAACTAACACAGATCCCTTTACTGTGGGTAAGGGTCTTAGCCTTTGAACCAGAGAAAAGACAATATTGAGCTTCATGGACTTTTTTTCTGAAGTTCTGTAGGATAGAGAAGTGGCTGAATGCCGAAGTGCAGTTCAATAAAGGCAATTCTCTGAGGGCCAAAACAGTGTGGTCCTTTTGTTTTCTGATGGTGTGTTCAGTTCAAAGACAGCATTTGGTGCTGAAGCCTTCACACATTCCTCCATAGCAATGGGGCTCTTGATAAAGACTGAGTGGCCAGGAGCTGGAGGTCAGGTGTCTGGGCAGCAGCTATTCTGTGAATTTTGTTAAGGATAGAATTGTGGTCTTTTTATTGTCCACTGTGCTGGGGGCCTCAGTGATGGCCTCTTCTGAAGGTTGAGGAGCTTATCAAGGATCCATGCCTGAGTACAAGGCCACCTGCCCTCCCCAATGAGGTGGGCCTGGTATGCACCTGTGAGCAGGATCAAGGGTCTTCCACCACTCCTGTACTTCTAGCCTAGAAGATTTTTAATGGAGCTTATTAAATATCTGTTCCAGTCCTGAAACAATCTAACTTTATGGAGAAAGAGAAATTTCTTTCAAGATAAATTGATTTTGAAATATATAAATGTGTTGGCTTGTATCAGTTAGTTTTACTATGTAACAAACCATCTGCAACTTCAACGTTTGAAATCAATAACCATTTACCTAGCTCACAATTTGAGAGTATATAGGGTCCATTTGGGCATTTCTCTTGGTGTCTGCTGGGCTCAGTCATGAATGTACAGTCCACTGCCAGTTTCACCAGGACCTGGCCAGTCTAGAATGGCCTCGGTTGGGAAGGTTTGTCTTGTTTCTTTTGGTTTCTCATCCTCTAGCAGCTATCCAGACTTGTTCATGTGGTGTCTCTGTCAGGTTCCAAATAAAGAATCCCGAAGGCTTGCCTTTTTTGGGCCACAGCTTATAATTGGCACAAAATCACTTCTGCTTTATTCTTTCACTTTACTTTTTTAATTAAACTTTTTGGGATAATTATGGACTCGCATGTGGTTTCAAGAACTAATGCAGAGAGATCTTGTATATGTTTTACTTAGTTTCCTCCCATGGTCACATCTTGCAAAATGCTAGCACAATGCCACAACCAAAATACTGACCTTGATCCAGTCCAGATACAATGCATCTTTCACCACAAACAGCCACCCTGCTGCTCCTCTATAGATCTACTTTCTGCCTGCCCTGACTCTCTTTAATCTCTGGCAATCACTTCTTGTCCTCTGTTTCTATACTTTTGTCATTTTAATACTGTTATATAATTGGAGTCACAGCATGTGGTCTTTTGAGACTGGCTTTTTTTTTTTTTTCTGTACTTCTCTGGAGATTCATCTAAGTTGACATCTGTGTTAATGGCTCATTTTTAAAAAAGATTTATTTATTTATTTGAAAATCAGAGTTACACAGAGAAAGGAGAGAGAGAGAGAGAGAGAGAGAGAGAGAGAGAGAGATAAGTCTTCCATCTGCTGGTTCATTTCATTCTCCAGTTGGCCACATCTGCCAGAGTTGAGCTGATCTGAAGCCAGGAGCAAGGAGCTTCTTTTGGGTCTCTGACATGGGTGCAGGGGCCCAAGGACTTGGGCCGTCTTCTACTGCTTTCCCAGGCCATTGCAGAGAACTAGATCAGAAATGGAACAGTCAGGACTTGAACTAGCGCCTACTTGGGATGCCACTTCACCTGCTGTGCCACAGTACCAGCCCCAGTAGCTCATGTATTAATTGCTCTGTAGTATTCACAGGATGGGATTTGCTGTAATAGAATTCCATAAACAAGATAGCTTATAAATAACTGAAATTTATTTCTCATGGTTTTGGAGGATATAAAGTCCAAAGTCAAGGTCCATTTGGTGTGGTGTTTGGTGAGGTCTTGCCCTTTGGTTTGTAGTTTGAGGCTTCTTGCTGTGTCCTCATATGGTAGAAGGGAGGAGCTAGCTCTCCATGCCCTCTTTTTTTTTTTTTTTTTTTGACAGGCAGAGTGGACAGTGAGAGAGAGACAGAGAGAAAGGTCTTCCTTTGCCGTTGGTTCACCCTCCAATGGCCGCCACGGCCAGTGTGCTGTGGCCGGCACACCACGCTGATCAGAAGCCAGGAGCCAGGTGCTTCTCCTGGTCTCCCATGGGGTGCAGGACCCAAGCACTTGGGCCATCCTCCACTGCACTCCCTGGCCACAGCAGAGAGCTGGTCTGGAAGAAGGGCAACCGGGACAGAATTCGGTGCCCCGACTGGGACTAGAACCCGGTGTGCCGGCGCCACAAGGCGGAGGATTAGCCTGTTGAGCCACAGCGCCAGCCCATGCCCTCTTTTGTAAGGGCACTGACCCCAGTGATAAGGGCTCTGCCTTCTTGACCTAATCACATCCTCAGAGTCCTGCCTCCCAGTATCACCACCTTGAGGATTAGAGTTCAACAAAAATTGGAAGGGCACAAAACATAAAAGGATGTGACACCATTTGTGCACTCATTAACCTATTTGAAGTTGATTCAAGTTTTTGTCTATTATATAAAAAACCTCTGTGAATATTTGCATGCAGATTTTTACATAGACACAAGTTTCCGTTTCTGGGACAAATGCCCAGGATTGTAATTGCTGGATCATATGTTAGTGACAGGTTTAGTTTTTTTTTTTTTTTTAAAGGAATAACCTGCTTTCCAAAATACTCAGGTCATTTTACATTCCTATCAGCAATGTATTAGTAATCCATTTTCTTTTCATCCTCTCCAGTATATGTTGATGTCAGTTTTTAAAATTTTCAAGATATGCTGATAGGTGTGTAGGTATATCCTATTATGGTTTAATTTGTGCTTCCCTAATGACTAATGATGTTGAAAATATTTTAATGGGATTATTATTATCTATTTAGACCCTTAAGTAAAATGTCTTTTCATATACTTTGCCCATTTTCTAAATATATTACTTTTAGTTTGTATTTTTACTGTTGATTTTTAAAAGTAATTTGTATATATTCTGGATACTAATTCTCAGAGAACTACCCAATACAGTTTGTAAATATTTTTCACACCTTGTGGCTTTTTATTCTCTTCACAGTTCCACAGAGCAAAAGTTTTGAATTTTGATGAAGTTCAACTTATCAATTTTTCCTTTTATGGATTATGTTTTTGATGTTAAGTCTAAGAACTCTACCTAGCTGTATATCCTGAAAATTTTATTTTTATAAAGTTTATATTTTTATGCTTTAAATTAAGTTTATTCTCCAGACTTGTTTTTAAATTAATACTTACTTAATTTTACTTTCTTCTATTTGAAAAGGAGACACACACACACACACACAGAGAATTTCTTCCATTTCTGGATTTACTCCTCAAATGACTGTAGGAGCCAGCTAGGTCAGGCTGAGAAGGGGCCTGGAGCTTCATCTGGGTCTCCTACAAAGGTAGCAGTGGATCAAGCACTTTGAGCCATTATCTGGTTTCTCCCAGGATACATTGGCCAGAAGCTGGATTGGAAGTGGAGGAGCTGGGACTCAAATCAGCACTCCAATTTGGGAATGTGAGTATACCAATCAGCTTAACTTGCTGTACCACAATGCCTTTCCCTATGGTTTTTTTGTATAAGTGTAAAGGATTTTGTCTAAGTTGTTTATTTTTTGTTTTGTTTATGGATGTCTATCGGCTTCATAATTATTTGTTGGAGAGGCTATATTTATTCCATTGAATTGTCTTTGTGCTTTGTAAAGAATCCATTGGGTGTATCTTTTTGGGTTGTCTGCTCTCTTCATTGATCTATACTGTCTGCCACTCTGTCCATACCATATTATCTTGGTTACTATAGAAATACAAATCTTGAAATTGGATAGACTGTATTCATCCCACTGTATTCTTTTTCAAAATAATTTTAACTATTCTTATTCCTTTGCATGTTCATATAAATTTTAGAATAATCTTGTCTATATCTACCAACAACTTTGTGGAATTTTTATAGGAATTATATTATATTAAATCTATATAAATTTGGGGAAAATTATTATCTTTACTATGCTGAGTCTTCCAATTCATCATGATATGTTATGTTTCCCCATTTACTTAGGTCTTCCTTGATTTCCTTTAGGTTTGTAGTTTTTGCCATAAGAGTCCTGTTCATGTTTTGTTATAATTTTCTTTAATCATGGCATATAATTTAGAAAGCTCAAGAGGTGATGGAAAGTCTATTGTAATTACTCACATTGTTGACTTCTGTTCTGTCTTTTTATCATTTCATTTCTGTTTAGAAACATTGCTTTGTCATTCTTTTCGGATAAGATATGCTGGTAAGAAAATCTCTTTGTGTCCCTTCATCTGAGGATGTTGTGATTTCTCCTTTTTTGAAGGGTATTTCTGCTGGATATTTATAAAGTTCAGCAGCTATAAAAGTTGATGCTTCTGTCTTCCATTGTTTCTGATGAGAAATTTAGTCATTCACATTGTTTTCCTCGTATGGATAAAATGTCATTTCTTTCTTATTGCTTTCTTTGTCTTTAGTTTTCAAATAATGTAGATTATTTTGAATTTATCTTGTTTTAGGTTTGCTTAGCTTCTTGAATCTGAAGGTTTATGTCTATTGCTAAGTTTCCAAAAAATTGGCAATTATTTCCTTGAGTACTTTTCCAGTGTACCTTCTTTCTCCTCTACTTCCTAGATTCAAATTACATGAATGTTAGATCTTTTATTATAGTTCCACAGTTCTCTGAGGCTCTATTTTCTTATGGTCCAGTTTGCTTTTTTTTCCTATTGCCTAGGTTGGCTAATTTCAATTTTTATATCTGTCACTTCACTGATTACCTTCTCCTCTTCTGTCTTGTTTTTGAGCCATTCTATTGAGTTTTTAAAAATTCAGTTATTGTATTTTTCAGTTTTGAAATTTCCATTTTGCTCCTCTTTTTTGTTTTTGCTAGATCATTATATTTTTCATTTATTTCAAACATGTTCTTAATTGCTTATTAGAGCATTTTATTTTATATATTTTTTCAAAGATTATTTATTTATTTGAGAGGTAGAGTTATAGACAGTGAGAGAGAGTGAGACAGAGAGAAAGGTCTTCCATCTGCTGGTTCACTCCCCAGATGGTTGTAATAGCCAGAGCTATGCTGATCCCTAGCCAGGAGCAAGGAGCTCTCACATGGGTGCAGGGGCCCAAGAACTTGGGCCATCTTCTACTGTTTTCCCAGGCCATAGCAGAGAGCTGGATCAGAAGAGGAGCAGCTGAGACTAGAACTGGTGGCCATATGGGATGCTGGCACTGCAGACAGAGGATTAACCTCTGTGCCACAGCGCCAGCCCCTAGAGCATTTTAATAGTGTGTACTTGACAATACTTGTCAGATAATTCTAATACTTTTGTCATCTTATTGTTGGTATCTATTGATTATGTTTTTCATTCAACTTGAGATCTTCCTGGTTTTGAGTATGAGTATTTTTAAATTAAAATGTTGGATATTATGATACTCAGGATTTTTATTTAACACCCTGTTTTAGCTGGCTTTGATACCACTCCAATAGAGAGAAGGGGTGCTGCCTTACTAAGAGAAGATGAGGGTAGAAATATAGGTCCCCCACATAGACTTCACTGACACCTAGTTTCTTATTTATTTATTTATTTATTGACAGGCAGAGTGGATAGTGAGAGACAGAGAGAGAGAGAGAGAGAGAGAGAGAGAGAGAGAGAGAGAGAGAAAGGTTTTCCTTTGCCATTGGTTCACCCTCCACTGGCCGCTGTGGCTGGCGCACTGTGATGATCCCAAGGCAGGAGCCAGGTGCTTCTCCTGGTCTCCCATGCGGGTGCAGGACCCAAGCACTTGGGCTATCCTCCACTGCACTCCCGGGCCACAGCAGAGAGCTGGCCTGGAAGAGGGGCAACTGGGACAGAATCTGGTGCCCCGACTGGGGCTAGAACCTGGTGTGCCAGCGCTGCAGGTGGAGGATTAGCCTATTGAGCCGTGGCGCTGGCCGACACCTAGTTTCTTTCCCTCTTCTTTTGATTGACATAAGTTATGAAGCCAACCTAGATTCAAACACTGAAAAAATGGGTGTTACCTCTTGATAGAGCTCCAAAGTCATACTGAATATGGGCATGAACAAAGGGAGGGAAATAATTGTGCTCACCTGGGGTGGTAAGTATGGCTATTAGTAGATAATACTGGGAGCAGCTTCCACAGGAATGTGTTTGGTTTGAAGATAGTTGATCTTAAGTTATTTTTTCTTCCATGATGTGATGGCAGGGCCATTTTCCAATGAGAACACTTCTAGTATGTGACACCAAAACCATTATATCAATTTATAAGAGAATGTTTACTTTTGTTTTCTCCTCTTTAGTGGGTAGACATATGTCTATCTCACCCAGAGAAGGGAAAAGGCAGTTATAACATATCTTGCTTTGTTCCCCTCTGAGAATTGTAACTCAGCTGTAAAGATTCTGCCTATTGATCTTGCCTCTCTCATTGGTATTAGGGGCTGATTCTATAGGGGTATCAATAACCAGAGATCAATTGGCCCATGCTCAATTTTTCATCTACAGAGGAAAGGGTAATAAAAATACAGATAATCATATGTTGTGTTATCAGATTTCTCTGTAAAGTTGTCTTACCAGATTTCTGTACAAGACATGGAAGAGTATATAACAACAGTCAAAATAGAATAAATTAAGTCTCCTTTAGAACATTGACTTGCAAATAGGACAGTAGCCTCTACCTGCAAGGATAACAAAGTGAAGTAATTAGTAACTACAGAGTTTTGTGATCAGAGTCATCTCAAATAGCCCTGGAAGCAAGGGATATTCCACAAGTATTTTCAGAACTGAAACTTAAATAAGCTTCACTTTGTGAAAGACTGGTATGAAGAGATAGGCAGAAAGAAGACCTGGGTGAAAAGACACCAAACTTTGCTTTTCAGGGAAACATGAGTCCCCATATCTGCTTACCCATCTGTGTGGGTAATCTTGGAATCTTATGACCTGAGCTGGATTAGAAGATGAGCAGCTGGGACTAGAACCAGCGCCCATATGGGATGCTGTCGCTGCAGGTGGAGGATTAACCTACTGCGCCATGGAGCCGGCCCATAATGATTCCCATGATTGTAGCCTTTCCAAACATACTTCTCGAGTCTTCCTTATAGATGAGCTTCCAAGAATGTTTTTGTTTACCTTGGCATGATCTTACCCCATTAGTCTCCTTTGCAAAGTCCTATTTCTTTTTGGGATCTGTTTCTGAGTGATGCTCTGAAGAAAATTTGAAGACTCAGTGTGTGGAATTGTCTTTTATGTCCAGTTAATTTACTTCCCACGTTGTTCTATAACAAATTGTACATTCTCCCATTTCCATGTTGGTATCCCCTTTTATGAAGTGAACACCTCACAGGCAAAAGTCGATTGGCTGGGGATCCCAAGGCCCTGAGTCAGTTTCCTCTGTGGCAGGTCTGGATACTTTGCTGTGTAGGGCCTGGGAACTGTTCACCATGTGCCGCACCTCACCTGGGCTTCACCCCCAGCTTTTCTTCTACCCCAACACTATATCTCAAGATGGCACCTGCCTTTTGCAGCAAAGCCTTACACATATGCTTAATTACATTTTTTTGGATCAATTCCTAGAAGTGAAACTGTTGATTCAAAGTAATGAGGAATCTTTAGCCTTTTTAGTAAATAAAAGATTTTATTTTATTTATTTGAAAGTCAGGGTGACAGCAAGAGAAGAAGAGACAGAAAGAGATTTTCTATTTGCTAGTTCATTCCAAATGGCTGCAATGGCCAGGGGTCAAGATGAAGCCAGGAACCAGGAACTCCCTCCAGGTCTTCCATGTGGGTGGCAGGGGCCCAAACCCTTGGGCTATCTTCCGCTGCCTTCCCAGGCACATTAGCAGGGAGCTGGAAAGGAATGGAACAGCTGGAATTTAAACCACTGCTCTAACATGGGATGCTGGCATTGCAAGTGGTGTCTTAACCTGCTGTTTCACAGCCTCTGAATCTTACAGCTTGTGAAAGGTATTGTCAAATTACCTTCCAGAAAAGTTACTCACACCTTGCATTTCCTTGAGCACTTGCTCTTACTCAGTATGAAACAATATTTTCTTTCTTTTTTTAAAAGATTTTATTTATTTACTTGAGAGGTAGAGTTACAGACAGTGAGAGGGAGAGACAGAGAGAAAAGTCTTCCTTCCATTGGTTCACTCCCCAGATCGTCACAATGGCCAGAGCTGTGCTGATCTGAAGGCAAGAGCCAAGAGTTTCTTCTGGGTCTCCCATGTGGGTTCAGGGGCCCAAGGACTTGAGCCATCTTCTACTACTTTCCCAGGCCACAGCAGAGAGCTGGATTAGAAGATGAGCAGCTGGGACTAGAACCAGCGCCATATGGAATGCCGGCACCTCAGGTGGAGGATCAACCTACTGTGCCACGGAGCTGGCCCCAAAGCAATGTTTTCTTATTTTTTCCTTTTATATCTGTATAAGTTTTAATTCTGGATCTCAAACACATTTTTATGTCCTAAAATTCCCTTCATATATCCTCCCAGAGGATCAACAGACATTTATGTAAGCACCTTGTCTCTTCCCCCTGATTTTTTCCAGACATGTCACTGTTTTGTGGGGCAGGTTTTCAGACTGGACTTCACAGCAGGTTCAGTCTCTGTGTCTAGATGATGCCTCCCTAGGAGGAAATATTTTCTAAACACCTTTTGAATCCCACACCCTAAGCTCTCATGCAGAGGTGGGGGCATCCTACTCCCCATGTGTTCATGACTTAGACACAGGTACTGGGAAATTACTTCATGTCCTACAGTCATCACACACTGGGTTGGTCTGCTCTGGGCTGAGCGCTCTTCTCTTCTTTGGTATTAAAGGGAGATTAGAAATGGCCTCCACAGGTGGCAAGCAGACCCTAACTGGGAAAACAAGCAAGATCAATATCTAATCCTGTGCAGTCAGCCAACCTTTTCAAAGCCTCATCTGTATTGATTTTTGTGGGCAACACTTCCTTTTCTTGAGTGATCGGTTCTCTTGCTCAGCAGGTGAGCAAGAGCACAGTACTTATTCCTGCTTTTGTAGGAGCAAGAGTGCCTTATTAACTCTGAGTGCTGGAGTGGCTTCTTTTGGGTCACACCTCCTGTGGAAGTAGAGCCTGAGTTGCATGGATATTTATCTAACCTCACCCTTGTTCTGGATCGAAGGCTCACAATCCAGGGGGATTGTGGCTTAAAAGAAATATGTTGGAGAAAAAGACAGCAAGTTCAATGAAAGAATGAACTTTGTCGCCAGTGCTGTGGCACAGTGGGTTAACACCCTGGCCTGAAGCACTGGCATCCCATATGGGCGCCAGTTTGAGACCAGGCTGCTCCACTTCCCATCCAGCTCTCTGCTATGGCCTGGGAAAGCAGTAGAAGATGGCCCAAGTCCTTGGGCCCCTGCACTCACGTGGGAGACCCAGAAGAAGCTCCTGGCTCCTGGTTTCAGATCAGTGCAACTCTGGCCATTGTGACCATTTGGGGAGTGAACCATTGGATAGAAGACCTCTCTCTCTCTCTTCCTCTCCTCTCTCTGTGTAACTCTGACTTTCTTTTTTTTTTTAAATTTTATTTCATGAACATAAATTTCCAAAGTACAGCTTATGGATTACAATAGCTTCCCCCCCATAACTTCCCTCCCACCAACAACACTCCCCTCTCCCACCCCCTCTCCTCTTCCATTCACATCAAGATTCATTTTCAATCATCTTTATATACAGATGATGAATTTAGCATATTTTAAGTAAAGATTTCAACAGTTTGCACCCACACAGAAACACAAAGTGTAAAATACTATTTGAGTACTAGTTATAGCATTAATTAAACACCTATGAATAATTGTGTATTAATTACAGAGTTCAACCAATAGTTTTAAGTAGAACATAAAAAATACTAAAAGGGTAAAGTATTAGGTTCTTTTTTTTTCTTGTTTTTTTTTTATATAGTTATTTTTTTATTTAATAAATGTGAATTTACAAAGTGCAACTTTTGTATTGTTGTGACTTTCCCTCACAACCTCCCTCCCTCCCTTGGCCCTCCCCTCTCCCACTCCCTCTCCCATCCCGCCCTTAATCGATTTTCAATCATTTTCAATTACCTTCATATACTGAAGATCAACTTAGTATATACTAAGAAAGGATTCCAACAGGCTGCACTCACACAACCACACAAGGTATAGGGTATTGTTCGACTAGTAGTGTTTTTAAGTTTCATAGTAAAACACATTAAGGACAGAGATCCTACGTGGGGAGCATGTACCCAGTGACTCCCGTTGTTGATTTAACAATTGGCACTCATATTTATGATTTCAGCAATCACCCGAGACTCTTGCTATGAGCTGTCTAGGCTATGGAAGCCCCTTGAGTTCACCGACTGAACTTGTTTAGTCAAGGCCGTGTCACAGTGGAGGTTCCTTCCTCCCTTCAGAGAAAGGCGGTAACTCTTTCAAATAAATAAATAAATCTTTTTTTAAAAAAAGAATGAACTTTATTAAAGCTCACTACAGCTTCCAGTGAGCTAAGCACTATTACCTTCATTCTGCCGATTAAGAGAATATGGTTCAAGGAAGACAAGTTACTCAAAATTGCACAATTGACAGTGCCAAGATTTGAACCCAGATTTAGAAGTCACCTAAACAACACCGTATCATACACCCTTGAACTTAAGACCCCAAATCTAATGTCAAAAAGTATCTGGATGAATCTTCAGTCTGGGACATTGACAGTGTAGATGTTTTGGAAAAGGGGACATGTCATCGAATGTCTTTAGGGCTGTGATATGAGAGGAGTTAGCATTTTTGTTGTTGCTCCAAAAAGGAAGTTACAGGAAAGCAGATTATGCCTTCCTGGGAAGAAGCACTTAGTAACCAGCTGTGGATTTTAAACAAAGGAATGAGTGCCCCAAGAGTTTTCCCAATATGGTCGTGTGGTTCTGTATAGCTCTGTATTTCTGAGTTTGCTTTTCTCTTTATCCTGAAGCACCCAGTGAACTCCTACGCATCCTTCAGGACTCAGTGCACATGCCATCTGTCCATCCATAAGTATTCATTGCATGCTGGCTAGGTGCCAGGAAATGTGTTAGGAACTGGGGGGTTCCTAGGCTGTGGAGTTTAAGGAGTACATCTCCTCTCTGTGGCTTTGTTTGATGAATACCCACTGAGGGGTTCATCATTGAGGCCCCTCTTCATGCACTGTATCTTGTTTTCATCTTTACTCTGGCAGCTGTCATCCTCTCTGTCATTATCTGTGTGAGCAGACCCTGGTAGTGCCCTTCCCAAATGCACACTTAGACCGTTCTTGGGTTATGCTTGTTGCCTAACTTCCAATTGTGTGAGGCTACCTCTTGCATCCAGAGCCCAGTATGCTGCTCAAGCAGAGAAGCCCAGAAGTGCAGGAGAATCAACACCTTCCTGGAAGGCCCTTAACAAGTACCCTATAGCAGTTGGTCAATTAAGGATCACAGATCCCTCCTCCCTGAGATGGGATAACTTGAAGCCATGTGCTGTCCACTGACTCCCAGAGCTCCATGGATGATTAAAATACAGTGATAACTAGCTGATAATGCACCCCAAATTGTCTGTCTCCTTTTTTTCCTGTCTCACTTTTTCATGGAATTTCTTGAGATCATTTCCCAAATCAATTCCTTGCCCTTGAATCTTCTTAGCTTCTACTTCCAGGGGAACACAGATGAAGACACCATTGCTAGGTAATAACGATTAACAGGCAAAAAACAAACAAATAAACCACATAAGAATAAACATATGAGGGTACTTAAAAGTTTATGGAAAAGTAGAATTAAAAATTAAGTTTATTTTAGCACAAATTTTGAAGTCTGTGCATAGATATTAATAAGCATTTTCCATGAACTTTAAAAAATTTAAAAGTTGGGGCCCAGTGCTGTGGCATAGCAGGTAAAGCTGCTGCCTGCAATGCTGGCATCCCATATGGGAGCCAGTTTGAGTCTCGGCTGCTTCACTTCTGGCTCCTGGCTTTGGATCGGCCCAGCCCTGGCTATTGTGGCCATTTGAGGAGTGAACCAGCAGATGGAAGACTTTCTCTCTCTCTCTCTCTTTCTCTCTCTCTCTCTCTCTGTAACTCTACCTTTCAAATAAAGAAATAAATCTTAAAAATTTTTTAAAAGTTTATGAAAGGCACATGTGGAGAGAGAGAGAGAGAGAGAGAGAGAGAGAGAGAGACTTCTCATAAACTGATTCATTCCCCAAATATGATAACCTACAATGGGAAAGGAAAAGCTAGGTGAAGCCAGGAACAAGGAACTCAACCTGAGACTCCTTTGTGGGTAGCAGGGACTGATATACTTGAGCCATCACCTGTATCCTCTGAGGGTGTACATTAGTAGGAAGCTAGAATTGAGAGTGGAATAGGTACTCAAACTCAGACACTCTGATATGGGATGCGATAATTCCAAATGGTGTTTTAAACACTAGTCTCTTCCCAAGGACTTTTTGAAGTACCCTCATGCATGGTGTGAGATTTTGTAGAAGTGATGATGTAGTTTGCATTTTAGTTAGCAATAAAACATGTATGTATTATATCCTTTTCTCTTGGTACCATCAAGAAAAATCAAGCCCAATCAGAGGTGAATTGAGGCAGAACAAGAACTCAGGATGTACCCTGATGCATGGCTGTCCCATGTAGATGTTAAGTTTCATAGGACAGTTATATATATTTTCTTCACTTTATAACTCACAAACCTGAAAAAGACCTTGATTCAGAACAGGCGACAACAATGTGGAATTCACCTGTACATTTAAGTATTTTCTTTATGAGTTTCAATTTTGCCTATATATTTAATAAGAACCACAAGCCCAATTACCACAGTAATTTATAGGCAATGTTGTATGAATCAGGCATTGTGTTTGGTACTATACATTCATTTGCCCATTTAAAACTGCCAGCTTGGAAGGTGTTTCTATGGTACAGATGTAAATTCTGTGGTAGATGCTGGTGATATCCTGCATCTTCTTCCCTTTGCCTACCTGAGTTCACCTGCAGCTGTGATTCCCATCTTCACTTGGGTTACTCTCTGCTCTGTCTGATGACTTTATCTGGCACCATGGTTACTTGCTCTGTTGTACATAAATAGAATCTTAAAGTAGAAGCAGTTAAAGACTACTTCAACTGGGGTAGGTGTCAACCACTGAGACAGTGGAGTAGGTTGATATTCTACCCCAGTCTTCATGTCCTGTATGAAGACGTTAGCACAAGTTTTACAACATTTCCCCAAGTAGCTCCTAAGGGACTGAGCTCTAGCAGTCCCTATCAGTATCCTGATCATTAACACATGCTTAATTAGCTTTTCACTCATTTCTGTCCCGTTTTTTCACTTCCTCACCCTCCACAGTGTCCAAGTCTTTCTCTCTCATTAAGGATCCTTATTTCCTACTTTGAGCAACCCAAGATCAGACAACCAACATTTTACAATTAAGAAAATTGATGTTCAGAGAAGTCAAGTGACTTCATTATGGTTGTGCAGTTAATAAGTGGTAGACCAAAAATTTTAGTATAGATTCATCTATCCTGTGATCATTCAGTTCTATGTTGTATCCCAAAGTAAAGATAAACATCCTATTCAGACATAAAAGCAGGTTTCTACATTCATTCACAAACACCTACTATGTGCCAGGTTCTCTCTTAGACGTTAGAAATAAAAAAGTGAATAATCCAGTGTCCAATTCCCAAGCACTGAGTCCAGAAAGGAACACAGTTGGGAAGTACTCACAAATACGATAAAAAGAAAAAAAAAGGCTGCAGAGAAGAGAGCCCATCAGAAATATTCTAGTTCAACAACTCAAGAGCACAGTAGAAAAATCAGTAGTATGATTATTAATCACCTCTGTAAGAGTGATAACTTGATAATTATATTTTCATACATTCATTAAGCATTTACAACCTAATTTTTATACACAACGGGATTATAACAAGGCAGTGTTAGGTTCATTTTGTATTCAGTTTCCAAAGATGTTAACTGACATTTAATAGTTTGGTAATTGATCTATGTCATCTTAAATTATTGGTACAATCTTCAATGGAGGAAGGGATAGTATTTCTGGAAGCCCAGTGCACCTTCAATATTTAATTTCTGTGGCTGGTGGATAAAAATTGAGTCACTGTCAACTGCTACACACATTGTACGTCACATCAGAAGTCTCCTGAGGGCATTCACTAATCCTTCACAGTGCCCCCTTTGGTAATCACCTGGCACGGGGCCGGCACCATGGCGCAGTAGGTTAATCCTCCACCTGCGGCACCGGCATCCAATCTGGGTGCTGGTTCCGGTCCCAGCTGCTCCTCTTCCAGTCCAGCTTTCTGCTGTGGCCTGGGAAGGCAGTAGAAGATGACCCAAGTCCTTGGGCCCCTGCACCCACCTGGGAGACCAGGAAGAAGCTCCTAGCTCCTGGTTCCTGGCTTCAGATCAGTGCAGCTCTGGCTATTGCGGCCATCTGGGGAGTGAACCAACAGAAGGAAGACCTTTCTCTCTGTCTCTCCCTCTCACTGTCTGTGACTCTACCTCTCAAATTAAAAGAAATCACCTGGCACCTGTCATTGTCCCCCTTTCCTGTTTCAGCTCATCATGATGTCTCTCAACTCTGATGATTCCCAAACAGCACTGGCATCATTGTTTCAAGGCCCTGTTAACTGGTGCTGCTGCTGATGGTGGCCAATGCCTAGACTGTCAGTACATTCTCCAGTGGTGGTCACAGTGGTTGATAACTTGTTCCCTCCAGTCCCCGTCTCTTGAATGAGTCTTGGGTTCCTGAGCCTGATTGGCTTCCAAAGGGGGAATAACTTCCAGCATTTTCTGTGTGAAGTGTGAACCCCACACATCTCTTTGTGTGTATGGTGGGAGAGAGTAATAGGAGCTACCTCAAGGCCTGTGATTGACAGTCTTAGTGCCCCACACACATCTCTTTGGCTTGTACCATTTCTGTGCATAATGGTACCAGCGTTTCTTTTCTTGGAGGCTCCCTTTGGCAGCCACAAGCATGATAGCCAGAAAAGCCAAAAAACTGATGTTTCTTGGGAGCAGCCTTCAGTCAATGACTGAAGGGAGTTATTGTATAAATATCCCAGGCCCCTCACTCCTTGAATAGGATAACTCTGAAATGTGTGATTTATACAGTATCCCAGAGCTCTCCAGAAGTTCTTAGCTTGAATTGCTTGTGATGTCACATCATTTACTACTTCTTTCTCCTCTCTGTTTCACTTCTCCACCTCCCTCCTGTGGGGAAATTAGTTACATGATGGTGCCCAAAGGAAGTAAGGTGGGCGGAATCCAAAGTTGTTTACCACTAAAATTGATTGGCTGTGCAACATCAGGGGAGGTAACAAAACTAGTAACAAGTGTATAGACATATGGCTAGTCCTATAGAAATCCCCCCGTAAGGTGATTTTTTAAGTGATTGGTTGGTCCTTAGCCCTGCCCCAATGACTCTGCAGTTTTGTGCTATAAAAGGTTCTGTTTCTCAGGAAGTAAATGAATCCTTGCTAGACTTGGCTCCCCGCTGCGTCTGTTTGTCTCCGGATCGGGAGGCTGGGGAACGGGCGAGCGGCACACTTACCTTTCCTCGGACCCAGTCCCTCCTTGTACAGGTGCACTAAGACCCAGCACCCTCCCAGTGTGTCCTGAAGTCATCTTCTAAGTAAAAAACTTGCACTTTAATTTTGATCTCAGATTCTGTTTCTGAAGGAACCCAAACTAAGACATGGGTTGTCTTAAGTTTAAATAACATATGCATGCCTAGCTCTTAGCATGATGTATATATAGTAGTTACTCAACAAATATGTGTTGAACAAGTAAATGGGTATACTTTACTCTTTGAAATCTTATAGTTTCATCCATTATCATTTGTTGAGGTCCCAGTTCTGCATTTTTGTAGTCCTTAACCCAACTTCTCTGCTTATTTCAATTTATTAAGAATAATCAATAATTAAGAATTTACTTGCTTTTTTTCTGATAACGTTATACTTGAAAAAGTTTATGAATATTAAAAGATGATGTTATGATTTACACAAGTTTTCTAAAACAGAGAGAGTCACACTTTTAAAACATCATGAGCACCAGTTAGCACATAGTACACACATGCCATTAACCACGGACCATGTCCAGCTTCTCCTAGGAGGACCATCAAATTGCCACAGACTTTTAAATGCTTTACAACTGGCCTTTTACCTGCAGTTGTATTATAGGTCCAAGCTGGTGATCCAAAGGCTAACTCTGGAAGACAGATTTGTTTTGTCTGGCATAAAGAATGTAATAAAAAAATTCAGCCAGCCTTTGAAAACTAGGAGATTTCATGGAAAATCTGGATTTATGGCATATCTTGAAAATATTGCAAGATCTAGTAACCCTGGGCCTGCCTTTGCACTGGGAAACAGCTGGTGCTAAACTGCCATTGCTCCTTCTCAATAGGGTGTCTAGGCATAAGCTCTTTAGTCTGTAACAGTCTATTCTCATCCATTCCACTTCTTTCAGTTGCTTGAACTGTCTTTGTATTTATTTTAGTTAGTGACCATGGCTCTTTGAGAACAGATCTCTATTTCCCCCCCTTTTTTTGTTTTCTTTGTGTTGGATACTGGAAAAAAAAAAAACCTACCTGCTGAAACAGGGCTACAAATTCATAGATCATGAAAGAGGTGTACAATGAACAAATTAGCAACACTTTAGTACTCAAAGAATAAAATGCAATATAATTATGTTCTTCACAACTTAATTACAGGATTAATTCATGGCACATTACAGATGGTGGGGCCTGGTAATGAGACAAAAATTAAAGCTGTATTTGTATGATGAACAATTTGTCAGCTCAGTGACTGGAGGTGTAACCAGTTCATTGAAGGTAATGCAAAACTCTGTTTGGAGTCCTTTGGAAATGAGGGCTTGGGAAAAATGAACCTCTTGCCCTTCCCACAGAAGTCTATGTTTTAAGCATCTGGTTTGTAATAAGCCATTTAATGTGACTGTTTCTTGACTTTAATTCTGGAATTCCTTCTATTCCTCTTGGCCCCTTGGATAAGTGCAGTGTAAACATCTCTTTGGATAGAGTTGTTGTTAACAGAGTTTAACATAGGAGGGGTCTCTGAGAGTATCTGTAGAAGATTACACTTTCCTGTTCTTTGAGTGGAAAGGAATTATGCAACTTTCCCTGCAAGCAGCGGAGTATTGAATAATGCGCAAAGATCTGGTCTAGTCAGGAATGTTAAACATTTGTTTATCTGTCTTTCTACCCTCCACATTCATGGGGGATCAAGACAAGAACAAATATTCTGCTTTACAAAATCAAATACACTCAGATTAGTGTAAAATTCTTTAACATCAGGTGGTCTCAATAAAACTATGCTTTCTTAGTCTATTCCTACTCTTTCAAAATATATATGTGCTGCTGAAGTGAGTACCCTACTCTTTCAAAATAAGCATGATCCTAAAGTATACAATATTGATGATCTTTAAACATAATAATTCTCAGCAAATGTGCTGTGTCCTGGGAAACTGATTGGATTCTCCCTCATGGATTAGATATGCTGTCTCTATCTCTCTTTCTTAATTTTATATTCCATAGCGATTTGGCTCCCAAATCATGAACACACTGTCAGATTTAGTGACCTCATTTCTCATCAATGACAGCATTAATGACACTCAAATATATCATTCACTTTTTCCCCATTGCAAAATGTACCAACATTGTATATCATCACTCACCCAATTTGACTTCTGGGCTATTTTTTTAAATCATTCTCATTCTGTCCAGACAAGGTTGATAATTCAACTGGAACGTACATCCACAGGAATTCAATAATTATCAAATTGGAGGAAAAGTTAATTCCCAGCTTGGTCTTTTCCCATTTTAATGTTGGCCAGTTTTTCTGATATTATGTGATATTTTTTAAAGCATAAAAATATTTTAGACTCAATTTAACTGTAAATTTATCAGCATACTGTTCAAAGGAAATGAATGTAATTTCCAAGTTCAAATTAATTCCTATTTCACTAGAATGTATATTTAAACAGTAGACAAATAGAACACTAATAAAAACAACAGTTTTCCCTCAGCTCCATGGCAGCTTTTAAGTTTTGGAAAGGAAGCACAGATATTGCCATTGTTTGCTTTGTGCCTGGTTTCCGGTTCCAGGAACAAGGACATGGAGCAAGACCCAGTAGATCTCCATGCATTTCTTAGGAAACTTTGTTCTGCTGCTACTTTCTTCAGAGTCTCTCTTTGAAATAAACTCCTGACTATTCATTCTATTTCCTTTATGGGGAGATTTTCACTTCCTTCATACTCTTCACAAGAACAACAAACAATATATAAAAATATACATAGCAAAAAAAAAATTTCCTTCTAACACCATCCTTTCTAATTCCTACTTTTCTCCCTAGAGAAAACCATGATTAACAATTTTATGTCTAAATTTTCAATCATAGGACCAATCCCCTATCTTTTCTTTTACCATGTTCCATTTAGATGATGAAAATTGAAAAGTGATGCAGATATGAAAGTAACAGGAGCAACTATTTGATCTGTAGGCAGCCAGTGCACTGTTGACCTCTTTTGAGATGGAGTAGATGTGGCATAAATGCACATGGTTTTGTCTTGAGAGCTCATATGTCCCCTTTCCCCCCTCAACTTCATATGCTCCTTTTGGGGTTCTCAATTATAATGCTCTATTTCTCTAGATGTCACAAATATAACATCAGCTCTTGTATGTGATTGATAGATGCATGTTTTTGGACTAGGGGCATACGTGAGGATGAGATTACCAGTGGTACTCTGGTCCACCATATAGAAAGAGCGAGCCTGCCTGAGAGAGAAGACAGACACTTGATGATTTGCTGCCAGACCATTGCTGGATGCCTCAAACTGCATGAACTAACACATTCCTTTAATTTAACTTGGGGCAATTGGAGCTGCTTTTCCATGCCTTGAGACTGAAATGATCCTTATGAATATGCAGAGTGTGTCATACTCATATTTCTAGAAAACATCTAATCATAAAAATTTTCCAAACATGTGAATGAAACTGAAGTATCTACACAGTCTGGCTTTGTGTATACTGTTTCTGGATAACCTGGAGGAAACTATTGAAATAAAGAGATCATATGTCTGCATGTCTAATTCATAGGACAATAGGACACAGGAGAGTATCTAACATGGAGATGTCCTAGAGATGGGGAAAATGGAATGCTTTCCAGAGAGAGCTGCCCAGAAACTGGAGCCATAGGTGAGAGCTAGATTTATTTTAGTGCAGAAGATGAAAGAGATCTGGAGGATACAGACACATTTTCTTGACTCAGAGAGCTCTGACTATTAAGTGGAAATGTTTGGGACAGACAAGAAAAATAAAGAATTAGGACAGTGTAGGAATGAAAGTATGGGAGAGGACAGCTAAGATGAGGGACTCATCAGGATTATCAGAGGGCTGGTGCTGTGGTGAAGCAGGTAAAGCTGCTTCCATCCGGTGTGGGTGCTGGTTCATGACCCAGCTGCCCCACTTCCTATCCAACTCTCTGCAAATGGTCTGGAAAAGCAGCAGAAGATGGGCCAAGTGCTTGGGCCCCTGCCACCCATCTGGGAGACCTGGATAAAGGTCCTGGCTCCTGGCTTCAGCTTGGCTTAGTCCTGGCCATTGTGGTCGCCTGGGGAGTGAACCAGCAGAGAGATCTGTCTCTATCTGTGTCTCTCCCTCTCTTTCTCTGTAACTCTGTCTTTCAAATATGTAAACAAATCTTAAAAAAAAAGAATATCAGAAATTTGGGGTGACTGTTTAGCAGTTCGGAAACCTGGGTCCCCTATCAGAGTGCCTGGGTTTGACACCTCGCTCTGGCTCCTGACTACAGTTTCCTGCTGATGCAAACCCTGGCAGGCAGCAATGATAGCTCAGGTGATGGGATTCCTGCCATCCATGTGGGAGGCCTGGGTAGAATTCATGCTCTCAGCTTCAGCCTTGGTTCAGCCCCAGCCCTCACTGGAATTTGTGGGAGTTGACCAATGAATGGAGTCTCTCTGTGTGTCTCTCTGTCTTGCTAACAAATAAATTAACAGAAAATTTAGTTATGGGGAATGTTAGTGGTTTATGAGGGTTTCAAATTATTTAGTTTGGAGTGAAGGGAGTAGTGGGTAATTGTGGTAAGTATGAGGTATTGGGACCATCCAGTGCTCATATTTAAAGTAGTCATCTGTTAATCATTGATTCCTTGTCCATTGATCCATCCATCATCTTCTCAACAATTTATCCTCCTCTCTGTCCTCTCATCCATCTAACCATACATCCTTCCATCTGTCTCCCTCCCTCCCTCCCTCTCTACCTCCCTCCTTCCTTCTTCCAAATCATCCTTCTATCCATCCCCAGCATTTATTGAGCTGGTATCACATGCCATGCTTATATTACTTGTTAAAAAAAGAATGAAAATACTTTGTTCTTGTATTTGGGGTACTTAGTCAATGGTATGAAAAAGATATAAACAGATCATTGCAACACAGTTTGCGAAGTGCAATAATAAAGGCTTTTACAAAGTGCCTAGGGAAGGCATATTGGATGTGAAGATTAAATGAGATTACATATCTGAAAATCACTTTGTCAACTATTCAAATATTAGTCATTACTATAATCTTCGAAAACTCTGGGAGAAAGTTTTGGATTATTATCCCTTAAAGATGTTTTTTGTATTATAAAAGCTACATAGATATTTTACTACAAGTTACAAAATAGAGAAAATAGAAACTCATCCACAACTCAGGTATTTTAATACTGACATTGTTTTATATTTTGATAAGTTTCAATTGTGTCTTTATTTCTGGAATTTTATTTTTTTTTCACATAGCAATCATGCTGCAAGTATCATGATTCTGTATTTTTCTCCTTAAGTCAAATTATTTACATTTTTCTGTGGATAAACCTATTGCTTGGCCACATCTATGCAGGGGGCTGTGCAGGGATGTTGCCATAGTAGCCATTGACATGTGTCTGGGTCAGCCCTAGCCCTAACTCTACTCTCCAGGTTCCTCATAAGTTACTGGGACACTTTTCCTTCCCTGCCTAACAATGACCACATCAATTCCCTGTCTCTGCTATGGTCCTCTCTGCTACCCCAGGTATAGAGTCATGCTTGCTTGATACTCATGTCACTTTCTTTTTAGAAATCGCTTTGAATTTATTTTTAGAGATTTATTTATTTTGAAAGGTAGGAGCGATAGAGGGAGAGGGAGATAGAGAGAGCTTCCATCTACTGGTTCATTCCTCAAATGGCTGCAACAGCTGGGCCAGCCACTCTACCCTCCTGGGGCAAAAGCCAAGGGCCTGAGATTCCATCCTGTTCCCCCACATGGTTGTCAGGGACCCAAGTGCTTGGATCATCTTCTGCTTTTCCAGGTACATTATCAGGGAATTGGATCTGAAGTGGAACAGCCAGGACTCAAACCTTTGCCATGGCCTAAAAGAGCCTGTGCAGTCTGGATAACTTCATTTCCCTCTTACTCACTCCATTTCAGTGCCACCAGCATCCTTGTTAGTCCTGAAACATGCTGGTACTCTCCTGCCTTGGGGAATTTGCAGCTTCCCTCTGCCTGGAATGCCTTTTCTCAGTGTGCATGGCTTACTCCTTCTTCCTTTGGGTCTTTGTTCAAATGTCACCTGATCAAAGAAGTGGCTTTGATGGCCCTGTGTACCGTAGCAACTGTGTCCTGTGCCAACATGCTCTATCCTTTCTGTTTGTCTTTATTTTCTTGTGCTAATCTCAATCTGACTATCTATCAGAATATTTTAGAAAGGGCATGGTGAAATAGAACTAAAGCACAGTTTGTTTTGATGTAAAAAATTGAAATATATGAGTAGTTTTTTTTTTTTTTTGACAGGCAGAGTGGACAGTGAGAGAGAGAGACAGAGAGAAAGGTCTTCCTTTGCTGTTGGTTCACCCTCCAATGGCCACTGCGGCTGGCGTGCTGCGGTCGGCGCACCGCACTGATCCGAAGGCAGGAGCCAGGTGCTTATCCTGGTCTCCCATGGGGTGCAGGGCCCAAGCACTTGGGCCATCCTTCACTGCACTCCCGGGCCACAGCAGAGAGCTGGACTGGAAGAGGGGCAACCGGGACAGAATCCGGCGCCCCGACCGGGACTAGAACCTGGTGTGCCGGCGCCGCAAGGCGGAGGATTAGTCTATTGAGCCACGGTGCCGACCATGAGTAGTTTTTTTAAAAATATGTATTTTCCATTCAGTTTTTGAAGACCCCTCATATAAACATATTTCTAAAGCTTTTTGCAACTAATTAACTGATATTTTAATTCTATTTCCATGAACTTCTTGAAGAACCCTCATGTGGGGTGTGTGTGTGTGTGTGTGTGTATCACACACATTGCTTCTATCAGTGCCAGGGCCTATGTTACTTGAAATTGTCCAGGCATGCATATATGTTTATTACTCACCTTTTCTGTTACACTCTAAGTCCTATTCCATGAGGTCAAGGGTTTTGTTTCTGTACCCATGGCACATTTAATTCATCATCTCTTCCAAAAACCTAGCAGTATGTTCTTTATACCAACCAAAATCTTTCCTCCAGTGAGGTTGTATTAGCTTTTCATCACCATAGTAAAATACCTGCGACAGGCTAACTTTATAAATAAAGAGATTTATTTTGGCTCACTCTTTTGTTTTTTTTATTTTTTATTTTCATGATTTTACTTTTAGTATTTTCTGTAATTTTTTATTTATTATTTATTTTTTATTTCATAAATGTGAATTTACAAAGTGCAACTTTTGTATTGTTGTGGCTTCCCCCCCCCAACCTCCCTCCCTCCCATGGCCCTCCCCTCTCCCACTCCCTCTCCCATCCCGCCCTTAATCGATTTTCAATCATTTTCAATTACCTTCATATACTGAAGATCAACTTAGTATATAATAAGCAAGGATTTCAACAGGCTGCACTCACACAACTGCACAAGGTATAGGGTATTGTTCGACTAGTAGTGTTTTTAAGTTTCATAGTAAAACACATTAAGGACAGAGATCCTACGTGGGGAGCATGTACCCAGTGACTCCCGTTGTTGATTTAACAATTGGCACTCTTATTTATGACGTCAGCAATCACCTGAGACTCTTGCTATGAGCTGTCTAGGCTATGGAAGCCCCTTGAGTTCACCGACTGAACTTGTTTAGTCAAGGCCGTGTCACAGTGGAGGTTCCTTCCTCCCTTCAGAGAAAGGCGCCTCTCTCCTTGATGGCCTGTTCCTTCTGCTGGGGTCTTGTTCACCAGGGACTTTCATTTAAATTGTTTTTTGCCACCGTGTCATGGCTTTCCATGCCTGTGAGACTCTCATGGACATTTTAGCCAGATCCGAATGTCCCAAGGGTTGATTCTGAGGCAGGAGTGCTGTTTTGGGCATTTGCCATTCTATGAGTTTGCTGTGTGTCCTGCTTCCCCCACAGGATCATTCTCTCCCTTTTAACTCTATCCTTCATTATTTGCTTATACTGGTCTTATTTGTTGGCTCACTCTTTTGAAGGATCTCAGTCCACACTGGGCAGGAACCATTGGTTCACCCTCTGATGATGTTAGTTTTGATGGCAGAGTCCTGAAGTGGCACAGGGTGCTGCGTGATAAGAGACGAGAGCACATATCTCTCTTTGTCTCTTATAAAGCCAACAGGGGGCTCCACCTCATGAGCTGCTCCAACCTAATTACTTCCGAAGGGCTCCACCATGGAACAGGGTAGTTGAAGTTTCCACCCTCCTAGTATCATTAATGTAAGACTTTGGGGACAAAATTTCTGAGTTCAGAGGTACAGATATTCAAACATAGCAGAAATAAAATATAATAATGGCCAACTCATCCTCAAAGCCTCAATTTCTTTATCCACATAATGGATCTGACAATAGACATGCCATATCCTGTTGTAAGGGAGAAATAAGGCATTGTAGCTAAAGTCTTTAGCACAATGTTTGATCCACAGAATTGTTTTTAATAACTGTAAGTACTAGGGAGTTAGACAAATTAGGATTTCAATGACTTATTACATAAAAAGCACTTAGAAGAAGTGCCTAGTAAATGCTATATAAGTATGAAGTCTAATAATTTTTATTAAATTCGTCATTGCACAATCTAAGGAACGTGACTTAACTTCTCTTAATGGCAATTGGTAAGAGTGTGTAACATGCTAGAATATTGATGATGGTATTAGTTATTTATTGTTATTATTTTATCTTAAAACTGGTGTATATAATGCTGTGAGGAACATCTTTGTGTGTAATGGTTTCTACGTATTTCAGGTTGTTTCCTTGCCTTAGAATATCAGAGTCAGTATTATGGAGTCAGATGTGTAAATATTTTCATAGCTCTTGTTACATATGTCAAATGGAATTCTTATTCTCATCTTGCAAAAAGAAAACTCAAGGCTTCAGTTTACATGGTTATTAAGTGTTAGAATCTAGACCAGAGTACACTGTACAGAGTTCTGCCTCTCACGCTTGTTTCCATTTTTTCCTGATAAGGTAATTAGACAATTCACAAGGTCATCTGCCACATAGTTCACTGGCCCCAAATGTATCAACTTAACAGCCACACACAGGGGCAGGCATTTGGTCTACTGGTTAAGATGCTCATGTTCCACATTAGAGTACCTGGGTTTGATTCCCAGCTCTGGCTTCTGACTCCATCTTTCCACCAATGCACACTCTGGGAGGCAGTAGTTATGGCTTAAGTAGTTGGGCTCATACCATTTACTTGGGAGGCCCAGATTGAGTTTCTGGCTTCTGGTTGCAAGTGACATCCAGCAGGAGGTGAACCCCAGGAGCTGTGAATCCTTGTGGGCCATCTTGCAGCCTGATTACTCCATGAGTGGATTGTGGGTCACAGCTGCATGGATTCTTTGTGTCTCCCTCTGTCATTCCTTAGCTACCGTTTGCCTCACTTGTTAACTGTTGTTGACATGCTCTGACATTGACGTACCCAGTGTGCATCAAATCTGTATTGGTTGCCTTCACAGATGCCTTTGAGCTCTCACAGCAGCCAATATGAGGCAAACATCGTTACTCTGTCTTGCAGAGGAAAGCAGAGGCCCACAGGGATAAATAAGTCCCAAAAAGAAGTCCATACGGTGAGCAAGTTGAAGTCAGAGTTGTTTCAAACTCAGGCCAGGGGCTGCAGACCTTCGTCCTTTCTGCTGTACTTGAAGACATTCTTGGCAGATATCTGTTCTCCTTTTCTACCATTTCATCTCTTGCAACCATTGAAAGCTGACGTTTGGGGAACAATTGCCAAGCTGGTCTTCCTCTTTCTGCCTTCACAGTGAGAATATAGCGAGGGGGATGACAGTGCCTGTCTGCTCAGTACTGGAGTCAGAGCTCGTGAGATGTCCATCAAGACCAAAATATGAATGGGGGAAGAGCCCAAGCCTTTGGTGTGTGTTTTATTGATTTCTGAAATCTCTTAATTCCTGTATTTTGGCAGGAGTTTTTTTTTTTTATTATTATTACCGGTGATTATCTGTGTTAAAGGTTATCTCTAATAGCTGTTCAGACATCTCAGTCATTTCAGAATTAGGCAGTTCCCAAGGCTTTTCTCCCAGTCAGTTTTGATGGGATTTTCTTATTCTCTTTTATCAGTCTCCTAAGAATTTTCTCTTAAATTCAGCTAGCTTTCTGATGGTATGGCAAAATCAAAAGATTATTATTATTATTGTTTATTGATTAAAAAATGAAAAGCAAGGGCAAGCATTTGGTACAGTGGTAAAGATGCTGTTTGAAACACCTGTGTCCCGTATCAGAGTACCTGGGTTTGAGTCCTGTTCCTACTTCTGATTCTACTTCCTGATAATGTGCACCCTGGGAGGCAGCAGATGATGCCAGTACTTGGGTCCATGCTACTCATGTTGGAGTCCTGGATTGTGTTCTAGGTTCCTGGCTTTGGTCTGGCCCAGACCTGCCTGACTACTGTGGGCATTTGGCAAGTGAACAAGAAGATGGAGGATCTGTCTCAGTTTCTTTCTTTTATTAAATAAAAATTAGCAGATGTTTGGTGAAGTGATTATGACACTGCTTGGGACACTAGAATCCCATGTCAGAATACCTGGGTTAGAGTCCTGATACCTCTCCTAATTCTAGCTTCCTGCTAGTGCAGACTCCAGGAGGCAACCCATGATGGCTCAAGTAATTGAGTCTCTGCCATCCACACTGGAGACCTGGATTGAGTTCCTGGTCTAGCCATGACTGTCGAGGGCATTTATAGGAGTGAACTAGCTTATGGAAGAGTCTTCTCTGTCTCTCTCTGATTTTCAAATAAATAAGATAAATAAATAAAATTTGAAAATCAGGGGAGTAAGATATCTATAAGAATGCAACTTTCTTTTCTCCTGCTCAAGGTGTGTGATGACCTAAAGCAGGCCCATTCCTGCAAGAAATGGGATTCCTCTAATGAGCACTCTTGGTTCAAGGGCTCCTGTAGCAGGCTGAATAATGACCCATGCACCCAAAATTGTCCATGTCCTAATCCCTGGACCTGGTGAATATGTCACCTTTCCTGGAAAAAAGGAATTAAATTTGCAGATGGAATTAAGGTTGTCAATCAGCTGACACTGAAAGGGGGAGAGTATCATGGATTACTAGAGGTGGGGTGGTGGTGGTGGTGATCTAATAATATGACCCCTTAAGAGTTGGAGATTCTTCTCCAACTGTGGTCAAAGTGAGAACTGCAGATGAAAAAAGGAATTAGAGAAATGTGACACAAAAAGGAGTTGATCCACCGTGGCTGGCTTTGAAGGTGGAAGCAGGGACCATAAACCAAGGAATGCAAGAGGACTCTAATATTTGGAAAATGTAGGGAAATAAATTCTCTAGCGCCTCCAGAAAGAAACACACTCTGTCAACAACTAGACTTTAGTTTGCTGAGAACTGTGTTGGCCATATGACCTACAGAGTTGCTACACAGTTTCCTATCAGCTTTGCAGAGACTTCCTTGGGTCTTCATTGCAGTCTAAGGCTCTTGCTCCCCACCCTCTTCCCTCTTTCCTTATCTCTGTCCTCACATCATTAGACTCTCCCAGCCTCCTCTGGCTCCTTCTCCAATTTACATATAGGTGTCTTTGCAATAAATCCTTTTTTTTTTTTTTAAAAAAGAGGTTTTATTTATTTGAGAGGTAGAGTTACTGGCAGAGAACAGGAGAGACAGAAAGAAAGTCTTCTGTTCACTGGGTCATTCCCCAAATGGCCACAATAGCCAGAGCTGAGCTGGTACAAAGCCAGAAGTCAGGTGCTTCTTCCAGGTCTCCCACAGCAGTGCAGGGGCCCAAGGACTTGGGCCATCTTCCACTGCTTTCCCAGGCCATAGCAGAGAGCTGGATCGGAAGAGGAGCAGCTGGGACATGAACTGGCGCTCATATGAGTTGTGGGCACTGCAGGTGGAGGCTTAGCCTACCATGCCACAGCGCCGGCCCCCTCAATAAATTTTTTGTACACCAAATCCCTTGTTAGCATTTGCTTCTTTAAAGTCATGAACTAAAAGGAGTAATAAAGAAACTAATATAGTCTTTTTTTTTTCCTTGACAGGCAGAGTAAGACAGTGAGAGGGAGAGGGAGAGGGAGAGGGAGAGGGAGAGGGAGAGGGAGAGAGAGAGAGAGAGAGAGAGAGAGAGAGAGAGAGAGAGAGAAAGAGAGAGAAAATTCTTCCTTCCCGTTGGTTCACCCCCCAAATGGCTGCTACGGGCGGCGCACTGCACCGATCCAAAGCCAGGAGCCAGGTGCTTCCTCCTGGTCTCCCATGCGGGTGCAGGGCCCAAGGACCTGGGCCATCCTCCACTGCCATCCCAGGCCACAGCAGAGAGCTGGACTGGAAGAGGAGCAACCGGGACAGAATCCAGCGCCCTGACCGGGACTAGAACACAGGGTGCTGGCGCTGCAGGCAGAGGATTAGCCTAGTGAGCCACTGTGGTGGCCTAACATAGTCTTAAAGTAAAATAGGTCCTAGATTTTATATTGTCCAATATAATAACCACTAGCCACATGATGCTTTTGAGTGAACACTTGAAATATTTCTAGTGCAAATGAGAAACTGCATTTTGACTCTTCAATTATTGGAAAAATTATAACTATGTTTGGGACAATTTGGCATGTGAATCTACTTTTGAAACTGTATATTTTTATGAACTCTAAATACAGATCAGGTATTTTTGGTGAAAACATAGTGTCTGAATTAAGATGGATGTATTGTAAATGTAAAATATACATTGGATTTCAAAGACTTAGAATGAAAACAGGATGTAAAGATATCTCAGTGCATTTTTTCTATTCATTACATGTTAAAATGACAATATTTTAGATAATATTGATCAAATAAGATTATTAAAATTAATTTTCCTGTTTCATTTGCTTTAAAAAAATACAGTTACCAGAAAACTAAAAATCTTGGGGCCAGTGTTGTGGCATAGCAGGTTAAGCCTTCTCCTGTAGTCCCAGCATCTCATATGGGCACCAGTTTGAGATCCTGCTGCTCCACTTTGAATCAGGCTTTCTGCTCATGTCCTGGGGAAAGCAGTGTAAGATGGCTCAAATCCTTGGGCCCCTGCACCCATGTGGGAGACCAGGAAAAAGCTCTGGGCTCCTGGCTTTGGCCTTGCCCAGCCCCAGCTGTTGCTGCCATTTAGGGAGTGAACCAGTGGATGGGAGATTGATTCTCTCTCTCTCCCTCTCTCCCTCTCTCCCTCTCTCCCTCTCCCTCTCTCTCTTTCCCTCTCCCCCTCTCCTCCTCCTCTTCTTGCTGTAACTTTGCCTTTCAAGTAAATAAAAATTAAATCTTTCAGTGGGTTAATGCCCTGGCCTGAAGCTCTGGCATCCCATATGGGCGCCGGCTCGAGACCTGGCTGCGCCACTTCCGACCCAGCTCTCTGCTATGGCCTGGGAAAGCGGTAGAAGATGGCCCAAGTCCTTCGGCCCCTGCACCTGTGTGGGAGACCCAGAAGAAGCTCCTGGCTCCCGGCTTCAGATCGGCGCAGCTCCAGCCATTGAGACGAATTGGGGAATGAACCATCGGATGGAAGACCTCTCTCTGTGTAACTCTGACTTTCAAATAAATAAATAAATAAATAAACATCTTTAAAAAAATTACAAATGTTGGTTGCATAATACCAATGGTGCTGTTCTAGATGCTGTTATTATGAGGGTACTTAAAAAAGTGTATGGAAAATGGAATTAAAGATAAATTTCACTTGGTGCAAAAAATTTTGAAATCCTTGTATACAAGTGGTCTTTAAAAAGGTCATGGAAAATGTGTATTATGAAAAAACTATTTGTGGATTTCAAAGTTTTTCTGCATCAAAATGCTTATCATTTAATTCCATTTTACCTGAATTTTATTTAAAGATTTATTTATTATTTGAAAGGCAGAGTTACAGAGAGGCAGAGGCAGAGAGAGAGTGTGAGAGAGGTCCTCCATGCACTGGTTCATCCCCAAATGGCTGCAATGGCCAGAGCTGGGCTGATCCAAAGCCAGGAGCCAGGAGCTTCCTTTGGGTCTCCCATGCGAGTGCAGGGGCCCAAGGACTTGGGCCATCTTCCACTACCTTCCCAGGCCACAGCAGAGATCTGGGTTGGAAGTGGAGCAGCTGGGACTGGAACTGGCACCCACAAATGCACACCGGGGCTTTAACCCACTGTGCCACAGTGCTAGCCCCTAAACCTTTGAAGTAGCCTTATTTTCACATTTATGGAGTACTTACCATGTGCTAGACATATTGCTAAATATTTTTTCATGGATTATTTTATTAACAACTCAAAGCAACCCTGTTTTAAAAAGGAAAGAATCAAAAATTAAGTAACTTACCCACATTCACTCAATTACAAATAGAGCAGTGAACTATAACTTCTATCTGACAAGTTCAGAGGCAGTCTGTGTATTCAGAATCAAAGTATCTGAGAAAGAATGTGGCTCTGCTTAAGGCACACTCATGGGAGACATGAAAAGTCTTTTTAAAGTCCTTCAAAAACTGTCATGTGGGTGAGGAAATAAATTTATTCCGGGTGGCTCCAGAAGGAGGAGCTTCATGATTCCCAAATTGTTATCTCCTGCCAAAAATTGTTTTAAGCTCCAAAGTCATAAATCCTACTATTTTTTTTTGGTTCCTATCCTTTTGTGTGTCTCTCAGGTGTTTCAAAACTAACATGGCCATAGCTCATTTTGGATTCTTTTTTTTCAACACTTTCCCTATCACTTGGATTTCCAGACACCAACATCCATGTAATTCCCATGATAACAACATGGGTACCATGGGTACCATCTCTCTTCTTTACCCTAGATGTCCAAACTCCTTGTATATTGAAAAACCATACCTTGTTCTTTTCTCTGTTACATTGGTTATCTATGGCTGTGCAACTAATTACCCTCAAAGTTGGCTTCTTTGAAAACAAATGTTATCAGCTCTGTTTCTGCAGGAGTGTAGACTCAGAGCAGCTTTGTTGCTCCTCTGGCTCTGAGTCTCTCCCAAAGACTCAATAAAGCTTCAGCTGAGGCTACAGCCTCAGGAGTCAATGGGAAGAAAATCCATCCCAAGTTGGCTCATGCGGTTGTTGTTGATAGAATTCACTTCCTTGCTGGGTATAGGCTGCAGTCATTTCCTAGCTCTTTTTTACTTTAAAATAATTTTTAAAAGTTATATGAGACAGAGAGGGAGAAGGGGAGGGGGAGGGAGAGAAATGTCCTATTTTCTGGTTCACTCTCCAAATGCCTGCAATGGCCAGATCTGTGCTAGGTTGAAGCTGGGAACCAGAAACTTGACCTAGGTCTTCCATGTGGGTGGCAGACACCCAGCTATGTGAGCTATCACCTGCTGTCTTCCAGGGTCTGCATCTGCAGGAAGCTCGGATCGAGGGCCAGAGCCAAGAATCTAACCCAGGCACTCTGATAGGGGATGCAGATGTCCTTACCAGGGTCTTAACCACTAGGACATGTGCCTACCCGTCTCCTTGCTCTTTACCACAAGAGCCTCTCTATATCATGGCACCTGCTTTTCAACAGTGAGTGAGAGAAGGCCAGGAAGATGGAACCAGTTTTTGGTAACCTAATCTCAAAATTGACATCCCATTGTTTTTAATCATATTTTGCCAGAAATGAATCATAAAGTCCAGCCCACAATCAAGTGGGGGATTGTGTGGGTACCAGTGCATGAACAGCAGGCTATGAGTGTTATTGGGAGAATTTTAAAAACTGTCTGCCACAATGTCCCAAGAATGACCTACATGCTGCTGGTCATTGCCTTCCACTTTCAACACCGTCAGCTATTTCTTTTTTTTTTTTTTTTATTTTTGACAGGCAGAGTGGACAGTGAGAGAGAGAGAGACAGAGAGAAAGGTCTTCCTTTGCCATTGGTTCACCCTCTAATGGCCGCCGCGGTAGCACGCTGCGGCCGGCGCACCGCGCTGTTCCGATGGCAGGAGCCAGGTGCTTCTCCTGGTCTCCCATGGGGTGCAGGGCCCAAGGACTTGGGCCATCCTCCACTGCACTCCCTGGCCACAGCAGAGAGCTGGCCTGGAAGAGGGGCAACCGGGACAGGATCAGTGCCCCGACCGGGACTAGAACCCGGTGTGCCGGCGCCGCAAGGCGGAGGATTAGCCTGTTGAGCCACGGCGCCGGCACCGTCAGCTATTTCTTACTCGTTAGCCTTACCACCTTTTTGTCACATTTCACCTGGACAATTGCAAAAGCCTCCCATCTAGTTTTCCTGTCTTGTGTCTTCCTTCTTGTATCCTCAGCTTTGTGGCTGAGGCAAGAATTGCCTGTGGGGTGAGTGATGAGTCTCTTTCCAGACCATCCTGACGATAGGAGGGCACTGACCCATTTGCAGAGTGGCTATAGCTTAGGTCAATAGTGAGCCCCAGAGGTCTATTCTGGGTGGTGTTGGAGGAGTAGGAATCATGAGAGAACAAGCTTTTTTTTTTTTTTTTTTTTTTTTTTTTTTTTTTTTTTTTTTTTACACTTTACAGAAACATATTTATTATAGCATTATTTACAACAATGAAGAATATCTTAACAATTTCTCATTAGATTCATAAAGCTAAATTTCTTAGTGAAAGAATATTTAATTATTATGAGCTCCATTAGTGTCACATGTTCTCTTAGCTATAGAATCCATCAATATATCTATTTCAATCCATCTATCAATGTATCTTCTCTCTATATACCACAGAATATAATTTTAAGACCTATTCTTTTTGATATATACAGATTAGAATGCCAATATGGATTACTTGGATATAAAACAATATAATTTATTGTAATTTATTTGAAGTTGAAGTTCTTTTCTATTAATTTTATTGTAATTTAATTAAAATATTATAAAATAATTTGAAGAAGCATAAAGAGGCATCAGAGAATATACAGTGTTTACAGCATGGACTCAAGCATAAGATTGCCCTGGTTCACATCACTACCATTGCAGTTGTTAGCGGTGTGATGTTCAACAACTTATTTACTTTCTTTTTTTTTTTTTCATTTATTAAACTTTTATTTAATGAATATAAATTTCCAAAGTATAGCTTATGGGTTACAATGGCTTCCCCCCTCGCATAACTTCCCTCCCGCCCGCAACCCTCCCCTTTCCCGCTCCCTTTCCCCTTCCATTCGTGTAAAGATTCATTTTCAATTCTCTTTATATACAGAAGATCAGTTTAGTATACATTAGGTAAAGATTTCAACATTTTGCCCATATAGCAACATCAAGTGAAAAAACTACCATTGGATTACTAATTATAGCATTAAATAGCAATGTACAGCACATTAAAGACAGAGATCCTACATAATTTTTTTCAAATTAATTAATTTTCTATGCCATTTCCATTTTAACACCAGGTTGTTTTTTTTTTTTTCCTTTTTTTTTTTTCGTTTCCAATTCTCTTTATATACAGAAGATCACTTCAGTCTATAATTAGCAAAGACATCATCAGTCTGCGCCCACACAGAAACGCAAAGTATAAAAATACTGTTTCAGTACCAGTCATAGCATCACTTGGCTTTAGACGACACATTAGGGACAGATCCCACATGGGGTGTAAGTACACAGTGACTCCTGTTGCTGACTTAACAATTTGACACTCCTGTTCATGGCGTCAGTAATCTCCCTAGGCTCTAGTCATGAGTTGCCAGGGCTATGGAAGCCTTTAGAGTTCGCTGACTTTGATCTTATTCCGATAGGGTCATAGTCAAAGTGGAGGCTCTCTCCTCCCTTCGGAGAAGGGCACCTCCTTCTTTGATGGCCCCGGAGAACAAGCTTTTATGAAGTGTCCAAGGACCCCAGCTACTGGGACAGGGGCTTGAAATACAGGCCAAAACCAGAAAGTGGAAAGACACCATCTGAATATGACTGAATGTTTAAATTTATTTATTCATTTTATTTGAAAAGCAGAAAGAGAAAGAGAGAGAGATTTCTCACTGGTTCACTTCCCAAAATGCTCACAACAGCCAGGCCTGTGCCAGGCTAAAGCCAGGAGTTCAGAACTCAACACAGATTTCCCATGTGGATGGCAGAGACCCAAATACTTGAACCATCGTCTGTAATATCTCAGAGTTTGCATTAGCTATAAACTGGATAGGCAGTAGGGGAGCTATGCCTTATACACAGGCACTCTGCTATAGGATGCAGGTAACCCAAGCTGTCTTAACCATTGTGCCAAACACCTGCAAATATGACCATTTAAAAGATGGTGAGGGGTTCTGGCTGGTAGAGGAGAAACCCCAACATCCATTCTCAAAATGCCATTCCTGTGGCTGTGATTTGGAACCAGGATTGGGCACCAGTTGTCACTCTGAGCCCTGCCCCACCAGGCAAGCTGCCTTGGCCACTGGAGTCATTATAGTCTGAGGAGCCATCAGCATTGGAATCACTTACTTCCATGCTTTCTCACTGCAGGGACAGAAAGGATGTGCTGGGAGTGGAGCTCTCCCGAGGCTTCTTCATTGGTTACGTGAAGCTTGCTTCTCTGGTGGGAAGTGTCTTGTCAGATTCTACTCTCCCTTTGCAAGTGAAGGGACTTGCCCTATTTTACGAAAGCATGAAAAGGTGGAGAGAAACAGGCTCTGGAGCAGGACACTCTAAGACTGGGTCTCAGTTCTGCCACTGATTAGTTGTATGTCCCTGGGAAGTTACTTAACCTCTCTGAGCCTCAGTTTCTTGGCCTATAAAAATGGGGAGAGCAAGGCTCACTTTGTGAGATAAATATGAGAAAATATTCAGATCGATACAGCACAATACCTGTCCCACAGTAAGAGCTCAAACTCCATTATTTGGAATGAGAGGCTGCAGAGGGGCTGTCTCAGAAGTGGGTTCTTCACCCACACAGGTGTTGTGAGTCTGATCCAGGTTTTCAGTGATGAGGAACAGGAATCGGGCAGGGAAAGACACCATCTATCCTTCACAGATGTCTGGGGCAAGCGCACAGTGTGAAGAGCAGCTGATATGTATCACAAGTACCCAGCTTGTATTAACTCAATCCTCACAGCAATGCCAAGAGGTAAGAATTATTATCAGCACACTTCACACATATGGGAATGGAAACCCAGAAGAACTGACTAAGTGCTGAAGGTTGCTCAGCTAGTAAGTGGCACCATTGTAAGATACTACCTCTCAACAGCATGGGCTCCATTCGTTTCTTACCCCATCGTGAGTTTAGATGCTCAGCAAATCCCCCATCTCTTTATAGACTAACAGAATATTGAGAGATTGTGGACAATACTTATTTAGACTCAAGAGTCTAAGAGTGACACAACCATATGTTTTTCTGTATTAACAGGGTTTGTTCCTATCTGAGGATTCCGTGGTATTCTCCTATGATACATAGCCTTGGGTAGATGCCTAATAATTGTTGACTTCACTCATCATAAATTTAGTCAGTATCAAACATGATGGTGCGCTAGGTAATGTGATAGTCAATGGTGGTCTGATGGATTCCTGTTCTGGCTAGTTGCTGGGATATGCTGAGTCTAGTGGAAAGGCAGATTTTGATTCTACACAGTGAAGCATATTCTACCTCTTGGATCTTTCTGATAGAGGGGGTGAGATTCTTGTCCTTAGAGGTGTTCAAGCAAAGCCAGAATGGCCACTTGGTGGGGATGTTGTAGAGGGGATACAATATCAGAGAGACACTTGGAAGGGAAGACTGTTAAGATCCTAACAATTTCTAGGAATCAACCTCTAAGAGAAACTGGGATGTGACAAACACTATATAAACACAAGGCAGCACCTTCCTAAAGCCTGTAGCTGCAAGTCAGGGTGAGGAAGGAAGGTAGTCATTGGATATTTGAAAGCTTAGGTTTGAGGGCATTGCTGATTTAGGATTGAGGTGGAGTTGCAGCTCACATTTGAAGGGACATCCTGCAGTTAAAGACATCAGTCTTTGGAATAGACAGAGGACATGTTGCAGGCACCCTGTGGTTTGCAGCATCGCTGGGGAAATCAGCATCCCAGGAATGGTTGTTACTCGCCACTTGGACAGGAAATGTCACAGACAAAGCCTTGTTTTCCTCCTGCAGGAATTAAAGTTCAGAGGCAGCTGCAAGGAAATCAATACCAAGCTGCTAAGCCCTTAATGAATGACAGCAAAAGGCTGATCGCATTGCCTAAAACAGCTCTTTTTCAAAGCTGCTTGTCTGGGGTGAGAGTGTTAACAAGAATTGATTGAGTTCCTGCAAGGTGTGGTTTCCAGGGTGCAGCCACGCAGTATAGGGAAAAGCACATTGGATCTAGAAGCAGTTGCCATGGGTTCAAGTGTTGCTTGGCAGCTGAGTCATCGCGTTACCCAGGGCCAGTTGTTAGTGTGATCAACTTGGGAGTCTAGTTGTTAGGTCTATATGCAACTCCTCCTCTCACCCCACCCTCACTGGGTCCTCTGACAAAGAATCAATAGATGGGAAACAAAAAACTACGAGCTCCACTGATGGTTGAACAAGTGCTCCAAATCCCAACTCAAAGCCCTCAGAGCAATGGAGCTGGCTTTCAATTATCTAGTCCCTTTTGATTAAATCAGAATAAGTTTTTTACCAAACACACCTACAACTCTATGGAGAAAACGAACAACTTGGCAGAGGGAGGCCGCATGGCACACCCATCATCCCTAAACGTAGCTCAGGAAATGTCGCACCCTGATCCATCCTGACAGTGATTCCTTCTCCTGAGGGGGTTGAAAATGTGGGTAGCAATTTCATTCCTCAGGACCTGGGCAGAAACTTGAAGGGTTGTGGAAAAAATGCTTCCCATTGAGCCACTTAACTTGTCTGATTTTCCATTTCCCCATCTATCAACAAGGTACAGAATTTCTGCCCTGTTTCCCATGTAGGGTTGTTGTGAGAAGCAAATGAAATCACATCCATGAAAGGTCTCAGTAAGCTAAATTGCACCCTCCACTTAAATGGGATGTGACTTTTTTTTTGGTAGCCTGAGTGACAGAAGAAAAATAAAACAGGGAACTGACATTTTTTGACCACTTCCTCTGTTTCTGATATTGAAGGAGACTCCATGAAATGTCAGTTGCTGTCCTACATCCCTTTCTGCTTAAACTCTAGTTGAGCCAACAAAATGTGTACCCATGAGTGGATTACATCCTGAAAGAATGCATAATCAATGGGATGGGATCTACAAGGAACAGAAGGCTTTGCTGTAAAGGTGTGATGCTTGGGATGTCCATCTTCCGCAGTTCTCTTTTCTGAATTTTCTAAAGAATATACCTGTTGGAGATGAGCATAAAGCCTGACTTTCTAAGCCAAGTGGCATTGGTTAGCACCTTTATATGGACTCTTATCTTGTTCAGTGGCTCTTAATCTTTAAGAGCAGGGGTAGCATATTGGAAAGCTACCATTATGGGTCATACCATCAGATATCCAGACTTGATGTGTCCTTGGAGGGGCCCAACAATTGCATCGGGTGACCTGCTTAAACCATCCTTTCCCCGGGCTCTCCCTGGAACTGTTGCAACAACCATCAGCTGGCCTCCTTTTCTGTGAAGCATCCCTCAGCGACTTTCCATCAGCTTCTGAATCACCCCCAGCTCTTCAGCCTCACTGATGATGTCCTCCAGGAGCTGGCCCCAGGGTCTTCTACAGCTTCATCTCCTGCCACTCTCGGCTTTCTATGTGAACTCTAACAGCCCGGATCTGTGTGTATTCTGGCCCATTCTGATGTTGCTGCCTCCCACTGTCCTGCCAGCTTGGGGGACTCCTCACACCCTCAAGCGTCTACTTCCTCTTACATTTCTTCCAGACTCTTCAGGCATCATCTCTTCTGGAAAGGTGCCCCAGCGTGGCCCTCATTCCTCATCCCCTTTAGGTGGCCTCCTTCAATGCTGCTGGAATAACCCACTGAGGCCTGCCTTTCCCACGGCACTCTGAGTGCCAGAGGACAGGGATCCATTCTCATGTCCTGTCATAAGGGTTGCATAGGTGCTTGTTGAAATATACTGGGTTGGAGCAGAGGCAGGGAGTGTTGTTTACTCAGTGCTGGCTGCATGAGCTCCTGTAAGCCAGCTGTGTTGGTGATTACCTCCACTCTGTGCACAATAGACCGTAGAACAAGGAACTCAGCAATATTGCAATCATCAGTTTCAATTGCCATGGTGAGAAGGGATTAGGGAATAGCAAACTGACAACCTGGCGTATTCACGGGGCTAAATTAGGAACAAGATTGGCATGCTGGTGGGATAAAGAGCAAGTCTGAGCGAGGGTGTGTGTCAGAGGGTAATTGGGGGTGTGTATGAGGGGTCTTCAATAGTTCATGGAAATATGTGTTATGGAAAAAATAAGTGTAGATTTCATAATATTTTGCAGCAAAATAAATTTATCTTTTCATCCCACTTTTCCATGGACTGCTTGATGCATCTTTGTTTGTGGTACTGTTAAAAAGATCAGAGGAATTTGGGGTTTGGAGATTAACAGTGGCTCTTGTCAGAGAGGACACCAGGCAGAATTAAACTCTGTGTCTCATAGCCCCTTTGCTCAGTTTTCTACTATAAATTAGTAAACTTCAAAATGTCAGGAACTTGCCTATTGCCCTTATATTGTTGCCTGGCCCACAGTAGCAACTCAATACATATCTATTGAATGAATGTATGAGATTCTTTTTTTTTTTTTTTTGACAGGCAGAGTTAGACAGTGAGAGAGAGAGGGACAGAGAGAAAGGTCTTCCTTTTTCCGTTGATTCACTCCCCCAATGGCCGCTACGGCTGGCACGTTGCGGCTGGTGCGCTGCGCCGATCTGAAGCCAGAAGCCAGGTGCTTCCTCCTGGTCTCCCATGCGGGTGCAGGGCCCAAGGACCTGGGCCATCCTCCACTGCACTTCCGGGCCACAGAAGAGAGCTGGACTGGAAGAGGAGCAACTGAGACAGAATCTAGTGCCCCAACCGGGACTAGAACCCTGGGTGCCAGCACCGCAGGTGGAGGATTAGCCTAGTGAGCTGTGGCACTGGGCCTGAATGTATGAGATTCTAACAACTGCTTCCTACCTCTGCTTCTCACTGCCACTGCTTTCTGTCCACTTCACCCTGATCTTCTATGCCAGGCTGCCCTTTTCCATCCCATGTCCTTCCTGGTCTGGGAAAATGAGCCCCAGTTGCTCTCCACTCTGTCTTTCCTATCTTCATTCACATCAGAACTGCTTGGGCTCTGGCTTCTTCTTTGGGACAATGACCTGGATCCTGCCTCTGGGCTTTGTCTGTGTGTCACTTGGCATGTGGACCTTGGCTTACCCATGGTCCTCGATCTGCTGTCTCGTCATTATCTTAGGTCCAGTTGTTGTAGTACTGTGAGAACAGCTGTATTTATTAGCTTCTTGGCAGGCCCCTGGCAAGGTCAGGCCCAGCCCTAGTCAGAAGATGACCTCAATGCTCAGCCCCAGTGGACTTTCCTCCTACTACCACCAAGACATCAGGGTCAACTAGGCTCAAATGCTCTACTTCCCTGGGTGAGCCCAGCATGTTCCTTCTCTTGATTTGAAAGATGGAAAGACCCAAATTTATAAAATTCTTGGATTTGGTTACAAGAGTCACAGAAATGAAATTTCTATAGGTCTTCCAAGGAAACAAGCACCTCTGGTGAGTTTGGTTAGAACTGGTCCTTAAGGCACTATATTCACAATGAATGCTCCATGCTTTTTGTTGCTACAAGTGAAATAACTGAGAAGAGCTAACTAATCAAGGGAAAGTTTGTTTTTATGGTTTTGGAGGTTCACAGTTCAAGATTGGGTGGCCCATTGTTCTGGCATCTGATGAGGGTTGAGGCTGCCAATGCATGCAGAGGAAGGATCCCATGGCAAGCCAGGAAATGGAGAGAGGGGAGCATGCTCGCTGCCTACTCATCACGCTGTCTCTCCTTGTAAAGCACTGTGATCTGATCATAGGGGCCCCACCCCAACAACCTAATCCAATGTAATCACTCCCCAAGGCTCTACCTTCAGACACCAGAATTGCATTAAATTTCATCCTTCATCCATTAACATGAGACTCGGGATCAAGCCTCTACATTCAGGGGCTTGCGGGGATGCCCGACTATTGTCCAAGCATAACACTGCCCCAGTGGACCATCACTGCCAAGCATTTACAAACATTCACACAATGCAGGCCCTACTGGGGGCATTGAGGACAATGGACACAAGTCAGATGTGGTTCCTGCTCGTGGAAGCAAGTGTGAAGACTAATGTTGTAGGGCACAGGGGTGGAGGGGAGAAGGACCTGGATAAGGAGAGATTCTTAGAGCTGGGGTGGAGGGACGGAGAATGGAGGGCAGAGGGTCTCCCTCTGTTTGGAGCCAGGAGGAGGATATACTGGATTTAGAAGCCTGTAATGATTTGTTCTAAGTCCTCCTATTTCAAGTATCCATTGTATCTTTGAATGATTATTAAAGAGCAGTGCATCCATAGCCCCTTACCAAGTCTCCTGGCTTCCTCTCTTCTTACCCATCTTCCCTGCTACAGCCCAAGACACAGGCCCCTAAATCTGGCTCTTCCAGTCACTGTCATCCCAACTCCTAGTTACCTACAGATCCCAGGCTTCTGGGGGAGCTGTATGAGGTCACTGGGGAGACAAGAGCCTTGTCTCCTCTCTGCATAATTCAGTTCTTGAATTTTTGCCATGCTAGCAAATTTGATGTATGATAGCAAACGCTTGAGGATAAAATATTGTAATCAGGAAAGTGGCCCCTCCCCCACCCCATCCCTGGATCTGGTATCCACCAATTTCTGTGCAGTCAGCAGACGGATGGATGGATGTTGCTAATGCTGTGCTGGAGTGATAAAATATGTGGCAGGAGTTACCCTGCAGGCTCCCAAGAAAAAGGAGAACATGAGTACCTCAGGAAATTGGAGAAAAGCAGAGGGAAAAAACGGATGGGTAGAAATCAGAGTAAACTGGAAACTCCTGCTGTGGCCCTGCCCACACTGACCAATCAGATACCAAGTCCTTGCTAATGTGTCTGTTGGTCCGTTCCCTGTTGTTCAACCTCCAAGCCTGAGTTACAGTCTCAATCCCTCCTCCCCAATCCTATATCTAGTTCTCAGACATAATGATCTCCTGTGACACAACTCCCTTATAGTTCTCCCTCACTCTAATACTTCCCACAGCTCCCTACTGCCCTTTAAATGTTGTGCATAGCCCATATCCCAGCATCCAAGACTCCACATGACATGGCTCCATCTCCTCGCACCTCATCTGGGTTACACTTTCCTGTGGCTGGTTGTGCAAAGATATTCCTTACCATAGTTTTCTGGCTGTGACTCAGCTGCTCTTTTTCCCCGATGATTTTTTCCTCCTATTCTCTCACATTAGCTTTTGGAAATCTGAGCTGACCTTTAAGGCCCACCCAAAGTGTCATCTTTCCATGCTGAATTTTTGCCCTACCAGATACCATCTTGTCCCTTTCTAGTGCTTATTTATCAAGGCCTATGATTACTATTACTCATGATCATCTCTGTCTCTGGGTGCCTGTGAGAGTGAAGTCAGATTTCTTCTTTCTACTTGGTGGTGTGTCCTGTTTCATGTTGAATATACTTTCAATCCATATGATATGTTGACATTTGCTGAATTAAAGTAATGGTGGGGTATCCGCCCTGATAAAACATCACTGACATTATGGCAGTTTGGTACAGGAGTCACATTTGTGAGAAATTTGTGTTTTCTTGCTTGTTGGTCTGCAGGTCAAGCTAACATTTCCTCTAGGCTGTGCGTTGGGTTTAGGTGACTTCTGGCTCCTCTTTGGACTGGAAGCTCCCTGGGGCTTGCTGTTCTGATGATGAATCCTAGGAGTACCAGAGGCTAAGCCAAACCCTACTTGCATATTTGTAGCCTCAGTTTGTGTTACCTTTACAATTTCATTGGCCAAAGAAAATCACATGGCTGGGGCCAACATCAATGGGCAGCAGAACATGCTCTTTCTGTAGTGGCAATAATTGCAAAACCAAATGGCAAAGAGCTTGGAGGGGCAACATAATGCACAGAGAAAGGGAAGACTGGAGACACAATTCCATCTGCATCAGGTGGAAAAGCACTGGAGCAGAATACAGGCTACAAGGGTGTGCAGCAGCTTTAGGTGCAGTCATGCATATATGGCTGAGAATGTAAAGTGTGTGCTTGTCCACACCCAGAGTGGAATTTCCTAACTGCGTGTTTGTGATGAACACTCTTAAGGGTTCCTCTGCCATGAAATGGGGGCAGAGGTACAAGTACTTATTGGGAGGATCAACTCTGATGGAGCAGGTAAAAATACTTTGCTGCTGGAGAAGTGAGACTTGTATCAAGAGCCCAGGTCCAGGAAGAAGCTCATGGAAGCAGCGGTCCCCAGTGGTGAGCAAAGTGTAGCAGTGAGAGAGGTCATCAACAGCACGAGGCAGGAACCTTGGTTCTCCTGAGCTGGCCTGCTCAATCCCAACCTGGCAGGGGTTCAGTCCTCTGAACCACACACACTTCCAAGCCTGGCCCCATCACGGTGCCCTTCACTGTCTCAGATCCTTGCTCTTACCCAACCCTACATGTAACAATGGGGGGAAGAACTTACAGACTGATTGTGAGGATTCAGTCCTGGAAGCACAAGCTAGACACGCAGCACAGGCTGGAGATTGAAACACAAAATAACAGTTACCAAATGAAGATGGATTTATGCACACATCTGTTTCATATGTCTTTTCACTGGATAGAATTTACAGAAATGCCATCCATTCATCCCTTGCAGGCATCCTCCAGAATTTGGAATTCACTTAGATTAACTTGTTAAATCCATCCAAATGGTATTTGTTAAAATGGGATTTTATGTGTTGACCACATAAATATTCATAATGTTGTGGCCGTGCCCAAGCACATACCACTGCTTCTGCCTCCTTGCCACTTTGTCAGGAGAAAACATCGTGGGGGGACAACACGGAGTCTCTGTTGATTACCTGACATTGAGTCTGGATACCTGGGAGCAGGGCTCTGCTAAGCAGGGCTTTTTCTAACAGACAGCATGCAGCTGCTACCGCCCTCCTCCTTGTCTTCTGCAGAGGTAGCTGCTGGCCTACTTTCCCCACATTTCCTAAGCACACTGTGAGGCCTGGCTTTATCCATCAAACTCGTGTCTTTTTTTTTCAGGAGAAAGAAATCGATAGAAATTGATTTGAAAATGTCAAATCTTATCAGCTGCCTGCTGTCACTCCAAGACAGAGATTTTCTAGATGGTGTAGGTGTGTTTGGTCTCACCAAGACCCTTCCGCTGGCTCTGACTCTGGGTCACAAATCAACCTACAAATCTCCTACAGAGACCCTATGAAGTAGGAAGTGGCACTGCACAGGGGCTACATGTGTAGGCTCAGGAACTTGACTGCCTGAGATTAAACCCTGGCCCCATGGTTTAATTTCCGTGTGGCCTTAGGAAAGTGATTTTACTTCCCTGAGCCCCAGAAGGCTCATCTTGCACCTCAGGACAGTAACAGGATATACTTCATAAGGAGGTGAGAATTGAATGATAACTTGTGTAGAACTTATAAGATATGGAGTGATAAGCATCACTTCAAGGAATAACAGAAAGAGGACAAGCAGCCGCCATTCAGTAAATCACATCCAAGCATGCCGTGCAGCTTTGCTCAATATCAGTTTTAAACTATTGGGATTTTTTGTTTGTTTTTGTTCAGCATCAACAAAATAAGATATGGAGAACACTGCAAACATACAATAAGTATTATTGACTATTTAGTATTTATATACTTCCTTTCTAGGCCTTTAGGGTTATAAATAAGGCTCCTTGGAGGAGGCAAGGCATATGCAAGGCAAATGGGGCAACTGACACGTGGTGAGCTTATGGAAGCTGGAGTCTGAATTGCTGTGTTTGAATCTCAGCTCCGCCACTCATTAGCTTCATGATGTTGAGCAATTTCCCTGGAGTTTGGGTTTACCTATAAAACAGGGACAAAAATCACAGTGATTGACAAGCCAGCTTGTTACGTGTTTCTAGCTAGAAAACCACTTTGAGACTAGTAAGGCACAGTGTTTGGATTAGTAATTTTCTCCTACCTAAAGAAGGTCATTCTGTAATATTGAGAGGTAAATGCTAAATGCCAAATGTGTAGGACAGAGAAAGTTCATTGTCAAGAGAAACATTTTGGACAGGGATTGGCAGAAAAAGCCTACCAGAAAAGATGGGATTCAAGTGGGCTTTGCAAAGGGTGGGCTGTGGAAAGCCCAAAGCAGACTGCCCACGTATAGTCAGCCCAACTTAAAACAAATGAGGCATACACTCAGTAGAGGCCTTGATTTAATAAAGGAAAAATTTAGTGTGCTTTTTCACACTGTGAGAAGTGTTTGGGTTATTACAGACAGGTGTATCACTCCATCTGGGTATTGGTAATTACCCGGCTTTTGCAAGGAGTTCAACTCAGAGTTGAGACAGGACCACAAGGCAGGGTGAGAAATGGAGGTGATTTGGGTTAGGATGACAGCAGCGGCCATGGAGAAAAGCAGGCAGACACGAAGTCTTTTCTGGAGGGTGGTGTTGTCAAGATATGCTGACTTCTTCATTCAGTTCATTAATTCAACTGTTCTAAGCTCTGGGGATAGAGCAGTAAACAAAACAAGCAGAAATGTGCTTATGTGGCCTAAGCACTGGTGGGAAGAGGAAAGGAGAGGAGGGAGAGTAATGAGGATGGTTCCCAGGTTTCCTGCCTGAGGGGATGGAGTGATATTTGCTGCATGATGCGATTTTGAGAGCTCTCATCACAAGTTGCTACAGCACATCATTTTGCCTTGATTACACCAGTTCCTCTTTTTCCTGCAAGACTGGATTCTTTTCTGGTTGTCTTACTCATTCTATGTTCCACCATCTAAACCGTGGTGCCAGGGACTAACAAGACTGATGGAACTATGAGAGTGAATTCTCAGTGTATTTATGTGCTTCAAAGTTCCCCTTTTACCTACAGAGTCCTATGCGACAACCTATACAGCGACATCTCTTAAACAAATCTACATGGGGGTGGGGTTTAAGATTTCCTGTCTGTTATTATTTTCTGCAAGGTGCTGTTCATACCAATTAAACTCTTTCTTCCTCCCTCCCTCCCTCGCTCCCTTCCTTCCTTCTTTCCTAAGATTTATTTATTTATTTGAAATAAATAAATCTCTGTAACTTTAAGAGAGGCAGAGGCAAAGAGAGAGAGAGAGAGAGAGAAAGGGAGAGAGAGAGAGAATGAGAGAATGAATATGAATATCTCCCATCTGCTGGTGCACTCCCCAAAAGGCTACAATGGCCAGAGCTGAGCCAGGCTGAAGACAGGAGCCAGGAACCAAGAGTTCTTCTGGGTCTCCCATGAGGTTTAGGGGCCCAAGTTCTTGAGCCATCTTCCACTGCTTTCCCAGGCACATTAGCAGAGAGCTGGATTGGAAGTGGAGCAGCCAGAACTTGAACCAGCACCGATTTGGGATGCATGGGATGCCAGCACCGCAGATGGTGGCTTTACCTGTTATGCTACACAGTGTTGGACCCTCCTAGCTATTTCAAAGGAACAGGAAGACTCATATCCTGCCTTGCATTTAGTAGCATGCGGCAGTTCCCTAGTTGAATCTGACCTTAAAAGAGTCCCACCTGGACAGGTGATCCAACTTCCATTGCATTTCTGTGCCATAATCCAAAACACTTCCTTGTATGTTTGACTGTATAATCCCACCTTGCTGACCAGTCAGTGTTCGGTGAACTAAACTAAGTGGGAATGAAATGCTAGAAGAAACAAGAGAAACCAAGATGTGGAGGGTGGAAATTTCACGTGGCTTGGAGCTTACCTCATGATGATAATTCATCTGAAGTCTACACTTGTGGTGCCTGTCGGGAGCTAGCTAGTGCTTTTTGGAGTGTCTAGCACCAGCTGGTGAGCTGCCTTTACCTCCCTGCTGAGAGAATACATGGAAGAAGCTTCTCACTTAGAATTATAAACGATCCTAGTGAACATAATTTCAGCAATTACCGATGTTCAGTAATTATGCTAATGCTGATTCACAAAGGGCTGTTATTTGCTCAGCATGTTCTGTGCACATTATCTTTTTACCTGACTAACAGTGTTTTCTCACTGCAGTTATGGTTTTCTTGTCACATTAAGTGATGTTTGCATCTTTGAGCTTGTCAAGACATGAGCATTAGAACTGGAAATCTGTTCCCACCCCCATCACAAGATTTTCTTGTGGGTTTTCTGAGAAAGGATGAAAATGGGTGAAGGAAAGAGAAACGGAAGTGGAATAAGAACACCTATTAATTGATGTAGAAAGTGTAGCTTAGAGCTGAAGGGAGTTGCATAGGGACAGTGAGAGCTAAGATTTGTGCCCTTATCTTTCTAGTGCCAGATATGACCAAGTGGTGACTCAGTAGGCCAAAAGCCTGCCAGATCCCTTCCATCTGTAATGCAATAACAGAGCTTTTCTTGGATCGAGATGGTCAAGTATCGTTCTGAATCTCTGTTTCAATTTGTAAGAATGTTTAGAGATGATCTAAGACAGTAAGTCTCAAAGTCTGTGCGAGCAGCATCAGCATCACCTGAGAACTTGTTAGAAATTCAAGTTCTTGGGCCCCACCCCAGACCTACTGAATCAAAGACACTCAGGAGTTTCTGTATTCTAACACCTTCATCTGTGTATTAACAAGCCCTTCAGGAAATTCTGATACACACTTGAGCCTGAGAATTACATATCAGGCCCTTGGTAGTCAAAGTGTGAGCTCTAGACCAGCAGCAGTGGGACTTGTTACCAAGGAAACGTCTCAGGCCACACCCAGACCAACTGAATCAGTCTGCATCTTAGCAGGTTCTCCATGTGATTTATATGCACGCTAAAGTGTGAGTGACAATAATTCTAGTCTAAATGCCTCCCTTTACTGTTGGCAAGAGGCAAAATGACCTGGTGGATTTCCCACTAATTATTGACAGAACCAGACTGCCATTACTCTAACATAACAGCTAACATTTATGTGCTGACTGAGATCACTGCCTTGCAGCTGCTAGCATTTAGAGACGGCTTACTATGTACCCAGCATTGGTCCCTGGATTTTCCCTTTTAATTCTCACCGTATCTCTTTGAGGTTGGTACAGGAGTCCTCTTACCTAGAATGAATTTTGACCATATAATCAAAAGAGTCAATTAAAGCAGAAAATCATTCAAACTCTCCTCACCTAAACATTTAATTTTAACTGAAACATGTAGGTGTGTGTGCATTTACCAGTCCTTGGATGGAGTCAAAGTATGTTCCTTAGGGTCAAGGGCTTTGCCTTAAGTGTCTTTCCTCTTTCTTAACTTCACATGTATTTTATAATGCCTCATTTGGCTTTCTTTACCATGGGTTTGAATTTAAGATGTAAAAAAATCTGAGGGTGGAGTCCTTCTGCAATTTTGTTTTCTGAAAGTTACTATTTTTTTCAAGTTCCTAATTCTCTGGTTTTAAAAATATTGATTTGTGTATTCAGCATTGTGGCACAGTGGGTTAAGTCCACTGCCTGCAATATGAGCATTCCATATGGGTTTTCAAGTCCTGGCTGCTCCATTTCTGATCCAGCTTCCTGTTAATGCACCTGGAAAAGCCTCAAGAGATGGTCCAAGTACTTAGTCCCCTGTTGCCCATGTGGGAGACCTGGATGGATTTCTGGCTCCTAGCTTTGGCCTGGCCCCTGCCTACGTTGTTGCAGGCATTTGGGGTGAGTCAATCAGCAAATAGAAGATTCATTCTCTCTCTCTCTCTTTCCAACTCTGCCTTTCAAATAAATAAATACATCTTTTAAAAAATGTTGATTTGTTTTGTGCACAGTATCCAAATGCAGTTTTCAGAAACACATTGACTCTTGTATACGCTATTGAACTAAATCTGTGATTGCTGTAGTAAGAATATGTGGTACAAGTGGATTTGGGACCAATACAAAAATAACCCAACTATTAGAAGCAGAAATGAAGAAGTATGTTAGGGTTACTAGCCCTGAATGTTCTACGGCCAAGGGCCCCACTCAGCATGCCTTACAGAGAGAATGGATGATGTTGATTAAGTGGCAAACAGTGGATTTCTTAACCATGTTATAATTATCTCTATGAGTTTCAGAAAGGTTAAGGACTCTTCTCAAAGTCATGTAGGTGGAGCTGGGAGGTGGACTCAGGCAGTCTGAATTTCCAATTTTCAGTAAAAATAAATGAGAATTGGTCCTTTTAGCTCAACAAAGTATAAATATTTCTCCTTTTAATATAATTATAAATACTTCTCCAAATACATTTTTAGATTTTTCCTACCCTTTCATCCCCACCACTGCCCTACCTCCTAACCTTCTGTACTTTAGCAAGAGAACTCCATGTTCCTGAAAAATGAGGCAATGGAATTGGGGACATTAGTTGATTTGAATGTGTAAGCATTGGCATTCTCAAGCCAAGTATTGTCAGTGTGCTGTCTCAGGGCATAAGACTGGTTAATGAACATAACTTCATGAGGGGGAGTCAGTTAAACTGAGAGCTTAGTTGAGCCTGTTGGAAAAGTGTCCATGGGAACAAGTATTACCCTTCCACCTTCCACATTTCCATATTCTCCCATACATGCCACCTCTTATGCCAAGTGTTGTATACCTAGCGAAACACTATAATTATTGTTCTGCTATTGTCCCATCTCTGTGTGTCTTGATACTCATCACTTGACTTCCATGTCTTACCTGTAAAATGTGGATCATCATAGTACTTTTTACCTGTTAGAACTGCAGTTAGGACTAAATGGGGAATGTTTAGTACAACACTGACGTGTCTTACATGCCCAGTAAATAAATGGTAGCTGTTGCTGTTTTTACAATCCTTCTTCCCTAGGGAAATGGTGAATGGTTTATTTAGACACAGCTAAAAGAAAGCATTCTGTCTTGGCTCTTTTGACCTTCTATTATAATTGTAGGTCAGTGGCCAGAGTGCAGAAAATGTATGTGGAAAGTTGAGTAGTTGAATCATAGGTCAGTGTTTTTCACCCACCTGCTTCTGCATCTCATAATGGTCTCTGTTAAAGGGATTGTATCCCTGTATCAAATCCTTTAATACTTCTATAGTTTCAAAGAATTCAGTCTCTCCATCTAGGATTGCTTATGGTCTTCATATTATCTAGCTTAGACTTTTTCTGAACTATGTTTTAAAGAAGATCTGGTGTTCCTCTAATATTGTTTGAAAATGCCTACAGACAATTGCTTATAGGAATGGCAAATGGCTTATATGGCTTTCTGCTCTATTTATTTCTTGGATCTGAGTGCCCTGTGATCTGAGGTTTATGTCTCTTGGCTGCCTCTGAGTCCCACTGTGGCTTTATAGCCCATGGCTTTTTGCCAGAAACAGTAATTTCTAGATTTGCCCTTAACCCCCCAAAAATCTTAGCTTTCTGTACTGGGTTTTTCATGTTATGGTGGAAGGAATGGAACTTTGATGACTGGGAAAGGTTGAAGGAAGTAATGGAGATGAAAAAATAAACAGGTGCTCCTACAAGGTAAAGGGACAGGTAAAGGAAACCGGCAAATATCCTGGCACTTTGTGAGTATGTTTCTGTGCCTTAAGGGAGTTTTGGCTCCAAGTTGTCTGAGAGAGGACTGGAATGACAGAGCCTGGGTTAGGCAAATACCTTGGTGGGCATATAGGGACACCTGTAGCTACTTTATCTTAGATGTCTGTGCCAAATGTCTGTGCCATGGCCCTATTCACTACTCAGACCTAGTCTTCATTTTCTCCACTCTCTCTTCCTAGGAGGCTGATGCTGTGGATTGTGTTGGTAGCTTTCTGTGCCCTCTTGCCTCAGCCTGGTCTGTCCATGAAGAGACCCCTGGCAAGAGATCAGAGGTAGGGAGGGAGGGAATTATGGTCAGCGTGTCCATTTCTTTGGAGAAATTGTCTTTGGTTATGCCTTTCACCTGAAGGTCACAGTTTCTCTTGAGAAGGTCCTGTTATGGATCTTTATCTCCTTCCAGATCTGCTATATTTTCTCTCTCTTCATCATTTTGTGCCTGGAAAGGTAATTATATCATGACTCATCTTGGAGTACTATTCTATCCCTTGAAGTTTCTCTACAACCTGCTCATACCTTTTCAAACGTCCCTTTGTTAAGCCTTCCTCCAATTATCCCTAGTATTATTGTGTCTGTACCTTGTGCTTAGACCCTGTCATAGTTTCAAGTCACTCTGCTTCTGTGGGAAGATAGTACCCTACCTGGGAGGTAGATGTTGACAAGTGAAGATGGTAGAGTTGGCTTCATGAAAGGTGGTTCCAGTTGCAAGCAATAGAACACAGTCCTGGTTCATCGAAGCAGACAAGGAATTCATGGGTGGGATATTGGGTTAAACTTCCAGAAAGCATTTGGAAGCTGAGAAGCAGGCAGTAGGTCAAACAGCAGGGACTGTAGGGACATTCTGATTAGGACACAGCTGCTGGCTACTGTTGTTGATAATGCATTCTCAACTGTATCTTGTACCTTTAACTAATTTCCTCCGGGTTAAGAATCCTAGGTGGGAACCTCTGCTTGGTGATACAAGATCGCATGCACCATTTTAGTAGCAGCAAGGGGACAAGTTACAGCTTATCTTTTCTCCCAGCTTGTTCATATTCAGGATAGAAACCTGCAACAGACAGTGAGGTGGTCCATGGTTTGCCTCTTCACTTCCCTCTTCCCCTTCCATCTCACCAGTAGCCATCTCTGACTGCTCCAGTTTGGAACTGAGGAGAAAGGAGATCTCTGGTGCAGGCAAGGTGTTACTTGGCTGGCACTGTCATGATCTGGTGGTACTACCCTCTGGGCTTGGCAGGTGGTCAAAGCCAAATTTGGCTCTCTGTAACAGAATCTTCCTTCTGGCAGGCCATCTGGCATTCTGTATCTTCTGTTAGGGTCCCCCTGCCCCCCATCCCCAAGTCATTCTTGGGAGAAATCCAAAATGACCCTGATATGAAATTTTTCCAAGGATTGTTTTAAAATCTGTTTTTTTTCCCTCAATCTTTGTAGATGGCCAGAAAGCATTTAATTTTAGCACTCTCAGAGTCTGGCTGCTTGGGTTGGAGGGAAGTCAATGGGTTTAAAAGGGCAGGGTGGCTGATAAACACTGGAAGGCTTTGCTCTCCTGGCATCGCCATACAGTGGCTGGACCTCCCCAGAGACATGTATTCAAACTTCTGGAAACGAACCAACATGGAGAGAATCCAGAAGGAAAAAAATGCCTCTTTCAGGACAGTTTTTTTCTTTACCAGAAGGGATATTTAGATGGTGCTGAGTTCCTGCTCATTTCTGCCTTTTCCTAGAAAAAGAACAAAGTCTTTGAATGATATCGAATATTTCTAAATTTCCACTTGGCCAAGACCAATTGTGCCTCGGTCTGGCTAAATGGGCCATGTTTTATTTTATGGTGTGTGAGCTTTCATTCTGTTTCAGAGGCCCTATTTAACATTTTGAATAAGCAATTCTTCTTTGTTGTGTATCAGCCCATGAACTCAGGGCTGTTAGCTAATCTCACATCTTTTGTTCAATGAAAAACCTGAGTAAATATAAATAAGGAAAAATCTAGCAATGTAGGGCTCTGATGTGTTAAAGCAGGGATTGAGCCCTTGGGATGTTTTTGAGTGTGAAGGTCCTGTCCCTTATTCTTGTCCTTTTCCATCCCTCGATGGAAAAGACAAAATGTTGAGGAGAAGGATGGTTCATTACCATCATCTCAAAGACATAGATGGCATTCTCTGTGATGCTGTATTTCAGGAGAGATTTCCAAGATGTTCAAGAAGGATGGATATGTGAAATGTTTTTTATTAAGCAAGTGAAACTTGGAATTGTGTGTGTTGGAAACTTTTCCGGCTTCTACCTGCTAGGCAAGGCTTTCCTTTTTATATCTAGTCATTTGAGGTCAATAGATTATGCATATTTAAGTACTCAAAGAAATTCCTTGCATTTGAAATAAAAGTTCCATCTTATTTCAAATCCTTATCTTCATCACCATCATCTTTCATAATCTCTTCATAAATCTTTATTCACATTCTTTATTACTTTTGTACAAGGTAAGTTCCTACAGGTGAAATAACTAGATAGGAGCATATCAACTCAAATATATTTTTCATAAGAAATTTCATACATATTACAACAGCAGGGGGAATAGGATATAAGGATTTTTGAAGCAGAGCTGACATTGTGGCACAGTGGGTTAAGCTGCTGCTTGCAACCCTGGCATCCATATCCGGTGGCGTGCTGGTTGGAGTCCCAGCTACTTGGCTTCGGAGCCAACTTCTTGCTAATGTTCCTGGGAAGGGCAGCAGAAGATGGCCGAAGTGTTTGGATATCTGTCACCTATGTGGGAGACCAGGGTGGAGTCTTGGTTCCTGGCTTCTGCCTGGCCCAGCTCGGGCTGTTGCACTCATGTGGGGAATGAACCAGCAGATGAAAGATCTCTCTCTCTCTGTGTGTGTGTGTGTATTTATATATATTTCTTTCTGATACTCTGACTTTCAAATAAATAAATAATTTTAAAACAGATTTTTGAAGCTTCTAATGTACATTGTTCAGTTTTCCTCTGGAAATTATGTTGATTTGTATCTCTGTCAGTATTGTTGGAAAATGCTCAGAGGCTGACATTCTATGCAGCACTGGACTTCAAACATTTTTGTTAATTCACTGAATGAGATGTGGTGTCATATTATTAATTTTCATTGGTTTGATTACTAGGGATGGTAAACATGTTTCCATCTACTTATTGGTCATTTGTCTTGTTTCATAAAGTTTCCCTTCACATGTTCTGTTTAATTTTCTACTGCCCATTCTTCCTCCCCCTGCAATTTGTAAGAGGTCTTTAAATAGTAATGATATTAACCCTTTGTCTGGAAAACCCAATGCAATAATTTTTCTCATTTATCATTTTGTTTCCAATTTTCTTTGTAGTTTCTTGACATATTGCAACATTACATTTTAATATAGTTAAATCAATCAAATTTTCACTGAGGTTTTCTGTCTTTGCTTGCTTAGAAGTCAAGCAAATATATAAAAATGTATTTATAATATATATAAAATATATAGATTATGTATTTTACATATAATGTATTTATAATATATAAAATATATATTATATATTTTATAGATAATATATTTATAATATATAAAATATATGTTATATTTTATGTATTTTATATATATAAAATATATATAATCTAATGCTTAAGTAGTTCCATTTCCTTCAGTTGAAAATCTCTTATACATCTGAGGTTTTTTTGGTTTGTGAATTTTACAAGATAGTACTTTTTTTAAAAGTAGACAATTTGAGCAACCCTTATTAAGTAACTTTCTTATTGATTTTTTAAAAGATTTTATTTATTTATTTGACAGGTAGAGTTACAGACAGTGAGAAGGAGACAGAGAGAAAGATCTTCCTTCTGTTGGTTTACTCCCCAGATGGCCGCAACGGCTGGAGCTGGGCCGATCCAAAGCCAGGAACCAGGTTCTTCTTCCTGGTCTCCCATGTGGGTGCAGAGGCCCAAGCGCTTGGACCATAGTAGAGAGCTGGATTGGAAGAGAGGCAGCTGAGACTAGAACTGGCACCCATATGGGATGCTGGAGCTGCAGGTGGAGGATTAACCTACTGCACCACGGAGCCAATCCCTTATTGATTTTTAAAAAAGATTTATTTATTTATTTATTTATTTGAGAGAGAGAGAGAGATATTTATTTTCCATCTGCTGGTTCACTCCCCAAATGGCTGCAACCACTGGAGCTGGGCCGATCCAAAGTAAGGAGTAAGGAGCCAGGAGCCAGGAGCCAGGAGCCAGGAGCTTCTTCCAGGTCTCCCACACAGCTGCAGGGGCCCAAGGACTTAGGACATCCTTTTCTGCTTTCCCAGTCACAGCAGGGAGCTGGATGGGAAGTGGAGCAGCCACGATGCGAAACATATGGGGTGCTGGCACTGCAGTCAGCGGCCTTACCTGCTACACCACAGTGCAGGCCCCTCCTATTGATTTAAAATTCTGTGCTTTTTATGTACTAAATGTTTATATCTGAGGCATTTTATTATGTTCATTGATCTATTGGTCTAATCTTGTCCAGTACCCAACAGGTATAATGTTTTACTTTGTGACAATTTCTTCTATCTCCAATTCTTCTATCTAGTATTTCCTCTCTTCCCAAACGTTTTTGGCTTCTCTGAGATGTTTATTTTAGCATTAAATTTTAGAATTCTTTTTAGAATTTCATGAAGTATTTGAATTTATAATTGATTTGGGATATGATTGAATATTATCCTCAGGAGCTTCCTCTCTCTCTCTCTCTCTCTCTCGCTCTCTCTCATTCTCTCTCTCTTCTGTGGAGGCAAGGGACCTTGTTCTAGGGTCTTGGTAAGGTTTTTATGGTTTTTTCATAAAAGCTTTACTTGTTGATAATGAAGTTTGGTTTTGGATATTTTGTATTTTTGCTTCAATCGTGATTGAGATTGCTTCCATTCTGTTTTCCTTACTGGTTATGGCTTATATATGAAAACTACTCATTTTTTATATTTATTTTGTAATGACCAAATTTAATGAACTGTTTTATTAGTTCTGATAAAGTTGATTTTCTTGGGTTTTCTGAGTAGAAACTGGCATCATTTGCAATAACTATAATTTTGTTTATTTTTCACTATCCTTTCTTTCTTCCTTCTCTCTCCTTTTCTTTCTCTTTTTCCTTTTATTATCAGCACTTGTAGGGACAATGTTAAAATAATAATGAGCATCATCGTTGTGATCCTTGTTAGAAATATCTCTCATGTTTTTTATATTTTAACTTTAAATTATCTTTGAAATATTTCATTGGTTATTTTGCAAGAATACTAATACGTGAAGGTGACCTGAGGCTTTAATTTCTTCTTCTAATTTTGGTGTTCAGTTCTGCTAACTTGGAAAAATAAAGGAGGTAGTCTTATCACTTTTTGTATTCTTTGAAAGAATTTATTTTGACAACTCTCTGATATTTGAAAATTTGGAAGAGTCAGGTTTTGCTCCTTTCTTGCAGATAATTCATTCTGAGTGTGTAATAGCTTTCCCTTTTCCATTGTATACTGGTGAGCTCCCAGTGGCCATATGTGCTCTGTGGGACTCTGCTCCTTGGGCTATAGCTGATGAGTTTTTTCCTAGGAATTTTTTGATTTGAAAGTAAGGGAACTGAAAGAATTCCCCTTTAGATTGTGAGTCATACGATGAGGAACCAGAAATTATAGCTGACTAGGATCCGTGCCATGTGAAGGACAGGAAAAATCCAGCACCTTGAAATAGTGACACAACTGGAGAGAGTACCGGTGTGTGGGCACCTGACCCCAGCTGGTCTAGACTCAGCTTTAGGAAGCGCCTCTCATTCCTGTACTTACATGGGATGACCATTATCCTCTTGATGAATTCCTTTTGTTTGAATTTGGTTTCTGATACTTCCAAACCTACAAATATAGATGCTTTGTCTCTTTCTAAAATATGTTTCTTACATAATTGAATATTTGTTGAAGTTTTCCAACTTCTCAAAAATTCATTAGAGAGCCATAAATGACCAAATTTATTATATTCAGGACTTCAAATTTATTAGCATAAAACTAGTTCTATTTTTTAATTTAGTAAATATAAATTTCCAAAGTAAAGTTTATGGATTACATTGGCTTCCCCCCCCCCATAACTTCCCTCCCACTCGCACCCCTCCCATCTCCCACTCCCTCTCCCATTCCATTCACATCAAGATTCATTTTCAGTTCTCTTTATATACAGAAGATCAGTTTAGTATATATTAGGTAAAGATTTCAACAGTTTGCCCCTATATAACAACACAAAGTGAAAAAAATACTGTTGGAGTACTAGTTATAGCATTAAATAACATTGTACAGCACATTAAAGACAGAGATCCTGCATAATATTTTTTTAAAAATTAATTAATTTTCTATGCCATTTCCAATTTAACACCAGTTTTTTTTCATTTCCAATTATCTTTATATACAGAAGATCGATTCAGTATATAATTAGTAAAGATCTCATCAGTTTGTACCCACACAGAAACACAAAGTATAAAAATACTGTTTCAGTACTAGTTATAGCATCACTGCACATTAGACAACACATTAAGGACAGATCCCACATGGGATGTAAGTACACAGTGACTCCTGTTGCTGACTTAACAATTTGACACTCCTGTTCATGGCGTCATTAATCTCCCTAGGCTCTAGTCATGAGTTGCCAAGGCTATGGAAGCCTTTTGGGTTCGCCGACTTTGATCTTATTCCTACAGGGTCATAGTCATAGTGTAAGTTCTCTCCTCCCTTCAGAGAAAGGTACCTCCTTCTTTGATGGCCCTGTTCTGTCCACTGGGATCTCACTAACAGAGATCTTTCATTTAGGTCTTCTTCTTTTTTTTTTTTCTTTTCCATGATATCTTGGCTTTCCATGCCTACAATACTCTCATGGGCTCTTCAGCCAGATCCGAATGCCATAAGGGCTGATTCTGATTGGCCAGAATTTTATTGAGGATTTTTGCATCTATGTTCATCAGGGATATTGGTTTGTAATTCTCTTTCAATGCTTCATCTTTTTCTGTCTTAGGAATTAAGGTGATGCTGGCTTCATAGAATTTGGGAGGACTCCCTCTTTTTCGATTGTTTTGAATGGTTTGAGAAGAATTGGAGTTAGTTCTTCTCTAAATGCCTGGTCGAACTCAGCAGTGAATCCATCTGGTCCTGGGCTTTTCTTTGTTGGGAGCGCCTTTATTACTGTTTCAATTTCTGTCTCAGTTATGGATATGTTTAGGTTTTCTATGTCTTCCTGGTTCAATTTAGGTAGGTTGCATGTGTCCAGGAATCTATCCATTTCTGATAGATTTCCCTGTTTGCATACATGTCCTTGTGATAATTTCTGATGATTCTTTCATTTCTGTAGTGACCTTTATTATGTTTCCTTTTTCATCTCTGATTTTATTGATTTGAGTCTTTTCTCTTCTTTTTTTAGTTAGTTGGGCCAATGGGGTGTCAATTTTGTTTATTTTTTCAAAAAACCAGCTCCTTGTTTGGCTGATTTTTTGTAATGTTTTTTTGGATTCAATCCTGTTGATTTCTTCTTTGATTTTAATTATTTCTCTTCTCCTACTAGATTTGGGTCTGGTTTGCTGCAGATTTTCTAGATCCTTGAGATGAATTGAAAGCTCATCTATTTGGTGCCTTTCTGATTTCTTGATGTGGGCACCTATTGATATAAACTTTCCTCTTAACACTGCTTTTGTTGTATCCCATAGGTTTTGGTATGTTGTGCTATTATCCTCATTTACTTCCAGAACATTTTTGATTTCTCTTTTAATTTCTTCTATGACCCATTGTTCATTCAGGAGCATGCTTTTCAATCTCCATGTGTTTGCATATGCTCTACGGATTCCTGAGTTGCTAATTTCCAACTTCATTCCATTATGGTCTGAGAAGCTGCATCGTATGATTCTAATTCTTTTGAATTTGCTGAGACTTGCTTTATGGCCTAGTATGTGGTCAATCCTAGAGAAGGTTCCATGTATTGCTGAGAAGAATGTAAATGCTTTATGTGTAGGATGAAAAGTTCTGTAGATATCTGTTAGATCCATTTGGGCTATAGTGTCATTTAAATTTACTGTCTCCTTGCTGATCTTCTGTCCTGTTGATCTGTCTCTTTCTGAGAGTGGAGTATTGAAGTCCCCCATTACTATTGTATTGGGGTCTAAGTCTCCCTTTAAGTCCCTTAACAAATCTTTTAAATAAGCTGGTGCCCTGTAATTAGGTGCATATACATTGATAATCATTATATCTTCCTGTTGAATGGATCCCTTAATCATTATATAGTGCCCCTCTTTGTCTCTCTTAACAGTTTTTGTGGTAAAGTTTATGTTGTCCGATATTAAGATGTCTACGCTCGCTCTTTTTTCATTTCTGTTGGCATGGTATATCTTTTTCCAGCCTTTCATTTTCAGTCTGTATGTATCTTTGTTGGAAAGATGTGTTTCTTGTAAGCAGGAAATAGATGGGTTTTGTTCCTTAACCCAATCAGCCAATCTGTCTTTTAACTGAACAGTTCAGGCCATTAACGTTCAATGTGACTATTGAGAAGGAGTAACTTTGCCCTGCCATTTGCCAAAGATATTTTCTAATATATGCTTTGAGTTTCCTGTGATCTTTTGCTGTGAGGTTTCCTTCCTTTACCTTCTTTCATGTTGATGACCGTGTTTCTGTTTCTGCGTGTAACAATCTTTAAGCATCTTTTGTAGGGCAGGATGAGTGGCAACAAATTCTTTCAGTTTCTGTTTGCTATGAAAAGTCTTAATTTCACCTTCATTCACAAATGAGAGCTTTGCAGGATATAGTATTCTGGGCTGGAAGTTTTTCTCTCTTAGTACCTGGGCTATATCTCGCCATTCTCTCCAAGCTTGTAGGGTTTCTGATTAGAAGTCAGCTGTGAGTCTAATTGGAGATCCTCTGAGAGTAATCTGGCGTTTTTCTCTTGCACCTTTTAGAATCTTTCCTTTATGTTTCACTGTGGTGAGTTTGATTACAATGTGTTGTGGTGAGGATCTCTTTTGGTCATGTTTATTAGGGGTTCTATGAGCTTCCTGTACTAGCATGTCTCTGTCCTTCTCCAAACCTGGGAAATTTTCTGCTAGTATCTCACTGAAAATGCCTTCTAATCCTTTCTCCCTCTCCATGCCTTCAGGAACTCCTAGAACCCGAATGTTGGGTTTTTTAATAGTAACCGGTAGATTCCTGACAATATTTTTTAGATTTCTGATTTCTTCTTCTTTTCTTTGATTTGACTGTTTTCTTTCCTGTTCTCTCTCTTCTAAGTCTGATATTCTCTCTTCTGCTTCACCCATTCCTTTTTTTTTTCAATTTTTTTTGACAAGCAGAGTGGACAGTGTGAGAGAGAGATAGAGAGAAAGGTCTTCCTTTTTGCCATTGGTTCACCCTCTAATGGCCGCCGCGGTAGGCACGCTGCTGCCGGCATACCACGCTGATCCGATGGCAGGAGCCAGGTGCTTCTCCTGGTCTCCCATGGGGTGCAGGTCCCAAGCACTTGGGCCATCCTCCACTGCACTCCCTGGCCACAGCAGAGAGCTGGCCTGGAAGACGGGCAACCGGGACAGGATTAGTGCCCCGACCGGGACTAGAACCCAGTGTGCCGGCGCTGCAAGGCGGAGGATTAGCCTAGTGAGCCGCAGCACCGGCCTTACCCATTCCTTTTTTAAGGCTCTCTAATGTGTTTGTCATTTGATCTATTGAATTTTTCATTTCATTTTGATTTCTTGTCACTATCACAATTTCTTGTTCTACTAGTTGTTTCATTTCATTTTGATTCCTCCTTAATATTTCATTTTTGCGTGAGAGATTTTCTATGTTGTCCACTAATGATTTCTGTAGTTCAAGAATTTGTTTTTGAGAACTTCTTAATGTTCTTATCTATTTTTTGAGATCCACTTCTTACATTTCTTCTATCTCATCATCGTCATAATCTTGAATTGGGGTGTCTTTTTCTTTTCTTTCTTTTTTTTATTTTTTATTTATTTATTTATTTTTGACAGGCAGAGTGGACAGTGAGAGAGAGACAGAGAGAAAGGTCTTCCTTTTGCCGTTGGTTCACCCTCCAATGGCCGCCGCGGTAGCGCGCTGCGGCCGGCGCACCGCACTGTTCCGATGGCAGGAGCCAGGTGCTTATCCTGGTCTCCCATGGAGTGCAGAGCCCAAGCACTTGGGCCATCCTCCACTGCACTCCCTGGCCACAGCAGAGAGCTGGCCTGGAAGAGGGGCAACCGGGACAGGATCGGTGCCCCGACCGGGACTAGAACCCGGTGTGCCAGCGCCGCAAGGCGGAGGATTAGCCTGTTGAGCCACGGCGCCGGCCGGGGTGTCTTTTTCATTTGCGGGCATCATAGTGTCTTCCTTGTTCTTGTTACCTCAGTTTCTGCGTTTGTTTGACATTGTGGAGATATTCTTTGGTTTCTTCACTGTGGTGCTTTTTCTCATTATACTATTACTCTAGATTAAGTGGACTGTCTGCTTTTGATGGATCCTTAGAGGCTGTGATAGGTGTGGCCAGATAGTTCTGTTTGGTTCTTCAGGGTTAAGGATGTGCCAAAGGTGACTCACCCAGATTGTTCTCTCACTCCCTCTCTCTCTCTCTCTCTCTGACTCAGTTGGGAAGTAATTCCACACAGCTGAGTGGAATTGAGGGTAGTTGAAATCTGGCCTCTGTGAGTATTCGTTTGATCTGCCCCTGGGACCACACAAAGAGTTTATGCAGCCCTCAGTGTGGTCTCAAATTTCTCCACAGTCTCTCACCAGGTTGCCAAGGTTACCAATTTTGTGTACTCGGTGAGTTATCTCACCCCCCTCAGATTTTCACAGTCTCAGTTCGTTAGCTCCATGCTTTCACTAGGTCCTAACCTCCTGTTATTTCTCCCCACCAGGGTCAGGTTTTTCTGCTTCGCTAATGGCGGGCTCCGCTTTACATACGTAAAATGGCGCCTGCTCTTTGTCTTGCTCGGCTTTGTAAGGTGAGTGGAGAGAGAGGCTAGTGTCTGTGCCTGTTCCCCTTGTTTATTCGTTTTTTTTCTCTCCTCCAGTCAGCCTGGTGAACTTTCCCCAGTGGGGCTTCAGGCCTCGTTCCCTCTAGGCTCTTTCTGCCTTTCCACGCCAATGTCTCGGGTTACTGAGGTTTTTGTCTCATCTCCCCTTCCAGCGCTGGCGCGCAGATTCTGCAGCTGGGCTTCCACGCGTTGGGTGACCTTGCTCTCCCTGTAGGTCCTCTGTGTCACATCCACTAGATCTGGAAGAGTTTCCTCTGCAGTTTTTTCCTGAGCCTTTTCCTGAGGCTACAGTAACTCCACTTTTATTAAACTATCTTTTCCCAGACTATTGGTGCATGCCCTCACTATTCTGCCATCTTGTCTCCGCCTACCCTAGTTCTTTATTATAAGTAAAACAGAACTCACTTATAATTGTAAAAAACTTCATCTTCATTTCCTGATTCCCATGTACAGTCATTTTCTTGGGGGGTATAACATAATCATATTGTTGGAAACATGGCATTTCTAAGATTATGTTGTGAAAAAAATCATTTCAGTGTGATAAAAGAAGGTTAAGACTTAGAATTTCAGACCCACAGTAAGTTATTTTTCCTAAAGAAATGTCAATAATAAAGGTTTATTTACTTTTATTTCTGCAAATGCTGCAGGTACATTTTGTTATTGCAAACTAAAAATAAAAAGTTGATTTACCAATATTTCTGTCAGAAATAAATTCAAATGTTTCCCTATTTGCCCTGATAATGTCAGAAGCAGGAGCCTAACTTTCTCCTTGCTTTACCTTTGAGTTTTATTTATTTATTTATTTATTTAACAGGTAGAGTTATAGACAGTGAGAGAGAGAGACAGAGAGAATGGTCTTCCTTCCATTGGTTCACTCCCCAAATGGCGCCACGGCTGGAGCTGTGCCAATCTGAAGCCAGGAACCAGGTGTTTCTTCCTGGTCTCCCATGCGGGTGCAGGAACCCAAGCACTTGAGCCATCCTTCACTGCCTTCCCGGGCCACAGCAGAGAGCTGGACTGGAAGAGGAGCAACCGGGACTAGAACCCAGCACCTATATGGAATGCTGGCGCTGCAGGTGGAGGATTAACCAAGTGAGCCACAGCGCCGGCCCCACCTGTGGATTTGATCTTACACTTTTGCTTTCAGCACAGATTGCAAGAATCAGTTAAAAAGCAACAACAACATAGGATTTGAGGATACATAAAAGCGTGCATTCCTATGATAATAGTCAATCACTTGAACAAGGCTACCACATCTTCCTATTTTCAGACCATAGTTTGTTTAGCTCTGAACCAGCCATATCCCATGTAGCTTTTGCTGTGTAAGAAACCACTTCAAAAATGTAGTGCTTTTAAAAAAATCAACATGATTTTTATGATTTGGCAATCTTGGCTGAGTTCAGCTGGGAGGTTCTTCTAATGTCAGTTGGGCACTCAGCTGCCAGGCCACTCAGGCTGGTGGCTCAGGGTAGCCTCAGTACAGATGGCTTATCTTTATTTTATTTATTTATTTTTAAATATTAATTTATTTATTTGAAAGAGTTACACAGAGAGAGAAGGAGAAGCAGAGAGAGGGAGGTCTTCCATCCACTTCCATCCATCACTTCCATTCACTTCCATCCATCACTCCCCAATTGGCTGCAAAGGCAGGAGCCAGGAGCTTCCTCTGGCAGAGAGCTGGATCAGAAGTGGAGCAGCCAGCTCTCAAATCGGCGCTCACATGGGATGCTGGCACTGCAGGCGGCTGCCTAACCCGCCACAGCACAGCACAAGTCCCGATGGCTTATCTTTATTCCATGTGGTCTCTCATTTCCTGGAAGATACATCTGGACTTGCTCTCATGATGATGGAGGGTTCCAAAAGAGAGAGAAGTGGGTAAGACTTTGGGAGGTCTAGGCCTGCAGTTGCATAAGGTCATCTCTGAAAACTTTTGTTGGCCAGAACTGAGTCAAAGTAGATTAAATCTCTTAATGGTGGAGGTTAAAAATTCATATTGCAAAGGGCATGGCTATAGTGAGGGACAGAGAACTCTTGGCTTTTTTTTAATCTGCCACAAAATGCAAATTATATTACTGTACTTCATTATACATACTGTATCTCTAATTAATCAACTGGTTATGGCCTGTTTATGGTGACAAACCAACTCAGAAGGGGGAATGTGCGTGTGTGTGTCCATATATATATATATATACATATATATATACACATATACACAGATATATATAGCTATGTATATGAGAGACTAGAGGGAGATGTTTATTTTACTTTGCTTACTCCCCATATTTTAGATGTGTTTATCAATTCTACTATTTTTCAGTTTCTAAATCATACCTATTTGCTTATATTTATATTAATTTATATAAGGATACTTCAAAATTTAGTGGAAATGGAATTAAAAGATAAGTATTTGGTGGAAAAATAGAAATTCATGAATAGTTTTTTCATAATATAAACATTCCACACTGTTTTGGGCCATTCATATGTGCCAAACATATAGGAGGCATTCAAGAAATATGTTAAATAGATTATTGCATGGTTTCTCTGATTTTCTGGAGTTTATGTATCTTAAAAATATTTTAAAAAGTTAGAAAGAGAGAATGAGTGCAAGCCTTCCTACTCATTGTTTCACTTACCAAATGTGCACAATGGTGGGGACGGGGCCTGGCGAAAGCTGAGATCTGGGAACTCAATCCAGGTCTTCCACAAGGGTGGCAGGGACCCAAGTACTTGAGCCATCATCTGCTCAAGTAGATGGTGTGCATTACAGGAAGTTAAAACTGGGAGCCAGAGCTGGGACTCGAACCCCGGCATTCTGAGACAGGACACCAGCATCTAACTTCTAAGCCAAATGCCTACCCCTAAGTTTATATTTTAGAGTTAAAATTTGAATTTCAGGTGTAGCAAATATATATTTATATATCTGTCTATCTATCTATATATATGTCTTTGCTTAATAGTAAAACATGGATTCAAATTAATTTTCCCTTGAGTGACACTTTGGCTACATCCCATATGAACTGCTTTACATTTTATTTTATTTCTGACTTTTGTTTGTTTTCTAATTTTTGTTAGTACTATTTAGTGACTTATCACAAAGAAAACACTGAAGTGTCTAACATCCAGTTCAAGAAATAGAATATTCCTAATATTTCAGAAATGGCCTCTGTGCCTCTGTCCAGTTGCTTCTCCTCTCTTCTCTATAAAAGAAACCACTATCCTGATATTTATGTTAATTGCTTCCTTGCTTTTTCTTTTAAATTTACCACCTGCATATGGGAGCTGAACACTATAGTTTTGTCTGTGTTTTGCACTTTACATAAATGGGATAATGAAGTATATTTTTGTCCTTGGCTGATTTGGCTTCATATTATCTTTGTGAGATTCATTTATGATGTATAGCTGTAGTTTGCTCACTTTAATTGCTGTTTATCTCATGAATATAGCACAATTTATTTTTTATTCTATTACATGAACATACCCCCATTTATCTGTTCATTTGACTGTTAATGGTTTATTTTGGTTAGTGGGTCTCTCCAGCTTGGGGATTTATGCATAGATGATAGATAAATAGTGAAATATGGTTAAATGGTTTGTTTCTAGTTTTTTTATATTTATGAATAACTCTCTTATGAAGTTTTAAGATGTATTTCTTGACACATGTGAGTATACATTACTGAGAGTGAAATTGCTGGTAAGAGAGTTTTCATGGATTTAACTTCAGCAAGGTAGTATAAATCGTTTCAGAGTGGCCCTGCCCATGCACTTTCTCCAGCCTCCTGGCAGGATGTCCAATGTAACCACACTTGTAAACACCTGGACATGGACAGTTATTTATAGCTATTCTTTGTGCACATGTTGTGGTATCTTCTTGATTGAATTGAAGCTTCTCTGACTACTAGTAAGATTGATCATATTTTTACTTTTTTGAAGGAGGAACATTCTTTTTTTGTTTTTTTCCCAAAGAAACCTTTTATTTAAGGCATACAAACTTCATGCATTTCATAAGTACAACTTTAGGGAGGTACACTCTTAATTTCTGAGTATCTAATCAAGTTTCCTGTCCAGTCTTCTATTAGTTTTACTGTCTTTTTCTTATTGATTTTTTCTGAGTATGAGCTCTTTTCTGGTTATGTTTTGCTGTAACATGTTCTCTGAACTTCCCTTTTTATAATCTTAATGGTATTTTTTGATAAGTACAATTCCTAATTATAATATGCTCAACCTACCACTTTTTGTCCTATTTTGTTTGGAATTTATGCGTATGATTTAAGAACACTTCTATTCCCTGAGACTCTGTATGACATCCTGCATTCCAATTTCATTAGTTTTTGCTCTTTACTTTCTTGTCTTTGTGTGTGTGTATGTGTGTGTGTGTGTATTTAGGTATAGTTTGCTACTCCTTTGCCAGGCTTTTGAGATTGAAAGCTTTGTCTATTGATTTTCAGCCTATATTTTGTTTCAAATATATATATGACTTCAGTTATATCCCTCAAATTTTGATATTTTTATGATTCAAACAAAAATATTTTTTCATTTCCTTAGTAATTTCTTCTTTCAATTATGAGTTGAAATGTGCTTCTATTTTTAAATTTCCAAGCATATCAAAATTTTCTTGCTATTATTTGTTCTTGACTTCAGACTTCATTCCACTGTAGTCAGAGGCCGTACTTTGCGTGATTTATATCCTTTGAAATTTGCCATCTCTTGTTTTAGTGCAAGAGATGTCGATTTTTGTAATTAACGTTCCATGTGTCCTGGTGCTTAAGCCTTTGTCCTGTGTTCTTTTGGGAGAACATAGACTAAGATATGACAGTTAAATCTTTATTGCGAAGCCTGGATTTTATCAACATATTAATTACTGTCATGTTTAATTTTTTTTTGTTTGGAATTTACTTGAGGGGCTGGCGCTGTGGCTCACTTGGTTAATCCTCTGCCTGTGGTGCTGGTATTCCATATGGGCACTGGGTTCTAGTCCCGGTTGCTCCTCTTCCAGTCCAGCTCTCTGCTATGGCCAGGGAAGGCAGTGGAGGATGGCCCAAGTGCTTGGGCCCCTGCACCCACATGGGAGACTGGGAAGAAGCTCCTGGCTCCTGGCTTTGGATAGGCGCAGTACTGGCCATAACAACTATTTGGGGAGTGATCCAATGGAAGGAAGACCTTTCTCTCTGTCTGTCTCTCTCTCTCTCTCTCTCACTGTTTATAACTGTCAAATAAAAAATAAAAAAAAGGAATTTACTGACTCTGATATGAAGTTTGTATATACTTTCAGAAGTTGTGTTTATCTCATACACTTTCTTTTTTTCACTCATGCATATTTATTTCTTTGAAAGTCAGAGTTACACACAGAGAGAAGGAGAGGCAGAGAGAGAGCGAGAGCAAGAGCGAGCGAGTGAGCGAGCGAGAGAGAGAGATCTTCCATCCACTGGTTCATTCTACCCAAATGGCTGCAATGGCCAGGGCAGATCCAGGCTGAAGCCAGGAGCCAGAAGCCCCATCCAGATCTCCCACGTGGGTGCAGAGGCCTGAGCTCTTGGACCATCCTCTGCTGTTCTCCCAGACACATTTGCAGGGATCTGGATCATAATGGGAGCAGCAGGGATTCAAACTGGCACTCATATGGGATACTGGTGCTAGAGGCAGCAGCTTAAGTTGCTGCAGCATAGCTCTGGTCCGTGTTCTTTATTTTTAAAATATTATTTTAGAAGATGCATTTTAAGCAGAGTAGTGATTTTTTTATTGAGGTTTTCCAAAACATTCTATAATTGATAGTCTTAATTTTTTAAAAGATTTATTTATTTATTTGAAAGCCAGAGTTACGCAGAGAGAGGAGAGGCAGAGAGTGAGAGAGATGTCTTCCATCTGCTGGTTCACTCCTCAATTGGCTGCAGTGGCTGGAGCTGTGCCAATCTGAAGATGGGAGCCAGGAGCTTCTTCCAGGCCTCCCATGCTGGTGCAGGAGCCCAAGGACCCGGGCCATCTTGTATTGCTTTCCCAGGCCATAGAAGAGAGCTGGATTGGAAGTGGAGCAGCCAGGTCTTGAACCAGCATGCATATGGGATGCTGGCACTTCAGGCCAGGGGGTTAACCCACTGCACCACAGCACCGGCCCAGACAGTCTTAAGTTTTATAATCAACTATGAAATTATGTTTTTCACTGTTTTTTTCCTTTATACATAATGTGCACATATTTTTATTCTCTTACCCTCAATTTCTTGTATTTCATTAATATAAACTTGTGTCTAACATCAGATTATTTTTTCTTATGAATAATTTCTGTCCTTTGCATTATTTTATAAAAAGATTTGCAAATATCATTTAAACATATATCCTTTTAAAAATTTTTATTTAATTATTTGAAAGGCAGTGAAAGAGTGAGAGACTGAAACAGAAAGAGAGAGAGAGAGAGCTTGAGATTTCCCATTTGCTGATTTATACAGCAAATGCTGCAACAGCTCAGGCTGGGCCAGGCTGAAGCCGGGAACCCTGAACTCTCTCCTGGTCACTCATGTGGATGGCAGGGACCCAACTACTGGAGGCATCACCTGCTGCCTCCCAGGATGCACATTAGTAGGAAGCTGGAATCCAGAGTGGAGCTGCGCTGTGAACTCAGTAAATCCTCTGAGTTGTGAGGTGCAGGCATTCTGAGAAGTGTATGAATCCTACACCAAACACCTACCCCTTAGACATATCGCCTTTTTAGCCAGTCGCAGAACTTGCCATTGTCCTTTTAGCAGCGGTTTTCCCAGAGCTAATCTGTCAACTTTGTATCAAGTCTCATCAATTGAAATTCATTTTCAAGTGTTTTAATACCAGAATAATGCTAGTGGCATATTTTAAGACTTGGTTGAAAATGTTTTCCTGCTGCTTCTGTATTTAAAAATTTAGACTTTCCTGGTCTAAAATTCTTGGGTTACAAACTTTTCCAGACTGTGTCTAGGTGTTCATCTTTTTTCACTGATATTTGAAATCAGGTATCTGTAGTTTAGTTATCCTTAAAATCTTCTTACAGTCATATTGCTTCTCCAGTTGGAAAGTACCATTCTTTTTCCTTACTGTTTTGTCTCTGTTTTGATTTCTTTTGAACTAAGTTATCTACCTGTTGTGTTTTATTATTTTCTGTCCTCTACTTCTATTATCTCCCTTGTCATAATTTTTTGTCATTGTTTTTTTCTTTCAAATCCAAGGAAATCTTCTAATTTTTTAAAAGTTTTCTTTTTGGTAGAAATTTTGTTCATTTTCCCCCAAGAATGAAACATTTTTGTGCTGTATCTTTTTAATATTTTTTTTAAGATTTATTTATTTGAAAGGCAAAGTTATAGAGAGGCAGGTGTGGGAGGGAGGGTGTGGAAGAGAGGGAGGGAGAGAGAGAGAGTATGGTTTTCATTCACTGGTTCACTCCCTAAATGGCTGAACAGCCAGAGTTGCGCTGATCCAAAACCAGGAGCTAGGAGCTTCTTCTGGGTCTCCCATGCAGGTGCAGGGGCCCAAAGAATTGAGCCGTCTTCTCCTGCTTTTCCAGGCTATAGCAGAGAGCTGAATTGGAAGTGGAACAGCTGGGACTTGAACTGGTGCCCATATGGGATGCTGGCGTTGCAGGCAGCAGCTATACCCGCTACGCCACAATGCCAGCCCTGTGCTGTATTTTCACTTCTTTCTTATTCAGATTTGTAACCTTTTTTGACTTGCCTATACCAGGAAAAGACTACACTGCTCAATATCAGCCAGGTGTGTGGTATCCCTCAAGTCTTTTTAGAGATTTATCTACTCTGCCCCCAGGTAGCACACTCTGTTTGGAGAGAGAATTCCAAACCCTGTGCTTTCAGTCTGGTCCTATCTGCTTGCTACCTTTGAGGACATACTTGAAATTTCTGGTTTTTATTTATTGAACACTGATTTTTTTTAAAGGTACTCTTCTAGGTACTTGTGTTCCATCAGTAATGAACAGATAAATGCCCTTACTTTAAAAAAAAAGTTTCTTTTTTAATGATGGTATAATTTATATAATATAAATTTTATCATATTGACCATTTTTAAAAGTTTTATTTATTTATTTGAAAGGCAGAGTTAGAGAGGGGAGAGAGAGTGAGAGAGAGAGAAACCATCTTCCATCTGCTGGTTCACTCCCCAAATAACTGCAATGATCAAGGCCAGGCCAGTCTGAATCCAGGAGCCTGGAACTCTGTATGGGTCTCCCATATCGATAGCAGAGACTTGGGCCATCTTCCACTGCTTTCTTAGGTACATTAGCAGGGAATGGATCAGACACTTATATGGGATGCCAGTGTTGCAGATAGTGGCTTAACCTGCTGTGCCACAATGCCAACCCCCATATTAACCATATTAAGGTGTATGGTTCAGTGATGTTAAATACATTCACATTATTGTGTAGCCAATCTCCAAAATTCTTTTTATCTTTTAAAACTGAATCTTTATACCCACTAAGTAACATCTCCCTATTTTCCCCTCTACCTAGATGCTGAAAACTACCATTGTACTTTCTGTCTCTATGGATTTGACTACTGTAGGAACCTTATATGAAGAAATCATATAATATTTGTCCTTTGTGATTGGTTTATTACACTTAGCATGCTATCCTCAAGATTCATCCATGTTGTAGCATGTATCAGAATTTTCATTCACGTTGTAGCATATATTAGAATTTTTTCCTTTTTTAAGGCTGAATAATTCTCTGTTATATGCATTTATCACATTTTTTCTATCTATTCATCTGATGCTGAACACTTGATCTGCTTCCACCTTTTGGCTACTGTGAATAATGCTGCAATGAACATGGGTATACAAATATCTCTTAAAGACTTTCATTTCTTTTGAGCATAGATCCAGAAGCAGAATTGTTGGATCATATGATAATTCTATTTTTAATTTTTTGAGGAACCCCATATTATTTTCCATAGCATTTATACTTTCTGACATTCCTACCAACAGAGCACAAGAGTGCCAGTTTCTCCACACCCTCACCAACATTTGCCATTTTCTGTTGTCTTTTTTGATTGTAGCTATCCTAATTACCCCTCCTCTTATGGGACTCAGATTCTAGCAGGAGTTAAGGAGGAGGGAGACAATTAGCAACAACAAACATAACATATCAATATGTGTCATTTTAGAAGTTGATGTGAAGATAGAGCAGGGTAAAGGGGTGTGCATCAGGAGTGGCAGTGGAAGGGGGTGAGATTTGGGTAAACAGGTGTTCAAGGTAGACCCACCCGGCCATTGAGAAGATGAAGAGCAAAGATGAGAAGGGGTAAGGAGGTTGTCCTCACATGGAAACCTTCCTAGTGTCTGACTGCTAAGGCTGTTTCCTCTGAGGATGGATTCACCAATCTCTTGGATGTGGCTCTGGGGATGGGGAAGGGAGGTGGGGTGTTACCTGTGCTTGAGTTTCCCTCAGACCTGGAGAGCCCTCACTCCTCCTGGACAAACCTTACAGCTTGCTCTGAGGTGGAGCCAGTGCCACACTGGACTTAGATGCAGGGTCAGGAGGTGGACCAGGGTAAAAACTGGCTGGGAGGCAGCGAGCAAGTGCTGGAGGCTGGCAGTCAAGGTTGTCTTGAGCTGCAGTGAGGAGAGAAGGCTGGAGTGTGAGTGTGTTCAGGACATCCGTTCAGGAACAGACAGGAAATAAAAATGAGGGGCGTATGCAAAGCCTGAAGCATGGCAGGTGTTCAAGGTTTAGGCAGAGTCTGGGATCCAGTTTGGGAAATGTGAAAAAAAAATAGGGGCAACCTAGGGGATCTCCATGACTCAGCATCAGAAGACCATGAGACGGGGCTTGAGGTTGGTGGCAAATCTGTGTATTGCTGGAAACTCCAGGTCAGAGATGGCGGGATCAGGCAAAGGAGGAGTGGAAATTGAATTCTGAGATCTTTGCCCACACCGGAGTGTGGAGGTGGAGGCATGGGGCAAAGAGAGGATGTCTACAGCAGTTAGCTCCCTCGCACAGAACCTTCTTATCCCCTCCACAACTGTGACTTTCACGGTAACCCTTCCTGCCGTACGCAGCATGCTTTCCTCTGCACATTTCTTCCAAAATAGACTCTGCCCTTTATTTGCATTGGTCCATCCCAGGTTACCATGATGACTTCATGGTGGAAAGAAGCCATCAACTTTTTCTACTTTGAGATAGTAAGGAGGTCACTCTTGTCTTTGCTTCTTGGGACTAGAAGGACATGAATCTATGAATGTTAGAGACAACATTCTCTGCTCCATGGAGAGGATCTGCCTGCAATAGAAGAGAGGGTGAGGTTAAATAGAGAGAATATATATATATATATGTATATATCTAGAGATATATATAGATATATATATAGAGAATATATATATAGAGAATATATATAGAGATATATATAGAGATATATAGAGAATATATATATATATATATATATATATATATATAGAGAGAGAGAGAGAGAGAGAGAGAGAGAGAGAATAGAGAGAAATGAATGAATGAATAAAGCTGAGACCTGGTTGCTAAAGTCCCCTAAACTGCCTATGTTCCTAAATTCTCCTTTGCTTCTGTAAGATGCCTCAGGAGCCTTCTCCCCCAATTTTTTCTTTCATCCTTTCCCCCATCACAGTAGTTTGAATTGAGCTTTCTGTCACTTTCCAACCAAAGCACTTGGACCAGTGCAGCAATCTTCTCACCATGGTGGCTGCCCCCAGTTCTTGAATGTCTCTTCTCTTTGGTCTCCCAAAACTCTAACCAGAATCACTTCTCTGCCTTCTGGCCAGTGTGGCCGTCTGTTGTGAACCAGTGGATGGACAATCCTCTCTCTCCATGTCTCCATTTTGCTCTGTTACTTTGACTTTCAAAATAAATAAATGAACCTTTTTTCTAAAAGAGAGATTATGTATATGAGCAACATTGACATTTTGAGATTATTGTGTCCAGTCCTTGTCTATACTGTTGAGGAACAGTTTTTTTCTTCTTGCTATTTGTCGAATTCTTTACTTAGTGGAGGGTTAATCTTATGATTATGAAATAAACAAAATATGTCATTGTAAAAATTAAAAGAAAATGTGAGAGAGGAGGGAAGGTGTTGCCGTTGATTTCTCAACAATGTTGCAGTGGGTTCGTTTCTGAGAGGAGCAGCGTGGTAGGGGCAAGAGGCGCGGAGTCACCACACAGACTCCGGGAGTCGGGTGAAAGCAGGCTTGAGGCGAGCAGCCCGCAGACTCGTTTATTACAGTTGGTACAACAGCTTATATAGCCAAGACCAGCCAATCTGGTCAAGGGGCGGTCTATGCCCCAACCAATCACAGCCTGTTGCCAGGCAGTTTCCAAAGCCATCCAATCACAGCCTGTTGCCAGTCAGGCTCTTGTTGCCAGGCAGTTTCTGAAACCATCCAATCACGGCCTGCTGTCAGTCAGGCTCTGTTGTCATGTGGTTTCCTCTGTTGTCATGTGGTTTCTGAAACCATCCAATCATGGCCTGTTGCCAGGCAGTTTCTGTTGTCAGCGGCCATCTTAGCATGACCTTTTCACCTCAGTGGCCATCTTGGCATGAACTTTTCACCTCAGCAGCCATCTTGGCATGAACTTTTCACCTCAGCAGCCATCTTGATATGACCTTTTCACCTCATTCCACCACAGGAAGGAGGGTGGGAAGTATCACTGTGCTCCTAAATCTGTATATATGGAATTTGAAATTTGTTCACTTTATATAAATAAAAAAATTTTAAAAAGAGAGAGAAGAAGTCTGATTCATTTCTCCTTGACTCCCAGCTACCTTCCCAACTGGCTGTTTAGGTAGAGTGGAATGGCTTGCTTCATGACTTCCTAGGCTGGGTCAAAAAAGCTGAGGCAGCTCCTGCCTTGAGACTCTCTGCAGACACATGTTTTTGGAATGCAGGAAACTTGGACGACTTCTAGACAGCTAGGGTCTCTGGGAGGAGAGTCCTCACAACAGACCATGTAGAGATAGTGGCAGATGCCTGAGGAGCTCAAATTTTGTGTGTCTTCCCAGTTCAGGCCGTCAACATGCAAACAGGCCAACCATCCTTTGACTCCATCTCCAGCCACTGCCTGACTGCAACCACATGAGAGATGTTAGATGAGAGTCACCTACCTGAGCCCAGCCAACCCCAGAAGTGTGGGAGATAACAGCAAAATGATGATTGCTCTTTCAGGTGGCTCATTTATTTTTAAAGATTTATTTATTTATTTGAAAGGCAGAGTACATGAGAGAGAGAGAGAGAGAATGAATATTCCATCTTCTGGTTCATCTCCCAAATGGCCTCAATGGTCAGGGCTGGACTAAGTCAAAGCCAGGAGCTCCTTCCTGGTTTCCCACATGGGTTGTAGGGGCCCAAGTACTTGAGCCATCTTCTGCTGCCTTCCTAGGCACATTAACAAGGAGTTGAATGGAAGTGGTGCAGCCAGCACTTCAACTGGTTCTTCAGTATGAGATGCTAATGCTGCAAGCAGTGGCTCAACCCACTATGTAACAACGCTGACCAGGGATAAGATTTGGCATATAGAAAGCTAGGTTTACAAACAGCTGCTGTCTCTGGTGAGTCTATACTACCTCATGTCTCTGCACCTCTCTGTGCTGCTTGCTTCTCCCTGCAGATCGGCTTTCTGAAGCCCAGTGCTATTTTGCTCCCCACAACTTCAGCTTTGAATTGTGCAGCTCTGCTTTCGGTTTGAACTCCTAATCGACCCAACTCTGGTTCATTTAGTTTAGTTTTTCAGTAGGGAGGCCCTGATCACCTCCTCCTAGTCTATGGGACAGATCCCTTGGGCCAGCAGGCCAGAGGTGGTCAATTTTGACTGAGGATATATATGGTTGGAGTTATCTGTGTGGTAGCAAGGATGCTGGCAGGGCCAGGGTATCTTGGATGAAGGTGAGAATGGGAAGGCAATAATCAGCATCTTAAGCTCAGCATGAACAATTTTTTGAATATCTCTAAATTTCAGCTTTTTCTTTTTCATAGCTGAAAAAGTTGATGATGTGAGGGTGAATAAGCAGAGATACTCAAATTAATTTCTGAGACTTTTGGTTATCAAATGAGATAATTTGTAATAGGGTTGCTTCATAATAAGAACAGGACATAATAACATATCCATCCCAGTGCCTGGCAGCTGAGAGATAATCAATAGGGTTAGTTTCTCACTGCCCTCTGCCCTTCTCTTCCCTTCTTTAAAAGAGAATATATCTAGAAATAGATTCCTTGTCTTAATGTTTGTAGCTGCAAACTTTTCAAAAATACCCTTCTTCAGTTCTCTTCTGCAACATATGTTCTGGCCAAACTCTTCAAATAGAGGTAGTGGGGGAGATTTCTTATGCTTTTCATAAGTGATTTTCATAGTCTTTTAAATAAACATTTCTGGATGGATTGGCTATTGGTCAGTCCAACCAGAAATCATCTGAATCCGAATGATTGGTCAATCAGAGCCAATTCAGACAGACTATTCCACAGAGGATACAATTCACACTTCTGTGATCTGCCAGGCACTCTATGATCTTGTGTCCACTACTTGCCCCTCATTAAGCTCTAGACAAATTGTCCCTTTCCTGTTTATTACACCAAGCTCCTTCTGGCTAAAGGACCTCCATTCATGCTGTTCTGTGTCTGAAATATTCTTCCTCCTCCCTCTTTACTTGGCTGACTTCTAAGGCTTAACCTAAAGACCCTTTCCTTGCTGACCTTTCGTTCTCCATCAGACTAAGTCAGGTCCTAATCTTCCATTGGCGCCTGTGGTTTTCCTTCATTACCTGCATTGCAACATCATACAGTGTTGCAGTTGATTTCTCAACAACGTTGCAGTGGATTTGTTTCTGAGAGGAGGAGAATGGTGGGGGCAAGAGGCGTGGAGTCACCACACAGACCCCGGGAGTCAGGTGAAAGCGGGCTTGAGGCAAGCAGCCCGCAGACTCGTTTATTTCAGTTAGTACAACAGCTTATATAGTCAAGACCAGCCAATCCAGTCAAGGGACGGTCTATGCCTCAACCAACCACAGCCTGTTGCCAGGTAGTTTCCAAAGCCATCCAATCACGGCCTGTTGCCAGTCAGTCTCTGTTGTCATGTGGTTTCCTCTGTTGTCATGTGGTTTCTGAAGCCATCCAATCACAGCCTGTTGCCAGGCAGTTTCTGGTGTCAGCGGCCATCTTGACATGAACTTTTCACCTCAGCGGCCATCTTGGCATGAACTTTTTACCTCAGTGGCCATCTTGATATAACCTTTTCACCTCATTCCACCACAATATGGTCAACATTTGTAGGCTATTTTATGAAGCATGTATGCACTGTAAACACCTGAGGGCGGTGATGACATCTGGCTCACCCACGATTGCATCTCTAGTGTGTATAATGGAGGTTAGTAAATAGAAGCTGGTTGCTAACACTTATGCAGCTGGCTTTCCAACTCTGTGCATTCTGAACCCAAAGATTCAATCAATAAACCCAACATATTCTCTCTGATGGTTATGACTGTACCAAATGTCTATAGATTTTTTCTTGACATTATTCCCTAAACAATGCAATGTCTGTTTACATTCTTAGGTTAATACTGCCCCATTTAATCTATGGGACTTAGGTGACTATGGAGTTTGGTATCTGTGGGGGTCCTGAACTGATGCCCCATGGGTACCCAGAGATGATGGTATAGTGCTTATATCATGTGGGGCATGTTTTAGTCTCACTTAATGAGAATGAGTTAGTGAATAAGTGGGCATAGTGTAAACTATTCTCATTTCAGATGGGGTCAATATGCTGTAGATCCCACATGTACTGCAGCACAACTACTAGGTGCTCAGTGAATGCTAACCCTCGTTGCATCACAAACTTACTTTGCTGATTTTGACAGCACAGTCTGAAGAACCATCTGAGACTCTGAGGAGCAGAAGAAATCGGATTTTGCTGTCATCCCGATGCTGACTGAAAGAGGGCAAGTCGGGCTTAGCCTCTTCTCCATGTTTCATTCCATGGTTTGCTAGGTTCTCTCTGACCCATAACACTATCTGATAGAAGATTCTCTGGGCCTGATCATTTTCAAATGTTTATTTGCCTCTCTGCTTGCTAAGCTGTTCATGCCTATTTATCACCTGAACGAAAAACAGGGCTGGCTCGCCAGTAAATAGCTGACAGATGAGGTTGTGTAATGAGAAAATTAGAACTTCATGGCCCCTGTGCAAGCTTAGAGTCCGCTGTAATAGCTTTGAGCTTGCAAGCAGCTTCTGAGTTGAAGGGAAACCTGATTCCAAGAAGAAATATGATAATTGGAGGCCTGAGGGAGGTCAGACAACTTCGGCCAAATAGAAAATTACCTACAGTTGCTCTGTTACTGTAATTCAGCCACTCCAATTATCACAAGGTGATAAAGTGTTTGACTGTGTTGTATAACACCCTGCCTCATACGTGTCCGAATCCATTAAAGGAGCTTTAATGAAATCATTATCCTTATGATGCCTAATTACAGTTGCTATTACTCCCATGATCAGCATAGGGCTGGTGAAATATAAGGAATCAGAACAGAACAATGAACATAATGTATGAAAATCTTTCCATGTTGCTTCAGGTTTAGGGTGAGGATTGGGTGTTTCCACGGGGCAGAGGGAAGCAGAAAGCAGAAAGCAGCTTCCTCAGGAGGGAAAGAAGGAGTGGGTGCTTCTACACCTGAGCTGATTGTTACTCATGCAGTAAATCTGATGCTGAGCTCTGTGGTTGCTAAGGCAAGGAAAACAAACAAAAAAGCAAGAAATGCTCATTTCTTGACAATAGGCAGCACACACATTTATCACCAAAATGACAATTTCCCTCCCTGCAACTTAAGCCAAATAGGAATCTATCACTGGGTTTCTTGCTTTCCTTTATCCTCTCTTCTCTCTAGTTTGGATCAAGCACCAGACCATCTGGTATTCTCCCTCTTCTTTCTTCTAACCTACAGAAACAGGGCAGAGTTTAACTGAAAATGGCTTTGGCATCAGAAAAGCTGTTCTTCCACTTTTTCTCTGGGTCTCAGTTTTCCCATCTGTGCAAATGATAATGCTATTATCCCTTTAGTAGGACTGCTTACATGATAAGCACTCCACAAATGTGTAGTGGACTTTTTCTGCAGAGATGTGATCATATAAAGGACATCAAATACAAAAACATAGAGATCCTCAACTATCCTTGTAGGAAGGCTGGAGCTCTTCATCTGTTCAATAAATACCCTTTTTATGATAAAATATAAGCTTTTTATTAATTTTTCCCAAAGAAAATCTTTTGTTTAGGGAATACAAACTTCATGAATTTCATAAATATAACTTTAGGAATACAGTGATTCTTCCTACTATACCCACTCAGCCACCTACCCTCCCACCCTTCCTCCTCCTCCCTCTCCCATTCCCAGTCCCATTCTCCACTAAGTTCCATTTTCCATTAACTTTATACACAGCAGACCAACTCTATACTAAGTAAAGAGTTCAACAATTTGCATGAACAACAAGAAAAACTGTTCCTCAATAGTCAAGACAAGGGCTGTTCAAAGTCATTGCATCTCGAAGTTAATTTCACTTTCTTTTAGAAACTTAATTTTAAAGAAGCACCCAAGAATAACACATCTTTTGTGAGCCCTTAGACATAACTATAACTTTTGAGACATAAGAATATCTTCTATTTAATACATTAAAAGAAAGTCCTTGAGAACCAGTTTTTTTTCTTTTTTCTTTTTTTAACTTTTATTTAATGAATATAAATTTCCAAAGTACAGCTTATGGATTACAATGGCTTTTTCCCCCCATAACTTCCCTCCCACCCACAACCCTCCCCTTTCCCGCTCCCTCTCCTCTTCCATTCACATCAAGATTCATTTTCAATTCTTTTTTTTTATGTATTAAACTTTTATTTAATGAATATAAATTTCCAAAGTACAGCTTATGGGTTACAATGGCTTCCCCCCTCCCATAACTTCCCTCCCACCCGCAACCCTCCCCTTTCCCGCTCCCTCTCCCCTTCCATTCACATCAAGATTCATTTTCAATTCTCTTTATATACAGAAGATCAGTTTAGTATATATTAGGTAAAGATTTCAACAGTTTGCCCCATATAGCAACACAAAGTGAAAAAACTACCGTTGGAGTACTAGTTATAGCATTAAATAACATTGTACAGCACATTAAAGACAGAGATCCTACATAATATTTTTTTAAAATTAATTGATTTTCTATGCCATTTCCAATTTAACACCAGGTTTTTTTTTTTTCATTTCCAATTATCTTTATATACAGAAGATCAATTCAGTATATAATTAGTAAAGACCTCATCAGTTTGTACCCACACAGAAACACAAAGTATAAAAATACTGTTTCAGTACTAGTTATAGCATCACTTCACATTAGACAACACATTAAGGACAGATCCCACATGGGGTGTAAGTACACAGTGACTCCTGTTGCTGACTTAACAATTTGACACTCCTGTTCATGGCATCAGTAATCTCCCTAGGCTCTATTCATGAGTTGTCAGGGCTATGGAAGCCTTTTGGGTTCGCTGTCTTCGATCTTATTCCTACAGGGTCATAGTCATAGTGGAAGTTTTCTCCTCCCTTCGGAGAAAGGTACCTCCTTCTTTGATGGCCCTGTTCTTTCCACTGGGATCTCATTCACAGAGATCTTTCATTTAGGTCTTTTTTTTTTCCATGGTATCTTGGCTTTCCATGCCTACAATACTCTCATGGGCTCTTCAGCCAGATCCGAATGCCTTAAGGGCTGATTCTGAGGCCAGAGTGTTATTTAGGACATCTGCCATTCTATGAGTCTGCTGTGTATCCCGCTTCCCATGTTGGATCGTTCTCTCCCTTTTTGATTCTATCAGTTAGTATTAGCAGACACTTGTCTTGTTTGTGTGATCCCTTTGACTCTTAGACCTATCAGAGCCATCAATTGTGAGCTGAAATTGATCACTTGGACTAGTGAGATGGCATTGGTACATGCCACCTTGATGGGATTGTGTTGGAATCCCCTGGCACATTTCTAACTCCACCATTTGGGGCAAGTCCAATTGAGCATGTCCCAAATTGTACATCTCCTCCCTCTCTTTTTCCACTCTTAAATTTAACAGGGATCACTTTTCAGTTAAAATTTAAACACCTAAGAATAATTGTGTGTTAGTTACAGAGTTCAACCACTAGTACTAGAACAACAACAACAACAACAAATACTAAAAAGGATAAAGTATTACATTGTACATCTAGAGTCAGGACAAGAGCTGATCAGGTCATTGTTTCTTATAGTGTCCATTTCACTTAAAAGGTTTCCCCTTTGGTGCTCAGTTGTCACCGATCAGGGAAAACAAATCAGTTTAGTATATATTAAGTAAAGATTTCAACAGTTTGCCTCCACATAGTAACAAAAGTGAAAAATACTGTTGGAGTACTAGTTGTAACATTAAATCACAATGTACAGCACATTAAGGACAGAGATCCTACATGATATTTTTTAAAAATTGATTAATTTTCTATGCAATTTCCAATTTAACACCAAGTTTTTTTTTTCATTTTCAATTATCTTTATATACAGAAGATCGATTCAGTATATACTAAGTAAGGATTTCATCAGTTTGCACCCACACAGAAACACAAAGTGTAAAAATACTGTTTCAGTACTAGTTATAGCATTACTTCACATTGGACAACACATTAAGGACAGATCCCACATGAGACGTAAGTACACAGTGACTCCTGTTGTTGATTTTACAGAGAACAAGTTCTATCATTAACTAAGGAAGCACCTAAGAAAACAACAATGGAGTTAGACACTTAGGCCTAACTGAAATTTATGAGATATAAGAATATCCTCCACTTAATACAGTAAAATGAAATAAATATTTGAAAATAATTTTTACTGTTAACTCTAATAATACTTTTTTTGAGGACAGAGGTCCTGCATGGGAAGTTCATGCACAGTGACTCCTGTTATGAATTAACACTCTGCATGACATCAGTGATCACCTGAGGCTCTTGACATGAGCTGCCCAGGCCATGGAAACCTTTTGAATCCACAAACTGCTTCAGTATTTAGACAAGGCCAGAAAAAAGTACATCCTTCTTTGATGACCACTTCCTTCCACTGGGGTTTCACCCACAGAGGTCCTTCATGTAGGACAGTATTTTCCACAGTATCCTGGCTTTCCATGACTGAAATGCTCTCATGGGCTTTTAAGTCAGACCAGAATGCCTTAAGGGCTGATTCTCAGGCCAGAATGCTACTTAAAGCGATTGCCATTCTATGAGTCTGCTGTATGGACTGCTTCCCATGTTGGAGCATTCACTCCTTTTTAATTCTGTTATTATTACCAGACCCTTAATCCTATCCATATGATCACTTTAACACTTAAAATGCTATTTTTACCACCTAGCTTAGGGAAGTTTGGGGTTCCATGGTGAGTTTTTCAACTGTACCCTTAGAAGTTAATCTGTAGGAATGTATGCAGAACTGTACAGCATTACAATTATAAACTTCATATACTTCATAATTACAACTTTGGGAACATGGCGATTCTTCCCACCATGCCTACCCTCCCACCTACAGTCCCACCCCATTTCCCCCTCTCTCTCCCATTCCCACTCATTTTTTTTTGCCAAGATCTATATTCAATCAAATTCACACACATATGACTAACTCTATGTTAAGTAAAGAGTTCAACAAATAGTATGAAAAAAAAAAAACAACTGTTCCTCAATGGTCATGACAAGGGCTGTTCAAAGTCATTGCCTCTCAAAGTGTCAATTTCGCTTCTACAGATTACCTTTCAGGTGCTCTGTTAGTTACCAAAGTCAGAGAGAACATATGGTATTTGTCCTTTTGAGACTGGCTTATTTTACTAAGTATGATGTTTTCCAGATTTGTCCATTTTGCTGCAAATGACCAGGTCACATTTTTTTTTTAACCACAGTGTAGTATTTTGTGGTGTACATATTCCACAACTTCCTTATCCAGTCTTCAGTTGATGGGCATTTGGGTTGATTCCATCTTAGCTATTGTGAATTGAGCTGCAATAAACATGGAGGTACAGATAACTCTTTCATATGCTGATTTCATTTCCCTTGGGTAAATTCCCAGGAGTGGGATTGCTGGGTCTTATGGTAGGTCTATATTCAGATTTTTGAGGTATCCCCATACTGCCTTCCATAGTGGATTTACCAGTTTACATTCCCATCAACAGTGGATTAGTGTACCTTTTCCCCTACATCCTCACCAGCATTTGTTGTTTGTTGATTTCTGTATAAAAGCCTTTCTAACACCAGTGAGGGTGAGGTGAAACTTCATTGTGGTTTTGATTTGCATTTCCCTGATGGGTAGTGATCCTGAGCATTTTTTCATGTGTCTGTTGGCCATTTGGATTTCCTCTTTTGAAAAATTCCTAAGTCCTTTGCCCATTTCTTAAATGGGTTATTTGTTTTGTTGTTGAGTTTCTTGATCTCTTCATATATTCTGGTTATTAATCCTTTATCTGATGTATAGTTTGCAAATAATTTCTCCCATTCTGTCGATTGCTTCTTCACTTTTTTGAGTGTGTCTCTTGCAGTACAGAAGCTTCTCAATTGATGTAATCCCATTTGTCAATTTTGGCTTTGACTGCCTGTGCCTCTAGGGTCTTTCCCAAGAACTCTTTGCCTATGCCAGTGTCTTGCAGGGTTTCTCCAAGGTCAAGAAATACCTTTTGCTAACAGCCACATTGTTTTTATTTTTGTTTTTAAAAATTTATGTGTATTTTAAAGATTTATTTATTTTTTGAAAGTCAGAGTTACAGAGGGACAGGGAGACATACACGCACACCCATGTATGGGCATGCACACACACAGAAACAGAGAGAGCTCTTCCACCCACTGGTTCACTCCCCAGATGGCATAATAGCCAGTGCTGGGCCAGGCTAAAGCCAGGAGACTGGAGTCAAGAGCTTCATCCAGGTCTCCTCCGGTCATCCCCTGTGGATGGCAGGGGCCCATCACTTGGACCATCTTCTGTTGCTTTCCCAGGCAATTAGCAGGGAGCTGATTTGGAAATGGAACAGCTGAGACAGGAACTGGTGCCTACAGAGGATGCTGCTGTCACAGGCAATGGCTTTACCTGCTATGCCACAATTACAGCCCAAGCAACATTGTTTTTAAAAAAACAGGCCAGTTACTTTATGTCAGTCAATTTTCTGGACAATGCTAGAAATCCTGGCTATGAGAAAACATATTTGAGGACACATATTGAGGGCACATCACTTTATGTCCTAGGAACATTTCACAATGACTGTAATTTTTGGAGCAGGCATTATAATGTCCATTTTACAGATGAGAAAATTGAGGCCCTGAGAGGTGTCAATAAATCTGTGTTATTGACAGTATGTGGGAAGTTAAGAATGTTTGCTTTCTCAAATACAATTTTCATAACTACTGTACACTTATTTGGGGAATAATACTGGCTACTGAATTTTAACTTTAAATTTATATCATTATATCCCATTTATTAACTCCTCTGAAGCTTACTGTTTTGAAATTATGAAATATCCTATGCTTATGCAGAGATGGGAGCCAAATACAGACGTATATATGAGAGGTACACAGGCCTTTGCCTCTTCTCTCTTCCCACCATCCAGAGGGAAGACTGCTGTGCACTATTTGATGCGTATCATTTCAGACCATTTTCTGGACTCAAGAGCAATGCTCATATTTTTCTCTTTTGCTTCTTACTGGGAACAAAGAATCACACACCTCAGTTAGGCTGGAGACTCTGCCAGATGTTTGAAACTGTTTCATAATACAGTGAAGCTGGAGATGCTGGTCAGTCTCCTTGCCTGATGGGTTTTCTAAGGAGTTATGTGCAAGAACTGGACACACAATGAGAGACACTAAATATGCTTTATTAGGAGCAGAGGGAGTGACTGATTCCCACCAGTGTAGATATCTAGCAAGCAGGAATCAAAGAATCCCATACCTCCCTTGTTTTAATCAGTGATCCTGGTGATTTAACAAGTTCAACCGATATCTCAGATTTTGGCTAGTTAGACTGGAAACAGCCCGCCCTGAGGAGAGCTATGGAAGGGCTGTGGGCTGGGGAAGGGCATGTAGCATCTTCTCCCGTAGGATCGCATAAACCACCACAGAACTTGAGCCCTAGCATAATTTCTGCCCTGGTACCTCAGTTCCCCTCCTTCCATCTCTACATGTGTCTCATGTAGAGCTCTGGAGACTGACCAGGGCACCTGCACCAGCTCCAGAATCTGATCTCCCTGCTTCTCTGGACAGTTTCCCTTTAGAGCCTTCTCTGGCTGGAAGTCTGGCCTCTGACCTTGTGCTCAGTGTGGCACAGTGCTCCATGTGGCGCCTCTTCTCTCTGTCTTTGTTTTCCTTCCAGGAAATTCCTGACGTTGATACTGGAGGGCAGGCTGTTCCGTGTTCTCCTTGATTAGCAAGTGCCTCTTGCAGGCTTCAGCTGGCTAAGAGTGGGTCTGCTATACATTGACATAAAACACTTTTGAATCCACTCATGCACTCGTTCTCCACAAACTATCTTCTAGTCTGTAACAGTGCCAGGCCCGGTGCATAAGTGGCTGGGGTGAGGGAGGCTGTTTTCATGTAACAGTCAGGAACTTGTCTTCCCATTACGCTTGCTGCATTCATTCAGTACTTGGTGGGCATACCCTGTGCCAAACGCTGTGCAGCTAGGTGCTGTGTATACAGGTATGCAGAGAAGACCTGCCACTTAGGCTTCAGTGGGAAATAGAGACCAAAAACATTAAGTAAGCCTGTGAAATAATAGGAACGAGATGCAAACTGTGCTCTTGTACTTTAGGTACAAGGTGTTCCTACTTACGAAGTTGTTTTCAGATTTCCCCAGAGGATGTGGAATAGTTGGCAGTGCATGAATAGTTACCTCCAATTTTTGAGCTTCAGTTTTTCTCAGTTGCAAATTGAAGATCCTAGCTTAAACTAGTCCAAAAGCAGGCATAACTGTGGAGATTTCTAAGGATAGTGCCTAAGGTGAAAGCCCAGCAGAGTCAACATTTCCTCTTAAAAAAAAATCCCAAATCCCTTCCACCACCCACAAAGTCCAATGTGCGTAATTTTCTGTATAAAAATATGATGTAGGAGATAGCACTGTGGCATAGTGGGTAAAGCTGCTGCCTGCAATGCGATATATGGGCACTGGTTCGAGTCCCAACTGCTCCACTTCTGATCCAGCTCTCTGCTATGACCTGGGAAAGCAGTAGAAGATGGCCTAAATCCTTGGGCCCCTGCACCCATGTGGGAGACCCAGAAGAAGCTCCTGGCTCCTGACTTCAGATTGGACCAGCTCTGGCTGTTGTGGCCACTCGGGGAGTGAACCAGTAGATAGAAGACTTCTTCCTCTATCTCTCTCTCTTTCTCTGCCTCTCTGTAACTCTGCCTTTCACATAAACAAACAAATATTTTAAAAAAATATGATGTAGACATTCATGGCATAGGCAATTCCCAGGCAATCATACATGGTATATAAGTTAATAGGGAAATTACAATTTTATAGTAATGTATTTGTAAATGTTCTTTTGTAATGCCTAAGTTATGTGAAATTTCCAACTGTTGGACATTTTTAACTTATAAAAATGGCAATTTCAAATGATCTAACCAATGACTACTTTCATTTTTTACTTTTATACACCCTTGAATTAATGTTATTATACATGAAATTCTAAGCTCCAAGAATGTGTCTTTTTTGAGGGATGATAGAAATATTCTAAAATTGGGTTTTGGTGATGGTTACACAATTCTGTAAATTCACTAAAAATCATGAAGTTGTATACTTTGAGTGAATACATTTTATGGTATGTAAATTATACCTCAATAAAATTATTACAAGAACTGAAGGAGCTTGCTCAGGACCAACATGGGGCTGGGGTCTGGTTTAAGGTGTTTTCTATCATCCCTGTTGTGGGAGTCTCAAGGCATCTCTTGTGTGGTAGCTCAGGTCTACTCATCTCTGTTTATGCACTCAGACTCAGAGTGGTGAGGTGACTGGACTCACGCCACTCAGGAGGTACATGGCAGAGCTGAGAGGAAACACCATCTGGAGCTCCAGGCTGGATCCATTTCCTTCCTCTCAAGCTGGGGTTCCCTCCGCTTACTCTGTCTCTGCGTGCCTGGCCTGACATGGTTTGCTCCAAAGCACATTTTGGGGCCTGAGCACCCTAGGAGTGGGATGAATGTGGAAAATGGATTTGCACATCTGTCTCCCTGGGCAACCCACTTTGGAAATCATTTGTGACCTGTAACTGACCATAACGATACAGAAATCAGCCCCTGAAAATCACAAACACATGGTGCTATTAGGTGGTGAGATTGCAGTTTCCCTAAGCCGATGCCTTGTGACTTCTCTTTCTCATTTCGGGGGCTGGAACTTGGCAGCTCCTCACAGTACACTCCCTTCCTTTGGCTGGGTGGGCTCAGGCTACCTGGATCCTCTGCTCAAGGGAGAGTACCAAGAGTCCTGATCCTCCTCTGGGTGAGTCACCAAGGAGAGGAGAGACCAGTTCTAGTTTATCCCATCAGGTTTCATGGCTTCCTTTTGAAGCTGCTAGTCAGCTGGCCTGTCCCCAAGACTCATTATTCACTCAGCCTCATAGGGGCCTTAAGTCCTCCAGTTTCCTCTTTGACCTCATCCAGTTCCCTTTGATCTTGATGCCTTGTTGTTCACACTACTCCATTATCCTCCTAGTTAGTGCTCTAATGAGCTAGTGCACTTCTACCTCAGGGCCTTTGTACTGGCTAAGTCTATACGCTGGAAGGCTCTTCCCTTCCAGAGCCAGATCTAGATCATGGCCAGCTCCTGCAAGTGTTTGTCCAAATGTCAATTTTTCAATGATGTTGACGCTGGCCACTGCATTTAAAACTGGGGCTCCACCAGCCACCCCAAGTTCCTTTGCTCCTTACCCAGATTTATTTTTTTTTTCCACATTGCTGATCACCATTTACCTCAACAAATGTGTCCTTACTTTATCATATTCAAGATTCATGGTCCTCTCTCCTCACAGGGGATATAAATTCCAAGAGGGCAGTGACATTGTCTGTTTGTTCACTGATATAGCCTCGGTGTCCACAGAGAATACAAATCAATTCCCAATAAAACTTCCTTTTGTCTTATAACAGCTTTATTGAGGTATAAGTCATATACCATGTAATTCACCTACAGTGTTCAATTCAGTGTTTTAATAGGTCCTCAGAGTTGCACAACCATCACCATAAATAAGTTTTAGGAGATTTTCACCATTCTCCAAAGAAACCCTGCACATATGTAGTCTCTGCCCCCCGCCCCCGCATCCGAGGCAGCCACTGATGTCCTTTAGGTCTCTCTAGATTTGCCTTCTTTCACATTTCACATAAACAGAATGATATATTTTTGAGGTTCCTCCATGTGTATCAGTGCTGTGTTCCTTTTTGTAGCTGGATAATGTTCCACCACGTGGACAGGCAGTATTTGCTTATTAATTCATTCGCTGATGGACGTTCGGGTTGTGTCCACTTTGGGGCTGCTCCAAGTTATGCTACTGTGAAATATCCCAGACAGGGTTTTGTGTGAACACATGTTTGCTGTTTTCCTGGGCATCTAGGGATGGACTCACTGCTTTCTATAGTGACTCTGTGTTTAACCTTTTGCAGAACGACTAAACTTTTCCAAAATAGTTGTGCCATTTTATAACACCACCAGCCTTGTATGAGGGGTGTGTTATATGTCTTACAGGTTAAAAATCCGGGACCAAAAGAGGTCCCGGATGTTTTGCTGAATAAAGACACTGATGTCACTGAAGGGCAGATCACCATGTCTCTATCAAGTAGTCTTTTTGAGATGACTTCTCTTCCCCCTCTCTGGGTGTTGCAGGCACTCTCTCCTGCTGACCCCAAAGCAAATCTTGAAAGGAGTCTTGGGGCCAGCACTGTGGCTCACTAGGCTAATCCTCTGCCTGTGGCGCCGGCACCCTGGGTTCTAGTCCCGGTTGGGGCACTGGGCACTAGTCCCGGTTGCTCCTCTTCCAGTCCAGCTCTCTGCTGTGGCCTGGGAGGGCAGCGGAGGATGGCCTAAGCACTTGGGCTCTTTGCACCCGCATGGGAGACCGGGAGGAAGTACCCGGCTCCTGGCTTTGGATTGGCACAGCGCCGGCCGTAGCGGCCATTAGGGGAGTGAACCAACGGAAGGAAGACCTTTCTCTCTGTATCTCTTTCTCTCACTGTCTATGACTCTGTCTCTCTCACTGTCTAACTCTGCCTGCCCCCCCCCCCAAAAAAAAAAAGAAAGAAAAAAGGAGTCTTGGGAATTCTCAGGCATGCCAGGAAGCCTGTGAATGTTAAATTAGAGTGAGGTGGCCATGACCTGTGGTTCTTAAAATGGCAAGGCTGGTGGCAAACCCTGATTCTGTAGTTTTTTTCCACAGCACTTAGAGCAACATTTGACACAAAAGTAGTAATTTGGCATGTGACGACAGGTGCTTAGTAACTCTCTGAGTGATTGCTGAAGTCCACAGGGCAGGGGAGTTCTCAGACTTCAGGAGGGCCTAAAACCCACTTTTTTTTTTTTTTAGATTTTCTTTCTTTCTTTTCAAAGATTTATTTATTTATTTGTAAGTCAGAGTTACAGGTAGAGAGAAGGAGAGAGAGAGAGAGAGAGAGAGAGAGAGAGAGGTCCTCCATCTGCTGGTTCACTCCCCAAGTGGCCGCAATAGCTGGAGCTGTGCTGAACCGAAGCCAGGAGCTAGGAGCTTCTTCTGGGTCTCCATGCGGGTGAAGGGGCTCAAGCACTTGGGCCATCTCTGCTGCTTTCCAAAGTGCATTAGCAAGGAGCTGGATTGGGAGAGAAGCAGCTGGGACTAGAAACGGTGCCCATATGGGATGCCGGTACCGCAGGTAGAGGCCCAGTCCACTATGCCATAGCACCAGCCCCTCTTTTTCTTTTTTTAAGATTTATTTTTTATTTACTTGAAAGCCAGAGTCTGTCTGTCTCTCTCTCTCTCTCTCTCTCTCTCTCTCTCTCTCACACACACACACACACACACACACAGAAGGAGATCAATCTTCCATATGCTGGTTCACTCCCCAAATGGCTACAATGACCAAGGTTGGGCCAGGCCAAAGCTGGGGGCCAGGAGCTTCATCCGGGTCTTACATGTGGTATAGGGGCCCAAGCACTTGGGGCATTAGCAGGGAGCTGAGTCAAAAGTGGAGCAGCTGGGTCTCAAACGGGCACCCATATGGGATGCCAGCATTGCAGGTAGTGGCTTAATGCTCTATACCACAATGCTGGCCCTCTGAAACCTACTTTCTTTCCCTGATCATTTTATTCCTTATGGTGTCTCAGTGGTGGTGCTGGTAGCAGTGAAATGCTCTGACACCCCCCCAAGTGCCCCCCCCCAGAGGTCACCTGTAGACACCTGTAGACAGTTCTGATTTGTGGTGGCAGCAGCTTTGTCTCCTGTTGCCTGGGACATTCTCTGGTCACAGACTGGTGTTTGGCTTGTGTTTGGGGCAGCTGAAATTTCTGGGGGCCCCAGGAGCAACTCAGTGAAGGATGGGAGTTGGTGACAGATACCCCAGTTCTAGTCCCAGGTATCATCACATCTCAGGAGGGTCCCTAGTGGGATTGAGCCCAGTTGCCCAAGGTGGTAGTCTGCACCCCCCTTTTTGCTTCCTTTCCTTGGCTGTTGCATTTCCTCACTCCCTCCTAAGCCCTCCTGGGATTACATTATGAATAAAAGGCTTGCACCTGAATCTGTATTATCATCTGTTCGCAGTGCAGTCCAACTGAAAGTGACCCTTGAGAATTCTGCTTCCATGGACTACCTGGCTGGCAGCTGCTGGTCAGTGGTACTGCTGAACACCTGATGGTGAGTAGGATCTGAACTGTAATTTTAGAGATCTGAAGTCAAGGCTAATTACCTGGGTTTCCAGGATGCAGAAGCCAGAGTGCAGCTGGGCAGACATTCTGAGTGCTAGTGAGGGGGTGAGGCAGCATGTGGGATGGTGATCTGAAGCTGGGCTGTGTTAAGAAGCACCTAACACTGGGAATTACCTAGAATGTCCCTGACCTGGCAGTGGGCAGAAGGTACAGATATGTGTCTTCAGGCTCCTATGGTCTAGTTATCCCTGGATTCAGGACTGGCTACATAATCTATGGGGCCCAATGCAAAATGAAAATGCAGGGCCCCTGTTGAGACATTATTAAGAATTTCAAGACAGTGACTGCAGAGCATCCAACCACGTGTGGGCCCCTTCTACACACGGGGACCTAAGAGAAGGCACTGGTAGCAGGCCCATGAAGCTGACCCTACCTGAGTGCCTTATCCTGCTCCCCCTTGCCCTATATCAATGCCCTGAAGTAAGCTTCAGAAGCAAACTATTATCCGTGCTTTCCTAGGGGTTCCTCTTTACTGGCCTCTCTGCCCCTGGGCGCTCTGCCTTCCAATGCATCCCTCATGCTGCGCCCAAGTGATTGCTGTAAAACAGCTGTGATCACTTTACCCCCTCCCCAAAGCCATTAGCAGCACCCCACTGCCTGTGCAGCAGCTTCTACCTCACGCTGGGCAGGACCCTTTAGAGGCTCGTGTGTGCGGCCAGGGTGGGAGAGGTTGTGTTCACTGGCTCTCTCTTCCCATGTCAAACACTGACTCATTTTTTTTAACTTTTATTTAATGAATATAAATTTCCAGTGTACAGCTTATGGATTACAATGGCTTCCCCCTCCCATAACTTCCCTCCCACCCGCAACCCTCCCCTCTCCCGCTCCCTCTCCCCTTCCATTCACATCAAGATTCATTTTCAATTCTCTTTATATACAGAAGATCAATTTAGTATAAAGATTTCAACAGTTTGCGCCCACATAGAAACACAAAGTGAAACATACTGTTTGAGTACTAGTTATAGCATTAAATCACAATGTACAGCACATTAAGGACAGAGATCCCACATGAGGAGCAAGTGCACAGTGGCTCCTGTTGTTGACCCAACAAATTGACACTCTAGTTTATGGCGCCAGTAACCATCCTAGGCTGTTGTCATGAGTTGCCAAGGCTATGGAAGCCTTCCAAGTTTGCCGACTCTGCTCATATTTAGACAAGGTCATAAAAGACAGAGTGAGGATAGTAACCAATGATCCTAAGAGTGGCATTTACCAGGTTTGAACAATTATACAGTATTAAGTGGGGAAGAGGACCATCAGTACACACAGGTTGGGAGTAGAGCCATTGGTGGTAGAGTAGAGGTTATGATTACAAAGGAATGAGGCCCAAGTGCACTAGACAGGGTCTAGAACAAAGGACAGAGTCATTATTAGAGGAGCTAAGAAAGGTGCTGTCTAAGCTACAAGTAATTTTTCTGATTGAGAGGCAAATAGAACCTGATAGAAGGGGCTTGATAATAATCTGGTGGGCTTTAGGCCTTGTAAGTTAAGAGGCCCAGACCTATCTATCTCTTCACATGGGGTATATCCTAAGGGAGGTGTGAACCTCCTAGGGGAAGGCACTCTGTTGACTTTCATTACTTGGCTGGCCTGGGAGGAGAGCTGGCCAGGTAAAGGCAGGGGGCATCTCTAACAAGAAATTTACAGTTCTGCCTGCAATGTTGCTGACCCTACTTGACCATCCCCTCAGCTGCGGTGGTCACTTTGGAAGTTGGGCTGAGTGAAGGGCTTTTCAGCTTAGAGCCAATAAGATCTGTGGCTCTGACCTGGGCATCCTTCGACTCCAGGGCAGGTCCATTTCCAGTGATCCAACTCTTGGCAGAGCTGCCAGGGCTCTTCACAAGCTGACTTCTGCTGAAGCCCAGGCTTACCACATTGAAAGCCACTGCAGTGGACTGGCCTGTTGGGTCTCCTTGAGGGCAGATCACTGTACAGATCAGCCATTAATAGGCCTGCCACCCATTGCTTCCTATGCCTCGTTTTCTTTTCCTCCTGGTTTGTGTTAAAGCAGACCAGAGGATGCAAGTCAAGGGAGTGCCCAAGTCCCATCTCTAATCTTCAGTGGCCTGAACTACAAGTCTATAGTCACAGGCATGTTCTATAGTAGTTTTTCTAAGGTAGACAATGCCCATGAGGAAAATTATATTCTCACTTTAAAACTTTCTTTCCCTTTGGTCTGAAAGGGAGGTTTTTTCTACTTACTGTATACTTCGCTGATGGCGAAGTGAATCTAGCTATGAGATTATTATTTAAGTTCTTATTTTGGCTATGCTATTACAGAAAAATGTTAGCCATCTCTTTTATAAGGTCTAAAGATTAAATTGTGCATCCTACAGATTCCTTCATAATAGAATTAGTTTCCTACCTTGGAGAGAATAGAGAAATGAAAGAACAAGTTGGGCTTAGAATAGAGAAATGAGGGAGCAAGTCCTAGATCACTTGCTGACAATAGCAATATTACATGAATACTTCTGACTCATTTTTTTAAAATCTATTTTGTGTATATACTGGACTCCCACCTAAAATTCCACTTGAAGACAAGTTTCTATTCTTAAAATAAAAATACTGGAAACAACTGGCCATAAAGTTAAATCCAAATTTCTTTGCTAAGCATTTAAAGTCTCAAATGTTCTAGCTCAGAAGTTGGCCAGCTTCAGCCCATGGACCAGCTCTGGTACACAGTTAGGAATAGTTTTTAGATTTAAAAATGGCTACATGTTAAAGTAGTGGTATTATAAATATCCCTGAAATAGCCTTAGTTAGGCTTCTTGCTGGCAAAGCTTCAATATTTACTCCCTGACCCTTTAAGCAAAGGTTTGCTGGTCCACTATCCAGCTCTACTCTTTCTCTCCATGGTGAATGCCCCGGGACCCAGCACATGTGCCCCTACAGAGCCTGGCTCAGTACCTGGCCTATAAGACAAACTCATGGAATAGAAAGCTGGGGACCACGTGCTCAGTTTGTTGTCCTGGCATCATTATTCATATTAATAGGGCCCTTTTCACTTTCCTAACTGTCTTTGTAAAGAAAATTATACTGTCATCCTGTATATAATTGACAAATGAATTGAAAGGCAGATCAAAAACCACCAGTAAATTTTCTGATAAGTTATCGTATTTTTAAGAGTAAGAGCATATTCTAAAGAGGCTCCAAGTTCTGGCTGTTTGAGCTAATACCCAGAAATGACAAGCATTATAAAAAAGAATGGCCTTAAAAATAATTACTATACTTCTATTATGTATGTGATGGGTTTCTAGAACTAATGGCATCTTTGCTTGCCTAATTTTCTTAAAAGGATTTAACCAATCTATCTGATTTTTAAAAGCAGCATGAGGTATGTTAACAGAAACCCGTGTTGGGACACAAATGCAGTCTCATGCTATGTACTGAATATTTTGTTTAGAGAAAGGCTGCATTTAGAGGATGGGGGAGGAGTTGTTCTTTCATCTGATAGTCTAGGAAATGAACCATTTTGCTACTTTCTGAGCCTGGAGCCCAGCATGGGTATTTATCTGTAACGGGTCCAACTTTCAGAAGATGCTTACTCCAAATGACCTGGATATTATCCAAATAAGTGTTTTTAAATTCCCAGTAATAGCTAACCAACCATGAAGAATAACTCAATTTTGGATGAATCTAATTTTATTTATAAACAGGCGCCTACAGAAATACTGAAGTTGAACACAATTTTAAAAGTTGAGGTGCAGAAGCATACTTCCTAATGATCTTCCTGCCACCCTGTTGTCAGAATTCATTCAGTCAAGAAGCACATTCAGGCTGCGAGGATGCTTCCCCATCCTGGCACTGGGGAGGGTGCGAAGGCTGACCAGTTCTCTGTCCTCCAGAAACCTGGGGCAGGGATTTGTAAGCTGTCAGTGGTCAGCTCATCAGGGTCTGAAAGCGGTTCTTGCCATCTTGGAACTGGCTTCTTTTTTTTATTGTGATAAATGGCTTGAGGAAAACTAAGGAGAAAAGAATAGAAAATGAAGTTTTTATAAAGGTGGGCCGGGAAGGCCTCTGGCTTGAGGGGCAGGGGCCTTGGTGGCATCTGAGCAGAGACCTGCAGAACAGGAGGTCTGACAGCACTTTTCGTTCTTCCCGTGGGTTGGTTGCGTAAGTGTACCCGTGTTCGGTGTGAAGTACCTAAGCTCCCTCAAGGAGCCTCAGTTCTCCCAACATTAACGGAGACCAAGACCAAGGGAGAATGTTTGGCCTAGCGGTTAAAGTGCCAATTCAGACACCTGCATCCACAGCCGAGTACCTGGATTCAACTCCTGGCTCTGGCTCCTGGCTGCAGCTTCCTGTTAATGCTAACTCTAAGAAGCAGTGGTGATGGTTCAAGAAATTGTGTTCTTGCCACCCAAATTGGAGACCTGGATTGAATTCCTGGCTCCTGGATTCAGCTCCCCAACTTTTGTGGGCATTTGAGGAGTGAACCAACAGATGGGAGTATGCTGTCTCTCTCATATATATATATATATATATATACACACACACAAATATTTAAATACACAATATATGCTTATTTCACACACACACACATGTGCGTGCTTGTATCTCTATGTCTCTTAAATAACTAAATAAATAGGTCAGTTTTCTCTCACAGTCCAGAGGAAAACATTCAAGAACTGCATGAGAACCTTCAGCTTCTGTTAAGTCTGTTTGTCACCTTATGTTTACAATGCTTTCTCCTATAGGTGAGGCAGAGGTGTTATGAATTCAAGGAAAGGAGTGCGGAGGAACCACAACGACTCTGAAACAAGACAGAAGCCCCTAAACTCCTTGAAATAAGGTAGCTCCTCACGTTTGCTGAGCATTTGCCTCATGCCCGACACTGAGTTATGACTTGTTCATGCATTGGCTCAATGAATCCTCCCAAGAACTCTAGAGATGTATACAGGAAGGATATCAGCTTGGCAGAGTCCAGCCCAGTCTCAAAGGCAGTGGTGGGGGGAGTAGACCGGGAGCATCATTGTCGGACCCTCGCCAGCAAGGGTCCAACGCAATCACGACATGGTCACTGTTTCTCCGTTCTCAAGGAACTTTTACTTGTGGGGAAAGAAGGAAAGAGTGGGGGGGTGGAGAGAAGAAAAGAGAAGGAGGAGCTCCAAGCCCAATTCCCAATGTCCCTTTATACCCCAAGTCCCGTGGAGCATCCGCTCCACGGCCAATAGCGGCTCTCTTCACGTGCAGTTCACGCTGGTATCGTCCAATCAGATGAAAGGACGCATATAGTCTCAGGTCGAGAGTTCATCTGTTTCACCTGGTTCTTCCTAGTTGTTTATGCAGAGTCCATTCTGTTTCATCTGTTTCACCTGGCTGTTTTCGTGGGCCTTGTGGTCGACGGATTGCTGCAAGCTCTGCAGAGGAGGAGGTTCTCACAGGTGGCCAGCCTGCGGTTCCCCACAATCATGAGTGTAGAGACTGTCTTGCTCTTTGTTGTTTCTTCAGAATTTATCACAGTGCTTGAATTTCATCAGTGCACGGATGTTTGTTGAATGAGTGAATGGGTGAATGAATGAACAGCACTAGAGAACGCCCAGAGGCGAGAACTGGGCACGTGTGGAATGCTAGCTGTCTAGAGGCTTCAGTCTGCTTGCCCTTTCCCATTGGGAAATCAGAGTTGGGGAGGCTGTATGTGATGGGTGAATGTGAGGTGTGTGTGAGATGAAGCTGGAAAGAAAGCTATGTTGAGACCTGGGTTTGAGACTATGTAAAGAGCATACAGTTTCTGTTTCTTGGTGTCAGTTTTTCTGTTTCAAAGCTTCCCTTGGGGTTAGGTTGGGGCCCTGTGATAACTGATCAATGGACTGGGTGAGGCAATTAAGAGCACACATGCCACGAAGGCAGAGTCAGAGGGTGGGGACAGCCTGGGGCTCTGAGTCACTGCATGGAGGGAGCTATGTAGCCAGCACCAGACTTTTGTGAGGGACAAATATCCCTGTTCCATTAAGTCACAGAGATTTAGGGGTGCCTACATTATCATAGCATATTGTATTCTATCCTGACTATTGCATGACTAGATTGCTGGGGGCCTTGAATGTCAGGTCTTAAAGAGTAATAAGTCCTACACTTGGTGCCAGCAGGCCTCCCACGAATTCAGTCAGAGTAGCTTGTGGATTGGGAAGACTCAGAGCTCATTCTTGCCATTGTGGTGGGGGATTCGATGCCAAGAGAGTATGGTTTTCTCTGTCCACTCAAAGATGAGAACCAGGCAGATTCTTGCCGAGAAAGCCTCCTCCTCCTCTCCCCTGAACTGATGGTCTTTGTGGTAGCACCAGTGTGTTAGTTGGGCACCAGAAGTGGTCCTGGAGTGAAGGCTGCATCAGAGAGACTGAAATATAAGGTTGTATTGGGTGTGAAGTGTATTTTGGAATGCTCACAGTGACTCAAACTGCAGAGTATGCATGGCTGCCGATGGAGAGGCATGGCTGCCGATGGAGAGGCATGCTTGATGTATTAAGACACTGAAGATGTAGCAAAAGCAGACAGTGGTTTCAGTTTAATCTGTAAATAGTGTGGGTTTTCTTTTTTTTTTTTTTTTGAACAATAGGAATACTTTAACATGAAGCTGTTCTGAACTTGATTTTTTTCCTGCTCAACAAAGCATCACAGACCTCCTTCCCCCTCATTCTCTTTAATGGTGCCTATTTTCTCATAGAATGGATATTTTATGCTTAAGGCATTCCCTTATAGACAAACCATTTTGCTTGTCTCTTATTTCCAGTATTATAAATAAAGCTACAGCAAGTACTCATGTACACAACCCCTTGAACACAGGTCCAGATATTTCTGTAGTGCAATGTTTGGGTCAAATGGTGTAGCCCTTTTTCATTTTGTTATGCACTGCCAAATTGTTACCCAAAAGGGTTATGATAATTTACTCTTCTGAGAATGGTGATTTTTTCATAGACCCGATTCCCTTGAGAATCTCAGCCCTCCACCTTGCCTATGAGGTGGAGCCACAGACCATTGGAATGCATGTTTGGCTCAACTTCTTTCGTTTAATCTGCAGCTTGGGTCCTTCGCAGGAATCCAGTGTAACCTGCAGGTGCTCCCCTTCCACAAAGCGCACATTTAAGCCCTGAAAAATGGAAAGACTTAATCCAGTCTCTATCAGATCTAAATCAGAACATTTTTCCCCTTTTGCCATTTTAAATTACCTCTCAGCTCAGCCCCAGACTGAGTAATTCAGAGTTAATGGGATATGAAAGTCACGGTCCGTGGCATGATTGCGGGTACCTAGCCAGAGGCAAGCAAGATTTATTTTCTTGGAACCCAACTGGGTTGGGAAGGGTGATAAATCAGCAGGGCTATTGCTAGCTCCCCTTCTGCTGCAAGATTCATTCCAGTTTATCAGAATAATCATTGGAAGCCCGAGACTGGAGATAAACAACCAAATACAGAGACCCACCATGTGGTAAGAGGGAGAGATGTCTTTCTGAAATTTCATTCCCTAGATGTGTTTGGATGGGGGTGGTGTTTCTTTCTAGCTGCAACCCAGTGCAAAGCATTCATCTGTGTTCACCCAAAACACAGGCTTGGATTTTGAGTCCATGACCCTGCTGGCCTGAGGCTTCTGGTCTATCTGTGGATGTTGTGTGAAAGGTCTTTGGAACACAAGCTGATTCATGACATCCTATCGGCTGAATCCAGGGACACCTTCTGCATACTTGGCCATCCCTGTTCTCTGTCCAACGTTTTGGCTCTTGGCTCCTCTTTGGTTGTTCTACTGGTGTCTGACCACCATTCCCTCAGAGATGCTTATGCTGGTTTGGTTATCATTCCCTAGACTTTCCCTTGACCTTATGACCAAGCCCATTGGTGATCACAACATGAGCAAAAGTCACAGACAGATCAATACCACTGGACTCCAAAGGAGCTGCAGCACACACACATGCACACAGCATCACCAGTGATAACTTTATGTGTCAAGTGCTAGCGCTGGCCAAATTCTGATTCAACCATAAGCTTAGCTGTTTTATAAGCTTCACCTCATTTCATCCCTCAAATTGTTCTGAAGTTAGCACTACTGTGTATCCATTTTATACATGACCCTAAAATGATACCTGGACATGTTATTCACAACTTGCTCAAGGTCACAGTGACCACATAGCTCATGTTTGCTACTTCCAAGCACACGCTTACTTAAATATCCATCAACACAAATACATATGAGTACAGATATGCACCAAAATCCAGATAAACATATTCCTGCACACATGCAGTCAGGAACAATGTTCAGTCCAGGGCAAGTGACTGAGACTTGTGACTGTAATGAGCACAACAGCCTGCATTCATGGTCACCTTCCTGAAACTTCCTCACACTGATTACTGTGGAAACTTAATAGGAAAAAAAATGACATTGCTAGGATTATTTGAATTGGAGGTGCTGCCTGAGGAAGCCTATGGCCTGTGAGGCCATTCAGAGTAAGCTTTAGTTTGGGGTCTGGACTTTGGCTCTGCAGAGTTAGATGTATGCTTGTTTCGGCTTGAGAAGTAGGGCCATCCCTTGGGCAGGTGCACATTGACTGAGGTTAGGATACTGAACTATGATCCTGCTGTAGCAAATCACCACTACAGGAGTTTTCTCTGGGACCAGATTCATGTCGAATGTAGTGAACAAGTCTGGCCTCAGACCAGAGGAGATAGTCTTGTGTTTTTTAAGGGCTCCAGATTGAAATATGTCCATATTATAGTAGGGCCAATCTGGCTGATGGGACTGGAAGCCCGTGCAACCTATTGGCCATGGGCTCTTTTTCACCCACGGGCCTGAAAGAGGCTAATCAGCCCCTGCCTCTGGGTCAACTTGGTCTGAGCTCCTGTGGCTGACAAGTCTTTTGCACTCCACACCTGCTTCTTTCAAGATCTTAACATAGCTGATCAGATTATGCAGAACACATCTGACTCTGATCTGGCAGCCATCATGTGACTGACTCTGCTCAGTTCTGCTGATCCAGTCCCTGGTCATTTTTTGAAGATTTATTCCACTAAAATGGCTTCTTATTGTCTAAGTTTTTGAGCAATTCTTAGTTCTAGTTCCCAAGTAATGGGCACATTGATTGTAGAAGATGCTGTTCATACCTACCACATGTCCTGTCCACCCATTCTGGAATTCACCTAGAGAAAGTTCCTGTGTACACCAAAAGTTTGCAGGATTCCTTTTTCTTTTTCTTTTAAAGATTTATTTATTTATTTGAAAGTCAGAGTTACACAGAGAGAGAGGAAAGGCAGAGAGAGAGAGAGAGGGGTCTTCCATCTGCTGGTTCACTCCCCAATTGGCTGAAACAACTGGAGCCATGCCAGTCCAAAGCCAGGAGCCAGGAGCTTCTTCCAGGTCTCCCATGTGGGTGCAGGGGCCCAAGGACTTGGGCCATCTTCTACTGTTTTCCCAGGCCATGGCAGGGAGCTGGATCGGAAGAGGAGCAGCTGGGACTCGAACTGGCACCCATATGGGATGCCAGTGCTTCAGGCCAGGGCGTTAACCCACTGCGTCACAGCGTCGGCCCCAGGATTTCTTTTTCTAAAGCTGTTCCCTGATCCAGGGAAAATATTCAGCCCTTAGACAGGGCAGAGTGGGAGTTCAGATGGCGCCTCGAACCAATCATGGCATAAAAAAACCAAGACTCCTTCTCCTTAATGGGACAGTGCAGAGGCAAATGTGAAAGGGCCCTTTTGGAAATGAGCCTCAGCTGTGGTCCCCTGTACCTTTTATTGGTTTGCTTCTCTTCCCCATCTCACTTCCCCACTCCCTCTTGGTACTTCCTCAAAGCAACTCCCTAATGAATTACTTATACCAAAATTCTTGTCCCAGGCTCTGCTGTTAGGGGAACTTAGACTAAATAGCTCCATCCACTGTTTGTCTAAGAATAGTTTCCACTGATTCCTTGTTGAGCACACAGACTAGCTTCATCTTCCTCTTATCCGAGCCCTATTTTGAGAACCTTCAGGAAGCCCCCAGTTCCAGAAGTAAGAGCACAAGCATCAAAGTCAGACACATGTGAGGTTGAATCTTGGCTTGGTCACCTATTGACTATGTGACCTTGGGCACATTACTCTCTGAACCTCATTAATCTTCTTAAACAATGCAGAAAGTGATACATAACTCTCAGAGTTGTCAGGAAGAATCAATGAGATAATGTATGCGCAGGGCCCAGTGCAATGCTCGGCCATTAGTAGGTGCTCAATAATGTCAGACAGGCCGTCACCGCCTTCCGAACAAGTGGTTGAGTTCTTTCAGCTATGCTGGAAGCAGGTCAGCCTCCTCCTCGCCAAGGTCTGCCTGGACAAAGTAAGGGGCATGGCCCAGTGCTGGGCCTGCAAACACACCGGAGAAGTGCCTCTCTCTTCTTTTGAGGCCTCTTTTTGGGGTCCTCACTCTTTCCCAAATATGCCCTATACTTTCCTAGCTCTGCCTACCTTGCTCTATTTACCTGAAATACTTCTTTTTTTTTTTTTTAATCTTTACCCTTGTCTGTTGAAATCCCACTCAAGCTTTCACAGTGTGATATAAATCAAGATACACATCAGATTTACTGTGATTTTCAAACCACACAGGTCTTAAACTCATCCTCAGACAGTCTGATTCCCTCATTCGGGGTGGGCAACAGGCAAGCAGATTTGGGAAAAGCTCATTTATGCTGATGTGCACCCCTGGGGAATAACCACTGGTATCACCCAGCGAGTCCAAGTAATGTGGTCAAACAGACTCGACTGCCTGTGTGCTGCTGGGAAATCTACTCAGCTTCTTGGAGCCTCAGTTTACTCCTCTGTAATTGGAGGATAATAATGATACCTAACACATATGGTTGGCATGGAGATTAGATAATAGAGGTGATACTGAGGAAAACTTAGATCTTCATTAAACCATCCCTGACCCTCCAGCCAGAGCAATCAAGTCCTCTGACTGTCCCTCTTGCCACAGTGGTCCTTCCAATGGCAGCATCACCCCTTGCCTCCCACCATCACTTCAGCAGCACCTACGGGGGGCTGGGGACAAACAGGGACAGCGAATTATCTGCCATGTTCTCCCACAGCATCTGGCATGGTGTCTTACACAGAGCCCATGCTCAATAAATTTTTGCTGAATTGAATATAAACCATAAGAAACTAATGTATGTGGTTATGTTAGGTACCTGCATAATGCGTTTTGAACAGGCTTTTGATTAGTCTTAGTGTCCGGGAAACAGTTTCCTACTAACAGTGCATTTGGAAATTGCCAGGAGGGCAATAAATATGTGCATAAAATTCTGCTTTTCTCAGACCTGAACAGAATTTCGATGCTTCCTGGGGATTGTGGTTTACAGGTGCCCACAGGGGCTGGGAGTGGACTGCAGGGCTGTCCCTGGGCTACTTCCTTGCTTTGGACCTCTTGGGGACTCTCCTATTTATAAGCCCAAGGGCTACAACTTAACTCTTCAAAGAGCATGGAGATGGGGAGTCTGCTTCTTCCAGTGGATTTGAGGTTCGTGAGCTTCCCCTTTGCGTCTGGTGACCTTGGCTCAGTCTCCATGGAGAGTCCTCTCTTGGCTCAGGATTGCAATTGTCTTGCAGAATTGGGCTCCTGTGGTGTCTTCATTGACTCCTAAGTTTCCCTGGCTTGTTCTGTCTCTCAGGAGAGCTGGGCTGCTGGTAGTGCTGGAGGCTGGGCTATAAAGGAACCCTCACTCTAAAACACAAAGGTACCATTAAATAGTCCTGCAGGGCATAGGTCTAGAGGATCAGATCACCCAGGGATCTTTTTAGGAGATGGGAATTGGGGGCTGGCATTGTAGTACAGTATGTTAAGCTGCTGATTGTGACACTGATATAGAGTGCCATTTTGGGTCCTGTCTGCTCTGTATACAATCCAGTTGTCTGCTAATGCACCTGGAATGGCAGAGCAGAATTGCCCAAGAACTTGGGCCTCTGCCACCCACATGAGAGAGCTAGATGGAGTTCTGGGTTCCTGGCTTCAGCCTGGCCCAGCTCAAATGGTTGCAGCCTTGCTGGTGCCATGGCTCAATAGGTTAATCCTCCGCCTGTGGCGCCAGCACACCGGGCTCTAGTCCCGGCTGGGGCGCCGGATTCTGTCCCGGTTGCTCCTCTTCCAGTCCAGCTCTCTGCTGTGGCCCGGGGAGTGCAGTGGAGGATGGTCCAAGTCCTTGGGCCCTGCACCTGCGTGGGAGACCAGGAGAAACACCTGGCTCCTGGCTTCGGATCAGCACGGTGTGCTGGCCGCAGCACGCCTGCCACAGCGCACCGGCCGCAGCGCACTGGCTGCAGCGGCCACTTGGGGGGTGAACCAATGGAAAAGGAAGACCTTGCTCTCTGTCTCTCTCTCTCACTGTCCACTCTGCCTGTCAAAAAAAAAAAATGGTTGCAGCCTTCTGGGGAATGAATCAGCAAATAGAAGACCTCGCCCTCACTCGCTCGCTCGCTCTCTTTCTGTTGCTTTCCCTTTCAAATAAATACATACATAAATCTTGAAAAAAAGAAAGAAGTAGGTATTGTTAAAGGGCTGAGGATGTCTCCTGTCCAAGGGGAGGAGGAGAGGGAGGACCGAACTGTATGGAGCTTTATTTCTAGCCTCTGACTATCTTTTATTGATTCCCCTCTCTCTCTTTCTAAAAATATTTACTTATATATTTGAAAAGCAGAGTTACAGAGAGAGGAGAGGCAGATCTTCCATCTACTTGTCCACATGCTGCAATATCAAAGCCAGGAATCAAGAGTTTCATCCAGGTCTCCCACATGGGTGCAGGAGCCCATGTATTTGGGCAATTTTCCACTACTTTCCCAAGTACATTAACAGGGAGCTGGATCCAAAGTGGAATGGCCAGAACTTGAAATGGCACCCATATGGGATGCTGGCATCACAGGTGGCAGCTTAACCAGTTAGACCACAATGCTGGCCACAATTTATTCTCTTCTTTTTCATAAACATATAATATCTTATCACTGGCAGGAATTGGGAAGGAAAGTAGACAATTAAGAAACAGCAGGCCAGTGCCACGGCTCACTAGGCTAATCCTCCACCTGCAGCGCCGGCACCCCGGGTTCTAGTCCCGGTTGGGGCACTAGATTCTGTCCCAGTTGCTCCTCTTCCAGTCCAGCTCTCTGCTGTGGCCCGGTAGGGCAGTGGAGGATGGCCCAGGTCCTTGGGCCCTGCACCTGCATAGGAGACCAGGAGGAAGCACCTGGCTCCTGGTTTCAGATAGGCGCAGCGTGCCAGCTGCAACGCGCCGGCCGTAGCGACCTCTTGGGGGGTGAACCAACAGAAAAAAGAAGACCTTTCTCTCTGTCTCTCTCTCTTTCTCACTAACTCTGCCTGTCAAATAAATAAATAAATAAATAAATAAACAAACAAATAAAGGAAACAGCAAAAGAGGGAGGCAGAACAAGATGGCATCTGAGTGTGAAGCTCCAGCAATTTCCCCACAGCGATACACGTTTGAACAGCTGTTCATTTACTGGGTTATCTTCACAAGAGCCAAGGAAGTCAGGTGAAAGACCTCAGTGCCTGGTTTTATTCTAACAATAGTAAAAGTCTCATTGAAGTGGGCAGGATGGAAAGAGTTGCCATATCACTACTCCCTCCAAGTAGTGAAGTGTTGGGGAGGGACAGGGAATAAAGACGAGATCTGAGGCTTAGAGACTAGGACCAGGCCTGCTATCTTGAAACTTGGAGTCAGACAGGGTCCCCTAACCTCTACCCTCAGGCCAGTACCTGTGGACTGAGACTTCACTCTCCTCACTCAACCTCTGGCATACAGTGGAGCAAAACTCTAGGCCTGGGGAGCAGGATGGGAAAGTGAACTTAGGGCCATGCATTGAAGTTCAGAACTGGGCCTGGCATGGTGAGATCCAGTACCAGATAAAGCCCTAAAGCCTCTATCCCCAGGATGGTGCTCATATAGACAGACTCTGGATCTGCCTGGGGTCAGAATAGGGTCCCAGAAATTAATCCATGCATCTACAGCCAACAGATCTTTGACAATGGTACCAAAAAGTATCCTGGAGAAAGTACAATATCTTCAATAAACAGTACTGGGAAAATTGGATATCCATGCATAGGATACTTACATTTGACCCCTGCTTTTTACCATAAAATTCAACTCAAAATGGATCAAGAATCTAAATGTAAGACCTGAGATTGTCAAACTATTAGGGGAAAACATAGGGGAAATACTTTAAGGCATTGGCAGATGCAGTGATTCTTTTAGGTAAGACCCCAAAAGCACAGGCACAAAAAGCAAAAGCAGACAAATTGTACTGAATCAAACTACGAATCTTCTGTACAGCAAAACCAAAACCAAACCCAAAACCAACCAAACAAAAATTATCAAAAGAATGAAGATACAGCTGACAAAATAAGAGAAAACATTTGCAAATTATGCATCTGGCAAAGGATTAATATCCAGAATATATAAGGAACCCAAAATCTCAAGTGAAAAACCAAAGAATTCAGCCAAGGAATGAACAAAGACTCTGAATAGGCATTTCTCAGAAGAAGAAATACAAGTGACCAACAAATACATGAAACACACTCAGTAGTACGTGCCATCAGGAACATGCAAATCAAAATCACAATGAGATATCAGCTCACTCCAATTAGAATGGCTACTATGGAGAAGGCAGAAAACAACAAATGCTTGTGAGGATGTGGAGAAAAAGGAATCCTTATATTATATTATATTATAATATAATCCTTATATTATATTGTTGGGAATGCAAATTAGTACGACCATTATGGAAAACATTAGGGAGGTTCCTCGATAAATTTAAAAAGGTCTCCAGAGGACCCTGTCCAATTTCTAGGCATATATTTGAAGGAAATAAAATCAGCATACGAGACGCTGGCACTTCCATATTCATTGCAGTTCTATTCACAATAGCCAAGATATGAAAGCCACCTAGATGTCCATTGATTGCTGAATGCATAAAGAAAATATGATGGAAAATGCAATAGAATCTTTTTCAGTCATAAAAAAGAATGAAATCCTGGCATTTACAACAAAATGGAGATTATTATGTTAAGTGAAATAAACCAGACACAGGAAGACAAATAACATATGTTCTTCCTCATATATAGAAGTTAAAAAAAGATCCATCTGAACCTATAATAGTCTATATGTATCTTGTTCATAAATATTGACATATATAGTACACTTAAGGGTATGTGTATAATATACATAAGTGTATATAACATACATGAGTATATATAATTACTTAAGTCTATAAGTATAATATATAGTAAGTAGATTATATCTATCTATATATGTACGTATATATATTATATATGGTTATATATTTATATACATAGGTTATATAATAGTTTGATATATAAGTGTTTAAAACATGTATGTGAAAACCACATCAGTGTACATAATATAATACTTACATATTACAATAGGTATATGCATATATAATATACTAAGTATATATGTACATAATATACATAAGTGCTTATATAGTATACTTGAGTGAATATAATATATAATATGCATTTAAAAATGTATTTGTTATATATGCATAGGTATAAGGAATATATAGGAAACATTTTAAACATGGATACTTATTAGTTTCTGAGCCTTTATTCTCTTCTTTATGACACAACCAGAATGGTTCTTGTAGACTAATCGGTTCCCGTCATCCTCCCTGCCTAAATTTCTTCATCCTCCTCCTCTTTTATATTTTAGACAAAGATAAAAATCCTTAACATTCTTTGCTAAGGACTACTTTTTTGACTTTCTTGTTAAAAGCACCATTAAACCTGAAAAAACCAACCAACCAACCAATACCAAACAAAACAAAACAACTGTCCCCAATTCAGTATTTACTTTCTCATTCTCGAAGAACACAGACCAACCATGGCTCTTTTTGCTTCCCTGTCTCTCCCTCACTGTGCCTGGACAATTCTTATTCATCTTTACTCAGGGAATCCACTGGAGAAGTTGAACTCCCCTATCAGGCTTCCCTCAGCAGACAGCATTTTTTCCTCTTTTTTTGAGTATTCCTGCCCTACTCTGCCACTGCCATTAGACAGTCAGCCTCATGAGGGCAGGGATCCTGACTCTAACTACCATTGGTGTCTGCCAGTCAGAGGGATAAATGCATTAAGTTGCAGATTACAATTTTTTTAACCAAATTCACTTAACACATATTGTGAATCTTTTTATATATTAAAATGTATACATTTAAAAGTTGGGGAAATGAAATCTTGTTACAAAAATTTTCAAACCTGTGCATACAAGGGGGTCTTCAAAAGTCCATTAAAAATGTGTTACAAAAAATGTATACACAGAGGACCTGCTACACAGGACAAGAACCAGTTGTGAGATGGTCAGTGTTCCAACAGTGAGTGCATGCCAGACCTGTGAAGGTGAGAAGCTGCAGCAGGAGGTGCCCACACCTCACTTCACTTGTGTGATTCCACCTAGTGCTTGGTTTGCGGCAAATTTGGATCTGCTTTTTGGAAATTTCTGGACATTTTTTCAAACATTTCCAATTCACTGTTGGTTGAATCAGCAAAGGCAGAATCCGTACAGGTGGAGGGGGTGACTGTACTAGTAATTGTTTTTCCAATTTAGTAGTCACAGTTCAAAGTTGCCTTACTCTGATGACTGAGAATATTTGTTCATTCATCCTTTCATTGTAGCGATACATATTTTTTTAAAGATTTATTTTGTTTATTTGAAAGTCAGAGTTACAGAGAGATAGAGACAGAGAGAGGTCTTCCACCCACTGGTTCACTCCCTAGATGGCTGCAATGGCTGGAGCTGCGCCAGTCTGAAGCCAGGAACTTATTCCAGGTCTCCCACACGGGTCAGGGTCCCAAGGACTTGGGCCATTTTCTACTGCTTTCCCAGGCCATATCAGAGAGCTGGATCAGAGAGGAGCAGCTGGGACTAGAACCAGTGCCCATATGGGAAGGCCGGCACTTCAGATCAGGGCTTTAACCTGCTGTGCCACAGCGCCGGCCCCAAAAGATACTTAATGAGATCCCACTCTGTGATATTAGCAAAATGATCAGATTCTAGGGCCAGCACCACATTGTAGGTGAACAATACTTTTAGAACCTCCTCTCATTTGTTTTCTTTAAGATACTTTGCTGGTTGTAATTATACATTTATTCTCCTAGATGTACATTGGAGTTATTTTGTCAAATGCCTTTTATTAAGAAAACATTAGTTATTTTGACTTAAAATGCATGAAATTTATAGACTTGGAAAGAAAACAAATCTTTGCTATATTGCATTCTCCCTCACAAAAGCATTGCATGGCTTTTTTTTTTTTTCAAGATTTTAAGTGTTTCTGTAAAAATTTTTTAACATATGTTCACCAAAAGATAAGCAGTTGTTAACATCTGACCAAACATCAAATTTTGAAGGCATATGTATTGGTATAAATATATAATTTTATCTCAATGAAATGCAAAAGGAGATCTTCTGAACTTAATAACATAATAGCAGGAGTAAGCATTTGGTGCAGTAGCTTAAGCTGCTGCTTGGAGTCCCAGCTACTTTCCTTCCCATCCAGCTGTCTATTAATGGGACCCTGGGAAACAGCAGGTCATAGCTTAAGTAATTGGGTCCCTACCACCCACGTGGGAAGCCCAGATGGAATTCCTGGCTCCAGGCTTTTTTCTGGCCCAGTCCTGGCTGTTATAGACATTTGGGAAATGAACTGGTAGATGGAAGATCTCACTCTATCTCCCTGCCTTTCAAATAAAATGAAAAAGAATAAGTACAAATTTAAAACACCAATATAAGCATTTTTCCATTTTAATGAAACAATTTTACATCATCATTTTATAAGCGAGAATAACAGTTATTTCATTGTATAGATGTATCATCTTTAATTAGTTTCTTGTTGATATATACAAAAATTATTTCTTTTTTTTACCTTTTATTTAGCAAATGCAAATTTCCAAAGTACAGCTTTTGGATTACAATGGCTTTTCCCCCCCATAACTTCCCTCCCACCCGCAACCCTTCCAACTCCCGCTCCCTCTCCCATTCCATTCACATCAAGATTCATTTTCAATTATCTTTATATACAGAAGATCAATTTAGTATATATTAAGTAAAGATTTCAACAGTTTGACCCACACAGAAACACAAAGTGTAAAGTACTGTTGAGTACAACTTATAGCATTAATTCACATTGAACAACACATTAAGGACAGAGATCCTACATGAGGAGTAGGTGCACAGTGACTCCTGTTGTTGACTTAACAAATTGACACTCTTGTTTATGGCGTCAGTAATCTCCCTAAGCTCTTGTCATGAGTTGCCAAGGCTATGGAAGCCTTTTGAGTTCGCCAACTTTGATCTTATTTAGACAAGGTCAAAGTCAAAGTGGAGGTTCACTCCTCCCTTCAGAGAAAGGTACCTCCTTCTTTGATGGCCTGTTCTTTCTACTGGGATCCCACTTGCAGAGATCTTTCATCTAGTTTTTTTTTTTTTTTCCAGAGTGTCTTGGCTTTCCATGCCTACAATACTCTCATGGGCTCTTGAGCCATATCCAAATGCCTTAAGGGCTGATTCTGAGGCCAGAGTGCTGTTTAGGACTTCTGCCACTCTTTGAGTCTGCTGTGTATCCCGCTTCCCATGTTGGATCGTTCTCTCCCTTTTTTATTCTATCAGTTAGTATTTGCAGACACTAGTCTTGTTTATGTGATCCCTTTGACTTTTAGTCCTATCATTATGATCAATTGTGAACAGAAATTGATTGCTTGGACTAGTGAGATGGCACTGGTACATGCCATCTTGATGGGATTGAATTGGAATCCCCTGGCACATTTCTAACTCTATCATTTGGAGCAAGTCAGCTTGAGCATGTCCCAATTATTTCTAAGTTTTAATCATTATGACAATCAAGAGTGATCTTTTTAAAAAACATATCTTCATGTGCTTATTTGGTTAACTTTTCAGAATAAATTCTTTTTTTTTTTGACAGGCAGAGTTAGACAGTGAGAGAGAGAGAGAGAGAGAGAGAGACAGACAGACAGACAGAGAGAAAGGTCTTCCTTTTTCCGTTGGTTCACCCCCAAAGTGGCCACTACGGCTGGTGCGTTACGGCCAGTGTGCTGTGCTGATCCAAAGCCAGGAGCCAGGTGCTTCCTCCTGGTCTCCCATGTGGGTGCAGGGCCCAAGGACTTGGGTCATCCTCCACTGCACTCCCGGGCCACTGCAGAGAGCTGGACTGGAAGAGGGGCAACTGGGACAGAATCCAGTGCCCCGAGTGGGACTAGAGCCCAGGGTGCTGGTGTCAGAGGTGGAGGATTAGCCTAGTGAGCTGTGGTGCTGGCCTAAATTCTTAAATTTGGTAAGCTTCAATTATACTGGTCCTTTTAGAAATATTACTGAACTTTGGAGCCAGCACTGTGGTGTACAAAAGTTAAGTCTCCACCTGCAGTGTCTGCATCCCATATGGGTGCCTGTTCAAGTCCCATCTGCTTCTCTTCTGATCCAGCTCCCTGCTAATGCACTTTGGAAAGCAACAGAAGATGGCCCAAGTCCTTGGGCCCCTGCACCCAAGTGGGAGACCCAAAAGAAGCTGTTGGCTTCTGGCTTCAGCCTGGCCCAGCCCTGGCTGTTGTGGCTATTTGGGGAGTGTCCAGTGGATGGAAGATCAATCAGTCTTTCAGTCTTCTCTCTCTCTCTCCTTCTGTCTGTATCTCTAACTAAATAAATAAATCTTAAAAAAAAATTACCAAACTAGACTTCAGAAAGATTGTTTTGAATTGCCTTCTAGCAGCAGCATTTAAGAAATCATATAATATGAAAAGGAAATCAGGAAAACATTCACTTCAGCATACAAAACAAAAAAATCTTGCAACAAATTTAAGCAAGGCAGTCAAATATTAGTATACTGAAGAATACAAAATATTACCAAAGAGATTGAGGAAGGCTAAACAAATGGAAAGACATCTTGTATTCATGGATTGGAAGACTTAATCTATAGATTCAATGCCCTATCAAAAGTCCAATGGCTGTTTTATGCAAGAGTGGAGAAGTTAATTCTCATCTTCCTATGGAATTGCAAGGGTCCCTCAGTAACCAAAGCAATCTTTTAAAATGGAAAAGATAGAGGATTGACACTTCATGATTCCAAAGCTTATTACAAAACTTGCATAAATCAAATCAGTGTGATGTTGGCACAGGATAGACATGAAGGTCATGGGATAGACTTGGGAAGTTCAGTAATAAACCTTCACATTTATGGTCAACTTATTTTTGGCAAAGATGGCAAGTCCATTCAGTGGGGAAAGAAATCTTCATCTTTAACAAATTGTGGTGGAGGAAATGGATATCCACATTCAGAAGAATGAAAGTGGATCACAGCCTCACAACATGTACAAAGATAAATTCAAAATGCATCAACCACCTAAATAAAGTTTTAAAAATCTTACAAGAAAAGTATAAATAAGTCTTCATGATTTTAATGGATCATTAGATATAACATCAAAAGCATAAGCAACAAAAGAAAGTATATAAATAGAAAAATCATTAAAATTAAAGAGTCATGCATCAAGGGATGTTATCAAGAAAGTGAATAGATAACATTCAAAATGGAACAAATTGGCCGGCGCCACAGCTCAATAGGCTAATCCTCCGCCTTGCGGCACCGGCACACCGGGTTCTAGTCCCAGTCAGGGCGTTGGATTCTGTCCTGGTTGCCCCTCTTCCAGGCCAGCTCTCTGCTGTGGCCAGGGAGTACAGTGGAGGATGGCCCAAGTGCTTGGGCCCCACACCCCATGGGAGACCAGGAGAAGCACCTGGCTCCTGGCTTTGGATCAGTGTGGTGCGCCGGCTGCAGTGCACCGGCCGCAGCGGCCATTGGAGGGTGAACCAACGGCAAAGGAAGACCTTTCTCTCTGTCTCTCTCTCTATCACTGTCCACTCTGCCTGTCAAAAAAAATGGAACAAATTATTTGCAAATAATATATGACAGTAGTCTAGTACCAGAAAAATCCCCTAAAAATCAACAATCAGACAAATACTCCAATAAAAATATGAGTTGAGCACTTGAACATATATTTCTCCAAATAAGATATACAAGTAGCTAGGAAGAACATGAAAAATGCTCAACATCATTACTCCTTAGGGAAATGAAAATCAAAATTACATGAGTGGCCAGTGCAGCGGCTCAATAGGCTAATCCTCTGCCTTGCAGCGCTGGCACACCAGGTTCTAGTCCTGGTCGGGGCGACGGATTCTGTCCCGGTTGCCCCTCTTCCAGGCCAGCTCTCTGCTGTGGCCAGGGAGTACAGTGGAGGATGGCCCAAGTGCTTGGGCCCTGCACCCCATGGGAGACCAGGAGAAGCACATGGCTCCAGCCTTTGGGTCAGCGTGGTGCGCCAGCTGCAGCGCGCTGGCTGCGGCAGCCATTGGAGGGTGAACCAATGGCAAAAGGAAGACCTTTCTCTCTGTCTGTCTCTCACTGTCCACTCTGCCTGTCAAAAAAAAAAAAATTACATGAGTACCACTTCACATCCACTGAGATGACTGTCATTAAAAAAAAAAAAAATGAGGTCAACTGGGGATGACTTGACCAGTGTCTCTGAAGGTGTGGATCAGTTGGGAAGTTGGTACTTTGTTGGTGAGAATGTAAAATGTTTCATCCACATGGAAAAGTGTTTGGTGATTCCTCAGATAATTGAATACAATTACTGTATGACCCTGCATTTTGAGTATACCCCAAGGATTTGAGAATAGTTGTTGAACAAAACTTGCACATGCATGTTCCTAGCAGCACTATTTCTAAGAGCCAAAAGGTGAAAATTGCCTAAATGTCGGCTAACAAATGCATGGATAAACATATTGTGGTATATCCATGCAATGGAGTATTATTCAACCACAGAAAGGAATGAAATCCTGGTATATGCTACAATGTGAATCAGCCTACAAAACATGCTAATTACAAGAGGCCAGAAACAAAAGGCCACATATTGTATGATTTCACTTATGTGAGATATCTGAAAAAGAAAAATCCGCCATGTCAGAAAACTGATTGGTGATTTCTAGGGATAGGAAAGGGGAGAGGAAATGAAGAGTAACTGACTAATTTTATTTTGGGATTTTATTTTGGAGTGTCAAAATGTTTTGGAACTAAATACAGGTGGTTGTTGCACAATGTTGTGAATCTAACCAATATCACTGGGTTGTTTAAGATGGCTAATTTTAGGGGCAGGCATTGTCATAGCATTTAAGACACGGCTTGGGATACCCACAACCCCTATCATTGTGCCTAGGTTCAAGTTCTGCACACCCTGAGGTCTGTAGGGGATGATTCAAGCAAGTGATGGCTTGGGTTACTACCACTAACATGGGAAACCTGGACTGACTTTCTGACTCCCAGTTTTGGCTTGTCCCAACCCTGACTGTGGTGGACATGTGAGGAGTGGACTAGCAGATGGGAAATATCTCTTTGTCTCTGTCTTCTCTCTGCCTTTCAAATAAATATATAAAAATGATTAATTTCAGTTCAATAAATCATTAAAATACAATAGGCCTTGGATTTCTACTTCCCATGGGACTTTTCTATTTTTAGCCATGTGCCTGTGTAGGTACAAACTTCCCTGCCATTTCTAGAATGAGCAGAGTTATTCCAGTCCTTTCTGGGCTCCTTACTTGATGTGAGGTGTCAGTTCCATTACACTGCTGGCAGGGATCCAAGGCCCTTTCTCCTATCCCCAGATTGCCACTGAAGTCCTGTTCTTTAGCCAGCAAAGTCATGCAGCTCCCTCCTGGGCAGAGGGCTCTGACATCTTCCCTTCTAACTTTCAGAGTTCTCTTTTCATTTGTTCTGGGTCTAGAGACTTCTTTGTCTTCAGAGTGAATCTGTATGCTTTAAGTATTGATTATTTACATTTGTGTACTTTCATAGGTTTTTAAAAAAAATATTTTATTTATTTGAAAGGCAGAGTTACAAAGAGAGGTAGAGCCAGAAAGAGAGAGGTCTTCTATTCCGCTGGTTCACTCCCCAGATGACCTAACAGCCAGAGCTGAGCTGATCCGAAGCCAGGAGGCAGGAGCTTCCTCCAGGTCCCCAATGCAGGTGCAGGGGCCCAAGGACTTGAGCCATCCTCTATTGCCTCCCCAAGCCACTAACAGAGAGCTGGATCAGAAGAGGAGCAGCTGGGACTTGAACTGGTACCCATATGGGATGCCAGCACAGCAGGCTGGGGCTTTAGCCTGCTGCACCACAGTGCCAGTCCTGTCTCCTAGGTTTTCAGTGGTAGACAGGGCTGCTGTGTGGGCTCAGACCACCATGCTGCTAGAAGTCTAATTTATAAAAATTGTTTTGTGGCTGACCTTGTGTCACAGCCGGTTACGCCTCTGCCTGCATTGCTGACATTCCATATAGGTACTAATGGGTGTCCCGGATGCTCTAGTACCAATCCAGCCTCCTTCTAATGGCCTGGGAAAGCAAGAAAGATGGCCCAAGCACTTGGGCCTCTGACACCCATGTAGAGATATGTTAGAAGTTCCTGACTCCTGGCTTCAGCCTGGCCCATGCCTTGGCCATTGCAGCATTTGGGAAGTGAACCAGTGGATGGAATTTCTCTCTCTCTCTTTGCTTCTCTATAACTCTGCCTTCCAAATAAATTAATTAAAAATAAAAATTGTTTTATTTTGAGATTATTAAACTATCAAGCAATTATCATATATATTACAAATATTTTTGACAGGTTTTAAATTGTTTTGGCCTTATACTTGGTATTTATTGTCCTAATGAGGTTTTAAATTTTTATGTAGCTATGTAGATATACCTTCCATACATTTTTTTCCTGGTACTGTAGAAAAACTTCTTTTTTCTACATTAAAAATAAGATGAATTTAATCACGTTGTCTTCTAGTAATTTTATAGTGATGTTTTAATATTTAAATTTCAAAATTTCTAAATTTATTTCAGAAGAAGAATGATAGAGATAGAGAGATACCATCTATTGATTCATTCCCCAAATGCCCACAATGGCTAGGGCTGAAGCCAGAAACTTGGAATGCAATCTAGGTCTCCCATGATCATAGCAGGAACCCAATTACTTGAGCCATGATTGTTTCTTCCCATGTGTGCATTGGTAGGGAGCTGGAGCCAGGAGTTGGAGCTGGGAATCAAACCCAAACATTCTGATATGGGACACAGGTGTCTTAATCTCTTGGCTAAATGCCTGCTCCCAAATATTTAAATGTTTGATCCATGTGGAGTTGATTTTGCTGTGCTAGGAAAGTAGGGATTCAGCTTTACTCTCCTACTTCAGACTAGTTAGCTGTCGTGACACCATTTATTGGAAATCCCATTGCTTTCCTGTTTTCTAATGTACTTGGGTTTATTTCTGAACTCGAATCAATCTTTCAGTAAGCCAGCAATAGGTTGCTTTAATTATGACATTCTGAAACACATTTTCATAAAACGAAGTTCCCTTCATCCCTGCCTCTTTTTTTTTCAAAGAAAAATCCTGACTATACTATAAACCTCTTTTCAATCAAATTAAAAATCAAAATCCATTGTAATACCATTGAGGTTTTTCACTTTAATGAATGTATGGATTGATAGAGCAAATCTGCCTCGTTTTATAATTTATAATTTGCTCATTGGACATCTTTTGAGTTCAGCAAAGATGGACCCCAGGTGAAGGGCTTCTGGGGGGGGGCATTGTTTCCAGACAAGCTGCAGCTTTGAGGACTGATATTGGATTCCTGCTTCCAAAGCTTCTTCAAATCCATCCCTTTATCCAGCCTTAGGACTCCTCTCTTTCTACTCCTGAGCCAATGAGCCTACACTCTCTGAATAGCCCAACCCATTCATAAGGTTTTAAAGTTATTTATAAATTAACTAAGATTACAGTCAGTTGTAATATGAAATAACAATTGTCGCTTGAATAAGCTGGTTATTTTTTTAGAGGTGATCCAGAGATCTTCAGTTGAAGGAAATGACTTGTTTTTGGGCTGAGGACATTTGGGTGCTTTCTCTGTCACAAGAGTAACTTGGAAAGGAGGAGCAGAGTAGTACAGGTCCTATTCAGCAATCTGGTTCATGGTTGTGCAGAGCTTCTGTTCAGTAATGTAGGACCATAGCGACCAAACTCACGCCGTAAATCTTCAGACCAACCCAGCTCTGGAGCTGGCACTCTTGCCTCACCTGGCTTCCCTGCCCCTCTGACCTGATTGTGCATGGAGCCCTGCAGGTTCCTCCTACTTGGGAGCTCACCAGTGTCCCTCTTCTCCATCCTCAGTGCCTTGCTTGATTGTGGCCTCCTCGTCCATCGTATGGAATTTACTGCAGCCTCCTGCCTCCACACTGTGCACCCTTGACCTACCTTCCATGTGTATTCTGAGACACAAATGTGCAGGCACTTCAAAAATTTCATAGGAAAATGGAATTAGACTGTAACTTTCTTTTGGCACAAAACTTTTGAAATCCGTGTGTCATTTTGTAATAATAGATTTTCCATGAACATTTTGAAGATCTGACCTGTGTTCTCTTTCCAGCTCAGAGCCACCCCATGGCTGTGGTTCCAAGGAGCTCACAGTATAGTGGGTGGGGACATTCATTCATCCTTCAGAGAATATATTTCTTAAGCAGCTCCTTATGATAGGACCTGATCTAGGCCATAGGGGTATAGCTGTGAACAAAGATTCAAGAATTCCTGACCATGGTCTGGTGCTGGGGTAGGAGAAGACCAAAACTAAGCAAGATAAATGATATTTAATGTAGTGGGGATATATACAAAGAAGAAAATATAGCAGGGGAGGGGGCAAAAGAATTCCAGAGTTGGGGTGGATGGGGGCTTTTCAAGTGGGATGGCCAGAGAAGGCCTGTTTCTGCAGTGATGTTGGAATAATGAGTGAAAGGAAGTGGGGAAAATCACAAGTGGTAGCATTTTAAGCCTCAGAATGGGTACGTGCAAAGGCCCTGAAGCAGAGACATGCTTGATCTGTTGTAGATACTCAAGGGAGGCTGTAACAGAGTGAAAGAGAAGGACGAGAGGGTCATGGAGGCCTGATTGTGCAGGACCTCATGGGCCACTGTGAAGATTGGCTTTAGTCAAGTGGCAAGAGACGCCAGTGACCTGATTGAACATTATAATGTCATTTAGATTTCAACAGGACCACAGTATGAAGAATAGAATGTAGGTGATTATGCAAGGGACAATTAATTACAAATGGTTTGAGAGCTAGGAAGGAGCGTGCAGGGTGTTTTGCTTTGAGAGTGTAGAGCAGGGGATCCTGACTCTGTCTTGGGATGGAGGGGACGAGCTCAGGTAGCATTTGGATCTCAGAGTTAATGGGAGTCATCAAAGGCACTTGAGCAGGACATGATGAGTTTGACCATACCTGTAAGTGGATAGAGTGGTGCTGATCACACCTCCTGCCAAGGGCGCTTCAGGAGCTGTTTCCATCAGGGCAGCCTGAAGCGTTCATCTGGATGTGGACTGAGGAAGGACTGGGGGCTCCCTGGGCTCATCCAGCCTCACGGGAGGAGGAGAGGCAGGCAGGCAGGCAGACTGGCAAGCCTCAGGGAATGGTGAGACCATCACTTGTGAGATGTGTCAAGCACTTGAGGTCCTTCGTGGCACTAATTGAAATCCTCTCTGTCACTGGCATGTCAGGAGAGAGAGCGCTCTATCCCTAATGAAGCCTTGGATGGAAGCCTGACAGCTCCAGATGGGGAACAATTTGGCAGTTTAATAGCTTGCTGACGGAGCTGGCTACACCCCCACGGCGTCTTGGGTCTTCTAGCCTGGCCTGTGTATCCAGGAGAGTCCGTGGTCCCGGGGCATTATAGCCTGGGACACACTTGGTTACTAACTGTTCTCCCAGCCCCTTCGGTCACTCAGGGTGGGCGGGATGCAACTGGCACACTCGAGTTAGATGCATCTGAGGAGAAGTTAATCAAATGGCGATTTGCTAAGGCCTGTGAGAATTGTAGCACAGGACCCAACATCTCAGGAATGTTCTCTCTAGGTCCAAGGAGAGGGAGCAGGGGAAAGCTCCAGGTGTGGGAGCCTGCGTGGGGAGCTTCCTGGAGAGAGGGCCCAGGGAGAAGAGCCGGCCCTCAGTGGGGCACAGCCACATGCAGCCACTGTGCGGAGAAGGAACTCGGAGAATCAATACCCTGAATCTGTGCTCATCTCTCTCTTCCCTGCCAGGACTCCCCTGGGGTGAAACCCAACCAGACACAGCAGTCAAGGGAGCTTGTTGGTGCTCCATACAGGTTGAGAGGGATGGTGAGTGAACCTGGAAGAACAAATGGAAAATGTCTGTGTTCCTCTGAGCCAGGCCCTGCTCTGGGCACAGAGACCAGACTTCGATTAGACCTGGCTCCTGCCCCAAGGAGCTCTCAGAGACACAAGAGTGGGATTAGGGCTGTCAGAGGAATGAACAAACTGCATGGGCTTTCTGGTGGTAAGGAGCATTGATGGCGGGGGAAGGGATGAGGGTAGGGAGAGGATGTGCTTGACTCCTCTCCCAAGAATGCCCATCCACAGTGGCATAGTCACCATCTAAAAAATTATAGTGTCGGCAACATGGTTGCACATGCTTACTGGGAAGAGTAGGTGAGACAGTGGATGCAGACTGCCTAAGCAAACACTTGGCACTGCGCAGGTCAACTGCAGATGATAGCCTTGTTGCCACTCCCTTTTGGCCTTACCAAGGTAGACCAGCGATATGGACCTAGTTAACAAGCAAGACAGGCAGCTCACCTGGAGTCTCCACCCAGGTTCTCTGATGTGAATGACTACCTTTTATTAAGTGCTAACTCTGCACCAAACACTGTACAAGTGCTTTATATGAGGAACCTGCAAGAGTACTTTAAAAAGCTCTTGGGAAATGGAATTAAAAGGTTAGTTGATTTTGATGGAAAAATTTTTGAAATCAAATATACAAGGGGTTCTTCAAAAAGTTCATGGAGAATGCACATTATAAAAAACTGTGGATTTCAAAATTATTTTGCATCAAAATAAAGTTCTTTTAATTCTATTTTTCCATATTCTTTCTGAAGTATCCTTATATTATTCAACAAATTTTGTGGGGTGTAGGTAGATAGCATTATTCATTTTTCTTTCTGGTCTTTTATTATGCTTTAAAACCAAATTCTTTGACACTTGAGAGGTGAGGTATCTGTCCCTTTCCCTTAAACCTGGATCAACCTTAGTGACTTCCTTATAAGCAGTTGAATGCAGTTGTATTGATAATGCTATTTAAAGGCCATGTGGTTTTTGCCCTGCTCCTCTGGGGCACTCACATTGGGAGAAGACAGGCACCCTATGGGAAGTCCAGCTGCACTACCCTGACACCGACGTGCTGGACAGGCCACATGTAGGCGCTTTGGTTGGCAGCCCTGTTGACTACCAACATTAAGTGTCAACCATCTGCAGGGGACAGTCTTGGAGGTCCATCCCAGTGGGCCTTCAGATAGCTGAAGTCCACTTGACTATAAACATAGGAAAGATCCAAAGTGAGAACTGCCCATCAAGCCATTCCCAAATGCCTGACCAATGAAATGATGAGTACAACAGTGGTTGCTTTGGGCCTCTAAGTTTTGGAGTGCATTTCTACATACCTAGGCAACTGGGACACCTCCCGACTCCATGGCTTCTGTGTGGTTGGATTATACTTCTCCATGTCACCTACTTACTACTTACCTTTTTGTGGGGCTCAAGCAGCATTTGTAGCCTTTTATCTCTTCTCACATCTTTTTTTTTTTTTTTTTGGACAGGCAGAGTGGACAGTGATAGAGAGAGAGACAGAGAGAAAGGTCTTCCTTTGCCGTTGGTTCACCCTCCAATGGCCGCTGCGGCTGATGCGCTGCCGCCGGCGCACCGCACTGATCCGAAGGCAGGAGCCAGGTGCTTCTCCTGGTCTCCCATGGGGTGCAGGGTGCAAGCACTTGGGCCATCCTCCACTGCACTCCCGGGCCACAGCAGAGAGCTGGACTGGAAGAGGGGCAACTGGGACAGAATCCGGCACCCAGACTGGGACTAGAACCCGGTGTGCCGGCACCACTAGGTGGAGGATTTAGCCTATTGAGCCGCGGCGCCGTCCTCTTCTCACATCTTATAAACAGTGACTGCCAATTGCAGATCACACAGGTGGAGGACTTCCTATGAATTCTGCTGGCAGCTGGGACGCTTGCCCAATTGAAGGTGAAGCAGGAGAGAGTTCCTTTGTCAATTAGGACCTTCGTCCTGCATCTTAGTCTGAAGCTTGACTTCCTTGACTGCCTTCTCCCATCAAGGCTGTGGATGTCACCAAGTAAGTATGCAGACTGCCATTTAATTTTTATCATAGTGCTTATTGCAATTTGTAATATTTGTGTAATTATTTGATTGCCAGCTGTCTTCTCCAAGGGCCAGGACAGTAGGGACTGGGACTATTTTGTGTGCCCGTGTTATGCTTTGCATCCAGGCTGGAGACTGGCTCACAGTAAGTGGTCTACAATATCGGTGAATGAATTTATGAATGAATGGACTCTGCCTCTCACTAGCTAGTTATGATCTCCCCATTCTATGATATTTTTGGATTAACTTCTTTTCTAATTTGTTTTTTGGTGGACCCTCTGGGTTCTAGCTGAAGCAAGTGTCAACATTTTTGGGTTCCATTAGCTAGGCAGACTCTGAAAATCACTCAGAAATGGACAGCAAGAATGAATAGGTTTGACATGAACCACAGCATAGCAAGTAAAGCCACCACCTGTGATGCTGGTATCCCAAATGGGTGCTGGTTCAAATCCTGGCTGCTCCACTTCCATTCAGGCTCCCTGCTAATGCACCTGGGAAAGCAGAAGAGTGTGGCCTAGGTACCTGGGCACCTGCACTCATGTGGAAGAAGCTCCTGACTCCTGGCTTCAGCCTGGCCCAGCTCTGGTTGAGGCCATTTGGGGAGTGAACCAGCAGGTGGATGATCTCTCCTCTCTCTCTCTTTCTCTGTCTTCCCCTCTTTCTGTGTAATTCTGACTTTCAAATAAATAAATACATATTAAAAAGAATAAAAATAATAGGTTGGAGTGAAGAGAACCAGAAGGCATGGATGTTGTAATGATAAAGGTTGTTGTAATGATAAAGGCTTGGCAGAGATGTCTTGAGGGGATGGCCCTCAGTGGCAGTGGTAGTAGTAGAACCATATTCAGGGACAAATTTAGAAAATGTTGTAAGGCAGAAATGACTGGATTTGGTATCTGGATAAAGGGAGCAGATGGGTAAGAAGAACCATCAGTAGCACCAGGATTACGACTTTGGAGGGAGAGTAGAGCATGGTGACATCCACAGCCTTGATGGGAACCTCAGTCTAATCTCACTACATAGGCTGGTTCTTCTGCATGTGTGTTTTTCCCATGCTGTTTTCTCTAGCAGGAATGTTCTTCCCTTTCCCTTTTCACCTGGAAAAGCCCTACCACCCCTTACAATCAGCCCAAGGGACTTTTCTGCCCTCCCAGTGGAGGTTGTTGCTGGCTCTGGGCTATGTCCACATTTTGGTCAGATTTTTTTATGAACCATATGTTAACTGTTGTCGTCACACATTGATGTGCCTGTTTGCCCCATCAACTATACAATCTTTGGGAGCAGGATTTATAATATCCCTTTCCCTCCCCATTCAAGCTTCAGCCTCTTTCTTCCTTTCCCCTCCCCTCCCTTCCCTTTTCCTCCTCTCTTCGCTCCCCTTCTCCAGTTTCATCTTGTCTCGTCTTTTCAACTCCTGTTTTGTGTAATGGGACACATGCCCTGTTCATGACCAGAACCATAATGATGACAGATGGAGAGAATGGGGGAGCCTAGGAGGAGGACTGTGGCTTGGCTGATAATGTCCTTGGCTGAGAACAGGCCTGCAAGAAGATAGGTATGTTATCCTTAAGAAAATACACACCTTTGGTGAGACCTTTGGCCCGGGTCTTTGACATGAGCCATTGATTTCCTGCCAAATCATAGTTCACAGTATCTGTTTGGATTCAGATCTTTGCAATTACTCTTATGGGGTAAGCAGATTGGAAAATGGACTTAAAGCCCCCTGCTTGTAGGAGTTTTTTTAAAGAAGGATTTTCTTTTTCTTTTTTAAAGATTTATTTATTTATTGGAAAGTCAGAGTTACATAGAGAAAAGGAGAGTCAGAGAGAAATAAATCTTCCGTTTACTGGTTCACTCTCCAAATGACCACAATGGCTCAGGTGGGGCCAGGTCGAAGCCAGGAGTCAGGAGCCTCTTCTGGGTCATCCACATGGGTGACAGGGGCCCGGGGGCTTGGGCCATCCTCCACTGCCTTCCCAGGCACATCAGCATGGAGTTGGATTGGAAGTGGTGCAGCTGGCACTTGAACTGGTGCTGATATGGGGTGGTGGCACCGTACAGCTCAATTTTCTGTGCCACAGGTGTTTTTTTTTAACCATGTAATTTACAGCCAGGATGAGACAGCTGATGGGTGATGTACTGCCAGCCCCCTATTTACTCCCTTGTGGCAAATGCTTCCTGAATGGGGGAACCCATGAGAAGTTCTATGCTGAACCTGCTTACCTAGTGACACCATTATTCTGGTGCTGTCACTCAGTTGGAATCTTGGCATTGAACTTGATAAAGGAAGTAGGGATCCTGCCCATGGGCTGGAAATGCTGCTTGTTATTCCTAATTCCAGCCCTGGGCCCTTTGGTCATCTTGCCTATTGGGACCCAGTGCTGTTCTCTGAAATCTGATCACTCACCATCCATCAAATAACTTTGTAATTTATTTTATTTCTTTCTTCCCTTCTCCCCTTCTCCCCTCCTCTCCTCCCCTCCTCCCCTCCCCTCCCCTCCTCTCCCCTTCCCTCCTCTATTCTCCCCTTCTCCCTCCCCTCCCCCCACCCCTCCCCTCCCCTTCTCTTTCTTGTTCTTATCCTCTTTAGGACACATCTTAACCTCTGTGCCTCAGTCTCCTCATCTGTAAACTGGGGACCATGACGATATCTAACTTATGGATTGTGATGGTTACAAAATGATATATGTAACTTTCTTAGAACAATAAATATCACAAAATAAATGCTACATATGTGTCAGCAGCTATTGCTATCATTATTGCTGCTGCTGTCATTTTAATTTTTATTACACTGGGTCCTTACATTGTGTCACTTCCACAATCCTTACATTGTTCTAATCCACCAAATATTAGTAAATTTAGTTCCTTCTTTTCTGAGTCTTACCCCAATGTCATGTTCTCATGTGGCTTGCCCTGACCCCAACCCCGACCCTGTCCTGGCACTCTCAGACTCCTCAACCCCATCAGGACATGTTTGTCTTTATAGTGTCCACCACTTTTCAGTTTCTTATTTATGAGCTTATTCGTTGCCGCTCTGTCTCACAGTGTGACTTTCATTGCCTTCTCCCACATTCTCCGCATAGTGCCCAGTACCCAAAAGTGTATCAGTAATTATTGTTACTTGTTGAGTGTCTTCATCATACCTGTTTTGCTTTAACCAGAATCTCTGTAAGTAAGTTTGAATCTAACAAATGAACCCCAAAAGAGGCACACATCCTGTTTGGGTGAAATCTTTTTCTGAAGTTCATTGCATTGCTTCCCTTCCTCCCCTTGGTGGAGCCCTTGTTGCACCATTCTAGTGCATCCAGATGTTCTTTTATTCTCAGGACTAGACGGGAAATACATCATACTAAAGTGTGAATGATTGATATAGACTTAAAGCCTCATCTTCTCTTAACAGACAAAAGTCCTATCGTGCTTTCCCTGACCAACCCCACCCAGCCTTACCAGGAAGGACAGGGGATGGTTCAGGGATAACAGGGTGAAGATGCTGATTTCGATTTTCTCATTGGCTGCCTGATCCATGACAAACCATTGAACTTCTCTGGGCCCTTGTAGCATTGTTTTTAAAGCAAGTTGCTGAGAGTGCCAAATGCAATCCTTTGTCAGAAAATGGCTTGTTGCATAAAATGCTCACTGGGTAAGCTGTTTCCACCATTTGTCATAACAGGAAATGAGGAGAGTGACTGAAGTGAGAAACAAGTTGAATATGAACAAGCAGTGTGTCTCTGGGGACTCCCTGTCTCTTTATTCACCACTCAAATTCTTGGGCTGCTTGAGATATGGCCCAGTGTCCCTATGCTACACCCTCTCCTATCCTATGCACTCACTCACTCAGTATGGCCTAGAGAAGGAAGCCCACATCCCCCCAATTTAGTGACTCTGGACAAGGAACAATCGATCAACCAATTTAGCGAGACAAAGAATGCTTAGATCAGCCATGTACAGTCTCAAAATCAAGTGTTTCTCTAGACCCAGGGACCTCTTCCTAGCCACTGAGTCTGCTCAACCTTTTTCTCGGCTTTATCATCCCCTCCCGATGTCCCCCAAAAGCCTTTTCTGGCTCTTCCTCCTGCTGACCTGGCCTAAGTATAGCTTTTCTGATCTGATCGGTTGCTCAACAATCAGCAGCTTCTGTAAGTCAAGCTGTGTCCCACCCCTAAGGCCTACCTCTTCGCTTTCCCAAGTTGAAAGCCTTTTGCATTCATGAGCATTCACTTAGATTATGGAAGAGACACAAAATAGATGAGGTGCATGTGCCTTCAGGCCACACTCTCTAGGATAAAGGTGATATTGCAGGTGGCTCACGCAGAGTGCTGGAACCCAGCTGCTGGGGTCTCCAACCTCGTTCCAGTGCTATTGTTTTGTGACCTTGAACAATTTAGTCTACCTTGTTGTGCTTCAGTTTATTCATCTGCGAGATAAGGACTACTGAATCCACCTCAAATAGTTTTTCTTTGGATTAAGATGGATTTGTTTATGTGAAACATCTAGAATTATGCCTAGCAGAGTAAATGCCCCGTGAATGGTGGTTTTAATCATCATTAGTAGTCACTACTTTCTTACTGGCAAGCTGCAGTCAAAGATGACCTGAAATTTGAGGTGGATGCCCAAGATAAAGTCCCTTTCCTCCTACACGAGTCTTCTCAGGATGTCCTCAAGAGCATCAACTGGCCCCATTTCTTCACCCCTTGTTGCATCTACACCTTCATGGTTTTCTGACAAAAGGCAGTTGCGGGTCCTTGATCTCTGAGTTAGGAGTCAGTCATGTAATTTGTTTTGGTTCAAAGGAATGTGAGCAGAAATGCCACAGAATGCCAGTTTAAGCCTGGGTTGTAGCAATCTTGGGTGTTTTTGCTCGCCCTCTTGTACGGCTATCATCTGAAAAGAAGACGGTTAAGCTGATGGTATGAGGGAGATGAGAGACCTTAGAGACCCTGGGGACCCTGGAGCAGACCTATACTGACCTTCAATTGCCATTTTATTGTTGACTGAGTTTGGGCTCTCAAATCCAAGGTACAGAATAACTGATGAATTGGGCTGGGCCACATGGACATCCTTTTCCTAAGCTGGTTGAGTCAGGTGGAAGTAGAGCATCAGTGCTGTCCTTACTTCCAGTTGTCTCTCAGCCATCTTATTACATACACAAAGCTTAAGGCATCATCTCTACTCCATGGTTACATGTAGAAAAGAGGCAGAAGTGGCCAGGAGATAGTAAGACAGGTTCTGACCAAGCAAGCCTTGCCTAATAGAGTAGCCTGCTGCCTAATAGAAGAGAGGAAAGGCCAGTTGGATCTTCTCTGAGAGTGTGGGTCCGGGTTTTCTATTCCTGTTTTTTTGGGTAGAAGAGAGAAAGGAGAGGAAAAGCCCCATCTGATAATGAAGCAATTTCCCCATAGAGGGTGAGGCCCAATCAATGCCTTTGAGTGTAGCATTACGTATTGTAATGTTTCCCTTTCTTGAGGGTGAAGTTATGGCAGAAGCAGAAGGAGGGAGTCTGGAACCTTTCTAATTCTATTTCATCAGTCTCTGTCCTGATACCTGCTCCCTCTTCTTCCTTCCTCCCTTCCTCTCCCCTTCTCCCCTTCTCCCCTATCTCTTCCTTCCTTCTTGATTCAGTAGCTGTCCTTACCTGGTTATATACTTATTAGTTTGTATGCTTGTATCTCTCTCTCATCACTAGAATGTAAACTCCAAGAGCACAGAAAGCTTGTTGGCTTTCTTCATGGCTGTATATTCATTATCTAAAATACTAGCTGGCACCATGTAGGTAGGCAATCAATAAATATTTGCTGCATGAATAAATGAACACATGCAATGGTCCACACTGCAACTCCTCAGACTGGCCACTGTTTGCTCCCTGCCCCTTTATCTTCTCCTAGCCTGGCCATGCCCATGGTTGCAGGAACCAGAAGACTTTAGACATGTGGTCCATTCTTTGGCTCAGACATTGTCCCACTCCTTGACACGCTTGAGGTCTGGAACTTGCTCCTCATCTGAACTCTCAAACCTCTCACATTGGTGTGTAATTTGGACCCACTCCCTTATAGCCCTGCTTTACTTTTGTTTTAGCTGACTAGAAGGCTAACGCAGAGCATAGCACCTCTGTTCCCAGAGGTGATCCTCCATAGAGAGAAATGTCTCCCTGCCAACCTTACCTGTCTGCTGAGGTTATTGACACCTGCTTCCTTACAGCAGGACCATGCACGAACCATCTGCAGACACCTCAGCCTGTCTGATAACAGTTCTTAGAGTGCTGCATCTTAAGATTCTTGCCGACTTACTTTTACTGCTTTAGCTCAGTCTGTTCCTATTTGATCCTGCAGTGATCCATACAAATGCAGCAACTTCTATGTAAATGACTTCTGCTAGTACTGCTTGCAAAGATGCCTATGTGAAATGCCCAGCAACACTTTCTCTTTCTGCTCTGGGATAGGGGTGGGATGGGGAGGGGACTGCTTGGCTCGGCATTGGGTGGAATGTTGGCTGAATGCCATGATTACTGTTTTCGTTAGACCAACATTCCTCACTCACAGCTGGGGATCTATCCTTTGCTATTGGACTCCTCCAAGTTCACATATATTTGAGTTACATTTTGTAATTGCTGCTTTTAACTGTCTGTTCTCAGCCTCAGGCTTCCTATTGATTGATGGCTGGGCCTTGAGTCCCTCTTCAGAGACATGTTGTACTTGCCCATTAGCACTTCTCCTTGTATTTGGCCAGAGTCACTGGTGCATCTCTGCAAGGCATTTATCAGAAGCTCCAGCCTCACAGACAATTCTCCTTCCAGCTTATAGCTTGAAGCTCAATAAATATTTGTTAGGGAGGATGATAATAATGATAATTGCTAATAATTTTGAGCTCTTGATATGTGCCAGGCCCCATGCTAACCATTAACATATTCATTTTTCATAGCACTTCATTAAGGCAAACACATTAGACTTTATTGAATGTGTTCTATATTTAAGGAATCTTTGCTCAGTACATGGGTTGATTTGGTTAACAAAATGGCAAATTTGGATATCATGATTTTTTTTTGATATTTATAAGCACATTTATAAACCTTGGGAGAAAGGTAAAAGCATATTATTACATTTTTCATTGAATAAAGAAATGAAGCTCAGAGAACTTAAAACTGACTAAGGTCATTCCATTCAATATTTATTAAGTTAATAAATATTTTTAGAGTACTACTGGTATTCCTTTAGTTGCAAGAGCAGAAACACTTAAGAAATTAAACTAAAAGGGATGATCATTTTGGTTTCTTAATGGAGAAATACAGGAGAAATGTAACTACCATGTTCTTGGGAGGCAAGACTGTAGCAAGGACGGTAGGAGGAGCAGGTCTCAGGTGCTGACCAGAGAACTGAACTGATACCTGATACAGTGGGAGTCACAACCATGAAGTGAGCCCTGAGTCCTTGTAAGGAGCCTCTTGGCACATGGATTTCACCTCAGGGGCTCTCCATGACCAGCTGGAGCCTGAAGCCCACCTCCCGACCTGCACCATCAGCCTGACCATGTTCCTCATGGCTTTGTCTTTCCACAAAACTGGGAGGCTGGGTTTCTTTTGTTTGCTTCTGGGGCTCCAACCTCTACCCTTCCCCACCCAGGTGTGTCTGGGATGCTGACTGTCTGGGTAGCATCAGCAGGTTCCCTTCCCTCTGGATTCCAGATGGGTTCAGCTGGGGAGCACCAGTAGGAGATCCAAGGGAAAGAGGAGAATGAGGTGTCAGGGTCTTTCCTCCCCTTCCAGCCTCCCCAATCTCCAGAGGATCCTGGCTCCTGTCAGGGGGCCCTCTTCGTACAGCACTGTCTCTCCAGGTTCCAGTAATTACCTCCTCCCTTTGCTTATTCTAGACTACTATAGGTGAAGCACTTGCCTGTCCCTGAGGCTCTGTGTCATTCCATGTGGTTCTCCTACATCCTGCCTACACCTTTGTAAATGGTGTCTGTAGAGTCCTTCAGTTACCCAATTTGAGCATAACACTGTGTTCCTGTCAGGATCCTTTCTGATATGCCTTCAGCCAAATTATTTAATTTACCTATGCCTTAGTTCTTTCATCTGTGAAATGGAGGACAATATTCCAATATTTATCATGAGAATCCAATGACCTGATGGATATAAAGCCTTTGGCCCCATGTCTGGTTCTGCTTGTTTTGCCTCTTCTCTCTTGGTCTCCTAGTTTCCAGACCAGTCATCTATTGCGTTGGGCTCAGCTTCTCATCCTTAAGTTATTGGACAGCACCCCTTGTTACCCCAAGGTATGGGCAGGTGGAACTGTCAGAGTGGAAGGGAGAAACTCTTTGCATCCTACAGAAGGAGGGGTGAAGAATTCAGAGGAGGGTAAAAAAAGTCAATTTGAGAATGAATTTAAAATAATGACACGTGAGAAGGGTAAATGATTGCAGAAGTGTTTGGGGAAGAGCATGATTTCTTTAATACGGGTCTGGCTTTACTTCATCAGTTGGAAATGCTAAAAGCCAATATATTTCTAATATCTGAGCTAGAGAAAGTGCCAATCTAATATCCTAGCCTGATAGCTGGGTGTCCAGGGCTCTCACAAAAAAATGGATAAAGGAAGTCCCTCTTACTCCCTCTTGGCTTTCCTTTGAAACCTTGCAGAGCTGTCTCCAGTGAAAAGACTTCTCCCCCCTACTTGGAATAAAAGGGGCTTGGGTTGAAATTCAGCTGCACCTATTCCTAAGCTTGCACAATCTTGGGAGGGTCCTGACCACTCCAAACATGAAACTTTTTATCCTTAAAGTTGCTGATAATTATATAGAACTACCTATCAGTGTAGTTTGGCTGAGGGTTGAATCAGGAGCAGGTGATGAATGTGAAAGCTATGAGCATAAAACAGAGCCAGAAAAACATTCAACCCTCAATCAGTATTTCCACCTTTCTTCTCTCACCCAGGCAGAACAGGTGCAACTTTTCATTTCAGGGGAAACGTGAACATTTACTGCCTCATACTTCTTAAAACACATGAAAAACAAAACCCCTGATTTTTATTAACCTTCTCAGCTTTAGCATAAACAGCCTCTACACCTTCTCTTCTCTCATCAGGCAGCACATTTTGTTGTTGCTGAGCGATCACTTTCACGGATGCTCTTGTGTTCCTTGCAGCCTTGTCTCCGCTCAGCCATGCATCAGGAATGAATGTCTGGGTGAGGGAATGCAGTCCAGAGCTCAGCTGTTATGAGTCTCATAGGAAGCCTTCTAGTTTATGCATTTTTGTGCCTGCCTAGCTTCTGTAGGAACTTACTGTCCTTCACAGGAACTTTGATTTGGGGACTTAGATGTCATGCTTGATCTGAGGTTGGGGTTGATTTTAGGAAGGGAAACTAGAAATATTGAACGACCACCTGGGAAGACTCAGATTAATTGTGACTTGTATCTTTTATTATTGACCACCTATTTTCCATCATTTTCAATATGAAAAGAAGATGATCTTTTACAAACCTGAACATCCACCATTTTCGATAGTGAGACTCATTAATACTTCATGGGTGTTATGATCTCATGATTCTTTGGCAAGCAGAGATGAGTGGAAAAGTTTCAAGTTTGCCTTCCCAGTGTTGGGTATGATTCAGAAAGAGCTTCTCTGGAGAGAAAGCTTTTGCATTCTCTTAGATTCTTGTTTTAATTGTATTAGAATTAACTGTTTAAAGCTGGAAAATACAATTAGTTATATTTCATTTCAATCACAATGGCTCAAATCTACTTTTGTGATTCTTGGCCAAGGTGGACCAGTCTTTCCCATTCTTGGCTGCTTATTAGAATCATCTATGCAGCTCCAGGCCCTGGTATGTTGATTCGTTTTATCTATGATGGAGTCTGGGGACCTGAGTATTTACAAAATATCACAGAGGTCTCTGGTGTGCAGCCAGGATTGAGGACCATGAATTTGGACAATGGAGGAGTGATGTGGGTGAGTTGCTACTGTCTTACAATCCTAGCTTTAGCCCCCCATGGGATAATTTTTATTTAACAAGATGATAAGCTACATTTAAGGCAGCATTTATCCAGAGAATGATGTTGGGTGTCTAGAATCTAAGGGAAAATAGACAGCTGATTCAAGCATCCTTCTTATCTCAAAACAGCATGATCTTGGGCAAGTCACTTTCCTGCCTAGCACTCAACTAACCCACCCATAACGTCAGAGGGTTGGCTGAAACACTTTCTGTGGGCTTGCATTGTTGATGTTCATCATCGCTGAATCTTCACTGGGAAGACATTTCATTGTTTTGTAGGGAAAGTCAAGGATTCTCCTGCTATCCCAAAGGAAAATACAGCTGATGACAACAGGAGAGAGACGGTGTCTGGGGAAAGAGAAGAGTCTGGCTGCAGACTCAGCTCAGGGATGGCTGCAGAGTTGATAGGAGGCTCTGAAATTTGTACTCATTGCCTTTCCGTGGGCCTCAAATGTCATCATGGGCACTTGGATCTTACAAGAGGTGGCTTGGAATTCCAGATGCGGGCTGGGTGTACAGCTGGCTTTGAAGAAGCAGGTCCTCTCTCCTTAAAGACACTACTGCACTTGTGAGCCCATAGAGCACAGAGACCCGAGAACTAAAGTTTATGCTTTGTAAACTTTTATGGTGTGATAAATATGAATTACTATTACAGCTATCATTAAATCCCCACAAGGTAATGATAACAGGCTTACGTTTCAATCCCAGCTCAGTCACCAGTAGGCCACATGACCTCAGGCAAGCTCTGCTCCCTCTCAGAGATCTGCTTGTTTTGTGCGGACCTGCATGATCAGCTGGAGACCCTTCCTGCCTTGATTCCATAAGTGTGACCCCACGTGGAAATTAATGGTTAATGATCAGTAATCGGAGGCTCACCTTGCAAAATGAAGAAGGCCAGCTGGAAAGTGACATAATTAGAAGAGGAAAAGAAAAATCTCTCTCAAGAGCTGCTATTTTGCAGTCTGTGATATTCCACACGGCATATTCTGATGACAGGGAAGCACAGTGGATGTGCGGAGAGATGAGCAGCAAGTGGTAAGTGGAGGTGTTTGAAATAGAAAAGTCTATTTTAAAAGACGACTAATAAAGCTGGAGGAGGCGCCCACACTGAAACAGTCTGAGCCAACATCCTGTTGCCAAGACTCCCATCCCTGCTGCTGTGCCAGGGGGCCCTGGGACTATCTTGGGCCCCTCCTGTGAGCAGGCAGGCAGAGAGTGACAACTGGGTGCAGGGGCTAGGTTTTCTGTGTGAGAAGGGGACACACAGAGGAGGGGTGTCTAAGAGTGGGGCTGCAAGGAGCCTTGGCAGGGGAGACGAGCCCTCCTGGGAGGCTAACCAGCTCTCAGCGTGGGGATAGGGACATTTCTCTAGGCCAGTGCCAGAGCTGCACTAGTATGGGGAAGCAGCAAAAACAGCAGTTAAGAGCAAGGGCCCTGGTGCCAGACTGCCTGGGTTTGAATCCTACCTTTGTCACTGAATAGCTGTGAGACCACAAGTAAGTTACTGACCTCTCTGTCTCATCGTCTTTATCTGTAAAATTGAATAATGTTAGCTAATCAGAGCTTGCAGTGATGATATGAGTTATGGATACACAGTACAGCTGGGATATATACAAATATTGTGGGGTTATGTCCTGATAATAGATAGATAGATGGATAGATAGATCATCAATTGAAATATCATGGTAAGTAACAAATGCATTGAACACTCCTAACCTGCTGAATATTGTGGCTTAGTGACCCTGCACACTGTAGAGTCTCTTGTTTCCTCTTGTGATTGCACATCTGACAGGGAACTGTGCTGTGCTGCCCCTGCACGGTGTTGCAAAAAAGTATGGCACTGCGCATTGCTAGGCTGGGAAAAGACCAAAATCCAAAATCTAAAACTTGAAATATTTCTGTTGAATACGTATTGCATTTGCACCATTGTAGTAAAAAACTCATCAGTTGAGCATGGGGATGGTCTCTTCTTTTTCTCCCCCTCTCTGTCTAGCCTCTATACACACACACACATACACACACACATCTATCTATCTATCTACATAAATGAACTAAATTTGGCCCATCACATGGATTCTACCTGCTTCTCAGGAAGAGGCCCAAGAGTGACCACTGTCTTTGGTTTTCAGCTATATGATGATATAAGCTACTCTGTGATAACATCTCAGGACTCTAATAACCCCTCCCTGGTCTCCTTTGAGTATCAAACCTCCTCTGTGCCACCACCTAGGACTGAGCAGGATACTCCAGGCTCCTTCCTGAGTCCCAGGAATATATATTCAAATGTCTCTACTTACCATGCTTCCAATCCAGCTCACAGCCCAACACTTTCCCATGCAGACTTCTCAATGAACAGCAAGCAAGTGATCCTTCACCTCTTCCCTGCCTTTTCCTGCATCTCATTCCTGGATGTGTTGTGTCTATGTTCATCTTCTTTGTGTTTCCAGTAGTCTCAGATTTTATTGACCCTCACGTAGCCAGTGTTGCTGGAAGATGGAATGGATGAGTGAATGAACACATGAAGACAGTGCCTGAATATCACAAAATAATAATAATAACCAAACATTTATTGAGAGCATACTGTCTTCTAAGCATCATTCTAAGTGCTTGCATATGTGTACTCCACACGCAAGTGCTAGACATATCCAATCCTCAAAGTAGGCGTTCCCTATGTATTTTGATGAATGAACACAAAGTAAACATGAGGAAACCAGAATGTAGTGAAACAGTCAGTTGTGCTTTAACCCACAGACTAACTTAAATTTTATGGTACATTCTGGACTTCTTGATAGAGCTCCTACAACCCCCATAAAGTCAATGGTATTTCCCAACCTTACAGAGCCATCTCAGAGCCAGGTCCTACTGAGCTCGGTCTGGCCTAGTGTGCTGCAATTTCTGGGCCATTTCTCCCTCCTGCCAGGAAGATGTAACACATACCGCTTCATGGAGTCCTCTAATAGCCAGGCCTTATTTTCCCTGCCACCCTGGGGGTTCTTGCGCACCATGAGCTTACTTCTGTGCAGCTCTATGCAATGCATTGTAAAAGGAAAATGGTAATTAGAAGAAATGCTTGAGCAGAGGAACTTGTGTGGAAAAATACTTTAGTTAAATAAAGTGCTAAAGATTCTCTTAAAGTGTTAGACATACGTGCCCATCTGGCTGTACTTTTTTTGAAAGGAGGGGGTAAGAAGATACACAAGGTGTGTTGTACATCTGTAGGCACTGCCTCCCTAGGGCTTGGGGGTCAAGGCTGGAGAGGACAATGAGGTTGGTAGCACATTTCAGTAGCCTGGGACCAAAAGCCCAACCCAACTAGATGGAGTTTAACAGGCCCACATCCACATCAGGGCTTCCATGTGTATCCCAGACAACTGCAAGGAAGAATATTGTGGAGACATTGAATGGTAGCCCATGCCAGGACATCTCAGCTCCTGCTTGCATTTCCGTAGCTGTATTATAATCCAAAGTTTAATTTTTTTTATTTGTTTATTGCCTCATTTCAGATCAGACTGGGAAATCCATGGATGTAAGGATTTTGTCAGTCTGGTTCACTTCTGTCCCAGAACTTCTGTCCCACGAAGCATGGCACATAATTAACCCTCTAGAATATTCCATGAGGGAAGATTCTGTGTTCTCTGCAGAATCCTTAGTGTTCTAAGCATTGCCTGGTACATAGTAGGGCTTCTAGAACACAGCTCTAGTTGAAGAGGGACTTTGTCTTATTACTGTCAAATCTCCAGTGCCCACCATTCTTGTTGGTGTTCTAGAGTGGGGACCAGCATTTTTTTTTCTGTTAAATGGGTAGAGAGTAAATATTTGCTACTTTGTGGGCCAGGCAGTCTCTGCCATAACTCTGTTGTCCTAGTGTAGAAACAGACATCCCATGTGTAAACAAGATAAAGGGCATGGCTGTGTTCTAATAAAACTTTATTTAAAAAAACAAGAAGCAGCCCAGATTTGCAGTAATTGCTGCAAGAATATAAATATAAATTCTTGAGCTGGTGCTATGGTGTAACAGGTTACACCCGTATCAGGGTGCCGGTTCAAGTCTCAGTGGTTTCACGTCCAACATAACTCCCTGCTAATGGGCCTGAGGAAACAGCTGAGGATGGCTCAAGTGCTTGGGTCCTTGCCACCCAAAGCTGGGAATCTAGAGTCCATGAGGAAGACAGAGTCTGGGATGGGGTAGCAGCAAGCAATGTTACAGATAGAGTAGAGGAAGGACCTGGAGAGATTGAGCCTGGTGAAGAGAAGAGTCAGGGAGGAGGCCTAGTTCATATACTGAAGAACTTTCAAATGCGAGAACAATTAGATCCTTCTAAGAAAGAGGGAGAAATTTCTAGAACCTTCCAGAAGTTAATATTGGCTAAACCTGGATGATATAAGTAGCTTGATAAGACAGTGAGCTCTAAATGTACTGGGAGCTTTCAAGTGGCCATGAGGATGCTGTGGATGGGATTTAAATATTGCACAGGAGCAACAGTAGACAATGCTGGGTCCCTTCCTCCCCTAAGAGTCATTCCCACATGGATATCTGTCCTTCGTTTGAAACTAGACTCCTCAGCCTGGTACGTGAAGACCCTCCAGGTAGTCCCCAGACTCTTCCCTCAGTTCCTCTGTTCTCATCTCCTGTAATCTATTCTATTGTCACCCCAAATGCCATTTAGCATCCCCAAAGCTAACCCTTTGTTGCCCCTCTCAAGGCGTTTACTCTTACAGTGCTATATTAGCTTAGGTTTGTCTAGAAGGAGAACCTGAGGCAGAGATTCAAGTTTGAGGGTTGACTCCAGGAAGCATGGAGTGGGAGCAGGGAAGTGTAGCTGGGAAAGAAAGGCAGCTAGTAAAAGGTGCATTATCAACCTTGTGGTGACTGCAACCTAACCCAGTGGGGAGTGCCTGGGAACTGGGGAGGAACCACCTCAGAGCTGTCCTACCTGAAAGGTGAGAGAAATGGGATATTTATATACCAACTTCCATCAACTGTTGACTCAGGGCTGCTTAGAGGGTAAGGAAGTATTAACTTCTTAGCATCTTCTGGCCTACCAGTTAGATGGGCAAAAATGAGCTTTGGTAGCAAGTGAAAGCTCCCATGCAAAGCACTGCTAGTGATGGCAGCTAAGGATCAATACTGATATGGCCTGGGATGAGAAATCCTGGGCAGGGCACCCAGCAGAGTGTGTTAAAGCTTCCTCCTACTTGGACCCCCCACACCTCATTTTTGTTCTGGTTTTTATTCCACTTCATTCCACACTGGCTGCTATTTGAGAATGGAGAGCTTTTGGTACAGATGGCAAGATGAGTCAAACTTTGATTAGCTCCTGCTCAGGATAAATGGAATTTTGATTGGAAGATGCACATTGGTGTAACCCTAGTTGCTGATTCTGGGAAATAGATCAAGGTCAATTATTTGGGCAAAGGTAGATTGTACATGCTATGGACATTGGTAAAACTAGATCATGTATATATGTTGTGTGTGTGCAGTCAGCATTGACATGGACCTCTGTTGAAACATCTGGTACCAGCTGTTGTCACTGTGAATCTACTCTGGAGACTGTCAACTTGGATGGTTAGGGAGGGATGGCTCACAAGTCCCTTCAGGTCACATGAATCTGGCTGCTGACCTTCATACCAGTCAGACCATTATGCTACTTTAGTTACCAAAGCCTCAGTCTTCCCAGTCATTCTGCCCTCTGGCTCCCAGCATACCTTGTAGCTGAGTGGCAGGATAGGATAGACAAGGTAGAAAGGAGCTCCATTTTTCCCATGTGCTTGTTTCATTCATTTACTGGTGCTATATAAAAATTGAGTTCCGCTGTGAACTAAAAAGGCTTCAACCTTGTCTTCAAAGAATTCACAGCTTAATGGAGAAGACAGCAATAACCACACTCATTTGTAACTACAAAATTTATTAAATTGTTGTGGGGATCTGCAGACTGCTTGCTTCTTAACATTTGGGGAAGACTGCCTAGGCCTTTGCAAATTCTTCTGTGCCATTTAAGGGTAGAAAGCAGGATGTAGCAGAGACTAAGGAGTTGGGTATGTGTGCTGACTTTGTGGTAGCCTAGTAATTATAGCTGGTGCATTATTAATAAGCAAACATTCTGAATCTGCTTCCCATTTATGAACTGGTGCTTGGGTCAAATGCTATTACAGTTAAACCATGTGCTCTGAATCAGTTTCTTTGTCTTCCTATTTAATGAAAAGCTTTAGGATACAGAAGTCTGTTACTAGGGGCATGCAATTATTTATGGAGTCAGATCTTATAAGGATGCTGCCTGGTGATAATGATGCCAGGATGTCTGATGGTAGGTGGAGTCTCTGCTCAGCTCTAGAGTAGATGAGGACAAGTAAGAGTGTGGGGGAAGAGAGAAGGAGAATGCAGTTGAGAAAGGAGCTGCACCACTTATTCCTTATATCATTTTTTTTTTTTTCTTGTCACCATGAATTGCTTTCTAGTTCTCAAGAACGTAATGCAGTATCAACCACTTGGACTAGAGCTTTGTCCTTAGGAGGCTGTTATCACCTGAACAAGAGTGAGCACAAAGCCAGGAACAATAGCCTTGACCCTGTTACATCCCAGGGAAAACTTGCTCACAGTCACATCACTAGAGGCAGCATCCGCGCAAAGACTCCTGGGCAGAGCTCTGTCCTTGGACAGATAGAAAATGAACTTAGCAAATGCAGAAGCCATTTTGATTCATTTGTAAACCACAAACTTTGGCTTGACAGAAACAGAGTTTAAAATAAAATAAAACAGAGTTTTGCTCAAGTGAGAACCTCAAGTGTCACTGAATAGTGAAAATTGTGTGGGCTTAACACTTAGCTGGGGGACCCCAAATTTAAGGCATGTTATATTGGGCAAGTTTATTTTTTAACATTTCTGAGCCTGGAATTGCTCATATGTAAGTGTATTAATAAATATTTATGATGGGTTATGGCATTTGGGGATGTCAGACAGTCATAGTTTTAAGGACTAGGTAGTAGTCTGCAGATGGGGCAAAACAGAGACACATGGTACACAGAAAGATGGGGGGAAAACCTTCTTTGGGTAGGTCAAGTATCCTGGCCTCCATGGAGTATAGATCACAAGAAGAGGAATTGAAAATAATCACTACCCAACAGTGTCACCACCAAGAACCATTTAATTCCTGGCCTAGGAGTAGTAATGGGGAGAGAAGGTAGAAGGGAAATCTAATTTCCTGAGCACCTACTAGATGCCAGGAAGTACATCATAAGTATATGTGTATCATATAGTTTCCCCATCTGTCCAGCTGTATAGCTACCACTGCAATAATTATATAGATAACAAAATGGAGGCTCTGAGAAATGACTCATTGTGCTTGAGGTCACACAGTTAGTAGGTAACGGAGCTGAAGTTCAAATCCAGATTTAACTGCTTCCAAAATCCTCATATTTTTCACCAAAGTGATATCTAAGCACCTTCCCAGATGTCCATACCCGAAGAATCCCCTGGTTGGGTTAGTCTTGGGGGGAGAAAGGTGTAAAGAATAGGTTACTATAGACTGTAGTAGTTGGAGATAAGACAGGCATGGATGGGTGTTTGCATGCATCCAACTACCCACATAGCTCTGGTGCCTTCTCCATCTTCCTCTGGACAATCTCAGCTGCATTTATGATGACTTCAGTATGCAGGCACCCTCCACATTTTAGCATTTAGCACAGACCTCTCTGCTGAGCTCCAGACCCAAATATTCAAATGGCTGCTGGACATCTTCAGTTGGACACCCTACAGGTACCTAAAACCTCATGTGCCCACACATGTCCAACATGTCCAAGTAGATTCTATGCTTCCTTCCCTACTTACCTACTCCTCTTCCAATATTTTTTAAGATTTGTTTTATTTGTTTGATAGGCAAAGTGACATACACGGGGTAGGGGAGAGAGAGAGAGAGTAAGAGAGATATCTTCCATTCATTCACTGATTCACTCCCCAGATGCCCACAGTGGCTGAAGCCAGGAGCCTGGAACTTCATCCAGGTCTCCCATGTGGGTGGCAGCACTCCAACATGAGATGCTGGCATTGTAGGTGGTGGCTTAACTCACAGCACCACAACAAGTGGCTCCTCCCTTTCCAGGATTTGTTGAGTCAATGAATATCATACGCTCAGGCTTTGTTCTGTACAATCTTTGGTCAACAAGTTGAAGACTTGCTTTAATTTTCTGATCAAGTGTTCCTCCGACTGCCTCTTCCTGCCATCTTCCCTATTTGAAGCATGGACTGCTTTATGTTGGGACTATAGATGTGTTCTCTGCCCTAAGAGCTCTCTCCGGTCTCTAATCATTCTTTAATGTATTTTTCACTGTCTTGATGGAAGTTGTATCAGTATATCTGGGCAGTGGGAGGTGTAAGTCTTTATCAGGAGGAAATTGGGAGATGGCTATTTTGCTAGACCTTCATCTTACTTAAAGTATGGTCCACTGGTTAACAGCTTCAGCAACCTTGAGAGGTTGTCAGAAATGTGGACCATTAGACTCCACCTCAGAACTCAGAATCAGAACCTGCATTTTAATAGGCTATCCAAGTTCTTATGCCATATAGAAGTTTGAGAAGCACTAAGATCAAGTGAACAACAAGAGCAAACTGCAAAAATTAAAAAGAATTAAGCACTTTCATGGAAATATGAAGAGAATTATTTGACTAGAGGAAAGTAAACAAGTAAACAAAAATTTGACAGCTGGAACTCCTGGACCTCTGTATAAGGCCTAGGTGTTACTTTGTGCACGTGGTCTCCTCCAAGTCACCCAAGGAGTCATTAAAATCTCCAAAGAACACAAGGAGAGATGTTCATCATGATGTCCATTTGAAGATGAGGCAAGTGAAACTTAAAGATGTGACATCATTTGTGCAAGTGAGCATAGACACAGAATCTGAGTTTAGACTTCTGGACCCAATTGCTCTAGTTGCCCCTGTTAACAGATATGTCCCAATTCCTCCATCGCAAAGCTCATAGCTCTGTGGTTCTCAAACTTGAGTGTGCATCAGCATCACCTTCAGGGCTGCTGGAAACACAGAAAGCTGGGTCCCATCCCCGGAGTTTCTGATTCCATTTGGGTCTGGAGCTTGTCAGAGAGGTCTGTAATCTCAGGTGGGGTTGAGGATTTGCATTTCTAACAAACTCCCAGGTGATGATAATGTTACTGGTCTGGGGGAGGGGCACACTTTAAGAATGTAATTTGTGAGCTTGAATCATTAGATTGTTGGAATGATGAATACCTATAACTATGTGTTTATGAAGACTGAGAATGCCATTGTTGTCATATCTCATTTCATTTAATCCCTTTAACTTTTCAATGCAGACAATATCAGTTTCCTTTTACATATAATGCAAGCTGAATGACAGATTCAGTATATTTTCTGGGTTAATACACCTCTAGGACTAGAAGGCAAATCCATCCAAGCCCGTAGACAGCTTCAGTGCTATAGTATACTATCTTGAATCAGGAAGAGCCTCTAACTTTATCTCGGTTGGCAGATGGGAAATGGAGGCCTGGAGAGCAAAAGTGAGCTTTCTTGAGTTCCATAGCAGGGTAGGGGTAGAGCCAGCTGGGAAACCTGATCTCTTGACCCTGGAACCAGTCATTGTCTACTCCAACAGCTACTGTAGACCTCCTTGGAACTTGGGCTCCCAAATATACCCCAAGGAACATTGCTCATGAGTTCAGACACTTTTCAAGGCCACATATATTGACTTGACAGACTTGAGAACCAACAATCACTCTCAAGAAGTTATCGTGTAGTTCCTGTACGTAGGACACACATTCAATCACGGGGCTTGAATTGGCCTATCTAATCGTTGGTGCCAAACTAGCTATAGGCTGTCCTTCATTGTACTATGGGACTGATGCAAAAATTTCTTCCTGCCCTTCAGGAAGCTCAAAGTCTAGAGGAGGAGACAAGCAGGTGCACAAAATCTCTGTGTATTTTAGTAATAATAACGGTAAATGCTTGGTAGGGGATGGCTACTTGTTGGATCTTCTTGGCCAGTTATGAAGATGGGAGTATTATTACCATTTTTATAGATGAAGAAACTCAAGCTCCAAAATCTGATGTGACTTGCAAATGGAAGGGGTTCAAATAATCTGCATGCGAGTCACTTTGATTCCAGAGCCAGTACTTTTTAGCACCTCATTGCATCATACCATCTGTATGTGGGTATGCATGTCCATGCTATGGAACAGAGGAATCACCCTTGGCTTACAAAGAAAATCCAGGCCAAACAAGGGCAGGAACCAAATTTATTCTGCCAGAGAATGCATGGTGTTTCAAACACATTGTTGGAAAGAAAAGAAGTCCAGTCTTCATAGTTCTGTTGAACTAATTATGTTAACTCTTATCTGCTCATTAAAGCCACATCTGTCCTATGCTACTCTTGGTTAAATCAATTCCTAGTGTTCTATTCTCTTTTTTAAAAAGAAACACTTACCTGATTTAATCCCGCCCCCCCAACACACACACCTCTTTATTACATCCCCGGACTCCCTTAGTCTTCTCATCTTTCCTTGTGGCCCCTGAATGGGGGAATTCCTGTCCTCAAACCATGAACACCTTTAGTTAGACCTCAAATTGCAAGAATTAAAGGCAATTAAATGAGATAATGCACACGACATCATTTTCAAATCATAAAGTGCCTTATAGATTTGAAGGGCTATTATTATGAGTCTTTTCTGTTAATGAGTATTAATGGGCTAAGGCTGCAGATTCCTAATGCTGCAGAGCCCTAATATTAACTATATGGGAGCTTAATTTTTAAAGAGAATTAGAATGTACTTAGAGAAGAGGCAGCAAAAATATTTGGATTCAATTATCTCCCTTGGTTCTTGGTATTTTGACCATAATTTTCATGAAGTTAAATTCTTATGTATTTGCATAATTGTTTGTCTTTTTTCTTAGCTAATTGCTTTAGGATATCTGCCCCTACATTATTCTGCATTTTCATGGTCCTCTTGATTGGATTTAATTTTGTCAATTAAGTAGAATTTCTATTTGACTTTGGTGTATATGGAATTGAAGGGACATATAAAATTTTTTTTTCTGGGAATTAAGAAGTGGTTGGAAACATCTGCAGTCAGGGTGACCTCAGTGAGCTGACTTGAGAGAAGTCCACGTGTGGACCTTCACACAAAAGCCAGCTGTCAGACATAGTGTTATCATCATTGTTAATGTTGACTCTGGTAGATACACAGACAGGGTTTGGGATCACAAGGACTCTCTAAGAGCATGCTACAAGTTCGGGTCTTATTTTCTAGACTGTGGAGCCATTGAAGGTTCTTGAGGGAGGGGAAGGGTGCTGAGCATAAGTTCTGGGTTTTGAGGGTGTTAACTCCGGCAGTTTGGGTGGGATGTGTGTAACAGAATCAGGAAACCAGCTGGAAACTATTCCAATAACCTGAGAGACCATTGCAAGGAGAGTGGAGATGGAGAAGAAAATTCAGACACAAGAAATGTTGTGCAGTTGGAAATGGACCAGACTTGGTGGTTGATCAACTATGGGGGATGATGGAGAACAGGGACTGCTGGTGATCCCCAGGGGTCTAGTTTAGGTTACTGGGTGGATGAAAGAGGAAGAGCTGTTTTCTTGGGGGTGGGGTGGAATGATGAGTTTTGCATATATAGAGTTTTGTATATATAGTGGTTGGCATGGTTCTTGATTTCTGGGGCTATTATAGGATAACTCCTCTTATAGATAACTGGTGTTAATTATGCTCCAGAGACCCAAATAGAACATGGCAAAGACAATTATAAAACAATGACCGTGGCCATCTCTTATTTCAATCCTTGTATTTTTTTTTTTTTTGACAGGCAGAGTTAGACAGTGAAAGGGAGAGAGACAGAGAGAAAGGTCTTCCTTTTTCCGTTGGTTCACCCCCCAAGTGGCCACTACGGCCGGCATGTTACGGCCGGCATGCTGCGTGGATCTGAAGCCAGGAGCCAGGTGCTTCCTCCCAGTCTCCCATGCGGGTGCAGGGCCCAAGGACCTGGGCCATCCTCCACTGCCTTCCCGGGCCACAGCAGAGAGCTGGACTGGAAGAGGAGCAACCAGGACAGAACCGGCACCCTGACCGGGACTAGAACCCGGGGTGCCGGTGCTGCAGGCGGAGGATTAGCCTAGTGAGCCGTGGTGCCGGCCTCAACCCTTGTATTTTACAACTGAGGAAATGGAGGCTCAAAGGGGGAAAGCAACTTAACGAAGACCACAAATACTTTATCAAGGAGCAGGGCTGATATTTAAGCTCACTACCACCCAAGCTGGAGCTTCCTCCTACCCTATCCCAGCTGATGAGGATATAATGTGCTTCAGGACAATTTGATTTGCCAAAAGAACTTGGATTCTGGGGGGTATTTTGCAATCTTTGATGACATCTCATTTTCTTTTCAGTGAGTACCAGTTTCAGACATACTAATGGATGAACATAGTCACCCATAGAAGTAACACTGCTGGTGGTGGCAGTAGGGGTCAGGAAGTAGAGAGGTAGTGAGAAGGGGGAATCACTAAGGGGTAGGGAACAAGGCAGGTTTGAAGTACCAGGCCAGGTTACCCATGCAAAGCAGGAAGGCAAAGACCAAAAGAGCCAGTCCCAGCCAGCAAGAAGGAAAGGACTTTGTTGGAAGAGCTCAGAATACTTACTTACCTTGGGCAAAAGAGTTGGAAATGCCGAGCCTCTAAAGCTCTCCAATCACCTGTCTTGGATGAAGTCCATTACACAACCCACTTATGTTAACATATACAATTGAATATCTACAGTGACAAGGGATCTAACTGCCTAGCAAAACTTTTGTATCTTTGTTAGTAAAACTCATTCTCCAATTGATGAGTAGAAAGAGATTCCTGACAACGAGCAGAAATCATTCCCCTCCCACAATACCTCTCCGTGGTTCTTAGTTCCCCCCCTGTCACATACGGTTGTCTTACTAGGCTGGTTATGTCTCTCTGCAAGACAGCAACACTAGTTTGGAACAGGATAATGCTAAAAACAAAGCTGAAGCACCATGGCACACCATCCGGCTGCAGAATTTATCACATGCATTCTGCAAGATTTATGAAATGAAAATGCAGAGCCTGTCTAGACACACTGGGGAATGAAACTCCTCTTCTCAAAACCCACTGTCCAAATTCTTGGTGTATTGGCAATAATTCCCACCGCCAGAATTGCAATTTTCTTTCCTAAGATGAGTATCTTGATAAGGTGGCAAGAGGCAGAAGCATTCTACCAAGTTACTTGCCCAATCTGTCATGGAGCTGCCATGGGATTAGGGGCATGGACAACCACAGCTTTGTATCACCTTCAGATGTCAACAGGTGCGCCCCTAACTCCAACACACCCTCTAGGATGGGGAGTAACAGCATAACAAGTCCTCACCCCACCAATGTGAAGTGTATACCCCCGGTGGAGGTTGGCAGCAGTCATGGGGTAGGGAGGGTGAGGTTAAGGGGAGAGGGTACCAGGGGATAGGGCACAGGTGGTCTGGAACCTATCCAAGGGAAGAAGGTGGCAGAAGGTGGGACCACTTAGGAGCTGAGACCCTAAGTCCTAGGAGCATGATCTATGAGGCCTGGGGGCCTCTGGTTCTTCCTTTACCCTCTTGGAGGCCTTTTTTACTGGAAAGTCCCCTATATTCCACGAGCATGCTCTCTTTGACTGGGAGCCTGGCATCCTTCTTCCTCTACGTTACCCATCCACATTGTCCCATAAATTCAGAATCAGTCTGAGTCCTTGCAGAACATAGCTGGTGTGCACTCTGAGGGATAACTGGGGAGATTTCAATGAAGGGAATGTTTATAAAGGGACAAGCCAAGAGAAGGCAGCAAATAGAGGTGAATAAATACTGCTGGTCTTTATCAGAGAGAGCTGTAACTTCTGCAGAGGGTTGTGTGGCAAGAGCTTTGGCTTGGGCGGGGGAACACAGCCATGGACCACTCTGATCTTAGAGATTAAGTGGGAAAATAAACACCTTCACCATCCCCTCCCTCCATCCTTCAATCTCCTACATGTGTTTCTCATTGACTAAACCTTGCTTCAGATACAGAGCAAGGCAATAGTGTCCCCCAGAGGTCATGCTCCTGGGAATCATAGCAGAGTAGAGTATGGTAGAGTGGGAATGGGTGGGAAAATGGAGGAAGTCCAGCTGAAATCCCAAGCCCTGGCTCATGTATTGCTTGGTCTTGATCCTCTCAGCCACAAATGCCTATCTTGTTTTAAATAATCTCTTAATCTCCAGTTCGTTGGGGCTTTGGTCTCCAGTCAGTGATACTCTCGTATAACTATTGCTTGGTGCTATGCCAAATTTTCATTTTCACCTGACCTTTAAAATCCCAAGCCCCAAGGCATAGGCTCTACCTATCTCCCTGGGACCACAAATGGTTAGAATTAGGGCTCTGTGAGCTGCCTGGACTTATCTTCTTTGTCACATTCCTGTGTCAACTTTTATCTAGCCTTTCTGAAAGCTTCTTTAAGTTCAGGATGTGTGTCCAATCTTTTCTCGGCCATTACAAAATGTGAGCAGATATGGTCACTTCCCCTCAAGGCTTCTGTCACATTTTTCCAACCATTTTTTCCTTGTTGATCATAATTAGGGCTGGAGAAGTAGGTCCCACTGGGAATTTAGGTAGTGAGAGAGAAGACAAGAACATTTTAGATACTGTGTGTTCAGTCAACTGAGATTTGGAACAGGAGCATGGCAAGTTAAACCTCCTGTCATCTCTAGAGAAGAAGCAGGCCCCTGCCTCAAAGTCCCCAAAGTCCTTCTTGATCTTGTCCCAGAACCCTGTACGTGTTCTCCAACACCCTGGCAGCTGTCATGCTCTGTCCACTCATGTGCCCAAATACTAGGAACTGCAAATATTTGCAGCCCACAATCATTGTATTAACCCATTTCATCTATACTGACCATCTATCTTTGTTCTTTGCCCTCTTCTTAAATCCATTAACCCTTATGTGCTAGACAGAATTATGACCCCTCCTTTCCCATAAATAATCATGTCCTAATCACCAGAATCTGTGAATTTGTCTCCTTACCTGGCTAAAAGGACTTCACAAATGCCATTAAATTAAGGATTTGCTTGTGAGCATTTTTCTGGATTATCCATGAGGGGCCAGTATGACCACAAGGGCCTTTATTAGAGGGAGGTAGGAAGATCAGATTTAGAAAAAGTGACTTGATCTGTGTAGGCAGAGGTGGAAATGCTGTCATTTCAGGAAGAGGACTATATGCCAAGGAATGAATATGGGGGATCAAGGAGCTAGAAAAGGCAAGGGAAGGATTCTTTCCTGGAGCCTCCAGAAGAAACAGAGCCCAGCTGACAGCCGACCCACTTGTAGCCTCTGAACTCTACAATTATAGGGGAATGGACTTGTACTGTTTTAAGCAGCTAAATTTGTAGCACTTATTATAGCAGCAGTGGAAAACTAATAAGCCTTGCCACTCAAAGTGGCAGTTTATGCCATTACCAGGATTTGGGAATTCCTCAGAGACAAGAAATCTTCAATCCCAACCAGGACCCACATTTTATCACCATATCCAGGTGATTTCAATGCATGTGAATTTTTATGCTTTAGTTTTCCTGTCAATAGATTTAACTTCAACTCGAACCAATCCAGGTTAGAAAGGATCTATTCCAAGAAGGGAAATTGGTTTTCATGTAAGACAGAAGGAAAAATATGGTGCCCCCCACCCTTTTTCTGCCAAATTCACTTTTATCTAAATCTGGTCAACAAAGGATCCAATATTTTAAAAATTATTTTAAAATTTAATCTATTTAATACCTTATTACTTTTCTCTGGTGCTAAGGTTAGAGTAGAAGCAATCTTTGATTCTGAACTTACTGTCATCAACTGATCACACTCCTGTCCCCATCACATTTGGTAGGAGACCAACTGTGTCACTGGTTCTGAATAAACAATGAGAAAGAGGCAGCAGTTTTTTGCAGGAATGATGAAGTAGGACTTGCCTCCACTATGGTCTTTAGATCTGCGTGCTACCTGCCCGCACCAATGTGAACTATGGTCCTTGCTCTAGACCTAGACTTAGATAAGTAGATGAAGTCAGATCCATCAATGGCTATGAATCAAAGCAGAAAGCCCCACAGACTGTTGAAGGCTAGCACCAACAACCAGATGAGCAGGAACCTCTAATACACATGTTCTTGTAATAATATCCTTCTGTGTGAAAATTAACACATTTCTCTCAAGACAAGAATGTTGTTATGTTTATCTCGTAGCAAGGACAAGAAGCAATCTCCCCACATAACCTGGGAGGAGAAATATGTCTTATGGATTTAGACTCCTCAAATTTTGGGGGGAGCCCTTTTTGCTGCCCACTTAGTTGGGGAATCTGTTTGCAGATCCATCCCTTCCAAATTTGATTTCCATTTGCCTGTGGAGTTTGGAACTTCTGCTCTGGGATTGCTGAGATTCTTCATAAAAGTCCTGTTGAGAAGGAAGCCTTAATAAAGCTATCCAGGGGGCCATGAGTTCTCATCTCTCCATGATCTTGATGTAGAGAGTTCTGTTGATTGCCAACCAGCAGGAAGCACACTGGTTATATCCTGGAGCCTGTGTAGAAAGGAAAGTCTTAATGCTTTTAAGTAAATCTTTGGGTTGAAATATATTTCGAGGATAATTAACATCAGATAAGTACAAAGGCAGAGTTTCTTGTCTTCCAAGTTTGAAACCCACATTAGCTAATTAGTTCTAATTAGAGGCTAAAAGTTTCATGAGGCATGATAAGCATGTAATAGGTGGGATTTTACCTTTGTCTCCTGACAAGTTAATTAATGAAAATGAACCTGGGGGCTTCTTTCCAGAAAGAGGTGTCTTCTTTCCAGCTAGGCACTGGAAGGTACTTTTTTCTTGGAAAAGAGTTTTGGTGTCAGGGGAAGCTTGCACCATGCCCCAGAGGGAGTCCATCCTTCAATATTAATGCCTTCATGTATGCCAGAAACATAGTGAGCATTTATTTGGCTAAGAATTGGGCTAGGGCTGAAGGAGACATCATCTCCATGCTTCAGAATCTCGCAGTCTAGTTGGGGGAGGCAAGGCACAAATAAATAAACCCAAACAATGACATCCTGGCCAAAGCTGTATGACAAGAAAAAAAGAAGTTAAAAAGTTAGAAAGGAAGATAAAAAATATCATGATTTGTATAATAGATATATGTGATGACTTGGAAAATTCAAAATTATAGTGATGGAGAATAGGTTAGTGGTTAGATATATGAAGAGGCATTGACTAAAAGGAAGCAGCACAGAATTTTTTTGGGGATTATTCTGTATACTGATAATGCTTGTGATTAAATAAAATAAACCTGTATGTGTTGAAACTCATAGAACTGTATACCAAAACAGTTTTTCTGCATGTTATGCTAAATAGAGAAAAAGAATAAAATAGACTAAACTACATATATGCATCAACACTTTGCATTTCAATGTTGAGTGAAAGAACAGACTTGTTTTACATTTGAATGTTGACACTTTTTAATATTTTATTTATTTGAAAGACAGAGTTGGGGAGAGGGAAGGAGGGAGGGGAGGGGGCAGAGAGAGAGAGAGAGAGAGAGAGAGAGAAAGAAAGTCTTCCATCTGCTGGTTCACTCCCCAAATGGCTGCAATGGCTGGATTTGGGTCAATCTGAAGCCAGGAGCTAGGAGCTTCTTCCAGGTCTCCCACATGGGTGCAGGGGCCCAAGGACTTCGGCCATCCTCCACTTCTTTCTTAGATACATTAGCAAGGAGCTGGATCAGAAGTGGAGCAGCCAGGACTCAAATGGTGCCCACATGGGATGCTGGTGCTACAGGCTATGGCTGCTGTGCCACAGTGCTGGCCCTAATACTACTAAAAATAAGTATTTTAAAAGGAATCCTTACCTAAGTACCTATATACATATATATGTAGTTTATAATCTGAAGTTTTTTTTAAAGTTAATATACAAACTAGCTGAAGTAAGTAAACAAGGAAAAGATTATACATTTTAATACATAAAATAGATAAGCAAATGAACAGAAAATGCTGTGAGGCTCAGAGAGAGATGGAGAGAACTCTCAGGGCATTGGAGACTGATTCTGCTCGTTCATGAGTCATGGCTTTGGGAGTTGCCTTGATACCTTTTTGGTAATTTTGCCAACTTGTTTAAACTAAGAAAGGCATGATTTGTAGATCATATGGCTGTCTATATAGAAAGCTCATGAGACTCAGTTGAAAGTGTGTGAGGCTAATAAGAGTTCAATAAAGTAGCTGGATAGAAGATGAACATGAACAAAAGCATCCCCTTTGATCAGAAACATGTAATTGGAAAATGTAAAATATAAAAGGACCCCATTCATGTTAGCAAGAACAATGCCAAAAACAAATAACTAAAACTATTGGAAACTAACTAGAAACAAACTAGATTCATATGGCCACAAATACAAAACTTTACTGAAAGTCATGAAAAATGGCAAGAATGGGTAGAGAGACTTATTGTGGTCCTGGCTGGGGAGAGTCAATCAATATTTCAAAGATGTTGGTTTTCCTCAAATTAATGAATACATGTAAAGCAATATCAATAAAAATCTATATGAGCAAAAATATAGGGGGAATGTGAAAGTTGATTCCTTGGAATGTGAGCAACCCAGGTGGACTAAGGTGTTGGCGTGGGGCATAGAATGCATTCTCGTTGGGCCAGACCATGGAGAGCCTCAGCTGCCAGACCAAAGATTGTGATCTTCATAGGGAAACTCCTAAAGAGTTCTTGAAGGTTGGAATTCAGGTCTCAGTAAGATCAGAATTGTATTTCTTGACTGACATAGAGGACTGAAGGAAAGGGTGAGACTGAAGGCAGGAAACCTAACTAATGATACAAAACCATCCCCTTAACTGGTTGGAAGTCTTGCTATAGAAACCACACACACACACACACACACACACACACACCCCGCAAAAAAAAAAAAAAAAAACTGTCTGCTTACTTTATATACAGAAAACCAATCACTGGCATTTTCAGGGTGTAAGAAAGGGAGCATTCATTGCAATGTGCACAGCAAGGAGCTAGGCAGCTACAACCTAATTCCCAAGCCCCCTCAGGAGTCAGGGGTGAAGGTTCTCATGGATTGAAGTTGAGATGAGAGGTGTATATTCAGCATGTGTCCAGGCTCCTGGTGCTTATGGCCTTCCTTTGATTGGTCAGTGATTCTCTTTGGAGAATCACTGGAATCTCTCTGGATTCTTTCCAGAGAATTTTTATGGTGGCAAAGTGGGCTGCTGTCATCTGAGAGCTACATGCAGGTGGTAGTTATTTTCTGCCCTGGGCTTGGAATGCCCCAGAAGAAACCCTTGGAGACAATACTGATTATTGGAGAAGTAAATGACTTCATGGGTCAGGTGATTAGAAACTTGTAGAACCAGCTGCACCACTCCCTGAATTTAGTGAGTTAATATTAGCAAGTGGTTGATTTACTATCAAAAAGGAGGGACACTTCAAGCTATTATGGAAGGGAGGCTGGAAGGCTCGGGCCTGATCTGCCTTTAGGGCATGGTACAGGGGCTCAGTTTCTCTAGGAGTTTACTAACTGAAATGGTCATAAATGACTACCATCTCGCATGACCCAGAAGAGTTTCTCAGGGAATGCTAGCACCTTCCCTTCCATATTCTCCCCATTTCCTGAAGCAAAAGTCCAGAGAAGAGGTGAACTAACACTGTGTTCATGAGAGTAAGTGGGGTATATTCTGCGTATCTTGCATTCGGGGACAGCGTGGTTCATGGGCAAAGGTTTTTCAAGGAAGATGCCAAAATGTGGAGTCTGAGAATCTAGCTAGACAGAAAACAATAATGAATGCTACATTTTACTAAGCACCTACTTCTGTGTGACAGGAACAAGCATTATCCCAGTTTTCATTTGTCCTGCCCGAGAGGAGCCAGGTGAATTGCCCATGGGACTGAGTCACGTTCTAACCCCTGTCCCTCTCACTATTGGCCTCCCAGCACCTGTGCAAATGTTTGCTGCACTGAGTCAAATTACCAGATGCCACTTCCCTGGAAATTTACTTGCTGTAGGTTTGGCTGATGCCTCATCTTGAGCAGTAAATCCCCTTCTTCCCATAAATAAGTCACTGTTTGGCAAGGAGGGGCAGAGAAGGGTCCAGTAGAAGGGGTGGGGAGACCAGGAAGGAAGGCGCTGAGTAATGGAACTCGAAGTGTTTCTATAAATTAGGAACCACCCTGCTTGCCACTGACCCAGGCGTCTTTATCAATTTGCTCCTCCACGCCCTGCCAGCCTAGCACAATAAAGCTTCCTGTCCATTTCAGGTCTAATCACGCGGAACGTAAATCCCTCAGCAGAGAGGCAGTTCGAGGGATGGGGCGCGATCAGCAGGCCCGTTCATTTCCATCCCGGGCAGTAATGAAATCATGAGTGCACGTCCGCTCGCCAGAGCAGCCTCCCTCCAAATTGGGGAGGAAGCGTCACCTGCTTCACCCTCATTAGGCTCGCGGGGCATCCCGAAGGAGAAGGAAACAAACGCTTATTGAACGATTCTGGCGTGCTGCATACTTCATGTGTGGTTCAATCCTCTTAGAAGCACTGGGACACCTGCGCCGTTATCCTCATTTCACAGCTGAGGACACTGAGCTCAGAGAGGGCAGTGCCCCACGGTCACAGAATTCTGGGTGGATCTCCAAGTGACATCTGTGCAGTTTCAAATCCTTACAACAGGCTGTTTTTTTTTTTTTTTAAGTTACTGAGTATAGGATAACTTTATTATTATTTTATTTTGGGATTTCTGGCAGCAAGTTAAGGAAATTAGAGGTTGTATTTCTTTCCTTCAGTCATGTTGGTTGTGCCAATTTCATAAACATTTACTGAACATCTATTTTGTATCCATTCTGGCTCTGATTTTTGGTTCTTAATTAAAATTTGGTTTTTTTTTTTTCATTTTATTTGAAAGGGAGAGACAGGGACAGACAGATTGTCCATCTGCTGGTTCAACCTCCAAATGCATGCAACAGCTGGGGCTGAGCCAGGCCCGAGCTGATAGCCAGGAGCTCAGTGCAGGTCTCCCACAGTGAGCATTAGTAGGAAGGTGCATCCAGAAGTGGAGCTGGGGCTTGAACCCTCACTCTGATATGGAATGTGGGCATCCCAAGTGGTGTTTTAGTCACTATGCCAAATGTTTGCCCCCTGGCCCTCAATTTTGAACATGGTTTGCCACCATTCATGCTGAACAGAGACAATAGTCCCGACCTCTGGGATCTGCTTCTTGGTTCTTAGTGACCTGCTTTGTATTTCAGGCCATGATATCTGCCCTAAGGCCCTCATTCTTGTTTTGGAAACCATACTTAGCTCCTTTCCTTCTACCTCATCCAATTCTGAGTCTTCCCCCTGTATTCCTGCACCTCCTAGTCTCACTTCCTCAGGAATCACTCTATCAGTTTAGCTCCTAGCTTGTCCTTCAGGTGAGAATCAAACACTCCATACTTTGGATATGGAGACAAGTAGGGCATTGTCCTTCTCTGGATTGAGAGCAGAGACTCACTGGGAAATGCCACATACCCAAGTACATAAAAAGTAGATCATAATTCAATAAGGGCTAGAACAACACACACAGAAAGTTTAGTAAGATGTGAGATATTGTAGCAGAAAACTAATAATGTCCTGTTCTCTTGGTCATGATACATTTCAGAATCTCGGTGCACTGTCCTGTTCTCTTGGTCATGATACGTTTTAGAATCTCGGCACACATCCAATTCTATTAGTGTGTGAACTCTCAGTTCCTGACAAACGCATTAGTTGAAATGGGAACACTCTTAGTACTTGTTGTTTATACAATCTGGCCGAAGAACATAGATTCCTGAACTGGTAGGCAGCTCCACAATAATGTTCTCGAGTATAAATGGCCTGGTGTGAGGCCTGTAGACCAGGAGAGCAGGAGACACGTGACAGGAGATTTTCAGTTAGTGCTTCAGTCACTTCCTATCTGAAAGGCAGTTGTTCTCGTTGAATGAGAGTGGGGATTCGTCATGTATTACCTAGAAGTTGTTCCTGAAGCCATTGGCCTTCCAGCACTCCTTATTCTTATCTCTGTTTACCCACAGGGATTCTACATTTTCCCAGAAATTAAAAAGGAAGAGAATAGGGAATGCACCTTTGTATACCTGTCTTACTGTCCCCGATGCGCTCACAAAATCCTGCAGACTGGGTAATTTAGAAAGAAGGGGAATTTCTCTTCTGACAGTTCTGGAAGTTGGGATGTCTAAGTTGCCACGTGGTGTCTGGGGAGGGCTGTGCCCTGCTTCCGAGGTGGTGCCTTGGTCCTGCTTCCTCTGGAGGGGAGGAGTACAGTATCCTCAGTGGTGCAGGAGTGGGAGAGGAGGAACCCATGCTGCAAGCCCTTGAGCAGGGCCCTAACCCCATCCTTATAATCTCTGCTGTCACGACTTCATCACCTTTTAAAGGCCTCAACTCTTTTTAACACTTTGTTTTTATTTATTTGACAGACAGAGACAAAGGCAATTAGAAAGAGAGATTCCATCTATTCATTCATTTTCCAAATGCTTGCCACAGGCAAGGCTGGGCCAGGCTGAAACCAGGAGCTAGGAACCCAGCTACTTGAGCCATCATCTGCTTCCCGGAACGTGCATGAGCTGGAAGCTGGAACTGGACATGGAGCCAGTTCTCAAACCCAGGCATTCTGATGGGGGATAGAGATGTCCCAAGTGGTATCTTAACTCCTATCCCAAACATATGACCCCCGCCTCTTAATTCTGTCATTTTGGAGGCCTGCACTGTGGCATATCAGGTAAAGCCACCTGTGGTGCCAACATCCCATGTAAGTGCTGGTTTGTGTCCTGGATGCTCTGCTTCTGACCTCTCATTCCCTGCTAATGTGTCTGGGAAAGCAGCAGGTGGTGACCCAAATATCTGGGCCCCTGCACTCATGAGGGAAACCCTGAGCAAGCTCTTGACTCCTGGCTTCAAACTGGCTCAGTTCCAGCCATTGCAGCCATTTGGGGAATTAATCAACAGATGGAAGTCTCTCTCTCTCTCTCTCTCTTGCTATGCCTTTCAAATAAATCAATAAATCTTTTTATAAATACCATCATATTGGCAATTAAATTTCAGCATGAGTTTTGGGGGGCAAATTTAAACCACAGCAATACCAGACTGTCAAGGCGAGGGGATGGAGGAATAGAGAGATCCATGCAACAGAATATGCAGGGAGTATAAACATTCACAAAGAGGAGAAGGCTGTGTACAATTATCCCAAAATAAATTTTCTACCCCATGTCCAGAGATCAAGCAGTGAAATCTGAGGTCCCATAGCCAGGAGATAGAGGCCTGTGCCAGTAGGATTTTGGAATCTGTGCATGTCAATCAATTCTCAGCTCAAGGTCTCGATATGGATACTATAGTAATCATATAGTCAATACTAATGACCAACCAAGATCCATCCAGACTATTCCCTGGGAACATCCTGACCACATCTCTCCTTTATCAAGCATAAACAAGAAAAACAAAACTGGGGACCTTTAAAGATTTTCTGGGACATAAAAGGGTAATATTAGTTGCAGAGGCAAAACAAACCTTTGAAAAAAATGGAACAGCTAATAGAAGCACTTACTAGAATGAGCCTTCTATGTGTTCTCAGGAAGTTTGAAACAAAAAATGATAGATGGTGTGGCACAATTAAAAGGTTGCTGGAGTTTTATATCTTGCCTACCATTGCTTGAAATGTTGAGGTTTCTTCAAAGTATATGTGTCATACTTCTTTGTGGATGGAGCTTGTTTTCTTCTGTTTCTTTTCTGAGATTTCCACAGAAGCCAAATTTGTTTCTTTTAAAAAATGTTGTTAGTATAAAGAGAACATATTTCATGTATTTCGTAGGTATGATTCTAAAAGATAATCATGTTCTCTCTCCTTCCTTCCTTTTTTTCTTTAAGTTTTGCAAAAACATAATTTCAGTTCACTTCATAATCACAGGTGTAATGTATCACTAACCATAATATTCAACAAGTAAAAAGTATCCATAGGTATATAATAAAGGCTAAAAAAACAACAATCATATCACAAGAGGTCCATTTCATTCCTATACTTTTTTTTGTTATTCTATGTTAACTACTATATATCTGAGAAAACATGGTATTTGTAATTTCGGGACTGCCTTATTTCACTAACCATAATTATTTCCAGTTGCATATATGTTGTTGTAAAAGACAGAATTTCATCCTTTTTAATGGCTGAATAGTATTCCCAAAGTATATATATGCAGCATTTTCTTTATCCAGTCATTAGCTGATGAACATGTGGGCTGATTCCATATCTTAGCTATTGTGAATTGAGCTGCAATAAATATGGGGGTACAGATAACTCTTCCATATATTGATTTCATTTTGTTTAGGCAAATTCCCAAGAGTGGGATGGCTGGGTCATATGATAGATCTACTCTCAGATTTCTAAGGAATCTTCATACTGTCTTCCATAATGGTTGTTCTAGTTTACATTCTCACTAACAGTGTATTGGGGTGCCTTTTACCCCACAGGATCACCAGCATTTATTATTTTTTATTTTTGTGTGATAACCATTATAACTGGGGTGAGGTGAACACCATTGTGGTTTTTATTTGCATTTCCCTGAAGGCTAGTAATCCTGAGCTTTTTTTCATGTGTCCATTGGCCATTTGTATTTCATCCTTTCACTGGGCTGTTTTTGTGTTATTGCTGAGTTTCTTGAACTCTTTATAGTTTCTGAATATTAATCTTTAACAGTTGCATAGTTTGTGAATATTTTGTCCCATTATGTCAATCCTTTGTTGAGTGTTTCCTATGTGGTGTAGAAGCTTCTTAGCTTGATGCAATCCCATTTGTCAATTTTGGCTTTTATTGCCTGTGCCTCTGAAGTCTTTTTCAAGAAGTCTTTGCCTATGTCAATGTCTTTCAGATTTCCCCAAATTTTTCCTCTGGTAATTTGATAGTATTTAGATTCCCAGATTAGTCCCAGATAGTATTTAAATCCCAGATTTAGATCCTTGGTCCACTGTGAGTTGATTTTTATATAAGGTATAAGATAGTGATCTTGTTTCTTGCACAGATCCAATTTTGCTAATACCATTTGTTGAAGAGACGTTCCTTTCTCCAGGGACTGATTTTAGCTTGTTTGTCAAAGATTAGTTGGCTGTAGTTGTGTGGATTAATTTCTGGGGTTCCTGTTGTGTTCCATTGGTCCACATGTCTATATTTGTGCCAGTACCAGGCTGTTTTGATGGTAACTGACCTGTAGTATGTATTGAAATTTGGTATTGTGATACCTTTGGATTTTGTTGTATAAGATAGCTTTAGCTATTCTGGGTCTCTTGTGTTTCCATACAAATTTTAGCATGAATGTTTCCTAGATTTGAGAAGAATGCCCTTGGTATCTTGATTGGGATCACATTGAATCTATAAATTACTTTGGGTAGTATTCATATTTTGATATTAATTCTTCCAATCCATGAACATGGAAGATTCTTCCATTATTTGGTGTCTTCTATTTCTTTCTTTAATGTTTCATAATTTTCATTGTGAAGATCTTTCACATCCTTGGTTAAATTTATTCCTAGATATTAAGTTATTTTATAGCTGTTGTGAATGATACTGATCTTACAAGTTTTTTCTCAGCCATGACATTATTTGTGTATACAAAAGCTATTGATTTTTATGTGTTGATTTATATCCTGCAACTTTATCAAACTCTCTTATGATCTCCAACAGTGCCTAGGCACCTCATCCCTACAGGTGCATGAATTATACAAAGGATCTGTATGTTCCTCAGTGTGAGTGCAGAGACACGAGCCTCTGAAGCCAGATACAGTGACTGCCCAAAGACCCAGCCGTGTCCTATTACATAGTCACAGAATTCCCACAGTCACAAGGCACAGGTCTCCTACAGTCACAAGGAGCAGGGGATCCACTCTTGGCCCCAGAAGCCTTTCCCATCCACACAAAGAGCCATTGCATTCCCAGAGCCAGTTGCCTACTGAATAGAGATTCGCCAGTGCTCAGCCTTGGAAAGTAGAGTCTGGGCAACTTAATAGTGTCGGGAAAGAGAGAACTTCAAAGACCTGGGTGGGTGCCCTGCCGCCCCCCCCCCCCCGCCCTCCAGGCCAGACTCAAAGTCTGTGGGGAGCACAGATGTGTCCCTCTGATAAAATGCCCCAGTTTCACATGGGTCACAACAGCCTCTACTCGCCTTATTAAGAAGGTTTCCTTCCTGCTGGTTGCCAGGTGCCTTGGTCCAGGAAGATGGTGTCCCATCTAGCCACTAGCTGCAGGAGTCACTGTGGTGTCCTGCTCACTGCCATGTGGTTCAGCTGCCCCTACTGTTTCATGGCATTCTCTTCTTTCTGTAGAATTTCCACTGCAAACTACTCCCCTATAGTCCCCTGGGAATGCAGTTCCTCCTCTTTTGTTTGGCTATATTCCCATGGTCAGAATCAGAGCATCTTCTCCCTATTCAGCCATCTTGGATCCTCCCAGGAGTTAGATTTGTAATTTAGAAATATTCAATTTTGCTAATCCTGTCTGGGACAATTGAGTTAACCTCCAAAGCATTACTTCTTGAGAATGTTCAAATAAAATCTCTTGACTCCTGCCCTGAGATACAGGTAGAAACTGAAATAGAGATTGCAAAGAAATATAATGCAATAGCACAATAAAATTCCTATTTTCATTAGAAGCAGTGAAGAAAAGAAATAACATGGCAGAAAATGGAATTGGCATTAAGGAGGATAAAGTTGAGAAGCTCTCCCTGAAGACACAGAGAGAGCCCAGAGAAAAAGGAGAACTATAAAATGGAGGACACGTGGATAACAAAATACAGAGATCCTGGGCTGTAGAGCCCAAGGTTACTTCTTCTTAATTCCCACACTTCAGTCTCCTGCCAATGCCTGCCACAGGCCAGACCTAATCTGAAGCCAACTGATGAGAGGACCTGGGTGATACAGCCCTAGTGGTTAGCTGCCTGTGACCCCCAGTGAATCAGGGTCAGGATAGGCATTGGACAAGCAGGTGGAGACCTGGCCATAAAACTTGAAGGAAACATTTGACAGCAAAAAGTTGCTTAACTCAAAATATAATCTGGTTGACAGAAGTCAATTGGTATCAGCTAAATATATGAAGGCCCAATTGTAGTGATGACAATAAATGGAGCTAAATTTCCTTTTTTTTTTTTTTTTGACAGGCAGAGTGGACAGTGAGAGAGAGAGAGACAGAGAGAAAGGTCTTCCTTTTTGCCATTGGTTCACCCTCCAATGGCTGCCATGGCTGGCGTGCTGCGGCCGGCATACTATGCTGATCCAAAGGCAGGAGCCAGGTGCTTATCTTGGTCTCCCATGGGGTGCAGGGCCCAAGCACTTGGGCCATCCTCCACTGCACTCCCGGGCCATAGCAGAGGGCTGGCCAGGAAGAGGGGCAACCGGGACAGAATCCTGTGCCCTGACTGGGACTAGAACCCGGTGTGCCAGCACCGCAAAGCGGAGGATTAGCCTGTTGAGCCATGGCACCGGCCTGCTAAATTTCCTTATTAAAAAACAATTTATCTCAGATTTGGTTCAAAATGCATCAAAACCAATTACAGCTGCTTGTGAAAGATTCACCTCAAAGAGGAAGGGAAAAATGTTCAAAATCAAGCTGAGAATAGGAGTGACATTATTAACATCAGTAAATAGTATAGTACAAGACAAACACCATTATTAAGATACGGTGAGACATTTTATGTTATAAAAGGTAAAATTCACAGAAATGCAGACACTAATTCTCATTCATCTAACTGATTCTCATTAAAGATGGCAAAAAATGCCCTAAGGACCGCAAGAGTCTCTGAGAAGGCTTTTATAAAGACTGCCCCCTCCAACACATACATGATATTGAGAATGGAGTGGGTAATTAATTTACCCATGATCCAGAATCACCATGACTATGGATAGGCATATATTATATTCTACAGATGTTGAGGCAACAAACAAGCCAGCCAGAAAAAAAAAAAAAAAAAACCAGATTCAAAACAAAAAACAAAACCAATAAACGATCATGAGGTCTTTGGCAGAAACAAAAGAAAGCAAAAAAAAAAAAAAACAGAAAAAAATATGATGATTAATAATGTTGACTTTGATTAAATAGATTTGAATTAAGTTTTATGTTCTGAAAATGGAGAGAAAGAAATACTCTTCATTGGCCGGCGCTGCGGCTCACTAGGCTAATCCTCCGCCTGCAGCGCTGGCACCCCGGTTTCTAGTCCCAGTTGGGGTGCTGGAGCCTGTCTTGGTTGCTCCTCTTCCAGTCCAGCTCTCTGCTGTGGCCCAAGAAGGCAGTGGAGGATGGCACAAGTACTTGGGCCCTGCATCCTCATGGGAGACCAGGGACAAGCACCTGGCTCCTGGCTTCGGATCGGCACAGCGCCGTCCATGCAGCCATTTGGGGGGTGAACCAATGGAAGGAAGACCTTTCTCTCTGTCTCTCTCTCTCACTGTCTAACTCTGCCTGTCAAAAAAAAAAAAAAAAAAAAAAAAGAAGAAGAAATACTCTTCATTGTTGATGGAACATTTGCTACAAAAAAGCTGTACTAGTTCATAAACAAAATTGTTAGAATATCAAAAATGATTTCATGAAATTTTCTGATAAGAATCAAATAAAGTTAAAAGTAGTAGATAGTGCCAATGAAAACTTCCAAACTCCTGAATAAAATATTCGATATTTTTTAAGTGCAAGAAAACACAAAACCATAGTTATGCATTATTTGAAAATCAGAACTTAATAACTCTATATTTAAAAATGGCCAAAGTTATTTTCAAAGTCTTCCATGTTGGAGACCTGGAGGAAGTTCCTGGCTCCTGACTTTGGTCTGGCCTATTCCTGGCTGTTGTGGCCATTCAGGGAAAAAAAAACAGTAGATGGTTCTCTGTCTCTCTCCTCTCTCTCTCTCCCTGTAATTCTTTCAAATAAATAATCTTTAAAAAATCAATGATTAATTAGAAAATCAAAAATAAAATTGATAAAGAAACCCAAGAACTAGATTTTGAAAATATAGAATAAAATTCTAAGTAATTATATATATGAAAAAAGAGATAGCTAGCATAAATGCATAAAATTAGAACTGAATTATAATGAATCAAGCAAATATTGGGGAGATTATATATTTTAATAAAATATTATTTACAGACAATTCTAATATGAAATTTTGTAATAAGCACATGATTTGGAGAGCAGATAGAAATCACCAGAAATGAACAATTATATTAATTGAGATCTCCTTATTGAGACACCACTATTTAGCATGTAATAAGATTTATTGGGGCTGGCACTGTGGCATAGCAGATAAAGCTGCCACTTGTAGTGCTGGTATCCATATGGGCTCCAGTTCAAGCCCCAGCTGCTCTGCTTCTGATCCAGCTCTCTGCTATGGCCTGGGAAAGCAGTAGAAGATGGCCCAAGTCCTTGGGCCCCTGCACCTGCATGGGAGACCCAGAAGAGGCTCTTGGCTCCTGGCTTTGGATAAGCGCATCTCCAGCCATTGCAGCCATTTGGGGAGTGAACCTGGAGATGGAAGACCTCTCTCTCTTTGCCTCTGCCTCTCTATAATTCCGCCTTTCAAATAAATTAATGAATGCTTTAAAAAAAGGTTTTTTTAGATTGAGCCTTGCCTTGCTCTGTCAGTTACTATGTGATCTCAGACAAGAGTCTTCCTGGCCAGCGCCGTGGCTTCACAGGCTAATCATCCGCCTTGCAGCACTGGCACACCAGGTTCTAGTCCCAGTTGGGGCGCCGGGTTCTATCCCGGTTGCCCCTCTTCCAGGCCAGCTCTCTGCTGTGGCCCGGGAAGGCAGTGGACGATGGCCCAAGTCCTTGGGCCCTGCACCCGCATGGGAGACCAGGAGAAGCACCTGGCTCCTGGCTTCCGATCAGTGAGATGCGCCGGCCGCAGCGGCCATTGGAGGGTGAACCAACGGCAAAAGGAAGACCTTTCTCTCTGTCTCTCTCTCTCACTGTCCACTCTGCCTGTCAAAAAAAGAGTCTTACTTCTCTTATCCTCATTTTCTTCATTCATGAAGTGGATTATATCAAATGGTACAAATGAAAAGCTTAGCACAGTGCTGGTCAGACACTAGTGTATAAAACATGATGGTCGTTGACACCGAGCAGATAGTGGAAATCAGATAAGTCACTGAGTGCTTTGCATGTGGTCAGACATATGATTAAATTCCTTCAAGCATTGTCTTTTCTTTTTTTTTTTTTTTAAGATTTATTTTAGTTATTTGAAAGAAAGAGTTACAGAGAGAGGCAGAAACAGAGAGAGAGTTTTTCCATCTGCTGGTTCACTCCCCAGATGGCCACAATGGCCGGAGCTACGCCGATCTGCAGCCAGGAACCAGGAGATTCTTCTGGGTCTCCCATGTGGATGCAGGGGCCCAAGGACTTGGGCCATCTTCTGCTGCTTTTCCAGGCCATAGAAGAGAACTGGATTGGAAGAGGAGCAGCTGGGACTAGAACCAGTGCCCATATGGGATGCCGGCACTTCAGGCCAGGGCATTAACCTGCTGTGCCACAGCACCAGCCCCACCCCTTCTTATTTTCAAGGCATAGTTATCTTCCAATTGTTTGAAACACAAAGAAAAATACAATGATTTTGTATTTGGTACACAGTGGTGGACAGATGCAACAATTCTAAATAAAATGATGGCAAATTATACTAAAAGAATCAAATGCCATGGTAAAGTAGAGTTTATTTTGGAAATATTGGGTAATTGAACATCTATCATACAAACTAGATTAATTAGTGACCACAAAACTTTATGAGTTATTATTTTATAGCTAAAGAAACAGAAGTTGAGTGAGGTTAGATGTGTCAATCAAGGCCAAGGTAAGCATATTCAACGCCAGGTCCAACTTACTCCACAATGTTAGAATACTTTCCACTGCATTTCCCTGCAAGCCCGTTACCAAACTCCTTAAGTAGCATTTGATAATATTCAACCCCTTCAATTGGTAGAAGTTTTCAATTATGTAAGGTAGGCATATCTTTTGTAATATGTTGAAAAATAATCAATACTGTACTCATTTTCATGTTTAGTGGTGAAATATCAGGCTCTTGGTTCCCAATAATTTCTTTTATCTCTCTTAAAAATTTTACAGAGGGCCAGCGCTATGGCTCATTAGGCTAATCTTCTGCCTGCGGCACCGGCACCCCGGGTTCTAGTCCCGGTCAGGGCGCCGGATTCTGTCCCGGTTGCTCCTCCTCCAGTCCAGCTCTCTGCTGTGGCCTGGGAGTGCAGTGGAGGATGGCCCAAGTGCTTGAGCCCTGCACCCGCATGGGAGACCAGGAGGAAGCACCTGGCTCCAGGCTTTGGATCGGCACAGCACCGGCCGCAGCGGCCATTGGGGGGGTGAACCAACGGTAAAAGGAGGACCTTTCTCTCTGTCTCTCTCTCTCACTGTCCACTCTGCCTGTCAAAAAAAAAATTTACAGAAGTTCTGGCCAATCTAATAAAATATGGATCAGAAATGAAGTGTGTAACAATGAAGAACAGTAGGTGTTGTCTTTATTTGAAGGTAATGCAGTTACTGGTTCAGTTTGCTCCTAATTATCAATTACAATGACAACAGAAATAATAATTTAGATCTGTAAGGTAAGCGAACATTTAAAATAGCTTTTGTATGCACTAAAAATAGATGGAAAACCACTCAGATTCCTATTAGCAATGCAAATACAAAACACTAACTTTAATAAAAACTATTAAGAATTATACAGGATATACACGGAGAAAATGACAGTGATCAATTGAGAGAAATAAACGGAGACTTGAAAAAATAGGGGGGCATACCATGTTATTGGTTAAGGACACTCAATTTTGTAAAGATGTCATTTTCCCTCAAATTAACTTATAAGTTTGACTTAATTTTATTCTAGATTCTATTCATGGGGAGAATGTCTTGGAATCCAATGAGGTGATTCTAGAATTCATGTTCATGACTATAAAAAGTGTTTAATAGGTTTTTGGGGAGTGGGATGGCAGTGGAAACATTTACCAAATGTATTCATTGACTCTAAGCCTTGCAAAAACATTAAATTGTGTGTCATAGAATGGGGAGAATATGATAATCAATAAGTTCAAAACCTTCATGAATCCTTAAATTAAGACTTCTACTACAGCATATACTTTATTCTCATAAAATGCACTAAAATTTAACTGAATAATGCATGTTTTTCTTCAGAGCCTTAATGATTCTATAAATATATGAGTAAAGAAATGTATAAAGTAATTGGCTTTTAAAACCAGGAAACACAGCTCTTAGCACTTCATAAGAGTTATTGCAAGAATGAAAAAGAACAGAAAGCCATGAAACCATGCTGAGACCCCAATGCTGGTGGTTGGCTGGGCTTGGCCCACCCCATCTTCCCCAAGCATTTTGTTAGAACCTACGCCTTGGGACAATTAAAGTGCACTGGGTCATTGCCAAGTTGCATTCTCTGCAGGGAAGGCCAGAAACAAGCAGCTTTGTACAAACGATAAATAGAAGGAAATATTCAAGGAGGTGATGAAAGCAGGTCAGGGGAGTAGATGGTATCAAAGAGGACCTTCTAATAGAAATCCAGATCCCACCTGCTTCCATAGGACCCTGGAGGGAGTTGAGCTGGGCTTTTATGATCCCATTATAGTCATTCTGACTGCAGGGTGCTGAAAGGGACAGAATCTTCCAGGCCTCATGGGTCAGCTGTAAACCATTAGCAGCAGACACACAGCAGTGGGGGTGGAGGATGAGCAGTGCAGTCTGTCAGGGGGTCTGGGCAGGACCCCAGGGGCATTTATTACAGCTTTGGTCCTTCTGTGCACCCTGTGGATTGGTCAAGAGTACAAAGAATCAAAGAGTAAATGTCCAGTATCTACCATAGATATAGAAAGGAATGATGGTGACTTGTATTTTGTTATTATTCTTTAAAATTTTACCCACATTCTGAAAAACATGTGCATAAATTATTTTTTACATCAAGAGAGCATAGCAACAGCTCTGGGCAGCGCACTTGACCAGGTGAACCTGAGTTAGGGTCTGGCTTTGCCACCTTTAAACATGTGATCTTGTACTGGTTACTTAGCCAGCGCCTGTCTTCTCATCTGTAGAATGGGGTTCACAGATGTGAGGCACAATTTTAGATACTGCTAATTTTAGATACTGTCTTCTCAGAATCTGTTTCCCCTTTTCCCTGACATGGCATCCCTTCCTCACCTTGAGAACTGTCCCGCCTCACTCCGTACCACAGCAGCTCCCAACCCCCGAGCCCCCGAGCCCCCAAGCCCACAAGAGTGAGAATTTTTCCAACTTGAAGGACAAGTTCTCATTTCCTTAGATCATGAGTTTTCAGACTGTGTGAAGCAGGACCCTCCCATAGCTGTCTTGCCCACTGCGTGGAGGAAGTCTTTTGGAATGCAACACAACAAAGAAAGCGGAGGTGAGAGTCCTGGAGGCCAAGCCCACAATTTCTGGCTCTGTCCTATGTCTCAAATCTGCATCTCTGTTGCTGTCTTTCTATCAAAGGCTTTTTTACTTTGAGCTAGTTTGAGTTGGGTGGGCCCCCCCACCTGGCAGGTTATTGGGCAGAAGGGGCAGGGCAGGATATTTCAATGCAGATACTGGGCTGCCCCTGGAAGGTTATTGGGATGACTTTGAGATGCATATGGTGGACCTAGATGTCTCCTTAGGCCTTTGTCACACACACATAAGCTCATATCTGACTTCCTATCTAACATTAATACATAAATTAACACACACACACACACACACACACATATATATATATATATATAATAGAATAGACAGCCAGGTTTGAGTCTTACACATTTCACTTCTGAGCTTTTTATTTATTTATTTATTTATTATTATTTTTTAAAGATTTATTTTTATTTATTTGAAAGAGTTACAGAGAGAGGTAGAGACAGAGAGAGAGGTCCTCATCTGCTGGTTCATTCCCCAGATGGCTGAAATGGCCAGAGCTGCACCGATCTGAAGCCAGGAGCCAGGAGCTTCTTCCAGGTCTCCCATGTGGGTGCAGGGGCCTAAGGACTTGGGCCATCTTCTACTGCTTTCTTAGGCTATAGCAGAGAGCTGGATTGGAAGAGGAGCAGCCGGGACTAGAACCAGCGCCCATATGGGATGCCGGCGATTCAGGCCAGGGTGTTAACTTGCAGTGCCACAACGCTGGCCCCCACTTCTGAGCTTTTTCTAAACAGGAAATGGAAGATGCATCCCTTCCCTTGCCTTCCTTCCTTCCTGAGAGACAACCAGAGCTCCAGAGGCACTGGGTCCTGTTTCTTCCCCCAGGTTAGTGGAGTTAGTGCTTCTATTCATATGTATGAATCCTGCAGCAGTATTAACTACTGGGATTCATGCTGCAAAAATGTATACATTTGGTATCCTGCTGCACATATCAATCGCAACTTCCTCCCCAACCCCAACATAATGTTCTTCAGAGTTACCCATTTTGATTCACATAAACTATCTCTTTTACTTTAAATGTTGTGTGGATAAACCACAGTTTATCTGTTCTTCCACTGGGAGATTTTTAGGTTAATTTTCTCTGTTATACAAATTGCAGCAATGAACACCCTGTCTCCTTGGGCAAGGCTGTGAGAGTAGGTGTGGAGCTGGTCTAGGCGTGGCCTTCATAGTAAGGGTTATGTAGGGGTAGGCTGGGATGACACTCCCATCAGCAGTGCAGCTGGTACACATGTACAACATTCGGGGTTATCCACCTCCTTAAATGTGCAAGTCTAATAAACATTGAATGATACTCTTTTCCTTTTCGAATTCACATTCTTTTGTTTACTGGGAAAGCTGACTTTCTTTGTTACATTGATTGAGTATATGGGTTTCTGTTTCTGTGAGTTGATGATTCCTATTCATGGTACTTTATCTGCTTATTTTTTCTTAGGGATTCTGGATTCTTAACAGCTGTATAGGTTGTAAATCTAGTTTCTCAGGTTGGACTTTGTTCATAGTTTCTGTTTTGCATCTTGCTTAAGAATTACTATTTTTGTAGTTTTTCTTTTTACCATTTTTGTAGTAATTTGTTTTATTATTGATGATTTTCTTTAAAGATTTATTTTTATTTATTTGAGAAATAGAGTTACAGACAGAGAGAGGGAGAGACAAAAAGAGAGGTCTTCCATCTGCTGGTTCACTCACCAAATGGCTGCAACAGCCAGAGCTGGGCCGATTCAAAGCCAGGAACTTCTTCCAGGTCTCCCACCGGGTGCAGGGGTCCAAGAACTTGGGCCATTTTTCAGTTCTTTCCCAGGTCATAGCAGAGAGCTGGATTGGAAGAGGAGAAGCCTGGACACAAACCAGTGCCCATATGGGATTCCAGCACCACAGGCGGAGGCTTAGCCCACTATTGGGCCAGCTCCCTAGTTTTTTTTTTTTAAAGATTTATTTATTTACTTGAAAGTCAGAGTTACACACAGAGAGAAGGTGAGGCAGAGAGAGAGAGGTCTTGCATCCATTGGTTTGCTCCCCAAATGGCTGCAACAGACAGAGCTGGGTGGATCTGAAGCCAGGATCCAGGAGTTTCTTCCTTTCTCTCTCTCTTTCTGTCTTTCTCTTTCTCTCTCTCTCTCTCTCTCTCGCTCTCTCTCTCTCTTACTTTCTTTTATCTGACAAGTAGAGTTATAGACAGTGAGAGAGAGAAACAGAGAGAAAGGTCTTCCTTCCATTGGTTCACTTCCCAAATGGCCGCAACGGCCGGCTCTGCGCAGATCCTAAGCCAGGAGCCAGGTGCTTCCTCCTGGTCTCCCATGCAGGTGCAGGGGCCCAAGGACTTGGGCCATCCTCCACTGCCCTCCTGGGGCCCAGCAGAGAACTGGACCAGAAGAGGAGCAACCGGGACTAGAGCCAGCGCCCATATGGGATGCTGCCGCCACAGCCGGAGGATTAACCAAGTGAGCCACTGGTCTGGCCCCAGAATCCAAGAGTTTCTTCTGGGTGTCCCACGTGGGTGCAGAGGCACAAGCATTTGGACTATCTTCTACTGCTTTCCCAGGAGCATTACCAGCGAACTGGATCAGAGTGGAGTGTCTGGGTCTTGAACCAGTGCCCATATGGGATGCTGGCATTGCAGATGGCAGCTTAACCTGCTATGCCACAGTGCCAGCCCGAATTTATGATGTTTTAATCTTAAAATTATTTCAGTTGATATTTATGGAGCCACATCAGCTTTTTTTTTCCTTTAAAGACTTTATTTAAAAGTAGAGTTACCAACAGACAGAGGGAGAGATAAAGAGAAAGGTCTTCCATCTGCTGGTTCACTCCCCAGATGGCAGCAATGGCTGGGGCTGAGCCAGGCTAAATTTGGAGTCAGGGGATGCCTTTGGTTTCAAACTCTTGTGTACTTGTGTTTTAGGTATATCATGAATAAACAGCAATGTTAGTTTTAAAATCCAATTTGACAGTCTGAATTTGAACTTACTTTTATTGTCCTTACTGATATGGGAGGGAGCTTCAAAAACTTCACTGAAAATGTATATTATGAGAAACATGGTGCATGGATTTCAAAATTTTTTTTACCAAATAAACATCATTAAAAACTTTAAAACATTTATTTATTTTCATTTTATTTGAAAGGGCGAGGGTGGGGGAGAGAGAGAGAGGGAATGAGAATCTTTCATCGGCTGGGTTACTTCCCAAATGTCTACAGCAGAGGGCAGGGACAGGCTGAAGCCTGGAGCCTGAAACTTCATCTGGATCCCCCTTGAGGGCGACAGAACTCAGGTCCTTGAACCACCACATGCTGCTGCCTAGGGAGGTGCGACAGGAAGCTGGAATCAGGAGGGGAGCCAGGACTGGCACCAGGCATCCTAAACTGTCTTCATTGCTCCGCTAAATGCCTGCCCCTGAACTTCTAATTCAGTTTTTTTTTTCCCCACAAACTTTGCGAAGCCCCCTTGTGTTTGTATTCATTTCTATTTTGGGAGGTCTTTAGTTTACTGCTGCTTTGTTTTCTTTTTTATTATTACTTTAAAAAATTTTTTAAGGTGAACAAATTTTAAGTATTTCATCTATGCAGATTTAGGAGCACAGTGATACTTCCCACCTACCCTCCCTCCCACCCATGCTCCCACCCTTGCTCCTCCTTCTTTCCTTATTCTTTCTCTTGATTTTTTTTTTTTAAAAAAGATTTATTTATTTGAGAGGCAGAGTTACAGACAGAGAGAGGGAGAGACAGAAAGAGGTCTTCCATCTGCTGGTTCACTCCCCCAAAGGGTTGCAATGCCAGAGCTGAGCCAGGCTGAAGCCAGGAGCCAGGAGCTTCTTCTGGGTCTCCCACACAGCTGCAGGGGCCCCAAGCACTTGGGCCATCTTCCACTGCTTTTCCAGGCCGTAAGTGGAGAGCTTGATTGGAGGAGGAGCAGCCGGGACAAGAACTGGCACTCATATGGGATGTTGGCACTGGAAGTGGAAGCTTAAGCTACTATGCCGTAGCACCGGCCCCATTTCTCTTAATTTTTACAATGATCTACTTGCAGTTTGTTTTATACTCATAAAATTAATATTACACTAAATCAAGAGTTCAACAAACAGTAAGTTCCTGAACAGTAGAGACAAGGGCTGTAAACAATCATTGAATCTTGAAATGTCGATTTCACTCCTAGACGTTACATTATTGGGTGCTCTGTTAGTTATCACAGATCAGGGCACACAGGATCTTTGGCTTTTTGCGACTGGCTTATTTCACTAAGTACAGTGGTTTCCATTGCATCCAGTTTGTTGTGCGGCTTTGTTTTCTTTCTCCTTTCCCTCACTCTGCTGGAACATGTTATCTTTATTACTTTTTTCACTTTCACAAAGTAGGCTTCATTTTCGTGGCTACTCTTAAAATTTTAATATCTATTCTTGACATAGAGTAGTCAAAGTTTTTCTTTATCTCCAGAGGATCCACAGCCTCAGGAATGCTTGACTATGATCATGCCTCCTATTTTGTAAGTAGTCACGGTCTAGAATATGAGTCTAGCTTTTTCATCCTCACCCTCTTTACTATAATTATTTCATAATTTCCTCATTTAGTTTTACCCATGCATTGGCCAATTTATTTTCTCATGCTTCCTTCTTACATTTCCTTATTTTACTTATTTTACATATTTTTTCTTGATTGCCTTTTTTGCGAGTTCTTCAGTAAAGAATTCTGCTCGTGGCCATTAACGTCTGGTTCTCCATCATCTAGGACCTGTGCCAGAGCCACTGCCCATCCTGGGATGCTCAGCACCCTCTCCCTCTCTTTTTAAAGATTACACAGTTTTAATTTACATTATAGTCAAATGCTCCACGGAGTAAAGAGTTCAGCAAATAAAATGTAAAAAGACCATAGTTCCACAGGAATATAGGCAAGGGCTGTAAACAATAATCTAAGGAAAATGTTTATTTCACTCTTATACAGCAAATTTTAAAATTGTCACAACTCATTAAAACTATGGTGGTATATCATTCCTAACAATATGCTTGCAAAGATTTAAAACCAAGTTTGACAAAACACTACATTTGCAGAACTGATGCACACAGTCGGTATTCAGCTGTAAAAAGAATGAAATCCTATCATTGCATAAAACGGGTACAACCGGAGGACTTCATCTTGAGTGAAATAAGCCAGGCGCAGAAAGACAAATACCAGTTTTTCTCCGTTATCCAGGGGAGCTAAATCAGTGTCCTCCCTTGGACCACCTGGTTTGCAGATGGTGCCCCCTTCAATTCTGAGATCTGAAAGGTCTCCTTTCTTTCCTATAAACTCAGCTGTTTATTTGAATTATTTATAGATTACCTTTTTTTTTTCCTTGTGGGGAAAGGAGTATTTAATGAACTCAGCAAGACAGCTCTGTGGACATTAGGCAAGATTTTAAAGTCTTACATCAGAAGGAACAGGAAATGCAAATATGTATAAAATAACTCTACTCCAGGTTTATAGAACACATCCATAACTTCCTACCGATATTTATGTCACCATATAATGTTAACTATAAATTACTAAGTTTTTAATTCTTATGTTTGGCTGCTTGTGAATTTATATATCAATTTATTTAATTTCTTTATGTTTTTCAAATTACAGAACACATAGTGGCTATATAAAGGAAAAAGCAATTATGTCTCTGACATTCTCCAAGCCTCTATCCCCTGCCAAGATAACCAGGTGTTGTCAGCCTGGTGAATGTTCTTTCTTGCAGTGCTCCACATACAAATGTATCTGTGCAAACACAGGTAATATGTTTGTTTAACCAAAACAGAATAAGGTTCATTCAATTAAAGGTATTGTTATTATCTTAAGAATTCTTGGCTTGTCAGTCATCAGATTATTTTAACCCATAGTTTTGAAGAACCCTCTAAGTTACTTATTTGTGCTAAGTCTTCCATGTCTAGCTTTTCCTTTGGACTCGAACTTTTGCCCCTGCTTTCCAGGGTGCTCCTTGGTTCGTGAACTCCCCCATTCAAGCACAGTACAAAGAAGAACTAGCTAGCACTTACTGTAATTAGAAAAGATCATCCAGTCATTCTATTCTCAACATGAATCCACAGTGCCACTGGGCTGCAAGGTGATATTAGACTCAGAAAAGCTAGGATTTTGAAACCAGGCATGTCTAGCTGAATGGGCTGTGTCTACTGTAGCTGCAGACAGACCTGCATTGTATTTGAATCAATCTAGGACAATGATGCAAATTGTCAAAATCCTTTGGAGAACTTGCTTTGTTTTAAAACCAGAACATTTGGCGTCGCGGCTCACTTGGTTAATCCTCTGCCTGTGGCACCGGCACCCTGGGTTCTAGTCCCGGTTGGGGTGCCAAATTCTGTCCCGGTTGCTCCTCTTCTAGTCCAACTCTCTGCTGTGGCCAGGGAAGGCAGTGGAGGATGGCCCAAGTGCTTGGGCCCTGTACCCGCATGGGAGACCAGGAGGAGGCACCTGGCTCCTGGCTTCGGATCGGTGTAGTGGCCATTTGGGGGGTGAACCAACGGAAAAGGGAGACCTTTCTCTCTATCTGTCTCTCTCTCACTGTCTAACTCTGCCAGTCCAAAAAAAAAAACCAAACCAAAACAAAACAAAACAAAACAAAAAAACCAACAAAAAACAAAAACCAGAACATTTATTGAATGATACCTCATTGAAATTCTCAAGAAGAACTGGATGCTACCACAGCTGCCTTCTTGGGTTTAGGCATGGTTCCTTCACAAAATCCATGCCTGAACCAGCGGCATATAATTCTTAGGTACCTCATCTGACCAGGCCAGGTGGTATTGTATCTTTCAGACTTGGCACTCCAATTGATTCTCTTAGCCACATTTGCCACAGGTCCATTTCTGAAGGCAGCAGGCCTTAGAGCCACGGCAGTGGCATGTGTGCATTTTACTGCAACTGTTCCAAATGATGCCGTTCTCTTCGTCATCTCACTTCTGTGGCCAGATCAAAAAGTTGGAAGCCTTTTAAAAATGGCCAGTTCTGGGGCCATCAAAGAAGGAGGTACCTTTCTCTGAAGGGAGGAGAGAACTTCCACTTTGACTATGACCCTGTCGGAATAAGATCGAAGTCGGCGAACTCAAAAGGCCTCCATAGCCTTGGAAACTCATGACTAGAGCCTAGGGAGATTACTGACGCCATTAACAAGAGTGTCAAATTGTTAAGTCAACAACAGGAGTCACTGTGTACTTACTTCTCATGTGGGATCTGTCCTTAAATTATGGTCCAATGTGAAGTAATGCTATAACTAGTACTGAAACAGTATTTTACACTTTGTGTTTCTGTGTGGGTACAAACTGATGAAATCTTTACTTAATATATACTAAATCAATCTTCTGTATATAAAGATAATTGAAAATGGATCTTGATGTGAATGGAATGGGAGAGGGAGTGGGAGATGGGATGGGTGTGAGTGGGAGGGAAATTATGGGGGGGGGAGCCATTGTAATCCATAAACTGTACGTTGGAAATTTATTTTTACTAAATAAAAAAATTAAAAAAAATGGCCAGTTCTAGGTCTGCTCATCAGAGATTCTTACAAGTTGTCAGGATTGGGGCACAGGCATTTGCATGAATTTGCTCCAGCATTTAGCTGAGTAGAGTCAGGATGTACCCAGCACCACCTGCTGCCGTCTCACCATGAGAAGCCACTCACTGGTTCTCACCCCGATTCTTGGAGACATCTAGGTTTAGCCACATTGCAGGGAAAAGAGCTCTGGACATTGGGTTAGGAGATTCGGGGTCCAACCCCAGTTTGTCACTTATTTATTATATGACCTTGAATAAAACATTCCCCTCTCTGAATTTGTTTTCTCACCTGTAAACCTGGAGATCAGGATTTGTCGTGGTTATTAGGATCAAAAGATAAAATGTTCTTGTAAATAGCTCTTTTTTTTTAAATATATAAATTGAAAGGCTCTATAGAATGTTGACTATGAGATTTCTTCTAGTTACAAGATTTTTCAGTTATTTAAATAAGCCGTTGACCTTCTCCATCAGGAGAGCGACTGTGAATCTAGTGGAAAATATTAAATATTATTCTGAGTGTTTTGATTTTCTTAAATGTCTCCCTCAAAAATTCTCAATGGCCAGCAATTGAAGTCACATTTAGCAGAATGACTTAAATAATGAAAGCAATTATCCAGGTCATTCTGGTCCCTGGGTTATTTTCTCCCAGAAATAGTGAAATAATTTAATTCCAGGGAATTTTTGAATTAAAACTATCTACGTTGTTGGTGTCAGTTCCCTCTTCTCTGAAAATCTGAAAGAGCAGTTTCTAAAAGAGAATTGAAACTCCAAATGAGGGTTTGTATGAAGGGCTATCAAAGCTATAAGTAAACTTGCCTTTTTAAGTGGTTTAGTCTCATAGTCAAACTATTTAAATATTATGAAAAGGAGTAAAAAACCCATGCAAATTTAAATATCATGCTGAGAATGCTGTATTTTGACACACTGTATAATTTTAACACACCTATTTCTTTTAAGGTAACAATTATGTTCTTCACTCAGGCATGAGATCACCTGAATGGATGTGGATGTTTCTCAAGAGGTTGTTGTTGTGCTATCTGGAGAGTATGATTAGACAACACCCAGGAAGGTGGTTATTGCCATACTGGAGGTTTTCCAGCTTTATCAACAATATCTCAGTTAGAAGAACTTCACAAAAAATAGTTTGATCCTTTCTCTGTTCCTATCAAAGAGATTTCACCTTTGATCCCATTTAGCTATGTAAATTTCTTCTACCACTCCCTTAATAAAGAAAAATCCATGAATAAATAGCATGTTTCTCTTCCATAACAAATTGTGTCACAAATGTAAATTGTCCACTTAGAATAAGTGGACAAAACTATCATTTCATCCTTGTGTTAAGAGATAGGTGTACAGCACAGAGGAAGCAGGCTCTTTCCTCCTACCCTTGTCAACACTACGTCTTTGGGTGATGAATGAGCTTCTGGGGAGATCCCATTTTGTCCAGCAAGTTTGGGCATCACTCTGTTCTTTCCTCAGGTAAAACTAAAGATCACCAGACCTATAGCTCTTTCCTCTTTGTGTCATCCAGAATACATCACAGAGTGGCTTCCTTTTTTTTCTGTTTGTTCCGTCAGCCAGGAAGGGAGGGAGCACTGCCTACACTGGGTTGGGAGTTCACATGGGTCATCTCTGTTAATCTTCACAAACTTTCTGTTGGGTAGATGTTGTCATGCCCATTTTACTGATAAGGGAGCTGAGGCTTAGGAATATTCCACAACATGATTAAAGCCACTGAGCTGGTAATCAGAGGAGTGGGTGTAGATATGGATCCAAGGCCTGTGTTTTGCTCCTTATGTGAGTCAAGGAAAGTATATTTTCTGGACCCAAATTCAGATGCTAGATTTGCATTTGGCATAAAGGTTGAGATATTTCTCATTGGGGTTTTGATAGCAATCTAGAAGTAGACGGGATGCATTTCAGCTCTGGCTTCATTTCCCAGTCTTTGTCTTTCTAGCTGAAGCTGGCCAGCTCTCATGGGGCTCCTAGTTGTAAGCACTGGGGAAATTTGAGCACAAAGATGAGTGTTAGTGGGAACACCTGAATACCAATGAGGCGCACTGTGACCCGCTGTACCTGGAGACTGTGATTGCCATCAACTCAAATCTGGTTGATATGATTGATGAATTATTTCATTCATTCACTCAACAAACATTTACCAAACATCCTCCATAAATCAGATAATCCTGAAGATCCTGCATGTCAGAAATCTTTATATTTATGAGTACAAGAAAGATGTTTTGAGGATAAAGGCAATAGCTGTCCTCAGAGATACCACCATCAGCTGAAAAATCAAATGTGTTATCAGCTAACTTGACTAGAAGGTAATGAAACCAAGTGCCCAAGACACAGGTGAATGGCTAGGGGTGTACTGAACAGGATGGTGAAAGTAAAAGTTCAGGAAATTTGTTGGAGCTGCAATTATTTCATTATACCAGAAATCATGGGAATGAATGACTGTGCTGCCGAATGCCGGAGACCCCTGAAAGTTGTTAGGAGTTCTAGAGTTTGGCCCTGTGCCGCCTTTTCCTGGAAGAACATTCTATGGCCTGATACTGACCTCTGGGATAGGCCTCCTCCTGGCCAACCTGGGGTAATCACCTTAAGAAGAATCTGGTGGGGAGGAGCAACGTAAGCCTAAGACAGCTGCAGCTGTAGATATCCGGAACCAGCCGGGTCGGTTTACCTGGTACTATTTAACGTGGGGTGCTGTGGCCGGGCAGTGTGGATTTCTGGCCAACGGGCACCACTCATTCCTTCCTCTCATGAATAAGGTTAGTGTCTCTCCCAACTGGATTTTCAGGCAGTTTCCTTGGGATTCATGGAACTTATGCGTGAACCCTCCTGGGCTTCTGATTCCTGTGGCATGAAAGGAGTAAAATCCTAACTCATTTAGGATTTCCAATTGGCTAGTTGTTTTTCTGGCGCTAAGTTTTCAGCAACAGTCTTGTAATCAAATCAATTGTATTTCAAGCCTGCGCTTAGTCTCTTAAAGAAATGCCAGAAATGGAGGAAGTACTTATTGCGGAGAAAAATGCAATGACATTTCCCAATTGCTGTCCTCTCCTGATCTCTATCTGTATTGTATCCACCACCACCACCACCCGCCCCCCCCCCCCCCCCCGCCAGAAGGCAGCTGCTCCCGCCAAACCCTCTCTCCTGCTCTTTGACCTCCTAGCTCTTTAAACTCTTGGATAAACAGCTCCCATAACTTTCCTGTTTCCTTCCCTCTTTCCTTTCCCCTTCCCTTTCCTTTCCTTTGATATTTTATTAATTTATTTGAATGGCAGAGTTACAGATGCAGGGAGAGGCAGAAATAGGTCTTCCGTCCACTGATTCACTCCCCAGATGGCCGCAATGGCCAGAGCTGAGCAGATCTGAAGCCAGGATCCCGGAGCTTCTTCCGGGTCTCCCATGTGGGTGCAGGGGCCCAAGGACTTGGGCCATCTTCCACTGCTTTCCCAGGCCATAGCAGAGAGCTGGATCAGAAGAGGAGTAGCCAGGATGAGAACCAGTGCCCATGTGGGGTGCCAGCAGTGCAGCCCCCAATACCATTTTTTTTTTTTGACAGGCAGAGTGGACAGTGAGAGAGAGACAGAGAGAAAGGTCTTCCTTTTTGCCGTTGGTTCACCCTCCAATGGCCGCCGCGGTAGCGCGCTGCGGCCGGCGCACCGCGCTAATCCGATGGCAGGAGCCAGGTGCTTATCCTGGTCTCCCATGGGGTGCAGGGCCCAAACACTTGGGCCATCCTCCACTGCACTCCCTGGCCACAGCAGAGAGCTGGCCTGGAAGAGGGGCAACCGGGACAGGATCGGTGCCCCGGCCGGAACTAGAACCTGGTGTGCCGGCTCCGCAAGGCGGAGGATTAGCCTAGTGAGCCGCGGCGCCGGCCAAACACCATTTTTTTTTTTAAAACACTATTTTAGAAGAAGGAATTACTTCATTAAATTACAGATGCCATAGGCTTCTTTCTTCTATCTTGGCTTTTTGCTCTTTAGTTTTGCTTATTTCAGAAATTAAAAACCAGCTAGTAATCACTTCTTTTTGCCTTATGACTTAACTTGTAAGGTTTCTAAGTGATATGTCTTCATGACTTAATTGTGGGACTTTGGTGCCGCAGGTGGAGCCTTAACCTACAATGCCACAGTGTCAGTCCCTGTTTGTCTTCTGACCTCCCAACTATACTGCCTTGGTGGTTCTCACTCTTATTATATTCTCTTTTGTTATCCAGATTCTCCACACAAAAAAATCTTTGCAGAAAAATATTACTTTCCTGAGAGTCTGTGGGGATAATGGTCAATTGTAGTAGTTTACATATGAATAATGACCCTTATTACAATGTCACCTTGTGGAGTGGCTGGTGAAGTGTGCTCTTTCAACACTATCTTGGAAGTTTATGCAGAATCTTCTTCTGGGAATTTGGATCCTGGTGCCTTAAATCATTTGGAACAGGTGCTCCAAGCTCCCAGCTGTGGCTCACTTGGATTCTCTGGAGATGTAAATGGTTCTCAATTGCTTCTCATCTACTCTAGACCTGACTGAGAGCTAAAATAAAGATGCTTTGGGGGATGATACAGCTGTCACATCAAGGAGGTACCAGTAGTTCAGTGGCTCAGGGCAGGAAAAGCTTACTTCTCCCTTGCTTCAGTCTAGTGTGGAATGCCTGATGGGCATGGATCTCTCTTTCATGCAGTAATTCATTGATCCAGCTGTTGGCAGCTCCTGTCATTATAAGTGTCTTCCAGGAGAACCCTCTGGGTCATTTCTATTACCATCAGCCTGTAAAGAGCATGGCGGAACACAGGTGGGTCTTGTGGGAAGGCCAGGAAATTGTCGTATCCTAGGAAGGGTTGGTTCCCCAGGACCAGTTGCTGAGACAAGCTCTGGTATGTGGGGATGGCTTTAGGATGTGCTCCCAGGGGAAAGCAGTAAAGAAGTGGCAGAGCCAGAAAGGAGAAAACGAGCATGGGGGTGGATTTCGGGCAAATCTCAGAGTTGGCCTTTGGGGCCAAAACTTTTCCTTTGAGTACGGGGCGGGGGGGTGAGGGACAGGGAGGGGGAGGGGGAGGTCTTCCATCTGCTGGTTCACTCCCCAGTTGGCTGCAACAGCTTGGGCCATCCTCCACTGCTCTCTCGGGCACATCAGCAGGGATATGGATCAGAAGTGGAGCTGCTGGGACTCAGCAGACACCCATATGGAATGCCAGTGTCACAGGTGCTGGCTTCACCATTATGCCACAGCACTGGCTCCTGCACAGATCATCTTTATGAGTATCTTGTCAGCAAAACTAGTAATAATGGCTATTATTAAACAAGCATACTGCTCTACACTCCATATACATTATCGTGTGGAAAAGGGAGCAGTGTTCTTCATAGCTTGCAGGCTGGTGCTAAGGTGATTGGGCTGTTAGATTGGATGGTAGTATTTTCTCAGGAATGGTAGGCTGAATAACCTAAAATAAGCTTATTTTTTGTATGGCATCATCAAAATGAAAACACAAGTATCAGGGTGTCAACGCGTATGTATACAAATATATGATAAATAACATCTATGGCCCATTGGTCATCTGTTAGTCTTAGAGTCTCAAATTATCAGGCAGATAGACAGTGAAAGTTCAGTGTGAGAAACGCACTCCTGCCGTCTTGTGCTCCTCTGCCTTCTACCAAGCTGACTGTCTCTCTTGGCGTCTGTCGTGCTCTCCCTCTGCTTTTCTCCTCCTCTCCCAGTCCTCTCCTTCTGTGACCAGCAAGTCTGCATGGCCCTTTGGTCTGCTTTGCCCGTTCAAATGCCTAGCAAGGCAAGCTTTGCTGGTGGCCCTAGTTTCTGCAGAGAAACAGGTTGTTTAATTTGTGAACCACACTCTGTCAGCTTCTGTGGGCTTGGGTGATGGATGGTGACAATTATGGCCAGTGTACTTCCATCAGGGCTCTGCCGGCCCCAGGTACTGGTGGTTCTGGTTAATTATGGTGTTGAACAGCAGTGGTGAAGTGGCAGCAGAGCCTAGCAGCCCAACCTCAGAGACTTCACATTGCAACTGGGCAATTTCCAGAGTCCACATTCCAGCTGGGGCTTATTTGGCTTGGTTTCTACCTGGGACCTTGAAACTCCAGACCAATGCTGTGGCCTGTCTGGGGGACTTCATGTCCATGCCAGGGCTTCTGCAGGCTTTGGACACCTTCCTGTGACCACGACTTTGAGCTCTGGAACCAAACTTCCAGGCTGCGTTGATTCCTATGTGGCTTTGGGCAAGAACTTAACTGTTCAGTTTCCTCTTCTGTACCATGGAGACAAAAATAGCATTTTTCCTCACTGGGTCGTTGTGAGGGTCATACGATGATGATTCTGTACAAGTGCTTAGAGTCTCTGGAGTATGATGAGTTCAAACATTGATAATGATTCATGGGTGTCAATTATTGCACCTTCTTCAGTTTTCACAATAAAATGGTAAGGTAACTAATACTAATTCCATTTTACAGTGGAGAAAACAGGCTTAGTCACATGAGATTGAACAGGTAGATGGTAGGGGAACCAGGACTAGAGTTAAAGGAGATAAATTCTAAGCTCAGTGCTCCTGCTGTCCTCCACTGGGTACCTTCTGGTTACCTTACCCTTCACGTCGTCATGTTAGGACCGTCACAGCCTCCTCTGCCCCTGAACTTTTGTTGCTTGCTCAGTGCAGAGTAAGAAGTTTCGCAGCCTTTCAGAAAACACTGGGCATGTGCAAGTTCAGAACCAGTGGAGATAGGATCATGGAGCAATTTGACTTGGGCCTAGGGGCCCTTGACTTCTGTCCCAGTTTTGCTACTAATGTGCTTGAGATTTACTGATTTTTATTGTTTGAAAGGCAGAGAGAGGAGGAGGGGAAGGAGAAGAGGAGGAGGAGGAGTGGAGGAGGAAGGGGAGAGGCAAGAGGATGGGGAAGGAGATTTTCTGTCTACTGATTCACTCCCGAAATGGTTGCAACAGCTGGGGGCTGGGCAAGACTGAAGACAGGAGCCTGGAACCCTATTCGAATCTCCCACATGGGAGACCTGGGCCATCACTCAGTGCTTTTCCAGGAACATGAGCAGGGAGCTGGATCAGAGGTGGAGCAACTGGGACTTGATTAAGTGCTCCAGTATGGGATGTGCCTATTGGGAGTGATGGGTTACCCCTGTATACCACAGCATCAGCCCCAGGTACTAATGCTTCATGTGATCTTGAGAAACTATTCTGGGCCTCATTTTCTCTATATGGAAACTTGCCTTTAGCATTTCCCTTCCATATAGCTGTTGATTCTAAAGAAGTGCCCAAGCAGATGGGCTCAGGTACATGAGCTGGGAGTATTCACTGCAGCATGGCTCCTAATAGTGAGAAATAGGGAACCATCTAATAGTCCACCAAACTATCCTAGCTAATAAAAATAATGAATGGGAACTCTGTATACTGACATGAAAATATGATAAAACATGCAAAAATAAACTGTCAAATACCAAAAGCAAGTGTCAGAATTGTGTACAGAGCATAGTCTTACTTATCTAAATAAAGGCATTCATAAACTCTATGTGTGTAGAATTAGGCAAATGCATGAAAAGTATAGAAGGCAACACAACCGACTCTTATTAATAGTTATGTCCAGGGGGAGAAGAAAAGAATGACGTGGTTTATAGGAGAGATTTTTGATTTTTGTGTGGTGTGGGGTGTGTGTCTTTAAGATTTGAGAGGTAAAGTTACAGACAGGGAGAGACAGAAAGGTCTTCAACCCACTGATTCACTCCCCACAATGCCTCAATGGCCAGAGTTGAGCCCATCTGGAGCCAGGAGCTTCTCACGGGTCTCCCACGTGGGTGCAGGGACCCAAGGACTTGGGCCATCTTTCCCAGGCCATAGCAGAGAGCTAGATGGGAAGAAGAGCAGCTGGGACTTGAACAGGTACCCATATGGGATGCTGGTGCCACAAGTAGTGCCTTTACCCGCTATGCCACAGCGCTGGCCTCCTTCGTGCTTTGTTTTATGTATTTTGTCATACACTTGATTTTCGTATGATATTGAATTAATATATTCAAAAATTTTGTGTAATAAAATTAAGGTTCAGGACCTAAGTGTTAGGAAAGTGGCGCAGACTTATCTACGGTGCGATCTATACCCTGACATTATCCTAGGCTCTAGCACCCCACAATTGCTGGAAGCCAGGTGGCTACATGGTCCAACCACCAGTGTAAAGCTCCACCTCCATCCTAATGGGATTTGCTGCTCCTGTTTCCCTGCCCACCTTCTGGCAAAGTTTTAAAGGAGCCTGTTCCTGAGCATGTGGCTCGCTCTCTCCTCTCTAGCCTCCTATTCTTTCTCTCTCTCACCTGCTCTCTCTTCTCTTGATCACACTCTCTTGATCACACTCTCTTGATCACACTCTCTTGATCACACTCTCTTGATCACACTCTCTTGATCACACTCTCTTGATCACACTCTCTTGATCACACTCTCTTGATCACACTGTCTTCTCTCTCCTCTCCTCTCCTCTCTCACTCTTTTCTTCTTCGCCCCTTCCCTCCAGTCTGCTGGGTTTTCCCCATAAACCCTTCCCCTTACTCTGGTGTTTGGTGTGTTTTGTGACGATCTTACACTAAGGATTCTTTAGCATTAACTTCAGTGTATTTGGTGGTGGTCCTGTGTCTATATACAATTTAATTTTTTTCTTATTTTACTTATTTGAAAGGCAGAGAGGGGAAGGGAGGAGAATAGGAGAGGGAGATTTTTTTTTTTTTCAATTTGCTGGTTCCCTCTCCAAATGCAGACAGCAGTCAGGGCTGGGGCGGGCTGAATCCTGGAGCCAGGAGCTCAACAGTAAAATCAACAGACAGGGGAAACTGTCATCCCTGTGGGTGGCAGGGACTGACCTACTTGAGCTAACAGCTGCTGCCTCCCAGGATGTGCATGAGCAGAAAATAGGAGCAGAAGTGACAACTGGACTTGAACCCAGGTTACTCCATATGGGACTGGCATTCCAAGTGTTGCTTGACTGTCACACCTGCCCCCTTACACACACACTCAAACTCACCTCAAGTTCTCACTCATGGCTAGGGAAATTCTCCAAGGACCAAGGCAGATTGATTCCAAGCCTTTGCTATGTATGACTTCTCTTGTCACAGAGCCAGGCTGATGTTGATTGGCTACCTTGGATTGGAGGAGGTGTCCGAGGGGTGTGAGAGGACAAAAGGACTTATCCCAAGCTTTACCTGGTCCTTTAAACCTGATGGATCCGGAAGTACTTCTGACCAGTTGAGCCCTAGTGGCTACTGGGACCATAGTTCGAGGTGTCAGAACTGATTGATTTATCTTCCCTGGAATCCTATAGCTCCATAGTTCTTTGTATAAACATTTCACAGGCGCTGTGTGAGCTCCAATAGCAGGAAAAAAAATGCCTACAGAGAAACTCTATTGGCCTTCAGGACCAGTAATCATCATGTACAAGAAAAAACTGCTGGACTTCAGAAAAATCCATTGATTTGTCTTTCATTTCACTTCAATCTCTTTTTTACTTAAGAACTGATTTTATTGATTAAAAAAAAAAAACTTCAACAAAAGGACCTTGAGAAAAATGGTTCATTGATGTGGTCTTCTTCCAGGCTATCTCTAAAATGAGGGAAAATGATTTTTTAAATAACACCCAAATTAGTAGACAGGGAAAACAGTGGCTGTAAATTTGATTTTATCCAATTCTCAGCATGTTTGCATTCGTCCAGAGAATGATTTTTCCCCTTGGTAGGATGTCTTGGTTTATAAAGTTCCTATCCAGAACAGAGGAGTCAAAAACTGAGGTTAATGGTCACCTATGGGTTTGTTATAGGAAAGAAGAGAATGGTTGAAAGCATTTGGAAAGCTGTGTTCATAGGTAACTTCACACTGGAGCTGATTTCATAACTTGCTGAACTCTGCTTCCCAGGTCTAGAGTTTGTTTCTTTCTCAATAGATTTCTTCTTACAGTGATGAATTTAAATCAACTTGACTGGGCTGAGGGATGCCCCACTTACTGGCAGAACACTCCTTCTGGGTGTGTCGGGAGGAGATTACCATCTGAACAGGCAGCCTGAGTAGAGAAGGTGGCCCTCGCTGGTGTGTGCAGTCGTCATCCAGCCCACCAAGGGCCTGAAGAGAGAAAGGCTGAGGAGGGGCGACTTCTCTTCTTGAGCTGGGACACATAAGCTCCTGGTTCTGAGAGCTTTGGCCCTTCTGTTCAAGTACACCCCCCCCCACCCCCAATAAAATCATTCTTGGGGAAAGAAGAGCTTGAAGTGAAACAAATCAATGGGTTTCTTTTTTTTTTCCTCTTTTTATTTTTTAATTTTTATTTCATTTTTATTATTTTTTATTTCATAAATGTGAATTTACAAAGTGCAACTTTTGTATTGTTGTGGCTTCCCCCCCAACCTCCCTCCCTCCCGTGGCCCTCCCCTCTCCCTCTTCCATCCCGCCCTTTATCAAGTTTCCTTTTCAATTGCCTTCATATACTGAAGATCAACTTAGTATATACTAAGCAAGGATTTCAACAGGCTGCATTCACACAACCGCACAAGGTATGGGGTATTGTTCGACTAGTAGTGTTTTTAAGTTTCATAGAAAACACATTAAGGACAGAGATCCTACGTAGGGAGCATGTACCCAGTGACTCCCGTTGTTGACAAATCAATGGGTTTCTTCTAAAGCCAGCAGCTTTTCTTTGTGAATGGAGATCACTGACTCTGCTGGCTAATAGTTTCTGTGTAGGCATCTTTTCCCTCTGCCTTGTCTGCATCTCTAACTTAAAGATGGTAGTGGCTGAGGCCTCTTAGGAGAGCCAGTTCCTGTAAGTCTCCCAACATGAGCACATCTGTCTTTCTGTGTCCATAGAGCCTGTTGGCTCAGTTTCTCTACAGAACCCTAGCCAATACCCCTCTGTTCTCTAACTTTTCTTAACCTTTACTCTTCCTCTTTTTCTTCCTCTTGTGGTATTTTTCCTCTCCATTTTCTTTTTCTTTCTTTCTTTTTTTTTTTTGACAGGTGGAGTGGACAGTCAGATCATTTTGTGTCTCTTAAGACCCAGGCTGTGTGTCTGTTTCTTCTCTCTTCCATTGCTATTCTTTTGCCCTTCGTAATTTCCTTTCTGAATCACTCCTTTCCTCTACTTAATTTATCTGATTTATATGATTTGAAAATTAAGTACATTTACACTCTTGTACAATTATTGCAGGGAAACTGGTAAGCTGAGTGAGTTTGTATCCTGGTGTCTGATGATTTGAGACCATGGTGAGAGTAGAAATGAAGTTTTCTTTTTTTTAAGAAAAAGACAAGCTCCGAACAGCACGATGGGAGGGGCTGCTGGGGAGAGACCAAGCTGCTGAAGTCTCGCGGTCTAGGGGTATTTGTACGTCCTTACTGTGTTATCTCCCAGGAACAAAGGTAGTTGGTTTTACATGAGTTACTGTGAAGGCTGGGGCAGTCTTAATGGAGACCTTTCTAGTCTCTAGTTATCTAAACCTGGATCTTGTCACTGTTGAGTATTGGTTACAAGGGTCTGCCATCCTGTTGTGTTTAGTATATACTAGCTGAGAAGGCTCTCTAGTCTGTATGTGCTAGCAAGGAGCTGTGGGATGGCAGTCTGGCCTGCTTGTAGTTCAGAGTTCCCTCAAAATCAGACTTCATATTTTCTGTTCTGATAAAGGCAGGGCAAATATGGAATTTATATTTCAGCCCCTGAGAGTTACGAAGCAAATTTCAAAACAACCAATAGCAGCCCTAAGCTAAGATGCTGTAGGGACTCTTGATGAGTTGTTTTTTTTTTTTTTTTTTTTTTTTTTTAAGGAACTGTTGATAAAATAGTGTTCTATAACCTTTGGAAATGGTAGTTTGAATTATGAGTTTCATTTCAGATCTTTATGCATTTAAAGATGATATGTTACTGATACTTCAGAAATACATGCAGGAGATGTGTGGCAGATGTAGTGCTTCCTTGTTTGACAACTCGACAACAGGTTCAGTTTCCTATCAGAATGTTCCTGGGGCACAACAAAGACACAGCTCAGTCTAGAGGTGGGGATTGTGAGTCTGAATGCTTGATCAGCCATTTACAAGTTGTGTGGTTTAGGCAGGTTAACCTCTCCATGACTCAGTTTCCTTGTATGTAGAATGAAATCAAACTGCAGAGCTATGGAGGTCAAGTAAAAAAAAGTAAGCAAAAATGTGTGATTCATTCTGGGTGGTTAAAAAATACAAATTAGTCATCTTTCTAGGTCCTTCTGCTGAGTCTCTCTCATTCCCTCTGGATATTTGTGAAATTATCCTTGGGTTGGGGTTAGGACAAATATAAAAGACTAACAAGTGAAAACAGGTAACCTTGTAAAAATTTGGTTTAAGTGTCACCTCTTTGAGGAAGCCCTGCTGGTCTTCTGACTTCCCAAACTGGGTTCTCTTTACTCTTACAGCACTTAGTTCTTAGCCTGACTGATTTTCTATGTCTGTCCTGGGCATGGACCATGTCTTATTCATTCTTGGAACCCCAGTGCAGAGCAGAGCCCACTGTATGCCAACAGGAGGCATGGGGAAGATTTTTATGAAGGCTTGGGTAGTTGACATCTTTATGTGCCCTGTCTGGTTTCCCCTTCATAGCTGTGAGTTGGCTGAGTAACTCTCACTTTATGGACACGGAGTCTCAGGGTGCTTCAGTAACTTACCCAAGATCACACATTTGGTAATTAGCAGAAAGTTTTTGAACCCAGGCCATCTACCTCCAGAGTTCCTGTGTGCTACCACTATCTTGCACAGCAGAGAAAATGAAGGAACAAAGAAACAAAAGAAACTAATGAGCCAAGTGGCCTTGTAGGGACCACATAGGGCTTAGTAATATAATTAACTTCATTTTGAACTCGGTCATAGAGAAGGTGCAACAGCCCAAGAAAGCAAATCCTTGATGCATCCCTCTTCTCTAATAAGGGATTTGAACAGCCTGAAATCCCTTACCTGTCCTGATAAATATAAATACAAAGAAATAAATAATGCAATAGCTCCTTTCTCTTACAACTGAGACCTTGCAGTCATAATTCTGCCACACAGCTGGCAAATTTGGGGGTGAGGTGGGGGAGAAGGGTGAATTAGCTTCTTAAACAGTCCAAAATAAATTTCCCAGGATAATTACCAACCAGAGCAAATTTCATAAATTTGATTTAATTGGCAACAAGCAAATGAAATCTGGAAGGAAAACATTCTTCTCCTTAAAGTCACTGAGGTTGTCTCCAAACGAAAAGCTGGAAACGGGGGTGGTGGAGCACCCAGGAATGCTCACAAGGCAGTCTTCATATTCGGGGTGGGGGAGGAAGAGTCTGATTACTGGGCTTCTTGTTCGTATCCAACACTGCTCAAAGTTTATATGAGGGGACTTTACACGGTTCATGGGAAAATGAAGTTAAAGATGGTGGTGCTGATTTTTTTGGAAATCCTTGCATTTTTTTTTCTTTTTTTTTTTTTTTTTTTGACAGGCAGAGTGGACAGTGTGAGAGAGAGATAGAGAGAGAAAGGTCTTCCTTTTTGCCATTGGTTCACCCTCCAATGGCCACTGCGGCCAGCGCATATCATTGATCCGAAGCCAGGAGCCAGGTGTTTCTCCTGGTCTCCCGTGCGGGTGCAGGGCCCAAGGACTTGGGCCATCCTCCACTGCCTTTCCGGGCCATAGCAGAGAGCTGGCCTGGAAGAGGGGCAACCGGGATAGAATCCGGAGCCCCAACCGGGACTAGAACCCGGTGTGCCGGCGCCACAAGGTGGAGGATTAGCCTGTTAAGCCACGGCACCGGCCTCATGCATTTTTTTTGAAATTTTTGAAGACTCTTTCTACATATTAGTTGAATGGCAAACTTGAGGGGTAAGTATTTTTGGCTATTGAATCTGTTAGCAATTGATGTGTAACAATTTATAATCTAGCATCCTTTTTAAAAATTTTATGTTTATGTATTTGAAAGGCAGAGGGACAGAGAGGGAGAGACGAGATCTTGGATCCACTGGTTTACACCCAGATGGCCACAACGGCCAGGGCTATGCCAGGCCAAAGCCAGGGGCCCCAAGCTTCTTCAGGGTCTCACACATGGGTGCAGGGTCCTAATTCCTTGAGCCATGTGCTGCTGCTTTCCCAGATGTATTAGCAGGGAGCTGGATTGGAAGTAGAGCAGCTGGATCTTGAACTGGCATCTATATGGGATGCTGGTGTCAGAGGCAGCAGCCTAACTTGCTACACAGCAATGCTGTCCCCATCACCTAGCATCTTAATAGTTTACTATATCTTCTATGTATAAACTGGAGCTTGTCATGTTCAAGTTTAACTTGGTGGAGTAGCCATACTTCTGAAGGCAAGTCTGTGGATTGGCTGGTATGACTCTGGTCCACACACCGATCAGATACCGGGATGTGTTTTTCCCATGTATGCGGCACTTTCCATCAAATATCATTTACCAAGCAAGTCACATGACAACAAAAAGGACTGGAAAGTGTACTTTACCCATGATGAGGCTGTGGCCAGTGTGCAGATACAGGAAGTGGTGAAGAATTACGGACGATGATTCAGTAGGACAGATGTTACCTGCACAGTGTAGATAGGAAACGGGCGTTTCAAACTTGCCCCAGTCACACAGCTAGTGTGATGAGGGGCAGATATTTAAGCTTAAGAGTACTGGTTCACCAAAGGTCTGATTCCACTCCTGATTTTGATTCTTAGAGAGAACCCAATAAATTCCTACTTTTGGAGGCCATTGATAGCCTCCCTGAGGCCAATCTTTGTGTTTTGTGTGCTTTATGTGCTAGAATTCATCTCTCAGACAAACGAGACTGACAAAATTTAAGATTCATGTGCCTGTTTAGATCTCCCACATTTTCTGCTTCACTCAAGCTTTGGCCTTTTCTGGATTTGTTGCATGCAAAAGCAAGGTCAGCTATAGTTTCTGTTGTCCTTTCTTCCACTCTACTGAGCTTCTACTGACAGGTCCCATCAAGTGAGGCCCTCCCTGGATCACTCCTACAAAGGATAATGATGCCTCTCTGGGGCCCATTCTAGGCTCAGAGCTGTCCAATGTCCTGAAACAATGCACCAGGAGAGGGCTTTAGTGAATCCAGCTGTCAGTAATTAAACTCACATGTGACAAGGCATTTGATGCAGGCGGTTTCTGTTCTGGCTTCCTGACTCAAGTGCACTTGGGAACATGCAACACAAGGGGAAACATCAGATACTGGAAGCAAACTCACAGAGCCTAGAAGAGTTTTTGCTCTTTGCCATGTCGACAACAAGGGATTGGTATGGCAATTCACAAACTCACAAGGGAGTTCTATATAAGATTTTTCTGTGGTACTTTGCTATTTGCCCACACAGTCTGCTCTTAGTATTGAAGCAGGATTATTGTGCTCATTGCCCTGATGATGAAACTACCGTGCAGAAGGTATTTCCAATTCCACAGTCACAGGATTGTGCTAAAGGGAAACACAGGTCTAGGGACTACTGAATTCTTCATCTCTTTCCTTATTTCTGTCTTCTGAACAAATATAATTTGATTAAGTTATCAATTTGAAGTTCTTTGGGGTCCCAGAAAGGAAAAAAAGATGGTCATATCCCTAAGGAGATTGCAATCGCACGTAATATTTGGTGAGGGCAAGGTGAATATACAAATAGTATAGTTTCTGCTTAGAGCCTCATCAATCTAACAAATACATACTAAGCATATGCTGTGTGCTAGGTGATTTGCTCAACACTATGCATACAAAAGTAAATCGAGCAGTTATCACCTCTGCCCATTCTAGAAGGGAAGACAGTCACTGAAGGAAACAACGAAGCCCATAATTTAAAAATGTTATAAATGCTCTTAAATTAGCAAATAATTAAAATATTTAGATGGAAAAATAGTAGGGGTGAAGAGAGCTCTACTAAGGCAAGGTGATTAGAAATGACTTCTCAAGATTTGCTGTTCAAGCCAAGACTGGAAGACCAAGAAGTCGCCTGAGAGCAAAGGGATGGAATAAAAGTGTTACAGGCAAAGAAAATAACTGTAAGAGCTTGGCATGATGGCAGAACTACAAAGGTGCTCACTGTGGCTGAAGAAGAGTGAGGGAGTGAGGAGTGATTGGAAGTGAGAGCACATGGAGAGGCAGGAGCCAGACCGCACTGGGCCCTGTAGGATACCATAAGGAATTTGCCATCCTGTCTGTATTTTGAGCTTCTTGGCAGAAAGTAGTCATACTGGATATCTTCTATTGGACACCCAAGGAGTAGACCCTGGGGTTAGAAAGTGCTATCAGGTTTCATTTTTTGTTTTATTTTTTTGAGTGGAGGGGTGGTCCCAGAAGGCAAGTCACTAAGGAGGTTACTGTTGTAGGAAATGGGTGTCCCATTGCTCAGGAAATACACGAAGTGTCTTACTCACAGGGAGGCAAAAGATCTGGTTGTTCATCTACCAATTGCCATCAGCCACTGGTGGGAGGCGTGGACTTTGCCATTTTCAACTGTCCAGGACACCAAACAGGCAGAGTCACAGGTGTTTCAGTTGGAGGCCATTAGGTCTGTGTGTGTGGGAATGGGGATTACTGAGGGACTGTGGCTAGGGCACCCAGTGAGCATCCTGTGTCCCTTCTCCAGGACACGTGTGTGCAGGGCATGAGAGGAACAAAGAGGACATGCCAAAGAAGGCTGACACCAGGACAAGGGAAACTGCCTGCTGGAGCCACCCCTGCAGAGATTGTGCTGGGTCAGGCTATATTCCCGAGGGCCATGTTCCAGCCTTCATGGGTGTGGACTTTGCTTCTTGGCTCTCCTACAGCATGCTTCAGGGGCCTTGACTCTGGGAGACTATGGGGAGACTACAACTCTGTTCATAATAATGAGGCTTCATTCTTCTGGATTAGCCCCTTTATATATATACTATGGGGCCAAAGAAATCCTTTTCTGGGGGGTATTCCACATTTGACCCCTTCAACCCCTACCCCTTAGATATACCCTTTGCCTCTTAGCTGCACCCAAGGCTGGGGTGGGGCCTAGAAGTGTTGAAATTCGGAGGGAATAGGTCAGAGTTGGGATCAGGCTGGAAATGTTGGGAATGTCTTTAGAAACACATCCAAAATAAGAACTTGTGTTCTCCGCAGAGCCCTGCGTAATTAATGAGGAAAGTCACACATCCCTCCCCGTGGCAATATAGGTAATAAAAACCAACATTACTGAACTTGTTTTTGTAGCTTGTGAAAGGATAGCTAATAAATGATCTCATTTGTTCCCCACAACAACCCAGGGAGGCAACTAATACTGTTAGTCCCACCTAAAAGATGAAGGACCTGAACTTCATAAGCATTAATTGCCTGGCTCCAAATAATGCCAGCAGCAAACATGGAGACCTGTGAGCATTTCTCTCCTGGTGATGGAGTGAGCCCTTTACCTTAGGGACACTTCAACAGTGTTACAATGAATATGGCATCCCTTTGTTCCTGTGCTGTTTATAATAGGTGTACTGGAAGTGACATGCCTAAACAACAGTGTGGCATCAAAAGTAATGGAGCCAATAAATCTGACAGTGAGGTCTCCAACTATATGTGGGTAAATGTAAAACAAGCAGCTTACACAATCGTGCCACGGGTCAGCAGTAGCAAACTCTGTAAAGGCCTAGGTAGTAAACTTTTTTGGCTTTGCAGGCCACAGCATCTCTGTCATAATCATTCAACTCTGCTGCTGTTGTGTGAAAACTATCACAGATGGTTCTCATGTGATTGGGTATGATTGTGTTCCAATAAAGCTTTATTTAAAAACTCTGGAGGGCCAGATTTGGCTTGTAATGACAACTCCATTACGGAGTCTGTGTTACTGTGTTTGTCACTAGGTGGTGCCCTTCCATTAGTAAGGTGAACAGGGAGCTGGGCTGCTCTATTATGGGTTGAGAATTGAGGAAGGTGTGCATTATGGCAGAAATTACTATAGGAGATGGGATCAGAGAACAGCGTAATTGTAACACGCAGAGCGTCTCTCATATTCCAGGCACAGTTCTAGGTGTTAGGTGCTGGTAAATGCAACAGCAGACTCTAGAGGGGTTGGGGGAGACAGGGATACCCCAAACGTACAGCCCTTGTTGGTTTTTGTAGTGATATTTTCACATTCTCTTGGATCGCAAACTACCAACTTGACACCCATCTATGCGCAATGTTCCTAACATTGAATAATGGATTCTTGTAAAATAATCCAAGTCAGCTTCAGTGCACTGCAAGTTCAGGGTTCTTTCATTGTTTTTATGTTGCCTTGGTGAGGTCAGTGGCAAATAACAAAAGTAACAATTGAGCAATTAGAATGTCTTTGTGTGTATGTATGTGATCTCTTTTGCAGTTCACAACTCTAATAGGTACAACTATGAACTTACTTTACAGGTGAACAAATGGAGAAAAACTGAATAAATTAGCTCAAGATAATGCCACCAGGATCTTCTGCAGTTTGACTCTCAAGTTCAGGTTGTTAACCAGATTATACTGGATTGTCTGTACTATAGTAGGCAGGATGTAGATATTAAAAAATCTCTGCTTTACAGCCAAGGAACCATATTTTTAAAGAATGACCTGCATAAGGTCACACAGCCAACTGCTGGTCACGTTAGGACCAGATCCCAGTTCTTGCTGAATTGAGTGCCTGTGTTTTTCATTAACGGCTTAGGAGCTGAAGAGGTAGAAAATTAGATTTGTTATTCCAAAAAGGGATGAGTTTGAGGAGGGGTTTCGAGGGAGGAATCGTGCCCAGATGAACAGAGAGGCACCTCTGTTCTGAGGCAGATGCATGCCGAAGGGAAGATGCAGAGAGAAGTAGAAGTGTTGAGAGTTGGCTTTCTTGGTTGGATCCGAAATGGTCAAGTGGAAATGAAGAGAAAATCAAGTAGAGAGGGGTCTGGATTTGAAATGCTAACTTCTGAGGATTGTGTAAAACTCTCCCAAGCAGTACAAGTATGGAGAGTTGGAGCTAAAGACCATATGGGGAGCAGGACTCAGAGTTGAGCATTAGGGATACATCAAAGAATGAGGTTATGTGTGTGGTCTGAAAGAAAGTGCAGGTGGGAAGGCTGATATTCTCCTTCCATTCAGCCTGCTTCCACATGGGCAATGGGATTCCCAGGCTCCTTAGGATATTTCATGGAAATGAAAGGACACGGTACTTGGAATAAGAAATGTGGATTCTCTTTCTATAACTGGCAGCATGACATTAGAAGTTGCACTAATATCTCAGAGCTTCTACATCATCTAGAAAATACAGCTCATTATGTCATGCAGATACTACAAATGAAGCAACTGGATGTGAGGCATCTACCCTGGTACTTGGCATGCAACTGGGGCTCTAGTTGTATTTCTCATTCATCTATTTTTTTTTTTTTTTGAACAGGCAGTTAGAGAGAGGGAAAGGTCTTCCTTTTTCCGTTGGTTCACCCCTGAGGTGGCCGCCACGGCCGATGTGCTGCAGCTGGTGCGCTGCACTGATCCAAAACCAGGAGCCAGGTGCCTCCTCCTGGTCTCCCATGCGGGTGCAGGGCCCAAGCACTTGGGCCATCCTCCACTGCCCTCCCAGGCCACAGCAGAGAGCTGGACTGGAAGAGGAGCAACTGGGACAGAATCCAGTGCCCCAACTGGGACTAGAACCAGGGGTGCCGGCGCCGCAGGTGGAAGATTAGCCAAGTGAGCTGCGGTGCCAGCTCATTCATCTATTTTAAAACATTGAACTTGGGAGAGGGTCCAGTAGTATCTGTGATCTATATAGTAAACCATTACAGCAGGAATGCTGGTCCAGGACATAGCTGTCTAGCTCCTTTTCTACTGAACCCTTCCTAGCAAGAGGTTTGTTGAAGACAGACCATGAGTAGAGATGAAACCATAATTTACTTTTCCAACTTTACGTATGGTTAGAAAATCTATAAGAAATAGAGCCAATTATATGTACACACTTTTCATCTTAGAAACTTAGGAAGTCAGCTTTTCCAATGTTTATGTTCTTATCCATATGTCACTTATAGATAGGGATGTTTGCAGAATAGCAACATCTAAATGCCTGGGTTTCCCTTAATTGTCATTATGGTGTGTTCAGCTAAGACTTTATTTGCCCAGAAACCACTTGCTGAGTAACTATTATCAAGAATACACTTTAGGTCCAAGAGAGAAACAAATATCCCTACCCCAAAACATGGAAAAATAGACATCATCAAATTGACAGATAATACAATGGATCAATTAACATATTCGTAGAAAGGGATCCCAGATTTCATTCAGAATGTGCTTAGTCTAGGATTAAATATATTTTAATGAAAATGGCTCTCAGGTTTTTCATTCTAGAGATGAGAAGGAATAAATTAAGAGGCATAGATTTAAATTCCTATAAGCAAATTCATGGGAAGCAGCAAGAAGGAATTGCTAATTGCTGTGTGAAAGGAGAAAGTGGGCAATTTAAGAGGTAGGGTAATTTGGAGCTCTTCTGTGTAAGAGCAAATAGTTCTCTATACCTTATTGGACTTGAGGGTATTGTTGTACTTAACCATGGTCATTCATAGTCATAGCAATCTCATCTAAGTCTACTGGAAAATTTTAATGGTACTTAAGAAGGCAGGGCATTGATCAATTCATTTAGAAAGATTTCTCTTCCATATGCTCTATTGTTTTAGTTGTTTGTAAAAGAAGTACATCCTGTCATATGGAAATAGTATAACACAGAAATATTCTTCTCCTGGTAGGGTCAGATGATGGGGACATTGTTGTAGCACCTTCAGCTTGTTTTGATTAGCTGCAAAAGGTGATAACCACCTTTATTGACTTTTTTTTTAAAATAACTTTGTTTTACCTGCTTTGAAACATTTTATTCTCATTCCTTGGTTGTGGGATTTGATGCACAAATTCATCCCCAACCTCTCTATTTATGAATTTGTAGAATTTGATCAGGATTCCTTTTGGGCTATATCTTCACAGACTGAAGCAATTTGATTTAAAAAATTTTAAAAATCGGTTTCTTACCCTGGGGCAATCTACCCGGTTACCTATTTTCTGCCTCCCTGTCCTAGTTGTGCCTGAACCATTTGACCAATTGCCACGTCTTCCCTGAAGATTTCTTTCTTTCTCTTTTTTTTTTTTTTTTGACAGGCAGAGTGGACCGTTAGAGACAGAGAAAGGTCTTCCTTTACCGTTGGTTCACCTCCCAACGGCCGCTACAGCCGGCGCACTGCGCTGATCCAAAGCCAGGAGCCAGGTGCTTCTCCTGGTCTCCCATGTGGGTGCAGAAGCCAAGGACTTGGGCCATCCTCCACTGCACTCCCGGGCCATATTTTTTTTCTTTCTTTTTTTTTGGCAAACAGAGTGGACTGTGAGAGACAGAGAAAGTCTTTGGGTTTCTATTTGCTGTCCAAATGAGTTAATGATTCATTCTTTGCGATTTATGTCCATCTTTATATTTTGATCATTGTTCATTATCCTTAAGAAAACAAAGTTTTACATCTCATGCAGAACGGTAGCTCTGGAGCTTGGCAGAGTATCTGTGGCTGCCATGCATGTGTGCTACCTCCTTCAAGAGAAACTGCTATAGGTTGACGAGTGGGCTCCAGGTACAGGGCCTCTGGGTCTCCGTAGCACTCAGCCTAAGTTCAAGCTACCCCTGGACTGCCTCTAGTTCCAGACCAACACTTCATTCCTTCTGAGTTGGTCCAGGGGGGAGCTTCATTGGGGTTGTCTCTCTTGGCCTGGCCAATACTGTCAGAACCGCATTGTGATCTGAGCTCTTCTTTCCCCATCTATCTTTCCCTCTCTCACAGGTGTCACACTTGCATCTCTGAGAGCTTTCACTGCCTACTCTTGATCCCTTTATCATTCATAGGCATTTTCCCTAATAATGCCCTGCATATACAACTCGGGCATCTGCTTCTTAGAGAATCCAAATTCACACAATGTCCAATAATGGCAAACATAAAAAAATACCAGTTGGGTTGACTTAATATCACCAGATGTGGTCTTCAGCAGATCATCTCTTCTTATTCAGGTTCTGTAGCGAACATGTTCACCAAACAACAGCCAAGGCCTCCTTACACAACACTAAGCTGTCTATGGGTGACTTGGAATGATCATTGTGAACATTTGTTGGCTATGAAGGGATGCGTGCTGACAGCCTCAGGATCTACTGAGATGTTGAAGCTTCTTCATCTCTGCATGAGTGGCCACCGACAGACCTCATTGAGTTGCTGTGTCTGTTTTTAAATAGTTGTATCTTTTCTGTCTTTGCTGTTAGTGCTTTTAAATGCCAGATCTGGGAGGGATTTCAAGAATCATTCATCAACGGACCTCCAGAGGACATAATGACCAGGCACTGGGAAGGCAGGGCTGGATAAGACACAGTCCTTTGGGAGCAAGTTCCAGCTTCTCATGATATGAAGGCAACTTGGCAACAGTTCTCAGCAAAGCCATTACCAAAAGGGAAATAAGAGAAGCTAATATGTAATGACATCAAAGGATTTCTTCAGCAGGGACAGGTGTGGATCCAGCCTGAAGCTTCACAGTATCTCCGGCCTGGTGTCTGAGCAAATTCAGGGTGGCATTGAATCACCTGCATAGCTGGCCCTCTTAGCTCAAGATCTCTGTGCTAATCAATGTACTGAATAAGCTATTACTAGGAGCTGACTCTATCAGAAGGAACCGCACGCTGCTCATCTGATTGCTGACTTGCCCTTATGAGAGAATAAGAAATGAAGTAAATTGAGGGTGATGTCAGGCAATAGTGTGTAAGGCTTAGCTACTTTTATGTATGCTACAGAGTAGCAGGAATCTAAAGACCTAGGTCTCCTCCTCCTTCTGTTACTAATTCTCCTTCTGACCTTGGACAGGACATTGAATTCTTTTCTACTTCAATTATCTGAAAAATTGAATAGCAGTAAATACTGCCTCACTGCAATGTTATAAATAAAGGAGAACATATGAAGGCATTATGTAAATAATTAAGTATTATAAAAGAGTAAGAAGGTAATTATTGAGCTTATTCTGACACATTTTTTGCAAGATCATTCGTTCATCCATTCAACAAGCATCTTTATGACACTATGTGTCAGGCACTGTTCCAAGTACTATGCAAATCTTCTCCACACTATGAAGTATGTATACTATTACACCACGATTTTATAGATGAGAAAAGTGAGTTACAGGGAAGTTAAATAACACGTAAGTACTTGCATCTCTGCAAGTATAGTCATTGGTAGGTCTTGCTCCACAGTCCATGTTTTTAACCAGTACACTAAGGAACAGAATGTTTTGGCTTTCCTTGAAACTAGAATTTGACTTAATGAAGCAGACTTGGAGAAAGAGAATGGAGAGAGACAGATTCAAGAGGAATGAGAGGGCTGAAGAGGGCTAGGATCTTTGCGGGGGGGAGGGGCATGAGGCTGAGGAATACAGTGTGACCAAGAAAGGGATGGTAACCCTGAAACAAGCCTGGTCATGGAGTTTCCTCCAAGAAGGCAATCCTTCTCTGTGGACCTTTACCCAGAAGAACCTGGCTCAGCTGCTTCCAGATTCCTGACTGTTACCACATGCCTCTGTATGGTTAGTACAGAGGCAGGAGAAGAGGTTGGAGAAGTGAGTAACTGCATGTGATTGGCTAAGGCATTCTGTACTTGATCTTAGCAAAAATGCCAAGAAGCAATGGCTAAGGTGTTCCGATAAAAAAAAAAAATCAGATTTTCTCCTACTGACACACTCTGCAGAAATTTTGTGCGTTGCTTAAATGAGAAAACACAGGAAAACTAAGAATCTGAAAAAAAAAATCCTTGGAATATTGTATACTTTAAGCCTGTAAGTTTAGCAGCCTTATGTGCAATTGATTTCAAGGCTACACTTCTCTCTGCCTCAGGGATTTTCATTTTGTTGTTCTTCTAATAATTCTCCATTGTCACTAGTGTTACAATAAAAGGTGATGCCTGAAGCTCACTGAATGATTATGGAGCTCACCAAAGAGTTACTGGACACTGCTCTACCCAGTCTCAGATCCAGATCCAGAAGGGCCCTTGTGGGACCTATGAACTTCACCTCGTGGGTTTGGGAAGTGGAGCCACAGCCTCACAGCCTGTGTAAAGTTGATACCTCATTTGTAGCCTGGTGAGGGTTATGATGCAGTAGTTAGAAGGGAGGCTCTCGAGTCAGATAGGACTGGGTTCCAATTCCGGTACTTAATGCTGTCTGTGTGGGCTTAGACAAATTGTTTAGCCTCTTAGTCTCATTCGTCTATGGAACAGGGGCTGGAGTAGTGACTATATGACAGGTTGTGCTGTGGGAGAGGGGGATTTGCACAAGGCACACTGACCAGGGAATATTGATTACTATTTGTGATGCCTCGGAACTTTATTTCCTATCCAAACCCATTCTTTGTTTTGCCTTGTCCCTGTAGCTGACAACAGAGTGATTGAAGGTATGAATTATGACTATGTCCTAATTATAATAACTGTAAGAGATATCCATGCCCATTCCACATGTTGTCAAAACTAATATATTAGCTGTACTATTTATCTCTGCATACTGTTTTCCCCCAAATTTGGTGGCTTGAAAGAAATCTTTAGTATCTTATAATTTCTGTGGCCCAAGGATCTGAACACAACTTTGCAGTGTCTTTTATTTCTGGGTCTCTTTAAAGGCAGCAGTCTCAGCTGAATGACCAACTGGGGTAGGATCTGATTCCCAGTTCATGTACTTGTGGGAAGCATTCAGTTCTTTGAAGACTGTTGGACAGATGGCCTCAGTTTTTTGCTGGCTTGTTGAGTAAAGGCCATCCTCAGTCCTTGCCATGTGAACATCTCCAGCTTGGTTCATCAGAGCAAGTCCACAAGAGCCAGAGTAAGAGTTCCAGCAGGAGAGACAGATAGTCATGGTCTTTAGTATCTGAATTTCAGAAGTGGCATTCTACCACTTTTGCCATACTTTGTTCATTCAAAGCAAGATCATGGATCTGGTCCCCATACAAGGGGAGGGAATCATACAAGGAAATGAACACAGGAGAACAAATAAGAGATCATTAGGGATCATGTCAGAAGCTCTCTGCCATTACAAGTGTTGCCTCATTTGAGCATATAAACCCTACAGGCAAGGAGGTAGAGATACAGGTGGCCTATGCACTAACACAAACATTAGGATAAAATCTCACTGCTCCATTACACTTACCTCCCATGGCAGGGGTCTGTGCTGCCTCTAGCTCTCCTAATATTTGAAGACTGGACCTCAGGCCAGGGGCTGTGGACCTTATTGTCAAGGTTACTCATGTAGGATACTCTGCAGGCTGATAGTCTCTGCCGTGCAGCTTTCTACACTATCTCACCATTGTGGTCTTCTTCCTGAACTCCTCCCTAATTACCTGTGTGTGTATTAATAAAAGGATTACTTTAGGTAGCTTTATGCTGGATAACTGGATGATTTTTTGTTACTTTGAAAAATTCTATGAAGTATAAATTACTTTAAGAGGCCACTTCTGGTTGATCTCCACTCATTTTGTCATAAAATGTAATGAAGTTCAATGGATGTCTTAGAGCCTCCTGGGTCTTTGGCCATTGTCTCTGTTCAGAATCTATGGTCACATGCCATTTAGCTCCTCACTGGTTCCTTGAATGCGGCCCAGTTGGAGCTTTAGGATCCTGGGAAGGGGAAATTCTGGAGCTAGCTCCAAGGTAAGGGTGCATCAAGGGGAAGGTATCTTGTATTCCAAAATAGGCCTTGAAGATGAGGTGGATTCCTCACCAGGTTGATATCACGGTAAGCACCCAGACAGAATGCATGTCTCAAGAAGCCTATGTTCTGTCTGGGACACGAGGGATCACAAGTTCATGTTCAAATTTTCACTCACCATTTCCTCCTATTTCCCATGGATCTCCTAGGCATGTCTTCCTAAACCACCCGCTCTCAGCCACTGGGTGCTGATGTCAGTTATTTCACCTGATCTGCATGACAGCTAGGAGAGTGGCCAGTTGTTGACTCCAAGGTCCACAGACATGAAGGGACTTAGGGGGAAGCTGAGTTAGAGCTGGAATTCAGGCCATGCCACTCTAAATTTTAGATTGTTCCCAAAATATAGCTCAATACCAGCTCCTATGAGTCAGAACTTGTGGTCATTCTAGCCATGGAAGAGTTAGCATTAAGATCTGTTATTTCTGGCAGTGGCTTTAACAGATGAGAACCCAGGGATCCTCAAAGCAGAGACCTTACCCTCCTGGAACATAGCTGGTACCTCTGTACTCCTCAGGCTTGAGTTGTCCTGTGTCTGACACAAACCCATCCTACAGGCAGATTCTGGCTACAGCATTGAGCGTGTAATTAGGTTTGCCTCTTTTCCCCTGGTCGGTGGGTTCTGCTGGGATAGGAGTTGGGTACTATTGCTAACACCTGGCAGAATGCCTGGTACAAAATAGGCACTCAGTTAAAATTGATGGTGCTTGGGTATAACTGTAGCTGTTTCCCAGTGGGAACTCCCAGGATAGTTTGTTTTTATGCGGCCCTTAAACTGGAACGATGCCCTTAGCTCCACAGTTCTCTCCATTACAGCAGTGACTGCAGTGCCTTGCAATGGGATGCTCACTCATTTGCCTTGCCTCATTCTGTATTCCCCTGAAGGTGAGCTTGAGACAAGGGTTTGAGTATGAGTAGTTTATTTCAGATGGAATATCAGGATGAACTATGACTAGGTGGGGGTGTGTACTAATAAGAAGGAGCAGTGGGATAACTGGAGCTCAGTACTTCTGGAGACTTCTGTGTGTGTGGTTAAAATATCACTGGATTGTCCCAACTGGGGCAAGGAAGCTGGGAAAAGCATCCATGGGCTTCCATCCTGCAGTGATTGAGTCTGCCCCTGGGCCGTTGACTCACCACACTCTCCTCTGGCCATTGGTGCACACAGACACTGTCCATAAATGACTTCTGGTGTAGGTCAGGTGTATGTGTGAGCAGCACACCTATACCATCTGCCCCTCTCCTCCTTTGGGCACCAAGGTCCTTAATGAAACTCGTAGCTCAAGTTTCTGGAGTTTCCTAAGTGCCAGGCATGTATAAGCTCATGTAATTTTTCACAACCATGAGGCTACTGTTTACTTTTTTTTTCTAAAGACTGACATATTTTTAGCCCTTAAGGCATTTGGATCTGGCTAAAAATCCCATGAGAATTTCTCGGGCATGGAAAGCCAAGACACTGTGGCAAAAAAAAAAAAAATGACCTAAATGAAAGATCCCTGTGAGATACCAGTGGAAAGAACGGGCCATCAAAGAAGGAGGTACCCTTCTCTGAAGGGAGGAGAGAACTTCCACTTTGATTATGGCCTTGTGTAAATAAAGTCGGAGTTTGTGAACTCAAGAGGCTTCCATAGCCTTGGCAGCTCATGACAAGAGCCTTGGGTGATGACTGACATCATAAAAGTGTCAATTGTTAAATCAACAATGGGAGTCATTTTGTACTTATTCCCCACGTAGGATCTCTGTCCTTAATGTGTTGTACTGTACTATGCGAATTAATGGTAAAACTAGTATTCAAACAGTACTTTACACTCTGTGTTTCTGTGTGGGTGCCAACTGTTACTCTTTACTTAGTATATACCAAGTTGATCTTCTGTATATAAAGATAATTGAAAATGAATCTTGACATGAATGGGATGGGAGAGGGAATGGGAGATGGGATGGTTGTGGGTGGGAGGGAGGTTAATGGGGGGAAAAGCCACTATAATCCAAACATTGTACTTTTGAAATTTATATTAAATTTTTTAAAAAAGACTGACATTTTAATTCTTATAAAGATTTATTTATTTATTTGAAAGAGGAGAGAGGCAGAGAGAATGAATGTGCAAGAGAGCACTTCCATCTGTTGGTTCACTCCCCAAATGTCTGTAATGGCCAGGTCTAGGCCAAGCCTGTTAGGAGCCAAAAGCTGCTTCCAGGTCTTCCACATGAATGGCAGGAGCCCAGGGACTTGGAACATCTTCCACTACTTTCCCAGGTACATTAGCAGGGAGCTGGATCAGAAGTAGAGAAGCACCCATATGGGATGCTGGCTTTGCAGGAAGCAGCTCAGCTTAACCTGCTGCTCCACAGCACCGACTTTGAGGCTATTTTTATTGGCCCCATTTCACAGATGGGAAACTGAGGCTCAAAGAGGTTGCCTTACTTGTCCAGGCTAGTGGAAGCAGAGCTTGGCATCCTTTCTGGGTGTATCTGATTCACAGTCAATGCTCATTCCACCTCATTGCACCTCCAAGGGTGCTTAGCAAGTAAGATGATTGGGTTCAAAAGTCAATAACTGGGGCTGGCATTATGGCATAGCTGGTAAGGCTGCCTCCTTCAACACAGGCGTCTTATACAGGCACTGGTTCGAGTCCTGGCTGCTCCACTTCCAATCCAGTACCCTGATAGTGGCCTGGGAAAAGCAATGCAGGATGGCCCAAAAGTTTGGGCCCCTGCCACCCATGTGAGCAACCCATATAAAGCTCCCATAATTGGCCTGGCCCAGCCATGGCCATTGTGGCCATCTGGAGAATAAACCAGCAGATGGAAGATTTCTCTCCCCTCTCTGTCCCTCTTTTCCTCCTCTCTACCCCTCTCACTCTGACTTTCAAATCTTCTTTTTTTTTTAAGTCACTAAGAGCAAGAACACTGCAGACCACTTAAAAGTGCAGCATCTGGGGATTAAGGCCTGATACCGACATAGGTTGCATGAGGGTTAGAAGGCAAGGAAGCAGGCAAGCAGAAAGTTGAGATGGCAGGCAATATCAAAAGCAAGCAGAGCCAGTGCAGGTCCCCAAGAGTCCCCAGTGTATGGCAAGGAAGGCGTAAAACAAACATATACCTCCAGATATATCTGGAAACCCTTGTAAGTTAGCAGAAGTTTTCAAAAAATCCATTGAGTGAAAGAAGCAGTGGGACCCCGAGATCCCCAGCTTGAGTGATTCAATTAGGGGCAGCTATAGTGTGCAAGCATGTGATTGCCCACTTGTGACAAGGTGTTGGAAATGAAAGAACCCTCCTCTATTAGATCAGGTCCTCACTGTGGCCAGAGGAAGTGTTTCCTCATGGCCACAGGCAGAATCAGATGGGCATCCTGGTTCTTACCGATGAGTCCCTTGTTTCCACTTACAATGGACCCTTGGAATCTCCAAGTGAACTGTGCAAACTGAGGCAAGTCTATTCTTGCCTTGCCCACAGGCTCATCACCTTTATCTGTAGGTAGAAGCTATGGTGCTCTTAGGGTTACACCAGCTGACTGATGTGAATTTGCTGCTCATAGCCTACCATGTGGTTGGTACATGGGTGGCCCTCATAAGTCTTGCCCATGTAGTCTGTGAGGGACAATGGGCTTATAACTTAGTGGAATTTGGAATGCCTAAACAAAACTAATATATACATTCCTGCACCCACTCATTCTCTTTTAACGAGAACACTTAAAATTGTACCAATTTTCAAGTACACAAGAATACTGTAGTAGTCTTATTAACCATGATATACAGTAGACTTCTTGAGCTCCTCCATTCTGAGACTTTGTACGCTTTGACCACTCACCACCTCCACCCCAGCCTTTGTTAACCACCCTTTTATTTTCTATTTCTATGAGCTTAACTATCTCACATTCCAGATATAGGTGAGGACCTATGGAACTTATCTTTCTGTGCTAAGCTTATTTTGCTTAACACAGTGTCCTTCTAGTTCATTCATGTTGTCAAAAATGAGAGAATTTCCTTTTTTTAAAGACTAAATAGAATTCCATGTGTACATTTACCACATTTTCTTTGTCTACGCATTCGTTGATGAATACTTAGGTTCATTCCAAATCTTGGCAATTGCAAGAATGTTTCCATTAATGTGAGATTATTGATATCCCTTTGATAAGCTGATTTCATTTCCTTTGGAAGTATAACTTGTTGCTGTAGGAGTGCAGAATCTTATGGTAGTTTTAATTTTTGAGGTGTATCTGTACTGTTTTCCAGGATGGCTGTGCTAATTACATTCCCACCACTGGTGTACAAGTGTTTTCTTTACAAGTTTTGTCTCTCTTGTTGAAAATAGTCACTCTAAGAGGTGAGAGGTGTTATGTCATTGTGGTTTTGATTTTCATTTCCTTTATGCTTATTGCAAGGGGCTTCATTCTTTAAGGGTTAGATGCCACAAGAGCTATCTTCAAGTCTAGCCATGAAGAAAAGTGGTACAGGCTATTTCAGCAAGTTCAGCCTCCATCCCTTAGTAGAGAGGCCACTTTGGGAGGTCCCCCAGGATATCTGTTTCCTGAATCTCCCACATGGGGAAGGCAGTGGAGTACAGTGCTGAGTCTTCTCCAGTTGGGCCAGGCTAGCTGGAGGTCTGCTTGTGGAAAATGTTTAAAGTGGAGCATAGACCTTGCTTGATGTTGTCTGGAGTCCCTAGCATCTATCCAGTGTTCACAGAGGTGTGTGTCCACGAGATGACTATGGGGCTGACTCTATAAAGATGCTCCTGGGAAGGCGTGTTTGCTTTCCCTCACCATCCAGATAGGAATACCGTCAGATGCACAGTTCACAGTGAGATGTCACCAAGATAGTTTAAGAAATGAGTGCAAATCAGTGTAAATTCAGAACTCAGGTTTCTTAGCAATAACATGTATTTAGTGTGTCTGGAAGGAAAACAGCCTAAACTGTAGGAAAGCGTGATGATCAAGATCTGACATAAATACATCAACAAAGACTAAATGTAGATACAGGAATCAGGAAAGCCTTTCTCATGTGCTGCAGGGCGTCTCCTGTGTCTCGCAGAGCTGTGGGGAAACACTGGGAGCCTCCAGTGGGCCTCATCTTTGCTACAGTGCAGGCAAAGCCTAGATTGTTCTGATCTTAGGACCTAGAGTTACCCTGATGAAGTGTTTTCAGAGCCACATTCCCGGTGCTGGACAAAGTCCTTACATCTGAAACTAGTGTGTTTCAGGCAGAAGAGACTCTGCTGATTGGGCCCAACTGTTCGGGGCTCTTCTGTGTTTCTGGATGAGCTTCTAGTACTCAACCCTTGGTTTTGTTGGCATCTTCCAGTGACTTCTAGGTTGACCTGGTCTAGCTTTCCTTTCTCAGCTGTGACTTGGCTGTCCATGGATTCCTGGCAGTGGAGAGGCCCAAGCCAGTGCTGCCCTCTATGCTCTTGTTGTTTTTTTTTTTTTTTTTGGGAGGTAAAATAGCAAGGTTTATTAAGAAGGAACATCTGTAAGGACGGATGGGCACCTCTCCAGACAGGACCTGAGAGAGAGTGCCCAGTCCCTCAGACTGGGGGAGGGGGGGGGGCTGCATGGGTGAGTGGAGAGTACACCTGGCCAGGCCAGGCCAGGCCAGGCGGGCAACTCAGCAAAGATGCAGAGAGCTGAGCGCACAGTCCAGTTGAGGCTGGGGGTTTTAAGGAGATGGGTCTTGCTTCCCCACCTCTGCTCCTCTTGGAACAAAGGGCTTTTTGGATGTAAATAGAAAAACTTCTCTTGAAGGTCTGAAACAAAGGACTTTATGGATGTAAATGTTATCAGACCTGAGGAGGGGAGCAGGGTGTTTGAGATGCAGATGCTGGGCTGCACCTGGGAGATTGTGGAAGATTTATCAGGCAGGAAGCAGGAGGGGTGAGGGCCTCCACCTGGCAGGTTATCAGGTAGAAGGGGGCAGGGCAGGCAGGATGCGAAATCTGGGCTTCCCCTGAAACATTGTTAGGATGACTTTGAGATGCAGATGCATATAGATGTCTTCTGTTTAGGCCTGTCACACACACATAAGCTCATAACTGACTTCCTACCTAACATTCCCCCCTCAAGGCATTCGGATCTGGCGGAAGAGCCCATGAGAGTATAGCAGGTATGGAAAGCCAAGATATCATGGAAAAAAAAAAAAAGACCTAAATGAATGATCTCTGTGAGTGAGATCCCAGTGGAAAGAACGGGGCCATCAAAGAAGGAGGTACCCTTCTCCGAAGGGAGGAGAGAACTTCCACTTTGACTATGACCCTATCGGAATAAGATCAAAGTCAGAGAACTCTGAAGGCTTCCATAGCCCTGGCAACTCATGACTAGAGCCTAGGGAGATTACTGACGCCATGAACAGGAGTGTCAAATTGTTAAGTCAGCAACAGGAGTCACTGTGTACTTACACCCCACATGCCAGAGCAAGGCACTGGGATGGGGAATGAACAGGCATTGTCTTGGTCCACGAGGAGGTCACAATGGATCTGACCAGGGATGAGAAGCCAGACAGGGAAGATTCCCAAAGGGAGGGAAGAGCCAAGAGTTTGGATCCTCATGTGCGGCAGACTGGGCTCTGAGGGCAGTTCCATTCTCTTGGCAGGTGACTGCTGTGTTTTCTTTATGCTTGTGTCTGGAGAAGGAGTGGGGGCTTGCAACTTGTGATACTTCTTCAGATGCCCCAAAGGGCTGCTCATTTGGGCCCAGATTGGCTCTGGTTTCCAGAGAAGGTAGTTCCAGACACCCACCAACTGAGAGAACACAGGACACACCAAGGGCATAGTACTTGGCACAATTTCTGGTTATAATAAGCACTCGATAAAGTCAGTTGCTTTCCTGCAGCTCTGTTGGTCAGAGGTGAGTTTTGGGAATGCACACAACGATAGAAGATGTTCTGTATGGACGTGTTGATGACATTCATAGTCATAATACTATTAATTGAATACCTATGATTTTATGGGCATGGTCTAAGCTTTTTACCTGTTAGAATTTCTTTAATCCTCACAGAAACCTGAGGAGAGAGGTGCTTCTATTTATCTCCTGCTGCTGTGATAAATCACCATAGACCTGCTACCTTGAAACAACACAGATTTATCATATTACAATTCTAGAAGAGAAGTCTATGTTGGTCTCAGTGGGCTAAAGTTAAGGTGTTGTTTGCGCTGCCTTCATTTCTGGAAGCTCTAGAGGCTAATCCACTTCTTGCCTATTCCAGCTTCAAGGGGCTACCTACATTTCTTGGCTCAATGCCCCTTTCCACCTTTAAAGCCGGCCATGTCAGCAGACTACTTCTCATAGTGCCATCTCTCTGGTTTCCTTCTCTCTCCCTCTTGTGAAGATGCTATGATTAGCCTGTCCACCTGGATCTTTCAGGATAGTCTGTTAAGGTCAGATGAGTAGCAAGTTTAACCCACCTGCAACCTTAATTCTCCTTTGCTGTGTAACCTAACATTTGCACAGACTCCAAGGATAGGGCATGGACATTTCAGAGAGGGCATGATTCTGCCTGCCAGAGAGCAGAGGTGGGGAAGACCTGTTAATGAAGGTGCTATTAAAGGAAAGACTGTAACAGCATCACTATGACTGGCAGAGTGAGCACAGAGTTTACTCATTTGACAGCTAAGAAACACATGCTGGGGAGGAACTGTATGGAGTAGTTCCCGGAAGGGGAACTGTCAGGGGATTTGTATGTAATAGGAAAGAAGGTTTATGGTGATTAGGCTAAGAATTACAACTTGCATCCTGGATTGGACAAAATGAATACATCGGTCTGTACATTAAAATAAGCCAAGGCTCATTGTCTATTGGTCAAGCAAAAACCTCAGTTGTATCTAGGAAATATCTCTCATCCTGGGGTCACTTCAGTCCTTGCATGCTTTTTTGCTTCAGCTGGAGCAAGCCGGGGTGCTGGGAGCAGTGGAAAGGTCTCCTACAGTGCTGATATTGATCCCAGTTTATGGGTGAGAAAACTGACATTTAGGTCCCATAGCTTGTGAGTAGCAGAGTCAGGATTCAGACCTCAACAGTCCCATGCCAGATCTCCCCTCTTAAATCATATTATCTCAGGACTCAAACTCCAGGCCTGGTGACAGTTCTCTCCTGTGACCATCCAGGCTGAGCAAAGAGACTGCAAGTGAGGATGCAGCAGTGGAACTTCCTGGGGGCCAAGAGGCACAGGTGGAAACATCAATGCACAGCCCTGCCAGGAGCTTTGGGAAAATCCATTTCCTGAGTGAACTGGGACATTTGTAGACTAAACTCGCCAACCATCAGGCAGCAGAAAACATGATCAGCTGCTGACATGCACCCCAGGGCAGCAGGGAGCAGCTCATTAGGTTCTGGTGGGAATGCTGACAGCTGCAGACATGAGACCATGTTTATAAACGACGTACAGTGGGGACTGGTGACACCTCATTACAGGCGCCCATCAAGAGCTGTTCTTCCCTCTTCATCTCCCACCATCAATCTTCCAGTGCAGAGCCTGTAATTAGGACCTGTATTGACTCTTGATCAATTTGTTTTGTTAGGCTGAGGAAGAACACTGCCGTTTATGTGCATGCATCAAACAGGCTGTCACATGGAAGTGTGTGTGTGCGTGTGCATGGGGGACAGGAGTGGAGTGTATGTGTTGGAACTACTGGCTCTGCCTGCAGCCACAGAAGCATGCTTGAGGGACTCAAGGGACTTAGTTCTCTCTGATGCAGTTCCTTGTCTCCTCTGTAGCTGCCATGCCAGCAAGGGCTCAGCCTTGCCTTAGATGACCCAGGACACCTGATGCTGTCACTGTGTCACATAGAACTGCTAGCTCTGAGTCGGGCACTGCACTATGCCATGAAGTTAATTCTTGCAGACACCCTGCCGAGTTTCTCCAGTGAGGAAAGGGAAGCTTAGTGTGGACAAGTAGCTTGTTAGAAGTCAAGAAAGCCCCACGACAGTTTGCCTTAAGTATGCAACATCCTGCATGTGAAGTTGCTTTAAAAACGTGATGTCATTCAGGTCAGAAGTGGACCAAGGTTGTTTGAACCACTCACTGGGCAATGCTGAAATGTCTAAAAGATAGTGTTATTAAATGAGGGCAAGAGAGGGAAGAGGTGGCCAGGCTCAGCCCCAATCCTAGCAAGTAGGGAGCTGAGGACTCCAGGTTGGCTGAGAACATGTCCCAAAGCTGGGGGTGGGGGGATTGCTGTGGGGGATCCCGAGTCCAGTGCCTCCTTGGGAGATAGACACCAGGCCTTTTCCATCCAGCTGGTCACTCATGCTGATCACATAGCCAGCTTCACTTGCACCGAGCCCATGGTCACAGGACCTGTGCAGATTCTCTGGATAGATAAAGGCTGATTGCACCATTGCATACCTCACAGTGAATTTAAGTGTTGGCACTGGGGTTATTCATTAGTTTACTGTAGGCTTTGTATATAGGAGTCTAGTCCCAGGGGATGTTCACACCTTTTAGTTGAGTAACAAGGAAAAGATCCTGAAACTTGGGGCTGTAACAAAGCAGTTATCCTAGAAGGTTCTGCTGGGAGATTTGCCAGTCATCTCTGTGGGTGTCACTGGGCCTTTGCAGCCCCATAAACCTATGGCTTCATGCTTTACTTGTTGACTCTGCATTCAGTCCTTTACCTGGTACATGACATCACCTCCCTGGTCTTGGTCTTCTGCTGCAGGCATGTGATAGTTTGGGCTCTGCCCTGTAGACTGTAGGGTAGGGATGAGGATTTTGGTATTTCTCTGACTTGGCTTAGGAGAAGAGCATGACAAGAGTTGCGTTTTCTGGTTCACCCACTGGGTTTCACAGGTCAAGGCTTAGAGGGTGGAGGCTTGGCAGGCCCTGAAGAAGGTTGACAATAGGCCCAGGAAGAACCCTGATTGGTAGAGTTCAACATGAGACTAAGATGATTTTTTTTTGTGTGGGGAAAGTCGATTCCTCCTGAATCTAGGAGGGAGCCCAGAGATCAGCTCAGTATCTGCTCTGTCATCGTGTGTGTTTCACAGCCTGCCTGCCAATAGTCTGGTGTTCCTCTGTGTCCCCTGTCTCTGAGTCTGCTTGATCTTACTGACTGGTTGACAAGTAGTGTAGGATGGAAGTAGTGCTATGTGGCTTCCAAGGCTTGGACATTAAAGGGGACACACGTTCCCCCTGGTTCTGTTGGGATACTCACATTTTGTGCCCTGGACAGAATGTAAGAATACAAGGCTTCTTTGTCATGAGGGAGCTCAGGAGATTCCATGCGTAGGTGTCCTTGATGACAGTCCAGCTGAGGTCTCTAGTGACAGCCAGCATCCGTAACCAGGCATGTGAGTCAAGATATCTGCAGAAATACTGGCCACTGAGTCACCCCTCAGCCTTCTGCTCTTCCCAGCAAAATCCCTAGACATTAAGAAGAACAGATCAGCCACCCTCCCCCTGCCCTGTCTTAATTGCTGACTCACAGAGTAATGAGGATAATAAAATACCACTAAGTTTTAGGCAGTTTGTTACTTGGCAAAATGTAACTGGAACATCCAGTAGCTCCATGGCTTTGAATTAGATCCTGAGCTTGTTTGACTCAAACACAAGATGATGACACCCACCCACAGGGCACACAGGGGACACCGTGTGTTGAAGCTGCTGCCAGGAAGTAGGTGTGATCTTGTGCAAGTAATTCAGGGCTCCCCTCTCCATGCCTCTTGTCCTCTCCTTGGGGGAATATGGGCTTGGATTGCTAAGGTAAAAGGAAATTTTGCATGGGCTCTGCTTCCTGTTTTCAATCCTAATTATAAACACCTTTTCTTGGCACCCTAGTAACTTCTGCCAAGCTAAAGGCAAGTTTCATACACAGACTCCTTAAAGGGAACCAGAAGCTGCTTCCATGAACTACAACGTTTTAAGGAATTAGCCCCCTGTACCTAACGAGAGCCACAAACCCCCAGATAACAAAGTTGCCCCCTCCGTAGTGCTGTGGTTCTCAAGGTACATTCCTGGGGAACGTGTTGAAAAGGCAGATTGCTGGTCACCACCTGGCAGTCGGCATCTTTGGGAATGGTGGTCCAGGAGGTCCAGGTTTTCCCCAGGCGTGCCCATCCCACTTGGATTTGAGACTGTGCCAGAGGTTTCAGAGCTCTAGGGAAACCCAGGGACACGGTGGCTGAGCTTGCCATACAGAAAGGAGGATGGAGGCTGGCTTTGAGACGGGCTGAGATAATACCCCTCTGCGAGCCGACGGGGGTGCCTGGAGGTCAGGCCGGTACTCTCTGCACTGTACTCCTCTCTATAGCTCAGATACCTCAGTGTTCCTGCACCTGCCTGCAGACAGCCTCATGACCTTCACCCACACGGCATGGCTCCAAGCCCCATCTTCAGGCCCAGCAAGCATTGTCATCACTCCCATGGCCTGGTCCCAAGTATTTGAGACCTCCGAGGCTGGGTGCCCGAGTATTGTCACTGCCAGGGTGGCATCTCAGTGATGCCCCTTTGTCATCACAGAACTTTAGCATCTGCCCTCTGTGTGTGAAGAAAGTCTCCTGAGGACACCATTTCCTGCCCTTCAGCAGAGCTGCTGCCTGGGGTCCTTCTGCTTGTTCTGGGCACGTGCTCTCCCCTAAAGGGTACACAGCGTTTATAAACACTTGCTGTTGGGCAGGCGTTGTTTCAAGCCTTTTGGTTTATATGCCCTTAGTATCATCTTTTAGAATTGACATCCAGAAAGCTTAAGTAACTTGCACAAGATCACACAGCTTGGAAGAGGCAGAGACCAGCTTTGAATTCAACAGGTCTGTGTCCCAGTCCCCCTCGGGGCTGAGCCTTGCTCCCTCTGTGTTGGGCTATCTCCCCCTTGGACCATTCACCCCATCCTCTTTTTCCCAACACTTACTGTGATGCCTGACACACAGCAGGCTAGTGAGTATTCCTTGGGGAGGACTCTGTCTGGGAACAACCAAATAATTAACTGCACATGGAACTTTTAGGGGCAACCATGGGGGCATGGAATGGAGAAAGGGAAGCTGACGTTGGCTCTGACTCCTGGAGGAGAAAAAGAGAAGGGTGAAGTCCGGAGTAGGAGCAGCAGCTGGGACTGCTACATCTGTGACTGAGCTGTGGAGAGGAGCCTGCTGGCTATTTCTGCCACGCCAAACTCAGGGCCAGGAGCTGTGGGTGATCCAAAAACACAAATTTATGAAAATAGTGCTCCCTGTTGAGAAACATTGGCTCAACTAGGCAGAGAAAAGCCCCGCATGGATGCCCCTTGGTGAGAACTAAATGGGAGAAAAATAGCTCGCTAGCTGCTGCAAATGCCTTCCACATTGAGGCTTCGAGATTATTTACAGGGTGCTGAGAGATGTGCTGATCCTGTCTCCACACCACCAAGGAGACTGGCCGCATGGCTCTGGCTGCTGTCCGAGTCCTTGCAGGTCATCTCCGGCTGGAGGATTAAAATGGGCACAGCCTTGATTCTCCCTCAAGCCCTAAAATGCAGGCGGCGCCAGCCGACCCCTTTGGAGTTGTGTCTGTGTAAGCAGGAAGGAAGGCGGGTGCATTCCTTGATGGGTTTCTTCAGGAGTGGACTCAGAGACAAGAAACTGGGTGCAGTAGTTCATTCCGGTGGTGGCTCCAGGAAACACCACAGGAAATGGGGGAATGAGGCCAGAAGGGAAAAGAATCAAGAGAATTCATCCTTGCTTTGCTTGCAAGGGTCTAGTCTCTAGCTAATTATTGCCTTAACCACTTTCATGAGATTATTGTGACAATGAACATTGCAAACCCCAGGCAGGTGCCCGGTGAATGTGGGAGGAAAGTCGAGGGACATTCAACAGTTAGGGTGGTTTTCAGATCTTCACAGGGATTGCTGATAAACCAGATTTTAGGGGGAAGGGGAAGCAAGAGATGAAGTGCCTCAGGGTCATATTCTGGATTTTGCATATATATAAACAGAATGCATTTTGATACCCCCATCAGAATCAAGCCACAATTCTCCCTGGGAATGGTACAGCATTGCAGATAATGCTGTTGAATGTGAGTGACCAGTGTCTCCTGTTTGTGGGAAGCTACATTTCCCAAACTTTCTGGCACAAGCATCTATTTCCAAACAAAATTCCCAGATTGTTTAGCTCCTGGTGGATCTGTTTGATCTGGAATCTCCCCGAGGCCTTGTTGCTTTTGCCAGCTGAACAGATTACCCTGATTGACGTGCGTGTGTGTGTTTCAAGTCATTTTGAAGTAATGCAAATCTTCTTAGACTCTGGGCACCGACTGCAGCTTGCTTCTGGACATCTGGGGTGGTGTACCCCGGTGGGCACAGAAGGACCAGCAGAAGCCAGACTCGGCACAGACAGAGCAGGCCTGATAACAGGGCAGCCCAGAGCTCAGACAGGTCCAGCCAGCTGGGCACTCTGGGTCCGTCTATGCTCTGCATGGGCTCTGCCGGGCCCTGTCCACTTCTGAGCACAGGGCAGGAGGTAAGCTTCCATGTGACTTGTCTTTCCAGGCTCTAGAGAGTGACTGACAAAGCAGATGGCAGGCACCACAGTTGGCCCACATGGCTGCTCTCCCTCTGACACCCTGGGGGTCCCAGCCATGTTTCAAGTTCATTTACTCTATCTGCTTATTTTTTTGTGTTTTAGAGCATTAGGAGTTCTGAAGAGCTGTGTCTTAGCCTGAGCTCCTCTCTCCCCCTTCTAAACCTGTTTAAGACCATCGGGGGGACTAAACAGAGGGGCAGGGGACACGGGCATCTACAAACAAGAAGCTAAGCTCATCCATGTGTCCACCCTGGTACCTACCTCCCCAGTACTCGAGCTAGGGAGAATAGGATGTTCACTCCTGGATGGCTCTTGGCCTCCTCTCACCTTGCTGGTGTTCTCTCTGGTGCTCCGGCAATGCTCTGTGTGTTTCTGAAGCAATCTCGGAACAGTGACTCCAGGATCTTCTCATACAGTGGTCAGGAACAATGTGCTCCCCTGTCTTGAAAAAACTAGGCCAGTGTTTGTAACTTTCTCTAGTTACTTGCTGAGGCCACCAGTAAATTTTAGTGACAGCTGGCAACTTTTCCTGTCAAGGAACAGATAGTAAATATTTTGGATTTTGTGGTTAGAATGTTTCTGTTGGGATGAGTCGTCATCGCCAAGGTAGAGTGAAAGCAGCCATAGAAAATATGCAAATTTGGTCTTCTTTCCAAACCAGGATACCTGCTCTTTGTCCAACTTAACTACACCTGCTCATTTGGAGACTCCTGGGAATCCTTCCTAGAATAGCAGAGGTGTGACAGCCTCAGCTGTGGGCATCAATGGACTCAGACAACAGAAGTGTTTCTCACCTCATTAGTTTTCAGCTGCCCACTGCACAGGTAAGCTCCGAGACAGGAACATTAATAAGCCATTTAGAGAGCTTGGTGCTCCTGGGATAGGACATGAGCAAATGGACACCTTGGTCTCCTTGGCCCCATGTCTTTGAAAAATCAGCCAGTTAGTAGATTAGACTGAGCCATTTTTATCTTGAACCTGTCTATATACTCATTCATTTAATTTTTCCTTCATGTATTCAACTAGCATTTATTTAGCATCTATTTAGAGCTAGTTCCTTTCCTGGCATCTGAAAATACAGCAGCATCAACCAAAGTCTTTGTCTTACTTTGCAGTGATTCATATGGCAAAGGAAGTGAATTTACAGAATGATTGGAGAGAGAAGGGTCAATATTGCATTAGATTTAGGGATCAATTTGGGGCAAGATCAAAAATCAGTCTGATGCCTGGGGTCAGGACAAGAAGCATGATGTAAGTCATGAGACCATACAGGTTCATTTGCTGAGCCTCATGGCCATGGAGAGACCTTAAATATGAGTGGACATTATGGATGAGATGTCTCATGACCCAAAACATTAGTCCCAATCATGATAGGTCCACTCCCAGACAACAGGGCCTTATGACCTTGATCCGGGTGGGAGGGGGCTTAGTAAGGTTCCAGAGTATCTTCGTACTATAGTGGCCTCTACCCACTGATGTGAAGGTAGAGAGGCAGAGAGTAGAGAGGCTCAGAAAGACCTATTTTTCTTTTTGGAAATAGTTATTTTTTTGGGATAAGAGCCATTGTAAGATTTAAAGATCAGCTTATCTTATGAATGAATCAGAGCTCCTGAGTAGACATTTTGCACTTTAGAGAGACAGTAATTTTATAAAAAGGAATTGCTAAGCCACTGCCTAACCGTGCCAATGATTGTAGCTGAATATTTTTTCCATGTTAAACTTACAGAATGTTAGAGCTGGAGTGCCCCCAGGGATTACTCTGGTTAGCTGTCTCTAAATTGTGCTCCCTGGAATCCTTCATTGCTCTGTTGGTGTCTGGTAGAGGAGAGTGGAGGGCCCCTGTCTGGTCTAGGACAGCAAGGTAGTTAGAAGGAAGCCATCCTCGTCCATCTACCCTCCGCATCATCACTCTACCTTCCACTCCCTTTGGAAATTCCAGCCCATGCCGAGAAGACCTATCCAACTGTTCCACCTGCATCTGGACTCACGCCTCTGAAGAGAGGTGGGTGAAGTGTGCAGAACAGGTGCCCTCAAGGCAGTAGCAACATTATGGTTCCTAGGGACAACTAGGCAGTGAGGGGGTACAGATTGGCAGAGACCCATCACCTACGGAAAAGGTGAGGGTTGTCTGTGATTTCCCATCTCTAGAGGTCACCTAAAGATCTACACTGTGGAAGGGGAGTTGTTTTAAAAGAATCTTCTGTCCACACAAATTATATTGCCTTTCCTGTGTATTTCAATGAGCAAGTGTGCTTAATGTCAAGGTATAGGCAAGACCCCAGCATCACCACCTTCTGGTCACTTTTTCTTTTTCTTATTCTTTTTTTAAGATTTATTTATTTGAAAAGACAAATTAAAGAGGGGAAGAGTGAGAGATTTCTACCTACTGATGTACTCTTCAAATGGCTGCAACAGCCCAGGCTGGGCCAAGATGAAGCCAGGAGCTTCTTCCAGGTTTCCAACATGGGAGAAATGGCCCAAGCACTTGGGCCATCCTCTGCTGCTTTCCCCAGTGCATCAGAAAGGAGCTGGATTGGAAGTGGAGCATCTGGGATGTGAAACGGTGTCCATGTGGGATGAGGGCTCTGCAGGTAGTGGCTTACTCTGCTACGCCACAACACTGCCACTGGCGCCTTCCTTTTATTTCTCTAAGAAACAAATTAAGGAGCATTCCCAAATTGCACTCCATTTTGGGGCTGCCTCCTCCTGGGGTTGGATCAACAACTTGATTCATTACCTCTTCCCATCTTTTGATGAGTTTATCTTTTGTTGCCTGTGTTAAGGACTAGAAACAGGGATATTAGGGAGACCCCATTGATTCCTAAGTTTCAGAGCCAAGGGGGAGGGAGCAAGAGAGGAGATAGAGCTGCAAGGGTTTGAGCAGCCAGGCCAGCAGTGTATTTATTTTTTTCTGAAAGCAACCAGGAAGTACTTGAATGCCTTGTCTTGGGGTGGGGGTACCATCTGGTTACCTACTTGTATATTACACAGAGGTGAAGGGTGTCCCTGGAAGTGGGTCAGGCAGCCCACCAATGAGTGCTGTTGCTCCCCTGCCACATTATACGTTTTTGTTCTTTGTTTGACTTCTGGAGATGATACCAGGACTTGGACAAAAAGATGATCATGGGACTTGGAGGCAATGGGAAAGCATCCTAGAGGAATAAAGAAAAATGTGTAGAAAGAAGCGGGAGGAGCTGTGTCTGTGAAGGCCTGGAAGCTCAAACTGGACCAGAACATATGGCTGTTCTTGTCCTCAGTGGAACCAGCCAAGGCAGAAAGGGGTACAGTAAGCCCCGAGTGGCAGGGCGGTGCAGGTTTCCTACCATATTCTTCTGTATGGGAGGCCAGCTGATCATTCCAGATCAAAGAGTGGGTATGTTTGTGCTCCATGCAGTTGATGCTGCCTTCTAGAATATTCTGTGTTACCCTGTGCCCCCTCTCAGTCCTTCCAGAGTGCTATTTATCATTCTGTTGAGGTCCTGGTGAGCTGGAAGCTTGTTGTTTCTTCTATTCTTATTGAAGTTCTAATTGTATTGAGAGGAATTCAGGTTAGTTTGACCTAAGATGGGCTTTGAGAAGCCCATAAGGGTGTTTCTCTTCAGATATTTAGCAGTAATTGTCTTATGAAGTGTCCTCAAGTCCTCACTTAAAGAACAAGCCTGTAATTTCTATTCAAATAGCTCTAATGAGATGATGCTTTTTCCAACTTCTCGGGCCAAGTCAGACTGTGGAAAAAATATATTTCAGATCTCTTGGCCCTTGAACAAACAGAAAATATGCACCAAAAAACACTTTGGAGTGTAGCAAAGTCATAAAACAAGAATGGTGGTGAGGTGGGGGCTTGGGAGGCCTTTCCCCCTGCATCATTCGTTCACTTGTTCAGAAGACATCCACCAAACACCTTCTCCTGCCAGTGCCAGTGCTGTGCCAAGTGCTGGGCAGCGAAGGATGAGTGAGAGCTGAATTCTGAGTTACAAGAATGATGCCCATTCCTGGCCAAATTCGGGTGTATGTGTGTGTGTGCGCGCACGCGTGTGCGTGCATCTACGGGTAGCACTGTTTGGCAGGGGACTGACTACGTACACACAATAAAGTGTGATAAGAGCATCATTTATAAAGTGACCATACAATTTGTAACCCAAACAGGGGCACCTCTGGACAAATGATGAAATCTGGACAACAAGCATAAACGGGGGCCTCCCAGGGAAACCAAGACATGCAGTCGCCCTACATATTGCCTGGCATAGGGGGAACAAGGTCTCCTCACAATTCCCAAATGGCCTTTTCACACCCATTCTTGGCTTCTTCTGGTTTCCAGCTTGGTCATCCCTTCGTCTGAAAAGCCTTCCTTGTTCCACCAGGCTGAATCCTCCTCAAATGTTCTCCTGGGCCCACAGATCTCTGCTTCCAAGCACATATCCCTGGGATAACTTTACAAGCAGTTGTACCATCATTTGTTGTGGATCCACCTCTCTCACACGGTGAAGACGGGACCATCTGTGATGGTTTTGTTATGTATGGGTATTCAATGAATACTAGAGGAGTAGGCTGAGTTTTGGGGCACTGTGTTGCTTAGCCAACTGCCTGGCTAAGAAGTGGGGTTGGTGGGGGAAGTGAGGAGGAACTGAGAGTGTTCTGGCTGGCGAGCCTGATGGGTAGAGATCAGGCAGTGGGATGGTGCATGTGGGAGGTCCAGATTGTTCCGTGTGGTGGATTTTGGGGAAGAGATTGTGAGAGAGAAGAGGTCACAACCTGGTGTATTGTGAATCACACCGTGGACTCCAACACAAAGCCACTTTATTTTCCTTTTCACGTGTGGGATTTGACTTGATGACCTCTACAACATCAGCAAATAGCCCTTCCTTGCAGACCTTTTGCTGGTCTAATTGTTGAAAGATGTTACTCAGAATCGTCCTTACTTCTTCATAATCCTTATCAGGCTCAAGATTTTCCTTGGTTTTGGGTTAAAAACCAGACAACTAGGCAAACTCATGAAAGAAAGGCTAGGGCTGGTTCCAGAAATCAGGCTGCTCACACTGTGTGCCAGAGTAACGCCTGGCTTTGGAAACAGACTCACGCACAAAACCTCTCTCTGCTGCTGAACACCTGGGACAGCAGTGCCCCGTGATTTATGGCACTTCAGGAAGGCGGCCTCTCTCCAATGCATCAGGTACAAACGAGATGACCAACGAGCACTCTTTCAGGCTCTGAGAGTTCGTGGGCTTATAAAATATGCATTAGACAAATACCATCTCTCCTTTCTCTCCGTCTACAGCTATTTTGTTAAAAGTGTGCTTTCTTATCCCTCGAAAAGATTGTTTTTAGTTCAAGATGTGAGACATCAATCCAGGGGGGCCCCAGAGCCCCGGGAGTCTAATAACACCTCGGTTTCCCCATAGCACCAAAGGCACGCGGCTCCTCAAAGAGGCACGAACTGGAGTCGCCATGTCTGCGAGCCTTGGAGCCATTTCCTTAAGTGTGCCATTGAGTTCCTTGTGATCTCAGCCACTCATGCATCCTCTGAACCCCATACTGGCCCAAAATGGCATCACATAAGAGCTCCCAGGTCACGTCCCCACCCCCTCCCTTGCCATCTCGGCTGAAGTGACCCAATTGGCAGGGGAAATGAGAACAGAGGTGTGGCTCCGTGGGCAGGGCAAAAACTTGCTAATTAAGTGAAGAGCCCCATTTTCCTGGATCCGCGAAGGAGGCGTCTCAGAGGCACCTGGAGGAAATCTTACTCCAAACTAAATGGCCTTCCCACCAGCCTGGATAGAACCCAGGCAGCTTGTAACAGCAGTGGGTGGGCAACTGGGGCTCTGCAGACCTGCCCTTGGACAGGGCCCAATGAGTCCAGACCCATTTCTAGGAGCTCTGCCCCCTTTTCTCCCCTGGCCCTGGAGCCTCAAGAGGATTTGCTTTCCTCGCTGAGATGCAGTACATTTTCAGATCTGGGCCTTTGGATCATCCAGCCAAGTGGTTTTCAAGCAAGCTCCACACTAGAACAATGAAGGGGAGTTAAAAGCTGCTGAACCCCAGGCCTCTGCCCAGACCTGTTCAACAAGAGGCACTGGAGGAGGCCTGGGTATCTGCATTGAGATGAGCAGTGAAGACTGGGTACTACCAGTCTCATCACATGGCCTCATTTCTAGAATGAGGACTCTGAGGGCCAGAGAGGAGAGGACATGATCCCCAGGCCACACAGCAAGGCAGTGGCAGAGCCCCGGTCTCCTGGCTTACTGGTCCAGAACTGCACCTGTTCTGCCTTCACAGAACTGTGTGTGGATGAAATAAGATGATAGGAAGCAGAAAGGTGCTGGGCTTGAAGGCTTCTGGCCTGACAATATTGGCATGTCTAAAGCACATTTGGAGGGCTGCCAGCAGGGGCCTCTTTGCCTGAGCACTGAGGAGACTCTTGGGAAGTATTTGCCCTAAGGGACGAGATGGATGACATATCTGAAGGTGATCCAAGGATCAGGGTCAGACTCCCGGATGGGGAGAAGAAGTGGACTTACATGACCTGCTGTGCCATATTTGATTAGGGTAAATCACTTGAAATTGTGTCGCCTGGCCATTCTGACCTAGAAAAATGGCAATTTGATGTGATTGGATGTAATAGTTCCAGCAGCAATAAAAAGGAGACTAGAAAAGAGACCCAGCGACTGCCAGAGGCTGAGGTCTCAACTGCGGTGTATCTTTGCAGAATCTCTTGGCCACTATGCTCTATTGGTGCTTCTCTCTGTTGCCTTGGCCATGGAGGCACAATCTGAGTACACAGAGCAAGGAGCTGGAAACTCAAATGAGAAAATTGATGCCGAGGTGACTAAGGCCTGGGGACCTTGTCCCTGGTTCTTTGACTCATTTCATTGTATTAGTAATATCCATATTCCATGCATATTTTTTCTTCTTGGATAATTCTCTGAAATCTGTTTGCCCACATGTGAAATGGAGTGAGACTATGATCTTGTGGAGCCTTTCCTGTCTCCTTAATTCTGGTCATCCACTAACCATAGTATTTTACATTTGCAAAGCATTCCTAATGTCCAAAGACATCTTTATGTTTGTTATGTGGTCTGATACTTTCTACAACCTGATGAAACAGAAATTATCATCCCTAACTTTAGATGAAGTAACTGAGACCCAGAGTCTCCATTTACAATTTTTATCACTTCTTGAATATTTCATTACTTTTGCTTTGTCTTGGTGACAACCAATAAGTCCTTTGGCAGGGACAGTGGGAGTGACCAACTTGACCAACATATAGAAATCTAGAGGCTGCCATGCCTCCCACCTGACTGCCTCTGTAGGATGAATCTTTTCATTCCTTTAAAAAAAAAAAAAAAACTAGGATGCTTATGGGAGCCACAGTTCAGCCTCCCCAGCGCTGATTCTCCTCCCCTTCGAGTTGCACTCTTGAGTTGTTGAAGTATTGCCATTGCCATTTCCTCCACGCCTGACGCAAGGTGCTGCATGTTCTTAAACCCACAGTCTCCGACATGGGTAACTCTGCCTTTTAAGACCAACAAGCCACACTAGCAGCTACCCCCGATCCAGGGGGATGGCTGACGGACGCTCTGTTTAGGGAGCTGCCCTGCCACAAGGGCTGGGGAAGTGTCACACAGACTGACACTCCTTCCAGGTACACAGAGATAAGAACACTCTTCCTGCGACTTGGGCGGGCCTTACGAGCACCCTTTGGTGGGATATGCCCACCAGCTCTCTTTCCTCTACAGAAAGCATAGAGCAGAACCCCTTCAAAGAGGGATGTGCCCCGTGATTTTTTTGAATGGAGTCAGCTAGGAGGTCAATTGCATTTGTCAGAACATTTAAAGCAATATTGTATGGGCTGGCTGAGAATCCTGAAATCTGCAGCAGGCTTCCTGCCAGGCGGGGCCTGAACTCCTCCGCAGGAGAGCTCTTGAAGCGTTAGGGCTGTGAGTCTCTGCTCCGGGGCCAGCTCTTCAGAAGTTGGAAGATGGCATTCAGAGGAGCTTTGACGGGGCACGCGTGTGGGGTGTTCCTGCCGAAGGGCTTTGTCAGCTTGCAGAGCCGAGGCCACAGTGGCAATATGCTCCACACCATGCATGTTTGCTCCTCTTCTGTGACCCTTAGGGATACTATTTTTCATATAAAATGTCTCAATCCCTTATCCCACAGCTGCTATGATCTCTTGCTAGGTTCTAGACAGAGGCCTCTCCCTCTGTCTTTCCTTGAGGGCAGGCCTGGACTCCTAGGGCTTTCCCTTACCAGAGCCTACATGGCTGTTTCTGGGTATTTTCTGGTTGGTTCTCCACTTGAGTGTGGAAAAATGACAGCCTCCTTTTCCTGCTTCAGGAACAAGTAAGCCATGCTGGTGTTTGGACCAGCTGAGCAGGGCTTGTGAGAGTTGTGGTGACTCTTTTGGGAGTTGGGACTTTGCTGGGTAACAAGGCCTCTTGCTTCAGACCCAGGGAGTATCCTGGAGCACACTCTTCAAAGACAAAAATGTTTCTTCCAGAATTGTCTGGTTGGGATTACTAAGAAATAAACCCTGCTACATTGACTAAAAATGTGGTTTTTTAATATTTTTTTTCAAATAAACTGGTGTTTATAGATTTCTCTTGTCATATTTGGGGTTGCAAATCTTCTCTCGTGGTGCAGGTAAAGAAAAATTGTTCGTGTATACTATGTGGCTTTGCAGGACATTTTGGTTTTGTGATTCTGACAGGCAGGACATGAGTTGTCTGAACACATTTCCCCTCGGAAGCAACCTCAATCTGTTGCAACACATGGTGCCTCTCGGCGGATGCTTAGCTTGTGCCTGCTCCACGACCCAGGGGCTGCCTTGGTCATCTCTGGGGAACTGGATGCTAGAGCTGTCCGAGTGTCCCTGGGGGCCCCATCCGGAGCCCTTAGTGATGGCCGATTTCTCTCTCGGGCTGCTTTCAAAGAGACAGATGGGTTCACCTCCGAGGAAAATACTCACCCAGCTTCTTATTTTTGACAGATCCTGCTGGAACTGACTGGTGAGATACGGTATAAGTCCTGGGAGAAGCTTCACCCATCATTCTTATCCAGGGACCAACAAGGGAGATGAAAGTAAAGTTGTCTCTGTTTACCTCCATCTTCAACCAGGTAAAGCCATTTGTTGCCTTTGATTTTAACATTCAGAGTAGTGCCCTGGCGCCTGTCTGCCTGTGCGATTGTTGAGAGAAGTGAGAGAACCAGGAGTAGGGGCTAGGACTGGGGATGGTGGTTGCCTAACTTTAATAGTAATATTCTGACTATTGTATTTTATGAAATCATCTATTTGAGAAGAAGAGAGAGCTCTTATCTCCTGGCTCATTCCCCAAATATAACAGCTGGGGCTGAGCACAGTTGAAGCTGAGAGCCAGGGACTCAATCCAGGTCTCCCATGTGGGTGTTAAGTACCCAGTTGCTTGAGCCGTCACCTGCTGTCTCCCAGGGTGCACGTTATCAGGAGTACAGCTGGGACTCTAATCGAAGTACTCTGAAATGGGATGGAGGCATCCCAGCTGGCGTCTTAGCCACCAGACCAAAGGCCTGCCTCGTTCTGATTATTCTACAGGGAGAATGTATTCATATATCACTTGTGCACTTAAAAATTAAACAATAATTTGAATACTTTTAGTCTTAAACACTAATGTTAACCGATATCCTGGATACAATGAATTGCACTGAATTGAACTAAACCCAACTAACAAGGCTTTGGTGATTTATAAGACAATTTTTCCTCTCATTTTCTCTTGTCTTGGAGCAATGGATATTTAATCATATCAAACCACTTTTATCCAAATTGTGCCTTGGTAAATGTGAAACTTGTCTTCTTAATACCTGATGTGACAAGAAATCCCAAGGAATTGATCATAATACACTCCTGAAGTAGTATTACATGGCTTATTTGCAAATTGTTTGGTTATTCTAACATATTTATTTCTTCAGATAAACTTCAAAATGATTTTTTTTTTTCAAATTACCTACTAAGGACTCATGGACTTTGATCAATGTTGCTTTAAATGTACTGTTTTAATTTTTGGTAGAATTGGCATTTTAGCTATGGTGATGCTTACCGTCTTGTGCGTCCCTTCATTCCTGACTTTTGGGTTCACAGAGTTCTATAACTGTGTTTTGCACATTTGTTAAGTTGATCCATAGGTTTCTTAATTTTGTGCTGCTGGTGGTAATACCATTTTACTTTCCTATTTTGTTTCTTAACATATAATCGATGTTACAGTCATGAGACTCCCTAGTTTATTCTACAAATATGAGTAGAGAAGTCATTTATTTTGCATACTGACATTATAACCTGTGCCTTTAATGACTTTTCTTGTTCTTAATAGGTTTGGGTTTTTAGGCATATGTCACTTATTGTGGTAATTGTGAGCCTTCATTTAAATTGTAATTGTGATGTTTTTAAAACACATATGCAAAATCTCTGATGTTGTGTTTATTAGGGGGATAAGTCTATGTCCTCATTCATGGATCCAGAGCTGAGCTCAGTGAATCCATTACACCCAATAGAATCCAACAGAAGTGAGCCTGTGGAACTGCATATAAATTGTGATGTTTTCTCTTATTTGCATTGCTTTGGAATAGTATATACTGCATAAGAATTTTTTTGGCTTGAAAGTTTGAACAAGGTCACCCATGAAAATATCTTCTATCTCCTAGGGAAGATTAACAACTTAAAATTATTTTCCTCTGATAATTGGTCTACTTAGATTTTCTATTTCTTAAGCCAATTTTGCTAACATTCATACATTTCCAAAAACATCTATTTGATCAAGATTTTAAAATTTACTAGAGTGCTTCACAGTACACTTTTTATAATGCTGTGTAATTTCATCATTCACGATTATATCCCTGATGTGTTTTCTAATTTAGAGTATTTGTGTTTGATCGTGATTAGACTTGTCAGCAATTTGTTTTGTTGGATATAACAGCAAACACCAAAAGTTCTTAGATTCAGTTACCAGGCCTAGTGTTTTTCTGCATTTGTATTTACTGTAAAATGTCTCCCTTCTCTTGGCAGGGACTTGAATTCATAGGCAGGCACTTTCTCTGATTTATCAAAGTGAACCTCTGCTTTTGAACTCCTGTGTCTTTTCATGTGTCTGGGATGTCTTCTTGCTTGTTCACCCTTCCAAGGGCAGCTCTGAGCTTGCTCAGAGTTGGAAGCTGCGAGAGAGTTCCGTGGAGGAGTCAGAGAAAGTGGGAAAGGGATGCTGATTTTTGCTGGTCCTTTTTCTCTGTGTTTAGAAACCAGACAGCCTTGTGGGAGGCAGGGTGAGGGGTGTTAGGGAGAGGGCTGAACCACAGCTGGTACAGGGAGCTAGCACAATGAGCTTCATCAGCATGAAGAGATTAGTATCTGCATTTAACACTGGCTGGAACACCCCCCCCTTAACCCAGCACCATATTTTCCCAACACAATTTCCTCCATGGGCACTAGCTGCCCACATGCTTTGTTGGGAACCACATCCTGCCAAAGGTAGGCCAGGAATAAAACCTGGAGCAGGCTCCTGACCATATGCATGGATCCTGGATCAAGATACTCCCTCACTCCACTGGCCAGCTACCCTGCTATCCCAGGGTCCACAGGAGGGTCCTATAAAGGACCCCTTATCATCCTTTTCATTGTTGATTGGGCAGGCTTACCAGCTACTTTCAACAAAAACATGGGGTATCAGAATTCCTATTCCCAAATGTGTGTAGCAAATTATCAGTATGACACAAATGATGAACCTAGGATATGAGTAAACCTCTATCCACCACAGCCACTTCACATTTTTGTCCCTGGATTAGAAGCTTAACTAGACAGCTGTGGCTTCTGTGAGTGTTGGCATTAACAGCTGGAGGATGGGATATTGTCTGTAGTTTAAGCCTAGTTTCTCAGCTAGTCCTCCCCTAAAAGCTAAGTCTGCAACGATGTTTCTTTGGAACTGTGAATCCAGGGAGCAATGAGGATGGGAGGTATAAAACGGGGAAGGAGAATGGAGGCACTGCAAACCATGCTGTAGAGTTGGCTACTTCTGTAAGGGTCTGTTTGCTTGTTCAAGGACCATTTGAAAAGTTTCATGAAACATAGTTCAGGACTGTCTTCAAAAGAAAAGAGGAAGCATTTGTCAACAGGCTCCAGTCTCTTGTTGGTCAAAGGTTGTACCACGAACTGTTGACTCTTCATGTTTCTGGGTGGCACACACATGAGTGAGTGCTAAGTGGGTCCCTGAGGGCAACTGGGAACAAAACATCCAAAACTTTGGGGCAAGAAGCAAGAGACACAGAGTCAGAGGGGAGGCATCGTGGATTTTCTGTTTGTGAAATCTGTACAAATCTGCTTGCAAATGACCACCACAGTCACAGATGAGATAAGAGAATATCTGAAGTGGTGCATGATACGCATCTGCTTTATCTGGTCTTGTACAATTCAGCTAACGGTGGGACTGCCTCTCTCCAAACAGATGGGGGCTATGAAAGTGAAAATCCTCAGCATGAATCTCTACATAATTTTCCCTGCCATCCTTCCTCCCATAGAGTTTATTTATTTATTTGTTTATTTATTTGACAGGTAGAGTTAGACAGAGAGAGACAGAGAGAAAGGTCTTCCTTTCGTTGGTTCACCCCCGAAATGGCTGCTATGGCCAGTGCTGCACCGATCCGAAGCCAGGAGCCAGGTGCTTCCTCCTGGTCTCCATGCGGGTGCAGGCGCCCAAGCATTTGGGCTATCCTCCACTGCCTTCCAGGGCCACGGCAGAGAGCTGGACTGGAAGAGGAGCAACCAGGACTAGAACCCGGTGCCCATATGGGATGCCGGTGCCGCAGGCAGAGGATTAGCCAAGTGAGCCATGGTACCAGCCCCCCATAGAGGTTTTTCTTAACAACATTTCCTCTCCCTGGAGATAGAAGTGGACAACTGGCCAATTTCCTGAGTAAGCATAGCCCTTCCGGAGCAGGCCCCAGCAAAGACTGAACCACTTCATCATCTTTGCGGCTCCTTTCCATCTTTAGGTAGCAAAGCACGATTCAGAATCCACTGTTGGTTATGATTCTCACTTTGGCTTCCTATGAGTTGAAACTGGAGGAAGTTTCTTTGAGACCTACACGATGGTCTCAATGCCAGGTGTTGTCACGGGTTTGTAGTTTTGACTGTGTATTTCTTTGGTATTTTAAAGAAAAGGGGGCTGAGATGGAGTTGGTTCTCACTATAATCTGGGGCTGGGTTGGGGGTGGGGGATCGTGTCTTGCGCTCGCCTTGCCCTAGTCGGGAAAGAATGGACTCACCTTCTATTGAAGCACATGCAACTGTTAGGCTCCTCCTCATTCAAAGGAGACGATGAGTTTCTTCCTTGCTCAGCTAGTCCTTAAAGCCAGGCTCCAAAATCAACGGAGAACTCAGAACAGCTACTTTGTAACTGGGACAAAAGCCTCCACCTTGCTTGTGGACACTCGGGAAAGGAATGTGACACTCATGCAGTATAACACTCAGGATTCTGCAAAGCCACAGCTGGCCAGGGTCTGATTTGTAAAGAATGGTGTAGAGGTGGGGCTGGCGCCATGGTGCACTAGGTTAATCCTCCGCCTGTGGCGCTGGCATCCCATATGGGCACCGGGTTCTAGTCCTGGCTGCTCCTCTTCCAGTCCAGCTCTCTGCTGTGGCCCGGGAAGGCAGTGGAGGATGGCCCAGGTGCTTGGGCCCTGCACCTGCATGGGAGACCAGGAGGAAGCACCTGGCTCCTGGCTTCGGATCGGCGTAGCTCTGGCCGTTGAGGCCATTTGGGGAGTGAACCAACGGAAGCCTTTCTCTCTCTCTCTCAATCTCTCTCTCTCTCTCTAACTCTGTCAAATAAATAAAATCTTAAAAGAAAAATGATGTGGCACAGCCCCTTCATTTTTGCCCTTCACTTGAGAGCTTCCACTGAGATGTTCTATGATGAGAGGCCATCAGCCTTCAGGGAGGGAAATGTGTCTTGCTCAGGAGGTTATTGAAGCCATGGTCATTAAGAAAATACATGGAAAGAGAATCTGGGATCTGTAGCAGGAATGCCTTTTTAAAAAAAGATTTGAAAGATTTGAGAGAGACTGAAAAAATGTCTTCCATTTGCTAGTTCACTCTCCAAATGCCTGCACCAGCCAGGGCCCTGGGCCCGGCAAAAACCAGAAGTCGAAGGCCATTGGGGTCTCCCATGTGGGTGGCAGGGACTCATTTACTTGGGCCATCATCTGCTGCATCCCAGGTACATTAGCAGGAAGCTGGATCAGCAGCAGAGCAGCTGGGACTTGGGCCAACACTCTGATGTGGACCTCTCAAATGTGCCACCCTTGGAAGGCTTCCATTCATGAACAGCTGTCCATTTAATTTTTCATTCTGGACATGGAGTGGATTAACCAGCTGTGTTTCCCTTTCCTGGGAGGATGGGCAGTACCAAGTTCTTGGTAACTTTTAATCCAGGCATTAGGGTATGACTTTGGGGATATGACCTTTTCCTGGCATTACCTTCTCTGTCCTGCCCTCATTTTCTTACATTTCATTTTGTCCATCTTTAAAAATAATTGGCTTTGATAAGTAACAATGTAAATAAAATTCAGAAAATATAGAAAGTTACAAAGAAGAGAATGACTCATGTTCTCTGTGATGAGAATCAATGTTAATATGCTGATATAGTTTTCATGTATTTATAGAATCAATTTATTTTCCTTATCTGTGCATCTCTATCTCTCTATGCATCCATGCACTCCAGAGGCTCTTGAACAATTACACTTCATTCCAATCCCTGTTCTATGAACTATGAAGCCTCTTCAATTTCTGATAATTTCCATGGGGATTATAAGCCACTGCTCCTCTCTGTCTCTGGTTGCTCAGTTTGTGTGCATCATCACTCTGTGGGTGCCATGTCTCTACTGCCTGTCAGTGCACAGTCCAGCCTTTAGTTCCTTGGGTAAATGTCATAAAGAAAGCCACTTAGGCCAAATCCTTACAGACTTGATACATTTCAAGTTGTCAACTTTTCTAAAATGAAATGGTGATTTCCTCCCCCTATCCCAATGGCTTCTCCGTTCCTTTGTTTACTTCTTTCCACCCACAAACCCTAACAGAAGAAATAAAATCCCTCTTCTTGTCTCCTGCATGGGACATTCTGGTGACCCCACACTGTGTACCCGTGTAGCTGAGGACTTAAGGTCTCCTGCAGTTTTGATGGAAGGCATGGACCCCTGGACTTGGAGGAAGATCTTAAGTGAAAACAGAGCTCCAGTCAAGGAGCTCCTAAGTGTGGTATGGGCTCACACTCGGAATCCAACTACACAGGAAGGCCAGGCTGGGACCCACTTTGGGCCACCAACAGGCATACAGATATAATGCCACTATTGCCAGTCCCTCTCCAGGGCTGAAGCATATAAGGGTGGTGCCCCTTACTGTTTTCATTTATAAATTGTTTTGAAAGGCAGAGACAGATGAGGTTCAGGGGAGAGACTCCATTTGCTAGTTCACTCCCCAAATGCCCACAATGGCCAAGGCTGGGCCAGGGTTGAAGCTGGGAGGTGGCAGGAGCCCAGTTACTTGAGCCATCACTGTTGCCTCCCAGGGTCTGCACCAGCAGGAAACTTGGAGGCAGGGTGGAGCTGGGCCCCAAACCCAGGCACTCTGCTATTTACAAGTAATCCAAACCTCTGTGCCAAATGCTTGTATCCATTTGACTGTTAATGTTGGTTCAAAAGCTGGGCTGACTTCCTTAGCATCACAGTGATAAGGCCTGAATCTTGAGGTACCCAAACTGGCTTTGCTTTGGGCTCATGAGTACTGTGAAGGTATACAGGAAGATAAGAAATATTTAAGAATGTAGTATTTCCATGGAAATATGACTGCAGCATATTAAAAGAAGCATGTCTAGGAAATATATATATATATATATATATGTATAGTTTGATGCCATTTATGTAGCAAATGTGTGTATGCTTTATGCATACATGGGAAGATGTGACATGGCATAAATACATTAACAACTGTCTTTCAGAAGTGAGAACTTACATCTTAGTCCTCAATTTTGTGTTGAGTTCTTTCAAGTGAGAATGTGCTTTTACAACAATGCTTTAGAAGGTATTTCCATTTTGGGGAAATGATATTAGTGTTATTTTTTCCTTCCTTCTAATTCCTTTTCTCAGTGTCATCTATTAGATGTGCAGCCAAAGAATAAAAACAGCAGGCAGAATAAATAAATGAGTTTAACATGACCAAAGACAAATGACAAGGTTAACTAGCTGATGGATGCCAGGAGCCCCACTTAGGATCTAAGTAGGAAACACATTTTGTCTCTAGACTCTGTGGCTCAGAGGGTCTGGGGTATACTATATCTGGGTCCCTTAGAAGAACCTGTCAGAGTTCCCAAGAATGAAGAATAAAATAAACCCTGGACTCTAGTCCTATGGGTCAAGTTTCCAACTCATGCTTCTAATTGGACATATAGAACTCGGAAAGCAACAGACTGCAAGGGGTCAGTTCTAGTTGTTTGTTCTGCTCATCCAGAAAACAGAAAACATATGCATCCGACTCAGACTGACAGCCTCTACCTGCCTAGCTTGAGAACTGCTCTTTCCTCTTGGGCTCCTATCTCTCCCTTTCTAGCAATATTTAAGACCGTTCTTATCTAACTTTCAGGATATATCATCAGGGACACTTGTTAGGCATGCAGATTCTTGGATCTCATCCAAGACCTATTGATTCAGACTTGGCATGTCTAGAAGTTTCCCAGGTGAAATGATGTTAGGTGACTTATGAACCACACTTTTGAGATAACAGAGTTGAAGGCTGCATCAGACAGTACTGGTTGGTACCTAATCTCAGAAATGATTGGAAAATTAATGACAGGTCTAGGTCAAGAGGCAGAATCTCTGTTCCTGAGCCTCAACTTTCTCATCTGTAAATGGAATAATTTCTATTTCCTGTGTTGTAGTAGTGATGATTAAAGTAAAATTATAAATAAACCTAGTTAACGATAGGTTGTTTTCTTCCTCCTCCTCTTTGATTTGTCCTCTTCTCACCCATACTCAACCTCAGGAAGACACCAATACGAATATCTTAGGAAAACAGGAATCTCAGGGTCACAGCTTTATTGTATAGATTTTCAACACAGCCATATTACAAACATTGTCAGGGAACATTTACAAGAATAAATAAGATGGACTTGCAGGTGTAAAAAGATTACACTTCACTGTAATGTACAGTCAAAAAATATATCTGATATTCATTGACCTGACATTATTTACTTTCTGCTTTTTTTAAGCTAGAATTGGAAAGGAAGAGGAAAAAGAGCATTGACAGCACAGTGCTGGCTTTTCAAAAACTTCATTTGTTTTCTCTTCTCATACGTGCTTTATCTATCAAACACCCAAACTATACAAGTGCAGGCTGTTGGGATTGGTGGAGGAGGCTGAAAACCATATGGAGACTTTGGTCTCATGCAGTACATTGTGCCCAGTGGATATTAAAATGTCAGCCTCCCTGGAGTTGAGTGGGGACCTCATGATAGCCCTTGGAGAGCTATGAGGGTGTTCCATAGCCAAGGCAATGATAGAGGCCCCGACTCTTTGCCTTTGATTCGCTAATAGGAAATAGGGTGTAAAGAGAAGGTGGACAAGAGCTTTTGAATCTGATAACTAATAGAGATTTGCTTGGGTTAATCTGGGCTAGCCAAATAGCCACCTGGGAAGAACAATCTGTGCACTGGAAATCATGATAATGGCATGTCAACTGAGTCACTGTGCTTTTACTTTTTAAATCTCCAACAGGCTTTGATTTGGGGAGTGGGGATAGAGTTAACTTCTAGTGATGTGTTTCTGTTCTGAACCCTGCTGGGACCTTTATTGTTTCTGGATGCCACTGATGGCCTTGTTGGCCAGTGGGTTAGGCTATGTCTACTCCCATCAGATTCTAGAAGACAGCCAGTCTATGGCAAAACAGCTGTTCTCTTGGGCTTGCTGTTGATGCATTTCAGCCTAGATGAGCCCAGAGCAGCATCTTGGCCTGTGTGGTGGGGAGCCTTGGGCAGGAGAGCAGGAAGTTTCATCTTGAACAATGCAAACACTATGCTTGGCTTTGTGCTCTACAGATATGAATGAGTTCAAACATGATCCCAGCTGCATGAGATATCACCTATGTAGGGAAGAAGCAAGATAAAGGGCCATCTCAGCAATGCTCTTTCTTCCCTTTAAAGAGACACTTGGCTTCTGCTGCAGAGCTCCTGAGATGGGCAGCTTATCCTCTCTGGCAGTCAGCAAACTCTAAGTTTCCCTCGTTGGTTCTGGTTCCCCTCACAGGAGTGACCTGGGGCTAGCAACTGTGCTTGGCTGTGTCCAACAATCTGCAGTTGTATGGAGGATATTGGCCCTAATATTCTACTTGACTTTGCAGAAACCTGTGTTTACCTAGGATGACACCACTCTGCCTCTAAGCCTCCAGACTGCCCTAGGGACTTTGACTCAAAGAACACCTTACATCATTAATCTTCCACAGGCAAGCCACAGGGGCAGGGTAGGCACTGAGAGTTTGTTGGACCATCACATAGGAAGCCCACTGATTTGTTTTCACAAGCCCAAAGACATTGACGCTCTTGTGCAGCAACTCAATTTTGCAATTTGGGTAGGTTACTTCTCGCTACCATTATTTCACAAAGTCCCACTCACTAAGGAGCCATGAATTGTCCCAAACTTTAGGATTTCAGACCAATACTTTCCTATCCAACAATCCAAGGCCCCCAGGCCTTCATTATTTGAAAATTCCAACCAAGGATCAGGTCTATATCCCACCACTCAGAACAGTAGAAGGAAGCTTCAAGATGATACAGCCCCCAAAGCTCTTCCTATTGGATCCTCTTCCACACCAAGTCCTCCCACATTCCTTCTGTGAGCCCCAATGGGCCACCATCAAGATCTTCAGTGGCTGGGCTGCCAGGCCTTGGGCTGCCATTGTGGGTGCTAATGCTTCCTCTTGGAGACAAAACATTCAAGGGTGGATTACAGGGGGTTTGTGTGGCTCCTCAGATTACCTTTACCCATCTCTTCTGGAGGTGATCAGGGAGCATGCAAAGATGGTATTCATCTTTAAGACAGTTGTACAGTCAGCACTACGCAGAAGTCTAGCCCTGGTTACCAGAATACTGGAAGAGACTTTCTCGTATATTCAAATATGGCTTAGACATCTCTGCTATTCTTCTGAGGACAATGTTCATGACCTTGAAATGTGTGTCAAAGGAAACTGGAGGTGGAACAGCCTCTGTCCCCACCACAGCATACTTCAGTACTGACCTCTCTCTCTGCTGTATATGACCTAAAAGGCAGATCCCTGGTGGGGGAAACCAACGCCTCACATTTTTTGACTTCTAGGTATATATACCTGGAAAATTTCCTACAGGGAACCCTTCAATGAAAGTATATGAACAAGGCTGTATCACAGCTGGCGTCTTCTAGGTAGATTCACTTTTCTTATTTCCCTGTTGTATGTGGCTATGATTTGGAGCTGGTCAGAGACTGAGAAGGAGCTTATAATGGTTGGGGGACGTGGAAGGCAAGTCAAGGCTGTAAGATGACATGGCCTTCCCTGTTTGAACTTCTCATAGGCTCTTCAGCTTGTGTTGATTATTTGTCCTTGGGGGTCCTGGGCCAGTACAATCTATTGACTTGATAGCTTAGGATCAGAATCCTGTTCATTCTTACCCTTGGGTACACTTCTATCTTCCATAGTATTACTCTTGATTTAGTTGGGTGCTGAGTGGGCAGCTGCAGGCTAAGGAAGAATGGCTTTCTCCATTCTGTCCTCAGGCAATCAAGTGCACAGGAATTATTTCCCTCAGTGTCTCTGGGTCAGGTTGGGAAGTCACCGCCACAGAGATGACAGGGCAAGTGCCTGGCTGCTCCTCTCTGGGTCACATTTTTCTTGGCTGCAGAACCCTAGCTATACCCAAACCTCTACATACTCTACGGGGGTTCACACTGAGCTGAGGATATGTGGATCCTGGTGAGAATACACAGCAGGAGCTAGCAAAGCATCCAGGATTGCAGGATGAACAAGCAAGATTGGCCAGAGGGGAAATTCTTTTTCTCTAAGACACTGAGAATTGTTACAAAGCTGCACCCTTGTTCCAGGTGGTTCTGGAGAGTCCTTCCCCATTCCTTATCCTGCTCTGTCACAGAACACTGCTCAACATCCCATTCGCATCTTGGTTCTGAGTATTCATTGGATTCCAATTTGCTAGTCTTGTCTCCCTGATTCCTTGTCTAAACTTCTCCAGATCTATTTTCACACTGATTGGCCCAACATTCTATAGCCAAGAAACATTCTATAGCACAGCTGAGATTCAAACTAAACTCTGAGTTCTTCCCATCACAAGCCTGTGCCTCACCAAGAGGTGAATGGGGTCATACTAATCTGTGCTTCCTGCGAGCGCCCCCTCCAGGCCCTGCATGCTGTAGGAAGCCAGCAAGTGTAGGGGCTAAGGTAAAGTGAGGAGTCTCCTGGACCCCAGCCCTTCATGTGAAGTATGTTCTCCGATTTGCCCATATGAGCAACGACGTGACTCCACCTAGACAAGAGGCACCACCTTCTTGAAGCCCCAGCATTCAGGAATCTGCTGAGTAAGGCTATATCCAGATTTGCCTTTCCCTTTAGGAGTTTTTGGACTCAGCCTGCACCATGCAAGATGGGCAGGTCCTTATTGTTCTAGTCTGTGTCAAATGGTAAAGTCCTCCCTTGAGGTCAACCCATGAACAATGAGGTCAGGGTACTCCCACACCAAAGGGCCTGTCTAGGAGGAGGTGAGCTGGTCTTGAGCTTGAGTCTGAAATCCGCCTCAGGAGGAAGCAGCATGGCCAGGCGCTGTGCCTCTGACTGGGATATAATTCCACAGAATTCATCACAGTGGATTGAGAAGATCAAAGTCACACCAGGGATGGTACACAAGGTTGTTAAAAAAAATCTTATCAGGATAAATTAGCAAATGTTGCATGAATTGTTAAAAGTAGAACATGAGACTAGGAAGGAATTTTAAGCTTACTGTTGGATGTTTTGGGTTTTATCAAGAGCCCCTGTGTTATCTGCTGTTGTATAACTATGAGACAGAGTAGTGGAAAAATACCTCTCTATGGTCAGAGAAAACAGCTTAAGCCCTGGCTCACTCATTTACTAGCTGTGGAACTGTGGGCAAGTGATTTCTCCTCTCAGGGCCTCAGTCCACCCATCAGTAAAATGATGAGATAACCAGCACTTGTTAGGCATGTTGAAAGAATTCAGCGAGCTCACATGTCAGAGACCCCCACACAGGGGTGTGCTTGGTCCATGTGAAGGTTGGTCTGGTGTGCCATTGCCCAGGCCACCCCTGCAGAGAGTGCCAGCCCTCAGAACAAGAGGGTCTCCTCCATTCCCACGGAGAGGCCTGCTGTGGCCATCCAGAGGCCCAGAGCTCCACGGATAGCCCATGTCCTTCATGCCAGAAATGCTGAAAGGACAGTGTTGGGGTGCAGCTGCCATATGGCGACAGCTCCTCGTTTCTCATCAGTTCTCTACATCTTCACATCTAAGGAGTGAGACCCACAGGAGGCTCTTTACTATGTGAGGCCACTCTTTGGTACACCAGAGACGAGAACTCCTTAGGTAGGGAGAGCTGTCATACAATTTTCCTCTGTTTGAAGTAGAGTGAGTCTATCTTGTAACTGGGGTGGGATGGAAAATACTCTGCTTGGAAGGTTGCAAGTGGAGGTTCCCGGGTATTGGTGCCCTATCTCACCTAAGCCCTGCCACGTATATTCCAGGTAAGGTCTTAGAAAGTCATCTCCCTCTGCTTTTGCATACACTGGTCCAAGATTGTTCACTTCCCTGCCTTCTTTGGAAGGTAACTGGGTTGTAAGAAGATGAGGGGATGATCTGGGGGAGTTACTATTGGGCCATATTTCATTACTTCAAATGGCCTGAGTCTTCCTAAGTTTCCTCCTCTGTGAAGTCACAATTTAAATTCCTACCACTGGAAATGGTAGAAGCCACTGTCATTTTTATCTGCCAGTGATTTTGCTCCTTTTGGAGCAGAATAAATCCCAGGATTTGTGTTGAATAGCTGTCCTTCCACCCTTACCTCATCTGGATGAGCCAAGAGCAGAGCAAATGGCATACAAGAGGCTGATTTGCCATGGTTCAGGTTCCATGAGGCTGGGCAATGCCACTGGGGGCAGTGGGCTGGAGCCAGGGGAAGCTGGCAGGATCTGTGGGGGCTGGGCCCTGGGTATCTGCTCAAACGCACCCGGGAAGAGGCCCATCAAAGAGAAGAGCAAGTTATTCACAGGGTTCCTTTGCCTGCCTTTGCTTTGAGTAATTTCTTTTTGAACTTCCAAAGTGACAGCCCTTCCTTGATCAAGTCTGGTGTCCCCGGACTTCCAGACAGCTCCAGAGCCCATGCCAACAGAAGCAGCTTTCCTGGGCTCTTTTCATGTCCTGTCCCTCGTGGGCCTGGAGTCCTGGGCTGGTGACCCTGCTCTGTGGTAAAGCCAGAGACCTTGGGTTTCTCACAGAAGCCAATCTCATGATCTACTGCCTATCTTGTTCCAGCAACAAAGTAATGAGCGGACAGACAAAACAGATGCAATATTAAAAGGTACACAGTTAAGGGAATGTTATCACAGTGTCTGATGAAAGGAAAAGAGGCAGCCCCACTGGCTTGAGGGGCCCCTTTCCAACACAAAGCTGAGTATGTCGCCCCAACCTCTGCTGGCCCCTTGTTGCCTATAAGGCAATGTCTGCACCCTCAGTAGGAATCTATGTCCTTGACTCTGGTTCATCTGCCACTTTTCCCATCATGCTAAGCTCCAGCTGGGCTGTCTGCACACTGGACTGCCCCTGCCAGTGCATTTGCACACCTCTTTGCCATTGCATGTATTGATCTCTTGCCTGAGTCTTTTTTTTTTCCTATCGAGGCCCAGCTGGAGTAGATGTCACCTCCTCTAGGAAGCCTTAGGCAGAGCGAGTTTCTCTTGCATGCAGCACAATCCACCACTTTTGTACTTGGTTCAATTCCCCTAGTACTCAGTGAGCTTACAAAGACAAACACTGTGCCTTATTGAATTCTGTGCCACTCATGCCCTGTTTTGGACTAGACCAGCCTCCAAGATGGAGTTTCTTAAATCCCAGTCCCCTTGAGACTGTCAGATAGCATGCCTAAGACTAGCTAGAGAGTGTCCCTGGCTGGCCCCTCCCAGCTGGAGGGAACAGGAGAATTGTTTTCACTAGGAAATTAGATGAGACTAGCTTTCCTGGGGAGCCAGGAATGACTTACTCAAATATATCTGAAGTTCTGGGCTTCCCAGAAGAACTGGCATCAGAAAGAAAGAATTAAATTTCCATTCATGGAGTTTTCTTTTCAAAAGAAAACTGGCTGTATTTTTCCTCCATAAACTAATTGCTTGGCTGAGAAAGGGTGTAGAAAACAGCACGGGGAAGGATTTTTGCCACCACCTGCCTTTTTGGAACTGAGGACGGTGTCTCTGTTCAGTTGGAAAACAGAGATAAGAGATTAATGGCTCTTTCCAGGGGGTACTGGAGGCCATGGGAGATGTCACCTAGAAGGTGCCCAGCAAGGGACTTAGCAAACGTTGGTTCTCTGTCATTGAATCATCCATACTTTGGTTAGGGCCCTAGAGCCACAGGGCTAATCTCACTCTCGCTATTTTAAACCAAAGTATCATTGGGTCAATGATGGCCTTTTCCAAGATGGCAGCTGAGTTTCTCTAGGAAGGAGGTTGGATTTGAAGACCCAGATTTAGAAAAAGCTAGTGCTGTAACTGCCCCGGGAACCAAGGGAACATCTCCAAACAATCCCATGCTATTCCAGGGTAGACTTTTCAGGGCACTGCCAGGGAGATAGGCCCAAGGTACAGATTCAACTCTCGTCCCTTTTATGACGAGAGAGACGAGGTTTCACACACACCCCAAAAGGAAGTTTCTTTTCACATACACTTGGCAAAATAATCAATTCTTATCTTACTCATTCTTCCCAAAAGAAGCTACCCACCAAGAGACACAGATTACATTGCATGTGCTGGCCAGAGCCTTGTACCAGGAAGGTGGTATTTTTACAAAGACAAGGAGGAGCAGTTAGTTTCCTCCAGCTCCATCCCCTCCAACTAATCACAAGCAAGCAAACAGAACCTTTATCGTAGAGTGCTGTGGGCACAGCAGGCTAGCCAGTGAACGACAGAAGGTCAGGGCCTGAGCTGGGGAGTGGTACAGGATGGTAGTGGGCCAAGCCCCATGCAAGTTAGGTGTGAGGATGAGGGTCCTCTGCCTATGGCCTAGGGAGCATCCTGAGGTCACACTGACCCAGGCTGGCAGGTGTCCAGTGCCAGAAGCCTCTGAAGGAGGTTGCAGAGGGCAGCAGAACAGTGACCTCAAGAACCCTAATCTTTTCCACAGCAGCACGGACGAGTAGAAAACTTGTCTCCTCCACTCCTAAGGAGAGGGAGGGCAGGGAGTTGCTGGCCAGCCTCCCACTCCCCAGCACCTGCACAGTCAGCTTGCCATGAGATTCACAAACTCAGAAAGAACAAAAGCAAGAGGTCTGGGAACCAGAAATCTGGGGCCTTGCTTGTGGGTGGACTTCAGCTTGGGCCCAACTGTGGCTGGTCAGGTAGGGAGGGGAAGCCTGGGCCTCTCCCAGCTGCATTGCCCAGAGCTGCAGGAGACCGCCTAGAAGGCACAGAGCTCACTGCAGAACATGGGACCACCAGTCTTCTCCTGGGAGTTGGGCAGGGTTGCCAGCTCCACGCTCCTGGGCCCAGTCACTGCCATTCACAGAAAAGGGGGCTTGCCCGCAACAGCCTCGACTCCAGCAGGTTCTCCATCTCACTGGGCTAGAAGGAGCTTAAATATTCCAGTGCCACCTCGTATACAAATTTATACTGTTCCTGAGAGGAGAAGACGAGAGAGAACGGGGGAGGAAAGAGAAAATGCATTCGCGTTAGGTATAGAGACTTCAGAGAAAACGTCATGTACATCCGCACGGAAAATCAATTCAAAAGCATCCACGTGTGGACATCCTGCAAAGGTCTGCCTATGTCTAGCCAGGCTTTCTCGAATGTTCATGTGAGATCCTGCTACCCTTTTTACCATTTTTTACATCAGTGCTTCTCAAATTTTGATATGCACACAAAGCGACCAGGGATATCTTTTAGAAATGCAGGTTATGATGCAGCAGATCTGGGACTGGGACTCAAGATTCTAACAAGACCCTAGGGGATGCTGCTGCTGCTCTGTGGTCCTCACTTTGAGTTGGACCTCATTGGAGTAACATTTCGCTCTGAGTAGGGTATGAAGGCTCTTAAATTTGGTTGTGCATGGTCTGTCTCCACCATTGTATCAGATCTCATGTAGGCTGTGCCTCCCTACTCTTCCTCTCCACACTGTCCTGATTCAATGCTTTATACTACTGAAAACATACTTCACACTCTACTAATCCAGAATCCCTTCTTTTAAGCCTGAATCAGTGAGACTTTCCTAAGGAACAGGCATCAGATGTGCCAGGATTAATATTTGGATTCCCCAGCAGGGAAGGAAAGTCAGAGGGATTAGAAGTTGTTGGGAATGTCAGACAACAGTGCAGGCAAAGGGCATAGGCTGTAGGTACTCAGTGAGCACCTAGCTACCGAGGGTTTCTACTATTTGATGTCATTTCTTAAGGTCCAGGGAACTACAGTGAGCTCCTGGATGTTGGAGATCAGTTCCTGGAACACTCACCAGGGTCTCCACCATGTTGGATTTGTTGTTGCGCAATGTTTTCACAATGTGGAACACATCGATGATGTTTTGCTGCTGGATCATCTCACACACGCTGCAGATAGCACAGAAGGTTCCACTGCGGCCTCCCCCATTTCTAAACACAGAGTGAAGAGATTAGCCACATTCCTGGTTGCTCCTCCCACAGGTACCTGCTGATCGTAAAGCTGCATCCAAGTAGTGGGGACTCTGCCATGGCACAGGTAGGGGAAGGCAGTGGGGGAAAGCTTTAGTCTGAGCCATGAGTTATGATTTGAATCCCATCTGTGCCATTGACTTGCTTTGACCTGCTTACTTCCCCTATTAGATGACCCTTGAGAGTTCAAGTAGCTTGATCTCCTTGGTTCTGTAGGAACGTGACCGTTACCCATGGCACATTGACCCAATCTCCAGGGCAGGGTGAAAGTATGCCTTTGTACACTTGGTTCTTGTCTGAAAGGATGCTATGGGTCCATCTACACACCCAGTGAGTACAATGGCAGTTTACAGGTGGTTTTTCCCTGTAGTTCTTCACATATTTCACGAAGGCCAGCAATATTCTGTTAGCCTAGGGCCAGCCAGCTCAGGCCTAGGGCCAGGGCTGGGGTGGGCCTGAGCCATGCTATCCTGAAATGACTTGTGTGACTTGGTTTAAGCAAGGCCCCAGTGATCTTAAGTGTAGAGGGAGAGTGCTCTTGGAAGGGCCATTCTTCTGTTATGCCTTCCTTCCTCCATTATTCCATAAGATATCTTCATGGAAACGCCCCTCAAATGCTTTATACTGAGTTCCCTTAGGAGTATGTCTGACTTGTAGCTCCTGGGCATGTTGCCAAGAGCAACTAATGATTTCATTTAATGACCTGAGTCTAAAAAACATCTGGATGGAAACTAAGGCACTCAGTCAACCTCCCAGATGGTTTCTCTAAAAGACAGTCAATGACCAGATGTTTCGAGTACAGTAGCCTTCCACGTGCTAGCCAGTGCCTGCATCTCCGCATCCGTGATGGTATCAGACCTGCGAGGATGCCAAGGACCCTGCTGGTAGAAGGCACTCTGTGCTTTCCTCTGGCCCACACCACTCGTCATCTTGATTAGAAGGACATGGATAAAAAGATATCCCTGCCAAAAAAAGCAGGCAAAAAAAAAAAAAAAAAACATGAGAGAGGGAGGAAGGAAGGGAGGAGGGACCTTCTAGAAGGAGGGCTCAGTATTTTCTCAAGAGGAAGAGGTTGATTGGATGCAGGGATCCGAAGGCCCTGTGGAGTGAGAACCTGCAGAGACAGATGTGGTTCTGTGCTAATGGTGGGGTCACTTGAATGAGTGGGAGGGAATTGGAGGAAACAGGGATTAGGGATCAGCTGCCACTTTCTGGGAGATGAACCGAGCCAGCTTGGCTTGGACGACATGACGTCACCCATCAATCCGACACAGGACACCACACCGTATTTTGCTGGACCCCTGTCTGAGAGTCGTGTCTCTTGGGAAGGGAGTTCCGCTACAGGTGGTGGTTGTTAAGCTCTGAGTGTGCTCGTGCTTGCATGTGTGTTTGTGTATGTGTGTGCATGTACAGGTATGCATGGATGTTTAACCTTGTTTAAGTTCTGCCACTTTTTTTGGACATGTGTGCATCCACCCATTTGAAAGAGGGGAACAATGAGCTAATTTTGTGAAGACAAGCTCAGCCCTGAGGTCATGACATGTTACTAATGCCTCTACTAGCTCCAAAACATTCTTATTATCATCGTTTAAATTTGCTTCACACACGTTTTAAAGAGGGAGGCCTTTGTCAGCTGCTTCTCCTCAAACCGTTTAAGTTCTAGGAAGCAAAGAGCATGGCTGTGACTCCAACCTCCTGTCCCCAGATGTGATGCCTGCAGCTCTGTTACAAGGATCTGAGATCCCTGCAGAACCCTCTCTGATCCTGTTATATTCTCATGGTTGCCTCACTGACACTTGCCATCTTTAAGTAATCATGTTTACAATATCTGCATATTGGCAACCATGATGCTGTTGGTGTTGGTGGATAAACTGTTTCTATATTCTAGCTGCTTCCTGCCAAAGTCTGGTAGAGTTTAAAGATGACCTAACTCAACACACACCATGGACAGATGAGGAAACTGAGGCTCACAAAGTTTATTCTTCTTGATGTTGCGCAGCCTGTCAGCCACAGCTCTCTGGGTACTGATCTCTACCTCACATGATGAATTAGGGTCCATTGGATTGGGTCATTCCAAGACAGAAGGTAAAGACTCCAGTTCATCCCAGTAAAAGAGATAAAAACACTGGTCTTGAGCCCAGTGTACCTTGGGAAGGAGTTCCCAGGCCCCTTAACTCCATCTGTCAATCTCAGGGCAGTGCCTCCCCATCATGTTCTCTGCGCACCTGTGCTTCAGGAGGCAGACACAGTGGACAAGGACTTTGCCAACAGGCAGTATTGGTCAATGGGGGCACATTAGCTTAGAGTCCAGTAAATGCAAACCACAGCTCCTCTCCTGACTACCGGTCCCTTTACCCTGTGCTGTTGGCTTCATTTTCTCACTATACAATGATAACATCTACCTTGTAAATAGAATGAGGCAATTCATTTAAAATGTCTGACTTTAAGGAAGCTCTGACCGTACCTTCCCTTTGCATCTTCAGGAAATAATAGAGGAGACTCTAGTAAAGGGGAACCACTTTGTCCCAAGCTTCTTTGGGACTGGCTGGACCCTACTAGAGGGTGGGATTTTCCTTCCTATTGGGGAATGGGCGAGGGGTCTACCACCACCTCCATGTTATATAGCTGTAATATGTCATGTAAGAGTAGTTCAGGCCAACAGCCAGAAACCTCATCCCAATAAAGGATGCAATTCCCTGGGTGACACTGCCACCGATCTTCAAGGGGTATTGAGGTGTGGCACAGCTGGGCTTGCCGAGGACTGGTGTCTGGGGTTAGCAGCATCCTCAAGGATGCTCTCGCACCCACCATTCTGTGGCTGTGGAGTCACCTCCATAGTACTCACAGGCAGTGGACCACAGTGCGTCCCTCTCTCCCGTCGTACTGCTCCTGCCACTTCTCCAGCCGTCGGACCACTTTGAGTAGAGAGCGCTTGGAGGGAGGCGTGTCTCTGTAGGCAGGCCAGCCTATGTACTGGAGGTGCTGGACTATACGATACCCATCCTGTGGCTGAGAAGAGACAGGCTGTTAGGCTGTTTTGTTGAGGATGCTTGGGGCTGCGAGCCCTCTGGATTCCCTGGGGACTGTAGCATTGCAGTGGTAGACAGACCAAATGAGGGACCAAATGGGAGCCCCAGCTTGTCACCATCCCTATACCTGTACCTTTTGTGCACACTGCTTCTCCTACCATGGCTATCCTATCTAGAAAACTCATCAGTCTTCAAAACTCAATTCAAATATATCCCTTTGTTTAGGAAAGCTTTCCTGATGCTACTGGTCGGAGTTCCTCTCTCTCCCTGAGGCTCATGTGCCTGAACACATTTCTTCTTCCCTCGGGGAATGAATACTGAGGGTAAGGTCTGAGTAGGTAAGGTCAGTAGAGACAAACAGCTACCACTCCCTGGATTGCTAATCCGCCTCCAACACTCCACCACCCAGCCAGTGAAAATCACCATGGAAGCAACCAATTATTTTTCCTCATAGTGTTTTTCACGGCATAGCCTAAAGCTTACAAGATCCAATCAACAGCTGTACCAACCCATGCCAAAACAGTGTGACACGGTGGGGAAGAGCTAATGTCTGGGAAGTTTTGTCTACATGGTAGCAAGTGCATCAGGAAACAGGCAGATGGCAGGCTGGATGTCGCACTTGGCATCGGTGTGTGTTGGAGTCACTGCTGGGTCTGGAGCCGGAACAGCAAAGGCATTACTTCCCCAAGGAAGAGATTATCAGGAGAGCATAACACAGACTCTGGGCTGTCTCAGTGGGATCCTCCCCCTGCAGGCACCATCTGTTTGGGGGAGGAGGGGCATGGAAAGCAACAGAGGCCGTATACTCACCCGAGCCATGTTACAGATCCGGAATATTCTGTGGATGATGTCCTCGTCAATGTCTGCAGAGACGAACTCCACCTGGATTGGCCCGTAGCACCCAGATGTCTTCTCAGGCCAGTACTGCATGCAGAGCTGGAATAGGGAAAGAGGTCACAAGGGGCGAGGTCAGGCTCATTTGTCATCAAACCTTTCTTAGTGCCAGCAGGACACACGGGCTGGAAAGGTAGAGTATTATATAGAGATTCAGACTCAGCTTCTCCTTTGGGGAGCAGCCGCCTAGTTTTGGTTGTTGAAGCATCAAGCCTCTGATCACAGAAACACTGGGCTTAAAAACATTCGCTCTGCTGATTTCAAACCATCTGTAAGGTGTGCTGGGCCCCAGGCTCCTCCTCTGTACAAGGGAGAGAACATCTACCTGAAGTGCCACAATCAGGATGAGATACAGCACTCGCAGGGAGGGCCAGCTGCAATCACGTTTTCCTTCACCACGTGCATGGGACAGACTTTCCCATTCCAGGAAAATCTACTCGGGGCTCCCTAAGGATCAGATCAGGACGGCTTGGGTACAACTCCAGGTTCTGCTGTTAACTAGTTGTATAACCCAGGCCTCAGTGTTATGGTACATAAAATGGGGGGGGGGGGGGACTTGGGCTTCTCTCGAACCAGAAGATAGTTGTCTGAGAGATCATGCCATGGTCTTTCCTGCTTTTCTGGCTGAGAGCAAACGGCAGTTCATCTAAGACGGTGCTTCTCGGTCACAGGCTGTTTTATCTCCAAGGAGACGACTGCCAAGGTTTGGGGACATTTTTGGTTTTCACTTTTGGGAGTTGATATAGGCAGCCAGTGAGTAGAAACCATAGGAAAGCCCCTCCCCACCCCCCCAGAGTAACCTGGCCTCAAAATAGCAATAGTGCAGAGACAGACCCGATTCTCGAATAAATTGTTTCTTACGTTTATGAATCTCTTCAAGGGTGTGACCCTGCAGGGAGAGGCAAGGCACATTCTCTCACATTCCAGGTCCCCAGGGGACATGGAGATGGAGCCTGCCCAGGTCCCAGCCTCTCCAGGTTGCAGTCTTGCCATTAGAGGTTAACTGAGCATTCTGAGCAAGCATGTCTGTGGCAGTGGGGCCAATCACAGGGTTCTCACAGCTGGTAATCATCTGCTACTGAGCTTACAATGATGACAACAGAGGAGAGTTAACTTTGGGGTTACAGACTTGCTAGGGACCACTGTGACACGGACAGAGGCCTTGCGTCGGGATTACCCTCCCTCTCTACGGTTTGCCAGAAGACATAGCTGAGAATCCCCAAGGCTCCCGAGAGCAGCTTGAGATGAGTGTCTCATTGGTGGGGTCTGCCCTGGGTCTCTACTGAGCTTACAGACAAGGAGTCAGACTGACAGAGGTGGTGACTGGACGGTGGTGGCTTCCTCTTGGAGCCCTCACAGAGGCAGGGTCTTCATGGATGGGAAAGATTGTTCTCCCCTTCCTTAATGAAAACCGCCAATTCACTCTTGGAAGTCATGCAAACATGTCTTTTCTCTTTCTCTTAGAACTAGGAATTCAAAGGCAGAGCAGGGAAAGAGGGAGGCTGGGAGGAGAAAATCACATCTCCTACCTTTCTTAGTGTGGAGCCCAAAATTCCAGCGTAGCAATAACATCCTCCAGTTTATAGCAGTGGGAGGCAGAGATGGCCCAAAGGCCAATTCTAGCCAGCACCTGCTTTTGTAAATACAGTTTTACTGAATCCCAGCCCCACTTAATCATTTATATATATTGCCATGATTGCTTTGGGGGAGACAGGGACCACCCAGTCTACAGAACCTATGATATTTCATATTTGGCCCTTTATAGAAGTGTATTCTATAGAATTGCTTGAGAATAAAGGAAATGATTCATGTACATAAAGCCCTTAGCACGGTGGCAGGCATGGAATACAGAGTCGCTGAATTCCAGTGATTCATATTGTTACTAAGTCCCTCAGTGCTCGCCACTACCATCCATGGCTAATATGCAGGCCCTCCCTGACATCCCATAAACTCGTTGTACATGGGAAATATAATGCATTTAATCCAGATGCCCTGCTGACTGCCCTAGCTTAGCAACCAGTAGCCTCTTGGTTGTTTCCTGTCATGAATGCATAAGCCAGCATCATACAGAGTATTGGTAAGCCTGGGAAACAGGCAAAATTCAAAATCTGGAGAATGATTTCAGCTGAATGAACATCACTTTTGTCCCATCATAAAGTTGAAAAATTGTTTAAGTCAAACCTTCATAAGTCAGGGGACCGTCTGTATATAAATTTGAAGACTTGGTCTTATCACCCCTCCTAAATAGCAAAGACATGCAAGGTTAAGTTTCATAATGCAATGGTGCCTTGCTTTCCCATCCTCTCCATCAGGGGTTAATGGAGCATACTGAGCAGGGAGATATGAGTGTGGGTGTGCAGGGGAGTGGGGCCTATCACAGGGTCCTCCATGGCTGGACAGTCCCCTCCTGCTGAGCTGTGCAATGATGACAAATCCACAATTTGAACTTCATTTCTCTTTGCCATTGGCTCTTCCGGCTTGCAACCTTCACAGTAATGAAGGACTGGTACAGATAAGACCATGGCTGGCCAGAGAAATCAGAATTAATCAGAACTGCCCATTTTTTAAAAAACTGCCTTTATCGCCGGTATTGGATTTAGCCTTGCCAGAGGTTGGCTGTGATCCTGACATGAGGTGCAAGAATCTGAGGCATCAGGGAAAGTCTATTACCCCAATATTTTCAGTCTGGAGAGAATGTGGAATGATTTGTCTCTTTTAATAAGATTTCCAGACCAATTTCTCAAGCTAATAGGTTCTCCTATGTTTCAAACAAGACTCCTATATTTTGGGACATTTCTCTGCATTTGATTTTCCAGGTCATTCTCCCATAATGCCCAAAGGGCTGGGGAAGGCTGCCGGGTCCTTCTAGTCCTAAATCAGAGTCACCCTCTCACTTGAGTACCCTAATTTGTGAAACCACATTGGCAGCAGTGTGGGTGACATGCAGCCAGGTGATGTGTGGGCAGATGTGGTGTTTTTGTTGCCAAGGACTGTTAGGGTTTCCCCACTGCCTATGACACCACACAAAACCTAGCCACGGGAAATGAGAGAAAGAAGTGGGGCTGGGTAGGAGTCAGTGTTCTGTTCCCAGTGGCCCTTTGGAGTTCATAAAGGAGTCTCCTCACCCAGAAATGTCCTCTATGCTTTAGCACAACATGGTCCTGGTGTCCAAATGCTGGGGTTGCAGCTGAGTGGGGCACTGCTGTTTTGGCCTGACTATGTAGCAAAGCAAAAGGTGGGGAAATGCATTGGGGTTCCTGCTTGCAGAGGTCTGGGTTCAAATCCGAGTCATCACTTTCCAGATGAATGCCTTGCCCATTCACTTAGATTCTCCATGTGTTATGAGTGGCTTTGAATTCTATGCCTACTTAGCACAGGAATCTGTATCTAGTGATTCTCAATACTAGCAAGCTGTCATTGTTAGGCAGTGTAGGGAAGGGTTACTCAGAACAAGATGGATAACATGAAGGCTTTTCCTTCTTCACTCAGCAGCCTTATGAACATTTTCCCTTTAGGGTAATAACCAAGGGACTTCTCTTGTGAAAATGCCTCGGGTCATGGACACAGAGACAGAGACCTGTGCACTGTTGTTGAGGAGCCAGAAAGTAAAAAAGGGAGGTTCAGAGAGTCATGGAGTCATTGCAGGGCAGAAGGTGAGTCACTGTGAGCCTGCTCCTCCCCTTCTAAATAATCTACAAACATAGAATAGCCTAGCCAAGCTCAGTGTGCACGCAAACCAGTGTGGAACTGAGTTTTGCTCCCTATGTGACCCAGAAAGGGAACCAGAACCACATGCATGGATGGAGGAGCCAGGCGACGGGCATCTAAGCATCAGCAGCTTACAGAACTCTCAGAAGAGAATCTTATGGTTTGTTGAGACCTTGGAAATCGGGGCCACAGGGCCCAGATGATCCCAAGGGCATGCAACCCATACGTGCAGTGCAACCTTGGCATTTTCTGCCTTAGGAAACTTTAGAAGTTGGTTGTCTCCAATGACAGATCCAAGTTCTTTAGCCTTGAGTCTGAACCAAGTGGCTCCTCCAACCTACTCTCCTGCTGGCGTCCCCAACTCCTTTCTTCCCCAGTGGTCTGTGCCGTGTGGCATTGCTTTCCACCACACACACCAACAGGTTGCCGTGATGACCACACCTGGGAGGGGAAGCCCCCCAGCTGTTGATGATGATTTAGGAATGGTCATGCATCTTCCAGAAGAGCAGAAAACCTTTTGCCACTTATTGTCAGGATGAGTTAAACCAAGCAAAAGCCATGGGGCCCGTGTGGATGGCCGTGAAACAGCTGCCATACATTATTCCACCTAGTGATCACCACTGCTGTTTGGGCCATGAAAAGATGTCCTTCGGGAGTGCAAGTTCATGCGTGAAATGTAACAAATGCAGAGGCAGCCTCCCTCATTAAACATCTTTTTCTTGCTGATGGAAACAGAAAGCTTGTTAGTCGCTGGAATAAACATGTGCTGATAAATTGAACGAAAACTAGCAGACAGGCCTATTCCTGCAATAAACGATTTCAAAGCATCTTTCAGTGCACTGAGGATACAATGGCAATGCCAAGGAGTATCACAGCCTCAAAGGCGCAGGCCTCTACTTACCAAGGACCTTGTGATTCATGGAGGGGTGGGGACAATTAATCTCTGGCCACTTAAAGGTGAAGTGATTTAGTATTTTTAAGAGAGAGTCACCGGAATTGGTTTTAAAATTCAGGTTAGTGATCATAAAATTTATTTAACCAGATCCTATAAAGAGCCAGACATCTATAATTGGCTCTGACAATGTGGGTGGGGCTAATAGGAAGGAAGGGGTAGAGAGAGAGAGAGACTCACAGTCAGTAATGAATGCCCATTCACACTTCTCTCCGTAATTCACTATCTCAAAAGCCCCATGAAACGGTGATATGATGTCCACGTGCTGGGGGGAAAGGGTGGGAGAACTTACTCCTAATGCTGCTGCATCAGGTTTGTCTCCAGAAGGATGGGAGTTCAGGAAAATACCTACGGAAGAGTCTTAATGGGGTGGGAGGCAAGGCTCATGGCAAGTGTCAGCAAGAGACAAGGAGGAGACTTGGTAGAGAAAGCAGCAACTTTTAGGGAGAGGGTGGCCCAGCCAGAGCAGCAGGAGCAAGAGCAGAGGAAGGTGGGCAAACATAGTTTGGGCAGCGGGGGAGGGGAAGGTGCTGGCCAGGACTGAGGAGCTGAGGCCGGTGTTGTGTTCAGCCTACGCCATGAGCATTCCTGGGATGTGAACCCCACGTGGTCCCCACTGACATCTCTGCTGGAACTTGGAAGTGAACGTGAGAATAGGACCCTCTTGGGATTCCCAGAAATCTTGGGGATTGGACATTGGGCTTTGCCACAGGATGGGGAACAGGGGGTAGAGCCATTTTATTTAAATGCTCAAAGCCAGACAAATCTTGGCTGACCTCTGGATGACACAAATCTAACGGAGGACACCCCTGAGATTTGGAAAAGAAAACTGGCTCTGCGCAGCACAGCAAGGAAGTGGCAAAGCTAGACCTGAGCTCAGGTCTCTGCCCTGACTTCGGATTCCTCTGTTACGCCATTATTCCCGTGGGGACAGAGACTTGCAAAGTCAGACGTGAGGCTGGCTGAGACACAGGGTGGGCACATTCCGCGTGTTTGGCTCGCACGTCAGCACAAGCCGAGATAAAAGCAGGGATATCCGTGCTTGCTATTTGCCCTGCAGGCACAATGATAGGAAAAAGGCACCTCGGAAATAGCACCCCCGAGTCTCCCTTGGGAGGATGAGGGGCTTGCATCTCTCACTTTCAGCAGCTTTCACTTCCATGGGAATACATCATAGCCTTCCCTTTATTCTCGCAACCAGCCTCGCCTTTCCACCGGACTTTGGATCGCCTGATCTCTCATGCTTTCCACAGTGCGAGCTTCAGAACTGGCAGCTCAGTTCCAGTGCCAGCTGCGGGATCGTGTTTGTTTCAAAGGAAACAAGGAAACATCTCTGCCTGTTCCACCTACTCAGGGGCCAACAGATCAGTGATTGGCAGGCACTGGGGCTTGGAAATCCCATTGTTAGACAATGGCAGAAATCTTCACCTGCTGTGGCAGGAGGGTCTGGGCAAAAGGCGGTGATGGGCCTCAGTTTCCTGACCTGCACAATGAACTTGGTAGTCTCTAAAGTAGGGTCTAAGTGAGCAGGAGAAGCCAATATGCTCTTGCCAAAGCCTTTGGAAACCAGAGGAGGAGAAGGGGCAGGTCAGGCTGTTGTCCTGGAGGGAAAGACATCAGCTCTCGGGCTTTGGGCTAGAATCAGAGTATCTCATGTGTTAGTTCTGTGCGTGGCCTGTAGATCCGAAGTTCAGTGAGTTAAGTCCATAAGAACATATAAGAAAATTAACTCATCAGTAGAGTTTGAGAAACAAGAGCAAGAAGGGAAGACATGGGGAATACTGAAAGGTGTTTGAAGGATAGCTGGATTATAAAATCTCAAAGATTCAAGCAAGGTAAATGGTGCTTCCTGGAATCAGTGACCAGTAAGATAGTGAGAAATGCAGGGTACACTCCAACTGCAGCCCAAGTAACAAGCAAGCCGTGTAGTCAGGACAAGCTGAAGCACTAGCGCTTGTGTGGAAGCCAGCAAATGGAGGCTGGGTCTCACTGATTCCCAAACCCGAATCCAGGAAGATGGGGTGGTGGTATCCTGCTGGATTCCTCTGTGGCTGTGCCTCGAGCTTGAGGGAAATGGGACACATCCCTGGACGCGGTCTCCTCCATCCCTTTTGCTTTGTGCTCAGCTTCTTCCTGCCCCACAAAGGTCTGGGAGGGGATGATTCCAGCGAAGCATAATTGCATCCTGTCTGCTCTGAGAGACCTGGGGGGAGTCACTTCAACAGCGTCATTTCTTCATGGGGATGGGGAGATTTTTGTGCCTCTCTTGTTCTCTGTCACATGTAGGTATGTGTCTGTCACGTGGTAGGTTCTCAATCAATGTATATTGTATGCTGATGAATGAGTGAATGAGGCCCAGAAACCTGCTCCTTGACCTTTGAAAGGCCTCCCTCTGGGCTGGCGAGATGGCCTCGGTAGGTGAAGTGGGCCTTCATTGCCTCCTCGGCACTCCGCCTTCTGCTCTCTTATGGCCTTGCCTTTGGACTCTGAGTGCAATGTGGGTTTCTCCAGCTTGAACCACTTTCCATTCCAACACTGAATGCCGAGTCTAGCTCTTTCCATCATTTCTGTCTCACACCCTCCCCTGGCTGTGATGCTTATTATCTCGGGTCTGAATTACTTTTTATTTCCATGGCTGCTGGAACAACTACCACAAATTCAGTGGCTTAGAACAACCCAGATCTATAGTTGGACAGTTCTAGAGGTCAAAATTCTGAAATGAGCATTAAGGGGTTAAGATCAAGATGTGAACACAGCTCTCTTCCTTCCTGGAGTCTCGGAAGACAATCCATTGCTTGCCAATTCCAGCTTCTAGAGCTTGCCAGGATTCTGTGGCCTGTGCCTGGATCTCCCCGGTTTCTACTGCATTGTTCATGTCGCCATATATGAATCCATTTGCTTCTTTCTTATAAGGACCCTTACATTGGACCCAGTTAAATAGTGCAGGATGACTTATCCCCATTTCAAGACCTACAACTTCACCACATCAGCAAAGTGCTTTTTGTATTGGGAAGTGACAGCTTCAAATTAGAACACGGACATCCCTGGAGGCCCCTTGTTCTGTTGAACTCTCAGCCCCACTTCATGACCAGCACAGAGGATCTTCTGAGTTTTCCATGGTGAGGGTGGCAGGCCTGTAAGGATGGTTCCTTTCTGCTGTTTCCTCCCTGTGAATGCTGGTCTCTATCCAGAGAGCCCATGGCCTGTGCTGTTGGATGTAGCTGAAAAGGTTCTTTCCAAGAGATCTGAGAAGCCACGTTGCCATTTTCTGGATGCTCTGGTTGTAGGACTTTTTGCTTCACTAATCTAACAACAGAGTTCTGGAGCCCTAAAGAGCTGGGAAAAAAATCTCAAAGGTTGAATGCAGAGGGTTGGAAAGTCTTTATCTCGAGCCCCCATTGATCATAATTATCTTTGAATAGCAGCTACTGTGGAGAGAGGAGGAATACTTGTGGCTGGGGATGGCTGATCGAGTGACGCCACGCAGGATGCCGAGCAGAGGCAGACATATTTGGCCAGCCGTGCAAGAAAATGAGGCATCTGAGAACTCACATCCTCTCCTCAGCCTTATTTTGCTGCAATTTGCAGATAGCTCTGCCCGACCCCCAGCACGAATCCTGTGGTCAAGCTGTAGGATGCAGCCCAGGTCTCTTGCAAGCAGTCTAGCGAAGCTTAGGTCCTGAGGCAGACTTGTCCATGTGCTGGGCTGGTCCAAGCTGTGGGCTGCTCTGGCACGAGCAAGCTGGCAGACAGGGGCTGATGCCACTTCAAAGAGCCGCCCCTCCAGGTGCCAAGGGCAGCTTTTCTGAGGCTCACGCTGTGCCATTGTTTATTTTTGCGAGGCACCCAGCTGCTGCCGTGATGATATTTATATCAATAAGTGCTCTATTCATCTGCCGACTCCAGGGGATGCGTGCCAGCTGCATATGGCAGCCAACCTCAGGGCACTCCGAGCCTGATGCTTCTGCATTTAGAGAATGGATTCTCAAAGGCTGGATTAACATCTGGGGCTTGAAGAGCCGTCCTTCATCCAGGTCCCATTCTGCAAGGAAGCCCTTGCTTCTGATATGTCCCAAAGTGAGGCTCTTTGAAACACCTCCTGTGTGCCTGAGCTCTGGTTTTGCAAAAAGGTTTTTGGGAGAACAAAAAAAAAAAAAAAAAAAGAAAAGAAAGAAAAGCAGCACAGAGGCCTTCATGGGCCCTACTTCACTCCCAGGGGCATGGGGCTGAGTCCACTCTTTTACTTTTTTCAGTCAAAGGAATAGGGTGGTGATGCTTCTGATTCTGGAACTCTCCAGGGAACTCTGTAGAGCTCTCCATTGGATGGAAATTGATTTTTACAGTAATCTGTTTCCAACCTTCCATTATTCAGGAGCAAGCCTTGGAGTCAGCCGTGGTTCCTTTTTCTCTCTACCAGGACAAGTCGTTAGCTCAACCTTGAGGAGTTATCCTGGGCTAGCACCCAGGTTCAAGCCACCAACAGCTGCTGCCTGGATTACAGCAGCTGCTTCCTCTCTGTTCTCTCTACTTCCATTCTCAGCAACCATCCTACTCGCTTTCCATACCAACCACCTTGTGCAACATAGCAGCTGGAGGAAGGCTTTTTATTTAAAAAAAAAAAATCACATCACTTTTCTGCTTAAAACATGCCAATGGCTGGCTCCCTCTGGGTGGAGTGGAACCCCAGGTTTGTCCTGTGACCTCCATGACTTCTCACCTTATGATGCACCCTTCAGTGCATTATAGGGTGTCTGTTGTTTATCGTCTGTCTCTGTGTTAGGATGGGATTTTGGTTGTGCTTTGTGTTCACAGATGTGTTCTGAGCACCTAGATTAGCTGCCAAGAAGTAGCAATAGCAGATACTCCGCAAATATGGGCTGCACAAATGACGGGAGTGTCTCCTTCATGTCCCCTGGGCACATCTCATAGTAGCACTTGGTTTCATTTTCTACTAATCTGCTCTTCCAACTGCCTCCCCCAACCTTCCTGCCTTTCCTATTTTGCCCAGGGGCATCCCTGCCCAGACCAGGCACCCTGCTATTATGAGCGACGACTTCTTATTCACATCCCATGTGCAACTGTTCCATAAATTCTGTGGACTTCAACCCTGGACATGTCCTCATATCCGGTTTGAATCCTCCCACCTCCTGGCCGCTTCCTCGGCTCACATCTTGCCCTTTGTTTTCTGCACCTTTGCAACATTCCCCTCCCCAATGTCCTGGTTCCCAGGTTGGTCCTCCAACGTTTTCTCTTCACCAGTCCCCAGGCTTGGCTTTCTAAAAGGAACATGGGGGTAGGCATTTGGTGTCGCGATTAAGAAGCCACTTGGGATGCCTGCATGCTGTATCAGAGTGCCAGCATCTGGGTTCCAGCTCGGCTTCCTAGGCCAGCTTCCTGCTAATGCACGCTCTGGTCGGCAGCAGGTAATGGCTAAAGTAGTTGGGCCTCCGTGCTCCTGGAGGTTTGCAGGCATTTGGGGAAGACTTAGCAGGTGCAAAGTCTCCGTGTGCCTTTAATAAGAAGCGTAGAGAAATAAAAGGAACTCTGGTCCTGTCACTCCACTGTTAATCTGCCCAGAGTGTCTCCTCCCTGTGCAGTATTTACTAATTGTGTTCCAAGGGACCTGGAGCAACCAGCTCCCCGCGGAGCACCAGGAGCAGCTAGGGAGCGATGGCGGGGGGGACCCTAGGCTTTCCCCTCCTGCTTCCACACAACTACCTCTTGGTCACCCCTGCTTCAAATACTGTGCTTGCAACAGAAGCTGTTTATATGGATTTTGTGGCTTACAAATCAAATCTGCTAACCACCATGCTGTAGTTCAAGGCCTAAGCTCCTCCGCCTGGCACAGAGTTGGGCCCTGTTGCATTTTCCTGTCTCCCTGTGCTCCTCTCCTCTGGACACACCCCAGGCCCCAGCCACACTGGAATAGAAGCTGTCTTGCAAACAAGCCTACACACAACACACATTCACCCACCATGCCTTTGCCCTGGCCATTCCCTCTGCCTGGAATGCCTTTTGCCTGCTCACTTACCCACCCTACTCCAACTCTCCTCTGCCTTCTTCAAGGCCAAAGTCACCTTCTTTTTGAAGTCTTCCTTCACCCTCTGGGCAGAATTAATTGCTCCCTGCTCCCGGCCAACACAGCACTTTGCTGCTGACCTCTATTATAGCACTGCCACATGAGGTGGGGACAAGCTGCTCATCTGTCTCTGTAGCGGGACCGTGAGCTCTGGAGGGCCGAGTCTATGGCTCAGATCCATTTTTTTTTTTTTTAAATTTATTCTAGCACAAGGCCAGAACTCACATGGGAGTGTGCTGAGTTACTTTGAGTTTTCTTCAAGGCAATGAAAGGACAGTTTTTCTAAAATCTGAAAGGCCATTCTCACCTCGTCCACCCCTGCCATAGCAATGTGAGCTCTAGAAGTTATTTCAGGGAATGTGTCCTGAGTATGAGGATATGCTGTGGGGTACATGGTACACGGAGCTGCCAGAACCCCAGGGGCCAGGGCGTGAAGGCTGCTGGGACGGCAGAGTCAGCAGTGAGGAAGCCAGGACTTGGGGTGATAAGTGGACAAAGTCTCCAAGGTGCGAGCTCCAGGCTGGCAGTGAAGAGCAGGTGTGGCCAGGCAGCAGAATGTTCTTCAGGGCAAGAGGTGTGTGTGCATGCGAGTTGGGGGAAGGGGTACTCTTCTGGCTCTGCCAGTTCTGGGATATGGACCAGTGCCGGGGGGAAGGAACCACAGAGTCTGCTCCTAGAGGGAGCTGCACAGAGAAGACAGCAGTGGGAGTCCTTGCTGCAGGTCTGCAGGTGCAGGGCCCAGTGGGAGACTTTGCCTCTGCAAGCAGCAGAAGTATGCCTGCCCTGTGCACACGGCTAGGCAGGGCCCACCATGGGTTTGCCCTCCAGCTCCAGAGTGTGGCTCCTCTGATCCATCTGGCACAACCCAGGGAAGCTGCGGGGCTCCCTCCTACCTGGGCAGTGTCCATTTCATTCAGCATCACCACGGAGGAGCAGTTATAATCGAACACCAGCCTCCAGAAGTCTGCCACGGTGTTGGGTAAAGGGTGCTGGGTGACCACAAAGGCGGCGGGCTGCTTGTGGCTCTGAGGAAGGAATGACAGAGGCTTCGTGAATGGCACATCCATCAGGGGTGCTCTGAAGACGAGGAGGCCTGCACGGCTGCCCCAAGCCTGCCAAATCAATTTCACAAAGCACTTGCCCATTCTGTTATCTCTTGGTGCCCCGGTAGCAAAGGGGACCTTCTCAGAATGAACATTCTCTTCCAAACTAAGACATTTCATTAGGAAAGTGTCACTCAGACAGGGATCATCCAAACAAATTATTTATGTACTGATGCTCAGCAAATAATCATCATTACAATGTGAAATGAAAGATTCTAGGAGCAGCTCTGTCCTGCTGGGCAGATACCTTGTGTGATACAAGGGATCTTGCAAATCCCTGTGCCCTGGGTGCTAGGGGAAGGCTCTGGCTGACCTCCTGGGGCTCTTACATTGCAGGAGTCTCACTGTGCCCTCATGACTGCAACGAGGGCTGAGCTGGCCTAGAAGAAGAGGGGCACTGTGTCCTGTAGCAAATGGGGCAGAGGGAGGCACCAATTATTAGAGTTAGGGGAGCCTAACTCTAATCAAATCCAGGTTTTCCACCTATACGTTGCGAGTCATTCATTCATTCACCCATTCACACAAACATCATTTGTACAGTGCCTCCTGGGGAAGAGAAGTGGGTGCTAAGCACCAGTCAGTTATGAGAAGACTTCAAAGCTCGCATTCTTTATCTGGGAAATGGGGCTGCTACAGCCGCAGGGATGCCTGTCACATAGGCTGGATGAGATTTGCTTGTGGGAAGACCTGAAGCAGGGGTCTCACGGTAAGTCCACCAGCAGGGCAGAAGCATGCCTAATGGGCTTACACCTTCGGCACCAGCATTGTGGCCGACACACACTAGGTATCATCATTTAGTCCTGAACCATTGCAAGTAGGGAGAATGGCCATGCGGGTCTGGAGGCTTTCATTTGTCACAGCACCCTGTGGGAGGATGCTGGAAAGATTCGAGAACTTTCCCACTTCATAGCCCACGTTCTCAACACGTTTTCTTGGGAGACGGTTGCTGTGGGAGTAGCAGCTGTTTCCAGTGAAGTCAGAAGGAAGGAGCAAGGATACCTTGGCAGAGCAGGGTGGTGTCTTGCGAATGTGGGTGTCTTGCGTGCAATGGAGGGTCCTGTCTTCCAAGGGCCTTCTGCTGGCCAGTGGAATGGTTAGAAGAGGGTCTGGGAGGGCAGGCTGATTAGTTTCTCAAAAGCCAAACTCTGATTATAGTCAGCATTGTCTTTGAGCCATTTCCAGACATAGAGTTCAGACACTTGGCACTCACATCGTTGGCTCCACTCTTTCTGAGCTAGCTGACCTTGAACAAGTGATGGAAATACTCTGACCCTCAATACCTTATCCAGAAAACTAGGGATACTAATACCCAAGTGCAAAATGAGATAGGACAAGCCCAGGGCCCGACATGGTGCCCAACGCTCAGTGATTGTTAGTTTTCTTTCCTTTTTCCCGTCTCTGTGATAAATGCTCTATTAGGCCAGCACGCTTGACAAAGCCTTATCTGAAAATATGCTCATGATCCGTGCTCCTGCCGGGTTTCAGGGCTCAGCCAGCAATCCATTTCATGGATAACATCATCCTTTACCAGGGGAAACATTAAAAATTAACCCAGAGGACTTCATATTTTTCTGCTAGAAGCAAAGCTGCTATGGTTACCAGATAATGCACAGACCGAGCCAGAATACAGATAAGGACTCTTTTTTTAATGTAAGAAAGGCAAAGGCCCCAGTGATGGCTCACAGGAGAAATACCCTATGGACAAAGCGAATACAATCAGCCTCAGAGCTTGGCAGAAGGCTCCCGACTCCAGGCAGCATCTGACCTACTCAACAGAGGCCAGGGGCTGGTTTGATCCTTACTTGGAGAAGGGAGAGAGGGGGTGCTGGGACACGTGGAGGGCAAAGCTAGGATGAACGTGGAAGTGTGGGTACCCCGGTGACTATATATTTCACTCCCCACACAAACCTGGCACACGTTGAACCTGGAATGTTGTAAGCTGATGGCAGAGTTCTCTGCCCCTTCGGCGATTTGCTATGAGCAAGACTCCCTGCTTCTCTATGTAGAGCCAGGGTTTTCAGGGAGGAATTGGGCACCTGTGGGAAAAGGCCAGGGCAACCCCCTAGAGTGCAGAGATAGCCCTTGACCTCCAATACTCTTCCTGCTTGCAATCCCTAGGACTCAGGGGGAGAAGTTTAGGTGGATCAGTGGTCAGAGAAGTAGTTGGGCTTAACCTCAGGAGACAGCGCCCCATGTTGTTATCTGTTCTGATGGGAGAGCCACATGGACTGGATGGACATGACCTTAGACATGATGTGGGTAAAGGGGCCTGGGAGAGCTCATCCCCAATTAGACAATGTTGTTTTTGGCCTGGAGCCTCACAACATCAGATGTTTGCATCTTACTGGCTCAAGAAATTAATTCTAGGGGCCTGCGCCGTGGATCACTTGGTTAATCCTCCACCTGCGGCACTGGCATTCCATATGGGCGCCAGGTTCTAGTCCTGGTTGCTCCTCTTCCAGTCCAGCTCTCTGCTGTGGCCTGGGAGGGCAGTGGAGGATGGCCCAAGTGCTTGGGCCCCTGCACCCGCATGGGAGACCAGGAAGAAGCACTTGGCTCGGGATTGGCGCAGCGTTGGCTGTAGCGGCTATTTGGGGAGTGAACCAACGGAAGGAAGACCTTTCTCTCTGTCTCTCCCTCTCACTGTCTGTGGCTCTATCTGTCAAAAAAAAAAAAATCTAGAATGTGAGCAAGGACCCCTGGGTTTAGGTTTCACTACTAGTTCTTTGGATAATCTCGATAATTCTGGTTCCTCTGTTTCTTATGCTGAAAATATGTGGATGGGACTAAATGGTCCATGGTTCCTTCCTGCTGCAAACACCTCCACACCCTGGAGGTGGAGTGGTGTTAACTGGAAGTAGCTGGAGGACTTGAAAGAATAGGGGGCAGCAACAGGGGCCCTCTGGGAGCAGGAACATGAACTGAGTCCCAAACTCAGGCAGGGGGAATGCCCTTCCTGGACACAACGTCCAGAAAGCAGGAGATGAAGCCCCTGTTAGGGTGGGCAGGAAATGGCCTGAATCCCCTCCATAAGCCTTTTACTGCTTCGCGTCACGTGCTCACGGCTGCTTACCAAATTCCTGCTTTGTGCCATCCTTATTCTCGCCCCTAAACAGGAGTTATGTGGAAGCTGCGTGGGAGCTACTAGAGGACAGGGCTGGTGTCTGCAGCATCTTGTGTTCTATGGCCTGGAACAGAGACTTCTGTAGCCTTACTGTGCTGTCATGGGAGCCTCTTTAAGCTTTTGGTCTATTGTTTCCAGGCTTGTTAGGTGAGGGAAGAAGCCAAGAGCACAGCTTATATCTAGGTTTGGAACAGAGCCTTGAGGGGATCAAAGGTCTTTGGGGCCAGCAGGCTAAAAGCTAGGGGGCCAGATGGTGGAGTCAGAGCCCTGGGGTCCAGCCCCCTCCACTGTGGGGAAAGCTATGCCTGGAATGCCAGCCAGCAGCTTCCTGCTTACATCCATCAGTGCTGCGTTGATATAGTTGCTGGATTCTCCATCCACTGAGATGAGGAAGGGCAGGCAGCGGTCCAGAGGCAGAACGTCCATGCTGCGGTTCTTATCATGGTTCCGGGGCAGGAGCCCGATGCTGCAGTCCTCGGGCCGGACGCGGGGCGTCACGATGTTGAGGGTCTGTGGGACACAAAGGCAAACAGGCAGGAGCTACCCCAGTGATGGTTTGTGAACAGAGGAGACAGATGCCCTTAAGACTGGGCTGGCCAGGAGGTTGTGGGGAGATGGGAGTAGGAAGACACTAACGGGCATTAAACATCACTTTGAGACGTCATGGAGTGAGAGCAATGATTTACCAGCACTCTTCTTAGAAAGGATTCTTAGACGAGCTGCCCAGGAGGGATGGGGGACCACTGAGGGGCAGTCTCTTTCAGGTCTGGTCAGTTGCGGGGCTTGTGCCCTGCAGAGTAAGTCTTGCACGTTTGGGGCCAGAGCTGAACTGCCCCAGCCAACTGGCTAGATGCAGGGTGCAATGACCAGGATCCTGTTTCCTCCATCCCTCAGTGCTCTCTCTCTGCTCTAAACCAATACTCTCTCTTTGCTTGCAGGAGCATTAATGTATTGGCCTGGCTAGGGTAACTGCCTTTGGAATCGTGGACCCAGCATCCATTCGCCCATGAACTTGAATCCAGACCTGGAGCTGTCCTGCTATCTGGTTTTCAGCCCCTGCTGCCCAGGTATGGTCCTAGCACTGATCTTGGGATGAAGGGCTGCACACTGGCTTTTCTGCACCCAGTGAGCTACACCATTCAGGCCCCTTAGACAAAAAATTGCCGCAACTCTGACCATACAGGCTCCAAGGTGGGATCTGTGATACCTGAGCTGTCCTCTTGGGTGGGGCTTCTCACCTAAGATCTTGTCACACTGCAGGTTCTCATTCAGTAGGTCTGGGTGGGGACCAAGTGTCTGCATTTCTAACAAGTTGCTGGTCCCTGGAGCACACTGAGAAAATACTAAGAAAATTCACACTGTGTGTACAAACTTGTGTCTGTCCACAACCTGGACTAGAGCTAAATAAGCTCTCGGTTCACAAACATGGTCATGGTTCTAAGCAAGTGTCAACTAGCACTGATTGGTTCAAGGTTGCTCATGGCTCTGCATCTTATGTTCTGGGATGCAGTCTGTCGCTGCCTAGAGCTACAGACAGTGAAAACAGATACTCACAAAGACCCACATATGCACCCAGAACCAGACGATGGCGGGGTCACTGTCAGGGACTGAATGTTTGCATCTGCCCCCAAATCAGACACTGCAATCCTAACCCCCGATGCGATGGCATTGGGAGGTGACTGGGCATGAGGGTGGAGCCCTCGTGGACAGTGTCAGTATGGGAAGAGTCCTACGAACCTGCCCCCTCTCTGCTTTCTGCCACGCAGAAACAGCAACAGGGGACCTGTCCACAAGCAGGAACGTGTGCCCTCCCAAGACACTGAATCTGGGGGCAGCCTCACCGTAGACTTGTAAGCATCCAGAAATGTGGTAAGTAAAAGTCCTTTATTTCAGCCCTCCAGCCTAGTGAAATTTGTTGTAACAGCCAACACCCAGCCAGCCATGGAGCCTGGGGTTTGCTCATACCTGAAATTCATCTTTGATTTGGCTGGAGTTCGTCTGGGGGTCCAGCCTGCTGATGTTGTAGTAGAGTGAGCGGAACTCGCACACGGGGATGGCAGTATTGCCACAGAGGCACGCTTCCAGGATGGCGTCATGCACAAACACATACTGCTCCTGCAGAGCCCAGGGCAGAGAGAACAGGGCGCGAGATGAGAACTGTGGCCTGGGCGTTTCTTGTCCACACTTCACTTTGCAGCTGTGAATAAAGGCCTGATTTATACTGAAGAATCCTTATTTTATTTTCTTGACCCTGTGACGTGAAGGCCAAGTTTCCATGTTTCATAGTGACTGAGCTCCTGTGAGCTTTATTCCTCGTCTAAGACAGAACAGTAGAATCACTGATAACCATGGGGGACTTCTGGACTTGCAGCAGGTGCTCTTGCTGCCTGCCCACATCCTCAGCTTTCACTTTTACCTCCTCAAAGCTGCTTGCAGCAAATACCTGAAATTTGCTGCTGAAGGCTTCCTTTTTAGTCGCAGGAGTCTTGTCCTGTGTGAAGGAAAGCCAGCAGGGTCAATGAGTTGCTGGTGTGAGAAGCAGGCCTCCAGCAACGAGAGACATGAGTTGGGAATAAAAACCCCTTAGATGGGATACTGGGAGGTAAAACTTCCACACTGTCTCTCCGAGGTCTCTAGCAGGATCAGGCCCCAGCAGCCTACATGTTTAACCTGATAGAATACCCCCCCCCCCCTTTTTCTTTTTGCTTCCTTCCCTTCTCTCTCACTTTCCACAATCCAACTAGTGTATCTTGGGATTATCTCCCAAAGAATTTGGTTGCCCACTCCTAAAAGAGGCACTGTGCCCTTTCCCATCTCAACTCTTTGTAGCTGCCCTGCTCTTCTGAAATTCCATGCCCCACCTTTTCTGTAGCTTCCATGTTTTTTTTCTCCTGGAAAGACCCCTCTTAACACACTAGGCAGAAGTTGTTACTGCGAGACCTTGATACATGTCTGTTGAGTGATCTTCGGCCTATCTCTGTGTCAAGCATTATCCAGATATCTCACGATGCACCTGCACTGAAATGTCTCTTCCACCAGGTGGTGAGGACCCTGTGTCTCACCCCAACAGCGAGCCTGCCTTCTGCACACATGACCTTGGGAGCAGTTTCCCTGGCTTGAGTGTGAAAAACCTGGAGCCTGGCTGATGTGAGTCAGCTCAGAGGCTGCAGCAGGGTTTTATGGTGTAGACATACCTGCCACTAGGGATATTCGCTGAAGAACCAGAATGTGGGCCCATTACAGGAAGCACAGGCCAAGGCATGGTGGAAGGGGATAGGCGGGTGACCCGGGGCACACAGCATGGGCCGTGGGTTCACAAGGTCCCAAGTTCTACCCCGGTTTGGCTGTCTTAGTGACACACTTTCACACCTTCTTCATTGATAAAATAGGAGTACTAGTAGGAGCTGCACCACAGGTTGCTGGGGGAAAGACAAACAATATCCTGAACATGAAGAATGCATGCTGCCCAGCTCACAGGAGATGTGTCACACGGAGGATGAACTCCCATCCACTTCCCTGGGTCTTGAGCTCTCCAACCGGACAGAGACGCCTGAAGGTCCGGCTGTGTATCCTTGTTCTTGGAACTCACAGTACTTAGCTCAAGTACTCGTAACTGAGGCACTCCCTGCAGTGACTGAGTCAGTGCTTGGCGCACAGTAGGCCATCAGTAAATGCTGGCTTTCCCTTTCTCCCTCTGGTCCTTCACCCAGGGAAGGTCAAGGAAGATTAAGGAAGTCCCAAAAGTTGCCATTGGTGGCTTGGATGACTTCAGCAGTAGGGAACGCACCACTGTTTGTCGCTGGTGGAAGTCCCTGCTTGGCTGGGGCATCCTAGCTTCTAGGGTGTCTTACCAGGACAGCCCACATGTTCACTTCTACTTCCCCTGTACCCAAGGTCCCTTTGGGCAGCATGGCCCCGCCATGGGTCTCTCTGTTCTATCTGCTTCTCCTGGGCCAGGGCTGCAGGCAGCTGGCTGGCTCAGTGCCCCAGGGCTCACCTCTGTCTGCACCAGGTTGACCCTCTGGGCCCGGAGCTCACGCACGCAGTTGAAGATGTCCACCACTCCTTCGTTCTCCGCCATGTCGAGCATGGTGTCGATGGCGATAAAGCAGCCGGTCCTCCCGGCTCCAGCACTGGAAGGAAAGGGTGGTCTGGGTGAAGGCCGGCGGGGTGGGACGAGTGCTGGCGAGGCCCCCACCACATGGCTCTGCTCCCGAGGCCCCTCTGAGCGAGAGGCAGCAGACAGTAGGACATGACAGTCGGAATCCCGCTGCTCTGGGAGACACTGGAAACAGCGGCTGATCTTAGAGCCCCAGCTCTCTGAGTTTGTGAAGGGCAAGAGTCATGCTTGCCTTTGGCAGCTGTTTTATTTAGCAAACACTTAGGCAGTGTTTACGAAGTGCCAGACCCGGTTCTAACTGCTTTACAGATGTTACCTACGCATTTCCGCTTTGTAGTTGTTGGGCAGTTTCTCATATGAGAAAAACGAGGCACACAGAGAGCTTAAGCTTGCCTGACCCCACACAGCCAGCCCGTGACAGTCTGGCTCCAGAGCGCGTGTTTTCTTTTTCTCTTTTTAATTTATTTGACAGGCAGAGTTAGACAGTGAGAGAGCATGTGTTTTCACCCTTCCTTTCTTAATATCTACAGCACACAGCACATGCTTAGACAGGAGTGTGCATCTGATGGATAAAGATAACCCGTCTACATGGCACACAGCAGCTGACATGGCGCATGGCCCACTTGAGGTGCCTAATTAGCATGTCTTTGCTCTATTCTTCAGTCAATGAGTTGATGGACGGAAGCAGTAAAGGAAAGTTGAGTGGAGATGAGACAGTGAGAGAGAAGGCAGAAGCCACCATCCCCTTAGCTATCTCAAAGGCAGAGAGAATCCTACAGTTCCACGAACTTGTCCTTATTTCCCCTGGGCCACGAACCCAGAGCCTGGTTAAATGGAGCAGCTGATAACAATGAGACTTGAGCCCTGTGTCAAGTTTCCCAATACACATTTCATTTCTGGTCATCAATGGCTTTGTCAAGAGCATCTCAGATTACAAAATAGCAGGAGAGCTCAAGGATACCACAGTGGACCACCATGAGTCCTTCTGGTGCTTAGTTCTAAAACTATGGTGCTCAACCAGAGACAAACAGGACATTTGGGCCAGTGTTGTGGTGCACTGGGTTAAGCTGCCGCTCAAAAGGCCAGCATCCTGTATGGGCATTGTTTCGAGTTCTGGCTGCTCCACTTCCGATCCAGCTCCCTGCTAATAGAGGCTGGCCCAAGTGCTATGTTGAGGTCCAGATGGAGTAGCTCCTGGCTGCAGTCTGGCCCAGCCTTGGGCATTGTTCCTGCCCACCCCACCCCCCTTCTGTAACTGTGCCTTTCAAATAAAATATTTAAAAAAGTAGAACATTTGCCTTAAATGTACACAGCTTGGGAAGGGCAGGCCAGCGGGCCCACTTCTTGCTTCCCTCATGGAAACAAGTCTTTATCTATCAGCATGGAACTCACAGGAAATACAAAGAGGAAGAGAGATGGAATGAGATGGAAAAGCAATGCTGGCTGATCCTAAATCCCTGGAGCACGGGCCAGTGGCCACCACCATGGCTGGGCATGTGAGCCCACGGGGAGCCGAGTCTTTACTGCTGGTCAAGTGCCACAGTTTGCTTATTTCTTCCTTAGCTTGTTTCACACGGTACTTTAGGAACTTTATGAGAGTTTGTTGATTAAAATGGAAAAGTAAAACCAAATACAACTCAGCATCAGAGAACATACCTCTATAACATACAGTTGCTGTGGTTGTCACCAAGTGAAATTTGACTTATTCCTGTCTTGGAACACCTCCCCCCCACCCCACACTTCTGATCCCACGGAAAGGGACTTGCCAGGGGGAGCCATGTCTAGGAGGGAGCACAAAGGGTCACTCACCCAACTCATCTTCCCTGTCTTATCCTCAACACGATTTAGGGGGAAAGAACCAGCCCCAGAGGGGTTGGAACCCTGGTCCATCATCTGTGAGCAAGCTGCTTGGTGGCTGTGAGCTCAGTTTCCTGACACAACACGCCTCCTTGGAGGGACCTTGTATGGACTGAGCTATGTTTATTTCACCATCACATGGTAATTAAACACAAGATATTTGGAAGAGACTCTGGAGATCCAATCCTGGTTCTATTACCCACTATTTTCATCCATAAAATGACACTGACAATACTAAATTGGTGTATCTCATAGCATGGACGACATCATATGCACACCTGGCATGGGACTACCTTTAAAAAGCATAACGCATGCAAATTGTTTAGCCCTGTGCCTGGTCACACCATACCTAGGATGTACCAGATACTAGGATTAGGAGTGGACATTCAAAGATGAGTAAGACATGGCTCCTTCTTGTGACTGTCCATGCTGTCCATGTAGTCTCTACTGAGGACGCTGCAGGCCAGCAATTGCTTTTGAACAGAATGCAAGTAAAGTGAAGCCTGCATCCGCCGAGGCGCCCTGTCCTCCCATTGCAGAAATGGGGGTGAGTGTCTGGAGAAGAGTGTGGTGCCTATCCCAGCTTGGGCATGTGGCACCTGCATCTCCCTTCTCAGCATCTCGGCTTTCCCATCTGTGTGATGGGAGTGATAATGTCTACCCCTCAAAGCTGTAGGAGAAGTGGATGAAGTACTGTGGGTAAAGCTCCCAAGGCAGACAAAGCAGGTGCTGCCAGCACCCACCCTACAGCCTCTGCAGTTTTGCTGTTTTACTGCAACAATGATTTTGCTCTTGTTAGACCTTGAAGCCTGGGTCTCCTGGAACATGGCTGGCCATCGGGGACATGGGCAGGGGAGTCTTGCAGGAATAGAAGAAAGATAGCACCTCTTTTGCCCATAAAGCAGACCTGCCCAAGTGTGTGTGGTTTGGCGGGGGGCGGGGGAGGCTTACCTGCAGTGGACAACTATGGGCCCAGCTTCTGGGGGGTTGAGGAACTTGACCTGGCGGACAAAGCCCAAAAGGCCAGTGGCATAGCAGGGGACACCGTGGTCAGGCCAGCTGGTGAAGTGGAAGAGGCGAAGCTCCCGGATCTCATGGTAGCCTTTCTGAGAAGAGAAGGGGTCTCCGTTCCTCCAGCTGCTGCCCTCCCTCCCCCAGCCCAGCACCACGGGGCGCTGCACCTGCTGTACTGGGGCACAGGCAGACCTCCCAGTTGTCCCGAGAGGGCACGGCCTGCACAGGGCTCACAGGTGCTACTGCACAGAGTGATTCTGTGACCACCGACCTTTGGGAAATGCAGACCTACTAGAAATGAAACCGGCTGATACACTGCAGTACTTCTCAGAGCTTTTAGGGCACCAGTACACATTCCGAATTCCTATGAGAGGGAGAGCACCTGCAGTGTTGGTCAGAGGACCCTCCTGGACAGGTGTTGGAGGTGCAGGCAACAGCAGAGATTAAGGAACCAAGTTCCAACTGTTTCCAGTGGGACCCGAGGCCTCACAGTGGCCGGGATCTGGTCCCCTCTAACTTTCTGGCCTTGTCTGTCATAGTCTCCATGGCTTTCAAGGTTGAAAAGATTGAGCAGACGTCTTTATTAATCAGATTCCTACTTAGAATCACGACAGATCTGCTCTGATGAAGGCGGCATCCAGAGCTCTGATTACCACCCCTACCGCTCAGCATCCCTCACCTGGACACACTCCAAACGGTGGCTTTCTTGGAGCCCTTGCTTATGCAAAGGCTAATTTTTGCCTACTTGGCCTTCTCCTGCTGATATCCAGACCGCACTGAATGGGAAGAGTCTAGCTGATTCATTCCACTATTTAAAAACATTCATCAAGGGTTGTCCGTACTCAGCCTTGTGCTAGTCACTAGGAAAAGTGGAAGTTAAAGCCACATCCCCATCCTGGCCTCACTGGGGAGGCAGACTCCTAAGTGCATAATTCTATTAAAGTGTTTAAAGATCAGCTAACCTGATCTGGGTGGAGAGAAATCAGGGAAGAATTCCTGGAGGAGGTAGTTACTTGACCTGAGGTTTGAAATTTATCAATAGTGAAAATAACAGCTAACATTTACCCAGCATGGGTGATGTGCCAGTCATCCATCTGAACACTTCAATGTATTAGTTTAGTTAATCCTCATATCTTCAGATTATTATCTCCATTCTATGGATGAGCAAACTGAGGCTACACAAGGTTAACATTAATCTTGAAGGCTGCAGGGAGCCAGAGGGGGGCTGCAGGGATGCTGCATGGAAGGGACAGGGCGTCCTCTGCCTGCACCACAGGAGGGCCTGGCAGCTGCGGTGGGCAGCGTGGATCTGGGTGAGTGTGTAGAAGGCACTGCTGGTGCCCACTCGGGTCCCTGCCCCTGGGGTGGGGTACCCCCCCATAATGAATCTTGCCTGAAGACAGCTCAGCCCTTTTTCAGAAAGCTGCTCTGAGCTGCACAGGAGCCCTCTTCCTTGTGGCGCCGGGGAGGGGCCCACAGATGGCCTTCAGTTATGATGGAGACTTGGATTGACCAAGTGGCTTTGTCCATTGCCCAGTTTGCCCAGGACTGAGGGATCTCCCAGGACACTGTTCTGGGCAAAGCAGAATGACCGGTGTCTCTTATGGGGTACAGAGACCCTTCGTGCCAGGACTGGGCAGTGGACAGTGCAACACATGGCCCAGGGTGGCCGTGGGATCTCACCGAGCAGGGCTCTGGCTGAGGCCGCGTCCTTGCTGAGCCTCTTCCCCAACCCTGTCCAGCCTCCCTGCCCCCTTCTCCCACAAGCTCTTCTTCAACACGTGACTCAGGGCACCCAAGTCCCTGCTGCTGCAGACTCACGTCCAGGAAACGCAAACTAAGACAGGAGCAGGACAGGAGGCAGAGTCCTGCAGGAGACAGGGAAGAGAGACTGGGATCAAGGCAGGGATGGGTGGGCTGAGCTGGGGGAGGAGAAAGTGGCTTCCGTAGCATAGCTGGCTGTTTTCTCCTCCATCCTCCAAGTCAGCCCAGCCCTGCAGCCCTTGCTGGAGGCCTCACCACCTGTGCTTGGCTCTTTATCAAGGCTCCTCTCTCCCTGGGGGACTGCGCCATCTCCAGTGTTTCTGCACCCTCAAGCCTTTGGTCATGTGGCCAGTTGAAGAGTTGCTTCTGGAAAATGGCAACTATGTAGCATAAGGTATGCAGTGTAGCCAGGGAGCAGTAGGTTTCAGGGGCCAGGTGTGACTCCTGGTTCTTCCACCATGCCGCTGGGCAGCTGTGGACAACCCTCTTAAAACACTGTCTCAGTTTCTTCATCTGTATAATGGGGACAATAAGAGCAAATACCTAACAGGTAGAATGAAGGGCTTGGGGATGATTAAACGAGTTAATCTGTGCAAAGCACTGAGAAACGCTCCTGGCTTAATGAGGAAATGTTAGCTGTCTCTATAACAGTAACTGTACAATAACAATGATTACATCGTAATTAATTTTATAAATCAGATTATTTGCGATTTCATGCATTGTTCGTTAAACTCCTGCAACCCTGGCCTCCTTCCAGCGTCCAGACCAGCATTTCTCAGCCCTGACACTGTGGACACTGTGGGCTGGGTAAGCCTCTCTGGTTGGGCCTGTGCTATGCCGTGCTGTGCACTGCAGAAGGTTCGTCAGCTCCCTAGGCCTCTACTCACCAGACACCAGTCACGGCCTGCTCCCCTGCCGAGTTCTGATGGCAGAACGCGGCACCAGACACTCAGGAGTATCCTGAGGGAACTCATCACTCCCGGCTGAGAACCGCGGGCCTAGCACATGGCAGGGTCAGTCGCCTTCCAGACTGCCTGCTTCCTCCCCTCTGCCTGGGACAGTCTTCCTCCTGCCAGTTCTTTTGGCTGCTGCCTCCTTACCCTCACACTCTCCCCAGATGCTGCCTCTTCAGGGAGGCTTCTCTGGTCCCCCCACCCTCCTTGGTTTTCCATCTGCTCTCTTTGCACGCTCCATTGTGGCTTTTAGCACAACGCATTCTTGCTCCATGGGTTCCACGGTTCAATTCTTTGTCCTGCTGGACGCAAGATGAACTGCGGCTGACTTCATTCCCTACTCCCTCCCTGGTGCCAAGTGCAGAGCTGGACACAGAGCAGAGCCCGAGTCACTGTGATTGCTGAGTGGAGGGCAAAGGGCTGCCCCTGGCCATGGTGGAGGGAAGGGGCTTACCTTCTGCACCGTGAAGGTGCGGATGATGTACTCTGCCAGGGGCTCTGTTTCGATCAAGGTGACTTTAATATCTCCATAGACCTCCGTGTCATCCGGCCAGTACCGCACACACTTCACCTGTGGCCAGGTAAGAGACAGAGAAGGGGCAGCGATGAGGCTGGGTGAGCAGCTGACTGCGTGGAAGCAGCCGCCGCCTCTGTGGCTTCCTGCTCCAATGAACCCCAGGGCAACTTTGTTGGCACCGCAGTCCCCGGGGTTGTCAGCTGGCCAGGGACCCGCAAAGTGCACAAGGCCAAGCTCACTCCCAGAGGCTCTGGAGCCATTAGAAACAAAGCACTGTCATCTTGTGGAAATCAGGATTTTCAAGAGCGTTGTTCGCACCAAGTGATCAGCAGAACCAGGTGAAACAGGGGGTCTCATCAGCCCCATTTTCTAGATGGAAATCATGCTCGTTTGGAGGTTTGGGTGACTTGTCCAAGGTCAAGGTCACGTGTGGTCAGTTTCCTCCCTTTGGCTGTGTCCCCTTTCTATGCTCAGGCTGGAGCAGCCGAGTGACACCAGCTGAGCTGGGATGAGAATACAGGGTGGGAGACGGTGAGGAACTGGAAGCGGAAGTGGTTTGGAAGAGGGACATAATTAAGAGGTGGTCCTGGGAGGGCCGGAAGGAGGAAGGCTCTCAGCTGGGGAAAGCATGGAAGCCGGGCTCAAGGGGAAGGCCCCGGCAGTGCGTGCAGGTGCTACAAACAGCCATTCCCACACTGGACTTTGTCAGTCCCGCTCCTCGGAGGAACGAGAGCTCACGGGTTTCCCCTTAGAAGAACAAAAGCATTATTACCATTCCGGGGGACGCCGCGCGGCCTAGAGTGGCGTTTCCCACAGTGTGTCCCGCTGGGCGCTAATAGGTGTTAGGTAAATAAAACAAAAAACAAGAAACAAAAACAACAAACAAAAAAAGGTTTTGTGGTCAAATAAGCTTGGGAAATGCTGGGTTAAACAATGTTAAGTGGGCCGCTCTGCTACGGGACTCCTCAGCTGCTTACATGTGCTACTGCTCACGTGTGTTAGGGCTCTCCCAAAGGGGCACGGAGGCCACAGCATTTCCCAAACGGATTTCACCAGGGAACCCTCTTCTCACTAAGCATCCTGCAGGCTGGCATCCCACAGAACCCACTTAGGGAGACACTGGTAGAGTACAACAAGGATTGGGGGCAAACGGATTCCTTGCTTGGTCCTAACACTCAGTAGCTGTGTAGCTTCCAGGAAGGGGCGCAACCGCTCTGAGCCCCAGCTTCCGATTCATCGCCACAGCCAACCCCTCCTGACTGCTCACCATGCCTCATGCTGCTTACTGCAGATTCTACTAACGCTTCACCTGTCTCATGTCAGTTCCTTACCACCGTCACCTTATGGAGTAGATAATACTATGCCCATTTTACAGATGAGGAATCTAAAACAGAGGGAGGCTAAGAAAACGGTTCAAGGCCAACAGTGGGCAAGGGATGGGGCCAGGATGCAAGCCCAGCCAACCCAACCAATCACCAGGAACACTGCTTTACACATGTGCTGGGAGACAGAATTCCGGAATACATAAGAAGTGTTTAGCATCATGCCAGGCCACTAGCGAAAAGAGATTTTTTCTCATCCCCAAATCGAATTTAGATTCATGGCCCATTCATCATGGGAATTTGTTTCTATTGTGGCAAATTTTGTAGGCCAGGCTGGCTGTTATTGTCTGAAGCAGCTGCAGCCTGGGCCTGAGTCCCCGGGGAACAGTCTGAATGGAGGAATTACGAGCACTAGAATGAGAGTCGAGGGTCAGACTTCAGGTCCGGGCTCTGGCTGGGGACTCAGGGGCTCCTCCTCCCCGCTGAGTCTGCTTCCTCATCTGTAGAGCTGTGCAGAGGATGAGGTCATTTCTGCTAGGCCATGAGAAGTCCACACCCTTGCTGGATTCAATGCTCAAAATTCCCCTTTCTTCGCATTCACGGAGGCTTAGCCGCGTTATCTCTGGTTCTTGCCCAAACAAAATCGGACCTGCCCACTCTTTAGTTAGTTCCACATGAGACGGAGAGAGGCCCTTCTCAGTTATGGTGTTTGCACGCCCTGCCTTTCAACCCACCCGCCCACCGACCTGCATGCCACAGTGAACCAAGCAGGCACAAGCAAGCTGGGCATAGCAGTCCCATTCCTAAGCCCTAGCAGTGGTCACAGATGACTCGGGAGAGAGTGGAGACAGAGCAGAGGAGGATCAAGGCATGAGCCCTGAAGAATATCGAGAGAAGCAGGTCATGGGGGAAAGAGCGGGGAGCAAAGGGCCTGATGCTGCTGAGGCGGAACAAGGTGAGAAAAGAGTGACGATTGGCTTGGTCAGCATGAGGGATGTCAGCCGTATCGACAGCGTCTCTGCTGGTGGGATGGGGGAGCAGCCACGTGGGGAGAGCGGAAGAGGATGGGGTGAAGGAGCAGAGCCTTGCGTCCGTCTTCCAAGTCCGGCAGAAAAGTGGGGACGCGAGAATAATTTCTGCTCGCCTGTTTTATCTTTTAATCTGGACGGTACTGAGCACAACTGTATGCCAGGGAATAACCCAGCAATGAGAAAGAACCTTGTTTTTCAAGTCCGAGGGGGGCGTTGAAAGCACTGTTGGGCAGAATCCATGACTCTAGGCACCAGGCTCGCCTTTGGATAGGCAGAGTCACAGCTTCTGCTGCGTCGGGTGGAGCCATGAGAAATGGCCATTTGAGGTCAACAGAGACAGCCCCTTCTTGTGGCCAAACCTCCTATCAGAGCGGGAGAATGAGAAGACGGCTGCGGATACAAGAGGGATGGAAGCTTCCTGGGGTGAAGATGAGCGAATTCACGTCGGGTGGCTTTGACTTTCTCAGAATGAGATGACGTCATCAACATGGTGAGGGTGGAAAAGAGGATGAGGGGCGCAGACGGGAAGGATGTGGCCAGCATGTGAGTGAGGGTGAGGATGTCTGTCCTGGAGGCTGTTGGGAGGCTGCCATCTTGACTAGGAGGCACTTAGCACGCTGCAGGGAACTGGGGTGCTCGGGAGAGCACCTCCCACACCCTCTGCCCGGGCGACTGCGGGAGAAGCTTACCCTGCCCACTTCCACGAGGTTCGTGACCATGACGATGCTGGCGGAGTTCTCCTGCCAGATCATTCTCCAAAAATCCTTTACTGTCTCCTGCATGGGACCTGCCAAGGGAGAAGGTGACAGCGTTAGAGACGGCAGGTGCAGGGAAGCCCCCAGGGGGTTTGGCCTTCTTGGTTGATTGGTCAAGGCTCTACACAAGTGAGCAAGAGTAAGGCCAGGTGATCCCTGTTAGGGCATCAAGTAGTTGAGATGGAGCCCTATGGGGCCAGATCACAGTATGGATAAGAAAAGCCACACTGCACACCTTCTCGGTCTACACAGAGCCTCTCCTGGAAGGCTGGCCACGGCCCCTCTCCCTGCTGTCATTCTCTTGTTCAGATCCTCCCACCAGCTCCACTTTCCTCTCACCCACCCCCTTGTCTAGGCTATATTATTGGCTGTGGCATATAGGGCTTTCCAAAAACTTGCTGCAGAACCTCAATGAGAGACAGGAAGTAAATGGGGGGGGGGGGTGGAGATGGTAGAGAGCTATCCGGAACCAGATCCTGAGAGCAAAAGCATGGTGTGCTTAATTCTGAGCTTCACAAATGCTGGAAGCACTTGTCGAGAACCTGAACAGAGAGGAGGAGGAAGAAGAAAAAGACCTGGAGTGGGAAATAGGATCCGACAGTCTACAGAAATTTCTTTGGATATTACTCTTTAACTATGTCTGTGTTCACTGCAACAAGCATCATATCTATCAGTGGCACTGTCCAATGCTCTTCCAAATTCTCTCTAGGCATGGTGTCTTGCATTACTGCATCATTTTCTATAATACAGAAGGACCACACTTTATTTAACCAGGCTACCCATTGTTGGCCATTTCAGATTTTTCACTGTTTTGCTCTTGGAGATAAGACTGTGAAGAATGTTTCTATCTATAATTAGTTGTAGGATTTATTCCCAGGAGGGTTTGAAGGGCATGGTCATTTTTAAGCCTTCTGATTACATGCAGTCAAGGTGGTTTCCAGAGCAGTTGGTTGCATCTCTCTTATAGGCATGTGCCCACGGAGGAGGAGAGGCACCGTCAGCTCAGATCTCTCCAGTAGATGCTAATGGCATTGTCGGAGGCTGATGCTTTTGCTGTGCCCTGGGCGCCTCCCTCCTATAGCTGATCTCGTCACCTTCCTTCCTTCTCTGGACCCTCTGGAGGGAGGCTCTGCAGCCCCACGCTTCAGTGGTTTCTTTTGTGCTGGAAACTCACTCCTCTCCTCCAGTGAAGGGCCAGGGACCTTCAGAGGAAAAACAGCAGAGGAGAGGAAACCAACCTGTCCACTATTTCCCAGAGTCATCTTCCCTGGGTCCCTGAGGTCTCCCCAAGGCACCAGGTGAGGAGGGCACTTACCTTGAGTTGCAATGTAGTGTCGAGGTCGATGATACCCCTGGATAACAGGAGAAAAGCACAGAGGAGGGTCTCCAATCAAAACTTGCAAACAGCACAGTATTAATAAACATCCTCTCCAAGCCTTGCTTTCCTTGTAGGCAAAATGGGAATAGCATTAGCTACTTCCCAGAGAAGTGGCAAAGAGTAAATCAGATGATGCGCCTCAAGCTCAAGTCACTCAATGCTAGCTGTTGCCATGGCTACTTGGGAGCGTCCTGTATAGGCTCGCCTTGGACCCAGTAGCCCCAGGAGCACACGCTAGGTGGGTATCACTTATGCTCATGCTCCGAAAAAAAAGATAGGCGAGGAGATGTTAGGTTTATGGGGACATCAACCACAAAAATGTCTGTCCTTGGCCATGATTATCTGCTGAGCACGGCATGAGACCCTGCCAGGGTACCCAGAGAAGAAAACATGAGGAAACAATCCTATTGTGGATTCTTCCCGTTAGGACCAATTAGAAAAAGGAAACTGGAGGGGATACCATTGTTTCTCCGGCTCAGCATGCCTGGGCTTGGGATGGAAGTTCTGGGTACAGATAGCACGTGGTGGAGGTGTGGCCTAGGAGAGCCATAAAGCTGATTCAAAGACCAGTCTCTGATTTCCCTTACACCTTCATGAGTGCCTGTGAGGCGCTGCTGGTTTCTGGGGTGGGATTACCATTGGGCCCCATAACCCTAATCACTGGAAGGAGGTTGAAGGGGACCCTCTGTTTTGCCTGAGCATGGAATACGTGCAGGGTCCCTTGATTGTGACAAGATGCAATACATTACACTGAGAAGTTCAAGTTCTGAAGCCACAACATTGAGTACAACTAGTATCTACTGAACGAATACATGAATGAACTAGTCAATAAAAACACAAATGCCACCAGGGATGGAGAGTTTGTTGACAGTTTGGAAATGTGGTTAATCTTTATGGCTCACCATTTTCAAGGAAAACAAATCCTGAGGTTTGGTGAACACGCGTCTTTGTCCTAAACACTGCTGACCAGTCTTTCTGTCCTGCTGAGATGGGTGAGCTGCCCCATGACCCCTTCTTCAGGAAACAAGCTAGGATTTCCATCTGTGTGGTTTATGGTACAACAGACAGCATCTCTCAGGCTCTAACCCACTTCCTGAGGCAAAGACCAGTTTCTGAGGTCCCTGTACATTTCTCTGCCTTGTCTCTCATCTGCTCTATCAATAGTAGCTGCCTTCCAATTGACTGTCAGCACGAACCCAACGCCAGCGTCCTGACCACAAGTGCTGGATTAACCACATGGCCATCAACAGCCCCACCTGAACTCTTTGCTTGAGTGATTCTATCTACTTAGTGAGGTTGTCAGCTTCTTTGGGATAAACACTGCCTCTAAGGTTAAAATACACACACACACACACACACCACGGGGCTTAGCACAGTGTGAGACTCAGAGCAATTATCCAGTGAAGAAGCTGTTGATGAACCAACTAGAAGGCAGCATAGCATAGTGGCTATGTGCACCAAGGACTCTGGAACCCACCCACCTGGGTTTGAATCTTGGTTCTAAAACAGCAGTAAGGATGTTTATATCAGAGTGGTTTTCTGATGAAATGAATTAATCTAGGAGAGTTACTATGGGCCAGGTACTCCTCTAAGATTTAACATATATGTCTTGGCTATTATTATTTTATTATTTATCTGGATACCATTTATTCTGTGCCTACTACAACTAAAAGTCCATTCCTTCTCCCTTCCTTCTTTCTCTGTTAGTGTAATAAGACACAAAGGTAGGAAGAACACATCTATTCCTCCACTTCAAAACAGACTGGGATGACAGGAAAGATTAAGGTAAAGACAGAATGTTCCCCCAGAACCTGGAAATATGCAGTTTCTCAAGTCTGCATCTTCTGCCATCCACACCATCACTCATCCTCCCTGGCCTGGGATACAGGACGGCCATCTGGCTGGTATTTCTTCCTCCATCTTGCCCCTGCAGCCCATCTGCTTCCTGCTCCAGCAAGATTCTCATTGCACATCGAATGTGTTATATCTCTTCCCACTACCTGCAGGGAAATGGCCAACTCATCTTCAGCCTCACTTCCAGGGATCCCTCCCTAACCTCCTACCAAATCCAGGCACTCTATGTTCCAGGCCCCTCACCCTGCTCTTCAAATGCAATCTCTTCTGTGATGCCAAGGTAACTCCTCCTCCTCAGTGGCCAGGCAGGGCTCTGTACATGCCCAACAAGCTCAGCAACATTGCTGCAATACATATTTGTATCCTTGTCTCCTCCTGAGCCATGGGACCTGCCACCCAGGACTGGGTGCAATTTTCAGCAAAGCCTGGCTGGTGAAATATATGCATGAATATGTTTTTGAGGTGAAGTTGAGGCAGCCACTGGGCTGGAAGACAAAGTCTGGAGGAAACCACTATTTGGATGATTCTGATGTGCTTGAAATTCAACAGAATGCAATTTTAAGCACAAAACCCTCATTTCAGAGGTCATAGCATAGCAAGAAAAGCTGCCACCTGCAGTGCTGGCATCCCAAATGGGTGCTGGTTCGAGTCCCAGCTGCTCCACTTCCCATCCAGCTCTCTGCTATGGCCTGGGAAAGCAGTAGGAGATGGCCCAAGTCCTTGAGCCCCTGTACCCATGTGGGAGACCCAGAGGTAGCTCCTGGTTCCTGGTTTCAGACTGGTCCAGCTGTGACCATTGCAGCCCTTTGGGGAGTGAACCAGAGGATGGGAGGATGGAAGTCAGTCAGTCAGCCAGCCAGCCTCTCTCTCTCTCTCTCAAATAAATAAATAAATCTCTTAAAAAATCAAGCCTCATTTCGGTTTTCACTATTTTGTGCATTCATTTGCTGATTTGTGTAATATTCAATAAATAGGTGTTACTGGAACACCTACTACTGTGCACACCACACTGGAAATGCACAAGTGGCTCAGTGGATGCAGGCTCTGCTTCTGAGCAGCGGGCAAAGACCAAGAAACTGGGACAGGAGCTACCAAGGGGAAGGCGTGGCGCACCCCCAGGGATTTGACTCAGCCAGGGAGGCCAGAGTATTCTCTGGGGAGGTGATGGTTGAATTGGTTTCTTAATCAGGCCTCGTTTTGGCATCTCAACACCTATGCCACTCCTATTTCAACCTTGAAGCAATATGTTATTTTCCTACCACTTTCTCCATTGCTCACTCGCTTGCTTCTCTTTAGAAACAGCACTCATGTCTCCCCCAGAGAACTTGGCAATGGCCATTCCCCATGCCTGCTGTGTCTGTCCCTTGATAACAGGATCCTTTGCTCTCTACTCCATCCAGGCTTCTGCTCAGGTGCCGGTCACTGCAACACACAGCCCTCGTCTGACCACCCTGACACCTGCTTTCCCTGGCTTCCTGTTCACAGGGTACTGATATTTTATTTTCTCTTTGCCTACTTGCTTCTTGTCTGTCCGCCCCTGCTGAATGGCAGCTCCGCCAGGGCGGGGCTGTACCTAGCTTGCTCACGGCTGTGTCCCCAGTACCTAGAAGTCTGCCTGGACAGCCAGCACTGACAAGTTCTTGGCGAATGGAGGCATACATGCATGTGTGCGGTGTGCCTGTCCCCACACTGCATCTGAGTAAAGAGACTCTCCCTGGCCTCCAGAAACCCACGCAGTCCCCAAAGAGAAAACATCCCAACCACGAGACTCCTCTGCAAAGGAGATAAAAGGAAATGTACCGCTCAACTGGGGCTTCTCTGGGGATTTGCCAAGAGCTAGAACAGAAAACTTCCTAACCTTAAAAGAACTCTGAGTTCATTTCCGTCCCACCTACACAACACACACATCGACTGCAAAGCGGCCCTGGACCTGTCTCCATCTGTGAGCAATGGGAAAGAGGTTTGCATCCAGAACACATTTATCTCACTCTGCACTCATGCATCTGTTACTTACTGGGGACCCAGATACGATATTTATTTCCAGGCTGGTAATTTATAACAGATTAAAGTGGCCAATACATTTTAGAGTATGCAAACAATCCTGCCAATGGGGTGGTTCAGAGGGTAGCAGACCACAGCCCAGCCTGTAGAATCAAGGCAGAGCTGGCCCCATCCAGCTCAATATTCAAATGGAATCATTTTAATGAACCCTTAAGATACAACTGTGGAGCAGTGATTACAGCAGGGGTGGTTAGCTCTTTGGGGAGACAGGAAGGATTCTGACTGTGGAGGAGACCAGGATAAAAGAGTGGGGACCATACAGCTGCCTAGGATATGCCTGGCCAGAAACCCCATGGAGGTCCTAGGGATTTTAACTTTGCTTGAGTACATAGTAGCTTTGTCTCCACTTTCCAGCCTCTAATAGGAGCGCCGTGGCAGGATGTGATTGTGAGCAGCGTCTAGTCTTTGTCCCCACCCCATTTCTTTTCTTGGTTTCTATGCTGTGCTCTGCCTGGTGTTGAAAAGGCAGCCTGCTTGGAGTGTACCTTGGGCATCCATGCTTCTAGGCAGATTTGGCCCCTAGGAACCACAGCAGGAGCTCCCCGGTGAGGAGGAAGTTAGGGCATGTGTCCTGAGTCTCTCCTGCCTGGTCAACATGAGTTGGCATTGACTCTTTACCAAGGATTAGAGCTCCTGGCAGGCAGCCCTCTCCTTACAGCTACTTTATCCCCAGTCTGGTCAAAGGGCTGGGCTAAGCTCCCTTCTTTTGCTAGCCCAGAGATACCATATCGAACCCTAGAGGTTTCCCTTAATCCTATTCACATCCCTATTAAACGCTCCTTGGCCACCCTCTCCGAGTGAGCCTCTCTTCCCTTTTGGGACCCTGAGCGATCCTTCACATCAGTTACCACACACTTGTGAGGTGACATTCTTATCCCATTTTACAGACATCAGGATGAGTCAGGATTTGACCCCGGATCACAAAGCTAGTCATCAGAAAGGCCTGGGCTCAAAGGCCTTCACAAGGGCTGAGTCCTTGACTTGGGTCCTGCCAGCCCTTGACTCTCACCGGTGAGAATCAGCCCAGAGGCCAACGTCACATATTAAAACAGCACGAGGAAGACACAGTTTAACCTGTGTGCAAAACTGACTTCCTATACAGAGAGGGAGGAGCCGGCAGTGTGTCCCAGGTAGACAGAGAATGGGCATCCAGTTGGGTGATGTTGAGCCATGCTCTTAACCTAGACCCAGTTTCTTTAAAAGCTCTCAAAATTATGAACAACTCAGATGGCTGTCATTGGCTATCATGGCAGTGAAAGCTAACACAGCACACACGAAGTGCCCATGTGGATGGGCCTCATTGAGCCTCAGAAATACATGACACAAGATCAAAGGATTAGAGACAAACAAGTTCACAACAATCAAAGATTTTAACACCTCGTACTCTGACAGAATATCTACATGAAAAATTCAATGAAGACAGGAGATTGAATGCTACCATCGCCCACCAGATAGTAAAATTGGTGCCTCCTAGAGATATCCGCACTTTCGTGTTCATTACAACATTATTCACAATAGCTGAGACACAAAATCACACTAAATCTCCATCAGTGAATAAATGGATAAAGAAAATGAGGGTATATCCGTAACAGGATAGTATTGAGCCTTAAAGGTGGAGAAATCTTGCCATTTGCAAAAACATGGATGCAATGGGAGGCCGTTAGGCTAAGTCTAATGGAACACACAAAGACAGACAAATACCATGTGATCTCCTTTGTATGTGGACTCTACTAAAGCTGAGCTCATAGAAGTAGAGCAAAATTGTTTACCAGAGGCTGCAGGGAGAGAGGGAATGGGGTCCTGTACATCAAATGGATCAGAGTTTCAGACAGAGGGGAGGGAATAGGTTTTGAGATCTGTCTAGTTGGTGACTACAGCCAATAACTTACTGCATATTTCAAAATAACTGTAAATTTCAAATATCTCATCAAAAATGATAGGTAAGCAAGATGATGTATATGCTGATTGATCAGCTAGATCAAATCATTCCACACCGTATACATTTGTCAAAATATTACAATGTACCCCATACATGTATACAATTACAATTCACCAAGTAAAATAATATCCATACACCTTAAAATCACCCTAAAATGTCTTGCAATGATAGAACATGACAGGAACGGGAGGCACCATCAGCATTGCTGTGGTTGAGATTCACTTGAATTTAAAGAATGTCATTGAAAATGAATCTTGATGAAGAAAGGGATGGAAGAAGGAGTGGGAGATGGGATGGTGGTGGGAGGGAGGTTATGGGGGGAAAAGCTGCTATCATTCAAAAGTCGTACTTTGGAAATTTATATTTATTAAATAAGAGTTGAAAAAAATAAATAAAAATTTTTAAAAATCCAAATAAATGAAATCAATTAAAAAAAAAAAAGAATGCCATTAGTCACCTCTAAAACACCAGTGTGTCTCAGTTCTGCTGGCTACCACCAGTTGCTCACTCCACTTGGGATGGAGGGCCCATCTAGGGAACTGACTTTTGCTGGGGGTTTCCACTGATGATAAATACCAGATAGATACAACAGCTCAGGCACACAAGCCTGTCCTCAGGGCTGTCACATCTACCCAGGCATAGAGGAGGTCAAGGTTAAAGGCAAAGAACACATTCAACCTGGATCAACATGTGTTGACTGAGCCCCCACCAAATGCTGGCTGCAGGGTAGAATCTAGGAGTGGTGGATGGGGGTGTTGGCAGGAGGCATGAGAAAGAACACTGGACTGGGAGCCATGAGTCACTCAGGTCTGACTCCTCTCCTGCTTCTGCCACGGATCACCTGCGTGGCCCTGGACAAGCTTTGTAAAATCTCTAAACCTCAGTTCCACCATCTGGAAAATGGGAGTGATAGTACAAGAGGTCTTAGTGAACTAATCCATTTAAAACACATGTTGTTGGGCCCACGAATGACTAATCAAAAGCCAACTGCTGTGGTCTCTGCTTATTCTTATTAAAGGTAGCAGGGCATGATGGGAAAGCACCCCCAGAAGCCCTGCATGCCACCCCCACCCCCACCTGTGATGCAGATTGGGGAAGGACAAGTAACAGGTCTGAGGGCAAACAGGCGATGACCAACGCCAGGCTCAGGACATATCTGTAGAATTAATGAATCATTAGCTCCACCTGGACTAGGGGGACATTCACTGAGTATGCCACTCCAAGGGACCAGCATGGACCTCTGAGCCATTCTTCAAAGCCCCTGGGCTCTAGCTGAGGTCCCGAGAAGCCTTCTGGCCCTAGTGGTCATGTTCTCTTGTTGCAAACCCGCTCACTACAGAGTGCATCCCTGGTGGCTCCTATTTGAAGTTAGTCCCTTCTGTCGTAGTCTGTGGAACAATAAGGCAGCTTCCTTCTCAACTGGTGTCTTAATTCCAAAATCTCTTCCCTCTGATCCTGAGATCTGCCTTGCCTTCAGCAGCAGGTATATCACCCCAAAGCTCAGTTCTAAACCGGCCATCTCCTAATCAAACACTTGCAACAGCATCCTTCTGCCTGCGGGATGAAGTCCAACTGTCCATGTCAGAGCAGCTCAACCATCAGTGAGTGGGCGCCAAGCTAATCTCCCACTCTTTCCATCACAAAGTCCCTGAGGCCCTCAAAGGCAGACTCCAGATCTCTTTTCCAGCTGCTTCATCTGGGCTTTGCTGTTCCAACCAGAGGCCCATCTTCCCTCTTTGATTTTCAATTCTACCTATGCATGAGAATTTGGTTCACATCACATTTTGCATACTTGATGAAAGGAGTACTATTTTTCCCAACTCCAAATCCCTGTGGCACTTTATCCCAACTTGTTACACTTACCACTTTCTAGTTTGCCCTGGAGTTCTCACTGTGCACAGTTTCTCTCTCTTCTAAGGTTTTAGGACAGAGGCCGGCATTTTAAGCTCTATGGTAGCATACGGTGGGCACTTTTACATTTTTGTTGCATTAATGGCTGTAGCTTCAAGTGAGGGAATGAATGGATAGACAGTTATGTAAGTAAATAACGGGGGTGAATGGAAAAGACTAGCTGTTGTCCTGGGGCTCCACTGAGCAGCCTACTCAAGCTGACCTGAAAGAAGATGTGGCTTTGCATGCTTTAGCAGCTTGATTTAGGCTAGTTTCACATATCAAGGGGGAGCCAGACGGCTCAGTATATGCCCCAGAAAGGCCAGTTTCTGGGGCACAGGTTGGGGAACAGCCACAGATCTAGAGGCTGCCCTGCCAACCCCAGACCTCAGCTGCCCCACCCCATCAAGACACTCACATCAATGTAGTTGGCATTGATGTAGTCAGAATGTGGGTCTCCATCCAGCACCAGCAGCCTCACCCGGGAATGGTCATCTGCAGAGAGAGAGAGAGAGCAGAAAACAAGGGGTGGTTGATGAGAGGCCTTTGGGTGAAGAGCCAGCAGTACTCTGCTCTAGAGCTGCCACAGGTTAACTACTGCATGTCCGGTGCCATGCTGCTCACCTAGCCTTCAGCACTCCCTCACTGATTGCATTTATAGATCAGGACGCTGAGGCTCAGGGAGGCTACCAGTCTTAAAGAGAACCACAAATGCATCCTCTCTTTTTCACCTTCCTTTCGGATTCTGATTTTGCCATTACCCAACATCGTGAGTCACCTGCTGCTGCTTTTTTTTTTTTTTTAAGATTTCTTTATTTACTTGGAAAGCAGAATAACAGAGAGAGAGGGGCAGAATGAGATAGACGAAAAAAAAAAAAAAACCCTTTCTATCCTCTGGTTTACTCCCTACAGGGTTGCAACCGCCAGAGATAAGCCAGGCTAAAGCCGCCAGGAGCCCAGAATTCCATCCAGGTCTCCCAAGAGGTTGGCAGGGACCCAAGTACTTGGGCCATCACCTGCTGCCTTCCCGGGCGCATAGGCAGGAAGTTGTATCAGAAGCAGAAGACCTGGGACTTGAACTGGCACCTGGATTATAGGATGTGGGCATCCAAAGTGGTAGCTTAACCCCCTGTGCCACAGAGCCTGCCCCTCACCTGCTTTTTTTGGTCTTGGTGAATTCACCATTAAGATGGGGACAGAGGAGCTGGCATTTAGTGCAGAAGTGAGAATACCAGTGTCTCCTGCTGCAGTATGTGGGTTCAAGTCCCGGATTTGCTCGTCACTTAGCTTCCTGCTGGAATGTACCCTGGAAAGTGGCAGAGTGGCCCTGCCATGTGGGGCTCTTGGATTGGATTCCAGGCTTTAGCTTCAGCCTGGTCCAGCCCTGCCTGTTGGGGGTATTTGAGGATGGATATTCTCTTTCTGCCTTTTAAACAAAGTAAGTCAAAGGTAAATAAAATGGGGATGACAATATCTGCTCCATAGCAAGGCAGACCATATTAAAGTATCTGGAATGCGTGAGTGCTGAATCGCAAATTAGTATGCTCCATTTGCACACTTGCTTAAACAGGCAAGTTCACCTCTTTTCCATCGTACACAGATCACTGTTCTTTTCCCTCTTGGAGTATTGTTGCAAGCAGATTACCAGCCACACACTGTTACCGACAGTGACACTAACGTGAGGCGGACTCATTATAAAGGAGGTGCTCAGTAACTAAAAATCCTGTTGCAGGTACACCCTTTCAAACACAATCTAGGCAGAACCAGGACTTGCAGGCTGTAGTCAATAGCATGCTTACTTCAAATAAACCAAATGAAAAGATTAAAAAAAATAAAAAAGCTAGAACAGCGGAACAGTCAGGATAATCCTTCACAGTTAATCAGAATGAGCTCTGACATGCGAACAGACACAAGCTAGTGGGACTCGCTGGTCAGGCAGGGCGGAGAGGGAGGACCAGGTCACGGCGCACAGAACACCGGGCAGTCGCTGCATCCGCCGGCCTGTCTGCCTTACTCTAGGGCAAACGTGGCTTCCCAGAGCTCTGAGCATCCCCGAGGGTTCCCAGGGGTGACGGACGTCAGGTCAGTGTACCCTGTTAGGTTCAACAGCACTGTGCAGTCTACAAAGCACATTTGTTGCTACTAACTGAACCTCGCTTGAGAACAGGGATGCTATCTCTCTGTTCCCTGGTCCATTTCCTACACCTACAAAGGTACTCAGTCAGTACTTGGTGAATGTATAAGTGAATGACCTCGCTGGATTCCCACAATGACCCTGGGAGAGCAGCAGGGTGGGTTCTGTTAGCCCTTGTTATAAACGAGGAGCCGGAAGCTTCAGGGTGGACGAAGGAAGATCTCTTAATTCCAACTTCAGTGGCTCCTGCTTCCAAAGGGGGCTAGGAAGGGCGCTGGACACCACCACCACCACTACCAGCACCACCAGTATACACAGCACAGGGAATTCAAGACAGAGAAGTGGTTGCCTGGGTGATACGAGGGTGGAGAAGCCAGGCAGAGCAGAGTGAGGTGACTCTGAGATAATCTGATTAACAACAAGGAGACACTGCCTCCCCCAGGGTTGGGAGACAGAGGAGGTGCGGGCAGCACAGCTCAGGAGCTGGGGCCAGTTGACGGACACTGGAGCCACAGGGGTCTATGTTGGGGGCTGGAGCAGCACAGGAGCTTTCCTTGCTGCTAAAGGGGACAGAGACTGGGAGGAGAAATACCCTGGCTTCTCCTTTTCTCCTTTCCAACCTCCCCCCAGCGGACACCATTGGCTAAACTCAACCAGAAGCCTGCTGACAGGAGAGCCTGGGAAACACTGGGTCAGTTCCCTGTGATATGGAGGAGAAGGTGAGAACTGGGTCCAGTTATGGGCAAACAGGCCCAGGGCTAGGATGGGCTGCTGCCCTGTATCAGCTAATTAGTGAATGTGAAGGCCATTCACTGAGCATCCACCCCATGGCAGGCCTACGCTAGACTGTGAGATACTCAGTGCTGCTTTGGTTAACTCATCACAGGGCTGGGTTTCTGTGGACACAGTTAGAGGGACTGCGTGGGAGGCTCAAGTTATCGCTTTGTTTAGGTGGGGAGAGAGGTGTAAGGTGGAGGAGGGGCTTCAAGGTAAGCGTTGCTGAGCAGGTACCAGAGACTTGACACACATTCTTTCACTCAGGTATTTATCCCTCGAGTGAGCTCTGTAGGTTATAGACTAATGCCGGGATGATGTGTGGTATGAGTCCTCCCATTTGACAAATAAGGAGACTGGGGCGTCGAGTGGGGAAACACGCTCATGGAGGTATGCAGCCTGCCTGCACGTGGCAAAGAGATTTCTCTCTCCCGTTCCTCTGACCCTGTAACCCCCACTCTGCTCACACAACGCACTGATGGCCTCGGAGGCCTTGAGACTCTCGCAGGCCCACTACTGGTGTGTGTGCAAACAGCTGCTCCCCAGTTCCTGCAGAATTCCAGCCCCAAGGACTGGGCCTTACTGGGGGAGCTCGGACAAGGTCTGGTGCCTGACTCTGAGCTCAGGAAAATCAAGCCTTCTTAGCAGCCATCACAGGACTGCAAGCCTAAAAAAAAAAGTAAAAAAATGCATATTGTGTTTGCAGTCAGTGGCCTCACTAATGACTTATTGATTCAAAAATTCATCCTTACCTATTGAGTTATGCCTGTCCTGGGATCCACAGCCCTGGAAACACAGCCTCTGGTTTAATATGTTGAAAGGGAATTTTTTTTTAAGAATATAAACTTTAAAAATCTGAGAGAAAACATGATTATAAACAAAAGAAACAACCTTATTTCTCCCAGGTAAATATTCTTAAAGGCAAAAGATGCCTCTACCACCAGGTGACAGTATTTTCAACAGGAAGAGTGGAGGCAGCCCCGCGGAGAGAGCACGCACACTGGGGAGCTGCAGGAATCTTCTGTCCTGAGAACATGGGACCAACAGCGGACCAGCAATGGGACCGACACCGAGGAGGCACCCACGGAGAGATCAGAGGACGCTCCTGTGCCCCGTGAAGATGCCAAGATGCAAACAACCACGCAGGGGCCACAGGCCATCCAGACGCAGCCCCTCTTCCTGGGATTATGGAAGGATATTTTACTACGAAGAGGCCCTGATGTCTCCCTTGTGGGCTAATCTTTGGCAAGGATACACTTTCAAAATGTGGTGTGAGGTACAGCTTTTGGATCAGATCTGGGTTCAAATCTTAACTCCATCACACAACAAGTCAGTTGATCTTTCTTAGCCTTGATTTTCTTAGGAAAACACAGTTAATACTACATAAATCTCAGAATCTTGGGAGGCTTAAATGAGAAAATGCAGGCATGAACAGTTCTAGGACATTCAGGGAATCAAAGGACAAGCCACAGGTGGAGAGAGAAAATAACTTGTCAAATCCAGAACTCATAAAGGGCTGTATCCAAAGCTACAAGAACTCTAAAACTCAACAATAAGGAACCAAACAGCCCAGTTTTTAAAAGGTGCAGCTTGGAATAGAAGCATCACTACAGAGGGTATGCAGATGGCACATAAGCCTATAAAGAGACGTCTAACATCCTGTTTCACTAGGGAATTATGAAGTTGAACATCCACGAGACACCACTGCATACACACTGGGGCCCACATCCCAGCACTGATAACACCGAATACTAGCGAGGAAGTGGAGAAATGGGCACTTTCACTCACTGCTGCCGGGAGTGCACAACAGTAACAACACTTTGGAAGGCAGCTTAGGAGGTTCTTACAAAACAAAACCTCCTCTGCCATGCCCATGTCCAACTGTACCCTCTGGGGTTAACCCCGGGGAGTGAAAACTTGACGACGTGCAAAAACCTGCACACGACTGCTCACAGCCGCCTTACTCAGAACTGCAAAGACTTGGAAGCCATCAAAATGTTCCCCAATAGGCAAATGGCAAACAAATCATAGTCTTGCAATAAGTTAGCAAGCCACAGAACACATGGAGGAAACTGGACTATGTACTGCTGAGTGAAAAGCCAGCTGAACAGCCTACACACGATATGATTTTGACCGCCTGACATACGGGAAAAGGCAGCACTACAGAGACAGAAGATCAGTGGCTGCCAGGGGTTTGCCGGAGAGGGAGATGAATTAGGCCAAGCACAGGGAATTTGGGGGCAATGAAAATATTCTATATAATACTTCAACAGTGGATTCATGTCATTATCCAGTTCTCAAATGCTACAGAAGTAGGCAACATAAAAAGCAAACCCAGTGTAAACTATGGACTTCTGCTAATGCTAATGATTCAATATTGGATCATTAATTTTAATAAATTTACCACACTAATGCAAGATGCTAACAATGGGGAGAACGGTGGGCGGGTAGGGATGAGAAGGACAGGGCAGCTACTTGCTCTTCTTTTTTGTTTTCTATAAATCTAAAACTGCTCTAGAAAAAAAGGGCCAGGACAGCACACAGCAGGCACTTAATGAAGGCGGACTTGGGGATAGCTGTGAGGCAGGTAGGCAGTTGGTAGTAGAGACTTAGAAACACAATGCTCTCTGCACTTCTGCAGCCACCACACAGCCATCTTTCTGCAGAGGCGTAGAGCTGATGTGTGTGTGTGCGTGTGTGTGTGCGTGTGTATGCATGCGCATGTGTGTGTGCACGCGCATGTGTGTGTGTCTATGTGTGTGCGTGCACACTAAAGGGCAGGACTCAGCCGCAGGGCCACCACATAGGACTTGCGAGGCATGGCAGTGTCCTCATGGTCTATTTATTCCTTCTGCAAGATGCTAACATTATTCTGTGTCTCCTTCTTCTTCTAACGTCACGTAATTAGAAAGATAACAAATTGTGTTTACCCACGTGGAGAGAGATGGGCCGGCAGGCGATGAGAAGGAGTTTATATGAGGTAATCCACAAGCGGCAGCCCTGAATGTTCACTGTGTTCTATCTGCGTTTTGCAAGCTTGAAAAGCAGTGAATTTGGTACTCCTCCTCTGATAGTCAAGACAAGAAGAGAAGTGAAGAATAATCACACGGACCTACGGGAGGCAAACTCCCCTGTGGTGAGGCGATAGGAAGGCGCAGGGGCCTGGCTCCTCCGCTCCCCCTGGCTCTTTGTTGTGAGGAAGATCGGCAGGAGGTGGTTGTGAGCTGGGGAGAGACCTGGGGGCAGCAGGTGGTGGGGAGACATGGAGACCCAAGGAGTGTCCCTGGTCACAGTGCCAGAGAAGCATCATCCTTTGTTCGGAATTGATCTGTTCCTCCTTCCTTTAGGACAATGGGGCCAGTGGTATGCTGCTAAATGCTGAACAAACAGCTCTCCAGGGGTAAAAAGACCTTGACCTGTAATGTCTGCTGACGTCTGTGGTGTCAATATTCCCACCACAACCAATTTCAAGCTATTAGCACGACATTAACCAGCTCACAAAATTCTTGAATATTTAACATTATGCTTCTTCAAGCTGCTATGAGTCAGCTACAGTCCACCAAAGACAGAGAACAAAGCTGACCTCACCCACAATGCCTTGCATGGTCTGATGGTTTGGACCCACTTCTCTCTCCAGCCTCCTGTTCTCTGATAACACTGATAACAGTGGCCTCACAGTCGCTCACATGACTGTGTCACTCACATGACAGGACCTTTGCATGCACAAAGGAACAGCCCCCTCCAAGGTTGGCAGATGCTTGGCTCCTGTGCTCGAATTCTTCCTCTGCCCGCAGGTGACCTTTCACCACCCCTGCAACCCAACATGTCCTGTACTAAGATTGGTATCCAATTCTTTTGAGGTAAGGGGTTGGGTGGGACCTGTAGGCAGACTTAGGACTGCTGTCACCGTACCATATCTTGTGGGGTAATTTGACACCTTCCTTAATAATCCCTGATTTACACAAGTATGGACAAAATCATATCCCTCTTTGGAGACTTGTAAGGTCTAACAGGGCACAGGAAAGCACCTGGTATGTTGTCTGACAGATATGCAAATTCACTTTTATTATTATTCTAGGCTAGTGGTGCTCCAAATGTGGTCCCTGGAACAATTATATCAGCGTCACCCCGGAACTTGTTAGAAATGCAAATTCCTGTTAAATCAGACACTAGGGGGTGGGGCCAGCAACGCACTGTAACAAGCTCTGCAGGTGGTTCTGATGCGTGCTCAGGTTGGAGAATCCAGTCATCTCACAGAGGTGCCTGGCTCTTCATGTCCATCTGCCCTGGGACAGACCACAGGACTCCAGGATCTTACTGGAACTGGGTCACAAGACAAGAGCCCCACCATGTGCCAGGTGGCAAGGTACAGTTTACCCACGTGGACACTGTAAGATGTTCCAGGTATGATTCTGCAAGATCTATGGCTGTTAAGCCTTTAGATTCTCAACCCTGTGAGCCATGAGTCATCACCCCATTGAACAGATAAACTCCAAACTCTAAGAAGTTTGCTAACTCGGGAGAAGGTACCAGGCTAAGAGCTGCTTTAGGGAGCAGTGTGGTCCTTACGCCTCCTGAAACCCCCAGATCCAGGTCTCCACGTCCCTTCCACGCCACGCCTCTCTGGCTCTCCTTTCTCACCAGCATCTCCCCAGACTCCAGCACCACTGCTTCCCGCCCCAGGGTGGTCCCATACCTGCTCCAGAGGGCTCCGTTCCCTCCCTAAACCACAATGCCCCTGCCCTTCCACCGCTATCAGAGATAACCCAATAAATCAGTAACCTCAAGTCATATGCCCATCCAGACAGAGCCGCGTCCAGTAGGTGGGCTGGGGGAGAGATCAGCATTTGGATACTTGATGTTCCTCCTCCCTGTCTTCTGGGCACTGCAGAGGGGAACGAAAAGGTGCAATTTTTCAGAGGAAAGAGATTTGACTCATTACAATGAATTGTGGAGCCGGAAAGCCATTTCCTAGAAGTCTTGGAAATGTTAATGCTGTCATCTGGCATGAGTGCAGAGGGAGGGGGCAGATAATCCCTCCAACACTGCCTGGGAACCTCATCGAACCTAAAGGTCTGCACACTCAATCCTGATTGAATTACCATTATCCAGAGAGAGGGGGCTTGGGAGTGGCACGGGGCCCCCCAGCAGCCTGTGTACCTCCCCTGCCTGCTGCATTCTTGCTGGCTGACCGGGTGGTGGTGGGGGTGGGGGAGCTGCGATGGAGCTGCTCTCAAAGATGCAACCGTTGGAGGAAGGTTAGCAGGGAAAAGCACTGAGAGAGGGCAGGAGTCCGCGTGAGGGACCCACTGGTGCCATCTGCACGCGTGTCCAGGCAATACCCCTTCCGAAGCATGGGAGAAGCGTTTCTTCCCGGAATGCCCTCGAAAGAAGGCCCTGAGACAAACCTGAGTTGATGACTGTGATCCCAGGAGATACCAGAGGGGAGTGGGAAGTGAGATGAAGACAGGAAGGGACCCAGCCAGGCTGTGCCTTCCAGCAAGCTGTCACTGTGGATACCGGGAATTCATCTGGGGCACCCTGGGAGAAGGTATTGACCGTGACCCTCCAAGCTAGTCTAGCTAGGAGAAAGGAAGAGTAAGCTGGGGTACTCACACACACACTCCCATCAGTCACTGGCTGAGAGCAGCTCCCGGCATTCCCGCCTGCTCTGAAAGTAGGCAGAGAAGGCACTATTGACCGATCCAGGCCCTCCGAAAAAGCAACACAGATGTTGGTGGTTGAAATTGGGGCCAGCATGAACGGAAGTGGTGAGTGTTGGGGATACGGTGGGGTGCCAATGATTTCAGCACCTGTTTTGAACCTGAGCTCCTCCCTGGATGTGGAAGTCCCTCTCCGCACACCATGGCCCACCTCCTAGAAGAGCAGTCTCTGATGAGCTCATCTGTGCTAAGCTTGGCCCCTGGGCAGCCCTCCCCCGACCAGAGCATGGATGCGAGAGGACTCCTTGGTAAGAAGCACACGGCCTCCTGGCAGGCAAGAGATTGCAGTTCTAGTCACGGCTGTTACAGTCTCACTGTGTGGCATTGTACAGGGCACTCGCCATCTCTGGACTATTTCTGCCTGACTGTGAACTCATTGAGGCCAGACTGATCCTTATCCAGACCCATCAAGGGATCACACGAGGTTCAGATTCCACATTCATGCACCGTGTTTTGGTTTCTGTGCACTGAGGATGACCTAGAACCACCACACAGATGCGAAATCAAGGAGAGAGAGAGAGAGGAAACCACGCACAAGGTAAAAGGCAGAACTGGGATTTGGAGCTGGGCATGCCCGAGCTCATGTTCAAGGCTCCAGCACACGTGAGCCCAGTGGCTTTTCCTCCACAGAGGGAAAGAAGTCTCAGAAAAATGTGCTGGACAGGCAGTGTGCCTGCCTACATCTCCATCCCATCCTCACCTTCACTACCCAGGTCTCTTGTTCAGGAGGGTGTGCATTTGCTCGCCCGGAAGGCTCTGAGCATAGTGGGGCGATCACAGACCACAGTGCTGTCTTATACACTGCACATAGGACTAGAGGAGAGGAGTTCATAGGCACCAGACACCGACGAAGAGTGGGGAGGCAGAGATGCTGTTTGCCTGACTTGATCGCACGCAGCTGCTGAAATATCGCATCGTGTCCCATAAAGGTGTACAAGCATTATGTGTCAATCAAAAAAACCAAAGAAGAAAGGCAAAAGTAAAATTCTAAACAGAAAATTTAAAATAAAAATACAGGTTGCTGGGCCCTACCCCCACAAGTTCTGAATCAGCAAGTCTGGAGTGGAGCCCAAGAATTCAGCATTTCTAACAAGTCACGGTGTTGTGTGTGTGTGTGTGTGTGTTCCTCTGTTCCAGGGACCACACTTTGAGAACCACTGGGCTAGGCCAATAGACTCTCCTGTCCTCTGGTTGGGCTCAGCCATGGAAAGCAGAGACAGAAGGCTGGGTGGTGGTCAAGGTATGACTCCCTGTACCTCCCTTAGTTGGGGTCACCGCAGGTGGCTGCTCTGCCACTAGGTCCTGACACTTTGTCCCTCCTGCGTTCTAGGGACCTGGGGGTCGTGTGTAGCCCCAGCATCTTAGGCCAGTCCTCGTATTCTCCCTCCATTTAGACTCTCTTGGGGAATCCTCCTCCTAACTGAGGGCCCCCACTATTGCCTGCCTGGATTCTCCAGGGATACGAGGAAGCCCCCTTTTTAGAGGCTGCAACCCCTCAATCACTTCTTGTGATATCTTCTTCCTGCCAAGCCAGGAGGCATCTCTAGGAACTCCACTCAGGGAACGCATCTGGATTCTGGAAATTTCCCCTTGCCGACGGCCTCCGCCCCAGAGCTACCTGGCAGCAAAGGACTCTTTGTTCCCTTTTCCCCATTCACTGCCTTCCCTTTTGCTTCCTTTCCATTGCCACTCCCTGGAAACCCCACTGTCTATTACTAAATTCTAAATACAGTCATTTGGAAGAAAGGGGTTATTGCACCGAGCTTTCTCTCTCACTGTTTCATTTGTAGGCAGCGCCCTCCCTCCTGCTCTTCCCCTTTAATCTCTTCTGTTCTCCCCGGCCTGGGCCTTTGTCCTCCACTCCAGCCTCTCAGTGCTCTGGGTTCCTTAAGATGCTAATCACACTCGGTTTCCTTCTTGCGCCAAGAATATTTCTATTTATCAAGCCCCAGCAGGCCTTGCCTTTGGGAGGGACACACACAAGGGCAGGAACACTTTCCATTCCTCAGGCTGTTTCTCTTTTACCTTTCCTGTTTCAGCTCCAAGACCTCTACCCTCAGTTTTTGGTTTCCCTTTATGTCTTGTGCTAATTTCTGAATCCATTGGTTGCCTCAGCACTGTTTCCTTTCAGTACCGGGTGCAGACTCAGCAGCTCCAAGTTGTTGCTGGATTATTCATCCTTACGTTAGACAGGAGACAGGATTATTTGTAAGTGATGGAAATGATGGAAGTGATATTCTTAGGATGCTCGAATGCTCCGTGCATCTATTTGGGTTTACCACCAAGTAAATGTCAGATGAGGGTTCCAGGACAAGTAATTTATGGAGGAAGAGGAGGGAAGACTGGGAGCAAAGGGGGAAGAAAGACAGGGAAAGGAAGACAGCCTGGCGAAGGTGAGTGTTCAAGTCCATTACCACTGTGGGCGACCAGAGCCTGATCCTGCAAAAACTCTGGACAAGGTGCAGAACATGCACTTCAGCGGAAAGGCGAGGAAGCTGGGGCAGTTCCTAGTTGATGGCGTCAATTCTCCAGCAGGTGCAGGGTGCGCTGGGTCTGGGCAGAGCATCCTTCCCCAGCTTTGGAGAATGGGAATGGGAATGGGAATGGGAATGGGAAGGGAGAGGGAGAGGGAGAGGGAGAGGGGGAGGGGGAGGGGAGGGGGAGGGGGAGGGGGAGGGAGGGGGGAGGGGAGGGGGAGAGACAGACAGACAGACACACACACACGCAGACAGGACAGATGATGAGGAGCTCACTCTCGGGGTCCTGCCAATGCAGGGTCAACAGCAGAGCCTGACGCTTCCGTGGACACTGCACCCTAGGGACCTCACTCATCCCACCCTTGTGCTGGCCCGGGTGCCCCTCTCACAGTGAGGTGGTGAGGTCGTCGGGTGTGGGTGGGGCGCCAAGTGTGCTCACATTGCAGTGATGGAGTTCTAGTCTGTATCACCATTTGTCCTAACTCCCCGGGCCCTGCCCCGTGGAAGCAGCTCTCAGAGACTCCGCTTCCTGTGTCCCATCTCCCTGCTTTCTTCAGTCACGCTCAGTGTCTTCTCCCTTACTAGCACGGTTTCACGTGTCATTCCATTCACCCTCTCCGTCCACTGTTCTAGAATGTTCTCTCTGTTGTTTGGGAAGCAGAGCGGGAGTGATCCCCCCACTCAGGTCTCACAGGGTCTTCCTCACATTCAGTGCCTATTTACCAGGCACCGAATGCCAGGTTTGGGGAAACAGAAGCACATGACGGCCTTGGTCACAGGGCATCTATTCTGGTGAGGAGTTGAGCCGTCACCAGATGGTCATCTGAAGGCCACAATGGTGACAAGGGAGAAGGAGAAACACACATTGTGCTCTCAGAGTGAGCAAAGGCACAGTTACAGAGAGAGGGAGAGACAGAGATAGAGTTAGAGATGATAGAGAGAGAGAGAGACAGAGAGAGAGAGATCTCCATCTATCAGTTCACTCCCCAAATGGGTGTTAACAACCAGGGCTGGGCCAGACCACAGCTAGGAGCCAAGTACTACATCTGGGACTCACATGTGGATGCACCTGCTGCTTCCCCAGGTGCACTAGCAGGGAGCTGGATTGGAAGTGGAGCACCCAGAACTCAAACCACCACTGATATGGAATGCTGGGGTCATAGCCATGGCTCAACCAGCTATGATGCCAGCCAGTCCCTGAGGAGTAGGATTTTGACCAAATTCAAAGGATCAGAAGAATTCTCCTATGAAAGTGATGACTGAGCTGAGATCTAAAGACTAAGTGAAGAAAGAGAGGGGGGAGGAGTGCTTTATTAGAGCAGAACATTCAAAGGTCCTGGGGCATGGACAGAGATGGAAAGCTTAAGCCTGGTTTAATTGAGGAGGCTGTGACGGAGCGGCATGATGTGGGAGGAGACTGGAAGAACAGCTGAGGGTCTTTCACTAAGGAGAGTACAAGAGTGAAGAGAAACCATTCCAAGGGTTTTTCGTAGTACACGACATCGTCCACCTCCCATTTGAGAGAGATCCTTCCAGTTTTTGTCAAGGATCAGATAGGCAGAAAGTTGGGGCCAAACATTGTGGGGAACCCAGGATGGAGGCTGGCAGGGTCCCTGTGAGAGCTGGTGGTGGCCTGGGCAAGAATGAGCCGTGGGAGGCTGGGCAGAGGGGCACAAGGGCACTTCAAGTCCTTTACGGAAAATGCCAGGAAAACCTTTGCCTGGTTCTAACTCCATGTTCCATGAACCTTTTGAAGGCCCGCATAGCTTGGCTTTGGCCCTCAGACCCCTAGGCCCTGACCTGGGAATGGGGTCCGTCCCGGACACCCTCGTCTGTCAAGGAGTCAGGAGCCCTTCGCTGTACTCTAAACGTTTTTTTCTTCCCTGTACTTTTTTTTCTTCTTTACTTGTGACATCCTTAGGAGGTTTTGTTATGTCCATTTTTGCTCGCCTAATGTTGTATCACCTGGAATTTCGTGGATGCTATCAGAACTCCCCAGCTCCTAGGGACGAAGGGTAAGTGACTAGGGATTATATAGCACAGGATACCGGGGACGGATCAGGGCATGGAGCCACCTGGGGCCCCTGGGGCCAGGGTGGGGGTTCCCCAGGAGAGGGACCACAGCTCTCAGTGCCCAGTGCCAGGCCTGCTCAGAGGAAGCCCACTTCCCCCAAGTCCTAATACACATTTGCTGACTATTTGAATATCTCCTCCCAGCGCTTGCAGAAAATTTTGCTGTTTCAAGAGACAAATTAGAAATGTTTTCTGATTAGCCCCACCATTCATAGCCCATTTCTAAATCAGCACAGGAAACAGCTAAGCTAAAACTTCTGCCTCTTTATTCCTTTACAATCTGCCTGTATCTTACTCTTTCTTTATCCAAGCTTTTTCTTGGGCAATGTCTAGACAGCTAAAATAAAGCAAAACATTGAACTGTGCTATAAACAATTATTTGCCATCCAGGATCCTTTTATTTCCCATCTGGCTGAGCCCGGTTAACCTAGGTCCAGACACCAAGCAATACTCCCCATACTGTTGGTGAGATATCTGCGGGTTCAGGTTGGCAACAATGAATCAGACAAGGGCCGTCATACTGTTGGTGAGGTATCCGCGGGTTCAGGTTGGCAACAATGAATCAGACAAGGGCCGTCGGAGAGCCCGCTTCTATTCAGGATCCGTGCTCAGCACCTTGCAGGAGATCATCCCGTCCCTTCTGGATTTATGGTTTTCAGAACTCTACGACAACATCTGGCAGTGACAATGCTTGGGTGTTCCCTGCACATGGTATTCAGTTTTGTGGCGGTCTCTCCTTTTCTCTCCTCCCAGAACTAAAACGCACACACCAGTTACACACAGGGACCATCACTACCTTTGTCCAGGCCTCATAATACTCTGCAGCAGTCTCCCGATGGGTCCCACTGCCTCCATCCACGCTCAGTTGAATTTTTCTGCCACCAACCCATCTTATTCTATGTCCCCACATAGGTGGAATGATGTATCCTGCTCAACAATGAGCCGGAGAAAGTAACCCTATGGCTAAGAGAATTGGTGCCAGGTATTACGCCAAGTGTTGCATGTATCTCTTTACAATCACCCTACCCCTACTATCTTCATCATTCCAGAGGTGAGGAATCTAAGCTCAGAGGAGACAGGAGACCCAGGGCCCCAGAGCTGGGATAGAGACCCAGGAAGTGTGACTCCAGAGGGCTCTACTGGCCATCACTGACTGTATCAAGCCACTCGCTGGGTGGCCTATAGCGTGAGGCTCATTCTCGGGCAAAAGGTAGTGTCCTAGCTCTGCAACAAACCAGCTTTCCTCTTGCAGACTCAGAACCTTCAGTGTTGCACTGATGTAGGCCCTGAGTGCAGGCCCTCACTTTTCAGCCTCTGCCCTACTAGCAATGGGGTTGGGGAGATTTTGCATTGCATAAATCCTGCCTTTTGCGTGATCAGAGTAGTCCTAGCTCCTTCAATCCGTGAACTGGCCATTTCCCAAACCGTCAGGCCCCTCTAAGCATCAGTTCTTACTTGGGACTCTGCCTTAGAAGAACACTTTCTCTCACCCATATGGGCTGGACCTTGCTCTCCACTCCCAAGTTGCTGCCATGAAAGTCTCTGAATTGGAGGAGCTTCTGGAAACACCGGGCTCATCCATCAGCCCGGCGGTGGGGTCTTCTCTATGGCCACTGTCTGGCTGGGCTTCTTCCTGGGCCTGAGCAATTGTTGCCCACCCTTCAGAGGTTCTCCCCAGGTAGATCCCCAAGGATCTACTCCGCCTGAACCCATCTCCACCTGCTCCCTCCCCGTGAGACCAGACATGCTCTGACAATAAGGCCAGGTGTGACAAGACAGTTACAATGAAACTCCCAGCTTGGCACATGAACCTAAAGCTGAAAACATCAATAATTGTTTGATAACAAATTGCAAATAGAGAACAGTGCCGTCCCCCCAGAGCCCCAAACCTTGCTGCTTGGGCCTTTGCAGAGGGCACCTACAGGATATGATGTTCCCGTATCGATTCTTATTGCGGTTTTCATCCTCCTTGGCTGTGTCCCACGAAGCTGTCTGCCCTTCTGGCAAGGCCTAAAAAGAAATGACAGGGAGGTTAGGGTTGCCTGACATAGGAGCTTTGTCCAGGTGTGGAGAACCAGCAAGGGAAATGGGTTAACCGCGACAGGTCACTCATCATAAAGGGCTGTGAGGCTTGGGCCTGGGGAAAACACAGCCTTGCTCTTCCACCAACTTGCTCACTCGTTGACTTGGATGTTATTGATGTCTTCTGCACGTCAGTTTGGAACTCGCAATCTCATCCAGTAAGGGAGTCATTAATTCATTCATTCATTCATTTGTTCATCCATTCATCCTTTACTTACTAAATCCCTCACATTTGTTGGCATTTTTCTATGGAACTAGAGGTGCAGAGAATTAGAGAATTCTTCCTTGAGCAGTCTGTTGACTAGGAGATGTAAGGACTATACGAGCAAATGTATCGCTTCTGATAGTGAAAAGTGATTGAGGAAAACAAAGAAGGACGTGGGGGTAGTGATGAGGAATGAGACTGATTCTAGAAGACACAGTGTGGGAGGCTCCCTCTGAGAAGGTAACATGTACATGAACTCAGTCCTGAAAGCAGTAGCCATGCCAACAAAAGTAGGAGGAGCTTTCCAGGCAGAGGGAACAGCAGGTGCACAGGTAGGCAGGGAGCAAATGCCTACAGGGAAGCAGGAAGAGAGCCACAGAAACATCTCAGTAGGACTGAAGAGTCTAAATTACATGAGGCTTTGTGGTTAAGGAATTCAGTGTTATTCAAGGTGTGATGGGAAATCAGTAGAGGACTTTGAGCATGGGAGTCCCCTAAGAAGATTTATGTTTCACAGAATGCACGCTGGCTCCTGTTTGAAACACAGACTTCAGCATGGCGGGGGAAGAATGAGGATTAGTTGGGAAGTTATAGCAGTAGTCAGGGAAGAGATGCTGGTATCTTGGCTCCTTGGACCAGCAGTGACAGCAGCGGACCTATAAGAAGTAACTGTTTTGGGGACATTCAACTGAATATTGTTGATTTGGGATGACCCATAAGTAAGCTCAGAGATAAAAGAGTTGAACTTTAGTAGTTTGTTTGGGAGGCAATGTCAAAGAACATGGGTAGTAAAAGGGGGGATGTGAGACCATCAGGGAATAAAGCCAATATAGGGTACACCAATGAACAGGTTACCATTATGTGCAACCAGAGCTTAATCCCAAGGTACATCTCATGCCTCAGAGCTGCGCCACCAGAGGATGGAGGCAGTTGGGGTACTTATATACCAACTTTCATCTATTAGCATTTGAGGATAACTCTTGGGAACTCCCTAGTGTTTCTGCCATGCCCTAGGCAGAGTGCACATATTCTGGGGATCACTGACTTGAAGAGCTGGGTGGAGAGGGATGCCATTTGGGAAGATGGAGAAGCCTGGGCAGAAACAGGATTGGGGAGGCATGGATTTAAGTGTTGTGTTTTAGGTATAAAAGGCGCTTAGAGGGGCCGGTGCTGTGGCACAGCGAATTAAAGCCCCAGCCTGCAGTGCCGGCATGCCATATGGGTGCTGCTTCGAGTCCCTGCTGCTCCACTTGAGATGTGCCTGGGAAAACATCTGAGGATAGCCCAATCTGGGGGGCCCCTGCACCCATGTGGGAGACCCAGAGGAAGCTCCCGGCTCCTGACTTCAGATCGGCTCAGCTCCAGCTGTTGCGGTCATCTGGGGAGTAAACCTGTGGATGGAAGACCTCTCTCTCTCTCTGTCTCTACCTCTCTGTAACTCTGCCTTTCAAATAAATAAAATATAAATCTAAAAAAAGTGCTTAGAACAATGCCTATCCACCAAGTACTGTGTGTTTTTTTAACAGGCTCAAAATAATACAAATAACAATATTAATAATGGCATCCAAGTTTGAGATGCCTATGGGATGTTAAATAAGAAGTTGGACATAAAGGCCCAGAGCTTAGCAGGGGGCAGGAGACAGGAGTCCTCAATCAATTTACGAGGATGGAAGCACAGATAAGACAGGAGCCAACAGACATGCGGGATGATTTCTAAGAGCTATGAGCTAAGTGATACAGAAACAGAAGCAAGGGTGCAGTCAGTTACTCCATTGGAGTGGAAGAGCTCCAGCAGAGCCCCAGGAGCACGAAGGCCAGGCAGTGTGCTGGTCACTGCCTCCACCGCACCTCTTGGAGAACTGGCTGAGTGTCCCGTCCATCGTCCTTGCCCTCCTTCTGGGATTGCATTTGCCCCCAGCTGCGGTCTGCACAGCTCATTGTCAGCAGCACAAGGGGGATGTGCTTCATTCCTCTCATCCACAGCCTTGGTTTTGCCATCTACTCCTCACTGGGTTCCCCCTAAGCAAGGAGGAGTCTGTAAGCAGACTGGTCGGAAGCTCAGGCACGCAGCAGGCCCTGTTCTGAAAAGGCGAGTGCCCAGGCACAGTGCCACCTTTCTTGCTTCCAGACTTTCAGGCGTTAAGTGAACCTGGGTGAGTTTCTGGAGCAGGGCTTTGCAGGCTGTTTCCCAGCCTCTGTCGCATCTCCTCGTACTCAGATTACTACTGGGGGGTGAGAGCAGTCAGAGACAAAAAGCAAACACATGGCCATGGCTGTGTTCCAATAAATCTTTATTTACACAAACAAGTGTTGGGCTGGAGTTAGCCTGCACTTCTAGGTTTCTGATCTTCACCCTGAAAGCATGACCATGGTCCCCAACCATGGAGTGATTGTGAAGGTAGAATGGGTACCCTTTCTGCTATTGACCCATTCCAGGTTTACTGGGGGGCACAGGTTAGGGGTCTTTGCTTGGGCTTCCTAATTTAAGCCACGTTCCCCAGCTTAGCTTCACCCAGGTTTTAGATGGGAATAATAAGGTGCCTTCCCTCTATGAATGGACCAGGATTTTTTTTTTTTCTTTGTGTGCATCTTTAGATGGCTATCTCAAAGGACAGATAAACCAGGAATTGAACTGCCACTAATTTCTGCCTTCAATCTGGGTGTGACAGGGACTATGAAAGTAGAATATGCTCACTTACAAATGTGGAGCTTAGCGCACATTTCTCCTCTTCCTCCCCTTCCTGTTCCTTTTTAAAAGACTGCCACCCTCCATGCATCTCTCCACCAGCTCAGGCCTCAGCTGGGCTGCAGATGCTCATTGCCTTCTGCACAAGGCTCTCAGAACTGAGATCCCAGCCCCGGCCACAAGCTTGCACTCTCGCCAGACAACTCCAGCCCACACAGGTTCACCTTCCAGATCATTCTGTGTGGCATGGAGGAACTTGCTAGTCTGTATTAGCACTGCACTTTCTTATGTTCAAGCTGAATTTTGGGGGGAGTTGTTCTACTGAAACCCTCTATGACAAAAGCCAACCCACTGCTCATTCAACTGTATCCCTTCAAAGTGCTGTGGAGCCAAAGTCAGAGCACTTGGTATGCTTTTATACTAAGTCTGGAAAAAAAAAAAAAAACATTGAATAACAGCTATGTGCCAGGGTACGGGTCACCATTTGCTTAAACTCTCTTTGGGGCTGCACAGGAACATCCCCTGGGCAGATTTAAAAGTTGAAGAAGTGCTAAGGCCCTACCCCACACCAGTGAAGTGGGACATCAGTGTCTGGAGCTCCTATGTGATGTCTGTGAACAGAACACCTACCTGGAGGAACACCCCCCTAAGTCTCCTCGCTGGTTTCTTTTCTTTTCTTTTCTTTTCTCTTTTTTTTTTGACAGGCAGAGTGGACAGTGAGAGAGAGAGAGAGACAGAGAGAAAGGTCTTCCTTTGCCGTTGGTTCACCCTCCAATGGCTGCCACGGCCGGCGCGCTGCAGCCGGCGCACCGCGATGATCCGAAGGCAGGAGCCAGGTGCTTCTCCTGGTCTCCCATGGGGTGCAGGGCCTAAGGACTTGGGCCATCCTCCACTGCACTCCCTGGTCACAGCAGAGAGCTGGCCTGGAAGAGGGGCAACCGGGACAGAATCTGGCATCCCAACCGGGACTAGAACCCGGAGTGCCAGCACCGCAAGGCGGAGGATTAGCCTGTTGAGCCACGGCACCGGCCCCGCTGGTTTCTCTTGCTCTGGGTTTGTTCCCACCAATCCATTCCCCACCATCACCAGAGAGATCTTTCTAAAATGTGAGTAAGTCCCAGGCGCTCCCCCTTGTCATGTCCCCAGGATCAATTCCACTCCTAAAATACCAAGTTTTCTATGGCTCACCCGACAAGGCCCTCCAGTGTCACTCCTCGCCCTTCCTTCGATCAGCCGACTATAAGGTAGTTCAGAGTTCTGAGACTTTATGCATGCTGTTCCCTCCACCTCACATTCTCCTCCCTAAGTCTGCCTAGCAAACTCCTCTGTGTCCTTCAAAACCCAGTTCACACATATTCTTTGTGAAACCTCTGTTCAGCCTTCCTCACCCCACTGCAGCCCTAGATAGAATCAGCCACTTCTTGGCCGGTGCCGTGGCTCACTAGGCTAATCCTCCGCCTGAGGTGCCGGTACCCCGGGGTTCTAGTTCCGGTTGGGGCGCCACATTCTATCCCGGTTGCCCCTCTTCCAGTCCAGCTCTCTGCTGTGGCCAGGGAAGGCAGTGGAGGATGGCCCAAGTGCTTGGGCCCTGTGCCCACATGGGAGACCAGGAGGAAGCACCTGGCTCCTGGCTTTGGATCAGCGCAGCGCGCCGGCCATAGCAGCCATTTGGGGGGTGAATAAACGGAAGGAAGACCTTTCTCTCTGTCTCTCGAACTCTGCCTGTCAAATAAAAAAAAAAAGTAACATTGCTTGGAATCAACCACTTCTATTATGTCACCATCTTGTAGTTTATGTCGATTTCCCAACCTAGCCACAGGTTCCTTCATGGAAAGGGCAGCATCTTATTTACGACTACATCTGCAGAGCCGGGGGTGGGCTCTGGATTTCCTGTGAGCTTGAATGATCCCTCTGCAAAGAAGATCAGTGGAGAACCAGTGACTGAGGTGGCTTCTGTGCCTTTGGAAGGCCAATTCTGGAATCTCACAGAAGTACATGACCTTGTGTGTCGTCTAGTTGTGTTCCTGTCCATCGTGGCCTTCCAGGCACCTGAGAAGTAGATCCATGCATCTCCCACTTGGGCGCCCTCGGTGACAGGCACTTCACAACCTCCCAAAGCTCCCTACCTCTCTGGGGAAGACTCACTGCACGTTTGCCTCTTTGCCATGCCTTGCTTTTCTTTTTCTTCCTGGGGACCCACAGAAGTGTGCACCCCCCTGGACTGTGATACCGTCGAGATCTGGCAAACGTTACAGTTCACAGAACTCAACATCAAGGCTACGGAGCCTCCCCGGCATGCAGCTCTTCCTTAACCAACACAGACCTAGCAAAACAGTGGTGATGAGGAGTGGCAATTCTCTGTGGGAAACCACCACAGACTCCGGTACAGTCCCAGGAGCCTCCTTCTCCCCCAAGTGGAGGCTGACAGAGAGGGAATGGATCTGGGGGGCAGTGCTGATGTTGTCAAAGGCAGAGAAGGCAAGGGCTAATACAGCCACAGGGAGGGAGTGGTAATGACCCCCTAATTGGCAAGCTTTGATCACACATCCATTTTCCTTTTTAGGGAGCTGCAATCTAACAGGGGATAATCTCTTCAAGGGAAAAATGTGAGGGGGTTAAAGTATGAAAGGGAGACTCATCTCCATCTTCAAAGCAAGCAAGCGAAGGGGCATTATTTTTACATTAGCGGCTAGTTACAGTAGATTGACCAGGGAATGGTGGCAGTCATTAGCAGCTAATCACATTCTTTTGAAACCAAGATTGCCATATCATTATATTCATCCATTATCAATCTCTGCTTTCCTTTTCTCATTCTCTTCTCCTTAGAGTGCTGAGCTCTGGTTTCGCATTCCTCTCTAAGAAAATGTTCCCTACTCTGCAACAGTGCTGCCTTCCATGGAAGGTGCCTTTTGTTTGTAAACCAAAGGCTGTATCTGGGGATTTCTTTGTTCCTGGAGAACTGAGCTTTGGTATTTGTAGACTCCTAAAAAAGTCAGTGTGGGAAGGGTTGAGAAAATTGTTTGTATAAATGAGCAAGGTGAGGTCCAGAGACAGGAAATGATTTGCCCAGACACAGACTTAGTCTTGCCTTCCTACCACACGGCCACTTGTGCTGCATCTTGGAGGTAACAGGAGTGGAAGAAACAGACTCATTCTCATTCATAGTTCTATTTGTGGGGAGGGATAGACCATAAATAAGCAAACCCATAGAAAATTGGGTATACTGGCCAGCGCCGTGGCTTAACAGGCTAATCCTCCGCCTTGCGGTGCCGGCACACCAGGTTCTAGTCCCGGTCAGGGCGCCGGATTCTATCCCGGTTGCCCCTCTTCCAGGCCAGCTCTCTGCTATGGCCTGGGAAGGCAGTGGAGTATGGCCCAAGTGCTTGGGCCCTGCACCTGCATGGGAGGCCAGGAGAAGCACCTGGCTCCTGCCTTCGGATCAGCGAGATGCGCAGGCAGCGGCGGCCATTGGAGGGTGATCCAATAGCAAAAAGGAAGACCTTTCTCTCTGTCTCTCTCTCTCTCACTATCCACTCTGCCTGTCAAAAAAAAAAAAAAAGAAAAGAAAAAAAGAAAGAAAATTGGGTATATTAAGGGCCACCAAGGGGATGGCTAAGTGGCTGGGGTAGTTGGTGATTAGAAGAAAAGGACAACTTAGGCTTGGGCATGACTCCTCCAAAAGGTGACGTCTGAGAGAGAGAATCAGCCCTACTGAGGAGCTGGCCTGGCACTCGATATGAGGCCCTGGCATCCCCTGTTGAACATCAACAATATCACAACTCACTCACACCCAACAAGGCTGTTCTATGATCATGGCAGAACGAGACAAAAAGGAAGTCAAACCTGAATACAGACAAAAATATAAAATGGCAAAGATACCCCTATTCCATCTAATATGAATGACTACTGCTTCTTTGTGTTAAAATCTTCCCTTCTGGCCGGCACTGTGGCTCAACAGGCTAATCCTCCGCCTTGCGGCGCCGGCACACCGGGTTCTAGTCCCGGTCGGGACACTGGATTCTGTCCCGGTTGCCCCTCTTCCAGGCCAGCTCTCTGCTATGGCTGGGAGTACAGTGGAGGATGGCCCAAGTGCTTGGGCCCTGCACCCGCATGGGAGACTAGGAGAAGCACCTGGCTCCTGGCTTCGGATCAGTGCGGTGCACCGGCTGCAGTGCGCAGGCCACAGCAGCCATTGGGGGGTGAACCAACGGCAAAAGGAAGACCTTTCTCTCTGTCTCTCTCTCTCATTGTCCACTCTGCCTGTCAAAAATAAAAAAAATTAAAAAAAATTAAAAAAAGAAATTAAAAAATCTTCCCTTCTGAAGTTAAGATTAAGATATCTAATCACAGCACTTCCTAGTAGAGTCCTATTTGTAACAGAGCCTTGCTTCCTTAAACTGTTTCCCAAATCACCTAACACGGCCCATTTTCTGAGTCCTGTCTAACTTCCTCTTCCTGAGATGTCTCACAGTCCCCCAAGCGTATGCACTCAGCTTGCTGCAACAAGCAATAAACCCAACTGGTTTAACACTGGGGCTGTTTGACACAACTGAGCTGAAAAGCTGACGCAGAGCAGGTGCCAGCCACCATAAGTGCTGAGGGAAGAAGGGTACAGTGTCTGGATGGAATGAGTACACTGCGTTCTAGAACTCAAAGGAAGGCTCTCCAGAGCAGACAGAATAAAAAGGTGAGAATGACACCTGATGAGGATTGGGGGGCTGTAGGGACATTCAATCAAGGTCAAGAGCATGAATCTTATTCTAAGTCAATGAGGAATTCTGGACATTTCTAAAGAGGTGGGGGCTGAGACAATGCCAGCGTAAGTTGATGAGAACACTTGCACCGAACCCCCTTTATTCTTGTTGATACACTTAAAAGATTTTATCCTAACATTATCATCTGGTGCCTGCCCCAGGCCAGCTTTCCCTGTGGTTAAAACCCACCCTCCCAGCCAGGAAGCTGGAGCCCACTGAAACCACTGGAAGGCTCAGATCACATGACCACAAGCCACAGGTTGCTTGTTCCCTGCTGATTCACTCCATAGGACTGCAGCTACCGTGGCTTCCCTACTTAGTACTCTATTCCCTTTTAGAACTGAAAATTATGTCTGAGGCCTACTGAGCTGGTGCCTTTTTCCACCTGTTGGTTTGACCCTATTTAGCTAAGAGGGCCAATTCTCAAGCTTTTCATGCGTCTTTGGACACTCTTCTTTGGAGCTGTGCTTTTTAAAGTAATGCCCCAAATAGTGCAACATCAGAACACGATACTCCCAAGAGCATCTCACCTCCAAGCCAAGGTCGAGGGAATGGCCATCACGTCATTTAGCTGTTCACCCCGCTATCCTCAGCAGATTTTGTCAGCTCTGATACCCCCATTCACTCTCTCTGACTTGACTGTATCCCTGGAGATAATTGGATATGATATGCCTCGGGGTGCAGCAAAACCAGACCCAGGGATTGCTGATCAGGCAGTTCCTGGCAGACGCTTCAGGGCAGAGCTGCAGCCCGGGCTCCTCCACAGTCAGTCCAGCCCGTCAGGATTTTCCCATGACCCTGCCTATCACCGATGTGGGGAAGATTCGGGAAAGTCTTCACTGAGGAGATGTCATCTCACGTGGACCTTTCACCATTTACCTTGTAAAGGAACACGCCTTGCACATGAAGTCAACGGGAAATTTTGGACATTTCTTAAGAGGTGGGGGCTGAGACAGTGCCAGCGTCAGGGTGCGTGGCTGAGAACACCTCTCCCCGGAAACCCCCTTTATAATTCAGGGAACAGCAGGGCTTTGCAAAAGGCAGACAGACCAGTGTTTGAATATTTTTACTGCAAATCTTTTTACTACTCAACGTGTCAACTTTCCTGAGAATGAAGTCAATAACATACACTTCAGGTTAGGGGAGGGCATTTCATGACACAGGAGCAGCAGCGTGGCTGTTTGTAGCTCATGGAAATCTTAGGTATCTTGGTCATGTTGGTCTTTATGTAACTCTACACATTTGTTAAAACTTACAGAAATTACATCCCCTCAATATGAATTTACAGTATGCATTTTTTTTTTTTTGACAGGCAGAATGGATAGTGAGAGAGAGAGACAGAGAGGAAGGTCTTCCTTTTTGCCATTGGTTCACCCTCCAATGGCCGCCGTGGCTGGCTCATCGCGCTGATCCGAAGCCAGGAGCCAGGTGCTTCTCCTGGTCTCCCATGGGGTGCAGGGCCCAAGCACTTAGGCCATCCTCCACTGCCTTCCCGGGCCATAGCAGAGAGGTGGCCTGGAAGAGGGGCAACCGGGATAGAATCCAGTGCCCCAACCGGGACTAGAAACCGGTGTGCCGGCGCCGCAAGGCGGAGGATTAGCCTGTTAAGCCACGGCGCTGGCCTACAGTATGCAATTTTTACAGTGTACAGACACTGTACAGAGTTGGTGACTATAAGTGATTACCTGCCATAATGCCTGTATCACCAGCCCAGTACCTGGCACCAGGCATTCAGCAACTCCTTCTAGTTTATCCCAAGCAAACAGTGCTGAGCCTTCTTGGTCTTCTCCTGGAATTCACGCCCTGGCTCCATTTTATCAGAAGTATCTGGGAGTCTTTTTTTTTTTTTTTTTTTTTTTTTGTCAGAAGGGAAAGGATGGAGATTTTCTGCAACATACATCCTAGTTTGTCTTGGACCAAAGGGTATAGGACTTTGAGTTTTAAAATTGAGTCCATTCTGGGAAAAATGGACAAATGGGTGACTGTAGGTACAGGTAGGACATGGTGTTCAGAGAACGGGCATGATTGTCATGATCTGTTGGAAGCCTCAGGGCTGCTCTTCATTGCAGTCTATGGGTTCATTTAATCCCCACATGTACCAAAGTCTGTGGCCCACCGGTCAACGGCAAGGGCCGCCAAGGATTGCCATACAGGTTGAGCACAACACAGGAACAGCACGTTTAAGGTAGCACCCTGCCTACGGCAGACACGACAGACTTCTACATGAACCGTGACTATTTTCTGGACAATGACTGTCGATGACCTTGAGGCAGGTGCCCCTTTTGCTATTTCACTCTAAGATATTGTATGAGTTAGCTGTGGCCTTGGCAGAGGCCAAGCTTTCAACAAATGCCACCTTCCCTTCTGTGTTGAAAAGCACACGCCTTAGGGATTACAAATGTGGACACAGAAGGCAGGAAGGGATGACTAATGACGTCTACTCAGAGTGGCATCAGGAGAGCAAATATTATTGCACACCATGTCACTAAATAGACGGTAATTTATGAGCTCTGCTGGGGAAACTAAGCAGAGAATCAGATTGCAGCAAGATGGGGTATTTGTCTGTGACAGGAGCTTTGATCAAGGCAAAGTAGTTGAATGCACGCTGGTGTGTAGAGTCACAAAGCACCCTTTAAAAGGCTCAATGGAAAGCTACAAAGTCTCTTTCAAATGACAATTCTGGGCCAATGGTTCTCAAACTTCGCTAGTATCCAGATACCCTCGGGGATTTGGTAACATGCCGGAGCCCAGGTCCTTGGCTGCAACTCTGAGCCTGTGCCCCAGTGCCATTTACTGACTCTCGGGTGCTTCTGACACAGGTCTCAGTCTGAGCCATGGTTTCAGGCAGCAAAGTAGACAGAAATAAGAGATTTACAGGGAAGATTCAATGTCAAATGGGAAGGCAGATGCTTGGTATGCTGTGGAGACTGCCCACAGACGTGCTGGTCTTTCCAAATTGGTTTATTTTTTCAAGAAATGCTGCCTTTATTTTCTTGGGGGGGAATAACTATACTTAAATACCTAAAATTCTTCACCAGCACTTTATAATTCAATTAAGGTAGTGGTCGACATTTATATACTACTTTCCAGATGCTTCAGGGAAGAGATGAGTCAGATCCGTCCTGACCGGCAACAAGGCCACAGCTTAACAGGAAGCTCATGTGCGAGGTCCGTCTCTCCCCCAGATCCAAGCTGATGATCTTGGGGATCCCTGCACCCTACTCCAGGCTGTAGACTCCCAGGCCTTCCAGTTGCCTACACACTGTCCCCATCATCAAATATGCACGTCTGGGTGGCCGGTTCTAGGTCCCTAAACTTGATGGCAGGCAGCTAGCATCACAAGGTAGATTGCCAGAGGCTGTGATTACAGCCCTGTGAATTCTGTTCTGGGGAACAGTGCAAGGGGTGTTGAGTCCTATTTATCTCCCCATCTCCTTTCATTTTATTTCCCTTTTCATAGGCAGTCTTCTTTATTTTCCCCCTAGAAGCCGGCTGTAACGCTGCAATTCTTTTATGTTTTCAATCTTTGCATATATAGCTCTTGTGGTTACACTTAACTGTCAGTGTTTTTTTTTTTTTGTTTTGTTTTGTTTTGTTTTTTTGTTCAACTCAAGGTCTCATCCTTTGGGAGGCTTCAGATTGATCTAGGTAACAAGAAGTGACAAAAAGCAACAATAGACAATAACAACAACAATGCATCTTTGCCCTGAACCTTCCTTACTCAAGGTCTCCTGAGCATTTTACATAGTGTCCTGTTACAGCATCATATAGCAAGAGCGTGGACTCCCTTTAAATAAGGCCTCCATTGTCTTCACTTAGCTTCCTATCTCCAGTGCCTAACACAGGGTAAGGTCCGCAGTAGCTACTCAATCAGTGTTTCTGGGCAGATGAATGCCTACAAGGTAGAAGCACACATTACCAGGCTCCGGAGTCTCTGCTAACTATGTAATCTAACATTTCACAGAAGCTGAAACTGGGACCATGAGAGAGGAAGGCCTTGCCAAAAACACCCAGCATCTCAAGAGCGGATTCAGAACTGACAGCCAGTTTCTCTTTAGTCTCACCTGGAAACTGTGGAAGTGGTTGGGAACATTCTCATTAAGCACACACACACAAATACTATTTGCCCTGTTACAAACAGGATGATAAGTGGAAGCAGAAAACTAGACTACAAGGAAAGGAGGGAGTTAACGGGTATCTTCCACTGGAGTTCTTGCCTGCTGGAAATGTTGTAACCTGAAACCATCTGGGTTGCTGATACCTTTAGGGTGCTCCCTAGAAATGGCCCATTTTCTTCCTTTCCTAATCTTGGGGTGGAGTGGGATGGGGTAAAACAGCAGGAAGAGCCCAGCCCTTTCTTTTGGTCATTATGAGTTCACAGGTGCAGAACAATCATGGTTTTCCCATCCACTCCGTGACTTGCGCATCTGCCTCTACTTCTTCAGGTTGTTTCCCAGAACCATTGTGATCTGCAAATGAAGGAGCTGAACCAGAAATCCCTGGGGGTCACCTGCCGTGGTGTGCTCTATGACTGTGTCACCAAGCCGGGAGAGAAACACAGTGGCAGCCCTGCCCAGGTGGCTCTGGGCAGAGAGGGAGGCACAGGGCTGCCCTGAAGCTTCCACCTCTGTGCTTATGCCCCCCGGGGGGCTGCCTGCCCACTGCCGTACACTGATGACTAATGACTAATAGCAAGATGGCAACAGTAATCTGTGCCCTGGAAAGCCACGGATAAGGCGTGTCTGCCCAGCCCTGGAAAATGAACAAATGTTTGCTCCTCATTAGGCAGCATCCTATTCCTCCCAGCTGTTCCTTGTTGATTTAAACAGTCTTAATGGAGCTGTAATAACCAGATACCTTCTGGATGCCCTGCTGGGTTCTTCCCATTCTTATGACAGCCTGTCTGGTTGGGACTGGGATGAACATGCTTCCTTCTCTCTATCACAAAGTCACCTGTTCCTGGTCTCCCTCATCTTCCCCAGACTTGCTACTCTTCTAACCTGGATGGCTAAAGGTACAGGGCACACAGATAACCCTGTCCTTTAGCCAACATCCATTAGCATTTGCATCCATGTTTAGGGTTTCTGTTTTGTATGTGGGAAAGGCAGGGGAATTTGGGCGGGAGGAACTAGGATGAGGAGGAGGGGGGAGGCTGGGGTCCAGGATCACGGCAGGTCCCTCAACTTGGACGTGGCTATGTTCTCTCAGTAGGGGTGCAGCTGAGAGTCAGCGAGTAGAGCTGGTGAGGCAATGAGACCGCAGGCAGTGCCACGTGTTTCCTTAGTTCACTGCCTCGCCACTGCAAGAGGATGTTCAATTACTTGGAAGCTTAGGAAATATTAGCCCTGTATTTCCCCCAACATCCATGCCCACAATTCTTATTTGATCGGTCTGAAATGTGGCCTGGGTGTCGGAATTTTTAAAACCTCCCCAGGTATTTCTAACATGCAGCCAAGGCTGAAAACCTCTGACGGACAGCCAGGTCTACGTGGCAGGGAACGTTTTTCTTGTGGGTCTCCTTGAGTTCTTAGGAGCCCCAGGCCCACAGCCAGTCAGAATAGCTAGAGCCTGAGCATAACCACAGGGGTGGTACCGCAGGAGTGGAGCCCTGGGGGTTCCCCATGGGAAGGAGGCACAGCTGGCTGGCCCGTGGGTTCCTGCTCAGTCTCCCAGAATATCAGCCACAGAGGGTTCTCTGAATCATTTTGACCCACACTCTTGCCTTGGCTTCGTAGATCGTGGGAGTGGGGGTGGGGTAGGGGTGGGGGCATTGACCTGTCTACTGTCTCCCAGATCCTTCTTGAAAGTGACAGGACTCGAATCCAAGCATTCTGACTTTCAAGTCAGGACTATTCATGTATCACTTCAAATAATGGAACTTAAAATATGAACTAGGAGACTCAAGCCTTCATGTCAAAGAGAAGAAGCGGATTTTATGGCTTTACATTCAGAGAGTGTGTGGGCTTGCCTGGGCTCTGAGCCCAATCTCCTGTTTCCGGCAGTCCCCTCTTTTCCTTGAATTGCTGTGCTGGCCGCCTACCTGCCTTTGCCTCTGGTGTCTGGGCTGCAATCACCATGAGATTTAAAATGCAAATCTTCTTAAAACCAACCAATCAATCAACCAGCTTGCTCCCTTCTATGGCTCTCATGGCCCCCGAAATAAAATCCAACCTCCTTAGCCCAACAAACACACGCTCTGGTGACCCTTGCCCTGTTGACAACGTCAGCCCTGCCTCCCTCCATGCCCTCTCCCCTCTCTGTGCACCAACTGTCCCGGCTCCTGAGTCAGCCTGCTCCATACACTTGCATGCCCTGCCTTGTTCTGGTTCCTCTGCGTGGAACACTCTGCCCTCCTTTCACTGGCTTATTCCTGTTTCTCAAGCTTTGATTTAGGCTTTAGGTCTCCCAGAGACTCACTGCCCATCTACCTGTGTGCTAGGCTAACACATCCCACCCTATGGGTCCCTATTGCTCTGCTTGTACCTCTATTGCTGCCCTTTGTCAAGAAGCTAAAAACGATCGATTTATAGACCTGTCTCTAAGAAAGGACTCTAAGTCCCCCAGAAGGCAAGGGCTTTATTTACTCCTCAGTTCCTAGAACCGAGCCCAAGAACTGTCCTAGGAAAGCGCTTACTTGTCTCAAAGAAAAGGCCAGTCCTTGATCCTTGTCTCTACGCTCGCACGGCAACCTAATCCAGTCTTGTGACTTTAATATCATCCATAGGCCAATAATTCCCAAAGCTTTCTCTCTCCAGCCCAGGCTTCTAGCCTGGATTTAAAACTCATGTAGATGCTTCCCACCTGCCACCCTCACAAAGATGCCCAATACACATTACAAACTCAGGTCAAACGGAACCTTTAGTTGTTCTCCTGTGCTCTACCTGCAGCGTCTTGGTCTCTGGCAATTCCATCCCTCTAGTGGCAACTGCCTTAGAGTCATTCTTAATAATTCCTCTCTTTCTCTGACATGCTACATATTAGGAAATCCTGTTGGCGCCATCTTTAAAATATATTCAGATGCGGGTGGCTGTGGCTGTGGTTAAGGCTCCAATTCGGATACCTGCACTCCATAGCGAAGTGCTGAGTTCGAGTTTTGGCTCTGCTTTCGCACTTTAATTTCCTACTAATGTGCACCCTGGGAGGCAGCAGCGATGGCTCAAGTAGTTTAGTCCCTCCTGCCCTTGTAGGAGAATTGGGTTGAGTTCTTGGCTTCTGGCTGGTCTAGTCCTGGCTTTTGTAGGTATTTGAGAAGAGAACCTGTGGATGATAGCTCTGTTTGTCTCTTTCTCCCAGTCTGTCTCCCTCTCTGCCTTTCAAATATACAGGTACATATTTATACATATTCAAATGTGTGTATCTGTGTGTGTGTATATATTCAGAATCCAACCACTTCTTGCAATATCCTCTGCTATACTTAGCCTTTGGCACTAGCCTCTATCCCGGGTTACTGCAATGCCTCCTAACTGGTCTCCCTGCTTTCACCCTTGCCTCCTTATTTCCACACAGAGTTTAGCATGAGTCTTTCAAAATAAAGTCAGATAATTATCACTTATCTTCTCACAATATTTCAGTAGCTTTCCACTTCATTCAGAGTGAAAACCCACGTTCTTATAATGACTTGCGATGTACTACACGGGCAGGTCCCTCTCTAGTTCTCTAGTCTGATCTTCTGTTATCTTTACCCCTTGCTTGTTCTTCTGCAACCCACGCCTCCTTGCTCCTGCTTCTCCATGCCAGTTTCATCACTACCTGCACCGGGAATGCTCTTGCTCCAGACATCTTCTACCGGGTCCAGATCCATATCTCACTTTCTAATGAAGCAATACCCTTCTACGCCACTTAATACTAGAACCTCCTTTACTTCATGTCCTGGGCATACACCATCTCCCTTCGTTGATCTACTCCTTCTTTTCCAATGCTATTTAAGTACTGTATTATCTGAAGATTTTCCCATACCTCCTATTCTTCATGCTCTTCTAGAATCTGGTAACTGTTGCTCCTCAAGAGATGGTGTCTAATTCCTCCCCCCTTAAATGTGGAAATTGCTTATAACCAATAGAATGAGGCTGTAACGATATAGTGTGACATTCACATCTAGGTCCCAAACACGACACACTTTTCACCTGGTTAGCTGGGAAGCACATTTTTGGAGCTCTGAGCCACCATATAAATGTCCAACTATGGTTGGCTCATGGTTAGGATGATTCTAGCTATAACAGGAACCTTGATGACCACAGCGACATCCAGTAAGCTTAGGAAAGTGCACTCGCACATTGTGGAAAGACTTTCAGTAAGTAATGTTTTCCAATTAACCCTCCGATAATCAAAAAATACTGTTAACTAGAAGCTAAGCATTCCAGCCAGCTAATTAACATAATTTGAACAAATTAAAGACAAGCCTAGCCTCATTAGAGATATTTCTGGTTGAGGTTCAAATGGTGGAATATGCATATTGTTTGCTGTCTCATTATAAACGTTATAAAAGCAGCTTATTCCCACACTAGAAGGTTAGGAAAATGCAAAAAGGTACAAAGAAGACACTTTACAAAGCAGCCCACCAAACGGGGATGGCTGATTTTAAAAGAAATGTCATTCTGAAAGGAAACGCACCGAAACAGTCAACTACATTTGTATTTCTCTCTTCAAAGTTTATGTGGCACATTGTGAGGACACGTCTTTCTCAGACTTTGGTCACTTATCTCTTTTACCAATAAGTCACACAGCTCCCTTAATGCTATTTGAAACTTTAAATCAAGTCACTATGACTAATAAACCATCACGGCATTGACTATGTCTCTACAAATCACACACTTTCTCCTGACGTTTGCTCAACCAACAGATCTGTAGACATGTGCATAAACACACACATGTGTACCCCACTCTCCCCTCAGAGGCTGGGGCCATTCGACTGCTTAAGAAATAAGATTCAGGGATGGGAAGTTAATGAGCTCATTTCCTCTGATTCTCATTTCAATATTCTTGCCCAGATTTGTAGACAAGGCATATGAAAAATGCTATTTTCCTTAAACCATATTTGAAATTAACTGCTGGCTCTCCCAAGCTGGTAATTACTCACACCCATTGACATAAACGTTTTGGTTCTCATAAATATGTCAAACATGCCCCTTGCCACCATGTTTTATATGCTCATAAAGTTTTAGGACCAGACAGGCCCTTGGAAATCACCTTATCCAAATTCATCCTTCAGTTAATAAAGATTTTGGAAACTCAGAGAGCTAAGATCACTTTACTTACTGTACTGAAATCCACATTTCAGCTGTGTGAACCCTCCGTTTAGCACCATTTCATGACCTCACACAACTTCTGAAATATTCTGTAAGCTCCTTCCTGGAATATAATCTGAGAGACACACTCAGTTCGCAGGATCAAGGGTTCCAAACTTATGGAGGGTGAGCTAGTGAGTCGATACTGCACCCAATGAAACTGAACCAAACATATCTGGGGCACACGCTGCATGTGATCGAGCGGGAAAAGAAGATCTAAGAGAAAACTCACGCATATAACTCAGAGCATGGCACACAGAAGATGCTCCAGGGACATTTGGGGAAGGAAGGAGGAGAGGGAGTGAGGCAGGGAAAGTAGGGGAGACACAGCTTGTTTTTAACACTGGCTACAGCTGGGTTGTACTTGTACTAGGAGAGTTGCAAAGTTTCTCTTGGGAGCTGCTGCTGGTTCTGGAAAACAGCTTAATGGATTTTTCCTTCTATTTTGCTTTACTTTTGTTTGTAAAAGGTGTAGTCTAATGGGCAAGGTTTGAAACAAAAGGAGGGCAGACAGCTCAATTGTTCTGCATAACAAAGGAAGGGGGGGGGCATGAGAGTCTGCTCCTGAGCTCTGTGGGGAGGGGGAAGCCTTGAAGACACCCAAGAGAACACTGGGAAGGGAGTGGGTAGAGATGTGTCAGGACACCAGAACCACAGAAGGCACTATGGGCACCTGCGTGGTCGCAGAACTGTAAGAACAGCGCTCAGTTACGGTGCTCCCTGTACTTTGCTCAGCCCTCCATTATTCCTTGAATACCAGCAACAGCCACTACCCACACACCCATTGTGCAAGAGATGCTTTGGGGAGGAAGGAAAAGGCACTGACTTCAGGGGTGGGGAGAGGCTGCAGGGAGAGGGCACCGCTGTTACCAGAGATGAGGTACGGGGTCGCTGATGTGGCGTAGCGGGTAAAGCCGCCACCTGCAGTGCTGGCAGCCCATATGGGCACCAGTTCGAGTCTGGGCTGCTCTGCTTCTAATCCAGCTCTCTGCTATGCCCTGGGAAAGCAGTAGAAGATGGCCCAAGTCCTTGGGCCCCTGCACCCATGTGGGAGACCTGAAAGAATCTCCTGGCTTCTGGCTTTGGGTTGGCACAGCTCTGGCCATTGAGGCCAACTGGAGAGTGAAGCAGTGAATGGAAAACCTCTCTCTCTGCCTCTCTTCTCTCTGTGTATCTCTTGACTTTCAAAAATAAATAAATATTTTCTTAAAAACTAGATGAGGTATCATCTTGGGGGGGAGGTGAGACCACCACAGAAGCACAAGTATAGGACACGAGGTGAGCTGGGCGAGCAGGCAGGCCAGGAATCAAGGGTGGGATGGGGGTGCTGCCTTTCCTGTAGCTCAGGGCATAGGAGCTTGAGTGCCTGTGTTTTCAAAGGGAAGGAAGATGTGGCTCCAAAGCACAGAACTTGTGGAGATAACTAAATAATGACATGGACGGGCAGGCACCTCGGCTCACTTGGATAATCCTCCGCCTCCAGCACCCTGGGGTTCTAGTCTTGGTTGCTCCTCTTCCAGTCCAGCTCTCTGCTGTGGCCCAGGAAGGCAGTGGAGTATGGCCCACGTGCTTGGGCCCTGCACCCACATGGGAGACCAGGAGGAAGCACCTGGCTCCTGGCTTCAGATCAGCGCAGCTCACTGGCCGTGGCGGCCATTTGGGGGGTGAACCAACAGAAGGAAGACCTTTCTCTCTGTCTCTCTCTCTCTAACTCTGCCTGTCAAAAAAAAAAAAAAAAAAAAATGACATGGGCAGGGAGGGACAGAGAGACAGGGACAGGGAGGGGAAGACAAGGAAGGAGTTGCTAGAATCTTTTAGGTTGGTGCTCCTCAGATTGAACGTGGGGTTCCAGTTAAAATGCGGCTTCTGATTCGGTAGGTCTGGGCGGGGCCCAAGACACTGCAGTTCCAGCAGGTCCCCAGGTGATGCTGATGTGGCTGAGCAGGGGGCCACTCTTTTCATAGCAAGACTTTAGTAGCCTAGGAAACCCCAGAACCAGTGGGGAGTTTTTGCACAGGCTGGTCTCTCACCTCGTATTCTTCTTTGAACCCGTAGCCCTGGCCTCTCTTCATCTGCGTGATGTGCTGCAGCAGGTCGGCCACCCGGATGGCGGGCTGGAACTGGTCCCGGGGGTAGCTCATCTCCACGGGGTCGCAGGTGCGGTAAGGGTGAGTCTGGATCGTGAGGGTGGGCTGGGAGAGCTCCCCGCGGCTGCCATCTGCTTCAAAGAGAAGGGGGCAGAACAGACATCATCTATGGGAGCTTGGTCCTTTGTCCTCCCTGCCTCTCCCAGGGCGGCCTGAGAAGGGTCCAGGGGACGAACTTCAGGCTCAACTGATCAGGACACTGCACAAAGACTCCCAAGACACACTGCTTCCCTGGTAGACCTAACCATTAAAACAACAAACAAACCAAGTACCCTGGTTCCTTTCCATTGCAAGGCTGTGTGTTGGTGAAGACCGGGTTCCAGGCTGGTTCTCATGCCCTGCCTGTCTCAGACCTTCTTGCAGTTCCCCCAGGCTTGCCAGAACAGCCCTGGCCAATCCCAGACCCAGCGAGGCGCCAGACAAGAGCGATATCCACAGCACTCTCTTGTTTAGGATTCAGGGTGTCTGCAATTAGTTTCTGAGGCCTGCCTGCAGATAAGGAACGCCCCAGCATCTGGACAGAGAACCACAAGCCTGCTCTGCTCCTTCTGCCTGCACCTCTGTGAGCTGGTTTCTCTACTAGTTTTCTTTGGATGCTCCACTGGGAGGAAGTACAGCCTGTCTTGGACCCCAAGAGGCTACAGAGCTCTGACCCATTCAGTTGCTATCTCCAGCGATGGGGTCTGTGACAGGGACCACCTGCTTCCCATTGTCTAGTTTCTCTGCCACTGCCACTGTTGCTCCAGGAGCAGCCCTGACCGCAGCTCACAGGTGGGGACACCTGAACCTCTTCCTTCAGCCCTGCTGCTTCCCCGAGGCCTGGATCCTAGGCCTCATTTCTTTCATAAAGTCTCTCTTTGAAGTAAGTTCTATACACTGCTCTGATAAAAAATCCTGTACACCCAATGAGCTGCTTTAATGGCTTCTTTTAGTTTGGCCATGCTGGAAACTGATACCTGCTCAGGTTGACTGTGAATTCCTCTGTTCCCCTTGGACCTATAAAGCCAGTATCTTTCCCTAGCAGCTCTCTGCTCACATTCATTCAGTCTTTCAGGGCTTTTCCAGAACCTTCTAGGCTTGCTTTCCCAGCATCCTCCCACACATGGACTGTGCAAGACCTGTTGGTAGTGTGTACATGAAGACTGCCAGATGTGGCAGCTGGTGTGTTCCACCCAGATGTTTTCAGAGGCTGTGAAGCACCCATGCAGACACCACTAGGCCTATGCCCTGGCAGGCTTAGTATATATTTCTGATTCCTTGCACTTGTCTTTTCCTAAGCCACACCCCCTTCGGCTTGTTTGCCTCTCAAGTCACAATAATCCATCAGACACAGTCCCTGTATGTGAAAGGACACTCCACTCCTGTGTGAGCACCACCATGCTGTTCCTGGTAAGAAAAAGAAAATGGAGGGACTAGCGTTGTGGCATAGCCAGAAAAGCTACAGCCTGCAGTGCCGGCATCCATATGGGCACCAATTCAAGTCCCAGCTGCTCTGCTTCTGATCCAGCTCTCGGCTATGGCATGGAAAAGCAATAGAAGATGGCCCAAGTGCTTGGGTCCCTGCACCCATGTAGGAGACCTAGAAGAAGCTCCTGGCTTCAATCTGGCATAGTCCTGGCCATTGAGGCCTTTTGGGGAGTGAGCTAGCAGGTGGAAGATCTGTCTCTACTTCTGCTTCTTTTTTTAACTTTGCTTTTCAGATAAATAAAATAAATCTTGAAAAAACAAAGAAAAGGAAAACGGAGAATATTTGGCCAACATGCTTTTCCAGGTGACCAACTTGTCCCGGGCTGCCTGACATGCGTCTGGTTTTGGCAGTGGAAGTCCATGGTTTCCATCATGGGAAATCCATCAGTCTTGGGAAAATAGGGCTTACTGGTCACCTTCATGCTTTCAACTATGTCTGTGGATACAGCAGGGGACACATTTCTCATTTTCCATCCTGTTGTCTACCCCCATGTATCAGCTCTTTCAAGGGATGAGGAGCTAGGAGTAATTTCATTTGTCTAAACTTGAGACAATGATTGGGTCACACCTATCCAATGACTGGGGTCACTGTGCACACAGCAGCATCTCTAAAACTTCCTGGTTCAATGTGGGCAGTGAACATAACCAAGGCAGAGCCTGGCCCTTTGGGACCCAGCCAAGAAGCCCTGGCTTGGCAACAGAAAGATCTCAAGGATATGGGTTTGCACAGAGGGAAGAAAGCCCTAGAGGAGATGTCAACAAAACCTTCCTGGCTGCACACACGAAAATCCTGCTTACCCTTTGGTGATTTGGGGCATAGACAAATGCTTCCTCGCTGGCATCACTCAACTGTAGCCCTGGGCAAATGTGGGGGCTGCTTCCTTTCTCCATCACATCCCAGTAATCACGAGTCAGATTTATTGAGGACTCTGGGAGGCAAGTGGCATGGGAGAGAGAAACACAGACTCTTCCCTCAAGGCTCGCTGGCCTAGAAGGGAAAACCATCAAGAACCAGCTGAGGCACAGCAAAACAGCCTGCAAGGTGGAGGTGCCCCTAGGTGAAGAGTGAAGAGTCTGATGTGTAGTAGCTGCTGTGGAGAGCAAAGTCCTGGGGCAGATCCAGGCAGCACGTGAGTGTGTTAAGACTCTGGAAGCCATGTGAAGCTGCTGAAGGTTTTAGGAAGCATCCCTTTCTTCACTGACTCTCACTCTTCCTTGCAGCAGTCCTGGCTGCCATGGCTAGGAGGCATCTTTCCAGTGACTGTCACTCCTGGGATTCTGTGCTAGGGCTGGGAATGGAGAAGGAAAAAGCACTTGAGTGAGGGTCTAGATGATTCCCAGGAGAGCTTGAAACAGAGTCTGTGTCCAGAGCCCTGCGTTTCCCACCTAACCCACTATCAAACATGGAGACCCAACATTACACAAAGGACCCAGGGACATGGGCTGCATGGTGGACCAGCTGCCTGGCAAAGACAGGCTTCCTACAAATGGGCACCTGACAATTTCTGTGAGATGCCAAATGTTTCCAAAACCAAGTAGCTATCAAGATGGATATTTTCCCTAAACATGTTGCTAGACAGACTGTAAACTTGGTGTCAGCAAAACCAACACTGGAATAGAAAATAAATGTGTTTGAAATTTAACAACTTGCCTTGCTGTAACATTTGTAATAATGTCAAAGCTAGTGCTAATGATGCTATGAAGACTTGGAATCGAGGGATTTTCAAGGTTTATTAATTCAACTAGTTGGACTCCTTTTTCCAATGTATCTTACCTCACCTATTCCCTTATTAACCTCTGATAATGCAGAAGTGATGCCTTTTATCACACCCCATTTCACCAGACGCACTATACTTAATTTTCCATCATTAGGTTTAATGAAAACCCAATTTCACAACTCACTTCTCTCAGGAACCTACAAGTAATGCTACGTTTTTATCAGCCCCAATTAAAAAACGTTATGATGTTCCTATTCGAGTGGGAGCCTTAAAACTAATGTGCGATTCTGCTGCTAATTCAACAAGGGCGCTGGAATTCACATGCCGCTCATAAAATGTAACTCAAACCAGCTGGCCCAGGGAGAGAACATTTTTCTTTTTTTCTTCTCACCAGACCCTTAATTTTCATGCCATTTCAACTTCTCATTTACGGGTCTGGCATGTTTATTTATCACATAATAATATTTTGGATTTCTTTCGCACTTTTTATATAGCTGTTGCCTAAGCCTGAGAATTCCCTGCAGTAACTCTTGTCACTGCCTATGAGGGGCATAACGGGTGGGCGAAGGTTTCTCGGTGACATGTGTGAGGTTTTATGTCACCACTGCCCCTCCGATTTCCTCCTTTCTGCTTCTTTACCAACTTCTCTTCCTTGCTGGCAGGGAACCTGCTTTGGCTGCATGTTATCAACCAGATCTTCTAGTTTCGGCAACCTTTTCCCAGTCACCTCTAGGAATTGCTACTTCAGCTGGTTAATGGATATTTACTGAGTGCCTGTATTGTACAAAGCACCATGTTAAATACCACAGACATCCAGGAGCAGGGAGGAAGGTGTGCTCATGGAGAGAGGATACCCAGCCCTTGAGGGAGGACAGTAAAAAGGTAAGGTATGCATGAACAGATCTAACAGAGGTAGGCAGGGACAGGCACCCAGAAGATGGGAGGACGAGGTGTCCCAGAGCTGGGCAACATGGGTACCCCAGGTTTTAGGCATTCACAAGCTACCTATGGGGCTCTTGTCATAACTATGTAAATCTATATCAACACTGCCCAGCAGATCTTTCTGCAACAGTGGAAATGCTCTACTTCTGGGCTCTGCAATAGGGCAGCTGGTAGCCACATGTTGCTACTGAGCATCTGAAATGTGGCTGATGTGGAAGAGGAACTAAATTATAAATTTAATTTCCATTTATTTAAATTGAACTACTCATATGTGTTTATGGCTACGGCAGTGGGCTGTGCAGATCTAGAGAAAAAAGAGACAAAAAAGGTAGAGTGCTCGAGAGTCACATAGTGGGGCAAAGAGGTCAAGAGCAGCACCATCCGGGGAAACACAATGCAAGCCATGCGTGCAATTTAGAATGATGACCTTGAAGCAATATTAAATACGGTAAAAAAGAACATGGGATTTAATTTCAGTAATACCTTTTCTTTAGCCCAATTCATCCAAAATTCTATTTTGACATAAAATCAGCACAAAGATTTTTAATGCTATATTTACTTTATTGATACAAAGGCTTAAAAATCCAATGTGCCTTTGATGCTTACAGAACATTTCCATTCAGACTAGCCAAATGTCCAGGGTGCTCCAGACATTAGTGAGTAGTGGCTATTTTATTGGATAGCACAGGTGCACATAGATTTAACCAGAGCCAGATAATGTTCTAAAGAGAGCTAATTTAGAGCTCCAGTGAACTCTAAATAAAAAGACACAGATCCACCAGACAGCTGTAACCCAGAACTATCCAACAATAGAACTGTATATGATGACAGAAGTGTTTTGTATCAGCACTGTTTAACATGGTAGCTACTAGCCATCTATGGTTTCTGAGCACTTGAAATGTGGCTAGTGTGGCTGAGAAAATCAATTTTTACTTTAATTTCTATTTAAATAGCCACAGGTGACCAGTAACTAACTGTATTGAACAGTGGAGATCTATACAAGTATACTTTTTTTTAAAGTAACATGTAATAATTTTCTCTTTGCCTTATTATGAATGATAGTGAAACATAAAATCATGGATGTGATATACTAATTTTATTTTAGTGCTCACTAACATATTCATAGGGCTGTTTCAGAAATGACCTGTCCATATCCCATAAGAGGAACACAATCTGTACCCTGAGAAACCCTGAGTCTGGGTTTGAGGACCAGAAAGCATGGGGATTGTATCATTAATAAACCAGTATGTATTCTGTGACCTTGGCCAAGTGACAAACCTTTCCGAGCTTCTGTTTTTTTCATCTGTAACACGAAGAAAATAAGTAATGTGCAGATTCAACAAGACAGTGCATGCGAAGTGCTCAATACAGTGCCTGGAAAGCAGTGAAGGTAATGCTAGCTGTTCTGATGATGTACATGATGTTCTACTGAACACATAAGAGTTCACAACTAGAGAGATTGAGGGCTTCTCTCTTCTTCTGTTTTCCTTCATGACACACCCCAAAGTCATCTATTTTATTCCATTCCCACAGCTACTGCTCTAGTTCAAGTCTACAAGGCAGAACTATTCCATAAGTTTCCTAATGACTCTTTGTGCTTTCATGATTTTCTTTTTACTCAGCTTTTAGCAAAAGTCAAGACAAAGTTTCTCAAATAATCAACCAAATTTCTGTAGTTTTGATTTCAGTGTTCATCTCTTATTTCATCTATCAAAATTCTCCCCAAATCCATGTGGCAGGAGACTGTGGACTCAGAAGGAGAGTCTGAGAGGTGAGGTTTGAAGTGGTCAGTAACTGGGTCACCTGCTCAGAGTAGAGTTGTGATGACAACACACTGTGGGGGCTCTGGCTCTGCAGGTGGAACAGTCAAAACACTGCATCTGAGGATGGCAGCTGGATTCAGATTTGACCTTGACAACTTTCTATGGGATCCAAATAAGTTACTCTAAGACCTTTACTTATAATTGGTGATGAGCATGATTGATTGCCATCGTCATCATCATCCTCTGAGGAACTTGTTGCAAGGGTTAAATGGGGTCTTCAGTCTGGATAGCTGTCAATCCTTCATCCTTCCTCCCCCACCAAATAGCAACAAACCCTCAAGATAACAAACTCATAATAGCAGGAAAATATAAGTCTGTCTACTAACCTAGTGCTAGATTTTGGAAGGAATATCTGTTAATTATAGCAGTATCACACTTAACATGTGCATAAAGACTTGATTTTTTTCAGAATTTCTTAAAAATCGCTCAAAACTATACAAAAATCCTCTTTTAACTGATTTGACACAGGCGGTTTTCCCTTCAGAGATAGAAGTTATTAAAATTTCTTTGGTGAAGCATAGATGAAGCAGGTGGCTTGTATTTAAGCGTTGTGTTATAAGAAAAATCTTTCATATATTTCAGAATTCTAGACTCACCCCAGGTAAGGATTTGAGATTTGAGATCCCTAAGGAACCGCACATTCACTTATGCACTCAGGGACATGCTCAATGTAACAGCTTAGAATTACCTTCTTGATCTTTCTTACATCTCTTTCATTCTTATGAACAAATGCATGGGGCTGAAATTATAAAACTAATACTAAATAGAATTCCACCCACTGTCATGCTCTAGGGAGCTGAAATGCATATTACCCAATTGGCTACTGACATGGATGGACTTTGTTAATCGACATAAGGTAAATCCTCTGGCCTGAAAGACAGACATGAAATGCTCCCATCTTCCCCATTTTCTTTACTAGGGTCAAAGGATCAAAGAGCAACTCAACAGGGCATCTCTAATCCCTTTCTCCTCCTCAGTTTCCTTCATTGGGGTCTCTGGCATGGCCAAGACAAAACGAAGTACCTTTGTGCAAATTCCGTGTTAGGAAACAATGCCATAGGAACAGTTATGAGGGAGGCCTTCTCTATTCATTACTCTTTCTGATCAAGAAACTGATCCTTGTCTTTGTGGAGGGAACATTACTTTCTTCTCCGACAGCACTCACACTGGAAATAGTTAGGGATAGGGTATGTTAGCGACCACTACTCCTCCTGCTTAAGCTACAAGGGTTCCAACAGTAATAACCAGTTGGACAGTGAATAATACAATGAGAATCCACCTACTGTTTGTGGGCAAACACCAGGTTTAGAGAGACCTCTATTTCTTTAAGGTTAAATAAACAGAAACAAGTCGACATGGGGTCTGAGAAAAACACACCATGTTAACAATGAGAAAAATAACATTCTAGACGCCAAGAAAAAATGCTATTTTAAAAAGAAACAGTTAGTGTTGGCTGTTTACCCAAAATCCATTCTTCATCTTCTTCCTCTCTGGAAGAGACTGCCAAATAAGTTTGGGTGTCCCCATATTCCTAATGTGACTGGAAAACATAATCCTATTCCTAGACTTGGCAGCAGATCTTGATTTCCTTAAATCAAGCAGATTGTTCCAATTCCCTCTGTCAGGTTTGTCCCAAAGTTTCAGTGAAATGGATGGGAAAGTTCCATTATGAGACTCTAGAAAATTTTTAAGTTTTTAAATTTTTTACCTCTAAGAAGAATAATCCATGATCCCTCTCTGCCATTGGACATTACCGTGTTGGGGTATCATTTAAGACAGTTAAAACAATCCTGCATCCATGATGGGAGTCAGGCTATGGCAGTACCATCTCAAGATGGCAAGGTGGAGAGTTTCCAAGTGCTTAGGTCTTTGAAGACATTGATGGGCATTTCATTCAACCAACTCTGAAGCCTGTTCTTTTAACCTTCCTATTCCAGGAGACAGTCCATTAACACCATTTTCAAAGAACATTTATTTTTTCATTTACTTGAAGGGCACAGAGACAGTGAGAGTGAGAGTGAGAGAGAGAGAGAGAGAGAGAGAGAGAGAGCATGCTATCTTCCATCTACTGGCTCATTCCCCAAATAGCCAAGGCTGGGCAAGCTGAAGCTAGGAACCCAAAACCCCATGTGGATCTTCCATAAGGCCAGCAGGAATCCAAGCATTTGAGACATTATATGTTGTCTCTCATGGTGCATTAGTAGGAAGCTGGATTGGAAGTGGAGCAGCCAAGACATGAACTAGCACTCAGGTATGAGATGCAGGCATGAAAAGCACAAGTTAACCTGCAGTGCCACAATGCCTGCCCCTCAACTCACCACTTAAAATTAAATTTGATTTGTGTCTTTATATTACTGGTATCTTAATCTACACAGTAGAAAGCAGAAATACATTTTACATCACATGGATTTTGTTGAAAACAAAACTCAAGAAAACATGGGCAAAAAAAGGAAGTGAAAAATTAAATAACAACATAAAGTTTTCAGAAAATGAATCAAGTTAGGAAGCTCTTTGAAAAAATTTCACTGAGTGAGGGAAGAAAAAAATTGACCCTAAGGAAACCAAAATATAAGAGAAGAATTGTACAGGACACTGGAATCTGTCATGAAAATAAGCAACTAGTGGCACTTGTGGAGAATTCATTTGGGAAACCTACAGAGGAAAAGGAAAGGGAATGAAACAATGAGATTTTATTTTCTTTGAAGTATCATCTGCTCATGTGTGCTCATGTGTGCTCATGTGTGCTCATGTGTGATGGCAACAGAAAGGCATTTTCAGAGAACAGAAAGCAGACACTTAAGACAGAGACAATTGGTGTTACTAAGGAAGAGAATCAAATAAATGAACAAGAGCAAAAATGAGATACAATGGAAAAGCAGCTTCTTGACAAAATAAACACCTAACCCTTCAAATGTAGAGAGTAATCTAGAATGACCTAAAAATATAATATATATTCCAATGCAATTGGTTCAATATTATTAATGTGTGACCACCAAATGAGACCTTGAGATAGGGTGTTTTAATTGAGACTACAGAAAGATATTCATTGATACTTAAAGATTCAGACATTATGCTGGTTTTGGTTCTTTCCAGAGGGTTGTGTGGGTAAGGAAACCAAAAATGTAATTTCAGAAGGGGGAAAAAAACCACACAGGAATAGTGGAAGTCTTTCTGGAAAAGAACAGACTTGGTAATGATAAAAAATTCTTAAACATATACATGAGTATATTGGGGCAAGATGGCAGAATAGGAAGTGAGCACATTCATAGTTCGGCAAGACACAGGTTAATAAAAGTGGAGATACTGCAGGGTCAAGGAAGAGTAGGGAAAGAAACAGCAGAGGAAACTCTTCCGGAACTAGTGATTCACAGTGGACCTGCGTGGAGAGCGTGGGAGCCCAAGTTCGGGACACCAGCGGCAGACTCAACGCACCAGCGCTGGAACGCGAGGTGAGCTGAACCTCAATAGCCCGAGACACCAGCGGGCAAGCGGAAAGAGGAGACTAGAGGGAACGAGGCTTGAAACTCCGTGGGGAAAAGTTCACCAGGCTAACTAGAAGAGAGAGAGGAAAAAAAAAAAGTGACCAATATGGACACGAGTTTCTCTCTCTCTGCTCACCCCTCAAAGGCTAGCAAGACAAAGAGCAGGCGCCATCTTGGACATACGTCATAAGCAGGGCGACCTCAGGTCTGCACTGGCCCTGAGCCTAGCAGAAAAACCTGACTCTGAGGGGAGGGGTGAAATAACAGGAGATTAGGATCTAACTTGGCAACCCAGTGGGAGACTGCAGGAGAATTGGAGCCCACACCGAGGGCAGCAGAGATTCCCTGTGTGGTCCTTGGGAAAGAGCTTCCGATCTCTGGCTCCTGTGGGTATATCATTTGCCTGCTAACTACCTCCAATTACGTTCAGCTGTGCGGAATTACTTCCCTTTTGAATCAAAAAAAAAAAAAAAAGAAAAAAAAAAAGAAAGAAAGAAAGAGATTTACCACGCCTAACCTGGGAGTGTCATCTTTGACACACCCTCAACCCTGAGGAACCAAACACAGCTCTCAGTCCACACTCATCTCAAGCCTCTAAGGCTCCACCGAAAGCAGACAGTCTACTTAATATAGAGCCATAGTGTAACAAGAAAAAACACCACTGTGAAGAAGCCAAATATCTCCAACATGCCATACAACAAACGCAAAAACCGAGGTAACAAGAACAAGGAAGACACTATGACGCCCCCAAATGAAAAAGACACCCCAATTCAAGATTATGAAGATGATGAGATCGAAGAAATGCAAGAAGCGGATCTCAAAAAAATTGATAAGAACATTAAGAAGTTCTCAAAAACAAATTCTTGACCTACAGAAATCCTTAATGGACAAGATAGAAAATCTCTCTCGTGAAAATGAAATATTAAGGAGGAATCAAAATGAAATGAAACAACTAGTGGAACAAGAAACTGTGATAGTGACGAGAAATCATAATGAAATGAAGAATAAAATAGATCAAATGACAAACACATTAGAGAGCCTTAAAAACAGAATGGGCGAAGCAGAAGAGAGAATATCAGACTTAGAAGACAGAGAACAGGAAAGGAAACAGGCAAACCAAAGAAAAGAAGAAGAAATTAGAAATCTAAAAAATATTGTCAGGAATCTACAGGATACTATTAAAAAACCCAACATTCGGGTTCTAGGAGTTCCTGAAGGCATGGAGAGGGAGAAAGGATTAGAAGGCATTTTCAGTGACATACTAGCAGAAAATTTCCCAGGTTTGGAGAAGGACAGAGGCATCTTAGTACAGGAAGCTTATAGAACCCCTAATAATCATGACCAAAAGAGATCCTCACCACGACACATCGTAATCAAACTCACCACAGTGAAACATAAAGAAAAGATCCTAAAAGGTGCAAGAGAGAAACGTCAGATTACTCTCAGAGGATCTCCAATTAGACTCACAGCTGACTTCTCATCAGAAACCCTACAAGCTAGAAGGGAATGGCGAGACATAGCCCAGGTACTAAGAGAGAAAAACTGCCAGCCCAGAATATTATATCCTGCAAAGCTCTCATTTGTGAATGAAGGTGAAATTAAGACTTTTCATAGCAAACAGAAACTGAAAGAATTTGTTGCCACTCATCCTGCCCTGCAAAAGATGCTTAAAGATGTCTTACACACAGAAACACAGAAACATGGTCACCAATATGAAAGAAGGTAAAGGAAGGAAACCTCACAGCAAAAGATCACAGGAAGCTCAATTTCTCTTTGACATAGAATTAAACTCTGATGCTCTGTTAAAGCAATGTGTTAAAGTAATCTATTATGTTCTCTTGATGTCTGTTAAATTCTAATTGTTCAAAAACAGCTGAATTTTTATTAAGAGCTATGGGTTATTTAAATATGTGCTTATTTTCAAAGATTTGAATAATCACCTTGTAACAATGATCAAATTTGGTCTATGTTATGTCATGATTTTAAGGAATCTTATTTCAACCAGATATTTTGGATTTTGAGCCTTCTTGGCATTCTTGATAGGCATTCAAAAAATCAAAGTTTCAAACAATCTGGTCTCTAAAATTTCCAGTAAATCCTGGACTTTGGTTTTTCCAGTTTGGGCCCAACTGAAAAAAATCGAAGGACATATGTCTCTCATCTTATAGAGACACCAACTAATCAGGCTATTTGGATTATATTAGAAGTACTGTAAAGATGTGGTGTGGTACCAGACTTTAAGTTTCTATAATGGAAAATGCTATTAATACAAATGTTTGAGAATTAAAAGTCTAATGATTTTGTGTTACTAGACATGATAGTTATCTTAATGAGAAAGCCCCCAGAGGCTTAAAGTGTTAAATACTTGTAAAATCCTACAGGTGCTTTCAAAAATACTGTGAAGTAAGCAAGTGCCTCTTGTTGGTTGATGAGTTTATAATTTTAAACATGGCGACTTAAAGTCTTTTGTCATCCACAGTTATATATGATTTGCTGCTCATAAAACTAAAGCGTTGTAGGTTCTGTGTTTAGCTGTCCTCCTATAGGTTCCTATGGACTTTTTCCAGCCACTTCTATTGTATTCAGTACTTTGGGATGGCTCTGTAAACAGATGAAGCCAATAATGTATTAACAGTACCAACTGAGAGAAAGCATGGTTAACTGAGGTTACTAAAAACAAAAAGCAATTCAAATCAATTGGCAATCTACAAAAAGAGTTAAAGATTTTAAAAGCTATTATTAAAATTGCTATATTGGTCTATTATGCTATGTTATATGTGTGTACATATTGTATGTCCACATGGGGAAATTTTATTAAGAGTTTTATTTTAAATGGCTTATAGATAAGATTGTTCATAAATTTAAGCTGCTAAAATTAATCAAAGATACGTTTTAATTTGTGTGACCTGAATCTCTGTATCATATGTTTTAAACTTGTTGGTAGAAAGAAACTAAAAACATTTTATATGGTTGTGCTTAAGTTTACTGGTTAAACAAACTACACCATGTTAGATATTTAAGAGGTGTTTTCAAATACATGATTCTTAAAATTTATAGAAGGCATTGGACCTTCAGATAAATGTTTTCTTAAGTTGTTATCTAATGGTTGAAACGGTTTGCTAAGTATTCATGTAATATTGCTATTGTCAGCAAGGGATCTAGGACTTGCTCCCTCATTTCTTTATTCTAAGCCCAACTTGTTCTTTCATTTCTCTATTCTCTTCAAGGTAGGAAACTAATTCTATTATGAAGGAATCTGTAGGACGCACAATTTAATCTTTAGACCTTATAAAAGAGATGGCTAACATTTTTCTGTAATAGCATAGCCAAAATAAGAACTTAAATAATAATCTCATAGCTAGATTCACTTCGCCATCAGCGAAGTAAACAGTAAGTAGAAAAAACCTCCCTTTCAGACCAAAGGGAAAGAAAGTTTTAAAGTGAGAATATAATTTTCCTCATGGGCATAGTCTACCTTAGAAAAACTACTACAGAACACGCCTGTGACTATAGACTTGTAGTTCAGGCCACTGAAGATTAGAGATGGGACTTGGGCACTCCCTTGACTTGCATCCTCTGGTCTGCTTTAACACAAACCAGGAGGAAAAGAAAGCTCGGCATCAGAAGCAATGGGTGGCAGGCCTATTAATGGCTGATCTGTACAGTGATCTGCCCTCAAGGAGACCCAACAGGCCAGTCCACTGCAGTGGCTTTCAAAGTGGTAAGCCTGGGCTTCAGCAGAAGTCAGCTTGTGAAGAGCCCTGGCAGCTCTGCCAAGAGTTGGATCACTGGAAATGGACCTGCCCTGGAGTCGAAGGATGCCCAGGTCAGAGCCACAGATCTTATTGGCTCCAAGCTGAAAAGCCCTTCACTCAGCCCAACTTCCAAAGTGACCACTGCAGCTGAGGGTATGGTCAAGAAGGGTCAGCAACATTGCAGGCAGAACTGTAAATTTCTTGTTAGAGATGCCACCTGCCTTTACCTGACCAGCTCTCCTCCCAGGCCAGCCAAGTAATGAAAGTCAACAGAGTGCCTTCCCCTAGGAGGTTCACACCTCCCTTAGGATGTACCCCATGTGAAGAGATAGATAGGTCTGGGCCTCTTAACTTATAAGGCCTAAAGCCCACTAGATTATTATCAAGCCCCTTCTATCAGGTTCTATTTGCCTCTCAATCAGAAAACTTAATTGTAGCTTAGACAGCACCTTTCTTAGCTCCTCTAATAATGACTCTGTCCTTTGTTCTAGACCCTGTCTAGCGCACTTGGGCCTCATTCCTTTGTAATCATAACCTCTACTCTACCACCAATGGCTCTACTCCCAACCTGTGTGTACTGATGGTCCTCTTCCCCACTTAATGCTGTATAATTGTTCAAACCTGGTAAATGCCACTCTTAGGATCATTGGTTACTATCCTCACTCTGTCTTTTATGACCTTGTCTAAATATGATCAGAGTCGGCAAACTTGGAAGGCTTCCATAGCCTTGGCAACTCATGACGAGAGCCTAGAGTGGTTACTGGCACCATAAACTAGAGTGTCAATTTGTTGGGTCAACAACAGGAGCCACTGTGTACTTGCTCCTCATGTGGGATCTCTGTCCTTAATGTGCTCTACATTTTGATTTAATGCTATAACTAGTACTCAAACAGTATGTTTCACTTTGTGTTTCTATGTGGGTGCAAACTGTTGAAATCTTTATACTAAATTGATCTTCTGTATATAAAGAGAATTGAAAATGAATCTTTATGTGAATGGAAGGGTCTCTCAGTGAAATGCCAATCTCTACCAGGACCCACAGTCTGGGCCAGCACCTGTCCTGATGCTTCTCCAATCCAGGAATCTACAGAGCCAACATGTGCGGCTGGCTGTTCATGCTGTGTACTGCTCAACCTTAGAGGCTGTCATTCACATCATGGCCCTGCTCGTGAGAGTTCTATGGTTTAGCTAGAAGTCATCAGTCTGGACTTGTTCAAGTGACCTGTGGTTCAGCTGTTATTTTCATCTTGAGTAAATCATCAAGTGGAAAGTTTTAACCATTAGGTCTAGAGGGGAAGGAATAAGCAAAGTATTAGTCCATCGACTTGGTGCTCTCAGAGGTGTGGAAAATAGGAAATAAATCTCTGTGCAGTCTCTTCTGTGGGTCAGGGGTGAGTATAGTGGTGATGGTGGTGGTGGTGGTGGTGGTGGTGAGGGGCTCCAGCTACATGATTTATCTGTTTTAGAAAACAGACATACAGGTATGCTTTTGTTGGAACAAAGTGTTTCACTATTTACAAAAAAACTTTGAAAACATTTTTCAGTTTGTCACAATTTCATGGTAATTAGTGAGAAAACAGGCAATAAAAATAATGACACCAATGTTCCACAGTCCATGTTTTATCAACTTGAAACAAAAATGAACATCCTTGAGCATATCCAAAGCCACACACTTTCACCCACACCAGGGAGGCTCTCACTCTTGACCACTTAGTGATTAGACTAGCGGTAAGGAAGTAAAATGGAGGGAACAGATGGGTTCCGGAAAGCAATTACTGAACACTAAAGGGTAGGAATGTAATTCTGGATTTTTACAATGTCTTAGTTCACTGCAAAGAGAAGCCATGTTTTGCATATCTAGTTGTTTAATTATTTCATATTCATAACTGTATTTTCAGACATTCATTTTTGAAAATAATGGACTTAGAAAATACTGAACTTTGACTAGCAGAAAAACCTCTATAAACAGACAAAGAAGTGGTGTGTAAAGAATTCTAAAACTGATAATAACATGTAGTTCAAATACTTGCTGCCAAGCAGATTTCTGGGGAGCATATTACATATCTGAAGGGAATGAAGTATATTAAAGGAAGGAGAAACTGTGAGGTTACTTAATGTTAGAAAGGTGGGTATTACTGTGAAGGTACTTAACATGAGGAGTCTTTCAAAAAGTTTGCCAACATGTGTATTCTGAAAACTGTATGGCTTTTAAGAATTTCTTTGACACAAAAATAAAGTTAATTTAAAATTCTATTTCCATGATTTTTTAAGCCTTCTCATTTAATCAATGAGAAGTTCTATATATGGCTGTAATGTGTCACTCTAAGCAGAATATGCAGAAGAACTCAGAAGAATGGAGTTAATCCAAACAGAAATAATAAAGAACAATGAATTGTTCAGTATTAATATTCTTGCAAGCATGGAGTAATGATATGCGGGTGGCATTTGAGAAGAGTTTTGTCAAAGGGAGGAATGAGATTACACAAGGAGGGGGTTGACTTGTGGATAAATGCCTGAAGCTCCAAGTCCATGGAACCTTAGGTAACCTCTGGGTGTCATTTCTGTCTTTGACAGAACCACGATCAGCATAATAAATCCAGGTATTGGTAGATCCATATTGAATCTCCAATCTGAACCTGCTCCATCCCCAAACTATTGTTTCAAGGAAAATCTAGGCTACAGATAGTGATCTTATCCTCAAAATGGGACCCCTGAGTTGGCTAAGACTGCTAGCAACTCAAGCAATATTTTACCCTGAAAATTCTGAAGTGGCCAAAGAACTGATATGAAGAGGAAATCAGTGACTGCAATTAGAAAGACTGAGAGATTCCGATAATACTCTTTGGGGACAGGGAAAGGCCAACATGTGTAGACTCTGGGCATAAGCAGACCTGAGTGAGAATCCTGACACCACTAATACTGGCTGTGGGACTTTGGGCAAGTCATTCAACTTCTCTAAACAGATGGCCCAGATCCTCATCTCTGCTAATTAATCATCCCTCTCTTCATGATGGCTGAAATAGCATCCCCAAAACTTTCTTTTCCATGCCCTGTTCTCACCATGAGGCATGTTTTTTTTTTTTTTTTACAATTAACAAAACTGAGCATGTTATCTCCCTGCTAAAACCACTTATTGACTGGCCACTGACCTTTGGCTATGTTCAGATTTTGAATATGTAAAGTGACTTCAAGGCTTTGACCGGTCTAGCATTCACCTCTCTCAATGGCTTCAGCTTGTGTCTCTGTTCTTTGCTCACTGGGCTATAACCACAAAGTCCTCCTTTCCTAGTTCTTACAACCCAAGAGTCTCCTGGAATGGTAAGCTTCCCTCAGTCTTCCAAGGCCAACTGGACACCCCTTCATCCTTCAAGACCTAGTTAAAAAGCCACTTCCTCTTCCTGAAGAAACAAACAATTTATAGTAGGGAGAAACAGAGCAATGATTACCCATCACACAGAGTGGGACTGAGGCTCGGTGGGGATTGGGCATGAAGAGCTCTTCCTGGTGAGTCTGTGTATATTTCTAAGGTTTGGGGTTGCACAAATATAGGCAATGGTTGAACTCATGAAAAACAAAATGTAAAATGTATGTATTACTTTGCAGGTTTTATCTCAAAGTAACAAAGTAGAATACTGACCTAGCATCAACATCAACAATATACACTGTTCAGTATTGAGGGGAGAAAGAAGTATAGTGACCTCTGAAATTTCTATTTGCATATAAAAAATACAGATGGATTGAGGAGTACATAGATTAAAAGGTAGGGATAAAGTAAATCTAGCAAATCGTTAGTGGTAGGATCTAGATGGTAAGTGTTCACTAAAAAATTCATCTTAGTTTTCTGAATGAAGATATCAAGGAAGAAACCCCATCTGCCTCCATCACCACCTGAGGGTGTCATATTATATCCTAGCAACAGTACTTTTACAAATTACTTTATATTTTCCTGGACATACATCACTATAACAATGGTGACTGAATATCTGATAATGGCACCATTTGATATCTGTCTCCTTTACTACATTGTACTCTCTATGAAGGCAGGTTCCACATCTGTGTTATTTACCAGTGTATCTCCAGAATCCAGGGTTTGTTCAATAAGCACTTGTTTATTTGCTAGGTACACACTATTCAGTGAAATTCATGCTCCAGCTCACTGATAACACAGTGCCTATTTTCAAGGTCCATCTCTCATGCCCTCCAAATCTCCCTATGGTGAGCACAGTATGATTTGCATTTCTTGCCTCAGTTCCATTAGATTTCGTGGTTGTAGGAAGGTTGATAAACCACATTTAATCAAAATGCATTTCTCCCCAAGATAGACTTTGGGTGATTCTAATTATACCCCAAATATTCTGTCACAGTGAAAACGTCCAGCTTCACTGGACTTCAGCTTGGGCTGGACATAATTTGGAGTTTTCCATTGGTTCCAGGGTTGTGTGTACCCTAAAAACAATCAGCTCCACATTGTGTTTCATATATGTCATCAAACTCCAGGGTCCACAACTCATAGGAAGATGTCTGATGGAAGGAAAACACTTTAAGTAATGCCTCATACAGAAAACACATGCTAGTCTTATTTTCTCCCATTCATCAAAATCATAATAAGACAAAGGTATGCAAAATAGCTGTAGAGTAATACTTAACTAAAATAGAAAAATTCAATTTTGACAGGTTTTACAATCTTCAGCCTGACAGGTGATTTTCTCTTTAGTTGATGTGTACGAAAGACAAAAATGAAATGACTAAACTTGTCTGGGAGAGGAAATTTAAATGTGCAACAGATGTTTAAAATGAGTTTACATTGTACAAGGTGGATGTGAGCCTCCTTTCTCCATTACAAACTATGCCCTGGATATGTGGGCTGAGTTTGTGGATATAATAAACCACAAAGACAACAGAATGTAAAGAGCACAGTTTGGGAATTATAAGATTCAAGTTTTCATCCTGGTTTAATTGCTATATTATTTTGCAGAATTACCTTTGTGAGATTTTTTTCCCCCAGAAACCTTTTTTTTAAAGGAATACAAACTCAACACTTTCCCTAAATACAACTTTAGGAACATAGTGATTCTTCCCACCATACCCGCACTCTCACTCTTCTTCCTCCTCCCTCTCCTATTCCCATTCTTATATTTTACTAAGACTATTTTCAATTAACTTTATACACATACCATTTAGTATGTACTAAGTAAAGAGTTCATGAAATAGTATAAAAACCTGTTCCTCAAGAGTTGAGACAAGGGCTGTTCAAAGTCATTGCATCTCGAAGTATCAATTTCACTTATATAGATTATCTTTTAGGTGCTCTATTAGCTATCACAGATCAGGGAGAACATATGATAATCGTCCTTTTCAGACTGGCTTATTTCACTAAATATTGTGTTTTCCAGTTTCATACATTTTGTTGCAAACAACAGGATTTCACTTTTTTCCCCCTGCTGTAGAGTATTCCCAATCAGGGAGCAGAAACAGACCAAAGCTTTCTGAAGTTTAATGTACTTATTGGAAATGCTTTAAGATGCTTATTATTATTCAGAGGATCTGGTGTGTGGCCTGAGACCCAGCTATAACAAGCTCTCAGCTGATGCCAATGGTGCTGGCCCAAGGATTGCCCTTCAAGTATCACAATCAAGTTCTCTCAATGAACTTCCAGTTGATAAATACAATTTTCTCATTATAGGTCGTGGAGCTCCTCATTACAAACAAACCACTGTTCTTTCTACCCCTAGTGAATGAATGAAGCAGGTCAGCTGAGTATTGGTTAAAACCAAACAAACAAACAAAAAAAATCAAAGTAACCAAAATTGATAGCTTTTATCCTGGGAAGAAGAGATACATAGCATTCTTATAAGATTTAAAGCTCTCATTTATAAATTAGGTGAAAAAAAGACCTTCCAAAACAAGCAGTAATTGAAAGACTTTGTCACCACTCATCTAGACATACAAATGATACTTAACAATGTACACAAAAAAACAGAGACAGTCATCATTATGAAAGAATGTGAGTGCATAAAATCTCTTAGTAAAAATACAAAGGAAATCCAAAACAAACAATAAGAATATTTATGGAAAAATGGCAAGATCACGAAGTTACTCATCAAGAGAACCTTAATGTAAACAGCCTAAATTATACAATTAAAAGATAGTGGCTTGCTGAATGGATTAAAAAAACGAGCAAAACCATCTATTTGCTGCCTACAAAATATAGACCTCACCAACAAAGATAGACACAGGCTGAAATGGAAGAATATATTCTATGCTAATGGAAAGCAAAAATGACCAGGAGTAGCCATCCTAATATCAGATAAAATAGACTTTAACACCAAAACTGTGAAAAGAGACAAAGGGTATTATGTAATAATATCTGGCTAGCTCAGTTGGTAGAGCATAGGACTCAATCCCAGGGTTGTGGGTTTGAGCCCCACATTGGGTGCCAGATGTTGCAGTGGATTCATTCCTGAGAGGAAAAGCATGGTGGGGGCAAGAGGCGCAGAGACACCACACAGACCCTGGGAGTCAGGTGAAAGCAGGCCTGAGGCAAGCAGCCTGCAGACTCATTTATTTCAGTTGCTACAGCTGCTTATATAGCCAAGGCAGCCAATCCGGTCAAGGGGCGGTCTATGCTCTAAGCAATCACAGCCTGTTGCCAGGCAGTTTCCAAAGCCATCCAATCACAGCCTGTTTCCAGGCAGTTTCCAAAGCCATCCAATCACGACCTGTTGTCAGTCAGGCTCTGTTGCTGTGTGGTTTCTGAAACCATCCAATCATGGCCTGTTGTCAGTCAGGCTCTGTTGTCATGTGGTTTACGAAGCCATCCAATCACAGCCTGTTGCCAGGCAGTTTCTGTTGTCAGCGGCCATCTTGGCATGACCTTCTCACCTTCTCATTCCACCACAATTAAGGGATCAATTTATCAGCAGTGTATACACACTCAATGCTAGGGTGTCTGGCTATTTAAAACAAATGTTAATGGATATAAAGGAGGACACAGCCTCCAGTGTAATAACAACAGGGCCCCTACTTGCTCTTTTTTTTTTAAGAATTATTTTTATTTGAGAGACAGAGGAGTTACAGAGAGAGAGAGAGAGAAAGAGAGAGAGAGAGAGAGAGAGAGAGAGAGAGAGAGAGAGAGGTCTTCCATTCTGCTGGTTCACTCCCTAAATAACCACAATGGCCAGAGCTGAGCTGATCCGAAGCCATGAGCTTCTTTCAGGTCTCCCACGTGAAACACCCTACTTTCAACAAATGGACAGATCAACTAGACAAAAAAATCAACAAAGAAATAATACAGCTCATCTACATATGTGCCAAGTGAACCTAATTGATATCTATACAACATTTCATCCCGGAACTGCAGAATACACATTCTTTTCATCAGTGCATGAGACTTTCTCTAGGACAGACCATATGCTAGGCCATAAAGCAAATCTCCACAAATTCCAACAAATTCAAATCATATCATGTGTATTTTCTGACCACAATGGAATGAAGCTGGAAATTAACAACTTAAAACACTTTAGAAAATATGTGAACACATGGAAACTAGATAGCATGCTCTTGAATGAACAGGTCATAGAAGAAATAAAAAAGGAAATAAAATTCCTAGAAACAAATGAAGATGACAACACATCAAAGTTATAGGATACATCAAAAGCAGTGTTAAAAGGGAAGTTTTTTCAATTAGTGCCTACATCAAGAAATTGAAAAGGCAACAAATAAATAATCTAACAATGTATCCCAAGGACTTAGAAAAATAACAAAATATAACATTAGTTGGAGGAAATAAATAAAAATTACAGATGAACTAGGCAAAATTTAAAAAAATGATACAAAATATCAGTGAAATGAACAGCTGATTTTTTGAAAAAATAAACAAAATTAAAAAAACATTAAAAACAGTAAAAATTAAAAAAAACCCACAAATTAATAAAATCAGAGATGAACAAAGAAATGCTACAACAGATACCACAAAAATATAAAGAATTATCAGGAATTACTACAAATAGCTATATGCCAAGCCAGAAAATCTAGAAGAAATGGATAGATTTCTGGACATATACAATCTACCAAAGTTGAGTCATGAAAACATAAAAACCTAAATAGACCAATAACCAAGACAAAGACTAAATTATTAAAAAAGACCTTCCCAAAAAAGAAAAGCCCACAACTGGGTGGCTTCATAGCAGAATTCTATCAAACTTTCAAAGAACTAATTCCAATTCTCCTCAAATTATTCAAAATAATTGAAAAAGAGAGAGTCCTCCAAAATTCCTTCTATGAGACCATTATCACCTTAATTTCAAAATCAGAAAAAGGTGTAACAAAGAAAGGGAACTTCTGGTCAATATCCTGATCAATGTAGATGCAAAACTCCTCAACAAAATACTAGCTGACTGAATCCAACCACACATCAGAAAGATCATTCACTCACACCATGTGGAGTTTATCCCTGGTATGCAAGGATGGTTCAACAATCACAAATCAATAAATGTGATACATCACATGGACAAAAAATAAAAACCATATGCTTATCCCCATAGAAACAGATAAATCATTTGATAAAATACAAGGATTCTGAATCCTGGTGCTGCTTAACCATTTTCAGGAAGCATATTAAATTTAGAAGACTTGGTTGCCTCTTCACTTTCCTGACTGTTTCTTTTGAAGTACAGAAACTTCTCAATTTGATGCAATCCCAAATGTTAATTTTGGTTTTGACTGCCTGTGCTCCTGGGGTCTTTTCCAAGAAGTCTTTGCCTGTGCCTATATCTTGCAGGGATTCTCCAATGCTCTGTAATAATTTGATGGTTTCAGGTCATAGATTTAAGTCTTTAATCCATGTTGAGTGAATTTTTGTGTAAGGTGAAAGGTATGGGTCTTGCTTCAAGCTTCTGCATGTGGAAATCCAATTTTCCCAGCACCATTTATTGAATAGACTGTCCTTATTCCAGGGATTAGATTTGGATCTTTGGTCAAATATAAGTTGGCTGTAGATGTTTGGATTGATTTCTGGTGTTTCTATTCTGTTCCTTTGGTCTATCCATCTGTTTCTGTACCAGTACCACGCTGTTTTGATAACAACTGCCCTGTAGTATGTCCTGAAATCTGGTATTGTGATGCCTCCAGCTTTGTTTTTGTTGTACAAGATTGCTTTGGCTATTCGAGGTCTTCTGTGCAACCAACAGAATGGGAAAAAATATTTGCAAACTATACTACAGATAAAGGGTTGATAACCAGAATCTACAAAGAAATCAGGAAAATCCACAACAACAAAACAAACAACCCACTTAAGAGATGGGCCAAGGACCTCAATAGACATTTTTCGAAAGAGGAAATCCAAATGGCCAACAGACACATGAAAAAATGTTCAAGATCACTAGCAATCAGAGAAATGCAAATCAAAACCACAATGAGGTTCCATCTCACCCCGGTGAGAATGGCTCACATTCAGAAATCTACCAACAGCAGATGCTGGAGAGGATGTGGGGAAAAAGGGACACTAACCCACTGTTGGTGGGAATGCAAACTGGTTAAGCCACTATGGAAGTCTGTCTGGAGATTCCTCAGAAACCTGAACATAACCCTACCATACAACCCAGCCATCCCACTCCTTGGAATTTACCCAAAGGAAATTAATTTGGCAAATAAAAAAGCCATCTGCACATTAATGTTTATTGCAGCTCAATTCACAATAGCTAAGACCTGGAACCAACCCAAATGCCCATCAACAGTAGACTGGATAAAGAAATTATGGGACATGTACTCCATAGAATACTATACAGCAGTAAGAAACAACGAAACCCGGTCATTTGCAACAAGATGGAGCAATCTGGAAAACATCATGCTGAGTGAATTAAGCCAGTCCCAAAGAGAAAAATATCATTTGTTTTCCCCGATCGGTGACAACTGAGCGCCAAAGGGGAAACCTGTTAAGTGAAATGGACACTATAAGAAACAATGACCTGATCAGCTCTTGTCCTGACTCTAGATGTACAATGTAATACTTTATCCTTTTTAGTATTTGTTGTTGATGTTGTTGTTCTAGTACTAGTGGTTGAACTCTGTAATTAACACACAATTATTCTTAGGTGTTTAAATTTTAACTGAAAAGTGATCCCTGTTAAATTTAAGAGTGGAAAAAGAGAGGGAGGAGATGTACAATTTGGGACATGCTCAATTGGACTTGCCCCAAATGGTGGAGTTAGAAATGTGCCAGGGGATTCCAACACAATCCCATCAAGGTGGCATGTACCAATGCCATCTCACTAGTCCAAGTGATCAATTTCAGCTCACAATTGATGGCTCTGATAGGTCTAAGAGTCAAAGGGATCACACAAACAAGACAAGTGTCTGCTAATACTAACTGATAGAATCAAAAAGGGAGAGAAGGATCCAACATGGGAAGCGGGATACACAGCAGACTCATAGAATGGCAGACGTCTTAAACAACACTCTGGCCTCAGAATCAGCCCTTAAGGCATTCGGATCTGGCTGAGGAGCCCATGAGAGTATTGTAGGCATGGAAAGCCAAGATACCAGGGAAAAGAAAAAAAAAAGACCTAAATGAAAGAGCTCTGTGAGTGAGATCCCAGTGGAAAGAACGGGGCCATCAAAGAAGGAGGTACCTTTCTCCGAAGGGAGGAGAAAACTTCCACTTTGACTATGACCCTATCGGAATAAGATCAAAGTCAGCGAACTCTAAAGGCTTCCATAGCCCTGACAACTCATGAATAGAGCCTAGGGAGATTACTGATGCCATGAACGGGAGTGTCAAATTGTTAAGTCAGCAACAGGAGTCACTGTGTACTTACATCCCATGTGGGATCTGTCCTTAATGTGTTGTCTAATGTGAAGTGATGCTATAACTAGTACTGAAACAGTATTTTTATACTTTGTGTTTCTGTGTGGGTACAAACTGATGAGGTCTTTACTAATTATATACTGAATTGATCTTCTGTATATAAAGATAATTGGAAATGAAAAAAAAAAACAACCTGGTGTTAAATTGGAAATGGAATAGAAAATTAATTAATTTAAAAAAATATTATATAGGATCTCTGTCTTTAATGTGCTTACACTGTTATTTAATGCTATAACTAGTACTCCAACGGTAGTTTTTTCACTTTGTGTTGCTATATGGGGCAAACTGTTGAAATCTTTACCTAATATATACTAAACTGATCTTCTGTATATAAAGAGAATTGAAAATGAATTTTGATGTGAATGGAAGGGGAGAGGGAGCAGGAAAGGGGAGGGTTACGGGCGGGAGGGAAGTTATGGGGGGGAGGGAAGCCATTGTAACCCATAAGCTGTACTTTGGAAATTTATACTCATTAAATAAAAGTTTAATAAATGAAAAAAAATTTAGAAGACTTGGCTCAATACTCTGGTAACAAGGATTTAGTAGTTTTTTCCATTGGGCAACTCACAACATGGTAGCTAACTTTCCACAGTGTAAGCAAGTCAAAGAGTGAGAAACAGAGCACCCAAGATGGAAGACAGTCTTTTTATATCCAATCTTAAAAGTGATATCTCATCACTTTATCATATTTTATTCATTAGAAGCCAGTCACTAGATCTAATCTGAGCTCAAAGGTGGGGGGGTGGTGGATTATACAAGGAATACGTGGAATAGGAGTAAGGGATCTTTGGGGCCATCACAGAGGCTACCACACCCAAACCCTAATATTACTCTACAATGTGTTTGTGAGAACCCAAAGAGATAATGTCAACGAAAGAACACTTGCAAATTTTACAGCAATATATAGATACATTAGTGCACTATAACAACTCATCAAGGGGTCCAATCAAAACCTTTTAACTAGTCCTTGGCCCTGCACCCACATGGGAGACCAAGAGAAGCACCTGGCTCCTGGCTTCGGTTCAGCGCAGTGCGCCGGCTGCAGTGCGCCAGCCGCAGTGGCCATTGGGGGGTGAACCAACGGCAAAGGAAGACCTTTCTCTCTCTCTCTCTCTCTCTCTCTCTCTCTCTCTCTCTCTGTCCACTCAGCCTGTCAAAAAAATTAAAAAACAAAAAAACAAAAACCTTTTAATTAACTGTGCATAGCTTTGCCAAGTTCAGAGTTACCCAGTGAACATTTTTAAGTTTTTCATTCATGAAAGTTTCTGCAAACCCTCTCTATACTCACATCTCAAATTTCAAGACAAATAAATGGTTTAATTTTCCTTACAACTGAATTGTTACTGACAGCAATCTTTAATCATTAAAGAGTTAACAATGCACTTTGAGTTGCTTTACACAGATAAAAAATTCATTCCCTAAGTAAATGAATTAGCCAAGTAATTGACAGTCAATTCCAGTAATAAAAGACTAATTAAGTGATTCTGCTAAGTAAAAGTGTAATGTGATGAATTTGCTAAACAATGGCCTAACAAATTTCCACACTAAATAAATGACTTGGGATGGTGGCTAAACCCTCACTACATCTAGGGGCAGTTGAAAAAGCAAGAGTACTTTGGGAAAACAAAGACAGAGTGACTTCCCAGTCCAAATGCTTAACATTACACTGGGCTACTTGCCAAACAGGGCCAGGTGAATGAGTCTGAATAGAGCAGTTTTACTAGATTCTGGGAGTCACAGCATTGATGACCAGATTAAATGAGGACTTAGAATAGTCCAGTACATCTAAGTTGGAGTAACAGAAAAACTCAGTCATGGGCAAACGGAGCTAGGATTCAACACTAGACTTTCCTGGGTTCAGGAAGATCAGAGACAACACCAAGGAAACATCTTGGAAGTAGAAAGTCCAGAAGAGATTTGTGCAAAATGGACATGTTTGATCAAGAACAGAGAAGCTAAATAGGGTTTGCTTTCTACCTTAGAAGGTGAGGATGACAATGGTATTCAGCCCTGGTAGGTAAAGGGTCTTTGGAAGCATCTTGGATTCAGCCCATTTACAATGGTGTCTTCTGGAAGAATCTACACATCTCTTATGGGATCCTCTGGTTTGTATCCCCCAAGCTTCTATCTAATAAAGAAGAATCTGGAGTATTTGTAATTAAAAAATTGCTCCCTGCTTTGCTAAGCTGCTAAGCTTCACTTTCCATCATGGCCTAGAGGGCATGGCAAGTTCCTAGGGACCAGGTGCCCTGCAGCCCCACCCCAAGTCCTGCCTCTTTTGGACATTCAATTAGGCCCTGCCCTGAACACCACCCTCATCCTGTGAAAAGGAGGATCCCAGCCTGGGTAGGTGCAGTTCTCTCTCTTGAGGTTGCCCACACTTACATCTGAGTGTGTACTGCCTTTAAATAAATCATGCTCTCTGTTCACCTTTTAAAAAACAAACAAGCAAAAACAAAACAAAACAAAGAAAAAAAAAAAAACCCTGGGTTCTTCCAGCTGGGAAAGAATCTTGAATTTCTTGCTTTTCCTTGAACAAATAAGGCATAGGTTTCCCCTGGGGCCTCCAGCTGGGACACTCTTTCCTGGCATGACTTACATTTGTTGTCTTTTAAAAGTTTTTGATCAAATGTCATATGTAAAACTGCAATTTTCCTCAGCTAGTGACTCCTAATCCCATTCAATCTGCTATTATTTCATAGTACTTATCACTTTCTATTGTAGCACATATTTACTTATATTTTATTGCCCATTGTTTATTTTCCAACTTTCCACTTCTTACTACCACTTGAATATAAAGTCTGGAGAGACTGAGAAATTTAAATTTCTACATTATTCACTAGTGTAGCACAAGAGTGTCTAATACATCTTGTACCTACTAGGGACACATAGTAGGCATTCATTCAAAAATTGTTGAATGAATGAATGGTAGCTCATTCTGAAGATTGTTATGCTCTGATATTGGAAAAGGGTAATGCGATCTTAAAAAGAGATGCAGGAAGGAAAAGTCCATGTCCTGGGATTTCAAGATATCACTATTCAAGGATGCCATCCTCAGTGGCTTCAGAAGTTTCTGCATATCTCTCATTATTTGGAGAAGTACTTCATAGGAGTAGGATAATATGCAGGAAAAAGATTAGTTTTGAATCTCAGCCCTACCATTTACATAGCTATGTGACCTCAAGCATGCCACTTCTCTCTGAACCTCTGTCTCTACATTTGTGAAAGAAGGCTACAACCAAAAATAATCACTTCAGAGGTAGTGAGAATTAAATGACATGTGCACAGCAACTAACGTAGCCTTCAGCAAAACCAATGCTAGTTTCTTCTGTTCTCCTTTAAAAACAATGAGGTGTGTTCCTTAACGCATATAGAAAGTTGAGTTTTCGAATTATTCCAGACATTGCAGACCTATAAGGCAGAAAGCTGGAAAGGAGTAACCTGTGGTTGAGGAAGGTAAAAGGCTAGAAGCATAAAGTGCTTCAGGGGAGAGAGGGAACAGTCAGGAGGGAAGGGGCAGCAAGGACACAAAGTGTTTCCAAAGAGTCTTCCTGGGCTGCAATGAATACAGGAGTCTAAGGAAGCCAGCACTGAGTGATGCGGTTGTTAGAACTATGACTAGAATAGAGACACCAGGAGCAGGACTTTGTAAGAGATGGAGGTGCACGGTGAACTATCTCTATCTCTCCTAGACTAGCACCAAAGTCTCTTTCCTGGTCTCCTCACCACCTACCATGGGATTAAAGCTGTCAAACCATGTTAGCAACTTCCCTCTTGCTACAATGCATAAAACAGCTGGGTGAATGCTGAATAGCTAAAAGTGAGCCACTGCGATCCATCTTGGCTGCTAAATTAACATAATTATTCATTATACAAATACTAATCAATCATCTATCCTTTGCCAAACACCATAGCAGTCTCCAGTGATGTAGTAGTAGCCAAAACAGAGGTGCTCTGTGCACTGTGATTTAACAGTCTAGTGAAGAAGGCAGACACAAGAAAAAACACTTGAATAAACAAACATCTGCACACATGATATTCTGATATATACTAAGAGGGACTGGAACATAATTTTATTAGGAAAAGTAAGTGGCAACTCTTTAGACCAGAGATTCAGGAAAACACCAAAAGGTGATATTGAATCATGGACCTGAAAGACTGTCTGTGGCTGAACAATGAAAGACAGAGCAGGGAAGAATGTTTTGGAAAGAGGAACATAATTGTGGGGGCCAAGACATTGGAAAATTCTTACTATTTTCAAAACATTGGGAGAAATCAATATGATTGGTCTGAACTGAGCAAGCCATGTGGCCAGAGATGAGACTAGAGATGTTCACGGGAATCAGCTCATTCTGGCCCTTGTAGTTCATGGGGTACATCTGATTTTCATCCTGAGGGCAATGGGTAGTCAGTGACAGGTTTTAGGTCAGGCAGTGGCATAGTGAGATTTGCATTTTAAACTGTAGAATGGTAAAGAAAGTAGATATTCCATCAGTAAAATATAACAACAACATAATTAGGTAAACCTTTGTTGATGGATCAGTTTGAGAGGAGAGTAATAGGGCAGAATGAAAAGCATTACAGAGTGTCCAGGGACCAGATTTGCAAGTGTATGTATTTGCTGGAGCACAGCTGGCTGGAGACTCAGTAGCCAAACACTTGGTCTCCAATGTAGTAGAAACAGAAGTGACTCTGCTTGCTTAGAATGACTCTCTTACTTCCTGAGCCTCTGTCACATCTGTAGATCAGAGGGAATTTCATCTAACCCAGATCAAAGATCCTGAAGATGAAAGGGGTTTTCACCTTGGAAAAATGGAATTGGCCCATAGAGACTTCAACTGAATAAGGACACTCATTTCAAAATCAAAAGTGTCCAAATATTTCCATGTATTGAATTCTCAAAAATATGGACTGCTTAAGAAAATATGGAGTGATCAAGGAGATCTAATCAATACTCTGGACTTAAAAATGGCTCCCAGATTAGAATAATCTGGAACACCTCCTTTACAACTACGTCACTGCGAAGAGGTAGCCACACCAATTGGTCAATTGGGTCGACTGCTAATTACATAAGCGTATATTTGTATATGTATGTGGATATGTGTGGGTGGAAGAAAATACCATGTGCACCGGTATTTTGTGCTAAGTCACTTCACTTGATATCTGATATATATATATATATATATGTGTGTGTGTGTATAGAAATAACACTAACATGTTATTAGTCTTATCTACTCCTACTCCAACACATTCACCTCCCTGTTACCAAGATGATATTGCTAAAATCAAACTCAACTCTGCCCTTCTACTTCTCAAATCTGTGTTAGCTCCTTGCAGAAGACAATAAATTTTAAAGTCTCTAACACATGAGACTATTTAAGACACAGTCCTTTATTACCTCTCCAAGTTCATCTTTTACTACTTAACCCCATGAAGCTGATCTCTGAAGACCAAGAAAGGTCAAACTGTTCATAATTATAAATCCAAGGGAAGGAGCTTCCTGGGAAAAGGGTCAGGGACAGCCTGACCTAAGGAGGACCAGCACCATGGACAGAGATATAAACACCAGCTTCCGCCTTTTACATTCTCTCTCAAGCTCTAGGGAGAAGTTAACATGATTGATGTCTTTTGGACTCTGTATTTTAGGAAACACATTTACACTAACAAGGTATTGTACAAGAAAGGAAAAGTTCTTTTCAGATCAGGGATATTCTTCAGAGACCCTGCCAAGCCATGTAGCAGTAACAGCATATTAGAAATTGGTGGCAGGAATGGGAAAGAGGCTAAATTCCAGGCAGTATATAACTGGCAAAGAATCATCCTTTATTTTTTTTCTGCCTGCATTCAATGCAGAATCTTGAAAACAGGCCAACTTTGTGTGGTATGATTGTATCAGGTTTCTTAAAAATTCCTATCAATTTTAACTAAATCATAGGATTTCTATGCCTGTCTTATCCACCTATCAATCTACTCAACCATCCATTCATCAACAAGGGTTTGGGGCGCCTATTCTGTGCTACACACTGTGCTACATGAAGAATGTATAGTAGTAAGCAAAACATAAATTGTCTCCCCCATCAGAGCTTGCTCTCTAGTAGAGGGGACAGATGTTAACTAAGCCATTTGGAGACTGAAGTCAATGCTGAAAAAAAGGATCACAATTCTATGATAGCAACAGACAATATAAATGTAATCTGGTAAGGAGAGACAAGAGATCCAGGAAAGAAAGAAATGCATGAATTGAAATCTAAATTAGTCAACAAGAAAAAGAGTGTGGGCATAGCCAGTGCTGTAAATGAGGGGTTGAAAAACATTTGTATATCTAGAGAGTAAATATTTTAGGCTATGTGGGCTAGATGGTATCTTTGGTAACTAGTTAACTCTACCATCATAGCACAAAAGCAGCTATAGGACATAGATAGATAAGCATGGCTGTTCCAATAAAATTTTAATTACATTAACGAAGTCAGCTGGATTTGGCCAAGTTTGCCCACTCCTGCTCTAGATAAGACAATAGCATGGACAAAGGTCTCATGGCAGAAGGAGTGTGGCAAAGGTTATGTACTGAGAAGTTTGGCTAGAATTCATAGGGAATGGGGTAGTAAGATGTAAGAGCCTGAGAGAAGTTCGCAGGTCAGGATGTAAGGTCAGGATGGAGACTTTGGGCTTTAGCCTAACAACAATCAGAAGCAAGAAAATTGTTTTAAGTCCGAGACAGGTGAGGCAACATGTTCTGATTTCCCTTGAAAAGATCTCCCTGGTTGTTACCTCCCAAAATGGACAAGAGAATGACAAGAATGGCTATAAAGATTATTTAGGGGCTGTGGATCATACAGAGGGAAGAGATGATTATTTGGATAAGGATGGAGGTCACGGTTGTAGCAAAAAAAAAGTGCATGGGTTCTAGATACATTGAAGATGTGGAATAACTAAAACTTGGTGTGGAATTTGATGTGGGAGGTGAAAGAGAGAAGAGCATGTGAAGATTAATCTATGCTATGACTGCTGAATGTGTCCTTGCTGTTAAGGGGAACTGAAATTTTATTTCATTGCTAGCCTCCATGTAATTAGGAAATCAACTCATATATTGGAAAGGTGAAATGGAAACCATCTGAACAGAGACAAATCACATGGTTAATGGGCCAAGGCAGTCCTTCCTCACCAGGCAACATTCTGATAGCTCTGAACACACCTCTACTGGGTGCACCAAGCTATGTAACTGCTGTTTGTGTTTCCTACACATAGGTTTTTGGAGAGTAGAAGTGACATTTCTTGTTTGTTATGATTCATGTTGGTGGCATCTCCTGCTCATCTGACATCCATGTATTCTGGAGACCTGTGTTCATCTGAGGTGTTATCTGATGTCTAATGGTATGGGCAGTATTCTACACTTCATTGATTTATCCCACAAAAGGTCAGGCGGTGCTGGGAAACAATATGTCAAGAAATATCCCTTCACAGGTGAATAGGGGCCACCAGAGACCGGCGATGGGAATGCAGTGACAGAGGGGTTTTGCTTGACCTGGTCTTTGGTGCTTTTCATGTGCTTCCTCAATCTTGGTCACACTCAACCCTATGGCCCTTTCATTGACATTCCAAGATACATGGATCCATTACAGATCACTAATACGTAAACCTGACTTCCAGTTCTTGGCGCAAAAGTCTACCTTGAATACTGACACCTGGGCTGAGGACACAACCATGGAGTCACCCAACCCTAAAATTAACTCACAAACACTGGGTTCCATCCCAGGATCCAGGGGAATTACCCAAGGGTCTGCACTTACAGCCACTTTTATAGTTCTATGGTTTTTTTTTTTTTAAGATTTATTTATTTGAAAGACAGAGTTACAGAGAAAGGTAGAGCCAGAAAGAGAGGAAGGTCTTCCATCCACTGGTCCATTCCGCAAATGACCACAATGGCCAGAGCTGAGCTGATCCGAAGCCAGGAGCCCAGAGCTTCTTCCGAGTCTCCCACACGGGTGCAGGGGCCCAAGGACTTGGACATCTTCCACTGCTTTCCCAGTCCACAGCAGACAGCTGGATTGGAAGTGGGGTAGCTGGGTCCCAAACCGGCACCCGTATGGGAGGCTGGCCCTGCAGGCTGGGGCTTTAACCCACTAAGCCACAGCACTGGCCCCAGGTCCTTGTTTTAATTTTATCTCTTCATCTTTGACTGTTTTTTAATAGGTACTCCTTTAAGTAAATCTTGGTTCAAAGTCTGGTTCTTCCACTAACATGCTGAATGACCTAAGGGCAGTGTGTTTTCCTACTATGGGTCTCAATTTACTAGTGCACAGAAAAGACTCCAGTCACCTTGTGTGCAAAATGTAGCAAACACTGGTATCTCTAGATGCACTCCTCTGCTGAGCTCCAGGCCCACAGATCCAACTGCCTATCTGACATCTTCAATGACTCAACAGTCCCTCAAACCTAGCCTTTCTATATTTAAACTCCCCTCTTATGCTTAAATCGGGCTGTTTCCCGTGCTCATTTTATCATTTAGTATCATCACCAACCCACCTAGAGTGAGTGTAAGCAGAAGAGAGTGAGGGCTGAGGTCTGTTTCAGTGGTTGGAGGCTGGGAACAACAGTAGGAACCCATGAAGGACAACTAGAAGAAGTGCCCGGAGAGGACAAGAAAAATGAGCATGAAAGGGAAGCAAACAAAATGTCTCAAGGAGAATCTGCTTGCCACATAAATCCTGGCTCACAGCTGGGTTTGGCTTCTTGGTAGCTGTGTGGCCCTGAAAGTGATCTAAATTCTTTGAGCCTCAGTTTCTTATCTTGCCTCATAAAGTTGCTGTTGAGATTATTAAATGAAATGAGGCATGTAACGTGTTTTGTCCAGGAATGACTCAAAATGTTAGCTAGTAGAATTCTCTGTGTTTTCAGCTTACTAAGGCTGTAGCTTTGAGCTGAGAGGAAACATGGTCTCTAAGCTCGGTTGATTCTGCTACCTAGCAACTATGTATTTACATTTTCAACATCACTTCTTTATCCCTGATTACTTTAACAAGCACTTTCTAAGTGCCCTGTTATAATTCAGGACCACCTGTGAGGTATAGAGAATAATTCTATTTTCTTCTCTAGATGTAGTGGCCTGGCATAAATTGTCAAAAGCAACTTGAGTTTTGTAGCTTTACTGAGGTGTGTGAGAAGGTGTTGAGAAGGAATGGCTGGGCCAGCTCCCGCTGCAAGTGGAGGTCTGTCATGATAGAATGGCCTCTACTTACCTGCGATCCAAAGATGAATTTACAAAACTCCAGGAGATAGTAGGCCACTATCCTAAGAGGATGTATCACTGAGATCATGCTAATTTCCAAGCAGGTTACCCTTCCTGGGAAGGGAATTTCAGTTGTCCACAGATGGAAAGAGCTCTCCAAGCAGGTATTGGCTACTATTCCAGCCTCACCTCCAGCCATATGTGCTTAGCACAGTGCTGTGGACTCCAACCCTACTTCTCTCAGTCCATCCTGCTCCTCACAGCGGCGACTTGTTGTCCCTCCCACCTGGGACGATTTTTTCTTGTACCCCCTTCAAGTCAGACTCCATCTCCTTCTATAGCACTCTCTAATTCACTTAGGCAGAATGAATCACTTGCTGAGTCTCTGATCAGCATTCCTGAGACATTCTACATGCCTTTTCTCTATCACTTATCACATTTATTGAAATTAATCCACTTACAAGTTTCCTCTTGGAGGACAGAAATACCCTTGAAGGCAGAGACCATGTCTTATTTATATTTGGAAGCCCTACGATGCATGCCATATATAGTTGGCACTCGATGAATATTTAAAGGAACACCTTGGGTACTCCCATAACCAGGAAATGGAAAGTATAATTCAATTTGAGAAGGTTCTATTTATGCAGAAATCATATTGAGGTTCTACAGAAAATACCAAAGATAAACCATTACTGACTACACATCATTTTTTTGAAGGAGACCATGGGACAAGGATTAGAATGGCAATAGCCCCAATTCTATTGCCAGTTCTGTTAGTGACTCAATGAGAGATCTTGAGAAAACCCATAGGGACTCAATTTTTTGCTTTTGAGATTGGAGGTTGGATGAGATGACATCTATGGCAATTTTTCATTATGACCATTTCTTTTGCAACTATTATATCTATTATATCCATTTTTGAGTCTAATGTTTGTCTCTGAAGCTTGTCTTAATGTAATTCCTTATTGTTGTGATGGGCAATTTGTCCACTTTCTGAATGCTAACTACATTTTCATTTTGCACTTCCAAGGAGTAAACAATTCCATTCAACTCTGGGTTTTCAGAAACTTGGTAAGTTTGACCTTTAATCTGTCAGTCAAGTCTATGATTGCAAAATACACAGCAATCCCTGCAAAATAGTCAATAAAACTGAAGGTAGCAAGCTTGTAACATTCAATTCTTCTTCTAGGTTCAATTTGCTCCAAATTCCTCCAAACAGAACGCTTTCATTTTTAAAAATTTGTCTCCACAATACTCCGTTGAGTGCTTGGTTTCTCTGTGACTCATCATTGCTTTTCCTTGTAAATTTCCAACATTTCAATTGTGATTCTTAGATCGTCCATGTTTCAGACAAAAGAAAAAAAAATCCCAAGAAAGCTGAAAGGATCTCTCAGATTTGAGAACTCTCAAAGCTATTAATGGACTTAGGAAGCCTTCAGGTCCAGTGCCCCTGATGGCAATGTCTCTTTTTTTTTAAGATTTATTTATTTGAAAGGCAGAATAACAGAGAGCCAGAGGCAGAGGCAGAGGGAGAAGGAAAGAGGGAGAGAGGGGGAGAGGGAAGGAGGGAAGGGGGGGAGAGGGGGAGAAGGGGAGAGGGAAAGAAGGGAAGAGGAGAAGGGAAGGGGGGGAGGGAAGAGGGAGAGGGAGAGAGAGCTAGAGCGAGAGCGAGAGCAAGAGGAGAGAGATCATTCTTCCATCTGCTGGTTCACTCTCCAGATGGCCGCAATGGCCAGAGCTGGGCCAATCCAAAGCCAGGAGCCAAGAGCCTCCGCCAGATCTCCCATACAGGTGCAATGGCCCAAGCACTTGGGCCATCTTCTATTGTTTTTCAGGCCATAGCAGAGAGCTGGATTAGAAGTGGAACAGCCAGGACTTGAACCGGTGCTCATATGGGATGCCGGCCCTGCAGGCGGTGGCTTTACCCACTACACCACAGCGCCAGCCCCAGGGCAATCTCCTCTTGATGCATCCCTGGGAAGGGGGAACCAGAGCATTTCTTACCAGGTGTCACTAATTCTCTGCTATTACCAGACAACTTAGCATGAAGAACTAAAGGTCTGGGGTCTGGGAATCCTGAGTTCATCTCAATCACTTGGAAACTGTGTTAGAAGCAGATTGCTGGGACTTCCCTCAGAACCCCTACTACTGAGTTTTGGGTTCAGCAGACCTAAGGTGGGGCCCAAGAACTGTCTTGTAACAAAGTCCCTAGGTGATGGATGCAGCTTGTGTGGAGACCATGCTTTGAGAAAATGGCTCAAAGTCTGTGGGCTTAAGTTTCCTTATCATAAAATTGGAGTAATAACACCTACCTTTCAGAAGGCAGTATAGAGAATGGTGTTGGCTGTAGGCTTAGGGGCGTCAGACAGACCTAGGTTTGAGTTCTGCTGTTTTAAGGTGTGAAGCCTTAGGCAAGTTTCTTACTGTTTTTAAGCCTCAGTTTCCTCACTGGAAATTATCAGGTATAATCATAACAATCATTTAATTTTCCCAACACACCAGTGAGATAGGATTGCACATAAAAAACCTCAGTATGGAAACGGGCCCCACACTTCCAGCTCAGTAGATTGTTAGTATCATAAATAAATTACTATATTTATATTTTATAAAATTATTTTGTAATTATTTATCATTAGAACAGTAATAATTATATTTCAAGGTCCCAAACTGGGAAGATTAAGTGACCTCATTGGTTGAATGACTAGAGATAAAAAATATTTCGGTAGACTGTGATAACAGGATCAAATCTAACCAGGAACAAAGAGCACAAATATAAAGTCCCCTTCGCTTGGGCACCGCAAATCATCTTCTCCTGGGCTGTAAGAGGCAGCCACCTGAGAGCCAGGCCCTCTACATGAGCAGCCATACCATGGGCGTTAGCCGGTTAATCCGAACCCAAGCTGGGTATTGCAGATCAGGTTTGGGATCTAGAATTAAGGTGATAATGGTGACCCTACTTCCCGTGACTTAGTGTGGTATAGACAGTCATGGTGACCTTGGGAACCACATACTCCAGGGGCATGGCCGAGATGGAGACAAAGCCAATTGGGATTTTCAGAAGGGATGGCTGACTGGGGGCTGGCAATTAGCTGGCACAGGAGTGGATGTTGCAAGAAAACCAAGACTGATTCTGTTACCTTACTGACACCAGAGGCCAAAGGCCAGTACATGGTTGCTGACCGACATATGCTTGTGTGCAAAAACAGGAAATCAATGAATGGAAGCTGCAGGAAACAGATTTCAGACCAACAGAGGACAGAATTCACTATGAGAAGTGCTGGAACCAGATGTGTTCTTGGATCTGGAAGTTTTCAGCATGAATTTTATCCCCATATTTCTCTCCCTCAATACTCAGTGGGTATCTGATGGGTTAGAGGCTCAGGCCGTCATAAGAGAATGGACTGATCTACAATCATGGAGGCCAAAAGGATGTGCGTAAGATGGTAGCCTTTACTTCAGGAGCTGCGATGATATCACTTATGAAATCAAGGTAAGAACTCCTATGTGGTTGCACTGTTTTGAAGATAAGAGATAAGATGTGGGCAGCATCTAGCAAAGGACCCAGAGAAGGTCCTGCACAAAGGTAGCAATCCTTAGCATGACGTATCATTAAGTCAAGAGTTTTCCCAGAGACACACACCAAGGTCAGCCAATTTGCCCGGGAACCCATTTCTTCATCTGCTTCATTGTCCTCCTTAAAGAGTCAAGGAATCCTTACAGGGAGTTCACCAGAAGTGTTTTAAAGTCATGACCTGTCTCTGCTTTTTGAATTGCTTTAGTTATGTAACTAAAATAATCAGTCCAACATTTTTGCCTAGTGCTTCCTTTTGCCTGCCCTATTTCCACTGAACCGTCTTGTGAGAGCATCAAACTCGGATAGTCCCTGACCTGCCCACAAAGAAACCCTGTGTACTGCTGGAAAGAGAAGGGGGATAGGGTTTCAAGACTTGACATCTTCCTCAGCAGCAAGTATCTCCTAAGGCTGTTGTGTGCTGACCTCTAGGTATATTTTGGTCACCTTAGGAGGAACTCAGCTAGGGAAAGGGCCCAGGAGCTCTCTATGCAGGCTGCTACTGCACCGAGCAGGATAGCAAAGACCATCTTTGCTGGACCTTCTGTCTCTTCTGCCCAGCTGTGAACACTCTGTTAGGGGTTATTTTGCTGTTCATCTCTCTCTGGATCCACTTAGGGAGGGTCCACCTTTCTTTTTTTTGACAGGCAGAGTGGACAGTGAGAGAGAGAGACAGAGAGAAAGGTCTTCCTTTTTGCCATTGGTTCCGGCTCAATAGCTAATTCTCCGCCTTGTGGCGCCAGCTCACCGGGTTCTAGTCCCGGTTGGGGCACCGATTCTGTCCCGGTTGCCCCTCTTCCAGGCCAGCTCTCTGCTGTGGCCAGGGCGTGCAGTGGAGGATGGCCCAGGTGCTTGGGTCCACCTTTCTTAAGAGGCTCCTGGTGAGAACAGCGCCCAGAAAACCTGCCTGAGAGCACCCACGGAACAGCCATTTTCCTGCAGGAGTTTTGGTGAGCAGAGGAACCAGAATCAGCACTGCCCTGCCAACAAGCAGTCCAATTTAATATCTGCCCAGCTTCCTGGTAGAGAGAGAGCTAAAGGTTGGGAGGAAGACAAAGATGCTTGGTTTAGAAAGGAGACTACCTGCTTGGGGTCCAGGCTTCATTACCTACTTATCATTCATCAAATGGTCCAGTGTCTGATGACCCTTCACCTGCCAGACATGGCACCATTCAATAGGCAGAAGCATACAAATGAAGGCAGAATTAACTAGAGGCTGCCAGAGAGCAAGTGAGTCTGTTAAATGCCATTATGATAAGAGTGGACGACCAAGCACCTAAACCATGGGAATTCGATAGGGATTGTATTGAAGCACTTTTGTTTATACTGAAAATGAGCAAGGAGATGATGACATATAAACAAAAGAGATAAAGAAGAAGACTTAATCATGGATATATAAAGGGGGCACAGGAATAAAGACCCAGAAAATGACACCAGTGAGCCAAAGATTACAGAAAAAAATTGCAAGTACACTAGGCAATACGATAAAAATCAGATGACTTTAAAAAAGCTAGCATTTCTCTAAATGGAAAACAATGCACACTGTTTGTCCTTGAAATGTGACAGGTATTCTCTTTTAAAGAATGCTAATGCATTCCAAAGCAATGGCCTATATCTGACAAAGCCCCATCACCCCTGCGTCCCTGAGGTCAGATTCCTATACAATATTAGGAGACTTGATTGAGTAGATGTTGCAGAACTAAGCAGTCACCTGGAATAAAAAACCTCAGAAAATAAACCTACGCAGGGAGAGGCAGAATTTGAATTAGGCAAGGGCCCACCTGTTCAATAATGAAATAATTGCTCAAGGCACATTCTTCTGTAATCTTTTTCCAATGCAACCACTATTCTTGTGCCCTGCCTCTCTCAATGCTGCCTCAAAATTTGCACATAATCTCAGTGCCTCCCAAAGACGCCAATTCAGAAGCCAGACAGTCACTTCCCTAATGTCACGAAAATAGATTCAATTTTACATACATCAGGGTGATTTCAGAAGCAATTTCTCCATCTCCAGTGTAAGCATTACTTACAGTTTTTTCCCCTTAAATCGCATCCCAGTGGTTCCACAGGGCATTTTAAAAGGTAGCTGATGCATTCTAGGGCATTCAAACAACCCCCTGAGTATGTTTGCAACTGTAACCACAGGACATCAAATGCGCAGAGAGAGCACTAAAATATTCTGCAATTTGGATAAATGCAAATTTCATAATTGAGTATAAGTCAATTAAAATTTGTTTTTTTGTCTTTTAAAAGCAATTTCATTAGAATGATTGTATAGGCATAGATGTGTACATGCTTCTGTGTGCTTCTACCTCTCTGTACTGCCAAAAGCTTGTGGAGGGGCCAGTGCTGTGGCACAGTGCATTAAATTGCTGCTTATCATGCTAGCATCCCATATCAAAAAGCTGCGTTCAAGTCCTGGCTGCTCCGTTTGTGATCCAGATCCCTGCTAATGCGCCTGGGAAAGCAGCAGAGAATGGCCTAATTACTCGGCTCCTGCCACGGTGTGGAAGAATGCAATGGAGGTCCAGGCTCCTGGACTGGACTGACTTGGCCCAGCCCAGATCTGGCTGTTGCAGCCATTTGGGGAATGAACTTGTGGATGTAAGATTTCTCTCTCTCTCCTCTCTGTCTCTGTCACTCTGCCTTTCAAATAAGTAAATCTTAAAAAAACAAAAAACAAAAAACAAAAAAAACCTGTGGAAAATGTCATTGAAAGAGAAATATTTTGTTCAAAGGTGTTTTTTTGGTTTTTTTTTTTTTTGGACAGGCAGAGTTAGACAGTGAGGGAGAGAGACAGAGAGAAAGGTCTTCCTTCCATTGGTTCACCCCCCAAATGGCTGCTATGGCCAGCGCGCTGCACCTATCCGAAGCCAGGAGTCAGGTACTTCTTCCTGGTCTCCCATGGGGTGTAGGGCCCAAGCACTTGTGCCATCCTCCACTACCTTCCTGGGCCACAGCAGAGAGCTGGACTGGAAGAGGAACAACAGGGACAGAATCCAGCACCCAAAATGGGACTAGAACCCGGAGTGCTGGTGCCGCAAGGCAGAGGATTAGCCTAGTGAGCCACAGCGCTGGCCCAAAGTTGTTGTTGTTGTTGTTTTTTTTTTTTTTTTTTTGAAATTCATGTATATGAAGACTCTTCAAAAAGTTAATGGAAAAATGCATAAAATAAAAACAATCCACCATCCAAGAATTTCAAATGTATTTGCACAAAAATAAACTTATCTTATAATTCCAGTTTTCCACGAACATTTTGGAATAGCCATATATGTATGTGTATAAATGTAAAACACACAAACACACACACACACACAGACATCCCCTCTCCCCATTCGTTTGGAAAGATTGTGCCTGGCCTTTAAAACATTGAATTAGATTTCTCACCAGCTAATCTATCTCAGTCCTGGGAGTTTTCATCTTAAGGATCTAAGTTTTGGGTCATGGTGAAAACAGTGGTGATATTTCCCTTTGAAACCCAAGAAATCAGTGTTATCTAAGCTTTTATTTGGTATCAGAAAAACTTGAGACCAAATACCCAATTTCAAGGGCACATGACTGTCAGAGATCTTTGACTATAATCTTTTTGGCATTCAGAGTCCTCCTGGGGCACATTTATAAATGTGAGAGTGAGCACAAGAAGCTGGACTGTATAGGAAAGGTTTGGGATGAACAGGCACTATTTGATCAGTATTTAAATCAACTAGACTTACAAAAAAACTTCTCTTTCCATGAGCCAAAAGCTGGGGTGCTAGTGACAACTCAGTACAGCCAGAGGATCAGACAGCCCAAGATGGTCCTTTTTCTTTCTTTCTTTCTTTTTTTTTTTTTTTTTTTTTTAGATTTTATTTATTTACTTAAGAGGTAGAGTTACAAATAGAGAGGGAGAAACAGAGAGAGTGAGATCTTCCATCTACTGGTTCACTCCCAAAATTGCCACAATCTGATGCCAGGATCCAGGAACTTCTTCTAGGTCTCCCATGTGAGTGCAGGGGCCCAGGTACCTGGCCCACCCTCCATTGGTCTCCCAGGCCGTTAGCAGAGAGCTGGATCAGAGAGGAGCAGCTGGGACATGAATCAGTGTCCATATGGGAGATGGTCCTTTCTTTAAAGACACTCAGGAAAAGGTAAGCCAAACCACAATGAGATATCACTTCACCACTGTCAGAGTGGCTAGTATCGAGAAGAGAGGAGAAATTGCTACTGAGGATGTGGAGAAAGGGGAACTCTTATTCACTGTTGGGGAGAATGTCAATTAGTGCAGCCGTTGTGGAAAACAGCATGGTGATTTCTTTAAAAGCCAGAATGCATCTGCCATCTGACCCAGCAATCTCACCATTGGGTGTCTACCTAAGACACGTGAACTCACTGTGTCAGGGAGATGGCTGCTCTGCTATGTTTGTAGCAGCAGTTTTCACAACAGCCAAAATAAGGAATCAACCAAAGTGTCCATCATTAGGTTAATGGATAAAGAAAATGTGATGCATATATGTAATATATATATACACGAAATGGAGTACTATTCAGCCACAAGAAGAATGAAATCCTGTCATCTGCAGCAAAACGGATGGACAGGAGGACATGATGTTGAGTGAAATAAGCCAGACACAAAGACAAGTACTGCATGTTCTCCCTTACATGTGCAGCTAAAACAAAACAAAACAAAACAAAACAACAAAACTCAATCCGGACACACAACGCTGATTACTAGAGGCTGAGAGGGGAGAGGGGCATAAAAGGAGTTTGGATAAAAATACAGGGGAGGGGCCAGCGCTGTGGTACAGCAGGTTAATGCCTTGGCCTGAAGCGCCAGCATCCCATATGGGCGCTGGTTCTAGTCCCGGCTGTTCCTCTTCCAATCCAGCTCTCTGCTATGGCCTGGGAAAGCAGTAGAGGATGGCCCAAGTACTTAAGCCCCTGTACCCATGTGGGAGACCTGGAGGAAGCTCCTGGCTTCGGCCTGGCCCTGCCCTGGCTGTTGAGACCATTTCGGGAGAGAACCAGCAGATGGAAGATTTGTGTCTGTCCTTCTCTCTGTAACTCTGCCTCTCAAATAAGTAAACATATCTTTTTTAAAAAGTAGGTATCTCGAAAGAAAAAATAAAGTTGGGAGGGCTGTTCAGGAATGAAAGGAATATAAGAGACAGAAACCAAATATGATTGAGTTGATTGAATCCTGGACTGCAATACAAAAACAAATAATAAGGAACCTCGTGGCGACACTGAGGAAACCTGGTTTTGCACTGGGATATGAGACACTGATTCACAGTTTCAGCTCTTGGTAAGATGACTGGTGGCTGTGTTGCAGAGTCATCCTGGTTCTTAGCAAACACACACAGAGGTCTCTGGGTGTGGAGTGTTGTGATGTCTGCAACCCAACTTATAAGTGGTTTTGAAATATTTGCATTGACACACACACACACACACACAGAGAGAGAGAGAGATAAGGAAAATATATGTTTCAAAAAGTTAACAATTGGTGAATCTAGGTATAGTGTATGTGAGTATTCTTTTCCCTCTTCTCTCAACTTTTTTGTTAGATTAACTAATCTCTCTTCCTAAACTCCAAGCATGTCATTGCTTGGAAACAGTTGCTGTCTCCTCTGAAGTGTTGCCTGCTGAATCGGAAGGCCTATGAACACCACACGAGAGGCTTTGCAAAAACTGCACAGTCCTGGCTGCACCCCTCAGCCCCGAGGAGACGCTGACTCAGTCAGTGAACGGTGGGCCCAGATATGTGTGCAGTCTGAAACCTGCCCCGGGTGGATTCTGTGCAGCACTTAAGCTTATGAATCATGGGCCTGAGTTACTCTCGCTTCCTGGACGCATCAGATTAAGCAGGAACGAGGTGTGTTGCTCTGGAAAGGTGAGCCAAGCCCACTGAGCCTTGCATAGCTCACCTATAACATGAGATTGATAATCAGTAGCACTAACCACCTCCCAGGACGATGGTAGGCTGAAATGAAGGACAGTATCTGCATCAGAGAAGTGGCAAATAAGTAGGTTTCCTTCCCTCTTTTATCCTCTCACAGATCTGCATCATTCCAAATGGATCATAAGTGTTTTTTTTTTTTTAAATGTGGTATCTTCTATTTACAACTTACATGGTGTATGAAGGAAACCTGTCTATGATCACATCCTTTGAGGTTCTTTGCATTCCCCAATTTGGAGCAGAGGCTGGGCAATCTAGCTTATTAAATCCAGGAAAGAACTGGATTATAGCATAGCTGAGAGATAAGAACAAAAGCCAGTTCTCCTGAATCTGACCACCAGGATGGCCTCAGATCCGTTAGCAATCTCGGCACTCTCCTTTGGATGCGGCTAACCTGGAAGCCTTACCCACTTTCGTTAGCTTGGTGACATTTTTAGCTCTGCAGAGGACTGGGGCAGTGTTGACTAACTGCCACTTGCACACTGGATGGAGCTTGGGACTGGTCAGGCTTGTGGGGCATGGGTTCTAGCTTGGACATGGAGCTCACCCGCCGTGGGACTTTGAGGGGGCTGCTTGTCTGGGCCTCAGTTTCCTGAGTATTCAGAACAGAGGAAGTCATGATCCATGACTCACTTACCTTTTGTGGTTTGTATGAAGCATAGTCTTGGAAATTTTAAGTCACTCAACTCAGTAAGTCTCATTTTTCTCCTAAGGGCATAGTCCTCCTGCTTCTTTTTACTATGATTATTTTAACCTGCCTCTATTTATGTCCACAGCAGTTTTGCTGACTTGTTCTCATTTCCACCTGCTTTAGGCTAGATCCCAAAGTCCTCCTTTTCACCCTGATGAGCTGCCCCAAGTCTTCACCTGGTGGACCCTTCATCCTAGACCAGGGCATTCCAGAGAAGCATCCCCCAACCTCAGGCCTTGCAGCACCTGACTGCCATGAGGGAGCAGAGGCCCTAGGGCCACGGATGTCCCCTTCCCCTCTGTTGGCTTAACTTACTGAATCCATTTACGTCCTGGGAACTAGAAGAGAAGCCTTCGTCCTTGCGGCTGGTGCTGAGCTTGGTGGTGGGTTTGTCGGCCGAGGCCACAGGCCCCATCTCCCTCTGGGCTCCACTCTGTGTCTCTTTCTGCTTCTTGGCCAGCTTCCTTTGGGACATGTGCAAGGGGAAAAAAAATCACAGTCAGATGGTGCCAGTTGCATTAAAGCTTTGGGAGGATGATTATTCTCCTTCTCTACCCCTCATCTTCAATCCCTGAACCGGGTTCTTTCTCCAGAAATAGGGTCAAGAGAGGCTCTGCAATGTCAAAGTGGAAACCACCCAGGTCCTCCTGAGACCAGGAATGGTTTCAGTTTACTCAGAAATGTGAACCTCACAATGCCTCTTCCCCAACAAGGGGCATGGTCTATAATGGAGCTCAAAACAGGAAATAAATGAGACTTACACAATGCTCCGCCACTCTCAGGCCACAGGTGAGGCCCATCCTTGGGTTCTCACGGTCTTCATGGGGCAAAAGTAGAGACTGGGGAGCTAGCCTTTGGCTCGGCAGTTAAATACCCACATCTCACATCAGAGAACCTGGCTGGATTCCCAGTTTTGGCTTCTGACTGCAGCTTTCCGCAAATGGAGACCCTGTGAGGCAGTGATGGTGGCTAGTAACTGGGGCCCTAACACCCAAGTGGGAGACATGGATTCGGTTCCTGGCTCCTGGCTTTGGCCTTGGCCTAGCCCTGGCTGTTGCTGGCATCTGGGGAATGAAACAACACATGGGTATGTATGCTCTCTCTTTGCCCCCAACCCCATCTCTCTGCCTCTAATAAATAAAGACAAAAGCTTCAAAATAGATTTGACAACCATGGACAATGGCCCCTCGCAGGGAGTGAGCTTGTGAAATAACCCACTGAGCAATGGTGTTTTGAAGCAGAGGCTGCTTGTTGGCAGTGGGTGAAGGTGGAGGTCGATCTCTCAGCTCAGAGGGAGGAAAACTAAGCTGAATTTGATGCAGTTACTCACAAGGAGTAACAGAGCCTCAGAACCAGGTGGGCACTTATAACAACACTAGTGTAGCATGGTGGTCCTCAAACTGTGCAATCACCCAAAAGTCGAAAAAGCACAAAAAGGCCCAGGAAATGGGACGGAGCCTGGACCTCTGCATAGCACCACATTCCCCAGGTCATTCTGACACCAACCACAGGAGGTTTACACCAGGACCCTAGGGTCAGGCCAACTTGGGTTCTCATCCTACCCAGCTGCCTGCAGGTACATGACTCGGGGCAAGTTCCTTAAGTTCTCTTTAAGTCCAGAGCTCTTCCTCTACACACTGTGGCAAGCAACAGGACTTAGCTCTTAACTGATGGCTGGATGAAGAAAATGTGGTCTGCACACACAATGGAATACGACTCAGCCATAAAAAGAATGAAACCCTGTCTTTTGCATCAAAATGGATGCAAGTGGAGACCATTATTCTTAGTGAAATAAGCAAGACCTCAAAAGACAAATATGTATTTTCTCTGATTTGTGGTACAGAGGACAAAAAAGGCCTCATATGAATGAAATCGACATGCTGAGACTTGATTATTATTTATAGTCCTTGTCTATACTTCTGCGGAATAGTGGTAGTTCTACTTTTTAATTGTTGGATTCTTTATTTGATGGAAGATTAAGCCTGTGGTTATAAAGTAATTTGAAAATACGTTATTGTAAAAATTAAAAGAAAGAGGAGGAAGGTGGAAGTCTCACTGCATACTTAAAACTGTATATATGAAATATATGAAATCTCTTTATATCAATAAAAAGCAAATAAAAATGCACAGAGCACAGGGCCTGGCACATGCTGAACATTCAGAGCACGGTGGCTGTTGGTTTCATTTTTCTATTACTGCAATGTCCAAAACTCCTCGTTCAGAGCCCCACAGTGGAGTCCCATCTCTCTCTCTGAATTATATCAAATCCTACAGACTTTGATACCTCACCAGGGAACTGGAAGGTTAAAGAGTTCTTCTTTTATGGATTTGAAATCCAATTCCATTAAATTTTGCTGATGGGTCTTAGATATATCATTAAAGATATAAAAGTATGACTAACTCTTCTTGCATATAATAGTTATTCAAATACTTCTGGAAAGCCGACACCATCCCTCTGAGTTTTCCCAATATATCCAAGGGTCTTCAGATAATGTTAATTTACTATATGCTTCTCTAGAAAAACAAAACCAAACAAAACTAGAAGATAGGGTTTGGATGCTTTCCCTGTAAAGAAATGTTGTCTATTTAAAGAGATAAATAAGATTAACCTGAGTGGACATCACACAACCTACACATGGACTGAAACATCACATGGTGCCCTATAAGTCTGTACAATTTTCACATTTTAAAATATTGTTAAGATTACAAAATCAGTATGTTTATGGAATATGTACCCTAGGGGAAAAATGCATGATATCAAAAATTTTTTGCACAAAAATAAAACTTATCCTTTAATTCCATTTTCTGTGACTTTTTTGAAGTCTACTCACATGCATCCAAATATAGTTATTATGCTCCTGTGGTGTGAAAGGCTATAGGATAATATTAAATATCTTGAGGATGAATTTCTCTAGGTCTCTTGCTCTTTTCTTAACAAGATTTGACTTTGAATTCAGTCCTGGTCACTCCTATCTGAACACAGAATGACAGATATCCCAAAGAGGTCAAATTCAGGGCAATATAGGAAATACTTTTCTATAGCTGAGCCTACCTGATCATGAAATACATAGATTCAGGAGATAGTGACCTCCCTGCCAGAGGAGGTACTGGGGGCGAGGGTAAACCTAGACTCAGAAGTGTTTCAAAAGGAGCTCAGCTACAGTCCAATCCAGTTTGCCTGTATCCACTCTGATCTAAAAGTAGGCAGCACAGAAGAACTGCAGACAACACACTCAAGGGAGGAAAATCTCGGGAGAGTTTGTTTGTAGAAGGATTCCTGAGAAGGTGGGCAGGGTGTAGAGGAGAATTATTTACCACCTGTGGCCCCAGGGAGACAAGACAGTGAAGCATTAACCCAAACCTGAAAGGACAGAGTTGTAAGGGGGAGGCCACCAGACAGAAGCAGTGGCTTCCTCCTGAAGGGTCCAGCCTGTTCTAGATGACGTCTCAGGGACAGAACCAGAGATAAAAAGGCACCAATTACAGCCTCTTTGTCCCCCTCATGTTCTGTAATGGGTCTGATGATCTGAACCCAGGTGAAAACCAGAAGTGATGTAAGATCCTTCCAACGTAGTACAAGTAAGAACAGAACACACTCTGGAGAGAGAAATCAGAGTAGAAAGGTAGAGAATGAAACTGGACCCAGAATCCAGATAAAAAAGATAAAAGCCTTTACATTTCTCATTTGGGGCATGATTTGAAGACAAATACAGCCTAAAATGCAATTCTTCACTTATTTGTCTTTTTTTTTTTTTCAATTAGCCCAGGGAAAAGAGGGAATTCAGGAATGGGAACACACGTCTTGTTACACTGCTTTGGCTATAGGCATATTGCTCTAGTAGTGAAACTACTGCAGGCAGGCAGAACAACAAGAAATGAGTCATCGGATTGGATCACTTGTGCCCTTTCTCACCGTCAGCAGGCAGTCACCGGGCAGGGAGAACTCCAGTGAAAGAAAAATGAGTAAGTCTGCAGCTGACGACATTTCAAAATTTTATTCTTCATTTATTATCAAAAAGGAATGTGTTTAAAAATGTATATGTGACCTTCCTAATCATAAATTTGAAAAGATATACAGCAGATCCGTTGCCTGTATCTAAGCTCCATTCACACTACCCCAGCAGGAAATAAAAGGAAATCTGATAAGAGAATTAACTTTAAAACTATAAATGAGTATGTATTGGAGGTTTTAATATTTCTGTGGAGGAAGAACTCCCAACCAGACTCATTCCATTCAGGGTAAAATAATATGAAGACAGTTGTCTCAGGGACAAATCACTGGTTTCCAAAGGAATAATCATAATGAAAAAAGGTCTCAGTGCTTCTACCAAAAAATGCTATTTTACAGAAATGCTTGGGTAGTTCTAAACACCTGTATTAAAAAAATGAAGAACAGAGTATCTTCAAAACACAAAGATCTTTAAAAACTGGAAAGCTAGTTGTGTTGCAAAAGAATCAAATATATGACATCCTTAGTATGTAGGGCATGGTTGACACCACACGGTCATGATGATAATGATGATGCTACATAATAATTAAAAATGTACAGACAGGTGTTTGGGCAATAAACGTGGCTTTAAGATAGAAAAGAAAGAAGCAATAAAAGGAAACAAAACAAAAAAAACCCTACAGTTTGGGGATTTATCTCTATTCTTTCAAAATTCAAAATTTATATATTAAAGAATCTGTCTCTGTATCTGGAAAATTGTTATTCATTCCAGTTGCCAAAGAGTTTAATTTACTACCCCTTCCACCTTTTTTCTTCCAGAGAGGGGAAGTTCCAAATTTGAGCATCGGGAAGGGAAGACCCTTATACTCTGAGCCAGACATCAACTCAGCCCTATCTTCCATACATACTTCCTACTAAGAAGCATCGTCCACCTCACTCCACCTCCCTACCCCGAGAGCATTCCTTAATACCCTGTATTTCTTAATGGATCCCCATTCCTCTCCATGGCCACTTCTTTATCCTTCAATGGTATGGTTCATGTCATCCAAATGTCACCACCCTTTGAGGCTTATTCCTCCTCATCCAGACAAAATTGTATCTTTCTCTTCTTGCCCAACTCATCCACTGAGCACCTGCCTATATCAACCTTTGCAAGGGGGAAGAAGACCTCACAGCTTATTGACTCTGAACCTCTGAAAGCAGAGATGAATGACAAAGACAAGTATTCAACAGATAAAATACAGCAACAAATATAAAACCTACTAAGATGATGCATGCTAAGAAGAAGTGTCTGGTGCTATGAGAGTTAATGCCTGTTCTGAACCCTGGCAGGAGATCACGGAAGGTCTGGTGCCCCAACAGCCCAGCACTAGTGTCGTCAAATGCACTGATTCAGCTCTACCTCCTACTTGCGCAAGAGCCTCTTGGGAGAAGTGCTTTTGACTCTCTGTACCTATTTCAATTTCCAGCTGAGTGTCTGGCAAATAGCCAGTACCCAATAAATTTGTTGCACAAATTTATATTTAAAAGTCTACGATGTGAAGTGCAGAAAAGATTGTCATCCTGCTCTGAACACAAATTATAAGCACTTTTAAAAAGATACATGCAAAGGAAGGGAAGGAAAACCTGTATAAGATTAATTTGTGACCAGAATATTTGTACCTAGGAATATTTTTGGTTAATAACTTAGCATTTCCTCCTTGGAATGCTTGCAGAATTAATGGAATGTTTGCAGAATTAATGGAATGTTTATAGCCAGAGTTTTCTTTTTCCCCAAGAACTCACAGAATATCTACAGCTATAGAATGCTAAAAAGAAAAAAAAAATCCCTCATAGTCATCTGATTCATGGGATGATCATATAATTCATGGAATCCTCAGAGCCTTTAAAACTCAAGTACTTATGGCTTTCTGAACTTGGGATTTTTTCTTCCGTTGTTCTGAGATTCAACAGGGTCACACAATTTCACCAGCAGGGGGTACCAAAAGCTGGCAGAATGAGAGCACGCATAAGCATGTATATTCCTGTGCAGGGACATTTCTAGAGCTGAAGAATGTTTTAAGGCACAACTCAAAGTTCACTGATCCTGACAGGTGGGGACGATGTGACGTGGTCACAGCTTTTCGGCATTTTTCCCTCTGATGCTGGCTCTGAGGACTCTCCAACTATTGCTTGGTAGCTGAGTGAGCAGTAGGCGGTAGGGGATGTGCCCACATGGGCCTGGAGTCCTGTAACTGATTCTGAGCACCACTCCTTACAAGGGATCCTGGCAAGTGGAATGCCTCAGGGGACAGAGAATGCAGAGCTGGGAAGGGGGCTGAATTTGCGCTAGCAGGGAAGAGTATCTGAAACATCCAGGGGTATTTCTCATGGAGATGGAGTACTAAGGAACGCTCCTTTCACACTTCTGACAGCTGGATCTGTGTGGTCCCAGGGGACAGAGTTGGGACAAGGTGGGCTTGACACAAGTTAGCAATTTCCAGCAGAGTAGAAGTACTTAGGTGCCTTTTGGATGCACCTAACACCTGAGTTGCCCTTCCCAGTGTTTCCTCTTTTGCAATTCCCTCACTCCAATGTCTCAGAAGTGCTTGCCTCTTGGAGGTCTTTGTCTCCTCCCCAAATTTAGTAGCTTCCTCCTCCTTGCTCACTGTGCCTGGCAGATGGTTAATGAACAACTACTTCGTACCAAGGCTGTTACAAGAGACTATGATGTGAGAAGCTGAATATGAATCTTGCCCCTGTGAAGGTTTTGGGAAGCACCAGGATCCCCATCATTGGAGGAGTCCAAGTAGATGGTGGGAAGCTGCCTAGAAAACAGGCAGTGGGGGATTCTAGCATCAGGATTCTGCAAAATCACTGAATCTGTTCTGGGCCAGGAATAGGAGGACACAACCCAGTGGGTTCCACCCAGAGTTTTTCCCTGAATATGAAGAGCCGCCCATGCTATCCTGGGGACACATGGTTCAGGCACTTTCCTCTTCCAGAGGACTCTTCCTCTGGCCCATCCTCTCGTTTGAAAAAAGAAACAGAGGCCTACCCAGAGGAGGCGCTTAGCCGAGGCACACGCACCTGGGTAGAAGCCACAGGACCCACACTCTGGTTTCTGCCTGTCAGCTCAGGAAACCTGTTCCTACATCCCTCCACCTCTTCTAGGGATAAAATTAGAAATGCAAATTCAGAACACATCACACAGGGCTATAGTCTCTTCCAAGTGAAGTAAAACCTCATTAATCCAAACCCCACTAACACAGAGTCACTGGGACTGAGGCAGAGACTGGCACCATCATATCAGCGATCAACAATGTAAATGAGAATACAGATGTGTGCAGGATTTAAAGGAGCGCACACTGCTTTCCCATGTATCAGGAGGCAGGGTAGCAGTTAACACACTGGCTTTGGTGCCAGACAGCCTGGCATCAAAACCTGGCTCCACGGCAGAGCTGTGTGAGTTCTTGCAAGTTACACATCCCTCTGTGTGTCAGTTTCTTCCTGTCTGTAGAACACAGGTTACAGTAGTACTTTACAGTAAGATGGTTGCAAGGATTAAACGGTATGGTGGTAGCAAAGTTCTTTTCCCAAGGTTTGCACACACCAGGCCTTCAATAAACACTCTCTGGTGTGACCACCTTTTAAATACATGAAGCACCCATGTTAACTTAAACAACCTTATATTTATTAAATATGGATCCTTTAAGACAGATGCCATGATGATTGGCTCTTCTCTAAAAACATCTGTTGATGTAGTCTGGAGCCATGATTCTCAACCATGGCTGCACGAATCGTTTGGGGAGTTTTAAACTGACCGATGAGATTCTGACTTCATTGGTCTGGGGTGCAGCCTGGGATCTCAGTTTTTAGAAGCTCCCAGGTGATTCTAATGTGCTACCAAGCTTGAGCACCAGTGATGGAGAACAGTGGTTCTCCAAGGGCACTCCTGGACTGGCAGCGTCAACCTTACCTGAGAACTGCATTAGCAGTGTGGCTCCTCTGGCCCCACCCCTGACATTCTGAATCAGAAACTCCAGGTAATTAGTAAGCTCCCCAGGCAACTCTAAGGCATGCCGAAGTTTGAGAAGTACTGATATAGATGGACCGATTCCTCAACTGCTCTGAATCAGTGGAGAATCCTTTTCATGTTTCATTAGTGATAAAGGAAAACCAAGAGGTTGGAGACCTAGGTGTCAGGTCCAGGTGTCTAAATATCTCACTGAGTTGCCATGAGGGATGTCTTTTCCTCTCTGGGTGATGATTTCACTATGAGAGGAGCCAGTGTCTGACAAACACAGCAAGAGCTGACGCTTTTTAAATGACGGTTATGGGTCGAATTATGTCCCTCCTTCCCTCTCCTCAGCCCTCACATACATGAAGTCTTAACCTCCAGTACATGTGAATATAACCTTATCTGGAAACAGGGTCTTTGGAGCTGTAATCAAGTTAAGATGAGAACATTATGGCGGCCCTGGTTCTGACATGACTGGTGTCTTTACCAGCGCAGGCACAGACTGCAGTAGTGCAGCTACAAGGCAAGAAGCATCAAGGATTGAGAGTCGTTAGAAGAAAAAGAAGGGAAAGGAAGAGGAAAGGAGGCTTCCATCAGAGCCTCAGAGGGGACACTGCACTGCCCACACCTTGATTTTGCACTTCCAGCCTCAAGAACTGTGAGAGTGAATTTCAGTTGGTATAAGCCACTCAGTTGGTGGTTGTTTGTTATAAAAGCCCAAGGAAACTAATACAATGGCCATAAAAACAATGTCATAAGTTCCATTTATGTAATAAACAAGTTCATGGAAAATGCATGTTATGAAGAAATAGAGAATCCAATTTTTTGCAAATAAAATAAATTTATCTTTTAATTCCTTCCCCCCAACCTTTTAAAGTTCCTTGTAAGTTCTGTATATCTGTTGCTGAATAATGGACAATGAAGAATGAATGCCTAGTAGCAGAGGGAGAGCAGAATCTGTGATTGAGACACTGGGAGCTCCCTGAATGCGCTCAGGCTACTGAACACTGAAGCCTTGGGCTGTGCATATGGCCCATCTGTTTTTGGTGCCATGGGAAGACCTTCAGCTTTGGTCTCAGACAGACTTGGTTGTAAGCAACTGTGTAATCATGATCAAGCCCCCATCTCTACGAGACTACGGGACTCAGTTTCCTCAACTGTGGGATCCAACATGTCATACCCGAGTTCATGTTACCGTGACCATCAGAAACAGTAAATGATAATCCCCCATCACGATCTTTACAGAGAGCAAACAATTGCAGCTTCTTTCTTCCCCCTTCCTCAGTGATCTGCATGACTTTTTCCTCCCGGAGATGAGTACTACAAGGAACCAGGGAACTACTTCTCCTCCCTGTGCTCTCCCACAGTCCCCAGCCCTTGTTCCTCTATACCCTGCTGCTATGACCACAACCCAAGCCTGACAGCTGGGCAGATGCTCTTCTCGAAGTCATGCCTGGTCCTTCATTTTCAGATCACTCCCAGTCACAGAGTCTTGGATTCTCTGGGTAGGCAAGGTTCTTGAGATCTTCCAATCATTCTACTGCAGCTTGGAGATTCCTTGCAACACCCCAACCAGGGGATACACGAACCCTGACTGCCCAACTCCAGTGATAGGCACACATCCCCAGTGCAGGCAGTGCAGCTCTTTAAGAGGATTTCTCCTCTGAATTCAAGCAGTGCCTCCCCCAGATGCCCCTCTATGGTCTGTCTGTTGTATCCCTGTAAAGCCTGTATGTGGCTAGATGGATTTTTCCAAGCAACTTCTTCCAAGCTGTGTCTTCCGGTTGCTGAGACTCTAGGGCCACTTCCTCCCCAGTTCAGTGAATTGCCTTCTCCACTGCATACCCACACACTCTCAACTCTTTTAAGCCTTCAGCCAGGACTCCCAGGATGGTGTGCTCCCTCTCACAAGCCTCCACCTTCCTTCTCCAACCCTCAGCCAACCCTAATCCTCTAGTGCCCCTCCTGAAACCCCTTCTGCATGGGATGACCAGTCCACAGTGCAATCACAGCAGGAAGTCCCCATCACAATGATGGGAAGCATGCTGCTCTTTTCCACGCCCATTCCCAGGGCCTTCCACAGCTCCTGGTACAATCAGGTACACAGTAGACACATGTTGAATTAATGTATTAACAGATGACCACAAATCCTTCAAGGTCTGTCACAAGTACCACTTCCTTCAGGAAGCCTTTTCTAATCTCTCCCTGATAGAGAACTGTTACCTCTGTTCTGTATCCTAGTCATTTGCCTACCCATTCTCATCACCCTTTATCATAATAAACATATAGAATACACCATATTTTATATTTGTATTTTCCTCTAGCATATGGTTCAGCACTTGGCACAATGCTAAAAAAGCTTTAAACAGGTTTATTGAATGTATGAATGAATGACGAATGGATGAGTGACACTCTCAATTCCTTTATTGTTGTTCTGTCCCACATATGACTTAGGCTTGACAGTTTTCATCTATTTCTCCACAAGTATCTACACTTGTCTGCTAGCTAGTCTACAAGTTGGCTTTGCTTCTGCAGAGGGTGCATGGTGGTGATTCTCAAACCTGAGCATGCCTCAGAATTGCCTATAGAGCTTGTTAAAAAAGAGATTGTTGGGCTACACCCTCAGTTTCTGAGTTGGTCCGTCAAGGACAAGGCTAGAAAGTTTGCATTTCCAAGTTTCAAGGTGGAGCTGGACAGAATGCTTTGAGAACTACTGGACTATGGAATATCATCCTCTGCCCCAAGGGGACACATCCCATGTATCTGCTGCCATCTCTGCATCAGGCCTCCCCACTCTACCCCCATTTCCTCCTAAAAATGCCAGTAGGCGTAAAACCATATATCCTTTAACCCAAGATTTCCATCTTCTTAGAACTTTATTCTAGGGAAATTATTAAAAAGATATACATTACACACACACACATACACACACAAACACTGACACAACCAGCTTTATATATGCCAGGGTTTTTCAAACTTGGCCCATTGGCTCTCTGCGCCAGGTCATTTTCTGTTGTGTGCATGTTGGGGGGCTGACCTGAGCACACTGGGGTGTTTAGTGACATCCATGACCTCTGTTTAGATGTCAGTGGTTCCACCTGCTTCCAGGTGTGACAATCAAAAACATCCCTGGGGGTGGGGTGCAGCTTTGCCTCTATCACTGTTATATTCATGTGAATGCAATCGTTAAGCCTCCGGTAGGTACTACCCTCTGTGTCTGTTACCTTGAAAACAGCTTTCATCTTCACAGCCCTGCAAGGTGGTGATCATTTCTCCTGTGCCACAGCTGAGGAATCCAAGGCCCAGAAGGGTTCATCTTAACCTCATCCAGAACTCAAAGGCACAAGTGCGGTTGAAGCCCAGTTCCTCAGCCTGCAGAGCCTGTTCCCTCCCTTGCTCAACTCTTCGCTTCTCTTTAATATCAGATGATGAGTTACAGACTCAGAAGTTTCTAACAATAGAGGACCCACTCGGTAAATTATAGTGCATCCCTTGGATGGAATATTATGCAGCTTTTAAAATGATGGAGATGGCCGGTGCCGGGGCTCAATAGGCTAATACTCTGCCTTGTGGCGCCGGCACACCGGGTTCTGGTCCCGGTCGGGGTGCCGGATTCTGTCCCAGTTACCCCTCTTCCAGTCCAGCTCTGTGCTGTGGCCTGGGAGTGCAGTGGAGGATGGCCCAGACACTTGGGCCCTGCACCCCATGGGAGACAGGATAAGCACCTGGCTCCTGCCTTTGGATCAGCGCGGTGTGCCGGTCGCAGTGCGCCGGCCACGGTGGCCATTGGAGGGTGAACCAACGGCAAAAGGAAAACCTTTCTCTCTGTCTCTGTCTCTCTCACTGTCCACTCTGCCTGTCAAAAAAAAAATGATGGAGAACCAGTAAAAATGAAAACTGTGTAGTAACACAGAAAAGCACTATCTGGATTACATTAAGTTTAAAAAAAAACTAGAAACAATGAAGCTGTCTACACTAGATTACATCAATGAGCAAATATCTGTGTGGAGAGGTGACTGGTGTGTTAGAGAGAAGACGTTAAGGATAATTTTTCTTTCTTTTTTATATCCATTACTGTTATGAGTATCTTTGTGATTCTTATTTCTAAGCAGTAAGAGTAACGATGAAATCCATGATGTTAGTTTTGTCATAGCTCCAGTTGAATTAATGGACTTACAGCCTCTCTGAGACATCTGTGTGTGCCAGGAGGATTTATCCTTACTTCCCCCCTGACAGCACTGTATGTTTCTGAGCTCATACCCTTCTCCTTGCACTGACTAGCTTCCCCCAAGCACAGCAAGTTGTAAGTGAAGGGGGAAAAAAACCCGGCTCTAAAGGCATCGGTGTGGATCTCTCAGGGAGCTAAGGCTACTAGGAACATGTGGCCTCAAAGAAGCAGACGCGTCTATCTGTCAAAGGGTACTGAGCAGAGCACCAGTCTCATGCATTATGCATCAAGAGTGGCCTGGCACCCTGGCCCGGCCGTGCAGGAGAAGTCTTGCAAAAGGAACATCTGATGAACTGATTGGAATGTCAAAATGTCATTAAGGATAAATTAATAGATGTGTTACTTTGGCCGTAAGAGGCAGTGCCAGCAAGACAACAGGCAGCCGGCGGGCTGTTCTCCAGCTCAAGACAGACGGCGTTTGCAATGGAGATTCATGGGCTTTATGCATCATGAGGTGCTTTGCAGGGAGAAGAATAAACAGAAATGCTCCCGCACTTAAGCGCCGTAAAATCACAAGCATGAGATAAATTAATTAGTGTGCACGGGGAAGGCGGCTGGTCTGGCTGCACTCCTGGGGAAAGCGAGAATGGATGACACTGGGTTAGGGATGATGGGTCCCAACTCTAGCCTCCTAAAGAAAGCAATTGAATTTAATGTGCAATCATAAACTGCTGCGGATGGAAAGATAAGTCTCTGTGTTTTTCAGGGATACTATTTCTGCCTACTGCTTTAAGATCTTTGTGTCTGTGGGTCAAGTGTTTTCAGGAACTGGGGAAACCTGGAAATTGATCCCTCTTATAACGCCACAGAGGGGTAGGCTACAGTATCACGATGCAGGGATCAACTCTTGGGGAAACCTGACTTCCCTGGTGCCATACTAGTAGGGATGGTTCACTCTCTTGTGACGGGAGCCTCATTCTGTCACATAAAATGGTTCCATTGTTTGATAAGCATTGTTAGGAAGTTCTTCTTTGACTTCCCTAGCATCTTCTCCCTTGTAAGTTAACAAGAAAAGCGGTAACAAAAACAGCAAATGCTCATTGAGCGCTTCTTAGAGGCTAGGCTCTGGTCTCTGCTCGGGTTATAACCTTATCTTGTATTATGTAGCCTTCATAGCGCAAGACACTGAAGATCAGAGAGTGAGAAACACGCTCAAGATCACAAAGTTAGTTAATGGCAGTGCCAGGGCCCAAACCCAGGTCAGGTCCAGACTGAGGTCTCAGATCTCAATCCTTATACAGGTCTAAGTCCTATAACCTCCACTCAGGGATCAGAGTCTGACTTTTCAAGCAACATAGAATACTAGAAGGCCAGAAAGATGGGAACCAACATTGAGGACTCATTCGGTACTTTGCTAAGCACTTGGTTTGGGCTTGTCCAACACATCTTTCATGTAACAGCCTTTTAATGTTAGCTATGTTATTTTCCCATTAATTCCTCTCTTTACTTATGTTTTTTAAAGTTCCATGTACATTTGTCACCATTTTATTTGAAAGGGATGGAGGGAGGGAGGGATGGGGGAATAGACAGAAATAGAGATAGATATAACTCTTCCCATCAGCTGGTTCACCCCCCAGTGTCCATAACAGCCAGGATAGGACCAAGCTAAAGCCAGGAGCCCAGAACTGAATCTGGGTTTTCCATGTGGGTGGCAGGGAACCAAGTACTTGATTCACCATTTGCCACCTCCAGGGTATGCATTGGTGGGAATCTGGACCCAAGATGGAGTAGCCAAGACTTGAAATGACAGTTGTCCCCAGCAGCAACTTAACTGATGCAATCAACATGCACCCCCTACCCCCAGTTACTTTTTAAATACATAAAAATCAATTTTATTTATATACCTTAACAGTGAAATATTAGGATACGAATTTTAAAATATCAGTACCAGTTTAAAAAAATGAAACATCCAGGATTAGATCCACCAAAACATGCAAAGGGCCTACATGCCAAAAACTACAAAAAGGGTGGTGAAAGAAATCAAAGTAGATGGATTGAAACCAAGAGACACACTGTGCTGCTGGGTTATGGGACTCAATATTGTAACGAGGTCCATTCTCCTGAACTGACGGGTCTGTAGCTTAGATGCAAGCTAGTCAAAACCAGGCAGGATTTCTCAGAACAAGCTGAAAGGCCATTGTACATTTATTTTGAAGAAGGAAGGGGGTGGGGAGAAGGGTCTCCAAACTTCCATGGTCTAGAAAATGTAACCTGAAACTTATTGTCATGTTAAAAACCACAGCCACCAAGTGACTTTCAAAAATAGTTATTTCTCTTTACCTGCTTCAGCTGAATTTAAATAAAATCCTCAACATGACACACATCTTTTTATAGAACATTATAAACAAGAAAAAATGTTAAGGGACAAAAGTTCACTCAGTGAAACTAAAAGTGGGACTCAAGAGGCCAGTTTAAAAACAACGCAAACAACCCCAGCACTATCCTCTCTTTAATCTTTGTCCTATTTCTCAATGCAGGTTATAAATTTCACACTAATTATAAAAATGCAAGATGAGTCATTCTGCTCCTATTTTGTTCTTCCCTCATTTATACAGTGAGCATTTTCAAAAAATGAAGTGCTTGGTATGAGATTTTGGTTTTTGCTATTGTAATTTGGCACAATGGATATAAACTTTAAGGACTAACTTTGGGCCATCATCATTGAATATTCTACCTGGTTTCAGAACCTTGAAATGCTCACCATGTAAAGTAGGTAGCCTCTCTGAGAATCTCTGCTACACCTACCTGTTAATTCTCCATGAGAACATGGCACCAGTAAGTGGCATGCCATTGTTTCATGAATTTTTTTCTTCATTAGCCTAAGCCCCTAAATTGATGAGCTTATATTTCCTTAAACTCAAAATATTTCTTTACTGGAATGACTAAAAGATTTTATGAGATACCTATATGAAGGTATTTTTGGCCAGTGCCACAGCTCAATAGACTAATCCTCCACCTGTGGCTCGGACACACTGGGTTCTAGTCCCGGTCAGGGCACCGGATTCTGTCCCGGTTGCCCCTGTTCCAGGCCAGCTCTCTGCAGTGGCCCAGGAGGGCAGTGGAGGATGGCCCAAGTGCTTGGGTTCTGCACCCGCATGGGAGACCAGGAGAAGCACATGGCTCCTGGCTTCAGATCAGCAAGGTGTGTGGCAGCCATTGGAGGGTGAACCAACGGCAAAGGAAGACCTTTCTCTCTCTGTCTCTCTCTCTTACTGTCCACTCTGCCTGTCCAAAAAAAAAAAAAAAAAAAAAAAAAAAGAAAAAAGAAAAAAAGAAAGTATCTTGTAAACTGCAAGACAGGAATGCATATAATAACACAAAATGCACTAATAACTACAATGTACTGAGCACCTAGTAGATACAGAACCAGATGTTGTACGTGTATTACCTCATCTTACGTTGTCCTGGGAAGTGACCATAGCAACTTCCCAACTTGGTATCCATGTCCCCAATTTACAGATGAGGAAACAGAAACTCAGACAAGTCAGATCAGCAAGTGGCAAGGTCAAGCTCCAATCCAGTCCATGTTCTTTTCATTGCAGTGCTACTCCAGGTATTGGATATTGTTTTCCACCCCCTTCAGAGCCAGGGTAAAAGAACTGCTTAACATCCTTAATGAATGGGAGATGAGATTACAGAAGTAGAATTTATTGAGCAAACTGTCCCTTGCCTAGATGGCTGGTAAACACCCGCACAATAATTCATTTGATCTATGCACTTTAATTGAGCCATGCATTTCCTGGAAAAACCTTAGATCTCAACCTTTCTTATTAGTTTTGCTATCGAAAACAAAGGTAAGAGAAAGGAATGGCATGAACTCCTATAATAAGCTGAGATTTTTTTTTCACCAAAAGTTCTCTTCTCATCTAGTAGATGCCTAAATCATAAATGGCACAGGGAAGGAAGAATAAAACAAAATAAAAACCAAACTCTCTTAGGTTTGCTCCATTTTTAAAAGAGTACATTGCCACTAAACTGTTTTCCAAGACAAAACAAACCTTCTTTAGGCTTGAGGCTCAATTGGGTTTATAGCCTTCATAAGACCATATTTTCGCTCTTTACAAAAATCAAGTCTCCCATTAAAAAGAGTTTTGACCACACTAATCTTTCCATTCTCCCACTTAAAAAACGTGGGTGGCTGTAACATAGCCACCAATTTCCAGCCTCTCAGAGTGCTTTGCACAATGGTTCAAAGCCGCTGGGATGAAAAATTGCTCTGGAAAGCAGTTCCGCCGATGTTCTTTTATTCTGTTAAAAAGGAGATTTCATCAGCGAGAGTCCTGAGCTCCTGAGCTCCTTGAGGCTTCACTGATGAAGAGATGCTTCTCCACAAACATTTCTCAGGAGATTCATCACGGCTGATGGGCCTTGCTACTCACCAAGGCACCAAACCCACTAGGGGGTGTGATCACAGCAAGAAATTAAACACTATTTGAATGTGAGCTGGGTGGGGGTGGGGGTGGTGGTATTCTTGCCATTCCTTAAATGGCCTCTACACATTTATCAACAGAGTCTGGAAACATGGAGAGGACTCCGTTAATTCCTTTCTGGCTTCCACGAAGTTTGCCCTCCTCAGTTTCTACCATCACAATCAAAGCGACATCCTTCTGATGGTCCTGTGGGACTGAATTCTCAACAAGATGCTGCGTGAAGTAGCCAGATGAAGCCTACGTGCTGCTCCTCCAAAGGCCCTTAGTGATGGCCCTGGATTCTTATCCTGGTTCTCACCTAAGGTTTCAGATTAGAATAAGCTGGGGATTGTCTCAAAGTCAAGGCACAACCCCAGATCTCTTTTCTCCAACCTTTCTTTACAGGTTGTGGCTTGTGGTTCTCTTGCCACCCAGACGCTCTCTCTAAAACATACACCAGCTTCCCTGAGCTCTGTTCACAGAAAGGAGGTGATGTTGCCAGAGGGACTGCCCAGCGCTGATGGTCTCTTCCTGCACTGGATCTTTCCAAAGAAGGTGCTGGCAGCACATTCCAAGAGACCAGCCTGTCTCTAGTTCCTATGAGTAAACGGCCATGGATGCCTTCTCGCCTTCAACCCCAGCACTTTCTCTGGTCCACACAGTCTTTCCGTGTAAAAATGACATTGTCTGTCTGCTCTTGTGGTTCTGGATGGGGCCATCATACAACTCTGGTCTATGTTGTTGATACCAACAGGACTGGATGCCAAGGGGAGGGGGTCCTATCCAGGCACCCAGAGAGAACACTGTAAAGTTAAAGAACTGCCATCTACAATTATCCTACTCCATTCTACTTGACAAGTTCTTCCTGCATTTAACTTCTGCCCCATTGTTACAGCTGGTATCTCCCTTCTCCTCCACCCTAGCACATCCAGCCATTGCCATATTCTAACTCAACTCTATTATTTAGTGAAAGCCAAAAATCCCCAAGGCACATTACCATAGTGTTTCATTTCTTAAGATAATCCAATGAGCTGTACACTACCATTCCCATTTTACAGATGAGCAACTGAAACTCAGAGAGTTTAGGATCCACAGCTGCTTAATAGAATTAGGATTCAAGCTTTCTCCCCGCCCCTTTATTTTCCTCTCTATTGCACTCCTTTCTTTCTCTTCTGTTCCTTTTTAAAGTTTTTTTCCCCTAGCATAAAGTCAGACTAGTTATACAAACAAAGCTGTATGTGTGTGTTTTAGGATAGTGCAGCCAAGGATTAAAGTGAATGGATGTGTGCTTTCTTGTACCTTGCATCTATCTTATACCAGGAAATTTAATGGGCCCTTTAATTCATAGTGTCTTTCCTCAAAGCAAAATCAGTGACTTCCTCACATTGTTCTGTGCCTTCACTGCTCCTCTTTCATGCTTTTTAACATCATTTTATAGCTGTTGGCTAACATGGACAGGTCCTTTGGAAGGTATGAGCTCTTTAAGGGAAGGCTATTTCCGTCTAAATATTCAAGCCCCAGCTCAGTGCTCAGCACAAAGAAATTGCTTAGTAAATGTTTATGAATGAAAAAGGATGCCATTTAAGCGCCAAGGATGTTACAAAACGTAGATGTTTTGACTCCCATTTTACAGATGAGAAACTGAAGCTGACAGAGTTAAGTGACTTCTTTAAAACCGTGAAGCCAGGATGCCCCGGGCTCTTTGTTGCTCTGCACACTCATCTATCTAATAATATCTTGCTAAATACCTCCAAGCCGAACCAAACAACTTGGTAATAAGTGGGAACGCACTCTGGAAGAGATAAAGCACTATATACAAATACGATGTAACCATTATCATCATCATCAACATCACAGGGCTTAACTAAAGCACTTCCTTCCATTAAACGCACCAGGCTGAAACACTTAGAAAGGCGTTTGCCAGCGTGTGCGTCTCAGAATCCTATCTTTGCTACAGCCCTAGCTACAAGAGTCATTTCCACTTTGAGGATGCTTGCTGAAGGCAGACGTTCCAGAAGTAAAGCATGTCTGTCCTGGAGACACACTAGGCACTTCTTGTTTTAATTGTTTATTTATTTGAAAGGCAAGGAGAGCAGGAGAGGAAGAGAGAGAGAGAGAGAGAGATTCCTCTTTCACATGCTTGTTTACACTCTGCATGCCTGCAATAGCCAAGGCTGGGCCGGGCTGATGCCAGAGGCTTGGAACTCAATCCAGATCTCCCACATGGGTAACAGGGAACAAGTACTAGCACCATCACCTGCTGCACATCACTCCAGGTGCACATTAGCAGGAATCTGCATTCAGAAGCAGAGCCGGGATTGGAACTCAGACACACTTACATGTGTTGCAGCTATCCCAAGAGGCATGTCAAGTCCACTACCAAACACTTGCCGCTGACCGGGTGCTTCTGACCCTAGCTTTCTTTTCTGCTGGGTTCAGCAGAAGAGTATTACTACAGTTTTCTCTGTGCTACACGTGGAACTCCCCAAGGTAGGAGCTAGGTAGAAAGGTCCCCGTGGTCTTCATACCCAGCACAAGCACAGATGAGTAGCAAATACTGTAAATAAACAACTGCTCAAGGAGAATTTTTTAGTTTACCCATCACCGAAGGGCAACAGAGTAATGACTCCAACTAGCTGAATCCAATGTGCCCATAGATGATGAAGAGTACTTGCTCAGGGGAGGGACACAGACTCAAAACCACTCTTCTCCAATGGCCACACTGAAGACAAGCCAATGGGAGAGTCACAGAGGTGGTCCCCTGATCATTGGGTTTGGAGAAAGACTGACATGCAGAGATGGATGGGGAAAGCCTCGGCTGTGGGAAGAAGAGAAGACAAGGGGAAGGGAGGGAACCCCCCGGGAAGTTCTGCAAAGCGGTGGTGACTTTCACCCTCTGTCCTGACCATCCATCATGTGACCTTGGGTGAGGCCCCTCTAAACGGGAAGGCGGGAGGGACCATCAGTCAGGAGCTGTCGCTGGCAGTGATGCTAGCACGTCGGGGGAGACAGTCCTTCATTTATGAGCCTTCACAGGAATGCTCTCCCTGACCACACTTCAGCCACCTCTTTCTCGCATCAGATAATTCCCCGACTCGCTCTCATTTTCTTCATGAAGTTCAAATACAATTACAGAGTAGAAAGATTTAGAATCACAGACAGATCTTTGATCTAAAACTCAAAGCATCACTAATACCTGGCTGGTATTAAATCTTAAATTTAGGTATAGACGTTCAATTGCAGTATAAACACCATTTGCCACCTTTGGAGAGGAAACACTCATTTGTATTTTCCCTGATTAAGGTGACAGAGCCTCTGACTTATAGATTTGCTCTGTTTGGTATTCATGAGTGATGTGCTTAGGGTCTCATTCAACGGAGTAAACAATAAAGCATCCATTCTGTCACAATCCCTATCCAAATCTATCTGTATACGTGTTCCAGCCCAGGGCATTTATATCTATATCATTGTGACAGCTTGCATTCATTTTGTGCATTTATAATTGTGACAAGCAAGTACATATACAATATTTCTAAACCCAAAGTCAAAATAAAACTACCAAATAGGTGGTCTGAAAGTCCACCATCAACGTATGCTAAGAGAAATGAAAATGCATATTAACTAACTCTCAGTGGATAGAATACTATAACTCAGTGAGAGGGTACTAAACTCATCGGGTGTTTTCCTTCAGCTCATCAACACAGCTCTATGTGCCTAATTAGTTCTTGGTACTACTGGGAAATGAAAGATCAATAAAAACAGGTCCTTGTCCAAAAGGCGACATTTATATAATTATTCCAAAGGTAGCAGAATCTGAGACATCCGATGAATGAGTAAGTCAGTGGCTGAACGTATGAAAGCTGAGTGCAATAACAAAGATACAAGCCCAGTTCTGTGGATGTGGTCTAACTGGAGAGGGCTACCAGAGTAAGAGAACAGTAAAGCTCCCTTTTGAAGATACCGGAATTTCCTAAGCACAGGAAGGGGATAACACTGCAGGGAAAAAGGAACAGCTTGGCGAGAGTGGTAGGTACAGCAGGGTGAGTGACAATCTTAGGGGAGTTGCTCTCAGTGCGAGCCTGCAGAGTAATAACCTGAGTGCTTGTTCAAGTGCAGATTCCCAGGTCTGGCAGTGGGGCCCAGGAATCAGAATTCTCACCGCGGTCCTCCCTTGGACAAGCAGTGGCAGTGAGAGAAGCCACTTTTGTCATGACTGCATGCTGATGCCTTAGATTTTCACCTGTCAACATGTTTGCTGTCAGCTTTTGGTAATTGATATTTATCATCTTTAAATGGTTTTCTTCCAGTCCTATTTTTTCTTCATTTTTATTCAAAGTGGCTGATGAATTACATAAAATGATTTTTGAGTATCTTTGATATAATCATTTTAAATGCCTCTTTAAATTTATTGAGGCAATGATAACTGATTTGCAGCAGCTGATGATGTGAAAAGGCATGTGTATTTGGGACAAGGAAGCAGTCTCACTCTGGTTGAGGTCCTACTATGTGCTAGGCATTTTATAAGCAATGTAACAATGTGCCTATTAGATCTGTAAGGTATGAATTTTAAAATCTCTGATTCACTTATCAGGAAACTGAGGCTTAGAAAAAGTTAAGCAGCTTGTTCAAGTCAGAAAAGGAGCAAAAATTTTCTGCAGAGAAGTAAGGAAGGTACAATATCTGGGGGTTATCTAAAAAGATGTCATTTTAAAAAAATGCATATATATTTATTTTAAAGGCAAAGTAACAGAAACAGGTGGTGGAGGGAGAAAAGAGAAGGAGGGAAAGAGGGAGAAAAGGAGCGATGGAGGGAGGGAGGGAGGGAGGGAGAGAGACATTGATTGATTGATTTTGAGAGATTTCCCATCTGTTGGTTTACTCCCCAAATCCCAAATATCTGTAATAATCAGCACTGGGCCAGGCTGAAGTCGGGAGCCCATAACTCCATCTGAGTCTTCCAGGTAGGTGTCAGGGACCTAAACACTTGGGCCATCAACTGCTCCTCTCAGTGCACGTATTTGCAGGAGGCTGGATCAGAAGCGGAGGCTGGACTTGAACCAGGCAATCTGATATGAGCCGTGGGCATCTCAAGTGTCAGCTTAACCCACTGTGCCCAGTGTCTGCCCCTCTTTAATTTCTTAAGAATATTGCATCTCTCTGTTGACTTCAGTTGTTATGTAGTTGATTTCTAGCTCGTTCCCTCATTCATTCCACGTGCATTTACTGGGAGTTCACTGTGTGTGTGGTGGCACCATGGTGAGAACCCTAGTGGACAGGAAACATCTTCAAGACATATGTGTGGCCGGCGCTGCAGCTCAATAGGTTAATCCTCCGCCTTGCGGCGCCGGCACACCAAGTTCTAGTCCCGGTCAGGGCACTGGATTCCGTTCTGGTAGCCCCTCTTCCAGGCCAGCTCTCTGCTGTGGCCAGGGAGTGCAGTGGAGGATGGCCCAAGTGCTTGGGCCCTGCACCCCATGGGAGACTAGAATAAGCACCTGGCTCCTGCCTTCGGATCAGCACGTTGCGCCAGCAGAAGCGCGCCAGCCACGGTGGCCATTGGAGGGTGAACCAACAGCAAAAGGAAGACCTTTCTCTCTGTCTCTCTCTCTCACTGTCCACTGTGCCTGTCAAAAAAAAAAAAAGACATATGTGCCCCTGCCCATGATATGAAGTAACTGTGGTGAGAGTTCAGAGGACAGGACATTCCCACCGGTGGAGGGAGTCAGGGAAGACTTCTTGTAGGAGGGAGCATTTGATCTGCACCTTGGAAAAAGATGTAGGATTTTAATGTGCTGAAATCAGGGGTGAGAGGAAGGATATGGGAAAAGTCCTGGAGTCTCGGGGAGCTTCCACACACTGAGAGCTGGCCAGGTCATGGTTTTCCACCTCCATGACACCTGCACAGGCATCTGTCGAAAGGTAAGTGAAGCATTTAAGTGCTCTTTCATGGCCGAAACAGTTGGTAAACATCTTAGCGCTTTTTCAAGAACTACTACACTAGAAATGTCTCTGCTCAAAACAATTACCATGCCCATCACACACCTTGAGCTAAATTAACCTGTGGACACACGCCAACTCTTAATATCCCTGAAAAAGACAAGTCCTGAAGAAAGGAAGCTGTTAAATGCGGTTTGCTAAAGAAAGGAGAAAAGGATTTCTCCGGAAACATTTCAATCAGCTCAGAATAGGAAGAATAATAGCTGCTTTGTGCAAAATACCTACTGTGTTCCAGCAGCAATACATAGACACTTTCTCACTGCCACTTGGTATAGTGCTCTGAAGCCACTGCTGTGATCACCACGTGGCAGATGAAGAATCGGGCTCAGGCTGGGTCTATGATTGCTCACGTGAAAACAATTTCAGTGAAAGGCAGATGTAGCATTATGATCTAGTCCTCACACTGCGGGGTGTGTGTGTGTGTGTGTAGGAGAGACAATGAAGACTTCATCTCAGACTCTCCTGTATCCATGGTCCCCAGGTCCTTCTACCCTGGCTCAGTTTTCACTGATCTTTTGTATACCCTGTTCATGAACACTCTTTTGGCCACTTCTCACTCTAACAACTCCTTGGTGACCTCTGATGCAGCAGCCCAGTGCTCTCAGCTCTGACCACCCTCAGCAGGTGTCCAACGTGCAGCACTGCCTGAGAGAGCAAGCACACCAACCCAGACAACCCAGGACAGCAGAGACCACAGCCTCCCTGCCAACCCAGAACAGCCACCACTTCTTGTTCCTAGCAAGGCACTGATGACCATCACAGAAATGAGGCACTATAGGCAGACAGACTTGCATTTAGATCCTGGATCTCATGCAAGCTGGCCAAGGAATTTCCAAGTACATGGTCCAGGCATGACTCCCTCCATCATGTGAAGTGCAGGGCTTGGTGAGAAGGATGGACACGGCTTGGCAGGCATGCAGTCCTGATCTCACATCCGAGCTCTGCTGCATTCTGGATGCAGGATATAGTTAAGTCTTCAAACTTCCAAATCAAATAAACTCAATAATGTATATCTTACAAGGCTTGTTGTACACATTGATGGATCTGGCACAGAGTAGGAGCTGACTGGTAATTCTTTTCAACTTTGCAACCTTGTAGGCTGGTACAAGGTGTGCCTCATTCACCTTTGTGTCTACAACATCAAGCACAGGATCCTTCATGCTGTACAAGCTCAGTAAAGCAGGAGAAAGCTTGATCCTTATTCTCTCCCTACTCTCTAGGGCAAGGAATGTAAAACTATAACCTGCAGGCCAAATGTGTCCCAGGGTCTGATTTTACACAACAAAGTTTTATTAGAAAACAGCCATACTCATTAATGCACACACTGCCGATGATGGCTTTCATGCTACCATGTCAGAGCTGAGTAGATACAAAACCAGCAGCATTTATTATCTGGCTCCTTACATAAAGTGTTTGCGGACCCCTAGTCTTGGGTGTGGATCTTTTCAATGAGAGAGGTCACTTAGGGGCCTTTTTATTTTTGGGCAAAAAAATTCATCTGCTCCTATCCCATCCACATTTTATATTCTGTTTCTCTGGTTTATTCAATTTTCCTCCTTAACTCTTACTACTTTGTAACATGCTATTTATTTTTATATGTTGTTTGTTACCCCACTAAAGTCTCCACATGGGTAAGGATTTTCACTTGTGGTAACACCTGAATCCCTACAACCTTGAAGACTGCCTGGCCTGTAGTGGGTCCTCTACAAATATTTGTTGAATGAATGAACACAGATTTCATTGAACAGATTAGTTCCCAAAGTGTGTTGGAGGCTTTGTCTTTTATGGAAATTTTGGAGGGGCCTGGTGCCCTGGGAGGAGAGTGTTATTTTTCCTATTTAGTGGATGAGACAACTGAACCTCCAGCTTCTCACACTATAATGTGCACATGAATCCTGTTACAGTGCAGGCTCTAATTCAGGAGGTCTGTGTTGGGGCCCCGATTGCTACATCTCCAGCATGCTCCCAGCTCTTGCTGATGGTCTGCTGCCCACACGCTAAACAGCAAGGGTTCAAGGCTCCACTCAGAGTCTACACTAGGACTTGGATTATAGGTTTTTTTTTTTTTTGGACAGGCAGAGTTAGAGAGAGAGAGAAACAGAGAGAAAGGTCTTCCTACCATTGGTTCACCCCCCAAATGGCCACTACGGCTGGTGTGCGGTGCTGATCCGAAGCTAGGAGCCAGGTACTTCCTCATGGTCTCCCATGCGGGTGCAGGGCCCAAGCACTTGGACCATCCTCCACTGCCTTCCCTGGCCACGGCAGAGAGCTGGACTGGAAGAGGAGCAACCAGGACAGAACCAGCGCCCCAACAGGGACTAGAACCCAGGGTGCCAGCGCCACAGGTGGAGGATTAGCCTAGTGAGCCGCGGCACCGACCTATAGTTTTTAATCTGGAGAATGTGGAAACTGTCATTTTCTTCCTGTTCCCTCTTCTTGATTTCTATGCCACTCTCAATCCTATGATCTCTCAAGACCTCTCTTTCCCCCTGCTAGGCTTCCTGTCCCGACCTTGCCTATGCCTATGAGCTGTCTTTCCATAACCACCCACCCCATCTTCATCACCTTCAACTCTTCCTTCCCCCCCAGGCTTCTCCACTTCAACTACACATGCGCCCAAAACTTTGATCTTTCAAGTGGCCAAATCACATGTTTCTCATGTTTTTCCAGCCTCTGAGTTAAAAAAAGGTGATCATCCTTGTGAACCCCCAGGTGGGTGAGATCTTCTCCCACCCCTGCTCTATAACCTGCACAAGATATTTTGATGGCTCAAAGTCAGGACAACTCCAACAGTCTCCACCTCCTCTGTAGCATCTGCTATGGCCCACCAATTCTTCCTTCTGCACTGGCCTTCTCTCCTGGGTTCTTATAGTTTCCTTCATACTGCCAGTCTGCTTTGATAGCTTCTTTCCTCTTCTGAATCTCCAACCATGCTCTGTTCCTGAGCCTCAGTCCTTAGCCCACCATTCACTTGCCACTCTTTCTTCGTATCTGATTCTATCCACCCTGTACTCTCATCTGCCCTCTCTCTATGAGGGGGCTCCCCAACATGCATCTCCCACCCCAAACTGTGTCTACATTTCCAAGGTCCCATTGGACATTTCTGCTTAGAAGTTCCAACATTCTCAGCCTAGCACACCAGAGTCATATTCATCCTTTGCTCCAAACAATTTCTCTACCACAGTTCTATTTCTAAGATAACACATTTTCCCCTCCCATCTGCTATTGGATGGCTTTGGGAGATTGACATACCTCTCTGAAAAATTTCTGTTCCATTAAATATTGATAATAGTACCTAAGAGACTGGGCTACTATGATTATTTCATGTATGTACAGGTGGCAGTAATTTCTTCACCTCCCCTTCTGCCTAGACTATAAAATGTATCTTATATATTCAGTCCCCTTAAATCTAGGGGATGACTTCTACCACAAACACTTGGTGGAAGCTGAGGATGGGGATATGGTGCTCAAGAAGAAAATCTAACTGCCTAAGACTTCTCTGTAGAAGGCGGAATATTACTCTATAGTAACATCCAAAATATAACACTCAAGGGTGCTCAGGGGTTCATAGATACAAAATTATGACTCTTACATGGAAGTCCTGTGCCCCATCCAGAGGTTTTGTATCCTACTGCTAGAATGAGCTTCATACTCTGACTGGTGACATAGAACTCCAGGCCTGCACCAATTGAAAGGACCTTGTTTATCACTGCAGCTTGAATACAAGTATTTGCATATCTACCTCCTGCACTTCCACATGGCTCATTTTTTAAAAATTTATTTAAGAGAGACAGGTAGATAGAGAGAGATGAGAGACAGAGATAAAGAGAGAGCTCACTTCTGCTGGTTCACTTTTCAAATGCCCACACTGGCCATGGCAAGGCTGGGGCTGAAGCCAGAAGCCAGCAGTCAGGAACTCAGTCTAAGTCTCCCAAGTGGGCAGCAGGAACCCAATTACTTGATCTATCACTGCTACCTCCCAGTGTCTGCATTAGTCAGAAGCTTGAGTCAGGAGCTGCAGCCATGGATGGAAGCCAGGCACTCCAATGTGGGATATGTGCTTCCTAACTGCTTGGCCAAATACCCATCCCACAGTCTGTTCATTTTTTATCCCACCACTGTTTCTAGCACAGCACATGGTATAAATAAAGAAAATGCTGCATACATTGAAGAAATATAAAGGGGTGAGGTACCCAGAGGTTGTGATGACCACACTGCATGCAAATATTGCATGCTCACACCTGCTATGGTACACCAATGCCATAAGAACCCCTGGAAAACCAATTGAATTCTCACAGGTTGCCATTATTGCCATGACCCCTGGGGACACTGAAGTGGGAAGTAAAGAGAACTAACATTTCATGAGTGCCAACTTTGTGACAAGCCCTTTACAAAATCGTTTCATTCCCTCTTCAAGCCAACTCTATGAATTATACACTATTATTCCCATTTAGGGTTAGAGAAAGGAGACTAAAAGAGCTTAGAAATTTTGCCAAGGCTATGTAATCAAGTGAGCGTATCAAGGCTGTACAATCAGTGAGTGAGAGAGACAGGGTTTAAACAAAAAGCCGCACAGTCTTCAAGCTCTTGCTCTTGGCACCAATAACAGACCACACTGTTTCATAGCTCCATGCCTTTGCAGAAACTGTTGCTGCTTATCAGAATTTTTGTTTCATTACAGGCTAAAGTCATGTCTAAGTACACTGACCACTGTCTCTTGCCATACTACCAGTTGCTCTACTAGGTGCTCCTATTCCAGAATATGTTTAGGAATTCTCAGTAGACATTTCAATTACTTGACTTTATGCGTGAGCATGAAGCTCAGAGTCCTAGGTATTTCTCCATCTTCCTTGTCCAAAACATATAGGGCATGTCCAGCACATGTTTGTTGATGAATGAGTGAAAAAATGAAAGAATGGTATTTCCACCTTTGGTGTCAGGGGTTCTTTCGTTCCTATAGGACATGACGTAGGTGATACCAGTATCTTATCTGCTCAGTGCTTGGCCCTATAGACCCATGGACCAAACGCCAAGCAGGGCAAATAGGGCAGCCATTTTACTGGTTCCATCTTCTTCTATGGAGCTGCAACAGATGATCATTGCTAGGCATGGCTTCGCTCTAAGCCTGGACTTGCCAGTGGTGAGGGAAGACATGGAGTAGTGAGCCACACACTTCACCAGGAGCCAGGCATTCCTAGTCTTACTCCCAATCTTTCACTAGCTGGGTATATGGTAAGTTCATATACTTCTCTCTGGACCTCAAATTCTAAAAATGGAAAGTGCATATAAGGAATATGGGACTACTTCAGTGGTTTTCTTAATTTTCATCATCAAAGCTCCATTGTACAGACTTCTCTTTTACCCTTATATTTGAAAATCCTTGCTTTGTAAATAATCATCATCTTTGTTTAGTAAGTGTAACAAACAACTGAGTCAGCTGTCACCTTCAAATCCCAGGAAAATGCACTGATAACACGAGATAACTAATACTAAACACCACACAGATAAGGAAAAGATCTTAGATGTTTTTATCACCTATGAGGCTGGTTCTAAAACGTCATGATTTGCTGTAGTCACAAAATAGGTGAAACAGACAATGAATAACTTTCTAATCTTTGAGCCCCCAGGGTCACCTGTTCCTGGACAGACACAGTGGATGTAGAAGTTGCTGAGATCTGTGATTTTTGTCTTACATGTGCAAGTCCTGCATGAAAACGAGCCCCCTGTCTTTCTGGAATTTAGGGGTTTCTAACTCAAAAATTACACTCACAAAGGAGAAACAGTCCCTCTCAGCTCCAAAAATAGGAAAAATAAATTTAAGATGGCAGAAATGTAACAACGAACTTTAACAATGACAATGTATTTTCAAATGGAAAACATCTATGCAAAATAGAAACTACAGGGCTGCAAATGACTTAGACAGAAGTGGATATGAGAAACCAACAGACACTTGGTTGGCGCAGGAAATGCATGCTACAGATTCCCTTGCAGGGTACGAAGCAAAGTTAACACCAGCTCGATACTTACAAGTAATAGGAGTAGGAATAAGCATTTCTTCTATATATTGATGGGCAGTCAGATGAAGGAAATGTCCAAAAAGGGGAAAAAAGAAAAAAACAAACAAACAAGAATTAGATTTATAGGAAATCTTGGTTCTTAGAAATGCATATATTATTTTAGCATCCCTAAGCTCAGGAAGATGCAAGTTTGTCCATCAATCATTTTGGCTGAGAATCAGACACTTTCAATGGCAGAAGAAACAAGGGAGACCTCTCCTATAACAGGGAGACTCGCTATCTAATCAGAGGCAGAGGAAGCCAAGTTTCACGCTAGATGCTTTCATCAGTTGAAAGTCTTTCCTCATGGTCCACTAAAACAAGCTTCCTTATAATTATAAATTTTTGGAGGGTGCATACAGGATCAGCTTTTGTGCTCTCCCAAAACTAGTCAACCATTCTTCTATATAGTGATCTAAGCAATACCACAATAGCTCCTTCCATATCCCTTATTTCTGGTCACAGCACATCAGAATCTATTGGATAACATTACTCCAAAATCAAGGAAATTGTATAGCCAAGCATCCAAGATGGCTCAAGGATCCATATTTCCCAGTATGTAGGCCCATCTGTAGCACTCTCCCACACTGTATTAGGCTCTGTGTGATGAATAGGTTGTGGTAGGAATTATATTCTGAACTTTCTAAGCAAGGTATAAAGCCTTGCAGGTCTAGCTGGGTCTTTGGAATTCTCTGTTGGGTCCCTGAGATGCCATGTAAAAAATCTAACTTTCTCCAAAATGTTAAAAAAAAATTGAAACAAAAAAATAAACTTATAAAACAAGAAATATAACTTTCTGGAGGCTACAACACTGAAGAGAAATAAATGTCCAGCCAGCTACCAGCCATTCCAGCCCCACCTAATCAAGTTACCCCAGCTAAGACCCTTGACATCAAGGAGCAAAAACAAGTCGTTCCCTTCAAGCTCTGCCCAACGTTAAGACTCAGGAGCAAAATACATCAGTGTTGTTCCACAAGCCATTAGACTTTAGGGGTCATTTGTTACACAGCAGTAGACAGCTAGAACACAGTTCAACCTCATCAAGAAAGAACACTGTACTGAGAGAGAGGAATATCAACATTCAGTCTGAAAGACTCTAACTTGAATTAACTCTGTGCCTTCATGTCCTCATCTGCTCCTCAGGTAGACTGAACTAGATCAGTGGTTTTCAAATTGTGTTTCCAGACGGCTGGGGGGTTCTGCTGAGCAACCTCATTGCAACACAGGATGAAGACACTGAGCAGGTGAGGCTGCTGCTCCCTCACCACCCAGCAAGGCCAGTGCATCTCCATTTTTATCTGGTTCATAAATTCGAGTTTCATCTTACATCGAACATGGCTAAGGATTCTACACTCTGAAAATCATTGCTTTTAGTTTCTTTCTAACATCCTTACTAGTTCTTGATTTCTGAGCAATAAAAATCTCTAATAAGTCCATGATATTGCCTTTGTTGTGACTTTGTCTCACATTGTAAGAAAATAGACAGTTTTTTTCAAAATAAGAATGGGAATAGGAGAGGGAAGAGGAAGAAGCATGGGAGAGCAGGTGGGAGGGCAGGTAGGGAGGAAAGAGTCACTGTGTTCCTAAAACTGCATTTATGAAATGCGTGAAGTTTGTATAAGTTAAATAAAGGGTTTCTGGGAAAAAAAAAGAAAATAAATGGAAATGCTTCTACTTAACATCAGCTTTACCTACACTGATAATAAGTAATACCTTTGTGGACTAATAAAAATCGCTAGGTAATTCAACTTCCAAATATCAAGGTAAGTGAAAATAGCTCCCTTCCATCTTGAGTTATTTGATTAACTATAACCCTCACCCTGTTCTCGTGTCAGAAGAAGATGCAGTCTTTATGACTGTGGAGATGAGGGCAAATCTTCAGGACCCCAAACTTCACCTTCAGGCAGAAGCTCCCAATGTGGGGTCATCTCTAGGCTTTCTCTGGGCTACTGGCAAAGCCAAACTGTACTGTCCCATAAGGAAAGTGACTCTGAGACACAAGAAGGCATGGTGGGAGGGGAGCCCCATGTCCCCTTGGGAGGCTGAGCTGGAGAAAGTAAGCCAAAGTGCAGCAAGGTCTGGCCAGCCAGAAGCTGAACAGTATCACACACTGAGTGAACACTGCCCCTAGATGACAAAATAGTGTGAAAAACTCAGGACCGTAATGATGAGAAACTGGAGTATCCCATAACAAGTCATCAAATCCCCCTCATCAGCCACATAGGTTGGTGATGTAAGAAGACCATTACTCCTGTTTTGTTGCTAGATAATTCAGTGCCTGGAAATTAGCTTTCTCTTGGGCAGAAAGCTCAGAATCCATCAAAGACTTACAGACACCTGTGTTCACACTGAGCTGAGAACCAAGAAGCTGGCATCCCAAACCCAACTCTTTCACTTGCTCATTATGACATTTCTGGACAAGGGAACTCCTCCCCCTTGGACCTCTGCTCCTGGACCCATGTGCTAAGATGGATGGGATAGATGACTGACAGACAGCTCAACCACTTGGGAGAGGGGAAATAGGATAAGCCCTGCCATCTCAATACCACCACTATGTGGCTTTGAGCAAATCACTCAACAGCTCTGATTCCTATTCTCTCCATCCTGAGGTTATAGGCAATGACTACACATCCTCAAGGGTCACTGTGTGCACTAACATCAGACTATATTCATCAAATATCTAATTTAGATGAATATTAGATATTTATATATGATACATAAGTATTTAAATCTCATATGTAAGTATTTAAATTTCATTCCTCTAAATTAATGCTAGACTGTATTCATCTGAACAACTGGACTATAGTAAGGCACAATAAAGAGTGGCTTATGCTTCTACCTTATCTACAGACAAAACATTTGCTGCTTCTTACTCTGGTCATCAGGAACAAAGTGTCCACCTCTTTAGGAATAATGAAAATCACAGAATAAGAGCAAACGCTCTTGCAGCTCTTAGTGTGTGCCGGGCATTGCTTTTTCCTCCTCTTACGTATTCCTACACGATCCACAACTACCCCGAAAGATGGGTGTTATGATCATCTCTGCCTTACAAGTGAGGAAACAGGGGTGAAAGTGAAGCCACCTGCCTGGGGTCACACAACAAGTACCTGGATTTCATAGCACCAAGGCTCATGCCTGTCACCACTAGTCCGTGCTGCCTTTGAGGAAGGAGGACAGTGAATGTCCGCTCAGCAATGCAGTGAGCCAGGCCTTCAGAGGCCATGTGCCCTATCTCTTCCAAGCTGGCCAATTTGCATTTGGTTGAGAAATACAAGGCTGCTGCTCACCAGGTCACAGCTGCTGTGCATCTTTGGACCCAACACAAGGCCTCCTTGCTAAGCTGCAGTACCTCACTGTCAGCGGCCACCACACCACCTGTTAAGTCTCAGGCTCCATTTGACATTTGGATCCTGTGGCTTTTCTGGTCTCAAACTTCAGGATTCATGTCTGCCCAGGCCACACTCTCCTCCTTCTCCTTCACCTACAAACCACAGACGGCCTCTTCCAAGGAGCTTTCCTGAGAGATCTGGGTGTCACTAAAGCCAGTGCTACCCCTGCACAGCTTAAAGGCAACTCCAGAATGAGGTAACTGAAAAACTTCCATTAATTGAACATCTTTTCCCAATTCAATGGAAAGCCTTTCAGGGCAAGTATCACAGGTCTTCACTCTGTGACCAAAACACGGGTTATAAGCGTGTTTTCTCTAAGCCTTGAAAAAGATTTACTGAAGGTCTAAATTTACAAGGATACCATGATATTGCAAGTAACAGATTGCCTCAAACCAAAAATCCTGAGCAGGAAAACAGCTGCGCTTAGGAGACAAAAAAATAAAAAATAAATAACCCTAAATTTAATAAATCACATACTGCAGAACCTTCTTCCCAGCTCTCTGACAAGACTGACTTCAGGCAGTTTCTCTTTGTTCTAAACCATTTAAACAGGAATAAGTTGTCTGTGTAGCCACTCATTTGACCATCTTCCCATCCATCTAACTCATATCATATCCATCCATCCATCCGTCCATCCATCCATCCATCTATTACTTAATAATCCACTCATCCACACATCTATCCAACAACCCATCCATCATCCATCCATCATTAATGCAGCAAAAACTTCTTGAAGGCCTACTGCATCCTTGTCTCTTCCAAGTATTAGATATAGAAAAACAAAAATGAAATATAAGATGTCTGATATAAGACCCAGACAAGAAAATTATAGCCCCTATGTCTAAGATCCAGACAAGAAAATTATAAAACAGATGACAATTGCTATCACTTAAACAGAGCCCACTTACATGCTGGATACCATTCCAAGTACATCATGCACACTATTTTATCTAATTATTGCCCTATGAGGCATCATTATCCCTGTTTATGAGGAAGAAAGTAAGGCCCAGAGAGGTTAAGCAACTTGCCCAATTTATACAGCAGGTAAGTGGCAAGGCAAGGGTTAGAATCCAGGCAGTATGACTTACAGAGCCTATGTAGTAATCACAAAGCTATATCCTTTTCAAGTGTGGTAAGTTGTCTGATTCAGAACACAATGAGCCGTGGGCCATACCAGGAGCACAGGTGGGGAGGGAAAGTAGGAAGGTGGACCAGGATCCGAGATGCCCGAGTTGTGGAGTCAAAGTGAATTCAGATGTTGGAGAGGGGAAGGTATTTTAGGGAAAATCCAAAAACTCAAGTGGCCAAACACTTGTTCTGCAGGCATGATTCCTACAGGAGCATGAGGATAAAGTCAGAGGAACCAGGACCACAGAACCTATGATGAAGACTGAGACAAGAGCTATTGCAGGATCCTCTTCACTGACCATGAAGGTGGAGAACGGGTGAACTTGAAGACAGAATCAACAGGTGATTAAATGTGAGAATACTGATTTAGACTTCCAAGTGAGTTGCTGCCCCAGCAAACACAAGGAGTTGTCATCACTTTTTGGGGTGTGTAGTAAGAAGCAGTTTAGAAAGGGGGTAGACAAAAGATGACACACATTTTGTTTTGTCTGTTTTCCCGCCTTAATGAACCATTCAAAATTATGTGCACAATTTAACATCTCACCAGATCTTGTTTTATATCTAATCCAGGGCAGGTGATATTTAAGATTGTGGACTCCATTATTAGATTGCTTAAGTATGACACTCCGTTGTGCAACGTATTAGTTTCCTTAAACTCTATGTGTTTCTATTTTCTGTAACACACTATATAATGTGTCCTGGTTCCTATAGTTTACTTAATAGTGAAACTTTCCAATTGCCTTGCTATTTTTTCCAGGATAAATAATATGAGGGTATTTCAAAAAATGTGTGGAAAAATATAATGGAAAAGAAGTTTATTTTGGTGAAAAAAAATTTAACTCTATACATAGTTTTTTTCATAGTAAACACTTCCATGAACAGTTTGAAGGCCATATGTATATTTCCTGAACACCAGAACATGCCATGTATTTCCCATATTGTCCTCAGGCCTTATCATGTCCTTACTCAAGACTTGGTTTGTCACGGATATTCACTGTTGATATTCGGCCTGTGTTCTGAGTGAAGCTGTCTTTTACAAGAGACAGAGTGTTGATCCTAGGCTCCATCTGTTCTAATTTCACTGGGCTTTTCCATTCAAAATGTTTTTAGGGAATTCCCAATATCTGCAAGGCATGTTTGAGACAAGGATGAATCAGATTGGACAGCTGATGGCCCAGTGGAGGGGATAAGATGTGAATACAAATGACAGACACAAAGCAGGCCTCCTCAAGGCGGGAGGGGAAGCAGATGGTTAAGAGATTGTGTCTAGATTGGAGGTTAAAAAGGGTTTACTGGAAGAGAGTAGCTTTTTTAAGATTGATCATTCATTTGAAAGGCAGAGTTAGAGAGAGAGAGAGAGAGAGAGAGAGAGAGAGAGAGAAGGAGAAAGAAAGAAAACTAGAGAGAGAGAGAGAGAGAGAGAGAGGTCTTCCATCCACTGGTTCACTCCCCAAATGGCTGCAAACACTGCAGCTGGGCCTATCTGAAGCCAGGAGCCATGAACCTCTTCCAGGTCTCCCATGTAGGTGCAGGGACCCAAGGACTTGGGCCATCTTCTATTGCCTTCCCAGGCCATAGCAGAGAGCTGGATGGGAAGCAGAGCAGCCGGGAATCAAACCAGCACCCATGTGGGATGCCGGCACTGCATGTGGCAGCTCTATTTGCTAAGTCACAGTGCAGGCCCCAAGAGTGGGTTGAATTATACCTTAAGCATGGGTAATATCTGGCCCCATGGGGCTGAGGGACACAGGCATGGAAGGAAAGTTTACAAGCAGATCTGTGGGAGTATACCATGGGCAGGGGGACAGCGTAGCTTGACAAAGTTCCCCAGATGACTTAAACATGTGCTGTTCCCTCACTTCCACCCCATGAACCATTAGTGCTGGGGAAGAGAAGCCAACGAAGAATTTTAGACTATAGGTTTGGGAGCCCAAGTCTCAGTTTTGAAACATTACTCTGGCTACACTGTAGATGATGGAATGGAGGAATGGTGCAGAGTCTGCTAAAGTCTGCCCCAGAGAGGAGGCAGCTGAGGGCGGGAGAGGGAGGAGAAGGAGAAAGGGGAAGGGGCAGAAGGCGGCAGGTGGCAGGGAGAAGAGAGAGAAGAGAGGAGGGAGGGGAGAGGGCACAGGGAGAGGGGAAAGAGGAAGAGAGAGTGGAACGGTGCAGCTTTGGAAGGTCCAGGTTGATATCTGAGATAAGAGGTAGTGCTTGTCAATATGGGAATATAAGACTAGGTTGGGGAATAGGCAAACTTCTTTTCTATTATTGCTAAAAACTTCCTGGTCCATCTCTAATTTTCCTTTAAATTTCTTTTATTAAAAAAAAACTTTAGCAAACACTAAAAACTGGTCTCACTTATGGTGTACTAGGTGAGGTTCCAATACATGTATATATTACATAATACCTAATTAGGATTGATCATCTGTCTTCTCAAATAATACCTAATCAGGATTGATCATCTGTCTTCTCAAATATTTAACATTATGGTGGAAACTTTCATAAAATCCCATCATCTTACTTTTTATACAGAAATATATAGTCATTAACATTACCTATAGTAATTCTACTGTGCAATAGAATCCCAAACTTCTTACTCCTATTCAACTGTAACTTTGTTCAGATTTGTCAACCCTTCCTCATCCCTCCCCATTTGCCTCTCCAGTGTCTGGTAACCACTTCTGACTTCTATGGGATCAGCCTTTTTTATACTCTACAGATGACTGAGATCATGTGATACTTATCTTTCTGTGCTTGGTTTATTTCATTTACTATAACAACCTCCAGTTCATTCAATGAAATCTCTATCAAAATGCCAATGACAATTTCCACAGAACTAGAAAAAAAAAACTCTACTAAAATCTGTATGAAGGGGCCAGCACTGTAGTGCAGTGGGCTAAACCCCCTTCTGCAGTCTAGGCATCCCATATGGGTGCCAGTTCGAGTCCTGGCTGCTCTTCTTCAGATCCATCTCTCTACCATGGCCTGGGAAAGCAGTGGAAGACGGTCCAAGTTCTTGGGCCCCTGTACACATGTGGGAGATCCAGAAGAAATCCTGGCTCCTGGCTTCATATCAGTGCAGCTCCTGCTATTGTGGTCATTTGGGGAGTGAACAAGTGGATGGAAGACCTCTTTCTGTCTGTAATTCTACATCTCAAATAAATGGTTTTTTTTTTGACTTTATGAAGCTTAAAAAAAAAACACTCCTAACAGCCAAAATAGATTTGAGCAAAATGGAAAAAGCAGGAGGCCTTACACTACCTATCTTTAAAAATACATTGCAAAGCCACAGTATTTAAAACAACATGTGTTGGTATAAACACAAATCCTTATATCAGTGAAACAGGATAGAAAATCTAGAACAGAATTCATGCATCTACAGCAAACTTATCTTTGACAAAGGTACTAAGAACCTACATCTGGAAAAGAACAGTCTTTTCAATAAATGAGGGTGGAAAAATTGGATATCCACAAGCAAAATCATAAAGCTCGGCACTATCCCATCACGTACAAAAATCAGTCAAAATAGATTAAAGGCCCAAACATAGGACCTGAAACTTCTCTGAAACTGTTAGAAGAAAATACATTGGAAATGCTTCAGGAAGTGATTTTGATTTGACTATGAAAAGCCTGAGTGGTTTCCAAGGCAGATATCCAGGGATCGATGATGCACAGTAAGGGAGCTCTAGCAAGAGAAGCCTGAAACAGGAGACCCCACCTCTGCAGGCTGTTTCTGTCTTGAGGTCAGCAAGAACCAACAGGGAGTGTAAATACACACAATGGAGACGTGTGCCTATGGCACAGTGGCTGCCTGCACAGGACTGTCCTTGGATCTTCCTGGGGTGGGGGCTGTGGGATGACTTCACTGAGCAGTTAGTACTTGGGAGTCCTCCCGTCTGGGAGAACCTGGGGCTGAGCCTTAGAGAGTGATGGGAACTCTGCAGATGAAGAGAAATGTCAGGATACTTCATTCTAGGGAGATGGCACAGTACAGTAAAATGGGGGAAAAACAAGGGAGAGAGGAAAAGTGGAATCTGAATCTGGGTCATCTGTATCCTAGTCTAGGATTTTCTTATTTTCTAGGATTTGCTTCTTTTCATTCCAGTCTCCGTGGACTGACAGTTTGAAAGTTAGCAACATGGACTCTGGGGTCACAGAGCCTGAGTTTGTATCTCAAATCTGCCTAACACATTGGTCAACACATGTACACTTACAGAACTTCAGTTTCTTCTTCTCAAAAAAAAAAAAAAAAAAAGGTGTATTCAAAGACCATCTGTACTATGGTATAAGGAAGATTAACATCAGAATGTGGCACCAGCTTACATGGAATATGAACAAATTAGGCAAATGAGTGAGCACTGATTGCAACATGGCTATTAACATTAACGATGGGTTTGCAGCTGAATTGGTACAGTTGTTGCTCAGGTGTGAGATGAATATCCCCACTGATGTTATCATTTTTCAGCCAGGTACAAGGAATAAAGTCTATCCCAACCATTATTCCGTTTGATTTTCAAAACAGCCCCATGCCAGTGGCCACATCTTATACAAGAGAAAGCAAAGGCTGAGATTCATTAAGTTGCTTCTGCAAGGTTAACAGCCAATAAACAGGACTGCAACACTTTGGACCCAGTTGTTCTCATTCCCAGAAGGTATGGTTTTTGTCCATGGCTCTTGGCTTACAAGTCCCATACCCCAAGGCAGACCACAGAAATTCAGACAGTAGGATACAAGACCCTCCTTACTCCAGAGAGGTCCTGTTCCAAACCTTTGAGGAAGGATTGCTGAAGAATCTAGAATGCCTTGGTGAGTTTCTCAGTATATTAGCAATCATACCTATGCAGTGAAGTCTCCATAAATCAAAAAATGACAGTATTTGGGGAGCTTTTAGAGAGCTGAACATGTGGAGGTTTCTGGAGGAGGCATAGAAGCTCAATGAATGCCCAATCCCCCACACCCAGCCCTAACCATGTATCTGTATCCTTTGAAATACTCTTTTTAGTAAACCAGTAGATGTAATGAAGTGTTTCCCCAAGTGTGAGCCACTTTAGCAAACTAATTGAACCAAGGAGGGGGCTGTAGGAATTCTGGCACAGGTAAAACAACTGGGAGCTTGTGACTAATATCTAAAATAGGGGGGTAGATGCAGGCACTGAGGCGCTGCTGGTTAAGCCACCACTTGGGAAACTTTGAATCCCAGCTCTTTGACTTCTAAGACAGCTTCTTGCTAATGTACCTGGAAAGATAGAGGTTGACAGTCCAAGTATTTGGCTTCCTGTCTCCCAAGTGGAAGATGTGGATGGAGCTCATATCTCCTGGTTTGGGTCTGGTACAGTACCAGCTGTTGTGGGTATTTGGGGAGTAAGTTAGTGGGTGGAAGACCTCTGCACCTCTCTCTCCTTCTCTCTCTCTCTCTCTCTCTCTCTCTCTCTCTCTCTCTCTCTCTCTCTTCCTTTCACTCTTTCAAGTCAGTTAATCAATCACTCTATGAAAAGGGTTGTGGGTGGGATATGATGCTAGTTCCAGGTAGAGAGTGTCAGAATGGAATGGGATTAGCAATCAAGGTGTAGAATTGACCCCATGATTGCTGGTGGGGAGAAATTCCCACACATTTTGGAATTATGGAAGTCCGCCATGCTGATGGTTGTGGGTCGACAGCAGAGAAAAGACACTGTTTTTCCTACAAGATGCCTGCATCCATTATATTGGGAGCTACTGGAGGATAGTTGCCAATGAGAGAGAATCGATGCTTAACAAGAGATGCATCTGTATCTCAGAATACATGCTCATGTTTCAAACTTAAGACACCTTAAATACATTCTTAGAAAAGTTACTGTTTGGACATCAAGGCCAGTCACGGTTGACAGAATGTTGAGACCTGTATGAGGAAGAGCTAGGAGGGGATGAGATGGGTGTGGTTAGAACGATTTGTGGTACTGATTTGGAAAATATATTCCTAAAAGTTGCCCAGGTTTTCTTTAAAAAGTAAGAAGGGGTGGAGAGATCTAGATCAGTCCTGAGTGCTAAAGAATCTTGCTTCACAGGGCTGGCACAGTGGGTAAAGCTACCACCTGTGACACTGGCATCCCATATGGGCATCAGTTCATGTCCCAGCTGCTCTGCTTCCAATCCAGCTCTCTGCTAATGGCTTGGGAAAAGCAGCAGAAGATGGTCCAAGTACTTGGACCCTGCTTCCCACATGGGAGTCCTGAAGAAGTTCTTGCTCCTGGCTTTGGCCTGGCTCAGCCCTGAATGTTGTGCCATCTGTGGAATGAACCAGTGGATGGAAGATGAAGGGCAAGGAGAAGAACCAGGTAAGCTCTAACCAGGGGAGTGAGCCTAGCAGGCGTTTGACCTCTGAGAGCACCCAGATCCAGGAAGCATATGTGGCAGCTGAACAGATGTTGACACTAGGATCCTGAGCTATGGCAATTTGCCTACTGTTTTCATTTATGATCTTTGGCTTCTAGGTAGCTGTAGACAGCAATCTGGCCAGCAGGAAGTTAGTAAGAAACTCAATTGTCCCATGAAGTTTCTCCATATTTATCTAAGGTCTGAAGTCACAAGATAGGCACAGGCACGAAGGCATTCCCCATGCCCTTCGCTGTCCTTTGGGGCTGTCACTATGCCAGAAGACACTGCAAGTTAGTAGAACAAAGGCTAATGTTTAATTTCTCTCTTCCTCATTTTCCCTTCCTCTCTTCCCATCTCCTCTCCTTCCCCACACTCCTCTGTAACTTTTTCCTATCAAGTAGGCCAGCAAAATGTCTTGCTTTCTCCAAAAGATATTGTATATGTAAACAGTGATCAGCACCGTCTCTCTCCTCCCCTCAATGCCACGATGTCTGAATTTTGTCTCTTCACAAGAACATAACACCTATTGGTCGGATCGGGTGAACAGGTTTTATGGATATGAGGGATGACGGAAGACCTCAGAAGAGGTTAAAACCACACAAAAGACTCACTGTGTACTTGCTCCCACCCTGAAAACAGAAAGTCCTTTCCTCCCTCCCCCAAAATCACACGTTTCAGAAATAGCTGTTGAGAAGGAAGTGAAATTTCTTCACAAGCTCACAGATGATGGTGACGCGGGGTAAGCCAGGCTTTAGAAAGAGCAAAATTGGAAGAGCATATCTGACTTACAAATCCCAGGGAAAGAATAAGAAAATTTCAGGTCTATCAGAGAGGTATTCAGTGCTGTTACAATTGGCTCCCTTTTCCAGGTGGACAATCCCACCTGTTTCTAGTACATCTACGGCACTAAGAAACATGGCAATGGTCTCACATGTGCAATGTGCTCACTGCTCCCAGAGAAATTAAAACTCACATGCCACCTCAGATAACAGCAGCTTCCCAGTCACTGAGACATTAAACGTGCCATGCTTTATCAATGATAATGATGATATGACGAACAGTGCTGTTGCTAATCCTTTCAGGGCCTCTCATACCCAGTGTTAACATAATACCTTCTCTTTCCCTTACTCTCTCCAACCCCCAATCAGAGACCAGATGAAAACATTAACTCTTAAGTCACTCTTCTGGGAGCTTGAGAAAAGGAGTGATCCTATTGGACAAAAGTTGTCAAGAAAGGATAAGGTCCCAATTATAAGATATCCTGGCCAGAAGGAACTCTGGCTGATTCAAAACAGAACCATGGGATAGACACATGGGGACCTTCCAGCAGCTACACGGCCAAGAAAAATCTGATTGCATGTGTAGTAGGAACCCCAGCATTTGGGAGTCATGGAGGACTGGAAATGGGCAGACTGCTTTTTAGTTTTTTCCAATCTTCTGCATTAATATTTATGCAGCTTCTACAGCAGAAGCTGGGAGTAGTTTTTGGCACACTCTGTCTCTTTGGCATACTTTCTCTGGTGGGGAACAAATTTCATGTGTGCTTTTCATCCTACCCATGGAAACAAGTCCCTAGCCCTTGTTCCTGGGGCTGCCCTGAAATCTGTGCGTAACCAAGCCCAGAGCCTCAGGTTCAGGAATTAGTTTATTTAATGATGTAGGAGGTTCTTTCCAGGGAGTGTAGGGCATGTGAAGCACATACTGTTGTTATGTGGGTAAATGCTTGCTTTGCTCTAGCAGACTGGGCAGTGGAAAGGCCGGAGCTCTGGAAACAAAACTGAGAATATACAGAGATGGGAAGTCGGTGTGGCTCCCTGGTGGCAGGCAGGGCCTCAGGAGAGCTGGTCAGTGGGACTCCCTACTTAGAGGAATAAGGAATGCACCCTAGGGATGGTGAGAGCTGACAGTCATCCTGTTTATTTCCTTCTACTCCCTGTAATTCCCTTGTGTTACCCTCAAACTTTGTGAACATTTCTTAAACCAGAAGATGCTGGCATAGTGATCTTGGGAATAAAGGAGGAATCTCCACCCTCTGCTGTCTTGGGCAATGAAATTTGAAAAACACACAGACAATATTAGAAAACACATAAGCTGGCCAGATATGCCCAGGGAGATACTCTGTCAAAAAGGGATGAACAGCCACAACCCAAGTGGGGAGGTTTTGCAGGACACAGAGGAGGAAGGAGCCTGGGATGGGAGAGTCCCTTGAGACTCTCACCTCACTGGTGACTCTGTTGTGCAGAGACAACTTGGGATGCTACTACTTGACCAATGGAAATTAGGAACAAATGGGTGTGAGAAAGATGAAGCATCACTTTTCTGCAAGGGTATTTCTGGACTCATGTTCCTGGGCTTGCTCAGTGGTCTTGATGATACGATCAACCACAAAAGAGCAGTTAACTCCAAGACGAGTCATTCCACAGTACACAGGATCCCAAAGCATTTAACAGTGGCCCAGTCATAGGGATCCTTGGCCCCATAACAAAGTGGCCCTCTCAGGGCCACTCACCAGTCTGGTAGCACACACCTTTCAGACACCAAGCCCTGGTCACACAGCAGTGTTGGGGTCAGCTGGGGTCAGGGCAGGGCAGAGACTCACCTCCTCTTGATGGTAAGCATCACGCCTAGGAGAATGATGATGAACATGAGGAGGCCAGCGATCACACCAGCCATCTTCACGGTGTTGTCCACCTGCTTTTCCGGCTCCACGGTATTAGAATTCTGGGTGGAGGCACCTTGAATGGGAAGAGAGGGAGAAAGATGCTGAAAAGGCTCACATAATGTGACTATCAAATGACCATGACAACAGCTTCATGTAATGAGGGATAACTAAATGCACTGTACTAAGAACATTCTACACATTTCTCTACTCAATCCCTTTTCAGGGTTAATTTCTTGTGAGGTCAGGGTTATTATTGGATTCTTTTGCAAATGAAGAAACGGACATGCAGAGAAATTAAATGCCTTGTCCAGGGTAACTTCTGGGTTGGAACATCCTTTTCCTCTAGGATCAACCATGTAGAGTTCTTGGGTACATGGAATTATTTCTAAACCTACTTTGTTCTTTCAGGTGAATGGTAGAAGTGAGTTGTTAAGGCACTGGATTTTTAAAGAGAGAAAGAATGTGTTGTTCCTTTTATAAATGGTAAGGTGAAAATTTAGACTATTAAAGGAAATTGCTTGGAGTTAGAAAATACTTACAACTGATTATCTCCATTTTTGGCATTAAATACTAATGCTACAAGTTCTACCAAGTCCTTATTCATTGACTCATTTCTGGGTAGAGGAAGGCAGGGAGGGAACCGGCAACATCACCTACTCTCAGCACTGTGCTGGGTGACTTCATGAGTCTAGTTTGGTCAGTCCTCCCAACAAGCATTCCCAAAGGTAGATATTGATTTCTCTATTTTTACAGATGAGAAAACCAAAGGAAGCTGGTAAAGGTCACATGGTTGATAAAGGTTCAGGGCAGGCTTTCCCAGGAGCTTTGACATCAAGTTTGGGCATTAATGGTCAGGAGCCCTACTTCAACTTTCCAGTCTCATAGTCCCTCTAATCCCCTTTTCTTTAAATAACCATTTTGCTTATGCCATAGCAGCAGAAGAATATGGACAACAAATGTGCAAGCCCAGCCTCTCTGTGCTATGTGGCAGGGAGTTGAGGCAACTTCTCATTTCAGACATTCTAGAGAGCAATCCCCAGCTGAGCAGTACCCTACACGCATTTCCTCTGCTGCTCTTCTTCTCCCAAATAGTGCCATATTTGTGTGAAGCACTGGAAAGCCCAAAGCATCCTTTCCCTTTCCCTTTCCCCTTCCCATCTCAGCTTTTCTGACACATCAGCTCCAGCCCATCTTCCGGCAGCTGACACACCTCTCTGTCGTCCATGCCCCTGGGAGAGTCACTCCATCTGTCTCTCTCTTTTCTCCCTCCTCCCTCCCTCCCCACTATCTCTCCCATAAATGCTGATTACACTTTATAACATTTTGCACATATCCCTCAGTATCTCTAAGCACAAAATACCCATGTTATTTTTCTTTTCCACACTTGTCTCCTCCAGTTGTCTTCAAGCTCCTCAGAGGCAAGATTATGCCTCATTTATCTTTGCTTTCCCATGTTAGCACAGAACTAGACTGGTAATAGGACCTCCCTAAGTGTTTGTGGTTGTTTAGCTAAGGGGTGATGTCTCTGCTTACCCACATTCGTTCTCATGGAACCGAAGTGAGTTTTCTCCTTTGATTCCAGTCGTGGGTTCGCAGAACTCAACTGAAACTTGAGTTGAATGGATCCAAATACCCAACGCACACTACAGCTCTGGTTTTCCAAACTTGCTAAGGTTTAAGAACAGTGCTCCAGCCCAGGGACGCAGCCCTTTCTTTTTGCTGAAGAGTATCCAGTATTTCCTCTCTGAGTACTTTCCCCAACTTGCTGTAACTTGAGTTTACTCAGCCAAGTCTCCCTATTGAGACAGTCAGGCTCCAGGGACAGGGAGTGTGCCCTGCTCATCTTTTTGATGATTGTGTCCAGCACAGGCCTCCCTCCTCAGAACTGTGGCTGAACAGATGATTAAGAAATGATTAAAGGTGAGTGAACCATAACTGTATACCTCATTTATTCTTTCAATCATTTTTTATTTTGTCATTGAGCATCCACTATACTGCCAGGTCAGAGGCCTTCCTCCTACAGGACCAGCGGATGAGGGGCTTTTATTTACTCCTTTCACCAGCTAAAGGCAAGACCGATTCTTTAAATCCTAGGGCTGTCTGAACAGGGTCTGCTGACTTACAGCCTAGCGGAGTTAGCCAAATACCACGTTAGCAGGGCTGGTTTGACATGCCAGAGTTAGGGCTGGTCCATGGAGCTCTGATATAGCACCCATCTCCCACTTTGGGGGACATGAGATACAGCTAAGCATAAGATATGCACCAAGCATAAGGGTTGCAGAGCACTCAGAGAAAAGTTTCCTCAATACTGACCGAGTCGTCTTTGGGTTTGCAGGAAGGGTTGATTCTGGGGCATTTGCTCAGTGGCATAGGATTTACTTAGTGCCTGCCACAAGGTTGTGTTTTAGAGGTTGGGAGTATACAGGCAAAGGGCCCTAGGGAGAATTTTCTCACTCTCTGAACATTCTCACCAGTGTGTGGTCTGATGAAACTCACACTTCATTCCCTCAGTAAATAATCACAGGCATTTGGTGATGCAATGGTGGGCGAAATCACGCATAGTTCTTGACATTAAAATGTTTACAGCAGTGGGAGTTGGGACTAGGGAGATAGAATTAATAAAGCAGCAACAATAGCAAACTTCTGACTGTGTTAGGAGTTTGAACATAGTGGTGCAAGACACTTAGAAAGGGCCTAACAGGGAAATGAATCACAGCTGAGAGGAAGTGGCCAGTAGGGTGAGCTCTAAGGCTGTAGCTAGACAAAGCGAGCGTGGAGAAGCAGGCACGTGAGAGCAGCGGAGGAAGCAAGGAGCTCACCGCATTCAAGAAATGCAAGAAATGTAGTATCATGAGAGTGACGAGGCAAAGAGAACAGCTTTTGCAAAAAGGTGGAGAGGGCAACGGACCAAGTCTTCACAAGGCACTCTAAGCCAAAATGAAAGTTTTTGCTCTCTGGGACAAAAAATCACAAATATTTAAGCGGTATTCAAGAAGGGATGATGTGGTCAGATCTGTATTTCCAACAGGTCATTCCCGCTTTAACATGGGACCACAGTGGACCGGGGAGATGGGTTTTGAAATCACTGCAGACACCAAGGTGGGAAATGATAGTTGCTTAGACTCAGGTGATGGCAGTGGAGAGAGATCTGATAAAAGAGATAATTAATTACCTGAAGTAAATGTAACAGATATAAAATTTCTTGATTTGATAATTAAACACCCAAAAATAATGGTGAAAGAACTGTTGAGGATGACTGTAAGTATTCAGTTTGATTACAGGGTAGATGATAATACTGTTTATGGGTTCCAGAAACAATGGAAACATAATAGCCTTAGCGAGAGAAATGTGTGTTTGGGGCAATTTGAACCTAAATGATACTCCAGAAAATCAGGTGGTTAAAAATGCAAGACTGGAGCTCTGAAGTTTGGGCTGCAGGTAAAAATGTGTGATTCACAAGCACATAGATGGGATCTGAAGCATAGGAGTTGATGACGTCACTGGAAAGAATAAAGAGTGACACAGGAAGCAGACCTAGACCACAGACTCGAGGGGTTCCAATACTTAGTGGGTGGGTGGAGGAAGCTAACCCTGCATAGGAGGAGCAGCCAGACAGCTAAGAAGAAAACAGGAGAGTGCAGTGTCCTGGAGCCAATAAAAGAGAAAGCTTCAAGGAGGGCTGATGAACAATGATGACTGATATATCTACACTAGAATCAAGACCCATACTCAAAGAAAAATGAAGATCTTAGACGAGTATGGGAAAACACTTCTCAACGGATTCCAATATGTTCCTCAATAGAAGTGCTTTCAACAGTGACGTGAATCATCAATGGAACGCACTTGAGGACCACAGAGGAACATCCAGGGGATGCAGACAGGCTATCAACTCAATGACTTCAGCTAACAGGCATCCGAGCTAAAACCACAGACTCGACACAGTGAGGTTATCAGGAGGAATCGTGCTTGACTGGTCCAACCAGGCTGCAGATACTAGAACATGAGCATGCCCTTGTGAGACCTGGTAAATCCAACGTTCACTTCAGCATACCCTTTAAAGGAGTTTGCTCTTTTCCTAGCTCCAGGCCACTGTGTCAGTGTGCTACTTTTCTACTGCTGCATATGGAAACGTGGTTTCCTTGAAGCTTGCTCTCCTCCATCACTATTAGCTCTGTCCATAGGGCCCAATTGCACGTTTTGTCTCTCCATTGGCCCCTTCCATTCAACCAACCAACCACCCCAGTTGACTTCCCCTAAGCATTGCTGAGGCCCAACAAGACAAGCACTGCTCTGCTCTGCACTGGTCACTCTGGTGAGTCTTTGTCCAGTTGTGAATATGGGCCAACAGTGTAGCACTTCACCAAGGGCTGGTGTAATGACGAGAATATTAACATTACCTAGGAGCTTATTAAAATGCAGAATCTTGAGCTTTTTCCCAGAACTACTGCATCAGCAGTTGCATTTTAACAAGGTCTCTACATGATTTAGGTTCATACTGAAGTCTAGAGATCACTGACTTTGATGGTCAGTTAGAATCAGGATTTTTCAGTCCAGAGAAGAGAAAATTCAGATGAGACCCAATTCTTGCTCTCAAATAGCTAACAGGCCATTGTGGAAGATGAAATATACTTGGTCCCTTTAATTTCAAAGTTTATAGCTGATATCAATGGATAGAAGGTACAGCAGGTAGATTAGGGGCCAAGAAAATAAAGTTTTAATGTGGAAGAACTGCCCAGCTTTGTCAAGGGCCAGATCCTTTCAATACAACAACGTGATGTAGAGAGAGCATGAAAACTTTCATGGTTCCTATTTTAAATATTTATTTATTTTTGCAAGGCACAGTGACACAGAGAGAAGGACAGTGAGAGAGAGATAGAGTGGGAGAGAAACTGAGACCTTCCATTTGCTGGTTAACTTCCCAAATGCCCACAACTACTCGGGCTGGGAAATGCCCAAACAAGGATCCGGGAACTTCATCTGGGTCTCCTAGGTGTGTGGCAGGGACCCAAGTTCTGGGGCCATCATCTGCTGCCTCCCATTCACATTAGCAGGAAACTAGATGGAGAGCAGAGGTAGAACTCCAACAGGAGCATTTCACAGGGGATGTAGGTATTCCAAGCAGTGCCTTAACTCCCTTTGCCACAATGCTTGTCCTTGAATCTTCCTTTTTACTTGGACTCCCTACCTGTTCCAGCTTATTTGGCACCCTGGATACTTAATTAAGCCCTCAACATATCACATTCAAGATGATGACCTTGCTTTGCCTGCTGACATTCCTTCCCCACCTCAACTTGGTTCCCTTTGATTCCAGTAATACACATGCTCCTGGTGTAAGGGATTCTCTCTTGTCTTCTTCAGAGACATGGGATTCTTAGCCTGTCCCCCTCCCAAGTTACAAAGGCAGGGCGATATGGCAGTGACAATGAAAGGAGCTGTCCAGGAACTTAGTGTATTCTCAGTCAAGCAGTAGGGACCATGTAACTTCTTGTACCACATTTGAGATGCTGTGGTTTTATGAGACTGGTCAAAAGTAATGGTTTCAAACCAGAATCATGTGAGCTTGAACCCAGATGCCATTGCTAACTGGCTGTGTGACTTTGACCAAATCTGTGATTTGTCATTTTCTTTTGCAAAATAGGCAGGAAATGCTAAGTTCACAGGGATTTTCTAAGAATCAAATGCAATAATGGAGGTGAAAATGCTTGAAGAACTCTGAGGAATTGACATGAGCTTGGAATTGGTGCCAGGGTGAATAAGATTTAATGTGTCTTTGAACTCTTGGGTGATGCCTCCTTGCAACCTGCTGCCTGAGTTCATCCAGCCCTTAGGAAAAAGGTAAGCAGAGACCCTAGAGTTACACACTTAACAGCCCTCAAACGGGCAAGGTCTGTATCAGGCTTACATCGGGATGACTTAATGGCAGCAATAACATAATTTGGCAACAAGGGATTAATGGTTCATTCTCAAAGTATTCTCACTGGCAATAGGCTTGATTCTGTAGCTTTACTTTAGAGAATTTTCCCTGTAAAGAGATGGAGCAAAAATAGAAGTCACAGATAAAGAACATGTAATTGCAACTGATAAAACCTAGTAAATCCCAATAGATGTATAGCCTGTGCTGGTGATTATTGTTGATGGTAAAGAAAGGAAGTTGGCTCCCTGGGACCCAACTCCTAAATGCTGCACTCTTTAAAACATATAGTGGCTTCTCAGCTATCCAAGGGTATATTATCCCCACTGTCACTTATCTAAGGAAAATCCTGTGCTGGCAGTTTACCTCTGTCTACTTAGTGACTTCTTTTGTTGAAGAATTCCTTTGTCTTTACATGTATCTGGAATCTGGAGGAGAAAACCTTTGAAGCCCTGACTCTGAGCTGCTATGTCTATGCCAGTGAAGGTTTTAAACATTAAGCATCTCTGGTTATGGGGGTGTTGCCAAGTGAGAGACACCTGAGAAGAGATGAGGAAGCTGGGCAACTTCCTGGTTCTGCTAAAGTTAGGTATGCACCATAGACCTTCTTGCTTTGGTGGGAAGTGATTTCTCAGAATGGTATTCTGTTTTTAAGATGGAATGGAATTGAAATCCAAGACAGGAAAGAAACTGGTAGAAGAGCATCTGGATCTTTCATTAGATTCAAGCCTCTAGACTTCATAAATTGCATCCCAAGGCAATAAGAGTATTTGTAATTGTGATCATGAAGTACTTTGGCAGTCTTTGAGGATTGAAATTGTAGTGAACAGGAGGGAAGCAAGAGGCCTGGGGAGAAACAAATGCTGTTGTTGACTTTTTTGTAACAACAAAAAAGGTGTATTACAGATATTTTACACTACTGTGATGTTGACATGGGGAAAAAAGTACATGGACTGGATGACTGAATTATATTTTTTTCCTTTACAACTTCAAAAAGGAAGGGAAAATCACTGAAATGCAGCACAGGAATAGCAGTTAGCAGTCAATCAGGGAAGGGGAAGCCACTTCAAACATGGAGCAAATTTACTAGAGAATTGGTACCCAGGGATCAGGAGATAATGGTGATGTAATCCACCAGACAGTAATTTCTGGAAGCAAAGCTCAGACTGGAAAGACAAAGAGAGGTGGTGGGGTTATCAGATCCTAGAGGTAGGGGTTACCCCACAGAGCATAGGACTCCAGTATACATACTGAAGGAACTGGAACCATAGATGCCAAAGAAGGATCTGAGGCTGAGAGAGACAGGGTCGCCTATTTATCTTTCCCATTGACTAAACCCAGAAGCCAGCTGACCTCGGGGTCCAGAAAATCCATTTTCAGGGGTTACCTCCATGTGTCTGTAGAGTAGGGTAACCATGAAACATGGAAGAAACCACATGGGCCAAGGGCCATCATGGGTTTGCTATGAACAGGTGATGGTAGACTTGCCTCTTTACCACTTAAGACATCATTTGTTCATTTTCATTTTATTTTAGAGAGAGGGAGAGGGAGAGTGGGAGGGAGGGAAAGGGAGAAGGAGAGGGGGCAAAGGAAGAGGAGGAGGGGGAGAGAGGAGGGGGAAAGGGAGAGGAGGAGGGAGAGGGAAATTCTACCTGCTGATTTGCTTCCCGAATATCCACAAACAGACCAGGTTGGGCTAGGAGGAAGTCGGAAGCTCAGTGCTCACTCAACGTCTCCATGTGGGTGTCAGGCACCTAACTACTCAAGCCATCACCTCCTACCTCCCAGAATGTGTATCAATAGGGAGCTGGAATTGAAAGTGATACTAAGGATTGAATCCGGTATTCTGCTATGAGATACAGGTGTCCCAAGTGGCACCTTAACTGCTGTACCAAACACTCACTCCACTTTTGCCACCTTTGAGAGGTGTCTAAACTTGTAAATCAGGGGGAGTATTGAACACTGAGCCTTGACTTCAGCAAAGTCAAGACCAACATGGAGAAAATTGGGGCTGCCTTTAAGACAGTTGGAGTTAAACTGGATTTTTCCAGAAGATGGCTTCAGAAGGGTCAAGGTACCTGACCCCTATGCAAAACACTAATATAATTAATGAAGAATTAACTTAGTTAGGGCTTTCACTACAATGCAGGCTTCCATTTAAAACTCTCTACCTATTTCTTCCAACCCCTACTATAACCCTATGAAGCAGGTTCTATCATAGTCACTGCAGAGATGGGGAGAGGCAGGATCAAAGAGACAAACAAACAGTAGTGACAGCAGAGCTGGGATGTGGACTGTGGAGATCTGGTATAGAATTGCTTCTCTTTAAACTGCTATACAACTCTGCTGTCTCTCTAGTAAACAGAAGGAGAGACTGCTCAGAGAGAAGTGAGCTCATCTTTTCCCTGGAAGGAAGAAGCAAGCTACTACTGAGGAGATGTAGAATCTTATCTCAACCAGCCAGATAAAAACACGTTTGTATTTCTACCTGTCCCTGCTGACTTTGCCACCTTCTGTACCATGCAGTTCCATTTCATATTCACCTTTCTTAAAGATTATCTCCCACCATGCCCTCCCACCAACATATCATATCCTAATATCTAAAGGATTGATGAACATGTCATGTGAATCTTATTATATGGGCCAAATTATACAGACTTTGTTCAGGTGATATTTAAACTTGACCTTTTTAACTTAAGTTCTCTCATCCTTTTCATTTTCCTTGTATATCAACCACCGTCTCAACTCCTTAATACATTGAATTTAGTTTTACTATTAATCCCTGGGCTTTTTCTATAATACCTTTCTTGATATTTAGCCACCAAGCATCTCATATAATTCCATAGGGAGGCCAGGCTTGCTCAAGTTTAGGTGGCTGTTTTCTGCTTTATTTGCAATACTCCTCCTTTGATCTCACTGTGACTAATTTTTTAAAATGCCGACTACCTCTTCCCAGCCTCAGATCAGTGCCTCCCTCACCAGATCTGGTTGATAATGGAGTACTTGAGAGAGATTATTCCATCATTCTTTTAAGTGACATCACCTAGAATGTTTCTCAAGTAATAAATAAATTGCCTCAATTCATCATATGACAGTAATTGCTTTTAGCCAAGATTTAACTTGGAGTCAATGTCAAGTAGCTAGAAAACACTACAGAGATACAGGTTTTTCAAAGATAGCTGTACCCTTGCTATAAAAAACCATTTAATAAGTACGAAGTTAACTGTAAAGAAGATGCACATTTCTAATATTCCAGACTCCCTCAATATTACCCAGCCAGTCCTAAAGGTTTAGAATTGACTTCACTACGGCCTGTACAACTAAATCTGCTACATATTGCTGACAGAAGGTGCCCTCGTTTTCAGCCTTAAATGGAGGTTAGCACCCTGTGAGATGGGAATAGCTTTAATTGATTGTTTGAAAGCACTCTGGCCACTCAAATAAATTGTTCCTCAAGTGCTGATTTTGCTTGGTCCCATGCATCTCTTGCAGTTGTGTTTCTGGGTGGACCTTGTTTTGCACAGTGAATGTTCGGTGTAGGTCAAATTCTAATTCAGTCTGTCATGCCGCACACACTAGGAAAGATGACTGCATGAGGCCTTTATGGAGGGTCTCTTCTGACTTCAAGGAAGCCCCTTTATTCTAAAACGGTCTCAATCCATTCAAATCTAGCACAACAGACTCATTGAAGGGCAGTAATACCTAGGTGAAGCTAGACAGGATCATTATGGACACATCCTTCCTAAGGCCAGTCTTTTCAAGGGCTTTTCCACAGTTGGGATGGAGGTGACTTTATATCTTCCAGGGTCCTAAATTGTTCCCCGAGGCCCAGAGGAGGCTACTTTATGAGCGCTGCCAGGATCCAGCTGGAGTTGGAGCGAGGACCGAGTCTGTGACTAGCACAGAAGCATAAGCTGTGATTAGAGTTGCGGATGAACTCGTCTATGAAACCGGGGGTGGGGGGAGCACTCTGTAGACAAACGTAGGTGTCAAGTTGATGAGCAGGGTGTGGTTGAGGTTATGGTATAATTTAAAGCAGGGATCAGAAGTCAGCCTGCTGCATGGCTTTAGAAATGTCCGTAGTCAGGCTGTGGCCATGACGAGGGGTCACACACACAGACAGAAGCCAGAAATAAAATTTAGACTATGGCCATGGAACTGGACAAAGCCAAAGGAACTCCAAATGGACTATGTACATTACCTTGACCTCATCAGCATCAATTAAGCTCACGGCCACAGACAAAAAAAAGTCCTGGATGTTGCCTAAGGTGACTGTCACTACGATTATAATAATGACAGTTGCACAGCAAGGTGCTGTGGATGGGAGGCAATTAGGAGTCAGTCTTGCTGACCTGGAGTTCACTACTTAGTGGGAGAAATAAGTGTGCACATGGAAAACCAAAGCTCAGTGTGCTGAGTGCTAACACAGAGGTGTGCACAGACAAGGGCGTACACAGCTCAGCTTTGGAAAACCAGACTACAAACTTGATTTCCATGTGTCTCCGGTAGTGTTGGACATATTGTGGGCATCGCTGGGACTGCCCAGGGTCTCATCTCCCCTTCCCACTCTGGATCCCTGTGGTCCAGATCAGGCCTGCCCCGCTGAGAGGTGAAGAAGCTGAGTCCATTCAGCGCTGGCAGTTTGGGCCCCATGCATTCAAAAATCTGTGCACTGAGCCTAGAGCCTGGGGCTCAAATCTGCTTAGTGGCTATGGACAGGAGCACCCACAGCCTGCATTAGGGATTAAAGGCTTATTGTGAAGAGCAGATGTAAGAGAGGAGAACATACACTCTTTAGGATGCCCTACAGCAATCTGATAGTCCCTTTAGACTTCCTCAGGCAGCTGGAGTGAGAGACCACGTGGCCACCCTGAACTGACTGCAATTCTTCGTGTGGAGTTCAGAGCCAGCCCGCGGCAGTGATGGGCCATGGGGGGGCCTTCTCAGGAGCAGCCAGTGTGCAGCAGGGTACAGAAGCCAGCCAGGGACAGCGTGACGTCGTATAATCCTGAGGATGCTGAGAACCGGACAGAAGCCAAGGCCACAGCAGGGCATGATCAGCAACAGAAACCGAGACGAGGCAGATGGAGAAGGCAGAAACCAAACCCGGAAAGGAAGCGTTGGCTGCGCTAAGTGGAGATCAGTCTGGGTCAAAGGCAACTCCACGGACTCCTCAGGGCAGACGGGGTGGGCCGAGATTCTCCGTAATGGCCACTCTTGCCTGCGGTCTGCTTGAGGTCTGGCCACTGTGGAGTCACAGCCCTTGTGACCCGGCCGCTCCCTGTCACCCAGAGTTCAGGATCACTGCATTTCCAATTGTATTACATTCCCAGGATTGTTCGCACAAAATACCACACCCCTGCTGGCTTAAAATCAGACATTCATGCTCTCACAGTTTTGTAGGCTACAAGTTCAAAGTGAAAGTGACAGTAGAACCTGCTCTGAGACGATAGAACTCTTCCTTGCCGCTTCCTGGCTTCTGGCAGTGGCCGGCATTCCTTGGTGCTCCTTGGCTTGGGAATGGATCACTCTTACTCTTCCTTTGTTGCCAACAGGATCGTCTCCCTGGGTGTATCTGTGTTCACATGACGCTTTCCACTTCTTGTGAGGACAGCAGTCATGTTGGATTAGGGTCCACCTTTCTGACTTTGCCTTAATGCCTGCGAACACTGCTTTTCTTTATTTTTTAAGATTTTACTCATTTGAAAGGCAGAGTTACAGAGGGAGAGAAAACGGAGATCCTCCATCCACTGGTCCACTCCCCAAATGGTGTCAATGGCCTGGGCTGAGCCAGGCTGAAGCCAGAAGTTTCCTCTGGGTTTCCCACGTGGGTGCAGGGCCCATGTACCTGGGCCATCTTTCACTGCTTTCCAGGTGCATTAGCAAGGAGCCGGAACTGAAAGTGGAGCAGCCAAGGATTTGAACCGGAGCTCACATGGGATGCCTGTGTTATAGGCAGGGATTTATCTGTTACGCCACAACACCAGACCCAACAACCGTCTTTCTAAACAAGGTCATATTCATAGGTACTGAAGGTTACAACTTCAACAGATCATTTTAGGTGCCACAATTCAAAAACCCATAATTCCAGGTTAAACTGAGTCATGGGCATGGGCCACCAACAAGAGGGAAATCTTAGCATTTCACTAAGTAAAATGCAAATGCTAACAGAGAAAAGAAATGGGTGCCACTGCTTGATAGTGGCCGGAGATCACCAGGCTTCTGAAGACTTTCTTTGTCTGAACCCACAGCAGGGTGCACCTGGGACCAAGGCTCCCGAAGGCTCCTACTCAGGAACGTAATTTAATTCTTGCTGACCAGTTTCAGCCAAATTGATCCCCCGAGGGGTGACTGTATTACCAGATCCAAAAGGGGCAGGCAGGGGCAGGAGAAGAAAGATCTACCCAGCTGGGGGGCTTAGTCCACATTGTGACTCTGCAACATGAAGCTTGCAGTAAGCACCAGAATGTCTGGACAAGAGAGAAGGTGTGCGAGAGGGAGCAAGAAATCTATGGGAAGGATTAGCGGATGCATGAGCAGGATCAGAGAGTGGAGCCGGCAAACATGCAGCCCGGAATTCAGATTAGTGCAACAAACCCAAGCGAGGGCAATAAAACCAGCAGTGAGAGTGGCATCGATCGTTGAGATTCCAGCCAAATCCACCACGAACGTGTTTTCTTTCTTCCAGCCTTTGGCCCTTGGCTTTTGGAAGCAGAAGCATTGAATCACCGTGTTCTGTATTAAAAGCTGATCTCTCCACCTCCCCAAAGGATGAATGGAAAACAGCTCTGCTGATGGTGGGAGATGATGAGGATCGAGGCAGAGGCCTGGAGCGGCTGCGGTGTGCTGGGCACACAGGCACGCTCGGAGTTCGGGGAGGGTTTCACCATCACTACCCATCATTCCTGCCTCCAGCCTGATCTCTTCTGGGCCAGCACCATGGGAGGCCGGTCACGCACTGGGCTCAGCAGGACCAGTCCCAGCAGATTCAGGGAGAGACCAGCTCGTGGGCCCTGGAGAATCAGTCTTCAAGGGGCTTGCCAGGGGTAGGAGGGTTGCATGGAGTTCAAGTTCAAGTCCTAGACTAAAAACCAGTGCTCAGCAACTTGCCATCAGCCTCACAAAACAGTAGAAGGTGAGCGGGTAAGGTGCTAGAACCATCCCAGGTGTGGCAGAAGGTGGGACGTGCTCTTTCAGTGTTAAGCACCTTCGCATTTATTAGAGAATTCAGGGGTGGGGCCAAGCGAAAGTGTTGATGGAAACCAAACAGCTCCAAGACAAGGCACTCATGCTGTGAATGTGTGCCAGGCTCTAGAATGCCGACTCAGGGCTGGGGACAGGGGTGCTGTGTGCTGACTGGCCTGGGCAGCTGGAGAGCTAGGGTCAGGAAAGGCTTTGCAGAGGCCAAGTTGTTGGAACCTGATCCCAGAGGGTAAGGCAGGCCATGGAGGGAGAGCAACCCAGCCAAGGGAGGTGGATGTGAGAAGATAGGCACTGTTCACAAGATCCGTGTGAATGAGGCACAAGGTACAAGAGGAAACGAAGCTGGAGAGATGGAGAAGGGATAGGGACCAGCTACTGAAGGGCCTTTGACACGGGCCAAAGCACAAGGGGGCCTCGGGAGCAGGTCAATCAAGAATGGACTCTGGCTTCAGTGAGGAGGACACGCTGGAAGGGAGGGAGACCAGCTGGGAAGCTGATAGTAACCCAAGCAAGACCTTCTGAGTCTCACACACAGGGAGGAGCAGTGAGGTGGAAGGAGGGAGAGATTCGAGAGAGACTGCAGAGGCAGCGCCAGGTCTGATGTGACAATAGATACTGAAGACAGAAACAGACAGAAGGCACAAGTGATGTGGGTTTCTGAATCTGAATTTAATGGCCATTTGGATGGAAGGCTAGAAAGTGATTTCCCCTTGCTTTAAGGAGAACATCCCAGGAGAGAGGAAAGTGTAGCGACAGCCTCATAGATGCTCTCTGAGTGGCTGCGTGTTTAGTGGGGACACAAGCATTCACCTGTGGTAGGAAGACACCCCACAGGGGATGCGATTCCAGAGAAAGACACCTTACATTTCCGCATGAAGTCTTGATTCAGTTGGGAGACTGGTAACAGCAACAAAACAGCAGCCAGAAAGATGCTCCAACAACCTTGCATCTGTGATTCGAACATGTGCTGTGAGATTGTGGACAAAGACAGCATTCTGGTGCACCTGATCCAGTTCTAGACTCTTCCTGCTCTGTAGAGTCAGCCCCACAGCCACATGAGCCGCCCAACAGGAGAGCTGAGGAGGCAGGGGTAGGGGAGGGTGGGCTCTGCCACGGGCTGCCTGGCTCCTGGTTGTCACCTTCTTCCCCCATCCCAGCTGGGCTCGCTGCCCTTTGTCTAAGGTATAGCCTTGGTCTGTGCCATGGAAACTAGAGGATGCTGGGACAAAGGCTCAGGGACTGGGGCATCGCATCACCCATCTCAGCTCTGAGACCATGACAGCCGTGCTGCCCCGCTGCTGAGTCCAGCTCCCCACCTTCTGTTCCATCTCCCTGACAAGCCCTCATTTGTGAATTCTGCTTGGCACTTTGGGTGCTCTGGGCTTGAGACCCTGATGGGCTCATAGTCGTTTCTCCCACCCCTCAAGTTTCTCAGGAGCCACAGTTCTGACCCAGCTACCTGCCTGAACCTCACCATTGGCCAACCTGCCTGCCTACCAGCCTCTTCTCCAGACCGCAGCTTTCCCACCTGCAAAAAGGGGCTTAGGATCACAAAGCCATAGTGTGTGTCTCAGATAATGAAATCTATTATCTCAATTATTCTATCAACAGCTGGCTGTGATCAGTATTCCCATTTTGCAGTTAGGGCAACTTTATAGTCCGAAGAGCACAACTAGTAAAATAGGTGTCTTTTGAGAAATACTCCCGAGATGGGGTTCATAATAGGTGCTCACTAATGCTGGCTGTGGTCATGAAGCCTAGTGGATAAGATGACAGGCAGTTTAGTGGGACCTGGATTCCATTCCTGGCATCCTCATTTCTCAGTTGTGTGACTTCAGTCACCCGAGCCTCAGTTTCCTCACCTGTCAAATGGGAATGCTAACAGCATTCTTCTTGGCAGAGCTGTTAGGTGCTTAAGTTTATAGGGTGAAGCAGAACCTCCCAGGGCATGTAGGAAGTATTAACGCATTATCTGCTATTTTCGTGTTTGTTCACCATCTTGGTGGATTCTGCAGATGTCATTGCTCCCAAAGCTGCCAGGTGGCAGTCTGCTCCCCCTCCTGCCTGTCTTTCCTCTCTCCCCATCAAGCACTGTCTCGGCATGGTGGGTGCCTAGGCTGGAGTTTCACCTGGTTCCAATGCCTCTAGCTGCTGCTCTCACAACCCTAACAGAAGACACAAGTGCCCTGGGGGATGCTGGAGCACCGGGGCATCAGACTACAGGGCCCAAGGAGTGACCCCAGGGAGGCTGCCGTGCTGCCTCCCCATGTTTCCTCAGCCCACACAGCCTCCACCTCTAATTGCATCCCGGACTTCCCAGCTGTCTCTGCAGAAGTAGATTTAGGGGTGGTTGTCAAAGTTCCCAGGGAATGTATTACGGCCTGAATCTCACTGCTGCAGCAAGGCCTCAGCTCAAAGAACTGACAGAAAGATCAGAACAGAGAATCTGAATGTGAGGAGCACGGGGGAGGAATGAGGGGAGTCCTAGCCACACTTCACAGACCGAGAGTCACCCTGGGACCACAGCACCTCTGCCACTGGCCCTCACCACAATGAAGCCTGACTAGGCAGGGACTCACCGTTATCACCTCGCAAATGAGAAAGCTGAGATCAGAAAGGCTGCGTGATTTGCTCGAGGTCCCCCCATTTTAAGGAAGAGTTCCTTCCAGATGAAGGCTTACCCCAAAGCCCACCTTATGAAGCACTGGCAGTGGGCAGTGGGCATGGCCAATGTGGGAATTCAGACCTTCCCCTGGGGATCCCCGTTCGTGCATCACGTTGACCTGCAGACGGGACACTGCCAGTGTCCTAGCAGGCCCATCCTCTTGAGGCTTGGCTGAGCTGTAAGGTGGGTGGAGGGAGGGTTCTGGGAAGAGACATTCTTTTTCCAGTGGTAGGCCTGGCGTAGATGGAGTCCTTGCAAGTGAACTGCAGACTCATGCCAACCTGTTCTAGACAAATGCCCAGTCCTGGCCAGAAGAGGTTTTTGTGGATGTCTTTAATCTTCTATAGCCACCTGTGACAGCCACTGTCAAATGTCCCCTGGGAGCAAAATGGCACACAGGAGATTGAACACTTACGGAGCCTCTATTCTGCACATCTCTGTACAGCCACTAGGGATAAGGGTGGAGGGCCAGTTTTTCACCTTTAGATCTGTCCTCTTCGAAGTTGTAGCCCCTCAGCTAACTGAGCATTGGAAATGGGGTGAGCCTGACAGAAACTAACTGGATTTCACAACTTACTTTATTTCAACTACTTTGAATTTAAAAACCAAAGCACTGTAAACTGTTTACTCATTAAACACAGAATTTTATCTTTTTAGGATTATATTTCATTTTAACCACTTAAAATTTAGCATTTGAAATGAGAAGTGCTCTAAGTATAAAAAATACACCAAATTTCAAAGACTTACTGCAAAAAAGAATAGGGAATATCTTTCTCTAATGGTTTTTCAAATATTGGTTACATAGTAAAATGACAATGTTTTAGATATATTGGGTTAAAGAAATTATATTACTAAACTTAATCTCACCTGAATTTTTTTAACCTTTCAAATCTCTATTTGTTTAAAAATCACATGTACCTCAAATTCTATTTCTATTGAACAGTGACACTGTAAAAGTTTTCAAATGGGAGATCTCCCCCCTGGGGACATCTGGGAATGACTTTACACACACACACACACACACTCACTCACACAGTGTTTTTGGTTGTTACAATTTGGGCTGACATGCTACTGGCATCCAATGGGTAGAGTCTGACCATCCTACAGTGCACAGTCTCTCAACACAGAATTATCTGGCTCTAGATGTCAACAGCACTGAGGGTGACACACCTTGCTCTAGCACACGAATTCCTTGAAGAGGGAGCCAGCAATTCAGGGGGACCACAGGCAGTGGCTGCAGTTAGCTGGGCAAGGAAGTTAGAGCTGTTGTCACACCTGGTTCTCATGATGGCCAAGGGAATTACCATTCTCAGAGGTTCAGAGAAGATAAAGAACTTGCCCAGGATCCCCAGACTAGACAGTGGCAGAGCTGAGAGCTGTCCTCAGTCTCAACCCAGTCTGCCAGCCAACGCCTGCTCCACCATGCAGTGGCACACACAGCTCTCTGAGCTGGCGCTGCTATGAAGGAGGCCACCTGTGCTTACAGTCTAACATCCCCATCGCTCAGACCTGGGCATTTGTTATTTACATCAGCCATTATTGCCACCAGGGGATGGACATTAACAAAAACACCCTTTGAAAGGGACAGCCTGCTCAAAGAGAAACACTCGCAGGCACCTCACCCATCAAATGAAGCTGAGAACGCGGTGGAAATAAATGGAACACAATGAAATAAACCTGTCAGAGGAGGAACATTCAGACGGCTCGGAAGCTAAGAGGTAAGAAAAAAATGTGCTTGATATGGGATTGGCTCTGTTTAAAGAAAACATTATCTGACTGCCTGACTTGAATAGAGCCCAGAGAACAATGGCCCAGCGGGAACAGGGCTGCTCATACACACTCCCGAGAGGCTTTGCTTTGCCATAAATCTGATGTGAGCAGGGTGGCGAGAGTCCCTTTTCGCTCACTGTTCATCTACACTCCCTCAGGTGTCCACCTGCAACTCCTGCCTCCTTTGTGAAAGCATGAGGCAGGCAGGCCCAGGACACGGTACGGTCGGGGACTGACATTTGGTGAATACCTACTATGTGCTGCTCTTACATGGGATACCCTCTGGCGTTATCAAATTTAAACTTTAATTTGACTCAGTGAAGTGTAATAATTAGGTTTGCAGATGAACTAGGGTCACATAACCTTGACTAAGGTTACATAACTAGGCAGTGATTGAGGTGAAATGCCTTTGGTATTGTCAGGGGGCACACTAAGCTAGTGTGGCCCAGTAAGGTCCAAAGTCAGGGACAAAACTGTGCTATCATGGGTGGGTACTGATGAGCTCGACCAGGTCTCCTTTCCTGGTCTGGAGCACCTATGTCCAGCTAGGATGGGTGCTGGCTACAAATGCTCATAGACATCTCCCTCCCTGGAGCAGGACCACCAGGCAAATTGGAACTACTTTCCCAGGAGCCCTTGCAGCTGTGCAGCAGCCCACGGCCAATGGCTGACTGATGCCTTGGTACAAACGCTGGCTCATTTGCTTCAAGGCAGGACCAAGTCTACAATATAATTCACTCCAGAAACCTCCATGCACTCAGGTGAATGCAGATCTCCACATTGCCACTTGCTTTTATCCCCTGTCCTAGCCCATCTCCCTCCCCTCCTTTCTTTTGGGAACACTTCTCAATGAATAATTAGCACAAGACTCCCCCTAGGCCCATTGTCCAGAAATCTAGCCTATGATATTCTTCACCAGAGATGTGTCTCAGTTTGGGAAAGGCATTGGACTGGAGTGGATTGTGACGGTACCAAAAGACTAAACTCACGTCAACACTGCCTACGGCATCCTCTTTTCCACTATGCCAAACTGCCCAGCCAATACTAAGTATGGAGAAGACCATCACTTGATTAAGAACTTTGAGAGAGGTGACAGTTAAAGATTTGATATCCCCAAGAACTTCCTAGTGACCAGTAAAGAGACCTCTAGGTTAGCAAATGGTCTTTTACCTCTAGGGCCCTACCATAGGCATCAACTCTGAGATGGATGAGCTCTGCATTGTTTGAAGAATGACATGTGTTACCTACCATGGACATGGGGAAAGGGGCGGGGCATTCCTTCCAAACACATGCTCTAGCCTGAACACACTCATACCAGTCTCTTTGATGCTTATTTTGTGTCATCTCAGAAGGCAGCTATGAAGTACTTTGTGTATATAGTCTATAATGCAAATGGCGCCCCCATAGGTTATGATTGAGGGCATATAGGAAAAATGAGGCTGATTACTTTGAACAGACTTGATAGGACAAATGGCAGACCTGATATCAAATAGCCAGATCTACTCATTTCTTAACTACAGATTTGGTAAGTCAACTTTTTCCCAACCTCAGACCACATCTCAGTCATCACTTTCCCTGTGAGCTACACCCTTGGCTCCATCTGGCTTTTCATTCTGAAAACCATATACCTCTCTTTTAGAACATTACCCCCAGCTGTCCATTTATGTAATTTTCTGACCAATGACTTTCCTCTCCTGAGGAGGCATAGGAACATATCTTTGTTCATTGATGTGTCCCTTAGTGACTATGATGGTGGACGACACACAATAGGCTCTTAGTAAGCATCGGTAGAATGGGTAAATGGGAGTGGATGGATGCAGAGAGGGATGGGTCGATGGGTGGGGTGAAGGGACTGCCAGTTCCTCTCTGGTGCACCTGGCCTGGAAGACTCACAGAGCATGGGCCACTCTCACTCCCCTCCCACCCGCCCAGGGCTCTGGTGGTCACCTGTGGTGAGGAGGCAGAGTGGAGTCCCCGGGGTCACCTGGGCGCTGCCCATTGGTGCTGACCACAAGGAAGCCAGTCCCCAGGCAGCATGCAGAAGAGAAGGAGAGAAAGAAACACATGAAAACGTGCAGTATGGAAAACAAAACTGCAATTCTTGTGGCTCTGAATGAAGAGCTCACACTAAACAGAAAAAGAACATTATAGGCTAACTGAATATGGCATGAAATAGATCTTTAAAAATGACAGCACCCACAGCATGCCCTGGTACTCTGCAAGGTGTTTCAGCTACAATATTACTAAACTTAGAACAACTCAGAAAGGTCAGCACCATTATAAAACACCCCACCATTTCCCCACTCAAAATTCATGGAAGCTTCATAAAATGGTGCCACCTGTATAGCTTCTCAGTCACCCTTTTCTCTTCCTTTTTTCTGACCTCCCACTTATATTCAAGCACTGGGCCTCCTTAGTTTCACTCCAGAATTACCTCCTGAAGCTGTGTCCTTCTCTCAATGTCATACCCACTTAGTTCAATCCATCCTTGGATCATTTATGCAGCCTCCTATCTGGTCTGCCTGGCTCCCGTCTTACTCTCCTTCCATCCACTCTCCACTCTTTAGATGAAATGCATCAGTATCCCCACTGTCCTCACGGTAACCCTCAAATCCCTTAACCCAGCTCACAGACCCTCAGTGATGAGGCCCCTCTAACCCTTCTAGCCTCATCTCTCTCCAGTTCCACCACACATTTCACTCTTCCCCAAGCATAAAAAGGCAGCTTTAGCGCTCAGCAGTACCGCTGACTGTAAGCCTGGCTTAGGCTGGTCACTTTGCATGGGGCACACTCCTTCCTGTCTCTTCGCCTGGATGACAGCTGCTCATCCTGCAGGTTCTGGTTCAGAGTTCCTCTCCTCTAGGGAGTCTTTAGCATCCCACTGACCCTGGGCAGTTGCCCCTCCGTTACACTTTATCTTCCACTTCCCACTGCGGTGAGCTTGCCACATTATATGTGGATGTCTTCTGGAAGGCAGACACTGTGTCTCATTCACTAGTGTACTCCTGTCACCTTGTGTCGTACCTGGCATGTAGCAGGGACTCAGTGAATATCTGTTGAATCAATGAATGAATGATTGAAGAAATGCTGAGTCAGAGGATTCACATAATTGCTCAAGGTCACAAAACTAGTAACTGGCACAGGCTGTACTCAAACCCTTGTCATTTGGCTTCCATGTTCCTGCCATTTCGAGCCCCCCAAGTGCCTCTCTAAGGAAAATGATACAAAAGGCAGGGAGATGCCTTGGTCAGAGGCTACAAGTTTGTCTTGTGATTCATCCACCAAACTGCAGAGAGTCCTTATGCAAAACAGAGAGGAAGGGCATTCCAGACTAACCGATAAACAGGAAACGCATCATCTCAAAAACAACACAGTGGAAAATTGATCAACAGCCATCATGTGCAATGTAACCACCAGTAAACAGTGATTGTACCACACTTCCCTTACAGGTGCAAGGTGTTTTGCCATTTTCAAAGTCAGAGGTTGGCAAACACTGACTCAGAGGCCAAATCCAGCTCCAGTTGTTTTCTGGGGCTATGAACTGAGAATGGCTTTTATATTTTTCAATAGTTGGGCAAAAAAGAAGAGTAATATTTTGTGACACATGAAAATGATATAAAATGCAAATTTCAGTGTCCATAAACCCAGTTTTATAGGGACACAGATGGACTCGTTCTTAGATGTATTATCTATGACAGCTTTTGTGCTACGATGACAAAAATTGAGCTGCTGTGACAGAGAGCATAAGGCCTGCAAGGCTGAAAAATATTTACTATCCAGCCGTTTACAGAAAAGTTTGCTAACCCCTATTCTGAGAGGCTATTTTTTAAAATCTTTTTTTTTTTTTTCTCCCTGAACATGTTGAGGCAGATGAGATAAGGACTGCTGGGCTCACAGCAGAGCGAGAAATAGAAGGCATGAGAGAAGAGATGAGTCATTGTTCCCACCTGGCCTCTACCAGCAGCCTCCAAACTGTTCTCCCATTCTGTGGCCTTAGCTCTCTCCTTCCTCTTTTGCTAACCACCATCTAAAGTTGCAATGAGGGTGGCCTTCCCCAGGAAGTCACTCTGTTTAATTGCCCCCAGGAGCTTCCACTGTCTCAGGACAATATTCATTAACCACTATGGGGCTAGGGCAGAGTCCCGGGGGCTGGTCTTGCATTTGTATCTACACCTCTGACTGCTCCAACCTCCACCTGGCTACAAGGACATGCCACTCATCATCCCTTCACCTTGTCCCACTCAAGTTGAGCACGTGCTGCCCTGCCTCCAGTGATCTGTCCATCCACTTCCTCAGTGGGGAAGACCTTGCTGTCTTACTCTTCAACCTTCCTTGTTCTCTACATGTGACTGTCTCTGCTCTTTCCAAACTTGTCTCAGGGACCAGTCTGAGATAGCTGATCTACATTTCCCTTTTCTGCACTCCAGTGATACCCTGAATTTACCTTTCCCATAGCCCTTATCATACTGGATTAATGGATCTATTGGTTGGCTCTGTCACCAGCTGTTACCTGTAGATTTATTATAAGCTAAGAATTACACTAAGCATTTTATATGTTTATTAAGTTCATCTAAAAATGAAGTTTTTAAGCTCTAGGGAATGAGAGACAATATTTCAACACTAAGTTGCATTCAATAAATATTTACTGAAAACTATATGAACACATGAAACTCTGGTTCAGTATTTTTCACTTATTACTTGTGTTACATGGATGATTACATAGATTTCTGTATTCAGTTTTTCCACTTATAGTCTGGGAGTAATAGTAAGCATATTATGAAGTTATTTTCAGGATTAGATAGAAATTAGTTCAAGCCCAGAAGAGGCGCTCCCTCCTCCTCTCTCCTCCAGAGCTACAACCCAGGCAGCACTCAGCAGTAAAGCTCAGTTGCTAGAGGGTGGAAGAGAGGGAGGGCTGGACGCACACAGGCACCGCAGGAGATGAGGATTTCCTAGTTGGGGGAGAGGCAGAGGAGAAGTGAGAGAGCATGCGTCTCAGAACGTGGAGGAAGCAGAGATACGAAAGGGCCTTATGTGCAAGGTATGTCACGCAGGAGCTGACCACTGTTGACTGTTTCTGGCCCATCTCTCCTTAGGAAGTCAACTTGCAGTCCGTGTGTGTCATGTGACTAGTTCCCAGGCAGGCCAGGAAAGGCAGGAGTCGCTTCCAAGTGAGGTGTTTAAGATCCAAGTGACCGCCGCTGGGGTGTCTGCTCCTCTACTCTGGGGTCTTTAAGGTCACACTCATACTCTAGACAGCCAGCAAACAAGCCTTTGTGTTATTAAGCTACTGAGATTTGGGAATTAATTTGTTATTGTAGCAAAGGCTAGTCTACCCTAACTAATCCAGCTAGTGAACAGCAGAGGTCTCTTGCTTTCTCTGTCATCGAGTACCCCATACACGAATTCTTTAGGTACAACATTCACGACATATCTCTCTCCATGGTTTCCAGATAAGTTTCTGTGTAAAACATTTATGCCAACTGTGCATGGAAACATTGAGACCATACAAATAAAAATGTGGCGTGCCTGAGACTTCTTTTCTGACTTCTTTCCCTTCTAAAGAATTGAATGGTAGATGCAGTGAGGTTCTGCTGGGCTGCAAATGGCCCTGGAGCAGACAGCCTTGAAGACAAACTAATTTCTTGGTTTATTAGCTTCAATATGTTGTGGAAGTGAAGAAAGCTGAGGGCTTCCACAGCCCCCACACCTTCTGCTCCCGATTCCAGGTCTTAACTCAGACACCAGCACAGAGAGACCAAAGGCAGCCACACTCTAAAGATTGTATTAACCACCATTCTTTGAAAAGGGGTATGGGAAGGGAGGGGTTAACAACTGGGCGACAGGGCATCACATCCTTGGCTCATGGTCTCTCATGCAGCTATTGTAATTACATTATTATTAAAGGTTCAAAATGATGACTTGGCGTCAGATATGACAGAATTTTTAGAGACTGAGCTGTTTAACCCTTTTGAGCCTAGATGGCTTCATTTCTTGAGTGTGGATAATAAAATTGACCACCATTTCTTTAATGCATGCATGGCAACTTTTTCTTTTTCCATCATATTATAATCTCATGTCAGCACACACAGTCTGTATGACTTTTTGTAAACCTATCCTACCCTCCTTTGAACACTTCATTAAGATCTTATCATTGGGTTTGAGCTCTTTATTTCTCACCCTTGTATCCAGACTAGACCAAATTTTCCCCTTCCCTAACTCCTGATTTTAAAAAGCCTCCTTTTCCCTTTATAAGATGCAAGTGCTTGAGAACAGGAGACCTGAGGTAAAGTCATCTCAGATGTCTTGGGTATTTAGTAGATAATTCTCATTTCTGATTTAGAGGGATGGCGTGGGACTCCCCAGGTGCATGCTGGAAGGGTAAGAGTTGATCTTGACTTTAGTTTTCCTGGGCTCTATTGCACCAGCTTTTGTCTTCCTGAGGTGGATGTGGAGAAGGCGTCTTTGTGGCGAAGGGGTAGAGTTTGAGCAAATCTGGAGAGTAGGAGGTAGAGGAAGGACAGAAGGAAAGCAGGGAGCTGTGCCTGCTGTTGTAGCAAGGGATATATTAAACAAAGTACTGGTATATTTAAAGGTCATCTGTATGTTTTTTATGGTGATCTTATGATATAGCTCTTTATGCCACTCACAAAAATTTCAGAAAAATCTATATTATTCCATTTGCGTTTTAGGACCTAGAAGACATTGGGTGAGACCAAAAAAGGGCCAAGAGTTGAGACCTACAGTTGTTAGGACCCTCAGCCAGAAAAATGCATCTCACTGGACTTGGCTAGGAAGAATAGCACTGCCTGACCCCAACATACCAAACATCTGACTTTTCCTTTCTAAAGGGTTGAGACTATTTATAAAGGTTGGACAACAACCAAGAATTTTCCAACAGACTATCTCACTGTCATCTTTCCTCTCACAAGAGATCCTGGATCCCAGCCTATCTGCCACAGCTAGATTTGGGCATCTCTGGTCCTGGTTTCCTCCTGAAACTGCTGGCCAGGTGATGAGGAAAAGACTGTGCTGTAGTGCAAGGGTAGAAAATGGATGAGCAAACTCTTATTGAATCATGTTATATATGTTCAGGAAATCTATTATTGTTCAACATGATCTCATTTAAACAGAGTAACCCAACACTGAACGCTGGGGCTGGCATCATTTCTATCCCCTCTGCCTCTGCACTCTGTATCAAGCCCAGGTCTGTTAACAACAGCTGATTTGTAGAGTTGTATGAGAAGTGACTACAACCTGGACTTGGATTTCTTCCTCAAGAGAAGACCTATGCTTAGTAGGCCTGGCTTCCAGGTCTCACATCAGAGTTTCAGGAGGTCAGGAAGAAAGAAGGAAGGTCACTGTTTGCCACTTACTATCTTCTTTAATATCTAGTAGAAAGGATTAATGATCCCAGGTTTAAAAATGAAGTGAGAAGCTGAAATATGTTAAATACTTGTCCACAAAGTTTTGGAGAGAGGATAAGAGTCCAGGTGTTTTTCATTTGTCATTATTCCATACAACTTCTCAAGAAAGCGTTACACTCTTGTACGGCAGAAGCTTTCATACAGAATTGGGTCATTGTGTGTTGTGGGTGAAGATTTCCTACTGGATGACTCCTACATCTCATTTGGTTTCTCACATCCCTGCTTGCTGTTACTCTATGGATGAGGGAGCCATGGAAACACATCACTCTCCCTTCTGTTCCCCAGTCTTAGCCTCTGTACAATGAGGACTTCTCACTGGAGAATGGCTACTTGCTGTCTGCTAGTCCCTGCAGGAGTGAGAATCCATTATGGGGATAGGAGAGAAATACACTGGATGAAATGCTTTATCTCAGGCTTAGCTCATATAAAAAGAAGGTGTATTTCCAAAAGCCCATACCCACATTTCTTGCCTGTTGCCATTGGGACAATGGCTTCATTCTATCACCACCATCATGCAGAACAGAACTGTTGGTGACATTGGCCCCTCATCTCATGCTTCATTATTCTGGAGTTCAGCTTTCAGCACCTACTCCAAGGGGGTTGTTTTAATGGGATCGTTAGCGAGTGTTTACTAGATTAAAACTGTGGCTGCCTTCGCAGAGCGACTCTGCAAATGGCTTCATGGGTTTCCGGATTTATTTTGTCTCAATGACTCGGCTCAGTTTGCAAATCAAATCAAAGCTGATTTTTCTAACTACCACTCCAGCACACCCAACGGGAGTTGGGAGAGCCAGCTGTGTTCCCTTGAAGGCTGGTGCCAGAGACAGGAGTGCTGCTGCCGGCTGTGGCCAGAGTAGTTCTGGTCAATGGCAGGGAGGCAAACAAGCAGATACCTGCATGGCCCAGATCGTGGTGAGGGGATGGATCAGAAGAAGCACACTTTATTTTCTGGAGGGAGAAATGACAGGTTCTATGAGTCTCAAGGACTGATGGGCAGAACTGATAGTCCAATTTGGATGCATAACATTGAAGCTGTCTCCAAATTAAGTGGGCAGAAGTGACCACAAATCTCTGAGGGAATAGTGAGATTCCTGTCACAGGAGGCACCCAAGCAGAGACTGGATGCCCTTTTTGTTAATGGGGAGTGTAGATCACACAATTCATCCTATACCGCTAACATATTTACTTCTACATTCTAAGAGAATGCTCCTGACATGTAGCATGGATTTAAAAAGACTGAAATCATGGGAGGATAAAGACCTGCTAGCCCTCTATCCATCCATCCATTGATCTACTGATTTACTGAAGCATCCATCCAGCCATTGATCTATTGATCTCAGAAAGCAACCATCCATCCACTGATTCATTCAGCCATCCATGCAGGATCCATCCTTGACTCCACTTGTCAATTTGGTATTTTTTTTTTTTAGCATCACTGTGTGCTAATATCTGGGATGCCACAGAGCTCAAAATAGGAACAGTCTTTGTACTTACAGGAAGATAGCAGGGAGATATACATTAAACATGTAGGCAAGAAAAATCATATAGTTGTTAAATTGTGATGAATGCTAGGAAGGAAAAGTACAGGGCATAATAGCAGGGAAAAACACTGGGGATGTACATTAGACTGATGGCCAGGCTACTCTTGGAGAAGTAAGATTTGAACTGCAGTCTAGATGTTGATCTGTGAAGGAGATATTTGGTGGTCTGAGCACTTCAGGTAAAGGGGGTAGGAGAAGCAAAGGCCCTAAGGTTGGAAAGAACTTGATGTATAAAGGGCTGTGGGCTGGAGTACAGTGAAGAGGATAGAAAGCCTAGGTGAGGCTTGAGGTTTGAGAGGGGCCATATCATATAGACAAGCTTGGTGTAGGCAGGGCCTGCGGACAGAAGAAAGTAGCAAGTTGAACAGATGGGTGAATGGAGGAAAGTGGGGAAAGAATTAGATAACCAGGAGAGTCAGTAAGTAACAGGTCTTTGGTAGATCTGGACATCAGACTCCCGAAGAGGAACTTACAGGTATGGTTCCAGAATTGAGCCACTAGATCAGAAATGAATTTCCTCTTGGTCTTCTCTGTCCCAGCCAGAAGGGCATGGATTGAGGCACTTGGTGCCTCCATCCCCAGCTATGGCCTTGTGTATATCTTCTATCAGATGGGATAATGCATTTCCAGGAGAAGGGCTGTTGTCTCCCCTACCTGAGCTCTAACACCTCTGGATCTAAGCACCTTACATAAGCTTCCACAGGCTTTGTTATCCCCACAATTACACTTGAGTGTGGGCATGTTTGCATCATCAGCCTACTGCCAAAGTGGAGCCCATCCCTCATCTTCCAAATGTAGGACAAGTACTGCTTAATGGTTCTGAATGCTTCTTCTTCCACTCCCTTGCCCTTTCCTGAATTTCCAATTTTAACTATAAGAATAAAACCTGAATTTTGAAATTGATGTTTTTTTGCTCCCTCCCTAACACTGTATTACTTTCCCTTAAAGTTGGAGTAATGGTTTTGTTTCTAAACCAAAACTTAGGGTGGAATAGGGAGGGAGCTTACTGCTCTATTCTAGGAGAAGATAGTTTAAAAAAAAAGTGGAGAGAGTGAAATCTCATGGAAGATGCATGGAGAAAACTGCAGAGGAAACTCCACGCAAGTCAGAGGGACACTGTGGATCTATGTGGAGGGTGTGGATGCGCACAACTCAGGACCACAGCAGCCAAGAGCCTCAGCACCAGGTTTGGAGAATGAGGCAAGATCACACCGTAGCAGCCCAAGCCTCTGGCGATACAGCTGAGGGAAGAACCTGGCATGAGTCTGGCTTGGAGTCCAATGGGAGACAGAGTACCTGCAACCTAGAGGTTAAAAGGGTGGAGGGATGATTCTCTCTCCCCAACCACCAGGTACCAGCATCCTTTAACTAGCTGAGAGAAGGTAGGCGCCATTTTGGACATAACAGCTGTGCCAGCCTGTGTCTGTATGCCTAGCAACCAGCTGAAAGGAGACACCTGAGTCTGGCTGGGAGAAGTGACAGGGCGCTGGGTGCTCATGACTGTGGGTACCTTATGTGCTGGGATGGACTGTGGAAACATTGTGGCTCTGTGTGTGTAGGGTATGGCTGGGTCTCTGAGAAATCACTATGGGTGGCTCCACATGCTTAGGGCTCCCTGATTGCCTGGAGAGGGTCATTGCTGCAGGATCCGTGCTCACACGGAGGACTGCAAAGATCCTTTGTGCAGTTCTTGTAGCAGTATGGATGAATGTTGCACCCACTGGGGCTACTACCTGGGCATTGGTCTCAGAGAGGAGGTGAGGGTGAGACTAAGTCAAAATGGCTGATCAAACCCTCTTCTGATTAAAAAAATAAAAAAGGAAAGAGGAGATTGACCACACCCAACTTGGGTGTCACCCTGGACACTCCCCTCCCTCTGGAGCAATGAGCAGAGCTCCACAACCAGCACACACTTTGGTAACAAGTATTCCTACAAATGCCTAGAAATGAATGCAGAAATTCAAGAAAGAAAAAAAGGAAGAGAATGTGACACCCCCAAAGGAACACAACAACACTTCAACACTAGAATGTGAAGATGAAGAGACTGAAGAAATGCCAAAAACAGAATTCAAAAAGTTGATCATAGGATTATTTAGAAGTAATCAGAAGCAAATCCACAAACTAAAGAAATCCATACATGAGTGTAATGAAAATTTTTCCCATGAAATAGAGATTTTAAAGAGAAATAAAAATGGATTATTGGAAATGAAGAATTCAATAGATCAAATAATACAGTAGATAGCCTTAACAACAGATTCACTAAGGCAGAAAAAGAATATCTGAGTTAGAAGACAAATCTCTGGAAATTTTATAGTCATACCAAAAAAGGAAGAAATTAGAAAACTAAAAAAAAATTTGATATCTATTGGATATGATCAATGATGCAACATACAGGGCTTGGGAGTTCCTGAAGGTGTGGAAAGAGAAAATGGATTAGAAGGCCTTTTTAGTGAAATAATTACAGAAAGCTTCCCTAATTTGGAGAAAGCAAGGGACATCCAAGTACAGGAAGCACATAGAACTCTTAATAGACATGGCCAGAAAGATCTTCACCATGACACATTGTACTCAAACTCTTCACAGTAAAACATAAAGAAAAGATTTTAAATTGTGTAGAAGAGAAACATCATATTACTTTCAGAGGACCTCCAATTAGACTAACAGCTGACTTCTCATCACAAACCACACAAGCTAGGAGAGAATGGTGACATATAGTCCAAATCTTAAGAGAAAAAACTGTCAACCCAGAGTATTATACCCTGCAAAGCTCTCATTTATGAATGAAGGTAAAATAAAGATGTTCCATAACAAACAGAAATTGAAAGAATTTGTCACCACTTATCCAGCCTAACAAATGATGCTTAAGGATGAGCTACACACAGAAACACAGAAACATGGTCATCACTATGAAAGAAGGTAAAGGCAGAACATGCTCCTGCATGAACAGTGGGTCATAGAAGAAATCAAAAGAGAAATTAAAAAATTTCTGGAAACAAATGAAGATGATAATACAACATATCAAAACCTATAGGATACAGCAAAAGCAGCGTTAAGAGGAAAGTTTATAGCAACTAGTGCCCGCATCAAGAAATTGTAAAGGCACCAAATAAATGAGCTATCACTGCATCTTAAGGACCTAGAAAAACAACAACAAACCAAACCAAAAATTAGTAGGAGAAAAGAAATAATTAAAATTAAAGAAGCAATAAACAAAATTGAAACAAAAAATTACAAAAGATCAGTGAAACAAAGAGCTGCTTTTTGAATAAATAAGCAAAATTGACACACAATTGGCCCAAAGTAACCAAAAAGGAGAGAGAACACCCAAATCAATAAAAGTAGAGATGAAACAGGAAATGTAACAGTGGACACCATAGAAACAAAAAGAATCATCAGAGATTACTGCGAACAACTGTGTGCCAACAAATTGGGAAACCTAGAAGAAATAGATTCTTGTAAACATACAATCTACCTAAATTGAGCACAGTGCACAGTGACTCCTGTTGTTGATTTAACAATTGAAACTCTTATTTATGATGTCAGTGGTCACTCGAGGCTCTTGTCATGAGCTGTCAAGGCTATGGAAGCCTTTTGAGTCCACAGACTCCAACAGTATTTAGATAGGGCCATAAACAAAGTGGAAGTTCTCCATTCAAAGAAAAGTACATCCTTCTTTGATTGCCCTATCTTTGCACTGAGTTCTTTTAAAGTTATTCAAAATAATTGAAAGGGAGGGAATCTTCCCAAACTCCTTCTATGAAGCCAGTATCACCTTAATTTCTAAACCAGAAAAAGATACAGCAGAGAAAGAGAACTACAGACCAATTTTGCTGATGAACATAGACGCAAAAACCCTAAAAAAATACTAGCCAATTGAATTCAGCGAGACATCAGAAAGATCATTTACCCCAACCAAGTGGGATTTATCCCTGGTGTACAGAAATGGTTTAATATTCGCAAATTAATCAATATGATACATCACATTAACAAATTGCAGAACAAAAACTACATGATTATCTCAATAGATGCAGTGAAATCATTTGATAAAATACAATACCTTTTCATGACAAAAACTTTAAGCAAATTGGGTATAGAAAGAACATTCCTCAATACAATCAAGGCAACTTATGACAAACCCACAGCCATCATCCTACTGAATGGAGAAAAGTCAGAAGAATTCCCACTGAGATCTGGACCAGACAAGGATGCCCACTCTCACCATTGCTATTCAATATAGTCCTGGAAGTTTTAGCCAGAGCCATTAGGCAGGAAAAAGAAATCAAAGGGATACAAACTGGGAAGGAGGAAGTCAAACTATCCCTATTTGCAGATGACATGATTCTATATTTATGGGATCCAAAAGACTCCACCATGACTCCTGGAATTCATAAAAGAGTTCAGTAAAGTGGAAGGTAATATAAAATCAACACACAAAAATCAATAGCTTTTGTATACACAGACAATACCACAGCTGAAAAAGAACTTCTAAGATCAATCCCACCCACAATATCTGAAAAAAAATTAAATACCTTGGAATAAATTTAACCCAGAGATATCAAAGATCTCCATGATGAGAATTACAAAATATTGAAGAAAGAAATAGAAGAAGACACAAAATATGGAAAAATCTTCCATGTTCATGGAAGAATCAATATCATCAAAATGTCCATACTACTGAAGCAAATTACAGATTCAATGAGATACCTATGAAAATATCAAGGACACCCCTCTTAGATATATAAAAATGATGCTGAAATTCATATTGAAACACAGGAGACTGTGAATAACTAAGGCAATCTTATACAACAAAACAAAGCCAGAGGCATCAAAATACCAGATTTTAAGGCAGTTATAATTAAAACAGCCTGGTAATGGCACAAAAACAGATGGATAAACAAATGGAACAGAATAGAAACTCCAGAAATCAACCCACGCATCTACAATCAACTTATCTGACAAAGAAGCTAAAATCAATCCCTGGAGCAAGGACAGTCTGTCCAACAAATGTTGCTGGGAAAACTAGATCTCCACATGCAGAAATATGAAGCAAGACCAGTACTTTACATCTTACACAAAAATCCCCTCGGGCCGTCACCATGGCTCACTTGGTTAATCCTACACCTGCAGCGCCAGCATCTCATATGGGTGCTGGATTCTAGTCCCGGTTGCTCCTCTTCCAGTCCAGCTCTGCTGTGCTCTGGGAGGCAGTGGAGTATGGCCCAGGTGCTTGGGCCCCTGCACCCACATGGGAGACCAGGAGGAGGCACTTGGCTCCTGGCTTCGGGTTGGCATGGCACGCCAGCTGCAGTGGCCATTTGGGTGTGAACCAATGGAAGGAAGACCTTCCTCTCTCTCTCTCTCACTGTTTAACTCTGCCTGTCAAATAAAAAAAATCGCCTCAAAATAGATCAAAGACGTAGATCTACCATCAAATTATTAGAGAACATTGAGGAAACCCTGCAAGACATTGGCATAGGCAAAGAGTTCTTAGAAAAGATACCAGAGGCATAGTCAATCAAAGCCAAAATTCACAAATGGGATTACATCAAAGAGAGAAGTTTTTGCACTGTAAAAAACACTCAGCAAAGTGAAGAGGCAACCAACAGAATGGGAGAAATTATTTGCAAACTATGCAACTGATAAAGGACTAATAATCAAAAGTATAAGGAGATCAAGAAATTCAACGACAAAAAAACCCCAAAGAACTCAGTTAAGAAATGGGCAAAGGACTTAAATAGGCAATTTCCAAAAGAAGAAATCCATATGGCCACCAGACGCATGAAAAAAATGCTCAGGATCATTAGCCATCAGGGAAATGCAAATCAAAACCACAATGTTGATTTCATATAGAAATCAACAAACAAGAAATGCTTGCAAGGATATAGAGGAAAAGGTACCCTAATCTGCTGGTGGGAATGTAAACTGGTACAGCTACTGTGGAAGACAACATGGAGATATCTCAGAAATCTGAATATAGACCTACTATATGACCTAGCCATCTCACTCTTGGGAATTTACCCAAGGGAAATGAAATCAGCATATGAAAGCGTTATCTGTACCCCAGTGTTTACTGCAGCTCAATTCACAATTGCTAAGATATAGAATCAACCCAAATGTCTGTCTATGAAGACCAGATAAAGAAATTATGGGATATGTACAACATGAAATACTACACAGTGGTTAAAAATGAAATCCTGTCATTTGCAACAAAATGAATACAACTCGAAAATAAACTTAGTGAAATAAGCCAGTCTCTAAAGGACAAATGCCATATGTTCTCCCTGATCTGTAGTAACTAATAAAGCACCTAAAATGTCATCTACAGAAGTTAAATTGACACCTTCAGATATGACTTTGAACAGCCTTTGTCTCAACTGTTGAGGAACAGGTTTTTTTCCTTTTTCTTTCATACTATTCGTTGAACTCTTTACTTAGTATAAAGTTAGTCTTGTGTGTATAAAATTAATTGAAAATAGATTTTAGTAAAAAATAAGAATGGGAATAGGATCGGGAGGAGGAAGAAAGATGGGAGTGTAGGCGAGAGGGCGGGTAGGGTGGAGAAAATGTTCCTAAAGTTGTATTTCAGAAATGCATTAAGTTTGTATTCCTTAAATAAAAGGCTTCTGGAGAAAAACCCAAAACTTAATGCTTATTTACTCATTGACTGAGATTTCCTCTCTACTGCTTTGAGCAGATTTATTCCCAGGGCTAGAGTGGACAAGAAAAGAACTTTGCAATGTCCATTTAGCTTTTAGATTTGAGATAATTCCATTCGTTTTTGCTTTACTTCAGTCCAAGGACATAATACATTCTCTGGATATGAATGGCTCTGTTGATGCCACACCAAGTTCATCTTTTCGGGTTGGTGCACTGTACCCCAATTGCTGAGAGCACTGGGGCTAAGGGCTTATATCTGTGGCTTTCTCCTGAGACCTGGCCAAGGCCCACGGGGACACTTCTCTGCAACCTCCTGAGATTGGGAGGAAAGTGTAAAGGAGGGAAGGAATGGTAAAGCCTGATGGATCTGGGGAGGAGACACAAATCCTGGGTTCTTGCCTCCAGGCAGGAAACATTGCAGGAATTTACACTCTACTTGGATCTTGCCTAGGTTTGACTTTACCCTAGGAGAGACTGGATCAGCCTCTGCCCATGCTTTGTTCCACTTTCCTCTCACTCACAGATTTTCCTGAGCACTTTCCCTCAGTGTATCATGGACTCCTGCCTCATCTCTGCTTCTAGGGAACCTGTCCTTAACTCATTTTTATCTGTTTATTGACAAATTCTATTCCATCATTATGACTGAACTCTTATTCTGAGTCCTCTAAATCTCCAAAGCCAATGTGAGTTCCGGGCAGTGACCATAGCCCCCATCCATGAAAAGCACCATACTTAAAGCTTTCGAGGCGAGTCTGTCCCGATTTGAGAATCAACCATACTACTAGCAAATACCCAACTGCTATGCCATAGTCTCATAGCTGAGCTTTTCAATGTCAAGTTCTTCCTTGAAACCCATAAAAAAATAGTTGCTCCCCCAACAGTGATATATGCATCCATTCCATACATCTGCAAATACAAAGATCTGGCTCTTCACGTGGGGCTAGTGACATGACTCCTTCCACAGCTGCTGACCCTGACTCCAGTGGCCTCCTAAATTTCACCTCTGCTCTGGGTCCTAAGTAATTCCCAGTGTTAGCTGAGAAGGGATGGGAAGGCACAAGGTCTTCTATACGTCCCCAGTCCCAGGGGAGCAGAGACCCAGATGGACACCCACACACCAGTGCTGCCTGGGACTTTGGCATGTGATTACTTCAGTCCTCATGCAGTACACTTTACATCTCCTTGGAAGCACTGACGATAACCACAACTGCACCATTACTGGTTTAATCATTCACTTAACATTTGTTTCCACACTAGATTTGGATTCACTAGAGGAGAGAAACCATATCTACTGGTTCAGCAAGAAACCCTCAGTCCCTACCACGGTGCTCATAGATGCTTAGTGAGAGGGTTGACTGTGAGAAGGAAACAATTATCATCATACTAGTAACAACCATTGCCCCCCAAATACTTCACAGTTAACAAACGACTTTTACATATGCGATTATGCCATTTGATCCTCAAAACAAATGAGGCAGTAGAGTCCTTAACCAAGTGCTCAGTTCCTACAGTCAACTTTATACACACTCACTGTATGTGTGAGTTGTTACACCAATGGTAACTTGAAATTTGACATGGTGGGGGATATTTATACCCCCAAAATAGACAAATCAGGATTTTTATTCTACAGAGGACAGGTATATCCAGCAGATCACTGGCACAAGGTGTGTTCAAAAATGTTTTGTGGATGGGCAGATGAAGACTAAATACAGCCTGTGGCCAAGTTTCAGGGTGATCGAGCACAGAGATCTAAGTCCAAATGCATGTACTCATTTTAACAAGTATTTTTCAAGTATCACCTATGTGCCAGGAACATCCTGGTATTGCAAATCTGGCCAAGAAATTAGCAAAATTAATGACTATTGAAGCTGAAGTGGCTCCTCATCAGAGTTCCTCTCAGACTAAACTCATGGTGCCTATCCCAGGAGACCTAGCACCGCCCAGGCTTCAGAACCATGTTTGGGCCAGAACATAATACTTCACCTCCATGTGAGCTCTGAGAATGGTCCCGCCATTAGAGATGGTGTCTGCGTGCAGAACCAGCGCACCATGTTAACTTCCTGCCCAAGGTTTCTTCCATGGATCATGGGCTTATTCACCCGAAACAGCCTCACATAACTTCTGCCAGAAGTAGGAGTCAAATCAGAACCTCGCCCACCTCTGGGACCCACTCTGGCAGGACTGGTTCCTGCTTCTTACATACACTTAAAATCTCCAAAGCTCACACTGTAAATGGTGAACACTCAGAGATTCCACTGGGAACCATCACAACACTGGTGTATCTTCACAGATCTGTTTATACATTGAATGCTAGTCAAGCCCTGCCCCTCCTCCCAAAATCTTATGTTGAGGTCTTAACCCCCAGTACTTCATAATCAGATTTTATTGGTAATGGTGTCCTTGCAGATGCAATTAAGTTAGGATGGCATCATACTGGAGCAGGGTAGCCTCCTAATCTGATATGACTAGCGTCCTTATAAAAGGAGGAATCTTGGACACAGACATGCACACAGGGAGAAGACATGAAAACCTAAGGCAGAGATCTAGAGGATGTTACTACAAGCTAAGGAACACCAATGATCACCAGCAAACCACAGAATCAATTCATTCTCCCAGTCCTCAGGAGGAACCAATGCTGCTGACACCTTGGTTTCAGACATCTGACTTCTAATATTGTGAGAAAATAATGGCTGCTTTTTAAGCCACCTGGTATGTATGACTTGGATACAGGAGTCTTAGAAACCAATCTAAGTCCTTATAACCCTCCAAACTGGGAAGCCTGCAGTAACAACCAGCATGACTAACGGAGGCATTACAGAAAGGTGAGGGTTGCAGCACATTCTACAGCCAGGTGTGTATCTAACCTAAGAGGTACTGGGCTCGGGATTGAGTTGGAGTGAACCTGAATGAGAGCATGGAGCTGTTCCAAGTGCCAAAACTGTCTTGTTCTATGGGATCCGCAGAGCTGACCACAGACACTGGCTGGACTCTGCAGGTTAGGGACAGGAAAGTTGGGCCAGATGCTTCATCACCACAGCACTGGTCTCAAGTCTGACAAGTGACCACACCCCAGAGGCTGGACATCTGCCAGCAGACCCGCGAAGAACCTGGCATGGTGACAGAGAGGTGGAAGAGCTTGGAGAAGGACTGATGACCCATCTCTAGGACTTCACCTACCTACCCCTGAAGTCTGAGGGATTCCCAGTACTTTCTTGTTAAAAGGAATACTGTTTCCAGCAAGCCTACCAAGAGGGAGTTTGATGCATAGAATCAGGAAGGGAAGGGATGTATTAACTGTTGATTTCACAGCTTTAGATCCTTGATAGAAGCTTCTTATTGGCAAAGCATGGGTTCAGACAGGGATTTCCTTTAATGGATCTTATATGCTCCAAGCATGGAACTTGGCATGGAGTAGAGACTTCCCAAATACAGGTCTCTTTGCCCTGTCTCTATATTCCTAACACATCCCTCTTACCTGCTGTGATGTTGAGAGGTAACAACTCCCTGAACCACGGCAAGCTGACATTCTGCATTACCTAGCTGTATCTGTTCCATCCCAGGAAGTACTGGAACCCTGTTTTTTAGGGTGAAGTGCTGGTTCTCCCTGTACTGGAAGCTAGAGTGTGGTTGCTTGGAATCCCCAATGTCCTGATCTCTCAGAACCGCCTGAGCTTTGCCAGCTGGGCATCCATACTCATTCATGCATTCTCATCCTTTCAAACACACACACGTGCTCACACCCCACTGAAGGGAAGGTCAAACAGGGGGAGAAATCCTTATGCTAAAGAGAGGTAGAGCTTTCCTATTCCAGTTCTTGACTTTTTTTTCAAATTTTTAAAAATTCAAGGCAAACAAATTTCATCCAATTCCTATATAGAGATTTAGGAACATGGTGATATTTCCTACCCTACCTTCCCTTCCATACTCCCACCCTTCCTCCTCCTTCCTTTCTTATTCCCCCTCTTAATTTTTACAGTGATATACTTTCAGTTTACTGTATACTCATGAGATTAACTCTGAATAAGAGTTCAGTAAGTGGTAAGAAAAAAAAAATGCAATCACAATTCTGTAGGTAGCAGTGCACTTCTGGGGAAGTCCAGGGTGGAGGAACTCCATGCACCTGAGGACTATGATCCTGGACTTCTCAGAAATGTACAGTTTCAAGTATTCTTTCACTGTCCCCATTTGCACCTATTGTGTGTGTGATCACATGTTCCCAATTCTTAGGTCAGAAAATACAACCAGAGCACTACACTTTGGGAGGGCTTATACCTTAGAGTCCCATACAATCCACGGAAGGCAGAGCACATGCATTGACATCTACCTTGCCTACAAGTCAAAAGCTGTCCAGGCCTATGAAATATCATCGTGGTGAAGGAAGCTTCTCTGTATGTTTCTTTCTCTCCTCAGCTGCCTGTTTAAACAGGCTGCTGTAGACACCCTGCTGTCCTGATTACTGTCTAGAGCACTAGTGCTACCCAATTGATGGTGTTCCTCCTTCTACCTTATCTGTTTTCTTCAGCGGAAAAGTCTGCCAAGGCCCGTGATTTGTGTCACTTTTGTTTGCAGGCCATCAATTCTCTTGCCTCACAGAGAGTATTTTATCTCATTCTGTCCACTAGCTTGAGTTTCTGAGAGGGAACAAGTTAGGGACACGCCAGCCTCTATGACTTATGTGAAATCGGGGTGACTTCTTATCACAGTGATCCCATGCAGCTCTGACTTCCCTTCCTCCCACATCTTCCCTTTCGTGCCAAACCTATGAGCTGATTAAAGCTACGTAGTCAAACCCGGGAGGTTTGGGTGCCGTTGTGTCAAATAGTCTTGGGTATTCTCTTTGTTCAAATCCTCTCCATCTCTGTCTTTCCTCCTCCACTGACATGAGCAGGAGTTTTTATTTGTATGGATGTATATTTGTGTATATATTCACGTAGATACACATTCATACGCAGGTCACTGTCTTGTGTATAGTTTATCTTTATTTGTCTACTTATATTTACAATTTTCATCTCCTTGGAAGCAAGCTATGCAACTACATATTCTGTCAATAAATGCAGGGAATAGAACCAAATTTTGGTATGTGTATGGGGACATTGCTTTTAAAAATATCAATTCTATAACGAAAAGATAAACTTGGCTTATAACCATTCAACCTTGTAATAGGTTAAATGATAACAAACCATTCATTGATTTTTTTTAAAAGGAATAATAAACAGAAACATGTGCCAACTGAAAGAGCCAGGCAATTCAATTATAATTAGGAAAACAAAAGTGATGAGCCTGAACAACGCTGTCTTCGTTTCTGGGATAAGTGTTGAAAATGCCAGCTACATAACAATGCAATGTTTGTTTTCTCATTATTAAAGGCCTAGACACTAATCACCTCATTTTTGAAAGCCATGTACCAATTGAACAAAGTATAAAACCCAAATGATGGGCCCAACAGACATGCTCAAAGAAAAACACCCACAAAAACAATGAAAACATACAGAATATTTGAGCAAAATCATAGTCATTCTATCAATTAATGTAATACTCTGTCCATCTATTATTGTATCCATCTAGGAAATATGTTTTGAGCTCTTACTAGGCTGTGGGCACTACAATTAATATGTATATGTTTGGATGTACAAATGATGCCAATGACGATAACAATTATTTCTTGTTGTTTTAGTCACTGTTGCCTACATTTTTCCTACATGGCTAGAGGAAGAAATACTTAAATGGCTATAGAATAGCTGAAGACAGACAAGGACAGGCCAACATACCTTTCGTAGCCAGACGAACACAGTTGATTTTGGTCTCCTGTGGACAAAAAAATGAGGCAACAGTTAATCAGTTGTGGGTTACATAAAGTTGTTATATAAAGAAAAATATACATACATATTTGCATATATATGCATGCATATGTATTTTAAGTATAATTTAAAATTTATTCTTTCCATTTTACTCCCCCATTTGAATTGCCTTTTAATTCCATTTCTTTATTTCCTCTCAGGCTAGGTACATATGTTCTTCTGTTCACTTCCTGGCTTCTACCACCTCATAAACTTCTTGCCTAGACAGAACCACTTTATAAATGTATCAAGAAGATACTGCCCAGCACCTAGCAGGTTTCTAGAAGGCACGATGCATTATGCTATGTGCTTTGTTCAGTTGCAGGAGTTAGCAGATGGAACAAGGTCATCCTTGGGAAACTCTGTTGTGGCAAGAATGCACTTGTACATTGAGCACAGAATTGTACACTGTACTTGCACATTGAGGTACAGAATAAAGGGGCACAAAGCAATGGTCCAGTCTATATGAAATGTGTGAGAATCAAACTACAGAGTTCATGGTCAACAATTCACTTTGACACCTCAGCTGGGAGGGCTCATAGCCTTGATAAATAATGTAAATATGTTTATATGGCAATAGAATCTTTGCTGGATAAATTATCTGGTCATTGCTTAACATGTGAATAGATTCCATAAATTTGTAATATTTCTGGAACTGCAGTGGAGTTACAGTAAAGTGTGCTCAAGAAGAAAATCATCTTTAGACTGTATCACTAGGATACATTTTCCAGGAGACCCTTGGAGGTGGCTGAAAAGTCTTGTAGACTAAAGTATACCCCAACAACAGTCTTAATGCAATAAGCAATGAAAGTGAAAAGCAAAGAATCCAAATGTGTTAGTCACTGAATCAAAAACATCTCAGGAATCTAATGCTTAGTTGGCTGCTACATCTTGAAGATACTTATTAATCAGGATAGAAAAGGTTATGACATGGTAATAAAACCCACAGACTTCAGTGGCTAGAAACAACAAAGATTTTTTTAAAAAGTTTTGTAAAGGAAACCTGTTGAAGTGAAATGGACACTATGAGAAACAGTGACTTGATCAGCCCTTGTCCTGACTGTTGATGTACAATTTAATACTTTATACCTTTTAGTATTTTTTTGTTCTACTAAATACTATTGGTTGAACTCTGTAATTAACACACAATTATTCTTATGTGTTTAAATTTAACTGAAAAGTGATCCCTGTTAAATATAAGAGTGGGAATAAGAGAGGGAGGAGATGTACAATTTGGGACATGCTCAAGCTGACTTGCCCCAAATGGTAGAGTTACAAATGTGTCAGGGGATTCCAATTCAATCCCATCAAGGTGGCATGTACCAATGCCATCTCAGTCCAAGTGATCAATTTCAGTTCACAATTGATCATACTGATAGGTCTAAGAGTCAAAGGGATCACATAAACAAGACTAGTGTCTGTGAATACTAACTGATAGAATAAAAAAGAGAGAGAGAATGATCCAACATGGGAAGTGGGATACACAGCAGACTCATAGAATGCAGATGTCCTAAATAGCACTCTGGCCTCAAAATCAGCCCTTAAGGCATTCAGATCTGGCTGAAGAGCCCGTGAGAGTATTTTAGGCATGGAAAGAAAAGACACTCTGGCAAAAACAAAACAAAACAAAACAAAACAAAACACAAACACCTAAATGAAAGATCTCTGCGAGTGAGATCCCAGTAGAAAGAACGGGGCCATCAAAGAAGGAGGTACCTTTCTCTGAAGGGAGGAGAGAGCTTCCACTTTGACTATGACCTTGTCTAAATAAGATTGAAGTCAGCGAACTCAAGAGGCTTCCATAGCCTTGGAAACTCATGACTAGAGCCTAGGGAGATTTCTGATGCCATAAACAAGAGTGTCAATTTGTGAAGTCAACAACAGGAGTCACTGGTACTGACTCTTCATGTGGGATCTCTGTCCTTAATGTGTTGTCCAATGTGAATTAATGCTATAACTAGTACTGAAACAGTATTTTACACTTTATGTTCTGTGTGGGTGCAAACTGATGAAATCTTTACCTAATATATACTAAATCGATCTTCTGTATATAAGGATAATTGAAAATGAATCGATGTGAATGGAATGGGAGAGGGAGCAGGAGATGGGAGGGGTGCTTGTGGGAGGGAAGTTATGGGGGGGGGAAGCCATTGTAATCCATAAACTGTACTTTGGAAATTATATTTACTAAATAAGTTTTAAAAAAAGAAACATAAAAAAAGTTTTGTTTACTCATTTATTAGTTTAGGAAGTCAGAGTGACAGAGAGAGGAAGGGAGGCAAGTAGGAGTGGGGAAGAGGTAGAGAGACAGATGTAGGTATGTAGGTAGGTAGGTAGGTAGGTAGGTAGCTGGGCCAAGCTAAAACCAGGAGCCATGAACTGAATAAGGGTCTCCAACATTCTTGGCAGACAGCCAAGTATTTGAGCCCTCATATACTGCCTCCCAAGGTGTGCATCAGTAGGAAGCCAGATCTGGAAACAGAGGTGAGACTTGAAACCAGGGAGTCCTAGATGTGATTCAGGTTTCCCAAGCAGGGGTTATCTGCTGTGCCATACAACACCTGCCACCTATTTTCCTCTCAAACTACATATCCAGTGTAGATGTGTGACTGGTCTGAGGGGTGAGTAGGAGGGTGAAAGATATTCTAAGCACTCAGAGACCAAGGCTGGTGTATCCATTCTAACAGAAGAAGAAAGAATGCCAAAGAGTCAAGCCCTGACAATCAAAAGCTTTGACTCAGAAGCCACACTATCACTTCCAGTAATGCTGCATTGGACAGAGCCCATCACGTGGCCACGCTGATTTCAGCAAGGTGGGGAAATGGAGTCTTCCGTGTACTCAGGAGTGGAGAAGGAATGGCAATGTCTATAGCAGGGTCTCCTCTGTCCATACACTGCCCTCTATGCCAAACACTCACTTCCATTAAGCCCAGTAGGAGTCCTATAATCATCCTCAGTGATCTTGATGCCATGCCTTAGAGTATGCCCTTTCTTGCGCAAGAAACGTATCTTGATACTGAAAGATGGTTCTCAGGCTCATTAGGATTCCCCTCAGCAACTCCTCACATGAGAAGAGTTCAAGTTTATTGAGTCATCCTAGCTACTCAGCCTGTGGCAATCTCTACTTTGTTCTTATTGTGCAGTGGCTAAAACAAGAAGAGTCTATGTGTGGTTTAGATTATGATTACCTAGACTGTTACCATTTTCCTTACTTACTTGGCTTTTATTAACATAGCCAACATCCTAGCATTTCATCACCCACTCCAGCCAAAAACAGAAATGTAAATATATACTATAAATATACAAATACAGTTGGATATCTGGAACCAAAGTGCAGAGTCACGTTTTCCACTATTGACTTCTATCTCTCGCTGATCCAGTTACTACATCCTATCACAGTGTTCTCTACCAGCTGGAATTTTGGGGAAATAATTTTTCCTCTAACTTAATCCAAATCATTAACACCAGACTGCTTGAAAAGGTTTGTGTAAAATGGGGTTAAAAGTTAAGTATATTTCGCAATTTGGAAGTCCATGCATTTTTTCCCATAATATTCATTTCCATGAACTTTTTGAAGAATGCATGTATGTATGGATTAGAAAATTTTTGTATAAAAATAAACTCATTTTTTTTCTTTATTTGAAAGATAGTTACAGAGAGAGGTAAAGACAAAGAGAGAGGTCTTCCATCCACTGGTTCACGCCCCAGATGGCCACAATGGCTGGAGCTGCGCTGATCTGAAGCCAGGAGCTTCCTCCAGGTCTCCCACCTGGGTACAAGGGCCCCAGGACTTGGGCCATCTTCTACTGCTTTCCCAGGCCATAGCAGAGAGCTGGATCGGAAGAGGAGCAGCTGGGACTAGAACCGGCACCCATATGGGACGCTGGCGCTTCAGCCCAGGGCTTTAACCTGTTGTGCCACAGCGTCGGCCCCCAAATAAACTTATTTTAAAAATCCATTTTCCATGAACTTTTGGTAGTACCTTCATATAGGCAGCAGCTCACAAATGCCAACAGCAGAATCCTGTGGTGTGTAATAAGTCTTTCTTTTAGGTTGACATTTATCTTCATAGCAATTTCTGAACTAGATACTAATCTCCTCAATTGCTTATGTGCTAATATATTTTCAATTGCACAACTTGTATATATTGTATTTGCCCACAAAAATTAGCTTGAGAGTGGTATCAAGGTCATTTAAAATAATCATCTGTCTCCTGTATTTCCTAATCTATTATCTCAAAAACTATCTTAAAGAAAGGAGGTTAGGTTGACATGACTTGTCCTTTGGAATAAGTATGTCCTTTTCTTCTTAATGCGGAAAGTGTCTCTTTTAAAAAGAGATAATTATTTTATTTTATAAAACAAAATTCAGAAATGCACATTTCTTATGAACTTTTTGAAAACTTCTCATATGCATGAATTTTTAAAAGTTCTTTGCATGAAAATGAGCTTAATTTTTAATTCTATTTTCCATGGACTTGCTGAAATATTCTCATATTCAAAAGTATTGATTTCAGTGTTCTTTGTAAAGGTGGACATCAGGATCAATTTATCTATCTACACATGCATAATGAAGATGTTGTGGTCTGTCTACACCGTGGGATATCATGAATCTGGTAACAAAAAATGGCTGTGAGGGCTGTATAAGAACTTGTAATGAAATCTATGAGAAGGCCGGTGCCACGGCTCATTAGGCTAATCCCCGGCCTCCGGCGCCAGCACCCTGGGTTCTAGTCCCAGTCACGGCACCAGATTCTGTCCCGGTTGCCCCTCTTCCAGTCCAGCTCTCTGCTGTGGCCCGGGAAGGCAGTGGAGGATGGCCCAAGTGCTTGGGTCCCTGCACCCGCATGGGAGACCAGGAGGAAGCACCTGGCTCCTGGCTTCGGATCGGCGCAGCATGCTGGCCGCAACGCGCCAGCCATAGTGGCCACTGAGGGGGTGAACCAACGGAAGGAAGACCTTTCTCTCTGTCTCTCTCTCTCACTGTCTAACTCTACCTGTCAAGAAAAAAAAAAAAAAGAAATCTATGAGAAAACATTACATGAATAAAGCAAAGTATGACTCTTCGTATAACTGCCTTGTAAACTGAAGCATTTCAAGGTAAGCCCTAAAGGAAATGTACCAGTCTTAGCCATTGCAACACACTTAATCTGAAGTAGACGATACAAAGTATATTAATCTTAGATACAGTTTGATGAAGTTTTCACCAAGCACACACACAGCTGTGACAGGACCAGATGAGAGCGCCCAGCATCACCAGCACCTCGGAAGTCTCCCACCTGTGTGGGGAACATTAACCCGTCAGTTTGAGGATGTTTTCTTGGAAATATGGCTCCTTAAAGGGGATCTTGGGCAGCTGTCAACGGCTAGCCGCTGTCTTCTGCAGGCTGCATCGTGTGTGAGGATGTTCTAACTTTCCTTAGAAGCATCTTCCTTTGTCCAGATGCATGCTCGAAAGCCATCCCCCACCTCCCCCGTGCACCAGTCTGTTTCCTGTCCTCTCACTCTGGGTTTTCTTATTCTTAACTCGTTCCGACTCTCACAATGCAAAGCCAACCTGCCCACTTTTCCCAAGTTCGTGAAAACCTAAACCTCATAACCAATTTGTCATTTTTGTAGAATTCATCACGGAATAGCAAAACCCCAGATCACTCTTTCTAGTCCTTCAGGGCAACTGAGCTATCAGCAAGTCCAAAATGTGTAGGACACCGAGTTTGGTCATGCAGGAAGTCTGGCCAAGGTGCACCTGTCCAAAATCCCCAGTTGGTTCAACAAACAGGGAATTCTTTGTGCTCAGATGGAATAATGCTTTGGGAAAAGGAAAACAGAAAGGTGCATTTTTGCTGTTCTGTCTCTCTCATCCTATTTCTAAGTCTGTAATGCATGCTGGTAAAGTACAGTACAATTTCATTTATTCATCCTGTTAACCTCACTCATGCTCTACGTCTGATGTTAGAGTTGAAATCTGCAGAGCGGTATTTATTGCCTTGGCACAGAGCACAATGTCCTTACTATTGAGATCTGTTTCTGCTCTAGGCTCTCCCAGTGCTGTGCAGCACTGAACATGTCACTGTCCCTCTCTGAAGTTCAATTTACCTGTTAATCCAGTCCATGTAGGTGGAGCAGGCAGATCGTTCTAAGACTGCTTCAAGTTCTGAAACAGTTTATTTTTAGCTACTCTCAACATACCCCTGGCATTTCAGTATTCTGTCTTGATTTCTGATACCACCCCAAAACACTTTACCATATTTTTATTTGTAAGCTATTTTCTAGTTTACTTTCTAAAATACATCATACCTGGATCTATTTATAATGTTTGTTTTTAGAGTGGGAAAGATGTGAAATGAAGCTAGAGATGTAAGCTTGGTAGAACCTTTTAGGTTATGAAGTTTTGGTCTATATTTTAAGAATATAGGCCAATATTGAGTAATTCAAGAAACTATTTGTCTACCCATCCAGCTGCCCATCCACCCTTCATTCAACTACACACTGAAATTATAGGACACTGACAGTGTAAGTGCTCATGTCACTGAGTGTTCTAGAAGCTGTATCTAGGGGGTGGCACTGTTGTATAGTGGGTTAAGCCAGTGTCTGTAGTGCCAACATCTCATATGGGCACCAGTTTGAGTCCTGGATGCTGCGCTTCCAGTCCAGCTCCCTGCTAATGCACCTGGGAAAGCAGCAGAAGATGGCTCAAGTGCTTGGGCCTCAGCAATCACGTGGCTGCTGTCTTCAGTCTGGCCCAGCACTGGCTACTGCTGCCATTCAGGTAGTGAAACAGTGGATGGAAGACCTCTCTCTGTCACTCTTTCTCCCTCTGTAACTCTGCCTTTTAAATAAATAAATCTTTTTAATGAAGCGGCTGCATCTGGAGGTACTTAAATTGTTCTACCAATCTGGTCAAGAATTCCATGGACTTGAGTCATACATGCAATTCTCACTCTACTGCCCCATGGATGTTCATTTAATTTGATGAGGATTTAGCCTTGATCCTAGAGTTTTTTCTATAGCTTTCCTGGTTACTTTGGTTTATAGTTTAATTTTCCTCTAAGACTGGGTTGAGACACTAATAGCCTAACTAATTTTTATTCATTTACTAGTTATTATTTATTCAGCCAATCAATAGATATGTATTGAACGACCTCTGTGTGCTGAGTGCAGGGTGACAAGGATGAGCAGAATATATATGTTCCCTATCCCCAAAGATCATGCAGACCTGTGGGGGTGTCAAACATCACACAGTTATTCTCAGAAATAAATACCGAACATAATTGCAGGCTTCAATAAACACCGTGAAGGACACCATAAAGAAGATGGTGCAGACTGCTGGGTGGGAAAGGAAACGGTCTGTTGCTTTGAGAAACATCACTCAACCTGGCATCTGGGAAGATGAGTAGGAATTGGAAACATAAAGCATCAAAGAAGGTTTCCCAAACTCAGAAACAGATGTGCCAAGACCCAGAAGTGGGAAAACATGTGGTGCTATCGAAGACATAAAGAAGTCTGATATGGCTGTGGTCATAATGTATCACCTGGGAGTGACGTAAGCTAAAGGTAGAGGAGTAAGCCTGGCTCAGCGTTTTAGATTGTATAGGGTTGGTACATATTTCAGGAACAATTGGAAGCCATCAAAGAGTTATTTATGCAGGAAAAAAATAAATGTTCAGATTTATGTTTTTAATATATAGAAGCTGTTGTACGAACAACAGACTTAGGGTGCAAAAGACACTAGTTGGTGGGCAGAGGGCGGCAGTTTAGCACAAAGCTGATGGTGCCTGTGAATAGCAGAGTGGCGTCATCGATCCTGCCCTGACCTCCCGTTGCTATCAGAACACACACTCTGCCTTCGACTCTGGCACACTCTCACCTGTCCCCCACACCCTGCTCTCACCTAGCAGCCTGGGCTCCCAGCACTAACAATGCCATCTCCTGAGTGTAGCCTTGCTGCAGCCTGACTTCCCAGCAATGCGCTGGTCCCTAAGCTGTTGTATGATTCCAGCTGGGCTTCACCCACTTGTCACATCCCAATCCCCGAAAGAAGAGCTCAGAAGATTTTAACAAAAACAGGTGAGTCCTCTTTTCTACCACAAAAAATTGACAAACCAGAAAGCGAAATGTTCAACAACAAAAAAAGAGGGGCTTAAGGGCATTAAAAATTCTAAGAACAAAGGTAGCTACTAGAACAAAAATACATACTAATCTTCATAAATACCAAATGAAATTTCACAATAAAAGAGTAATGAAAGTACAGAGCAAGTATTAAAAATACAAATTATGATATAAAATACATGACAGAGTTCTGATCAAATAGACAAGTCATAGCAACAAATGGGAATGGATTTAATGAAACATAATTAAATGGAAAAGATTTCAATTTAGCACGCAATCTACCTTCTGAACATAAAGGTCACACCTGAAACAATGTTATTTAAAAAGGCAAGGACATAAAGACATGAGGAAACCATAAGGAGCAAATGAAAGAATAAGAAAACAGTGGCAACGATCCTGATATCAAACAAGAATTTAACTAAAAGAACATAAATGTGGCAAGTGACAATTTTTAGCATCAAAACCAACAGTTAACAGGGAATCTAACAGATAGAAATACCTATGCACTGAAACCACATACAAAGTCAATAGTAGCCATGTGTAAAACCGATCGTCAGAAGACACCATGGTACCAAAAGTGCACTTACACCAGCTAAGATTAAATATTTGGTAAGAAACTGAATAAGAATGAGCAGAATCTATATGCAGAAAATTTAACAGTACCTCTCAGCCAAAAGCAGACTCAAACAACGTAGAAAGATATCCCTTGTTCTCAGCTTAGATAATTCAACATCTTAAAGATGTCAGTTCATGCTAATTAATATATAAATTTAATGCAACCCCAGTAAAATTACTAATAGACTTTTTATGGAACTTGACTAGTGGACACTAAAATTTCTATGAAGACATGAACTTGCAGGAAGACCTGGGAAGTCACTGAGAAAAGCACTTTGTGTCCCAGATATCAAGGTAGAGAGACTTCAATTTAACAGGGTGACAGTGGCAAAAACAGGCAGAGAAGCTGCTGAAAGAAACAGAGCCCAGGAATGAATGAAGATGTACAGAATGAGAAAAGTAATTTCTCAAATCATTGGGGCAAAGATGGACTTTTTAAATAAATGTTGCTAGGACAACTAGACAGATATTGGGGAAAAAAAAAGATAAAATTAGATCCATACTTTATAACATCCACAAAACCAATATCAAACACCTGAAATTTAAAACAAAACAAAACTACATAAAATTTAAAAGCAAACATGGTGAGCATTCTTTATAATCTTGGTGTAAAAAAAGGCCTTTTGGTTGGCGCCGTGGCTCACTAGGCTAATCCTCTGCCTGTAGCACCGGCACACCAGGTTCTAGTCCCGGTTAGGGCGTCAGATTCTCTCCTGGTTGCTCCTATTCCAGTCCAGCTCTCTGCTGTGGCCTGGGAGGGCAATGGAGGATGGCCCAAATCCTTGGGCCCTGCACCTGCATGGGAGACCAGGAGGAAGCACCTGGCTCCTGGCTTCAGATCGGCGCAGTGTGCTGGCCATGGTGGCCATTTGGAGGGGGTGAACTAACAGAAAGGAAGACCTTTCTCTCTGTCTCTCTCTCTCACTGTCTAACTCTGCCTGTCAAAAAATATAAAAAGAAAAAAAAGAAAAAAAAAGAAAAAAAAGGCCTTTTAACTTTCGTTCAACATTGGAATGCAATAAAAGAAAAAAGTCATCCATTTGACTATATTTTAGTTGGTGTGGCAAAAGCATTGTAAATAACTCAAGATAAATAACTAACTGGCAAAATCTGCAGTATGTATCACCGATGAAAGTTCATACCTCTCATATAAATGACTCAAAATCTGATGACTAAAGGTTTACAAATCCTGAAAATTAGGTAAAATACATAAGTAAGTAATTCAAAGTTACGTAAGGGCAAAGATGTCAATTTTACTTAAAATATAAAGGAAAGTAGATGATGCTGAGTTATAATTTTTTCTACATACTTTTGACAAAAATTCAAGTTAGATCACAAAGACTGTTGGCAAAGCTGAGGGAAAGTGGGTAGCCTGAGACACTGCTGGAGGAAATGCAAATTGGTTCAACAGTTAGGGAAGGGAGTTTAGCTACATCTAGTAAAATGATTTGTTAGTCCACATGCTCTTCTACCAGTTCCTCTCCAGAAACTATCCTGAAGGTTTCTGTATCTGTATGTACATCTATTATTAGATATGAGTTTCTTTACTGCAATAGTATTTCAATTGACAAATATTAGAACATATATGTCTACATATGAGGGTGATTGGGTAAGATATAAAAACATGATGGGATACTCTACAGCTGTATAAAAAGGTAAGGAAGCTATGTAAGAACTTATATGAAGTGATCCCCAGGTATCTATTGTATGTCAGCTTTCCTATGAGAAGGAAAAATAAATACATGTTAACTTCAGAATTTTTGCAAAAAGTTATAATTAAGGACATTAGTTATGCATAGGGAAGGTGGAAATGAAGTAAAAGAAGTGTTTCCAAAACCTTTAGAACTACGTTATATCCTAAATTTTCCAAAAATCAATACAGATGGGGAAAATGAACCTAAAATTACAAACAAGGAGAAAAAAAATTTCTTTCCAAGAAATATATAATCATATCCTAGGAAAAGACAGTAAAATTTGAGCATATTATTTTGTACACACTCAGACTGAAGGCAGAAAGAACTATAGGCATATTGAGAGTATTTCAAAAAGTTCCTGGAAAATGGAATTAAATGTCTTCTAATACTAACTGATAGAATAAAAAAGAGAGAGAGAATGATCCAACCTGGGAAGTGGGATACACAGCAGACTCATAGAATGCAGATGTCCTAAACAGCACTCTGGCCTCAGAATCAGCCTTTAAGGCATTCAGATCTGGCTGAAGAGCCCATGAGAGTATTTTAGGCATGGAAAGCAAAGACACTCTGGCAAAAACAAAACAAAACAAAACAAACACCTAAATGAAAGATCTCTGCGAGTGAGATCCCAGTGGAAAGAATGGGGCCATCAAAGAAGGAGGTACCTTTCTCTGAAGGGAGGAGAGAGCTTCCATTTTGACTATGACCTTGTCTAAATAAGATTGAAGTTGGTGAACCCTAAAGGCTTCCATAGCCTTGGAAACTCATGACTAGAGCCTAGGGAGATTTCTGACGCCATAAACAAGAGTGTCAAATTGTTAAGTCAACAACAGGAGTCACTGTGTACTTACTCTTCATGTGGGATCTCTGTCCTTAATGTGTTGTCCAATGTGAATTAATGCTATAACTAGTACTGAAACAGTATTTTACACTTTATGTTCAGTGTGGGTACAAACTGATGAAATCTTTACCTAATATATACTAAATCGATCTTCTGTATATAAAGATAATTGAAAATGAATCTTGATGTGAATGGAATGGGAGAGGGAGCGGGAGATGGGAGTGGTGCTTGCGAGAGGGAAGTTATGGGGGGGGGAAGCCATTGTAATCCATAAACTGTACTTTGGAAATTATATTTACTAAATAAAAGTTTAAAAAATAGAAATTTTTGTGCAAATTTTGAAATTCATGCATTGATTTCTTATGAAATCTTATATATTAAGCCCTAGTCAATGGGTTTGTTTTATGAACTGTCATAGTTTAGTGGTTCTGAAAATACTTTCTGGACTTTTTAGATTGAACGAATAAGGATAATGAAAGTCATGCTTCTTGCCATCAGAAAAGGGAATTACAATATGGAAAGGGTAAAAGGAGAAATGAACCCTGAGATGTTGGACTGGAATTGATGTATCCTTATGAAATTTTTTTTAAAAAAAGATTTAGTTGTTTGTAAGGCAGAGTGACAAAACAAAAGAATGGGGGTAAGAGAGAGAGAGAAAAACACAGAGAGAAAGAAACATGAATGAGCTTCCATCTACTGGTTATTTTTCCAAGTGAAAGCAAAAGGTGGGGTTGGACTACACTAAAGCCAGGAACCAGAAACTCCATCCAGGTCTCCAAAGTGGTCAGCAGTATTTAAGGACTTGAGCCACCATATGTTGCTTCCCAAGCAAGTTAGCGGGGAGCTGGATCAGAAGTGGAGTAGCCAGGACTTGAACTGGCATTCTGACAGTGGATTCCAAGTGTGGCTTAACCCACTATGCCACAATGCACACCCCTCATTGTGAAATTTTAGTGTTTTAACATAGAAATAGATAATAGATACACAGATAGGAAACGAAATGAATACTCGTGTGTGTTTCCATGTGCAGCCTAGAAGCAGTGGTACTCACTTGTTCCCAGATTCAAATTTCTAAGTACCATCACACAGAACCATAGTTGAAGCACAGAAAATACTATGCCAGAAAGAAAATATGTTTTCAAGATCTGATGGAGAAATATCATAGGACAAAGTATCCATCTTGAAGTGGCTTCTATTTGCTAAAGCTGGGACAATCTAAGAATAAAACAAATGATGATGGCAGTGAATTATATCCTATGAGTAAAAAAAAAAAAGGATTAGTACTTTTTAACTTGTGTATATATAAATGAGTACATTACAAAGGGAGAAAAAAACCTAACAGTACATGTCAACTAATAAATATAAAAGGGTGACAGGGTTAGAGAATTACCACTTGGCAAATATCTTCCTAAAGGAGAAAAGGACATGAAAGCCAGGGAAAGACTGAAATACAGGGATCTACAGGGATAAGAGAGCCAAATGCAACACATGATTCTGAACAAGAATTTAAAAAGAGTTGCTATAAAGACATAATTGAGCCAATAGACAAAGTTAGGGCTAATGGTTTTACATCATTAATTTCCTTATAATTGCTCTGTGGTTATATTGGAAATGCACACTGAAGTATTTAGGAGTGAAGGGGCTAGAGACCAATAGATTTATTGAGAAGAAGAAAGAGAAAGGCAAGGGGAGAGGAAGAAGAAAATAGAGTAACACAGCGCCTATGCTAAAGTGTTAAGCTTGGGGGCCTGTGCCGCGGCTCACTAGGCTAATCCTCCACCTGTGGGCACCGGCACCCCAGGTTCTAGCCCTGGTTGGGGTGCCGGATTCTGTCCCAGTTGCTCCTCTTCCAGTCCAGCTCTCTGCTGTGGCCAGGGGAAGGCAGTGGAGGATGGCCCAGGTCCTTGGGTCCTGCACCCGCATGGGAGACCAGGAGGAAGCACCTGCCTCCTGGCTTCGGATTGGCGCAGCACGCTGGCCACAATGCACTGGCCATGGCGGCCACTGGGGGGTGAACCAACAGAAAAAGGAAGACCTTTCTCTCTGTCTCTCTCTCTCTAACTCTGCCTGTCCAAAAAAAAAAAAAGCATTACGATTGGGGAATCTGGACAGAGGGCACATGAACATTCTTCATAGTGTACTTGAAACTTTAAGTTTGAAATTGCCTTGAAATAAAAAGTTAAAAATATTCAGTGGAATGAAGTTAGGAGAAAATAAGATTGATGGTGGCTAATGTTTGGTTTAGTAGATAAAGCTGTTGCCTGTGACACTGGCATCCCACGTGGTTTCCAGCTCAAGTCCCTGCTGCTCCACTTTTGATTCAGCTTTCCTCTAATGGCCTGGGAAAAACAGCAGAAGATGGCAAAGTATTTGGGCCCCTGCCACCCATATAGGAGACCCTGATGAAGTTTCTGGCTCTGGCCCCTGGTGATTGTGGCCATCTGGGGTGCATACCAGCAGATGGAAGATCTCTCTTTTTCTTCCTCTGACTTTCAGATAAATAAATAAATCATTAAAAAGAAATAAAGATTGATGAGGGGTTGACCACCGGGGAGGCTATGTGATGGGATATAGGGACCCTTTTGTTATCTTCCTTACTTCTACACCTATTTAAAATACTCTATCGTAATATATTTTGAAGGTGAAGACATACATATTTTTCCATATCCCAAATATACCATGTTTACTTGGTCTCCACTGTTACCACCATGGTCCAAACCTCCACTACCTCCTGCCTGGATGACTGTGACAGCTTCCTGGCCACTCCTTGCAGTTTTCTGGATCCTTGTGAAAGGACCCCTCCCCAGAAATCAGGTGGGGTAATCTTTTACTTACCTAATTCAGGCCCCACCATTTCTTGTTTAGAACTCCCCAACCAGCCCAGGGGACAGAGGATGTAACCTTGCTTCCTCTCCCTTGGCCTTCACTGCCCTGCACAAGCAATCATGGCTCCTCCCTTCAGACACACTGAGCTTGCTGATGTTTCGCGAGCATGCCCCACTTAGGCCATCTTCCTTCTCCCAGAGCGCCCTGTCTTCTTCACCTCCTCAGCACTCCATTCTAAGTCCCCTCCTCCAAGAATCCTCCTCTGATGAGTCCCCTCAGTTGCCCTCTATCACGTCACTCTTATTAATTCTTGTACATTACTATGTAAAACAGTGACTAGAGGAAGCTGCCTGTGGCTCATTGATTATGACAAATACATCATATTACTATGAGATGCTAACTACAGGGGAAGCAGGGTGTAGTTTAACTGTGACAAAAACATCACACTAATATGTTACTAGGGAAAGCTGGTATGGGACGTGTGAGGACTCTGTTGTACGTCATAATTTTTGTTTTCTAAATTTACAGGCATTCTGAAATTAAAAAATATTTAAAATTTATTTGCATAGCTACTAATGGTCTCTTTCCATGCTCCCCACCAAAATGAGAGGAGGAGACATGCCTATGTCTTTCTCTCCTAAGTAATCTCTGACACGTAGTAAACACGCTGTAAATAATGAATGAAATGAGACATCCACATTTTAGTGGTGTTCCTAATTGGTTGGGTAAATTCCCTGGACAAATACCTTCCTCCTCATCTTTAATCTTTCTGAGTCCCAGTGTTCTTATTCCCTGAATGGGAGCCATTTCCTCAGCACCTTTCCCTAGGGTGAACAAAACCTTGTGTGCACAAGTGCCTTGACACATGCACAGAGGTATACGTGCAGTACTTTATAATAAATTCATGTTGGGAGTTATCAAGATAATTTTTAAATTTTCCCTACTTTCAACACAGTGAATTCCAAGCTTCACAGAATGGCCTGCCAGGCTCCCCATTATCTGATCTCTCTCTCTCTCTCTCTCTCTGTCCCTCTCTGTCTCTCTGGCCTTCTTTCCATACCCCAGAAAATTCCACTAAATCTTCCCAAGTGAACTACAGAGTTCCTAACCACAGGGCTTCTGATTGGGTATTTCCTTGGCCAGGCACGTCCTTCCCTCTGCCCCACGTCCGAAGCATGCAGACAGCTTTAAATATTCAGTGTCAATGTCACTTTTCCTAAGCATCTCTACAGCCCTCCAGCTCCCGGCTTATAGCTGTAAACTGCCTTCCACCGCTTGATTCCTGCTACAGATTATTGTACACATTCGTTTTCATGACTGTCTTTTCCAGAGGATTGTGGGTTCCCTGAGGGCAGGGGATACATCTTATTTATCTGTATATCCATTCACTGACTCAGAGCAAATCCTCAATAAATGATAATTGGATTATTATCATCAGCATCAATATCTCCTCACATAGAAGAGTATGACCATGAAGGCACAATTTGTAGACTCAAACAAAAGCATACGGGGTTTGGAAGACTGGGTTTAAACCATGGCTCTTATCTTGGGCAAATCGCTTCCCATACTGGACTTCAGTTTGTTTTTCTGCCACAAGAAGGGAACTGGGCAATCTATAAGCTGCCTTCCAAACTACATCTCATGCTTCCCATTCCCCAGCAACAGGACCTTGAGGGTATGGATTGGCTCTACAAATTATCCTTTAATTGGGATGTCAGAAGTACAGTTCCTCTGGGCCTCACGGAGAGTGGCTGAGAGCTTTCATGAGGAGCCAGAGACATCCAGATCTCAACCAACCTAAGCCAGAGCTGCCCTTCATGCTTCCCTGAACAGCTCTTATCTGCCCTTAATGATCCCTGCCGTCTGTAAGCAATCCATTGAGCTGTAATTACTAATTGATGTTTGTAAAGTCTTTGGAATTCTCAGGTGTCAGATGTAATCAAAGGCCAATTTATTATGATAATTGTTATTAGTATAGCTTCTCGCTATTTGTTGATGTTAATGACAGGGCCAGCAGGTGTTTCAAGATTGAGCAGAGGGATTGAGGCTGACCACGGGACAAAGAGAGAAGTGTGGTCATGGGGAGGACTTGGGACCTTTGAGAGAGTCCTACTCATTCCAGTCCAGCCATGTTCCTCTACAAAGCCACTTTGTGGAGCTAAGACCCAGCATGAAGCAGGGCACTAAATGCAGAGGATAGTCTGCTTTTTCGTATTCATAGATTCAAACCCGGCTCAATATCTTGCTTATGGATTGTGATTTGGCAAATAACAGCCTGAGAGTCTTGGTTTGCTCATGCATTAAATGACAATACATATAGTACCAGTTTACACCTGCTGTGGATGCAAATAGTTTGAGGAAAGCAGTCATGGATATGGAAAGAAAAGTTACGAGACTGCTGAAGCTGTCCAGGCAAGAAATATTTTCAGGAATAGGCTGGTGGTACTGGAGGTGAGGAAAGTGGATAGGTTGGAGAGAACTTTAGAGTGTAGACTAATAGGGCTTGGTGCTGATGTGGTGTTGAGCAATCCACACTTTAGTGATATAGGAAATTCTAAGGGATAGGTTTGCAGAGGATGAACTTTTTAAAAAATTATTGCTTACTACTTGTCATAGGATTTATTCACATTAATGTGTTTAGCTCTGCAGCACAATAAATTGAGTGTATGGGTTTATACAATGGGGACCATGTTGTAACATATCCAAGGAGGACCTGTAGAAGACTTGTCCTTTTTCTCTATTCCTCTCTAAGTCCAACATTTTAAAACTTCCTTCGAAATCGTAGCCTCTTCCTTCTTCACGCATCTAGTGTGTCAACTGGCATGTCTGCACCCCCTGAACTTCACGAATTTTCTTCCTCTGTCCTGGATTCCCTCCTCCTACATCGTGTTTGACATTTGTTCAGATCTGATTGATGGGTTTAAAAAGTCTGTGTCCCCCTAGATTTTGTGCGTTCCTTCCTAAATGTCTCTGTCCCATGTGTGCTACCTGTGATATTTTCATACTGAAAGCGGACAGTAATGGGGTGGGGCTTTTTGTGCACGTAAATTACTAAGGTAAGCATTTCTTCATGAATATCTTCATTTAATGGTTACAAAAATTCTTACAGCTGACAGTAGGAGCATCATACTTTTCCAACAAAGAGACTGAGAGAGGTGGTCATTTGCCTAAGGTCACATCGCTGGTCAGTGCCAATCTGAGTAACAGGAAAGACCCCGTATAAGGCATAGTCATCAAAAATCCTGAGGGAAAGCACACCAGAGAATTAATTCATCTTATGTAATTAATCTTATATGATAGCATTGGTTAGTAGCATTAACGCCATTTTATAGCAAGAGAAACAGAATCCTTGAGTGCAAATGGCTCCACTACATTCTAAAATTTTAACCATCACCGGATTGATACAGCACAGTACCGAATGAGCTGAGACGTTTTTATGATGCTGACCAGCATCTTCTCAGGGCCCCGCATGCATGGATATATTGATATCTTTCTTTTAGTATCACTCATGAAAAATATATATGCTTCTTTCTATCAAGTCAGAAAATCTAAGCGAGCCTGCTACATGCTACTTTTTGCCTTGGATTCTAAGAAACTTAAGCTGTACAGATAGCATACCATTTCATTAACTGCCTATAATAAGCTTTGATAATGGTTATCTACCACCATAAGAATATTGAACTCATTTTAAAATTTTAACTGAATATGTACCCAAAATGTGAATGCATATAAACACATGTAGATGTATACTCCTAAAATATTTATGTGTATACAATATACACTGATATGTACATACATGAGAAGACTTTAAAAAAATGCATGGGAAAACGGAATTAAAAAGTTTGGGGCAGGTGTTTGGTCTACTGGATTAGAACTAGTTTGGATGCTTATAAACCACTATCAGGATATCAGCTTCTAGCTTCCTGCTAAGGAAACCCTAGCAGGCAGCAGAGATAGCTTAAGTCACCGGGTTCCTGGAACACACATGGAAGACCTGGATTGTATTCCTGACTTCCACGTTCAGCCTGGCCCCACTACAGTTGTTGCAGGAATTTAGCAAATGAACCAGCAGATAGGCACTCTTTGTCTCTGTCTCTGAATCTCTGCTTCTCAAACAAAAAAACAAAATTTGTTTTGTGCAAAACAAAGTTTTAAGTCTACATAGTATCTTTTTATAATATACATTTTCTGTGAACTTTCTGAAGATCTTCTGTGCATGTGTGTGTGTAAACAACTACACCTTCATTTAAAATTCTTATGAGTTTTCAAAGAGCTATTCTATATCTTATTTATTTCTACAAAGATGCCAGTCAGCTAGAGAGGTCACATCTCATTCCCATTTGACAGATGGGGAAACTGAGGCTTGGCAAGCAGTATTCATGGCAAGTAGCTGAGAAATGTCAGGGATAGTTCTTAAACCCAAAGATTCAGTTTCCACATTCAGAGGTCTCCTCACTTTTTCTCCAATATTTTGATAATTAGACCAAGCTCCATTGGGCCCCTCATTTTGGAGTGTCTTGATGGAGGACAGAGATCCTGCTATATGGAAAATTACGCTGCTACTTTCATGAGCCTTTTTGGGACTGGGGCCTGAGTATTGATGCCTCAAGGCTCAGGTTGACAAGATTATTTGCTGTCAACATTTGGGTAACCTTCATCTCCTTCTCCAAATGAGTTTAAAGTATTTTTGCATTGAAAATGTTCTTGCTCCCTCAGGTCTCATACCAGGATAATAAAATCTGTAGGAATTGTGAATGAAAAAATAAATTAGCAACTTGGGAGAACTCATCTTGGTATTTGTACAAGGTGACACTTAGGGAATTTCTCTCTTACGTGAGGAGCTCCAACAGAGGTTCAGAGGTTTCAAGAGAACATGAAAAAAATCTCAATCAGTGGAATAGAAACCTGGGCACAGAGATGCCTGAGGATTAAGGTGAGCACCAGGAAAGAGAATTCACTGAGGACTGGAAAAGAGGCCAGAGAAGGTTGATGGGGCCTGGACTATGCTCTGGTGACAGACAAGAACCAGAAAGGGGCATTTACCAGGCAAAGAATTCCCAAAGTGATGATGGAGATGTGTGGTAATGGCCCTGGATGCTAAATGTCCAGTTCAGTCTTACTCTACTCTCACAGTTGCAGAGCTAACAACAGCCAGAACTATGTTCCTTGAAAAGGACTGCGGTGACAAGTCAGCCAAAGGTATGTGGCAGCCTTTGGTTCATAGCTTCTTGGAATCTTGGCTCGATCACTTATGGTTGGAACAGTTGTAAAGATAGCGAAGCCCCTCAATCCTACTTCAGAGGAACCCTTGGCAGAACCACTGCCTTTTATAGTAGAACAGTGGCTTTGCGAGTGTCAAACATACACGCTCAGAACAAATACTGATACTAAAATCCTTCCTTTGGCATGAAGTAAGGAAACTCTGTGAGATTCCAAGGAGCTTCTGGCAGTTCATCTACCTCCTAACAGAACAGGAGTCACTATATGAGACCAACCGAAGCAGCAGTGGAGGTGGACACATTTGCTTAGGGTCTGAGACACAGCAGGTGCTCAATAATAGAAAAGTCCTCAGGATATGTGACAGGAATTGAAATTTCTTCAAGAATGGGTCTGAGATGATGAGAACTTGAAGGGAAAGATTAGCCAACGTGGGGAAGTGTGTTGGTCATTGGGAACTTACTCAAATATTCCGCTTCTCTTTGTAGGCAGAGTTAGCTGCCGCATTCTTTTTGGAGCTAAGCACAGCTGCATGGTTCGTCATGGAAAATGGAATGGAACCGTGCTGCTCATCCCTTTGTGTGGAGACTTTTAGAGCCAGTGTTCTATTTGCCACATTTCTCATTCTCTGGCTAGGTGATTGCATTAAGATGAACTTTCCATCATTCCCAGTCCCTGAGTACCCATGACAGAGATTTTCCACAGCCCCATTTGGGATATGGGAAAATATATGTTGAGGTAAACGCTTAAGATTTTGTTATTATTTGTTACAACAGAATAGTTTATCCTAAGCAATATTTTTAAAAGATTTATTTATTTATTTGAAAGTCAGAGTTACACACAGAGAAGAGGGGCAAATAGAGAGAGAGAGAGAGAAAGAGGGAGAGAGGGAGAGAGGGAGAGGGAGAGAGAGGGAGAGAGGGAAAGAGGGAGGGAGGGAGGGAGGCAGGGAGGGATGTCCTCCACTGATGGTTCACTCCCCAATTGGTTGCAATGGCTGGAGCTGCACTGATCCGAAGCCAGGAGCTCCTTCCAGGTCTCCCACGTGAGTGCAGGGGCCCAACGACTTGGGCCATCTTCTACTGCTTTCCTAGGCCATAGCAGAGAGCTAGATGGGAAGTGGAGCAGCCAGGTCTTGAACCGGTGCCCATATGGGATGCCAGCACTTCAGGTCAGGGCATTAACCCACTGCGCCACAGTGCCGGCCCCTATCCCAAACAATATTGGGATTTTCTGATGAACTCCCTTGTGTCATACGATGTTTGTGATCTTAACTTCAACCTTCTTGAGCTAGTGTCTCTAACAGCTCCTCATTCCGTGGTTATAATGACATGTGAACAGCTACTGAATTAACAAGAAAACCAGGACATTGAATGGAAATGACAATATCATACCAAAAATACATAAAATATAGGCTCAATTATGTAAAAAAAAAATCAACAGGAGCTGCGTTGGGCATTTAGTGCAATGGTAAAGATGTTACTTGGAAGGGCCACATCCATAGTGGAGTGCCTAAGTTTGAATTCTGGTTCTGCTTCTGATTCCAGATTTCTGGCAATGTACATCCTGGGTGGCTGCAGGTGATCACTCAGATGCTTAGGTCCCTGCCACCCAAGTCAAAGACCTGGATTGACTTTTCTGGTCCATGGCTTCAGTGGTGCTTACCCACAGCTATTGTGTGCATTTGGAAAGTGAAGCAGTGGATAGTTGATCTCTCTCTCTCTTTCTTTCAAATAAATAAAAGCTTTACAATAAAGATTGAACAAGAGCAACAAGAGCAAATATTAAACTTGAAACCACATATGAGGAGTTAAAGTAATAAACCCGGGCATGAGTCACAGGTGAGTTAAAACAGTTAACAGCTGGGATAGACATGAGTCCTGAGGTCCTCCAGAGGTAGGACGGTGTGTGTTTTCATAGGAAGTCTCCTAAGAAAATGGTGATATCCTTACTCAGGTAAGTAAGCTCCAACAACCTCCCTCGTAGGAGAAGAGCCTCAGGAGAACAGAAAAGGGAGAACAAATATTACAGCTGTGATGTTATAAGATATAAGATGCTTTTATATACTCTCTTATTTACTCTCCCCAAGTTTTTGAGAGATAGATCACTAGTTAGGCCATATATCTTGAATGGTTAAGTATCCTGTACAAGCACCCATAGCTGAGATCAGCCAAAATTCAAAGCCAAGTCTGTCTGATGTCCAACTCTCAGTTCTTTCTATCCCAGCATGCCCCAGAAAAAATCGTCCATGTGCAAACATTCTTTTAATAGCACTTGGACACAACTAAAATTATTTCTTCCAATTCATTCTGAGACACAAATTTTTTTAACCCAGCCACAGCTAGATCATCCCAACTATTACAATGTGATTGCATGGAAAACATGGTAATCCATTCAACATAGCATCTGGTGTCCAACTGCTCTCAAGAGGCAATTGAGTTCAAGAGTTGGAAAAGGATGTCAGAGAAAGAGAAAAATCCCTCTTCTTCTTCCTACTTCTTTTATTTAGATCAGCATTTGGAAGAGGCATCATCCAGGTTAAATGAACCCCTGCATGATGAGAAGGATATGGCATGGAAAGAGTTTTTTTTTTTTTTCTGCATAAATAGAACATGTATAACAGCATTGCTCAACAAAAGGTGGCTTCTGATGGATATTTGCATGAATTCTCTACACTAGTTCTACATCCAACCGTTAATTATGGTCTTTTCAACTTCACAATCATGGCTAATGGTGGTGGGGATGCAGGGAACAGTAGATTCAGCAGACCTCATTCTGGGATGAGTGGGAAAAAAACAATGCAAACTGCACCCACCCGCTGTTTACAACGGAGACAGTTACTCTGGGTACTGTTTGGAGGATCTGGAGGAAATCAAGACTGCCCAGGAGACCGAAACTTCAGAAAGGAGACATCTGGGAGAAAAGTCTTACTAGTAAGATGGAAGGAAGAACTCTTTGGGCTAATGTATCTTGATGAAAATGGCACAGAACCATATCTCTCAATCTATACTGAATGGAAATTTAGACTGCACTGCCACTTATTTGATGCTTATCACTACTCAAGATCCTTTCTCATTCAATCCTCAAAATGACTGTGTAAAATATGTGCTACTATTTCAACTTACAAGCAAGGAAACTGAGAGTCACAGACCACAAGACAGAGTTCACATCCTCATCATTCATTCATCAAATGACTATTGTCTATTATGTGTTAAACATTGTACTCAGCATGGAACTCTTAGTGAAGAGACATGTGGTACCCAAAAAATATGCAATTAAAAATATATTCAGTGTTCTCTCTGATATGTGGTAACTAATAGAGTACTTAGAGTGTAATCTATAGGAGTGAAACTGTTACTCTGAGATGTGATGATTTTCAACAGCCCTTCCCATGACAGTCAGGGAACAATGTTTTTCTTGTTTGTTTTGTTCTTTACTTCTTTTTATTCTTCATACTAATCGGTGAACTCTCTACCTGGGGTAGGGTTGATCTTATAAGTATAAAAATTACCTGAAAATTGATCTCTATAAAAATAAGAATGGGAAAGCAAGAGGGAGGTGGAAGAAAGGGGGAGCAAGGGTGGGAAGGAGGTGGGGAGGGAAGAAGTGTCATTTTCCCAAATTGTGTACATTAAATGCATGAAGCTATATTCCTTAAACAAAATAAAAAAATACAAAGAATATATCCAGTGTTATAAAAATGGGCTAATCTTTAATCAGTACTATTGTGAGTTACTCTGGGATAATATGTGTAGGAAGTTCTCAGAGGTGGTGACACTGAAACAGATGCCTTAAAAACAATGAAGGAAAGGGATATTCAGATAAAATAACAGCTGTGTCAAGGCCCCAAAGTGAAAAAGTCCCTTGGAATGTATGAGGAATAATGTCTTAGGAGAAGCAGTTATAATACAGCAGACCTGGACTAACCATATCTGAAGTACAGTCCTAGGTTCTGGGAATCCTAATTTAAGGACAGTATTGGAAAAAAAGAGTCTGTATGTCACACAGAAGAGAAAATAGGATGAAAATGATCTATAAATCAAGCCATGTGAGAAATAAAAGAAGTAACTGCATATTAAATATCAATGAGAAAAGAGTTGGGTGGCCAGAGTTGGGTAGCCAGTACTATTATATTTCCTCTGAAAGGCTGACATGGGAAAGAAAGATTTGATTTGTTCAAATCAATACAAGTGGCCAAGAGGGTAGAATTAAGAATACATAATTTGGTTTTATCTAAGGAAAAAGTTATAGTAATTTTACCCATTCCACAAAGGAATCAACTTCCTTTCACTCCAGAGAATTGCAGTGATCAAGCTGAAACCTTGCCAAGAACACCTTATTGGAGATTTCTCTTTTGGCTTCTGCTCTATATTGCATGGCACTTCAAAGTTCATCCAACCCTTGTCCAGAACAAATGGTCATAATATGGCCTGCTTTCCCCCAAAAAATACAGGTGCTGAGAATTCAGTACCAAGGACAGTGCTCCCACAAAAGGACCTACCCTTGCTATGTTTAAGAAAGCTTCAGCGGATAAATTGAGATTACTAACAGATCAGAATTTCCAGCACATGTGCCTATGAGCAGCTCACACTTTGTGAACATTCCTTACAGGATTCTGAGTGTCATGCCTTACAACGCACATCACATGTGAGTTCTCTACAGTGTTCAGAGGCTGGATTAAAATAGTCCACATTCACATATCATTGTAGAGGTTACGACATGACTTGATCTTCATGCAATGAACTAACATTAATGAGTGATATCTGTATTCCTATGACTAATGATCATTTGACATGCTACTTCAGTTACGTATTTTTGGTCTCTCCCCTTCTAGAATGTAAACATGGTGAAGACGGATATTTTGGCTCATTTGCCTTACTGCTTTATTGCTAGCACTTAAGAAAATGCCTTTTTGACATATAGTACATGCATAGTAGTTGTTTCCTTAACTAATCAAGTATTTCTAACTATTTCAACATCTAAAAGTTGCACAGCTCCTAGGGTTTTATACAGGGGCAGTATGATTATAAAGGCTGCATTCAAAGCCACACTGCAAAGCTGACAAATGGTCCTTAACACCAATAGAATAAGGATATCTAGACCCAAAATTCTTTTATTCTGTCTTAAGTAAAGTTACAGGTAGGATAGGGAAGAATTATACTGGTTGATAGTGAATTATTTAACCTGGTTCACAACCACCCTGAAACAAACAAACCCAGATACTGAGAATGTCTTTCTGATGTACTTGCACAACAGCAACGACGTGGCTGATAAGGAATTTGTGGGTTATAACAGTTTCTCCCTCAAATCCTCGAGGCTTAACTGCATTGTCTACTGCCTTTTAAGATACAGAGAAATCTGAGATGGGCCAGACAGAGATTTTTTTAGGCTGAGAATGGCTTTTCCTATGATCTTTTCACCCAACTCCTTTCAGTAAAATTTAATGCTAAAGTCAGTAACTTCAATCTACATGAAGTTTTTTCCTTGCCAGAAAAACACAATCCTGTGCATGCTCAGCTCCAACTGGTTTTCCTCTTTCTGTTCCTGTGAGGCCAACTGCACCTCCAAGATACCTGGCATAAGCACTCATTCAATTCTATTCTTGCTTCTGTGGCATTACAGGGAATCTTAGTTCCAAACGGAGAGCATGCATGGTATAGGAAAGAAGGCGTAAGTAATGAAATGAGCCTGTTCATCCTGGAAAGAGTAGCAGAAACTACTTCCAAGACAAGGCAGCTTCATGGGGTCTGAGCTTTTTTTTTTTTTTTTCAATGACAAAAGCCCATGTCTTGAAGGGGAAGTCTCTGTCTATGATGTGATGTTTGGACAGAGAAACCTCCAACAGATTTCTGCCTTACCTACCATTCTGCTCTGGGCCAGCCATGCTTGAGCTGGGGAAAACTCCTTCTAGCATAAATTTGCCAGTGTTCTGCCGCCTACAGACTTGTCTACTGCTAGGTGCTGTGATTTTCTCAGTTAAGAATGTTGTATAGGGTTAACTGAGTGCAATCAATTCTTCTAGTATGGGAATTCAACCACATCTTGTGATACATGCCAAGAATGGGGAAAGGCACAGCTGATCAGAGAGTTGGGCTGAACTAGTATACTGGCCAGTGTGGGATGCAGAGGACTGAGAACAGGAAGGGCCCCCACACGCTTCTGCCGATCTTTGTGTCTTCCTGCTCTGTACACCAGAGTGTTTCGTGCAGAGGGAAGAGCAGATGGACAGGTGGAAGGCAGTCTGGCGGCTTCTCTTTGTACTTTTATACTTGCTGTGAGGAGTGTTGCTTGAACCAGTAATAAATGCAGAACTGAAATATCAAAGTGGAATTTAAATGGGTATGTGGACATTCTAAATGTTAATTAGTTCCTCAATCCAGGTTTCTCAAAAGGCAATGACTGCTACCAACAAACTAAACTCTCTCTTGGCCACCCAGAGCCAGAACAGGCTGTCTCCACCACACTTCATCAAGTCTTTTTTTTTTTTTCTCAGCCTTTCCTTCTCCAGCAAGTACTCAGTTCTCCATATACACTGCACAACATGGCATAGGCTCCCTTTCATTTCTATAAGCTCTTAAAAGGAATAAACTACATAACCTAATAAAAACCACAGGGCCTGGGATATGTCAGTGCTCATTAGATGCCTACTGATATATACAGAATGAAATAGAGCACTTGTGGAGTGCGTCCACAAAAGCATCCTGAACGGAAAATACAAACTTGTGTGATGAGAGGAGCTGACAGTATTCAGCTTGCAGAAGAGAACACCAGACGGGTGTGTGTGTACCAGGAGGTAGGTGGCAGAAAAGATCATATGTAACCGAAGGAACACCAGCTGAGGGTTTTATAGGCCCTCGAGAGTGTAGATCAACAGCAATGTGTAGAAGCTACCATAAAAGAGATATTTCAGTAAGTACATTAAAAATCTTTCTTAGAGCCACAACTCCTACCATGCCTACCCAAAGATCAACAAACCAAGTTCTCTGTCACTGTGGGTATTCAAGAATAAGCACTATCAACAGTTAACTGTGATACTGTAGTACTGATTGAAGTATTGTATTCTGGGGGGTGGAGTAGAAGGCAGGGAGGTGCTGGATGAGCTTTTCATGATTGACACAAATATTTACTTTGCCTTTGGGGAAAAAAAATATTTTTGAATGTGATCAGTGATCATGATGAAGGGAGGTAATGTTTACTAATCAACTAAAAGATGCTTGGTGAATTCTCAGGTAGCAAGTTGATAGTATCATTACTACAGAAGAAAAAATTAAGACTCAGGCCATGCGATTTGCTCAAGGGAAGTACTTTCTCCATACTCTAACACAGAAGTCTCAAACTTTTTCTGTAAATGTCCATACAACAAATATTTTAGGACTTTAAGCTTACACGTTCTTTGTTATAATTGCTCAACTCCAATTTTATACATCAGTTATGTAAATATAAAAATGTAAATTAACAGGCACAGCCCTATTTTTAAAAATTCATTTAAAAAGGCCTGGGGTTGGATGTGGCCCAAGGGCCTGAGTTTATCCACCTCTGCTCTAAAGACATGCCACACTCTCATTTGATAAAGGAAAGATACAAACTGGCAAGGCAGGGCTCTACTTACTCCATTTGCTTTGCTGAGAGCCTGGAAGTAGATGCTGTAGCTTTTCAGTGGGGAGAGAGGAGGGTTCCAGTAGCCATTATATGTCTTGTTGTCACCTACTGTAAATGGCTGGGTGACGGGCAGGTTGGCAGGCTTCAATTCAGCAGCAAAGTAGTGTAGAGAATCAAGGTTGGAGGCATTCCTGTAGCTCACCGGGACAGAAAAGCATTCAACGATGTCAGCTGCTCTCCGTGACTTCTGAAGTCGCTCCTCCTTGACAACCAGTTGATAAACACTGGACAGGAAAACAAGAGGTGAATGAGCAGTTCTGGCAGGATGAGCCCGTAAGTTCCCGTAGTGTCCGAACAACCTCCCCTGTATGGACACATCATCCTCACCTAAGTCCACAGATAAATCTCCCTTCTGAGTTTCAGATTCTCAGATACACTAGTTGGAAGAAACCTGTTTCGGTTTGGGTGCCGCAAAGCCCGTTCATGCTGGACCTGGCCAAAAACTCACTCCAGCCCTAAGCTCTAAAAACACGCTTGCTCCTCATCCTCCATTTCTTCTTTTTGTGAAGATAAAAGAAAGTGGCCAGATTCTAAGTCTCGAGCTTGCCCTTGGTTCCTACCGCTCCTCCTCTAGTCAACAGGCCCTGCTGGGTCAACTTTAGTGAGGCTCTACCTGCCCTCCTCCTCCTTGATTTCCTTCCATTATAATGTATAGATTGGAAACTTCCCACCGCTTACCTGAACCCACCTGGCCTCTCTGACTCTAATTTATTCAATCAGTTAATGTCATCCACTGATCTTAATCATAGAGCATTGACTCTCTTTAAGCACTTTCTTAGGCTCTCCATAATCTGAATTATACAACCCAAACTCCACACCCTTGCATTAGAAGCTCCTTGTGGCTGGCTTCTACACTTCCTTTCAGAAGGTCTTCTTGTGAGACCTAGCTCATTCCAGCCTCTGCAGACTCCATGTTATTTGGGTCTCACCCCACGCCATCCTAATCCTGCTTCCTCTGGCTACAGTGCTCTCCTTCTGTACCTACCTCTGCCTGAGGATGCTTTTCCCTAAAGGCTGAGCCAATCTTTCACCTCCTTTATGCGACCTGTCCAGGCTTGCCTAGTCTGGATGAGTTATCTCCCTCATTAGTTCCCCTACAGCTCACTAATCACTATCTGTTTGGTTTTGTAATAACATGATATGGGACTACTGTCTTGCTGGCTAGACTGTGACCTTTTAGAACGTGGGAGTTGTGGCTTATTTGTCTCCGAATCACTCTCCCCACACTCACACTGCCCAGCTGGATGCCTGACACCCAGCAAGTGATCAATGAAAGCTTGTTCAAATGAATCAAATTAGATTGAATTAGAACTGAAAACAAGCATGAAAGCAAACATGACGAGATGCAGAAACTCTAATCAAGATAAACAGTGATTCTGCTGCATTCCTCTCTGGTGATATCATGTTGTTATTTTCAACTTGGAAGGATATAAGAAGGTACTAGACTGTGAATAGAGATGATGATTAAACCTTTATTAAAGGTATAGGTTTCCTTTGTCAAAGTTTGCTAAAAACCTTTGAAAATAGATAACACTTTTCCATCTCTTGAGTGCCTATGGTTTTTACTTGAATAAACATTCTCTTTTTAGAAGATCTTATCTTTTTCTTTTTTTTTTTTTGACAGGCAGAGTTATACAGTGAGAGAGTGAGAGTGAGAGTGAGAGTGAGAGAGAGAGAGAGAGAAAGGTCTTCCCCCCAAATGGCTGCTACAGCTGGCGCTGTGCAGATCCGAAGCCAGGAACCAGGTGCTTCCTCCTGGTCTCCCATGTGGGTGCAGGGTCCAAGGACCTGGGCCATCCTCCACTGCCTTTCCGGGCCACAGCAGAGAGCTGGACTGGAAGAGGGGCAGCCGGGACAGAATCCGGTGCCCCAACCAGGACTAGAACCTGGGGTGCCAGCGCTGCAGGCAGAGGATTAGCCTAGTGAGCCGCGGCGCCGGCCAAAGACTATTAACTTATTGGGGGTGGGGGGGGGGAGGGAGTGAGGGGAAGAGAGAGGGAGGGAAAATCTTGTATCTGCTGGTTCACTGGTTCACTCCCCAGATGGTCCTAATGGCTGGGGCTGATCCAGACCAAAGCCACAATTTGGAGCTCTAACTAGGTCTCTCATGTGGGTGGCAGAGACCAACTATTCGTGCCATCCTTCACTGCCCTCCCCGGTGCATTGCCAGGGAGCTGGATTAGAAGTGGAGAAGCCAGGACTCTGGCTAGCACTCTGATTTGGGATGCTGGCATTGCACATGGCAGCTTAGCTTACTGCACCACAGTTCCCCTAGGAGGCTCCCTAGAAGATGTTCATTACACAAATCTCTTGGCCTTGATCGGAAGACAGAGCACCCATTGCCCAGAGAGTGCACCAAAGGAGACTTCTGTGAATTGATGAGATGGTAGCAGCAGAGGCCCCAAACAAACCATTTAAAGATATTACTAGTACATGGTTTATGAACAAAGGGTGGGGCAGGCTACCACGCTTTGATCAGGTCACTCAGCAAAAAATACTCGGTTAAGAAGCACAACATGGGTGAAGACAGAGGCACAGAACTGCTTCATTAAGGAGAAATGGTTACAGAGGGACTGTTCCCAAGGAAACTTGACACTCTCAGTAGGGAAAGCCATCCCTGGATTTCCTTGGGCAGGAGGAAGGCCAGTCAGGAAATGTGAAAGTGTAAGGGTTGTGAGTATATGATACCTTTGGATGAGCATGATATATAGGTGGAAGTGAGCAACAGCTCAATGAGCATGCCTGGTGCTCATGTTTACATCTTCATGAGAAGCTGGAAGTCCAGAGTGCATGTGAGTAATACATGAGTATGCATGGCCAACCTCTCAAACAGTGCCTGCTGCATCTGAGTGTGTACAGCATCAGTTTCTATGGTCTCTGCTCTCCTATGATGGGATGGATCAAGAAGAACCATAAGTCTGGCTTCATGCACAACTCATCATTGGCATGAAATTGTGCACTTGTGGATGGCCAAGAAAACTGGCCTTCGCTGGGCTGTGAACACTTGAATGTTACCAAGTCTCAGATCTGTATAAGCATTGGCCTGTAACCCCACCAATTCAATTATTGAAAATCCACTTGTCCATTCAACCACACTCAACAGATTGCAGGTGAGGGTGCTAAGCCTGCGAAAGCAAGTGACCCATGAAGGTCAAACTGCAGCAAAAGTAGAGACCTAGACATTTCAGTCAGAGTTCAGTATCCTTTATCTCCTATCCTCCTCCTTTCCCCACAAATCAGCAAAACGTATTCAGGGCCATCTGTGCTTGTTTGATTTGGTAGTTGACAGCCTCTATCTCACCCATCCTCATGTAAAGCCACAAAAAAACAGCAAAGGTTATTTTTTGGGTTAAACTGTGCAGTCAACATATGGTTCATATATAACCAGGGTTATTATGCCCAAATGTCCCCCAGAAACTTCCTCAGTCCCACTGTATCCTATGATGGGATACATCAGAGAAGAATATGCAGTTGCAGCCAGAGCCGTGTACACTGTCTTGTCAGATAAATCAGTTTGCCAGAGGATCCAGCCTCTTTCAAAGACCAGGAGGTGGAGAGTAGAACAGCATTTTTAAGTTGTTTTTTTTTAACATTTATTTAATGAATATACTTTTCCAAAGTACAGCTTATGGATTATAATGGCTCCCCCCCCCATAACTTCCCTCCCACCCACAACCCTCCCCTTTCCCGCTCCCTCTCCCCTTCCATTCACATCAAGATTCATTTTCAATTCTCTTTATATACAGAAGATCAGTTTAGTATATATTAAGTAAAGATTTCAACAGTTTGCACCCACACAGAAACACAAAGTGAAAAATACTGTTTGAGTACTAGTTATAGCATTAAATCACAATGTACAGCACATTAAGGACAGAGATCCCACATGAGGAGCAAGTGCACAGTGACTCCTGTTGTTGACCCAACAAATTGACACTCTAGTTTATGGCGCCAGTAACCACCCTAGGCTCCTGTCATGAGTTGCCAAGGCTATGGAAGCCTTCTGAGTTTGCCGACTCTGATCATATTTAGACAAGGTCATAGTCAAAGTGGAAGTTCTCTCCTCCCTTCAGAGAAAGGCACCTCCCTCTTTTTTTTTTTTTTTAAGGGAAAGGGTTTATTGGGGAACACCCAACAGACCGGAAAGCTGATTCCAGCCAAGACTGGGAGAAAAGTCACTCATCTTCTGTAGGTAGAGGGGTTTGTCTGTAGAGAAATTTTGAACAATTATACAGCATTAAGTGGGGAAGACGACCGTCAGTACACACAGGTTGGGAGTAGAGGCATTGGTGGTAGAGGTTATGATTACAAAGAAATGAGGCCCAAGTGCACTAGACAGGGTCTAGAACAAAGGACAGAATCATTATTAGAGGAGCTAAGAAAGGTGCTGTCTAAGCTACAATTAAGTTTTCTGATTGAGAGGCAAATAGAACCTGATAGAAGGGGCTTGATAATAATCTGCTGGGCTTTAAGCCTTGTAAGTTAAGAGGCCCAGACCTATCTATCTCTTCACATGGGGTATATCCTAAGGGAGGTGTGAACCTCCTGGGGGAAGGCACTCTGTTGACTTTCATTACTTAGCTGGCCTGGGAGGAGAGCTGGCCAGGTAAAGGCAGGTGGCATCTCTAACAAGAAATTTATAGTTCTGCCTGCAATGTTGCTGACCTTACTTGCCTGTCCCCTCAGCTGCGGTGGTCACTTTGGAAGCTGGGCTGAGTGAAGGGCTTTTCAGCTTAGAGCCAATAAGATCTGTGGCTCTGACCTGGGCATCCTTCGACTCCAGGGCAGGTCCATTTCCAGTGATCCAACTCTTGACAGAGCTGCCAGGGCTCTTCACAAGCTGACTTCTGCTGAAACCCAGGCTTACCACATTGAAAGCCACTGCAGTGGACTGGCCTGTTGGGTCTCCTTGAGGGCAGATCACTGTACAGATCAGCCATTCATATGCCTGCCACCCATTGCTTCTGATGCCTAGCTTTCTTTTCCTCCTGGCTTTTGTTAAAGCAGACCAGAGGATGCAAGTCAAGGGAGTGCCCAAGTCCCATCTCTAATCTTTGGTGGCCTAAACTACAAGTCTATAGTCACAGGCATGTTCTGTAGTAGTTTTTCTAAGGTAGACAATGCCTATGAGGAAAATTATATTCTCACTTTAAAACTTTCTTTCCATTTGGTCTGAAAGGGAGATTTTTTCTACTTATTGTTTATTTTGCTGATGGCGAAGTAAATCTAGCTATGAAATTATAATTTAAGCTCTTATTTTGGCTATGCTATTACAGAAAAATGTTAGCCATCTCTTTTATAAGGTCTAAAGATTAAATTGTGTGTCCTACAGATTCCTTCATAATAGAATTAGTTTCCTACCTTGAAGAGAATGGAGAAATGAAAGAACAAGTTGGGCTTAGAATAGAGAAATGAGGGAGCAAGTCCTAGATTGCTTGCTGACAATAGCAATATCACATGAAAACTTAGCAAATAGTTTCAACCATTAGATAACAACTTAAGAAAACATTTACCAGAAGGTCCAATGCCTTCTATAAATTTTAAGAATCATGTGTTTGGAAATACCTCTTAAATATCTAACATGGTGTACTTTGTTTAACCAGTAAACTTAAGCACAAACATATAAAAGGTTTTTAGTTTCTTTCTACCAACAAGTTTAAAACATATGATACAGAGATTCAGGTCACACGAATTAAAACGTATCTTTGATTAATTTTAGCAGCTTAAATTTATGGACAATCTTATCTATAAGCCAATTACAATAAAACACTTAATAAAATTTTCCCATGTGGACATACAATATGTATACACATATAACCTAACATAATAGACCAATATAGCAATTTTAATAATAGCTCTTAAAATCTTTAAACTCTTTTTGTAAATTGCCAATTGATTTGAAATATTCAGCACTTTTAAGTTGTACAACCTTCCTTTCCCTGATAGAATCACTTTAGGAAGGGGTGGGGTAAAGAAACACTAAACTGGGTGTTTCTTTTTTTTTCTGATAGTAACTTTATTCTGGACAGTCTCTAGGGTATACATTTATTGGAGAGCATGCTATTTTCAGTTTGCTGATAGTGATAAAACTGTACCTAAATGAGAATAGCTCCCCAAATGTCAGATCTCCAGTTCAAAAGTAGTAGTTGCAGCACGTTATTTAGGTTCATTTGGAAAGGGAAGAGACACCTTCAGTAGGGAAACCCTGACAGCAGCAGAGAAGAGTAACTTAAAACACTCACTCCACAATGCAAAGCATTTGCTCATACAGTTTCCCTTTCCTTGACACCCCCTCTACCTCCCCAGCAAGGAGATGGACATCTAGGACCACTCGCTTTGCATAACTCACCCTCACCTCTTGCAGCGCTCTGGAGCCCACTCACAATAAGGCACCTGCTGCAAAGTCAAGGAGAGTTTGTCCTTTCAGTACAGGTGTTTCCTGCCATCTGGAGCAAGAATATTCCAGATCCTAGGTCCCCAACCCCGCAAAGGACAGTTGCTTCAGACACATTTAAGAATAAAACCTGCAGGATTCCTCCACAAACTTTGGAAAGTCCTGCTGCTTGGCCACCTTGCTCCTGCTGGTCCTTAGCTAAGGTTTGCAGTGGTTATTTGTGCTTCCCTCATCAGATCCTACTGGAGCCATCCTTCCATCATTAACAATGCCTGTGGCTCTCTTCCTATACTTCAGGAAGACATTTCTAGCCAGGGGCTGTATCTACTCAGAATGTAAGTTTGGAGACTGATGGAGAGTATGAGTTAGCTCTCAGTGAGGACTGCCCAGCTCCAGGAAGGTACACACTTCAGCGCATGTTCTCCCAGGAAGAGGCATGTCTTAGTTCAAATAACTTCAGAATCAGACCCTGAGCCAAGGTTTCAGTGCAAATGACAAACTGAGAAAGTGATCCTAGGAGAAATCAATAAAGAGTAGGGGGAGCAGGAGAGAAAAAGGGAGGAAGTGTGATACGAAATAAAGTCCCAGTCAGCCTGATCCCGCAGAGAGCTTGAGAACATGAACTGGTCCTGTGAGTCTGTCTCATCTCAAGCCAAGGGCACCTGAACCTTCAACAGCAATCAGTTCCTGGTTATGGGCTCCCCACAGAAACACAAACGCTCAGGCACTCCCAACTCTGTTTGCAGGTCAGATGTGGGGGCTCTGGCAGCTGAATGGCAACCTGGAGAGAGCAGGTGTCACTTGAGAACCATTTGCATCAAAACATACAGAAGCTGGGGGTGGGCACACTGCAGGAAAGGGGACATGACATGAGATGGGTGGGTACAAACAGTGCCCCCTACAGGGCCTTTAGGAACAATGAATACATGGCCATTGCTTAAGGTCAGAGAGGTATTTTAGCAAAAATTAATGTTTCTACTGTTATTTCTAACCCTACACAGCTGAGGAACACGATACTCTCTGGTCAATCAGAGTCTTCTCCATCATTGACTACTGAAGTGAGGGCTCAGAACAATCTTCTCAGACTCTTAACAGAGTTGCTCAACAGTTGCTGTAAATTGTCCCCCACTATGGCTGACATTAAAGTCAGTCAGACATCTTAAAAATACTAATTCCTTAGCCTCACCCGAGGTTAACTGAATAAGAATCTTCAGGGAGGAGACTTCAGCATCAATACTTTTATAAAAAGTTCTATAGATGATTCTAATATATTTCTATGAAGCCACAATCCTAGGTTATTCTGGTGTGCATTCCTTTGCCCTTATATTTATTTATTCTAATATTTATGCCTTTATAACAAATAGGATCATAACCTTCAGCACTCTCATACTCTTGAAAAAATGATGGGTCATTTCAAGTTCAACAAAGCATTAATTCATAATTACCAGTATTCTTGATTTATTGTATATCACATGTCCTAATTTACTTCTTCCGTAGCTTTTATCAAAATTGGAACATGCCATGTCTGATTATTTGTTTACTAACTTACTGCACAAGTAAAAACAGACCATGAACTTCATGAGGTCTGAAATCTTGCCGTCTAGTTCACTGCTTCTAATACAGCACAAAAAACAAAATTTGTTCATGCAGTATTAAAGAAATGCGTTTACAACAATTTATGAAATGAATCTGAAGTGCACATTCCTGTTAATCCTCACCACATGCCTCAAATGCCTTTCTGTGCGTTCTTCCATCTGCCCAAACCCAGTCTTGCTTTCTTCTGTTCCCATAGCTCTTTGTCCCTACTTTTATAATAGCCTCCGCTGCTGTGGACTGAAATGACGGCTCCCCCCACCCCAAAAGGCTAACTGAGTGCTGTCTGCCAGGTATGGTGCAAACACTCATTCTGTCTAGGATTTCATTTGACTGTCACAGCAGATGCTATTATTTCCATTTGACAAAATAAGGGTAATGCGATCATCAATGAAACGTTGGTGAATCTCTTAGCATTCTTTTCTTCCACAAGAACACCTCTGATTTAATATTGAAAATCAATGGGGGAAAGCTTTTCTTTTATAGGAATTCATTCTGTAGTCAGCTTGGTTAGCTTGCACACACAGTAGTTCCCTCTGATTTGTAGTTTTGCTTTCTACAGTTTCAGTCAACTGTGGTAAAACATAGGCTAAAAAACATAAAATGGAAAACTTAAAAACAAAAAAAAATTAATCCGTTTGAAATTGTGCATCATTCTGAGCTGTGTGTTAAAAGCTCGCTCCTCTCCAGGGTGTGAATCATCTCTTGCTCCAGTGTATTCTCACTGTATGCACTCCTCACATGTGAGTCACTGAGCAGCCACCTGTCAGAGTATCTGTCACTGTATCATGGTGCCTGCATTTCCTTTAAGTGATGCGGTGAAAGTAAAGAAACAGAGACAGAGACATCACTCTCATAACTTTTTTTTAAAGCATATCTTAATTATTATACTTTTTTAGTAGTTATTGCTGCTTCTCTCTCTATATATATATACTCTAAATATATATTATCTCTCTCTATGTGTGTATATATATATATATATATATGTGTGTGTGCATACATAAACTTTGCCATACATATATAGAGTTCAGTACTATCTGTGGCTTTGAGCATCCACTAGGAGTCTTGGAATATATGCCCCATGGAGCAGAGGAACTAAATACACAATTTTAATATTATATACAAACACTGTGAATATCAAATATCTTCAGCTATACCAGATAATCTGATGATTTAAGCAAACTCGTTAACTAAAAAAACAAACAAACAAAAAAAAACAAAAAAACCTTAATATCGGCACTGCTGAATACAGCTGAAAGCTATTACGTGGATTCACTAACAGCTCTCCTCGTGACACAGTCATCTACAGGAACACGGAGACCAGCCATCTGCAGGAATGTGGGTAAATGCATGGCCCACGGAGGGTCTCTCTCATGTGATCTCTGTACTTCACAAGTATAATACAATTTCCCAAGGCAATAGGAAGCTGTTTTGCCTCTACATTTATCTAGATGGTCCCAGTGCCCTGTGCTGACAAGGGCAATGGAGAAAGGGCTGCACAATAACAAATGGAATTTCAATTGATTTATAAAAAGGATGGAATGACTCTAGCCACTTAAATAAGGTTAGTTCAAAGTGAGAAAAATTTGTTTTATAAAATGGAGAATTCTGCAACACATCTTCAGTGGATTTTTAATGAAGCTTTTAAAAACATATTTGAGGGGCCCCGGCACTGTGGTATAGCCGGTAAAGCTGCCGCCTGCAGTGCCCGCATAATACATGGGGGCTGGTTTGAGTCCCGGCTGCTCCACTTCTGATCCAGCTCTCTGCTATGGCCTGGGAAAGAAGAAGATGGCTTAAGTCCTTGAGTCCCTGCACCCACGTGGGAGACCCGGAAGAAGCTCCTGGCTCCTGGCTTCGGATCGGTGTAGCTTTAGCCGTTGAGGCCAACTGGGGAGTGAACCAGCAAATGGAAGACCTCTCTCTCTCTCTCTGCTTCTCCTTCTCTCTCTATGTAACTCTGACTTTCAAATAAAATAAACAATTCTTTAAAAAAAAACATATTGAAAGGGAGAGAGAGAGGGGAAGTGAGCAGGAAATTCCATACACTGGTTCACTCTCCCAATCCCTCAACAGCTACAACCAAAGCCAGGAGCCCAGAACTCACCTGGGTCTCCCACGTGGGTGGTAGGGGCCCCAAGTACTTAGCCATCATCTTCTGCTTTCCCAGCATATTAGCATGGAGCTGGTTTGGAAACAGAGCAGCTGGGACTCAAAGTAGCACTCGATATGAAATGCCAGCATTGCAAGCTGAACCTGCTATACCCCAACAATGCTGATTAGAACACAGTATTATTATACAGCTCTAGTCCAAGATCTGCTTATACCTAGCTCTAATGACCTTCAGCAAGTGACTTAATCTTGCAGGAGGAAACAGTCACTGTTCTTTTCAAGCCCTCTTTCTGGTCCTTTAGATCTATCCTCTGAGTGTGTCTTACTGATTTTTCAGAAGGCTGACCTAAAACTACTGGGAACATTGATTGATAAACAAAACTCATACCCATATCTAGCATTGGACTAACACTGGCCAGTGACTGTGTTGGACAAAAGTGGATACATTATGTTCCTTTGCCGCAAAGCAGACAGGCTCAACCAGAAATTCATTTTCCAGAGTTTGCCACAGAACCACACTTTTGCTTGGTATGTTTAACTTTCTTAAAGGTTCTACTGGGGATACCTTCCTCATAAGTCACTTGCATTCAAATCCTTGGCCCACAGGTCTGCTTTTGGGAGAAATCAGTCTAAAATAACATTTATATGCCTCCATTTCATCCTAGCTAAAACTTCCAGTGTGGATCTTTGTGAAACGTGGAATGCACAAAATTGTCAACATCAACCACTTTAGGAGTGGCTAGAGGAAAATTTATAGATCTAAAAACCTGTATCAGAAAAGAACAAATATGTCCAATCAAAAAATCTAACTTGTTACCTCAAGAATATAGAAAAGCATAGACTAAATCCCAAACAGTAGAAAGAACATAATGAAGATCCGAGCAAGATCAGAGTAGAACTCAGTGAAATAGAAGCCATAAATATAAGTAAAATTTCTAATGAAATAACAGTTGGCTTTCTATGAAGATCGCACAAATTAAAAAACCATAGAAGAGAGAAATTTGGATGTTTTAACTATGAAGAAATGCTAAATGCTAGAAAAGAAAAAATAATTACCCTTAGACACTGCAGAATGTATACACACATTGAAACATCACATAAACTTCATAAGTGTGTACAATTTTTATATGTCAAATTGTTTTCTAAAAATAAAAAAAAAACTATAGTGATCAAGAGCAAAGGAGAAATATAAATTATAAAACAGGAACAAAAGAAGGGACATCATTTTTTACAATATAGAAATTAAAACACAAGGTGATCCTATGAGAAATTTTATGCCGAAATCCTAACAGTATCGATGAAATAGATAATTTACCAAAACTGACTCATGAAAAATAGAAATGTTCAACAGTCCTATAACCAGTAGAATAGTTGATTTGGTAATTAAAATCCATGCCACAAGAAAGCCCAATGCCCATGGCTTCATTGCTAACCATTATTAAATATTTAAAGAAGAGCTTTATTCTTATCTGCAAAACAGCAGAGAGGATTGAACGTATTTCAACTCATTCTATGAAGCCCAAATATCAAACCAAGGGAATACACAGCAATAAAAGAAAAAGAAAAACATCATTATTTAAAATTTTGAGGGTAATTCAAAAAGTTTATGACAAAGGAATTAAAAGTTATGTTTCCTTTGGTGCAAGAAAATATTTGAAATCTATGAATCATTTTTCATATTACAAATTTTCTATGACTTTTTGAAAATCCCATGTATACATGGTTTTCACCAAAACAAATGTACCTTTGATTCCAGTTTCCACGAACTTTTTGAAGTGTGCTTACAGACTAAAGATATAACCAAATATTAGAACACTTAATTTAGTAATTATATTATACATCATAACGAGATGTACCCCAGAGATATAGGTTGGTTTAATAACTGTGGTGAAGCAGGTAAAGCCACCACCTGCAGTGCCAGCATCCTATATGGGCACCAGTTTGACTCTCAGCTATTGCGCTTCCAATCCAGCTCTCTGCTATGGCCTGGGAAAGAAGATGATGATGACCCCATTCCTTGGGTCCTTGCACCCCTGTGGGACACCCGGAAGAAGTTCCTGGCTCCTGGCTTCAGATGGGCTCAACTCCAGCCATTGTGGCCATTTAGGGAGTGAACCAGCAAATGAAAGACCTCTCTCTCTCTGCCTCTGCCTCTCTATAACTCCCTGCCTTTCAAATAAATAAATAAATAAATAAATCTTTTAAAAATCCAATAATCGGCTGGTGCTGTGGCTCAGTAGGCTAATCCTCCGCCTAGCGGCGCCGGCACACCGGGTTCTAGTCCCGGTCGGGGCTCTGGATTCTGTCCCAGTTGCCCCTCTCCCAGGCCAGCTCTCTGCTGTGGCCCAGGAGTGCAGTGGAGGATGGCCCAAGTGCTTGGGCCCTGCACCCGCATGGGAGACCAGGAGAAGCACCTGGCTCCTGCCTTCAGACCGGCCGCGGCGGCCATTGGAGGGTGAACCAACGGCAAGAGGAAGACCTTTCTCTCTGTCTCTCTCTCTCTCACTGTCCACTCTGCCTGTCAAAAATAAAAAAATTTTTAAAAAAATCCAATAATCATTATTGTAATGTATTACTAGAATAAAGAATAAAAACTACAAAATCATCTCAATGGCTGTAGAAAACACATGGATAAAATGCAATACATATTTATGATTAAAAAGTACTATAGAAAAGAAAGTAGAGCTAGAAAGGAACTTTCTAAATCAAATAAATGCCATCTACAAAGCACATAGAACCAACATTATACTCAATGGTAAGAGTGAATCCTTTCCCTCTTAAATCAGGATTCCAAAAAATATGTCTGATCAACATTGTACAGAGGATTTTAACCAGTGAAATAAGGTGAACTAGTTAATGAATTAATTTAATAATAGCAAACAGTTGGAAAGAAAGAAGTAAAAACTTTTTATTCACAGATGACACAACCCTGTACATAGACAATTTTAAGAATTTTCCACATACACGTACACACACACACATGCACCCCACCTAGAACAAATGATTTCAATAAAGTCACAAGACACCAGAAAAATAAAAAAAAATATTGTATTTTATCACTAGCCAAGAAAATGAAATTATACAATTATATCTACATCATTAAAAAGAATAAGAATAAATTTAACAAAAATGAAACACCTGTATATTAAAAAGTAAATGTTGTTGCTGAAATAATATGAAGGAGAGGTAGTAAATGGAAAGGCATTCCATGTTCATGGACTGGAATAGTCAATATTGTTAAGAGAGTAATTCTCTCCAAATTGATCTGTAGATTTAGTGTAATCCATACCAGAATCTCAGAATACTTTGCAAAAACTACCAAAGTAACCCAAACGTGTATGGAAGGCAAGGGCACAAAATAGAATACTTTTTAAAAATTAAGAAAAACAGCTGGCGCCGCGGCTCACTAGGCTAATCCTCCGCCTTGCGGCGCCGGCACACCGGGTTCTAGTCCCGGTCGGGGCACCGATCCTGTCCCGGTTGCCCCTCTTCCAGGCCAGCTCTCTGCTGTGGCCAGGGAGTGCAGTGGAGGATGGCCCAAGTGCTTGGGCCCTGCACCCCATGGGAGACCAGGAGAAGCACCTGGCTCCTGCCTTTGGATCAGCGCGGTGCGCCGGCCGCAGCGCGCCTACCGCGGCGGCCATTGGAGGGTGAACCAATGGCAAAATGGAAGACCTTTCTCTCTGTCTCTCTCTCACTGTCCACTCTGCCTGTCAAAAACTAAAAAAAAAAAATTAAGAAAAACACAACATACAGTTTCTGACTTCATAAATTATAAAATCAATACAGTGTAGTACTGGTAGAAGGATAGACATATAGATTGATGAAAGAGAGCTGAGAATTGCCAAATAAACTACTACATTTATGATTTAAGATAATTAAATAGTAATAGGCCAGTCTTTTCCAGGTCAATCAAATGTCCAGATGCAAAATCTAAATCTAAATTCACACTATATATACAAATGAACAGAAAATGTGTCCTAGTTCTAAATGCAAGAGCTAAAACTAAAACTAAAATAATTCTAGGGGAAAATCTTCATGACCATGGATTAGGAAAAAAGTGTATAGATAAAACACCAAATTCATGATCCGTTGATAGGAAGAAAAGATAATGTTATATAGGTAGGTTTTTTAAAATTGTGCTTCAAAAATATTAAGCAAATTCAAATATAAGTAATGGACTGACAATATTTCCAAATTACATCTATGATAAGCCTTACATCCAACATGCATAATGGTCCACTACAATTCAATGATAGAAGCTCAGTTTAGAAACAGCAAAATATTTGAGTAGACGTTTCACCAAAGAACAGTCTGACATTTCCTTAAGAAGATAAATATAAAAACTACCATCCTTGGGGTGGGTACTGTAGTGTGATGGATTAAGCTGCTGCTTGGGAGGCTGGTATCCCACATTGGAGTGTCAACTTGCGTCCTGACTACTGTATCCTGGGAGGCAGCTGATAATGGTCAAAGTGGTTAGGTCCCTACCACCCACATAGGAGATCCAGATGGAGTTAAAAGCTACTGGCTTTGGCCTGGCCCAGTCCTGGCTCTTGCAGACATTTGGGGAGTGAACCAGTGGATGGAAGATCTCCCACTCTGTATGTTACTTTTTCTAGTGGATGCAAATATTTATAAAAATTTAAAAAATTAAAAACCCTACAACCAATCCAGTTATTCCATGTCTTGGTATCTAACCAATATTAATAAAGGCACATGTTCACATAAAGATGTATACACAACTGTTCATAGCAGTATTACTCATAGCAGACAAAATGTGAAAATAATTTACATGACCTTACTTGTATGTGGGTAAACAATATATGGTATGTCTACACAACAGAACTTTATTTAGAAATTAAAAAAAAAACAACAAATTATTCATGCACTCTACATTGGTGAAGCCCCAAAGCACCATGCTTTGAGAAGTCAGATGCAGAAGACTACATTATCATGTAATTTAATTCATATTACATGTCAAGAAAATACACTTATAAAGACAAAAATCAGGTTAGTGACTGCTTGGGGCTGGAAGCAGGATGAGGAACCAAAAGCACATGGGAACAGGAGACTGTGGTATCAAAATGTTCTCAAATGAGATTGTGGTGATAACTGCACAACCCCATAAATTTACAGAAAATCACTGAATTGTATACTTAACAAGGGTGAATTTTATGGTACGTGAATTGTACTTCAATAAAGATGTTAAAGAAATGAGAGAAATGGACTGAATAAACTTAATAGTTCTTTCTCCTTTCAAAAGTCTATGCTTTAGTCTTCACCTATGCATAAATTTTAATACAAGAATGCTATGATAAACCATTGGTGTTACTGGACAAGTCAGGCTAAGAAACAAGTATGAACCTGTAACACGCAACAAAATCTAGCTTTGCAATTTCATTCTCCACACAAAAGGTCAGTGGGAGCTGAAATTTACAATGATGTGTCTTAGTTAACCAACCTCTCTTCCAAGGCTCTGGGAATTCCTACTGCTATTCACTCTATGCCCATCCAGTTCTCAGAGCAGACAAACAAATGGGAGGAGAGAGATACATTTTGGCAGCTTATTGTCAGAGTGTATACATGTACAGTTTTACCTAACCTCTGACTAGCTCTGTGACCTATCACCTTCTGTTATTTGTACACTCGTCCATTAGACATCTATTGGCAGGTAAAATTTGAGGATGGTAGATTCTGGGTTCTGTGTGCTTAGACCCGAGATGGAGAAGACCAATACTAACTGTTCATCACAATTCAATGAAGTGAGACAAGGGGGAGGAGGAACTCTCCCAGGGAAGGATTCTAAGAAGGGAGTCTACAGAGCAGCGTGAGGGCTGAACAAGATCAAGTGTCTCGGGTGTGCTTTCGGGAAAGTGCTCTAGAAAAACTGGCCAGAGGCATCATGATGGCTGCAGGCTCCTTCACTGCAGTCGTACTGAGAACACCACACAGTGGCCTTGTGTTTTTGTTTTTGTTTTTTTGACAGGCAGAGTGGACAGTGAGAGAGACAGACAGAAAGGTCTTCCTTTTCCCGTTGGTTCATCCTCCAATGGCCGCTGCGGCCGACGCACCGCGCTGATCCAAAGGCAGGAGCCAGGTGCTTCTCCTGGTCTCCCATGTGGGTGCAGGGCCCAAGCACTTGGGCCATCCTCCACTGCCTTCCCCAGCCACAGCAGAGAGCTGGCCTGGAAGAGGGGCAATGGGACAGAATCCAGCGCCCCAACTGGGACTAGAACCCTGTGTGCCAGCGCCACAAGTTGGAGGATTAGCCTATTGAGCCACGGCGCCGGCCCGCCTTGTGTTTCATTTGTACCTGTCTCCTGTGGCTGAATTGCATTGGATAAACTTAATAAAAAAGGGATTTTGTACAAAAATTAGGGGAAGGACAATGTTGTATAAAGGATCAATTCCAGTGAAGAATTCGTGTAAATTTTACTTATTTTCACATGAAAGCAAAAGTAGACTTATGAAGAGAACCGGGACAACCATCTGGTGATGGCTAGGGCTTCAGATCCTCTTCCTCAGTATTTACAAAAACATATAACTAGCATTCACTAAGTGTATGTTGGGGTTGAGATGCATTTTTTACATCAAAATGTAGAAGACATGGGTATTGCCTACAAGTATTTTCCCTCAACCATGACTCCTCTCTCTTGTAATATCATGCATCCAGCCTGTAACTAAATACTGCAGCTCTCAGTTCAACAGAGATACCCAGAATGTGACTACTTCTCATCATCTTTAGCTACACCCCTGGACCAAGCCTCTAACTTGTCTTGATTGGATTATGGCAAGAGCCTCTCATCTCCTCTCCCTGCTTCCCCTCTTGCTCCTAACAATTTATTTTTAAAAGAGGGGCTACAGTGATTGTTTATAAACACTAGACTTAGGGCCAGCATTGTGGTGTACCCGGTAGGGCTGCCATTTACAACACCAGTATCCCCTGTGAGTGCCATTTCAAGTTCCGGCTGCTCCACTTTCGATCCAACTCCCTGCTAATGGCCTGGGAAAAGCAGTGGGAGATGGCCCAAATTCTTGGGCCTCTGCACCCATGTGGAGATCTGGAAGAAGCTCCAGGCTCCTGGCTTCAGTCTGGATCCACCCTAGCCATTGTGGCCACTTGGTAAGTGAACTAGTGGATAGAAGATGTGTGTGTGTGAGTGTGAGTGTGTGTGTGTGTGTGTCCCTCTCTGTGTAACTCAAATAAATGTATCTTAAAAATTAAATGAGCATGAGAACTTCTATGCAAAGCTCTCCTAGCACTCCCACCTTACTAAAATAAAAGGCAACATAAAAGCCCACTCTTGGGAACTCTTTGACTTTACTCTTCAATTCTCCAGCGACAGGTGCATGCTTGCTGTTCCTTGAACAACTAGACATGCTTCCATTTCAAGACCTTTATATTTACTATCTCCCATGTATGGAATGCTCTTACCTTGGGTACACAGAACCCTTAGAAAGTTTGCTTCTTCATCTCTGTCAGTGGAGTCTGACTTGATGATTGTATTTAAAATAGCTATCCAAACCTACAGCATCCTGTTACACTTCCCTGCCTAATTTTTCTTACAGTCATCTAGCACATCTAAGAGGTTAAATCATTTCACAAAAGGATTGTAAGCATTGTGAATGTCAACTTTCCTTTGAGAAAAAGCAACTAGAAAGACAGGAGGCCAGTGAGGTGATATTTGGGTGAATGACCTTGATCACGTGACCTTTTCTAAGGCAGCACCAAACTTAAAAGCAAAGTTGAGGTTGCAGCTCTGACCCTGGCACACTCAGTCTGACATGCTGAGCCAGTCACTCTACTCACATCTAACATGGAATAATTCTGACGAATGCAACAAGACACAAAACAGAAAAAATACACATTTTTAGAAAGGAATGTAATTCATCATCATTTGCAGATAATATGACTGTGACCTAATACATTGAAGGGAATCAACTGAAAGGCTTTTTAAAATTAATGAAAGAATCCAGGAAAGTGGTCTGATAGAAGATAGAGATAAATAAACTGTACACCATGAAAAACAAGCTAGAAGATGTAATGGAAAAATCCTTTTCAAATAGAGTCCTTTAAAAATAGCTGGGGATAACACAAATGAGAAATGTGCAGGACCGACACTGGGAGAAAAGTCCACCGAGTAATATTTTAGAAAAATCTTCAGCCACTAGCAGAGGGCTCGGCAGGCTGGGTGTTAAATAACTGTGCCGAGCCACAGATGAATAAATGAACAGAAATGCTGACATCCTAGGTGAAAACACCACGTAGTATAAAGATGTCAATTCCTGCCGAATGGATGTACTGTTTTCTCTGAGAAAAAGAAAACTGTATAAAATATGGGACAGTCATATGATAAGATTTGTTCTTTGTTTAAAATAGTGAATAAGGTTGAGATCTTTTTTTAAAAAAAAATCAGGGTGAAATTATAATAAACTGGAGTTTACATATACATATATATTTTTAATTTTTAAAAATTTATTTGAAAAGCAGAGTTACAGAGAGGCAGAGAAAGAGAGGAGATGGGAGAGAGGGGAGAGAGGGGAGAGAGTGGAGGGAGGGAGAAAGAGGTCTGTCATCTGCTGCTCCACTCTCCAAATGGCTGCAATGGCTGGAGCTATGCCAATTCAAACCCAGGAGCTTCTTCCAGGTCTTCCACAGGGGTGCTGGGGCCGAAGGACTTGGGCCATTTTCTACTGGTTTCCCAAGCCATAGCAGAGAGCTGGATCAGAAGTGGAGCAGCCAGGATTTGAACCAGTGCCCATATGGGATGCTGGTGCTGCAGGTGGCAGCTTTACCTACTACACCACAGCACAGGCACCTGGAGTTTATACTTTTAAAAGATTTATTTATTTGATTGAAAGTCAGAGTTATGGGGTGGAGGGAGGAGGTGAGAGATCCATCTTCCATCTGGTGGTTCACTTCCCAAGTGGTTGCAAGGGCCAGGATAGAGCCAAAGAGAAGCCAGAAGCTTCTTCCAGGTCTCCCACATGGGTGCAGAGGCCCAAGCACATGGATCATCTTCTGCTGATTTTTTCAGGCTCATTAGCAAGAAGGTGGATTGGAAGTGGAGCAGCTGGGACTTAAACTAGTGATCCCAGCATTGCAGGCAGTGGCTTTATCCACTACATCACAATGCCAGCACAGAGTTTATTATATCAATAATTATACGTAAGTATGAGTTAGACAAAAATGGGATAAGGCATTCTCTCTCTGTCTCTGTGTGTGTGCATATTTAATAAAGAAAGAGAGAGGGAGAGATTTATGTATACAAATACAAATAATGTAAGTCCATGGAAAAGGGAATACCGTTGAGAAAATTCCACAGTTATGCAAAAAAAAAAAAATTTAAGAACTCTTCACATTTGAAAAACCACAGGATATTTCAATAGCTCACAATTTAATTTAGTTTATTAAAAATAATTCAGGATGTCCATGCCAAACCAATATAATGTACAGCTCTTGACTGAGGCTGGATGAGTTGGTTAAAGCCTTAAAGGCCAATTAATTGGGGTGACTGGGGATACTGAACATGAGCTATGTACTGGACACTATTGTTACACAGACTTTACATTTCTCAAGTGTGATGTTTTCCTTGCAGCTATGTAAAGGTTAACCTTTTCCTTAACAGATATAAATGAAAGGTTTTGGACTGTTGTGATTACTACAGCTCACCCTCCAACGATCCAGCAACCATTTGAGAGAGGAATAAATAAATACGGCAAAATGCTTACAAATGGAAAATCTGGGAGAAGGATATATGGGTTTTTTGTTTTGAGTACCATTCTTACAACATATTGTAAGTTAGAGATTTAAGAAACAGATAATCTTGGGTAAAGAAATGCTTTTTAACATAGAACAACTCACAAAAGACAAAAACAAGGTGCCTATATATAAATTTGAAATGTCTTAATATAATACTAAAACTAAAACAAACTGGAAAAGCTATTCTCTTTCTACATGACAAAAAATAAGCAATATTTTAACATTTAAGAGATCATATTATGTATGGAAGATAAAAATGACAAGGAGCACACATAAAAATCAATAAACTGCTTGAATAAGTAAAGGTATAGACTGTATCCTCTGTATATAATGAGATAGAAATAGACATTATTAAACCAATAAAACCTCCAACTGGGGAAAATAAGAACTTTCCTTAGTAATTCTAATATCAAATAGGAAATCAAAACCACAATTTAATATACTTTAGAAACTATTAGGGTTAGAACAATGATGTTTAATGTTTATGGGATGGGACTAAACCCATTTTCAGCATCTGAAAAGCCATTGTTATTAAACAAAAAAGAATGACAACAAATTAATTAAGCATTCCATAAAAAGAAAATTAGAATAAACAACACTGGAGCCAGATGGCTTTTCCAATGAGTTCTTTCAATCTTTCAGGAACTGATAATTCCAATGTTATAGAAACCATTACATTCAACAGAAAAAGAATGAAAGCATCTCACATTGTTGCAAATTATTTCTCTAATATACCATTAAATTATTTTTCCATAAGCAGGTCATTTACCCCAGGTACACATGATAGATTCAGTGATAGAAAATCCAAGATAATAATCACATAAATAAATGCAAATAGAAAGGCAAAATGATCAGACCAGTGGATGCCAAGAAGGAATTTGATATTATTAAATACTCATTTCTGATTTTAAAGGAGTCACAAAGATAACCTGTAGAATGAAAATATTTTCCTTATCATTTTTTTGAGTACGTGTTTCAAATTTTAACATCACACATAAGAGAAATTTGCTGGAGGACTTGCAGGGAGTTGGACGAAAAGGTCAACTATCAATATTATTTGGCAACATTGCCCAGGAAGCTCTGCCCAACACAACAAAATATAAAACCCAAATAAGGGTGACTGCAACTAGAACAGGAGGACACACAGCTCTCATTATCCACAGATGATGGTCAATCAAGATCATAAAGCTTAATTAAAGAAATTCACAAGAGGTCTCAAAAAAACGGGATGCAGAAAATCCACACACCTGGCTCACAAATACACAAACCCACACAAAGTTCCCTACCTACCAACCAAAACCAGCTGGCAAACCCAGGAGGGAAAGATAGCTGAAAACCCCCAAAAGCTTAGTCTCAATAACGCAAAAGCTTGAACAAGGTAGCTGTGGGTGCCATCAACATGACAGTCAACCTTGTTTTCCTGCAAAGTAGTCCAGTGTCAGGTGACTGGATAGGCCTGCCTCTTCACTATGAGAAAGCTCATGTTCATGTAACATTCCAGGTTAAGTATCAGCTTCAATACAGCTTAAACCAATTCCACCAGGAATTATTTTGGCAACATGATAAAGTGACTTTAAAATTCATAGAGAAACACAAGTGGGCGAAAATAGCTAAGAACATTTTGAACAACAAGAAGCATTAGGAGGGCCAGATATTAAAATGTTTTGTAAAGCTATAATCACAATGGGTGGCACAGACACAGTGACCAACACAGAGGCAGACATAATAGAAAAGTGTGGGCAAACCAAGACTACACACACACACACACGAAGGCACTTCAAAAAGTTACTGGGGTTAAAGGATAAGTTTATTTAGGTGAAAAATTTTTGAAATCCATGCATACTTATAGTATTTTTATAGTACACATTTCTCATGAACCTTTCAAAGTCTAGCTCATACATGTATGTATGCATGTATAATGCATACACACACACACACACAAAGCAGCATCACAGGTCAATAGGATTATTCAAATAAACGATGCGGAGAAAATCTGTTAACTAGCTGCAGAAATAAAAAATACCCAATAGATACGATTTTTTTCATAAAGGATTTATTTATTTGGAAAGCAGAGCGACAGAAAGGAGGCACACACACACATGCATATACAGATCTTCTATCTACTTTCAACTCCCTAAATGGCCTTAACAGACAGATCTGTTAAGCTAGGAACAGCTAGAAAGTCCGTCTGGTCTCCTATATGGGTGGTAGGGGCCCAAATCCATGGGCCATCTTTCACTGCCTTCCCAAGAGCATTAGCAGGAAGCTGGATCAGAAGCAGAGTACAGGAAACTCAATCAGCACTCTGACATGGGATGCCAGCGTCAGGAGCAGTGGCTTAACCCACTCTGCCACAATGCCATCCTTTCCTCACCAATAAATATCATTAAAATGGCTGTTATAAAATATGGCACTAGTAGAATGTAACATTTTAAGGGACTATTAAAACTATGTGAAGCCTAATAATATATTAGAAATAGGCTTAATATATTTTAATTGACAGATGATTTCTCCATATTGATTATATGGTATAATCTATGCCTAACACACTTTTGCCTTGCAAAGCAATGTTGCCTATTTAATATTTACTAAATATTTCCCAGTCCTTCTCGAAGTATTATTTCCTGAATCTATCTTGAAAAGTGTAGTTTCACTTAATCAAGAATCTAGTAGCCGAGGTGGGATTGTGGCACAGGTGTTAAGTCATCACTTGGGATAGTCTCACCCCATACTGGAATGCCTAGTTTGATTTTGGCTCCCATGATGCCTAGCCAGCTTCCTGCTAATGCATATTCCTGGGGGCAGCAGGTGACTTCTCAAGTACTTGGGTCCCTGCCACCCATGCAGGAGACACAGACTGAGTTCTGGTCCCTGGCTTTGGCTTGCCAAGTACTGGCTTTTGCAGGCAGTACTTTCCAGTGAATGGAAGATCTCTCAACTTTTTAAATAAAATGAAAATAAATAACTTTAAAAAATGAATTCAGTAATGAAGGTGGGCATTTGGCTTAATGTTTAGGATTCTTCTTGAGACACTCATATTTCAAATCAGCGTGTAGGTTTGGGTCCCAGCTCCACATCCGATTCTGGATTCTTGCTAAAACTCATCCTGGGAGGCAACAGACAATGGCTGAGAAATCTGGGACCCTGCCACCCACAGGGCAGGCCCAGATTTAGTTCATGGGTTCTGGCTGTGTCCTGGCCCAGCCCCAGCTGTTGCAGGCATCTGTAACATAAACCAGCAGATGGAAGATCTCTATGTCTGTCTCCTCCCTCCTTTCTAAATTAAAAAAAAAGTCCAATAATATAGGAAAGAGAATTGACTCAGTTTACAATGACCAATAGTTCTATTAGCTAATGCTAACAGCTCATTTAAACAATAGCTTTCAACATGTTTGCAGACTTAATTAACAATGACTTTATCAAGCAAACAGTGTTAATGAACAACAGCTAGGAGAAGCAGAACTGTGTAGAGTGTTATTACTCAGAGCCACAGCATCTCTCTCACCTAAGAATGTGTGAGAAATGCAGAACCCCAGGCCTGGAATCAGAATCTGTATTTTAAAAGACCATAGGTTAGTGCATTTGCACATTGAATTTTCAAAAGCAGTAAAATGCAAGAGAACACATTTAGGGGACTCAAAAGCATTGTAGTTTGTGTTTTGTTTGTTAACAAACATTCAAAGGCCTTCTCTAGACTTTAGTGCAGGGTCAGGCTGTTTCTCTCACCCCAGGCCTCCCCATACTGTCCCCTTCCTTAAGGTCCCAGAGGCTACCCCTTTCCCCTACTGCCAAATCCTCAGCTGAAATGTCATTGCGGTTTTCCAAAGTCCCTTTATGTGGCGAGGGAGTAAAGCAAAAAATAAAGTTGAAAGAGACCAGGTTCATTAGGAATTTAGTCTGCAAACTTTCTGATGAAAACCCACAGTGAAGCTTTGACACAGGCAGTGTACCACACTGGCTGCTTTTCAAGAGTGATCCGTGGGCTGCCTGGGTGGCTCTTCTTGCAATCAAGACACATGATTAGGGGAAGGCCAGTGTCAGGTGAAACCCCTCCAAACAAGTTTTACAAGGCCAATCGCAATCAATGATTCTCCAAAAACCCTTCTAAGGTAACCAAAATGATTACTAATTAAGCACTAAATTAATCATGATAGCTGGAATCCCAGTGCCTGATAGGGCAAGTAAATGCTGAAGAGTTATAACCAATTAAAACACGGTTCCTACGGGAAATTGTAAACCACGGGAAAGGCTGTTTTCAGGAAGGCAGTGGATGGACACTCATGTAGTGGAGGGAACTGTGGGTGCCAGGGCCCCAGACAACAACAGAATTGCTTAGGAGCTTGGGCCCCCACCGTGCATCACTGGGTGTGGGATTTGGGAACATGGACTTTGAACAGGCTCTCTCAGGTATTGACAGACACCAAGCTCCAGAGCTCTCTGGTGGAGAGCTGAACCTAATCCAGCAGTATCCAAATTGTGGCCTGTGGGTCCCTTGAGGGTCTTCAAGAGCCATTCAGTGATTTTGCAACATGTAGAAATTAATACACAAAAAGAAGACCTTTCTGTCACTTCCCCACCAAAACGGGTCCAGGTCTTACCACCTAATATCAATCCAACGAAACAAACTGACATAACTTTACAACTAATTTTACTTAGCAACTGATGGTGAAACAGTTGGCTATGACTTTAAGATTAGATTTACCTAGTAACCGCAGCCACTTGCCAATGAGTACTCACCAACTCACAGAGTGCTACAAATGCCAATGGACTTTCCTTCAAGATGCCTCACATAGGTTTTCTCTTTGCCAAATAAAATCCTCAACCTTTCCTTTGTTCCTTGGAAATACCAGAAGTCACCTCAGCTTATTCATGTGTGCCCCAGATTGCAACCCTGTTCTTTGTTTATTCCCAAATAAAAGTTCCTTTATTGGAAATCCCTCTCTGTATTTTCCCTTGACCTTTATAAATCAAAATGACTTCAATACTAAGACTTTATTTGCTTTTCCTACTATGTTAAGAATTACACGGGCAGCAAAAGCAATGGCAGGCAAAGCTGCTCTGGTGCTCAGCATGAAAAGGCAGTAGTACCCAACGGTATTCAGCATTCTTTACCATCACATGCTCACGAAAACAAAACAACACTGCCAATCTCACTTAAGAGGGCCCTTGATGAAGCAGTCAAAAATGCTAATATCAATCGATCTCAACCCGAGTGAATGTCTGTTTAATATTCATGTGACATAACGCACAGCTCACATACATGTCACCTGCTCACTGGAACACTGTGGCTTCCTAAGGAAAAACATTTCTGTGACTGTTTGAGTTGCATGCTAAACTAACCACAATTTTCATGAGGTACCATTGTGTTTTTCTTTAAAGAATGACTGAAAGTTGTCTTTTTACATTTGGATGTTAGGTAAACACTTTCTCCAAAAGAAAGGAGGCCAATCTACAAGCAGAACTGACAGCATCTGTCAAAGACACAATTGAGCTCTCAAGTGAAACTCAGAATCTGGAAAACCTTATCTGTGATTGTGAATTTGAAAGATACCTGACACTTAAACACTTTACTGATGAAATTGGTAATGATAGCTGCAAATGTGATACCTGGATGCTATATAATGAAATATATAAATCAGCATTTGGGAGGTTTTACAACTCAGTGAACAGTCCTCAAATGACCTGCAATGTCACACAGTTATGCGAAGATAAGAGATTCATTGAAGGAACAAGATAGATATATTTTTTGTTTGTTTTGACAGGCGGAGTGGACAGTGAGAGAGACAGAGAGAAAGGTCTGCCTCTTGCCGTTGGTTCACCCTCCAATGGCTGCTGCGGCCAGGGTGCTGTGGCCAGCGCACCACGCTGATCCGAAGGCAGGAGCCAGGTGCTTCTCCTGGTCTCCCATGGGGTGCATGGCCCAAGCACTTGGGCCATCCTCCACTGCACTCCCAGGCCACAGCAGAGAGCTGGCCTGGAAGAGGGGCAACCGGGACAGACTCTGGCACCCCCACTGGGACTAGAACCCAGTGTGCAGGCGCCACAGGCGGAGGATTAGCCTATTGAGCCAGATTGATATATTTTTACATAACAGAAATGTAAAATGCAGATATGATTTCACTGAAACTACACTTTATGAAACTACCACTCAGAGTTTTGGTGTAATATCAAAGAAGAATATCCACAATTATTTAGATGACTACTAAAATACTACTCCTTTTTGTCCAATTATTTATCTGTGTGAGGCAGGATTTTCTTTATGTAACGCAACCAAAACAGACTAAACTCAGAAATGGATATGAGAACACAATTATTTTCCACCAATCTGGACACTACAAAGATTTCAAAATGTGAAACAGTTCTTCTTTGTGCTACTTTTATTGTTCTAGAAAATACAGATCTATTATTTATATTAGTGTTTCATAGGATTAGTACTACCTTCAATGAATTGAAATCTTTCAAAATTTAGCTTGAATGAATAATACAGTAAGTACTGGTCCACAAAACCCATATGCACAAAAGGGTTTGGGGACCATCACTGATTTTTAAGAGTGGAAAAGGATCTTGAGACCAAATGATTGAGACAACCTCTGACTTAATCACACGTTTTCAAAACAAAAGCTATACTCAGGGTTTCTCGATGTTGGCATCGTGGCATTTGGGGCTGGATAGTTACCTTTTGTGGGGGCTGTCCTGTGCATTCTTGGGTGCACATCAGCATCCTCACCCTCAACTCACAACTGGATACCTGCATCACCATTGTCCCCAGTCCCTCAGCCAAAAATATATCCAGAGGTTGTCAGATTGCCCCTGGAGGACAAATGAACCCTGGTTGAGAACCACTGCTGTAAGCAAATGGAAAAGGATGTAAAAGACAACCCAGTCAAAAAAGTAAATGTTAACAGGCCAGCACTGTGGCGGTAGCACATAAAGCCACTGCCTGTGGCACCAGCATCCCATATGGGCACTGGTTCAAGTCCTGGCTGCTCCACTTCTGATCTATCCCCCTGCTAATGTGCCTGGGAAAGCATTGGAAGGCCCAAGTAGTAGGGTCTCTGCACCCATGTAGGAGACCTGGAAGAATCTCCTGGCTCTTGGCTTTGGCCTGGCCCAGCCTCAGCCATTGTGGTCATTTGGGGAGTGAACCAGCAGATGGAAGATTCTCTGTCTTTCTCTAACTCTGCCTTTCAAATAAATAAATCTTAAAAAAAAGTAAATGTTAATAACACAAAAATATATGGCGGATTTTCTTGCCAGTCAGCTATTATAAGTCAATGGGACAATTAGCAAAAACCAACATGACAGTATACTGCTTCAGGGACACAGTGGTTGAGCTGGTAGCACCAACACAAACAGATTCATCAAACTGGGGGAAAAAACCCATTTGGCACGGCTTTCAAGATTCATAGACATTTTTGAGGCCCAGGGGTAAAAAGAGCTCTGAAATCAGTATGAAATCTGAAAATTCTCACTCTGAACCTTAGTAGCTATGTGATCTCCCTTAACTTATTTAAATGGTAGCATCTATTAAAAAATGAAGATTAATAATAATGTCTCCATCAATTACTATTCTGAGAACTGGATTAGATAATAATATAAGTGAACCTCTAGTTAAAAGTGGAAGATTTATTGTATTTCATTTACCTCCTCTCTCTCCCAAGATCCCACTAAAATGACAATGAACAATGAAAAACACAGAAATACACAAGGAAAAGGAGAGCAGGAGAGGGGCCTCCAGTGGATGAGTGGCTTCAACCAAATCCTGGAAGACTAGAAGGCACCAGAGAGGTGCTGGAGGGACAGGATACAGACAGCTGGATCACTGGGGCAAACACTTGGCTAGTGGCTAAGATGCCTGCGACCCACATCAGTGCACCTGGGCCTGAGACCAGGTATTCTCCCAACCCCAGTCACCTGCTAATGCAGACCCTGGGAGGTGGTGGTGATGGCTCTAGAAGTTGGGTCCCCGCCACCCATGTGGGAGATGAGGATTGAGTTCCTGGCTCTCAGCTTCAAACCTAGCTAAAGCTAAAGTGAGTATTTGTTAGGTGAACCAGAGGAAAGCTCTCTCGCTCTTGTTCTGTCACTCTCACTTTCTCTCTCCCTCTCAAATTAAAAAAGAAAAAGGGGCCAGCATTGTGGCACAGGTTAATCCTCTGCCTGAAGCGCTGGCATCCCATATGGGCGCTGGTTCTAGTCCCAGCTGCTCCTCTTCCAATCCAGCTCTCTGCTATGGCTTGGGAAAGCAGTGGAAGATAGCCCAAGTACTTGGGCTCCTGCACCCATGTGGGAGACTGGGAAGAAACTCCCGGCTTTGGATCAAAGCTTCAGCTGTTGCAACCATTTGGGGAGTGAACCAGCAGATAGAAGACCTTTCTCTCTGTCTCTCCCTCTCACTGTAACTCTACCTCTCAAATAAATAAATAAAACCTTAAAAAAATAAAAAATAAAAAGAAAGCCAAATTGCAAAGCAATGTGAATAAACAGACTTTGAGAGAGACTTCCAAACTTGGGGCAGTCATGTATGGAGAGAGTGAAAATGGAATGTGGGGTTGAAAAGAGGGGGTTAATCAAAGTCTGGGTCTGAAACCATCAAACTCTTGAACCAACGGAGTTTTTGTCTGTTCCCTTCCCCCTACCCTGCAAGGAAAGAGGCAGGAGGAAGTTTCATCTCAGGCTAATATGAATGCTCTCTTTTCCAAAAACACAGCACTTCCAACTTTTCAACACCTTTCTTTTAAATATTGACTACTACTCTTTGTTTTAGTGTAGGTTCTGCTATTTTGCAGTACAGAGGCCTAGCAATGGCTATGATGATGGAAAAATCCTATATAAAGAACTAGAAAAGAGAAGCTCCAAACACAAAGAAAAGATTAAAAAAAAAAAAAGGAAAGGTTGCTTGGTATTATGGTTGGTTGAAGCTATGCATATGTGCTGAAAAGTTGCATGGTACCCCATTAAAAGCTACAAGTATCAAATGTTAATCTAAGCTTTCTCTTTTTAAAAAATAAAACTGCCTCCATCCTCCAAATACTCGCTATTGAGGCTTCCAACATGAAAGAGAACATGGAAATCAAATGGGGAAAATTAATCCAGAAGAAAGAGACACAAACACAGTCTCTCCCTTCACACCAAAATAGTATCCCAAGGGAAATTCAAAAAACAATGGCTTCTATAAACAAGCAGTGGATGCTATGAGAAAACAATTCAGAGAACAGTAAACAGCTCTTCAAGGGAAAAATTATAATCACTAAAGTTGTAAATAAGTGCAATACAAGGATTGGTATTTTGTGGAAAAGAAAAGGACTCTCTTCTCTCCCCTCCCAAAAATAAAAGAAAGGGTATTTAATAATAAAACTGAAACGATGAAGTGTTAAGGGAGGAAAATGTATGAATAGTTTAATAAAGATATTACCAAAGAGAATAATTGCACATCTCATGATGAATTAAGTTTTAAAAAGTACAAGTGACAAGACAGAGAATCAGAGGTAGCAGAACCTAGTGGTTAAGAGATCCAGAGACTGTGTAGCAAGACTATTACTACCACTAACTGGTTGCATGATCTTGGGCAAGTTACTGCACCTTTCAGTACTTAAGTTTCCCCATCTGTAAGACAGGGATAATACTGGTTCTTGCCTCATAGAATTCCGAAGAGAATTAACTGAGTTAATATATATAAAGGACTTAAAATAGTGCCTGGCAATTATATAATAGTATAATAAAAATAGTATACCAATTGGCTCTGAAGTGACCTGCTCTTATGAAATTACAAAATTAGCAATTGGGTATTTATTTAACTAAAAATAGCAGTATACAACATTGGGATGAAGGAAGGGAGGTACTGGATGATTTTAGACAGCCGAATTCTCATCTATCACAGCAGGAAGTTAATAGATAATGTCTGCAATCAATAACTTTAAAATAGCACACTGCATACTGACATTGCCAATTCCCGGAAGAAACCACAAAGAATTAAAATGCGGTCGCCTCTGGGGCACAGGACTAGGGGGTTGTAAACAGTAGGGTAGGCAACGGCTTGATATTTGATTTTCCAACCAAGTGCATTTGTTACCTTGAGATTTTCCATTCTTTTTAAAGAATGAAAAAGGTTAACGTATATGAATTGGCTGTCAGTGCCTGGCATATAAGAGTAGGCATTCAATACATTGTAGTTCCATTTTACTCATTTCAGTAATTCCACTCCTGGGGATCTTTCCTGTTTAAAGATACAATGCCAAAAGAAAAACATGAATAAATATGTTACTGCTGGGTTATTTATAACAACAAATAACTGGAAACGACCCAAATTGTCAACCGTATGGGAATGGCTAAGAATTATGCAAAAACTCGATGGGATGTTGTAAAGCAAGCACACAAAAACGTTGTTTTGGATGGCTACAGACTGGTGAAAAGCAGCCACTCACATACACATGATGTGCTAAGACTAGGAAATAGGAGCCTGAGACAGCGGGTTGTCTGAAGAGAAGGAAAGGAGATATGTGTATCTACAATCCACATGCCACCTCAGGCCCCCAGCTCAGAGCTGCTTGGCTCACTGGGCAAGGGCAATTTCTTCCATGAACTGAAGAGCAGTGGCACAGCCTTTTATACCTAAGAGTGCATACCACCATTCAGGAAGAATGCATGCTAACAGTCTATGTCACCAACAGCAATGGTCTGAGTTTTAGGAGCCATCTCCCTGTTCTACACTCAGATCCAGCGTGAGCAAACTCATGCCTCCCCTTAAGTCATTTCCAGCTATTGCTCAGCCCAGAGAAAAAAGAATCTCAGAGAACCCATTTCTCAGCAGAGATATTGATGAAAAATATGAGACAACAGTGCACAAATGGACAACAGAATGCAGCTAAGTCTGTATCGATGCCTATTATGTTCTTTAAGGCCTGCAGCTCCCAAAGATGATAGGAGGCATGCAAGCCATTTCCTCTGGGTCTCAGTTTTCTCTTCTGAGGAAACAGGGTCACTTTTACACTTCAGTGTAAGGGTGTGCGTGAAATGAAGGCATGCCTGGGAGGTCACCCATCATAGGTATCAATACAGACCAGGAACTCAACAAAGCCCAGTTAGATCTCACTTTGGCTGTCCGTGATCTACTTAGAATTGTGCTTCTCAAATACTAGCATGCATTGTAACCTCCTGAGGTTTTGTTAAAACACTGATTTCCAGGTGCCATGCATTTGGCCAAACAGGTAAGATGTTGGCTACGACACCTGTGTCTCACGTCAGGGTACGTGGGTTTGAGTCTTGGCTCTGGATCCAGAGTCTAGCTTCCTTCTTATGTGCACCTTTGGTAGTTACGGCTCAAGTAGTTGAATTCCTGTTACCCCAGTGAGAGACCGGGATTGAGTTTGGGCTCCCAGCCTCCACCTGAGGCATTCCTGCCTACTGTAGGCATTTGATGGAAATAACCAGTGGATGGCAGCCACCTGTCTGTCTTGCTGCCTCTCAAAGAAAACTCTTGAAAAGTACCAAGCACAGACTGGTGGGCTATACCCTCAGGGTTTCCAATTCACTTGGCAGGTGTTGGGGTAGAATGGAGCTGGACATTTGCATGGCTAATAAATGCCCAGATAATACTGACTATGGAACCAAACCTTGAGAACTACTGTCTTAGAAGCACAAAACACTGCCCAAATCTGGAAAAGACTGAAACTTCAGAGAAGGAAAAGAAAGGCAGGCGGGAAAAGTTCGCTAAGGATTCCTTATCTGAACCTTGATTAGATGTCCATATCAGCTCCATCTCCTCCCTAAGCTACCTTTCAACTGCCAGGTTTTCAGACCTAAACCGAGCCTCCAGGTCAACCTCATGGTCTGAAAAACGACAACCCTTCCCTATCTGCTTGGAGCCTACATGCAGATGCAGAGGCCACCTTCTTAGGTTCCAAGAAATTATGCATTCATTATGGAGGAAATTAACACCTTAAAGCAAACTATAATTAGGAATTCTTCAATTCAGTTTATGCTTTTTCAATTAGGCACTCTATAATTTTAATCATGGGAGCATTAACATGTTTCTGTAATTTATATACCTGTGGTATAATTAAGCCTGAGAAACACATTACTCTAAACCTGAATGGAAGTGATTGTTTCCCTTCCCACTTGCAGGATTCCAGGTCTCTGGTGGGGAGACAGTGCCAGGGTCAAGGGAGCCTTTTGTGAGTGGCAGAGGCCAATGAAGGAACTCCTGGATTCGGGGACATGAAGGCTGTTGGAGACCCTATGTTGCCTGTGAACATCTGGCCCATGTGTACACATCTGCCTCCCGACTCTTCAACTCCTACTGTGCCTTTCAAAAGATTCCCACCACTGGAAACTGCTTTGGACAACTATTCTTGGAAACTAATTTCAATTAAGCAGGAACAGGGTGTCCTGGCAGGGGAGACATTATCTGAGAACTGTGGGAAGCAGATGGCTTTGAATGGAAGAAATTGAACAATAGGTTGAAAGTTAGCCTGGACTGGGACCAAACTCTTTTTTAAACATTGATTCCTCTTCCCACTTTTCTCTAACCCTGCTTCTCTCTCATAATTTCAGCTTTGCCTTTTAGCCACAAAGCAGGACCTGAATCCTTGTGTGCAAGGTAGTTCTCTTGGGATCTGAGCAGCTCTGCAAATTCAAGGAATTCACAGGCACACTGAAAGTTTTTGTGCTTATTCAGACTGAACCTCTGAACTTTCTGAAGGTTAAAAACCTTCATTTTTTTCTTCTTCTTCCTGCTCTCCCTACAATAGCAAATTCAGATTTGCTGACTGCAATAAAAGGAAAAAGAACATAATCAAAACTGGCCCAGGGGGACAATACATACAGATCCCAACCCAGCTGAGTGACGCGCCCATATTGCTGCAGCATTTTGGCACTCAATATATTTTGTCTGATCTAAGAAAATATAGAACTTTTTATAGAGTGAAAGTTGGAAATGGATTTGTTTCTCCCAGGCTGCTCTAGCCTTCCATAAAAGAATACAGATTTGCCCAGATTCTGATGTTCAGCCTCATCACACATCCATCTTCTACCTAAGCGGCAACATCTGCATAGAAGAGATATATTCAGATATGCTATCAGCATGCAGCAACACAGGATGAGTTATTTCAGACCCCAGTCATTGTCATCACGTAAGAAAATAGGGTGTGTTTTTTAGACCACACGTGGACAGGAATAGAGAAATAAGCTGGCAGAGATGCTAGTGCAGTTCTTGTGAGCTAAAACTGGTTATCCTCACACTGACACACACCGAGAGAGACACAGGAGTTCCTAAAGCTGTAAAACCAACAGGGACAGCTCCACAGGAAAATGAGAAGCAATTGCTTCTCCGGATCATGAGCCAAAGCTGTCATCATAGAGCAATCCACCTGGTTTCCCTATCCAGGCTCCTTTCTCCCTATCTCAGGCCACCTACAGAGTCGACCAGAAGCACTCAGGTGTGGTCCAAGAGTGGCAGGATCAGCATCACCTGGGAGCCTGTCCAAAATGAGGGAGTCTCAGGCCTGAGTATATTCCCTGGAGATCTGCATGCTTGCTAGTTTTCCAGATGACCTTTCTCCATTTTATTTTGTATTTGTAATGGATACATAAAAACTGTATGTACTTATGGGTACCATATGATGATTTGATCCACTTTTAAAAATATATATTTATTTTGAAAGTCAGAGTTAGAGAGAGAGGGAGAACAGAGAAAGAGTTCCTGCATCTGTTGGTTCACTCCCCAGTTGGCCACAATAGCAAGCTCTTGGCCAGGCCGAAGCCTGGACTCAGTAATTTCCTCTGGATCTCCCACATGGATGGCAAAGGACCAAACACTTGAGCCACTTTTGGCTATTTTTCCTAGGCTATCAGCAGGAACCTGGATTGGAAGTAGAGCAGCTGAAACTCAAACTGGTGCCCATATGGGAAGCCAGCACTGCATGTGTGGCTTTACCCACTATGCCGGCCTTGGGATACACATTATATACCTGGGTCTGAGCCTCCATGATATTGCTCCCTGGCCTTTACCTATGACCTCAAATACCTGCATTAATAACCTCTTTAAAACCAAACCTGAGCCTTAATCTTTTTATCAGCCTCCTAGGTTCTAGACCAAAGCAGTTAAATGGATTTTCTGTCATGATGGAAAAGCTGTCCAATACAGTAGCCACTAGCTACATGTGGCTACTGAGTACTTCTAATGTGTTAAGTGCAGCTAATGGATTGAAATTTTTAATTTACTGAATTTTAATTAATTTAAGCTTAAATAGCTGGTAGCTACATTATCGGACAGCGTAGATCTAATGTCTTCCCGCTGAATCTTCCTTGTACTGGGACTGCTCCCTCCTGACCTGGCCTGAACACTTGCTTCTCTGTTTATAATCTCTGTAAATTGCTTCCTGAGCCTATGCCTGGGTGGAAAAGCATCACGCAGCAAACCCTAAGCAGCTAAATCCAGCGCCCCCCCCAAAAAAAATGATGTGATATATTGAGAGAGGAAGGAGGTACAAATCCCTTGTTCCTAGTGGTGGCAACTTCAAGTTGTTGTTCTCCTACCAAAAATCCAGGGCTTTGAGGATCACCTCTCCCACTGCGGCTGAGAAGGCAACTCCCCGAGAAGCCCCAGGCTGCTGGAGTAAGCATGCTGCAGAACGCTCTTGGGATTAGAGCAAACTTCTTTGGATTTTAACTTGGCACAGACCCATGCACCAGCTCAGAACACCGTCAATGTATCAGGCTACAGGTATGGCCTAGATGAAGGTCCACTGTGGAGTGTGATTTTTGGGCTGTTGCAGACAGATTGAGAGTCATTGGTTATCAGCTGTGCAAGACCTGAGCAGCAGTGCAAACTGCCATGGGCCCAGGACAGTGTTTGAAGGGGAAGTGAGCAGACAAAAATGTTGGAGAAGTGAGAACCTGGAGAAGAGTCTAGCAGAGTCACTGCTGCTTTTGCAAAGGGTTCCAGCAGGTCCCAAGGTGGAAAGGTTAACATTGTAAAAACTACATTTACTTAGACAGCCCTTCCACCTACAGCACGACCTCTTGTTCCTTGGAGTACCTGGCTCCACTAACTTTCACCCTGAACCAGCTACTGTCTGTCCAACACTACTGCCAACATGGTCATACCCAGAGCCTTATCATGCCATAGGATTCCATTACTGTACCTACTTTGACCACATTGTTCTCCAAATACCACTTCCTGTCCTCCCAAACATTCTTTGTACTCTACATCAATTCTTTAACAGCACTGGTGTCACCTTGCCCTCACTATCCCTGTTACCTGAACATCCACCTTCACACATCTTTTCTAGCAAGCCTAGAACAGATGGTCCATTTTCAAACACTTTTTTTGACATTGTCATCTCCCTTGTCCTACACCAACTGATGTGCCTTTGCTCTTTTTTATTATAAATAGCTGTTTGTCCCCTTGGAGAAAATTAAACCACAAAAAACTGACTATTCCTTTAAAAAAAATCATTCCTTCTCTGATTTTAACAGAAGAGTTAGAATGCAGGTATCCTGGCATGGTTTCACTTCTACCTCTTTAGTCATGCTTCTCCATCTCCCATGTAGCTCTGTGAGGGCAGTTCACAGAGCTGTGTCCTGGTCCTCATCTCTTCTAACCATTCTCTCCCTGAATGACATCACCCATCCTTTCCATACTTCAAAGCCACCTGGATGCTAACGATTCCAAAATCCAAAACCCCTGCTCAGATGCTTCTCCAGCGCTACAGACTTTCGGAATTTAAATAGTCCTTATGGTAGGAGGTGAACATGACAACCACGTTATCCTTCCCCTCATGCCAGTGAGAGTCCCTGCCTTCATCTCTCCAGATGGCAGACGGTCCAAAATAGAACACTCTTCTCGTTCTTCATGTTCTGTTGACTGCTCCATTTAAAACATTCTTCCCCAAACACCTGTTTTTCCTCCCAGACTTTAGCTTAAGTAATATAATCCAGAATACCAACATCAGAGCCGACTCCTGGTAAACGGGCTTGCTAGGGGGCGCTGCAGAGGCTTATCAAAGTGGGCCTGCCATGCAGTCAGAGTTCGCAGAAGTGAATACAAATGCACCTCAATTATTTGGTTGTCATCTTTCTTCCCCTTGGATTTCCTGATTTTTTTATTTTAAGCAGTAAGCATGTTAGCCAATGGAATGAGAGGTAATGAAGAGAGTATCCCTTACAGACAGTAAAGAGCTGGGAGCCCAGACTGCATTCAGACTGGAGATTCATGGATGTAGGCATGAGTCCTCAATTTCTCCTCTTCCTACACCCCTTCTGGCAGACTGCTGGGAGGAGGGCTTTCTGTTAAATTTCTCCCAGAACGTCATAATAGCCCCCTTGAAGAAGGGTGGGCGAGATTTCTCCAAGCTGCTCCCAGGGAAAGAGCTGGGACCCACCCAACCAGGTTATTGAACAATGGCCAAACTTAACATGTAAATGATAGCTTGCTCCCAAGGCTGGCTTCCTGGGTCCATCACTCAGAAATTCCCATTTTTCTTTTGGCCCCTTGAACACACATAGGCTAATGCCTACCTTAATAAATGCTTTTTAAAAAATAAATGCTATGGCATATGTTTAAGGTATGCCACATATTCTGGGAGTCATCTAGATAGGAAAATGGTCACTAGAGGGGAGAAATCGGCAAATCCATCATCTTGCAAGGCTAGCCTTCTTGTGTGCTTGCTTTTGTGCCAGGCCTGAGCCCTGTTTCTAGCTGCAGCACCATACTGACCCTTGCCCTTGGGTGGTTTCCTCGATAATGGTTACTCGTTCCTCTGATTCCAACTGCATGTCTCACGAGGTGCCATATTTAAAATGGGGGCAGTCCCATGGAGAAGAGCCCTAGAGCTGCGACTATTCCGCACGTTTTCCTAGTCTGGTGTGATGAAGTCCCAGCATCCTTTCAGGCATGGCTACAAGGGTTTTGACTTACTCGGCTAAATCTTTTTGGAGGTTATGGGGGAGTGGCTCACTCCTGTCCATGTCCACCCTCACTCTGTACACATGCCAAAGTAGGACACATCTTTCTCTTTGGGCCCAGGCAGAAGAGGCCCAGAGACCTGAGGAACTAAACAAGGTTTAGAGAAAGAGCATCTCAATGCAATTGCAGTCTCTCAACTCTCCCAGTGTAGATGGGGACTCACAACCTCCTCAGCTGCCCCACGCTAATAAATCTGCTACATTTTCATCTCTGCTTCCTAATTGGCACCGTAATGTGCTGGTGTCTGAGAATCAGATGGCAATGATTCCAATTTTGCTCACTGCAGCTCCACAGACCAGCAAAACCCTTCTGTGATTGTTTTATGCGCTCCCACTCGGGGCTTCACAGTTATTAAAGGAATCCTGGAGGAAATTTGGCAATCATTTGCTTTTCTTCCCAATAAAGTTTCTTCTTTCTTTAAAAGTTGGCTGGGTCTCCAATCCACACTGTAGCTAATCACTGCGCCTTTCAGACTCTGCACACTTAAAGAAGCTGCAAGTGTCGAATGCAAAAAGGTCTTAGATTGTCATCAAGGAATGGAGAGAACTCTGCAGGGACCTTTAGCCCCTTCTGCCATGCTATGCTCTGTTCTAGCATTCAGCCTGTCCTACCCCTGAGCCCTCAAGCCGCAGCTGTCACACCCCCATACCATGCCTCTAACCACCCAACAAGGCAGGGCATGAGCCCTGACACCAAAGGCGGTCTCCCAGAGGTGCTCAGCACCACTGGGCAGTTGGTTCCTCTGAACTCTCCCCAGCGAAGCGTCCTTGAAGACTTCCCTCCTTTCCCGTTCCTTGGCTCAGAGAACTGTGCCACCCAGCACCCCACGACCCTGGCTGGGAGTCCTCTTGGCAACATCCTCTCCTTCACACTCTACCCGCCCTGAAGTGCAGTCACCACGGAGCCACGCCCGTTTTGCCTCCTGCCTCACCACAATGGCTGACCTGGCTCCCCTTCATTTCTCATCTGAGCAGCTGTTAATGCTCTCCCAAGGGTGTTACTCTTAGGCCCTGGTTTGCTGTCCAGACATCCCAGCTTTGTTTCATAAAGCTCCAGGCATCTGATTTTTCAGGTTTTTTTGCTTGTTTGTGTTTGAGGATTTTTACCACCCCTGCAAATAGCTGCCTGCAGTTGCCCTGTGTGTCGCATACTAGCCAACTCTTCACCTACAGACCTCATGTCGAAGTTACAGGAGGCCCAGAAAACAGGCAGCAGCGTGCAGCAGGGCTCAGAGAATAATCCTGACCATGGGTACCAAGGGCTGGGAGTCACTCCTTGCCTCCCTCAACAGCTTGGCCAAACCCAAGGAACACAGCAAACTACTACCAGCTGTCTTTCACCCTACCTTAGCTACCATTCAAAACAACCTAGGATGTGTCTATTCCTATTTACCAACAAGAATCCTGAGGTTCCGAGAAACCTGCTCTAAGAACCAAGTGGGGCCTTCGAATAGGGCAGTTCTGATTGCAGGAGACTCTCCTGCCCTAGCTGGGAAGTCAGCCTTGGAGGGAAGAGCAGCAGAGTCCTAGGTCCGAGTCACTTCCTGCCCTCAAGGAGGCCAGTCTGGAAGAGACGGAAAATGCAAGTCCCCGAGGGAGGAGTGGCCAGGGCAGACTGGAAGCCGGGCAGGGGCTGCTGAAGTCAGCTGTAAGCATGGAGATGGTCCTGGGTATGGCAGATTTGAGCTGGGTGGCAGAGAAAGGCATGCTGGGCAGAGAGAGTAACAGGAGCAAGGGCCTCATCGCTCATGTTCCACACACACTGTAGGGCAAGGTCAAAACCCAGAGGGCAGGCCTTTGTGACCTGGCTCCTATCTGGGTTTTTTTTTTTTCCTATGCTTCTTCCGCCTCCTCACTCAGCTACTGTGGCTCCATGAACAAACCATGCACCTTCTTTGTTCTAGCTCTTGCACATGCTGCTTCCTCCTTTTGGGTCCAACTCCTACCTCCTCCCCTAACTCTCCCTTGTTTCCTAAGTCTGAGCTTAGGTAACACTGCCTCCAGGAAGCCCTCCCAGCTTCCCAGCCCACAGGGCTCACAATGGGTACTACTGTACTGAACTAATCTCTGACCAAATACACAGGCTCACTGGCATTTTTTCTTTTTCTCATTGTCTTTCCTACAGACGTCCACCACCCAAAGCAGGTGTCACTAATCACATGTGGTTCCTGAAATTTAAATTAAAAAATGAGATAGAAATTTGTTCTTCACTTGTGCTGTCCATTTACCAAGTCCTCAGTAGCCATATGTGGTTTTTGGCAAGCATTATGAGGGGCACAACTACAGGACATTTTTATCATTCAGTAAAATTCGTCACTGTTCTATGACAGGACAGGTGGCAGCTGGAGGGAGGGGCTAGGATACACATATCTGTGGCGCTGGAACCTTTTCTCTCCAGGTGGGTAAAATGGATTTGCCAAACTAACTCAGCACTTTAGGAACCTTCTCCTTTTCCTTTTTAGGAACACATACTACATGTCAGATATTGTCCTGCAAATAGGAGATCCAGGAATGCCATGCCTACAGATTTCTTGGTGCTCACAGCCTAGCGTGGGCCATATATATAAAAAGCAAACCCAAAGAGATCATACAAACAAATGCACAACACAATTAAAAGCTCAGGAAAGCACCACAAAGGATCCACACAGTTCACTGTACAACGCGGTAAAGGGTAGAGTGCAATTCAATGAAACCAGAAACAGGGGGAAGGCCACACGCCAACGAGCCTCGAATTCCACGCTAAGCCTGCATTGAATGCACTAACAGAAGCAGTCACCCCTTTACAAACTTTAAGCAGGGAAGTTAACTTGATCCAGTTTGTTCTCCCAAAGGGCCTCTCCAGTAGTTCCCTGGAGGATGCACTGAAGGAAGAGAGGCTTGGGACAGGCAAGCGGCAAGGACACCCTGCCAGGTCAGGGAACTGGGGCTAGAGCATGGCAGTGGGGTGGAGGAGTCTAGCCCAGGGCTGGTAATGAAGTCAAATGGACGGACTTGGTGACTGATTGGATGGGAAGGGCATGGAAGGGCAACAAAAGCCATCCCCAAGGAAGCTGGCTGGGGTATGGGAGATCTGCCACAGAATCTGGGGCTCTGCCCTCCGCCCCCCTTCAGGGACTGCATTACGGGTGATTAATGCACGGCCAAGTTAGTTTCTTATAAAGGTTACCACAGATACATCAGCATGACAGGCAGGGTGTGGGGGAAGAAGGCTCGGCGTGTTTGTGTCAGAGCTGAATATTAGATTCTAGTCACTATTTGATTGATCTTTTAAGCAATTCTGGGATTCTGTCACTTAAAAACCAATAAATCTTTGAAGGCCGGGGGAAAGCAATGCAAAAGCAATAAATCTCCATTGTGGAGGATTAGAAAAATAGGCCAAGCTGCGAGGTGGTTTGGAAGGGGACATGAGGGTGTGGGAGCCGCCCACCACACTATCCTGCACAGTAAGGCCTACCAGACACAGTCAGACCTAGGGGACTTGGAAGGGGCAGCAAGCAGCAGGGTGGGGGCTGCATTTCAGCTTTGCAAGGGGCCTGGTGTCACTAGCAGGAGGGAAGACAGCCTAGCTGGGTGGGGCCTAGAGGCTGTGACTCAGGTGTGAGTTTGGGAAAGATTCTACAAGTTGGGCGATCCCTGAGAAGTTGCCTTGCCCAGCACCTACCACCTAGTTAGCAGATGTTCACCTTAGAGCATCCTCACTTGACACATCAAGACTGGGAAATGCATGGTTTCTAGGGGAGAAATGAACTCAGAGGCAGGGAATTAGGTCCATGATGAACAACTGGATTTCTGAGCCCTGAAACCTTGGACCAGCCACTTAGCAACCTCAACTTCAGTTTCCTCCTCTGAAGTTGAGATGTTATTTCCCAACCAGCTTGCTCACCAGGCAAGAGAGGATCAGATGGTAGAGTGCGAGTAAAGGAATTGTCAATTGTAAGTTCTAATCCAGGGAACTATCAATGGTAAATTAGGGTTCAGGGCATCTTGGACCCAGCGTATGTAGTGAGCTCTGGGGGTCCTGGGTTGTAGACTGCCCAAGCTGCCATCTCCCCAGTCTGCAGAACTCCCCAGTGGTCCTCTTTCCTTGGTGGTTCTCCTATTTCGGGCCAGTCTCCCACCCCTCTCAGCATAGTCACTGTCGCCAATGGCTTCCTATGTCTACTCATCATCTTGTCTGCTTACCCACTTAGTGTCCCGCCTCCCCACCCGACTCACAGACACACTTACTGGATAATAAGCCTCAAGAAGGCAGGCGTGTGTCTGTCTTGTCTCCTGCTGTCTCCCCAGTTGCTCGGTTTACTTCCCTGGACATAACAAGTGGTTGAATGACATAATGATCAATTGCCTGCGATAGGCACATCCTAGTGCCTAGGGTTCCTGGTGGAAAAAAGGCTAGAGTAACTCAAACGTACTGTGGTATTTCCACTGTTGTTACTGCAGTTGTCCTGGAAGTCTTGCCGGGTGACATTGGGGAGTCTCTTCCCTCTTCCTAGCAAATGCCCAAGCAATGGTCTGAACTTAATTCCAGAAAGTGGTATATGTCCACCCTCAGTGATCCAGGCCCTTGGGAAGAAAAGCCACCAGACATTTCCAGACACCAACCATTTCCCCTTTGAGCAGTGACATTTAATTTTTTTGGATAGAAATGTCACCAAAACATATCATGCAAACCTGTCTCCTAGGGAGGTACACTGGTACACTGAAATGAGTCTGGACTTGGGGTCAGCTTCACTGTTAAATTTGTTTGCTTTGTGACCTGGGAAAACTCACTTTGCTTCTGTTTATCTCAATATCCCTGTCTGAAAAACAGAGACTATTATCAGAATTTGTGAGGACAGAGATAGTGTTAGGTACAGTGACAGGCACATGGCAAATGCTTGCTCACTAACTGGAAGTTCTCAGGCTTCTTAAGTTGAAGACTTTGGTAGACTAGGAGCAAGTCATGACCAGCCATAGTTGTGAGGGCTGTAGTTTGCAGATGCCTTGAATTCTTAGTCCCTGTGTGTGTTGTGTGGCGTTGCCCTACCTCTTTGCTCCCTGCCAATGTCACTTCTCATTGCTGTTGGGGGTACTTTCATCCCTTTCCCTCTCCTGAAATGTACTGCAGTCTGCATGGTCTTGCTCAACAGATCTGCAAGCTAAGAGGACGTAGGCTCAGAGGGAAAGTGTGAGGGCATCTGTTTCTGGAAACTGGGGCAGCTTTCCCGCTCATTTCACTCTGGGCTTGTTAGAAGACCCCTTTTCTGGGGGCAAAAGGTATTGGTCTCTAGGGCCATGCAGCCCTGAGAACTTACATATTATATTTAGCCTCTGCGAAAGTGGCTGCTAATACTAGTCAGATAGAGGGAACTGAATCTCAGAGAGAAAGTATCTTGACCAAGGTCATGTAGCGAGATCTTAATCCAGGTTCACTGCTACCAAACTCACATTGCGTCCATGCCCCCTCTCCTTCCCCTCTGCCCCCCCCCCCAGCCAAAAGTCTGTGGGGAACTGAACTAAATCGTAAGCCTTTGCAAGCCACACAGTGGGATGCCAGCTGATTGAGTCCCTTTCCTGTTACTTTCATAGGCTTGCATCCTTGGAACAGGGTCTTAGGGTCAGATCTGGGCTGTGCTCTGGGTCAGCTCTACAACCTTGGGTAAGCTTCTTTCCTTCTTTGAGATATTCTTTTGCCATCTGGGAAGCTTTTAATATTTTCAAACAGCCACTAATGCTATTGTGTAAAAGAAGAGAGAACTATGAAAGGGAAGAAGGTGCTGTGACCATAATGGAATTCAGGATTTGACAACTCGAAGACCTGAATTCAAACCTGCGTCTCCTACTTAACTCTCTGCATGCTGGGGGCATCCCTGCCTCTCAGTTTCTTCATTTGAAAATGTGAATTGTATCTCACAGGTATAGAGAAAATCGACAATGTTATATCAGTGTAACTAGAAAAAAAGCAGGGGATGAATAATGTGATTTGACTTAAGGGCCACCATCTGTTTTGGCTTCATACAGGTAGGCAGCCCTGGAACAACCAACATATAGACTACAAGACAAAAGCTCAGTGGTCAGATGCTCCACAGGCATTATCTACATCTGTCACAGGGCCTGTGGGGAGCATTGTCCAAAATCCTTAGATTAGAGAGGAATTTTCAAGTTGATTGTGGCTGATTCTATCTGCTCTATCATCTCTAGTTGCTGGGTAGAATGAAGCTTTGGCCATCTCAAAAGCCTTTTCCCGGGCTGGCATCCCAGCCTCCAGTGGCACTCTCCAGAGGCTCCTCCCGGTCTTTCAGTGCCACCTGTCATCTGAAACGCGCCTCTTGTCCTTACGCCACAATACCTCTCTCGGGCTTCATGTTAAGGCACTGGGGCACAGTGGTTAAGCTGCTTTAACCACTGGCATGGTGTATCGGAGAGCCAGCTGATCCACTTCTGAATCAGCTCCCTTCTAAGGTGCCTGGGAAAGCAGTAGAATATGACCCAAGTACTTGGGTCCCTGATATCTATGTGGGAGACCCGGATGGAGTTCTAGGCTCCTGGCTTTGGCTTGGTACAGGCCTGGTCATTGCAGCCACTTGTGGAGTGAACCTGAAGATGGAAGATCTCTTTTTTTTCCTCCTCTTTCTTGGTTATTCTGCCTTTCAAATAAATAAATAAATAAATAAATTTAAATAAGGCAAACAACTCATGGTTTCTCCCAGTCTAGCTGCTTGTCTCCTCCTTGTAATTCCTATGCTGGGCATTCTTGAAACGTCAACAGAATCTTTTTTAAAATGTTTATTTATTTGAAAGGCAGACAGAGATTTTTCCATCCATTGGTTCACTTCCTAAATGCCTACAACAGCTGGATCTGGCTCAAGCTGAAGGCAGGAGCCCAGAATTCAATCTGGGTCTCCCACATGCATGGCAGGGACCCAACTACTCGAGCCATTACCTGATGTCTTCCAGAGTACACACTGGCAAGAATCTAAAGTCAGAAGAGCTGGGATGCAAACCCAGGCACTCTGATATGGGATGCAGGTGTCCCAAGTAGAATCTGAACTACTGTGCCACATACCCACCCATCAACAAAATCTCACACGATATTTAAGACACAGTTCCGTGTCACTTCCTCAGAGAACTCTTCCCTCAGCTTTCATGAGGACCTGTGCATATCTCTACCAGGATGCACTCTCTATATTGTAACTGAACTATTATTTTACTATCTCAACTAGAGTTCGACTTTCTTTAGAACATGACTTATTCACGGTGCGGTCACTGTTATACTCTAAGCACTTAAACAGGGCCTGAGACAGAGAAAGTGCTTGGTAAAAATGTGCGTTAAAGTGCCACCCATGTGGGAGACCTGGACTGAGTTCCAGGCTCCTGGTTTGGCTTCAGGCATTTGTGGAGTAAATCAGCGGATGAAAGATCTTTGTCTTTCTCTCTCTCTGCCTTTCAAATAAAAACAAAATGTGTGTTGAATGAATCATTTTTATCTGCCACGTTGTGTACACCTTTCCTAGTGTTCAAGGCATGCTTGTGGAACTGAGCAGAACTGAACCAACTAGAAAGCTAATCCACCCAACACTGCTTCATTTCAGGGATTATAGTCCTGTTCCCTAAAGTTCTGAGAAAAACAACGGTCAACATCGCTGCCCTTGTGCAAAGCGTAGCTTGTTTGAAATAGATGCCCACACTTCTGTCCCCCAAGAACCGACACTGGCCAGCTTGGCTACTGTGATGGCTCTGCTGTCTGGGAATCAGCCCGCTCCTAAACTCCAGTGAGTTCTTGCTAACGTCATCAATGGAACCTTGACAGCAAGCGCCTTTGCAGAACTCTAAGGCACTGTGGCCCTAAAGTGAACCAGCCCCCAGATTTCCTCCCATTTGTAACCTCTGAATAGGTTGCTTCGAGAATTCAGCAAGTCTGTCTTATCTGTTTGCTACCAGAAGCCAGTAAGGCGATCTTGCTGGGATGGCAGGTTATGTGGCCAGGCCATGTGATCCACTAACTAAATTTATATAACTGTTTTCCAGAAAGTTCTCTCCCAGACCATCTCAGGCCTTCTGAACACCCCATCGTAGCGGGAGAGGATCCTGGCTCAAAAGTCCCCTCTCTTCCTCTGGGGAAGTCTCGCTCGCAGCCAGCATTGCCCATGAGCACTGCCAATCACACGATTCAACCAGAAGAGCACAGAGTGCAGAGAAGGAAAACGGAAAACTCCAAAGGAAGACGCCGCATCACCTGACAGGGGCTCCGCGGGACTGGGCCGGCTTCAGCATCACGGTGATGGTGGTGTCAGTTTCATTCAGTGGAGTGTCTGTGTCGTACTCGGGCATCGATGGAGCTGGGGAGGTGACAGAGAGTGAAGATAAGTTCAAAAACCAAAAATGCTCCCCTCCACGCCCTCCTAAAGACAGTCGAGGTGGCTGTAGAGAGTGGACAAGCATCACACAGCCTCTGTGTTTGAGGCTGATGGCAAAGGAGGCTCTGGCTTCCAGGAGGCCCTAAATTCCTGCCAGGTGCACTAGTCTTGGAAGTGGTGGCAGTGACGTGGCCAGTAACCGGCAGGAATCCAAACAGATTCCTGCAAGAAACAGAACTTCACAGAGATGTGGACGCAGGGCTGACATTGTCAGGCACATTGAAAATGTGCATTCAAGCGATGATAAACCAGGCTCCCTGACTTTTCTGCTTCCTGGGGCCCCTCCCCACCAATACCCAACTGATAGGAGTGCATTTAAATCTAAAACTTTGAAAAGGTAATTTAGCCATTTGCATTAAGAGCTATTAAACCCCAGATGCCCTTTAATTTGGCTTTTCAATTTCTGAATTTAATCCTAAAGTCATAATCCAAGATAACAGATTAAACTTTACTTTGCAACCTGTTTATTGAAGCGTTATTTTATAAAAACATGGAAGCATCTTATGTATCTAACCACAGGGGAATGTTTAATTAAATTATGTCCATCCACTTGACAGAACATTATAATGAAAACAATGTGGGAAATGCTTATGGGATAAGGATAAGTGGAAACATGAAGCTACAAAAACACTCCATGGCGTTTGCAAAACAATGCGCAAAGTATGTTTGTATGCAACCCAGAATTGCATGTATGAAATGAAAGTTGTAAAAATTATCTGAGATAATTCTGCTTTGGTGTGCTCTAGCAGTGGAGGGGACTTACTAGTAATGGCATTTGCAACCTGGGACCACCATGGCTAATGGACGTTCATCCATTCAGTCACTCAGACAATTCATGAGAACCTGTGTTGTGTTCTCCTACTGGCAAAAGGAATACTTCTGAAAATAAATTTACAAATCAATTTGTAGGCAAGAAAAAATGGTACTTCAAACATTCATGGAAAAGTAGAATTAAAAATATGAGTTTATCTTAGTGCAAAATCTTTTTGAGATCCATGCATGGCTTTTGCATAAAATGTAATTTCCATGTATTTTGAAAATAAATCTGAAGCAAAACAATATGAAGTATGTGATTTAATTCAACCACATTGCCATTACTTGGTGAAATACCACCTAATTCATGGTTTTTTTTTTTACACTTTAGGTAATTCATTGATGAAGTTTCCTTCATGAGACTACAAAGGTAACCTCCAAGGGACTGCACTGTCCTAACTGCTCCCATACCACACAGTGACAGTTGCCTCTGCCTCTTCTCACGGGAAGGGGGAGGGCTTTCTTCCTCTCCTTTTTATAAAAGAGATACCTGAAATTTTAGTGGCGATCCGAGTGGTAACTGGGGGCCCGAAGCCCTTGGCTGTGCTGGCCTTGATGGTGAAGGAGTAGGTGGTCCCCGGGTACAGGCCCACAAAGAGGTGGTGGGTTTCATTTCGGAGCTTGAACACCTTCCCCCTCTGGCTGGATAGATCCGCGCTTGGGTCCAGTGAGCCAACAGCCTTGTAGTTGATCTGAACGACAAACCAACAAATAAACAAGTGAGTGCTTTTCTCAGGAAACTGGAGATCTTTGGAGGAACAAGTCAGGGGCACGCGAGCCAGTCAGCAAGCTCTGCTCAGGTGCCCGCTCCTGTCCACTTCACCTTTGACCCCAGCCTCTGAATGTCACGGTGCTGGCTGACACACTGGAGCAGCCCTGTACAACAGGAGCAGACTGTGGTCACAGTAAAGGAATTGAAAAATATCATTTTAATAATATACCTTGTTGAACCCCATACATCCTTAACATCATGCCAATCTTATGATCAACACAGAGCCATTTAATGAGAAAGTTTATATCCTGTTATTTATATTAAGTCTTAGGGATCCGATTTTTTTTCCCCTTACAGCACACTTCAATTTGGACTAGCCACATTTCAAAAGCGTGGCAGTCTGTAATGGCTGGTGGCTGCCATACTGGGCAGCGCAGCCACAGTGCAGTGTCCAAGAGCAGTGGTCCGATAAGAAGCATTAGAAGGCTTGGTAAGAGCGCAGACTGTGGGTCCCATATTCCACTGGAACAGGGTTGGTTGCCTGATACTATTTAATGCTTAGACTTGTTTGTTTTCCCTAAAATCTTGGGAGAGTCAGGACATTTTGTTATTTTCACTTGAATGACGGATAAACTGAGACTCAACTGGAAGCAACAGGTATTTAAAAAAAACAGCACTTTGCAAACAATCTATGGATCACAGCAAGTTTTGGGTCTTCCAATCCACTGAACACCCATTGTGATCTGAAGCCCACTGCACCCGTGAGTCAGCCTGTGAGTCCGGTAATAACTGGCCAAGGCTCTCTGCAATGATCCACGCCACTGCCGACTGACACAGCAGTGTCCAGGTCTCATAAAAATCGTGACGCGCCCGATCTCCATCTCTGTACTTACCCTGCCACAAAAGGGTACTTCTAACAGTGTGTGAAAAACCTTATTAAAGGTAAGTTTGTTTACATTGGTCTCTGCATCACACAGCTGCAAACACAGGATTTATTTATATTATCTAGGTCGTTCCATTAGAAAGCTTTCATTAAAGTATAAGATGCATACATAAAAGCACACAGCTCTATGATTATTTTCAAACTAGACTCAAGACTTGGTTTTCTACAGGCTTCCAATGCTCCCTGCTCACCCCAGCAAAGATGACCTGGTCCGACATCTAACTGCATGGACAAGTTCTATTTGGTTTTGAACTCTACACAAAGCAACGCCTACAGTCTGTGCTCATTTGTGGGTGGCTTCTCTCCCTCATTATGGCAGTGAGAGCCTCATGCTGCTACGTGATCTGGCTGCCTCCAGAGTCTGTGCTCGCTACTCTGCAACACCCTGCCAGGCCTGCAGAACAGTTCTCCAGTTGGAAAACATTCCTTTCCCCCATTGTTTACTCCTACAAATTCCTGTATTCCTGGCACTGCACTGTGTGCCTCTTGGAGACCCCAACTGAATACAGACCAGGCCCTGTCCTCAAGTGACTTGCACTCTAGAGAAATAAACCAGCTATTCTGATAGCTTACGTCACTTTATCCTCATACTTACAAGGACGACCAAACTCGGGTGAAAAAGGAACATTCTACTTTTACTTAAAAAAATAGGCAATTTTGGGGCTGACGTTGTGGTACAGTGGGTTAAGCCACTGCCTGCAGTGCCCGCATCTCATATATGAGCCGCTTTGAGTCCAGGCTACTCCACTTCTGATCTACCTCCCCAAGTACTTGGGCCCCTGCCGCTCATGTGGGAGACCTGGATGGAGTTCCAGGCTCCTGGCTCTGGCCTGGCCCAGCTCTGGATGTTGTGGCCATTTGGGAAGTGAACCAGTAGATGGAAGATCTCTGTGTGTGTTTGTGAGTGTGTGTGTGTGTCTCCTGCTCGCTCTGTAACTCTAATTTTCAAATAAATAAAATAAATCTTTAAAAAAAACAAGCAATTAGCTGTTTCCGATAGTGGCAGCAAATATTTTGGAGAAAAAGGTGATCTCTCTCTCCCATATTAAGCAGTAATGGTCTATTGGTGGATGCCACAGCCTTGAGGACAGAAACCCGACTTTTCCGGAAGCAGTCTTCCCAGGAGGAGGGGCACAGTGAGCTGACGGACTCAGGTCATTACAAGCAGAGGCCAATGAACATCACTATGCAGGCAAACACTGGGTTAACACTCTCTGGAGCATCTCCTGTGTCCCCCTGCCTTCCCAGCTCCGTGCAGAGGCAAGTATCTGCCCTCTGTGCTCCAGGGCTTTCTCTGCAGGTGTTCTCCGTGAGTGCTTGGTCATTAACATCCCCAGAGACTACTGGGCATTGATGCATAAACTTCCCAGGCTCTCTTCCCGTGGTACCTCTGCAGCAACCCAGGGTCCTCCACTCGCTGGCCTGAGCACACACTGGCCACTGGCCGCCTGCTTTTCTCTTCCTCCCATGCCACCCCTTTATTGATGTTTCCTAAAACATCCTCATCTCTATCTGAATCGTTGTCTCAGGATCTGCTGCTGCAAAGTGCCTAACTGAGACAAAGTGCCCAGGGAGGCGTCTCCACAGAGAATGGAACATGTCAGTGAAGGCAGATACAAGTCAGAGCGGAGCCAAGAGGCTAATAGGGAGCTAGGAGGCCTGCAGTGCAAAAAGGCTGGGGCTGAGAAAAACCGAATGGGACCAGAGTAGCAAGTGCAAGTGGAGGGGAGGTTGGAGTCTGGCTTTGCCCAGCAGCGGAAAAGGGCGGATGCTTACAGAGTTCTGCCTGTAGCCACCAATGCCAGCACACCAGCAGGGAAGACAAACCCCTGCATTCTTGCAAAAGCCTCCCCAGTCTCTCTGCCTGGGCTGGTGGCAACCACACTGATATACAGACACTGAGAGGTAAAACTCATGCCTTATTTACTAGCCAATTCCTTTCCTGTGCTCCAAATTCAATCCAAAAGCGACTCAATTTCCACCGAGCTGTCAATATAATATACCGTGCTCCTCTGCTCTCCTAACCTTTCCTGGTATTACAGGATCCTCACTTACTTGTAATGAAACACTATGAATAAATCAATGTATGTTAATATAGCGTGCCTTCAATTTTTTATGAAGGGCTTCACCAAATCTAATTCCCACTGCTTTGTCAGAAACAGCCTTTGAAAAATTTAACTTGCAAGTTTTACGGAGTTAGTGGGGAATTGGGCTGGGGAGGGAAAGAAAAAAGGTGAGAAAAATGGAACGGGATGGAGCTGTGGCTGCAAATGCAGAATGCAAGATGAATCTTGGTGTGGAAGCAGAGGCAAGGGAAGAGCTGTTAGAGCCATGGACATAAAACCAAGGGTTAGCAGGGGAAAGGCTCCGAGACACACAGGCCTGCCCAGGGCTCCAGGGCTCCAGGGCTCCAGGGCTCCAGGGCTCCAGGGCTCCAGGGCTCCAGGGCTCTGACTGCAGGGCCCCTTCTCCTCTGGCTGCTGACAGTGGGATCCCCAGCCAGACACCAGAGCCAGCCCTTCTGAACAGAAATCCAATCACGTCAATAAAAACAAGGGCTTCACACAGGTCTCAGGAGTGAGTCCAACCTCAAACTGTGGGTTTTGTCAGCTGATTGCATGAGCAGGCCTCACCTGTGCTGACCCATCCATGGTGCTCCAAGCCTTATGTGACTCCTGAACAGAACCACGGTCCCTTCTTCCCCAGGGCCTTTGCACCAGCTCTGTCTGCTTCAGACTCTTCTTCCTTCCCATGCCTCTCTTTTGTCTTACCGATGACCCTCATCCATAGACCGTGCCTGACATGACACTTTTTTTTTTGCCTCCAAGGCCCTCCTATTCTGTGTTCCTAGAGCCACTTGTCTCCCTTTGAGCCACTAACTTTACATCATGTCATCCAATAACGTCATCAATGAGTCGCTTCTCCAGTTTACAAAACATGATCAGCGAGTGAAGTCTAACCCACCATCTGCTTTGGTAGGCCAAGTTTACTGGAACACAGCCACGCTGCCCACTCAGGTATTGTCGATGGCTGTGTTCAGGCAACTACAGGATCAAGTGGTTGTGACAGAGACTCTGAGGCTCGAGCTGGCACTGTGATATGGCGGGTTAAGCCATCGCTTGCCACACTGGCGTCCCTTATCAGAGTGCCAGTTCGAGTTCTGACTGCTCTGCTTCTGATCCAGCTCCTTGCCGGTGCACCTGGAATGGCAGCAGGAAATGGCCTCTGACATCCATATGGAAGACCAGGGTAGAGTTCCCGGCTCCGGTCTGGCCCAGTGCTGGCTGTTGCATTCATCAGGGGAGTGAACCAGCAGACAGAAGATCTCTGTCTCCCCATCTTTCTCTGATACTCTGCCTTTTAAATAAATGAATAAATCTGAAAAAAAAAATTAAAAGGAAACCCCATGACCCCCAAAGCCTAAAATATTTACTCTAAGCCATCACTGAAAACGTTTGCTGACTCCTTTGCCTGATTTTAAGCTCCAAGAAGACAAGGATCTTATCTGGTGTTTGCTCAGTGTTTCATCCTCTTGCATGCATGAGTGATCCAATCAGCTGTATGGCTCATGCAATCTGATTAACCTCTCTGGGCCTCAGGTGCTTCCAGGGTGATATATTAATTCTGATTTCAGTTTCTGTTTTATGTTACAGAATGGTTCCAGCCCTCTTGCCCAGGAGTCAGGCTTCAGGGAGTCCATGAGAGATTCGAGTTTCTGCACCAGGGCTCTAGCTGTACAGAACAGGGGACACCTGGGGATGCAGAGGCTGCCCCTCTACCTGGTTGAAGTGAGGGGCAGGAGAGGCGGGGGAACAGGAGGAAACGCATCCCCTGCAGGAGCCCCATCAGGAAAGGCGTGTTTCCTGAACAAGCTTGGACTGTGCAGTGCTGGGCTCCAGGTGCAGACGGAGCCCATGGCCAGGTTCTGGCCTTGAGGAGGAGGTGATACAGGGGTACATGTAGGTTATGGGACAGACCAAGATAAGATAGGGATGAGGGGTGCGGCCACGATTCAGAAGCAGGTGGTTGGATGATGCAATTGTGACCAAAATAACTCAATTTTGGAGTACAGGTCCCGGGCACTGGCAGGGTACCTTGTGGGTAAACCATCTCATCTCATCCACAAAAATGAAATGATTAGGATCCTTTACAGGTATCCCCACTCCTCAGCTGTGGACAGTGAGGGGAAGGGAGGTGACACAGCAGAATACAGGGCGAGGGCAGCAGAGAGAAGCACCAGAGGAACAGGTGATGACCAGAACCTGACGTGCTCTCTGCCTCCTCAGTCCCTCAGCAGTGCTACCTCTCAGCAGGTGCATGGATGCCGGTGCTGAGGTTTGGCACAGAATACCAACAAGGGGTTGGCCTGGGAGGGCTGCAGGCATATCCAACAATCACCCCGTCCAAGACATCTCCAAAGTGAGGAAGCACAGTGTGGTCTGAACAGGTGAACTTAGTGTTCAACTGACACACAAGTCAGGTTACAAATGTGAGGTCCACATTTGCCTCGTGGTCCGAGGCAAGGTGGTATTCCACTAACAATTACGTGGAATTTTTTTAAAAACAGGAGGGGCAAGTATTTGGCTTAGCGGTTAATAAGATACCAGTTAAGGGCCAGCACCAAAGCTTACTAGGCTAATCCTCCGCCTGTGGCGCCGGTATTCTGGGTTCCAGTCCCGGTTGGGGCACTGGTTCTGTCCCGGTTGCTCCTCTTCCAGTCCAGCTCTCTGCTGTGGCTCGGGAGTGCTGTGGAGGACGGTCCAAGTGCTTGGGCCCTGTACCTGCATGGGAGACCAGGAGGAAGCACCTGGCTCCTGGCACTGAATCGGCGCAGCGCGCCAGCCGTAGCGGCCATTTGGGGCAGTGAACCAACGGAAGGAAGACATTTCTCTCTCTCTCTAACTCTGCCTATCCAAAAAAAAAAAAAGAAAGAAAGAAAGAAAGAAAGAAAGAAAGAAAGAAAGAAAGAAAGAAAGAAAGAAAGAAAGAAAGAAAGAAAGAAAGAAAGAGAAAGATACCAGTTAAGACACCTGCATTCCATGTCTAAGTGCCCTGGTTCGAGTCCCGGCTTCCTGCTAAAGTATACTCTGGGAGGCAGTAGGGACGGCTCAAGTTTTCAGGTTCCTTTCACCCACGATTGGAGACCCAGTCTGAGTCCCCAGCTCCTGGCTTCTGCCTGTTCTTTTAGGAGTGAACCAGCAGATGGGAGCTGTCTCTGCCTCTCAAGCAAGTAAAATTTTTTTTTTTTTTAAATCAAAACGAAGACACCCATAATAGCATGAGCTCTCTGTGAGTGACAATGGGGTGGACTGGGCCAAGACCTGCCCACACGCAGCCTGAGGCTCCATAAGCATCCTCTGTAGCCCAGGACCCTTCCCTTCTGCGGTTCCATGTGCGACTTCATGCGAAGCCCTCGGGGCAGGTCAGCACCCTGAGTGACCCTCACCCACTCTGCTCCTGATTTTCTCCAGTGGCTTCCACCTTGATCTTTGCAAATCTGAACAGCTGAGAGTTTTAACAAGGCTGTGAGCAAAATAGATCAACATAGTCCACTCACTGAACAACAGGTTCAACTCACTTATTTTTCTTTAAGTTTAAAACAATAGATTGAACATTTTTCTCCTTTTCCAGTCCACTGTAAAAAAAAAATTCCAAGAAAAGGTCTTTGCCACCTGGGTTGATGCAGAGACAAACAGTCCAGGAGACCATCTCAATGCCATCTCTTGTTTGGCAGTGTATTTCTGGCTCTTTAGTTTCCTGATGATTTAAGAATACAACACAAGGGGCAAGTGTTTGGCACGAGGTTAAGATGCTGTTTGGCAGGCCTGCAGTTAGTATCAGAGTGCTGGGGTTGAGTCCTGGCTCCCACTTCCGATTCCAGCTTCCTGCGAATGTGCACCCTGGGAGGTGGCAGGTGATGGCTCCAGTACTTGGGTCCCCCCACCCACATGGGAGACCTGCATTGAGTTCTGACTTCCTGGCTTCAGCCTGGCTCAGTCAGCTGCTAAGGGCCCTTGGGGAGTGAACTAGCAGATGGACCATCTCTGTCTCCTTCTCTTTCAAAACAATAAGCAAAAAAAAAAAAAAAAAAAAAAAACCTTAAATGAAAAAGGAAACAAGCACAGCATGCACACATTCTGTCTGAAGAGCATGAATGCCCAGAAGGCCCGCGTGTGCGCGCCCATGACTTCCTGATCACGCTGCCTTCCTTTTCACGGAGAGCTGAGGACCTGAACGACAACAGGAAAGCGTCTAGGACCGGCACTCTACTGCCGTCCCTGCTGTCCTAAGGCCGTGAAGCCAGCGAGTGAGTGTGGGAACCTGCCACTCCGGGGCACAGTCAGCTACAGATTTTTGCTTCTGTTGAGACGTACTCATGCTTTGAATCCACAATATCCACACAGAACTCACTTTGTACCGGGCCAGGCTCTGGGGACAACACAGGCACTGAGGACACTCACAGGGAGCCAAGTCCTCTGCAAACCCAGACATGGGAGTCACTGGCTTTGCCAGAGAGAGAAGACAACCTCCCAGGGAAGCGGCACAACTACTAGGCAGGGTCAGGGATCCTTTTAGAAAATACCAAGGCCATGGGGCCGGTGCTGTGGCATGGCGGGTTAATGACCTGGCCTGAAGTGCTGGCATCCCATATGGGCGCTGGTTGTAGTTCCAGCTTCTCCTCTTCCGATCCAGCTCTCTTCTATGGCCTAAGATAGCAGTAGAAGATGGCCCAAGTCCTTGGACCCCTGCACCCGGGTGGGAGACCCGGAGGCTTGGCTCCTGGCTTCGGATTGGCGCAGCTCTGGCCATTGCAGCCATCTGGGGAGTGAACCAGCAGATGGAAGACCTCTCTCTCTGTCTCTACCTCTCTCTGTAACTCTGCCTTTCAAATAAATCTTAAAGAAAGAAAAAGAAAATACCAAGGCCAGGGCCGGCGCTGTGGCATAGTAGGTAAAGCCACTGCCTGCAGTACTGGCATCCCATATGGGTGCCAGTTTGAGTCCCAGCTGCTCCACTTCCAATCCAGCTCTCTGCTATGGCCTGGGATAGCTGTAGAAGATGGCCCAAGTGCTTGGGCCCCTGTACCCATGTAGGAGCCCTAGAAGAAGCTCTTGGTTCCTGGCTCCAGATCAGCCCAGTTCTGGCTGTTGTGTCCATTTGGGGAGTGAACCAATGGATGGAAGACCTCTCACTCTTTGTGTACTGCCTTGTGTAACTCTGCTTTTCAAATAAATAAATCTTTTTTTTTTAATTTTAATTTTTTTGACAGGCAGAGTGGACAGTGAGAGAGAGAGACAGAAAGAAAGGTCTTCCTTTTGCCGTTGGTTCACCCTCCAATGGCCGCCATGGCCGGTGCGCTGCAGCCGGCGCATCATGCTGATCCGAAGCCAGGAGCCAGGTGCTTCTCCTGGTCTCCCATGCGGGTGCAGGACCCAAGGACTTGGGCCACCCTCCACTGCACTCCCGGGCCACAGCAGAGAGCTGGACTGGAAGAGGGGCAACCGGGACAGAATCCGGCGCCCTGACCGGGACTAGAACCCGGTGTGCCGGTGCCGTAAGGCGGAGGATTAGCCTATTGAGCCGCGGCGCCGGCCTAAATAAATAAATCTTAAAAAAAAAAAATACCAAGGCCTGGCCCAGCCAGACCAACCAAGTCCAATCTTCAGGCTGTGAGTTCCTAGCCATCATCTTTAAGGCTTCCCAGGAGACTGAAATGGACAGCCAGGGCTGAGAACGGTGGAATGGAACTAAGCAGAAGAACTGTGATGTGTGGCACACAGAGAAAGGGGCGCTGGCTGGCAGGCTGGAGGAGACCGGGAAATCACCACCAGATCCCGCAGCAGTGCTCGCTGAAGGCAGGATCCCGGGGCGCTCACTGCACCCGGTGGGCGAACCGAGGGAGCAATGACATCTCCCGAGCATCAGAGTATCACTCCCAATTCTTTCCTTCCCCAGGCTTTCTCGTTGCTGCTGTGGTTCTACCGTATGACCAGAAATTCTTGGATGCTTTTCCCTTCAGCATGGGGGCTTCATTCCCCTTACACGTGGGCTGGACCTACCGATCCACTTTGAACAACTGCAGGGTGGAAAGGGGAAAGGTGTGGCTTGAACGTGCAGGGACCTGGCAGACAGTGCCTGAGCCAGGCGCTGAAGGTTCACATCACCAGTGAGGAGCCACACGACTGCCAGAGTCCTCGGTTCACAACGTGGCAACCAGGGCGCACTCCTCCGTGAACTTCCTCCCCGTAACTTCATCCCATTATGAGAAAGCATCAGACACATCCAGACGGAGTACTGATAAATACTCTTACAAAGTTCAAGGGTCATGGGAAGACAAAGGCAGACCAAGAAACTGTCACGCATCAGAGGACAACAAGGAGACTTGACAACTAAGTGTCCTGTGAGAACCTGGAAGAGAGGAAAAGAGCCCCTGTGGCTAAAGTGGGGTTTCCCTGGTTCCCCGGAGGTCTGCAGTTTAGGCAGAGTAAGGTGCTGATGTGATTTCTTGGTTCTAATGAATGTTATCATGGCTATGTGTGATGTTAACATTAAGGAAAGTTGTGAAAAGGCTACAGAGCTCTCTGTGCTGGCATTTGCAACTTCTTAGTGAATTCCCAATTATTGCTAAATAAAATGCATAAGAGAAAACCACAAATGGCATGCTGGGGTGTGGCGGCTAGGAGAGTCCACAGCTGCCGAGTGAAATCCACAACAGACATTCACTGAGCTCTGTAGCAGGTGCTTGGCCCTGGCCTAGGCACCCTGTCTCCAGGAACCCACAACAGGCTGGCGAGAAAGACACAGAGGACCTCCAGGAAGGCACGGGGACAGCATGGCAAGGCTGCTGCCCTGAAGCCAGCGCAGCCTGTTCTTGGGAGCACACACAGGGAACACGAACTCAGCCTTGGTTCAGCAAGCCTTCCTCAGGGAGTGGGAAGCAGAGACAAGCAGACAGAGGCGTGGGAAGGAAGGGGGGGTTGGAGGGATGCTCTCGGGCAGGATCACCACGGGCCGACCAAGTGCTTTTGTATCAATTAGAAGACAATAGCTACTCCCCCACCCTCAGTCCCCTGAGCTGTTCTGGCAAGGAGAAAAAGAAGTGCCATTCTTAGTTCCTAGTGGGCTGCCTCCTCCTAGACACAGCCCAGCGCTTAATGGATTTCATCCCCTTGGTGATATGTCTTTATGCAGTGCACAAACTGTGTAACAGTACGTGGCATCCCTGCTGGGGTCAGATAATGGGAGCCTTTATGGGAATACTCATAAGTGCATAGATTTTTTTTTATCCTGAGGGTAATATAGAGCCATTAAAGGGAGGGGGGTAAGCTACCAAGAGAGCTAGAGGGTCACAGCTGTGTTTTACAACAGCCCTACTGAAAGTGTGCCCTGCAGACAAGATAGCACCAGCATCACCTGGGAGCTTGTTAGGAATGCAAATTCATGGCACATCCCAGACCTATGCATCAAGGTACCTGGGGCTGAGGCCCACGCACGTGTTTAACAAGCTCGCCAGGTGATTCTGCTGCACGCTGCTTTTGGAAAGGCGCATTCTCAAGTCCGCGGAGGACTGAGCTGAAAAGGAGCAATCCAGTGGCCCTTTCGGAAGATCAACCTCTCCCCCGGAAGACCGATGGCCAAGAAAGCCTGCTTTAGGCCAGACCCTGAAGGGAGGCAGGGAGCAGCGTGAACGTGAGAGCTATGGGGCCTGGGTTGCAGGTGGATGAGCTCCCTACAAACGGAGGAATGGATGGAGCCCAGACCCGGTGCCGGATCTGAAGGGGGATGGGAAGACCTGTGGATGTTTTCCTAGTCTGGTCCTTCCATGCTCCCAACACTCAGGAGACGAGAGTGGGTCCCTAGCTGGGATATGGACCCCCACCAGATTTCAGTCTCGCAGAACCTGTGTTGAAACTCAGCCCCACCACACAGAAAGAACACGGGGACCAAGGCTCTATCTTGTAACCCCACCAACCAAAGTGCTCTGATGAACAGCAACACGGAGCAGCAAAGTCTCTCAACAATGTCTGCCTGGCTTCTCTTGTTCCCCAAAGGGCTCCAGCATCAGAGGCCCAGCCCGTGGACGTGGTCTGTGTGGGCTTTCCGCCTTACCTGGTGCTGGTGCTGCTACCAACCCAGGGACCCTTGCTGTAGCTGCTGCTCACCTGAGTCCTGCCGCTGCCCTGCAGGGAGCTTGTTCCAGGCCACGTGGACTCCCACAGTCGCCATGGACTTAAGAGGCGGAGCAGACATGGGAGCAGCTTGTTTGCCCAATACAGCCTTCGCTGATTTCTAATCAATACACTGGTCTCTGACTTGAAGTGGTTTCCTGGAGGATCTGGGATCAAACACTAAGTGAAAACAAGCCCCGAATCCAGCTGGCCCAGGATCTCTGGTGTTCACCCTCAGCCACCAAAATTGCAGGCTGGCCAGGTGATAATAAAACATTATATGCTTACTATGCACTCCACTCTCTTCCCTAACTCATGCCCCCTGCTCCCCCAGCTCCCAGACAGAGCTCAGCTGAGCATGTCCCTGTCCATAGACATCTCTTCCCACCCCCAGCCCTCAGAACTGGGCTACCTCTCGGTCTCCTCCCCTTCCCTCCCCAGCCGCACATGGGGGAGACGTCCCGACAGTTTCACAGAGCCACCATCCCTTAACAGGGCCACCAGCAACCCAGAGGGTTTGAAGTGCTTTCTTCCTAAACTGCTATAATTTAGTTTAATAATAGGAAGCTTAAATCTCCTTTTAGCTTTTCGTCTCATGCTGGGGCGTCCTGGGTGCTATGATTTTGTTATTTTCACAGAAACCTTCTTGCTTAATGAGTCTGTCTGGTGATATTCCCAGTGGCTTTTCGTCTGCATTGCAATACTTCTTGGGCTTCTGAATGTAAGCTTCCTGCCTTCCTACTTCACACTCAGCTGTTTTCTGTTCTGCTAAGTTTAACCTGGTTAAGTTGCTAAGTTGCATGACCAATTCCTTTCCAGTTGGCTTTGGGCAGGGGGATTAGAGAAGTGAGATAATCCTGTGACCCAGCTCCCTGGAACCTCTCAGTCACAGCCACAGCCTTTCTGGCACAGACAACTTGGGATGAGCCTTCATCAAAGACAAAGACTGGATTCTGTGTATTGATTGCAATGACTGCCAAGCACCCAGCAGGGCAGACCATAGGAGCTGGTAAGGTTGACTGAATAAATGAGGATTAACAATGAAAATGTAGCCAATCCTGGATGCGGTACAACTGGGACTGGAAATGAGGTCACTGGGATGCTAGCATGCAGCACCCTGCCACCTTGCCCTCGGCTCCTCTGAGCACACCCCACGTGATCAGAGCATCTGCAGATATCAGACCACGAGGCTTTGGGTGGCTTGCGTCTGCCTCCCCCCCAGGAGGGACCTGGAGAGCACTCTTCAACTGTTGGGCCCATGCCTCTCCAACAGCCAGCTGATGTGCCATAATTTTGCACAAAATACTTAATGAGGCCCAAGCTGCCCAAGAGGTTATCCTCTGAGGCCTGAGTTTGCAAATCAGTGGTCCTTCAAAAAGTTCATGGAAAATGTGCACAATCTTCTAATGCCATTATCTATTATTCCATGAACTTTTTCAAGTCATATAAGTAGAAACAGGCACTTCTCCCATTTTTGGTGTTTTAAAGGGGCCACAGATCCCTTGACACTCTTCCCAGCAAAAGGTGGAGTTTACATTCCCCACCCTGAGTCTCAGAGGACTCGAAGCTGCTTTGACCAATAGAATATGGAGGAAGTGATGTCGTGTGACTTTTCAGACTGCACCATCAAAGGCCCTGTAGCTTCTGACTGGCCCACAGAGGCTCTTCCGTCCATGGTCTATGGTCTCAGCTGCTGCATGAGGAAACACCGTGTGTGGGAGGATGCCCCAGGGTCAGCCCTCCCGGAGTCCAGCCTGCCAGGCACTAGGAAGATATGGTGATAAGGAAGCGTCCGCTGACTCCAGCTCCCAGCCGCTTGTCACTTCTGACCACTGGACATCCAGGGCGGAATGCTACCCCATGCCTTTCCAACCTGGCACTGAGAATCTGTAAGCATAGTAATAAAGCAGTTTTAGGCCACCCAAATGTGATTTGTGACCCCGCAGCAGAGAGTGCAACGTGACTTATCCATTCCACTCCAGAATTGCTTGGCAGCATGGGCATTTTGTTCTTCTGTATCTCTGAAAGGAAACACAGTAGATGCTCAACAAACCCAAGCTCCCTTCTTAGCCAAGTGATCAAGCTTAACACTCCGTCCTTAGGAACAGAGGCATTATGTGCGTCTTGATAAGATGCTCTGAGAAAGGCATATCACTGCTTTTGCCCAAAACGCATGATCTCAACCCAACCAGCAGAACATATTAGAAAAAACATAAACATTAAATGGCCATCTACCAAATGACTGAGCAGCACTCAGCACAAATTCGAGGTGGTAAAAGACAAAGGCTGAGCAGCTCTCCCAGACCGGAAGTGACCAAGACATAACAGCAACCCGGTACAACGCAAAAGCCTGGACTGGACCCCAGACTGGCAAAACAACGCCAGAGAAAAGCAAGTGACATTCACATCCGTCTACAGATCAGCGTCTTCATCAGACTGTAGCTCACGGTATTCAGGGTTCACCTCCTGGTTTCGACTCTGCACCAGGATTATATCCAGATGCTAACAGGGAATCCTGGTGTTGGGTGTGACAAAACTCTCTGTACTAGTTTTGTAACTTTTGTATAGGTCTCAGATTGTTTTATTTTCAATATTTCTAAAGAAACAACAACAACAAAGTGATAGGTCTCACTGGTGGGCTAGTCTGGAATCTTGGAGCCATTAAATCTGAGGCCAAAGGCTCAGCCCTCTGCTCTCCACATCTTTTTAGCAATTTAGAGAGGCTCCATAACTTACAACAGGCTACATCATGTTAAACCCATTGTGAGTTCAAAGATGCACTTAATACACCTACCTCCTAAACACCCTACCTTAGCCTGGCCTACCTTAAATGGGCATTTACATCAGCCTATAATCAGGCAACATTATCTAAACACAGAATATTTTATGATGACGTATTAGGTCTCTCATGTAATTTATTGAGTACCATACTGAAAGTGACAAACAGAATGGTCTTATGTGTGACACCTTTGCATCATCTTAAATTTTAGAAATCTGAAGTTGAGGTATCCAGTCAGGGACCATCTGGATTACAGTAACAATGAACACAACACAGGCGAAAAGAGATTGCCGGAGCCTCGCCGGCATTTCCCATGCATTCCTCATTTAATCGTGTCCACTTCATGAGAGGTCTACCTTTGCCACTCCCATTTAGCAGATGAGGGAGGTGAGGCTTAGAGAAAGTACCTTTCAGGGAGCCGGCGCTGTGGCGCAGTGGGTTAACACCCTGGCCTGAAGCGCCAGCATCCCATATGGGTGCTGGTTCGAGACCCAGCTGCTCCTCTTCCACTCCAGCTCTCTGCTATGGCCTGGGAAAGCAGTACAAGATGGCCCAAGTCCTTGGGCCCCTGCACCCAGGTGGGAGACCAGGAGGAAGCTCCTGGCTTTGAATTGGTGCAGCTCCGGCTGTTGTGGCCAACTGGGGAGTGAACCAGTGGATGGAAGACCTCTCTCTCTCTTTGTAACTCTGACTTTCAAGTAGATAAATAAATCTTTAAAAAAAGTACCTTTTCAGAATTTTAGCACTTGGTAAGAGGCAGAGCCAGTCAAGGAACCCAGGCAGTATGACCCTAGAGCCCACCTACTTAACAGTGCTCAGCTGGCACCATCCAGAGCAGCCAGCCTTGCTTCCAAGGCCTGGGGGACCGGAGACTCTGCTCTGGGCAGCTGTTTGTTGAAGGATCCTGGGTGAGAAGGCACGCGGAGGAGGGGGTGGGGGTGGGGGGGTCTGCAGGGGGCAGGGGATATTCCTGGTTAGAAAGCTGGGTGCACAGAGGCCAAAAGGAAGGGGAGTTGAGGGAGACGTGAGTTTCAAGAGGCAGGGAAATCAGAGGACCTGAGGCTGGACTGCATTTCCCAAGCACCCCGGACAGGTCCTCTGACTGGCTTGCAAGGAGAACTTCACTGATCACATCATCACACACTGAGGGTCAGTGAGGGGCCGAGGGCTGACTTTCCCCCTAGTGCACTTCTCCTTCATTCAGCATTTTTCTCACGAAATTAAAAGAGAATTGATTTTCCCCTCCACTAAATTAGACCCTCGGACAGGACTAAAAGGGTGGGCCTACTGGAGGACTGAGCATCAATCCAACTCAGCACAGCAGCATTGCAAAGATGTTTTATTAGCCCCCATTTATCACCGGGAGGTTTTCTAAAAGCCTATTTTTTGGGTGATATCTCCTCCTTCCTGCAAGAGATAAAAGCTTTGTCTTTCTCCCTTCTTGGTTAAAGCGATCATTTATTGGAATATTCTCTCGAACCTGCTGCTCTTAGGTTAAAAGATCTTTTTTTAATCTTGGCCCTGTGCGTTTCTCTAGAAGCAGATCCTCAGTGGGTGACACTGCTGTTTACGATACTGTGACTTCTGGTGAGGGGGCTTGCAGGGGCCCCACACCATTCTATGTCACAACAACCCTAGGCTCATGGCTGGGTCCACGACAGAACCTCACTAACCTCACTGTTCCATCTGCAAGGTACACAGAGCAGACCGGTGCCCCAAAGAGCTGAGGCCCACAGAGGGTAACAGGCACGCCTGAGGCCTTTGGGAGGAGGCAGCTAGGAGACAAGCAAGCAGCAGGAATCATAAGAGACTGTGAGCCACATTCGTAATGTTCTACTAGGGCCTACGTGAAACAGGTAAAAGGAATCAGGTGAAATTATTTTTTTATTTAACCCCAGATAGCTATTATTTTATTAATCTAACACCTACTAAGCACAAAATTATTAAGGAAATATTTTATGGGGGCTGGCATTGTGACACAGCAAGTTATACTCCTGCCTGCAATACAGGTATCCCATATGGGTGCCGGTTCAAGTCCTGGCTGCACCATTTCCCATTCAGCGTCCAGCCAGTGCACCTGAGAAAGCAGCAGGGGATGGCCAAGTGCTAGGGCCCCTACCACCTAAGTGGAGACCTGGATGGAGTTCCAGGCTCTTGGCTTCAGTCTGACCCAGCTGGGATTGTTGCAGTCATTTGGGGAATGAACCAGCAGATGAAGCTCGCTTGCTCTCTCTCTCTTTCTCTCCCTATAAACCTGTCTTTCAAATAAACAAACAAATCTTTCAAAAAACAAATGAGATATTTTACATTCTGTTTATCCTGCTAAATGTTCAAAATTCCGCATCTATTTTACACTCCTCTGCAAATTCTGATTGGGACCAGCTACACTGCCACTTCAGGTGCTCGGTAGCCATGAGCAACTAGTGGCTACACAGTGCTGGTCTACACCAGGGCTTCTCAGTCTATTTGATACATGTCATCATCACTACCTAAAAAGCCTATGTAGACTTTTTTCTTTATTGTTCCCCCATGAAATTTTAATTCCGCATATACCAGGCAGCTGTATTCATATCTGGATAGCTGTGTACACACTCTGTGCACGTCAGCATACGTGTTTATGCAAAGGGGAAAAGGTGTCCACCTCTGCTGCACTAAGAGCCAGTTTTCGCCTCTTGGGGGTGACAATACCCTGGTTAAGAATGTGTGGTCTAGAGCACGCAGTGACAACCCCGAGCCTCCAGTTTTTACCTGTGTAGTGAGTGATAGTATATGGATTAAATGAGGCAGTGCTGAGCATGGCACTGACGCTAATCTCCAAGATGCACTGCTGCTTCCAGCACCTCCCTCCCACGCCCAGGAGCCCTCAGCTGCAGGAGTCATCAGTGCTAGGTGTAAACTGCCCGTGCCCTTTCTCCCGCCCCAGGACAGACCAGATGCTCCGTCCTTTTGCCTTGCCACAGCTCAGCTGAGGACAGCAGTACCTTGTGGGTCACAGCGGCAACACCTTTCCTCTCTTACTGGAACCTAACTGATACTGAAGGACCAAGGGACAACCTTCTGGGGCAGCCCAGTCCCCTAACTTGCAGACCAGACCCCTTTTCCTTCCCCGTTGGCATCCATGGGCAGAGTGGCACTGCCCAGGCTTGTCCTTCCTGCAGGCACACGTCACCTGTTCCAACTTTAGATCATGACAGATGTAACAGGGTGGGCTTGATCTTGGGTACACAGGACTGGTGTGGGCCAGATGCTAAGCACCTGAATAAACTTTCAACAAGACTCAGACCCGTCATCAAGAAAAAGGTCCCTTGGGGAGTTGGTACAGAGCCATGATTGCCAGAGGTGTTGGGATGGCCCAGCACTTAGCAGGCTCTCAAGTAGGGGAAACCATAGATTCATTCAACTGGAGGCAACAGATATCTATTGAGCAGTTATATATAAACTGGCCACTATTTTAGGAACTTGGGAAACATCAGGGGACACGCCGACAATGATCCCTGCTCTCCTAGAGTTCACTCTCTGGTTGCCAGGGTGGTGAGTGGAGAGGAGAAGATTACCATAGGATAAATGTGCTATTCGTTTTTGTATGAGCAGATGATAAGCGCCTTAGGAAACGCATGGCAGAGCTGGGTATGGACACAGGAGTGCTGGGGGTGGGAGTGCAGGCCTCCCTGAGATCACAGGATTTACCCAGGCAAGGGAGTCTGCCAGGTGAGATGTGTGGAGGGGGCTTTGCAGGAGGGAGTTGGAGGAGAGAATGGGGGCCACCACGTGGCACGGTCATCAGCCGCTGAGACGGAGGCCTCCTCCTGAGTGTTGGTTGAGGGACCCAACTCTTTGCCTTTTTAAAAGGTGACTAAGAGTCCTAAGTTGACAGTTCCAACTCAGATTCAGGGGCCATGACCTCCCAGGACTGCTCTGTAAGCACTGGGCCCGGGGCACCCAAGAAGAAGGTTGGTGCATGGGTGCTGCCTCCATGCCCTTTGGGCTCAGCTGACTCTGCCCTCTGGCCCAACTGCCTGGCTCAACAACTTCCCATCAGGCTTCCTGACCGAGGCTCTGCTGGGTGAGTGGGAGAGCAAGAGGTATTACACCGTGGGCAGGAAAACCGAGCACAAATTCAGGGTGTCCAGCAGGTGTCTAACAAGAGAACCATCGCTCACTGAACAAAGCCATCCCAAGCTGGACCTCTGGAGCATGGTGCTTCATTGGGAGATCCTGAAGTTATTATAAGTAGTGCTCTCTGAAGGAAGGGGTTCTCAGAGCCTTGGCAGGGAAAGCCTCTAGTCTGAGTCTCGCAGGACCCCAAGGTCCTGAAACCCATTGCTCTCCAAGTAGAGAGCTGAAGGCAGGGGACAGCAGAGCTTTAGAGAAGGTCTACTGCAGGAGTGAGATTTAAAGTGACACAGATGGGCTCCAAGGTCCACTCCAGGAACTCCAGTCACCTGTTAAGATTCATAGCTCACAAATCTTCCCAATGCAAAGACAGAAGCTCTGACACTCTCTCCTTAGCACGGTGATGTGCAACTAAAAGGTGCTATACGTTTCATATGGGTGGTGAAGAGAATTATTTCATTGATTCAGTGAATCAATATCTAAATATTTAAATCTGCATGAAAGATGTTTGCTAAAGTAATAGCAATTGAAATATTCTTTGAAGTGTATTAAATATAAATACAGAAACACTTCCACGGAGACCTACTTGTAGTGGCTTCTCACTTTATCACTGCCTCCCTGGGTTGTTAGCCTCAGATAGGGCGATGCAGTGGCTCAAACACACTGCCGGGGGATGCCTAACTTGTCTATGTTTGTGTGTTGAGGCTGTTCTTCCATCAGGTACTGCCTTTTTCATCCAGTGATGAACACTCCAAGGGGCTCAGAGTCTGCCTCCAGAACAGAAAGAATTCAGGTACCACGAGAGCACATCAACAACAAATGAGACCCTAGGAGAAGGAATGCGCTATCTATACTCAAGCCTGGGTGTATTTGGGGGAGTTCTAATGCCCTCTCCACTCTGAACCTGCACACTGAAAGCTACCTCCCCACTCTCAGAACCAGTGTTGCCATTTATAAATCAATGGAATCCATGGTGTCATACACACATCTGGGCATTTGCGTCCAGTTGCTAAGATAACAGGTGCACTAAGCCGAAAGGAGGTGCTGGAGCCCACGGGCGGAGCATGCATATGCTGTGAAGTGGTGGCAGGGAAATCAACAGCCAAGAAAAGAGAAGAGCCTGAGTGCAGAAAGCAGAGTGCGGCAGATAGGGTAAAGGATGCCAGAAGAGACAAGGGGGAGGAGAAAGAGAAAACCTGGGTACCGGACTTTCCAGTTACGTGTCCACGATCCCGACCCACTTTTTAGCCACTGCCAAGGATTCTGTGAAAAGCCAATCTGAGCTATTTTGGGAATCTTTTCTTTCTTAAAATTGTGCATTTCCCTGACAAGAACACATCACCTAAATCCCCTCATTTAAATCTTCATCGCCAGACGATGCCGCTCCCTAGTTCACCAGCCGCCTGCACGGCCCCTCCGCGCTCTGTTTCCATTGTCCAGTGTTCCTCAGCTCTCGTTCTGCAACGTACCTGCTAGGAGCTATGGATTCAGCCTAAGACAGTCTCCAAACCACATTAATTCATGTGGGCACCTGGGGCTCCCCAAGGCAGCGCAGCTTGTCCAGGAGGTGGGACTGAATGTCGATGCCTTCATTTCCCTGCTGTGGAAGTCCCTGGGGGAAACAGCCAGGAAGCAGCTGTGTGGGCTGATAAGCCTTTCTCTGCCTTGTCAGAATCCTCAGCACCCAGCTCCAGATAAGGGCCTGCAGCGGAGGCCAGCACCTGTACCCAGTGTCAAGTCTTCCCCCAGAGCCACACGTACACTCAGGTACATGATGCTGCCCCTCCCAGCTGTGTCCATGGCAGTGATGGGCACCCCCATCAGGAGCTGGGCTGGGTTGCTCCCTGCTACACTCACCCATAAAACTAGCCCCTACTCACACTTCCTCAAAAGCAAAGGATTAAGACTGTGAATTCCACCATTTACTATAATTGTGGGACTTTGGGCAGCTTCTCGATACCACAATTTCCTCATTTTTAAAGTGGAAATAATTATGTCCTTGTCTTATAACTCTGCGTGGAGAATAACCAAGATACAACTTGTAAAACCCAAGAACAGCACCTGAATATTGTAAGCACTGAATAATTGTAATCCTGGGACCAGAGTTATGGTGCAGAGGGTTAAGCCACCACTAACTGCATGCACTTCTTTATGAGTCCTGGTCTTCTGATCAGCCTTCCTGCTAATGGGCCTGGGAATGCAAAGGAAGATGGCCCAAGTACCTGGGCCCCTGCCACCCTCAAGGGAGGCCTGGATGGAGTTCCTGGCTCCTGGTTCAGCCCTGGTCCAAACTTGGCTGTTGTGGTCATTTGGGGATTGAACCAGTGGATGTAATTCATTCATTCTCTCTCTCTCTCCCTACCTTTCCTTCTCTGTTACTCTGCCTTTCAAATAAATAAATAATCTTTTAAAAAATAAACAAATGTTATATACCCTTATTATTACTAAAATATTAAGAATCCTTCAGCAGTTTTCTATTGGTCTTAAGATAAACACAACCGTCCACACCATGGCCCACAGGTCCCTCGGGGTCTTGTCCTGGCTGCAGTCACTCACCCTCGTGTCACCGAGCATTTGTCCCCTCAATCTTGCACTCAAGATTCTTGAATCTCCCGCTGTAGGGCCCGTGGCCCCGCCGTTCCCTCCACATAGCATGCTTTTCCACTCTCTTGGTTTGATTGGCAGCTTCTCTTCCTTCAGTTCTGGGATCTATTGTTATTTCTTCAGGCAAACCTTCCCGGACCAAATTCACTGTGCCATTCACGGCTCAGATGCACAATTCTAGGGAGCATCACTCACATTGTATCTGTGAGCACCATGTTCTCAATAGTGGTTCAGGGTCGTGGCCTAGGGATTTCAGCCAGAAGTGAGGAGGGCCTGATCAGGGAGCCTGGATCCGTACCACGGATTGGTGATGGAATCAGGACATCAGAAAGAAACCACCAAGCACTAACACATCACTGAGCACATGTCCCTCAGGAGCTAAGCATGGATAGCTCAGTCTTATCTCAGTCTCACACAGCTTCTTCCACCATCTTCCCACAATGCAGTTGACAGCTGCAGTCACAGCACCACACACAGGGACTATAGGTAAAGACGGCAGGGGCTCTACTTCAAACCCTCCCATGCAGCTGCTTTCAAGAAAATTTCCATAGCCCATATTTCACAGAAATTTCACATTTATGTTTGCTTCTCTGATTAATACCTGCCACTCCGACCAGGCTCCAAGCAATGTGCCAATAGGTTCTGAGTTGGCTCTGCTCATTGTAGTGTCCTTAGCATCTGGGGCACAGAGTAGACCCCCAGAGATATTCACTGAATGAATGAATAAATGAACAGGCTCCAGTTTCAACGCCCAGGTATTTCTTCTAGCATTTGGTTGCCTGAAATCTGACCCTTATATCTTATGTTCCAGCTCAGTGCCTAGTTCCAGGGAAGAATGTTAGGAGCCTTAACTACAGTGCTTTGTAAATTCTCAAACCAGCACTTGCATCAAGAGAGGCATTACCAGTCACGTCCAGGGGAGCAGCTATGTTTTTAGTCTTGCTGCTCCTCCCTAGGTGAGCCAGGGGACAAGACTGGGTCCACCTTCGGGAGACCAGATGAGTGGTTATCTGGGACTGAGTCTCCGGGTCAGTTTGTCTATGATATGGCCAGGGCATGAGCATCTTCAGCGAGCCTCCTGGGATTCTGGTGCAGCTACACTTCAGGCAATCTGGGGAATGGAGTGGGGGAGTAGTTGAGAGGCCTTGCACCAGGAGACTCCAGAGGTCTTCACTTCCCTAAGAATCCAAGACGTAACGAAATATGAAATGACTCAGACTCTGGTCATGGTTCCATTTGAAAAGGCACAAGTCAAGATGGCTCAGCAAGAGGGCTGGGCAGGGCACAGGAGTTGCAGACTGGACAGGGACTAAGATCAAAGGAAGACAAGCCTTGGTCAATTTTTTTCTTTTTTTTTGACAGGCAGAGTGGACAGTAGAGGGAGACAGAGAGAAAGGTCTTCCTTTGCCATTGGTTCACCCTCCAATGGCTACTGTGGCCGGCGCACTGCGCTGATCCGATGGCAGGAGCCAGGTGCTTCTCCTGGTCTCCCATGGGGTGCAGGGCCCAAGCACTTGAGCCATCCTCCAGTGCACTACCGGGCCATAGCAGAGAGCTGGCCTGGAAGAGGGGCAACCGGGACAGGATCGGTGCCCCGACCGGGACTAGAACCCGGTGTGCTGGCGCCGCAAGGTGGAGGATTAGCCTGTTAAGCCAGGGCGCCGGCCTTGGTCAATTTTGACAGAGGAGCCTTAGCTGAGTTTAGAGGATGCCTGCTACTGTGCGAACACTTCCACCCCCTGGAGTCCACATGCTGAAACCTGGCTCCGGAAGTACTGCTGTGAGGAGGTGGGGCTTCTAGGGCTGTAGGTCCTGAGAGTAGAGGCCTCATGAAAGGGAGTCCTGCCCTTATACAAGAGGCCCCAAAGAGCTGCCAGGACCCTTTCTCCCATGGGAAGCAACAGCGAGGAGACAGCCATCTACGACAAAGCTGCTGTGATGGAGTTTGGATCCCAGCTTCCAGAACCAATCCTGAGATGTGAATTCTGTCGTTCATCAATGACTCAGTCTTTGGCATTTTTGCTATAATAGTGCAAAGGGACTAAGATGACGTCTAAATGGAATATAACAAAACACTGATACTTCTGCCACCCTCTAAGCATGAATTAATGAATAAGTTACAATGAGCTCAGCTGAGTGAGGAAATGCAGACAATAGTCACATTTTATTGGGTACCCACTATGTGCCAGGTACTATGCTAGGCGTTATATTATTTAACTTGCAGAATAACGCTGAAAGTACGACCTTTCCAATTTCCCCACTGAAGAGACAGGCTCAGAGAGGGCCAGTGACTTATTCAAGGTCACAGAGGCAGAGGTTCTCTGCCCTGCTGGGCTCTGGCTTCTTTCCAAAGAGCCACAGGCTTGTAGGTGTCACCGAAGGTTTCACTTTGAGGACAGAGTAACAAAATTATCAGCTCATAAATATTCATTTTAATTCTTATTTTCATGTAAGGGCTTAGGGTTTTTAAATATTTAGATTTCTATTACTACATCGACAGGATCCTGCCATGGACAAGAACTCTCTGAGGAAACAGGGCTCACTGCTTCTTACTGTCTCATCCCCAACTGACCAGTCTGCTGTGTTGAGGCTCCCAGCATCCTTGATGCTAACATTGGCCATCGGCAGCAACCTCAGACTTTAGATGAACACACTGACATCCTACCAATGTGCAGTAGCAGTGGTAGAAATTACGAGCATGTACATAGTACTTTGCCCATGGCAAATACAGACCTGACTAGACGCTGAAACCTGGCAGAACAGTGTTACGCCCCATGCCAGGAGGAGAGGAAAGCTATGGGTGCACCACACTAGGCAGTGAGAGATCAGATGTCAGGCACAAGCTGTTGCAAGTCCAGCACTCATGGTACTGCACTACCCTGATGTTCTGCAAACCCAGAAATCAAAGAGTCACCAGGAAAAAATGCACCAGGCACTGCAGGCTGAGAATGCCAGGGAGGCCACGTCTCAGCATGAGTCATATAAGGCCCAGGAAGAATTCTGAGCTAAAACAAAGACATGGAGGGGTGTAAAGAGCGGGCAAGCAACCACCCAGGAAGCAGAAATGACGGCTCTTGCAAGACAGCACCTGAGACCGAACACCTGCTAAATTCTGTATCGTGGGTGCCTCACATGCCTGACCCCGGCCCCTCACATTTGAGTAAGAACACGGTGACCTCAGAAGGTTCCAGCTCTGTCCAGCCTTTGGGAAACCCTGCAGCTTCCTCACGCAGAGGGCATCAGCTCTGCGGTGAGCCCTGGTCTGCTGTCTCACTCTCAGTACCAGTTTGCTTCCTTAGAAGTTTATGGCAGTGAGGTCGGCAGTGCTGAGGTCCGAGGAGCAGGTCTGGTGGTTTATAGACAACAACACTGTCGCTCAATCAAGGAGAGAAGTATAAAATCAATGAAGCCGAAAGTAATTGCAAGTAAATAAAAATGGCTAGTTGTTGGAGCTCTGGTTTTGACTTTTTAAATATCACTTATATGAAGAAAGTATACCTTAAGAGAGAGTAATATAAAGTCATGTTTTAATAACTTAAAGTCGACACTCAAATAATATTAAGTGGCAGAGAAAATCAACATGTTTAACACAGCAGACATTCTTACATGTCAACAGAAAGAGTGGACACAAAAGTAAGAAAAAATGATAAATGACTTGAGTAATAAATTCATGAAGAGGCATATCACCAGTGGGGATAAAAGAGACCAATCTCACTAGGAATACACGCACATTTAAATTAGATGGCCAGGCCTGCTCTTCTCTGTAGCAAAGAGAACGGAAAATGACAATAGGGAGCTTTGTTGGAGAGGTGAGTGGCAGTTCAGTGCACTGCCGATGAGACTGAAAATCTCCGTTCGGGGCTTCTCTCAGGGCTGGAGGCCTCCCACAGGAGTCTGACACAGAGAGCAGAGTCACAGCAACACACAGCCAATAGCCAACACCAAAGTCAAAACACTGTTACAGATCAGCTTATCAATTTTAAAAGGTATCACTACAAAGAAAAATCTATCTCAGAAATTCAAGACTATTAACAATTCAGATTCTACCAGTCTAATTGGCCTTAGCTACAGCTTAAAGTTCATCTCCAAAGATCCAAATGTATTTGACAAAATGCAACATCAATTTCTGAAGGAAAAATGTATTTATAATCCAGAAAAAGACTTAAAATATAATTTAAAGTGGTTTCTTTCTCTTATTTGAAAAAGTTAAAATGTTGATCAATCTGTAATACTTGTATATTTTTATGGGGTATAGTGCAATACTTCAATACATGTACACAGAATAAACTGATGAAATCAAGAAATTGGATTTTTCATTTCTTTATTTTTTCCTTATTTCTGGAGCCTACCAGCTCCTCTCCTCCAGTTCTTTATACGTAATATTATATACTATTGTGAATATATAGTGCTGTGGAAGCCAGAACTTTTTTTTAAAAAGATTTTATTTATTTATTTGAGAGGTAGAGTTATAGACAGTGAAAGGGAGAGACAGAGAGAGAGGTCTTCCATCTGCTGGCTCACTCCACAGATCGCTAAAACAGTCAGAGCTGAGCTGATCTGAAGGCAGGAGCTTCCTCCAGGTCTCCTATGCAGGTGCAGGGGTCCAAGCACCTTGGCCATCACATACTGTTTTCGCAGGCCATAGCAGAGAGCTGGATCAGAAGAGGAGCAGCTGGGACTAGAACCTGCAGCCATATGGGATGCTGGCACCACAGGCGGAGGATTAACGTACTGCGCCACAGTGCCGGCCCCTAGAACTTACTCTGATCTGTGTTTCGGTGCCCACTGTATAACCTCCCTCTGTCCTCCTCCCTTCCCAGCCAGCAGCAATCACCCTTCTCAGTTCAGACTGACTTTTTTTTTTAAACTTCCACTTATGAGGGAAGAGGAAGTAGTTGTGTTTCTGTATCTGACTTATTTCAATTAACATAATAATCCCCAGTTCCATCCATTTTTGCTGTAGGTGTTAGGATTCCATTCTTTTTTCTGGATGAATATTACATTGTGTATATAGTTATTTTTAACCCGTTCACCCACTGGATGGACTCTGAGGTTGATTGCATTCCTTTTATTGTGAATACTGCAGCAATGGACAAAGGGATATAAGTATCTCTTTGATATGCTGGTATATGTTGTATTCATTTCCTTTATATATATATATATATATATATATATATATATATATGTGTGTGTGTGTGTGTGTGTGTGTATGGATGTGCTTGTGTGTGTGTGTGTGTGTGTGTGAGAGAGAGAGAGAACCCAAAAGTAGGATAGCTGGGGCCTATGGTAGTTCTGTTTCTTAGTTTTTTGAGGAATCCCCATAGTCTTCTCCATAATGGCTGCACTAACTTGCATCCATACTGATAGTTTATAAGGGTTCTCTTTTCCCAATATACTCATAAGCATTTATTATTTTCTGTTTTCTTGGTAGTAACCATTTCAACTGAAGTGAGATGATATCTCATTGTGGTTTTGATTTGCATCACCCTAATAGCTATTGATATTACTAGAGCCTAGGGAGATTACTGATGCCATAAACAAGCGTGTCAATTTGTTAAGTCAACAACAGGAGTCACTGTGCACTTACTCCTCATGTAGGATCTCTGTCCTTAATGTGTTGTTCAATGTGAATTAATGCTATAACTAGTACTCAAACAGTATTTTACACTTTACATTCTGTATGGGTGCAAACTGATGAAATATTTACTTAATATATACTAAATTGATCTTCTGTATATAAAGATAATTGAAAATGAATCTTGATGTGAATGAAATGGGAGAGGGAGCGGGAGATGGGAGGGTTGCGGGTTGGAGGGAAGTTATGGGGGGAAAAAAGCCATTGTAATCCATAAACTGTACTTTGGAAATTTATATTTACTAAATAAAAGTTAAAAAAATAGCTATTGATGTTGACCATTTTTTCATATATTTGTTGGCCACTTATATTTTTTCTGTTGAGAAATGTCTATTCAGATTCATTGCCCATTTCTTAACTTGATTGTTTGTTAATTTGTTGTCGAGCATTTCTGAGTTTCCTGTATATTCTGGATATTAATTTACATGCAGAAATCAGTATTTTTATATACCAATAACAGACTTGCTGACAAAGAAATTATAAGAGCAATCCCACTCACAATAGCTACAAAATGGAGTAAATTTAACCAAGATATTAAAGACCTCCGCAGTGAAAATTGCAAACATTAATAAAGAATTAACAAGGCACAAAAAATGGGAAGACTGTCCATGTTCATGAATTGGAAGGATTAATATTACCAGAATGTTCATACACACATTCAACATAATCCCCAATAAAATACTAACTACTAAATGACATTCTTCACACAACTAGAAAAAACAATCCTAAACTAAACTACATATGGAAGTGCAAAAGACCCAGAAGTGCCAAAGTAATCTTGAACAAAAAGAACAAAGTTAGAGGCATAACAATACTTGATTTCAAGACATACTGCAGAGCTATTGCTACCAAGACAGCACGGTGTTGGCATACAAACAGATACACACAGGAGCGGGACAGAATAGACACTCCAGAAATGAATTTGCAGATCTATAGCCAACTCAGCCTTAATAAAGGGGCCAAAAACATATGCTGAAGAATCTTCAATAAATGGTAAAATGATACTGGATATATCCATGTGCAGAAGACTGAGTCTTGTTACCTCTCTTATTCAAAATCAATTAGAAGGGTAAATGTAAGACTCAAACTCTGAAACTACCAGAGGTAAACAGGAGAAAGACTTCAAGACCTTAGTATGTCAGGGCAACAGCTTTTGGCTGGGACCCCAAAAGCACAGGCAGTAAAAGCACAACGAGGTGAATGTGATTATATCGAACTAGGCTTTCTGAACGGGAAGGGGAAACCGTATACTATATCCGGTACTCATTTGCTGAGTACTCACTATGTGTCAAGGGATACAGTGAGAAACAATACAGCCCCTGAGCTCATGGAGCTGGAATTCTAGCAGGAGAGAAAAAGTGATACTATGGTTGGAACACGTCCCTTCCAAAATTCATCTTGAAACTTAATCCCCAGTCTAGGGGTATTAAGAAGTGGGTTTGGGCCGGCGACGTGGCTCAATAGGCTAATCCTCCGCCTGCGTTGCCAGCACACTGGGTTCTAGTCCCGGTTGGGGTGCCGGATTCTATCCCGGTTGCTCCTCTTCCTGTCCAGCTCTCTGCTATGGCCCAGGAGTGCAGTGGAGGATGGCCCAAGTGCTTGGGCCTTGCAACCACAAGGGAGACCAGGAGAAACACCTGGCTCCTAGCTTTGGATCAGCGTGGTGTGCCGGCTGCAGTGCGCCGGCCGCAGCGACCATTGGGGGGTGAACCAAAGGAAAAAAGAAGACCTTTCTCTCTGTCTCTCTCACTGTCCACTCTGCCTATCAAAAAAAAAAAAAGTGGGTTTGATTAAAGCATGATGGGTCTACCCTATGACTTGATTAGTGCCCTATAAAAGGGCTCATTTTAACTTTCTGACTCCTCTTTTGTGCTGTTCTGCTTACTTCCATGTGAGGACACAGCATCTAGACATCTTGGGAGCAGGGACTGGGCTCTCATCAGATACAGAACCTGCTGTTGTCCTGATCTTGGTCCTCCCATCCTCCTATTGGAGGATATGTATATACTATTCATATATATATATATATATATATATTCTTGCAAATTAGTCAGTAGTGTTATAGCAGCATAAATGGACTAAGGCAGGTGGTAGTGAAGTAATTAGACAGGTAGATAGGTAGATAGATAGAAGAAGTGAGTGATAGGTGCTATGAAGAAAATCCAGTTGATGGCTTAGAGAGTGATTAACAGCCAATTGCATTTTTAGTAGTGTGTGTCACAGTAGTCCTATTAAAGTCAGAAGCAAAGGAGGAAGTGCCTACTCAAACAACAACAGACAAAGTATATGTAATGGCAGAAAGATAGCAGAATTCTTTGGAAAACAAGACGAAGGCTATACAAATTTAAATAGTTTCAGAGTCCAAAGGCTAAATTTTGCCAACTGCAAACTATCACAATGAATTGGGAAAACTGCACCCCCAATTATACTAGAGAGCTGTGATGCACAGAGCTGAAAAGACACAAGACTGTTGGATGGAAGATGGAAACGCTCCCACCTTCAGGGGAGAAATAGCAATCCCAAACTCCAAGAGCAGAAGCAGAGACATTTTCAAGTTATTCAGTGCAATACTGTCTCAGAACTGTCCCCAGGAAAGAAATGCACACTGCCTGACCCTCAGCACATCCCTAAGAGCCTCATATTAAAGACTCCTCTTCCTGAGAAAATCTCTCCAAAAAAGGTATCCTCTGCAGGCCACGGCCGGTTGCACACTGTGACAGTGATCAATGGCTCCATTATGTAGATCTGTCTTTGGCTCCACTCCTGTCCGCCAGACAATCTAGCTGCCTCTGGAACAGGCACGCCAAGGTGCTTCTGGCCACACACACGTTAGCCTCTCCGAGAGGGAAGTCTGCACTTCAACCCTCACCTCCCTTCCTCCAAAAACCCTTGCCCCTCTGATGACCACTTATGAAAGGGAAGGGACACTGTTTCAAAGCCCAAACTTTGGTGTTAGGCAGACATTAACACTGTTCATGACATGAAATGGCAGTAAAAAAAAAAATGTCCTGAGAAGACCAGGGCAAAGAAATCCAGAGGAAGGAAAGATTTCCAGCCACAAAAGCCTAAGGAATAAGAAGAATGATAAGCAATTCTGTGCAGAGGTGTTTATCTTGGGTGGGTGTGGGGGATAAACAAGAAAAGTGAGTTAGGGTCCGATAGCAAAGGGTGTTGAAAGGCACGACAAAGGTTCTAGCTTCATGACACAGCCATGGGAAGTGAACTCTGGAATTAAACCAGAGACTGACATTATCACATCTTCCTTGTTAAAGGGAGCACAGTGGTGATAGTTTGGATCAGTGTAAAGAGACGATCCACAGCACGAGAGGGAGTGAGGCTGTCAGCTGCTTGTCTTGGGTTTGCTTTGCAATTACCTCCTTCCTTGATAACTTGGACGAATGCCATTGTTTCCTTCCCAGCCGAGCCTTTCAGTTCACCTGTGCACAAGCAGTATGTGCTGGAAAACACTCACGAGCAACAGGAGTGGAGCTGCAAGCGGGAGCACAGAAAACCAAGGAGACCCGTGAGCACTAGCGGCCCCCTGGGCTTGGGGGCTGTGCGAAATCCTCTAGTTTAACGTTTCTTCAGAAAAAGATCCAGTCCTAGGGAGAAAGAAGCTTTAACAGTAGACCATCTGGGCAGAGACTGGCCCTTCATCCCTCACTGCACTCCCCTAACACACACACGTGGGCATTCACATTCTTCCCCCAAGTCAGTTATTAATAATGTGAATCAATATTAGTCCTTAAGTTTATGAACAAAGGCTACCTACAAATCCAGATTCACTTCTGACATTTGTCTAGCCAGCTCAACACAACTCCCTTTAGATCTTTGCCTCTTACAACACCTCTCTGTCTTGCTCCTTGAAGAGTGACAATGTTACCATGTTGTTTCCAATCATGTTCTGAGCCACTTTCCCTGACTCAGCTGGGAACAGTAGCATGTACTCTGTCATTTCACATGGGATTCTTATGGATTACATGTCACAACAGATTTGTTGCGTATTTTCCAAATCAGCACCTGGAAATCTTTGAGACCACAGCAAACTCTGAATCAAAGATCTGATTTGGGGACTGGGTTTTGCATTTCTAATACTGATTCTGTTACTGCTAGTCAATGGATCACCAACAGCATACAAGGTTCTAAACACCAATCTGCGACTCCCTGTATCAAGTTGAAAGTTCTCCACTGGAGTTGAAATAAATGATTTAGACCTAAAATCCACCTCATAGCCTCATTGCTGTGGACATTTTCCAGCTCTCAGCCTCAGATCCCTACCAGTAAACGATGCCAGTAGAAGACGTGGCAGCATATAGGGCTAGAGCAATATACTGGTGAATCTCTAGGTTACTGGAATGAATAATATGGTTCTATTTATTTCCCTCTATCCGTATAAAAATCCCAATGATTTCATCAAAACAGGTGAAAACAAAGAAAAATAGTAGTAATATGTTGGTATAAATTAATTGAATGACACCACAATCAGTATCTTGTGGGAAGATCTAGAACCACTAGACCCAGCTTGGGGCACCCCACAACCTGGCTTCCCAGGGCTTCCCACTCTCCCTATTCTCACAATGCCTGAGCCTGTATGGGGCTGCTAAACTTGGTCTCTCACTCTACCTCTTCTCTCAGATCCTGAAGAGGAGACCATAGGCTGGGTACCTCCCTTCTCAGCCTTGGCCATGGCTGGGTGATTGGGAGATGAAACAGAGTGCATCTGGCTTGATGCCCCTAGATTGTAATTTCAAGGAAATTTGAATTCCCTTCCTCTTGGGGATGGAGAGAAAAGCTGAAGCCTACTTGAATCAGTGTGTTGAATTCACCAAAGAATTCAGGAACCCCCTGTGCCTTGCTCCAAAGCCCGTGTGAGAACAGCAGGGTAATCAATTTCCCAATTCTGTAAGGTGGATCGAAGCATTACTACAAAGCCATCCTCAGCATTCTGTCTGGCTTTAAAAAGGCCTGCCTGCCAAGGATCAGGCCACGTGTGATGACCAGCTATCCATGGCAGCCTCACCAAAGCAAAGGACCCCCTTCACTCCCTATGGTTTGCTCCCTTGTGCCCCTGGGTTCCAGCACCACTCTATAGCCCAAGGTCTATAGGGTGAATGTGTGTGGTTGGTGGTCCACTAGGAACATGTGCCCAACTTTAGCCGACAGGTTTTAGGTCAGATTGCTACTGCAAGTTCATTAAGGAAAATCTAGGACTTCAAGTACGGTCCTCAGGTGGGTTCCTGACTCAAGGTCTTTATCTGACTCTCTAGCTCTGTGTGGGGTCTGAATGCCAGCCATAAATCATTCTGCCACCCACTCCATGCAACAGAGCACTATACCCTAAGATGGCTGACTCTCATGAACAAAGACGCAACAGCCATTGACCTACAGGCTCTACAGAGATGCTGCCTAAGACAGTGAACAAGCTGGGCTTTCCCTCCTAGGGATCATCCCTTCCCTTAGTCCCAGGTTTGGGACAGCTGCCCTTTTCATAAATCCTTAAGTCAAGAGTCTGTGAACCTAAGGACAGGTACCCGAGGGCAGAGCACAGGTTTCCCTCCTGGACACTGGACAGGAAAGGGGGAGTGACAACACAACAGGCTACAGAAATGCCCCCCCTCCAAGAAGCCTGGCAATGGGGAAAGACAATGAATGCACTTGGTCCATGGCTCAGGGTATTGCCTCTTAACAGGACTGTGCCATCTGGAGTCTGATCTGGTTCTCAAATTGAACTCTGAGCTTCCAGACAGCAGGCTGTGCTTCTAATTCATTTTGTTATTTTAAATTATTACATTCATTGCTTCAAAGAGAGGCCTTTTAGATTAATTGTAGGACAACACTTTCATAGTGCCTTTGAAGTCAGGCATGGCCAGATGACTTGCTTTGGGCAAAGAGATGTGAGCAGAAGTGACCTGTTATAGTCAGGCAGATACTGTAAGAGCCAGGGCCCAACTTGTCACTTTTTTTTTTCTTTTCTCTCATGTGACAACTGGCAATGTTCCACATGGGGGCATTGTCATCAGTCTGTTGACCCAGGATGGCCTCAGAGTACAGGTAAGAGGTAACTTTTGATGTGTGCAGTATGAGTAAAAGACAAGCCTTCGATGCTGATGTTTAAACCCGAGATTTGGGGGGTCTATTTATTATTATAGTGTAAGCTAGCTAATCTGACTGCAAAGTACTCAATGAATGCTTTAGGAGAGTGAGAGGGAGAGAGGGACTGGAAGCAGAGGTAGAGGGGAAAATGGAATAAGGAAGGAAGAAAAAAATAAAGAGAAGGTGTGACCAGGAAGTAAATGATGGGGTTAATCTACAGCTGTGTTTGGGCATAGTTTCCCACTTATCTGGGAACTAAGGTTCATCTTTCCTCCGATCCCTTCTCTATTCAACACTGTGAGTGAGAATCTGAGAATATTCAGTCACAGCTTCTCTTTTGTATAGAAGAAAATTCTATTTCCTCAAGTCTAATGTGTAGCATAGCAATATTTATAGAGAGAGGTAGTAGAGAAATGAGGCAGGAAACAAAGCAATTGTGAGTTTTTTTGGTAATATATTCAAGCCATAAAGGTTTCATTAGATTCCCTAATACTTTGCTAATGAAAAATAAGACCCTTTCCTATTTTACCTACTTTCTGAACATTAGAATCAACTTGGCTTTCCAAGCTTTGCACCCCATTTACATTAATTAGAAAGTTCCATAGTAAGGAAAGCTTTTAATGGGCTGTTATTGCAGATGATTTTACTGGCAAGCTGCATTGTTCTGTTTAATAGCACATAAAATGGCATATATAGAGGAGACTTTGATAAAATTGAAGTTCTGATGGACTCTAGGGCTGAGCTGGCCTTTGCTGAGAGGCTGGGGTTTGGGGAGATTTTCCTACTGAGGGAAATGGCTCCTCTCTCCCTTTGGATTACATCTGGTTTTATAGTATCCACATGTTCTGGTCCCAGGAGAAGTCCACATTCTTCCCATTGGTACAGCATTGGCAGACTGCACATCACTTGCAAAAATCTCTCTTGGGTCCTTGTAGACGAGATGGAGTAAACTTATAACCAGAATATAAGGGATGGATTTCATAGGGGAATATTGCCTGGGCCACATGGAAAGGGTCACAGAGCTGGGTGACAACTCTGTCACAGGTAAAGTGGGGAGTCAGGATCGGAAGGTCTAGAAACAAAGGCAAAAGGACAAAATTGGGGACAGACTGGTATTTCTGGAACTTAGGAAGAGGTGGCAAAGGGAAGACAAAGCAGAACAAAGAACGATTGTATGCAATGGTGATAAATGACACAGAAAGCAAGACAGAGTGAGGGGACAATTGGGGCATAGTGGTGGGCATCAGAGGAGCCAGAGGGAGCTAGCATGGTACCCAGACAAAATCCTATAGGATCTTAATGGCTATTCCAGTTTTCTTTTCTCCATTCATGCCATGAATAAATAATCCCACCCATTGGTGCTCACCAATGCTCCTGAAGGTTTTGGTTGGTCTGTACTTCCACCGCACATTACTGATGGGATCATGAACTAGCGCAGTAGGCAATGTAGTATGTAAATTAGGAGTTGCAGTACTAGAATTACGTCTGGGTTCAAATCACTGCTCTCCTGGTAAATAATATGTGTATATTCTTGGCCAAGTTAGTTAATATCTCTAAATCTCTGCTCCCATTTAAAAATGAGTCTGCTTCACAGAGTTATGGGAAAGACTCCCTGACATCTAAAATGTGCTTAACAGAAGTGAGCAATTATAAGTATACAGATTTCGATGGTTTAAAAGACTGATAATTTGCATAGTGCACAGAACATCTGAACCTACAATCAGCCTCAAGACCAAAGGTGTACTAAAGAGTTATGGAATATAGACCCTTATCTCTGATGACCATGGGAACAGGTTTTTGAGGTTGGATATCCTGTGTTTCTTGGTACTTTGGATGCTACATCTGTGGCTCCCGGGACTATGAACACATGGACTCATATGTTTTGCTTTCTCGTCAACACAGCAGAGGAGCACTGATGAGCAGAGATAGACAAAAACCAACTTTGTTTGGACAGCATTGGTTGATAACCTTAAGGCAGTACCTCATATTAAGGGAGTTTCTGGTATACCAGAAGGGAAGGAAGATGGTAGAAAATTGAATCCAGAAAGTTCAGAAGGAAGAATCAGTGTCAGGCCACGGATCCTGCAGTGTCTGGTATGTGGTAAGGACTCAGTGGTCTTGTTTGCCACTACTTCTGTAACAGGACAATACAGAAATATATACAAACATATGATAGACTTGGTTCCCTCTTGCTACAATATTACCTCTAGAACAAAAGCTCCAAGGCCATCAGACCTCACTGAACATCTTGGGTTTAGCACTAGGCACTGACAACCCAGAACAGACCTTGAACAGGAAGATATAGTAGGAAGGGACTGGATGCCATGTCACACAAAAACTGGAGGAATTACCCAAGAGAAAATACAGTTGCTATATGATGTTGGTTGCATTCCTATAATCAAAAGGCAGCATATCTGATGAAAGTTTGTGTGTGTTCTTTCTAAGCAGGATTAGCAGGTAGAGAGAATAAGGAGATAGCCATATCAATAAAGATGAGAGATTTAGCAATCTAAATTTGATTATGGGGCACATGTTCAAAACTTGGTGACTGCCTTGCAAGGAAGTAAATTTATATCACTGCAAAGATTTTAGTTCAATGTGGATTCATTCATTCATCCAATGATTATAGAATATGGACCAGTACAACATCAGTGATAATAGAACAGAAAGATAAATAAGATGTGCTTGTTTTCTAGTAATTTACTTCCCTGTGGAGATGACAGACTCATAAACAAATCCTATATCAATGATATGTCACATATGCCAGAGAAGAAATATGCAGATTGTTTAAAAGAGAACAAAGTGATGGAGAAGAGAAGGCAGGCACGTGGGGGGCCAGAAGAGGCTCTGGCAGGTGGTCTGTCCTTCATAATGAATCAGTAGGATTCTGAGCGGAGGACAAGGATGGGAGAGTACTTCTAAGAAAACAGCGTCTAAAACAGCATGATGAACAGGTATTTTCTTTATTCATTTACCCATTCATGGACAATGAGACTGCTTTCTGTATCTTGGCTGTTATAAATAATGCTGCGATGAAAACAGGAATGCAGGGGCCGGCGCCATGGCTCACTTGGTTAATCCTCTACCTGCAGCACTGGCATCTCATATGGGCACCGGGTTCTAGTCCCAGTTGCTCCTCTTTGGTCCAGCTCTCTGCTGTGGCCCCGGAGGGCAGTGGAGGATGGCCCAAGTGCTAGGGCCCTGCACCCACATGGGAGACCAAGAAGCACCTGGCTCCTGGCTTTGGATCGGCACAGCACCAGCCGTAGCAGTCATTTGGGGAGTGAACCAACAGAAGAAAGACCTTTCTGTCTTTCTCTCTCTCACTGTCAATAACTCTACCTGTCAAATAAATTTTAAAAAAAGAAAACAGGAATGCAGATATCTCTTTGAGATCCCAACTTCAATTATTTTGAATGTATATTCAGAAGTGGGATTCTAGGGTCGTATGGTAATCCTATTTTTAATCTTCCAAGGAACCACCATACTGTTTTAAATAGCTATTGCACCATTTTACATTCCCACCAACAGCGAACAAAGCTCCAGATTTCTACACATTCTTGCCAACACATGCTGTCTTTTGTGTTTTTTTTTTTTGGTAATAGCTTAACAGGTGTGAGATATGTCATGGTGATTTTGATTTGCATTTCCTTGATGATTAGTGATGTTGAGCATCTTTTCATACACCTGTTGGCTATTTAGATGTCTTGAAAAACATATTAAAGTTCTTTGTCTTTATAATTGGATTATTTTTTCTTGCTATTGAGTTGTATGAGTTCCACGGATATTTTAGATATTCACCCCTTATCATGTTTGTAGTTTAAAAATACTTTCTCCAATTCTATAGGCTGTCTCTTCATTCTGCTGTTTCCATTGGTCCATGGCAGCTTTTCAGGTTTATTTAGACCTACTTGACTAATTTTGCTTTTGTCGTGTGTGTTTTTGGTGTCATGCCAAGAAATCATTGCCCCGGCCAATGTCCTGAAGGCTTCCCTCTATGCTTTCTTCCTGAAATTTTATAGTTTCAAATGTGAGAAATCTGTAACCCATACTGTTAGACATAATTCTTTAATACATATTATTTAGCCTTTAAAAAAGACAATCCTGTCATATTTGACAACATAGATGAACCTGGGCAACATTATGCTAAGCTAAATCAGCCAGTCACAGCAGGACAAATACTGCATGATTCCACTTATATGAGATGTAAAATAGAGACATAGACACAGAGAATAGAATGGTGGTTGCCAAGGACTGGGAGGAAAGGCAAACAGCAGTGACTGGTATAAAATTTCAGTATGGGGCCAGCACTGTGGCCTAGTAGGTTAAGCTTCTGCCTGTGGCACTGCTGGCATTCCCTATGGGCACCAGTTTGTTTCCTGGCTGCTCCTCTTCCAATCCAGCTCTTTGCTTATTGTCTGGGAAAGCAGTCGAAGATGGCCCAGGTGTTTGGGTTCCTGAACCCATGTGGGAGAGCCGGAAGAAGCTCCTGGCTCCTGGCTTCGGGTTGGCTTGGCTCTAGCCACTCTGGCCATTTGGGGAGTGAGCCAGCAGGAGGAAGACCTTTCTGTCTCCCCCTCTATCTGTAACTCTGCCTCTTGAATAAATAAATAAAAATTTTAAAAGAAAATTTTAGTTATGCAAAGTGCATGAATTCAAGAGCTTGGTTGTATAACACTGTAGCTACAGTTAACAATACTATATTATACACTTAAAATTTGTTAAAAGGGTAGTTCTCAAGTGTTAAAAACTCCGTACAATACCGTAGGTACACTTAATATTTGTTAAAGGAGTAGATCTCATGTTAAGTGTTCATGTTATAAATAAAGTAAGTGTCTACTTAATTTCCTGAAGCAAACAAAAACACATGCATCTACTTTGAACCAAGCTGTGAATAAAGTGGAAGATTGTTATTTACACACATGTGCACATGCATCCACACATGTGTGGACACACATCTGATGGGAAGAAATTGCACGCAGGACTCCTTCAGAAGGTTGGCACTGTTAGAGCACAGGATGAAAGAGTTAGGGCCTCAGAGGTTGTGGCTGGAGGCATGAGCTTGAATCCTAATTTGGAGCCTGAATTCTAGAAGCCTACTAGAATAACAAAAGGTATTAAGCAGGGATTGGCATGGCTCATTTTATCTTTGGCCATAATTGTCTAATTGGAAAACTATTGCAGAGAACTAAAAAAGAGAAAAGAGAAATTACAGGGGCCTGAAATATGGAGGTAAACATGAAGGACTTTGAAATGTCCCTGGATGTAGAGGATGGGGGCCCACGTCTCTAGGGGACCAGCTCTGGACTATGTTTCACAGGAGCTGAACTGGGCAATCAGAAGGGAAGAGGGACCTTTAATTCTGGGATATCTACTGTACACCTGGCATTGCCCTTCTCTTAAATATCTTCACACCAATCCTGCAAGGAAAGCCCGTTTAATCATCATTACATAGGAGCAAACTGAAGCTGTAAATGTGTTCATGATCATAGAATGGAAGCCAAGTGTGACCCAGTATCCTCTTGTGTTCCAGAAACCATGCTTCTCCTAGAGCCTCTAAGTTGCTTTTTATCCAAAATTCCAGGATTCTAAGAATACACACTAATTCTTGTCTGTTCAAAATTGAAATAAGGCAAATCTTGGTGGAAATAATCTGACTTTATACCCAATCTGATTATATACTGCTCACCACATTAAACATATTCATACACAGTATAAGCAGGACCTATAAATATCTTTCCAATAAAAGTGAGGCCATGTATTTCTGAGTGATAATACCCTGCTTGGAGCAGTGTTATAAACCAGAAGGCTGAAGGCCAAACAACTTTAACCAGTCCAGAGATTCAATAAGTTAAAATACATTTTGGAAGAGAGCTTCAGGCTAGACCTGTTTTTTTTTTATTCCTTGGCAATTATAAGGAGACACCTTATTCAGCACAAGCAGACTAGCTACGGGGTATGAATTTCTGTTTAAAGGGGCACAGAAAGTCATGCAGGCAAAAATCAGGTCTGAAATTTAAATTGGAAACTTAGAATCGGGTGATTGTGGTCTTTCTTGTTGTTGGTTTTGTTTTATTATTCAGAAATATCTGTTAACAAAATCTAACAGAACTTTTCCTCTTCCTAAATTGCCCTCCCACCCACCTCCAACATTTCTATCTGGAAGCTTCCTTTAGACAAGTGGATCTTAACTGGGGGAGAGTCCCCTACTCCCACCCAGGGAACATCTGGAAAAATCTGGAAACAGTTTTGGTCGTCGTAACTTGGAGGAGGGGTGGTGGTGGTGGACATCTAGTAGGGAGGGGCTGGGGAAGCTGCTGCTGTCATACAGTGCACTGGATGGTTCCATCACAAAGACTCGTTCCATCACAAAGACTCGTTCCATCAAAATTGCCAATAGTGCTGAAGCTGAGGAACCTGGCACAGGGCTTTCACACTCAAAGTCTTCTTTCATGGCTCTCACTGCATTATATATCTACTTGTGTGATTACTCATTGCAGTGGTTTGACTATATATCCCCAAAAGCATGTGTTGGGAACTTAATCCCCTATGCATCTGTACTGGGAGGTAGGGCTAATGGGAGGTGTTTAGGTCACCAACACTCCACCACGATGAATGGATTAATGCTGATCATAAAAGGATAAAGGCTGCAAGTTTGGTCTCTGTGTCGCTCCCTCTGTGTGCCTTTCTTCCATGGGCAGTTACAGCAGGAACGCTCTCATCAGGTGCCGGCCCCTCAGTCAAGGAGTTCTAAGCCTCCAGAATGCAGTCTATGGGATTCTGTTCCAGCAGTACAGAATGGGCCAAGGCATTCACCTGCCGGCTTTCCCCCTACGCAGCTGACCACTTCAGGAGGGTGTGGACAGCATTCGCTTTCCTCCTCCTTTCCTCTCAGCAGCCTGCACATTGCCTGGCACACAACAGGGGATCAGGAGAGACGATGGATGGGCACAGAACGAAAGCAGGAATGTGATCGGTCAGTGGGTTATGGCTCTGAAATTGCTCACATCTCCACTACTTCATTTGGAAAAATAAAATGACGGAAAATATAAACTAGTTAACTGAAAAATATAAACCAGGACTGCTTTTGAACCATGCTGCTAACATGTAGTTCTAATATTAACCAAAGTAAATGCCTTGAGGCAGCCAGCTTCCGAGAGGTGCCCAGTGAGTCCCAGCTCCTGGCCCTCCCCTGTGCGTGAAGGCTCCTCTCTCCTCCCAGGTGAGTCCATAAAGTGGACTGTGGGTCTTCCCTCTCCTTGTGGATCCCTCACTCTTGGGAGTGGAGCCTCCAGCTCCAGCCCAGTCTTCAGTTGGTGGCACGTGGACCCTGAGCCGGAAGCATCAGCTAAGTCGCTCTCAGATCCCTGACACTCAAACTGCTGCTGATCACACATGTTCATTGTTTTACATGGGGAAAAAATAACCAAAGAATAGGAGATCTTTGGCGTATTAATCAGAGGATTTTACCGCATAGGAAAGAAATTGGGCCATGCAGTCGGGTGGGAGTTAAAACTTCTTTTATTTGGGTTTACTTCTACATTATAATTGACCCTGAGCAAGTTGCTTGGACCTTTCTACTGCTTTTAAAATCAGAACAATCCCTACTTTTCAGGGCCACCATTAAACATAAATTGAATAACATATAGTGCGGTGATTTTTATAGGTCAATAAAGAGGTATGTAGCAATTTTTTTTGAGGAAAAATGGAGAGGGGCTACTATAAACTCTTTAAAATAATGATTTAAAGGTATTGTCCTTTTCATTATGAGTTCTGGGCTCCTGTGTTCCAGGAAACTGTAAAGTATTTGCCTTGAGGCCAGCACTGTGGCTTTGTGGGTTAAAGCTGCGGTCTGCAGTGCCAGCATCCCATCTGGTGCCAATTCGAGTCCCAGCTGCTCCACTTCTGAGCCAGCTCCCTACTAATGGACCTGGAAAAGCACCAGAGGATGCTCAGAGTGCTTGGGCCCCTGTACCCACATAGTAGACCTGGATGAAGCTCCTAGCTCCTGGATTTGGCCTGGCCCAGTCCTGGCCATCTGGGGAGTGAACTAGCAGATGGAAGATTCTCTCTCTAATTCTGCCTTTCAAATAAATAAATAAATCTTTTTTTTTTTAAAAAAGAATTTGCATTTGAGATCCTCGCTAAGAAGGAGGAGGAAAATTATCTGGTTTGCAAGAGCACAGACTGATCCCCTTCCGTCACAATCTGAGTACCAGTGTGGCACTCAGGAAACAGCCACAGCCAAGTCAGGGTTGCTGAGCTGGTGTGGTGGACACCACCAGCAAAGATTCCACGGTATCTCGGGCCTGGACAACTCCCATCTCAGAAGCATCAGCAGGGAGTAAAGACCAGAGGCCTCACTGGTCCTTCCTGGAGTGAGCGAGACAGTCAGGGGCTCTTTGAAGATGGTAGAGTGGGAGGAAGGGACAGCAGTGGTGACCCGACGTGGATACGCTGCTGCCAGCCACACTGCTGCCAGCCACACTGGCAGGATCCAACACGTTTCCTTTGACTCCAAAAGCAGGAGACACCTGATATACTCATGCCCCCAGGAGCCATCACCCAAGTGACACACGTTGATGACAGATCTCACTGTCCTATCACACAGTTAAATGCCATCAGCTTTGTTTTATCTTTACCACCTGAGTATAATCTGATGACCTAGTGAGTTACTGATGGCACAGTCTAGGTTTTCCCCAATGGAAGAGCTTCAAATAGATGCCCTTCTTGCATTAGTGGGCCCCTACCGCCTTTCCCATAATTGTGCAGTATGGCCAGCGGGGGGCGCACCTGCCCAGTACCTGCCTTGCTTCCCAGTAGCTCTCCAGCAGTCTGTGGGCTCTCACACCTCTCTGCCCCAGGGTCAGTTTTATCGCTCCTGTCCTGCTTCCATTTCAGCTCATTCCAGCAGAGCTAGTCTCCCTTAGAGTGAGTTCTAAAACACGTGAGCATTTCCTCCCCGACCCTCTCCCAGGCCTTGCAGGAAAAGTCTTTGTTCCCTCCACCTGTTCTTGCTGTGAGTCAACTATGGGCCTGAAAGGTAAGAGGGCTGTTAGCATAAATCAAAGAAAAGGGGAAAAAAGTAAAATAATAGGTTTTGATAAGAAAATAGAGGCTGACATTTGCTGCTGGTGGAAGGCGTTTACTAATCTTTCTTCTGATGCTTTTTCCGAAAAACTCCACTCCACTTTTCTTACTTTATCCCACATATTTACTTTTTCTCTTTAAAAAAAAAAAAATCCTGCCATTTTGTGGTGCCCCACAATTCACCTGGGTTGGCACAGAACTACAGAGTCAGACAGAACTAGTTTTGGTTTCTAGAAAATACTGCAACATAATGACTGCGGTTTGGTCCCCTCCAGAACCCCCAGGACTCTGAGCCTCACAGTAGAAAGGTAGCAAAAAGCTTTGTCAGGTCCTGGGGACGTGGACGGAGCCCCGAGGCCAGAGGCGTCCAAGTACTGTCAAGGGATGGATGCAGGCGGAGTAGGATTGAGAGGGGCAGATTTCTACCAGATTTCTCCCCTCAGCCATCCCTAGGTTCAAGGCTGAGGCACTCACTACAAAAGGCAGATTAAAAACAGATATGCCTTCATTGAATGCTCTTTCATGTGACACAGGAAACTTTAGGAACGAAGGCTCACAGAAGCAGGGAATCCTGGGAATTTCTATGCTTCGATTTGATGAAGAGTGGACCTCCTGCAGAAGAGCAATGGGGCAAAGCAGGTCTGACCTCCCGCTAACAAACCAGGGAGCACTGAGCAAGGCCTGCATGTTCAGGTTCTCCCTGGGTCTGTAGACACAGGGCATGGCTTTCCTCCAGGCACAGGGAGGGCATCTCTGGCACGAGGGTCTTCCCATCTGCAGCGGGGGTGGGGTGCGAAGGGTAAGATGAGTGATCTTCTTCTGTCTGCTCCAGTACAAAGGCACCATATTTTGGGGTGGTGTGTCCTGAACCCCATCAGTATAGTCCGCTATGCAGCGGCCACTGGGGGGTGAACCAACGGAAAAGGAAGACCTTCCTCTCTGTCTCTCTCTCACTGTCCACTCTGCCTGTCAAAAAAAAAAATACAAATTTGTACAATAGGGAACAATTTGGACACAACACAAATATTTATGGTGTCCATGTGTCATTTGATAGGAGAGAAACACTCAGTGACAAGAGAGAAAACTAAACTTGGATCAAACGCACCACACAGGGATACACAAAGGGTCGTGCATGCGCGCACACTGCCAACATCTGCCTGCTTTCTCCATCCACTGCATGTTATCAGTCAGCTACATCTGGTGTTCTAACTTTCCCTCCGCCTTCAGACCATGTTTCTTCTTCCACCTTATAATAACTCACAAGCTGCAAACGTACAGTCGCTGTCAAACACAAACTTCAAGCTCCTATCAAGATAAAATACTCTATTTATCGTAGTATTTATGCACTAACTTTTTAGCAGGTGTAAAACCCATGCTGCCATTTTTGTGAATTTGTAATTTGTGTGTGTGTTACTGACAAGTTTTCTGAAGACTGCATCCCTAACTCCTTTTTCACATAAGCCCTGTGATTTCTTATTGTGCAATTTTGCATGGTAGAGTAAATTTTAGGAATGCACAAGTCAAAGTATTTCAGAACCGACTGTACTGCTAAGTGCCAGGTAAGGAAAGGAGATGGTGGAGAGGGGTAGGGGGTATATAAACAAAATCCCACTGGAAGTCAGAGAAGATTACAGCTGTGAAGAAACCTGTAGGACACCCAGCTGGGTAGCACTGCTCACAAAGGAATAATTCATCAGGGTAAAAATACAGGAGGCCTCCGAGGATGCTATGGTTTGAATGCTTATCCCCTCCAAAACTCAAGAATTATAAACTTAATCCTTGACACAACTGGGTTGGGTGATGAAGTTTAATGGGAAGCATTGAGGTCATGAGTGGTCCACGCTCAAGAAGAGATGAGTGCTAGGATCACAGGGGTCCCTGTCTCATGTGTGCTCTTTCAACATGTGATGCCAACACCATGGTATGATGTCGAATGGGGGCCTCCACCAGACATGACCCTGGAGTCTGGACTTCCCAGCCTCTAGAACCAGGAGCCAAGTAAAGTTCCATTGTTTATAAATTACCCAGTCGGCGATATTTTGTTGTAGTACAAATGAACTAAGACAGGTTTTAAAAACTTTTTTTTTTAAATTACAATACCCAAAATTGGAAGGAGGATAGAAACAAGGGTAAAAGGAAATTTTATAATATGCCTTCAACAACCAACATATATCTCTTGATATGCCCCTGCTTGACACACACCTGTCTGTGTAGTGACCATCCCTCTCTCCCCTTCTCTCCTGGAAAAGTTGTCTCAGTTGGATGCTGACCCTTCTCTCCATGGCCATACTCTCAGGAAAGACTACTCTGCCTGTCTCAGGAGTAACATCCAACATTCTCAGTCAATGTTGATTATACTACTGATAATACTATTTCCTCCATCGCTGATTGGCTTGTGGGCATCTTTTATAACCAAGGCTTGGCTAATTGATGTGAGGAGACATTTACTTTGGGAAGATCACTTGTCTATAAAAAGACACTCTGAGCTGGCGCCGCGGCTCACTAGGCTAATCCTCCGCCTTGCAGCACCAGCACACCAGGTTCTAGTCCCGGTCGGGGCACCGATCCTGTCCCGGTTGCCCCTCTTCCAGGCCAGCTCTCTGCTGTGGCCAGGGAGTGCAGTGGAGTGATGGCCCAAGTGCTTGGGCCCTGCACCCCATGGGAGACCAGGAGAAGCACCTGGCTCCTGCCATCGGATCAGCGCGGTGCGCTGGCCGCAGCGCGCCTACCGCGGCAGCCATTGGAGGGTGAACCAACAGCAAAAAGGAAGACCTTTCTCTCTGTTTCTCTCTCTACTGTCCACTCTGCCTGTCAAAAAAAAAAAAAAAAAGACACTCTGGGGGCTGGGGGATGTTGTCAGGCCACGTGTGTTGTGTAAGATTGTGGTAGCTCTGCATCGCTGACCATGAGGACAGCTGACTCAAGGGCAAAGATGACACCCTCAGGATGACAGAGCAGAAAATCTGGGTGACAATGTTTTAAAAATAATTAAGCAATTACATAGTCTGGCTATCATAGGACGTCTTGTTATATGATGTCCTATGAGAGTACTTCAAAAATTCATGGTAAATGGAACTTGAAGGTAAGTTTATTTGGAGGCAAAACACTTTGAAACCCATACCTATTTTTTTCCCAACAGGCGTTTTCCATGAACTTATTGAAGGCCCTGACCTCATTCACTTTCCATATTGTTTAAGTTATGCTGTTGACTTTTCTGTTACTTGCAGTTGATAATATCCTAATTGTTAGGACATTTGTGTCCTAATACTAAATCCAGAGGAAAGAATAGAAACCATGAATAAAAACTGATATAATGGGGAATTCACTGGACTGTTACAGATAACAATAAACAACTAGAAAAACTAAGTGTCCAAGATGAAGTGATTGGCTAAATGGGTTAAGTCCTATTTACAGAATCTTCTGAAACCATTCAAATTATGATGATATAAATATACTGGTAGTGATAAATGTACAAAATGTCCTTTCCCTTCCTTCCATCATTAAAGTCATGTGTGAAAACATCAGCTCTGGGGTGGACATTTGGTTTAGCAGTTAGGAGGCCTGCATCCTGGGCCACAGTGCCTGGGTCTGATGCTTGCCTCTGGCTCCCGACTCATTTCCTGTGAATGCAGAGCCTGGGACACAGTGGTGATGACTCAAGTAACTGGGCCTCTCTACTCACAAGGGAGACCTGGACTAGGTTCTCACTCCCTGCTTTGGCTCCTGTCTATCCCTGGCCGTGACAGGCATTTGGGAAACAACATAGGGGATGGGACTCTGTCTCTCTTTCTCTGCCTCTGTTTCTCTCTTCGCCTCCATTTCTCCCACCACACACACACACACACACACCCCACAGGCTGCTCCTCAAATGAATTTTTATACAAAATAAAAAAGCTAACTCTGATGAACTCCACCTACTCCGAGTTTGTTGAACAACTTTGAGAAAAGCACTAGTTTCATTGCAACCCTAGCCACTAACTTCCAGTATTTCCTTAATATCTCCTGGAAGTCTTTTACATTTCCCTATTTCAGTCACATTCCCAGAATCTCAAACCGTTTCTACTTTATAGAGTCTCCTCAAACCCCCAACACATCCACTCCTCTCACTCTTAGCTGAAAACTCTGATTCTGCTCCCTCTGAGCAAATGGAAGGTCCACAGCTCCATCCACAGCCTATGTCAGCATGACTGCCACATCCCGGGAATTCTGCCTCTCCTGTTTTCACAGAGGAACAGTCTACATTTTATCTAAAGCCAACTCCTCCATCTGTGTGTGATACCCCATGCCTCTCCCTTTCCAAAGACATTCCAAAGGCAGTGTCTATTCTCTGGGAATTACTCTTTCCTTCCCACCAGACCATGCCCATTGGCTCTCATATTTCTCCCATTTAAAAAATTATACAAGCACCCCCACCCCTTTGAGTGGATTAAACCTCCAGCTACTGATGACTCTGCCCCACTGTCTCATTCCATCCAATTCCTCTCCTCTTTTTGTCCCTTGGTCCCACTGAATCAGCTCTTAATACTCATCAGTCTGTAGAAACTGCTCATGTTAAGTCACCAGAGACCTCCATGTTGCTGAGTCTAATGGCCAGTTCTTTGTCCTTATTTTCCCTGAGCCTTTGATAGCATTGGACCCAGCGGATAACCTGCTCCTTGAAATGCTTTTTTGGCTTCCTAGACCCTAATCTCTTGGTTTTCTTCCTTCCTTATTGGATAATACTTCTCAGTTTCATTTGCTGATTCCACCTCCAATTTCCCCACCTCCAAAATCCAAGTGTTCCAAAGCTCGGTCCCTAGAGTCTCTCTATTCTATCTACACTTATACCCTGTGATGTCTCCAGTTAAGCCCTCCACCTCAGACTTCTCACCTGAATTCTAAACTTGTATATCCCACTTTCTATTTGGCATTTTACCCAAAAAAAATCTAATAGATATCTGAAACTTAACATATCCAAACCTAAATCCAAATCTTTGCTCTCTAATCTGCTAATTCCACTTTCTTAGTTAATAGCAACTTCATCCTTTAATTTGCTCAGTCCAAAATACTTGGAGTCATGCTTGATTCCTCATTTTTTTCCACATCCCAATCTAGTTTGTTACCAGAATTAGATTTCCCTTGAAACTGTGTCTAAAATTCTGCCATTCACCATCACACCCTCCTGCCTTGGTCTGAGACTCCACCATCTCTCATTTGTTTTATTACAGTGGTTTCTTACCCAGTATCCCTACCTTCCATCCTTGTTCTCCTTCAGTCATTCTCAACAGAGAAGACAAAGATACTTGAAACAAAAGTATCGATACTTTCTTCTACCCTTTCCCTCGCTCAGTGTTATTATTCTTGGAACATAGCAACCATTCTGCTACTAGCCCTGTGCACTTTCTGTTCTCTCGGCATGGAACAGCCAACCTTCAGGTGGAAAATGGCCTTCCATCACATTTCTGTTGAAATGTCACCTTCGGAGCTAGGCTTTCTATTTATAATAAAATGACTCTTATGGACAGATAGCCAACCTGCCCTCTTTCCATTTTCCTGATTGATTTTCTTAGGTAGCTATATCACCATCTTATTTACTATATACATGTTTGATTATTATCAACTAGAATGTAAGCTCCATGACCGTAGGATTTTATCTGTTTTCCCACTGCTAGTTTAGTGTCTAGAACAAAACTAGCCCTATGTGTGTATATTCAAGTGTTTGTTGAAAGAATGACAATATTGCAACTAAAATATAATTCCGCCTAAACAATTTTTTAATTATAGTGTGGTTCTGATTTTGTTTAACAACTATATATTGAACATTTACTTTGTAGGAGTGATTTTCTTGAGTACTTTCTTACCTCATCAAAATCATAACAGTTCAAGTAAATAGTTGTTAGTGTCCCTACCAGATATGCGAGGAAACTAAGGCTTGGAAAATGCAGATGGATAGACTGTTAAGTAACTAGAAAGTAGCAGAAGTAGTAAGTGATCCAGTATTACTGAAGGCTCACGGTCCATGGTATACTGACTCAAGACAGTGGTCTGTATGTGTGTCTTGTGTGTCCCACAAAAAAAAACTGTAAAAAGATTCGTTTACATATATGAAGTCTATTACTTTAAATATATACATAAATAAATAGAAAGTCAATGGATATATACAGATCCAATTACACTCACTCTTAACAAAATGAAATGAAAAGGATTATTTAAAAGTCCATTGGCAAAGGATTAAACAAAGTACCCATAATTTATTGCCAAAGTTACCATTTATGTGTAGGAAGATTTATGTACATGGATTTTCATTACAGCATTGGGTATAACACCAAAAATTATTCATTTTGATAAATTATGTACATCTCAATGATGGAGTATTATATAGCCATTAAAATGATGTAAAAGATTATTTGTGAGCTATGAAAATGATTAGTATATTATCACATAAAAATGCAGGTTACAAAATAGCTTATGCAGCAGAATTCTAACAGTATATCAACTAGAACAAAAGTTCTTTATTGATGTCTCAATTTTAATATTAAAACTCAGGAAAAATGTCAACTTTAATAATAAATACCTACGCATACATGTTATATGCAATAATTTTCATTTTTAGATTTATATATTTTTAAACAAAATCACAGGATCAAATCAGATACTTATCAGTATCCCAACACTTAGTGGCTTAAAACAATGGTTTATTTTTTCTCATATTTCTGTGGTTAAAAATGTGGACTGCCTGGCTGGAGTTGCTGGGGGTCACTTCCATGGCTACATTTATCTGAAGCCTAGCCTAGGGCTGAGGTTTTAAGAAGGACCCACTAACCTGTCTGGCAGTCAGTTCAATGAGCGTTAAGACACTCTGATTCTCCTGACTTGATTTCTCAGTTTCCAAAAGACCAGAATGGCCTCCTTCATAGCACGATGGCCCTGGAAACCACCAGGATGAGGACTGCCCTTGTAAGTCAAAGCTCTTGAGGACCAAGTTCTAAACTTGATCACTGGTCAAAGGAATACACAAAGTCAGGACAGATCTTAGGGGATGGAGAGTTAGATTCTGCCTGTTGCTGGGGAAATTGATAATGAAACACACACACAGGGAGGTATGATTCACTGAGAGCCATTATTCTAATACTCTAGGTAATCTAACATTACCTACTTAGAACAAATCATTCAATGTCCCTCTCAACCCAGTAGACCTCCTTAGGATTCTCTCTTGAACCCAATATAGTTTTTTTTAAATGTTTATTTATTTATTTATTAAGAATTACAGACAGTGAGAGAGAGAGAGACAGAGACAGAGGTCTTCCTTCTGTTGGTTCACTCCCCAAATGGCCACAACGCTGGAGCTGCACTGATCCGAAGCCAGGAGCCAGGTGCTTCCTCCTGGTCTTCCATGCAGGTGCAGGGACCCAAGTACTTAGGCCATCCTCCACTGATTTTCTGGGCCACAGCAGAGAGCTGGACTGGAAGAGGAGCAACCGGGACTAGAACCCGGTGCCCATATGGGATTCTGGCACCACAGGCGGGGGATTAGCCTAGTGAGCTATGGTGCTGGCCCCCCAATCTTGTTTCATCTTTAGATTTAGTCACCTGGAATTTTCTGGATACTGATATATAGGAACACCAGGATGTTGTTACATACATACAAGACAGTGGCTCATTATTGTAGCTTCTTATAAGAGCAAAGACAGTTACAGAAATGACATCATATCCAGTGATTATGAGTTAGTATCTTACTTTTATATAAATATATGAATATCTTCTATTTAGATTGTCCCAGGAACTCATGCCTAAGGTCTAAGGTAAGAAGGACAAATGATCTGAGAGACATTTTAGTTATTTATAAATGGATCACCTTGGCATTAAATGGAGCTGGTAACCATAGCAGCATTGGTCTCTGTGTTTGGGCTACCAGCCAAGGTCCTGGTGGAAATGGGAGAGTCTTCTCGTGTGTCAGCATTGCTAGTCCAGATATCACAGCTGGATTAATATTAGAGCCTTCCAAAGACATGCAAGACCACCGTTTTGGCAGTAGGACCTGTGTTGCTGTCAGAGGTCACCATCCACAGAACCATGGCTTTGAGCTTGGGCTGCAATGTAAGAAGCCACCCCTGGTGCCAAGGCAGAGAAGAAAATGGCAGTGCTATCCACAGAGCCTGGAGAGTAGTTCACGAGCAGCACCAAGACTGCCCAGGAGGGAGGGCTTCAGAAATACATACATTCCTGGAGCCCACAGAGGACTCTGATGTAAATACCACAGGAGTTCACAACTTTTCAGATAAATCTTCCCAGGCAACCAGATCCTCAACCATGCTTTTGTATCTCTGGGCCAAACATGGGCTATCTCAAGGGCTCAGATGAGGCTTGAGGAATACTGGAAGGAGGTTGACATTTCTCTAGAAGTTAGATTGTTTGAGATTCTTGCAGCCTGGGAGATGCACAGAACATGGACTGACTCGTCTTGCACAAGGACTGCAGCTTATGGGCTAAATATAATTCTCTTTGCTCTGGCCACCATTTACATCACTTTTCACCCTGAACAATGTACTGTGCCTTTCCAAATCAGACTTATAAGATGGCTTTGACTATATCCCCTTCTGTAAATTGAGGATGGCCTATAACTTGGTTGCCTTGGCAACAAACTGGATTGAACCTTAACAATTGAATCCAGATGGTCATTACATACCGACAAGAAAACACAGTTTCAGTCCACTTTGGAATGGTACTGTCCACATCAACATTCGGCATGGCCCTAAGATACCTCATGCTGTCTTTAACCCAAGTCACAGTCATGAACATTTCCAGGGCTGAACTATGTTTTTCTTTTTACAAAAATGACAGCAGCGTGAACTAAAACTCATCATTGACTCTTAAAGAAAAATTCTTCTAGTGTCTGATTCTGGGATATTATTTAACAATATTGGCCTCCACTAGAACATCTTTTCCTCCCAGCAAGCATCCTTCAGACAGGCACAGCTGATTCACTGATTCATTTATTCAAATACTTTTTATTGAGAACTCATCTTCTGCCACGCCTTGTGCTAGGCTCAAGGGATACAAGTATGACTGCTGTAACTCTGCCTCAGAGTTTGTACTCAAGACCAGGGAGGAGATGGCAATGTAACCACTGCCGTGTCTGTGAGAACAAATAATGTTATTTGCAAGCCTGGGGAGCCCAGATGAGCTCAGAACTATCTCCTTCTAAGCAGCTCAGGGAAGATCCGGTAAGGAGACTGAATGCAGCAGGCAGAGGATGGAGGCGCATCCTTGAAGGAGAAATTGTCTTTGCAAAGAACAGAACTGGAAGCTCATGGTGCAGTGAGGGCACGCAGAGCACTCTGATGTGTTCAAGCACGTTAAGTCACACTCAGTGCGCGGGCTTTATGGGAGGGAACTGCTGAGGGATTTCCAGAAGGCAGAGTGACGTGATCAAATACACAGAAAATTGGTAGCAGCCATTAGGACGAATTAAAAGAGGACAACAAAACAGTGCAGAGAGGTTTCTAATAGTTGAGGCAAGGGATGGTTGGGTTTTTAACAAATGAAGATGTATTGGTGGGGGAGGAAGGAATTTCTGGTGGCTCATGATATGGGTTTTGAGGAAGGGGATGGACACTCTGATGCCGCCACTGGCTTGTGGGTAGTGGATCTATTTTTTCCCAGGTCAAAAAACAGGAACAGAAGCAGTTTTGATAAGCAGATGGGTTGGTTCAGATTTCAGTTTAGAATAACTTTAAAAAGAAAATGTCAAAATGGTAAAAAAAAAAATCAACTTTTATTTTTAAAAATAACTCTATCAGGGCTGACATCTTAATGTACTGTAGGCTGGAAGTCTCAGGAGCACACTGACTTATTCTCCTTTTCCCTCACTGCCCACAATACCTTCAGAACAGTCCCTGACAAAACAATATGCCAGGAGACATTGCCAAAGCAAGTCAGTGCTAATGTAAAACTTGGCAGAGGGGTAGGGAGCTAGGTAATTGAAGAAAGTGATAATAATAATATTTATATCATATGCTGCAGTTTTCAAAATGCTTCTACCCAATCCATCTCACCATGATAACAAGATTTTAAAGAAAATACAAGTATTATTTTAAGCCACCACTTTCCAGATGAAGAAACACACACATGAAATAATACACAGCCAGCCAGCTGTGGAGCACTGGACTAAGAGAACTGGATTCAAACACTGTTCTGCAGCTGATACAGGATGTGTGAACTTGGACGGATCATTGTTCTCTCCGAACCACACGCGTCTCCTCTAGGAAATGGGGTCCGTAGTGCTGTTGTGAGAATCGCATGCTCTAATGGATGTTCCCAGTACTGTCTTAACTGCAGGAGGTTCAACTCTAGGCCCCATCACTGCCCCTATTAGCCTGATCACTGTAAAGCAGAAATACCCCATCGGCACACACTGCCCCACTGGAACGGAGCCGCTCACGCTTACACTTAAAGATCACACTGAGAATAGTTCATCACTGCTGCTCTCGATTTTCTGGGACAGGAGAGCTGTCTTTCCTTCCCAGAGCCTCCTCTCCACCCCACTGATCGCTGGTTCCCATGTGTCCTGTCCAGGGACAATCAGCCTCTTTGTTCTGGGAGTTGTGATTGGGTTCCTCTGATTCTAATCAGGCTAAGAACGATTACGAGGGGCTACGAGGTAGAACGGCGACAGCGGGGTGCCGAGGACAGTAACGGTGACCAATGAGGAGAGCAAAGCAGGACTGCGGGACAAGCAGAGAGGCTATGAGAGGTGGAGGAGAGAACGGCACAGAGAAACCCAGCCAGCCACTGCCTCAGTTCCTGTTGTGGTGTTGGCGCCCCCAAAGCTTCTCTGATGTGAGCTTTGTGAGTTCTCCTTGTACCCTCCCAGCAAATCTTCCCCCCTCAACTAAGCCAGGTGAAGTGGGTTACTATTATTTGCAACCAAGCAAGCCTGGGCAAAAACAGATGAGGGTCTATTTTCAGATAATTGGGCCCAAGAGACTAGTGGGAAGCATGCAACCAACATATTTGTGAAAAATGCTGAGAAATTTACATGCTCATTCTCAGAAAGATGCTCTCTTTGCTCATGGAGGATAGAGCAGTGAAAAAGGGAAAGAAGTCGGAGATAGCTAAGGACTTCAGTACTGAATCAGCTCTAAACCGGACTGAGTGTGACCCGGGGATCTAAATCCATCAACAAGCAGCATTTACAAGGTGGTGGCTGTGGCGAGCCCACAAGAGCGAAGGGGACTCACAGTCTGGTTTCCAACAAAGCAAAAACGATAACAATGCACAGTGTGGATTATAAAGCATTTAGTCTTGAGGAGGTTGCAGAATTTTCGAGAACATTTGCTGTTGCCTTGGCCTGTATGTCTTGGCTCTGTTGGGAGGACTGTGCGTCTGTGTATCTGCGTGTGCACGGATGCACGCATGTCCATCTATGAATATCTGGGCACTAGAGGGACAGAAGGAACATTTGCTAAAACTTGTAATTATTACAGTGCTACTTGTAAGATCTTGTGGTTTCACACAGAAACACTTGGGTCACAGGGCTCCTGGAGGATATAGTGAAAAAGAGACCAGACTCACCGAATTCAAGATGTATGTTTTTGGAAAATCACATTTTCCCCTCTAGGCCCCTGATTCTCTGTTAGCAAAACTGCTCTACGTTACAGTAAGAGTTCTTTTGCCTCTACCCTTTTATTGATTTGAAATATTACAAGCATCAAGAAAATCTTAATGTGTAAGGTTGAAAAAACATTTGAAATTGACATCTTGAAAAATACAAGGTGTAACAGCCATAAACAATACAGAGGCCTCAAATTACTGAAAACATACAGGGACTTTGAAGCATGACGTTTTAAGTCTTCCACAAGTGATACTGCTTAAAATTTTGTCATTTATTTGACAGCTGAATGAGACAAAAATTAGCTTCTATATGGAGGGTCAATGAGTAATGCATACATACACATGTGTACACATACAATGCACAGTTATGCATTTAAAAAACTCAAAATTCTATAAATATAGGCATTCTTAAGCCCTTTATATATCTGTGTGTGTGTATATATATATATATATATATTTATTATTTATTTATTTGTCATTATATGACTAAAAAGAAAATAATACACTATTACAGGAGCAATTTTACAGGTCCCATTCCTTCTTTTTGGTGGAGATTATAAGAGACAATTTATAAGTAAAACAGAGTATTGGCTTCCTTGTGGTGTCCGAACACTGATCTCCAGAAACTATAAATATGTTATTTTTCATGGCAAGGCAGAATCTGCAGAGATGACTAAGTAAAGGATTATTTTAATTGCACATATTTACGTTGTACTGTGTGATGTGTTATATGTATGTATTGTTTAACAGGGTAAATTTATTTACCCTGTTTTGAATTTTCTTTATAGTGAAAATATCCCAAAAAACTACCTTCTAGTTTTATAGAGGAACATAAAGTACATTATCGAATTATAATCCAATTAAAATTAAAACTTTAATTTCTTAGGAGGTAAGAAACTCTATCCTAGATGCACAGACTTCAGGCCAAACAGAAGCTCCAAATGGAAATTATAAGCTGTCTAAAACACAGTGAAGGCCGGTGCCGCGGCTCACTAGGCTAATCCTCTGCCTGCAGCTCTGGTACTCCAGGTTCTAGTCCCAGTTGCTCCTCTTCCAGTCCAGCTCTCTGCTGTGGCCCGGGAGGGCAGTGGAGGATGGCCCAAGTACTTGGGCCCTGCACCTGCATGGGAGACCAGGAGGAAGTACCTGGCTCCTGGCTTCGGATCGGTGCAGCCTGTTGGCCGAAGTGGCCATTTGGGGGGGTGAACCAACGGAAGGAAGACATTTCTTTCTGTCTCTCTCACTGTCTAACTCTGCAGTCAAAAACAAACAAACAAAAAAACAACGCAGTGAAGACAAAGGAGAGACTATCTTGCCCAAACACGTGGAGCAAATAAGTCATACTGAGTACAGTGATCTAAGTACTTCAACTTTACAAAGTAGCAAAAAAACCCCAGAAAGCTAAATAAAATCAGGAAGACATAAGATCTGAATATAATAACATAAAAAAGAAAAAATATGTATATAAATAAAACCCAAACATGGCCATTTGGAAAAAATATGCATCTCTGGAGAAGCAAATAAAGATAAGAGAGTATAATAAAAATTTTAGAAAAGAGAAAGATAATATAACCGTAAATAGGAGAGAGATTAAACACATTTATAATTTTAAAGAGATTATTCCATATAACTCTATAGCAACAAATTTGAAAATATAGAGAGTGATGATTTTCCTAGGGGGAAAAAGATGAAATTCAACTGAGACAAAAACCATGGAATAGTTTAAGAAAGTTATGTAAATGCCTTTTATAAAACCACATCATGTCTAGATCCTGCTCTCCAGTTGATTTTTAAAATATTCTTTTTAAAGAAGGATAATTCTAATGATATTTAGATCATTTCAGTGCACTTTAAAATAAAACTCTTCTATTCATTTTATGTATTAAATATAATCTCATTGCCAAAACATGACAGAAATAATGCAAAAAATAAAACCAGAGATCAATTTTACTTATGAATAAAGATGAAACATTTTAAACAAACAGAATTAATCAGTGCATCAAAAGGATAAACCATGACTAAGCAAGGATCGTTCCTCATCAGCAAATACATCAAGGCAATGTATCACAAGCAGAAATTAATGGGAAAAGCCATATGGTTGAGTCAGAAGATGCTGCAGCGACATCTGTTATTGTGCCACCCAGTAGCTCTTTTCCCTTACTCTGGTAACTGAAGCCCAAGCTGTCCTCTGGGGATGCACCTGCTCCTCCCTTTTAGCAGATGTACACTGGACTGGGACTGCACGCAGCACAGCTGAGCCAATCAGCACATCATATTTCCCCGGTCATACCGATTCTCTGATTCAGAGGTGAGCCTGTCACCTCTCCAAAGCCAACGAGAAGCAATAAGACACTTTCTGGGAATCCTAGGAATAACTATGTCTTCTCCAACACAAGGTTTAAAGCTCAACACATATGCATTTCAGAGACACTCCAGGTCCTTGGGGAAGATTCTGTACGGCTGGAAGAATTACCAGGTCTAGATGACGCAGTCTGAGCCCTTCTGTCAGCCGCCCTCCAGTCAGCTTTATCCTATTTTCAGTTATAAAAGCTCAGGCCTTCACTTTTTCCTTAAGCTAATTTGTTAAGACTTCCCGGCATGTGTCACAGAGGAAGTCTTCATTGATGTATATGCCAAGAGACATTTCACAAAATCTAGTAGACATTCTTAACGAAAACTTGAACTGAAATAGGAAGTGATGGGTACTACTTAAATGTAATAAAGGCATTTAAAAAAAAAAAAACAGTAAACCTCATGTCAAAGAGTGAAGTAGTGAAACCATTTCCTTTAAAATCATGGACAAGATAGGCATGCCTAAGAACTCCAGTGACCTTAGGATTATTCTAGAGGTTTAAGTCAAACACTTAACCAAGAAATAAAACACTGAACAAAAGTATTGGAAAAGAAGGGACAAACTTGTGTTTACTTGAATATGATTTAACTGTACACTTAAAAACTTGAAAGACTACTGACAAAACTATTGAACTTTATTCAAGAGTTGCTAATTTTGCTAAATCAATCTAAATGAACAAAATTCAATAGCAATAATTATAAACAATAAAAATCTCATTTATGATGGGAATGGCTTTGGGCTTACAAAAATATATTAAAAGCAAGCAAACAATAAACTTTATTGAAGGATATAAACACAAGTACTGAATAAATAAAAGAAATATCATGACAAAAATATGTTGTAACTATATCAGTCTTTAGAAAACTGATACCTTGATAGAATGTAATTTCATTTAAAATCTTTGTGTTTTTAATTCATAAAATTACCAAATTATTTTAATTTGTTTTAAAAAGATTTATTTATACATTTGAAAGGCAGAGTTATGGAGAAAGAGAGCAAGAGATCTTCCCATCCACTGGTTCACTCCCCAAATGGCCACAATGGTTGTGGCTGGGCCAGTCCAAAGGTAAAAGCCAGGAAGTCCATCTGAGTCTCCCATATGGGTGCCAGGGGCCCAATACTTGGGCCATTGTCCACTGCTTTCTAGGTTCATTAATAGGAAGCTAGATTGGAAGCAGAGCAGTCGGCACTTGAATTGGAGCTCCAATATGGGATGCTGGCATTGCAGGCATGGTTTAACCTGCATGGTTCAATCACAACGTGGTCTCTACCAAATTATTTTAAAGTACATGTGAAGGCTGTATGAATAATGAAGCCAAGAAAACAATACAATGCAGGAGGCACCACCACTTCTCTTTCAAGCTTACAATAAAGTCATTATAAGTAAAATAGTTTATTGTTGGTCTAGAACAGATAATAATAAAGTAGAACAGAATGGAAATTCCAGAATAGAATTAATTGTATATGAGGGCAGAGTAAGTGATGGAGGTAGAGTTTTATTTCAGTAGAACCCTTAAGTGTGTTTTCTTTGAATAAATTTGATTAATATGTAAGGTGTGTTTTGATAAATGTAAGGGGAAAAAACAACCATTCTGTTGTGATTAAAATTAGGAAATTTTTGTATCTAGGGAATGTGCAAAGCATATGAAGAATGACCACTTTTAAATAACTGACCTTTCCTTAAACAGAATACTGAACACTTTATGTCAAACTCGTCATGGTTTGTTGTCCTTAAAGGAAAGTTATTGGGGCCGGCACTGTGGGATAGCCATAAAACCACCGCCTGCAGTGCCGGCATACCACCTGGGCACTGGTTCATGTCCCGGCTGCTCCTCTTCTGATCCAGCTATGGCTTGGGAAAGCAGTGGAAGATGGCCCAAGACCTGGAGCCCCTGCACCCATGTGGGAGATCCAGAGGAAGCTCCTGGCTTCAGTTCGGCGCAGCTCCAGCTGTTGCGGCCAACTGGGGAGTGAACCATTCGATGGAAGACCTCCCTCCCTCCCTCCCTCCCTCCCTCCCTCCCTCTCTCTCTCTCTCTCTCTCTCTCTCTCTCTGCCTCTCCTCTCTCTGTGTGTCACTCTGACTTTCAGATAAATAAATCTTTAAAAAGAAAAAAAAAAAAGAAAGTTATTGACTATGTATTCTTGGGTGACAAGAGAATTAAACCTGATAACAGGGCTGGTGTTGCGGTGCAGCAAGTTAAGCTGCCATGTGCAACGCTGGCACCCCATAACGTTGCCAGTTCTTGTCCTGCATGCCTTAATTCAAATCCAACTCCCTGCTAATGTGCCTGGTAAAGCAGCAGAAGATCGCACACATGGTTGGGCCCCTGAATCCACATGAGGGACCCAGAAGAAGCTCCTGGCTCCTGGCTTGGCCCAGCCGTGGTCATTGTTGCCATTTTGGAAGATCTCTCTCTCAGTCCTCTCTCTATATAATGCAGCCTCCCAAATAAATAAATACATCTTTTAAAAAAATACATGTTAACAGAACAATCTATCATGCACTACAAATAAGGGAAGCAATGATCTAACGCTGTCTCATCCTATCCTGCTGCTATAACAAAATGCCTGACAGTGATAATTTGTAAACAGCAGAGATTTATTTTCCACAGTTCTGGAGCTGGGCAGTCTAGGGGGCCAACAGATTCAGTGTGTATTCAGGGTTGCTCGCTGCTTCCAAGACAGCTCCTCTGGCTGAACCCTTTCCACAGGAGAAGGGTGAGCAGCTCCATCAACCCTCTTATAAGGGCTCTCATCCTGTTCCCCTCACTCTGCCCACGTGATGTAATCGCTGCCTCAAGGCCCCGCTTTTTAATACTATCTCATTGGCAATTAAGATTCAACATATGAATTTTGGTGGGACAACTTCAGGCCATAGCACTCATAGATTTATTAAACCTGAGCTTTTGTTGACCTGAAATGGAGTTACAACACTGCAAACAAAAAGTTGGAACAAAATCCAGAATGTCAAGTTGAAAGTATTATGTGTACAAATGGATGTATTAACAATTTCTAGCACCATAAAAGTGCCAACAGATTGTTGGAAAGAAAAACATTTGAAGGGTGAAGCAATCTCAAATAAATTGCGGCTGCATTTTGTTTGGTTTTCTGATTTATCTGCAGAAGAAAATGCTAAATGAAATGTAAGAGCAGCAAGATAACACAAGTTAGAGTTTTATCAGTACCTTCAGGACAGGGCTTGACATGGCCCGTGGGCCAATGATAGCTTTTTCATTTTTTGAAAGAGAAGTTTTATTGGAATATGTCCGCACAGATTTGTTATCTGTCGTCTATAGCTGTTGTCACACCACCTACCTGAGTTAAAAGAAAATTGTTTAATTCTGTACATGGCATAGACTGTAGTCTGACTATAATTAAAAAAATTTAGAGAGGTATTACAAAAGTAGGAATAAACAAACAAAAATCCAAACCATTAGGACATTTAAAGACAAGTAAGCAAAATTTGATTCAAATATGATGTCAAAACCAGTTTGTTCCAGGAATTTTATAAAAGGACAATAACTATAATGCTTTATATAAAAAGCTGGGGAGTGCTGCCAAAACTGTGTATTCCATCATTGGGTTACAGGCAGGAAGAATAAAAATGGGTTATTGAAATCCTTAATTAAAAATATTGATGAAAATGGCATAACAAAATTCTGAGGTAATCAGAAGGAATAATTAAATAAAAATAACTAAAGAGTAGACTTAAAATATTCAATTTTCTAGAAATCAAGCATAACCCCATCTAATAGCATAGAAAATAGTATCTAATAAAATAAAAGTATAAAAATACATGAAAATGTGCCTAACAACAGTTTCATAAAACAAGACAAAAAAAGTACTCAAAAACAAAAGTATATAACGAAAACCTGGGGCCGGCACTGTGGTGTAGTAGGTAAAGCCACCATCTGCAGTGCTGGCATCCCATGTGGGTGCAGGTTTGAAACCTGGCTGCTCCACTTCCAATCTAACTCTCTGCTATTCTGCTATGGCCTGGGAAAGCAGTGGAAGATGACCCAAGTCCTTGGGCCCTTGCAACCACGTGGGAGACCCGGAAGAAGCTCCTGGCTTCAGATCAGCATAGCTCCGGCCATTACAGCCAGTTGAGGAATGAAGCAACAGACGGAAGACATCTCTCTCTCTTGCTCTCTCTCTGCCTCGCCTTCTCTCTGTGTAACTCTTTCAAATAAAATACATAAATCTTTAAAAAATGAGAACTTAATATAGCTGAACAGAAATATGCAAGTCACAATTATGGCTGAAAAATTTCTGTCTCAGTAACTGATAGAACAAGTAGACAGAAATATATTAAGACCAGAGATGACCTGAGTAAAACTCAAACCAACTTGACTTAACTTATGCTTTTGCAACCTCCAATTATTGCAAAATACATATTTTGTGTACTTGTCCAAATAGCTAAGATAAACCACAAATTATAAAACAAACTTTTTTTTTTTTGAAAAAACACAATCACAGAAAATGTGTTTGTTGCCCATCATGGACTTATACTAAAATTTAGTTAAAGTAAGGTATCTGGAAAGTCCCCCAATATTTGCAAATTACATAAATCACTTGTCATTCCATGCATCAAAGAATAAACCATTAGGAAAACTACAACATATTGAATTGATCAAAAATAAAAATACAGCATGTCAACCTATGTGAGATAGCAGGATACAGTTAATAGAAGTCCTACAAGGAAATTTGTAGCATATAAAATGTTAATATTAGAAAATAAGGAAGTTCTCATACTCATAATTTAAACTTCTAAATTACATATGGATTTAAAAATATTTTTACCAAAATTAACTTATTATTTAATTCCATTTTCCATGAACCTTTTGAAGTACCCTCATATTAAAGAAAAGAGCAGAAGTCAGTGAAATTGAAAGCAGAAAATCAGTGGAGAAAAATTAAAAAATCAAAAACTGATTCTTTCAAAAGGTCAATAAAACTAACAAGCCTCTAGGCAAATGGATTAAGAAAAAGATATAAATTATTAAACATCAAGAGTAGGAAAGGGTACAGCACTGCAGATCTTTAAGACATTAAAAGAAAAAAAAAAGGACCATTATGAGTACTTTATACCAACAAATTTAATAGCATAGAAGAAACAAATATTTTGAAAGACATAAGCTACCAAAGCTCATTCAAGAAGAATTAGAAAAATACTGAACAGAGTTTTATTGGGAATTCTACTAAACATTTAAGGAAATAAGTGATAAAAAGGTTAGCATTTTTAAATAAGTGTTGCTGGAAGAATATCCTTGGGTAAAAAAAAATGAACTATATACTTACTCTACACAATAATCAACTCAGATATATAGAGAGAACAAGAACATAGGAGAAACGTTTGAAGACTGGTGTTAAGAATTTTGAGGGGCTGGCACTGTGGCGCAGCAGGTTAACACCCTGGCCTGAAGCACTGGTATCCGATATGGGCACCGGTTTGAGACCTGGCTACTCCACTTCCAATTCAGCTCTCTGCTGTGGCCTGGGAAAGCAGTGGAAGATGGCCCAAGTCCTTGGGCCCCTGCACCCGCATGGGAGACCCAGAAGAAGCTCCTGGGTCCTGGCTTCGGATTGGCGCAGCTCCAGCCATTGCAGCCATCTGGGGAGTGAACCAGCAGATGGAAGACCTCTCTCCCTCTCTCTCTCTCTTTCTCTCTCTCTGTGTGTAACTCTTTCAAATAAATTAATTAAAAAATAATTTTGAGATATGACACAAAATGCACAAAATTGACTAGCTGGATTTCATCAAAATTTAAAATTCCTACTTTTCAGAAGACACTTAAGAAAACAGAGATACCACAGAGAAAAAAAATGTAAAAACCGCATATCTGGTAAAAGACTTGTATACAGAATATACAAAGAATGCTGAAATTCAGGAACTGGAAGAGAATCCAGTTTAAAAAATAGGCAAGTGATTTGACAAACTCACCTACTGTTGTTGCAAGCACAATGGCACAGCACTTTGTAATGCAGTCTGGCAACATACACTTTACATATTACCCAGCAAACTCAATCCTTGATGTTTATCCAAGAGAAAAGTCTTGTACACAAGATTAATAGTAGCAGACAAAGGACTCACAATTATTCACAGTAGACAAAACTAGAGACAGCCTAAATTTCCATCAAGGCATGGATAAAATGTGGTGTACAGTGGTATACAACTCAGTAATTTAGAAACAAACTACTGACACATGTAGTATCACAGATAAACCCTCAAAGCATTATGCTTCATCAAGGAAATCAGACTTCAAAAGCTGACCCTTGTGCAATTCCATTGATAACACATTCTAGAAATAGAAGAATCACAGGGACAGAAAGCAGATCAATGATTTGTCTGGGGAGAGGGAGCAATTGATTGATTACACAGGGCAGGGGAAGCATTTTGGAGTAATGGAAATATTCTTTATGTCAATAGTAATAATAGTTACACAATTGTATACATTGGGCAAAATTCATTAAATTGTCCCCCCAAAGAGCAAATTTTATCATATCTAAATGATACTTTATTTTTAATAAGAAAATTGTATTTATTTATTTATTTGAGAGACATAGCAGTGTGGTGGAGGCAAAGAAGGGGGACAGAGAGAGAGAGAGAGAGAGAGAGATTGAAATTGAGATTTAGAGAGGGAGAGGGCAAGGGAGAGGGAGAGAGAGAGAATGAATATGGGCTATGTTTTGGCTCATTCCCTAAATGCCTGTAATAGCTGAGGAGTCTGGCTAGGAGCTTAATCCATACCCTGACGTGGGTGACATAGACCCAATGACCTGAGCCATCACCTGCTACCTCTCCAGGTATGCATTATCAGGACTCAATCCAGGCACTACAACATGGGTTGCAGGCATACTAATCTGCAGTTACTCTCCAGGCCAAACATCAACCCAATAATACTTTAAAAATTAATTTAAACACACACACACACACACACAGAGAAAGGGCCAATAATGAGGGAAAAAGATAAAATTAAAATGGCATGGCACAGTATTTCTGACCAGCCCCACAGCTATTCTATTTGAAAACCTGGGTGGATTTCCAAGAAACCACAAGCCAATCCACTTGACTGAAAATAAATGGAAGTTTAAATAAACCAATCATCATGGCATAAAGTAAAATGCAGAAGGATAAGCAGGTGATCTTTGGGCCCCACACACATCTTCCCCAAAGCACCAGGCATCCAGTTTGCAGAGAGTATATTTTCAGGCTTTTATGAAATAAATGATTCCTCTATAAATGAAATGGTACTATTTCATTGATGGTACAATGAAAAGGAAAGAAAATGTAGGGATTTTGTTCTTTAAACTAATCTAACACACAAAGCAAAATTTTATAAAGACAAGCTCAAAAATCCCTAGGCCAGACTTACAAATATGGATGCAAAAGTTCTAAACTGAATTTCCTTAACTGAGACACCCAATGAAACAGTTCTATACTGTGAAGAAATGAGACTTACTTTGCCTATGCAAGGTGGTTCAATATCAGGAAATGTGCATTCATTTTTTTCTGTCACATTAAGAGCCTCAAGAGAAAATCATCTGAGCATTTCTGATCTTACAGAGCAATGTCTTTTCCCACACCTCACAAGGTTCACCCCATACCGCAAACAAACCTCCACCCAATGACCCGTGCTCCAAGAATCGGTCTTTTGGGACGATCTTTGAAATTTCTTCTCCCCACCACCTGACACCATCACTTTCCATGAGGCAGAGACTTGCTCACTCCCTGTGGTATGCCTTCAACAATATCAGTTGGATGATTATCCATAGATACCTAAGAGGCTTTTAAAGAAATGCAACATCAATCTCTGATAAAAACTTGGTACAATGGAATTAAGTGGCTACTTTTTAACATGATATAAGGGAAAAATATCTTACATCCAAACTTGCTTCATGTTTAATGTTGAAATAATCTAAGTATTTCCATTAGATTCAAAACAGGCGAAGGATGTCCTGGATTCCAGAAATAATTGAAAAAGTACTTAAGCAAGAAGTTGAAATAAGAGATGTGCCTATTGTTAAAAAGGAGATAAAAATGGCTATTATTTGCAAGTCAGTTGTGGTGAGTCAGCTGAAGAATATATTAGAAAAGAAACAGAAGAATTTCCTAAGATGGCTGGTTACAAAATTAATATAAAAAGCCAATAGCTTCACAGTGTACAATAAAAAGAAAATGTAATACAAGTAATGATCAATTTGAAAATGCAGTGTAAGAAAAATCCTATAAATAAGTCATCAGAAAAAAATACAGAAACAAGCTTAACTAGAAATGTGAAGTATCTGTGTGAATAAAACTATGGAATTCTTTTCAAAATATAAAGGGTTTTATGAAGTCATAAGAAATTCAATGCTGTAAAAAGTAACAATTCTTCCCAAATTAATCCATAAATTTAGTGCAAGTCCTATATACACAGGATCCAATAGGATTTCTATCGCAACTTAAAAAAATTCTTTGCCAATTAATTGTAAAAATAAATATGTGAGGATACCCAGGAATTTTTGAAAAAGGAGAAAAGGGAACGCTTCTAACAGATATTCTTAATATGCTGTGAAGGTATGGAAGAAATGCATGGAAATGGTGTAGAACAGGCCCACAGACAACACAGCAGGATTGAGTGCAGAAATATAGCTAACATATATACACGTGTGTGTGCGTGTGTATAAATAAATTCAGTGTGAAGGTCAGTAGTACAGCTTAGTGGTTAGTAAAACCTAATAGCTTAGGCACTGGGTTCAAATCCAAGTGCTACCTTTTCTAGCATGGGATGATAGGCAATTTGCTTAACCTTTTGTAAAATAATCTCCTATGTAACGACTGAAACATAAAATAACAAAATAAATGATTTCAGATGTTTTTGATGCAATTAAATAAGTTAATGTGCAAAACTGCTAGCACAGGGCCTGACATTTACTTACTATCCAATACACTTTAGAAAACATATACATATACATAAAATTGTTATTTTAAATCTACAGAAAAAAAGAAGTCATTCTATCAATAATGTTAGGACGATCTGTTATCTATCTTGGACAAAGTGGTAGTGATGCATGCACAAGGTTATTCATCTCTGCCATTATTTATAATGGTGAAATCAAACTAACATACATAATCAAGGAAAATGAACACAAGAGATACCCACACATTGATACGGCAAGATATTCCTAACGATTCATTGGGTAAAAACAATCAGATCACTGGGAAAAATGTAAAGAACACAACCCTGCAATGTACAATTGTGTTTAAGAATCTAAATGCTTTCTCTTTCTCTAGTGTGTTGAAGGGTGGTCCCCCAAATAAATGTCTCCCTAGAACTGTAATCTTATTTGGAAAGGGGGTCTTTGTAGATGGAATTAAGTTACAGACTTCAAAATGAGATCATCCCGCAGTACAGTGGGACCAAAATCCAGTGATAAGCATACTCACAAAAGGAAAGATGGAAGACAGCAGGACAAGACGGGGCCGAGAAGGAAGTGATACCTCCAGTCCAAGGCAAGGCCAGCACTGCTGGCAGTCACGGGAAGCCTGGGGACAGGCACACAGGGACCAGATGGCCCTCAGAGCCTCCTTGGGACGCCAGCTCAACCCTGCTGACACCTTCACTTTGGACTTCTGACTCCAGGACTGTGAGAGAATCAACTTCTGTTGTTTCAAGCCACAAAGTTATGCTCATTTGTCACGACACCCACAGGAGACTAAAACAAGTATGTGTCAAAAAAAAAAGTTCATGGAAAAACAGCAAGAAAAGATAAATTTCTTTTGGTGCCAAAACTGTTGAAATCTGTGGATTGTGTCTTCGTAATACACATTTTCCACCAACTTCTTGAAGACCCCTCATCTGCCTCCCAATCTCATCATACCCCAGGATTTATCACTGAAATCCTCTTTTATTCACACATCGTTCAACTCTTTGCCAGCTCCCCACCCCCAGGGATCTACTGGCCCTCTATTTGCTTCCCCTAAGTTGAGCAAAAAAGAAATGCTTGCAACCTGGCCCTATGCATAATTCATGACTAACTCTGGCTGTATCTGCTTTGTCAGCTTTTCATCCACTGGTTGCAGAGATAATAGCGTTATCTGTATTAGAGTAACAGTGTCCAATAATAGGGGAATAGGTAAGTAAATTAGGGTCCATCAACTTGATGAAATATTACAGTCACTGGGATAGATAATGTTAAAGACCAGTAAAATGGGGGAAGAGGTTTTTGACATAACACTAAGTGGCAAAAATTATGTTATCAGATTGTATCTACAATATAATAAAAACGATGAAAAAATTCTTCTGAGATATAGGCACAGACTTAACACAGCTGTAAGATTATGGGTGTGTTTCTCCATTCCTTCATTGGAAGTCTTGTAATGGTGTTTGTGCTGTAGTAAAAAAAGAAATGAAAGGTCACCAAAGCATAAGTTCATCCCAGGGTGCTGCAGAAACTACGGATGCAAACAGGTGGCTGAACACCACCAAGCACAGCGCCCTGCCTGGATACTCTACCAAACTTTGTCTGCACTGAGAATTGGGGATCTCATAAGATAGAGTCTTGTCATTGTGAATAATTCAATTTTGTAAAGATTTATTTACTTATTTTGAAAGAGAGAGAGAGAGACAGACACAAAGAGAAATCTTCCATCCACTGACTCACTCCCCAGATGGCTGCAATGGCCAGCTCTGGGCCAGGCTGAAGCCAGAAGCTTCCTCTAGGTCTCCCATGTGGGTAGCAGGGGCCCAAACACTTGGGTCATATTCTGTTGCTTTTCCCAAGCAAAGGAACTGGATTGGACGTGCAGCAGCTGGGACACGAACTGGCAACCATATCAAGAGTCCAGAGTTGCAGGTAACAGTTTTACCTGCGATGCCACAATGATAGCCCCACACATTTATTTTTCAATTAAGTCCAGGCTCCTATTGGTGGATTCCAGGTGAATCTTATCAATCACTGCATATGACACAACTGCAGACAAAACAGCTCCTCATTCCAGCAATCCTGCCATCGGATGTGGCCTTCTGAGATCCCATCCGACAGCCCCATGCCCCCACCAACACTGACGCTCTGACAGCCCCATGCCCCCAAACACTGACACTCCTTCTCTTGACGATTGCTCTCATTTCCTGAACACTCTTTGGTTTTTCTTCCCTACAAACACAAGAACAAGCTGCCTCTTCCCTTTTTGAATAAATGAAGCATCTGGCCATTCCTCAAGGTCCAGCTCCAGGGTACACTCATCTGTGAAGCCCCTGGGGAGCTCCCTGGTCACAGACATTTCTTTGGTGTCCTCCCTGGAGAAACTCTGGGCTTGTGCAGGTGAGGACCCTGATGTCAAGAGTCGTGCTCTGTTCCAGGATGCCACACAGAACTCAAAATCTTGGAAACTGACTGGCTTCCCTGGTCCTGCATCTCCAGCATCCTAGCCAGGGACCAGAGCCTGTCAGGGCAGCCTGGCTTTCAGACCACTGCACCTGAGCATGCCGAGGCCAGGGTCATCTCTGGCAGCACAGTGCCAAGCAACTACAGAGCCAAAGTTCAAGTGCAGAGGGGTGAGGGGTGCGTGGGAAGGAGAGGAAGTTGATATGGTCAGTTGTGACTATATTCGTTTCATGGGGCTGCTGTAACACATTACCACAAACGGGGCAACTTAAGTCAACAGGAAGTTATTTTCTGACAATTCTAGGTGCTGGAACTCCAACATCCAGGTGCACACAGGGCCATGATTGCTCACTAAAAGCTCTAGGGGAGGACTGCCTTTGCTGCTCCCTAGCTCCTGCTGGCTGCCAACCATCCATGGCTTTCCATGGCTCCTAGATGCAGCATTCCCATCTGTGCCTCCACTGTCAATGGTGTTCTCCCCACCTGTCTGCCTCCATATGCAAAACTCTCTTTCAAGGACATCAGTTGCTGTGTCAGGACCCCATCGTAAGTTAGCGTGTTAGCTTGATCTCAGGCCCTATTTCCAAAGAAACTCACATTCACAGGGGCAAGGCTTTTGACTTTAACATGTCTTTTTGTAGGAGGAGACACAATTCAGCCCATCACAGGGAGCAAAAACTTCCCCCGAATTTTATGAAGAAAACAGAAAAACAACAAAACAAAAACAACAACAACAAAATGGACAAGCTGGTACCTGTTATGGTTTGAAAACTCATTTTTATGTGGAAGCAACCATTAACCCCTGTCCAGAACACCCAAGAGGGTTGAATGATATGAAAGTGAGGAAAGCCTGACATTTATTGATCCCCTGCAACATTCTAGGATTTCTCACACATAAACTCCTTTCACCCTCACAGCAACACAGAACAGGCATTCGGGTTCCCATTGCACAAATGCAGAAAAATTTCTATTGAGCACTTGAAATGTGGTTAGTCTGGGATGAAAGGTGTTGTAGGTAGAAAACACACACTGTAATTTTAAGATCTTAGCATGTAAAAAGATTGTAAAATATCTCATTAATAGTTTTATTAATTACATGTTAAAATGATGCTCTCTAAGCATACTGGGTTAAGTGAAATATATTATTAAAATTAATTTCACTTGTTGCATTTTAGTTTTACAAATGAAGCTACTAAAAAGTTTAAGGTACATACAAGCTTACATTGATTTTCTCCTGGAAGGTGACAGTTTAAGGGGCAAAGGTGAGGATAATGAGAGCGCCTGGCTTAGGCTCAAGCCTACCACTCCTGACTGATCACATTATTCCTCCGAGTTCTGCCTCTGCCCCTTCAGAGAGGAAATAGCATCAGAAAACAATGTTTCAGAACTAATTGTACAAATGTTTAGCAAAGACAGGGGAGATGGCTAACCTAGCAAGTAACCATTAGTGTGTGATTTGAGGCTGATAAATGAAAGACAAGAAGAGCGTGGCAAGCAGCTTGCCCCCAAGAATCAATGCCTGAACAGGATCAAAATGGCAAGATGCAAATTACTTTGATCAGGAAGAACACCCCCAGGCTCTCAAGTGCAGACTGAGCAGAGACATTCCTTGTGGGAGAAAGAAACTGTTGCCTACCTAGAGACAAGGGCTGCTCAGCCAGGAGTGGTCAGGGAGTCCTTGCCATGGTACATTCTAGCCCATCCACAGGAGAGGCTGCCCTGCTGGAGAACACGCCCATCTGGTTATGGGGTAGTAGAGGTCAATGTCATTAAATCTCTAAACATGGTTCTTCTTGGCCTTGACAAAGGCTCACCAAGCTTTCAGGTGAGCTGCCTCCTGTAATAACTAAAACAGCAGCTCCTGGAGGAGAGAGATTTGCAATTGTTTTGGTTCATGGATGGATCCCAACTACCAAGCACTGTTCCCAGGACACAGCACGTGCTCAATAAATACTGAATCCATAAAAGAGCAAATGAATGAATTTGACATCCCCTGGGCTGCTGCCTGTAGCAAGAACTGGAATGACTAAGAGGAGCCTGTTGTTACTTGGGGACTTTTGTGTGCACCTGTCAGGTGGGAACCACTGACTTCCAGTGTGTGTTTCTACTGTACTTGCAGGTCCCTGCTGACCAACCTGTGGCAAATTCAGAGGTCAAGCCTAGCACACGTGCACATTGGAGAAGGGGTAGAACTCCGGGGGATGGGGTGGGGAATGAACACGCACTTCCCCCACCTTAGCATCGCTCTTCTGTAGAACTTTGCCTCACTCACCCTGTTATTCCCCCTCCACCCAGTCTCACCTGCTGGCACAGGGTGTCAGCACGAACCTGGGACTATGCAGGCAGGCTCAGGGACCCTTGAGGACTTCTCTTCCCTCCTCCCTCTCCAGAGACTTCCTCCCCTCCAGCCCCTTCCCCATCTGCCTGGTCCTAGTCATTTCCCCATTGGATCTTCTCCAGCACTGAAGAGTCGGCTGGAAAACCAACAGAACAGGGCAGGAGAGCAGGTGGGAGGCAGCTCTGGCTCTGGGGTGGCAAAGGAGAACCAGCCTCTCACTGATCAGGAAAGGGAAGTTTCTGCTTTGCTTGAACTGAAGCCAGATGCGGGCTGCTACGGTGCCTCCTGCACTGTGTGTGTGTGCGGGTATTGTGATTTTGAAAGGTAACACATCATACAAACCCAAGTGGGGCTATGTCAAAGGTAATCATGGCTATGTCATGGAAGGGTGGGGCTTGCCTTGGCCAGGGTGTGACAGTGCCTGGAAAAGCGTGAACACTGATGGCAAGGGGCACGCTGTGGGCGGGAGGAAGGAAAAGGCTGTAAAGAAAGGCAGCTGTTCATCCCACGTGTGTTTACGAGGGTGCTTGGAAACTGCATAGAAAATGGAATTTAAAGCTTATTTTAATGTATGAAATTTTGAAGCCCATGAATTTTTCTTCATAGTATTCATTTCCCGTGAACTTCTGGAAGAGCTCTCATATGTCACAGGAGCCTGAAAGAAATGATTGGGGTGATTTAATTGAATTGTGCTCCCTCCACCCAGAATGACATGAGATCTTCAAAAAGTTTGTGTGAAAATCACATTATATTTTAAAATGTGTTTCTAAATTTTATGTACATACACTGGTCCACTCCCCCAATGCCTACAACAGCCAGGACTGGACCAGACTGAAGCCAGGAGCCTGGAACTCAATCCAGACCTCTGACATGGGTGACAGGAACGCAGTGGCTTGAGCCATCACCTGTTGCCTGCCAAGATCTGCATTCACGGGCAGCTGAAATCAAACACAGGCTCTAGGATGTGGGATGCGGGAATCCTAACCAGCATCTTACCTGCTAGACCAAACATGCCTGCCCCACTGCACTGTCCTTTAACTTAAAGTTTCTACTGAGTTTATAAAGATTTATTTTATTTGAGAGCCAGAGTGACAGAGAGACAGACATATAAACATCTTTCAACTGCTGGTTCACTCCCAAGACAATGGGGTCTGGGCCAGGCCAATGACAGGAGCCTGAAACTCCATCTAGGTTTCCCATGTGGGCAGCAGAGGACCAAGCACTTGGGCCATCTTTCACTGCTTTCCAAGAAGCATGAACAGGGAGCTGGATTGGAAGTGGAGCAGCCAGGACTCAAACCAGCTCTTACAGGGGATGCCAGCACCGCAGACTGTGGCTTAACACTCTGCTCTCCAATGTAGGCCCCTCTATAAATTGTCTAAAGTGCTCTGAGAGGTTGAAGTCTCCATCCCTTGTACCTGTGAATGTGACCTTACTTGGAAATAAATTCTTTTCAGATGGAATCAAGCTGTAACGAGGTCAGTGGGGTGGGCCCTTGCCTAATATGACTAGCGTCCTCACAAAAAGCAAAACAGAGAGATGGACACCCTCCCACCCCCGCAAGGAGCAGGACCAGGAAGACCGACCCAGCGCTGGGAGTGACAGGGACTGGAGGTAAGGACAGAAGTGACAATGGCAAGGGGCAGATTCTCACCCAGAGCCTTCAGAGGCCTGGCATGGCTCTCCCCAACACCCCGAGCTTGGAGTCTAGCCTCTAGAACAAAGGGAGAGTACACTTCTGTTGTTGAAAGTCACCCAATTGGTGGTACTCCATATGAAAATTAACATAAAGCTGTGTGTGTGTGTGTGCGCGTGCGCGCATGTGTGCCTTCAGCATTTACAGGTGACTTGATTCCCGACAGGCATATTTTTGATGGAAGAAGGCCAGCCATTATAGCAAAGTATTTACCTGAGGGCCTGCATATGACTGCCCAGCTCCTATTATCTCTGAAGCTTGGGGTTATCACAACCCAGGAATGCTGAGCTCACTCAGATAAACGCCTGAGCCCTGGTGCTTTATTCTGGTGTGTGTACACTCCTTCAACCCCATACAAATGCTCTCTGTTCTGATTACAAACAAAGTGCAAGCTTGTTAGAAATAGCAGAAAACCCAGAGAGAGACAGCAAGAACAAACAGAGCATAAAGGGAAGATAACTTGCCTCCATTTTCCTTATCCCTGGCTAATCATTGTTGATGTTTTATTAGGTTTCTTCCTCTTTCCTCATTACCCTTATCCTGCAAAGGGATTCGGCTCGCCTGGCCGTCCAGCGGCTGTTCATGTACCTGAGCCAGTGGGCTGAGTGATGCCCGAGGCAGTGATACAGCACCTCTCCTAGCCCCCACCTTTGGAGGGTGCCCTGGTCTGGCTTGGTCGGTCCCCAGAGCTTGAAGTGCCCCCAGGAGACCGGAGGTAGTCGTGCAATCCTGAAACCAGCTTCCACCTGGCATGTCACAAGGACTCAGGCCTATGGCATCCTGGGCATTGCTAGGATTGCTACCTGGTGGGGCAACTGGGAACTGCTGAGCCTGCGTGCAGCAGCTGTGGGGACGGTCCCTGGCAGTGGCTGAAGTGCCAGGGAAGGCAGTTCCTGGGCCTTGGCTGGAGAAGGGTTAGGGTGGTTAGGGTAGGAGTGCACTGCTGCCTTTTGTTGAGGTTGAATGTGTCTGTCTTAACCTTGACCCCATAGCACACCTGGATGGGGTCATAGCTAGCTCAGCTGTGGGCACCTGGTGGGTCCAGAACTGCCCTTTACTTGTCTTCTTATCCCCTTGGAGTCACGGGTGAGGAATGTCCAGCCTGCAGGCCATCCAAGGCCCGTGAAATCATTTGGTCTGGCACTGCCAAAGCAGCCACAGGTGGGAGTTGAAATTCAACAAGTCTATTGCAGGCTAATTTTTTTTGACAGGCAGAGTAGACAGTGAGAGAGGGAGAGACAGAGAGAAAGGTCTTCCTTTTTTTTCCGTTGGTTCACTCCCCAGTGGCCACTGTGGCCAGCGCGCTACGGCCGGCGTACCACGCTGATCCGAAGCCAGGAGCCAGGTGCTTCTCCTGGTCTCCCATGCAGGTGCAGGGCCCAAGGACTGGGGCCATCCTCCACTGCCTTCCTGGGCCACAGCAGAGAGCTGGCCTGGAAGAGGGGCAACCGGGATAGAATCCGGTGCCCTGACCGGGACTAGAACCCAATGTGCCAGCGCCGCAGGCGGAGGATTAGCCTATTGAGCCCTAGGACATTTATGGTGAGCCCTAATCCAATGACAGGTGCCTTTAGAAGGGGAACCAAAGGGAGATGTGAGATGAAAAGATGTGAAGAATGAGGCAGAGATTGGATTTACACAGCCTTGGTCCAAGGAATGCTAAGGATGGCCAGGGACGGCCAGTGCTACCAAGAGTTAGGAGAGAGGCCTGGAATGGATTCTCCCTCAGAGCCTCCAGAAAGAACCAAGCCTGTAGTCATCTTGATTCTGGAATGCCAGCCTCAAAAAAGTCAGGGAGTGAAGGCAGCTTATTCCACATCAACCAGTTTGTGGGAATTTGTATGGTAGATGCAGGAAATTAAAACACCATCATTGAATCAGTTTTCTGGCTCCTCACTCTTCAGCACCAAAGGGGAGCCTAAGCTTAAAGCCAAGAAGGTGCCCCATGAGCAAGAAGCTGATGTACCTGCACGGCACCCAGGGCGTCCCACAGAAGGGCAGGAAGCACCTGGGTGCTGACCAAGCTGACCAGGGTTGGGCTCAAGTTGTTGATGGTATGTTTTCAATAGGGTGCCCACAAACCATGTGTGTAGGACCATGGGGCTGTGCTGACTCACTGATACTGCCGAATTTCCCTTAGTGGGTTTTAGGTGAGGAGAACTTGCACATTAAACCACCACCATGGTCACTCCATGGAAAAGGAAGTCAGATGGGTGTGGACCAAGAGTGGAGGCAGCAGAATGGCCGGGCTAGGAAAGAACTGTAATGAGTGCACGAGAGGCTGGCGGCCATGACCAGGGCAGCAGGAGTGAAGGCAGAGACAGCGTGGGTTTCACAACATGTTGCCACTTCCATTCCACGAGGCAGGACACTTGCCAGTGCTGTAACTGTCTTCTCCACTTACAGGCAAGGAGTGGGGCCCAAGGGAACAGCATCCCCGAGGGCTGGTGCAAAGTTAGATTGCACTCCCTTCCTTGCATGGCTCATTGTCCACTGCCCCTTCTCCTGCAGACTCAGTCTGGCTCCAACTCTGCCAGCTTCAGACTGCGGCCAGGTCCCTCTCTGGCTTCAGGCTCTGTTTAGCTGGAGCCTGTTAGAGCCCCACTGCTGGGAGCTGGCCTGGATGTGATGCACCTCTCAAGGGGACAGTGCAAACCTGGAAAAACATCCAGGAGCTACAGTCATTGACAGCACAGTCAATTCTGGGAGCTTACCTCAAGGAAACAATGTGGAGACAAAGGAAAGCAAATTCATTAACATGTTCATGGGTGACTCACGAAGGCTATGGGAGTGTCACAGGGGATGGCTAAATAAATTGCAGTAATGTCACCTAATGGGACATTATGCAGCCATTAAAATGCTAGTAATATACCAAGGATGTAATTTTAAGTGAGGAAAAAACTATTTACAATTATAAAGATGTAATAATTACCACTACATAAAAATTTCATATGCATGTAGACAGGGACTAGAAGGAAATGTGAAAAAAAGGAAAATATGAGATTCTGGGTGACTGAAAATATTTTTTTCTTTTACCATTATTGCATTTTATAAATATAGGCAACTAACTTTCTAAAACAAATTTCCTATGGATCTCTGTTCATTTGGCTTCTGCTGAACTTACCAGATGTTATCAAGATGCAGAAAGAACTGGTCTCAAAGCATTTTGTTTTTTCCCCCATGAAAACATTTTTGTGGCTGCTGTGACTTTGGACACTCAAGCTTCCCCAAATCTTAACAAAGAAAATCTTGCCTTCCTCAGCTGGAATCTTATGTCACAGGTGCAGTTTCTGTGTGGACAGAAAAAATAAAAAATATCCTCCCAATTTACTGACAAAAGCTTAACAAAGCCAGAAGTGCAGCTTTCAAGGTGACATCAAGGGCGTTGTCACCCTAGGACTCCTGTGGGTCAGGATATAAGCTTCCCACCAACGGCAGAAGACACAAGGGCCAGTGACTGATAGCTTTGCGCTCCCTTTCAGTCTAGAACTGAAAGATACTTGTCTGATGGGATATACAGGATGGTAGCGTGGAAGTTCTGGGTCCCAAAAGCCTCAAAAGCAAGCAAGATGAACTACTCTGTGCCTCGTTTGAGGGGGATTTATTCACTGACACTGGCAACTAACGTTTGGCATGATTAACTGGTGTTGTTGGAAGTCGGTGACCACGGGGATGGATGGGGCGGCCTTCAGACCACACCAAGTACAGCAAAGTTACAGCCAACTGAACAACTCCTGGGCACCGTGAAATAGATGTTGCCACCACAGTCATTGAATATACTTCTTTTTTCAGGGGAGGACACAAATATAAAATGGTCCTTTGTAACATTTTTCTTCCTGAGACAAGAATGCAGTTGGGAATGTAGGATGGCACCAAGGTGTTACAAAGAGAGAATGTTCCAGGAAGAACACTAAACTCGGAGTGGTGCAAGCCTCTGACCTTGTCAAATAGACAAGGATGAGACGAGAACATGGAAAAAGAAAGCAAGAAATACTTTTTTTATATTTCCTTTCTATTAGGGAACTTATTGCTTCAGCTAAAATGGGATAGGGTGATTTTTGTGGGAAAAGAAAGATCAAAGAAAGTCATGCGTTTGTCAAGCATCCACTGTTTTTGATGTTGAGTTACTCTGGTGAATAGGACAAAGCCTTGCTTTGAGGTCTAGTGTGACACACACACACACACACACACACTATAAAGATCACTATAATGCAATGCAGTCTTTGTAATGACAAATCTGAGGGTCTCCAAAAAGTTCATGGGAATGCATAATATGGAAAGCCTTGCATGCATTTAAAAATTGCACCAAAATAAACTTATCTTTTAATCCCATTTTCCATGAACATTTTGAAGGCCCCTCGTGCAGGCTACACTGTTGCATGGGGTAGTGCATAAGCTGATTGGAATAGGCGAGAGGAAATCTTGAAAAAGGGTGATGAGCACTCTACTCTCTGGTTGTATGAGTTCAACTGTTTTACATTCCACATATAAATGATATTGTGCTGCATTTGCCTTTCCGTGCCTAGCTTATTTCACACCAATGTAGCTACTTCCAGGCTTGGGGTGGGTAGGGGAAATGGGGAGATGTTGGCGGAAGGGTGCAAAGATTCAGTTATGCAGGATGTATAAGCTCTGAGGGTCTAATATGCAACATAGTTAATACCAACCAGGGATGGGTGTTTAGCCTATTGGTTAAGAAGCTTGCATCCCAATCAAACTACCCAGGTTCAATTCTGGTCCTTGATCTCGGTTCTAGCTTTCTGATATTTCAGATCCTTGGAGGCAGCAGTGATGGCCCAAATAAGTGGGTCCCTGCCACTCATGTGGAACACCTGGATTGCATTTTCAATTCCCAGTTTTAGCCCCAGCTCAGCACTGCCATTGTGAATGCTTGGGGCATGAATCAGTAGGTGGGAACACCTTTATCTTCCTGTCTCTGCCTCTCACATTTTGAAAATTAAAAATACTTGAAAAATACTCAACTGCATACTTGAAATTGCTAAGAGTTGACTTTAAGTGTTATCCCCCCCCCCCCCACACACACACACACGTATAGCTATGTGATGGAATCAATATATTAACTATTTTGGTAAGCATCTCACAATGCATAGGTAAATCCAAACATCATGTGGTACACATTAAGTAGATTTCATTTTTATTTGTCCAGTACACCTTGGTAAGGTTGGAGAGAGAGAGAAAAAGAAAAGAGGTAATGGGGGCTGGCCATATGAGCGCCAGTTTGAGTCCTGGCTGCTCCACTTCCGATCCAGCTCTCTGCTATAGCCTGGGAAAGCAGTAGAAGGTGGCCCAAGATCTTGAGCCCCTGAACCTGTGTGAGAGACCCAGAAGAAGCTCCTGGGTCCTGGCTTCGGATTGGCACAGCTCCGGCCATTGCAGCCAATTGGGGAGTGAACCAGTAGATGGAAGACCTCTCCCTCTCCCTCTCCACCTGTCCTCTTTCAAATAAATAAATAAACCTTAAAAAAAGAAAAAAAAAAAAAGAAAAGCGGTAATGATTCAGATGATGGAGGCAAGCAGACAGTGCCCCAGGAGCAGGTCATAGGATGGGAAGCCTCAAACGTGGAGCTTCAACACGTCAATGTGTACACTGGTCCAGCACTGAAGAGCTTGGTGCTTCCAGAACATAGAGATGGAAGCAGGCTGTCCAGAAAGGAAACTAGAGAGGTCATGGGGGGTCAGGGAGCATTCTGGACAAGCCAAGCAAGCTCCAGGACACTCTGTCAGCACTGCAGTGCCAGAAGCAGTCATCCAGGTTGCCCAGCATATATTTCCTCTATTTTTTTCTTTTGAAAGACTTATTTATTTGAAAACAAGAAACTTCATGAACTGCCAAGGTTCTTGTCTACAGGGAGCTGAGCCCTTTCTGACACTGCTGTGCAGATGTTAAAAAGAGACTTTTGTTTTTCAAGGCTGACTTGGAATGAGAAACTTTTTCCAGTAATGAAAAATGTTACCCCAATTTTCCTTCTGCAATTTCCCTTTGATGTTGACCATGATTATTTCTGTCAGGACCCTCCAAAAGCCATCAGGGCAAGCATACTGTTCAGTCGCATAGGAGGGGAGGTGAGGACTCTGACTACCTACCGCAAGTCAACTGCAGAAATGCTCGGGTTGACGGGTATTTGCCAACAGAATAATGGTAATGAAGCCACATCCTCCAAATCTGGCCCCACCTGCTTCCTCTCACCTACTTTATCAGCCCTTGTCCATCCAATGTTGACTGTGCACCACTCTGCAAAGATTTGATAGGTCTGGCTGGGGAGACAGAATGTGGACTGGAGGGGACTTCCAATCCCAGGCCCTTCCAGACCTCAGCATTCCTCTTTATGCCAAGAGTGCCCACGTACCCTCCATCTGTGAGACCATGGTCACCCCAGTCAGGTGGACCAAAAATCTCCAAGGAATGCTGATAACTTCCAAGATCACTTAAGGAGTGCTTTGGAGAAGACCCTGTAGATAACTAGTTAAGAAGACAGCCCTTGTCATCAAACCTGGTAGGAATCTAGGCTTTGTTTACTAGTCCTGTGATCTTAAGTTTGTTCTCCTAAGCCATATGATTTTAGAGGGATAATGGTTCTCTGCTGGAAGGGCTATAAGACTTGAAATAAAGCACATAATGATAAGCACTCTGTGTATCCACTGTAAGCGTAACGGGCTCTCAATGGGTACTGGCAGGAAAGAGGTGGATAATTCAAGAACAGTAGAATAGAGCTACTATTAACAATGCTGTGGACAAGGTGAAGGAAATGGGGCAGAGTACAGTGAGGTTTAGTAAGGAAGAGAGAAATGACTGGAAGAAGCAGCACCCAAGACCTGGAACACCACCTTGAGAAGAGCTGTGGCCTCCTAGATGGGAGGACCCTCCCTCCCCCACAATCTCCTGCAGGAAACTCCTTTGGCTGAACAGAAGAGAGGAGGCAAAGGTGACTTAGTGATGTCTGAGATTCATTCTCCTGGGTCAGAGAGCAGGCAAAGAAGAAGGGACAGGAGACCTGGAGGAAGGAGTGAAGGCACCTGCACAGTTTCTTTCATGGAAGACCTCCCATACACCAGGTCCCAGGAGCTCAGCAATGAGCTAAATTGGAGATTTCTGAGGTGAGTAACAGACAGGTGTACAGGTGGGTGAACACAGCACAGAGTAATCAGTGCTTTTCTAGGATTTCAAGTATGGACTCCTACTCCAGATGGTACAGGGGGACCAAGTGTGCCCCAAAGGACTCTGGGGCAGATGCAAGAAAGGGAGCCTGGCAAAGGACAAATGTTCTCGAGAACGAAGGGAGTGTAAGAGAGCAAGGCTGCAGCATGAGCCCTGTGGATCTGAAAACAGGAGAAGGCATGAGAAAGCCAGCAAAGGCTGGGTCATTCATGGAGAGAAGTCTTGGTCAAGTTAAAGCGGGGAGAGGTTAGATTTTATATAGAGAGTCATTGGGATCTATTCTCTCTCTCTCTCTCTCTCTCTCTCTCTCTATATATATATATATATATATATACACATTATATATATGCATTCATGTGTGTTTTTTTAATTTTGAAAGTCAGAGTTATATATGTAGAAGGAGAGACAGAGAGAGAGAGATCTCCCATCTTGCTGATTCACTTCCCTATGGCCACAAAGGCCAGCACTGGGCCAGGCCAAAACCAGGAGCTTCATCTGGGTCTCCCCAGTGGGTGCCAGGGGTCCAAACAATTGGACCATCTTCCACTGCTTTTCCTAGGCCATTAGCAGGGAGCTGGGTCAGAAGTAGAGCAACTGAGACTCAAACTGGGGCCTATATGGGATTTTGGCAATGCAGGTGGCAGTTGTACCTGAAGCCCCCACAATGCTGGCCCCTGAGTATATATTTTATAAAATTTATTGATTTATGTATTTGAGGGAGAGAGGGAGGAAGGCCAACACACACACACACAGAGAGAGACAGAGAGAGAGAGAGAGAGAGAGAGAGAGAGAGAGAGAGAGAGAGAGAGAGAATGATAACCAAGAGAGCTCCCATCTGTTGGTTTATTCCCCAATGCCTTCAGCAGCTGGTGCTGAGCCAGGGTGAAGTCAGGAGCTGGGACCTGAATCCAGATTTCCCATGTGGGTAGCAGTGACCTAACTTCTTGAACCATCATCTGCTGCCTCCCAGTGTAAACATTAGCAGGAAGATGGAGTCAGAAGCTGAGCCAAGACTTGAACCCAGGTACTCTGACATGGGACACAGCCATTCCCAAATGGCATCTGAATGATCAGGCCAAAGGTGTGGCCCTAGGATGGGATTTTAAATAGCAGAGTGACCAAAATGATCTGTATTTCAACAGAGTGATTTTGGTTCTCTCGGGCAAGGAGATGTTGGTTGTTCCGACTCTGACCCGTGAGAAGGGGCATCAAGGCCCACAGGTGTAAGGGGCAAAGGAGGAGTCTGACAGCAGGATAAGAAAATCCTGAAGCAGTCAGGGCATGGTTCAGGGACAGAATGGTTCTAAACTAGGACACCCAGCATTTGCTTCTAGCATGATGGGAAATCCTGACCAGAAGACAACTTAGTACTGTCCAGGCCAAATGTTAATGAGCAGAGGGATCACCTGGGGAATTTTTTTTTTTTTTGACAGGTAGAGTGGACAGTGAGAAAGGGCTTCCTTTGCCGTTGGTTCACCCTCCAATGGCCGCCGTGGCCGGCGCGCTGCAGCCGGTGCACCACGCTGATCCAAAGCCAGGAGCCAGATGCTTCTCCTGGTCTCCCATGCGGGTGCAGGGCCCAAGCACTTGGGCCATCCTCCACTGCCTTCCTGGGCCACAGCAGAGAGCTGGCCTGGAAGAGGGGCAACCGGGACAGAACCTGGCGCCCCAACCAGGACTAGAACCCAGTGTGCCGGCGCCGCAGGAGGAGGATTAGCCTGTTGAGCCACGGCGCCGGCCTTCACCTGGGGATCTTGTAACAACACAGACCCTGACGTGGCAGAGATGTAGGGGAGGAGGGGTCTGCACCTCTCTAACAAGCTCTCAGGGATGATGACAACATGCGGGGTTCAGCCTTTAGGCTCAACGGCTTCAACCTTCTTGTCTACAGCTGAGCCGAGGTCATGGGAGATCAGGGCTGGCAATGTATCATACAGTAAATTGGTGTTATAGCCTGCGGGAACCCAAAGCCATGACCCCTCTGATTCAGTTTTCACAGGGCCTCCAGGACTCTCCGAGGTCTGGTCAGAGGTCAGGCACTCTACTTGCTGCTTCAGGGCAAAGGCGAGTGAGTGAACAGTGAGTGGTGAGGCACGAGCATTTCCGGCACAGCTGTGGAGAGTGCAAATGGATCTGCCAACATGTGTGTTGGGCTCTTCACACATCATCCTGCTCCGAGGGTATCATGAAAGCTGACATAAATCTCCGGTGGGCTGCCAAAGCCCTGCTTCCCAGACACGTGGCTGACATAAAAACTCAACCTAAGACTCAAAACACATTCACATGGGTGCAATCCATTTTGGGGAGCAATCTGGCAATAAGAGCCAGGAGTTACAAAAGTGCTGATTCCATTCAACCTTGAAATCCCCTGTGATTGTAGGCAGTTCCAATGCAGAAGGACCCTGACCCAGAGGAGAAAACAGCTACAACACTGAATGACTGTTGGGCAGCTATGACCACAACATGAGAGTATCTCAAATTCTTACAGTTCTCCAACATTGCAGACATCAACATTGCTTTTACTAAATGCAAATCTTAAAAAATAAGTAAGCTAATGAGATAACTGGGTTTCAGAGAGGTAATTTGCCCAAATGCCATCCATCCCGGCAGTCTTAGAATTAGGATTTGAATCCATCTGAATCTGATCTTAAAGTTAAGCTGCTTCCAACATGGGTGATGGGTTCTTCACACATCAGTCATAAAACAACATCACCATAAGCAAGAGGCTCACCACAGTGTCATCAGACATAGAAACACAGTGAGGGAATGGGGAAGCGAACCAGGGCATATACACACAATGGACAATTATACAGTCATTAAAAAAGATAAGCTTTTTCCATGGTGCTATAAAGGCTTCATGATTATGATAAAATGCTTAGTGAAAAATTATGATAGCAAATTTTTAGGTAAAAGAAGTATGCATTTTAACAAAGCTAAAATAGAAGGCAAAGTAAATGTGCTAGGGGAGGAGATTATCAGTGATTTTTTCCTCTGATAGCCAACCTTTCTGTAATAGTGTTATAAAAATTGGCTGAGAAAGGCTATGATCATAGGATGCATATTTCTATGGGGAGTGCACAGGGCTGATTGCACGCAACACCCTTAGTGGAAGTTATGACACAGACTGGAAATATCTACATATGCTCCTGCCTTCCTGTGGCTCTGCTTTTCAGACCTAAAGACCCTTTAGATGACGGGTTCTGGAGTAGACTTTCCCCCTCAGGAAGGCATCTGGAGGACCGAGTCTTTCCTCCAAGTAGTAATACAGGGTCAGCATCATTAAAAAGAACTGGGCTCCAGAAATCCAGCCAGTGGGGAAATGGACAAAGGCCTTTAGGTATCACTGCTGGCACTGTGGCTGGCCATGAATGAAGGGCTAGTCTTCTGGTCCATGGCTCAGTTTGCTAGAGCTCTAGGGGAGAGCAGAAGTGCATCTTGCTAGAGAAAAAACAGTTGTGAGAACCAAACTGTTCTCAAAAATGGGTATTGCCAAGGCCATTCCCAACTCCCACCTTGTCCATACACTCCTAGACAATCTCATTCCAAGCTCCACCTACAGTCAAGGGCACAGCAACAGCTTCAGCTAGGACAGTCTCAATGCCCAGGAGCATGGGGGAGATCACAGCACTGGTGTCCCTAAGACAGCCTTTCCTGGGAGCTTGCTGAATGAAGCAAACCTGCTTGCATAGGGTCTCGGCATATTCGCTGTACCTCCACACACAGGCTGAGGTCTTGCAATAAATGGGCGGATCCTCAGGGAGTTAAGCCTGATGCTCATGCTCATTTCCCGAATCCTCTGGTCTCCCTGATTTATCACACTGAGTCCAACCAGGAGACAGGAACAACTCTGACACTGCCGTGTCTTTGTCTACCGCAAACTGGACACCTAGCAGCTCAGTGCTAACTACAGTGTCTGGGAAGTTTCTCTGGAAGCTCGTACCAACTGCCTCATCTCCTTCTCCGCCCAGAATGCCTAGGTCCCTGCAGGTATTACAGCAGAGTCCATTGTGTTATAATTATTGTCAAACGGTTTTGAAACTGAAACATGCATAGAGCACAGGAAAAATACGCAGAAATGATCATGAAAAAGGACAGATCCTACAGGACAAACCAGTGAGTGCAGAACTCCACCCATCTCCGTATCAATGCCCTGAGATCTGGCTGGAGATACCAGGCAGGCTGTCTCATGGATTCTAACCCCATTCGACTGGAAATGAGAGGAGAGAGTCTGAGACCATGTCAGAGCTCAGGGGAAGAGCGTATCTGATTGGATTTTGATGCCCATCATGAGAACCGTGCAAGTATTAGAGAGCTGTGGAGCACACAGATGTCCTACATTCATTTCTCTGTTAAGAAATAAACAAAATGAAAGTTTTAAAACAAGAGGAAACTGTGACCACCACTTCTAACCTCAGGTTTATAGATTTCCATCCAAATGTCTACATACTGTTCTCTCTCCTCCCCTAGATCCATTTCTATTGAACAGAGAGAGCTATCATTTTGAGGACAGTTTCTGTGATCAATGGGAGGCCTGTGAATGCCTCTGCTTGCTACTGGCAAATGTATTGAGAGGGAAAAGGAAAGCAGGGTGTCCAAACTCCCCCAGCCAGCTGTTAAAAGAGATCTAAGTTTTCTCTCATCCTCCCAAAATTCTCTTTTACATTCTAGGCAGACCAGTAAACACAACTCAAAATAAACTGACTAGAAAGTAAAGTATGGTCTATGTGTTCAGAGAAACAGCCAGCCATTAAATGAGAAACTTATGTAAATAACATAGGAATAAGAATGTGCTGAAAAGACCAAAAAGTAAAAAAATGGGATCATAATTATGTCAAAGACATTGCAAATACGGAGACTAGAAAGAAAACAAACACACAAGGAAATGGCTGACAAGTAAAGGAGTGAAGATGGGGTTACTTTCTATGCCCTATCTTCCTAAAACTACAGCATGTTGTTTTAATGTTACAAACATTAAGAAAGAATAAACTCTTTTGAAAAATCAATCATAGGGAAACACATATCTAAATGTTTACTACAGTTGTTGTGTTAACCTTGATTCAAGTTTGAAATACAATTTTTCCATTAAACAAGCACTTGAGTGTCTACTTTGTGTCAAGCCCTGTTCTAGGTACTTGGGGTATACCTGTAAATGCACATTCCTAACCTTGACAAGCTTACATTTAAGCTTTTGAATTCTGTGAGTTAACTGTAAGTAAACTCACTGCTCAGTGGAACCTCAGGCAGTCTATCAGAGATTATTATAAAATCTGTGGCATAGTCTCATCACTGTTTATCTACTTGAGAGGCAGAGAGACAAAGACAGTGAGAGAGAGAGAAAGGAGGACAGGCAGAAAACCAGAGCTCTCATCTGCTGGGAAACTCCCCAAAGGCCTGCAGTGGCAGGGGCTGGGCCAGGCTGGAGCCAGGAGCTGAGAGCTCAATGCGAGTCTCCCACATGGGTGACAGAAACCCACGCACTTGAGTTATCTCTTAGCGTGTACATGAGCAGGAAGTTGCAACAGGGAGAACTTGGAGTGGAGCCAACACTCAAACGCAGGCACCCCACTGTAGGAGGCAGGGATCCTAACCAGTATGTTTCTCACTTGGCCAACACCCACTCCCTGTGATTCATTTGGTGCTATCAGGCCAGCTCTGTGAACTAATGGATGCTAGCAGCTTCCTCCTTATTATCGTGGTACCTGAGCTGTCGAGGGAACTCTCCAGCCTTCATTTACTAAAATAATAATAATGTAAAACACCACTACACGTGAGTGCCTATTGTGTCTCCAGGGTTGGATAAGACATTGGTTATTTTTTTCAGTAGTGAATAATATAAATATATAGGAGTCCTGCTTCCATGGCACTTAGACTATGGGGTGGTGCATGTATGAACAGACAAGCAACAATTACAAATGGTGAGTGGGTAGAGTTCTACTCTAGTGGGCATTTGCAGGAGGCTTTTCTGAGCAGGTGGCATGGAATAGGAGAGGAAGAGCTATCTGGCAAATAACTCAACGTGTCAAGAGTCTGAGGCAGGGGAGAATGCGGATATAAAGGCTAAGCAGTGACACTAGGAAAAAGGAATGGGAGATGCAAATTTTTAAGGCATAAGAAAGAAGTTTGTGTTTTACGTGAAATACGGTATTTCTATAAATAAGGCGCTAAAATGATGGGAGACATTAAAGAAAATCTAAATAAACAGAGATCTAATATTATAAAGACATCAATTGATCATATATTTTTCTATATACAATGTAAAGCAAATCATAACTACACCAGATGTTTTCACTAAATTTGCTAAGTAGATGCTAAAATGAAAGAGCCAATGGCAAGAATAACCAAAATATTTCTGAAGAAGGATGAGGACGAGGGATCTATTAACTGTAAGCCTATAACAATTATGACTGCATGAGGCTGTGGTGTGAGGAAGAAAGTGGAACAGAGCTCAGGAAAAAATTCAAGAGTGCAAAGAATTTTGTCATAAGTTAGACATGGGCTGGTAGGGCAGAGAAAAAGAGAGGCTGTTTATTCAAGGGACCTGGAGAAGTGTCCATCCATATAGAAAAAAATGAGTTTTGCACTCCCTCTCACACCATACACAGAAATTAACTGCAGGTAGGTCACAGACTTGAATTTCAAAAGCAGCAGTATACAACTTTTAGTAGAAACACAGGGAGTCATCTTGCTCATCTTTGTTGGAAGAAATTTCTGAAGAATATAGCATCTCTCAGCTACGTAAGACTGGAAAAAAACTCATTATAATTAAGAATTTTATTTTCTAAAGATATCTTACAGGATATAAAAACAGCATGTTCTACATGTAACTGTGGGAAATAATACCAAAAGTACATTCTAAAAAGTAGTACATATCAATAAGAAAAGTATATACCAGGAGTCTTTTTAAAAAACTCCATGTAAAAATGTGAATTCTGAGTAAACCATAATTTCAAACTATAATTATGAGTAAACTGTAATTTCAAACATTGTGGATTTTTACATTTTTACACCATAAATTTTTATTTCCATTTTTCTGCCAACTCTTTGAAATACTCTTGTAGAAAACCTTCCCTCAGAAAAGGAAATACACACATGTAAGAAACACGTGAGGAGATATTCAGCCTTAATAATGATTGAAGGAATGCAAAGACAGACAGACAGCAGTGAGTTGCATTTCATAACTCCTTAACAGGCCCAATGAAGAATCCTTAAGAATGCCAAACACTGGAGAGGATCTGAAATCACAGCCGCTCTAATACTTTGCTGGTCTGATTACATATCAGTGAAACCTGCATAGAAAATAGCTTTGGCAGGTTTCTGTAAAGTTGAACATTTTTTAATCATGTGACCTAATTTCTAGATATTAACCCAAGAGGAAACCTGCCATGTATACAGTAGGAGGTATATATAAGAATGCTGGTGATGAAGGCAACATCTTGGAGGCAACCCCTAACGCCTTTGCAAGGCTAGCGGATAAAAAGCATTGCAATATCTTCACACAGTGGAATATCAGACAGCTGAACTCATCAATGGGGATGAAGGTTAGCATTTATTATGGGATAAAAATGTTCCACAGAGCACGTATAACTTAAAATCCTTCTCTGATAAAGCAAAAAAAAAAAATGCTTTTAAGGAATGCGCACAAGTAGTAAAAACCAGAAAGAGCATAAAGGAATCGCACACAAGATTCAGGAGGAAGGAATTAGGACACGGTAGCAAGTCGGTTTGGATGCACTCTTACACAGATCCTGAGTAGGTTCTGTCCACATTCTGGTTGCCTGGCAAGTGACAAGTCACAAAAAGGAGTGGATGAGGCCGGTGTCGTGGCTTAACAGGCTAATCCTCTGCCTTGCGGCGCTGGCACATCGGGTTCTAGTCCCTGTCAGGGCGCCGGATTCTATCCCGGTTGCCCCTCTTCCAGGCCAGCTCTCTGCTATGGCCCAGGAAGGCAGTGGAGGATGGCCCAAGTGCTTGGGCCCTGCACCCGCATGGGAGACCAGGAGAAGCACCTGGCTCCTGGCTTCGGATCAGCGCGGTACGCCGGCCGCAGTGGCCATTGGAGGGTGAACCAGCGGCAAAAAAGGAAGACCTTTCTTTCTGTCTCTCTCTCTATCCACTCTGCCTGTCAAAAAAAAAAAAAAAAAAAGGAGTAGATGAATACATACAAAAGAGTCATCCAGGAACCAATGGGGAAAATGCTTTGTGAAACCAGGAGTGAGATCAATCTAATTTGGGGCACCTAAGTGACAGGTCACAGCAGGAGGGTCCCTTGAATTTTATATGGTCTAATCTTCCCAAGTCGTGAATACAGAAACTGAGGCCCAGGTTGGGAGAGTAGTTAAAGACAATTACTTGGCAACATCAAACCAAAAGTCAATCAAATTTCCTATTTAAAAGATTGAATATCTGACTTGCAGTGTTACATATTTATTAAAAATATTGAAAAACAAACAGGCAACCCCAGGGTGGGCATTTGGTACAGTGGTTAAGATGCCAGTTGGAATGCCCATACTCCACATCAAAGTCTGGGCTCTAGCCATGCTCCTCATTCCAGCTTACAACTACAGCGCACCCTGGGAGGCAGCAGGTGATGGCTGGAGTGCTTGGGTTCCTGCCACCTGTGCGGGAGACCCTCACTGAGTTCCTGGCTCCTGGCTTCAGCTTGGCACAGCTCTGGCTGCTGTGGGCATTTGGGAAATGAACCAGCAGATGGAAGTGTTCTTTCTCTTTCTCTCTATTTCTATCTCTCTCTCCCCCTGTCAAATAAATAAAATGTTCGAAAAGTATGCCCAAAAAGGGGAAATAAACAATGACTATTTTTATAATTTTAAGGACTCTGAAGGAGATGTGATATATAGCATGTATGTGTTAATGTATGCATGCATGTGTATGTATGTGGGTGCAGAAAAGTATGGATGGGTGGATTGAAACCATAATGAGGCAAACCAAAGTCCTGTACCTGTGTGTCAGTTTTACAGAATTACTTTCTTCTTGGGGAAGAGGGAGAAAAAAGGTTATCAAAGAAAAAGGGTCCACTGGTTTGGGGTGAGGGGGAGCAAGCCCCTGCAAGCCAACACAAGGACAAGCAAAGAACCATGAACTTGAACCCCAGCTTCAGGTGCTTTGGAATGGAGTTTTCCAGAGTCCTACTGACAGATGAAAACCTGGAGACACCCTTCCTGTGGGTCCCAAACACAGAGCTGTGCTGACCAGACCAGGAAGGAAAGAGCTAGCCTGCTACAAGCGGCACACAGGTGGAATTCCGACAGGAGTCACATGGTGAAACATCCGAGATGAAGAGAGAACAAGTTGTGATGTTGAAGAGACACTGCAACGTCAACACCGCCTCTGGGCACAGTTTATTGAAAGGATCCTGGTAGCCAGAGAGAGGGATCCACCTGCAGCTGGACGTCTGTGTGCACAGGTGGATCCCTTACCTAGGCCTCTGGGAACATACACATTGCATCAAGAGAGTTTCCTTCCTATCTAAGGAACAGGAAGGAGAGCTCACGGGGTGCCCAATGCAGAATACTGTTTCATTTCCTTCCCTCTTCTCCCCTAAGACTATAAATGCATAGGGCTAAATTGAACCTGGAGATTATCGTTTCTTTTTGGGGGGGGGAGGGGAGTAGAGACCTAAAATTTTTCATTAGCATAAACTCCAGAGAGGTATTACTGTAAAAGCTCATGAGAAACAGCTGGGAGTCCAGTGAAATGGCAGGGCATCTGTCCTCTGATGTCACTCTGGCAGGGATACGGAGGGACCTGAAACCCCTTCAGCCCAGAGTCCTAGCACCATGTCTCTGTATCTCCTGCAGTAAAGTCCCTGAAGAAATGGAGCAGTTGTGAGGTTGGAGATGGAGAGATGGGTGCAGTCAAGGGGTGAAAGTTGTCCACAGACTTGCCAGTAAGCATACAAGCATGAAGGTTCTATAACAAGCTCACAGAAAAAAAAGCAGTTATGAAAAATTAGCTAAGGATTTCAAAAAATTTGCACCAAAATAAACAGTTTAACTGTTTTCATGCACTTGTCAAAGTCCCCTTGTACATGTGTACATCCATGTGCCAAGGTACAACTGCATAAAAATATAAGCTAATCATAAAAATATAAAAATCATAAATATAAGCTAATTAAAAATAAGCTAAATAATCACAAAAATATAAGCTCTTTCTCTCTCACACACACACACTCATGTGTACACCACAGGGAACAGCTCCCTCACAGCAACCCCTGCCATTTTTTCTACAGCTGAACTGAATGATTTATGTTTACTGTGAAAACCTTCCCATTGCCAAGAGAACACGATTTGCTGCTTTAGGTAACAAGTGTTCTGCATCTGTTGATTTCCACTGTCGCATTACCAGCCTCCATCACAAATACCTGTTATAACAGAAAAAAAAAAAAAAAAAAGGAACACCCAAGGCAAAGATATAGGCATTCCTGACATCCCACGAGCAGATGATAGGCAGGACTAATGGGCCCACTTACATAAATGCAACTTACTCATAGCAGAATTCAGCTTCGTTTCCTCCTAGACTCTCGGTGCCAGAAATCATTCTTTTCAACCAGAGTTGTTTCTATCGAAACACCTGTCAGCTTCCTGTCAGCCTGGACGAACTGTGTATGACATCTACCCAGGGCTGCCTACATTCCTCACATCTCTAAAAGGAAACATCCAATGCAGGGTGAGTGATGAGCTGAGGACTGAAACAAATGGCTCCCGGACATCCCACGGCCCTGACTTTTGAGATTTAGGGAAGGCCTCTGGGCACAGCCACGAAGCTCGGCGTGTGCATGCGTCTTTTCAGTCCCACAAAAATAACAACAGACCCAGCTTAGACTATCCAGGAGAGGTAAGAAGACTTGGAAGGTCTGAGGTGGGCTCCAGCATCAAATTTCCAAGGTGCCATCAGCAAAGTACAGAGGGATACTGACCCAATGCCGGCTCCCTGTGTATCTTCAATTACTCTACATACTGTTCGCTTAGTAAGCTTGAAGGGAAAAGGCCAAAGCTCCTTGAATTTGAACCCTAGAGAAAATCAGCAGCCAGCACCTGCCTGTGCCAAGTGGGCTACAGCAGGACATCAGGTAGAGTTGGAGTTTGGCAGTGTGAATGGGGGTACAGTCAGCTTGGATCAAGACTGGTGATTTAGTGGGTATTTAGTTAGGAGAGCACTGGGCTAATTTTGTATAATGCTTCTTCCCAACCCTAGATATACATTAGATTTCCTGGTAGAACCTGTTTTGGACAGAGTAGACAGGAGGGGATCTCTTGGAAGGGAAGAGTACAAAGCAAACAGTGATGAGGATTATAAAGAGGAGAGGGTGGCAGGCAGAAGGAATGACATTCAGAAAGGCGCTGGGTGAGCTGGAGAAAACGGGAGCAGCCTAGAGGAGCTGGAGCACTGGAAGCCGTGGGAAGAGAGGGGGTGAAGTGGGAGAGGCAGGAGGAGGCCAGGGCACTCAGTGCCTCGCAGGCAAGCAGGGGCCCTGCAGGGAAATACAATGGTCACAGCTGCCTTTGAGACAGTCTGGCTGCATCATAGAGTAGATTAAGGGAGGCATGGAGGGAGTGGGCAGGGAGGGACTGCAATGGCTTCAGCATCCAGTGGATACCCAGTGCAGGGTGTGGTGGTGGAGGTGGGGCCATAGGGCCTGACCGCAGGCTATCTTCTGGTAGACGAGCTGTGTGGTAGCTAGGGAAAGGGACGACACATTCATTTTTTTTTTTCTTATTTGACAGGCAGAGTTATAGACAGTGAGAGAGAGAGACAGAAAGGTCTTCCTTCCGCTGGTTCACTCCCCTAATAGCTGCCTCAGCCAGCGCTGCGCCGATCTGAAGCCAGGAGCCAGGTACTTCCTCCTGGTCTCCCAATGCAGGTGCAGGGCCCAAGTACTTGGGCCATCCTCCGCTGCCCTCCCGGGCCACAGCAGAGAGCTGGACTGGAAGAGGAGAAACCGGGACTAGTACCCGGCGCCCCAACCGGGACTAGAACCCAGGGAGCCGGTGCCGCAGGCAGAGGATTAGCCAAGTGAGCCACAGCGCTGGCCCACAACACATTCATTTCTGGCTTGAACAATCCCAAAGAAACAAGAGCTTCTTCCTTAGTTACCAGGCTGCCTCAAGTGATACTCATAGCGGCCAGCATTATGCAAACTGTGTATCCTAATTGATGTAGAGCCTGTTTGATACATGCGAATTCTGGTTTGGGGCTGTATTAGTCAGGATGTTGCTGATCCAGCCCTGCCTAGACAACCTCCTACCCAGCTGGACCACATCCCATCTGCCCCTGGTGCCTTTCTGGACCAAAGTCATGAATGAATCTGGGATCCATGCACCTTAAGGGCATCACTGTGGCAAAGCTGAGGGCAGGTAGAGGTGTGCCCGTCCACCCACAAAGACACCACAACCTCCTATGCCCTTCCTCTTTGAGAGCTCGCTATGCGCTCAGGCACACAGCTGCTCCCACTGATGTCTGTGTCTGCTCCGTCCTGTCTGGAGCTCCCCTCTGTCTCAGCACAGGCACCGCTCTCCTGCAAGCTCTCTGCGGGCATGCTGATTCCTGGGGCCTGTGTTTTTGGTACAGATTAAATCCAACCATAGGTATGCTGGAAAAATATTGGCAGCCCTCCAACCTCTTAAAGCCCTCATATAGGTGCTCCCTGCTCTGGAATGCCACCGCCTTGTTTTATTGAGGTGAAGTCCGTGTTTTATTTAACTCTAAACGCCAGGCACCTAGAAGACCTTGTGAGATAAATGTCAATCAACCCTAGCATAATCAAGGTTCCCATTCCTGCCTAATTAGGGTCTTCTCATCCTCCTTAAGCTTTTCAGACTTTTACACTCTAATTAGAAACTTGGTGATTTTGACTGCTAAACACAACAGCTTACTGGGAAGCTTCACATGTCTGGATTTTAAATATTTTCACACTTCGTTAACCCAGTTGCAAGTGTAACATCTTCTGGCCCCGTTCCCTCTCGCTGTGCAGTTTTTATTTTTGGACAGAGAGAACAATTAATTGAATTGAAACACATATTGATTACTGTTTTTCATGAACTCCGAACAGCTTGTGTCTGAATGATTTTATTGAGGAGTTTTTAGGCAACTGTTTGGCTGGGTTGCTTCTCCAGTGACCTCATTCGGGCTGTAAGTGCCGTCTGTGCTTTTGGTGAATGGTGGTTGTTTCCTAAGATCTGCAGCAGAGTGGAAGAGACCACATCACATCACACTTCTTCACATACAGTCCCTGAATGGGGAATCCTAGTAGCCCGTTCTGATCCAAGAGCAGGGCTCTGGAAGTCTATGCGAATGGCACCATGGCCATGTCCCTGGTAACACTCTTTGAGCAACAAGTGAAGAGGGACATTCCCTAGTCCATTCAATGAGCACTTACTTCATGCCACGCCTCTGATGCTGTCACCAGCCGAGCCGTCCACACGAGTTGATATTTCATCACCGGTACAACTCCCGTACAGATCCACACTGTGACGTCTTACAATGTCTCTTAGAGCCAATGTTTTCCATGCTTTATGTGCCCATGGTCGTCTGAGAGCTGGGGAATGCTGACTCTGATTCAGTGAGTCCAGGCTGGGTGCTGAGATTCCGCATCTCTAACACGCTCCCTGCTGATGGTAACGCTGCTGGTTTGTGAACACAAGGCTTTTGACGCCACCTCTCTCTGCACTGCCACTCTGTCAAGGGAGTGATCACAGAAGGGCTTTCTGTATCTCCCACTAAAGTACAAATCCCCAAAGATCGGAGGCCGTGATCTGATTGATCTTAACACCTCCTGTTGCACAGAGGACAGGCTGGCTTCCATGGGCTCTGACAAACTCCCACGTCCGTTGGCAGAGAGAGGTCGTGGCTGCGGCAATACCTGGCTGGATCACGGCCCTGGGGTAGCAAGGGGGCTGGGCACGAATCCCACCCCTTAGAGAAGGAGGGCCCAGAACCTACCAGTCCATAGTACCAGGGTGCCCAGCGAGCTAAGAACTGGTTAATGAAAGGGAGGGGGATGCCAAAGCTGGGTTAGCAGCAAGAAAGTGCCAGCTGCAACAAAGCTTTCATATCTCGTGTCTGGGTGCAAGGTCTTTCAATAAACAGCTGAGCCCTCACCCTCACCCCGGTACCAGAGAGGACGGAAGTGTCCTTGCCTCCGGGTGCACTTCCCAGATGTCCTCAGGTGCCTGGGCACCACACTCTATTAGCGACACAACAGTTGGGCAACCTCAGAACCTATGCAAGATTCCTTCATTCCTCTGCATAAAACTTAGAAACTTCCATGCCTCTCAGGATACAATACAAACTCTAGGAGCCCTGCAGAGCCTGCCGCCACTCACCCAGTCCCCAGCGTGGTCTCCATCACTGCCCAAGCTCAGGAAGCCTCAGCGCCTTTGACTTCCTGTCTATTCAAAGTCATCCCCACCTAAGGATCTAGACAATAGTTGTTTTCCTTCCCGTGTTGTCACTGCATGGTGCTCCATGATTCTGGCCAGTTCAGTGGCAGGGTTTAAAAAGCAAAGTGACCCCAAAAGGAGGTATGACCTCTGATTTTGTAGGTTAATCTAGGTTTTTCTCTTCATTCTCACCCATGTGAGGTCTAGAACAGTCTACCTCTTTCAAGTTACAAAGAGAGGACTAAAGCTTGGAGGCAAGATGGGACTTACTCAAAACCATCAGATGGGTGGGGGTGGAGGCAGTTATCCAAGGATGGGTCTAGAGGTGGTGACTTGGACTCATGAGAAGGAAGTTTAATCTTTACTTTAACATGCCATGTTTGATTATACATACACTGTCCTACTAATGAAATTCCTCTTCCCTACCTCATTTTTAGCTTTTTTCTTTAGATGTGCGTAGAAAGGCATAGGCAATCCTGGACCTCTCTTTCATTTGTGTTACCTTATTTTCCTTTGTAGTAAAACATTCCATCTTAAGCCAGAAGAGGGTGATTTGTAATTTATGGATTTCTCTCTCCAAATTACAACCAGAGCCCAATTTTAAAAATCAAATTGGCTTCATCTAATTAAATTTGGAAATTGCCTCATAAACACATACTTTGTTATAAATGTCTTTAAAAGTATGGCCTCCCATTTACTGTCGGGGGCTGGACTGGGTTGAGCCCGGCATGGAGGGGACTAACTCTGCTCAAGAGGGCATAACTCTTCCATCAACTACCAGACCTTCCTCAAACCTACTGCTTTCTAAAGCCATGCTTCGCAAACTTTAATGCCCACAGGAAACACTCAGGGTCTCACTAAAGCAAAATTCTGATTCAAAGGCCTGAGATGTGCATTTCTAACCAGCTCCAGGGATGCTGATGCTGCTACTCTGAGGACCACACAGGGTTGCAGCAAGGACAAGACATCAGCACCCGAGTTCGGGAGACATGGATTTGCCATCATGGCTACATGACCTGGGTCTTTTCACTTTACCTCTCTGCCCTTCCATCTCCTCATTTTTATGTCATGATAACAGCTAACATTTATAATATTATTTCTAAATGCCAAACACCACGCTAAATGCATAATTAAGCCCTCACAGAAATCCTACAAAATAGCTTTTATAATGATCCTGAATTTTTCAGATGAGAGACCTGAGGTTTTGAGAGGTTCCCTGATGTACACCAGGTCACACGGCAAGTAAATATCAGGGCTGGGATTCAGATCCAGGCTACCTGACCTCAACAGTCAACATTCTTACCTCCAGGGACTAATTACTTTGTCATACAGATAATCATAGTCATGTTTATGCTCCAGATACAATGGTTGAAGCACACAACTTCCTTAGCTCCTGTCAAGGCATCCTCTGCAAATGTTGCATCAGGAGAGCCTAAAATGTTCACAAACAAGTCCAGCTACAATTTTCTATTGCTGGTTCACAGCCCAGTGGCTGCCAAACATGTATGTGAAGGTATCTCACCACGGCTGTCTTCAGTAGAGTTCACTGGGGAATGCCAACATGCCTGGCAGCTGGTCTTGGAAAATTCACGAAGTACCAGGTTCACACAACACAAAGGGTGTACCACTGCACTCTGTGTGCATCTTTGTGCTGGGAGCTCCAGAGAGTGCAGCAGACCACGATGCCTCAACTTCAGGAGCTACTGTTCAGAAAGAGTCTCTCACCTAGGTTATTCCAGGTCCCCTCCAAGGATTCCTTTCTTTTTATTAGGCATAATCCCACGAGAGGAAAAATGTATTACTACCAAGGAAGAAGTCTGCGGAAAGATACGGCTCCACCTGCAGAAGCTCAAGCTCTCTTCCAAATGGAGGAAGGCACAAGGATCAGGGTCTTCTGTCATCAACCCAAGGCACAATGAGAAGAACTAAGGAAGCTGTCAGGAGTTGGTGATAAACTCATTCCACTGGAAGGCCTGCCTTTTATTCTGAAATTATGCTTTGTATTTTTGGAATTGTGTCTTTGTCTTTAAAAAAGGATGCTAATGAAAGATGATGAAGTGCCCCATGGTGGTCCCTGAAATCTTTTGAATTGTTACTGGCCTGTGAATCTTTAATATCTGGCATAGAGATATTTACATAACAGTACCCAGTAACTTAACTCCTTTCCCTTTGTTTCACAGGGAACAGGAGGCCTCACACCAACTCTGTGTGTGTGTGTGTGTACACTCTGCTTTGCAAAGCACAGCTCATAGCTTTGAAATGACTGGATGTCATTTAAATCCCCAGTCCCTCTCTTCCCTGACTGGTGTGAGGATCTCCCCTGCTCTTACAGCAGCCCCAGGAAGGAAGGGGTTCCCATGCATTTGGCCCCAAAAGCCCACAAATCATGGGGCGGGAATGCCATTTCCTCCTGTATGCTGATCCTGAGAGCTGCCCCAAGCCCTTGATAATGTCTCAGAGGGAGACGCTGGTTGTTCTTCTGAGGAATGCCAGCTGTAGCAAAACAAGGTGTTTCTCCAGCACCTTGCACATACTGAATAATTCTCTCCTCTCTCTGAGAGCTCTAAAGACCACTCCTGTCTCCCTAGGGAGCCTATGTGTCCTTCGGATTAATCCTGACTATTTCTCCCTCATCAAATGTTGACTTTGCCCTCCCCGCAGAGATCACTCTCCCTTCCGGAAGGGATATCCTCCCCAACCCCCTCTCTGCAGTGAATGTTTCTACCTGAGAAATCAGGACCCGAGGCCCCTGGGTTTCAGCTGGGGATGTTTGTGCCTTTTCCCTCCTTAGATCCTGAAGCATCGATTATCACTCTCATTTTACAGATAAGGAAACTGAGTCTTTGAAGAGGAGGACCTTACCTAAGGCAACTGAAGACTGCGGTGGGGCTCCTGCAACATCAGGTTACATCTTTCCAGCTTAGCACCCACGCCGTTCCCTCTGCATTGCTGTATTTTTCTGTTTTATCCAACATTTCGATCTCCAGGTGTTTCAACACACAAGAGGTAGCAGGAGAATCAATCTTATCCATAGCCTAACACATGAATCTTAGCTATATCAGCTTTCTCGGATTTCTTATTCTTGTTTTTGCTTTAGAATGGACTTCTATGCAATGTTTTAGAACACTATGTTATAACAGCTTGATGCGAACATTCCTGCTTGAATGGACTCTGTTCCACCTTATCATGATGAGGCCCTGTTAACGCTGGCAGGTAGCTTGGACACCATCACCTGGGTGACAATAAACTGTCCCTTAGACATAGACCAATTTTAAGCTCTTGTACCCTAGAGAAGAAAATAAATCTGCGACTATTGCCATAGCCCAGGGACTGATGTGGGTGGGTGGGGTAGGCACTGTGTGAGTCCCCAAATGGACTTTCACTACCCTTGGCCAGGCCTGAGTCTTTTCTTCTAGATGGCAACAATCTGACTCCTTGAGTTCTGGGGTGATACATTCTTATCCTTATAACCTCAGTGCATGGTTTGAGTACGCCCAGAGTTCCTGAATTCATGTTAAAGCATTGCCACGTCGATTTGAGCTTTAGAGAAGCAGGTACTTCTACTAAGTGCTTTCTCTCTGACCAGGATCTTACACACATCATTTCACTTCAGCCAGTGGAGCTGTTGGCCCCTGTTTCCCTCACAACCCCTGCCCCATTCTAGCATCAGAAGGATTTTGGTCAGCTCTGTCTCTTTTTCATGCGCAACAGAATAGGTGCTCACCAACTCTGGGCTGAGTGAACAGAATGAAGCTGAGCCAACTGGTGCAGCCCCAGGGCCTCCTTACCTCATACAGTGTGATGACCCCATTGGTCTCATTGGGAGGTTTCCACTGAATGTACATCTTCTCCTCGAAAGGCCCTCCTTGGATGGATTCCAGAGGAACAGCTCCTGGAACTACAGAAGGGAAAATATGCAAACTCAATGTCACCTTCCATGTGACCTCTCCAGTTCCCTGATCAACAACAAAGGTTGGCAAAGTTTGACAAGAACCAGATAGTGCCTATTTTAGGTTTGATGGTCCATCCCACCTTGGGAAGAACCATTCAACCCTGCCATGGAGGCCCAGACATGGCCAGACACAATCCACCAATGAATGTATGTGGCTATGTTCCAACACAACTTTATTCCCAAAAGCAGGCAAAGGGCTGGATTTGGCCAGACACTCTGGTTTCCTGATGCCTTTTCACTTGCAGACTGATCAAGTATCTCTCTGAATCGAACCTGATTGGAATAGGAGGGTGCCAGCCACCTTGACCTTGCCAGGAGGTAGGAACCTGGAATTAGGCATTTGCTTTGGAAATGGAATTTGAGGAAGGCAAAGACAGCTTTGTCATCTTTTTCTATCATTTCCCTAATTCTTCCAAGTTTTCTCCAACTTCAGAAAGCACTTGCTCAGGTTCCTAATTCCTGAATCCACAGGAATGAAGTTCCTTGAATCTCAATCCAATAGGAAGAAGCTTGCTTGGATCCCAGAAGGCGGTTAGTTTGTCTCCCATGCCTGGTATAAGGTACAGGCTAATGCACTACTTCTTGGTTAGATGAGTCAGTGAATGGATGACCTTTGCCATCTCTGAACACAACCTCTCCTGGGGCTGCTTCTGCAACAGGCCTGGTTTCTTTTTTTTTTTTTTTTTGACAGGCAGAGTGGACAGTGAGAGAGAGACAGAGAGGAAGGTCTTCCTTTTGCCGTTGGTTCACCCTCCAATGGCCACCGCGCTGTTCCAATGGCAGGAGCCAGGTGCTTCTCCTGGTCTCCCATGGGGTGCAGGGCCCAAGGACTTGGGCCATCCTCCACTGCACTCCCTGGCCACAGCAGAGAGCTGGCCTGGAAGAGGGGCAACCGGGACAGGATCGGTGCCCCGACCGGGACTAGAACCCGGTGTGCCGGCGCCGCAAGGTGGAGGATTAGCCTGTTGAGCCACGGCGCCGGCCAAGGCCTGGTTTCTTAACAGCACCATCTTGCTGGATCCCAGCATCCCACAACTGTCTGGAAGATTCTGAGCCAGAAAACAAATGATCACCAAAATGTTCAGGTGCAACTCCCATAGAGATCATGAATCCCTGGAAAGCATTACCAGACCTATTTATAGTTTCAGTTTTATAAAAGCAGGTACTTTTCCTAAGAACTTACTCTTTGATCAGAATTTTACATACATTATTTCATTTAAGCCACAAAATAGCTTGGCCCAGTATGTATTATCTTCTTTGTGCAATAAGGGAACTGAGGCTCAAAGAATTAAATAACTTGCTCAAGGTCATATGGCTCTTAAGTTGTAAAGAGGGAACAGAACACCTGTCTATGAGCTTCAAAGCATATACTCTTAATCATCATGCAATGCCTCTAGATATAGCTTGGCCATATGTTACAATACATTCCCCATTGTTAAATTAAAATATACTTAGTTTTTCTCTTTATGGACATGACACTAAGAATTTGTTGAATATTAAGAATAGAAAAAGTCACTCATAATCCCCATATTCAAAGATATTTTTTCCAGTATGTTAGGCATATAAAATACACATACAAATATCATGGTTTTAAACATTTTAACACTTTCTGTGCATGTTGTATTGTGGCTGTCACTAAACAAACCACAGAGTTTATTAAAAAAAAATCCTTAATTGCTCTTTGAGGCCATGCATTTTTATTGGCTGCTTATAAGGAAACAAGCCCTGTCATAGTCAACAATCCTTTATTACTGAACATTAAAGTTGGTTTGAATTCTTCATGATTATGGGTAATGTTGGAGTAAGCATTTTTATATATAAATATTTGCATGCAACTCTGCTGCTGATGTCCCTAACATAAATTCTTGGAAATTAGTTTACTGGGCTTAAGTAGTTGAACTATTTTATTTTTAAGACTTTCTGACACAACTTGCCAGATTGCCTTTTTGAGAGTTTGTAGGATTTTGAACTCCTCAACAGAAGACTATGGTTAGTCCTAATCCTTGCCAACACTATTTAAAAAATTAAGTGCCTGTGTGTGTGTGTGTGTGTCTTTTTTAGAATACTGGAGCGTGCAGATTTTTGTCAGTTTAATTAGCCATTTGCATTGAGTCTTTTATGAACATGCTCTCCAAACCCTGTGCTCGTTTTCCCATATGGCTCTTCATTTTTTGTTCATCTTTGTCTTATGGGCTTATAACTGTAACCTCCTTTTCAGAACATTAACTTTTTTGCATGGGTTACAGTTTTTTTCCCCACCATTTCATTTACTTTCTAAATCTTTTAGGTGTATAGAAATTTTTAATTTATCCAATATCTTACTGTTTTTTCCTGTTCACTCTTCCCTACACAAATATTGATTATTTCATATGGTCATTAGACTATGATGGACACTAGGGATACACCAAACTCACTAACAGAGATGTAGCCAAATGCTTGATAAAGCTTGTATTCTGGAAACAGATACATACATTAAATAAATACACAATTAATTCATTCATTGAGGCTGTAATTAGGACTTTGAGTTAAAGGCACATGGTACTAGGAAAATATCAGAGAAAATCTCATCTGGCAAGTCAGGATACTGAGCAGCAAATAAGCTAGAGTTGATGGATATGCAGAAGTTACTAGGGAAAAGAGGAAAGGTGTTGGAAGCATGGTGGACAGCTTTATGGGGTCAGGGAGAGAAGAAGAAAAATCATTTAGCAGGCTGCTATGGTCATTCTGAGGAGGAATAGTGGCTTGGACCAGTGTCAGGGTGCAGAAGAGAAAGGGACTGTTTAGATTTGGGGATGCTAAACTAGCATGACTTGGTGGTGATGGATAAGGGTGAAGAAAGGAAGGGTTGTGTCATGATGGACCCCAGCCCTAAATTCTTATGTAACTGGGGAATCATGAAGATGGAGCCTCATGGCGTGACCAGCTCTGGAGAGTTGGTGAGCTCAGTTGTGAGCTCAGTTTTTCTCATACTTTCTTTGAGGTGTACACAGAATATCCAAATGCTGTTTTTAAGTACCAGTCGGATATTCAAGCTCTTATAGCCAAAGTAGAGAACAAAAGGAAAAATGCAGGTGTAAGTTCATAGGAAATCTGATCTTAACAGTGAGGAGGAAAACAAATGGTGAAACTTGGAGACAGAGAGGCACAAGGCTTACAAGGAAGGTGAGTGATCAGTGTGCTATCCAGGACAGGACCCAGGCTAAAGAAGGGACTGGTCAGCAGGAGTCAGAAAAGACACAGCTTTAAACTTGTTTCTTGAATTTAAGATCTTCAAGGGTACTTGTGACTCAAGCAAGAGTAAATTAGGGGGCCGGTGCTGAGGCTCACTTGGTTAATCCTCTGGCTGTGGTGCCGGCATCCCATATGGGTGCAGGCTTCCAGTCCCAGTTGCTCCTCTTCCAGCCCAGCTCTCTGCTGTGGCCTGGGAGGGCAGTGGAGGATGGCCCAAGTGCTTGGGCCCCTGCACCCACATAGGAGACCAGGAGGAAGCACCCGGCTCCTGGCTTTGGATCGGCGCAGCACCGGCTGTGGTGGCCATTTGGGGAGTGAACCAATGGAAGGAAGACCTTTCTCTCCGTCTCGCTCTCTCTCTAACTCTGCCTGTCAAAAAAAAAAATAAACAAACAAACAAGGAGTAATTTAGAAGAATGTTGGTTTCACAAATACATGATTTGGTCTGTGAAAGGGAGGGGAATGCAAAAATAGTCAGGAAGAAGTACAGAGTCAAAGCAGTGCCCCTTTCTGAAGACGGGGGAGCTGAGAGCATGATCAAAGCAATGAGGGAAAAACCTAAATACAGGCCACAGATCGAAAGGTGCCCTGACGGTTCTATCTGCTTGAAAAGAAGAGTGAGCTGCGGCGTTCTCTCTGTCTCTCTCTCACTGTCCACTCTGCCTGTCAAAAAAAAAAAAAAAAAAAAGAAAAAAAGAAAAGAAGAGTGAAAGAATTTGCTGAAAGTGTAGTGGGGGCGGAGTTACGTCAGAAATCTGGGGAGAGAAGCTTCAATCACTGAGAAGTGCAAAGTAAGCCACAGAGAGAGGGACAGGCTCTATCCATCCACCGGAGACTGTGATGGTGAAGCTCAAGGTAGTAGGACTAGGCCACCATCACATCTCAGATAAATAGAAAAAAATGAGTGATTATTTAGTTATAATTTATTCTCACCTTTTTCTTTTCACACCTCACACTTTAATCCACCCAGAATTTATTTTGTATAAAGATGTACACAGTGGAAATCTAACTATAGTTCTTTATCATTTTCTTAAGAAAATTAATTGACCAGTCAAGCCATTCCTCAATGATTTAAAATGCCATCTTACCACATGTTAAATTTATTTTATATCCTGCCATATGTTGTACGGCTTTCTTCTGTTCTCTTTCACTGTATCACAGCTCCTACTGTGACAGAGTCCCTACTGTGTTGAGATGACATGTTTTAACACTTGGTAGAACAAGTATTTCCTTTATCAGTCGTCTTTGCAAAGTTTTCTGGGATATCAATACTCATTTACTCTTCCAGAAGAACTGCAGAGTAATTTTACAAAATGTCAACAATTCCTTACACTTCTATTCTTTTCTTCTGGGGGCAAAGCATACCTCTTCATGACAATGAGTTCTTCCACACAGCAATACTGTACAAATCCTCATTTATTAATACTCCTTTGATGTCTGTCAGTTAAAAACATGGTTTCTTTTTGCTTCTTAAAAATTGTATTCCTAGGACTTTATTACTTTGTTCCTACTGGTTTTGCATTACATTAAAAGTTTCTCTTATAATGTTTTGTATTACATTAAAAAGTATATAATATATAAAGAACAAATACAAAATGAAAAATACTTCCAATCTTCTCTGAGAAATAAAAAAGTCACTGTACCATGAAGTACCCTACTTGCCCGCCACGTCTCCCTTCCCCATAAAAAAAGTCAGGTACTTCCCATACCTTTATGTCAATGATTCTCTTAATTTTTTTGATATATATATATATGTATACACACACACACACACACATATATATATACATAATATTTATCCCAATACAATGTACATTTAGGTTTTTTATAAGATTTGTTATTTGTCCCTCAACATCATTTGGCGCTTCATCCCTGTTGATGCACATAGCTGCACATTATGCATTTCAGTTTCAGGAATGTAGTGCTATTTATTTCATCATTCTGCTATATGGCTATCAGGGTAGTTTCCAGATGGAAATACATAAGCATATGGCTCAGATGAATATTTTTGTACATTTGGTTGAGCACATATAAGATTTCACTAGGTGATACTTAGGAAGGGGCTAAGTAAATTGAAGGGCATATCTTTCTTCAGTTTTATTGGGTAATGCCAAATTGTTCTCCAAAGTGGTGACAGCCATTTATAGTCTCCCAAGTAATGTTCTGAAAATTCCTACTTGTCCACATCCTTAAAAACACTTGGTATTATCAAATATTAAAACCCAAAACCATCTGGTGTGTGTAAAATAGTACTTCACTGAGGTTTTCTTTTTTTTTAATCCATTTAATAAAGAGGCTGGATGACTTTTACTGTTTGTTAGACTTTTTTTGTCTTTTTCTTGTTGATTTCTTGAGATTCTTTCTATATTATTCACACTTTTACTTGGTATAAATGTTATAAAAAGTCCAACTTAGTAGCAAATACTGTTATCCCACACATACTCTACTGCATAAAACACTTGCTACTTTATCTTAAGGCTTTAAGAGCAAATGTGGTGTTCACACGGGGCAAGGAAGAAGTGCCAAAGAGTTTATGTTCCCAATGTATCCTTCAAGCAACCAAAGACAGGAAGTCGACAGCCATCCTGGATTTCTCAACACTTAGTTGGGTAGTTCTGAGCCCTGTCCTACTGATACTTCTTCAACTATCTCAACACTGCTGCCTCAAAGATGACAATCACGACAATGACGACTTCCAACCCCTCGTGAACTGTGACTTCTGTGCAACACACAAAAATGAACTACTAGGAGGGTGAAATTGAAAAGTAAAAGTGGAATTTAAAAAGCAAAGAAGATGTAAGCTTCTTTTTAAGTCCTCTACTTCTGTACTATTTTTTGATGGACCAGAAAGTGTTAATAAGTCAGGAGCTTGGCCCACACCTGGAATGGTGCAGTTCTAAAACCCAGTTATTCACGAGGCAACTTTCTCCACAGGACTCCTTCTCTTCCTACTCTCATTTGTCTTTCCCTTACCAGTGCATACTGGGACCACCTCCTAAAAACACTTTGTCCCATCTGAATTCCTATCTTGGGTCTGCTTATGAAGAAACTCAAACAGAAGAGTCCTATTTGAGAACCACGTTTTCTACTCCAAGGTTATAACAATATTTTCTTCAGTTGTCATATAAAGCTTTAAGGTTATGCTTTTAATGAAACATAGTCATTCCATTTGCAACTGTGTCCTTATACATAACTTGAGAGAAGGATCCAATTTGAATTTGATCTGCCATGCTGCCTTTACTTTATATCACATTTCCAAATACATATGGGTCTACTTCTAAGTTCTGTTCATTCACTTACTCTATTAATAGACAATTCTTGAGCCAATAACCACACCTGCTTAATTAACCAAGATTTATAAGCATTAGAACCTGATAGAGCAAGCCTACAATTTTGTACTTCACATAAAGGGATATCTCAGCCATTCTTTTCTCCTGACACATACATACATTTTAGATCAGCTCCTACACTTTAAAAAATTTGATTTTATATTAAAATTGAATGAATTTTAGGTCACCAGTTAATTTGTATCTTTATAATATTAGGTTTTACCATCCATAAACATGGTATATTTTTTAATATTTATTTATTTGACAGACTATAGAAAGGAAGGGAAAGGTATGTGTGTGGGAGAGAGCGATCAATCTACCATCTGCTGGTTCACTCCCCATATGGCTACAATGGCCAGGGCTGAGCCAGGCCAAAGCCAGGAGCCAGAAGCTTCTTCCAGGTCTCCCACGTGGGTGCAGGGATCTAGCACAGCCCCCATGGTCTATATCTTATTTAAGGCTTCTTAAATGTCATTCAGGGCCAGCGCCGCAGCTTACTAGGATAATCCTCTGCCTGCGGCACCAGCACTCTGGGTTCTAGTCCCAGTTGCCCCTCTTCCAGTCCAGCTCTCTGCTGTGGCCCTGGAAGGCAGTGGAGGATGACCCAAGTGCTTGGGCCCTGCACCCGCATGGGAGACCAGGAGGAAGCACCTGGCTCCTGGCTTCAGATCGGTGCAGCACACCAGCCGTAGCAACCATTTGGGGGGGTGAACCAATGGAAGGAAGACCTTTCTCTCTCTCTCTCTCTCTCGCTCTCTCTCTCACTGTCTAACTCTGTCAAAAAAAAATGTCATTCAGTGCTTTACATATTCACACATACATCTCAAACTTTGATAAATGCACAAGTATTACTAAAAACTTTATATTTGTATTGCTATTCTAAATTATACCTTGAAAAAATGCCATATCCTTATTACATAAATAAAAATGCAATTGACTTTTTAATGCTAATATCTTGGCAGACATATTACTCTTGTATTAATTCTAGTAATTTATTCAGATTTCTTTAGGTTATTTATGTTGATAATCATGGTATCTTCCATTAATAATAGTTTGCTCTTTTCCCGTCTTTAACTCTGGTTTTTTTTTTTTTTTGGTCTTATCTTCAACTAGGGCTACTGAAACAATATTTAATGAAAATAGCATATGTAATTTTCCAGTATTAAAGATAATGATATTATTCTGTCCTTGATTATGGTGTTTGCAGGTTTCTAGTAGATTATCTTTCTCAGATTAAGAAGGTCCATTTTATTCCTCAAATGCAAAGATATTTTGTTTTTAAATCTTGATGAACTTTCACTGGTGTTACTGCTATATCTATTGTGGTACTGATATGTTCCCCCTTTCGCAGTATATTAATACAGATTTACATATACAGATCTAATAAAGTTGAATCAATATTGATTTTTTTTTTTTTTTGACAGGCAGAGTGGACAGTGAGAGAGAGAAACAGAGAGAAAGGTCTTCCTTTGCCGTTGGTTCACTCTCCAATGGCCGCCGCGGCCGGCGCGCTGCGGCCGGCGCACCGCGCTGATCCGATGGCAGGAGCCAGGTGCTTCTCCTGGTCTCCCATGGGGTGCAGGGCCCAAGCACTTGGGCCATCCTCCACTGCACTCCCTGGCCACAGCAGAGAGCTGGCCTGGAAGAGGGACAACCGGGACAGAATCCGGCGCCCCAACCGGGACTAGAACCCGGTGTGCTGGCGCCGCTAGGTGGAGGATTAGCCTAGTGAGCCGCGGCGAGGGCTAAATATTGATTTCTTAAACTAATTCTTCCCCATTTGTATACAACTCTGGATTACTATTTAACATTTTGTTTGCAATATTTGCATCTAATTTTATTTTTCTCATAGTAAACTTTTCTGGCTCGATGTCTAGGTTGTAGTCATTTCCTAAACTAAGGATCAAAGTCTTCTTCCATTTTCCTCTCTTGGAAAGTATATAATACTGAAATTCCACATGCCGAGCAGTTTTTGCTGATCGTGCGTGTAAAACCACCTGGGACTGATATTTTCTGTGTTAGAAAAAGTTTAAACTGCTAGTTCCATTTCTCTATCTGTAGTAGAACTATATAGGGATTTTTTTTTCCCCTTGAATGAGGATTCTTTTTAAAAAGACAGTAACTGCCTTTTTTAAAAAAATTATTTTATTTGAAAGACAGAAATACACAGAGAAGGAGGGAGATACACAGGCAGATCTTCCATCCACTGGTTCATTCTGCAAATGGCCGCAATGGCCCGGGATGGGCCAGGCCAAAGCCAGGAGCCTGTAACTCCATCTACGTCTCCCACGTGGGTGCAGGGGCTGAAGTACCTAGGCCATCCTCTGCTGCTTTGCCAGGAGCATTAGCAGGGAGCTGGATCAGAAGTGGAGCAGCAGGGACTCAAACCAGTGCCCATATAGGATGCTGGTGTTGTATGTGGCCACCCAACACACTACACCACAATGCCAGCCCTGAATCCACCTTTTTTTTTTTAATCAACTTAATTTCAAATGTTTTGGTATCAAATTAAATATATTATCTTAATTTTTATCTTTTGTAGCTTTTTGATTATGAAATACATACAAGTATACAAAGCACAAACATCTCATAATTGATTAGTAATCAACTTCATAACACGATCTTGCTTTTCTTTATGATTTTACTCCTTAATATTATTTAGTAAAGAGTTCTAAATTGTTTTACAAGATCATTTGGGAAAACTAATACTTTACAATGAAATTTCCACACCATTAATGGGCTGCACTGTAGTATTGATGGAGATATTCCTATTAGTGTTTTTGTATCTAAAAATCTGGTTTCTTACTGTCATTCCTAGGGGTTATTTGCATTGCTATATTGTATCAGTCCCTTTTAATAACAATAAAGCCCTTTTCTCGTCTACCCCCAGTAACCTTTCTTTACATAACCTTACACGAAATGGTTCCCAGTGGCCTGATTCAGGGGTTGTTCTGCTTGTAAGTATAGGAGTCCCTGTTTTAAGTATTTCTGACTTACATTGAGAGGGAAAAAGTTAGGCATAGTTGTGCATTACTTGGCCAGGTGAGGGTCTGCTTGTCTTGTGTGCCGGTGTTGGGGGGAGGTCTGCGGCACTTTTAGGGAAAGGAAACAAGCAGGGAACAGGTAGATTCTCTACAGAGAGGGCTTTTTAGGTGTTGTGGGGGACAACTTGTGCTTACAGAATTGTCTTCCTTTAACTGGACTCTCTTCCCAATGACAGCCTTCCATTGAAGACCTCTCCTTTTTTTTTTTTTTTCTTTAGCACATGCCCTGGATGCCGGCTTGGAGGGGGTGTTCACCTTCTCTGCCCTGTGGCCTATGAAGACCCTTGCAACTCTGGGATCCTGCCCAACAGCTGCCTGGCCCGTCAGAGCTGAGTGTACCAATGCAGGCAGGCGTGGGAATTTCTACCGCTTGCACAACAGGGCTCCTCCCCCTGCAGTCCCAGCTCCCTCAGTTCCTTCTGTGTTTCTTGTTTCTGGCATGAGTCTGGAATTATCTTGAAGTTCCAAGCCACGGTGAAGATGTTTCTCTGTGTTTCTTTGGGAAGGGAGTTTGCAAAGAGTGATCAGAGTGCCACCTTGCACAGAACCCTACTTTTCATCCTCTTAGACCTGCCAGGAGCACTGCACAATAACTCAAGGACAGGCTGCCTGCGTTTGTTTTTGATTCTCAGCACTGGTTTGCTCTCTTGGGCAGGTTGCTTATGGTTGCTGTGCCTCGTTTTCCTACTTTAACATGAGGATAAAACCAGTATCCAATCTATGGGTTATTGTGAGCACTCAATATGCTATCCAATTTACACATCTGTAAATTTATGTAAAACGAATTATATTATGTATGCATATGCACTTATGTATATACCCTTCACAATACATGTGCATGCACGTAAATGTATATAAATTGCTTAGTAAGGTGCCTGAATTAGAGAATACTCATTTGTTTGCTTCTCTCCCACTGCATTCTCTGAGAACTGTTCTATTGTAGCTTGGAGATCACTAATTCTATTTTTTGCAGAGCCAATTAGAATTGTTACTATTTCCAGAGATGGCTGTATTTCAATCTGTTCTTTCTGAATGGTGTTACAATGGTAATCATAGAAGCCATATATTCCCATAGCTTACTGAAGATGCTAAACAGTTTTCTATGGTCTCCTGATTCCTATGGCAAATAATTCTAAAATCTATTTTGTCTCCAAGGACTCAGGATTCATTGATCCAATAATGTATTGTGTGCTTCTTATCTACCTGGCACTGTCCTAAGAGCTTGGAATGTAGCAGTAAACAAACTAGAAATAAAAATCCTTGTCTCCATGGAGTGCATTCTAGTGGGAGTAGGTAGATAATAAAATGTATAGGGAAATAGGAAGTATGTCAGATGATAAATGCTCAGGAGATACACAGAGCAGGGAAGAGGACCAAAAAGTTTGGTGTGGGAGGCTTCTGGTTTTTAACAGAACGGTCTGCATAGATTTCAGATTCCTGAAAGGTGACGCTAGAATAAAGACTTGAAGGAGGTTAAGGCAAATGAGCCTGCAGAACCCTGAGGTAGGAAGAAGCCTGGTAAATGTCAGGAGCGGGCAATGATTGGAGAAGCAGCAGAAGGCGGAAGCCGAAGATGATGAGGTCAGAGGGCAGCCAGAAGTGAGAATTTCTAGTCACATGGGCCTTGTGTGGCTTTGGGTTTTTAATCTCAATGACATGAGAAATCGCTGGAGGTTGGAACAGAAGTGTGATGTGATTTGCCTCATGGTTTAACAGGATCATTCTGGCTGCTGTGTTAAGTAAGGAATGCAGGGGCCAGAGGTGAAGCTGAAAGACCCACTGAGAAGACTGATGCAATAACTCAGGCTGGCAACCATGATGGTTTGAACCAAAAAGCTAGCAGCAGAGGCGGAGAGAAAGGACTACATTTTTGAAATACACGAAGGAATGAGCCAAGAGAACATGCTGATGGAACAGACTGGGGAGCGAACAAAGCTGCTGCTCTGCATAAAGCCAGGGGGCACCACTCACAGACCCTGCAACACATCCTGCAGCATCTTCTTTGGAGTTGTGCCATCGGGAGTGTCTAACAAAAAGCTAAGGTCTAACAAAAAAAGGGGACTAACAAAAGCGAGGAGTCAAGGATTTTGGCTTTAATCACTAATACAATGGAATTGCCATTAACTGAAATAGATCAGACAGTGGGTAAAGAGAATGAGTTTGATGGAGGCTAAGGGATGATCAAAGACTCAGTTTTGGATGTGTTTAATTTCAGAGGTAGATGAGAAATCCAGGTGGAGAGGCTGAGCAGAGTTGGATAAACGACTCTGTAGGTATGGGGAGACATCTGGCTTGGAGATATCAATTGAGGGAACTGTGACGATGGTGATGGATTTTAAAGCCAGCAGACTAGAGGAAATAATTAGGGGAATGAATGTGAATTCAGGGTCAGCAAACTGTGGCCCTCAGGCCAAATCCAACCAGCTGCCTGAATTTGTAAGTAAGGTTTTATTAGAACACGGCCACATTCATTTGTTTATATATTGTTTCTGGCTGTTTTCCTGCTGCCATGGCAGAGCTGAACAGCTGCCCAGTCTATGAAGCCCAAGTTTTAAGGTCAGGCCAGCCTCTTGAATGGCTGTGAAGGAAAGAAACCCAACAATTGATCCAGTGATATTGGAATGTTTAAAAGAAACCGGCAAAAAGACCGAAGTGGAGGAGTCAGAAGGAAGCAAATCGAGGAACCTGTGATGTCCGATGCAAGTGCAAAAAAAAAAAAAAAAAAAAAAAAGTCTTTTTTCAGGACGATTTCATAACCAGCTGTGTGAAATACTGCCAATGAACTCAGTAGAAGATTTAATTCTGTGGGCAGTATTAATTGGATCTGGTAAAGTGAAGGTCCTGTGACCATGAGAGAGCGGTTTAGGTGGAATGGTAGAGATTGGAGTTACTTTGGTTGAATGGGATCAAGAGAGAACAGAAGATAAAGCAAAGGGTATAGAGGCAACAGTGGATGGGGCAGCAGCTGAGGAAGGCAGGGCTGGTAGTTTTGTTTTTGTCTTTTAAAAGAGTAGAAATACAGCTCGGATGTAAGGTGATAAATGTGATCAGTCATACAGGGAAAGTTTGATGTAGGGTAGAAAGGGGACAACTGCTGGACTAACAACCTTGAGTAGGGAAAAACAGAACTTGGTAAAGTGGAAAAGTTTAGAAAACAAATTGTTCATTCGTGAAGCTGGAAGGATTGAATATGGGGCAAGATGTGAGTGATAAGAGTTTGAGGAAGTCTATTCAAATGACTTCAATTTTCTCAGTAAAACAGGCAATGAAGTCATCATGAATTGAGTGTGAGAGCACAGTAGCGTTGCTGGGGGTCTGGAGACCGGGGAGAAACAGCCCATGGGGGCCTAGAGGGAGGAACGAGCCAGGGAAGCAACATGCTCTCGGCAGCTTTGCAGACGGCTCCAGGGATGCTCCTGGCTCCAGTGGTCAGAGTGGTCAGCACAGGGGCGGGCACTCACCCACGAAAAGGGAAGGCTGCAAATAGAGAGGGGACCAGAGGGAACAAGGGTTCTGAGTCCAGAGAAGCGAGAACAGTGCCCGACATCGAAGAAGTGCGTGAGGCAGTGACTGGGATGACTGCCTAAGGAATTTAACCTAAGCACAGAAGGGAGCAAGGGCAGCGACTAGGCATCAAGTCCTACTGGGGTTGAATTTTTGAAGGCACATCACTGGGCAGAGTGAAGTGAAGTGAGAAGATGTCAGAAATTGAGATTGCAAGGGGTAAAGAGATCATTTTTAAACGGTTCCTTGACCATGGCAAATAAAAAATTTGTACAGATCTTTGATTTGGTGACTCTTAGTTCAACACCTTGAAATCAAAAGTTGTTACTGTCACTACCGGAGGCCGCCCAGCACTTGGCATTGAGCTTTCCACCGCGTTGTTTATGTATTACCTCGTTAGAGGCTGGTGGGGTTACCATTCCCATGTCAGAGAGGAGGGCTCTGAAGTGTACCAAACTCAAGTGTGTTAACCAAGGTTGCATGACAATATTAAATGAAGCCTGGGGGCCAGTGCTGTGGTGCAGCAGGTTAACGCTCTGGCCTGAAGTGCCGGCATCCCATATGGGCGCCAGTTCTAGCCCCGGCTGCTCCTCTTCCAATCCAGCTCTCTGCTGTGGCCTGGGAAAGCAGTAGAAGATGGCTAGGTCCTTGGGCCCCAGCACCCATGTGAGAGACCCAGAAGCTCCTGGCTTCTGGCTTAGGATTGGCACAGCTCCTCCAGCTGTTGCAGCCAACTGGGGAGTGAATCAGTGGATGGAAGACCTCTTTCTCTCTCCCTCTCTGCCAATCCTCTGTGTAACTTTGACTTTCAAATAAATAAATCTTTAAATAAAATGAAGCCTGAGGACAGCTCAGATCCTCCTGTTTGTACCTGTTCTCTGAATCACCCCTCTCTTGCATCACCTGGTAGGTAGGCTCGGCAGGGAAGCTGAAATGCAGTCACAGCACCTGCTGGCAGCAAACCTGGGCTGTCTTAGCTCCAAGTCAAGGCTCTAACTTCCCAATATCACTGCAGAGGTCAACATGTCCTGATGGCATGGACTTACTTTCCACTGATTAAACTGAATGCTTTCTCTTTCTCTCTGTCTCTGTCTGTCTCTCCCCCTCCCCTACCTCTTCTCTCTCTCTCCCATTATGAAAACCCTTCTTTTGTAGATTTTCTATCTTCTGAGTTGCTTTTCCATCCCTTTTTTCTTTATAATATTGAAAATGAATATACATTTTCCCTTTTCACAATTTCGTTTCTTCTATCTAACAGCATGGAACTTTCCATCCTTTTGACAGAGTTCTACAACAAAGGTTAATTACTTTATAATTTCATTCTCCTAAAAAAAAAAAGCATACTAAAATGGCTAATTTTAACTGTGCTTCTTGTCAGTAGGTTCATGTAAAGTCACTGTAATTAAACCAGATGTTTGCTTGTGCCTTAAAGTCAGGTGGTAATTTAAGGAAAATTTTCATTTCAACAAAAGGAGGACAGAGTGCTATCAAAGGAAGTTTTCTCCTTTCCTCTCCACTACTCTCATTTCCTCCCCCTTTTTTCCTTCTTCTTTCTATTTCCAGTCCTGAAAAGTGGGATTAACGAGGGTAGCTATGAGAAGTAACAACCCAGAATAAATAAAAACAGAGAGCACTGCACAAATCAATCAAAGTCCCCTGCCCTACTTTCCTGTCTAAATCATTTTTTTGCCTCTCTACTTCAGGTGCCATGTTGGGTGGCTGGCTGGTTATTGTTTGTCGTAAAAGTCTGGAATTGATGTAAGGAAAATCAAAATATTTTGAGAATAGTTCAGAGGCCACCACACTATGTAAATGAATCTTGGGGAGAAAAGTCAAAGAGATTTAGATCATTTAAATCTACTCATATTCTGTAGTTGTGTTGGAGGTAAACTATTTTTTCTAGATAAATATTTGCATCTTAACATATCAAATACAGGCTTTTAACTGGACTACACAGTGGTATATTGCCAAATGTTTTACAACTAATTCTCCAAGGTGAGGGGAAAAAAAACCAAAGCCGCTGTGTTTGTCAAGTTCCATGGGGTAAAGATTCCCACCACTGTCATTTCAGGCAATGAACGTAACACTAGTTGTGGAGACGCTAATGATCGGCTCTAGCAGTCATGAATACAAATAAATTGCACCACACCTATCTCTACCTTCTCAGTGTCTAGAAATGAATGAGACCCTGTGGTATCATGAAAGGGACATGGACTTGAATGTCAGATATCTGTTAATTCATTGAAGCAGTCAACAAACAGAGAGCACATACTATGGACTGGCACTTCCTTGATTCTGGGGAATATAGCGAATTGAATAAGGCAAAACAAAGTTGCTATTCTCCTAAGGCCTATACTCCCTATAGAGGGACAGCTAATGAATTTACAGAATACGAATCCAATCTGCCATGGAGAAAAAAATAAGCAGAGAAGAGTGTTAGGAAAGTTTTGGCCAGGTGTAGGGTTGCATATTAGGTAGTCAGGAAAGATTCCACAGGTAAGATCTGGGGACTCCATGAACGTCTTTCAGCACCACTGTAGTATGGGATGCTGGGGTCATTTCTGGGAACATCTACAGTGCTCAGAGCTCTAACCAAGTTTTGCCTTTAGGATTTCTTCAGGCGTAGACATCTTTCCAGCCTTCCACTAAATGACACTGGGCTGCTTTACTTGTTGTCTTCTCTACTTTTCTCTTACTTTCCTCTTTTTCAGGTTTTGCGTGTCAATTCTTGTTGGGACAGGTGAACCTATCCCTATCAAGCGGAAGCCTCCTTTTAGTTTACCAGGACTTGAGAAACCAGATGATGAGGCTTATTAGTAATGTGCGTAAAACACAAGTACTCATTCCAGAGATATGCCACTCTTCCTTATAATTAAGGTACATTTTTTTTTTTTTTGACAGGCAGAGTTAGACAGTGAGAGAGAGACAGAGAGAAAGGTCTTCCTTTTTCCATTGGTTCACCCCCGAAATGGCCACTGCTGCCCGCGTGCTGCGCTGATCTGAAGCCAGGAGCCAGGTGCTTCCTCCTGGTCTCCCATGCGGGTGCAGGGCCCAAGGACCTATGCCATCCTCTACTGCACTCCCGGGCCACAGCAGAGAGCTGGACTGGAAGAGCAGCAACCGGGACTAGTACCTGGCACTCCAACTGGGACTAGAACCTGGGGTGCCGGCGCCGCAGGTGGAGGATTAGCCAAGTGAGCTGCAGCGCCAGCCAGTACATGAGTTTTTTAAGCTGAATTAAATGTACAATGATTATATGCTACTAATCACATCAAATATCAATTATATAAATGTATTGTACTTTATTATAAATAATTGTATTTTATCTAATAATTAAAATTATGAGAGCCTACACTTCCTTACTATAAAATATGAACAATAATGATGCTTGCTTTTTCACATTTCATGCTAGTAAGTGGATCTATATTGCTGCTGAAAATACAACAGGATATGACTTCTACAGAAAAGTATCTCTTAGGATCCAGTGAAACTGTATTTGCATTTGCCTTTGACTTCAGCAATCCCACTTTTAGGAACTTCCTCTGAAATTACAGCTCCACAAATACCAAACAACATGTGCACAAAGTCATTTCCTGCAGGATTATCTGTGATGGCAAATAAAGAAAATAAGCTAACTGTACACTGAACAACTGGACACACTGTGGAATATCCATAGACACATGGAATACTATAGAGCCAAAAAAAGAATGAAGAAATTCTGTGCAAACCAGTATGGAGTGATTTACAGGACTTACTATGTAAACTGAGACACAGCGTGCAAGGTTTATCCATTATGCTCTCTTTTATACAAGAAACAAGTGAAAGAAAACATTATTTAATCAATGAAAAATTAACTACAGGAAAGAAAAACTAGAAATGATGGAAAATGGCTACTTTTCAAGTGTGCATTAGAATAGTGCAAAAGACAAATCCCACATTTTCATGTGGAAGTTCATTTCTATGCTCTTCATATATACACACACAGTGTAAAAATGTGAGGGTGACATACTATTTGGTAAATAGATATAAATGTTGATGTCACTGATTTATACCCCATCTACAGTAATACACCCTTATTTCTCATTTGATGATCCTTCACATAAATCATACATTATGATATTGATATCCCCACTTTCAAGAAAAATAATATGTATACATATAAAATACTTAAATATGGGCTGAATATGGCAAAATATTAAAAATTAGTAAATCTAAGGTAGATAAATAATTGAGTACTGAAAAACAGATAAGGTTGGTAGTAACATTTCTTTTTGACAGGCAGAGTGGATAGTGAGAGAGAGAGAGACAGAGAGAAAGGTCTTCCTTTTTGCTGTTGATTCACCCTCCAATGGCCACTGCGGCTGGTGCATCTCGCTGAGCCGAAGCCAGGAGCCAGGTGCTTCTCCTGGTCTCCCATGGGGTGCAGGGCCCAAGGACTTGGGCCATCCTCCACTGCCTTCCAGGGCCATAGCAGAGAGCTGGCCTGGAAGAGGGGCAACTGGGATAGAATCTGGTGCCCCAACCGGGACTAGAACCCGGTATGCCAGTGCCACAAGGCGGAGGATTAGCCTGTTAAGCCACGGCGCCGGCCGGTGGTAACATTTCTTGAAGTGCACTTTTTACAGTTTTGATTTTTGAAACACACAGCTGTTTTGCACAATGAAATCAAATAAATAAGGGTGACTCAAATCTTAAAATTGAAACAAATGAACCTAATTGGATATCAAATTGACAATATAACCATACAGAGAAATGCACTGAACTTCTGGACTGAGTCTTTGCTGTATTCTCGCCGTGGGATATGGTTTAAGGACAGAAAACCGAAACCTTAACCTAACTCAGTAACTTTATTGTTTGTTAGTGGGATTGGTATTGTTATTCTGAAACTCTTGAATGTGCACTGCAGTGTGGAGAAAATAAAAAATACATATATGCATGCTGAGATTCAGGGCTTTCACTATGGAAGAAAGGAGATAAGCATATGGAATGTGAAAGAGTCCCAGGGTGATGGATTTGAATCAGGATGCTTTGTTAAGATAGAGCACGTTCCCAGTCGTCCTGTCTGAAGAAGGCGGAGGAAATATCCAGCAGTGAGCACACCTAGGACATACACTTCAGTGCAAAAACACCACTCCCCACTGAAAGCAACCACAGATCCTCAGATTAGTAGTTGACTCCAGGGCTGGGTGAGGGACATTATGAGGAGAGTCCAGAATACTCTGTTGTGTCAGAAACCAGGAAGACAAATGGGGACCTGTTGAAAGGACCTAGAAACCGCTGGAAGAGACTCCCACTAGCCATGGTCTAGACAATCCAAGTCTCAGAAGGAATAATGATTGTTATGGATTTTGATATACGAAGTCAAAAATTCATCTATGAATTGAAGGAGATGCTAAAAAGAGGAAGGTTCTTCTCTAAAGATGAATGCTAATTAGAAGGAACGAAAGATTTAGACATTATCCCTTTGTAACACTCATGTGGCACCTGATTCAGGTGAGGTTATCAGTGTGTTAACACCACTGAATGAAACTTCCAGGGGAACGGGACCCTCACACCATTTCCAAGCATCATTGCACTTCACAAAAGAGAAAAAGGAGAGGATCTGGGTGGTTCCCCTCTCATCCAAAAACCAAAAGCAGCATCCCCAGGGCAGGTACCCTGACATGCACCTCTCGACAAGGAACCATGAGCAACATGCATACCACTCACACAATATTTTGTCCCAAATGTTTTGCATTCTGGCTTCATCACACATAATCAGATTTAATATTATTAGAAATGTGAACATGGACTCTCCATTAGATTATATTAAAATCAATACTCACTTCCTTACATGTTACAATGATGTTGTGGATATGTAGGTTAATGTCTACTAGGGATGTGTGCTACAGAGTTTAGGAGCCAAGCATTATGATTTACTTCCTTTTTAAAAAGAGGATTTAGTTACTTATTTGAAGTCAGAGTTACAGAGAGAAGACGGAGAGACAGAGAGAAAGATCTTCCATCTGCTGGCTCACTCCCCAGATGTTTGCAAAGGCCAGGGCTAGCCAGGCTGAAGCTAGGAGCCAGGAACTTAATCTGGGTCTCCCAGATGGGTGGCAGGGGCCCAAACACTTGGGCCATGTTCCACTGATTTCCCATGAGCATTGGCAGGGAGCTGGATCAGTATTGGAGCACAAGGGACAAAAACCCATGCCCATATGGGATGCTGGCACCTCAGGTTGTGGCTTTACTGATATGCCACAACACCAGCCTCATGATTTACTCTCAGTGGTTAAACACTGTATGTGTTTATGTGTACAACGCTGCCATACCATAATATCTACCAGTCTTTGTAAAGAAAAAGTAAATGCAGCAAAGTAATGACAAGTGCTGAATCTGGGTGGAGGGTTTCCGAGTCTCCTGCGTGTGACACCTTTAAAGTTCTCTACAGCTTAGAAACATTTTGTGACAAAATGTGGTTAAAGGAGTACGTGAGCCATGGTAGGTGACACGCCTATGGGTGCCCAGCAGCACAGGTGCTCAATTAGTGGCAGCCCAACTAGGACACCATCATCACAGAGTTCATGGCACAACACTGGCTGTGGCCTGGCAGAGGAGAAGTCACTAGGTAAGTCAGCTGTGGTTTTGTCTCTGGGGTTTGTGGAACGGGGAAAACAAAGAATCTCTTTGACGCTTTATCTACAGCTGCTTCTCAGAGGAAGTCACTGGGCCCCGGGGGCCATGAGCGCCTCTCTCTGGCAGTGGCAGACCCTCAGTGGCACTGGGGCACAGACATGACAAATTCTCCAAGTTCTCCAGGCGACAACTGTGCAGCACAGATAAAAGCAGTGTGAATGCAGTGAGCTCAGCCCGAGAGGCTGCTCTCCACTTGGCTGAGAACTTCCTTCAGCCCAGGGGTTTCTGAGGCTTCAAGGCAGCTACAGAACTGCCGCCTCGTGTGTTGGTGTCCCTAATATAAGGTCCACACATCCCTGCAGTTTTATGAATGATGTTTAATGTACATTTAGTTTCCAAGCATTGTAGTTCTCACTGTTTTGACAAAGGCTTTGTGTTGTTGCTGTTTTGATTTTCTTGGTGGTGAGAAGGATGAAGGCAGGGGAAAGCCTGCCTTAAAGCTGCCACTGTGGGTTTGCTGGTGCATAACAGGTAATCTTGGAAGAGCAAGAAGGTTGGAAGAGGATAATGTTTTAAGTTCATTCATTTGAGAGAAGAGAGAAGAGAGAAGAGAGAGAGAGAGAGAGAATATGTTCCTTCCACTGGTTCATTTCCCAAATGCCCACACAGCCAAGGCTGAGAAAGGCAAAAGTCAGAAACTAGGATCTCCATCCAGGTTTCCTATGTGGGTGATAGGGACCCAAGTCTTGAGCCAATATCTGCTGCCTTCCAGGGTGCCCATTAGTAGGAAGCTAGAACAGAAGTGGAGTTGGAACTCCAACCAGGTGCTGTGATAATGGAAGGCAGGTGTCTCAATGGCAGCTTAACCACTGCAGCACAACACACACCCTTGGTGGAACATCTTTAGGAAATGCCCTGACTTCCTTCCTGACAAAATCCCACATATCACACCCACCTCCCGGGTCCTGAACGTTCACACAGATTTTCAACAGTGGCTCCTCCCTGGATAACACCTTGAAGACAGCACAAAGCCACCCTTTGTGCCCTGATTCTGTGTCTCCAAGCAGGCACTGAGTGCACCTATGCTGTATTTTCTGAAACCAGTTCAAAGATTGGTCCAGAGCCCTGGGGAAGTTTCGCAGGGTAGCTGGGTGGTTTCTGAGTTGCATGTGCCAGAGGCACCTTTACCAAGAAACATTCTTCTGTAAGTTACTGCAAATGCAGTAGCTACATTTGTTGAAAACTTAAAATCACTGTGTATTCATCCAATTTCTTAATATGACACCCCATTTAATGCACACACAAACTATAAGGCAGGTACTTTCATTAACTCCAATTTAGAGTGGAGGGAACCTTGGCACTAAGAGGTTAAATAATGTGTCCCAGGCATACCTGGTTCCAGAGTTCAACTTCTCAAACAGTGCACTGTTCTACCTGCTGGAGAAGGGGCTGAGTGCTGTTATAACAATGGAGCCAGTTCTAGAGAAGACTCAGGTGGCTTTATCAGAAGCCAAACTCCAGGGCCACAGCTCTGGGCTGCAGGACCAAGGCAAGACGAGATGCCTGCCCCTCTGTGGGAGTGTCTGGGAGTGGCTCGCAGGAAGCAGACCACTCAACTCTGCTAGGAATAGGTGGCTGTTGGAAGTAGGGGAGGTGGGGGGCTCTTCCCACAGATGAGTGTGATTCATTCTAAGGCCAGGAAGTAGAGGGTGTAATGAAGGGGGGGGGGGGTGTAAGGTGACAGAAGCCGGATCCTCTCTGCTGTGGCCACCTCCAGAGCTGGCCCAGAGTCCACCGTGCAGGTGCTGCAGAGGCGGTAGGATGAATTTCAAAGGGGGTAAGGGGGACTTGTCAGGAGGGTGAGATGTTTCAGGCTGGGAGGTGGTGGGGTGTGAGAACTTGGGGGTAGGGTGAGAAGGGGCTTCCCTGATCTCCTTATAGGACTTTGGAGCCATGGCAGAGTTTCTGGCTCCCTCACAGGACATAACTCAGAGTCCCCCGGAAGCAGTTTCCATGAAACAAGAGTGCCAGGCAGGACTGCCATGGTAGAGTTTCTGTCTTGAGGTTCTCGGGCTAGTCCGAGTCAAGTGGGGGCATTTACCCAGAGCATCTGACAATGACAAAACATCCCTCAGGAGCCCATTACAGCATGTTTCTGCTCCTCGATCCTTGGCCTGGATGGGCGGAGGCAGTTCCTGAAATTCTACCTCCTAATCTCCCCTCACCTACTCAGGTTCTCAGCATGGGGTGACAGTTCCCTGTCCTGCCTTGAGTGCCCTCCCTGCAGACTCCAGTAGTAGCCTCCCTTTGCAGGACTGGGCTCAGAACAGAACCCTAACTTCCTTCCCTTCCTGTCCGGCTCCCCCCTTATCAATCTCCCTTGATTCACTTCCTTAATCAATCATTTGACACAGATTTTCAACTCAGATTCTGAATCTAGGAAATTAACTAGAGATACTCCATAAAGCCAGCAGTAGTCTGGCTGGAGAGAAAGCTGAAACGCAGTCATGACGAAGTGTTTCTTGGGTAAATGCCAGAACTGGCAAATTCTGTCCCGTTAATATACAAATGCCTGGGAAGGAACATTCAAGTCAGTTTGGAGCAGTCAAGGAAAGCCTCCTGGAAGAAGCAACATTGGTGTGAAGAATTGAAGGATGAACAGAGTGTGTCCTGCAAACATGGAGGGAGAGTCCACTCTAAGTAGAAGAGACAGCAAGGGTGAGGGGAGAGGCAAGGAAAGTCTGTGCTCCGAGAGTACAAAGTGTTCCGTATTCTTAGAGCCTCCAAAGGGAGGTGTGTTGGCGGGCAAACTGAAGAAGCAGATGCATAAGGGCCTGCAGGGTACGGAGGTGAAGGGAGGCAGTGGGGGTAGAGGCTGGCTCTTAGGGCAACTTTCAGGTCTCTGTTTTGAACTACCAGATACGGCTCTTAGAGATGGGAAACTGCTCTAGTCTGAAAAGGATTTGGACTCCAAACTCATGCAGGACTTCAAGTACCAAGGTCACAGGTTAATGATGCTAAAAAAGGAAGACATCTAATCCAATTATGGCGTGTGGGATGATGGGCCCAGTAGGAGGTCTTGGCGTCATTGGGGTTATGCCCTTCAAGGGTCTTTCTCCCAAGAGGGTTGGCTACAAAAGGCAGGTTGAGTCGAGCTGCTCTCTGCTTCCTGGCCCACCACGTGACCAAACCAGTGGAGACTGCCTGGTCTTGGACTGTGAACCTCCAAAACTGATCCAAAACAAACCTTCTTCCTTCATAAAAGCTTGTCTTAGATATTTAGCTATAGGGGTGAAAAGTTGATTATGTAGGCACTCAAGGAGAAATGTTAGAATGCAAGAGTGTCGGGGCCAGTGGCCCTGGCCCGACATGAGATGCAGCAGGCTGAGGCTGTCCCTTATCTAATCCTGTTTCCTGCGCTTATTGTCCTGATGGCCGAAGGCACAAGATTTTTCATCCTACATTCCTGCAGGCAGGATGTGACTTCTGATGAAGGTCTATGATGTTCTTTGCTCTATCTGCAGAGCTTGTACCCTGACCATTGCTACTTTGTAAACTTGCTCTGTTCCTGTGCTATGCATGATTGCACACAATGAATGTTATCTGTATGGGGTCTGGGGTATATAACCTTGTCTTTCTGTGTGCTCGGGGCTGGAGACTGAAAGGTTTCTTTAGGGAGACTGCCTCCAGTCCCTCATCGCCAGGCCCCCTACTTTGGCTTGGAACGCGACGAGGCAATAAACGTGGTGATGAATTGACTGAGTGCTGCGTGTCTCCGTGTGGTTTGTCGGGTGGCCTCCGACACAAGAGGATATATTTGTTTTTTAATACTTTGAGTTTTTTTTTTTTAATTTTTTGACAGGCAGAGTGGACAGTGAGAGAGAGAGATAGAGAGAAAGGTCTTCCTTTATGCCATTGGTTCACCCTCCAATGGCCACCGCGGTAGGCGTGCTGCTGCCGGCACACCGCGCTGATCCGATGGCAGGAGCCAGGTGCTTCTCCTGGTCTCCCATGGGGTGCAGGGCCCAAGCACTTGGGCCATCCTCCACTGCACTCCCTGGCCACAGCAGAGAACTGGCCTGGAAGAGGGGCAACCGGGACAGGATCGGTGCCCCGACCGGGACTAGAACCCGGTGTGCCGGCGCCGCAAGGCGGAGGATTAGCCTATTGAGCCACGGCACCGGCAATACTTTGAGTTTTAAGATGTTTGCTGGACATGCAGGTGAATAGCCAGTTGTACGTGTATTCAATGTTTGTGTTAAGCTTTTTAGAATTCTTACAGAATCCCAAGATCAACATGTTGAAGCACTATGATGTATGCTTCCTCCTGGGGGAGGCATCTGTGTATTAAACCTTGGATAGGGGATGTGGAATATAGGGGAATGAGTTAAAGAAGGGTGCTCAGGAGTGCACGTCTGTGACAGAGTTCCTGCTATGTATGGGGACAGCATCCCCTGGAGTTGTACACTGCACAGCCCAGTGGGTCCTTCAAAGAAAGTCTTGGGAAAGAGGCAGATACAAAAAAGGAGATTAAAAATGAGGAAAAACAAAAATCTCCCAATCGATTGGCAGAACCCAATGAACAAGCCCAACATTCCCCATCCCTCAGCCAGCTCGCCTTCCCCCACTCACCGTCCTCCTCGGTCTGCACCACCAGTTCCTCGCTCTCCATCCGGCCCTCTGGGTTGGACAGCAGGAGCCGCAGTCGGATGGTCATGAAGGGGCGCAGGCCCCGCAGGGTGTAGTGGGAAGAGGTCTGGATGACCTCCTCGGCCTCATACTGCTGCTGGTTGAACACATACTGGTACTGCACCGTGAGGTTGTAGCTATGGCAACGGGTCACTGCATAGCCAAAGGGCTCCCACTGCAGGGTCAGCTGCCGGGCTCGGATGTCCACAATCTCCACGTTCTGTGGCCCATGCACCGGGTCTGCAAGACACACAAGCAAGACACGGAGATCAGAGGAGACTGCCAAGAACGTGGACTGGGTATTCCGCAGTATAGGAGAGGCTCTTCCAGGCTGACTTCAATCACTCAGCCACTACCTTCATGATTTTTGCCATGTGCAGCACAATTTACGTTTTTCTATAAATCAATCTTTTTCTTATTATATTTGAGCATCTACAAGAAAACATAAATATACCAAGGGGAAACTTGCCATATATCATTTGCTATAAATAAGCGTTAACCATAAAAGTAAATGCAAAACTATTAAATTCTGTTTATTTATCCATCTATCTATATGAAAGAGAGAGGTCCCTTCCATTGGTTTACTCCCCACATGTCTGCAACAGTTGAAGCTGGGCCAGGCTGAAGCCAGAAACCAGAAATACAATCCAGGTCCCCCACATAGATGGCAAGGTACACATCAACAGGAAGCCGAAATTGGGATCAGAGCCAGCATTAAAACCGAGGTTCTCCATCTCTGGGAGGCAGGTGTTGCAACTGGTGGCTTAACTTCTTGGCCAAACACCTGCCCCAAGGTAATTACATTCTTAAAGGGTGCCACTTAAACCCATCTTGAGTACGACCAACAGCACACTTCCAGGATATACAGCCATGTGATACATAAGGGCATTTTGGTCGATAGATTGCTCATAGAACTGTATATGATATACAGCGTAGGTGTATGACAACCTGTCCCAGCAAGGTCTGTGTAAACACACGCCATGTCACGCACACCACTACAAAATCACCTGGTGCCACATTTCTCAGCACATGCCCCATTGCTAAGTGACTGGTGACTGTGTGTAGACAGCTGCTGACTTCAGATCTGCCACAGCCCCTCCCTGTGGAGCTAGCCTCACCTCTTCCATTAACAGCATCCAGATGTACAAGGGGGAAACCAAGTCACACCCTTGCTGCACAGCACCCAGTGTAGCCACAGGCCACCATGACCCAGTGTCTCTGCCCTGGGATCTCCCTCCTTCCCGTGATAACACAACTTACCACGTCACAGCCTGTGTCCCAGCCCTTCACCCTCCTTTGCCTCCTGTCTGCTTTCTCTAAAACTGGCCCCTGCAGGAACATCATTCTATAAACATGTCTCACCAGGCCTACTCTCCCCAGCACTGTCCTCTCCTCCACTCCTCCCAGGCTCCCACATTGAACACTGGATAATCTCATTTTATTCCTGATGCTTTGTTCACACAAATTAAATAGATGCTTTACATTGAACAGATTATGGCAAACAAGTTTTTTTTTTTTTAAATTCTCACATGGAAAGCTCAATCCATGTTAACATTAGGCATTTGTTATGGTAAAAACGCAACTTCTTGTGTCACATTCTCTTAAGTTAAACGCAGGCTTGAGATTAACTCAGTATTTACCCCATATTGCTTATAGGACTTTGTCAAGTTATGCCAACTCTTTGGGTATCTTTTTTTTATTTAATTTGTAAAATGGTAATAGAAGCTAATATCATGGGCCAGAAGGAGGTTAGTGAAATGTTTGCAAAGCAGTCATAATTGCATTTGGAACATAGAAGGACTTAATATATGGTAGCTTGGATTTCTGTGTGTGTGATTTTGGCGATTTCAGCAATAGGAATAGTAATAAAAGTAGTAACAGTACCCGAGTATCTTAATAGTGGCATAGTAATAAAAGTAGTAACAACAGTACCTGGGTATCTTAAAAGTGGCAGTGCTGGTAGCAGCCACATGTGAAACAAGGGATAGGATTCGGTCATCTTTTTGGTTCCCTAGAGCACTGAGGGGTGCAGCTGCACTTGCAATAAGAAGGAGTAGGGCTGGGAGCTCTTTCTACCTGCTGAGTACCCGGATCTGTCCCCATGCAGAAGACAGGAAACGTCCTGTCACTTGTGTCAGAGCCTTACGAAGGAGCATTAATTCACAGAAACGTCAGGGAGCCCAGGGAGCCAGCCGGAGCTTTGTACGCAGCTGCTGGCCACAGCTGCTGGGGAGAACAGCATTCCCGGCCCCAGCTCAACTGAGGAGTTCACTGCCACTCTCACAACCCAATCATTCATGCTCGCGGGTCCTTTGTGCAAAGGACAGTCGGCGTCCCAAAAGCAAATGGGTGACTTTGAGACTGTGACACTGAACAAGCTGTTGCTAAGGGCCTGTGGCGCTAACCCCATGCAGATGCAAGGTAGGAAGTATGGTCGCTGCAGTAGCTGGGGTCTCCGATGGGTTAAATCTCACAGCGACTCCGGCTGCAGAAGTCCGGATGTGCAAGCACAGGGATGGCAGAGCTGCTCACTGGGGAACTCCTGAGCATCCAGCCAGCCTCGCCCAGCGGGAGCCTGTCCACCTGTCCAGACACGAGAATGTGCCTGGCAGGAGGCAGTCCACGCCCTCGGCACCTCTTCAGCCTCCCTCTCTTGGGTTGCACCTTCCGAGCCAGCGCCAAGCCCAGTCAGATGAGCGCCCTCACTTTGCTCTTGCTCTCCCTCGTTAGGGAGTGAGGACACACTCAAGGCCAAAGCAGAGAGCGCGTTTATCAGGCATCTTTACTCTACCATATCACGTAGGAAATACAACAGCCGTGATTGCCCAGGACGGCTTCACAGCACAAGCGGAACAGAAAGAACACATTGTCATTAAGCAGCTGCAGCCACACCTGCTGGCTTCTTGCTCCTGAATCATCCTAGGACCCTGGGAGGGAGGAATGGGAAGCCCACCACTTTATAGATGAATACATCGAGGTTCCGAGAAGTCTAGAAGCTTGTGCTAGGCAGCAAGGCTAGCAAATGTCAGAGCGAGGTTCTGAACTGGGTCTGACCCTACACCTAGTGCGCAGAGTAAGGGCTTCAGTGAGTACCTGTTGGACAGATGCTCGCTCTGTTTTGTAAATCTGACAACAGCCTAAGGAGAGGGTATCCCTAGCCCTCTACTAGAGGAAGCCACATCTCTGTGAGATGAAATGGTCATCCATCCTAAACCTGCACAGTGAGTTGCAGAGCTGATATATTTAGTCTGTGTGCATTCAAGGCCTCTGAATAGCCTCTTCTCCACGACACCACCAGAGACAGAGAGCAGGAAAAGATGACAAACAGGAGGCACATCACAGTTCTCAGGCATCCAAGGACACCTCAGAGGGATGGACCGAGAAGGCCAAAGACTGCAAGGCAGAAATTTCTTAATCCCCAAGGAGCCTGGGGCAATGTAGAGACTGGCCAGAGGGGGCAATGTAGAGACTTAAATACAGTCAGTGCCGGGCTGATCACCAGTCTGTCTTCCCATCTCTGGGCTCTATTCATCCTATAGCTCACCTGTGCAAATAAATACATTTTTTATTTGAAAGGCAGAGTTACAGAGAGAAGGGGAGAGATCATCCATCTGCTGATTCACCCCCAAAGTGGCTGAAACAGCCAGGGCTGGGCCAGCCTGAAGCCAGGAGCCTGGAAATTGATCTGAGTCTGCCATGTGGGTGGCAGGGGCCCAAGGACTTGGGCCATCTTCTGCTGCTGTCCTACGTGCATTAACAGGGAGCTGGATCTGAAGTGGAGCAGCTGGGATTCCAACCAGCACTCATATGGGATGCAGGTGTCACAAGTGGTGGCTTAACCTGGTAGCCCCAAATCAACACCTTTCTCTCCTCCTCTTTTAATATTTTATTTGAGAGGTAGAATTACAGAGAGAAAGAGAGGGAGAGACAGAGAAAGGTCTTCCATCTGCTAGTTCACTCCCCAAATGGCTGCAATGGCTGGAGCTACACCAATCCAAAGCCAGGAGCCAGGAGCCTCTCCAGGTCTTCCACGTGGGTGCAGGGTTTCAAGCACTTGAGCCATCTTCTACTGCTTTCCCAGGCCATAGCAGAGAGCTGGATCGGAAGAGGAACAACTGGGACTCAAACTGGTACCCATATGGGATGCCGGCACTGCATGCGGAGGCCTAGCCTACTGTGCCATAACACCAGCCCCCTTTGTATCCAATTAAAGGAAGAAGCCTGGGAGGCCACCATTATAAAGAGGACAACGAGAGCTGTGAGCTTGCCACGTGACAAAGAGGCTCCCTCCCAGAGCAAGGAAGACGGGGCACAGGAAAAGCCATTTGCTGTCTCCCAAGCATGCACGACTGTCTATCCAGACAGGTCACAGGGCACAGGGCATTGGCCAGAGCCTGGATTGAAGCCGGACTCCAGCACTCACCAGCTGTGCGACCTTGGGCAAAGGCCTCCCTGAGCCTGCACCTCCTATTCTATAAAGTGGAAATCATCACGCTGATCTCGGAGGGCTGTCAATGAGAACCAAATGAGCTGTAAATAGAGAAAAGGGCCTTTCCCAACCATGGGTGTTCCTCGTAGGACTGCCTTCCCTGGAGAAATGCCTTAGGAAGCCTGTTTGGAGGAGACACCACGTTGGCAAGCAATGGGTTTGAGTTGAGCCTCCAGACAAAGACGACACTGGGGCTGGGCTGAGTTGGAGGGATGAGGTGAACAACAGCAGGATGTTAGGGGTAGCTCAATAAGACTGTTCCCTCCCTGACTTCTAGACCCACAACAAGGGCCTTACATGCCTCACAGCTATTTGCTGTGATTCAGTCTCCGGTGGATTATAGGATAGACTGAGATATGCACAGCTCGGGCCAACTAAGGGACCACAGGGACACAGGGGCAGAGGCCCAGGGGACTCGGAAAGTATGAAGTTCCGTTCCTACACACAAGGGAAGGAGGGCTCTGGTGGACCTACAGGTCAGATGCAGGTAAGTGGAAGGGCTTTGTAAACCCAAGAACTCCCATTCCAGAAAGGGAACGAAAACGCTATTAGATGTCAGCTCTGGGCTGGGGGCTACCCTTAGCACCTGCCTCTGGAAAACCACTCTATGGAACAGGAACTCGAGGCTCGGTGGAGGGAGGGAATTTACCCAGGGCCACACAATCTAGTGCCCATGCGCTGGGCCCCCATAGAACTACACACAGTTCTTTGTCACACCCAGCATCTGCCATGCCACCCAAGAACCTGCTTGGCCACATGTCTGTCTGCCCTCCAAGGCTGCAAGGGACCATGTTTGCTTTGTCTTGAAACCCCAGTGCATAGCACCAGGTCTGGTGTGGGGGGTAACTGCTGTGAGAACAGAGGAAGACCAGTTCTTGGGGGCTGAGCTCACACCTCCTGACTTCCCAGTCTGTGTTCTCAGTCCTCTCCAGCAATCAGCACGGGCTGGAAGGTGAACACTTCGTTTATTTATTTATTTATTTATTTATTTATTTATTTATTTTTTATTTTGGGGGGCATTCCAGTAACAGAATGTCCCCAAATCCTTTACAGTGGAAACACATCTTCAGAATGCATGATGGAAACATTTATGCTTTCAGTCTGACCCCCCTAAACCTTGGCTGCCAAACTCAGCTTCTGGTCCAGTAATTGCCTGCAGCCGGGAGAGTCTCAGGTTTACATTTGGGTTGGCGCAAACAAGTTGGAAATTGCTGAGAAAGCCTGGTGTGTGCAGTAGAGATTGGTTTGTTGAATTTACATCCCCTGTGTAAATACGGCCAAGCCTCCAGCCTGTGGTTTCTGCCTCCAGATAAGGCCCTGTCCATATGACCTCCTTGAGTAACAGCCTGCAGGCCAAGAAGATAGCAAACAGTGCAAGGAGAGTGCAGCTTTTCCAGGGAGGTGGAAAATCATCCCCTGATGGAAAATCAAAGTGGCTCAGCCTCCGGGCATCCCGACTCTGTGTCCTGAGAATGGATCCTGGCCCTCGTCAGACTGCCCTCTTTTCATGGCAAGGGGTCAGCACCCACAGGTTGTGTCCACCTGGCCTCTGCTCTCCTGGCTGGTTCAGTCTCCAGGTACCAGACATCCCATAATTACCTGCCCCAGCAGTGCCAGGCTCACATGCAAGGCCTCTATGGTCTTCCCTTGGTCTGCCTTCCTGGGAGCAAAATGGGGTCCAAGAAGTGGTCAAAAGATGGGTGTCTGGAGAGAGGACAGAACTTGTACATGAGGACCGAGGTCTCCACGTGCATGTGCGTTGGCCCTTCTTGGTGGAGGGATGAAGCCGGGTCAAAGGAGAAGGAAAGGGGCAACAGGTCTCCATGTGTCCTGTTATGAAGATGTGTGTGCCTGTGAGTATGCACATGGGTGCGCGACTGAGGCTCTCGTGTTTTTGGAAGCTGCTTCATTCCTCTGGATTGGGAAGGCAGGCTGGACTGCCTCACCTCCTCTCGTTCCTCCTTTGCCACGTCAGCTCACTGAAGGTGAGGTCCGTCCCGAAGTCCTACAGTGTGGGCCTAATCCCCTCGCCACCTCTTCATGCTCATTCCACAAATCGAACCCTGTATTCCTAAAGCAAAGTGTGGCATCCTGAACCCTCCTTGTGTTTGCCAGGCTGTTTCCCTATTTGGAACGCCACCAACAAATCCTAGTTAATATATTCAAGGCCCAGTTCCAATGCCACCTTTGCTTATAACTTTTTCCACGGGTCTCCTCTGCACACAATGGATGCCTCCTTTACCCGTGTTCTTTAATATGCTATACTCTTCTGCCAAAGCTCTTATGAAATTGCAGGGTAACTCTTCATGTTTGGTTCCTGTTCACCTTTCCTGCTAACCAATGAGCCTCGAGGTCTCTTCATTTTTATAACCGGAACATACAGCTGCCAAACAAACAAATGAGCAAACAGATAGCATAGATAACGACTGAAGAACAAACTGGAATTGAGTTCCTAACATATCACAGAGGCAAAAATATTAAGTAGTAGGAGTGAGCTGGAATTCTCTTTATACTCCAATTGTTAAGGGCAATCCCATGGCTACATTCGAATTGGCTCCTTGTTTTGTTCTTTTCGGACTCAACCTCTGGTCTCCATCCTTGCTGTCAGTAGCGATAGCTGTCGAAACATCTAATGACCTTAATCAAAGCAGAGCATCTTATTAAAAAGGAAGCAGCAAAGCAGATTTCCAATTCATGAATTTGCTATGTATTCATCTTTGCATGTGGAGTTGGCTAGAACACATGTACTGTTCAAAGCTGAACCTAAATTGAGATAATTTGGGGCATGGGACTGCAAATGTGGAGGTGGATAGCTTGTATGTAAAATTAATTTTTTATCCATTTTGAGATGCAATTTGAGTTCCTTTCAAATTAAATTGCAATGGAGTCTGAGGCAGCTGGAAACATTATTGCCAACATAATTCGATACTGCAAGAGCAGTAATACGTTGACAGATAGTTCGATGTGACCATTAATTTGCAATTTCTGCAAAGAAATGATACACGAAGGGGAGAAAAAGGTAAAAGGACCAAAATTAAAATCCATCTTCTTTCCAGCTTTCCGTAAACCCACTCTCTTGCTTACTTTCTGTTATGTCCTCTAATTTATCTCAGATATTTGGTGGATAGAAATTTGTGTTGAATATTACCATGGTCATCTAATAAACATAGGCAAGGTTTGCAGCCAGTGCTGTGGCGCAATGGGTTAACGTCCTGGCCTGAAGCATTGGCATCCCATATGGGCGTCAGTTCAAGACCCAGCTGCTCCACTTCTGATCCAGCTCTCTGCTATGGCCTGGGAAAGCAGTAGAAGATGGCCCAGGTCCTTGGGCCTCTGCACACACGTGGGAAACCCGGAGGAAGCTCCTGGCTCCTGGCTTCAGATCAGCGCAGCTCCAGCTGTTGCGGCCAATTGGGGAGTGAACCATCGAATGGAAGACCTTTCTTTCTCTCTCTCTCTCTCCTCTCTCTATGTATCTCTGACTTTCAAATAAATAAATAAATATTTTTTAAAAATGTAGGCAAGGTTAGCAATCTGAAGCTTCCTTTTTGGGACCCAGGCCATCTTGCAATCCAGAAAGACAGGACCCTACCTGTCCAGACAATTAGACACCCGAAGGTCGGGCACGTTACCTCGTAACATGCTAACTTCAGAGAGCACGGCACAGTTGCCACCCTCCTGCAGGAGGAGCCCATAGAGAAGTTCACTGGCTCACTGGCTCACTCACTAACTAAAAAGCTCCTGTTGTACATGGAAGCGTCAGGACATGGTGAGAACAACATGGCTGTGTCACCACTTGCAGCTAAAGCAAGTCACTTAACTATCTGGGTCTGGATCTCATTTTTCTCATGTGTGAAAAACGGAGGATACGCCTGTCTCCCAGAGCTACAAGGTGAGTTAAGAGGACAGTGTCCTCCAAACTCCCGGGTGGTACTCAGCCCAGCTGCATTCCCGCAAAGCCGGAAGAAGTGCGGTGGGACAACCACCAGAACAGACGGGAGTCATGGGGCTGTGAATTCCGACCTGCACCTGCGTCCTAATACAGGTGACTGCTGGGCGAATGCTTTTAATGAACAATGGCATCGGGTTACCAGGCTTCCATTAACACCGCTTCAGACATTGCTGTAACTACTCCTTCCTTTTCAGCGACATATCTTGGATCTCTGAGATGGGCCAAGCATTAGAGACAGAGCTGGAAGACGGACACTTTCTTGTCCTCCTGAGACTCACACAAGGGGCTGCAGACACCATAATCATGAGGCTCAGAACTCAGAAGCCTAATGAGACTTCTGCAGGAGACGGACCAGGCTGGGCAGGGCTGCTGCACAGGGCAGAAAGAGTCTCCAGTCGGGAACTCCTGTGAGCCAATTTGATTATGGCTCATGCACAACCCTGACATCTTCTTTACAGACACCAAAGCCATGAGAGAAATTTGAGGTGAGTGAAGGTTAATGATTCCCCCATAACTGTATTATTAGGATAGAATGAAGTTCAGTCTCGAGCCAGCACTGTGGCGCAGCGGGTCAAAGCACCAGCCTGCCACACCGGGATCCCATAGGAACACTGGTGTGTGTCCTGGCTGCTCCACTTCCAATCCAGCTCCCTGCTAATGTGCCTGGGAAAGCAGTGGAAGATGGGAAAGCAGTGGAAGATGGCCCAAGTCCTTGGGCCCCTGCACCTGTGTGGCAGATGCAGAAGAAGCTCCAGGTTCCTGGCTTAGGATCGGCACAACTCCGGCCACTGCAGCCATTTGGGGAGTGAACCAGCAGATGGAAGACCTCTCTCTCTACCTCTCTTTGTAATTCTGTCTTTAAAATAAATAAATCTTTTTTTAAAACAGTCTCAGGCCAAATTCTACTGCATGGATGAGCATTTACTGCACAAACTCTCAGTGGTCCGTGAGTACAAAACATGTTGATCACTCTGTAAAACTCAATGAATTCCCAGCAAGGTGTCCCCTGGTGACAACTGGGCAGGAAAGGCTCATCTGTGGCTGTTAGGATAATATTCTAAGGCAAACTTTTGTCTTTTGTAAAAGATCAGATTGTAAGTATTTTAGGCTTTTCAGGTCAGACCATCTCTGGCACATCCATTCATCTCTGCTACTATAGTACAAAAGCAGACACAGTGGATACACAGGTAAGTGGTTGTAGTAGTGTTTCAATAAGAGATCACGTACAAAGACAGGCAGCCAAGGCTTTGAGCTGTAGTCTGCTTACTCCTGTTTCAAGACTGAAATCAATGATCTCGATAGTCACCTCAAGTAACCAGGAATCCCCTAATCTTACAACTGACACGGGGCCGTTTAGGAATCAATGCTTGGACACCACCCCTAAGGTTAAAGGTTGGAGGCCACAGTGGGAACTTCTTTGTTTTGTAGAAGGAACTGAGAGTCTAGAGGGTGTTGTAAAATAATATTCTGACCAATTCATATATTTTGAGTATTTCCATTTCACCATTTATAATATTTACTCTGCTTATCAATAGAACCCTGACTTCAACCACAGCAACCAATTTTTGATGTTTAATATGCAAATTAGCAATGTGGAGTTTGTTGATTAAGGTGTGGTATCTGAAGCATAGGCGGTGCTCACACCTGTCTGGGAACTGTGCGCTTCTTGACAGCAACACTAGCATGTGGAGTGTTCTTGGCTGGAAGGCTCTCAGCACTGGGTTGTAGTTTAACCTAAATACACCCTTAACATCCCAGTGGGCGTAAGCCTGCGTGCGTGAGAATAAATTGTCAATGACGTAATGTGGAGTTTAGAGGCCAACGATGCTGTCTGGAGGAAGGAAGCCTAAGGATGTACAGGGTTTAATTAGGTGAAGGGACAGGGTATGTAGGAGTGAGGATGAGAGAGGGATAGTAGGAGATAGAAGGTTAAGACTCGGGGGAAGGAGGCAGCATAAAATCCAAGGGATACAGGCAAGGGAGCGAATGGCCATTGAGATTCTGACGCATGAGTGGACAGGGCAGAGGAGCAGCCGTCCGCAGCTTCAACCACATGTGAGCATCGATGGGCAGTGATGCTGTTACACATTACCTGGCCACTCCTGCCACCGCTAAGGAACTGAGAGTAAGAACCAGGACACTCAGTCGTTCGTGTGCTTTTCCCGAGAGTCCTCTGCCAATAGTCAAGCCCTGGACAGATTCACCCTTTCAGCAAATATTTTCCAAGTTCCCACCATATGTCTGACACTACACTAAATGTAGAAGTGAAACCAGATACACATGCAGGTACTTCAAAAAGGTTTGTGGAAAATGAAATTAAATACATGAGTTCCACAGGGCCAGCACTGTGGTACAGCTGGTAAAGTTGCCGCCTATAATGCCAGCATCCCATATGGGTGCTGGTTCGTGTCCCAGGTGCTACACTTCTGATCCAGCTCCCTGCTAAAGGTCCAGGAAAAGCAGAAGATGGCCCAAATCGTTGGGCCCCTGCCAACCACTTGGGAGACCTGGATGAAGCTTCTGGCTTCAGCCTGGCCCAGAGCTGGCTGTTTCAGCCACCTGGGGGGTGAACTAGCAGATGGAAGATCTATGTCTGTTTATCTCTCTTTCTCTTTTTCCTCCTTTCTCTGTGTAACTGAATTTCAAAATAAATAATATAAAAATATTCTTTAAAAAACATGAGTTCCTTTGGTGCAAAATTTTTTGCATTTTACACATACTATGGAAATAATATAATAAATAAATAAAAACTCATGCTTTTAATCCCATTTTGTTACAAACTTTTCGAAGTGCTCCCACATCCTTTCTGCCCTAGATTTATATTCTAGCAGGGCGAGAGACTGAATAACACAGAAACCAGAAAGTACGCAGCATGTCCAATGGGAGCGAGTGCTACGGAGAAAACTCAAGCCAGGAAGAGAGACTGCAGGATTCCGAGAGGCGGATGCACCAATTTACTTCTTTGGTTTTAAGTCCTGCCCCCAGCATCTCCACCTTTCTGATCCCTCCTCTCCATTCACACAACAGTCTTGACCTTTTGCAATGGCTTCGCTTGAAGGACTTACTGAGTACCTATGGAGTGGCAGGCCAGGTGTTGGGGACACAGTGCTAAGCAAAAGAGACAAGGTCCCTGCCTGTCTTGAGAATCAAATTTGGTGGGATGGACAGTCTAGAGCAGCCCTGGCAGTCAGCCATGTGAGCTGACCAGACTGCCTGGGGCTGCAAGGGAATAGCATCTGCACCGTCATGCTGGAATAATACAAGTAAGATTGTGAAGGAGACAGACAAGGGATCGACTGGATGAAAACAGTAAGGTAGCAGGGCTGTCTGAAGAGGTGACACCTGGATGGAAAGTAGTCAGGCTTCCGGCTTCTCTCTGGTCCTGTCTCTGCCAGCTTCCATCTATGTCTCGGGTCTTGGTTTGAACATTTGGGATTTCTGGGAAAGTCTCCTCTCAAGAGCTTACCTCGCCCACACTAAAAGGATGGGTGAACTTGGCTGGGAGTAAGGGAGGGCCCAGTCAGGGCTGATCACACATCCCTAGCCTACAGGGCCTGCAATTAGTCAGCTTTGGGTGTATATGGGGAATCGGGAGTTGGATACATCCTAGATTCAGGAGGTGGCCTCTTGAGGGGGCCACGGCCCTGCACTCAGAGTGAGCATGATGGATGCAGCCTGGAGCCCCTGGGCTGGTGCTAACGCCATTGTTTCTTGGCTCCAAGCTCATCCTTGCATCCCTTGCTTTGGGATAGGGACTGCACAAAACTGACTCCATGCCCATAGTGAGCAGAGGAGGGAACCACACGGGTAGAGGAGGAGGAAGAGACTGGTTCCTGTCCCTGTGGACAAACTCCAGCATCACTTTTTCAGCAGGGGACTCCCCCCTGCCACAGCACTGGTAACCAGTTTACAGCTGCTACATCATGGAAAGAGCTCACCTCACTGCAGCACCAGCCTCAAGGCATTCCTTCTCCTGATCTTTTAGTTCTCACGATTTTAGCCCCTTTTCTTAGTTCTAGCAGCTCCAGTGGTAGCTGCCTCCTGCAGGCGCTGCACTGGTCTAATGCCTTCATGTTTTCATGTTTGCAGTTTTCTGCTTCCTAGACAACTCTTTACATACAGGCAGTCAGGGTTTCCCAAACTTCTTCAGTTCATGGAATCCTTGGTGTTCATTCTTTCACTGCTGCTAAGCCAAAGAAACACCTAACCATTTTGGCCGGCACTGTGGCTCACTAGGCTAATCCTCCGCCTTGCGGCGCCGGCACACCAGGTTCTAGTCCCGGTCAGGGCGCCGGATTCTGTCCTGGTTGCCCCTCTTCCAGGCCAGCTCTCTGCTGTGGCCAGGGAGTGCAGTGGAGGATGGCCCAAGTGCTTGGGCCCTGCACCCCATGGGAGACCAGGAGAAGCACCTGGCTCCTGCCATCGGATTAGCGCAGTACTCCGGCCACGGCGGCCATTGGAGGGTGAACCAATGGCAAAAAGGAAGACCTTTCTCTCTCTCTCTCACTGTCCACTCTGCCTGTCAAAAAAATTTAAAAAACAAAAATAAAAAAAAGAGACATCTAACCATTTCATTCATTGGTCAGGTCAAACAACTTAATAAGCACTTGTTTCTTAACTACTTACGAGTGGCTTGGGAGAACACCACACATAGGTCTAAAGAAAAAAAAATGTATTTCTAAAAGATGTATTTATTCATTTGAAAGAGTTACAGAAAGAGGGCAAAAAGAGTTTTCCATCTGCTTTTCACCCTCCTTCCAAATAAACCAAAGCCTGGAATTTCACTGGGGTCACCCACATGGGTTGCAGGGGCCCTAACACTCAGGTCATCCTTTGCTGCTTTTTCCAGGCACAATAGCAGGGAGCTGGATCAGAAGCAGAGTATCTAGGACTCAAACTGGCACTCGGATATGGAATTCCAGCACTGTAGGCAGCAGTTTGACCTGCTACACTGCAACATCAGCCCCAGAAAAAAAAAAAAAAAAACACTTTTGCTGCACTCTAAACCACACATACTAATGGCATACAACTGAGTGTCAGACAACTTCTCAGACTACGAATTCAGATGAGACACTGACAGCCATTCTCATGCAATACTTGCATTTCATCAGAGCAACTGCCAAAGGCCAGCTTTGCAAAGACAGGAAGTGCCAGAAAGGCAAGCAGCCCAGTCTAATGTGAAGACTGTGGGACACTTCCTGTTAGCACAGCAACCGGCATCGCGTCTGAAGGGTGATGTTACGTTTATCACGATGCTCTACAACATCTCCCGGTGCCCTTGTCAGTTTGTAGTGGTGTCTTAAACTGCCTCGGCACTCAGTTTGAGGACCATGGCATTGCTGGACAGGCAATTCTATTAAAAGAAATGCCACCTACACCTCCCATTGCCTGTACCTCTGGAATGTATCATGCCCCCACATTCCTGTCCCAGTTTCCCACATGGCCTGGCTACCTCACAGATCAGATGTCCTGGTTGCTACATTCGGCTGCCCAGGCCTGTCTCAGATCCTGGTCTTCCCTCCCCGCTCTACCTGGGCTGTGGCAGGACCAGGAAGGAGAGCAGTCAGCCGTGTCCTCTGCCACATCCACTCAAAGCTGGGAGAACTAAATGGACACAGGCACAAGATTGCAGGCTGGGAATAAAAGCTTTAGAATGTTTAAAAATTACTTTTGTGCCAGAGGAAATTGGGTAGGAAAGAGAGAAGCAATTTCTAAATTACATGGTTTCAGTTTCCAGAGAAAGAAAAAGAGATTTGGGGAGAAAAAGCAGAAGAGAAGCCCATAACATCTTCTGGGACTCACTTCAATTCACCCTTAATTCACAGCAAGCCACCTTTCCCATTAAAAAAAAGAATAAAACCTGAAACAGTTCCTGTGGTCAAAAGCCACCTCGCATGAGCACAGGTGAGGGATTAAATGAACACTTTCCTTCCCCTGGCTGTGAGCAAAATGGGCCCAGGATGAATGCACAATTTCTAGTGTAACTAATTTGCCATCACTGCTCTGAGAAGCCTGGAGTCAGTCAAATTGTTTCCAGAATATGGAAAACAAACAAAAGTAATATCATCTAACAGGACTCTGATGGCTCCTCTCCCAGAACTGCTATCTCCTCCTATCTCTTATTTCCCTGGGTGAGTTCAGCTTTTGATATTCAGATCTGGGGCTTTTCAAAGCTGGGGTTGCTCACTGCAGAGAGCGCTCCCCGCCCCAGGACATGCTCCACAGCCCAAGGAATCACATTCAACCATCCACCCTGCTCAGGACTGCTGGTCCTTGACGGGTCCTGCTGTGTCAGCAAGCCCAGAAACGCCTACCCAGCTTTTCTACCATGTCCAAAGCTTTCTTCTTTGAAACGTACAAGAGTGTCGTTAAATTGAAGGAACACTTTCAAACAAAAACCACTGTCAGTTTAAAGGAGCCTGATCTTCTGCCCGGTCTCTTTTGGGACTTCCCCAGAAAGGCAATGTGGCAAAACAAAGTTGCGTATGCCAGTCAGTCCAGGCAAACACCAAGAACGGAAACTCAGAACGGGGCGCACGGTAGGACCATGCTAGAAGACACACTTGGCTCCTCACTGCCTCCTGCGCTCATTGGCAAAGTACCTTCTGGCCTTGCTGACACATTTCAGCACTCCGAGCTCTAAAATGTTCAAGTGCCATTTCCTGGCTGACCTCTCCCAGAGGGGGCCACCACTGGGCATGCCGTGGCGAGACACAGTTGCAACGCAGGATTAGATAAGCCACCAAGTGACTGTCCTTTATCCCAGAGTCCTAAAAACCATCACCTTCACCTCGGACTTTGCCTTTCAAGGTTGCTCTCTGCAAAATCCGGGCTTTCCATTAAGCATCGTTAATGTCAATGCCCTTCCACACTTTTCATCGTAGCCTCCATCAGTAAATAGTCCTCAGATGCCCAACACTTTCACCCTTCTACCCATCAGAACTTATTCATGAACTGTGAGAGCCTGAAGAAGTAATTTTACCCTCACCTCCTGCCTGGGAGTCTTGTGAAGTTTAAATGCAAGAATCTGAGCTCTTGCACAGGTGGACTGCTGCCACCGCAGTGCTGGGTAACAGGTCACCCCCAAGGCCACTGAGCGCAAGAGCAGACACCCATTCTGAAGCTCACACATCTGCTTCTGCGATCGTGGCTGGGCCCAGGCAGGTGAGGCTGCAGGTTGTGAGCTGTGCTTGTGTCTGTCCCGGGGCTGGTTCTGATGCAGCTGCAAGCCTGGTACTCAGGACATGTTCTCTGATGGAAGCAACAGAGTGAAGCCAACCTATTCAAGGACTCTTCCGGTCTCCACCATGCCCTGTTTGCCAACATCACATTAGCCTATGTGAGTCCCACGGGCATCCCAACATTAATGGGGCCACTCTACCCCAGTAGAGAAGGGAGGTGTGGGAGTGAATTTGTGCTGAAGGAAAACTCAAGCTCTCGAGATGAATAGGTGTTCATATTTTGGTTACCGCAACCAAGTGTATTTTTTCACAGTGTACTGACTTGGCCCCTCCCCTGAAGGGAGGAGTCTGACCGTGCCTCAAGTGTCTGCAGAGCCAGAAGATTCTGGAGGAACAACGAGGTGTAGGCAGTTGCCCGTCTGCTTCTGTCTGGACTAACATGTGATCCAGCTCTGGGAGAGAGGGCAGACGTCTAGTACACAGATCTGGATCTTTCCCAGTTTCAGTGTGAACTTTCTGACCCACCAGCCACCCAGGTCAGGTGAATCATTTCTATCCTCACCATCCCCCCAACAAAAGCATCCTCACACCATATCCCTCCATGTGTCCTGATATTCCTCTGCTCCAAATCAAGCCCCACCCCCACGACAGGGAAAACAAAGCAAACCACCACCAAAAAGGAGTCCACTTCCTAATACCCAGAACCTGCTGATTACACAGCAAAATATCTATCGTGGACATGATTAAGTTAAGGATCTTGAAATGGAAAGATTATTCCAGATTTTCTGGGTGGGGCTCAGTCACTCCCAAGGGTCCTGATTGGAGCAAGGGCATGGTGGAAGAGAAAAGATAATGCCACATTGCTGGTTATGAAGGTGCAGGAAAAGACCTCTAACCAATAAACACAGGCAAGGACACAGATTCTCCTGCAAACCCTACAGAAGGAACACAGGCTTGCAGACTCACTTTAGACTTCTCACTTCCAAATAATGCATTTATGTGGTTTTAAAACCCTACCCTGGGGCCGGCGCTGTGGCATAGCAGGTTAACGCCCTGGCCTGAAATGCCGGCATCCCATAGGGGTGTTGGTTCAAGACCTGGCTGCTCTACTTCCTGTCCAGCTCTCTGCTATGGCCTGGGAAAGCAGAAGATGGCCCAAGTCCTTGGGCCCCTGCACCCACGTGGGAGACCCAGAGGAAGCTCCTGGCTCCAGATCGGCACAGCTCTGGCCTTTGTGGCCAACTGAAGAGTGAACCATCAGATGGAAGACCTCTCTCTCCCTCTTTCTTTCTCTCTCTGCCTCTCCTCTCTCTGTGTAACTCTTTCAAATAAAATAAATAAATCTTAAAAAAAAAAAAAAACCCTACCCTACGGAATTAAGAAACAAAGAATCCCAAAATTTTGAGCCTATTTCTTATAATAAGAAATCTTGCTGACAGCCACTCTGCTTGAAAAACAACAGAACAACAAGACCAGGCGGAGAAAGAGGACATCAAGCTCTGTGTGTGCTGCTGACTGCTGGATGAATTATGGGCAACTGGGCCAACTCTCTGTCAACTGTGTATAACTACAGCCACCATGTAAGGCATGAGAAGACATGAAACCACACAAAGAACCAAGACCTCCTCTCTTAGTGGACCAATCAATTTCCATGTCTCCTCTCTACCCCTTGTTCCCTTTCCAATAAATTTCCCTCGCAACACCTGTCCACAAAGTCCAATGTGAGCATGACTCCTGGCTCTTTGTGTGTCTTCCTTGCAGTACACTTTCTCTCCACAAAAGACCAAGGTGTTTCCTTGGTGGCGTTTAGCATTGCATTGTGCAAGCCAACGAACTCATCTTGGTTTGGGAATGGTTTTAAGCTGCTGAGTTTGTCTGATTTGTGCTAGCAGCGATAAGAAATGGATAGAAACCCTCACACACTATTCTTCTTTAGGTCTGTGCTTTGTACCCACCTCCCTCACTCTATGCCTTCCCTCCACAGACACATCATTTTCACACGTTCTTTGGCTTGAAGGAACGCTTGTGAAATGCGTGTAGTCACTGAGTGTGAGAGCATTTTTAATGTGCACTGGAAAGTGCTGTAGCTCCTTTAGTTTTGTGCTGCCAGCACTCTGCTCCTGACATCCACATGGGCTGCTATGTGCTCTTCATCTATTATTTCCAACCCTTCCATGGAACTCCAAGGTGTGCACCCCGCTTACTTGATCTAACTGTTCTGCTGACAGGCACAGCATTTGCTCCAACTCATGACCAGAAAAGGGGCTGCATCAGACCCGTCTAGGACAGCCCCTTCCGGATTTCTGTGTTTCTTTGCAGTACACATTCCTGATAGCAGAAGCACTGACTTACAGGTACCCGTACACTTAAACCAACACATTGTTGTCAGACTACTTCCAGAAAAGATCATGGCTGTGTGTGAAGGTACTTGTGAACCCACACTCATGCCAACTCTCAGCTTATCCGATTTGTCTGATTTTTACCAATTTCATAGGTGCTAAGTATTTTTCCCATGGCCATTTCAATTTATATTTCTCTAATGATGTTGAGAAGGTCTCCATGTAGTCATTAGCCTTTTGAATTTTCATCTTTGTAAACTTATCCTTTGCTCAATTAACTCCTTATTTGTAGAAATTATTTCATACTATTTTAATTATGCATATTTATGGGGTATATAGTGCAATACTTCAATACACGTACACAATGTGTACTTGTGAAACCAGGGGAATCAGCTGCCCAACGGACCCCTGCACCATCACTCAGCATGAGGGAAAAGGAGAAGGAACAGAGGGAGACAGAGTGAGCAGGAGGGAGAGGGGCACTTGGTGGACTGCTTACATTTGGGAGTTATTTGTCTCTTGAGCATGCATCTAGCTTACCCAAATTCTATCTTGATTTGTTTTACTTATTTTTTTCAACATAGAAATTGTACATATTTATGGGGTGAAGCTACATTACATGTGTATACTGTGTAATGTCCAAGCAAGATGAATGTATTTCTCTCTTCATTTAACCCAAAATTCTACTTTCCATGATTTTCCAGCAGTGAGAGGAATATACCATACCTTGTCTGGGATCACTGTTCTATGCACTAGAGCCCCAGAATATTTGTTTCCTTATGCTTTTTCCTCCCATTCTCCACTCTCCACCACAGGCAACCATTCTCACGCTTATCTTGTATTCTCTGAAAATCTGTAATCGCGCATTTTGAAATTTATATAACTGGCACTATGTTGTCTTGTTCTGCTTCTTACTTGTCTCACTCAGTACCATGCTTCCCAGGCTTATCCAGGCTGTAGCACACTTCCTGTTCCAGACACACACACACACACACACCTGGGCTCTGTTGCTGCTGTCTGTTGTGTAGTGGCCAAGGATGAACAATTATTCTACTCCCTTGCCCTCTTCCCAGGGGAAGGCACAGCATTGGTTTAAGAAGTCCTTCTCCAGCCGGCGCCGCGGCTCAATAGGCTAATCCTCCGCCTTGTGGCGCCGGCACACCGGTTCTAGTCCCAGTTGGGGAGCCGGATTCTGTCCCGGTTGCCCCTCTTCCAGGCCAGCTCTCTGCTGTGGCCCAGGAGTGCAGTGGAGGATGGCCCAAGTGCTTGGGCCCTGCACCCCATGGGAGACCAGGAGAAGCACCTGGCTCCTGCCTTTGGATCAGCACATTGCACCGGCCACGGCGGCCATTGGAGGGCGAACCAATGGCAAAGGAAGACCTTTCTCTCTGTCTCTCTCACTGCCCACTCTGCCTGTCAAAATAAATAAATAAATAAATAAATAAATAAATAAATAAATAAATAAATAAATAAAAGAAGTCCTTGTCCAGTTGCAAAGTCATTCTCCAATTTTTTTTCTCCATGTTTGGGTTCCTCTTTCCTATTGACATCTTAGATCTTCTGGAGTCTGCCACACTGGAATTCAGTTCTGTTGTCTGTCGGGTGAAGGGAAGTATTCTGTCCAGGTGATGTGTGCAGGCATCTTTACTGTACACGAAGTTTCTGAAGAGATGAGGTGGTTCCTGAGCTTTCAATTCTGTTCTTTTACTCCATTCGCTGCTATCATACATTTTTATTATTATGGCTTTAATGTGTATGTAAAATACTGATATGTGGTAGAGCAGGTCCTCTTTTTTTTGATTCTTTCTCAAAACTGACTACTAGCTATCAGTTTTTATTTCACTATATACATTTATTACAGAAATTTATCCAATTCCTTAAAAGTTTAACAGGAATTTTTAATAATGTTGCATCAACTTTATAGAGATGTTGGGAGGAATGTTCATTTCTGTGACATTAACTCATCCTGAGCAGGGACTCTTCTCCATTTATTCAGATTTCTTTCAAGTTATTGATTAGTTTTAAGGTTGTCTCCACTGAGATTTTGTGTGTTCTTGGGCTGGTTAAATTCTAAATATTTGATAATTCTATTACAATTGTTTTAAATTAGATTTTTCTGCCTCATTATTGCTGGTCTAGAGGCATGTTATTGATTTCAGTAAGTTAATTTCATGTCTGGCAACTTTGTATAATTATTATTTATCAGAATTTTTTTCATTATTATTGATTTCTCTAAGAAACTTTTCATATCATCTGGCAAAAATGACTTTTATTTATTTACTTCCAACACTTATATGTCTTCTTCCTTTATCTTCCCTTAAAGGGTGTGCTAGAAATTGCAACATTAGGTTAAACAGCAGCTGTGGCAGGTGGACATCCTGGGTCTTTCTACTTCTAAAAGAAATGCACCTAAACTTCCTGTATTAAGTATACTGTTTGCTGCAGGATGGCAGCTTAGAAACTTAGGCAATTTTATAAACTTTCCTTTTTATATTTTCTAAGGGTTTTAAAAAAATAACCATAAATTGGAGAGAACTTTTACCAAATGCTTCTCATTGAGATAATCATATGATTTTTATCATTTTAGTATATTAAAGTAGTGAATTACACGAATATGAAAACAAACATGCTCTTGGGATAGGTCCCATATGAATACGATTATTGTTTCCCTAAAACAGTGTTGGATTCATTAGCTAATATTTAGTTCAGGAGACTTTTTTTTTTTTTTTAAGATATCCACACATGAAATAGGCCTGTGCTTTCTTTTCTTGTATTCATATTTTTGGAATTCAAATAACTTCACAAAATGAGTCCAATAACTTATGCATCTTATTTTCTAAAAAAAAAAGTGTGTATGTTAATAACTAAATGCTCTTTAAAGTTTGGTAGAATTCACCTTCCAATCATGTAGACCTGGTGTTTTTGAGGAAGGGAAGCATGAATACCATTATAACGTCTTTAATTTTAGTGGTCATTTTAAAATTTAATTTTGTCATTTTATGTTTTTTGATGATTTTATCCATTCAACTGAAATCTCCCAAAACTACCCAGTTCATATTTTTCAAAATATTTGTATTTATTACGTCTGTGTCAGTGTGCTTTGCTTTCAGTATCCTTTTCAAAGAACCAGCTTTCATTTTTTAAAACTTTTATCTTTTCAATTATTACTAACTCTCATTTAATTAATGTCCTTCTTGCTTCTTTGAGCTCTTTCTACTAGAGTGGTTAGCACTTTAAATAATTATGAATTCACAAGAAGTTGCAAAGAAATGTACAGAAAGGTGCCAAGCACCCTTAACCTGTGTCATAAAATAGTACAGTCACATAAACAGGAGCCTGGCATTGTCACAATCCTACAGAGTTCGTTCAGATGTCACCAGCTCTTTGCATTCTTGGATGAACATGTGAGAGTTTTTGATTTTGGGCAATTTTATTGCCTGCATGACTTCATGCACATGATTAAACTGTACCATCAGAAGGCTCCCTTATTGCTGTCATTCAGATTTGTAACCCCTCAAAAATTCCCATTGAAACTTAATCCCCAGTGCAGTGGTATTAAGAGCTGGGGGCCTCAGGGCCAGCATTGTGGCAATGGGGGTTAATCCACTGCCTGCAATGCTGACATCCCACATGGGTGCATCCCAGCTGCTCCACTTCTGATCCATCTCCCTGCTAATGGCCTGGGAAAAGCAGAAGATGGCCCAAGTGCTTGGGCTCCTGCACCCACATGAGAGATCTGGATGAAGCTCCTCCTGGCTTCCACCTGGCCCAGCCCTGTCCCCATTGGTACAATCTGGGGGCGTGAACTAGCCCTTCTATCTAGAGGATATCTCTATTGCTCCTTCTTTCTAACTTTTTCAAATATTAAAAAAAAGAAGATGTGGGCCTTTAGGAGATGCAGAGGCCATGAAGCCCTCACGGATGTAAGATGTAATATTTTGACTGGGCCTAAGTTTTCACTTAGCGTAGTTCCATGGAGGCGCATCCAAGTTGCTGCATGTATCAATCGTTGCTCCTTTGTACTGCTGGGTAGTGTTCCATAATATGAGTTCCTTTAACCATTCACCTATTGAAGGACCTGCTGAACCACTTGGGTGGTTTCCAAGCTGGGGTAATTATGAATAATTGGCCCTGCACAGCCATGCAAAAGTTTCCGTGTGAACATGAGTTTCCACTTCTCTGGAATAAATGTGTCAGAGTACAACTGCTAGATCACATGGCGAGATAATTTTTAGTTATAAACTGATTAAGCTACTTTCCAGAGTGACTGTGCCATTTTACATTCCCACTAGCAATGCTTGGGATTCCAAGTCTACACCATTCCAGCATCTGATGTGATCACTACTTTTATATGGGCCTTTCAGATAGGTGTGCAGTGAGGTCTTGCTGTGGTTTTAATTTGCCTCTCCCTAATGGTTAATGACGTTGAACATCTTTTCTTATGTTTTCTGCCTTCTGTGTATCCAGTTCATTTGTTTTTAACTTTTGTTTCCTGGTAAATGAGTTTAAAGCTCAGGTTTTTCTCTGTAGGCTGCTTCAGCTCCGTTCTACAGACACAGGCATTCTCCACTTCATTATTCACATCATGATTTCCTTTTTAACCCCTGTACTGTTAAGTAATATGTTATTTAGTTGTCAAACTCATGAAATTTTTAAAGCTGTCCTTTGGTTATTAATTTCTAATTTTACTATAAAACAGTTGGGGAACATGGCATGCGTAATATGGATTTTTATAATTTAATCAGGCTTCTCTTATGACCACAAACATGTCCTGCTTTTCTATTTTGTGTGTGTTCAAAGTTACATTTCATCTATTTGGATTTAAAGCTCTATATGTTAAAAATGTTGAAGAATAATCTGTCAATGTTAATGAGCTTGAATTTATTAACTATATCTTTATGATCAACATTGCTATTTTTGTCTATTCACTGCTACTCTGTCAATAAATTGATCTAATTTAGTCATAAATGTGTTTCCACCATAAATGATAATCATAACAACAACATAGTTTGTGAACACTTATCCACTTCATGTAAAGTTTTAAATACTATGCACCAGGCTGCTGAACGAACATCTTGCCTTTATCATAGTTGTTTTTAAAAGATTTTTATTAATATGTAGAGAACAGGTTTCATGTATTTCATAGCTACAGTTCTAAGATAGCAGTACTTTCCATCCTTCCCCACTCCCTCCCTCAATCCCCCTACTTCCTTCCTTTTTGTTCTTTAATTTTTGCAAAGATATAATTTCAATGCATTCCATGGTCACAGGTCTAACTCACCAATAACCATTATATTCAACAAGTAAAATGTAGGAAGACCACAGCTTCATAGCAGTATAAACAAAGGCTAAAGACAGCAATTATATAGCGAGATATCTGTTTCATTCCTATATTATATTCTGTAATAACAGCCACATATCAGAGAAAACATGATATTGGTCTTTGGGGGACTGATTTATTTCACTAAGTATAATGCTTTCTAGTTGCATCCATTTTGTTGCAAAAGACAGGATTTCATTCCTTTTTATGGCTGATACATATATGTATACACACACATACTTACACATACATTTTCTTTCTATAGTCACCTGTTGATGGACATCTGGGTTGATTCCATATCCTAGCTATTCTGAATTGAGCTGCAATAAATATGGGGGTAGAGATAACTCTTGCTTATACTGATTTTATTTCCCTTGAGTAAATTTCCAAAAGTGGGATGGCTGGGTCATATGTTAGGAATATCTATTTTCAGCTTTCTGAGGTATCTCCATACTGTCTTCCACAATGGCTGTACTAGTTTACATTCCCACCAACGGTGGATTAGGGTACTACCTCTTTCCCCACATTCTCACCAGCTTTTATTGTTTGTTGATTTTTGTCTGAGAGTCATTCTAACTTGGGTGGGGAAAAACCTCACTGTGATTTTGATTTGTATTTCCCTGGTGGCTAGTGATCCAGAGCATTTTTTCATGTGTCTGTTGGCCATCTGAATTTCATCCTTTGAGAAATGCCTCTTCGTGTCCTCTTTACCCATTTCTTAACTAGATTGTTTGTTTTGTTGTTGTTGAGTTTCTTAATCTCTTTACAGATACTGGATATTAATCCCTATCAGTTGCATAGTTTGCAAATATTTTCTCTTTTCTTTGTTGAGTGTTTCCTTTGCAGTACATATGCTTCTCAGCTTGATGTAATCCCATTTGTCTATTTTTGCTTTTATTACCCATGCCTCTGGGGTCTTTTCCAAGAAGTCTTTGCCTATGCCAATGTCTAGCAGTGTTTCCCCCATTTCCTCTAGTAATTTGACGATATCAGGTTGTAGATTTAGATCCTTGATACATTTTGACTTAATGTTTGTTTAAGATGTAAGATAGGGATCTTGTTTCATACTTCTGCACACAAAGATCCAATTTTCCCAGCACTATTTGTTGACAGACTGTCTTTTCTCTAGGGATTGATTTTAGGTTGGTTTAAAGATGTGTAGATTCATTTCTGGGGTTTCTATTTTATTCCATTGGTCTACATATCTATGCCAGTACCAGGTTATTTTGATTATCACTGCCCTATAGTAAGTCTTGAAATCTGGTATTGTGATGCCTCCAACTGGCAACAAAAACAAAACCAGACTTGCTTCTTACAACTTAAAGTCACAAGGCTCCATTGTCCAGATGAAGAAACCAAGAGTCTGAAAGCAAAATGAATACCATGCAGAAAGAAAGACAAATCTGACATTTAAATATGGATTTGTCTGCTTAGTCGATGCTTTTAAAGACTAAGGGTCAGTTGATTCCTTTACTAAGGACAGACCTGTGGAAGATTGTGAGTGTTCCTTTTAAGGCTAAGACATTCTTCATCGTTATCATTGCCTGAGTTGGCATCTGCTGAGCTCTTGCTACGGAAGTTCTAGTTTCTCTGCTAAATGCTATATATCCATGATCTTATTCCATACTGCTGGCCACCCTGTAAAGCAGGTATTAAAATCTTAGTATTAAAGATAAGCAAACAAGGGCTCAGAGTGGGAAGGAAGCTATGAACTCAATGGGGATGACTCTGGGGCCTATGGTCCCATACATAACCCTAGACCTTGGTTTTCTGCATAAAACTGGAGACTTTTAATGGAGACAATGCTTCACACAACCCCACAACAGCTGTCAGGAGGAGAACAACCTTCTTAACTAGTCTCTCCAAAAGCCCTTTGATTGATCTTGGGACTCCTCTGCCTGTCTTGCTTGGTGGACTTGTGCCCTGGGATCCAAGGCACAGCACCTTTCTGTTATTCCCCAGAGGGGCTCAACATGCAGTTCAAGGCAGCAAGTGGGCCGTGTCAAGACGTTCTCACGCTAACAGCTCAGGTCTTCCTCTTCCTCACTCCTCCATCTCACCTCCCCCGTTTCCTAGAGAAGCACACACAGCTCATGCCGTGATGATCTCTTCCCCTTCGCTCCCAGTAAAGCCCAGCCCAGAAGAGACTGCTAAACCACTATAAGTTACAGTATCCATTCAGTAGGAGCCAGGGCTTCTCTCAGCCATCCTGACCCTCCATCTACCTGTTTTTTCTCCTTCCTCATGGTCCCCTGGAGTACCACGCAAGAAGCAGTGAGTTATCACCATGTTAAGTGGCACTAAATGGCTTTATATTATGGTTAGAGACCTCTGGAGAAATAACGATGAGATCACTGCCTCTTTTGTTCTCGGGAAAATAACATGGCAAAAAGACACCTCTATTCCTCTATTTTAATTTGTTTTTATTGATCTCATTGAAAATTAGAGAAACAAGTTTTCTCACGGCAAATGTTATGACAATGCATGGGGAGCCCCTAGTTATAAGGGATAATGAAGTTGGGACTGTGAAACAGGAAATAGTCTCTCTGTGTCATAAGGGTAGGGGAGGGTGGTGCATGGGCAGACACCTTTAAAAGGAAATACGCAAAATGAGGAAACACAGCAGACAGTATTGGTTAAGTCTGAGTTGTTCATGAGCTATGCATCATCAAGGAGGCCTTCTGTAACCTCAATCAACCATGCCACTATCCTACCAATTTACTTTATGTTCTTGGCACTTGCAGAAATTAGATTGTTCATTTATTTATGTGACTGTTTATTTAGATGATTTCTCTCACCCTAGCCTGAAAAATGAATTGCACAAGAGCAAAAGTTTATGTATTTGTTTCCTGAAACCTCCCCAGAGCCTGGAATCACACATGGCATACAACTGCTAGGCAAAAATCTCAATGGATGCATATGTGGAGCGAGTGTTATCCTCCGTCTTCAGCCTTACCTGACTTCTGAATTTTCCATAATGAGGAAAACTTACCTTTCTACTTAGGAAAATAAACAACAAACACAAATAAGTTTCAAGTAAACATCCATTCTCCCTGGAAATCTTCCTCTTTCCTCTGGCACAGTTTCCCTGATGGACTGTTGGAGGTCTCACTGGAGACTGGACCTTGTCAGACTAATACTCTACCCGCACATACTTCTCGTCTTCCCCATTGAAATCTAAGCTCCCTGAGCATCAGACTCATAAACCACCAGAGCAGGAAAGAATTTAAAGATCGTCAGACAGAACTTTGCCTCTCACAGCCAAGGACAATGAGACTCGGAGATGTGACCTCGCCAAACCCAACAGCAGGAGATAATCCAGGCAAATGCTGCATTCTCTGTAGTTTCTTTATTCAGTTTGGCCTAGGTCACCGTGTAACTTGGTAGCAGGCCCCGCACAATTAGAGGGCACTCAGCCCCCTGCCTCTGCTCTCTAGGCCACAGTATGCTCTCTGCATCTGTCACTTCCCACTTCCCACCCCGGGCCATCCACCCCGTGACTAGAAGACACAGGCAGGACTGACAAGTGGAGGAGCCATATCCACACCTTCACTCCTAATTCTGCCCGTGCCCGCACCTGCTATCTTACTATTCAGGTCCAAAGATAGAACAAGGAGACCGGGAAATTAAACATTCCTCTGGCGACTGCCATAAGGCACACAGATCATTTTTCAAGTAGTTTTCTGATAACTGTGTGCAAAGCCTCTCTCAGTGTTGCCAGGAGGGCTTCAACACTCCCTTGAGGAAGAGTAGCTTAGATTTAAAATGCATTTACTTGGATATCCTCAAGAAATATGGAAAAAAAATAAGATATAACAAACACTTCAAACCTAGCCTCTTAGAGACTCAATTTAGGATTTAGCATTTCCATGTTGGTATTCATGCTTCTTTTCCATATAAATATCTCTACAAATTCCACAACATTGATTTGCAGGCTTAAAACTCTATGTTGTTACCATATATTCAATCCTCTTCAGCTTCTATCATTTCAGATTCATTCATAAACTCAAGTTCATTCATTTCTGTCACTATCCAGCAAGACTGTATCACAATTCACTCATTATTCTATTGACATTTACATTTTTTTGGTTCTATGATTGGAGACTTTTCATCCACTACCATGGTACATCTGTTAATTTACATTGGTCTGTTAACATATTTAGCATATATTTTATAATTTTCTAAGCCTTACACTTTTTTCCTAATTATGATGCACTTTTTATTTAAGTTGGTACTGTAACTTGTATATGTTAACTTTTTATTTAAGTCTAAAATAAAACGCACAGAAGTGCACAGATTGCAATCAACTTTTACAAGTTTCCCCCTGCAGAGATAGAGATGTTAGCATCCTGTGGTCTTCTGCTCACTTTCCCAACAGAAAGGTCACTGCTATGCTAGTATTTTTGAATTAAATTTTCTAATTGTTACATAAAATGTAAATGAGTTGCACACTATCTGATATCAAGCAATGTTATTTTTTAAAAAAAATTTAAGGTGAACAAATTTCATGTATTTCATATATGCAGATTTAGGAATATAGCGATACTTTTCATCCTCCCCTCCCTTCCCCCTCCTTCCTCTCCTATTCCCTCTCTTAATTTTTATGATGATCTACTATCATTTACTGTATACTTATAAGTTTAACCCCAGACTGAGTAAAGAGTTCAACAAATAGTAAGAAGAAAAAATACTGTTCCCTCAGCGGTAGAGACAAGGGCTGTAAACAATCATCGAACCTCAAAATGCCAATTTCACTCCTAAACATTACATTTTGTGGTATTCTATTAGTTATCACAGATCAGGGAAAACATGGTATTTGTCTTTTTGGTACATATACTTATTTCACTAAGTATAATGCTTTCCATTTTGTTGCAAAAGATAGGACCTTTGCTACAGTACCTTACTATTTTTAATTTCTATCATCCAAAATGTGTTTGTTTATATTGTAGTATTTCTATTTCTCTCTAGACAATTATGTCACATGGGTGGGTACACTGTATTGATCTCTTTTCAGTAATTAGATGTTTTCCCATCGTAAGGAATTCTCTCCCATATGGGCTGTCTGCAACACTGCGCACAAACAGCAGTGCTGATGCAACCCTTCCTCATCTGTCCTGGTTTGCAGATTCCACGCTTTGCTCCAGCGCTGACTGCTTTCTGGAGATGTCCTTTAGCAGGCTAAGGAAGTTTGTTCTATTACTAGATTTATGGGAATTTTTTAGCTTAATATCAATGGGTTTTTAATTTTAGCAAATGATTTTATGCATCTATTCAGCTATGATTAATCTATTTGAGTTGATTAATGTGGTAATTACATTAACATATTTTCCAGTGTTAGATAGCCATTACATTTTGCTCAATGAAACCAACTTTATCTTCATCTATTTACTCTTTGCACTTCTTAAATTTGAACGTTTGCTATACACACACGCACACGCACGCACACACACACAGAGAGATCATAAATAATAAACTAGCAGCTTGGCCCCAAAACATTCCCAAGTAACCAAGACTGACTGACAAAATATTATGAGCACTTTGGAAACACCATGATGCTCCCTCCTAGACGTTAACCCCTCCAACAACTGCCAATATCCTGATAATTTCATTATATTTGCCTGTTCTTGAATATATATTTCTAGGAGCATAAGCACACACTTTTTTGTGTTTATTTTATTCAACTTCATGTTTGTGAGAATTCACCAAGCTGTTACAGGCGACATTGCTTCATCCACACTCATTGTTGTCTAACATTGCATTGAGTGATCATCACATAGTCTATTTCTTCATTCTATGGTTGACAGACATTCGTGTTTCAGATGATCAAGTATGAAGATCAGTACTATTATGAACATTCCTTTGGTAAGCCTAAGTATGCATTGCTGTTGGAGTTGTACCTAGAAATGGAACTGCTGGCGCACAGAGTGGTATACAACCGACTTCTATACATTAAGGATCTGCAAACTACAGGCCTCTGGCCGGATTCAGCTTGCCAACCATTTTTGTAAACACAGCTTTATGGATACATGGCTACAAACATTTGTTACATATTGTCTATGGTCACATTACAACAGCAGGGTCAAACAGTTGTGACACAGACCGTGTAACCTGCAAACCCTAAATATTTGCTGTATGGTTTCCCAAGTGCAAGTCTGCTGATCCCTGTATCCTGTCAAGCCATTTGTAAAAGTGGTTGGTCCAGTTCATACTCCCACTCCTATCACTTTGTCACGATGTATTTTACCATGAACTGAACTTACCCTCCCTCATAAAAGTTATATGCGGCTGCAATTACCCTTGAATTGTTTTTATCCTGGTGTGTTTTGGTATGATTGTATCTTAACATTATGAAATTAGAGAATATTCCTATATTTTCCATCACCTGGGACAGCCTACAAATATTATTTTTTTAATGTTTAAAAAAATTTGCTTGTCATTTTGTCCTTTGCATTTTCTCTGAGAGATTTTTAACTAATGATTTAAAATTATATTCTTTTTTTTATATTCTTCCTGAGTCTGTTTTATAAGATACATTTTTCAAGGATACAATATACTTTTTTTTTCACTAATTGAAAAAATGTTATGTATTAGGGTCATTCATCATAAGTATTCTAACAGTAATTATTTCATATATAAGAGCATAAAAAGTTTATGTAGCTAAAAATCCTTTCCTGTGTACAAAACACTTCTGATAAGAAATAGAACAGGCATGGGCATTTCGGACAGCAGTTAATGTTGCTGCTTAAGACACTCAGATCCTGCATTGAAGAGCTTTCTTCAAGTCCCGGCTCCTCCACTTGCAGTCCAGCTCTCTGCTGATGCACAGCCTGAGCAGCAGCAGGTGACGGCTCAAATACCTGGATGCCAGCCACCCACAGGGAGACGCACACTAAGTTCCAGGCTCCTGGCTTCAACCTGGCCCAGCCCTGGCACTTGTCAGCATCTGGGGAGTGAACCAGCAGATGGAATGACTCTTTCCATCTGTCTGTGTCTTTCTGTCTCTCTGGCTTTCAAATACAATGAAATAACAAAAGAATAGAACAATACCACTATATTTGAAATCTACTTGTACCCCTTCCTAGTATATCCATTTCCTTCCACCTACTGCCTTTGCAGAGGCGGCCACTAACTGGAATGCAAAGCAAACTGCATCCATCTCTCTCTCTCCCTCTCTCCCTCTCTCTCTGACAGACCAGGCATTTTGTAATTTTGCATACTTTTGAAGTATAAGTGAGGACATCATATATATTCCTCTTTGCCTTGTGCTTTTCATGTAAACGTCATGTTTATGACAGTTACCCATTCTGTGTTGTTCTAGTCATTTTCACTGTCTTATGCAACCATATGAATGGATATAAACTACAATTTACTCGTCAGTTCCCCTGACACAGACATTTGTCAGCCATTCATCAGCAAAGCTTCTCGGAACGCTCATGCAGGTGTCTCCTGAGAGTGACGTGTAGAGGTCCTGTGGTCTGGGCTCAGGTCTGTGAAGCGGTCCCTGGGTATCAGGTTCCCATGCACAGTGTCACAGAATCCCAGATGGCAAATGTCTTTATCAAGGTGGTTGTATCAAGTCACATGCTCACAAGGAGCGATTTAAAGTTGCCATTGTTCTAAATGACTGACAACTTATGTTTATGCGTTCTCATAGTTTCAGCTTTTTGTGTAACTTCTGTTTATTCTGAATGCCTGGTGTAATGTGAGTTACTTCCTCCTTTTCTTACTCTCACATTCTTTTCCTTACCTTTCTACAATCAGATCTTTAACTATTAGGATATTCTTCATTGCAACAAGCATTTTAAAGCTATAACTCTTCCTCAGAATGTGAGTTTAGCCAAATCCAAGGTGGTTTTTTTTTTTCTTAATCATCATTCAATTATGACTAGCTTACCCCTCTCCCTGATGTCTTCAGTAACTTAAACAGTTTGTAGGATTACTTTCAAGTTTCCAAAGGAATAGGCTTTTATAAAGATATTTTTGCTTCTCATTTCTAAAAATTTATCTGTACTCAGAGGATGTACTTAGTGTGAAGCTGACTGAAAAGTTCTGAGATTTCATTGACTGATAATCTTTTTGATAACTTTTGTATGTTCTGGAGAAAATGTATATTTTCCAATTTTGGGAGCAGTATTTTATATTTGTCAACTGGGTCTAGCTTAGCAATTGTGTCATATAAATCTTATTTATTAATTTCTGGCTGTTTATTCTATCAATTACGGTATACACACCTGCGTTCACTTCCAGGAATTCTTCTGTGCACCTGCTCACACCAGCTCCATGTTGTTCTTAAAACAGGCCAAGAACTCTGCCTCTTCAGGGCCCGGTATACCTGCTCACTCCATATGTGGATGCTCCCCGAATCTACACACCTGGGAAAAATCCTCACTCCTGTAAGTGACCTGATGAGGGAATTCTACCTTCATCATCATCCAAACCACCTTGATCATCATCCAAGCTACAGCTGCGCTCCCTTGCTCCCTAACTTTCTGTCCCTTTACTCTCATTTCTTTTCATTCTTAGCACTTATCAATGCCTACTGCATCATACTCTTACCTTCTCCATTCAGGACAATGTGAACGTCTTAAGAGCTGGGATATGTATGTATTTCTAATCTCCTCGGCTCCAGAAAAGGCTTCTGAATAAAGCAGATGCTGAGCAAACATTTGTTCAATGTCTGAATGTGAAAAATCTCACACTGACAGATTCGCAGTGTTTTCTGCCCAGTTTTGGTGTCCCTTCACCTGTTTTACAACTGTGCTTTGATATGCACACAGGTTTAGTGCTGTTGAGATTCTCAACTAAACAAATCTTTCATAGCCAAGGACATCAACGTCTCTTTGAGGAAAACAGTCATTTACCATTTAACTTTCCGTGTATTTTCTCTGATATTAATAGTTTCACCAACTTTTTTTCCATGACCATTTTCTGGATACATATTTCTCCACCTTTGATGCCCAAAGTCTGTGTATTCTCACACTTCAGTTGTGTCTGCTTTGATGCTATAGAATCTGGATTCCATTTTCTAAGCAAATGCACCAACTTCATGTTTAAACTGGAGAGGTCAGATCATGTGCATCTCTCGAGAATGCTGATAAATTTAAAATTACTGTACCATCTTATGTTGTCTTGCTTTTTTATGGCCTTTCCTTCCTACTGCCTTTCTTTGAATTTATTGAGTTTTTAATTCCACTTTATTATAAATCTACACTTGTGTTCCTGCAAATACTTTGCTAGACTCTGCAGGTCAGCAAGGATAAACTATGCATATATTTCTGGGAAATCCTGCATTGATACAGCATCCATGCGGCACAGCCTGCGTTCGGGAAGCTGGGCAGGGAGTACTCACGGCACACTGTCTCAGACTTCCAATATCAACTTCTTCCACCAAGGAGGTCACTTTTTAGTTTCTACTGAAGGTGATTTCTCCCCTTTCTCCCTCTCCTGCTATTTTACCCCTAACCAAACAATTCAGTCACTCAGCATGCTTCTCTGTACCTCAGAGGTCTCCTAAGTTTTAGACCTGTGCTAAAAACAGAAGGAAAGAAAGGAAGGGCGGGATGAAGGGAGGGATGGAGGGATGGATGGAGGGAGGGAGGGAGGGAGGAAGCTTTACTATTTAAATGGTTATGTGACAAATGGAATTCTTTAATTCTCTGTTGCAATGACAGATTTTTAGGGTCATAGGAAGGGACTGACCATACCATGAGCAACAGGAACTATTGCTTTCTATGTGTAAATTAATGCTTCTCTGAATATCAACGAGATGTGCCTACCCTTCTTCTGGGTCTCCAAGGGACACAGATTGTTCACAATCCTCTGTGACATTGAAAAGAGAAAAGAAACCAGAGTCAAATTTGCCCTCTGACTGTGTTTTCCATTGCAATTTGATTAAAGAGGTTTTTATTTTACTTTGTTCATCGTCCTTTTAAAGCACTCAGCTCAGTTGAACAAGTAGTTGAGATGCTTTCCTGTGTCCCTTCCCCCCATGTATTCTATGAATGGGGGCAGCAAAGTCACAAAGATGTGGACCCAGTAGTGGGCCTCACCTACATCCCAACTCCTGCTCAGTGATTCATTGGAAAGTGTGGGATGCACACAGATTATGTATTCATCCTTCTGAGACTCTGTCTCTGATGTATGCTTTATGCACACACAACGAACATACAGTTCCACTACGATCATCTGCCTACTCACCTAATATCTATGTTTTTCAGTGAGTATATATGTGCATGGAAAACATGTGCAGAAATGTTTTGCTGATGAGATTTGTGATGAAAAATGTGTCTGGACAAGTGGAGAAGTCTGACAGTCCATGTCCACCATTCAGTGAGCGTGATCCTACTGATCCTCTCGGCCCTATTATTCTACCTCAAACCATAGGTCTCCTCTATGGACCTAACTCCTTGTGGTGCTACTGATGTCTTCCAGTTAAATCTTTCACCAGGTCTTGTCTCCTCCCCCTTCCTACTCTCTTTGTCTAAGGCTTGGGTCATTGTCACACAGTCCCAGGATCTCCTATCTTTTTCTCTATTCAAGGTAATGAATAATACTGCACAATGTCCAGTGTAATCTTTGAATATATCTTTCCTGACTTGAGAAAAAAATAAGGATCTTTTTTAGTGTGAGAGTTTCTTGGAGGCCAAGGGCTATGAATAGAAGCTGTTGTTATTCTAGTTACATATGCAAAAAATAACTGAGAGGAGGGCATTTTAGGGCAAGGTTACTGAATGAATTGATACATTTTAATATGACCTTGAAATTTGGAGTCTTATTTTTTTTTCCTGCTGAGATCCACCGTGAGTTCATAAAAAGCCTCTGGCCAGGGCTGTGTCTGTGCCACTTCCTGTCTCTCTCACTGTGAGGACAATGTCCTCCCGTACCCCAGGTCTCATCGAGTCTCATTAAAAGCCTTTGGGGCAGCAGGAACAAGCAAGATCTTTGAAACAGAACTGCATCCAGACCCCAGCTCCAAGGATGACATAAGTTGTGAGACCTTGACCAAGTACATTATTCAGAGACAGGCAAGGTTATCCCACAGAAAAACAAGTCCCAAATCCTGCAAATGACCAACATCTACTTCCCACTCACACTGTATACCCACGAGCATGTGAGAAGGGGGTTCTGCTAATCCTAATTATGCATGGACCCAAGCTGAACTGAAACAGATGACAGAGGCAGAACACACAATGCTCCATCACCCGGCTCTTTAACCTTCTACCTAAATGAACCATGTCACCTCCACTACCACAGATACCCCAGATCCAAGATGGCAGAGGAGGGTACGCCCATCACTTGCCCAGAAGGAGGGCCAAAGAGTTGAGATGCTAGGGCTGGCACTGAGGAGCAGCTGGTTAAGCCAGTATCTGAGTGCATGTTTAAGTCCCAGCTGCTTTGCTTCTGATCCAGCTCCCTGCTAATGCACCAGGGCAAACAGAAGATGGCCCTAGTCCTTGGCCCCTGTCACCTATGTAGGAGGCCTGGATGAAGTTCCTGACCTATAACTGGGTGTTGTGGCCATTGGGGAGTGAACCAGTGGATCATACATTCTTTTCTCTCTCTCTCTATCCCTCTCCCACTCCCTCACTCCATCGTTCCCTCTCTTGCTGTCCCTCTCTATCTCTGATACCTTGCCTTTCAAATAAATAAATACATCTTTACAAACATTAAAAATTTGAGATGCTTTACTAATGATTATCACACCAAGTTATTTAACATCTCTGAGCTCCAGCCTTCCATGTAAAAACAAAGCAGGGCTAGGCATAGCAATGAGATAAATTAAAAATAATGTCTTTAATACATGAAGTGCCCAGCACAATGTCTGGCCAATGGTTGAAACGTTGCAAATATTAATTTCCTCCTGCCTGCATTTGGTCTCCTCCCCTCTAGTCTTGAGATGAGAAGAAATTGCTAAGAAGAGTGGAGCAGTACATTTCCAATTCCATAGAGAATGAAAATGGGTTACAACAGTAACCACAGGGAAGGGGGCCAGGGTATGGACCAGGCCTGGAGGATCAGATAGAATTTCACTACCCCGAAGACTTTTGTTTAGCACAAAATCACTAACCCTCTAGAAGAGCTAGTTGAAGAGAAAGTTCATGAAGAGGTCACCTAGGTAGCCTGACCCCTTCAAGGTCAGGGCCTGGGAAGTACCCAGAAGTAGGCTGGTGCCTTCATTAGCATATTTAATCATGCTTTTATCTTTAATCATCAAATGGCTTAATAGTGTACATTGTATTCCCAGGCCCAAAATAACAATGGTTATGTGGTTCTGTGATAGATGTCTTTAATAAAATCAGTAATTACCCCTTCTGTATATGTGCATATAAGTGTGTGTGTGTGTGTGTGCGCGCGCGCCTGCGCACACGGGGGTTGTATTACCTTTCCATTTTCTTTTTAATTTTGTTTTTCCTAAGGTATGTGAAAAACACAGGACTAAAGCAGAACTCCAAAATTTTGTTGACCGAGCGTCTGCCGAGTAGGACAGGCAGATTCCAGGCTGCAGCTCCTAATCGAGCCTCATTTCAGAAGCGTTGGTAGAGTCCTGGCTTCACAGCCAAGCCAAGGTGGGTTGTACCCCAGAGTGTGAGACAGGGCTAGTCACGGGATCTCTCTGAGCTCAGATCTACAGACCTGCAAAACTGCACAGCAGTGCTGTGAAGAACACAAACTGCTTAAACAGTGTTCTATCTAACACAAAGTAACCAGTACGCACAAGGAGGGGTGGGGGGCATTTGGTGCAGTAGTCAGGTTAAGACTGCTAGGAACACCCACATTTCCCTATCCGAGTGCTAGGGTTCCAGTTCCTCCTCCTTCAATCCTGGAACTTGGCTTTGGTTAAAATTCATCCACAATTTGACCTTCCACCTGCACGAATTCCCAGCCAGTACATTGTTAAAAAAACATATGAAGGAGCCAACGCAGGCTGCTCCCAGCAAGAGGAAGCATGTTTACTGATCAGGCAAGATGGGCGATCGTGGCCATCCAAGACTCAGAACCGCAGAAAGGAAGTTATTTTTCAAGTTTAAAAGGATGGGGTCGCACAGTATTTGCCATTGCCTCACTGGGCAGGAAATCAAGACAAGGAAACCAAACCAAGGAGTAGCTGGTTAGCTGGTGAGAGAATAAAGAGCAAATAATGGGGGTGCGGAGAGGAGGTGGGGAGGCCATTGCCCTGTGAATTTCACAAGATAAATTAGAGAAAAGCCACATTCCTCAGCTAGAGCAGTGCTAACAACCAGAACTTAGGAAGCTCTCCGGGAGCAGGCATTTGGCTAGTGGTCCTCCATCAGAGCCCCTGTGCTCCACAGTCAGCTCTGGCTCCCGATTCCAGTCTGCTGCTAATGCAGACTCTGGGAAGCACAGGTGATGGCCCCCTGCCACCCACAGAAGGGAGACCTGGACTATGCTCCTGGCTCCTGCCCCAACCCCCAGTGCAGCCTCAACCTTTGTGGGAGTCTGGGGAATGCACTGGTGGGTGTGAGTCTTTGTAATTAAATATCCCTGCAATCCCCCACCCTAACCCGAATCCCTGTCAATCACGGGTCTCTTCCCTGATTCTGTGGTCTTGCCTTTCTGAGAATTTCGCATCGATGGAGTGATACAAAAGTTCTTGAGATTGTCTTCTCTTACTCAGTATAACGCCTTTCAGGTTTATCCGACTGCTGGATGTATTTAGTACACCCCTTTTTAATCCCTGAGTAATATTCCAGCATGTGGATATACCAATAGTTAATTTAAACATTAGACTCTTGATGGCCACTCATTTTTGTTAAGCATGAGTAGAGTTCCTATGAAAATTCATGTAAATGTTTTTGTGTGAACATAACTTCTCCTTCTCTACAATAAATACCCACCAGCTGGCTTGCTGGGTCATTTGGTAACATATGTTTAACTTACTATAAAACTGGGAAATACTTTCATGTGTATGACTGTTTTATTTTTTTAGACACAACTGGAAGCTGGCCTTTTACACTGGTCTTAATTTTGCTCTTTGAAATCAGCAATGCATCCTACTGATCATTCTGAATACACCACTGTATTTTGATCCTTCTTTTTAATTATGCTGTGATGTTTTTATTGTTACTGTGCTTTTTATGGATTTCTTAATTTTTCCCCAAGCTTTCTAGGTACAAAATCATTGTGCCAAGTACTCCACAGCTTCCTTGAAGAAGTCATTCAAAAAATATTTTTCTTATTTTCTTACTTTCTGGATAATTTCTTTCTTCAGTTTATTTAGTTGAAAATTTATAATTTTTTGAAGCAGCTCCCTTATTCAAACACATTAATAAACAGGAAAGAACATAAATTAAGTTTATGACTACACTGCTCTAACTGTATCTGATCAGATCTGATATATATTGTTTTCACTGTCATTTTCTATGTGTTTATAATTTTGGTTTTGATTTCTTCCTTTACCTGAGAGCTGTGTGAGAGTTCTTTCCTTGCTATTTTATGTGATTTCCAGGTGTTGCAACGTATCTGATGTCTAAAGAATAATATAAACAGAACACCCATCACCAGAACATTGCTGAAACTCCCGAAGACCATTTTGCAGTTCACTCCTAATTTACACCTTTCTCTACAGGCAAACGCTGTTTGGAATTTTGTGTTATTCATTCAGCTGCTTATAAAAAATCCAAAAAGAATTTTAACCTTTAAGTTAATGAAGTCAGAGTGGATGCTTTCCACTGCAACTTACATCTTCTCTTAACAGCATGATTTGGAACCCATCCATGTTGAAATTTGTAGCTGTAGTTTGTTCTTTTTCACAGTTATACAGTATTCTATATGTACATATTGCCATTGAGTCATCTGTTTCACTACCGATGGGTCATGGATTTGTTTCCAATTTTTAGTTTGTATAAACCTTCTAAATATATTCTTGTGTATAACTCAAGATGGACATGAATGACAGTTTGTCTGGGTTAGGTACTTCAGAATGGAATTGGTATTTCAGAATGGAATTGCTAGAAGATATACCTGCCTTTCACTATAAAATAAAATGTTGAATTTCACCTAACATGATTTGACCAATTTATTCCCCCTCCAGCAGCATAATCTCCACCCTACTGCTCTATATCTTTGCTCATATTTGACAACGTTAGACTTTTTTTACATTATTTTTACATGTCAGATGTGAAATCTTATGTTCTTTTAACATCTATTTCTAAAAATTTAATATTCCCTTTCAGTTCCTTCTTGTCACTCACATTTATGAAAAGTCTTTTGTTTTTTTCTTTTCTTTTCAAAAACCTTTGCAACTTTTAAAGAGGCAGAAAGATAAACAGCGAGAACTCCCCTCTGTTTGTTCACTCCCAAATGCCCACCATGGCCAGGAGCCAAAGCTGGGAGCTGGGAATTCAATCTTATTACTTGTGGGGGAAGCAGGAACCTAACCACTTGAGCCATCACTGCTGAATCTCAGGGCCCAGCTGGAAGCTGGAATCAGGATCAAGAGCCTAGAACAGAACCCTGAGCAGTATGATAGGGATGTGGGCATCCTAACCTGACTGAGGCCAAACCTAGCCTACAAAAGCCTTTTTAAAATTGATTCACTAAGGCCTGCTTTGGATCCCTGCTTTCTGTTTGGTTCCTGCACTGTAAACAGTCTCTCCTAAGGTGTGGTCTATCTTTTCAATTTATTTGGACTGTGAGGAACAAAATAATATATTTGACTTTCTCATTATTACTGAGAAAATTATTCATGTTTATGAAATCTTTCAATAACTCACATTCAAAAAGTTTTATCTCTATATTTTTGCTTATATAAATTTTGTGTTTCTATATGAATCTTTAATTCATCAGAAATTGATTCTCAGCATGGTGAGCAACAGGTTCCCAGTTTTTCCAAGCGCACAAGCAATGACCCCACTGCTGCACTACCAATTTGCAAACCAATTCCACACGAGTATGGGCCTGTCCCACCCACTGTTCCCTGTACCAGCATCACACTATTAACTTCTGTGACTTACAATATGGGAAGGCAACTTCTTCCATGGTTTCTTCTTTTGTATACCCTCTTCATATAAATTAGAGAATTCACTTGTCAAGTTCTATTGTTGTCATCAGATATATACATTAGTTTGGGAAGCCTTCTCAAATTCTTTTTCCAATAACGTTTCTATTTAGATATGGCTAATGCCTTTCCATAGACTTACATAGTTTTCTTCATAATAATGTGTGCAAGTGCTGTTTAGCCTTAGAAAGCAGTATTTTCCTATTATACAAGGCCCCAGTAGACTCCAACCACAAAGATAAGATCAGGAAATGGAAATACCTGTCTGATTAAGATTGGTTTACACCGTGTATGTAAGTTGAAATAAGTAGTGTACAGGTATTATATATTAATACTCAACATTTTTTAAGTAATGAAAAACATGCCTATTAAACCATCTGGGCCTAATACTTTCTTTTTGGGAGATTCTTAATGACTGAAAATAAAGTAAATTCATTACAGGTTATGGGACTGTTCTAGTTTTTATTTTTCTTCAGTTTTTACATTATCACATAATGTATTCACTTCACTAACTTTTTCAGGCTAATTACCCTAATGATAATGAGAATGTTGTGTTTTCTACCCCTGATGCATTTTTGTTTTCTTTTCCATGAATAATATGATTTATTCATACCTTTTCTTTTTTTCACTGAATCATGGCAGAGGTTTGTTAATTATTTTGGTTTTATTAGAGAACTTTTACTTTGTCAGTCTTCCTCATTGTACATTTGTAGTCTAATTAATTTTTGCTTTTATTCTAATTATTTCCTCCTTTCTATATTTTTATTTATTCTGACTTTGAAGTGGAATGCTTAACATACTAATTTTCAACTTTAACTCTTTGCTAACATAAACATTTCATGGCTTACATCTCTCTAAAAACATTTTAACTGCATTTCACCAATTTTCATATAAAATATTTTCATTGTCATACACTTCTGAATGTTTTCTAATTTTCATGGTGACTTCCTCTCTCATCCCTTGGTAATTTAGGGGAAATCTATATTAACATATATTTTTACAAAGTTACTTCTTTCTTTAGTTTACATTAATTATTTTATAGTCCAAGAATGGAGTCTGTATGATACAGATTCTGTTGGTCATTGATTCATGTCTAATGGATAACCAATATTTGTGAATTCTCAGGCATATTTGTGATTGTATTGTTCAAATCTCTACCCTAATAAAATCTTTCTTCTGATTAAAATTTCACTTCCTGATATATTAACATTTCCCACTTGATGATGTACTGCCACTTCTTAGTGTAGAAATTGGTGGCTTACCTAGTTGTGTCTTCAAGACGAATTGAGCATTTACCAGTACGCAATAGTTACATTTAGCGCTGCTAACATGAGCTGTCGTTTTAGCAGTCTTTCCCTGATGTCCCTTTTCCACTAATTTATCTGTAACCTTTCCACGACCTAATGTGCTGTGACTCATCTAAACAGACAGTGGCATTCTAGAAAATCTATTCACATAACTTTGCTGTCTTCCTGGAGAAGTTAGAGGCTTTGTTTTGGATATTTTTCTATCATTCGGTTTTGTGTTTTCTATGTGTGGATTTCTTTAGTGGTCACAGTTAATGCAGCTTAGGTATTTTTCTTTATGTTAATCATGGATTTTTTGGGGAGGAGGGGGAAAATTGTCTCTAAGTTTCAGAATTTATTGGGCTAAGATTACCAATAATATCCTCTCAAACACGAGATTCTGCCGTACCTGTAGAAAAACAGCTGTCTAATGCTTTGCACATGCTTACGTTCTTGCTTCCTTTTGACTATCTATTTCTTTCCGTTTCATTAATTTCTGTTATTACATTAGTTATGTTCTTTTACTTCCTTTGAATTTAGTCTCGTTCCCTACATGATTAGTTTGAAATACTAACTTGCTCATTTTCAGCCTTTAAAAAATAAGGATTAATGACTGCAAACCTAGCTTTTGCCATGTCCCCCCTCCCAATTTAATCTACAGTTGTCACTACATTTCAGTTAACTTTTTTCCTATCCTGAGATAATTGTAGGTTTACATGAAGTTGTAAGAGATAATACAGAAAGATGCCATGTGCTCTTCATCCAGTTTCCCACATGTCAACATCTTGCAGAACTGGAGTTACAACAGCACGATGAAGTTGTTAAACTTGGTGTAGTCAAGATACTGGATGTTTCCATCACCAGGACCTCCGCTCCCTCCCCTGCCCCCCACGATGTGACCCTTTAAGGCCACACTCACCTTCCTCTCACTCCCAGCCCCTCCAAACACCGGCAGCCATTCATCTATTCCAGGAATGTTACAGGAAATGGAAGCATATGCTCTGTGACCATTTAAGACAGAACACTGTCACTGAGCTTCATTCTCTGGACACTCATGCAGGTTGTTTAAGGCGTTTCCTCATATTTCTGAATAGTAGTACGTGGGATATAGGTGCCCCAATTTGCTCATCCATTGATCCATCGAAGGACACCTGGCTTAGTTCCATTATTGATTATTATGAAAACTGCAATGAACGATCTCATCCAAGTCTGTGCATAAAAACTCTTTACACAAACATAGGTACTTAAGTGCTTATAGTGGCCAATACATTTAAATGTAGTTTCATTGTCCACCTGTGAGTTGTTGTTTGGAATTTTAAAAATCATGTATCTACATTTCATAAGGCTATATTTGTGTTGCTGGCTTCTATCTTCTCACTTCAAATAGACATAAATATAGATACATAATTATGTGTTTGTATTCATGTTTAAAAATTAGGTCTCTATTTGATCTATTGTATAAGTTTTCCATGCATGCTTGAGAAAATGTGTATTCGCTTTTCTAATTGTAAGATTTTGTTTATATTTGTGTCAGCTCTTACTGATTTAACTTTATTGTTTTAAGTATCAAATAACTTAAGACAACATTTACCAAAAGATCCAATGCCTTCTATAAGTTTTAAGAGTACATATAGTTGGAAATATTTCTTGAATATTTTATTCAAATTTTAAAAATTCTCATTAATGATTTCTGTGCCTGATTTATTAATTACTGAGACATGCAAAATTTTCACCTATGGTACATCATCTGAAAAATTTCCCTTCTTGTATGGTCAAGTTTTATTTCATATGTTGTAATATGCTCTATTTGGTACACACAAGTTTAGAATTAGATCCACCTGGTAGATTTATCCTTTCATCATCATCATCAAATATTATTGCTTTTTAAAATTTTAAATCTATTTTCATTTTATTAGGAAGGCAGAGAGAAGGACAGAGAAAGATATTGGTTGGTTGGCTGATTTTTTTGTCTGTTGATTCATTCCTCAAATGCCCACAACAAGCCAGGACTGAGCCAGGTTGAAGCCAGGAACCCAAATCTTCACCTATCAGTCCCAGATGTAAGTCCAAGACACTTAAGCCATCATCCACTGCCTCCCAGGACACACTAGCAGGAAGCTGGATCCTAAGCAGAGTAGTCAGGACTCAAACCAGATCCTCCAGGATGGGACACAGGTGTCCTAAGTGCCAATTCAAGGTGATGCCCCCGTGTCCCACATATACATGGTGCTGAGAGATTAGTATTGTCTAACAATGCAAAAATACCAGCTCTCTTTTGACTAGGTTTTGCCCATAATATTGAATGCTTTAAAAATTACTGATTTTTTTTATGTCTTTTACCTATGGTTTCTAAAGAGATGTGTCTCCTGAAGAGATTTATTAAAAATAAATAACTGTATTGTAAAATACAGCAAAAATATAGACCAGAAAAAAACATAGAGCTTAAAAATGCCCAGGAAGCAAAGTGCTTCAGCATCAATGTTTAAGTCAACAAATAAAACTTACTGGGCATACAGAAGCTTCCTCGCAGTTACAAACCCTCTCTCTGTCAAGATAAACACTATCCAGTTATTAAGATAACTCCGTCCTGCTCTTCTAACTTGATCTTCCTAATGCTCCTCCCAACATACCGCGGTGCCGTTCTCATCTGTTGCTGCTGGTATCTTTTTAAAGGCAAAGCCTCAAATCTCTTTGAGTCCTCAAGCTCCACTTTACACATTTTTTCTCCCAGTGCAACTAATTAAACACTGGGTTGGATCTACAGGCTCACTCAAGTTTCATCTTGTGTTTTCTCTCCTTTATCCTGAGATCTGCCACTTCTCTGAAGAGGCCACATTCCTTTTATGGAAGAATGGTATTTAGAAACCAAGATCCGGATGCTAGCTGTGTTTAGTGTTACTGTGAGGTCATTCTTTTCCAGGTCTTCCCAGTAGATGGCTTGGAAGCAATGTATGTACACAAATTCATGTACAAACACACATCATACCTATCCTCTATCTACCTACTTAGGCATCTATCCATCCATTCTGATACCTCTGATCCTGGCCAACATTCTTCTGAGCTATTCTGGCCATTTCAGAGGAGCTCAAGATAAAAATATCTCTTTCGTGTACAATAACACTTCTTATTCAAATTCAGAACTACATGGTTTTACTTATCCTTGCCTATCTTATATAGATTTGCCTTTTTTCCTTGTCAAGAATCCTGAGTCTCAAGGAGATGAGTAAAACAGAATCGGAATATCATGCTCTTCTCCTCCTTACTACATTAGTCTCAGAACAACAATGAAGATACCAATACTAGCTCAACTAGTTTTATTACTAAAACAGTAAAAGTTTTCACAGACATTTTCCCATGTCCCTGAATCTTCAATACTTGTACTGAATCTGTGCTGACAGAGCATTTAACAAGGCAACAGTGTACTTTTTCCTATATCAGAAGTACTTATTTAGTGCTTGCCAGCAGCACTTAGGCTGATATTTCTCTAACCACGTTGGTTGACGGAAGCTCATTCTTGGGTAGGCTCTTCAGGAAGAGCCCATGATAACAATGTTCTCTAATTCCTTGCATGTCGATAGCAATTTGTTTGCAACTGTTATGTCTGGTTGTGAGTCTTGCTTAGCACAGAAAGACTGACTTTCAGTGCTAGTTCCTACTTTCCTTACTGCAGTGCCATACATATGTGACTGCTTTTGGTCTATCACAAAGCATTAACATCCCAAGTCTGATAATAATCTGATTTCTGATTTCCTCTCCTTATGTATGACTTAATCATTTTTCCTAGACGCATTAAAGAATTATTTTAAGGTTTGAAAATTTGACTAAAATGTTCCTTAGTGCTAGTCATGCCATGTATATATTCCTAAGTAGGTGTGGTGCCCTTTCAATGAATTATTTTAAGAATGTTTTCTTGAATTGTACATTTTTTCTTTTTGGTTAAAATGTACATCATGCTTTAATTCCATTTTCAATGTTTTTTAAATAAAAAGCAAAAAAGACCCTAGTTTTGTGGGAATATAGACAATGGCTATAAATAATAACTAAATGGAATAATGTAAATGGAAGAATGAACATTTCATTCATAAACGTAAATTTTAAAGTAACCACAGATGACTAAAGTTTTTTCATCACCTGTGCCCCTGCTTTGTATTTTATCTTCAGGGATTCTAAGATAGCAATGATGTTCTCCGTTGCCTGCCTTCCAACTTTTTGCTTTTCTCTTGAATCTGGTTGCTTCTTTCTTTTGCAAAAGTTCCCTCTTTAAGGTATCTATCTCCAGGCACTATATGTTGTATTGATTTACTTTTGTGTTACTCTGAACTTAGTCTTCATTTGAGATATATTTTTCTAAATTCCTAATTATGTCCTGATTTCTATGACCTCGTACTGATTTTTCAGCTTCCATGTCTCATATCATTTTCTTAATGCTTTTACTAGCGCTTTTTGAGACAGGGTGTTACTGATTTCATCTGACTTGTAGGCACATTTATCTGACATTTTTATTGTACACTATTCTTGTTTTCTTACAACAACATGGTAGGTGTTCTGATCTCATTTTCCATCTTTTATGTGAAATTAATTTTTCCAAACATTTAGAAGAGGAATTTAATTTCTAGCTTCTACAATTCAGTTTCTAACTTTCCAGAGCTCTATTTTTTTTAATTTCTGTACAGTGTGCAAAAGTATGCTGGCTCACTATCTGAGATACCCTGTTTATCTCACACTTTTTTATCTGAACCTTCAATTTTTTGTAACTATTGTCTCTGTGCCATTCAATTTAGATTCTTAATCCCAGTGTTTATTCCTAGAAGGGAGCTTTGATGGGTTGCTTTTGAGAGTCCACAGGATCCAGACGGTTCCAGACCCTCGATGCCTTACAGTCGACTGTTGTCACCTCCTACAGGGCTGTGCAAGATTCCTTCCGCCCTAGCTCTTACTCCTAAATTTGATTTTTGAACTTTCCAGGGGGAACTTGTTATCTATTTTTGATTCTGAGGGCCTCACGGTCCCTCACTGCTTTTCTACCCTTTCTGTAGAGCAGTGATACCATGCAGGTGTTACAGCCATCAGTCTGACAACAATCAGAGCTTTCCTAGGTAAGTGCTTCAGTCGTCTTTGCCTAATAATACTTTCCTTATAACATCCAGAAATTGTATTTGAATGCTACAGTATTGGTCATGCCATTTGTCAGTGGGTTAACTTTCTTTACTCATAATTTGTAATTCACAGGGATAGCAGATGTCAGTAGGTGTTTGTAGATAGTATCTGTGGGGTGCTGTTTTCCTGTTTGGGTTTTTCTGTGTGAAAAATGTGGCAAAATTGGAAAACTAACTCACCAGTGACATTTCCTAGCAAATAACCTTTTCTGTCCTCTTCTCCCATCACCTCCTTTCCTCTCCTCTCTTTTCATCACTTAATCTGAACAAGTCTTACTTGGTGAGTTTAACACATTGGCAAACATATTGACAAACATTTTATGCTGAATCACAGATATGGTATCGTATTATTTTAGTTTGTATTTTTAAATTGTCCCTTAATTCAATTTATAAAAATATTACTTTCATTTTCATCAATTCTATTTTATCTTTCTACTGTTTTGGAAGTTAATCTATGAGGGGTTATTTAAAAAGTTCATGCAAAATACATATTAAGGGGCCAGTGCTGTGGTACAGTGGGTTAAAACCCTGGCCTGCAGTGCTGGAATCCCATACGGGCACTAGTTCAGGTCCTGGCTGTTCCACTTCTGATCCAGTTCTTTATTATGAAAAGCACTGGGAAAGCAGTGGAGGATGTCCCAAGTCCTTGGGCTCCTGTGCCCACGAGGGAGACCCAGAAGAAGCTCCTGGCTCCTGGCTTCAGATCAACTCAGCCAGCTCTGGCCATTGCAGCCATTTGGGGAGTGAATCAGTAGATGGGAGACCTCTCTCTCTTTCTGGATCTACCACTGTAACTCTATAGAATACTATACAGCAGTCAAAAAAAAAATGAAACCCGGTCATTTGCAACAAGATGGAGGAATCAGGAAAACAATATGCTGAGTGAAAATAAGCCAGTCCCAAAGGGACAAATATCATATGTTCTCCCTGATCGGCAACAACTAACTGAGCACCAAAGGGGAAACCTGTTGAAGTGAATTGGACACTATGAGAAACAGTGACTTGATCAGTTCTTCTCCTGCCTGTTGATGTACAATGCAATACTTCATCCATCATAGTATTTTTTTTGTTCTAGTACTATTGTTTGAACTCTAATTAACACACAATTATTCTTAGGTGTTTAAATTTTAACTGAAAAGTGATCCCTGTTAAATTTAAGAGTGGGAAAAAGAGAGGGAAGAGATGTACAATTTGGGACATGCTCAAGCTGACTTGCCGCAAATGGTGGAGTTAGAAACGTGATAGGGGATGCCAATACAATCCCATCAAGGTGGCATGTACCAATGACATCGCACTAGTCCAAGTGATCAATTTCAGTTCACAACTGATAGGTCTAAGAGTCAAAGGGATCACACAAACAAGACTAGTGTCTGCGAATACTGATAGAATCAAAAAGGGAGAGAACGATCCAACAGGATACACAGCAGACTCATAGAATGGCAGATGCCCTAAATAGCACTCTGGCCTCAGAATCAGCCCTTAAGGCAGTCGGATATGGCTGAAGAGCCCATGAGAGCATTGCAGGCATGGAAAGCCAAGATACCATGGAAAAGAAAAAAAAGAAGACCTAAATGAAAGATCTCTGTGAGTGAGATCCCAGTGGAAAGAACGGGGCCATCAAAGAAGGAGGTACCTTTCTCTGAAGGGAGGAGAGAACTTCCACTTTGACTATGACCCTGCCTGAATAAGATCGAAGTCGGCAAACCCTAAAGGCTTCCATAGCCTTGGCAACTCATGACTAGAGCCTAGGGAGATTACTGATGCCATAAACAAGAGTGTCAAATTGTTAAGTCAGCAACAGGAGTCACTGTGTACTTTCGTCTCATGTGGGATCTGTCCTTAATGTGTTGTCCAATGTGAAGTAATGCTATAACTAGTACTGAAACAGTATTTTTACACTTTGTGCTTCTGTGTGGGTGCAAACTGATGAAATCTTTACTTAGTATATACTGAATCGATCTTCGGTATATAAAGATAGTTGAAAATGGAAAAAAACTTGGTTTTACATTGGACATCGCATAGAAAATTAATCAATTTTTTAAAAGATCATGTAGGATCTCTGTCCTTAATGTGCTGTACATTGTGATTTAATGCTATAACTAGTACTCCAACAATATTTTTCACTTTGTGTTGCTATGTGGGTGCAAACTGTTGAAATCTTTACTTAATATATACTAAACTGATCTTCTGTATATAAAGAGAATTGAAAATGAATCTTGATGTGAATGGAAAGGGAGAGGGAGCGGGAAAGGGGAGGGTTGTGGGTGGGAGGGAAGTTATGGGGGGGAAGCCACTGTAATCCATTAGCTGTACTTTGGAAATTTATATTCATTAAATAAAAGTTTAAAAAAATAAATAAAAATAAATCTCTTAAAAATATTATGGAAAATTACGCATAGATTTCAAACTTTTAGCATCAAAAATCAACTAATCCTTGGATTCAAATTTTCCACGAACTTTTTGAGGTCCCTCATATGTCCATATCTTTAAGTTAATACCATTCCTGCATTTCAATAAATATTATCAATACTACTTCAAATAATCCAAGGATCTTAGAATATATTTTAAAGATTTATTTATTTATTTGAAATTCAGAGTTACACAGAGAGGAGAGGCAGAGAGAGAGAGGTCTTCCATCTGACGGGTCACTCTCCAATTGACTACAATGGCTAGAGCTGCGCCAATCTAAAACCAGGAGCCAGTAGCTTCTTCTGGGTCTCCCATGCGGATACAGGGGCCCAAGAACTTGGGACATCCTCCACTGCTTTCCCAGGCCATAGCAGAGAGCTGGATCTGAAGTGGAGCAGCTGGGTCTCAGACCGGTGCCCATATGGGATGCTGGCACTTCAGGCCAGGGTGTCAACACACTGCGCCACAGCGCTGGGCCCAGTTCTTAGACATTTTAATCTAATCAGTCTCCTTCTACCTTATATATGATCATTGCAAAATTATTCAGTACTATGTTTTCTATGTACACACACACCAAATTGAGCATTATTTTTTCATGTACTCAATGTTTATTTAGATTTCTCATTCTGTTTATCAATTACTTTGCTCACTGTTCTTTCTTGCATGGTAGGTATTTCTTCTAGGGTGGACTTACTTTTTAATCCTGAACTATGACCCTTTGACTTTCCTGTTGTGAGATGTTATTGGTAGCCAACAGTTTTTGCTTATCAGAATACCTTTCTCTTACCCATATTCTACACATTGTATGCAACTTAAGTTTTATTTTTTCCCTCCCTCTGCAATAGAGCTTTTTTGTTACCTTTCTGGCCTTCAATGCTTCTGTTGAGAAATCTGCTTTGGATTGGTCAATTCATGGTCAAGTGACCTATAAATCTTCCCTGCTTTCCTTGAAGACTTTTATGATACTCTGAAATTTTCTACCATCAGCCTAGGTGTCTTTATTACTTTTATTCATCCTGCTTTGGGTTAACTGGATTCTTGAAATTGAGAATTCTTGTCTTTCTTCAGTTCTAGCAGTCCTTAGCCACATCTGTTTGAATGGTGTTCTTTCCCTTAGTCTCTAGTCAGTGTATGTGAGATCCTCTCTTCCTGTATCTTTACTCCTTTTCATGCTTTCCTTTGTATGTCTTTGGGTAATTTATTAATTTCTATCCTAATAATTATCATTTTCTTCTCAGTTATGTCTCGTTTCCTCCAATATCAATCTTGCAAGTGGTTCAGTTGGCTTTGGAGTCTGTGGCCACAGATATCTTCGCTTAGCATGAGACCACATCCTTGAGGGCACACGGCAGCCTTGTCTCATAGTTACTGCCCAGCATAATGTATTCCCCACAGTCTTAGCATTGCTCATGCTTTTCCTTTTCTTCTGACTTTTCCTTTGATGGAGGGGTAATTTCTGAGAGCAGAAGGGGGCAGAAGGATTTTATTCTGCCATCTCAAAATCAGAAGTCTGCTACTCACCTTTCTTAACAACCTTTGATATGGAAAAATGTTGGAGGCTTTTCAGGAGTCTGAGTAGATTGTAGGCTGTCCCCAGAAATGTCATTTGTAATTAGGTTGTCTGGAATTTGGAATGCATTTTCTTATAGAAACCAAGTTATAAATGGTAGTTGGCAACCAAGGCTAGATTTTCAATAGGCTGTTTAGCTGGATACATTGTGTTAACAGCATTATTCTGGCTTCACAGAACTACCATTTATTAAGTTATTTCTATGGGAAAAATAAATTCAAAGTTCTAGCTGGTAGAATACAGAATATTTTAAAATGCAAAGCTATGTCATTCCTCCAATGGCTCCCCATTGTTCACAGGCCAGGGACAAAGTACATCATATTGCCTACTAGGCCCACGAGCTGGCTCCTGCTGGCCCCTCTGCTTGTGCACCATTATCCAACTGGTGTACTTATTGTTACCAGAGTATGTCATTCTCCTGCCAGTTGGCATGTTTAGCTCCTTTTGCCTAGAATGCCTTTCTCTCACATTTTGCTTTTTAAATGTTGACCCACCCTTCAGAATTCAGCTCAAATTTCATTCAGTAGGACAGACAGCCTTCCCAGGTCAAACAGCCCTGTAGTATTATTCCACCATTACCATGCTACATTCTCTTTATGCATGTTCACTATTCTATTTCCAACATCTCTCACAGTGCCTGGAAGATAGAGATTCACTAAGTGCATGTTATGGGATGAACAAATGAATGAATGATCAGGTATTTCATGTCAAAAACTAGTGCTCTTGGCTCATATATGCTTATCTGGAGCCAAGGAATTTTTCTCCCCTTACAATCCTGATGCCCTGACCTGGATATCTTGGATCTGGATCTTTGTTGGATCATTTACATACTAAATATCCCTCAGGATGACCAACATTATAAGTAGTCTTTATTTCAATTAAGTGCCAACTCTTAAACGTCATTAAAGGGGTTGGTGTTATAACATAGCAGCTTAAGCTTCTGTTTGCAACCCCAGCATTCTGTTTTGGAGGCTCATTTGAGTCCTGTCTGCTCTGCTTCTGATCTAGCTCCCTGCTAATGCACCTGAGAAGGCAGCAGATGGCTCAACTGCTTATACTCCTGTTACACATGTGGAGGCCAGAATGGAGCTCCAGGATCCCGGCTTCAACCTGGCCGTTTCAGCCATGTGGGAAGTGAGCCAATGGATGGAAGATCTCTGTCTCTCCCTCTGTGTCACTCTTTCAAAAAAATAAATCTTTTAAGAAGCCATTACAAACAATTCACTACCTCGTTCATCATAAGGTTACAGCTAAGATACCTAAAATATAAATATCAAGATATAAAATTGATTACATTGTTGGCCGGTGCCGCAGCTCAACAGGCTAATTCTCTGCCTGCGGCACTGGCACACCGGGTTCTAGTCCCAATCAGGGCACCGGATTCTGTCCCGGTTGCCCCTCTTCCAGTCCAGCTCTCTGTTGTGGCCCAGGAGTGCAGTGGAGGATGGCCCAGGTCCTTGGGCCCTGCACCCGCACGGGAGACCAGGAGAAGTACCTGGCTCCTGGCTTCGGATCAGCGTGGTGCGCTGGCCACAGCACACCAGCCACAGCGGCCATTGGAGGGTGAACCAATGGTAAAGGAAGACCTTTCTCTCTGTCTCTCTCTCTCACTGTCCACTCTGCCTGTCAAAAAAAAAAAAAAATCTTAGATGTCTCTACCTCAAACACTCCAGAACTATGGCCACACAGCACGATGTTTTTGAGGATAGCCTCATTTTTTAAAAATAAATTGGGCCCCTGCTTTCACAAAGTGTATCTTACCTGCCAGGCCTGTGTCCTGATCTATACCTTGGTCATGAAACCTGGCCACTAGGGACAGGTGTTGTGGTAGAGCAAGTTAAGCTGCTGCTTGGGACATTTGCACCTTATATCAGAGTGACTGGTCTGGGTTCTGGCTACACCGTACCTCTGATCCAGCTTCCTGCTAATGAGCCTAAGAGGCAGCAGATGGTGAACCCAATACTTGTGCCCCTGCCATCGATACAGAAACATGGATGGAGTTCCAAACTCCTGGCTTTGACCAAGCCTAGCCCTGGCTGTTGAGCACATTGGAGAAGTAAATAAGCACATGGAAGACCTCCTTCTCTCTGTCTGTCTCTCTCTCTGTATATAATTCTTCTTTGAAACAGAACTGATATTATTATATTTTTTTTTTTGGACAGGCAGAGTGGACAGTGAGAGAGAGACAGACAGAAAGGTCTTCCTTTTGCCGTTGGTTCACCCTCCAATGGCCGCCGCGGTAGGCGCGCTGCGGCCGGCGCACCGCGCTGATCCGATGGCAGGAGCCAGGTGCTAATCCTGGTCTCCCATGGGGTGTAGGGCCCAAGGACTTGGGCCATCCTCCACTGCACTCCCTGGCCACAGCAGAGAGCTGGCCTGGAAGAGGGGCAACCGGGACAGGATCGGTGCCCCGACCAGGACTAGGACCCGGTGTGCCGGCGCTGCAAGGCGGAGGATTAGCCTAGTGAGCCGCGGCGCCGGCCCAGAACTGATATTTTAAAGCTAACTTTCACAAGTTTTAGCACATAGCCCTGATTCAGCCCTGCAGGATGGGCACAGCTTATTACAACAATGTGCTGAGTATTGAGGGAGACATATGCTACTGGGTCAGAATTGAATTGCAAGCCGTTAGCTCGGTCTAGGAATATTGGGGAAGGCTTTGAAGAGGAGGGGACTCTGGGGATCAGACTTAGAGGAGAAAGAAGGGTTAACCAGGCCAATCTGAACAGGGAAATTGAAACCCTGTGTGTTCTCCTCCTCGTACTCAGTTCTCTGAGAATGCTTGTGTTTCCTTGTGGACCAATGCTTCTTTCGGATCCAGGGCCCTGTCCACCCAGCACCACCCTTAGCAAGCCTCCAAGTTGTGCTCCCACAAGCATTGCTTCTAATTCAGCATGGCTAGAAAAAGGCCCCAGGGCACTTTTCAAAGACAAGAACCAAGATCAATTGGATACCAGCAGCCTCTGGAGAAACTTGGTCTTGGAATCCTCCTGTGACACAGTACTGAGCAGTGCCCCAGACCTTCTAACCCAACAGAAAACACAGGGAATGCTTCGGAAGAAAAGAAGCAACCTCATCACTGAGACTCAAGTGGCCTAGTGGGACTCCCATCCCCACCTGTTGGTGACATGGAAGTCTGACCCACCTTTGGTTTCTAAGCTATTGCTTTTGGGAGCTACAAGTTGCTGAGATGTTAACATAGGCTGAAGGGTCTACTGTGGTTTCTGTGGGGGTGAAACATTCTCATTTTATTCTAGGTGGTGATGTTCTGAAATGCTAGCGTTTTGCAATGAGTACATAACCTTTTGTATTTGGAAGATGATAGAAAACTGAAGATTCGGGGGTGGCGCAGTGGCATAGCACTGCCTGGAGTGCCAGCATCCCATATAGGTGCTGATTCAAGTCCCAGCTGCTCCACTTCCAATCCAGCTCTCTGCTATGGCCTGAGAAAGCAGTGGAAGATGGCTCAAGTGCTTGGGCCCTGGACCCATGTGGGAGACCTGGAAGTAGCTCCTGGCTTCAGATTGGCGCAGCTCCGGCCATTGTGGCCATCTGGGGAGTGAACCAGAAGATGGAAGACCTCTCTCTCTCTGTCTCTCTATAACTCTGCCTTTCAAATAAATAAATCTTTAAAAAAAAAGAAAAAAGAAAACTGAAAATTCAGCTATGGGGTGGAACAGTCTACTTGTGTTAAGAATTGTGAAGTGGCCAAAAAGTTACACCAGAAGTTGGGAAAGAAAGAAGGCTTTTATAAATTGATTACTTTTTTATTGGTTATTACTTTTACTTCGGGATGGCAGATGTGCCTGACTCACCGGAGAGGGCATTAACAAGACCTTCAATTGCCATTCTCAGACACTCATCTAACAAATATGTAGTGGATGCCTCTGGTTGCCAGATCCCCTTGGCTCCTGGCCCTAACAGCTTCATTTTGAAGTGCAGCCAACTGCGAGATCAGGTGACTACAAAATTCAGACTATGGGAAGATGTTCAAGAGTAATGCCAGTTGCAAAGAACAAGGGCTGGTATAGGATCTCTCACTACCCTGGGGCTGTTTATGCTCCCTCTAAGGAGACACTCTACCTGGGGTAGGCGTTGGCTAGCCTCCACTGTCTTACAGATGTGGCTTCACAGCACATCAAAGACAGATGGAACCTCAGGCTTCAGCATGCAGCCCAGCCCTCTAATTGGGTTGCAAGGGAGACTGAGATACAAAAGAGGAACGCAGCCAAGCATGTGTTATCTGAAAAGCAGCTCTACTGTCTGACTGCAGCTAGAAATATGGACATGACAGGGACTTGTCCTCAGGGGAGCCCTGCAGCACAGACAGATGTGCAATTTAACAATTGCATGTTAGCATGGTAAGTGGTGCATAACTTGGTTTGGAGATAGGCAAAACTGTGGGGAAGAGAAGAGGCCACAATGAGGAACTCTTCATCTGTCTCCTGCTTGGAGGAGGTGTGTAACATAGGGTGTGGGGCCACCTGCCATGGGTCCATGGGTTCAAATCCCAGGTTCACTAAGTTCTTTGAATCTCGGCATGCATCTCTGAAGTCCCTCCCCCACAGGGTTCTTTGTGAGGCTGATATAATGGATGCACAGTGCTCAATGCATGGTAGCATTTCAGCGAGTAGTGCGATTCAACCAGTATTCCCAGAAAGCCTTTCATACTCTTCTATCAAAAGGGCTCCACCCAGCTGTGCCTGGTTTCATCTTAAATAAAGGCTAAGGCCTTGGGGAAGTGGATTTTCTTCTTTGAGCCCTACCCATCTTTCCTGACCTGAGAAAACCATCCTCAACTCTGTCCCAAGACCATGGGAGGTGCTTAGGCTTGGCCAGCCATGGATTCCAAGTACAAGCTCAATCCTTGCAACACAACTTCTTCCCAACCTACGGAGCTCAGGTGGAAGAGGGCTGAGGTGCACACTCTCCATGCCCCCTCACTAAGCCCCAGAGCTAGCTATACAAGTCACTTAACAGAGCGTCCTCAATCCCCTTCTTAATGCAGGGACAGGCACAGGAGCACTAACAGTTCCCTTTAATGCAACTGGATTAATTGCCTGTTCAGAAAACAGCTCGATTCTAAATGATCCTAAATGGCCTCTAATACCTGTAATCTTCCCTCCACCACACTGCCCTACTGCATTACTAAAGTGGGGCTGGTTCCCCGAGCTGCATTGCTCAGTAAACAGCAGGCAGCATTGCGGGAGGCCAAGGAAATCAGGATCAGTTCCAAGGGAAGGCTGAGAAATTGATGAAAATGCCACTGGCCTATTCACCAGCCTAATTTGATTCCAGAAAAATCAAGCAGAGGAATTTGGGCTGGCCCAGTGTTCTACTAACTCACTGTTCCCTTGCAGGACTGAGTAATCAAACATGGGCACACGGCCAGCTCTCAATCCAGGGTCCTTCCCGGCCAGTTCAGTGATAAGGTGACCCTCTCAGGGATCTCATTCTTCTTTCTCAAGGCCTCTAAGGGAGCTCAAAAGATACCGAAACATCACTCAACTCCATGGAAACAAGGGTTTGGGGGCTAGTCCAACAAGGCCAGAGTGTTCTGGCTTTGGGTGCATACCTCCCTAGTAAACAGGAAAAAAACATAGTTAGGAGAATGGATTCCTGACATCCTGGCTCTACTACTACCAGCTATTTAACCTTGGGCAAGTTACCATTGATGCCTTGGTTTCATCGTCTTTAAAATAGGGATGATTATAGTGGTACCTTACTTGAGGGGTTATTATGAGGATTAAATGCCTTAATATGTGCAAGGTGCCTCAAGAGGACACGGCTCATGGTGAATGCTGTATATGTGTTTGCTGTCATTGCTCCAGCTTCACTCCCCTTCTCTGGGCAGCACGTAGCCTCCTTCAGCCTCAATTCGTTTTTCTGTAACTGGAGATAATGGTTGTTATAAATAGGCATTGGGTTAAAGGATGCACAGTGGGTGGTGCTGAGCTATCCTGTGAGTGATGTTTCATGAGCTGCCTCCTGTCCTGCCCAGCAAGTGCTTGTTCAAGCCATGTTCTCATACACACTGCCCAGCAATGCTTCTTCCATCCAGCTGCCCTCTCTGTTCACGTGGGAAGTTTCCATAGAGATCCACCTGGGGCACTTAGGGAAGACAGGTTACCAGGTCAGGGAGGCATGCAAGGAGAAGTGGGCCAAGCCTACCTGGGAAATACAACATGGGAAGTCAGACATCTGTATCTCCTCCCTTTAGACCTGTGATGCTGAGGGCTGGGAAAAGAAATTAGAAGGCTGTGTTTGCTTGAGACTTCTAGCACGTTAGACTTGGCACTGCCTTCTGAGAGCTTTCACCACGCCAATGTCCAGCTGTGAGATTTTGAGACCTTGGCACACAGACACTAGCAGAGAGTGTGGGTGGATTTCCACAGGAACACCTTGCATGACCAAAGTATCCTGACCTAGAACCGGGGTTGGGCAGAGGGTACAGACCACATCCCAAGAACACTGACCAAGTCTTAACATCCTTGCTGACTTTAATGTCAAAGTCAGAGCTGGCCTCACTCTGAAGCTGCTTTACCTTCTAGATTTGGTATGGATGGCTATTTTCTCTACTTTCCGGCTGTTATGTGATCACTCTACCTCAATTGCTTCCTCTGTAAAATGGGGCTAACCATCACACCTACCACATAAAGAGATCACAGGATGGAAGGAGCACACTAACAGTGGTCAATGCTTGCTGCACCCTCAGGATGCAGCTGGGGCTGTGCTAAATAATCCTTCCAGTGCTCCTTCCCATTGTATCTTCCTACTATCTGTGGGAGGTCATCCCTGCTGTTAATCCCTATTATGCAGATGAGAAACACAGGAAAAAGGAGGTTAATGCAGCTTCTCGGAGTCACACCGGTAGGCAGCAAGGAGCTGTTCAAAAAGTCCCTGGCACAGAGCGAGAACTCAATGAAAATGCTATTGTCCTGGGAACTGCCATTAGTGCCACACTTCAGGGGAGAGAAGGTGTTCATGGCCTAGGTACTAGATTAGAGCAAGTGAATGACAGGATGAAGTGACAATGTCCAAAAAACGGCCCTGGCAGTGATGAGGCCCTGTATAAAGGGGCTAAGAGCACTTCCTTGGAGACCCAGAGCAGATCGTGGTTTGAAGTGGGCTTGATTCAAACAGGGCTGGGAGCTGGAGACCCCGTGCCTGCTCCATGGCCTCCCAGATGACAGGGACAATCAGAAGCCACCATGCCACCCTGGATCTCAGTGGCCTCATCTGTAACTGTGAACACACAGTCCTATCTCGCCCACTACTGGAGGCTACTACATGAGGATTGCCCAGTCTGGTTACCCCTCACCATCTCTCAGAGAGGAAAATAGTCTCCCAGACTGGGCATGTGGCAAAAACAACTGTCCCACTGGGCAGGAGCCCCAGAGCTCTGCAGGGGCAGGAACCCAACTGCGGCACTATTTTTAATTACTTAGGAAACTAAAGATTCCCATGTGCCACATTTTCTTCTTCAAATCAAAAATCATCTGCTAATCCCCTATCCATTAATTCTTTTAATCCTTGTAGCCATACCATAAGAGAAATCTTATCTGAGCTTACAGAAGTCAAAACAGTTATTTCCAAGATATGAAATGACTCATCCAATGGCAGATGGCTGGGAATTTGGAAACTCTAGGTTTGAACCTAATGCTATCTATCTATCTCCAACATTCTCGTGATTTTTATTCTTCAGCTCCTAATGTTTCTTTAATCTTCTTAGTGCACCTGCGTGGAGACGCCTACACTCCTATATCCAGACATTTTACCATTGTTCACCTCATGAATACCATGACTGCTCTGGGCTTCTAGTTGCCTAACTACAAAATAAAGACACCTCTTGGGTTGTCCCAGGACGAAAAGAAGACATTCACAAAGTGTCCACGATAACACAAGACAGGGTGCTCAACCTCTGTGACATAGGCTGATGAGATGCAATTTTTGACTTATCAGGTTGGCAGAAACAAAAACAATTCCTTTAATATCCAGTGCTTATAAAGATGGGGAAAACAGATACTTGTATATCACTGATAGAAGCATGTATTGTAGAAGCCACCTAGAAGAGCAATTTGGTAAGAAATAGTAAATATAAAAGAGTACTATCCACGGATCATGATAACATTTGATTTTGATAATGTCCAAATATGATAACTAATCTAAAGTGTTACTGATGAACTAATGACTAGATAACTATAGCATCCCATCTACCTATGTGAATAATACAACTTTGTGCAATAAAAGAATGGAGTATGCTTGTAGTTACTAAGTTGGAAAGCTCTGAGGTCAACATTGTAGCACAGTGGGTTAAGCTACCAACTTGCAACACCAGCATCCCATATAGGAGTGGGGGTTTGAGTCCCACCTGCTCCACTATTGCTCCAGCTCCCTGCTAATGTGCCTGGGAAAAAAGAAAATGATTACCCACGTACATGGGCCCTCATCACCCTCATGGGAGACCCAGATATAGTTCCTAGCTGCGGGCTTTGGTCAGGCCCCAACCTGGCTGTTGAGACCATTTTGGAAGCCAGCAGACGGAAGATCTTTCTCTGTCTCTCCCTATATCCCTCTTTTACTGTTTTAAAGAAAGAAAGAATTTTTAAAAATTATGAAAAGACCTGTAAGTATAGATATAAATAAAAAAAAAAGCTTTGGAATTCTCACAAATATCATTGAAGTTAAAGAAAAAACTCACACATGACAGTATTTCTCTCTCTCCCTCCCTCCTCCCTCTCTCCCCCTACAACACATTTGATAAGTTGCATTAAGTCTGCAAATATATTGTATCCTGTTAATAGCAGTGTTTTGGAGCAGTAAGGGAAAGCTACCATCATGTAGGCTTTGTTTTACCTGATGTCATTTTTTAAAAATATAACATATAAACATGTAATTTGTGTACTTATAAAGGTAAAAATAATAAAAAGTACTGTCACAATTATAATGTAATGTGTGCTCTGACTCAATATGTTCTTTCTAAATAAAATAAATCAGGCAATAAATAATCTTTTAAAATATGTGCCTATTCTTATTGATGGACTTTCATATCCTATCTTTCTAAGAATTTCTTTTACTGAAATGGAAATGATGGTTTTCATTTGCTGCTGATGATGGGGAACTTAGGCTTAAGCAATTTGTCCTGTTGCTAAGGCACAGATCTGGGAATGGAAACCAACTATTTGCCCCAACTTCAGTTCGCTGCCTCTCTCTTCAATCATTCAGTACATCTCCACTGAGCACCACCCATGTCCTGAGTCCAAGCCAGGCACTGGGGAAGCAACAGGAGCTGAAGAGATGTGCTCCCTGTTCTCAGAGCACCATGGTCCAGCAAGAAAAGCCGGTGGATTCACATGCATTTACAGTATAGTACGCGAAGTCTGGATTTCCCTGGCAATAAATTCCTCTTCACTGACATCTGAGACAAAGAGAGTACAACTAAACAACAAGTTTTTGGTCTGTTCCTTGACTATAATGTTCACAACAACATGCCCTGTTGATCTAAATATTCTGATCCTTCAGTAGATCCCTGAATAAAAATTATCAAGACAGCTATGGAGCATAGACTAAGTGCCAGGCTTTACTGCAAATGGGCTGACCCACTGGATCCTCAAGCTCCCCCTACAAAGCAGGCACTACTGTAAACCTCATTCTGCAGATGAGGGAAGGAAGGCACAGAGATTTCATAAGAAAGAAAACAACAAAACCAATGACAACCTGCTTGAGGTGATGAAACTAGTTAATGCTAGAGCCACAGAAAACCCAGCCTCTACCCTCCTTTGCCTTCCCAACGAAACATTCCAAGTTGTTCAGCAGGACACGTGTGCCGAGATGCCTTCTCCAAGTCTTCTCTGAAAACTGAGGCATGAAAATTGAGGATCAGATGTCTGTCTGTCCCAGAGCCAATGGCTGTAGGAAAAAGGAAGAAAGAATAGTTTATTCTGGACTAAATCTCATCGTTCTGTGTTGGCAGATTAACAGGCTCTGTGAAGAGAAGACTTATTTTTCAGAAATGCAAGTGTGTAAGAGCCACTTGACCACAGCTCCCTAATCAGGAGCATCTTGCTAATTGCCACTAATGTGATTAGCAGAATTAATTAGCCACTCAGAAATATTACACACTGAGTCACATGGGGATTAACCTGTGTCACCATTGGGAACATTATTGCTTAGGATAAAGAGGGTGAGACAATTGGCCTCCAAAAGGAATCTTGATGTTCTCATATTCTGCTCTTGAATTCTAAGTATGTTTTGCATTAGATGAAGGCAGAGAGAGAGAGAGAGAGAGAGAGAGAGAGAGAGAGAGAGAGAGAGAGAAATTTCTAACTATTCCTCTAGATAGTTCTGTGAAACTCTCAGTGTTTTGTCTCCTGCCACACAGAACCTCTTCTTGTCTCCTCCCCACAAGGAGTCAGGGACTACGCCGCCCCCACACTGTGTCTCCCGACCCTAACTGCAGTTCTGGGCATCCAGGCAGACTCAGGACTTGCTGATTCATCATCTCCGAATCTCCAAACTAGGAATGGTTGCAAATGTTCTGTGTTTCTAGGCTTGAAGGTGCAAACGTAGAGAACACACACATTGCCACACCAGGGAATTACGTGGAAACATCGCACGTAAGATTGGTTACACTTCCAAACTTTTTACCAGGAGACAAAAAAAGCCTTAGGCTATATTAAACCCAAAGGTAGCATTTCCTAAACTAAATACATTCCCCTTAACTCTGCTGCTCCTACTGTTTCTGATCTTGGTGAATCAAAAAGGTAGAGAACCAACATCACCTATCACATCCCCAACTGCTTAATACACTTTCATATTTACTTAATTCCTTTCTAATTAATACCAGATTGTCCTAATCTAGATCTCAACAATTCTTATTAGACACAGATACCTGGAGAAAGGATCCCGTATGAGAGACAGAGATCCAAACAAACAAGCAGAAGAAAACAATTTTGAGGAAATGGACTACTCAGTGTTAAGACCACTGAAAGGGAAAAAAACTATTACCAACATCCCCAGAGATATAAAAGAACATATTGCAAAAGTGTGAGCAAAATACCAGGCGAAAAGGACATTCAGAAAACAATAAAGAACTCTTGGAAATTAAAAATGAGATAGTACACATTAGAAACCAATAAAATGGTTAGAAGCAGAGGAAGCCTCTTGAAAATCAATATTACAAAACCAACTGCACAGTTTCAACAGCCAGAAACTAAAGTTCTAGAAAAGCAGAGAAAATGAGAGTGCAATGATCAGCCAAAGAGACTAAGAAACCTTCCCAGAAAGGAAGGATGAAAATATGTGGACAAAAATCCACCCACATCAAGGGAGATAATAAAATTCTAGAATTACAAGACATTTGCTAGTGTCCTACAACTTTAGGCAGCAAGGGAGGCAGGTCACAATCAAGATTCAAACAGTTTTAGTTTTCTCAAGAGCAATGCAGGATAATCGAATATAATGGAAATTATCTGCAGTCTAATCACTCACTTCATGCATGGGTATATGGAAAGGCTTCACATATTGATCTTCGTTTACTTTCCTACAAAGCTACCGCAGGAAACGTTCTTCCAAGACATGGCAGGAAAATAAGGCAGTAGAGAGTCAGTGACAATGGGAGCATTAACGCGGGGATGAAGCGCAGAGATTCTGGGACTGCGGGACGACAGGTGCGCCCCAGGCAGAGAGAGCAGACCAGCAGAGCGGAGCAGGCCAGCAGCTCTGACAGAGCTTTCTGTAGGAAGAGGAAATTGGAAAAATAACTGAAGCATCTGAATATCGGGGGGAGAGCTTTAGATAATTGGCAAAGAGTGGAAGCTGAATTAGTAATAAAAACATAAAAATGAAGCAAACAAACCATAAACACGGCAAATATTAGCTTCAGAGAAAACATAATAGTTATGCAGGAGGGGAAAATCATCATAATTTACTGCACGGTTCAGTTTTGAATGGCATTTACATAGTCAAAATATTGTAAACACTGAATGTTGATCTAACCAAAATTAGCATATAACTTTATTGGAAGGATGAGGAAAGTGGGTGGACTGGGTGCCTCTGTGAGTGTTGGGTGGTGGTGGGGAAGCAGACAGAACTAAATCATGCTCCCCAGGAGAAGTTAACCGATGATAAACTAGAAAAATCACAAGTCCCAATAAAGGTTATTAATTCAGGAGTGTGGGGCTAACAGGGTCTTAACCAGGTGAAAAATACTTCTGACTGGGTGTGGGAAAGACCTGGGGCTGCTCCTTTATCACTAACTGAAGAGCCATTTGACCATTTATCTGATGTGCACATATGACAGGGGCAAAAATTCTGACTTACATAAAGGAAGGTATAAATGTGATGGCAACCCTTCCAAGGTTAATATGATCCCAATAAAGACATGTACAAGATGGTTTTAGATTTCATATGAGAAAAGATTTCATGTTAGATTACATTTCAATGTCAGGCAATTCTGGAGTCGAGGAGGTCACACAGGGAACGGCAGCTGTAGTGGTAGATTAGCTGGCCAAGAAATTAAAGCACATTCTAAGTTTCAGAAAATAAACTATGATTCTGGTATGCTAGTAGACAAAAGGAACATAGTCAGAATGTAGAAATAGCACAAAATAGAGCATGGATTTAGGATATAATAAAAGTGGAATAAAAAAGTAGTGGGAAAGAGAGATTACTTAGTAAATAGTTCTTGGTTGGCCAGGTAGGAAAAAAAAACGCAATTGAATTCCCAGCTCACATCACAGCCAACTTCAGGTGGAAAATATCTCATTAACATGGACACCGAAGAATCAAACGTTTAATGCAAAGTAGAAGAGCATAATTAATAAAAGAGATTACTGTTTGTTTATAAACTTGGACAGGGGAAGTTCCAGGATGACACAAAACCACAAGTCATGAGAGCAAAGATTGGTAGAATACATTGAGTAACATTTTTTAAATCTTCATGTTTAAGATCACTATAAAGCAAAGTCAGAGAAGACTTTAAACTGAAAAATAAATTGCAACTCACAATTTTCCTAATACAGAAGGAACTACTATAAATCAATAAAATAAAGGACAAGCACCACAGAGAAAAATGGATAGAGCAGGGAGTTTCCAGCGAAGATCAAAAAGTGACTCATGAATGTTTGAAAAGATGCTCAAATTAACCTACAATTCCACACGTGTAAAATGCAAATTTACTGAAAGGTAAGTTTTCACAAATACGGAGAACTTATGAAATGTACTTCATGGGTGAGGCTGTAGAAAAACAAGGCTGCTGTGTACCTCTGCAAGAACAGAGGCATAATGCAACCTACACAGAGAAGGCGATTCGGCAAATCTGTGACATTAAATCTGCCACTACCTTGGGACCGACAATTCCATTTCTAAGAATTTTTCCTTATAATATACTCACACATGCATGAAATGACATTCCTAAGAACAAAGGACTTTAAATGACTTCCCTGTCTATTACTAGGGACTGTCAAACTCACCAAGTTTTATCCAGATGATGATATATTAAATAGTCATTAACAAAAGCTTTTTGTGTAATTGACTTCCAAGACATACAGATAAGTGAATAAAGCAAGGTGCCAACTAGTAGGTACAGTGACAGTTGTTTAAAAAAAGAAAAACGGGGTGGGTATTGTGGCATAGTAAGGTCAACCGCCACATGGGACTCCCATACTCCTTACTGGAATGCCGAACATTTGAGTACCACGTCTGCTTCCAGTTCCAGCTTCCTGCTGATGTATCAGGAAGCTGATCATGGCTCAAGTACTTGAGCCCCTGTCACACACATGGGAGACTCAAAGTTCCTGGCTCCTGGCTTCAGCCTGCTATAGATCCCCTTGTTGAAGGCATTTGGGAGTGAACTAATGGATGGCTGAACTCCACCCCCAACTGTGTGTGTGAGAGCGACCAAGTGAGATAGAGAGATATACTCTACCTTTCATTTCTGTGTGCACGTGTCACTCCACCTTTCAAATAAAACAAAATATATTTTGAAAAATGAAAAGCAGGGGCTGGCATTGTGACGTAGCAGATAAAGCCGCTGCCTGTGGTGCTGGCATCTGATACAGGTCCTGATTTATGCCCTGCAAATGGCTTAGAGAAAGCAGCAGAAGACGTCCCAAGTGTTTGGGCCCTTGCCACCCATGTGGAAGACCCAGAGGAAGCTCCTGGCTTCCGCCTGGCCCAGCATTGGTTGGTCATTGTGGCCATCTGGGGAGTAAACCAGTGGATGGAAGTTATTTCTCTCTGTAGCTCTGATTTTCAAAATAAATCTTTAAAAAATATAAAAGCAGGGGCTGGTGCTAAGGCACAGCCGGTTAAAGCCCCAGCCTGCAGTGTCGGCATCCCATACGGGCGCTGGTTTATATCCTGGCTGCACTTCTTCTGATCCAGCTCTCTGCCATCACCTGGGAAAGCAGTAGAAGATGGCCCAAAGTCCTTGGGCCCCTGCACTCCTGTGGGAGACCCGGAAGAAGCTCCTGACTCCAGATTGGCACCAATCTGGCCATTCCAGCCGTTTGGGGAGTGAACCAGCAGATGGAAGACCTCCCCCCCACCATTCCTTCTTTCTCTTTTTAACTCTGATTTTCAAATAAATAAAACCTTTAGAAAAAAAGCATAAAAGCCAATTGTTGGAAGGGTACCTGTGTTATCATGCAGGCTTGCCTACGTGAGCATAAATATCATGCCCTTATCAATGCTGCGCATAGATTAATGATGAGAAGGAACTGGGCAGCTGAGGAACTTGGAGTAGATGCAAAGCCATTCTTGTATACTCTGTGCCTTTCAAATTCTGAGCTTCAAATGTGTGCTATGTGCTAAACTGATTAAATTTTTAAATGTTAAGAAGTTGTACAGTTGGCAAAAATTTTAAAAATAGGGCAAATATTCTGCTCACATGGGCATGAAGAACCATTAACATTGTATTTTTTTTGACAGATAGAGTTAGAGAGAGAGAGAGAGAGAGAGACAGAGAGAAAGGTCTTCCTTCTGTTGGTTCACCCCCCCCAAATGGCCGCTATAGCTGGAGCTATGCCGATCCGAAGGCAGGAGCCAGGTGCTTCCTCCTGCTCTCTCATGCAGGTTCAGGGCCCAAGCACCTGGGCCATCCTCCACTGCACTCTTGGGCCACAGCAGAGAGCTGGCCTGGAAGAGGAGCACCTGGGACTAGAACCCAGCACCCATATGGAGGTGCCATAGGCGGAGGATTAACCAAGTGAGCCATGATGCCAGCCCCTAATATTGTATTTTTAATGTCATATAATGAGATCCATGTAGCTCTTTTCCTAACGAGCATGTGGAAGAATCACTGCAAACCGAAAGGAGGCACACTGTTAAAGACATCGCATTCATAATGTGTAATGTCCATGTGGAACAGAGCCTTTATTTTACAGATAAGGAAATAGATGTAACTGTTATTTAAGACAGCAGAGTCTGGAGGATCACATTATTGAGTGACAGGAGAAAAACATAGAAGTTCAACCTCTACTTTTGATTTAAAAATTCTGAACAAATTAAGAATGAAAAATAACATTCTTTTCAATAATTTTTTAATTGTATTGTTTTTTTGAAAGAGAGAGGAGAGAGAAAGAGAGGAATATCTCCCTTCTAGCAGTTTGCCCCCCAAATGCTTCCAAAAGCTGGGCTAGGCCAGGCTGAAGTCGAGAGTCAAGTTCTCTATCCAGGTCTCCCAGGGAAAAGGAACAGACCCATCACTTAAGCCATCACCTGCTGCCTCTCACAGTGTGCATTAGCAGGAAACAGAAATCGGGAGTGGAGCTGGGAGGTGAACTCAGTCATTCAGATACAGATAGAAGTGCGTATCCCATGCCAGGTCTTAACACTATGCCAAATGCCCACTGCAGATAACTTTCCTAACTTGCTATAAACCTAAAATATACAGTAAATATCATCTATTTTTAGAAGCCTTAGAAATGTTCCTTTTATAAGAGGTACCTTTATCTGAAAGGAGGAGAGAACTTCCACTTTGATTATGGCCTTGTCTAAATGTCGGAGTTTGTGAACTCAAGAGGCTTCCATAGCCTTGGCAGCTCATAAGAGCCTCGGGTGATTACTGACGTCATAAATAAGAGTGTCAATTGTTAAATCAACAACAGGAGTCACCGTGCACTTACTCCCCATGTAGGATCTCTGTCCTTAATGTATTGTACTATGAGAAGTGACGGTAAAACTAGTATTCAAACAGTACTTTATACTTTGTGTTTCTGTGTGGGTGCAATCTGTTGAAATCTTTACTTAGTAATATACTAAGTTGATCTTCTGTATATAAATATAATTAAATATTAATCATAGCAAACAGAAATTGAAAGAATTTGTCGCCACTCATCCTGCCCTGCAAAAGATGCTTAAAGATGTGCTACACACAGAAACACAGAAACACGATCACCAATATGAAAGAAGGTAAAGGAAGGAAACCTCACAGCAAAAGATCACAGGAAGCTCAACTTCTCTTTGACATAGAATTAAACTCTGATGCTCTGTTAAAGCAATGTGTTAAAGTAATCTATCATGATCTCTTGATGTCTGTTAAATTCTAATTGTTCAAAAGCAGCTGAATTTTTATTAAGAGCTATGGGTTACTTAAATATGTGCTTACTTTCAAAGATTTGAATAATCACCTTGTAACAATGATCAAATTTGGTCTATGTTATGTCATGATTTTAAGGAATCTTATTTCAACCAGATATTTTGGATTTTGAGCCTTCTTGGCATTCTTGACAGGCATTCAAAAAATCAAAGTTCCAAACAATCTGGTCTCTAAAATTTCCAGTAAATCTTGGACTTTGGTTTTTCCAGTTTGGGCCCAACTGAAAAAATCAAAGGACCTATGTCTCTCATCTTATAGAGACACCAACTAATCAGGCTATTTGGATTATATTAGAAGTACTGTCAATATGTGATGTGGTACCAAACTTTAAGTTTCTATAATGGAAAATGCTATTAATACAAATGTTTGAGAATTAAAAAGTCTAATGATCTTGTGTTACTAGACATGACAGTTATCTTAATGAGAAAGCCCCAGAGGCCTAAAGGGTTAAATACTTGTAAAATCCTACAGGTGCTTTCAAAAATACTGTGAAGTAAGCAAGTGCCTCTTGTTGGTTGATGAGTTTATAATTTTAAACATGGCAACTTAAAGTCTTTTGTCATCCACAGTTATATATAATTTGCTGCTCATAAAACTAAAGCGTTGTTGGTTCTGTGTTTAGCTGTCCTCCTATAGGTTCCTATGGACTTTTTCCAGCCACTTCTATTGTATTCAGAACTTTGGGATGGCTCTGTAAACAGATGAAGCCAATAATGTACTAATAGTACCAACTGAGAGAAAGTATGGTTAACTGAGGTTACTAAAAACAAAAAGCAATTCAAATCAATTGGCAATCTACAAAAAGAGTTAAAGATTTTAAAAGCTATTATTGAAATTGCTATATTGGTCTATTATGTTATATTATATGTGTGTACATATTGTATGTCCACATGGGAAAATTTTATTAAGAGTTTTATTTTAATTGGCTTATAGATAAGATTGTCCATAAATTTAAGCTGCTAAAATTAATCAAAGATACATTTTAATTCGTGTGACCTGAATCTCTGCATCATATGTTTTATACTTTTTGGTAGAAAGAAACTAAAAACATTTTATATGGTTGTGCTTAAGTTTACTGGTTAAACAAACTACACCATGTTAGATATTTAACAGGTGTTTTCAAATACATGATTCTTAAAATTTATAGAAGGCATTGGACCTTCTGGTAAATGTTTTCTTAAGTTGTTATCTAATGGTTGAAACTGCTTGCTAAGTATTCATGTAATATTGCTATTGTCAGCAAGCGATCTAGGACTTGCTCCCTCATTTCTCTAGTCTAAGCCCAACTTATTCTTTCATTTCTCTATTCTCCTCAAGGTAGGAAACTAATTATATTATGAAGGAATCTGTAGGACACACAATTTATTCTTTAGACCTTATAAAAGAGATGGCTGGCCGGCGCTGTGGCTCAACAGGCTAATCCTCCGCCTTGCGGCGCCGGCACACCGGGTTCTAGTCCCGGTCGGGGCACCGATCCTGTCCTGGTTGCCCCTCTTCCAGGCCAGCTCTCTGCTGTGGCCAGGGAGTGCAGTGGAGGATGGCCCAAGTGCTTGGGCCCTGCACCCCATGGGAGACCAGGAGAAGCACCTGGGTCCTGCCATCGGAACAGCGCGGTGTGCCGGCGGCAGCGCGCTACCGCGGCAGCCATTGGAGGGTGAACCAAGTGAACCAACGGCAAAAGGAAGACCTTCCTCTCTGTCTCTCTCTCAATGTCCACTCTGCCTGTCAAAAAAAAAAAGAGATGGCTAACATTTTTCTGTAATAGCATAGCCAAAATAAGAGCTTAAATAATATTCTCATAGCTAGATTTACTTCGTCATCAGCGAAGTAAACAGTAAGTAGAAAAACCCTCCCTTTCAGACCAAAGGGAAAGAAAGTTTTAAAGTGAGAATATAATTTTCCTCATGGGTATTGTCTACCCTAGAAAAACTACTACAGAACATGCCTGTGACTATAGACTTGTAGTTCAGGCCACCGAAGATTAGAGATGGGACTTGGGCACTCCCTTTACTTGCATCCTCTGGTCTGCTTTAACACAAACCAGGAGGAAAAGAAAGCTAGGCATCAGAAGCAATGGGTGGCAGGCCTATTAATGGCTGATCTGTACAGTGATCTGCCCTCAAGGAGACCCAACAGGCCAGTTCACTGGCAGTGGCTTTCAATGTGGTAAGCCTGGGCTTCAGCAGAAGTCAGCTTGTGAAGAGCCCTGGCAGCTCTGCCAAGAGGTGGATCACTGGAAATGGACCTGACCTGGAGTCGAAGGATGCCCAGGTCAGAGCCACAGATCTTATTGGCTCCAAGCTGAAAAGCCCTTCACTCAGCCCACCTTCCAAAGTGACCACTGCAGCTGAGGGGACGGCCAACTAGGGTCAGCAACATTGCAGGCAGAACTGTAAATTTCTTGTTAGAGATGCCACCTGCCTTTACCTGGCCAGCTCTCCTCCCAGGCCAGCTAAGTAATGAAAGTCAACAGAGTGCCTTCCCCCAGGAGGTTCACACCTCCCTTAGGATGTACCCCATGTGAAGAGATAGATAGGTCTGGGCTTCTTAACTTACAAAGCCTAAAGCCCAACAGATTATTATCAAGCCCCTTCTGTCAGGTTCTATTTGCCTCTCAATCAGAAAACTTAATTGTAGCTTAGACAGCACCTTTCTTAGCTCCTCTAATAATGACTCTGTCCTTTGTTCTAGACCCTGTCTAGCGCACTTGGGCCTCATTCCTTTGTAATCATAACCTCTACTCTACCTCCAATGGCTCTGCTCCCAACCTGTGTGTACTGATGGTCCTCTTCCCCACTTAATGCTGTATAATTGTTCAGACCTGGTTAATGCCACTCTTAGGATCATTGGTTACTATCCTCACCCTGTCTTTTATGACCTTGTCTAAATATGATCAGAGTCGGCAAACTTGGAAGGCTTCCATAGCCTTGGCAACTCATGACAGGAGCCTAGGGTGGTTACTGGCGCCATAAACTAGAGTGTCAATTTGTTGGGTCAACAACAGGAGTCACTGTGCACTTGCTCCTCATGTAGGATCTCTGTCCTTAATGTGCTATACATTGTGATTTAATGCTATAACTAGTACTCAAACAGTATGTTTCACTTTGTGTTTCTATGTGGGTGCAAACTGTTGAAATCTTTACTTAATATATACTAAATTGATCTTCTGTATATAAAGAGAATTGAAAATGAATCTTGATGTGAATGGAAGGGGAGAGGGAGAGGGGAGGGTTGCGGATGGGAGGGAAGTTATGGGAGGGGGAAGCCATTGTAATCCATAAGCTGTACACTGGAAATTTATATTCATTAAATAAAAGTTAAAAAATGCATTATATGATAAAGGCTATGTTACACATCAATAGATAAGTGATGGACAGATTAATAGATGTGTTGGACATACCAGCTTACCTTATGGAGAAAAATAAACAGAACAAACAAGGTAGATTTTAAATGGATCAAATGTCAAAACAGGAAAATTAAAACTATAAAGTTAATAGAAGAAAACGTAAGGAGAATATCTTTGTGAATTAAGTGTGAATGACTTCTTAAAGCTTGAAATGCACACACAATAAAGCAAAGAATTGAAGCAATTTATCATATAAAATCATGAATTTACGTTCACTAAAACAAACAGAACGTGGCTGTGGAAAAGAGGTTTGCAATGTCTAAAACAGACAGCTGAGGAATATCCAGAATATAAATGCACATTATGAATATTTAAAAATGATAGGCATTCTTCCTCCAGAAAAATAGGTAAGAGGTACAACCAGATAATTAGTAAAGAAGTAGCATTTAAAATGTTAATGAGCATTGGAGTAATGTTCAAACATCATTATCAGAGAAACAAAAATTAAAACACTGTACCATCATTAACACTTAACAGACTTAACATAAGAAAGTTAGGGGCAGGCATCGTGGCATACTGGATAAAGGCGCCCCCTGCGATGCTAGCATCCCATATGGGTGCCCATTCGAGTCCCGGCTGCTCCACTTTTGATCCAGCTCCCTGCTAATAGCCCAGGAAAAGCAGCGGAAGACGGCCCAAGTGCTCGGGCTCCTGCTACCCACATGGGTGACCCGAAAGAAGCTCCTGGCTCCAGCTTGGCCTACCTCCAGCCATTGCAGCCATATGGGGAGTGAGTTAGTAGATAGAAGATGGATCTCTCAAATAAATAAATAAATTTTTAAAAAGAAAGCTAGACAAAATCCAATAAGGTCAGGACTGTGGAGATACGGTAATACTCAACTAAAACTCCGAGAACACAGACGGGCATGGCCATTCTGGAAAACACTCTGTAGTCATTGGTCCAACTAGAATCCTTATCATCTAAGACTCAGACATTCACGTCTTGATTTGCAGTCCAGAGAACGTCTCCCAGAATTCCATGAGTATATGCAAATGAAAATGTCAGTTGGTGGTGATTTGGAGACAATCTGGCACCTATTATAGGAGAATGGATAAAGTGTAGGCCACAAAGCAAGGGTTAGAAGCAACATGTGAAATACACATGCAGTAACCCAGAAAGAACCTATAAAATTAGTGATCACAAAAGAATGAAGTAGCACAAGCTATAAATGAATCATTTGTGCATATTTAAAAGACTCAAAATAAACTAACAAAGGGCATTTTTCCAGATCACAAACAGTGGGGATGTAGAGAAATGGGAGACAAAAACAGGGATTTAAAGGGGTGACTTAAATGAAACAAGGGGACCTTTGGGGGACCAATGTTATTAGATGCTACAAACTGAGGCTGGTCATCAACTCTGCCTGCTCTGGAGGACAGAAGGGAAGTCAGCTTCATCTCACCTCCACGAAATAAACACTGAATACCTGGGCAAAGAGCCCGTGTGAGGAAGCACCTGCTACTTCTCTGCCTAGAACCTGGGCAAAGACGCATCTCTCCTCACCACAGTTCTCACCACAGCTACAGCAAGGGAGGGAAACACTGCAGCTGGCATGACGTACGACCTCCAGCAGGTAGCTGTGACCCTGCCCCCTGCTCTCCTGCCGACCAGACACTCCCACAGCATCTCAATGCCACTATGGTACAAGCTCACGACAGTCAAGAACAGAAGGCCCATCCTGAATCATTTCTATCTTAAGGCTCAATCTCAATCTTTCAATGAACAAATAATCTTGACTATAGCCAAAGTTCTTAGACAAAGTCAAGATTATTTGCTTCAAATTAAAAATGGGCATGAGGTCTGTAAATGGTTTGAAATTTTATAATTTTGGGGGGACTGTGGCTGCTTTGGTGCTAAAAATTATGGAATAATTATTGAATAATTACTATATTCTAAGTACATGCCAGTTATTTTCCTTCACATTCACAACTAGGGTTACAAGATAAAACTCGGGCCCATTGTGTAGCTGCTATTGGTCTGTCTCCTGCATAGCCACGGCTTTCATGAACTGCCACTCTCCGTCCTATCATCTAAGTGGAGTGTCAATCACTTTCCCAACCTTCTGGTCCTGTGGAGTCAATATATGATAACAGCAGGTAGAGCAAGAATCGTTCAAGACTGAAGGCATCTCCAGAACAAATCCCAATTTCTCGAAGGGAAACACTAGCAAACACAGAGAAAGCAGCAGACATGTAAGCGTAGGTGAAAGGGAGAAGAGGAAAACAGAAGTCAGACATAAGGTAAATCTTGCCTCTGAGCTTTTTAATTATATGAAAGATTATTCTATTGATTGAGATTTTTGAGTTGGGTTCTATCAACTGACTCTGATGAACAGACAGCTGCCCAGACCCCAGACCAACTATCCTCCCGATACGAGGCTGGACCACTCCCCTTGAGCCCTGCTGGCTCTTGCTACGGCACCAGTTCAGACTGGCTCTAACGGGTCCCCTTGGCTCCCAGCACGCTGGACACTCTACTTTGGAACCACTTTAATGTACTGCCAGCATCCTTTTTGTGGGGAGATCTGATTTTCAAAAATTGCCCAGGCTTAGATCTGTGGACTGGAAAAACAAACCCACAAAAATATTTTTCAAAATTTTAGAATGACTGGGAAGTAATAAGAATGATACACTGTGTATAGAACACTTGGGTTTAAAGGCATTTCTTAGTCTGGTTTGGGCAATGGTCTCCCCACTGCAACAAGAAAATTATCACCTAAGGAGGCTGTTTTGAAGAGACAGAGGATAGAAAATGTACTGGGATTAGATTCTGTTTCCCCTTACTGGCTGAATAATGTGGTATTCTACTTAATCTCCCTAAATTTCGAGAACTTCATCTGAATGCTGAAGATGACAACGCCTTCTTCATGGGGTTGTTGTTATATGTGAAAAGTAAGCACATCCATAAAACATCTGGAAGAATTCTTGTACATTGCTGACCCTTGATAAATTGTATGTCTGTCTCTATGAGGTGTATGTTATATGTATTTATGCATATTCAACATTTTAAGGCATTAATCCTGGTATGTTGATTAAAACATCTGCCTTGTTACTCTATCATCACACCCTACAAAGAGCTGGGCCACTCCCAATTCACACACTTCCCAGTGGGTCCGTTCTTTTAGAAATAGTCATCAGGCACACACAAAAAGCAATTTAAATGGTTCATCTTTCCTCTTTTCATCCATAGGCAAATTTCAATAATTATCTTAGTCAACCCATTAATTAGTCTAAATTTGCCCAAGCATAATTGATGCTGCCTACACAATTTTCTATAAAAATTTGAAATGGATGGCTAAACAGAGATTTTTTTTTGTTTGTTTGACTAAGTGCAGTTTCCTCCCAAGCAGAGTGTGTTAGTCAACGCTTATCTGGTGTAATAAGCTGGCTTCTGGGGTTCTTGTCTGCATCTGTGACACAAGTTTGAAACTCCGCATTCAAATGACGCCTTGCACTTTCTAGCTTGCTGACTTACAGTCTGCTCCTTGATCTCTGAGGGAAAGCCCACTGCCTCGCTTGTTGAATGTGGATCTGGCTGACTAGCTCTGCTCTTTGCAGCTTCTCTCTTGCCTTGGATTCCCTCACCATACTGCACCTTTGCAGCCACATCTTTGGTGCTTCTTCTGAGCCTTCAACATGCCTTGGTTCCCCCAACGTTCCTTTCTCAATCTTCTAATGTTTGGCGACACCCAATTCCTGAATAGACAGACTGATCTCGAACCTTAGTGACATCTATGCACAAGAGGGATGCACCGCCCAGCGCCGCGGCTCAACAGGCTAATCCTCCACCTACGGCGCCTGCAGCCCAGGTTCCAGTCCTGGTCGGGGCACCGAATTCTGTCCCGGTTGCTCCTTTTCCTGTCCAGCTCTCTGCTGTGACCCGGGAGTGCAGTGGAGGATGGCCCAAGTACGTGGGCCCTGCACCCCATGGGAGACCAGGAGAAGCACCTGGCTCCTGCCATCGGATAGCATGATGCGCCGGCCACGGCAGCCATTGGGGGTGAACCAACAGCAAAGGAAGACCTTTCTCTCTATCTTTCACTGTCCACTCTGCCTGTCAAAAAAAAAAAAAAAAAAGAGGGATGCACCTTGATCAATATCAATCCATAACACACGGTGCATATTTCTGCCCCAACCTCCAGATCCTTTTCAACAGACACACTGTGATTCACAAAAATGACAAAGAGAATAAACATGGAAAATCTTGCAACAGCATGAAAGGTTTAAGCTTTTATACTACATTCATGATGAATGAAATCAGACTGGAAGAATAAAAGAATGATCACTGTCACACCAGCTGTCTGAGAAACTTCAGCCACCCTAGTTATCACACATAGATCAATCATATAGAACAATACCTCCTTAACCCTGATTGGGAGAGTGATGTCAGCAGCTACAGAAGAGGCCTGAGCTGAGCAGAACAAAACAGCCAGAAGCACACACAAACATGAGGATATGTCAAAGAAACTGTGGAAGTGGAATTAAAATGGAAGTTTATTTTTGGTACAAAATTTTTTATCTGGCCTCAGAATCAGCCCTTAAGGCATTCGGATCCAGCTGAAAAGCCCATGAGAGTATTTCAGGCATGGAAAGCCAAGACACTCTGGAAAAAAAAAAAAAAAACTAAATGAAAGATCTATGCGAGTGAGATCCCAGTGGAAAGAACAGGTCATCAAAGAAGGAGGTACCTTTCTCTGAAGGGAGGAGAGAACTTCCACTTTGACTATGACCTTGTCTGAATATGATAAGAGTCAGTGAACTCAAAAGGCTTCCATAGCCTTGGAAACTCATGACAAGAGCCTAGGGTGATTACTGACTCCATAAACAAGAGTGTCAATTTGTGAAGTCAACAACAGGAGTCACTGTGCACTTACTCCTCATGTAGGATCTCTGTCCTTAATGTGCTATACATTGTGATTTAATGCTATAACTAGTACTCAAGCAGTATTTTACACTTTTGTGTTTCTATGTGGGTGCAAACTGTTGAAATCTTTACTTAATATATGCTAAATTGATCTTCTGTATATAAAGAGAATTGAAAATGAATCTTGATGTGAGTGGAAGGGGAGAGGGAGTGGGAGAGGGGAGGGTTGCGGGTGGGAGGAAAGTTATGGGGGGGAGCCATTGTAATCCATAAGCTATACTTTGGAAATTTATATTCATTAAATAAAAGTTAAAAAAAAGAAGAAAAACGTTTTAAAATCTGTACATGGTTTTTTTCATGAAAGATCTTCCATGAACATCTTGGATATACCTTGTATGCATGGATTCATTACTTTTTGATGAAAATAAATTCAACTTTTTAAAAATAAAGATTTATTTACTTGAAAGGTAGAATGACAGGCAGGTAGAGACAAAACAGTTGGTGGGGGTGCATGGTGCAGACAGCCAGTGTTCATCCCTTTGCTGGTTCATTCCCCAGACGCTCAGAACAGCCAGGGCTGAGCCAGGCCAAAGTCAGGAGCCAGGAACTCAGCTGTGTCTCCTATGTGTTGCAGGGACTCAAGCACTTGGGCCATCATCTGCTTCCTTCCTAGGGTATGCATTAGCAGGAAGCTGAATTGAAAACAGAGCGAGGACTCAATCCAGGCCCTCCAATATGGGATGTGGACATCCAAAGCAGTATCTTAACCACCGTCCCAAGTTTATCATTAATTCCATTTTGCATAAACTTTATGAAGTGACCTAAGATAATTCAATAGCATTGGTATAATGAGTTAAATATGTGAAAAGTACTTAACTTTATCCCCCAAATAAATGCCATATGGAGTACAACTCTTTGAAAGTACAAAAGCAAACAAAAATGTCAACTTAAGTAAATATTTATAAAATTTTCACAGGTAATTCTTTAAACATGGCATCAATGAGAGAAACCACTGGGGCCAGCGCTGTGGCTTAGTGGTAAAGCGGCTGCCTGTGATGCCGACATCCCATATGGGAGCTGGCTCAAGTCCCGGCTGCTCCACTTCCTATCCAGCTCCTAGCCAATGTGCCTGGGTAAGCAGCAGAAGACGGTCCAAGTCCTTGGGCCCCTGCACCCACATAGGAGACCCAGAAGAAGCTCCTGGCTTCAGATTGGCCCAGCTCCGACCTTTGTGGCCATTTGAAGGGTGAACCAGTAGATGTAAGATCTCTGTCTCTCCATCTGTAACTCTGCCTCTCAAATAAATAAATCTTTAAAAAACTGAAAACAGCAGAAAAAAATGGATTTTTGATATATGATACTGCTATGAATTAAAATGGAGTATTGAGTATTAGTGATGCAGCAGGGCAAAAAGAAGTCCTTTGATTAGTGGTTCAGTCCATCAGCGAAATCAGCATGGTTTTCTGTGTGCTATAACCATATGCTGCATCTAAAACCTCAGAACTGGAATGACTTCCACTTGGAAATTGAACTTCAGGGATTTATCTCAAAGTGTCATATGAATCTGCACTGATGCACAAATAGCCTTGCTCTCTCAAACAGCAGAATAATGGAAAAACTGGAAATCACGTAAAAAGTCAGTGATAGGCTAACTCAAAATCTCTCCCCAAAAAGAGTTCCAGAAACTTGCTTGCCATTCCTCATTACATCCTGTTCTGATTCAGACACATACCAACCCACATTTCACTCTTAAGTCCCAGTGAGCTTACACAGTCACCAGGGCCTTCCGTCCCTAATTCAAAGCACACTTTTGGTTCTTCCCTCACCTGAGACCCCAGCAACAGTCTATGTATCTGGTCCTTTCTCTTCCATGTAAGTTAATTATTGCAGGGTCCTTTGCTGGGTTACCCCTCCTCTGTTTTCTCAGGGTCAGGATTCCTTAGATCCTCTCCTATTCTTTTTCTAGAGGCGTGCATCTCAAAGGGTGGTCCCTGGACCAGCATCAGGAGCATCACCTGGGGACTGGTTAGAGAAATGCAGATTCTGCAGCCCAACCCAAGATCTTCCAAATGAGAACTCTGGGGGTGGGGCCTGGCAATGTGAGCTCAGCGAAGCTCTCCAGAAGTTTCTGATGCATCCTCAAGTGTGAGAACCCCCATTGTAATCTACACCTGTGCTTCTCAACTTTGGCTGCTCATTAATAGTTTTCAAAAGAGATTTAAGAATCCTGCTATCCAGGCCAGCACCACTGTTCACTAGGCTAATCCTCTGCCTGTGGAGCCGGCACCCCAGGTTCTAGTCCCGGTTGCCCCTCTTCCAGTCCAGCTCTCTGCTGTGGCCAGGGAGTGCAGAGGAGGATGGTCCAAGTTCTTGGGCCCCTGCACCCACATGGGAGACCAGGAGGAAGCACCTGGCTCCTGGCTTCGGGTCAGCGCAGTGCACCGGCCATAGCGGCCACTTGGGGAGTGAACCAACAGAAAAGGAAGACCTTAAGACCTTTTCTTTCTCTCTTTCTCTCGCTAACTCTGCCTGTCCAAAACAAACAAACAAACAAACAAAAAAGAATCCTGATATCCAAATAATTCACAACTTCTGGGGCTGGTACAAGGAATCGCAAAATTTTAACTGTCCCCATGAGATACAAGGTAAGAAAAGCTCTTTTACACTTTTTCCTGGATGCTTCGTCCCAAACAACCTCTTCATAAGAATAATGTGGGAAATTTCCTTTAAAAATGTAATATTCAGGGGGCCGGTGCTGTGGTGCAGCAGGCTAAAGCCCTGGCATCCCATATGGGTGCTAGTTCTAGTCCTGGCTGCTCCACTTCCGATCCAGCTCTCTGCTGTGGCCTGGGAAACAAGTAGAATGGCCCAACTCCTTGGGCCCCTGCACCCGCATGGGAGGCCCAGAGTATGCTCCTGGCTCCTGCCTTCAGATCAGCGCAGCTCTGGCCATTGCGGCCATCTGGGGAGTGAACCAGCGGATGGAAGACCTCTCTGTCTCTACCTCTCTCTGTAACTCTTTCAAATAAATAAATCTTTAAATATATATATATATATATATATATATATATATATATATATAAAACTCAGTCCTTTCCCAGGGTCATTATCAATCAGCAGAAGAATTACTGTGGAGTCTAAGATTCTAGTTTTTCACAGAACAGTCTGTGGTTCCCAAAGCATTACTTGTGGATCTGCTGCTTAAGTATAATCTAGAAACTTGTCAGAAATGGAAATTCTTGGTCCCCATCCTGGACTTCACTGAATCAGATTCTAGGGGTGAGGCCCAGCAATCTGCATTTTAAAAGCCTTCCAGAAGACTGAAGCACAGCAAAGTGTGAGGCCCACTCTCTTAAACTCCTCTGTGCTAGGGAGAGAAGCCAGGACCACAGAGTGATCTAAGGTAAGGGAGACAGATGACACAGGTTCAATCCTGCTTTCTGCACGTATTATGACCTTCAACTAATTACTTAACTTTTCTATGCCTCAGCTTCTTCACTTGTAAAGTGGGGTCAACAGCTATGCCTAACTACTACGTTTGTTGTGGGGATAAAATGAAATAGTCTTTATCAGGACCTTGGCCAGTACCTGGCACTGAGAAAGCACCCACACGTGTGGGAGCCGTCTTCACTCACAAATCAACATGTGTAGGCCAGACCTCTCACTGAGGGATGCAGCCTCACTGCCTGCTCACCACCTGCTCTTGGGTATCCCACAGGTGCATGTCCTACAACGAGCCCCGGGCTGTCCTCACACCACGTTCCTCTGGTGCCTCCATTCCAGTCCTGCCCATCATTAATCCCCAGTTCCTTCAGACAGTCGCCCCAGGACCAGTTTCAAATGCATTCCACATTGCACCTGCCACAGCCAGTCAAATACCAAGTTCTAAAAACATTTGGAACCTACCAAATACATCTTCATCTGCCCACTTGGATACTCAGATTCAAAGCCACTCCCATGTCCACAAAAACATCCTCACTAGCCTCCCCCATTTCACTCAGGTCATCTCAACGAATCTGTTCTCCCCACAGCAGACAGACAGGGACCTTTCCAACAAAAGTTACATCACATCACTTCCCATCAAATTTCTCTAGAAACCATCTGCTATACTGGGGGAATCGGGACTCATCAACATGGCCTGAGCTTGCTGGGAGCAGGCATCTTTCAGCATCTCCATCCTCAACCTGTGTCTCCTTCCCTTCACTGAGCACCCACCAGCCTCCCTCAAGCCCCTCTCCCCCTGCCTCAAACACACACTGCTTACCCCATGTAAGAGCTGTTTCCCTGCCCAGAAGCGCATGTGCACCTCCCCAGTGCACCTGTTCTTCAGGCTCCCAGTGCAATGCCCATCACCTCCTGGACAGTTGGTTTTGTGGGTCAACTTAACTGGGGCACAAGGTGTCCAAACACTTGGTCAGTCATTCTTCAGGGGTGTTTCTCTGAAGGTGTTTTTGGACAAGTTCCACATTTAAATCACTGTACGGAGTAAAACAGATTTCCTCCCCTCATTGTGAGTGGGCTTCATCCAATCAGTTGAAGGCATGACTAGAGGAAAAAGGCTGATCTTCCCACAAATAAGAGAGAATTGCCCCTGACAGCCTCTGAGCTAGGACATTAGTTTGTTCCTACCTTTGGACTTGAACTAATTCAATGGTGTTTTTATTTTAAAAGATTACTTATTTGAAAGGCAGAGTTACACAGTTACAGAGAAAGAAGGAGAGGCAGAGAGAGAGAGAGAGAGAGAGAGAGAGAGAGATCTTCCATCTGATGGTTTACTCCCCAGTAGGCTGCAATAGCTAGAGCTGAGCCAATCTGAAGCCAGGAGCTTCATCCAGGTTTCCCATGCAGGTGCAGGGACCCAAGGACTTGGACCATCTTCCACTGCTTTCCCAGGCCACAGCAGAGAGCTGGACTGGAATTGGAACAGTCGGGACTCAAACCGGTGCCCATAATGGATGGCGGCAGGAGGAGTCTTGACCGGCATCTAAATGTCCACCCCCAGGATAGTTTTAAAAATTTTCAAAAGATATAAGTAGATCATCTACATTTATTTCTTATTAACCTTTGTATTTATTTGGAAGGCAGAGTGACACACACACACACACACAATTGCTCATCTGATGGCTTACTCCCCAAATGCCTGCAATGGCTGGGGCTGGGCCAGTTCAAAGCCAACAGCCTAGAACTCCACCTGGGTCTCCACGTGGGTGGTAGGGACCCAAGTGCCTGGGCCATCACTAGCAGAAAGCTGAAGCAGAAATGGAGTACCCAAGGCTTGGCCCAGCACTCTGATAAGGGCTGTGAGCACGCCAAGTGGCAGCCTCACCTCCTGTGCACAATGCTTGTCTCAATCTACATTTAGAAAAGATATGAAGAAGACGACGCCATGTAGAGCGTCACTGTTAATTAACAAAATCTAACTTTAAAAAGGCTTTTTTTTTATTACTGGCCAATATGGTGAAAAGATAAAATTCAACGTGGCAGGGCTGGTGCTGTGGTGGAGCAGGTAAAGCCATCGCCTGCAGTGCCAGCATTCCAATATGGGTGCCGGTTCGAGTCCCAGCTGTTCTACTTCTGATCCAGCTCTCTGCTATGACCTGTCTGTGTGGGTGCAATCTGTTGAAATCTTTACTTAGTATATACTAAGTTGATCTTTTGTATATAAAGATAATTGAAAATGAATCATGGCCGGCTCCGCGGCTTACTAGGCTAATCCTCCGTCTGCGGTGCCGGTACCCTGGGTTCTAGTTTTGGTTGGGGTGCCGGATTCTGTCCTGGTTGCTCCTCTTTCACAGCCCTCTGCTGTGGCCCGGGAAGGCAGTGGAGGATGGCCCAAGTGCTTGGGCCCTGCACCCACATGGGAGACCAGGAGGAAGCACCTGGCTCCTGACTTTGGATTGGTGCAGCACACCGGCCGTAGCAGCCATTTGAGGGATGAATCATCGGAAGGAAGACCTTTCTCTCTGTCTCTCTCACTGTCTAACTCTGCCTGTCAGAAAAAAAAAAAGAAGAAAATGAATCGTGATGAAGAATGGGATGGGAGAGGGAATGGGAGATGGGATGGCTGTGGGTGGGAGGTAGGTTATGGGGGGAAAAACCACTATAATTCAAAAGTTGTACTTTGTAAATTTATATTTATTAAATAAAAGTTGGGAAAAAAAGCACAGGGCCAAGGGAAAAAAAATGGCCAAGTCCCTGGGCCCCTGCACCCACATAGGAGACCCAGAGGAAGCTTCGGCTCTTGGCTTTGGATCACGGCTCCGGCCGTTGTGGCCATCTGGGGAGTGAACCAGCAGATGGAAGACCTCTCTCTCTCTCTCTCTCTCTCTCTCTCTCTCTCTCTTCCTCTCCTTCTTTCTCTGTGTAACTCTTTCAAATAAATAAATCTTTTAGAAAAATTCAATGTGGCATGATTCCTTACATTTTGACTCAGTAATTAAATTTCCTGGACTTTACCCAAAATAATAAATTAATAATGTTGGACACAGATGCTTCTCATCATACATGTAATACCAGTGAAAATTATGGAAAATTCTACAATTACTCTATTTGGGAATTAAGTCAGTTACAGGATCTCTGTACAATAAAATGTCATTCCACCACTAAATACGATGCTTCAGAAGAATATTCACATTATGGAGAAGTATTCTGATCTATTTTAACCATAGAAATAGTATAGAGAACTTCACACATCATGGTCTCAACTTTTAAGAAAAGCATACATTGTAGAAAAAAGGATGTAGGAAATAGAAAGGATTATCATCAGTATGAGCTCTAACTTGTGGGATTGTTAGTCTTTCTTCCTTAAACTTTTCTCCATTATCCCATAGAAAATGTCTTAATTTTATAAACCAAGAGGAAATTGTACCCTGCTTAGAAAAAAAGATGGCTTAGAAGTGTTGAGAGCAGGTGAGTGACGTGCGTTCGGTGCCCGGGTCTGAAGTGAGAACAAGGGAATACGCGGTGAACAAGACGGGAAGAATAATTCCTACACAGGCAGGAGGAGACATCCCAGAGACACTGCAGAGGATCGTAATGAGCCTGGGCGCTTCTACAGTGAGATGCCCCTGCCCGTCACGCTTTGAAGACCGAAGCTACAGAATGCAGGATGATCCCTGACTTTCTCCAAAAGCCAAGTGTGAGTAAGTACTTGGAGAATGTTCCAGTGATATTTCAAAATCCATCACTAGTGTGTGCATACCCGAAGGCAGGGGCCATTTATTAATTATTTCTGTTTTCCATATGCCAGCGCTCAGCTGGCATGCATCAGGGTCTTCAGATAGTCCACCAAAACGCACATTAGGAAAAATCTACGCATGGATTTCCAGCTTGTGCACCAAATTAATCTCTTATTTCCATTTTCCACGATGTATCTGAAGCCCCCTTGTATTCTTGGTCCTCAGAAACTCTGTCTAAGGAGGAACTGAGGCCATGGGAGATGCCTGAGTTGAATGTGATTTGACAGAGACTATGTTGAACATCACCATGTGGAAGTCAATGACAAATCCCACCAAGAAATCATTCTATTCTACTTACACAACCACTATGAATAAGGCAATAAACTTTTTTATTCCTTTTCTATTCAACCCAAAAAAAATACAGTCTCAGGACTGACATAACCTGAAACACTGAATATTATTTTTATTCACCAAAAATGGAAATCAGTTACATTTATAGAACACATTCTATCTGGGCATACATTAGTAAATCCAGCTGGACATGGTTTTCTTCTGTGGCATATATTTCAATATTGCACTTCCATTCTGACATTTAGATTAGCTCATGTCCCTAGAGTCATGATTTTCCCTGCCACCCCACACCACAGGTCAGAAACCAAATGATAGCAACAGAAGACAAACAAGTAAGACAACATGTAGAAAAGCAGGCAACCATGCACAGTTATAGCTGTGTCCATATCAATGTCTACATTCAGCCATGCCCACAATGCATCCATCAGTGCCAGCTACACATAAAGCTTAAAAGAGGGTTCAACAGAAAACTCATCTCTGTTGCCTCCTCCAGAAAGGCAGGGGACCCTCAAACTTCACTGTCTGGAACTCCCCACCCCATTTTCCTCCAAGATGAGCCACCCTGGCAGCCCAAGCAACACCCTGTAGTTCCCTCCCTAGAAGCTGGGGATCCCAACATAGGGGAAGGTTCCTTGGGGTGGTGACAAGTATCATGGTGCGGTTCATCTCCAGATAATGCCCCCCCCATAACTAAGTCATAAATGCCAGAGGCTTTCATCAGACCTGCCAAGGTGTCTATTTCAAGAGAGGCTCAGGGGCTGGCAACTGTGGCATAGCATGTTAAGCTGCTGCCTGCAAGGCCAGTAATCCCACATGGGAGCCAGTTCGAGTCCCAGCTGCACCACTTCTGATCCATCTCCCTATTAATGCACCTGCCAATGTGCTTGGGCTCCTGTAACCACATGGTAGCCCCAGTTGAAGCCCCTGGCTCCTGGCTTGACCCAACATTCACCATTGCAGCGTTTTGGGGAGTGAACCAGCAGATGGAAGATCCCTCTCTCTCTCCCTAACCCCCCAACTTGCCTTTAAAATAAATGAATAAATCTTTTTTAAAGAAAAAGGGAGAGAGAGAGAGAGAGAGAGAGAGACTGACTCCAGAGCACCGTTCTGGGTGCACATACATCTTGCTTCCAGGGCAGTGTGAGGTAGGTCTCCTTTGTTGGAAAGAACAGAAACCTGGGAAGAATCAGAAAAAGTTGAGTTGAGAAGGAGACCAGCAAGCTTGTGAACCCTGCACAGATGCGACAGGCAGAGATCTGGGGCGAGCAGTCTGTCCATCTGTCCGTCCCTCATCTGAGGGCTGCAGTGTCTCTCGGCCTGCATCCCCACGTTCTCCTCTCACCGCATGCTGTGACCCCCCCTCACAAAGCCTCCTTTCTCTTTCACACCACCCAGCCCCTCCTTTTCTCACCTGCACGTATTTCTTCCCTTCCTCTCCACACAGGTGCATGCATGCTTTTCTACACACCTTTTTCTCTCCTCTCCCCCATCCCCCGCCATACACATTCTCTCTCTAATCCACAGAATTCCAACTGAGGAAGTGGCCAGCCCAGAGGTTCTGGAGTCTCCTGGCAGTCAGGTCCAGGTGGAGACCCGAAGCAGGAAGACTCTTGCCGTGGCCCAGGATCCAGCTGAGTTCTCTTCACCAAGCAGCCATCGTGGGATGGACGGGGAGCTGTGGATGCAGGAGGCGCTGCTCAGGTGGGAGAATCCATGGGTCTGAGCAACTGCGTGCATGTGCAGTGACCGAGAGCACCCCTTAAGCTGCTGCTGTGGCTTCTGGCTCAGGCAACAGAGCGAGGTGCACACAGCTCACAATAGCCCATTACATACTTCACGAGCATGTAGAAGAGACGAGTTTCAGGGAGAAGGAGCTGGAAATGCTAACGGCCTTCATTAGACCTGTGCACACTGCACACGGACATTGAGACAGCACACTGCACCCCACCAGTACATACAATGACTACATGTTAATAAAAGTTTCAAGAAATGTTTAAGGAAGTAGAAGTGCTGATGACCCTGATGTAATCACTGCACACAGCATACATGGTGTGATCGAATTATCACACTATATGCCATAAATACCTACAATTAAATAATGTTTTTAGATATATATGGGGGGAGGCAGGATGACAGGGAGGAGGAGAGAGTTGATGAGAGGATAAAAGCCGCCTGAGCATTCCCTGATCCTGGGGCCTCGTTATCTAAGTGAGAAAATATCTGTAGCATTTTCAAACTAAAAAACAAAGACCTCTTAAGATAAAAGAATTCATAATCACATACAGTCAGTCCTTGAATTTCGTTTGTTCAGTCTGAAATAATTCCTTTGGTACACAGGGGCATCTTTTTTCTGAACTTTTAGAAATTCAGTTGAGAGGCAGAAAGAGTGGGAGGACCCATCCACTTGTTCACCTCAAAGCTGGGAGTCAGGACTCAGTCCAGGTCTCCCCACTTGAGCGGCAGGAATGCAGCTCCTTACGTCATCACCACTGCCTCCAGGGTCTGCCTTAGTGGGAAGCTGGAGTCAGATGCCAGAGCGAACCAGCGGATGGAAGATCTCTGTCTCTGTAAATCTGCCTTCCAATAAAATAAATCTTTAATTTAAAAAATTAGCATTCAATATTTGTACATTGTTATGGAGTACTGCGCAACATATCAACACATGTATACAGCATACTTTGATCAATTCAGGTAATTAGCATTTCAAGGACCTTACGTCTGCAAAACTTATGCTTGGTGCATTAACAGATTTTTAAAAAATGAAACTATCACCCAATGGCGACTTTCGCCTGCCCCTAGTTAGGTGCTGGCTGCATCACTCATTTGCATATTATCTTTGATGCAATGATCTCCCAGCGGGGTGTGCAAACTCTGTGAAAGCAGGGCTACTGTCCTCGTGCCCACTGCAGGGTCCCCACTGACTACTGGAGTGACAGCCACTTGCTGGATGCCCAGGAAGTATGTCGGGAGGAAGGAGTATGTGCAATCTTTTTCATGTTGTCATTCATTATTATTCTGTGAAAACTGAACAGCGAAATGAAATTATGGAAGCGCTCGCATCTGTGATGAGAAGCGCAGGCCCATAAACTCGAGGCAATGATGGGAACCATTAAGCATCGTCGAAAGTGGTAAATTTTTAGCCTCAATTGGATGCTCATGGAACTTAAGCCGGTCAAATTTGTGCTCAATTGCCAATGAAAAGAAAAAGATTAAAGATGTATTGAACACTGGAAATAGAACATTGAGGTTTTACATAAAAGGAGAGGCAAGTTGGAGGTGAGGAGTCATTATAAGTTTTACATTTCTTGAACCAGGCCTCCTAACTCCCTACAAAAAAGAAAAATCTAAGACAACCGTTCTAACAATAGATATGTTACTTTTATGCAAACTTTCAGGAAAATGCTGTGTTGCCAAGTTCGGGCTGCTTATCCCCGTCGTTTCCCCTGATGTCTCATCCACAGACTGGTGAATTCTTGTCAGCAGACCAGATCGTGGGAACTGACAGCCAAGGCCTGCATTTCAGCAATCCCCAGCCCGACCTGTGTGTCACCCCGTGACGCTGGCGTCCTGTCACAGAGTGCTGGTTTGAGCCTCTGCTGCTCTGCTTCTGATCCAGCTTCCTAGGAACGTGCCTGAGAAGGCAGCAGACGATGACCCAAGTGCTTGCTGGCCTCCCAGATTTGGCCTGGATCAGCCCCCGTTATTGCGCCCAGGCAGGGACTGAGCTGCAAGGAACTTTTTCTGTCTCTCCCTGTCAATCTGCCTTTCAAATAAATTAATAAAACAAACATAAAAAGCCAAAAGAACTCAGGGCACTGCTAATGAAGCCCCTGGAGAACGCTCAACTCTGCTGGTTAAGAAGACCTTCGTGTCTCAGAGATGAGGCTTGGCGTGTGAGAAGAGGTGAAGTATACCACACCCATCAGGAATGTGCTTTAGGGAGGGTGCTGCCCTAAGTTAAGATGCCCCTTGTGTTGGCCGACGCCGTGGCTCAACAGGCTAATCCTCCGTCTTGCGGTGCCGGCACACCTGGTTCTAGTCCCGGTTGGGGTGCTGGATTCTATCCCGGTTGCCCCTCTTCCAGGCCAGCTCTCTGCTATGGCCCAGGAGTGCAGTGGAGGATGGCCCAAGTGCTTGGGCCCTGCACCCGCATGGGAGACCAAGAGAAGCACCTGGCTCCAAGCTTCGGATCAGTGCAATGCGCCGACTGCAGCGGCCATTGGAGGGTGAACCAACGGCAAAAAAGGAAGACCTTTCTGTCTCTCTCTCTCACTATCCACTCTGCCTGTTCACTATCCACTCTGCCTGTAATAAAAAAAAAATAAAATAAAATAAAATAAAAAAGGATGCCCCTTGTGTGTTAACATTCCACATCAGACTTCCTGGATTCGAATCCTGGCTCCTCTCCTGATTCTAGCTTCCGGCTAATACATAGCACATAATGGCCCAAGTAGCTGTGATCCTGTCACTCGGATCAGAAATTCAGATTGAATTCCCATATTCTACCTGTGGCCTGGCCCAGTCCAGACTATTACAGGCATCTGAGTAGTGAACCAGCGATGGAATATCTCTATTTCTCTGCCTTTCAAATAAATCAAACATATAATTTTCTTTTAAAAGATTGCACTTGCATGTCTAGTTCAATCTCTCGTTGCTACCCTCAGCCATGGAAATATGTCCCAGCAAGAGATGGTCGGTCCTTCTCCCTCGGTCCTGGAATAAACATGTGAGACAGAGCCACAGGTACCATGGCGTTGACACATATGGGTGATGTGAGCTTAAAAAAAAAATCTGTTGTGTAAACCAATGATATTATTTTTCTGTTCCTACAATAAAGCCGATTAATGTGAAAAGCCTTTCTAAGAAGATGACATTTAAGCAAAGACTGGAAGGAGATAAGAAGATAAGTGATGTGACTTTCTCAACTCACACATCTATCAAGTGGTAAAGCTGTATTGAAAATTGTTCTCTCTGGGTTTGTTCACACAATCCCCTCGGGCAGGCACCTGCCTTGCTCAAATCACAAAAGCCATATTGTCAGCAGCCTTTTTCCATCCTGGCCAATTAGGTGGAAAGAGCCTCTCTCTCTAAGGAAGATCCCAAAACAGCAAACCGCCAACAGCCACACCAACCCCTAGGCACTTGTGGCATAAGGTCCTCCCTACAACTGAAGGTAGGTGTGACAGATCCTGTGCTCAAGTCTTCATTAATATCTCACTCAGGTGCTAGCCAATGCCTCCCATTGGCAGATGAGAAGGCCAAGGCTCAGAGAGAAGCAACTGCTTTAACACCATGCAGTCAGCGGATGCTGGTGGTACAAACCCTGTCTTTCTGAATCCAACAATATCATATCATGACCAGAATTTTTATACAGCTGACTACTCGAGTTGCACTACAATGGTATTAGTCGCTGTGTTATCCCTACATTATGGATGAGGAAACTGAAGCTCAGAGACAGGTGGCAACTCTCAGGAGCTTTCCCAGCTTAGTAGAGCGAAGTCAGAACCAAGAGGTTTTCTCGCCTCTGAACCTGGGCGCTGCATGCGCGCCGTTCTCTATGGAGGTCTTTTCATGGAGAAGACAGAGCTATGGTTGTTGGCTGCAGGATGTGGAGCTCACTGTGGTTAGTGTAAAGAAGCTCAAAAGACATTAACAATCGATTCATCCTTAACTTGAGACAGGAGAAGCGGCTGCTGACGCCCAGGGAGAGGCACGAGGCACATCCTCACTCAGAAGGGGCTGCCCTTGCCAGGGTCTGGGGCCACCACGACACGGCGGATGGCATTGTAGTGGGGAGTGCGAGCGAGAGGGAGAGGGAGAGATCACGCTGTGCAACAGGAAGCGAGTGTGACCCAGGGGCCTGGCTCCCCCCTTTGAGCATCACCCACTCTCGGGGGAACTCACACACTCTGTGAGCTGAACATCAGTCCCTCCCTAAGGCAGTGCCCTCGGTGTTCTTGGGGCCTTGCACTAAGCCTGCGCTCCTTAAGGCTCTACCTCTCAATATCACCACCCTGGGACCAAGCTACAAGTACCTAAACTCTGAGGGACAAACCAACCCCCAGAATCTATCACTCTGCCTATGACTCTTGCCTTACAACACAGCCAAGTGCATTTGCCCTTAAGGCTGTTCAAGGCCAGCTTGCAGCAGATGCAAAGACAGATGACCAGACACAGGATCCTTGGGACCCACATCAGCAGAGGCTCAGCAGCTCCTGTACTCTGAACAGTACCTCTGGGGAAGGGGGTTGGCAGCACTGTGGCCAAGATGGCAGCCTTCCAGCGCTGCCGGGCTGGTCCACATCGAGGCTGTTTACTGGGGGGACCTGGTAAGGACAAATCGCTGCAATGAGGCCATCCATTAGATGTTTACGGGCAGTCCTTTGGCTAACAACATCCCCAGTACTTATACGAACGAAGGGGGATTATGCTGATGGAATAGGGGAGAAAGAGGGATCTGGGGGATTGCTGTAGCACAGACAGGAACTTAATCTATATAAATTGCAAAATTCTGCCTTTTGAAAAGCAGGACTTAATAGCTAACGCTGCATTGCCTGTTCTGGGATGTGTAAGGGATTCCAAGCCAGGCCGGTCCCCTAAGAATCCACAAGCTTCATCACGGTGACCCCCGAGGCCACAGCACAAGGGAAGTGAGGGTGGCTGGCAGCAACTTCCAGCTCCCGCAACAGAGATCACTTATGTCAAGCGTCTAGCAGTGTCCCCGGGGCCTGCTGGGGGAATGACAATGTCTCCTTGCCCCCATGCCATCTTTTCAATCAGTTTAATAGATTTCCAATGCATTATCAGTTTCTGCCTTGTGGTGTCCAAAGGCATTTGGCTATTATTAAAGGAGAGACAGAATGCAAAGAGGAAAATGAAAAGAAACCTGGTGACCGGAGAGCAAAGCTTGACTTGACAATTCCTTCCATTGAGGTGCTCTGACCCTTAACTTGAAGAAACTGGGCTGAGAAGAGAGACCCATGCGGTCTCCAAACCCCCTGCAGATGCTATTCTACATGCAAAGAAATGTCACAGCGGAAATAACCGTAACACAATTGTACTTAACCTGTTTACTGAAATATCGTCATTGCTTTGCACAGCAATTCCATTTTTAAAGTTCATTGTGCTAGAAGAAAATGTCGGAGCTCCTTAATTCTTACTTCCCCAGCCAAGCCGGGTGGGAGGTGAGAAGTTTGTGAACTGTATGAAAATCCACATTTCAGCAGCATCACCAAGCTCTTCTGTCAGCCTGCACACCCTCACTTCCCCTAATTCCAGAGGAAGCTCCCCCTCGCATGGCCTGCCCTGGTTCTGACACAAAACATTAAATGAACATCAGCAGGAGCCAAGACAAAAGAGAAAACAGCCCAGGGCCATCCAGGACCTGCATCTGAGGGAGACCTGGGGACACCAGCGGCTGCAGCAGAAGCCTCCCTCTCCCAGCTTCTTCCTCCGGGGAGGCAACACACAGGTGCACCGGCCCGGGCACCTCTGTGAAATGACTCTCCACATCCATGGGCAATTTCCTCCGGGGACACGAAAGGTCACAGAGGCTTCGGAATTGGCATCAGCGCCCTGTGGTTAACCTGTGGCTGCCAGCAAATGCTGCCGGTCCCCGGGAAGCAACAATCGCCTCTAAATGAGGTCTGCCTTTGCCTTCACTTAAGGACAACTGCTTTTTCTCCCTCTGAAACGCAACCTGAGAGATGCAGCGCCCTCGAATCGGTTTCTGTAGAGAGCAGTGGGAGGAGGCAGTGTTGCCTCCTGTGGACCCAAGAGGGAACCACAGGCTTTCCCATTGCTGCCCACTTTCCCTGCAAAGGGCGAGAGCCCAGGCTAGGACCCCAGCAGGTGGCACGGAGGTGTGTGTGGCCTGCAAATGGCTCAGTATCCAGTATCACCGACAGTGTCTGGAGCTACACTTGATCCTCACCTGGTCTGTTCCTTGTGGACTTTAGTTTTGGGGTTTGTAAGCTGCTCCTCACACTATGTTATGTTGCTTCCCTTTGCCAAGAAGATGTGCTGTGCAAGGGAAGGGGTCAGCGGAAGCCCGCCCCCGGCCCCAGCTCATGCTGACCTGCGCTGCAAGGGTCAGAAAACCGCAGCATGGGGTTTCTGCCTCAGTTTCCACTCTTGGGACTGAAGCTTTGACCTTGGCTATGGTTCCCCCAGGGGCTCTCTCCATCCTAACCAATTCCATCATCACTTGGCTCCAGCCTTGAAATCAGGCTGCTGCTAAAACACTGACTCAGAGCAAATCCTGTCAAGTCTCTGGGCTTCAGTGGATCTATTTGCGAGATAATGTTTAACTTTTTTTAAAGATTTATTTATTTATAAAGGCGGAGTTACAGAGAGGAATAAGGAGGGGGACAGAGAGGAGAGGGAGGGAGAGGAGGGGAGGGAAGGAAGGAGGGAGGTCTTCCAGCTGATGGTTCACTTCCCAAATGGCCAAAACGTCTGGAGCTGGGCTGATCTGAAGCCAGGAGCCTGGATCTTCTTCCTGGTCTCTCACGAGTTGCAGGGGCCCAAGGACTTGGGCCATCTACTGCTTTCCCAGATGCATTAGCAGAGACCTGGATCAGAAGTGGAGCAGCCACGACTGGAACCAGCATCCATATGGGATGCCAGCACCATGGGTGGCAGCTTTACTCCCTAAGCCACAGCACTGGCCCCTTGGACATTTTTATTCAGTTTCAATATTTTTTCTTTTAAACTGTAATTCATACTCAGTAAAACATATAAATCTTTAGTGCACAGCTTAAATTTCTATGTATGTCCACAGACCTGCCACCAAACTGATAGAATATTAATTCCCAGCCTTCCACCATTATCTCAGTCCCCAGCCCAGTTAAAGCCCAGGTTTCCCCACAGGAAACCACAACTCTGATCAGCATGAGAGTAGCTTTGCTATTCTTGAGTGCATGTAAATGGAATCTCAGGTAAGCACTCTTTTTGTGTCTAGCTTTGTTTGCTCAACATAAAGATCTTGAGGCAGAGCCACATTAGTGAGTGTACTAACAGCATTCACTGTGGGAGTAGAATACCACAATTTGATTACCCATTCTCCTGCGGATGGCCATTTGGGTTGTTTCCAGTTTGAATAAAGCTATTATGGCTACAGCTTTTATGAGCATTCTTAAGTGGGAATGCTAGTGGACTCATTTATTTTACATCCATTCCAAGGACCAGTCCTGGCGATTTAAGCACCAAAATTCACCACATACCCAGGTGACCCGTTAGCACACGTTGACGTCCCGCAGGCACCAAACTCAGCATGTTCTACACAGAGTCCGCCACCTGGCACTCATGATGCCTCCAGTCTCACTGCTGAATGTCCCCAAGGGCTGCAGGATGGCCACCCTGAGGTTCCTTTCATGCTCTGAATACACCTTGCTCTTCCCCCACTTCCTGGTCTTTAGAGAAAAATTAAAGCCAGCGATGACATTAACTTTATATAGAAACACACTCTAGAAAGATGAAAGACTTTAAGGTAAAGTAAAACAAAACAATGAAAGTACTAGAAGAAAAGTTGGAGAACATGTTCATATTTCAGTCTTGGTTCCCTAGAAGTGTAACCAAGCTAAAAGCAAGGAGGAAATGCTGAGATAGAAACCACAGAAGCATCCTACAGAAGAATATGAAAGACTTATGGCATAAGCAAGATAAACTTGAGTAAACCTATTCATACTATGTTATCCTTAATATGCAAAGGGCTATTAAAAAAATAAGAATTTTATTAAGCCTCCGATAGCAAACAAATAATTAAGAGGCAATTGATAATATAAAGTTCTAAAAACATGAAGAAACTCTCCAACATCAACATCAATATAGAACAGTATATTAAAATAAGCTATTATTTTTCATTTATCATCAGATTAGTATTTAGGTAGCTGATAGTTTTGAAAAATAAGATTTCTCATATACTCTTTAAGGAAAAAGAAAGTTTTATTTTATTGATATGAAAGGCAGAGATAGAGAGACAGGGAGATAGCACAAAATCTTCCATCCACTAATTCTCTCCTCAAATGGCCACAACAGCCGGGGCTGGACCAAGACAACACCAGGAGCCCAGGGCTTCTTTCAAGTCTCCCATGTAGGTGGCAGGGGCTTAAGCATTTGGATCATCAGCTGCTTTCCCCAGGCCATTAGCAGGGAGCTGGATCAGAAGTGGAGCTGCAGGGTCTCAAACTGGCACCCATATGGGATACTGGTGTCACAGGTGGAGGCTTACCCTGCCATACCATAATGCTGGCCCCTTTTACAGAGTCTTGATAGAAATATATCAATGCTTCTTTCCAAGAAGATATTCCTATGATGAACACACACCACTTAAATGTGGTCCAATAATTCAATTTCTAGGATGATATCCTAAGAGAACAGATACATGTACATAGATTGATATCTCAAAAATTCATGGGAAACAGAAGATAAGTTTATGGTGGTGCAAATTTTTTTTTTAATCTGGTAGTGGTCTTCAAGCATTTCATGGAAATATGTATTATAAAAAAATCTGTCACATATTTCAAAAATGTTTGTCACCAAAATACATCTTTTAACTCTATTTCCCATGAACTTGAAGTACTCTTTTAGATACGCACCAACTTGTTCATAAAATAAGTGTTTGTAAAATTTAAAAATTAGAAGCAGCTGATATCCAAGAATAGTAGAGTCACCAACTATACTACAATCACTACATATAGAAAGGTGTGTAGACATTAGAGTGAGGGGTAAAGGTTCACACCATTTTGAGAGACTGAAGGGGGCCGTAATAATCCTGACTGCATTTCTGTGCGCATGTGTACATGTCCCCCCAGCAAGTGTTTGGAGGGTGTTCTGGGCAGGCTAACACCCACAACCTCACAGCTTAACATGCAAGCAATTTCTCTCTGCTCCTGTCTCTGTACAACACGGCTCAGCAGTCTGCTTCACTTGGCCAGTGAAAAGCCCAGGCTCCTCTCTCAGTAGATCTCCAGCCCAAGAGTGTTTGGTTCTTTGCACTTGGCCATCAGAGGAGGGAAGTGGCAGGGGATATGGGGTGTTCTAAGGGCCAAGGCTGGAGGCAGCTCCTATCTGTCCACACACTGCTGGCTAAATCCCAACCATGAGGGCACAGCTCTGATTCTAAAGGCAGCTGAGAGGTGCAGCCTCACCGTCTACTCAACACCGTCCAGTCTCTTTCACAGAAGGAAACAAGGAAATTTCAAAGAGGTTGGGTCAGGCCAGGAGTATCCGGGGTCAACTTTGCTTTCTCCTTTTACTCTTTTACACTGAGCTTTCCACAAAGGACGTCTATTACTTTTCAAACAAGGGAGGAAAAGCCCAATAAGTTGTTCCCATTTTGATGCCTAGACAGAGGAACCAGATACGGTCTGCCTCTGTAGATTAAACTGCAGCTGCTGTCCTGGTGCCCAGAGTCCTTCATGTCAAGACTGGGTCTGACTGGTCTAGATGCCCCCTTATCCGAGGAGGGAGACATTCAGAGACCCCCATGTGGATGCCTGAAACCTCAGGGAGAACCGAACCCTATGTTCTTTTCTATGCAGTCATGTGCAGCTTCTTGGTTATGAAAGATTGCATATTCAACGGTGGTCCACTAAAACTGCAATGGAGCTGAAAAACTCCTACCAGCCAGCAATGCTGGAGCAATGTCATAGTACAACACGTTGCTCATATTTGTGATGACACGAGTTTAACCAAACCTACTGTGCTGTTAGTCATCTAAGAGTACGGAATACGCAATTAACATGCTTGATAATGATAATAACCAGCAACGCCACTGGTTTATATATTTGCCACACTCATCACTATGTAGAGGACATTCCTTCTATTTATCTAAAAAATCACTGTAAAACCGTGTGCCAGCCTGCACAGGTAGCAGCCTAGTGTATCTGCTGGTGATGGCATGTCAGTTCTGTTCATGGAGTACACGCTGATGTCTGCACAACCACAAAGTCACCAGACTCAGAAGGTGTCCCTGTCACGAAGCAGCAAATAACTGTGCCCACATACCTATGGCAAGCTTTTGTTTATAAATTAGCCACAGTAAGACAGTAGCAATAGTTACATGAGACACCTGCTTCCCATATTGGAGTCCCTGGGACTGATACCTGCCTCCACCTCCCGATTCCAGCTTCCTGCCAACATGGACCTTGGAAGGCAGTGCTGATGGCTCAAGCAACAGAGTTCCTGCCACCTACGTGAGAGATCCAGATTGAGTTCCCGGCTCCAAGCCTCAACAATGGTCCAGTTCCAGCCATCACAGCATCTTTCAATAGGCACTCACCTTCCTCTTGTGATGATGTGTGATGCTATAGTGCCTGTGTGATGAGATGGAGTGAGGTTAACCATCCAGGTGTTGTGAAGACACCTCCAGCTACCACGTGAGGGTCCACCAGGATACGGCAGCAGGCATCTGACAACCAAGACAGCTACTAAGTGGCATAAGGAACAGGTAGCATGGGTACCCTGGACAAAGGGATACTGGGTCAGATGGCGGGAGATTTCATCATGCTACTCAGAATGGTGTGTGCAATTGAACAACAATAAATTGTTGATTTCAGTAGAACATGGGTACCTGAACGTGCAGAAGGCAAAACTGTGGTTCAGAAGGAGCTGCTGTGTCAGGGCGGACGGCACGGAACATCCTGGGCTGCCCCTCGTCCCCTCAAGACGCACACACCAGCCCCTGGAGCAGCCCCAGCACCCACTCGCCTGTAGCTCCTCCAGGCCTGTGAGGCCTCAAGCTGAGAAGCAAGCCCCCTGTGGCTTTCTGACAGGGCCTGTTTTTGTCAGCCTAGGTGCACAAGCCCATCCCGTCACTCACAGGAATACATTCCCCACACCGTCATTTGTCATTGTCAGCCTAGGGAGTAATTATATTCCAGCCAGCCAGAAATAAACAGACACTGGCATCACACATGAGCTGACAGGCAGACACCCTGTCTCGACCACATACCATCCCCACCCTGCCCAGCTGAGACACAGACGCAGTTCAGAGCCTGGTGGCAGAAGTGGATGAGCTGGGAGCCTCAGAGGATCTCTCTCATCACCTGCTCCTTTCTGGAAGAACAGGGGGATCTGGAGAAAAGCCTTCTTCCTAAATCCTACAGTTGTAAAACTTCCGGTGGAAACATCCTTATGGAAATTGGCAAGTTGGAAAGGCACCTCTGTGGCTCATTTGGTGGGACAGCCCACGGGCCTGAAGCCTCCAGGACCGGGGAGCCAGCACAGCTTGGTTTGGGAGCCAAGACCGACATGGGGTTGAGCCCCTGAGGCACGGCTCACCAGCTCTTCTGTACCTACAGAGACCTATAAAAGGGCAATATTTGCACTCATCTGCCCTTGCCTTCCTATGTTTATTCATGTGATTTCCTGTGTCCCACACACTCCCGCATGCTCCTGCAGTGTAGACATTTGCTCTCGACCAAATCCTGTTTCCCCTTCCACAGTACACAGCTCTAGCCGGGTAGGAGCTCACAGCTAAAGGATGTATTTTCTACCCCATACTGGCCACAAGGATTTTCAAGATAAGTCTTTAAAAACTTAATTTTTTAAAGCTTAAAGCTTTATTTTATTTACTTGAAAGGGAGAGCATGAGACAGAGAGAAGGTCAGACACAGAGAGGTGACCTTTTACCCTCTGGCTCAATCCCCAAATGGCTGCAACAGCCAAAAGTGGGCCAAGGAAGTCAGGCGCTCGTAACTTCATCCAGGCCTCCTGTGTGGGTGGCAGGAGCCCAAGCACTTGGTCCATCACCAACTGCCTTCCCAGGCACATTAACAGGGAGCTAAAGTAGAAGCAGAGCCACCAAGACTTCAACTGGGGCTCCAAATGGAATTCTGGCTTAGCTGCTGCACCACAATGCTGACTCCAATGACTTATTTTTAAAGAACCTTTGGATTCATTGCAAAATGTGGCAGAAGGCACAGCACCTCCAGACTAGTTTTTACCAACTCAAGAGGGGCCGAAGTGACAGCTGAAACTTTCAGGCCCTGCCTTGAAACACCTCCCTAGCATACCTCCAGGCTCTCTGACCAGGATATCCTCAGAAGTGGAGTGCTATAGCCATCAGGGCACTGTGACCAGATTTCTGGGTGAACAAGTAGAAGACTGTTCACTCTGTTTACCTTCCAGAGCCAGAAGAGAGTAGATTTTCACTAAATGCAATGTGGTGGATTAGATCCGGAAGTCGAAAAAGCATATTAAATACAAATCAGAAAAGAAAAAAAAAAGCTGATGAAAATCCAAATAAAATTTTATTATGTTTACTGAATAATAACCCACAAGTGTACCATGGTAACATAAGACGATGACCTGAGGCTAAAATAGGTAAAAAGTAGACGAGTACTCTATCACCTTTGTAACTGTTTTATAAATATAAATTTATTCTAAGATTAAAAGTTTATTAAACTAATTCTAAAAACAAAATTAGACTACACAGAGCCAGTGTATGTGTGTTGTGTTTGTTCCTGCAGCCCAGCCTGCTGTTACAAGTGCTTTGTTCATCACTTAGAAAACTCACGGTCACATTTGAAGACTCCGCTCTGGCATTAGCGCCACCACAACAACTTTCCAATTGCTGAGGGCTGAGGCACTACAGCTTCAACAGCACAGTTCCTTTTTCCATCTCACTCCAGGGCAGCAACTACACCTTTGCCCATTGACCAAACCAGATCAAGGTCTTCCCTGAGTCTGGTCATCGTCACAGCTACGGCATTCCTGCTGGTGCAGAGAAATATTTGTCCAATGAGCTAATGCCCACCTCACCTATTCATTGTGAACAGCGACTACATCAACCAGAGTGAGTCTGCTTCATTAACTCTGGACTATGGCACAGAGACAGAGGATGATCAATCAAATGCAAGGTATTTATTGAACACCAGGCCTGCTTTCCAGTTGTGATATATTTTTCTGGTGGCCCACAATGTATGTTGATTCATGGTACTTGGTTTCATCAGTGTGATCGTCTTAATTAGTATTGATGCAGCAAAATGGCTTAAATAGTCAATTCAATGCCTCCAATCGAATGCTCAAATACGTTAAAGGTGGGAGCTCCCATTTGCTGAGCACCTCCAGGGTGCCTCACAAACATATATGCTGGGGGCTTTTGCCCCGATTATTTCATTGAATTCTAGTGGAACCCTCCAAAGTGGATACTGTTATCCTCCGCTTTACAGGTGAGAAAATTGAAGAGCAGGAAGAATAAGTGAGATGTTTACCGCTGCTCCCTTCCTAAGTGGAGCCAGGTCTCCAAAGCCTACCTATAACCTGCTTCCTTTCAAAACAGCACCTTGACATGTGATTGATTGCCAGGCCCTTCTAAGAACTGTCATAAAAATAAATTCAATTTCTTCCATGTCCCTCTGGGTTGGCTCTCAAATAAAATCTGAGCACCAGAACTCAAACTAAGTGCTCTAAAGTGAAGTCGAGTTGTTGGAACTGGTACTTTGGATCACAGATGCCCACCCCCAGGTCCACAGAGGGTTGTCTGAGATGCTAAAACTGGGGTCCATCGAATCTCCTGGAATCATCCAGGAATAAGTCATATTTCAGCTCTTACGACATGCCAGCACTGTGCTAAGCATGTTATATGGCATAGCTCATCAAGCACGACAACCTGAGAAGGCTCTATTATTATTCCTACTTCAGAGACGATGACACGGAGCCTCAGACATGTTGGACAACAATTACTGTGGACAAATAACCCACCAGGAAATTAGATGCTCAATACTTCCTTTTCTAGCAGACTAAAACCTTTCAACCACAAGGACAGCCTTGCCTTACTCATCTTTGTTTCTAAAGTGCACATCACAAAATCCTGCACACAGCAGAGACTCCACAAACAGCTGCCAGAAAAGGCAGGAAATCACACAGGCCACAGGGGAGGATGGGGAAGACGACATCTTTGGAAGCCCGTGAATGAGCCACCTCATGATTTACGCTATCAGCCCACTGCCTAAGCCTACACCTTACTCACCAACCTCCTCCCGCCTGCTCCCATTCTCAAGCCTTAGCCTGTGCTGAGTCACCCTAGGGCACCCAGAGAAGTACAGCTCCTTGATGCTGCTCAGCAGGGGGTTCCCGCAAGAGCCCCTGGGCCACAGCTATGCCACGCTCTGGGACAAATAAGGAGAGGACTCTTGCCCACTGTTCTCATGTAGTCCCATCACCTGGCCCTAAGTAGGCATGATTTGTGCTTAGGTTTCACAAAGACTCCCCAGGAAGACTGTTAGAATCATCCAGAAATCACGACTTGGGGGTTTTTCCTTGTCTCCAACTCTGTATATTCACTCTGCTTCCCCTGGCAGGAGGTCTTTGCCCCCATGTGTATCAATGCATGCTGTCAGATGCTGATCAGACTCTGAATCTCAGCGTAGGCTCCCATGGGACACACATGAGTATTCCATGAATGGTGTGCCATGAGTGTGGCAGGATGTTTGGAGCTGGGGACAGAGGACACCACCCTTTACCGCAGGGCCGCCTGATATCACAGCCCTAAACCATCCTGCAAGGCTTCAAGTATTCAACCCCCACCTTGCCCGGCAGTCTTCACGCACAGTGGACATGACACCGATGTGTATACGAGTCTGGCTTTTGCTCAAGGCTATATTAGTGCTCTAATGGTAAGTCCCTATGAGGATCTCTTACTTCACCTTTGGAATACATAAGACAATTTTCACTCATGTCTGTGCATACATATGTTTAACTATTTAATGTGTGAAATGCTCGCTAGGTTCCATGTTGCACAGAGGTGCTTTCTTCAGAGCTCTTTGTCCAGGATCTAGCAGAGTAAGAAGCTTCAGCCTCTGTCTTCATTCTAAAAATTAGCAGTTAGGGGTGGGTGTTTGGCATAGTGTTTCAGACACCCCTGGGGATGCCTGCATCCCACACTAGAGTGCTGGATCTAAGTCCCAGCTCCACTCCCAATTCCAACTTCCTGCCAACACACATAGTGGGAGGCAGCAGGTGATGGATAAAATATTTGAGCCCCTGCATGCATGTGGGAGACCAGGGTAGAGTTCTCGTATCCTGGTTTTGGCCTGGCCCAGACCTGGCTGTTGCAGCCACTTGAAGGGTAAACCAGCAGATCGATATCTATCTATCCCTCTCTCTCTGCCTTTCAAGTAAATTTTCTTATAAAAATGAGGTAGAGGTAAATGTGTGTCCATTGGGAGACCCATTCTCAGAGCCCTTGAATGTTCCCACTTCTCTTCCAGCCTGCTGCCTTCCCAACGACAAGATCAGGCCCTGATGACCTCACTCGTCCTGAGAGGGCAAACGGGGAATCTGGAATCCCCAGAGGACCCAGCTTAGCTCCTGCAGAGGCCAACTGACCTCCCAGCAACCTGCAGACATGGAAACAAACCCAGCTGGGGTCGTAACACCTGCACACACCTGAGCTAAGCACATGCCCATCGCTATATTCCACTGATGCTTGATGCTTATTTTCTTAAGTAGCAAGCACTGAGGACTGCAAACAAATATGCCGTGTGACAGAAGAAGAAACTGAGAATCAGCAAGATCAGGTTACTTGCCCAACATTTCTCATACGGGATGAAGCTGGGGTTTAAATTCAGACCTGCCCATTTCTGTAACCGCTGAGCATCTACTATCCCCACTGTCCCCTCCTCCCTGCCTTGGAAGGACGGGCAGTCCTTCCACCTGGCAGGACAGGCAGTGTGTGTCATCACATCTGGGGCTCTCTCCCATCTGTCCCTCCTTGAAAGGAGCACAAAGGTGACCGTCGGGCAGATGCTGTACTGAGTCAGAATATTACACCTGGAACACCACTTGTTCTTGCTGAGTAACCGCCCCTGACCACAGAGCTCTCCTTGGCACGTACAGGTATTTCTCACTTTAATGCGTAAATGCCATTCCAAATAAGCAACCAAATCCACCAGGTAGGGGAGCTGCAGGTGATTAATGCATCTCTCAGGTGGGGAAAACCACTTAATCTTCAGCTGCAAGTTTCTGACTCCACGAAACACAGCTCTAATCGCCCACAAATGCACTGCCTGATGGGCCTTTATTGCTTAATTACCAAGGTGAGAGGCTCGTAATTAATAAGCCATTTACTCGTACATTTAGACATTTCCAGCAAATGTCGGCAATGATTTTTCCAAGGAAATTCACATTATTTGTCATCTTACTTTGGTCTTCTGCTACCTGAATTGGTCACCTAGCTCATTGCTTCCCAAAGTTTTCTGCCCATGGCTAATTTTGATAGACAACAGATCCCTACGGTTTCTCTCCTCCCCTCCTGTCCTCTCACTTCTGACAATGAACTTGGGACACAAAGACTGGATGTGGACAAAATTATTATCAAAATTGCAGCTGGGTAGCAATTACACAAGAATAAAGGTAAAAGCTCCCATTAATCCTACAGATAGATTAGTGCAAGAAAAAAGGTTGGTGGAAACCACTACCGCTAAGAGCACACTTAGTATGTATACCAAAAATGTCTTTTTGCAACATTCCGGAGAAGGGTTTCATACCACAGAGTCAAACAATTGCAAATCATGTATCCCAGGACATGACTAGGCCTACAATGATTGTCTGTATTCAACACATGCAGCCTCTTTGCCACTATTTATTAAATAAAAGAACGTAATAAGGATTTTCATAACATTTACGTTGCATTAGGCATTGTAAATAAGCTAGCCATAACTTAAGGTGTATGAGAAGACTGCACAGGTTATATGTAAATGTTGTACCATTTTATGTAAAGGACTTGAGCTTTTACATATTTTGGTGTCCAAGGGTGCAGGTTCCTGGAACCAATCCCCCACATACCCTGAGACACATTTGTGTGTATCCACTGGTACCTAAAAGTGTCTCCTCCTGCACATGGAAGCTTAGATTCTTAGAGCAAGGAACTGGAGTCCTTGAGCTTATGAATGAACTAATATGAGTTCAGAACACAAATGCTCAATTCCCTTACAAATAAATTGAGTCTGTGGCATACTGAGAAGCAGCTTTCACTTCGTAGAATCTGGGACTGACTGGTTGCCCTGTGGCTCAGCTCTAAAGATGCCCCTCTGTACAGACTGCCCAGGGATCCTTGCTGGAACTATCAAATGAGGTCTCACGAGTTGGGGCAGTAAACAATCTGCCATGCAGGAGCATTTACTGCCGGGTCTCAGAGCCCATGTCTCTAAGATACACTGTTAGCTGTGGGTAGCAATTCGCTCCTCCCAACTCGGAAGCAGCAGCATCTCCAGCAGGGAGGCAAAGCAAACAGTGCCATTCATCTATCACTCAGCCCACAGTGCAACAGTTGTGAGTGGCAAATGCCCCAACACTGTCACTTCAACAGATGAATGGAGAACGCAGACCGATCCATTGTGTCAGCTGACTGTCCAGAGAGTCGTCCTTCCCAAGCTCTGCCCATTCCACGCCAGGCTTTGTGCTGCATTCCTGTTGTTGCTGTTGTTGAGAGGTGGAAACGAGCAATGCTGATAGGTTTTTTTTAAAATAACACAATGCATTTATTACAGAAAAATTAGGGAAATACACACAGTTAAAAACGAACTAGTGTCCATGATTCAACTACTGGGTAAAACAAATATGAACTATTTCCTTGCAGTCTTAATCATTCATACTTTTTCATTCTTTTAATACATATTATGCAAAGCACGATACCTTCCAGGCTTGCCCAGCTTGCTACTGAATAGTCTAGCACCAGCCAGTGCATGTCATAAGCAGCTCTATATGAACATTTTCAATGGTGGCAGATATGATGAGCAAGGAGAGGTTATTTAACCATTTTCTTCCGTGGGAGGCTTAAGTTGTTTCTAACTTTTCCATCATCACAAGCAATGCTGTCATGAACACTACAGTAAGCAGACCAGTGGCCCTCACCCAAAGACAGCCCATGTCCTGATGCCCAGAACCTATGAAGCCTGTGTTAGTTACACAAGGACTTCGTAGATTAGGTTAATCAACTGAGTTAATTAAGTGCTTAAATTAATGATCCTGTGATGAGGAGATTAGCCTGGATTATCTAAGTGGGTCCAATGTAATCTCAAGAGTCTTCATAAATGGAAAAAGGAATCAGGAGGGGGGGGGTAGAGTGAAGAGGGGGAGGGAGCGGGGATGAGGCAGGGAAGAGAGAGAGGGAGGAGGACAGAGAGAGAACAGGGTGAGGACAACAAAGAAGGAAAGGAGAGAAGAGCTGAAGAATGCTGCACCGCTGGCTATAAAGATGCAGGATGGAGTCCAAACCCCAGGAGGACGGGCAGCCTCTAGGAGGAAGGCAGGAGAGGGCTTCTCCCCTGTTTCAGAAAGAACACATCCCTGCTGACACCTTGCTTTTAGCCTAGGGTGATTCATTTTAGACTTCTGACCTGCAGAACTGCAAAATAATTAAGTTGTCATGTTTTAAACACTAAATTTGTGATAATTTGCATGGCAGCAAGAAGAAACCAATGCAGTGCCGGCACTGTGGCACAGCGGGTTAAAGCCCTGGCCTATAGTGCCGGCATCCCTTATGGGCAGCGATTCGAGTCGTGGCTGCTCCACTTCCAATCCACCTCTCTGCTATGGCCTGGGAAAGCAGTGGAAGATGGCCCAAGTCCTTGGGCCCCTGCACCTGCAGGAAAGACCCAGAAGAAGCTCTTGGCTCCTGGCTTCAGATTTGCACAGCTCCGGCCTTTGTGGTCATTTAGTAAGTGAGCAAGTGGATGGAAGACCTCTCTCTCTCTCTCTCTCTCTCTCTCTCTCTCTGGCTCAACCTTTCTCTGTAACTCTGTCTTTCAAATAATTAAATCTTTTTTTTTTTCTTTAAAGATGAAACTAATGCAAACATCCTGTAAATGGAACTATTTGCATACTTGAGATTTCTAAGAGGGCTGATTGCTGGAAGAAGAACTGCTGTGTCAAAGTCATTGTTTGTAGAGCCCTGGGTAGATGTTGCCAAGGAGCAGCCAAACCCAGGGTGGCTGCCACTCCTCTCCATCTCTGCTGCCCACACCCTGGCCTGAGCCACCCTCACCACCCCTGGAAAGAAAGTTCCAGCCTCTCCTGGTCCATCCTCCACCTGCAGCAAGAGGCATCTTATTAGAGTGTGGATCAGGGCCTGGTGCTCTTCTCCCTTACACTCTGATGTGATCCCTTCAGGCTGCAGTAACAAAGTATCTTAGGCTGGCTAAGTTATTAACAACAGAAATTCAGCACTTCCTGTCCTGGAGGCTGAGGGTTCCAAGGTGAAGGTGCCGGCCGGCAGAGACAGCATCTGGAGAGGACCTGTTCCTCGTGGATGGCACCGTCCACGCACCCTCATGGGGCAGAAGGGCAGGACCACTAGGAGCTCCCTCACACCCTTGGCAAGGACACTCATTCACAAGCATGGGACCTGCTCTTAAAGCCTTCCCTTGGGAATGAGGTTTGCAAAACCTCAATTGTTAGGGGACACAAACAATCAGAGCACAGTTCCCTCCCAGGACCTCCCATTTGTCCTCACAAAAAGAGAACGGAAGGGGGGGGGGCATCCGCCCTGGCCACCCTCTGCCCTCACTGCCCACCATGCACTCTGGCCTCTTACCTTAACCGGCCATGGCCACATGGGTCTATCACAGAGCCCTGGCATATGTTGTCCCCACCCCAAATGCTCTCCCCACAGCCTCTTTGGCCCTGGGTACCACCCCTTGGTCCCTCAGGGCCCACACAAAATTGTCCTTTCTTGGAAAAGACCCCTGACACCAGCAAGGCCTGCCTCTTCCTTTGCCATACCCTATCTTCTTCAGAGCACTCACCTTATTGATTATTAATTTCAAAGTTTAATATCTATCCAGATATTAGACATAGCACAACCTCTATGAATCTTCACAACCTGAAACAGCACCTATAGCAAGAAACAGCATTTCCTGCATTGTAACACGCCCCAGGGTCCCCTCATGCACCTTGACCATTAATGGCAGAAATTAGATTCATATTTTTAAAAATATGTAATTCCTTTTTTCTTGGTCTCTCTCAGTAGAATAAAAGATCCATGAAGACTGGACCCATGTCTGTTCTGTTTCCCCTTATTTCTCCAGGGCCAAGTTATCTTGGCTCAACAAATGCTTGCCAAGTTCAAGGATGAACTATTTAATCAACAACTAATCAATGTTGTAGGAGCCAGGCAGCAAGGTCTCTGAGGTACACTGTGCAGGGTGCCCACAGAGACAGCCAGCTAAGGGGTTGGGGACAGGGACACAAGGGAGGGAAGGTCAGAAAATGAACCTGCCTATTCAAGCCCAGCCTGCCTTGGGCCAGGCAAGCTGTCAGTTTCTAGAAGGTTCTCCATGGTAAAGGAACTTACCCTTCCCCCAGCTCTCCTGCCCATGGTGCTCTGGATGATATATCCTTCCCTGACCATGAGAGATATCTAGGAAGGAGCTTATAAGCTCTCAGGACCCAGAGGGATTTCAGTCAACAACAAAGAGGCAACATTAGATGGCACGGTGGCAAGAATCAAGCTAGCGTGGGTCAGCTCAGACTGGGAGAAATTCTAATCCACAGCCCAAGTTTGGAGAGGGGCAGGGGGCACTCACCAGGTGATTATTCCATGTTCTGACATCATCAGGCCCTCTGTCCCAACTCCCAGCCTGCCTCCTTCCCTGCCTGCCTTCCATGACAAGCTCTGTCTACACTGTTGTCAGAGCAGGCCCTTCCACATGGGGGCCAAGACAAGAACATGATCAGTGCACTGGTCTCAGAGCAGCAGGACAGACTCCTTCCGTGCCCCCGACTAAGGAAAAGCAGGGCTCCAGTGATGGGGACGCATCGAGACTGCAGATGAGAGCTGGGGACTGTGGAGCCAGCCAGAGAATCCACTGACATTTCCTCGTCAGTCAGAGGGGCCGTGGCAGCCGAGATCTTATTTAAGACACACAGGGTTTACAGTTAAGAAGCCGTGAGTCTGAACAAATTCTTTAACCGCAGTTCTCTGCAAACGGCTCTGTGGTTTGCATGGCTTCTATCGTGTGTTCCATCAAAAGGGTATTGGCGACATAACTGCACATTATCACTATTGACATTTCCCAGCCTACTCCATTTTGGTTAAAAAGTGGGCGCCCAAAGATGCCACTTAATAACTTTGGGCATCATCAAAACGTCACTTTGACAAGTAGAAAAGTGGATTTACACACCCACCAAAGATGACCTGCTTAGAAAGAGACAGCAGGGATGGTTCCCTGGCCTCCAAGACAGACAGTCACAGCCCATGTCTTTACAGACCGCCAAGGCTCCAGCACAGGGAGCGAGAGGAAACGCGAGAACACAGGGCAGCATCAGCGTGGGTCACCCCGGGCCCCCCAGAGCAGGCTCGGGCAGACAAGAAGGTGCTGAGGCGTCCGCAGCACAGTGGAGCTCAGTGTGGGGGAAGCAAAGGCTGGCCCCAGGCTGGGAAAGTACCTGGATTCAGTTCTGGTCCCAGAGGGAGATGACATGTGAATGGGAAGATGCACAGAGGAACGTGTGAGCCCAGGGGCCCTGTCCTATGGTCAAGGTAGCTGTGGCCAGGTGAAACTAAGTCAAGGTTAAAAAGAACACTCAAATCCTAACAGAGCTACAGCTGAACACAGTTAAGAGAGGACAAGGCTCAAGTTTCCCAGGGAAGGAGACAGGGAAGAGCTGTGCAGAGGATACGACCCAGTTAAGAAACTGGGAAAGCTCTTAGGCAGGTGCTTCTGCACCACCTGGGTTTCCATCCCAACAGCCGGCACTACATATAACACCTGGGGGTGGGTAGCCTCAATTCCCTCCTCTCCCTGACCCCCCCAGGGTTTGACAAACACTTTCTTCAAAGGATCTACAAAAGCAGTTCAGTCTGTGCAGCGCATAGGGTCTCTGTCACAATTACTCAGCTCTGTAGCTGTAGTGTGAAAGTTCTAACGCCACTTACAGAACCCAGCAGTGGCAAGGCTCGATCCACAGGCTGTCACCAGCCGCCCCCTGAGGGAACAAACTGCCGAGGCCTGTCAGTCTCACCTCCTCAAGATCTCTTACTTCTGCCCACTTCTCTCCAGGTCCCTTGTCCACGCCATTGGTCCGACCACAATCCCCTGTTGCCTGGATGGCCACAATGGCCACCTCCATGGTCATTCTGCTTTCACTTCTGCCTTCACCAGTTCTCCACCCAGCAGCCAGCAGGAACATCCTACATGCAGTCCTGATCAAACTGCCTGTGGCTTTCAAAAAAAGTCTACCCTCATGAACGGCCAACCTACTGACTCAACCCCATAAGGAATTAGCTCCTGTCCACCCTCAACCCCACCACTACAATTCAGCCAGCCTACGCACCTTTGGACACACGGCAATCTTCCCATCCTTGTCTTTGTGCCTAGACAGTACCCCAGAGTGTCTCTCCATCACAATGGCGTTCCTTCTTCCTCTCACCCTGATCTACATCAGTTTAGCACCACTTCCTCTGGGCAGCCTTCCCTGAAGTCCTCAGTCAGCGCTGAGTGCCTGCCTGTCTTCTCAACGTCTAACCGTGAGCACCTGGACGGCGGTCATGCCCAACATGCACCCATGCCTTGCAGCGCAGTGCCCGGCTCACCACAGGTGCCCAGTAAATATCCACTGATAGAATGTATCAGTGAGTCAATTAACTCTCACTGTGAGAGAGGAGATGCAGCTCCGAGAATACCCGAGTGGCCACCCCTTCCCCAGGGCTGGAACATGCTGTGACTTGGGCTCCCCGTGGCTCTGCCTGCCCTGGGCAGGATGATTTTTATGTCCTAGGATGCTCTGGAACTTGTAAGTCTGCAGTTTGGGGGCCCCAAGAGTTATCTGGGTCAGGGAAATACCCTGGTTTTGTTAGGTAGGAAGTCAGATATGAGCTTATGTGTGTGTGACATAAAGGCCTAGAGAGTTGACATCTATGCATCTCAAAAACATCCCGATAATGTTTTCAGGGGCAGCCCAGTATTCGCATCCTGCCCTGCCCCCTTCCACCGGATAACCTGCCAGGTGGGGGTCTCTGCCCCTTCTGCCTGATGATCTTCCAGATGCAGCCCAATATCTGCATTTCAAATACCCTGCTTGGGTTCCAATCCTCCAGGGGGTCTTGCTCACCCTTCCTCTAAACTCAGGGCTGCACTAGCCAGCTAGGCTTCCTCCTGTCTGATACCTACAGGGGGAAAACTCAGATAGGAGTTTTTTGTTTCAGGAGATGTGTGAAGACAAAGATCCATCCCCTTAAAAACCCCCCCAGCCTCAATCGGACTGCGAGCTCAGTCCTCTGGCTCCATGCTGAGCCACTCACTTGGCCTGGCCAGGTGTATTCCACTCAACCATGTGACCTCGCTCTCTCCCAGTCGGAGCAACTGGGCACTCTGTCTCAGGTTCTGTGTGGAGAAGTTCCCATCCGTTCTTACGGATGTCCCTTTCCTAATAAACTTTGCTATTTTACTTTCCACTACTCTCTGTCTCACGCCTGAATTCTTTCTTGCACGAAGACAAAAGCCCTGCCACTCACCGGTAACAGTTTCCAGAATTTTCTGTGTTTTGTAAGGTGGACTGAGGTTTAGAGGGACACAGAGGCACAGACATGTTTATATATTTTCCTAGGTAAGAGCATAAGTGAATTTGCAATCAAATTTTCCTTAATGTTATTATTAACATAATGATTTATTAATTCCATTGTTCACTCATTCATTCTACAAAGGTTCCCTGAGCTTCCCTGAGGTTTCCAGCTGCTGCATCCCCGGTGATGGCTGACGCCCAGTTCTTGCTTTACTGTCTGGTGGGGAAGGCAGCCCATTTTGATATAGCATGGTAAATGCTGTGATAAATGGGTGGCCAGGAACCATGCTAGGCAGTAAAATGAGGAAGAATAAAACTGACAATAAAGTATACTAGAATGCTCGGGTCAAGTAGTATTTTAGAAACGAGTAGACTTAACGGTCTGAAGAAAAACAAGCCAGAGCCAAGAAAGAGCACCAATCTAGAGACAGTTAAAAAACACAAAGCCAGAGAGGTCGGCTGAACGCCAATGACTGTTACAGCAGCACAGAAAGGAAACATCAGGCTATTTGCAAAATTGGATCGCAGAAGCAAAAATATGGTTTGCAAGGAAATCAACTGGCTTTAAAGTGATTCCCTCCCAAAAAGGGCCAAGCAGGTGCCCATCCTGGGTACTCCTGGGAAGAAGAGGGTGAAGGAGCAAGCCTAACGGCATAGATGCAGGGAAGGAGGTAGCTTGGAATAACCTCACATTAAGTCCTGGACCTAGCAGTGTGGTGCAGCGAGTTAAGCAGCTGCTTCCAATACCAGCATTACATAACGGAGTCCTCACTGGAGTTTCAGCTGCTCTGCTTCCGATCTGCCTTCCTATCAATGTGCCTGAGAAGGCAGCAGAAAAAGGTTGAAGTACTGGGTCCTCAGCCACCCATCTGGGAGACCTGGAAGGAGTTCCTGGCTCCTGCACTAGCCTGGCCCAGCCCTAGCTACCGCAGCCATTTGAAGAGTGAACCATGGGGTAGAAGCTCTGCTCACGCACTCATTGTCTCACCTTCTCTTTCTTACCCTGCCTTTAAAACCTTTACAAAGAGTCTTAAGAGTTTGGTAGATGTAGACCCAGGCACACACATGGAGATGGGATCAGTCCAAACGTGAACAAAGCCTCCGGAGCTGGGCCAGGCTGCACGAGTCTGTGTATGCCCACGGGAAGGCACACGTATGTGTCAGTTCTCAGCAGGAGGCAAGACACTAACAGGCTGGAAGGCAGAGAGCCCTGTTGACCCTGCTCCAGGCCCACTGGTCTAACTGCTGCACTTTCAGCACAACAAGTATGCCCCTGCCTTGCAACCTTTGCACTGACTGCCCCTATGGTGGTCAATTCTCCTTTCTTCTCTCCTCCCCTAACCTTTCAAGACCCATTTTGCCAAATCTCTCAGCTCCTTTAAGTCAAGAGACTTGCATAAGCCCGTCTTTTAAAAGCTGTATACCCCTCCCACACAACCATCCCGATCTCCCTTTTTCTGGTTTATCCTGCACTTATCACATTCTAGTATTTCATGAACTGCACTCATTTATGATGGTTAGTAGTTATTTTCTGTCTCCCTCAGAGAATGCAGGCACCAGGAAGGAAGCAGATTGTAAATTCTGTTTATCAATGTATCACAGCCACCTACAACAACAGCTAGAACACAAAGTAGGTGCTCAATAAATATTGACTGAATTGAATGATCTCTATAATTGGTGACTACAAGAAGAAAAGGCTTCAAGTCACATGACAGGAAAATACTCCAAATCAAAATGCCGTATTTTTTTCAACACAACTTCATCCTCAGTTCTTCCACGAGAGGAGCTGGACATGTAACCACGACAAAGGGTTTGCATAGAAAATGAAACAAATTTTGAAATGAAAATAGGAAAGGAGCTCTTGGAAAGGGCAAATGCATTGCCTTTAAAAGGAAAAAAAGGGAGGGGGGCATAGGTAAAAGCAACTATGCAAAGGTGTTTCCCTTATAGGTGAAAAGAGCCCAGAGGTTAAGGACAGGAGAGCTAGCTAGATAGGGCAGGTGCCCTGTTGTTATCTGGGCTTCTGTCTGGAGCATTTCTGGGCAATTTACAGCTCAAATCAATACGCAACTTACATTCTGCTCCAAAGGAATGACTAAAATGAATGCACAGCATCCCAGGGAAACAAATCAGCACTGGGAACAACAAAGGGCTTTGGATCCCAGCTTCGATTCACTTCAGTGAACCCAGTGCCCCAGGTTACTTGCTAATCATGTGATGATCTAAATAATGATGGCTTTGTGGGGAGGGTGTGGACTCAGCCCTCTCCTGGGTACCCCTATAGATAGTTCTCAATCTGCCCTATTCTGTGGAGATAAGAGGCACCTGTCTTAGCACTACCTGCAGGCCCTCTTTGCTGGGGTGTAGAGAGCTTGTCCCAAAGGCAGAGTTTGGGGTCAGGGCTCCCAAACCCTGTGCTGGCCAGACAACGCCCCAAGGCTCTGCCCAGGACAGCAGGTCACCAATAACCTGGAAAGAGGAAAGGCACTGAGGCTGCCACCTGTGATGGTGCAATGCACAAAGCCACAGGTCCAGGGACCTGCAAGTAAATTTGCCCGAAAGTCACAGTCCTTTGCATGGGTTGGCCGATTCCGGGGAAGAACTTCACTTTGCAATTTTCATCATGGGAAGCTGCCTTTTAAAAATCTGCAAAGAGACCCCCAAGACACTGTCTGTGATCACCCTTCAGGGGCTTGCTTAGTAGGGTCAGGAGTGCTTGGTCAAGATGAGTAGTAATTTGGGGAGAAATTACTTCCATTATCTTCTCAAACATCTGGATCTATACAGCAGACTATGCAATATTTCTGATTTCCTTTTGGAATCTGAATATGACCTACACATTTGATTTCCCAAATTCATATTCAAATTCGTCCTTTACTCCTTGGTTCATTTCACTCACCCAATTGTTCACAGAGTTACTAGGAAGCACTGATCTGCCCCAGGCAACCCCCAAGCTTACCACAGTGGCTGGCACAAGAGCCCCCCTCTTTCATCTTATCCTGGCACCTGCATGTGTACTGAGCGTTTGGATGGATGAATGATGAGACCATCTTCTAACTCAGATCTATAGGGTTGCAGAGATGATCTTGAACTTGGCCTTGACAATGGAGATCTTTTCTCAGAGACTCTGTGGACTCTAAATAGAGCTCCAGGGAGAGTGTTTTTCTAAAGCAAATGCATGCTTGGCTTGGGAACTGAAAACAGCAGTTAGTCTGCTTAGGGTAATTTGAGCAAAAGTCTGCTTGCCTCCTAAGCTCCACAGTTCCTGCTTAACTATCAGGAATAAGGCTTTAAAGGGTCACCCCCAGAGCCCCGCATTCAGGAGAGTTCTGCCTAAATGGTCATGAAAGTCGGCCATCACTACTGATAGGGGACAGTGACACATCGGGCTCTTGTCATAGCTGAACACTAATTCTCCACTGCCTGTTTCTCAAAAAGTCTGTTCGTGGGCACACAAGCACACACACACACACACATGCAAAATCCTCCCTACCTGAAAATACAATTTTATACATTAACAAATATTCCATCATGATTGTAAATATAGATAACAGATCAAGTCATTCTTAGTTGTTTAGTTATTTTTATGCTGTCACATTGTAAATCATATTGAAATAAACCTGGCTCTTGAATCTCCTTCTCTTTTACTCCATGTGACAGACTGAATATGGCTGATTCTACTCCTCCCACTGAGTGAACTCCAGATGCATCAAGTTGAGGCCACCACACATGAGTGCTCCAGTTGACTGATCCATCCCTGCCAAGGTGCTGATGGCCTCTGTAGACCGACTTCTCCTCCAACTGAACATTGCGAAGTGGCCTCTGTCTGCCAATGCCACATGGAGCAGAGCAGTCTCCCAGCTGAGCTCTGTCTACACTCTTGACCCACAAAACATGAGCTATTTAAAGAAAATGGCTACTGTTGAACATCAGCCAGTCTGCCTGGCGTTCTCAGAATCCTCACAGCAGCCTGGTCTTGCCCCATCTTCTCCAATTTGCTCTTTGCTCTTCCCATGGCCCACCCTACTCTAGCCACACTAGCCTCTCTGCTCATTCTTGAACACATGAAACAGGCTCCTCCCAGCCCAGGGCATCTGCACGAGCTCTCCTGAGGATGTGCCTCATCCCTAGATGGCAACATCCCACCATCTGGCTTCATGTGAGCCTTTACCTAACTATGAGTCAGAGAGGTCTTCTTCTTTTATTTGACAGGTAGAGTTATAGACAGTGAGAGAGAGACAGACAGACAGAAAGGTCCTCCCTCCATTGGGTCACTCCCCAAATGGCCGCCACGGCCAGTGCTGATCCGAAGCCAGGAGCCAGGTGCCTCCTCCCGGTCTCCCACGTGGGTACAGGGGGCCCAAAGACTTGGGCCATCCTCCACTGCCCTCCCGGGCCACAGCAGAGAGCTGGACTGGAAGAGGAGCAACCAGGACTAGAATCTGGTGCCCCGTATGGGATGCCAGTTCCGCAGGCGGAGGATTAACCAAGTGAGCCACAGCACCGGCCCCCCAGAGAGGTCTTCTTTAATACCTCATCTCAAACATCGAGTCTTTCCATCCACCCCCACTGGGAACAACCCCTCCCATAGCACATTCACAATCTGAAGACATACATAAATGTTGTCTATGGTAAGGGCCATAGCTCTTAGTCACACACAGAAATGCACACATCACAGTATCAATTCCCCAAGAATAGGAGCTTCCACTGATGCTATCTCTGCATGTTCCCAGGAACTACAATGGTGCCCTTGGGTATGGTAATGATGAATACCTATTTGTAAATGAATGAGTCAGTCAATACTTGTATGTGTTTTTATAGAGAAATCTTTTGACACATTCCTGATTATTCTTCAAAATAACTTCCTTTAAGTTAAACCTGTAGGAATCACACATTTCATAATCTTTTAGCAGACACTGAACGAATTCCTATAGACAGGCTTGTACTGTTTTCTGCTCCCATTAGAAACATGTAAAACTGTTAACTCCCTTGCATTATCACCAATATATGATAAAAATCACTCAAATATATTTTGTGGGCATGTAAAGAGATGAGATTCGTTGTTTGAATTGCTCTTCTTTGGTTCTTTGTGAACTGGGCTTCTTGTTCATGCTATTTCCTTCGCAGCAGAAGGAAAGTTCCTTGAGAACAGGAGCGTATTTGTGCTCAGTGCTGCACCTCTGCCTCCCAGGAGGAGTCCAGTATACAACAGGTATGCGACAAATACCTGTTGAAAGAGTGAATGAATAGGGACGTCCTCTCTTTCAGTTGGAAGACTATTGGCTCATATTTCCACTGAGAACTCTTTTCTTGAACTAACTCTACATATATGGAATAGTCACTCTTTTCCTGTCATCTACGTTGAATTTTTAATGTGCTGCATTCTATTTTGTGTAAATTATTTTTGACCTTCACAAATGTGAACTTTCAGGTAGTCGCATCTATGATTTCATTTTAGTTCCTCTATTTGATGCCATGTTTAGACTAGCCAGGAAAGCTAACACTCACTTAGCACTTACCACATGCCCAGCATTTTCCTGAGAACTCAACATACCTTACTCATCTCATCTACACAGCTATCCCGAATGGGAGACGCTATCACTACCACTTCATACACACAAAGGAACCGAGGCAGAGGTTATAAAATCAATTATTTCCTGCATAAACTCATACTTACCTATATTTTATTCAAATTGTCTTTATGATTTTAGTTTTATTATTTGTGATTATTGGTTAATAATAGTAACTCATGGGGGGTAGTTTTTTGAGTGTGGTAAGGAGAAGACCTAATTATTTGTTCCTAAATAGTTGTGAAGTACTCCAACATAGTTAACTGAATCATTTATCCTTCCTCTACCAAATTAAAATTATGTTTTAACATATTTGTAACATTATACATGTGCATGAGTGTCTATATATGTATATAAACACAAACATGTACACACAGTAGTGCACACATGTTAGTGTTTGAAGTATTTTTATTTAGTTCAATTGCACTGTCAGTCTTCATAGTTATTTAATATATTTGCAGTATGTGCAGTCAGGCAAACTTATAAAATAGAAATATAAAGAAGAAACATAAAAGGATTACCGGTGATTCCCTACAAATCCTGATTAAATACACATTCAATGTTATTCTCATGAAATATGTATCTGTCAAATACAAACATAAGCGCTCCTAAATTGCATTACAAATGCACATTGCTTTCTGGAAATGGTTTGGCAGCCCAAGGAACGCACACAGGCCTCTGCTACCGCACAGGGAATGCCTATGAGGTACAGATGCTTAACTTCATCACTTGTCCCTGCCTGGATTCTCCCTCTGACTCTGGTTCAAACCCCTGGGCGGGCTGCTTATGGTTAGCTTCACAAAGCACCTTTCTACCCCTGCTACACGGAAGACTCTGCACAGAAATCTAACTCCAGGGTGGGGTCTCCTCCACCTGAGCCTGCCTTTACCACCCCCACCATGCCAAAGGAGGGCCGGAGAAGTGGGTGCAGGAGTGCAGAGCCCTGCCCTCCCCACCAAGACCAGGGACAAGCATTGGTTTCTGGAGCTACTAAAAACCTCCAAGACCTGGAGATATTCACCCTTCTAAGCCAACCCTGGACCGAACTCACCTTGCTACCCCACAACCTCAACATAACAACAACGTAATAATTTATTAGAATTTCCCATATCCCTTGATATTCACGTTTATATTTCTATTTCCATATCTGCTCCAACAAGAGAGCCCAGACTTCATCCTCTTCCCATCTTGTTTTTCTCTTATTGATGGTATATTTGAAAATGGCTCCTCAGTCATTGTGAGCGCTGCATAGAAATTCACTGATGGAATACCGCCATCTATTTAACCTGTGTCCGAGGCGACCACTCGGGCCCCATGGCCAGGCACTTGGCCTGGTCTAATAGAAAGCACCTTCCATGCTCACCACCAGGGTGCCACCCAACTCTGCTCAGTCCACAGAGGGAGTGGCATGAGAATTCTTGGCTTCCCAAATGCAGACCAGCCCTGTGACCCAGCAGCACCAGCTGCGCCCCTGGCAGCTCTGCCTTCCCCTCCTAGGGGAGCCCCAGGGAGTTCTATCCTCCCCCTCCCTGCCCCCAGCCACAGGCAGCATGGCTGTCAGAACCTGTTTTCTCAGATCCTGGTCTGCTCCAGGCTGGATGGGCAGAGGAGTCGGAGCTGCATGTGCCCACAGGCTTCAGAGAAGTCCTGCTCCTGCTGGAACGTGAGCCCCCCGACACTCATCTGCACTACCCTACTCCTGCCACAAGCAAGAGAGACCCACGTCCTGATCTCTGTGGAGCCTCTGGCTGCATGGGGTCCAGCCTGACAGCATGCCCCTAACCATGCGAGCTCTGTGAACAAGTTGGCATCTGTGCTTCAGACATAAAATGCCTCAAAACATGGCTCTGACCTCTGCCTCTCGTCAAACCGTGCCCTGGCCAAGAATGAGCTCTGGGCCCGCTCACAGACTCAACTCTGACCCTTGCAGCCTGGGCCCTGACTACGGCGCAGCTGCATTCAGGAACGAGGCTCACCCTGAGTCATGGCCCAGGTCTCACTCTGGACTCATCCTGAGCCCTGATCCTGGATGGGCCTAGGTTTGGCCCTCACTGTAGTGGTGACTGAGACCAGCCAGTCCTCTTCCAATGTGGTCGCACAAGAGGCTTGGCACAGCAGGCAGACGGCCCTCTGTGGGCCCTGCCTCAGCACCAGACAGACTCATGTCCCACTGCCTGTGAAATCCAGCATCTTACCATGAGGGAAAGGAATCTCTGTCCTACAGATCCGAGTTCAAATTCTGCCTCTGCCCAGCTGGGCAATGTTGGGCAAATTAGCTCTTTGATTCAGAGAACTCCATCTGTAAAATGGATAAAAATATCTACTATCAAGATGGTCCTAAGGATTGAATTCTATGGATCACATAAAACACCCAGCTCATGATAGCTACTCAGTAAGAATCAATCCCTTTCCCCTAGGTATCATTTCAGCTACAGCCGAATTTATGGCAGCAACAATCCCTCCAGAGCTGTACTTCCCAGCATGAGGACCACCACACACGTGGCTACTGAGCCAGTGAACTGGGGCTACATGTTAAGATGTGCTGCTGGGGACACACGGTATTTCAAAGACTTAGTACAAACAAGAAAGTAGGGGCAGGCATTTGGCCTAGCACTTCAGATGCTTCCTGCATCCAGTACTGGAGTGTCTTGTTGGAGTTCCAGTTCTGCTCCCGACGCCAACTTCCTGCTAGTGCACAAACTGGGAGGTAGCAGGTCATGGCTCAAATACCTGATATCTCAACACCCATGCGGGAGACTCAGGTTGAGTTCTTCGTGCCTGGATTCAGGCTGGTCCAGTCTCAATAGTTTTGGACATTTGTGGAGTGAACCAGTGGATGGGAGATGTCTCTGCTTCCCCTCTCTGCCTCTCAAATTTTTAAAAAGAATTTAATGTGGGGCCGGTGCTGTGGCAGAGTAGGCTAAGCCTCCACCTCTGGGATTGGCATCCCATATAGGTGCCGGTTTGAGACCCCGCTGCTCCATTTCTGATCCAGCTCTCTGCTAATGGCCTGGGAAAGCAGCAGAACATGGCCCAAGTGCTTGGGTCCCTTCACTCACATGGGAGACCCAGAAGAAGCTCCTGTCTCCTGCTTTGGATTGGTTCAGCTCTGGCCATTGTGGCCATTTGGGGAGTGAACCAGTGGATGGAAGACCTCTCTCTCTGTGTCTATCTCTCTCTGTAACTCTGTCTCAAATATATAAATCTCAAAAAAATTTCAAAGTGTATCATTAATGATTTTCATGTATATTACATATTGAAATAATACTTTGGATATACTAAATATATTCCTAAAATTAATTTTGCCTGTTTCCTTTTTTCATTTAATGTGGACACTAGGACATTTTCAATCACATATGTGGTTTGCAGGTTTACAGGTCTGGAGAGAGCAGCTCATGACTAAAATGACAATCAAAACAGCAATAACAACCACAATGAGAATAATGGCTAGTACTTATTCAGTGCCCAGCATCACAGTCGTCTCTGAGGTAGGCACCGTTATTGTCCCATTGCTCAGATGGGAAAACTGAGACATCAGAGATGGAGTAGCACTGTCCATGCTGCAGAGCTCACCAGCAGGGGAAGTAGGGTTTGTGCTGACAACATCTAGATCCAGAACCTACATTCCACAGTAACTGCCACATTTGTTAATCTGTGTCCCATCAGGGCCCTTCCTACACCTAGGTCACTTCATAGGGCAGAAATAGGCACTGGACAGTTAAACGCTGCCCTTGAAATCCATGCACTAGCGACACCTCCCTCCCCCACTACCAGGCAGCTCCCAGCCCATCGTGCTGGCCAGCACCTGGTGGTGCCCGCGTGGGAGACAGGCACATTCTCCCATCTTGCCTTTTGTATTTCTCATATATTGCCCAAGTTATCTTCTTCTGGCAGAATCAAAGAGGACAGCTGCCTCAAAGCCTCTCAGCTTTTTCCATTAGCAAGATGCACCTTTGAGAACAAAAACAATAAACTCAATTGTTCACAAAAGCAAGTTCTGTTCTTCAATTTGTGTGCCAGTCATAAACACGGCACCTTCTATTTGAGCAGAAACTTCATATTTCAGCAGAACTACTTAATATGTCATTTCTCCTGCATCCATCTTCTTCAAAGCACTCTTCAGAAAGGAAAGAAGGAAAAACAAACTCTCATCACCGAGTACTTCGAACGGGAGAGAGGAACTTTATGATCAAGAAACCCCAAGGCTTTACTGCACAGCTGTACATGTACCCTCTGCAGCTCTACCACCCACTCCTGAGATGGGAAAACGTCCCCAAGAGCCAGCAACTTGGCTTCTCGTCCGAATGGGAGCAGACGGTAGGAGTCATGCTCACCCCCCAACCCTGATCTGCTTATCTTCCAGCAGAAGTCATGGTTCAAGTCTAAGGCTGGAATGTGACCAGCTCAGTAGTCTTGCACTGTGCATCCCCAAATATTTGGGAAGTAAGAACTGAGCTCCATGGGAGACTGCATTTTCCCAAGATGGCCACAGTCATGCTGTTTAGTCCACACGTTCTTACTAGGCGACCTGGTCACTCTTCACCAAGAGGCGGAGTACTTGCCGCCTACTGTTGAACCTAACGGACCTCTATAAATGCATCAACCAATGAGGTATGCCACACACGCGTCTGTGTGACTCCTGCAACTAAGACCCCAAAGGCGGCACGACTTCTGCTGGCCTCTTCCACTCTTGGAGGCCGGTCACCACTCTGGGGATGCCCAAGCCACACAGAGGGCCCAGGGCCAGGGGTTCCAGCCAACAACCCCACCTAAGGCTCCAGACGGCAGCCTGCACAGCACACACCACCAGATCTGCGGGTGAGGAAGATTTAGACTCCAGCTCCAGCCACTGTCCGATGCAACCTCCTGAGAGGCCCCAAATGCGAAGTCACCTAAGCTGAGTCCAGTCACAACTCACTGAAATAAATAAAGTGCTTTTGTCCGATGCCATTCGGTGTCAGGTGGTTTAAGATGTGGCGAGCATTGCTGCTAAGACACAACAGTGACACAGGCTTTGTCTCTGCCCTTAAGGAGCTCATAGCTCACAGAGCAAAGCAGCCGATCACGAGTAGGTAATGCAGGGCACACCGGTACCCGGGGACCAAGCCAGGCGTGAAGGAGCAGAAGCAGCCCAGGATGGCTGAGGCGGCTCCATGGAGGAGAGGATTTCTAATTCAATCTTGAAATGACCCTATCAGTTAGGTGAAGGAGCAGCACTCTCATTTCATTCTAAAAATTTGTTTAGGGGAAAACATAATAACACGAATAGAAAAAAATTACCAGAAATCTGTCTTACTTATAAAATATATTAAATGTCAATAATTAGGCCGGCGCCACGGCTCACCAGGCTAATCTTCCGCCTGTGGCACTGGCACCCTGGGTTCTAGTCCCAGTTGGGGTACCAGATTCTGTCCTGGTTGTTCTTCTTCCAGTCCAGCTCTCTGCTGTGGCCCGGGAGTATAGTGGAGGATGGCCCAGGTCCTTGGGTCCTGCACCCACATGGGAGACCAGGAGGAAGCACCTGCAACCTGGCTTCTGATCAGCGCAGTGCGCTGGCTGCAACGTGCCAGCCGTAGCAGCCACTTGGGGGATGAACCAACGGAAAAAGGAAGACTTTTCTCTCTCTCTCTCACTGGCTAACTCTGCCTGTCCAAAAAAAAAAAAAAAAAAAAAAGCCAATAATTAAAACCTCAGTGACGATGAATATTTCGGCAGACTAACAGTGGACCATTGCAAAGTCCAGAAATAAACCCAAATGCCTTGGAGACTTAGCATATATATTAAAAATCCCAAAAGAGACTTTTCTAGAAATGTATTGTTATGCATGTTGTACACCAAAATAACCTGCAGGTTAAAAAAAAAAACAACCTTACATACAAAATTTAATTCACTGAATTCACTGAAATTCTAGAATAAAGAAATGTACAAAAGAAGATTAATTCATCTGTAACCATGAAGGTATCTAAAGTTGTTTTTAACTTAAAATCAAGAAACATTAAAGGAAAGATTGATAAACAGACCTACATTATGTAACACCAGAATAGAAAAAAAGAGAGAAAAAGGATGCAAGAGATAGGGAGCACGCAGAGCAAGCCGAGTCCATAAACAAAGACCTCTATCAAGGTTGAAGATGAATACAGTGTCAGCCTGAAAAACCACAGCTTCTCCTTAGCAATCGCAAGTTTTCTGCATTTATCACAAGGCTTGGAACAAAGTAGATGCTTAATAAGATAAACAGAATGCAATAGTTTGCAGAAGTCTGGATTACAGCAAAAGTTCTGGTTATGTGAGCTGTGTCATAAACAAACAGGTCTTTGTGCACACACGATATCCCTCCAGCTGGGAGAAGCTGAGTGGTCCCCGTTTCTCTCCCAGGACACCAAGGGCCACAGCGCACGGGAGCCACATTCATCAGGACCGGCAGTCGTCACAGCACCAGGTACCTCCCTCTTGGGAGGATCGCGTCACTGCTTCCAGGTAAAGTGTAGACACTACAGTCACCGAGACTGCTAGGCAAAGCCACCCAAGCAGCATTGAAGGAGCCCAAGAATGATAGAAACGGTTAAAATGTGGCTTTGTACTCTGGATTTCATCTTGTTCCACTTACCCCAAGCTCACATCTCCAAAAGTCAGAACCTACATCTAGCTAAACTTCAACTTTCTCATTAGTAAAACGGGAGCCATGACAGTCACTTCTGGGTCATTGGTCATTTAAATGAGAATAACAGCCACCATGACTATATCGTGGTTACTCTGTAGTGATCCCATCCTGACACACACACAGGCCTGGCCCCATCTGAACTTACATTTCTCTGTCCAGAGGAGAGGCCATTGCTCTCTGTGACCCACAGGGGAATGGAACATGCTACCAAAGATGCAAAGAACAAAATGACAGTGCCCAGGGCACACTGGTTGGTGCACACTGAGCTGCTACCCAGCGTCATGGGTCACAGGCCACGCTCTCATGACTTCAGGAAGAGAGACAAGGAGCTGTTAAAGCTGGGATTTGTATTCCTCACTCCTCCCTCAATCCAGCAAAGCTGAGGAGGCATTAAAAGAATCCATCATTTTCAGAACAAGGTCAAGAAAAAGAGATGTGGCAATGGGTCAGGTTCAGAAGGCTACCCGCTATGAAGGTGCTAACTGCCCAGCGTTTACTCTGCACAGATCTTCTGAAGCTCAAGCTTAGGGTGCCTTTCGGCCATCTTTGCTTCTTGGTTTCTATCACAGGCCTCTGAGGACTCCACCCAACCATGCTGTCAGCTCCTTCCTCTTTAAATAAAAAAATTGAAAATGCAGATTTTCCATTTAGCTGCCAGGAGGGTAAGCTTTCGGGAGTGTTTCTGCCTCGTCAGAGCCAAAGGGCAGTAAATTCACGGGGAAGCAGAGGCAAAAGGAGTCCTAGCATCTAGTTCGTGAACCTTTGCCTGACTCAGGTCTCACCAGCACAGCTGTGATCACAGAATACCCTCATCAGTGAGGGGCAAAGTCCTCCAAAGCTCCTTACTCGGCTGCTACTGGATGTCACAATCCTCTGTACCCCTTCATCTGGTGGTCACCCAGCCTCTGACTTAAAACTCTACTTTGGAAAGATCAGGAAGAGTGCTATGTTCATCGAGCAGACAGCAGCTCCTGTGTCACCCTCTCCCCCGCAGAAGACTTCTCTCTCCATTTCCCAGCTTTTCCCTAACGCATTTTGCTATTTTGTTTTCTCTATGGTTGTGTTGGGTGCTCAGCCAAGTAATGACGTCACCTAGCTTACTTATGGCATTTAGGCAGAGATAGAGAGCCTGTTTATCTAATCTGTTCAAACCAGATTTGGTGGACTGCACAGGGTCTTGATATTTCCCATTTACTGACAACCTTGAAGGCTCACATTTGTTGCCTGGACTCCCATTAAGATAAGAATGACCATAGAGATAATGACAACCATGAAGATAAGGACTCCACTACTCATAGCTCCGGGCTGTTCGCAGGAAGGACCAGGGAACCTGCTCTACAGTGCAAGGGTAAACTGGGAGCTGCCCCTTTTCCAGAAGAAGATACAAGGAAGACGTGTATTTAGCTTTATGAAGCTGTCTTCACCTCACCGACCAGCAGTCTCTGGCTGTGGAGAAGCTGAGACTAGAGGGAGGGACTTAGGAATCACCTGTAGAGTCGGCTGGTTGAGGCCCTGGGCGTGAAGGAAATGGCCACACCAGAGAGGATGGAAGGTGGGGAGAGGTTCCCCAGAACAACCCAGCACAGAAGCAGTCCAAACAGCCCAAGCACAGGTATCAGGGGCCCCATGGAGGGAAAGGAAGTGCAAGGCTTGCAGAAGGGGGTGGTAGCTGCTGCCCAGAGGGACTAAGAATGGTGAGGACAAGAAGCCTCTGTGGGGAGAGCCAGATGGAGAGGCTGTCCTCATGCAATTCCCATTTACTGCTGTCGCTGTCTATGCAGATCCCGTCCCACTGAGACACAAGAACATCGCTTTCTGTAAAACTGGCTCATGGGAACAGCACAGGCATTTGGGATCCTTGATGAGCGACAACTTAGGGCCAATATTTATCCTTTGTAACGTTTGTACTTCCTATCTCCCTTGGGACAGTAAAGAATGCCGCTGATATCAACACCAAAAGAGATAAAATGAAACCTTGTTGCACGGAGTTAATCCTTAAAAATAAATTAACACCTGCATTTTGTAGACATACACACCTGCTCGTACATAAAGAGAAGTCAGTTGATGCTACAGAGAGATCTAGAGGGTTTTTAATGCTGACATCCTTTTTCAGTCTGGCCTTTTCTCTGGACTACTGTGGAAAAGTGCTGTCCCTGAAAGAAAGAACCCAATAGGCTGTTGTGAGGCTCACACGTAGGACGTCCAACTCAAGTAAAGGTACATCAGGTATCCATCCACTCCCCAAATCTCAGAACCCAGCCTCCTTGGTCCTCCTGCAGCAGGGTTTGTCTGGCAGACAATGAGGCACAGTGAGCGGATCACTGGATCAGAGCTGACGTCAGTCAGCTGCTCTGTGAGCAGAGACATGATGTGGGCACCTCGCCCACAGGAGTGAACGTCTACAAACATCGGCCATGGGGTTCAGGAGGCGAGACTCTGCTGCACTTCACAAAAGGCTCTGCTTTCTAGGATCTCTTCTCAGCTTTAGGTCGAGCAGTATTGCTTGTGGCCAAAAATCTGTGGTTGAGTTTCAAGGTTCATGCTGCCTGGTGCCAAGTCCTCATTCCAGTCCTCAGCATGAGGGACCCCGAAGAGACCCCAAGGAAAGGGCGAGTAATTTGGGGAGTTCAGCTATCCACAGAACCTGGTGTAGTGCCCAAGAGATACCACATATGTCTCTATGCCACATCTGCCCTCTTATTCCTACTAAGCCGGGGTTTTTCAACCTCACCGCCACTGGCACGGAGATTTGTCTGTTCTGGGGTCTGCCCCGTGCAGAAGCAGTGAACGCCAGCAGCACTCATAATTTCAGCAAGTTGTGATGATTAAAACCGTCTCCAAGGGTACACAGCAGCAGACAAACGGCCCGTAGTTGGGAACCATTGCACTAAATTAAGCAAAAAACCAAAGAGGGAGGTTTTGAGAACCCGTACCTGAGCTCCACAGTGCCAGGCCTGATTTCAGGACTTCAGTTTGTTGGCCTGGCGTCTCTTCTCATCTCCCCGCAAGGGGCAAATCCCAGGTGTGCTTTGATTCCCTATCTGAAAGATTTTCAATCTTGCATTAGACCATGGGCAGCTTCTTCCCCTCAGGTGGCTTGGGGAACTGTCCAGAGTCTAGGAACATAGCTGGCTGCCTTTCCTCCTCTTGCCAGAGTTTGAGTTTGCTCACTGCAAGGAAGAAAACTTCTCCTCCCAGGCTGCTCCCTCCTCTGCCTCAAGACAAGGTTCCCCGGGTTGCTTAAAGGGAATCAACACCGCACCAGCCATGTTTAAGAGGATCCTTGTTTAACAAACACCCCTGCCCATAATGTTTAGTTTCAAAACCATGAATCTGTCTGGTAATGGGAATTCAGAGAAATAATAGCCCAGAGTGGAGCCCTTATCTCTTCCTAGGGAAGGAAGAAGAGCCTCCAGGAACGATGACTCACCCACGCATCCCCACATTGGAATAAAGGCGGGGCTGATCACAGGAGCTGTGTGCTGCTCTCAAGGGATCTGCAAGGCCCAGAACCTCTGGTGGGAATAGATCCACTTGGGGCAAGACTGATCAGGGAACTGGGTACTTGCTGATCTAGGCAGGAATGTACACTGCTAAACTCAGCTTTAATTTTTTAAAATGTATTTATTAGAAAGGCAGAGAAAGGAGGAGGAGGAGTGAGAAGGAGGAGATAATGATCTCCCATCCACTGGTTCACTCTTGCAAATGCCTGCAGCAGTTGGGGCTGCACCAGGCCAAAAGTCTGGAGCCGAAAACTCAATGCAGCTCTTCCACATGGGCAGCAGGGACTCAACTACTTGAGCCATCACCTGCCCCCTACCAGGGTGTGCATTAGTAGGAATTTGGAATCAGCAGCAGAGCCAAGATTGGAACCCAGCCATTTGATAGAGTATATAGCTGTCCCAAGCGGCATTTTTTAGATTTATTTACTTTCAAGGAGTTACAGAGAGAGAGGAAAAGACAGAGAGCTCATCCATCTACTGGTTCTCTCCCCAGAAGGCTGCAACAGTCAGGGCTGGCCCAGTCCAAAGCCAGGAGCCACAGTCTTCTTCCAGGTCTCCCATGTGAGTGGCAGGGTCCCAAGCACTTGGGCCATCTTTCACCATTAACAAGGAGCTGGATTGGAAGTGGAGCCTCTGGACATGAACTGGCACCCATATGGGATGTCCGTATCACAGGTGGTGGCTTCACTCAGGTACACCATGAAGCCAGCCCTGTCAAGTGGCATTTAACTACTTTACCAAAGGCCTCTGCTTAACTCATTTTTAAGCCTCCATTTCTCATCTCAGTAGAATGATCAGAGTATGCCAAACCTCGATAGTCCTATTTCTGAGCTATCTCTGGGCTCAGAGCTCTCTTTTTTCCTCTGTATACTCCCAATGCAGTCCAGGTTTCATTTTCATGACCTCAGGTGAGCTAATGTCATTGTCGCCTCACTGCTCTCTCTGCGGTCCGTCACTCAGTCTCCCCTCCAGACTATCATGGAGCTTTCGGCAAAACCCAGGATGAGAAAATACCCACATCCCTGCACATCAAATACCACAAGCAACATGTCAAGCAAGAAACAGATTTTCAAGCTGGAAAAACAAAAACTCTTTCCACATTTGTAAAGGATAAAATAGTACCTACATTTCTGCTTCTACTCTGTCTTCCACATATGTAAAAGGCACTGACAAATCAGCAAGAAAAGGTAAAACTAGGTAAAGGATATGATGAGACAATACAACAAATATTGAGTTCTAAAATGGAAAATAAATGCATAATGCTACTCTACTTACAATTTCATTTCACAAATGAAATAAATATTCTAAAATTTATCAGATTAGGGAAGATTTCAAAGGTTAGCCACAGCCAATATGGGCAAAAACTCATGGAAATGGGAAGACTGATGGTGGTTGGAAGTACAGTTTTTCAGCAGCTTTCCTCTCCTCTCCTATTGCTACGTAACAATCTCTTTCAAATTGAGTAGCTTAACAACACCACACACTCGGTTTCTCACAGTTGGAGCGGGTGAGGAGTCCAGGCAGGACTTACTGGGCTTTCTGATCAGGGTCTCACAATGCTGCCATGAAGGCCGTCAGCCAGGGGCTGCATCTCATCCAAGTCAAAAGTGGACTCTTAAATGACTCATCTGATTAGGTCAGGTTCCCTCAATAAATAAATAAATAAAAATCTCCCTTTTGATTCAAGACAACGGATGAGAGACCCTAGTCTTATCTGCAACATCTCCGTAGTTTTGCCACACGATGACACACAATCAGGGGAGTGACATCCCATCACCTTTGCCGTATTCTGTTACAAACAAGTCACAGGTGCCACCCACACTGAAGGGGACAGCGTGAAACCAAGGCAAGGGCCATTAGGGATCACCTGCTCATCTTGCTAACTGCTTGTTTGGATCAAATCTAAAATGTCATTAGCTTTGTCACAGCAATTTCACTTGTGGGACTTTACCCCAAGGAAACACATGGAGCAGAGCAAATCCTTGCTCGGAGATGCCTCTTCATCACCTCGCCACTTGACATCACACACACACACACAGAGGCAACCTCAACACGCAAATACGAACTCAAGTCATTTATCTTTAGGAGACACTGTAGAGATGTAAGATGTGTATGGAGCACAAATGATCACAAGTTATTTAAATAAAGAGAGCTGTGATGTGGGAAGTGGGAAAAGCAAGTTAAAGATCAAACCCATCTACACACACACACACACACACAACCCTAAGCATACACACAGGAGTTAGCGGAAAGCATATCCAACTACAGGAGTGGTAGGCAATCTTTGTTTTATATGTGGTTTTTGCCATATAAAACTTTTAAAAATGGTTATGTATTCCATTTATTACAAGAGAGCTGTTTTTTCAAATGCTATGGTATCGGTAAAAAGAGCAGCATACAAAATCGTGCGCCCCTGGGTATTTCATGTTTTGTAAAACAAATCTGATGAAGAAAACTTGATGAGGAACAAACGAAATTTTAATGGTGGCTAGACAGAGGTTATGTTATGCGGGGGATGTCTTAAGCATCTCTTCTGGTTCTGCTCTCCGCATTTTCAATATAGCATGATTATTTTAATCCTTTTTAAAATCAATCCTTGTTATTTTTTTAACCGTAGGAAAGGAACCGGGCAGGGAATACAATAAGCCAAAGGTTCCTCTCACATCCCTGGGTTCCCAAGCAGGGCTGGCCTCTGCCACCTGAGGCCACCAAGCTGAACACAGGCTTTCTCTAGTGCTTTAACTCTATGGACCCTTTCTTACGTCTGCCTCCCCCTCAAGCTGTGAGCAAACCAATGGCAGAATCCCCACTCATTCGCCTCTGTATCTCTAGTGCCCATCACAGGGCCTGCCACAGGGAGGGTGCTCCACAGCGGCCAATAGATGAATGGAGATGCTAGCATATGTGAACAGTACACAGCAGAGCCAGGTACAGCCATGGAGAAGCATGGAGCTGAGGGAGCAGACTCCAGGCAAGGAGATCAGATTACCCTGGTTCCTTAGGGGCGGGGCACTGAGGAGGGAGGGCTGGAGCAGCTGCCATGCAGGTGAATGGGAAGCAGAAGGAGTAGAATCAGGGGAATGATGTAGTTGGGGATCCAGGGCAGGCGGGCACTGAGGCCAATAACCAGCTTCTCTCTTACACAAGTGAGTGGGTGGTGATATTTGCCCGTCAGAGCAAACGCTTTTGAGAAGTAAGTGACAACTTTAGGTCTGAGTACAGAGTTTGAGGTTCATGAGTACAGAAACCCACCAGGGCCTCTGTGTCATCCCTCAGCTGTCACAGAGCTATTCTGCAAACCATAGAACTCAGTGTTTGCAGGTCTTCGGAGTAAAATTCACTTATCCCTTCTCAAGGCTGAAACACTCCCTGCCTCAGGACGCCATCCCTTCCTGCAGCCTGGAGAGAAGTGGTACAGTGGCGGGACTGGGTTTGCATCCGACACTGCATAAGCCCTGCCGCTCTGCAACAGGAGAGATGTTCACTTGCATGTGTTCCCTCTGCCTCGGGCTCCTCATCTGCCCTCCCAGGATGATGCATGTGGTCTACACTCCCACCCCGAACACTCTTCTTACAGAACTGGCTGCACATTCCATTATTCCGTGGTGACCTCCAAAAGCAGCTATGATGGGTCGAAGACTGACTCTGGGTATAAATTACATTTGCCATCGCAGGACCTTAAAAGCCCCCAAGATAGGACTGCAAGATAGCTTCCTGCCTTTTAATACCATCTCTCACCCAGGTCTACTTCTGCCTGGCACTCAACTTGTTTGCAAAATGGTCCCTATCACCATGCACTCCCAATGTCTCCTCAGAGCACCTGGTTTCCTAGAGCCACAACCCTGTCTGCTAGAGTTTGGATGTGGTTTGTTCCCCAGAGGCTCCCATGTTGGGAGGCTTGTTCCCAGGTGGTGGTGATGGGAGGCGGTGTGGAGCCTTTGAGAGGTGAGGCTACTGGGGCATCCTCAGGTCATTTGAGGTTGTGTCCTGAGGTGGGATTAGGTAGTTCTCGGGGACCCCCGAGCTGACACTTGCAAGAGGGCTGTTGTGAAGCAGTAAGCCTGACCCTCCCCAGCCTCTCTGGCTTCCTGTCCAGAGATGTGCTCTATCCACACAGCCTCCAGCCACTGTGCTCCATCTACCATGAGGCCCTCCCCATAGCCAAGTGGATGTACCATGGCCTTGATTGTGAAGCAAAACAAAGAAACTGACACCTCTTTTCTTTATAAGGTTACCCAGCCTCAGGTATTTTATTGAGTACTGGGAAATGGACAAATAACCTGTCCTTGCACTGTTCTCTCAGCTCTGACTGCCCTTTCCAGCACGAGCCAAGTGACCAAGCCCCTGGCAGCCCCCAGGATCCAGCTCAGCCATCACCTCTCTAACAGCGCGCGTTTGGGTGCCTCAGTCCCAGGCCCCTGTGAAGGCATGGCACTGCACCTGTCTGCTTATGATTCTTCAGCTCCTGCACAGCTCTGTGCTCCTACTTAGATGGCCACGCCTTGTCTCAGTGTCTCTCATCCTCACACTGGTCACAAAGTTACATACTGGTGAGTGGAAGCTGCTACTGACTGAATGAGCTACTCTCAAATAGAAATCCTTTTTATCCCAAACAGTGCAAAGGACCAGCCCTGAAAACAAAGGTCCTTCAGCTCATCTCTGCTCATCCCCAGCATGCAATCTGCCTTCTACCTCCAAAGATACCCCTTTGATTTTCCCAGTGTATTAACCCAGGGGCTGCACCTCCCTGCTTGCAGATTATCGTCCTCCCTGTAACGCAGGCATCCTCTACAAATTGCTGGGTAGGCCAGCAAGCACCAGCACTTGCCATGCACACCTGGGAGCGCACAAACCCTTTGTCAGACTCACAGGCCAGACCCCATCTTCCATATTTTTAAGAGATTTTTTTTTAATATTTATTTTATTTGAAAGAGAGTTACAGAGAGAGGTAGAGACAGAAAGAGGTCTTCCATTCCCTGGTTCACTTCCCAGATGGCCGCAATGGCTGGAGCTGTGCTGATCCAAAGCCAGGAGCCAGGAGCTTCCTCCAGGTCTACCACACAGGTGCAAGGGCCCAAGGACTTGGGCCAGCTTCCACTCCTTTCTCAGTCCATAGCAGAGAGCTGGATTGGAAGAGGAGCAACGGGGACTAGAACTGGCGCTCATATGGGATGCCGGCGCTTCAGGCCAGGGCTTTAACCCACTGTGCCACAGTGCCGGCCCCATTTTCCATCTTTCACACACAAGAAACCCGAGGCTCAGTATATTTCTCCAGGTCACATAGAAAGTGGCAGAGATATGGGCACCACGTTCTAGTCCTGGTTGCTCCTCTTCTGGTTCAGCTCTCTGCTGAGGCCCGGGAGGATAGTGGAGAATGTTTGGGCTCCTGCACCCGCATGGGAGGCCAGGAAGAGGCACCTGGCTCCTGGCTTCAGATGGGCGCAGTGCCAGCCGTAGTGGCCATCTGTGGAGTGAAACAACGAAGGAAGACCTTTCTCTCCCTCTCTCTCTCTCTCTCACTGTCTATATGTCTATAACTCTATTTGTCAAGTAAAAAAGTGTATAGATTAGAACTCAAGGCTTGTTACTTTCAAGGCTGAGCTCTTTGTTACAAAGTATTTATTTATTTGTTTGGCAAAGAGATTGAGAGGAGAGAGGGAGGGGGAACCCCCATCCATTGGTTCATTCCCCAGATACTCACACAAGCCAGAAGCTTGGAACTCAAGCCAAGTCTTCTGCATAGAGAACATGCACCCAACTACTTGAGCCATCACTTGCCATCTTCCAGGGTCCTCATTCACAGGAAGATGGAATTGGGAGTGGAGCTGGGATTTGACCCGGGCACTTGCATGAATGGGCTGCAGGTGCCTCTACCAGGCAGGCTAGAGCTCTGTGCACGTTACCAACACTAAAGAGTCTTAATAAGATGAAATGAGCATTAATGATGCTTCCCTGAGAAAGACATCAGCCTCCTGACTTTCACACGCACCCAGCTTGGGCTTGCACAGCACATCATCACTGAGCAGTAAACAAATAAAAGTCACTTCCCATCATGGTCTACACCTGCTACCTGTAAACGAGCACACCTAGGTGAGATGGTTCCCAAGAATGGCTGCAGATTTCCAGCTGCCAGACCGGGGTCTGTCCAGGCAGACTGTAGGCACCAAGAACAGCAGCTGCACTTGTGCATAAGAAGCCACAAAAAGTGAATGGGGATCATTTATGAAAAGAATAATAAAAGCACACACTCCTTGATGCCCGACATAACAGAGGGCTCCGTGCCTCCTTACTGGCTCTGCTTCCTGATGCTGCTGCCAGCCCAGTGTCGTTCATTCCCATTTGCCTCAGTTCTCTTTTCGAGCAGAAATGTAATTCAGTGGGTGGCTTTCCCCACAACTCCACGTCACTGACACATCCGTCTCCTTCTCTTAAAGTTTATGTTGCTTTACGCACAATAGGCCGTGCATTGCCACTTGTCTTCAAAGCCACTGCAACACAGAAACTCCTTCTGAAGGCTCCTGCAAGGAAAGGGGACCAGGAGTTTCCACGGAGACCTATCTGGAGCCAGATTTTTTTTTTTTTTTTGACAGGCAGAGTGGACAGTGAGACAGAGAGAGAGACAGAGAGAAAGGTCTTCCTTTGCCATTGGTTCACCCTCCAATGGCCACCGTGGCCGGCGCACTGCACTGATCTGAAGCCAGGAGCCAGGTGCTTCTCCTGGTCTCCCATGGGGTGCAGGGCCCAAGCACTTGGGCCATCCTCCACTGCACTCATGGGCCACAGCAGAGAGCTGGCCTGGAAGAGGAGCAACCAGGACAGAATCCGGCGCCCTGACTGGGACTAGAACCTGGTATGCCAGCGCCGCAGGCAGAGGATTAGCTTAGTGAGTCGTGGCGCCAGCTGCCACCTTGTTCTTAAGGTGATCGTAGAGTGCTGATGATAACACCAGGGTGGTCAACACTTATTACAGACACACACGGACAAACAGCCTTCCACACATTCTTTCATGCAGTACTCATGATAGGTATCAGCACTGTGGTACAGCAGATTAAGCCTGCTTCTTGTGACACAGGCATCTCATGTTAGAGTGAAGATTCAAGTCCCAGATCCTCTGCTTCCAATCCAATTTCCTGCTAATGCTCCTGGGAAGGCAGCATAAGATGGCTCAAGCATTTGGGCCCTTGCCATGTGTGTGGGAAACCTGGATGGAGTTCCTGGTGTCTGGCTTTGGCCTGGCCCAGCCCTGGCTGTTGTGCCCATCTGGGGAGTGAAACAGCAGATGGGAGATCTGTCTGTGTATCTCTCTCGCCCATGCATATATAGGATGCCAGTATCACAGGCAGCAGCTCAACCCTCCTTAATGCGGACCTCAAAAGTCACACAGATTTCACAGTACCTTGGCAAACACTTAAGATATGCTCTGGATTTGGAAGGTCTCAGGGCAGAGGTGGGGGACAGAACATGCCTTCCCTTCTCATTCATTCATTAATCCAACATTTTTTCTTGTTTTTAAATTTTTACTTATTTTCATTTTATTTGAAAGGCAAAGGGGCAAACAGAACACTTCCATCCTCTGGTCTGCTGCCCAAATGCCTGCAGCAGCTGGGGCTGAGCCAGGCCAAAGCCAGGAGCCCAGGACTCCATCTGAGTCTCCCATGTGGATGGCAGGGACCTAAGTGCCTATGTCATCACCTGCAGGAAGCCAGAATCAGGGCTGAAACCCAGCACTCTGATATGGGATGTGGATTCTCAAGTGGTGGCTCAACGGCTACACCTAATGACCACCTCCAACAAGTCCTTATTGTGCACCAAGCATGTGCATTGCTTGGGATGCTAAGGCGGTTCTGAGAGCTCACTATCTAATGAAGGGTGAGCAGAATGTGAGAAAGCAAATGTGCCACTGACACACACAAATCCAGGGAAAGATCAATGCAACCAAGAAAATAAACAGCATATAGGAAGGCAATAGTAATGGGTGGGAGAAGAGAGCTGCTTTTGTCCTATCAAGGAGATATTTGATCTGAGGCAAGAAGGAAAGCACCAGTCAGCTACGTGAAGAGCTATGGTGCAGGGCATGTAGGGAGGAGCGTTCCAAAGAAAACAACAAGAGGTGTACGAGCCCCTGCGTGGAGGGCACCGTACAGCACAGAGTGCCTGGTCTGCTTCCAACTACAGCTTCCTGCAGTACCTATCTTGGGAGAGACAGCAGGCTCTGGGGTACTCAAGTACTTGGGTCCCTGCCACCCGCATGGGAGACCTGGATGGACGTCCGAGTTCCTGACTTCGGCCTGGCCCAGCCTTGGTTTGTTGAATTTCCGAGTGAAGCAGCTGATGGAAGATCCATCTGTGTGTTGGGCTGGGATGGAGGGGCCGCATGACTCCTCTGTGGACTGGGGGTTCATGGATCAGAATCCTCAGGAGCTCATGAATACTGTCATTTTAGCTCATCAAGAAAAGATAATTGATCTTATTTCTAGGACAATGCCTCAGCAGATTTCTTTTTTTCTCCTAATAATGTTCCTTCCTACCCAGCACCAACTGGGTAGATATGTTAGTGGAAGAGGAAGACTTAAACAGAACTGACTCAAGACAGGATGGCTCATTCTCACATTTATCTCATGCCTACATCCACCAGGGATCCCAAAGTCTTCTGGGTCCAACTACGTATCAAAGTCAATAAATCCTGCTAAGGTTCTGAGAGCCCAATCTCCATTCTCTCCAGGACTCATCAACATCAAGTCTTCACGGCTGCCCAAAGAGACACCAACTGGACATCAAGGTCACTGGAGGTCCATGTAGAAACAGAAAGTGTGAAACCAGAGCCACGAGTGTAAGTTCACACCCCTTCTGCCTGTTCTCTTCCTTAGCTACCCTGGTGTCACACAGCACAACACCAAGTCCATCTTCATCCTGGGCTGTCTCCTCCTGCCCGTCTACAAGGTCTGCTCTGCCTGTGCTGTCCCTGCCCCAGCCACTTAGTTGGTGAAATGGCTTGTCCCTACCCCACTAAGGTACCAAATGCTCAGAGTAACAAGGGTCCAGTGGCTATGACAATGCCCGGAGATGAGTTCTCTCTAGAATTCAGCAGGGGCTCAAGATTGTTCAAGTAGGTAAGAAAAGGATGTAAGGGACAAGAGTTCCCCACCCTCCTTCCTCTCCCAGGAATGCTCAGCGGAGCGGGCTGCCTTTGGCCAACCCGCTCTTCCCTACCTGGAAGACTGCACCATGCCCAGCGCACCACAGCCTGCAATGCTGGGCCTAGCGGGAGCATTGATCAAGCCCTCCCCCCCCGCCCCCCCCCCGCCCCCCCCGGCTTGAGGCTGAGAAGGTGACTCCATCTAAGGTATTAAGAAGAAAGCTAACACTGGGGTGGGTGTGGCTGACCATGGGCAGCAGTCAGCAAGGATTTCTAACAGACTGTGGGACTCCCAGCCAGATGGACAGCAGTCAGAGCCAAGGGAAGAAGAGCATCTCAGAGCCTCTGCTGGTCAGAGCACAGCAGAAGAACTCACGAGGCCGAGATTGAAGCACACGCAAGGCACAGGGTTGGACACAGGCCCAAGAAGTCCACTAAGAATCCTGTGATGCCAGCCCTGGGGCAGGTGAAGATGGACCCCATGCTTGGAGTGAACCCATGGCCGAATGTGTCCCATAACTCTCTGCCTCAGGCCAGGACTGACCCTGAGGACAGAGCTCACAGTGGGGGACCCACTGCCTTTGTCTGGGGTCAGGGAAAGAGATTCAGAAGTCGGGGGACCCGGGGACATGGACCTTCCAGGCTCATCAGCTCCTGAGTGAGAGAAGCCGTGGGCCTGCAGGCCCTCCTCGCTCCCTGCTGGTGTTAATTCACTCACTTCTTGGACATCTCTGCAGCAAGGTCAAGGGCTAGATGAGTAATCAAGGCTGAGCTAACACCTCAGCCCCGGCCATTGATTCTCAACCTCGGTTTTCATAAATGTCTCGCTCTCTTCTCCAAATAGGCTTCAGACCTGAGAGCAAAGGGCGTTCCTGGTGAAGTTTGGGAATGACTGACTTAACGGTTGAGGCTTTCAGAAACCTGCATCAAGATAGACATGAGCAAAGACTGACCTCCTAACACGAGACACGCCCACCAGGATGCTGCCCTGGGGAGGTGAGCAGACACCAGGGAGGGGGTCTCCCTCCTTCCTATGGAAGCACGAAGTCTCCAGACCCACTCCACACACCAGAGGTTCTCAGGATCCAGGGGACATTGGAATCAGCACCAACGCAGGTTCTAGGCCCTGACCCCAGGGTGTTTGGTTCTTCAGGGATCTCCAGCAACCAGGCTCCCTGATGAGTTCTGTGGATGTGTGTCCTTAGACCATGGCCACTCAGAGTGTGGCAGGTAGACTGTGGGCAGTAGCATCTCCAGAGAATTGAGCAGAAATGAAGAATTTCAGGCTCCATCCCACATGGTCAGGACCGGAGTCAGCATTTGAGAAAAGCCCCCATGAGTCTTGTGCATATTGAAATTGGAAAATTGCTGGCTTAGGCCACACAGCCAATACCCTCAGCTCCTCTCTGATGCCTGATTCTCCCTAACTCTAGGACTCCATGTCCTTCCTGAGGAACCCATTCCATCACAGGAGAAGTGTGGAGTGAGCATTTGGTGCAGTGGTTAAGACATTGCTTGGGGCACCCCAACCCCATGTGGGAATTCCTGGGTTTGAGTTCAGGCTCCATTTAGGATTCCAGCTTCCAGCTAAAGCACACACTGGGAAGAAACAGGTGATACCTCAACTACTCTTCCTGCCTCCCATGTGGGGGACCTGGATTGAGTTCTCCTGACTTCAGTCTGGTCTAGCCCTGGCTGTTGCAGGCATCTGGGAGTGAACCAATGGATGGAAGATCCATCCATCCCCCTCTCTCTCTCCCTCTCAAACCCCCACCCCTGGCAAATACATTTTTAAAAATTTCTTAAACCACACGCAATTTCTTCTCTTGAATGATACAGTTTCACAGGGAAATATACATACACACACACAACTACTAGAGTTGATGCAATGGGGCTATTCCTATAGTGTGAGGACACTGGCAAAGCAAATCTGATGGCAAGAGGACGAGAAACAAAAACAGTATGAAGGCAGGAGCCAGTGCTGTAATACAGCAGCTCAATCTGTCACTACTGCCATCAAAATCCCATATGGGAGTGCCAACTCAAGTCCCAGATGATCCACTTCCAATCCCGCTTCCTGCTGATATGCATGGAAAAGCAGCAGAGGATGGTTTATGTGTGTGGGCTTCTGCCACACATCTGGGAGACCAGGATGAAATTCTTGACTTCAACCTGGCCTAGACCTGGCTGTTGCAGCCATTTGATGAGTGAAGCAGCAGATGGAAGACCTCTTTCTCTGTGACTCCCTCTAACACTCTGCATTTTCAGTAAATATTTTTTTAAGAAAGTATGAAAGCAGCAGCCTTGCTGCCTATCCACACATTTTATGAAGTAGACAATAATCCTTAATTCAGTCAACATGTGTTGTGCACCTGCTATATGCCAGGCACTTTCAAGAACAGTGAGCTGTTTGTACAACACCCTTTGCTTGATAGAATCTGTTCACTCCATTCCCCCTCTTAACTGCACATACAACAGAGAAAGAATAAACCTGTGAGACAGAAAGCATTATTCCAACTGTACACATGGTAAAATTGAGGCTCAAAGAAGTCACAACTCACCCACAATTAAGACAGTATGTTCAGAGGTCAGTGCTATGGCTCAGTGGGTAAATCTGCCGCATGCAGTGCTGGCAGCCCATTGGGGCACTGGTTCAAGTCCCAGCTGTTCTATTTCTGATCCAGCTCCCTGCTAATATGCCTGGGAAAGCAGTGGGAGATGGCCCAAGTGCTTCAGTCCCTGCCATTCATGTGGGAGACAGGGAAAGAGCTCCAGGCTTCCATTTGGCACAGCCCTGGCCCATTGCAGACATTTGGGGAGTGAACCAGTGGGTGGAAGATATCTGTCTCTCTTCCTCTCTCTGTAACTCTGCCTTTCAAGTCAATAAATAAATATATTTTTTTAAAATGTATTCAAACTGGGATCCATACTCTTTGTTTTTGCCCCTCACAACCAACCTGATCAATTTGTTTGCCAGACATGGTCTCTGAAGTTCACCCCTAGAGTCACATCTGCCTCTGTTCCAACAATGAACATCCCACAGAGAAGCACCAAATTGGCCTTGATGAAGTATAGATGGTCCTGAGTGCACCCACGCTCACAGCAACATTGTTCACAACGGTTCAAACGTGGAAGCAACCCAAGGGTCCATCGCTGGGTCAACACATAAGCAAAATGTGGTCTACGCGTACGACAGACTGCTCTCCAGCCTTACACAGCAAAGAAGTGATGACACACGCCACAGCACGGATTATCATTGAGGATATCAGGCGAAGTGAAACAATCCAGTCACAGACAAATACTCCGGCAAATGTTTAGTCTAGCAGTGAAGATATCGGTTAGGACACCCACAATGCCATATTGGAGTGTCTGGGTTCAAGATCCACCTGTGGCTTATAACCCTGGCTTTTGCTGAAGACGACCCTGGGAGGCAGTGGCTTGCATTCCTGCCGCCAACACAGGAGACATGGCTTCACTTTCAGGCTCCTGGCTTCAGCCCCAGCCAGGGACCACTGCAGACATTTGAGTAGTGAACAAATGAATGGTAGTTTCCCTCTGCTTCTCTAATACATTAAAAAAAAACCTTTTCAAATAAAAATACCATATGATTCCACTTAGATGAGGTACCTACAGTAGTCAAATGCACAGAGCAGAAAACAGAATAGCAGTTGTCAGGGGCTGATTGAGGGAGAACGGAGAGTTACTGTTTAACGGATATAGAGCTTCAGTTTTCAGAGATGAAAAGTGCTTTGCAGGTGGATGGTGTGGGTGGTTGTACAACTTTATGAACATATTTCATACCCTGGAACCATACACTTAAGATGGCAAATTGTGCATGACCAGTGTTTCTCAAAATTTTAAAAGTAAGCTGGAGAAGGGGATAAAAACAGATCCCAAACAGCTTCCTGTGAAAAGGGCGGGCCTCAGCGCTGGAGGCTGGACGGGAGTCACCACAAGGGGTGGGATAGCCGTCTGGACCAGACAGAAATGTATTAACGCATTGGCCAAGTGCAAGATCCAGAGGTGGAGCAAAGCTAAGCAGAATGTCACCTTTAAGTATTGATTTTTTTATCCCTCATCAGTGGCAATTCTTGTTCGAGGAAGAACAATAAAATGCTTCCTGAGCACACAAAAATAAAAATGCAGTAAAACCTGAGTGTGCCTGAAGGACCAGAGCCTGTGTGTGTGGGATGAGTGCGTGGGTCCCATGGGCCAAGGGTGCTGGGGGAGAGGAGCAGCAGGGATGAAGAATCTGTGGCTGCTGGCTTTGCAGCACGGTTCTTGCCATCACAGGCACCTGAGGGTCCTCCTTCTGCCTGCTGATCTTTCCCCCTGTGCACTTGTTGATGCTCCCAGCAATAAAAACCTATTTCAGTGTCTTCACAGGGCTCCAGCAGCAATGACATCCAGTGTGTGTCACGTGTCACAGCTTCCAGAGCACCTGCATGCACTGCCCAACCATCGACAACTGTGCCCTGGTGGGGTCACTGCTTCTACCCACTTTTCAGATGAGGAAAGGGAGACTCAGGCTCCAGGCTCCAAGTCACACACTCTGGTTTGGCACTCCCATGTCCTCGTCTGCCCTTGGAGTGAGCAAACCCTCAATGGCCACAGCTGGGGTGCCTTGTGTGTCACCGGCAGCCTTAGCAGCTGCTTCAGGACCCTTGTCTGATGAACATGCATTGCGATGGCACCTTAATAAAAGCCTCATTATTAGGAAGGATTAATTCATTAATGAATATGAGGCCACTGGAAAGCCAGAGCGTGATATAAATACCCATGTTGTCAGCTTTGCCTCTATGTTGCAGAATGAAAGGGACCAGAGTTCCCCCATTGTCCTTGGATAATAGCTTTGATTTGGTGCAGGACTGGAGAAAGACGACTCTGAAGATAAACAATGCTGGGCTATTTGTACAGCACAGGCCGGGGCGGGGAAGGGGGATGGAGTCAGACCCCTCCCAGAGGAGCATGGGATTTTTCTTCTTTAACATTGCTCCATCAGACACCCATACATGTGCCTGCACACACTGCAGCCCTTGCCCCAGACAGGATCCCTCCTAGTGGCCTTGTGTGAAAGCAGCAAGGATTATGCCCATCTACAAGCAGGGGTAGGTGTGAAGCTGATTTCCCTCCTGGGGGTGTATGGGCGGTGACCAGTTTGCACTTGGCAGGTCGCACCCACAGGGACCAGGGAGCAGGTGGCAAACTTTGTAGATGTCCAAGTTTGCTCTCTCTCTTATATGAAAATACTGAGTGCTGTAACCAAGGGATGTCTATTTCTCCACACTGCTGGAGGCTGGGAGTCTTAACTCAAGGTCCTAGTAGGGCAGATCTTTGTCCGTGGCTTTCAGAAACACAGCTGCCTCTGCACAGCCTTTCCTTGGAGTGTGCACAGAGATGACAGCTCCGGGGTCTCTTCTGCTTCATCTGCTTCTTAGAAGGGCACCAACCTCACCATCAAGGCCCCATCCTAATGATCTCATCTCAGTCTGATCACCTCCCAAAGACCCCCACCTCTAAATGCTCTCACACTGGGGTTGGGACTTCAACGTAGGAGTTCCGAGGGGAACACAGGCAACAGCAAAACGCCCACCCCCAACACGTAATTTATCATGCATATGGGTCCTATGCATCAGGAACTTGGGCAGGATCCAGCAGAGATGGTTTTCTCAGTTCTCTAATGTCTGGGAACAGCAGGACAGCCAGAGGTGAGTTGGATTCTGGGCTGAAGCTGCTGGAGCTGGAGGAATTCGTTTCCAACAAGAATTCTTCACTCACATGTCTCATGCCTAGGCTGGGCTGGCTGAAGGTCAACTCAGCTGGGGCTGTCACTCAGAGCACAAACACATGGCCTTGCCACTTGATCCGAGTTTCTCTCTCTCTGTGCGTGAGTTCTGAGAAAGAGCATCTCCTGGGGAACAGGTGACCCTCAGGAATCACTTCGCTCTTTAAGCTGGCTTTGCTCAAGCAGAAGGAGCAGTCACAGTCCACCCATGTTCAAGGGAAGGGGCAGAGACTCTGCTTCTTGATGGGAGAAGCCACAGTTTGGAGAACATGAGCCACCACAGGGTACAGCGTCAGGATTTGGTCTGAGTAGTTCCAGACGCTTGAGCCCAGTCCCTATGGACTATGATACTGTAGAACATTCTAGTAGGGTAGGCAATGGCATTTTCACTCCATAGAGGTGTAGGAGCAGTGGGAACTCCAAACTGAGGGTCTTTTAGAAACCTCGTATTTCTTAGGAAATTGGGACCAAGAGAGGTTGCATCATCCACTCAGTGCCACGTGGCTCCCAAGTGACACCACCTCTGTTCCCAGAGTCCTCTGCCTTCAAAGCCAATACTCACCCTTCATCCCAATACTGGCGGCTGCCTGTTACTTTCTATTAAGGTAAAGCATCCCTCTCTGGAGCTGGCTGATGTGCTGTTTACAAGTCGGAATCTCGTGGTCCCCAGCTCTAGCGGGAGGGGAGAGGAGCGGGGTGGTCAGAGGATGCTGACTTAATGGAGAGGCTGCAGGCTGGCAGGCACCGGTGAGTTGGTCAGCAGACCCCCAGGCCCCTACCCTCCAGAGTAGATATGTGATGGGCAATTGGATAAACACATTTGGAGCAGGATGCGTGTGCAGCCAAGGGTGTACACATTTTTAAATATACATTTCACATCCATATGCAGATCCCAGTGACATGTGACAAATGTGCAGTGGCCTCCAGGAGCTGTTCTCCAAAGAGGCACTTATTCCATTTGATTCTAGGTATCCAGGCCTCAATAGATGCCAGCATTCAGACAGGCAGTGGGACACAGGCTTCAATTACTGCAGAAGATCCAAGTTAGACAGCAGGAAGGACTTCACCAGCTTTTCTCAACCCATTCTCTTGCTGTGTGGCACATGGGCTCATCACAGACACGCTGATACATAAGGGTGCTTTTCGGGCACTTGGCATCCAACTGGTAATAAGTTGGCTATTGGTTTTGGCCCACCCCCTCAGATTTTCTGGGACATGATTATTCTACAGGGTGTCGCTCGAAAGGAAGGCTGTCTCAGAACTTGAAACACCATTAACTGGGGCCCTACCAACCTCTTCCAGAAGAACCAGTGAGATGGGAAGGGGTTGAGGACTACCTGAGTAAGTTATCTGCTGTGTGCCAGGTACGTTGTCTTTTTTTTTGTTTTGTTTTGGCAGAGGTTTCAATCAAACACTGAGATGTAATTCATATACCATATGATTCACCCTTTAAAGTACACAACCCAACTTTAGTGTATTCACAGTTGTGTAACCATCAGGGTAATTTATTCTAGAACATTTTCGTTATATCCCTTACTTCCCACTTTTTCCAAAACTTCTCACCCAACCACTAAACTACCTTCTGTCTCAAAAGATTCACCTGTGCTGGACTTTTTCTAAAACCACAATCATGCAATACCTGGTCTTTTGTCACTGGCTTCCTTCACTCGGCATTATGTTTTCAAGGTTCATCTACATTGTAGCATGTATCAACTCGTTCTCTATCATTTTGGAAGAAGTAGTCTATTGTTTATTTACCCATTCATTAACCTGTGGACATGTGAGCTGTTGCCACTTTGGGGTTATTAAAAATAATGTTGCTATCAGCATTGATGTTGGAGTTTTTCTGTGGATGTCCGTCTTCCTGTCTCTTAGATACATATGGGTACACTTAAGACTAGAAATACTGGTAACCCTACATTTAGCTTTCGGAGGAAGTCCCCAAAGTGGCACTTTATATTCGCTCTAGTCATGTATTAGGGCCCCAATTTCTCCGCATCATCACCAACACTTGCTACCATCTGTCTTTTTTTCCCCACAGCTATCCTAGTGTATGCACGAGTCCGTCTCATACTATCTCGTTGAATCTTCAAAATACTGTTGCAAGGGCAGGGACCACCATCCAAATTTACAGATCACAAAACTGAGGCTGGAAGAGATCAATTCACTTGCATGCCAAGGCTTCAGTAGCTGGACAAGGGAGATAAGGATTTACTGTCAAGTCTTTCTGGTATACCCACCCCCCCAACACACACACACACACTACCTTCTGTCCAGCCCATCCTCTCTGGCCAGTCATGCCTGCCTCACAGCCCTCTTTACAGGTTTCTGTTTTTTGTGTTTCATGTGGGACTTGTTTCTGAGAAGGTCAGGACTGGCAATGGAAGAACATTCTGCTCAAACCCACCTGCCCTGAAGCTGACCCACTCCCTCCTGGCCATGTGTATTCCTTCTGTTGAAAGTGGGTGAGAGTCCAGGCTGCTGGCAGAGACTGCGACATGCTTCTCTGCCTCCCGCCTTCTCCCCATGCCTTGTACTTGGTCCTGCCCAGCTCCTGCTCCACCAAGTGACAGAGAGCTCAGCAGTTCCCCCATCCACACATTGGAGCCCACGTGACTCTGGCCTGCCCCCCAGTGGCTACTGGAATCCTCAGCACAGACAGACAGGAAAGCTCTCCTGGGGTCCAGAAATGGTAATGAACATAACCCTGAGTAACACGGCTCCTCCCGAGATGCACACTGGGACGGAAGCTGGGTTGCAGGCTGCTCCAGGGGCCAGTCACTGTTCCCAGAGGCCAGCAACTTGTCCTCTGCCCTCCTGTCTCCCTTGCTCCTCCCCTCCCCAGCACACAGGACGATAAACGATGCCAGGGGAACTGTCAGGTGCGTCGTATTTCTATGGTGCATTTCGTTCCTTATTCTCCCCTCCATTGTTCTTTGATGTATGACAAAACTCCCAATTTGTCAAATGCTTAACAGCGGTCAGAATAATCTATTCTCCACACACTCCCAGAGCTTTGCATTTTGCACAACTGTCATTGAGAACAGTTTATGAATTTTCTGTCATGAGGAATCCGAGAGGATGGGAAGTGGGAGGGGGCGGGCCTCCTCCTCCCATCCCCCTCCCCATACAAGCTCCTTCTCTGGTGAGTCACAGTGTGAGGTCCTCAGAGAGGAAATGAGGCAGGCTCCAAGACTCTCCTGTTGTGTCCAACATAACTGCACTTAGCATTTTCCCTGCAGCCATTTCTACATGCTTTTCTGTTTGCATGGTATCCCTCCCCAAGCCCTACACATATAGATCAGGCAGCTCCCTCTCCCCAAGGACCTTGCAATTAGTGCCCTGAAGATTGTGCTAAAGGCCGGCTCCGCAGCTCAACAGGCTAATCCTCTGCCTGCGGCACTGGCACATAGGGTTCTAGTCCCGGTCGGGGCGCTGGATTCTGTCCTGATTGCCCCTCTTCCAGGCCAGCTCTCTGCTGTGGCCCGGGAGGGCAGTGGAAGATGGCCCAGGCCCTTGGGCCCTGCACCCACATGAGAGACCAGGAGAAGCACCTGGCTCCAGGCTTCAGATCAGCGCACCATTGCACGGCGCACGGCGGCCACTGGAGGGTGAACCAATGGCAAAGGAAGACCTTTCTCTGTCTCTCTCACTGTCCACTCTGCCTGTCAAAAAAAAAAAAAATTGTGCTAAAGGGACCTCCTAGTCCACAGCTCTGTGTTCCTACCTGCCAGCCACCGCAACCCTCCCAGGTGTGACCTCCAGCAGATCTGAATGCAAATCTAGAAGCCTTGAGCTTTAAAAAAATTACATATGAAAAAGATGTCTACTGAGTCATCTTGAATAGCCAAAAACGAAAAGTCAATCTACACTTCCAAAGAAAGGAGATTGATGAAATAAATTATGATAAGCCACACAGCGGAACACGAGGTACCACTGAAATGTGTCGGTGGCGTGGGACTGTGATCAGAATGCGTTCACTGAAGTAAGTTTCAAAACTGTATTTACAGTAATGATTCTAATTTAGTGAATGTATGCATGTATATGTATGCACAGGGAAAAAGGAGACCAGATGGAGAGACGCCCTAACTGTTAAGTCTCAGGAGATTATCTGTTTTTGCAAAAGATACTTATTTTTAGATATTTTCCAAATTTTCTTCAATGAACAAAAAAATTATTTCTTAACATAAGACTGTTTAAATGTTGCTTTTGTGCAATGTGGTCTATGCATGCCCTGTGCAAAAACTTGCAAGTTGGCTGAAAGTGGCCAGTTGTACAGTAAACAGAATTTACAGCCCAATGGCTTTTTGACAGTAAGCACTTTCTCATCCACACTGGCTGACACCATACTGAACAGCAGCTGTCCGTATGATTTTCATCACAGGAACTTTTGAAACCACAATCCGCTTTCTGCCTTATTTTATTCCATTAAAAAGCTGTCTCTCGAAGCTAATGAGCAAATTCTCTGAGTACTGGAGCCTAGGAAATGCTGAATCACGGGGCGAATAGCCCATTAAATCCATACTCGTTATGCAGCCCTTTGAAGCCTCAACAGCTCAGATAACTTGAAAGTCCCTCTGAGAATATATAGGATCTGTAGTTATCATATGTAAATGGAAGCCAATGCAGAGTGCGAAACCGTGACTGGCAAATACCTGGGCTATGATCTCAGTTGCAGCTCTAATCTGAGGAGCAACCCAGTGATCACTACAGCAAGAACCCAGAGGCAAAGATTAACCTTTACAGGAAAATCCTGAATAAGGTTGAGACTCAAGAAACTAAGACCCTGCGAGCTACTCAACAATTACAACTGTTGAAGCTGAAAGGAAATCTCAACGCCAAACCCCTTGGTCCTTCCTTTTCCATTTGTTCTCTCCTGCTTTATCTCCTGTCCCTACCCACCTTGGATTCCTTGAGCTGTCTCTTTAATCAGAATTTTAGAGTATGTTCTCAAAATGTTTCCTTTAAGCCCTTCACAACCATCTGAGGAGGAGGAAAGGAGAAATTAAAAAAAAAAAAAATCCTTGAGTACTCATTTGCTAGAGCTGCCTTAATCAAGTACTATACACTGGATGGCCAAACGCAGCGATGTACCATCGCACAGTCCTGGTGGTTGGAAGTCCAAATCCCAGGGTCAGCGGGTTGATTCCCTCTGAGGGCCATGACAGAGAATCTGCTCCAAGCCTCTCCCTTATCATCTGGTGGTTGGCTAGCAATCTTCAGCATTTATTTTTAAAAATATTTATTTATGTGAAAGCCAGAGTTACAGACAGAAGAGGGGAAAGAGAGAAAGAGAGATCTTCCATCTGCTGGTTCACTCCCCAAATGGTCACAATGGTCAGGGCTGGGCCAGGCCAAAGCCAGGAGCTTCAGCTGGGTCTCCCACATGGGTGTAGGGGACCAGGCCTTGGGCCATCTTCCGCTGCTTTCCCAAGTGCACTAGCAGGGGTCTGGATGGGAAGTGCAGCAGCTGGGACTCAAAGTAGTGCCCATAAGGATGTCTGTATTCCAGGTGTTGGCCTAACCCATTATGCCACAAGGTTGGCTCCAGTCTTCAGCATTTCTTAGCTTGTAGAACATCACTGCTGATCTTTGCTTTCCTCTTCGCAAGGTATTCTCCCGGTATGCATGTCTCTATGTCTCTAAGGCTGCCAGTCACACTGGGTTAGGGTTCCCCCTAATGACCTTATGTTCATTTAATTATATCCACAATGATCCTATTTCTAAAGAAAATTGGGTTCTAAGGCTATGACAATAGTACTTCAACACATAATTCTACCCACAGCCCCTACAGCAACCCAAACAACCACTTTCTTTGAACCAATGCCCCACGCAAACTGCAGAGCCCTGCAAGAGAAAATCTGACAGCCTTACAGAGTAATAGCACGGGCTCCAGGGTCAGCTGAGACCACCCTTCCTCATCCCACTGGCCACTTCCCCCTCCCGCCCGCCACCACTGCTTTTTCCACCTTTCACCTCGCTCCTGCACCTTCCTCTGTCCCCCAACTTTAGGGAACGATCCTACCTCTTGCTTCACGGGAGCAAGAAGAGGTTATCTCAAAAAAAAGGGCGGAGCCACCGCAGCAGGAGCTGCCACCTTCACTCACACCCACTGATGCCCCTCACCTGCACGGAACATCCCCCTTCCTCGGCTCTGGCTCCTCTGCCCTGGAGCCCATGCAGGGGCCTTGTTCACACCTTACTCCTCCTGCTTCCATCTTCAACCTTCCTCTCTCTGCTGGACTCCTCCCACCAACACTAAACACTCCCCACTCCCTCCCTCCATAAAGAGCAAAACCTCTTGTCTTCCAGTCTCTCAAAACCCATCCCTCACCTCACAGCCAAACATATGAAGAGAGTGAAATACGACGATCTTCCCTTGGCTGGCCCTTAATCCAATTCCTCTGACTGCATCCCCATGTGTGCATTCTACACTCGCCCAACGCTGACCTCCTGGTGCTAAATGAAGGGCTGCTTCAGTCTTTCTCTAAAAGGACAAGTCGGCAAGCAAGGGATGTCGCGACCACTGCCTCCTGAAATATGGGATCCCTTGGCTGCAGACCCTTCAGCTTCCTAGTTCTCCTTCCTGGTTTGCTTTCTTGGCCTCTCAGTCTCTCCCCAGAGGTGCTGAGTGTTCAGCGCTGACGTTCCCTGGAATTATTCTAGACTCCTCCCTTCCCTCTCCAGTCTCCCCCTGCTGCTATGAATTGAATTAAATGACTACGCAGATTGTGGTGACTTGGCAGTCCATACCTGCAGTCTACCTCTTTATCCAGAACTCCAGATGTCCACACTCCTCTCTCCTAACAGCCTCACTTGGATGACCCGCATCCAACAGGCAGTAGACACAGCAATGGGTTGACAAGGACCCAGGAAGGGCAAAGATCCCATTGATTGGCAGGGTAAAGAAAAGCAGAGGTGAAATGAGGGCTTGAGGACAGTTAGGAGAATGACTCAATGCTCCTTCAAAAAATGCTCTCAAAGCCAAATTTCCTTGATTCTTTGCTCCCCCTTCTTCACACCTACGTTGTAAGGGACCCAGCCCTCCCGGTATTAAACTTAAATGTTCTCTGTCTTAGCAAATGCATTCTTCCTCCACCAGAGCGGACACAAGGAGACCCACTCAAAGTCCTGTGTACGTCACATGGTTGCATAATGCCAGCCTTGGAATAGGGATCGCCTTCCCTGTGTCAACTCATGTTTAAGAGAAGAATCTGTTAAGTTAAGCTTCCCATTGTCCACTCAGCTTGGCCCTCAGTCTCACTGCTGGGTGGAATTACAGCTACTAGTAACTGGATGTTAAACAGCAGTCCATGTAGAATAAAAGATGTCAAAATATAAAATCAGATGAGAGGAAAGTTCATGGCTTCAAAATGCATGTTGGTTTAGAAAAATTGTTGTTACAGAAGACAACCACACACCATCACAAATAGGACCAGGTACAGAGCTTAGGGAACATGTGTAGCTCGGCACCCTCATTTCCAAACCAAGGGGAGTGAGGTCCAGAGAGGAGCCTAGGTGACCTTCCTGCAGGTTAAACTCTGTTCTCAAATGGGAAAGGTGTTGACAGAATCCAGTGCTTATCCCACCTGCACGTGGGAGGCCTAGGACACACAGCTCCTGTTTCCCAGGTCTTTGCAGTTGTTCGAATGCTTGCAGAGACATCAGCACCCCAGCCTGCAGCACCTTGGGTGCACCCTCCTCGCCCGTGTGCTTCTGGAACACCTGGTGTGGGACTTCTCCAGGCCCGCATTCCAGCAGAGGTGCCTGAACCTCCCGGATTCTGAACGCCAACTCATGTTTCCCAGCCAGCCTCTCCTCTCCTCTCAGATTAACCTGAGCCCCGCGGGCTCGGCAGGGATGCTCCATTCTCCTCTCCTCCTCCTCTTCTTTTTCCACTGTAGCTTTCCTCCCTGAACACCACTCTATTCAGCCCTCTAGGAACCCTGCAGGGAACTCTGGCTTCTACCTGGCCCGGCTTGACCCAGCCCCACGAAGGAAGGAACTCAATTAAAAATGATAGCAGCTGGTTGCACCTCTTATGGCAAATATAGAAGGAAGGAAAACACACACACACACACACAGCAAAATCACCATCAAGCCCAGTCCCAGCAGGGCCCAGGTTCTGATTCAGCCAGCCTGAAGCCAGCCATGACTTGTGCCAGGGCCTGTGCTAGGTGCTGGTGTTGACACGGTCTCAGTTGATGTAATCCTCCAGCCTTTAATAGAATCCTACTCTCTGAAATGTGCACAGGGGCCAAAAGGAAACAAGGCATTATTTATAATAATTGGCTCACCATTACCCACTCACTTGGCACTGCCTGGAATAAGATGATGGGCCTTTATGCTATTCACAGCCTATAAAAACGTAGTTCTGTTGTGATTCAACATACACTAATCTCCATTTTAAGAGGACAATAGAAACACTCAGCCATTATTCATCCTAGACCCTTAAACGGCACAGGATTCCCTTATCAGGAACGTAAGGTTAGAAGAGTGTGAGTTATTAATACTGCAAGTGGCCCAATGCATTTATAGAGGTGCTCACACTACTGGAAAAAGGAAAAAATGAATTTTAAATGCCATATCACTTAAGAGGCTGGTGTCATGGCGCAGCACGTAAAGCTGCCACCTGCCATACCAACATTCGATATGGACACTGGGTCATGTCTCTGTGGCTCCACTTTTAAACCAGCTCTTTGCTAATGGCCTGGAAAAAGTGGTGGAAGGTGACCCACGTGTTTGGGCCCCTGCCACTCACATGGGAGACCTGGCTGAAGCTCCTGGCTCCTGGCTTCAGCCCTGGCCCACTGGGAGGAGTCAAATGGGTTAATAGGTAGCCAGGGTGGTCCCAGTGGAATTTGGGGTATAAAATATTTGCTTCCTTTCCCCCCAAAAAACATTATCTTTAGCAAGAACAAACAGGCTGTCTCCCTTTGGAATCTCCAAATTCACCATGAGAATAGCAAGAGAGCTCTTCCTGAGCTCACAACTTATTGTGAAAACAAGTTACCTATCCCACCCTTAGCAGGCCAGACAGGATGGAGAATTGAAATCAGGTCCTTTGGGTTTTGTCCCTACCTGGTAACTGAATGCCAATCTGATAATTATACTTAAAAACCCCAGTGCTACAAGGTTCTTTGGGTTCTTTCCTCTCTTGGAACTCCCCCTCCATGCCACTCTGGCTGGAGGTCTTTGACTCTAATAAATCTTTTTAAGTCTCTCTGCTGTCTGCTTGGAATTCTTGTTCCATGTGAGACAAGAACTAAAGTAACAATAATTTCTCTGCTTCCATTTTCCATAACACCACCATTGGCCACTGAGGTGACCTGGGGGTAGACCAGGGGATGGAAGAGCTTTCTTTCTCTCGCTCTCTCTCGCTCTGTCACTCTTTCAAAATGAGTACATAAATCTTTTTTAAACGATACTCATACCAGTTGAAAGGCTAGGCCCAAGTATCACAATGAAAGGCAACAAATATTCCAGAACAACTGAAGGCGAAATGAGAAAGGGGAACCAGGGTCTTCATTCCCACGACCAAATTCCCTTAGTTTTGAATATTCTGAAAAACCAGGCAGAGGAGAAAAGCCACACAGGCTCAGAAGCCCAGATGAGAGGGGGCGGGGACAGTGGGGAAGGCAGCAGCAGCTGCCAATCAGAGCTCACTAGTGATCAGCAGTGGTACACAGGCATAACTTGGTTGGTGTTCACTCAGTTACTCACTGCCACGTTCCACAAAGGGTTTGAGGCAGCCTACCAAAGGAACATGATAGAATAGCAAAATGCAAATAAGACTGAAGAATTGGTACTAGCATAAAAGAGTTATGAAATGCAGCAGCAATAGGACACACACCTGCAGACCAAAATATTCTCCAGAGGTACGACAGTCAAGTTTCAAATTTGGCTTGGAGTTTCCTGGTAGCCAGAGGGAAAAGGGAACACGGTCAGTTACAGAATTATCTTTAACAGAGACTTAAGCATTTTTCTTTATTTTCTATATTTTATTTATTTGAAAGGCAGAGTTACAGAGAGAGAAAGAGAGACAGAGACAGACATAGAGGTCTTCCATCTACCAGTTCACTCCTCAAATGGCTGCAACGGTTGGGGCTAGGCCAGTCCAAAGCCAGGAGCCAGCAGTTTCTTCCAGATCTCCCATGTGGGTACAGGGGCCCAAGGACTTGGTCCATCTTCTGCTGCTTTCCCAGCTACTTTAGCAAGGAGCTGGATCAGAAGTGGAGCAGCTGGGACTGGAACTGGTACCTACATGGGACACTGGTACTGCAGGCTACAGCTTTATCCACTATGCCACAATGCTGGCCCCCACTGTTTGGCACAGCAGTGAAGATATTCCTTGGGAAAACCAGCATCCCATATCACAGTGCCTGGGTTTGAGGCCCACCTCCACTCTCCACTCCAGCTTCCTGTTAATGTGCACCCTGGGCAGTTGCAGGTGATGGCTCATGTAGTTAGCTCCCTGAGACCTGGATTGAATTCCTGGCTCCTCCTTTTGACCTCGCCCAGCCCTGGCCATTGCAGGCATTTGGAGAGCAGACTGGCAGATGAGAGATCACTCTAACTCGCCGTCTTGTGAATACACTAAAAATTCATTGAAAGAATGAATAAGCATGTGAGTATGAAATTCAATAAACTATACAGCACCTGGCACAGTTCTTGACATTGGAAACATGGTAGATCCTTGCCTAGAAGGATTTATTTTTATTAATTCCACTATTATATGCTTTCATTCTTTCTGTGAAATTGAGTTTAGTAGCAAGAGACCATGGCAGCCTGTCTGTCTACCTGGGTATCTGATTTTCTTTCTTTTTCCTCTCTGCCCTCGGACCCTCCTATTCTCTCTTTAACCTCAATCCCAGATGTAGCTGTTGCTATGCCACAGTCCAATGTCAGGATGGCAGAGAAGTTCACAAACCCAGAAATGGGTGGGCCAGTCCACAATGGCCAGAAGGTATTATTAGAAGCAGTGAACGATGACAGGCACAGGAGGAACCCACGACTCAGAACCAGTGACTGCTGACCATGGAGGCTCTCATCCTGAAATGCGTAAATGTATTTTACATATTTCTATCTGCAATGCTTGTTCATAACTATTTGCTATCCAGTCCACTCTGATCATGATGAACAAGTCTACTTTGTAGGCAACACAATGACACTGGCTGTCTTGGTGCCAACCACTCTACGATTTCACCGAGCAAGGTGAGATCAGTTCCTGGACCTTTATGTTGCCAGCAACCATATTTTCTAAACCAAACACCAACAAATGATCACAAGGGCCTATCACTTAAACTGTTTTGACACATTTTCATTTAAGAAAAAATTATGGAAAATTGGAGCTGCCTTGGGAATTCAGGTCAAGGCCACTGCATTAAGTTTCTCTTATCAGTATTCCCTGCCCCCAGCCCATTATCATTCTGCTTTCCCTCCAGGCTGCTGCTCTGTGTTCCCTTTGAACCCGTGCACATTCCCAGCCCAACACTCACTACTTTGCTGCTGACTCTCCAATTAGACTGAGAACACACTGGGCACAGGCTGTCTGCCGATGCAATTGTTCTTTCTACAACACATTCAGTAAGAACTACATGAACTGTTTTGCAAGCACAGGGAAACCAGTTCTTTAGGAAATGACCAAGTATGGCAAGGTATCTCCTCTTTTTCCCATTGTCTTCCCTTCTCTTGAGGCCCCAGAGTGCATGTCCTGTTGGGACCAGCCTCAGTCCAAGGCCTGGATTCCCAAGGTTCTGGGAGGCTGAGGCAAGCACACAGTGAGCACACATTCCCAGGGCACCAGACACTCTGTGGAAATAGCGGGCCCTCTAGGGGTAGCCACAGAGTCAGGTGGAATCCACCACACTGCATCAGGCAAAGATGTGGTTCTGGACAACATCCCAGGACACGTGGAGTTTACCTGTCCTGGTGCTCCGAGTTGACCAACATTTGTCTATCACTTCTTAGTTTCCCAATCCAGCAGTGGAGGTAAAAGGAGACCTCAGACCCTTTGGCCAAAATTCCAACCCTCTGCCTTCAGACTATGAGCTTTGATGAGGATTTTCTTGGATGACAACCACATGGATTTATTCATTTAAATCACAGTTACGCATGGCTGTGGAGCTTTTTACAGTGGCCAAGTTCAATCTCCTCTAAATGTCATCAATCTTGGTACCTTCTTTATCCTGTGTTACTTAAAAACTTTTGATGAACATGTAATATACATTTGATGAAGTACAATGCACTATTTCATCATTATACATAGCATAAAGTGATCAAACCAGAAAACTAGCTTTGAACCAACGTCCTGGATGATCAAGTATGTCTGAGATCCTACAAGAATGAGCTTCAAACTTTTCATATAACCATCTTTCTTCATGTCCATACTCATAAAACTCTTTATCCATTTAATCATACTATGTAATCATATACTTATCATAAAACATAGCTCTCATCTGGTAGTCAGAGTTGGTTTTCTCATTTGAATAGATTGGTCCAAGCATTAGACAGCAGAGTAAGGCAGAGAGGGTCTTTTGATATATACTGGGGTCCACATCTGTCCAGGATTCAAAAAAATATTTCCATGTCCTATTTTTGGAAAATTGTTCTACTTTTCAGTCCTAGTTTTCAGTGTCTTGGGATAGTAATTGTTTGTTTTCCATCTTTGTCTTTTTAAAAATATTTTCACTTACTTGTTAATTACAAGCTTGGAAAGTATTTTTTAGGGCCAAAGATTTTAGAGAAGCTCCAGGAGGAGATACTTTATTTCAAAAATGGTTAATAAAAAATGAGGACGTCTTGTCAATTGCTCAAATATTTTTTATTATTTGTCTTTTCTCAGAGACACATGAGCACCATTACAGGCAAAGTTCCATCCGACCCAGCTGCTTTGGGGAACACTCATCATTCAGGTCCATCATTTGGAAAAACAGTCCTAAAGACATAGGAACAAACAGAGACCACGGGTTGTCTGGATGTCATCCAGATCCCAGGATGGGGAAGGAAGGCAATGCAACAGCAGTGGGGGCAGAACACAAGCAACCCTGGGGTCTCCACTTCAGACACTTCAGTAATCTTCCTGGATTAACGGACTGTAGTTAAGAGAAGGCTGAGGAAGGCAGGATGGCTCAAACGATCACAGACACACAGCTCACAGGAGAAGGCAGACAACAGTTGAGAAGGCACTATGTTTTCATTGCTTTGTTTTATGTGACAACACGTATGTTATCTAGCTCCTTATCCTTAAAACTAGAGAGAACTCACTTCACAAAACTGGCTAAATATTTTTTAGTATATTTAGTTTTAATATGGTAGCTCCTTTCCCCTTTTTCTTCCTTCCTTCCTCTCCATTTCCATTTTTCCCATCTATGTATCTATTTATCCATCCAAAGATACACAGACTATTGGCCATCTCCTTAAATTTTAACAATATGCTGCAAGTCAACTCTTAATGTTCATTATGAGTACCATTACATAAAATTTAAAGAGATTGTAATGCCTTGCTCAAGAATCAGCAAAATACAGCTGATGGGCCAAATACAATCTATTTTTTTGTAAAATAAAGCTTAGCTGGAACACAAACATGCCCATTTATTTATGCTCCCATGTGAGCACTGTTGAGTAGTTACAGCAAAGATCACATGGTCCACAATGCTTAAAATATGTACTACTGGCCATTTAAAGACCCAGTTCCACCCCTGATCTTGCACAACACTTAGCAAGAAATGAGCAGAGTCAAGAATTTAAACTCAGCTCCTCTGCCTCAAAGGGTCATATTCTTCGACACCATGCCAGGCAATGGAAGTATCTGAGCTTTGTCTTCATGACTCCTCAAAAGCTAGGGTGAGCTGGCCAGGCTACATCTATGGCCATGAGAGCAGAACTTGCATATATTACTTAATAAGTAACCAACGACTGTCGAGAATTCTCTTCATTAGTTAGAAAAGCCAGTGAGAACTTTTTCTGGTGAAATAATTATAGAGATGAGTATTGATGTATGTTTTGACTTTGCTGCAAAAGTAGTTCTGTCTTCTCCAGTTTAAGTAATTACATTTGTTTCTAAATAGAGCAAATGGAACTACGGTTGTCAAAGAATGCATAGATCAGTCGGCTGAGTTTATAGCGTCCTAGGTAGATGAGAAGTTAAAGCAATTATTCCACTGTAAGGAGAGACACTACAGAATATCTTGTGCACACCCAAGCAGATGAGTCTGTTGAGCACCTTATGAGCCAGAAGAAAATAAGGGGTGAATGTCTGAATGGAAATGGAAATTTCCATACAATGGAATCGAATTTCAAACACTTTTGTTATAATTATGCTCTAGCAATTGCTTCAAGTATTTCCTAATGTTTTCTGGTATGGAGGGTATGTTCTAGTTGTTCCTCCAACATTAGGAGGGTATGTTCTAGATGTTCCTCCAACATTTGTAGAGCTTAATTTTTTGGGGGGGTGGGGGGGGTGGGGGAGGGCCCTAGGATGCTTCACTTAGTAATCTGAGCGCAAACAAGCAAAGTAGCTTATGAAGTTGCTTAAGGCTGACACGTTAGCTTGAAAGAAGAGACCAGAACCCAGAAGAGGACAGAATTGATGGAGGACCTGGCCTTCCCATTGGCCAAGGGTTCAAAGAACATGTGGACCAGGTTCACTTCAAACAGTCATTGCTGAGCACATGCACTGCTGGAATAGAAGATGCTAATGGCACTGGATTCCACAGTGCATGCAGAGTCCCCACTCTGACAGACAGAATGATGCCCTGTGTGACACCCCTACCACCTCCAAATCTATCCGCATGTGAACTCCCAGAACCTGTCACCGTGACAACCTACCGGGTCAAAGGGATTTTGCAGATATGATGTTGGATCCGTAGATGTTTCTGGATTATCTGGATGGGGTCAATGTAATCACAAGGGTCCTTACAATTGAAAGATTCCAGTAGGAGGGTTAGAGGCAGAGAGATGTCTGCAGATACTATCCTGTTGGCTATGAATATGGAGGAAGGGGTCACGAGCTAAGGAATGCAGGTAGCTTCTAGAAGGTGTAAAGATCAAAATGAATTCTCCCCTGGAGTCTCAAGAACAAATCCAGCCAGGCAACACAGCACAACTCACTGTAGACTTCCGACCTCCAGAAGGCCAGAAGATAACCAATTTGTAACTGTATGATATTAAGTGTGTATGATTTGAAGTCACTACTTTGTAGCAATGAAAAATCAATGGAAGAGCGATGACTGCTGATAGATTGGAATGTGCAAATTCTGTTTATATTCCGTTCTGGCATTTTGTTGTAAGTTGGGGGTGAGGGGAATGGATATTTGAGGGTAGTCTGATGAGTTACATCGTAACTGCCAATCCAGTCTTGGGATGAAAGACTGAAATGAGATCAGGTGACCACTTCTGGCCAATTGGCTGAAAGCATTACTGATGTATGTCATTGCAGGTTTGGGGTAAGTAAGAGCAGTTGAGCCACACTATTTCCTTCCTCCTTTGTCACAAGACCTTAAGAGCTCCCTGCTACAGACGACAGAACTGCAAATCCTAGTCTCTGAGCCACCGATGTTTGAAGAAAGGCTTCCTAGGGGAGATGTGAGACTCTAACTTACTTCAAATCAGTATGAAATGAACCTTTATTGTGTGAAATCTCTGAGATCAGCGGCTGGCTCTGCATCACAGCCTACGCTACACTGACAAATAGAGTCAGATGCAGGCAAGCAAATCTAATTTTAAAAGTGACCAAGGACTATGAATGGATGATGAAAATCTGAGTTTCTCTGCACCATGAAAAAGAGGGAAAAGCTCTCTTCTTTCTTCCCCGCTGCATATATGAAGTAGCATAGTTTGAACAGCCCAGCATTTTAGAGATCTGCGAAAGATGAGTTTGCTTCCCATGGTGTATATGACCACACTGGAAATTCACATACAATAAGCAGTCAGCTTGGGGAGTTAAACGTGTTACTTAACAAAGCCATGATAGCTTGATTCTCTCATGATGCCTCAGTTTGATAATAAAACTAAAATTGAGGTATACTCTACGGTAGGACGAATGAAGTCAGTGCTTTCAGCTCAGATCCCAATCTACTCCCATTTCTCCTTTATCCTGGTATCTTCCACCCAAGCACAGTTCCTGGTATGTAGTAGGTACCAACAACCTTGGATGACAGAATGAGGAAAGAAAGCTAAAACTCAATTTTAATCTTGCCTAGAGTAGAACATCTAAGAGTTAATTGGAACATTAGATAGAGGACTGCATTCAGAAATGCAGGCTTCTCTAGATCTGAGATCTTTTAGAATAAATTCTATTTTAGTTTAGTTTAAGTCAGTGCAAATGGGTGGATGATGAATTTTGGAATGTTACAAGTATATCAAAAACAGATGTATATGTCCCCAGAAGAGGGATAATATCTACATAAAAAAATTTGAAATAGTCACTTTATAGCAAAAAAAAAAAATCAAATGAAGAAGTACTTTAAATTCCATGTCACGGTTAATTTTATTCCTGAAATCTATGAACAAAAAGGCAAAATTACCAAAAAATGAATATTTTAAGCTGAAATTCATGAACAAGAAACTGAAAAAAGTAGGCAACAGTATAGCACATTTCAACATTTAAGAGGCTTTAATATTCATATTTTCCTCTGATGTACAATTATATGAACTTAAAAGTTCATACCTTGAAAAGTTGGTATTTTTGTTGCCAGAATTACTTGTAATAGGAATAACAGATATGTTTAGAACTATCGCCAGATGATTATTTTTGAAGAAACATCATAGTAATAATTCTTATTTTGGGAAATGCTAGGATTCTAGAATGATACATGAAGTCAGTAACTTCTCTTTCTAAGTCTTGGGTTTTTATTTTGATTTGCATTTTGACTAAGACAGGTAAAAATCCAACTTTCAGATAATGGGCACTAAGTTCCCAATCTAGTTTCTAGAACAAGACCCCAGTGGGCCTCAAAATGCCTGCAAATTTAATACCCATGAATCATCAGCTTGAGAGCACCACCAAGAATTCTGCAAGCTGAGTGTCCACATTGGATTGTTAAGGACTTCTGCACAATTGCACTTCCATGTAACTCATAAGAAGTAATTATTAACTACAAGACTTTGAGGACTCTTCCTTTGGCTTTTAAGGGAAGTCCTTGACTTAATGTCAGATATGTCCCTAAAAAATTGGTGCTTAGCAAATTAATAGAGTTGAGAGATGATTTGAATAACATTAGGCTATATTAGCCCTGTACTTGGCCACTCTTGAACATGCTAAAGCAATCCACAAATCCTGGGCAAAGGCTATTCACTGTGGCTGCACAGAGGTCCCTGGTGCTGTGGTCTGACATTCTATTACGGTTTCAAAGGAGGGTGAAGGACTCAGTTGGGTAGAGACCGATCAATCCTTCACAGGATGGAGTATCATGGAACCACTGCTACCAATTACATGGAAGTCATGAAATCTCAATCTGTGTTGCCAACTGTTCTTACTGCCACACTTCACGCAGGTACACAGCAGCATTTTATGGAAAATAACTTTCAACACGGGGTCTACTTGATAAAACTGAGAGGAGCACCTCTGGGGAAGAGTGATGTAATCACAGCTGGCTTTAAAAACAGCTAGGGTGTTAAAATGGAGGCACGCCAAGGGGACCGTGGTGAGGTGTGGGTGCTCCAGCAGGCACTGCACACATGCAGACCTGTTGCCTTGTGGAAGCGTCATCCTAGGGACTCTCGTGTGTCTTGCAGGAAGCTAACAGCGCTGACCTATGGGAAGAGAATACTGCCCGACCCCACAGTGAAGGTGGGGCCCTTGCTCCTGGAGGGACACAGTGGAGAGCGAGCACCTCCCTATATCTTAGGTTTCAAATTCTAGCATCAGCAGCACCGTGCAGGTTATTAAAATGCAGACTGTGGAATCCCACTCCCTGAGACACCAGCGCAGTAGGTTTAGGGTGGGGCCTAAGCATCTACGTCTCTAACATGCTCCCAGGTGATGCTTATGCTGCTGGCCTGGAGCCTAGACTCTGACCCAGGCTGCATGTTTCACTCAGAAGCCACACCAATTCACCACCTACACCATTTTTGTTGGGCTTAATATCCAAAACCCAAACAAATGTCCATGGAGCTAACCATGATCTGGGCCTTGGTTACCTTTCTGACATCATCTCTCTCTCTTTTTCCTAATGGATTAATCTTCACTTAGTTGAAAAGCAGAGATTCAGACATACAGAACAACAGAGACAAGCAACTCTCCCACCTGCTGGTCTATTCCTCAACTTCTCACAACAACTGGGACTGGTCCAGGCCAGTGCCAGGAAGCCAGAGCTCCATCCAGGTCTTCCACATGGTGGCTGGGACCCAGGTTCCTGAGCTCTTACCTGCTGCTCCCAGGCTGTGTATTAGCAGGGAGATGGAAGCAGGTGCACAGCCAGGACCCCACTCCAGGCACTCTGTTGCGGGATGTGGGTGTCTCAGCAGCATCTTAACTGCTGAGCCAGACGTCTGCTCCAACATCACCTCCTGCCACTGTCCCTGTTGATAGAGTTGTCTCAGGCTCACTTTCTCCCTGCTGTTCCTCAAGCATATCAACTTGGTTCTCCTTCAAATCCTTTGCCATTGCTTTTCCCTCAACCCAGAAAGTTCTTTCCGCAAATCTTCAAGTAGCTTTCTACATCACTGCATGCAGCCTAGTTCAGAGAGGCCTTCCATAAGCATCCTATTTAAAACCACTCCTTTCCCACAGCCCCTCTCTTCACTTTATTTATTTTTTATTTTTATTTTTTTTTTTTGACAGGCAGAGTGGACAGTGAGAGAGAGAGACAGAGAGAAAGGTCTTCCTTTGCCATTGGTTCACCCTCTGATGGCTGCCACGGCTGGCGCACTGTGGCCAGCGCACCACATTGATCCGAAGCCAGGAGCCAGGTGCTTCTCCTGGTCTCCCATGCAGGTGCAGGGCCCAAGCACTTGGGCCATCCTCCACTGCACTCTCTGGCCACAGCAGAGAGCTGGACTGGAAGAGGGGCAACCAGGACAGAATCCGTGCCCCGACTGGGACTAGAACCCGGTGTGCCGGCGCCGCAGGCAGAGGATTAGCCTATTGAGCGGCGGCACCGGCCTCTCTCCACTTTCTATCCCCTCTCCTGACTTAATTGTTTCACACTATGATTTGCTAATTTTCTGTTTCTTCTTCTGAACATGGACTCTATTTGGGCCACTGCTATATTCCCAATGCTTACAAAAGTATATAGGGCAGGTGTTTTGGCACAGCAGGCCACACCACTGCTTGGGATGCCCATATCCCATATCAGCGTGCTGGTTCAAGACCAAGCTCCTCTGCTCTGATTCAGCTTCCTGACAACGCACCTGGAAACTCAGGGTATGACAGCTCAAGTACTTAGGTCCCTGCTACCTAAGTGGCAGATCTGCATAGTTTCTGGCTCCAAGCTTCAGCTTGGCCCAACTGTGGCTGTAGTGGGCATTTAGGGAGTGAACCACAGGATGGAATCAATCATTTTTTCTCTCTCCCTCATACACTCACACACATACACACATAATTAATATTTACAAAAATAAAGTATAGTATCCATATACTATATACTTTATACTATACTATATACTATCCATATATAAGTATTCAATACTTGTGATATGAAAGATGAAATGACTGATATAAAAAAGTGAAGAAAGAATATCTGCAAATCAGACAGTCTCCAATCCAATAAATTCGATGGGGTGAAAGCATAAAGTTCTGAAACCAAGTCTTGGGGGCAGGCACTGGGCAGTGGCCAAGACACCACTTGGGATACCTGCATCCCATCTCGGAGTGTCTACATTAGAGTCCTGCTCTGCTCCTCATACCACATTCCTGCTAATTCTCACCCTGGAAGACAGAGGTGATGGTTCAAGTACTCGAGTCCCTGACACATATGTGGGAGACCTGGATTGAATTCTGGGCTCCTGCATTGCATCTGGCCATGTCTTATCTACTACAAACAACTGGGGAGTGAACCACAGGCTGCAAGATCTCGTGTATCTGTCTGCCTCTGTGTTTGTCTTTCAAATAAGTAAAAATAAATAAATAACCAAAGAAATAAAATAAAATCCTAGGTCTAGGAAGACAATCTCTAAGCATGTGCATTCTATAAGGAAAGTTGTTAAGCAGAAGTAGGTTGAATTGTATTCACTCACAAGAGCTAACAGTGCATCTCCCTTCCCAACTCACATTCAGTAACTTTATATTGATAGTTTGCAACCAGTCACAATGAGAATATTTACACAAAAGGAATTGGCAACAATACAAATCACAGCTTGTTCCTGCCAGAGCGCTGATTTATCAGCACACCCACAGATGAATATATTCCATTACTCATTTTGATAGCCTAGGCTATTAGCCTGTCACCAAGACCAGGGTGAGTTGGGTTAGCCACTCATTAAAGGAGAGAAGATGGGGCAACTCAGTAGAATCCACTGGGACAGACTGAGGGCCTTTATGCAAATCCTGCTCCAGATGTCCATGGGGCTGAACATCCACCATGTCCTGTGTGAACAGCCCAGACCTAAACGTGGAAACACATGCTTTTTTGTGATCCATGTACGTCCTTCCTGCTCCACGTGTACCATGGGTAAAGTGACCCCATTCCCGAGTCTAGGGCCAGAACGTGTGAATCAGGCCCACGTTATTCAACCCGAAAGTCAGACCTAACAGTGGATTTTCATTTACACAAGCCAGTGAATCTCCCTCCCTCACTTAAAATGAAATGAATATTGACTGTATAGCGCAGGTTTTAGGGAAGGTTATAAAACAGTATAAGCCAAGTATAAGCACAAGTAAATAAAATACATACTCAAGGTCACAAGTGACAGAATGGAATGAGCAACAGTAAAAATTATTTAACTATTGGAAGTTACATGAATCTCTTAACATTTTTGCTTAAATTTTAGTCACACTGTCTTTTCAATTAAAAACTCCTGAATATATATTGGATTTAAGCTTTCTACTCTGTTTATAAACTGTCTTCTCAGACACCAGAAAGTAGATATCGGAGATAAACCCACAAAGTAATAAGGAATTAAAATGGCAGAGCTGATTCAAATACCACACATTAAAGAAAAGACCAGAAAAAATCTTATAATAAAGATTGCTGTAGCACATTAATTATAAGGTTTCAGATAGATTTTTGTAACTCAAACATAAAAATTTTAAATTACCTTCTCTTTTATTTCTATCTGTTATTAATGTCTCCAATTGGAGGACAAGCTGACCTTTAAATATGAACTAGTTTAGGGAAAAAAATGCCAAAATTCACACTTGACCTCTTCAAGAAGGAAACTCATTTTAGTCACTATATATTTTTTTCTTTTTACAGGTGTTTTTTTTTTCTTATGCCTGATAATGGCATTTACATATTTTAAAGCCAGCCAAAAGCAAACAAGGAGCACTGGTAGTCACTTGTTTTAATTTTAACTGTAGGCCTCTGAACTTCCTAGACTAAGAACCATGGAACGTTCTAGACTTCCTGATTCCACAGGACCCCTGGACTTCTAAGCCCTGGTGGGGGACTGCCTCTGTATGCAGCTCCTTGCTGGCCCTCCACCGGCTCTCTCTACTGTCCCGTGGCACTCCTGCTGTCTGAGCATGAAGAATCTGCATTCTACTACACATCTTCAGGGGACACAGAACAGCAGGTCGTTCACCTGCACAATCTGTAGCATTTCACTACAAAGTGCCCAGAGGACTTTTCCCAGGAGCCCCTCCCCAGCTGACAGTCCTTTGGGCTTTTCCAAGCTTCCTGCCCTGTCCCTTTTGATGTCCATCTCTGTCCTGTTGCTCCCAAATTTCGAGAGACACAAACCAATCAAAGATCTCGACAAGCTCTTTTAAGTCTCTAATGTGATGCTTATCAATGTAGATATAAGCTGTTTTTCCACCTTCTTTGCAATTTTTGCTCCATTCTTTCCAGGCATTTAAACTATCTTTTGAATATAGCTGGAGCCCATTTAAAAATGCCTCCCTTCCTTCTCCTTTACAAAAAACCAGGATATCTCCAAACAAACAAAAAACCCAAAGTTGAGGTCATTTACTCTCTATCTCTCAGCAACCACAAACCTCTATGAGGCCTCTCATTCATTGCCCAACTTCATCAGAGAGCTGATGAATCCGTTGCAATCTGGTTTCTCTATACCATTACAATGCACCTGCTGTCAAATGAGCATGTCAGATCTTTTGTTCCTTGAACCAGTGTGCAATGCAGATCCCAACAGCCATTAGACTGCTGGAGATTTGGAGAAATCTTTAAGAAGGCAAACTACTTGTATTCAGTATGAGTTTTGAAATATGCATTGGGAAAAATGGTTAGAGATGTTTAAAATTCCTGGGAGCGTTAAATCGACATTGTGGTTCACGTCTGTGCCAGCCATGCTTTGATTTCTAGTCACAAACTGCCCTTTCTCCAGCTGGGGACTTGGAACAAAAATTGTTCCTGGGGCCATACCATTTATAACTACACAAGCATACATTTTTACATGGTTTTAATCATTGTGTATGTTCGATGGTGTCTCTTGGCTGGTTTATTTAGCATTATATCATAAGCATTTTCCATGTTGCCCAATAGCATCTATAATGACCATTTTAATGGCTGAATAATATTCCACTAATTGGACTAGCCATGATTTACTGAACCATTATCCTACTGCTAGGCATTTAAGTTGCTTCCAATTTTTGCTGCCATAAATTGCCCTGCATATAGTTCTTCGCTACATTTGGATAAACTCCTTATGATAATTTATCCTGCATTAGATTACTGGGTTAAAGAGTACAAACCTTTTTTAGGGCCTTTGATGCAATCTCCAATTCCTTCCAAAGAACTTTCCAGATCTGCCACCAGCAGTTTGGAAAGTGCCTTCCTAACACCAATGCGAACAGGGAGATGCACTCTGAGTAGTACGGAGCCCCCCTGGATGAACAAGCAGCTGTGAGAACCGAGCACACAGGATATTTCGATGGACTGCCAGTCTGAAAGAGCTCTCTCTGATGGACACTTTACACAGCCCCCAGGCCCTTCTCTCTTTCAGCGACCCCTGCCTGGAAATCGTTTAGAGAATCATTAAGAATGATTTTTGTTGCAAGTGGGATATCAGCTCTACTACAAACCAAAGTCCCAGGGACTCTGGGAAAAGACCCTCCAACTCTATGCCCAGCTCAAGTATTGTGAGCACAAGAACGCTTCTCCCTCAGTGAGAGCCAAAGGCCAAAGGCAACTCTTTCTGGTGACACAGAGAACATGCAAATGGATTAGAGGAGCCATTTGTGATGAACAGTCCCTTGAAAGTAACCTAAAGTCACTGGAACAAGTACCCAGCCAGAGAGATCAGAAGCAGTGAGGCAAAGCTTAGGCACGGCACAGTGACCCTCTGTGCCCAAGGAAGCCCTGGGATCTACTAATGGAGCAACACTCGGAGTCTGGAGCCCCGGCCTCTGATCCTAGCTCTCCCCGGACCGTCTGGCTTCGTGTTGACTCCTCAGCCTCACTGAGTGCCTCATCGTCCAAGGAAACCGAGATCCATGCTCCATGGCTGCTGTGGGACTGGGAGAGTCGGGGTGAGCAGCCATTTGCCTGGGAAGACCCGAGCTAGCAAAGTCCACAAGGCTTGCAAAATCAATCCTGCGGCCTCCACATCCCACACCAACAGTGCTCCTACTGAAACCACGTCAAAACTTGCTTGGGAGTTGGGCCAGGGGAGGCAGGCTGACTGTCAAATGGCACAAGTCTCTGCAAAGCCACCACTCCGAAGAGGACCCACGTCCTCCCTGAGGCTCCACATGGAAGACTTCGGGTCCCGGAGCCAAAGCTGGAGGACTGCCTGGGCTCAGAATTACGCCCACATCAGAGCTCTTTGTTTCACATCACATGCTAAAAATGACTTCCGATTATTTTCCAAGTTAAATCAACCCCTAGAGAAAGTTCTAATCCCTTCCAGTTATATGAATTTGAGAAAGTTATTAACACCCTTGCTCTCAGTGACCTGAACGCTAAACTGGGATAAAAATGCCTCCACGAGGAGCAAGGTAACAGGATCATCATGATGATGACAACAACAAAGAACAAGAGCAAAGAGAATAATGGTGACAACTGTTCAATCTATGTGATGCGCTCCCACTAACCCGAATGCAAGCCTCATGAACCTTATCTCACTGAAGGCTTCTCACTGCCTGCTGAGGTAGGAATATTAGATCCTGGGCAGGCTGGAAGCTGGCATGCTGTTCCTTAATCCTCATCACAAAGAGCAGTCCAACCAACGACTTAGTGGGACAGCACCACTGCTAAAATGACTAGGGACCGGTCCTGCTCTGGGAGGCCTCTTCACAGGACCAGAGCAGCATGGCTTGAGTTAACAACCACATTTACTAGACTCCTTGTCCCTGTCTTATCTGGCCTATGCCACTGCATCGTTTCCTCCCTCTTTGAATCTAGGGTTGGTTCTGGTCAAAGGTACAATAACAAAAGTAATTTCAAGTATGTAAAGCTTTCAAAGGGTGCTTGTACATTTCTGCTCCCACTCTCAAATCCCTGCTCCAGCCATGAGCACAAGTCCAGGATAGCAGAGTGGAGTCAGCTAGCTAAAGCCACTCTAGGCTATGCAGCACCAACAGACCTGCCAATCAGCCAGGCCCAGCTCGGTTCAACAGAACCTGCTAGACAAACCACAGAAATAAATGTGTGCCCCATGGAGGTTTTGTGCGTTTTGTTGGGCAGGAATACCATGGCAATACCTGCCTGATACAACCAGTTTCCTTATCTCACACACACACTGCCCTTTATTTATGTTGATAACACACAGTAACCGTTTCAAAACAATTTCACATGGATTGTATCATTGATTCTTTAAGGAAACTCCATTAGGTGCCTGTTAACATCACTTTTACTTTAAACATGAAAAAAAAAATAAGGCACAAAAAATTTAAATCCCTTGCCTAGCTCACACAGCTAGCAAACTACAAGGACGGGACTTGAAGCTGGGTAGCTTGGCCTCTGAGTCCCACCCCTAACTGCTAGACTGTGTCTCATGGCACCTTGAGACAGCTCTGTGAGCCAAGCTGTTCTGCAAGATTGGTTGCAGCCTCCCCTTCCCCAAGCACAGTGCCTCCTTGGTGGGCACTGTTCATCCTAGCCAGGCCTTGTGAATCAGCTGCTTCCCATCTGAGCTCAGGGCTCCCTCCCAGGCTCTGATGAGACCCTATGGGACCCGCGAACACCCTTGGGACAGGAAGTCTTGTGTTGCATCCACAGATGCAAGGGGTGCCACAGAGTGGCGAGTGCTCTTCCCAATGCAGCGCTCTGAAAGCCCTGGCCGATGAGGGGCTGGACGGGGCCAACGAGAAACCAGCTGGGGTCCCGGCTCTCCTTTTGCTGCTTCTCAGTAAAGCTCCAGGAATCTTCTACTGAGGCTTCTGGTGACCGAGCAGGTTACAAAGGGTCCTGTGTTTGCCCAGGTCTCACCGTCGCAGTCATCTGGGCCTTTGTGGGAGCCTCCTCTGGGACCTCCACACTCACCCTTCCTCATCTGCCCTGCACGTTCACCAGAGACTCTGCCCCAGAGGGATCCAAGTCCAGCAATGGGTCCTCAAGCTCAAGCTCCTGAACACAGCACTCGGGTCCCCTCTGCATTGACCAGAGCGGCCTCCCAGGCCTCGGGCACTGACGGGTTGTCCCCAGAGCACGAGCTTTCTCTGTGCTCACACTGCTCCTGGGCTCAAAGCTTTTCCTTTCCAGCACGTCAGGCTCTTACCTAAGCAAGGTGCATCTCAGTACCCAGAGGACAGGGCTGTGGGACAGAGAGGGACTGCACTGGCTTACGTGAAAGACCAGGGTCCGGGCCTGCCGGCCTCTGGTCACAAGCCCCCGAGTGCAGAGACGCAGCAGTGTGGGTAGCAGCGAGTCCCAGGGCTCGGCCCCCAGAGCAGCCAGCAGTGCCTGGACCTGGGTGGCTGGGGAGCTTTCTGCACACCAAAGTGAAGGCCTGGGCTAACGATCGCCGATTCTTCTGTACTGCCTTTATCAGAGCACCTAGCCCTTCGTCGACAGCTTGGATGCACAGGAGCGGCCCAGATTGTTAAGTATGTGCTCATCCATCTGCTCATCTGGCCAAAGTCTCACCACCATGCCCATTACACAGCAGAGAAAACTGAGACCCAGAGATGATCAGTACCTTGTCAGGTCAATCAGCAGTGAAAGCCAAGGCTCATCCCGTGGTTTCCGTCACTCCTCACCCCAAGTTATTAAATCTGTAATTTCTCCTTGGTCAGGCAATTTGCTAAGCAGGGTAAATTGTGCTGTAGAAATTGCAAACAACTACTTTAAATTATAAAATCCATATTCTAAAAGATTTATTTTAAAGGTGGAGTTACAGAGACAGGTAGAGACAGAGAGAGAAACGTCTTTCATCTGCTGGTTCACTCCCCAAAGGACCACAATGACCAGGGCTGAGCCAGGCTGAAGCCACAAGATTCTTTTGGGTCTCCCATGTGTGTGTGCAGGGGCCCAAACACTTGGGCCACCCCCTGATGCTTTCCCGGGTGCATTAGCAGGGAGGTGGATGGGAAGTGGAGCTGCCAGGATTCAAACCAGTGCCCATATGGCATGCTGGTGATGCAGGTATGGGCTTTAACCAGCTGCACCACAGTGCTGGTGCAAGACTATCAGGGAGGAAGGGGAGTCCAGCAGCATGGGGCCAGAGCCCTACCCACAGCTTGGAGGTCCCAGGCAGCCTTGCCTCATGGCTCTCTCTGTCTGGATGGGGGCTCTCCCTGAGGACATGTGTGGAAGTGCTAGGGAGTGAAGTACACAGGAGTGACCCTCAGCCGAAGTCGGATGGGAAAGGGTAGACAAACACCCCAACTTCCAAAGGGCCCGCAAGAAGATAACCCCTTGGGCCACAATGGGGACTCTCCCATCACCCACCCTTGTCCCTCTGTCTCCTTCCTCATTTCTTCACCATTTTGAGGATCTCCTAAGAAAACCACCTATACCCAAGTCAGGATCCATTTCTGAGGAAATTTCAAATAAGACATGAAGAGATGTGTTTCCTATTAAGGAGATCTGGGCTGAAAACACCACAGGGACTTAGGGTAAGTAGAAGCACAGAGAACTAAGAAAGACTGGGTCACTGGAGTCTCTGGGAGTGGAGGAAAGTACATTGGTGGCATCATGCATAGGTTTCAGATCTGAAGAAGATAGGATGTGTATCTAGGTGGTGCATGTAGGAGAAAGAGATGGACGGAAGGCCGGAAATAAATAAATAAAAATAACTTGGTAATTGCTAACTCAGCCAACAGAACCGAAGTAATGAAAACCAGTGGGTTCTGTAGAAACGTGCTGAAATGCTTGGGTGACTTTGCTCCTGGGCTATTTTGAGGGCTGAGTGAGGGGAATCCACATGAAGCACCTTACCCTGTGTGCCACTGGCTCACAGGGAACCCCTGATGACTGTTCATTATCACAGTCAACACAGCAACGCCCCTCCCTCCGTGCTCCTCAGCTGGCCACCAGCACCAGCCCCAGCAGCTGTGATGCCGGGTGGTTTTGTGCGCAGAGCAGCCCACTCCCATCCTCCCCCTGCTCCGGGAGATGCCCTCAGCTCATGGCAATCAGCTTGCCCACAGAGGGCCATCCTTCCTGGTGACCCACAACCAAGGGCAGACTAGCACAGGCTGGTGTTGGGTGTATACGGAGGGGCAACGCTCAAGTGTGCTGGGTGATTCGTGGCCCAAACCCAGCTCTCTGTCGCTGTGAAGTCGGGGAACCCGGTCACGCTCGTTCCTTTCTGAATCGTCCGTGGCTGCTTCCTTGCTCCAACAGCAGCTGGGCAGTCCCAGCACAGGCCGTCTGGCCTGCAAGCGCGAAGGTACTGCCTCCTGGCTCTTCAGGGGAGGAATTTTCTGATTCTGCTCTAAAGAGCTGTACTGTCAAGCATGGTAGCTATTCGTCATACGTGACTATCTAGGTTTAATTCATTGAAATTAGTGTGGCCCAGTTTTGTGGCCACACTAACCCCATGGTGAGTGCTCAGTAGCCGCACGTGGCTGGCAGCTCTCCTACTGGCAGCGTACAGAATGCCGCCACCACCACAGCAAGTTCTGGTGCAGACAGCTGCTTTAGACACCACAGGTTGCAGGTCAGCTCAAAGTGGCCTTAGCCTGGCACCACGCGGCTCGAGCCCTTCCACTTCTCTCTCGATGCAATCAGGTGTCCCTGCTCCCCATCTCAGGCAGTTTCTTTCCCCCCCCCCAAAGTTTTATTTTTATTTATTTGAAAGGCAAAGAGGCAGAGGCAGGCAAAGAGAGAGAGAGAGAGAGAAATCTTCCATCTGCTGGTTCACTCCCCAAATGGCCGCAAAGGTCGGAGCTGGGCTGATCAGAAGCCAGGAGCCTGGAGCTTCTTCCAGGTCTCCCATGTGGGTACAGGGGCCCAAGCACCTGGACCATCTTCTATTGCTTTCCCAGGCACATGAGCAGGGAGCTGGATTGGAAGTGGAGCAGCCAGGACTCGAACTGGCACCCATACAGGATGCTGGCACTGCAGCTGGTGGCTTTACCCGTTAGGCCACAGCGCTAGCCCCTCAGGCTCTAATTCTAGGGAAACCCACCAAAGATGTTTTTGTGCTGGTACTGCACCCATGATTTTATATCATTGCCTCTCTTAGGTGAGGCTGTGAGCTACTAAGACAGGTGAGAATGTCAGCTTCCCCCTGAATCCCCAGCCCTAGCACGGGCCTATCAGAGAGCGGCTTTCAATAAACACACAATGAAGGAACAAGGTAAACAGATGGCCTCCTCACACGCTGAACCTTGGTGTCCAGCCAACTGCCCGGGGAGCCCCTTGACCCACTCTTACTGCAGATTTCAGGCTCGATTTCGCAGCCATTCAGCCTTGCCCAGGAGTCCAGCTGTGACAGCTAATAGATGAAACCGTTCAATTTGTGAGTTCTGGCCATAAAATCAGCCAGATCTCGGCGGTGCGCCACACCTAGGTCTGAGTGCTCAGCTCTGCAGACTGCGCCCTCACACTGTCCACCCTGGGCGCCTCTGCCAGGCGGGAATGGGAGATGGGGAGATGGCGGGATGGAGGACGTGTCTGCATCTCCTGGAGCCCACTAACGAGGCCGTGCCTGGGAGATCAGCTGATGCTCATTAAACCACGGCTCTAGTGGCCAGTTCCTCCCAGGTTTCAAAATTGAGAGAAAAGTCTGGCTTTCTAGACGTCTGCTTTCATCATAAGATGCTGCAAATCACATCTGAAGTGGGCAGGGGAGAAAGAAATCATTAAGTAATAACAAAAGTAGGAGATTGGCCTCGGAGCTACGCTTCACAGGCATCGCACAGCCCTGTTCTGCACGGCCTCTGAGCGGGGACTCTGGAGAGCGAGCCCTCCTTCAGAGAGCAGCTGGGCACTCCCCCACAGCGGTCTGGGCAATGCCTCCCCCGGGCTCCTGCACAGACCCTGGGCCTCGGGAGCATGGTTTAATCGCCAAGTTGTCAGCAGCCACACTAAGACAGGTGCAGACACCCCCACCCCTTCAGGCCAGGGCCCTTTGTGAAGAGGAAGGGGGTCCTGGAGGCTTAGCTGTCCTCTACTGTGCCCCCACAGACCAGCGGCAGAGACAACTCCACTCCCTCCACCCCCCACCCCCACCTGCAGCCAGCCCTGGCGGCCTGATGCTCACAAAGAGCTTGTTCCATCTCCAGAACTGTAGCAGGGAGGCAGTCGCCAGGTGTGGCAGTGAAATGGCAGGTCATGCATGGCCTTAGGTGAGAGCTGGCCCAGATGAAAACCCCCATGCCTCTGAGCGGGACTCAAAGACAGCCCAAGAGTTCCCCTGCAGCCACAACCCCTGAGCCTGTGCCGAGGTCTCCTGAGTGTCCAGGGCCACCGATTCGTGTTACTCCAGGGTGCACCATGAAATCTCTGCAAATGGTGCCTCTTGGAAGGGGGTGAGGCCCTAGCCCTACAGGTGCGCACCTGCCTCACCGCCACGTGGAAGGCTCATCTCCCTGTACATCTGGCACAGCTTGGGCTAACTGACTTCAGAGTCACTCACTCTGTGGTCTCCCAACTGAGTCGCTGATGCACACACACTTCCAGGAGTAAAGTCCATCTCTGCAGACACATCCACAGAGTCCTCGGGGTCCAAAAGATCTCACTCTGGATGGAGGGAAGAACACCCCACCCCTTGTGATTACGTGAAGGTCTTTGAAGGGCCCAGGGATTATTTCATTTACTGCAGAACATGTCTGCTGGCCGAGAGCAGACAGGAGAACCTGTGCGTTTGAAAGCACTCAAGGGTCTACGGCACAGACAAATTAGAGCCTTGCCCTTGCTCCTGCGTACAAAAACCTCAAAACAGACAACAACCTCAGGCCTACAACGCTCAGGCAGGGGGAAGGAGAGGAGGGCTCTAACCCTAACCCACGCTGCCCCCTTAGAAAGACCTCTCCCAGAAGTACCCCCCAGCACTCTCATGTTTCACTGGCTCAAACTTAGTCACAAGGCCACATCCAAGCTGCTAGGTGGAGGGTGGGGACTGGGATGGGCAACTAGCATTCTCGTCCATGTGGCTCGTCTTTAAAGGGGAGAAAAGAGCACAGAGGAGTAGAGAAACCTGCCCAAGGGAACAGCACAACAGGACCTGGAATCCAGAGCTTTTCCCAAGCAACAACCAACACCCTGTCCAGCCCTGCCCATGCCGTCTGAACTATTGAGGATTTTTATACGATCACTGCAGGCATCTTCAACCATTTGCTCCCTCCCTCCCCCACCACACACACACACACAAGCACCACACACCCCAGCCTCAGAAAGACTCCCTCCATTTCAATCATCCATCTGCCACTTCCGTCAGTCATGAAAAACAGTGGATGAACTGGCTGGGGGGGCGGGGGTTGGACTAAATTGGAATTGACCAGTGGATTCATTCTAGCCATACCCTGACAGCTCCACCCAGGGGCCAGGGCTGCTGGAAGGCAGTGTGCATGACAAAGGGCTTTCATCCTGTTCTGCAGTGACTATAAAGCAGAGGTCATCTCCAACACGGCTCTGAGATCCCGAGGATACTTAGGCAAAGATAAGGCAAAAGAAAAAAAACAATTTCCTTCCAATATTTTTAGCATCTCGGGAAAACAACTACAGTGGAGAAAATATTCATTTCTGCCACTGTGGCCAAGAATGACAAGGATACAAAGAAACTACAAGGGGGCCTCACATGTGCACTGAGAAAATAAGACAATTAAGAAACCCTGGGGACACGTGACTCTTCCAGCAAGTGGGCACACTCGCTTTGCTCAGGCCGGGCTCCCTGGAAGGGCTCCCAAAGATTAAAGGCTGCTTTCCTCACTCACTTTGCAAATGGCTCTTCTGCGTGGAATGCTATGAGACTAGAAACTGTTCCACCAGCTAAAAGCAATCTGTTAAGGAAAGTGGGGTGGGCATATGTGACTGTGAGGGACCAGAGGGGATACCTGGGAAGGATACAACTGCACGGGACAACAGAAACACAGGCAACAGAGTCACAGAACTCACCATCCCTGCTTGCCAAATGCAGATACAAAGTAATCAAGGAACCTATGCCCACCCCCCACTATTTGCTGACCACTATGCTAGGTATTTTCACAAGTGTTATTCATTTAGTCCTTGTTCCAAATATACGAGGTGGTCCTATTTTATTCCCATTTTACAGATGACAAAGCTGAGGCTCAAAGAGATAAAGCAATAGTCCTTTAAGGGGCAGAGGAAGGGACTGTTCCTGAATCTGCCTGCTGCAGCTCCAAGCCCAGCGAAGCTTCTCAGCTTTGTGGGGGGCAGTGTCCCTATACAGCGTGGCCCTGCAGATCCTCAGGAGAGGTGGTGTTGCACAGCAGGGCCATGGAGGCTAATCCCAGGGCTCGGAGCCAGGGTCCACGACTCGTAGCTCTGTGATCGTGGACAATAACTTCTTTCTTTGAACTTCTTCATCTTTTAAAAAGGGATGATATTTTCTCTCCAGTTGCTATTAATATTTGATTGGAGAAAGTAGGCAAAATGCCGACCATATATTCTGTTTCTGTTCTATTCTAATGACAAAAATGGCCCATTAAACAGACATTATGAAATCAGGCTACTCAGGGAGCCCCTCAGGGGAATTCTCTGCTCTGATCCACGTTGCCATTGGCAGGGTTAGACCATGCAGCTCTTCATCAACACAGGAGAGCTGCCCCGAGTGCCTGAGCTGGACACGTAGAGGACCCGAGCTTAGAGGACCCTGGGGTCCCAGCCCTTGAGGGATAAGTCAAGGGACAGAGAACAGGTGTGACGTGCGATTCCTCAGCCCAGGTTAGTGATGGCCACTGTGGTGCCCAGGACTTGTCCCACCATCAGGGATCATTTTCCTGTTTTCCCCTTGCAACTTCAGCCTCCCCTCCACTCATGATTGCCACAATCCCTAGAATCCTACATTCAGTGCTGTCAGAACCTGCTCACCACTGTCCCTGTCTGCCCTGTGCGGACACCACAGAGGACGCCGATGCCTTGGATGCCTGCAAAAGAGGCAAAGTCAAGGGCCTGGTCCCCACTCTGTGTCCCCTCCCCTTCCGTCGTACCCCATCCCTTAGGTGAAGATTCCTAAACAGCATGGCCTTCATTCACGCGTGTGTGGTGGAATGCTCTGGATGGCTCAGGAAATATTCAGACCTAACCTGAAGGATCCTGTGGGAAGCAAATTACCAGCATCTCTTTCCTCCATGACGATTCCCCAAGACCCGGAAGTATTCCCTCAATTAATAGCAATGGGAGCCCGCATTGTGTGTGAAGTCCTACGCTCTGCGCGGGGCGTCCAGGAGGGAAACAAAATACACCCTCAGCTTCGTACAGCTTAACAACCCACAGAGGAGACAGCACCAAACATCACCGACTGGGTGACAGGAGAAAGGACACAGGTGGGTGGATGTGTTAGCAGCAGGTGCAAAGGTGTGGCAGGAGGCAGCTAAGGAGTGGGGGGCTGGCAGGCACAGGGAAGGGCAATGCCAAGGCGGTGCCCGCTCTTAGCCTAATTTTGGAGTTGTCCCTTACATCATACAAAAATGCACCCAAATTCTATCTGTGACATGCATTGTAATATTTCTGGTCACAAAATTATTTTGAAATAATTTAAAAGTGATCTTGCTTGGGGTCAGCACTGTGGTATAGTGGGTAAAGCTGCTGCCTGCAGTGCCAGCATCCCATATGGGTGCCGGTTTGAGTCCTGGCTGCTCCACTTCTGATCCAGCTCTCTGCTATGGCCTGGGAAAGCAGTAGACTATGACTCAAGTGCTTGGGGCCCTGTACCTGCATGGGAAGACCTGGAGGAAGCTCCTGGCTTCAGATTGGCACAGCTCCAGCCATTGCAGCCATCTGGGGAGCGAACCAGCAGATGGAAGACCTCTCTCTCTGCCTCTGCTTCTCTGTAACTCTGCCTTTCAAATAAATAAATAAATCTTTTTTTAAAAAAAGTGATCTTGCTTTCAATATTAATTGATACCCAACCACTCAATAATTTACCATTGCCCACGTGCTCACCAATCATGTTGTTCCTTTGAGAATTTTGATCTCCAGTAAGGCTCACCTATAGCTTACTGTTAAGTACAAAGAAGAAAACCTGAACAGCACATTTGACAAAACATGGGTACAGGAAAGGCATGTAGATATACCAGCGATAATCAAATGCTTGTCAAGTTTCAATTGCACAGTTTTCATATTTTTCAGCCAACACATTGTTCTTCTAGGCCTTAAAACATTTCAGTAAGCCCTCAAGCCTCCTGGCCACAGAGAAGAATCAGGAAGAGAGAGAGAGAGAGGAAGACAGGACAGGGAAGATGGGAAAAGCTCCTGAAAGTTCTCCAACAGCAGGGAGGGCTGAGTTGCCCCCTCAGGGCAGCAGGGGCCATGGCAGTGACACCAACCAGGAAAGGGGAATCCTTGCTCTGGCTGGCAGCGATACCAACCAGGAAAGGGGAATCCTTGCTCTGGCTGGCAGTGACACCAACCAGGAAAGGGGAATCCTTGCTCTGGCTGGCAGTGACACCAACCAGGAAAGGGGAATCCTTGCTCTGGCTGGCAGTGACACCAACCAGGAAAGGGGAATCCTTGCTCTGGCTGGCAGTGATACCAACCAGGAAAGGGGAATCCTTGCTCTGGCTGGCAGTGATACCAACCAGGAAAGGGGAATCCTTGCTCTGGCTGTCCCTGGTGGATGAACAGTGGCAAGCACATGGAGTGGAGAGCAGCAGAACTGCAACAAAGCAGGGAGGCGAAGGCTGGGGGAGCCCAGGAGACATGTGAGAAGGCCCTCCCACCCCAAGAAGGTAAAGACAGAGAGAAAAGGAACATATTCCCAGACAACCAGGCAGAGGACCTAGGAAGAGCATCTCAAAGTTGCGGTAGAGGGCTGGCGTGGCAGCACAGTGGGTAAAGCCTATGACATCAACATCCCACATGGGTGATAGTTCAAGTCCCAGCTGCTCCACTTCTAACCCAGCTCCCTGCTAATGCACCTGGGAAAGCAATAGAAGATGGCCCAAGTGCTTAGGCCTCTGCACCCAACTGGGAGACCCAGAAGAAACTCCAGCCCCAGCCATTTGGGGAATGAACCAGCCAATGGAAGCTCACTCTCTCTTTCTCCATCTCTGTGTGAGTTTCTTCCTCTGTGTAACTCTGACTTTCCAATAAATAAAATCTTTAAAAAATATTTGCAGTAGAACCAGGAAGTGACACTGGCTACTGATGAGACTCCCGCCGCAGACTCCAGGAAGTTCTTCGCTTGGAAATTCACTCAATGTGCTCCTGCTGCTACCCGGGCCACAGGGTTTCTCCCGAGCTGTGCATAGGCGAGCAGAGCGTGTGTCTTCACAGCCAGTCAACAGCAGCTCTGCAGAGCCACCATTTTTCCCTGGGTAGTGACCATGTTCTAGCACTCTGAGCAGCTCTGCATCACCTGCGCACTCAAGCCTTATCACAGCCCACAGAGGTGGACGCCATTATTTCCAGGTTCAGATCAAACTGGAGGCCCAGAGCAATTTGGTAACTCTCCCAAGGTTACACGGCTGTTAGGTGGGGAGGGGTGAGAGTTTGAAGCTGGCAGGTCATACCTTTCCCAGAATAACTGTCACTGCCCATGAATTCCGGGACAACATCACCACTCTCACTGACACTGAAGAAAGATCTATGGATTATATCTTCCTATACTAATATTTTACACATTACATTTAACTTCTCATTGAGTCATCATGAGACTTGCTTCAATATGATAATCCACTGGGTCTGGCAATTTTCTTTTGTATTGGATCTCCGACTATGAGCAGGTCCCAACATGGAAAGACACAGAAGCAGCAAAATGAAGCCACATTCAAACAGACAGCAAAGTCTACTGGAAAAGAAGAGTTATTCACTTTAGATATTTTCCAGGTCTTACAGATCTGGTAGAACACCAAAGGGTAATGGGTGTAAAATAAAATGTGACACTTCCCTGCGCTGTGGCACCAAAGACTCCTTGGGCCAAGTCTGTGGACAGGAGAGCAAAATCCAAGAAGAAAGCACTAATCTAAGGGATAAGGATGGAAATGTAGTTCCATGGCTGATTAGACAGGGATCTCTCAAAAAGTTCATGGAAAATGTCCATTATAAAAACACTATGCACAGATTTTAAAAACTTATTGCACTAATAACCTTGTGCTTTAATTCCACTTTTCCAAAAGCTTTTTGAGGGTATCTGAGGGGAGGGAGGGAGAGGGAAGGATTCCAAGTAAGTCCCAGGTTTCTGAGCTGGGCAGGCAGGATGTTGTTTACCAAATAGAGTAAGAGTTGGATCCTTTTCAGCATCAGTGTGTAGGGTGGAGGCGGGTATCAGACTGGCAGAAAAGCAGTCAGATATGGAGACCTGGAGCTCAGAGGAGATGGGGACAGATCAGTGTCTAGAGAGTTTATGTAAAAGACTCATCAAGTGCAGAAATCACAAATAAAAAACAGTGAACCTGCAACCCTAGAGCAGGTCCTTCCTCCACGTGCGTGAGCTGGATAGAGTTTTTGTTCAAAAGACAGAGCTGGTCTGTAGTCCACAGGGAAGTAAAGAGAGAAATTCCTCCAACTGACCTAGGCAAATTCCAATTTTTCTTTGATGCAGAGACACGACCATACCTTAAGAAAAGCTAAGACAGGGATGCCCTAAGGACAAGAGAGGGACAGATGTAGGAGAGGAAATGTCAGGTGCTGAAAATTCAGAGCCTGCTGAAGCCAACTCTAAGGGACAGATGTGAACCTGCACATATTTGACACGTGTTAATGCCAACAAGGGAGAGAATCGATTCTGCTCCAAACAGGGGGCTGTGACTTGTGAGTAATAAGAAACAAAAGTCATTGACTATCAGCCACTTGTTTGCAGAGCTATTGTCCATGGAAACAGATGAATAGAGAGAGCATGTAGATTTTAACAGCTACAGATGGTCTTGGCCACATAACCAAAGCTGCTATTCCAGCACGAAGGGCAGGGTGGAAGCCGATCCAAGTTCTGAAGAACTTTCTCAAAGTCTCGGAAATGCTTGCTGATCCAGCAGCGGCACTCCAGTCACCTATGCTTATGTACATTGATATCTAGCAGGGCATTAATTTCAAATTCTTGAAAATTAGAGAAGACTTGATCGGCCAAACATCAGTTAGGACAAAATCAACCTTACATCCACATAACAGCATATCAAAACCTA